>NC_091699.1:56000100-58500100 GCF_041296265.1 Equus caballus | reverse complement strand
TTCATGTAACCCAATAGATCTAACAAATCATTTCAACGTGCAATCTATATAAAAACTATTTATGAGATTTTAACTTTTTTCATATTGTCTTCAAAATCCAGTGTGTATTTTAGACCTACAGCATGTCTCAATTTAGACTAGCCACATTTCAAGTGCTCAACAGCCACATGTGGCTAGTGACTACCATATTGAACTGTGCAGCTACAGAACCTTGCTACTCAAAGTGTGGTCCCTGGACATCTACATCGCCTGTTAGAAATAAGGTATCTCACGCCCCACTCCAGACCTAATTCATTAGATTCTGCCCTTTAATAGGATCCCCGGGTGAATCATAGGTACAGAAAGACTGAAATGCTCTGCCCTATACGTTTGGGAAGCGAGATACAGGGTATCATGTTTTGGCTACCCAACATCAACATTTCTCCTCCTCGTCCAGATTCCATGCCATGATTTCCCTCACCCCCAGCTCCATACAGAGATCTAAACCAAGCAGCAACTCTCCTTAATGCTGAACATTATGATTGGTTCAGGCATGTCATGTGACCCAACCAGAGTCAATGAGACCCAATGAATCCTTTGATAGATCCTACTGTGCTTGAATGAAAAAGGCTGTAAGTTCTGGAGCCACCTTGGAACATGATGGGAGAGACTGCCTATATATGAAGCTTGTACACGAAGCCTGTAAATGGAAGAAAAACCAAGTACTGATGACCTCATTTGAGCTCCTATTTCAAGCCTTACAGCTGGACTTTTCAGATTGAGCTAATAAATTGTTTGTTTAAACTAGTTTAGGCTGTGTGCTAGATAGATATTAGCTGTCTTCTTCACATTTCCTCCCCTTGTTCTCCACAAGGCTCTGTGCCCCAGGATATTGACTTTCAAGGATTACATCAATAGCGTCCCCTTGCCCACTGGTTTCCTGTTGGGCTTGGCCAACAGGAGGCACCAACAGGAGATCAGACAGCAGGAAGAGAATTAAGTTAGGGTACGTATTCCCTTGCCTCACTTCTTTGTGGGGTTGCTGAGGACTGACTTCCTTTCCACCAAAGGCTACAGCTACTTTCAGCTGGCAGTCTCCTTCACCTACCCTCTCTGGTTCCATTAGTCCTCCATCTCCTTGCTCCTTCAGGCCTAGGGCTGGTTGGCTCCCCAAGGTTGCCAACTCTGGACTACTGCACATTCCTTTTAGTTTCCCTACTTCTTGCCCCTGGGTTTGCAAAGAGCTCCTTTATTAAACTTTCCTTAAATTATCCTTTTTTTTTTTGAGGAAGATAAGCCCTGAGCTAACTACTGCCAATTCTCCTCTTTTTTCTGAGGAAGACTGGCCCTGAGCTAACATCCATGCCCATCTTGCTCTACTTTATATGTGGCCCGCCTACCACAGCATGGCTTTTACCAAGCAGTGCCATGTCCGCACCCGGGATCCGAACCAGCGGACCCTGGACTGCTGAGAAGCGGAATGTGCACACTTAACCACTGCGCCACCAAATTATCCATTTTGAGTGTGCCATTTATTTCCTTCTGGGACCTGAGTGGTACAATAATTGGTATCAGGAGTGGCCTTAAAATAGGATTCTGGAATTGAGTTGCTATGGATAACCTCCTAGTATGGAGGGGAAATGGGACCTTGGCAATCCATAGCACGGAGTGTTATTAGAAATAAGCAAATTATCAGTGGTGGTGGCATGGGATAAAGCACAGGTGGAGGGCAAGACATAGAGAGATTCAACCAACTCAAAGTACTTATCACGAACTGGGTATTATCTGGTCCACTGAACCATAAAATTGGAGAGGCAACATCAGCCTGCCACTGTAAAATGGAAATGGTATATACTGGGCAGATCTAAAGGCAAAGTGAACCACCTGACTCCTCTTACACCCAATGCCTATGCCTGACTATATCTCTTCCAACATTCTACCTACGCCCTGAGAGGAAACACATATGATCAGTTAATGGAGAAAAAGAAAGCACAGACTTCTTTTACAGATGAATCTACACATATCCTGGAACCAGCCAGAAGTGGATCACTGTTACACCACAACCCACTCTGGAAGTGGCTCCAAAAGCCAGTAGTGAAAGGATATTCTCCAGTGCACAGTACTCTGCTGCAGATCTAAGTTACAGATTTAACATGACTCATGGGCATTGGCTAACAGGATGGCCAGCTGGTCAGGAATTTAGAAAGAACAAGATTAGAAGATTGGCAACAAGGAGGTCTAGGGGAAAGATGGACTTCCTGCAACATATATAGTGTAAAGATATTCACGTCCCACATAACTGCTTATCCAAGAGCATCTGTTGTAGACGAGACTCTCAGTAATCAGGAGGACAAGATGACCCGACCTATGGACATCAGGTGGCCTCTTCATCAGATACTGTGGCACTTGGTCAACAGACCCATTTACAAGGTGGCCATGGTGACAGGGAAGGAGACTGCGCATGGGCTCAACAACACAGACTTGCCCTCACCAAGGTGATCTGGCTACTGACACCATTTTCTTTGTGGGAGGGATTTTAACTACAAATTCAAAACTTTTCATAGACCTAAGTTTATGCAGGTTGTTATTTCCTCTTAGAGCTCTGATAGTTTGTGTCTTTCAAGAAATTTGTCCATTTCACCTCAGTTGTTAAATTTATTGGCATTAACTTGTTCATAATATTCATTACATATTATCCTTTTAATATCTGTAAAAACTGTAGTGATGTCACCTCTCTCATTCCTGATATTGGTAATTTGGGTCTTCTCTCTTTTTTTGCTTAACATCTGTATAGATTTTTCTCAAAGAATCAGTTTTTGGTTTCATTGATTTTCCTTGTTGTCTTTTGTCTACTATTTCATTAATTTCTACTCTGGTCATTAATATTTCTTTTCTTCTGTTTACTTCAAGTTCAAACTACTCTTTTTTCTTTTAAGATTGGCACCTGAAGTTCAAAGAACTGAGAAACCTTGCTAAAATGAAACAGCTTCCATTACCATCTATTTATGTGAACGTATTTTCTCAACACATACCTAAAAAAATAAAAGGAAAGAAATAAAGAAATAAAATTGATGCTGATTAGTAATAAGTAGTAATCACTCATGTACATGTGACAAAAAAAGCTCGATAAATCTCACTAAGGGATTTATTTTAAGCAAACAAAATTATTATAATAAATATTTAACAACAACAACAACAACAAAAGATTGGCACCTGAGCTAACAACTATTGCCAATCTTTTTCTTTTTCCCTGTTTTTTCTCCCCAAATCCCCCCAGTACATAGTTGTATATTCTAGTTGTGAGTGCCTCTGGTTGTGCTATGTGGGACTCCACCTCAGCATGGCCTGATGAGCAGTGCCATGTCTGTGCCTAGGATTGGAACCAGTGAAACCCTAGGCTTCTGAAGCGGAGCACGCGAACTTAACCATTCGGCCATGGGGCTGGCCCCTTTCTATTTCTTAAGATAGAAGCTGAGATCATTGACTTGAGACTGTTCTTTTGTAACACTGGTCTTTATATTTCCCTAAGTCCTGCCTTTGAGTGCCCAAACTGTTTGTTCAGAAGTGGTGTTGAGCCCAGAAATGACACCATTTCCAGGGGGACCAGCCAAACACCTGGTAATTGGACCCCTTTCAACATGTTGGGGAAGGTTATTTGCCTTTACAGGAGTAAACACCTATCATGGGTCTGGATTTGCCTCCCTTGCCTGCCCCATTTTTGCTAGCACTATCAGTTTATGGACCTGAAAAATGCCTTATCCATTGCCACGATAAGTCATATGACACTGCTTTCATCTAAGGGACACATTTTTGACAAATAAAGTGTGACAGTGGCCTCACACTCTTAGAATTCCTGGTCTTATGACATGCCCTATCAACCAGAAAGAGCTGGCTTGGTAGAACAGTGGATTGCCCTGTTTAAGTCTCAGTTTATAAGCCTTAAATCAGTAGCCAGTAAATGGTGCCATCTCCCTCATAACCAGAAGGCCGGGATTTTAGCAGACATGATCCAAGCAAAGGCTTTGAATGTGCTTGTGCAGTTGGGTGGGCTCATGCCTTCATCTTGCCATTCTGATCTTGGATAGGTAAGTACAAAAGTGAGGGCTCAGACCTGTGTCAGGTCACCAACCTTGCTCTAAGGCCACCTTCTCCACATAGCTCCTAATCTATGTACATGACTTACCAAGACATATGTTGGCTGCCATTACCATGAAAGTCATTACCATGAAGAGCACATGTCCTGGGTAGCTTACTGGTGGCAGGAAGATGAGAGATACATGGAATAGATTTGAACCCAAGCTGCAGCCTGGAACAAAGTTCAGCTGAGTCCAACATAGACCAGCCGAACACCAGCTAATCTGTAGAGATATAAACAAGAAATAAATGCTTACTGTTGTCTGCCACTGATATTTTGGGGTTGTTTGTTACACAGCATTTTTGTGGCAACAGCTAACTGACACCCTAGGTATGGCCATGTGTTTAAGTTATGGGTAATAGGATGTAAGAGGAAGTGACATGTGCAACTTTTAGTTCATGACCTTAACAGAAAGGTGTATGCCCTCTACTTTCCCTACCCACTTCATGCTGCAGGAATGTGGGTGTGGTGGTGGGAGCTAGAAGCCTCATGTTGAGGATGCAGACACAGGATGGGAAGGGCCTGGGACATTTACACTATGGAGCTGAACTATCAGCGCAGGACTGCTTACATTAAGACTTTTATATCAGGGAGATACAAATTTCTATTTTGGCTATTGTTACAGCAGGAATGCTAGCACCCTAATACAGTTTGGGTTTCCTGTCACTAGCAACCAAGAAGTCCTAACTGACAAAATGGGTTTCTTGCAAGCCCCCTGCAGTGCTCACGCAACCACAGTCCCATTGTGTCCACTGATGGTCTCCTCCTTGCTCTGCCATGGGTCCTGCCCACTTTGCTGCTGAACACTGGGCCCCTGGTCTGCCTTGGTCTCCCTTTCCTGCTCCAGTGCTAACTGTGAGGGTGTATCTGGCTTCACTGAAGGTCTAGCTGCAACTGGACACTTTTATGTGCCTGCCCTATAGTTTAACGCACAGAACAGAGCAGGGATGCACATCTATTCACCCTATAGCTCAGAGGTGCAAAGACAATGCAGCTTCTTTGTTTTCCATAATCTAATCTTTCCCACAAGTCCCTGCCCTACTGGGTGGGAAGGGGGAGATTTAGGCTTGCCAGTAAACAATATATGAGATTCTTTCTGTTCTAATAGTGCCTTTGGGGGTAACTTGGTCTCTCTTAAGTAAATGTTGCTTCTCAGGTCCTGTTCCTGTCCCCCTTTATCTTGTCAAGATGGTGATTGGGAGTGTGGGAAAGGAGAGGCTCAAATGTGACCTTGTGGTAGCCCTTGTACTGTCCTCTGATTCTGCCATGAAATACCTGGCCCAATCCCTGAGTTCCTAAAATCACCTGCTGAGATGCAGTGGGGCTCATCAGGCCTCTGGAGTGTGATGCCAGCACCTAGAGCTGAAGTCCGTGGTCTCAACCATTTGCCTTCTACCACAAAGTTCTACTTCTCAGCCTTTTCATCCCAACTCTCTGTACAGGTCTCTACAATACTTCCTCATACCTTCATGGGGCACAAGGAAGCTTTTGATCTCCTGTAGATCAAATATAGGCTATGAGGGACTGGACATGGTATCTAGGTGTTCATTGGCCTAGACTCTGCCCTCCATCACTGCTGCATTCCTGTTCCCACAGTATGTTGGACATGATGCAAAGCCAAGTGCAAGGCTTCTGCTAGCGGCCTGTAGTGTCTCCCACGCCATACCTGGGGGAGCAGTCCACAAGCCTCTGATGTTCTTGGGTTCTGCAGAGTTTCCATATCTGTCTTGGATGTTTCTATAGTTATCCCCAGTCAAGATTTGGATGGGTTGGGGAGAATGGACAGGGGGAAATGAGGACTCTGGAGCCTGCCTGCCCTCCCTGCTCTCCCTCATCTGTTTCTCCTGTCCATACGCCTGCAGATAGGAAAAAACAAGTGTTACTTTTATTTCCTCTTCCTTTTCTTTAGGGCAGTGACACTTATGGTGTGAACATTACAGGTAGGAGGGGTTTCATCCCTACAGTATAGGAGGAACATCATGATTTGAGTGAGTAAGGCATGGCTTTTGATATGAGGGCTGCAGGACAACCGTGAACCATGGCCTTCCAACGACAATCATATTAACGGTCCATCCCTTGAATTTTATTCCTGTTAAAAAGTGAAGACCCTTCACCGGCATGCTTTGTGCAAACATCCCAGTTGCTGGTTCTACTCTCCTGCCCTCAGAAGGTTCTTCAAATCTTCACAGTGCAAATTCCTTCCCTACCCTTTCTACATGCAGGGGTTGTGGTCCTAAGAGCCATTCTTTCCCCCCAGGCAATTTGTGGGCATACTTATCCCCTCGCAGTAGATTTTCTACAGCCTGGTTACTTAACCTAGAAGAACACCATGTTTGTATGTGCCCATGCACACACACATACTTCACCCTCCAAGGGGTCCTTGGCATTACAAATTTGCTTCCTTCCAAGGTCTTCCTGCTAGGTGAAATATTAATAACACACCATACCCACCATATGCACACACGTTAACAGGTGAAATTACCCAACTCCACATTGAGAAGACAAAGGTTTTTTCCAGTTGCAACAGTCTGTATAGCTTTAAGTTCTGTAGACTGACTCAGTGCTTGTGCAATATGCAGAGTTACTTCCTCTGTTTTCCTGCTTTCAGTCCCTGTCCCAAGGCTTATGAGGTGCATAAGAAGACCCATTACAGCACCAACTATTCTATAATAGTTACCACAAGGCTAGCAAAACTTTAAAATTATTTTTCTCTCTAGGATTTGGGCAGGTTAAACTCTTGGGTAGGTCACTCTGTAGGACACTTTTATGTAATTCTGTGTAAGGAGTCAATGTGGGCTTTATTATCCTCCTGTCCAACAAGACAATCTATGGGAGGATGGCATGTGGAGGTGGGGGTGCTAAGTGGGTTAGCACTTACCTAAGAGAGACCAAGTTACCCCCAAAAGACTGAACCAGAAGAATCTGATAATATAACAACTTCTCTGTCTGCTGAATAGGGTGACCAGAGCTTAGACTCCACTCAAAAGTCATGGTCTGCGGCCATTCACCAGGAAGTAACACCCGTTCTGGAGCCCAGGTCCCTCTGGACAATGGAAGACAATCTCCTATTTAGGCAGACTGCTCACAGCCGTGCAGGTGGAGAATAGTTCATAACGTCTGTGCACTGCACTTGATAGGGCACTTTTGTTCCCATTTCTTGAAATTTCCAACTCAGTGCCCAGGCAGGCAGGGGCCTCAATTTTGAAGACTTCAAACCTGAATTCACTTGTTCACGTAGGGTGCTAAAGGCAAACAAGGCTTCACAAGTCACTGAGAATCAAAGAGAAAGCCTTTATTTCCTGAATCAGATTTTGCAGTAAGAAATTAGGCAGTGCCATGGGCAGCAATGGTATGCTGTGAATGATATCATGCACATGGTGGCTGAAACCTGTTTTTCCTGAGGAAGCAGACCTGAGTCAGACATACGACAGGCACTGTTGCTCAACCCCCATCTCCATAATGCTTTCTTACTCTAGTCCCACCAACTAATAAATAACAGCTATCACTTATTGAGCACTTATAACAAGCCAGGTACTGTGCTAAGCATTTCCAGGAATTTTTGGAGGCAAGTTTCTTAACCTTTATGAGTTTGTTTCCTCATTTGTAAAACCGGCATAAAAACCTCACAGGCCAATTTTACCGGCTACATGAGATATTTACATCCCTCAGAACATTTCCTAGCACATTATAAGCACTTAAATCTAATTGTTGCTGTGAAGATTTTAGTGGGCTTTTTATCTGAATTTATGTTATATGAAACCAGGTGTTAAATTCCATGCTGTCTGAATCTATTCAATTCCCGAGTTCAGAGAGCGAGGGATACCAAGTTATGAGAAGATAAATATGAGCATTCAGTTCTTGAGTTTAGATAGTGAGAGATATCTGTATTTTTTAACGTTTTTTACAAACTACACCCACCCCTTAGAGATTCTGATACACCTGCCTGAGGTTGAGAATTAAATGGTATATACATTCTTGCAAACTTTCCTAAAAAGGAGAAAAATGCAGCTCTTCATAAATTTCCAGATTGTCGTCATGCTGGCAGGGCTTAAGGTGGCAAAACAAAAACCCAAATCCAAACCCAAATCTCTACAAAAACCCTTCACTTCCTTTCTAGTGATAGGATATCCCCTACTCCTCACGGGTGACCCACAACCTAATCTGAAATACAGAAGATTCACAAAAAGACAAGACTAAGGGTACACGGCAGCACAGGCTAAGTGCCCAGAAGTGGTCTGGCTGAGGTGCTAAGTGTACATGACTTCCCCCAGGGCCGGAACAATCTCGGAAAAAGCATTCTGAGGGGGAGGGGAGGGTGGACCAGCAGCTGAACCTGGCAGAGCCAGTAAGACTTGGACAGGTGGAGGAGAAGAAAAGTGGCATTCCTGGAAGGAGGAGCGGCCTGAACAAAGGGGCAAAGGGAGGCACAGTGTAACCAGGTTGAAGAGAGTGTTGGAAGTCCCCTCAGTTTCAGTGAAGGGAAGAGCAGTTTGGGGTACCACAAACAATAGTACTGCCTGAGACATGAGGAACCAAACTTTAAATTATGAAATGTACTTTAAAACAGCACATAAACATATATGAATAGTTGAGCACTTGTGCACCCATCATCAGGTTAAGAAATAGAACACGACCTGAATCATAAATCTCCTGTGTGCCCTACCCTGGCTGCCTCCTCTCCTTTCCCCTAAAGCTAATCAGCAAATTGAATTTTTTTGTTTCCTTGCTCTTCTTAAGTATCTAACACAAAAGTTTATTTAATTGTGCCTACTTTTGACCTTTGTGAGTGCAACCATACTGTATATATTCTTCTGTTACTTTGTTTCTTTCTTTTGTTTTTTTGAGGAAGATTAGCCCTGAGCCAGCATCTGCTGTCAGTCCTCCTCTTTTTGCTGAGGAAGAGTGGTCCTGAGCTAACATCCATGCCCATCTTCCTCTACTTTATATGTGGGACGACTGCCACAGCATGGCTTGCCAAGTGGTGCCATGTCCGCACCTGGGATCCGAACCAGCAAACTCTGGGCGCTGAAGTAGAATGTGCACACTTAACTGCTGCGCCACTGGGCTGGCCCCGCATTACTTTGTTTCTATCAGCATTGTTTTGAGACTTATTGAGTTAGTTTACATAGCTGTAATAGGTACATTTCCACTACTGTATAGTATCCAATGTATGAATATTTTTATATTTCATTTGGGCGGTTTCCTTTGTTTATTTAGCTATTACAAAACATGCTGATATAGCTATTCTTGTAAATATTACTTGGAATATATGTATGCAAGTTTATTTAGGGTATATACTTGGGAGTGGAAGTGGGCTATAGGGGAAGCACATGTTCTCCTTTCCTAGGTAATACCAACTTGCTTTCCAGAGGTTGCATCAACTGACATTCCAACTAGCAGACTAGTTTCTGTAGCTCATTTTGGGCAACACTTAGTATTCTCTGGTTTTTAAATTTCTCCTATCTGTTGAGAGTGAAATGGTATCTCATTTTAGTTTTGCTTTTTTTTTTTTTGAGGAAGATTGGCCCTGTGCCCATCTTCCTCTATTTTATATATACTTGCCACAGCACAGCTTGGTAAGTGGCGTGTAGGTCCGCCCTGGGGATCCAAACCAGCAAACCACAGGCCACCAAAGCAGAGTGCAGGAACTTAACTGCTACACAACCTGGCCAGCCCCTTAATTTGCATTTTCTTGATTATTAATACAGCAGTGGGTTATGTTTATAGGCCCCCAAAATATTTTTGTGGAATTGACTTTAATGAATTGCTTTAAAGAGTTTACACTGTTAATATTATATAGCATTGGAATATTTTCTCCTTATAGTTCAAACAATACATGTAAAACAAATGTATATTGCACTTCCATCTATCTCCCAGAACTTATTCTATATATTTACATACATGTACATTACGACCTGAATGTTTGTGTCTCCCCTAAATCCATACATGAAAATCCCAACCCCCAATGTGATAATATTTGGAGGTAGGGCCTTTGGGAGGTAATTAGGTCACGAAGGTGGTGCCCTCATGAATGGGATTAGTGCCTTCGGAAGCTCTCCGCCCTCTGCCGTATTAGGATACAATGAAAAGATGGCTCTCTATAAGCCAGGGAGCACACCCTCACCAGACACCAGATCTGCCAGCATCTTGATCTTGGACTTCCCAGACTCCAGAACTATGAGGAAAAATGTTTGTTGTTTAGGCCACCCAGACTATGGGAATTTGTTATGGTAACCTGAAGTAAGTCAATGTAGAAATCTAACTTACCTACAACTTGCTTGTTTACCTTAATTATAGATCATTTTGTTCCAGAATGGACAGATCTACTTCATTCTTTCTGAATGAAAGAATTTCATAGTATGGGTGAACCATAACTTTACTAGTCCTCCTTAATTTTTTTTTAAAGATTTTATTTTTTCCCTTTTTCTCCCCAAAGCCCCCCAGTACATAATTGTATATTCTTAGTTGTGGGTCCTTCCAGTTGTGGCATGTGGGATGCCGCCTCAGCATGGCTTGACGAGCAGTGACATGTCGTTGCCCAGGATTCGAACCGATGAAACACTGGGCTGCCGCAGCAGAGCACGCAAACTCAACCACTCAGCCACAGGGTGAATTTTTTTGAACAGAAAATATTTGGATTGGTAAACCCAAAATGCACCAAAGAGTATATCCTTCTTATGCCCCTTCCTCAACAAGTCAGTAGCTCTAGCCTGGAGGCAATCAAAGTTAGCAGTTGCAGCAGAGTGACTATATGTTCACTAATCCCATTTCTTCTTACTGAGCATATAGGAAGCCATGTCCTAGTTTCCTTGACTTAGGCTGGGGTCAGACAACCGGGTCTGATCAATACAACATGGGAAGAAGTAAGAGACACAACTTTCAGTGCTGACCAGCTTTTGTGGTGTTCTCTTTTAGCTAACCAGATGGCTGAATGGAGAGGGTCCAGTGGAAGACTCCAAGGAGGCCCTAGAAGATGGTAGTGCCCACTAGACGAAAGGAGCCAAAATCTGATTCTCTGCTTGGAGGAGAAGAACCAGAGACATCTGTGCTGGACTTCATGTGTATGAGAAAGAAGGTTTTGGGTTAAACCAGCCAGATTTCTGGGTTGCTACTTCAGCTAGCATTAATTACACTACACACAAGTTTCTTATGGATCCTAAGATGTTCCACATAGTATGTACAAGCAATGACCAGTCCTCTATCCATGGACACGTAGGTTATTTCCAATTTTTTCCTATTACAAGAATGCTACAATATACATCATAATGAAGTAGGTTTTTAGACACATTAAACCTTTAAGAGATAGCATTTGAAAAGTAGCAGTCATGTAGGAACCTGCTCCACCTCAACCAAATATTTCCCAACTTTTGCTCAACTCAGCTTGAGCTCATCAAGTTGGCATGGTGCCAGCCTGAAGCTACTCTCTGGTTCAGAATCCAGCTTGATGCTGAGCCCCTCCTCTCTGCAAGGACTGATTTTTTTGTTTCCCATAATAACCTTTGCAGCTACCTATTTCTTACAGGCTCCAAGCGACTGTCGCCTTGGACATTCATTTTCTGGGTTTGTCAAGATGTCAGCTTCTCCCCAGGCTCCAGACTCCTAACTTGTCCACGCTCCTCTACTCTCACACTCCATCTATTTAATCAACACCATGCTTAGGGAGCCAGCCCCATGGCCGAGTGGTTAAGTTCATACGCTCTGTTTCAGCGGCCCAGGGTTTTCCTGGTTCGGATCCTGGAGCAGACATGGCACCACTGGTCAGGCCCCACTGAGGCGGCGTCCCACATGCCACAATTAGAAGGACCCACAACTAAAATATACAACTATATACTGGGGGGCATTTGGGGAGAAAAAGCAGGGAAAAAAAAAAAGAAGATTGGCAACAGTTGTTAGCTCAGGTGCCAATCTTTAAAAACAAAAACACCATACCTGAATATATGCCTGTGCAGGGCACTATTCCAGGCACAAGACAAGAAGTACCTGTATGTGAGGTATGGGTGTTGTTCCCTCTTCTAATGCGATAACATTGCACTATATGCGAATGTAAGGATTGGATGAAGGGAAGAGATTCTAGCAGTCTACAGCTGGTCCTGGCATAGACATGAAACTGCTGAGAAAATCAGCTTATAACAGAGGCACAAAATTGCGCTTTTCTTTATATTCAGGTTTCTCATATAGGGTATACATTAATTTATATATTTCAAAAGCTTTCTTTCATTAAAGGAGCCTATAAAACTTGAATTATTACAGATCTAATTTCCACTTCAAGACATCACCAGTCTTGAAATCAGTCTTTTTTCCTCTACCCTGCTGGTGCTAAAAGCAAAGCACAATGCAGGTCAGTTGCTTAAGAGCAACAGAGAAAGAAGGGGAAGCATGAACACACTTTCCCTCCTGGCTTTTCAGTCCAGACAGTGCTTCCCAACTTTTGGGTTTACATGCTGCGGCAGCTGCTGTCTATACATGGTTCACATTCTTTGGGCCTACTCTGAAGTTTGCTTTCAGAGTGTCCGAGTATACGAGAGGACTGCCTGCGTCTCTTCCTGAGTGCCTTCTCTGACTTTAAGAACACGCTCTTCCCAGCACTGAGCTGGGAACAAGTGCAGGGGCATTAACACTCTAAAGAGTTCTAAAGGAGTTGGTGGGTAAATACCTCAGCTTCCTTGCCTCTTAGTGGGATAATTCTGAGGTGTGTCCATTTCTCAGATGGTTCACAGCAGGACTGAGCCAAGAGTACTCCTCATCAAGGCACCCTTTAATGACTTTCCTTCCTACCCTGTCTCACTTCTCCACTCCTTCCGAGTGCCTCTTGGGGTCACCTCCTAAATATATGATTTGCATCCAAACCCTGGTTTCAGAGACTGATTTTGGGAGCAACCCAAACTAAGACAAGGACGCCTTTGACAATGTGAGGAAAAACAAGGTTCCTCTCCCCAGGAAAATATGTCACACTTTCAAGAAACTTAGGTAGGATTTGATGAAATTTTGATACTAGGGCCAGGGTTCCACAATCACCCTAACTTCCCTTTTCCCCTCAAACCCTAAAAGATTACCGAGGGAGCCATATACAAGGACCAGCCTTACTTTATCAAAGTAAGGCTAACAGGAATCAAAGCATTACTTTATTAATAGCGTCAAAAGTGCCTAAAACTCCTTTTACCTGTTTAAAATACTCTGCATGGTGGGCTCCCTCTCAGTTTTCTCAGAGAGGTCTTCTCCAAACTCCCTAACTATTCGCTATGACAGTGTACTGGCATTTCCCTGCACGATGCTTGGTAACGTAATTACTTATCTACATATTTGCTTAGTATTTACCGTTTCTCTACTAGACTATATGCTCCATGAAAACAGGAACTAAGTTGCTTTGTTTCCCACTGTATACCAAGTGTTTATGACAGAGTTCCTGCATGGAATATACTCCAGAAGCTGAGAAAGAGGTCGAAGTTTGGGCTTCCGGCCTCCAACAGCTACCAATTCCTTGCTCATGAAAAACATGAGATCTTAACCCCTAGCAGGCCACATGGAGAAAGCCCAGGAGACAGGCGGAAAAAAGTGACCAGATCTGCAGAGTAGGCTCTGGCTCAACTAAACCATCAAGCTACGTGAGTGGAGGAGGTAGAGGAGAACTCATTAAGGAATGTATAGCGACCCTGTCCACCAAGAATGTGGGTCAACTTACATCTTGAATTTTCACTGTTAGGTTAGTAGCTCCTTTTCACTGAAGAAAGGAAAGAGAGGAAGGAGGAAGGTGGCCAAAATCTCTCCCAAAAGTATATACTAAACTGCATGTAATTTTAAGGGAGTGAAAAAAACCCCAAAAACCCTCCCTGCCTCGCCCCCCACCCCGCAACAGACCTTCTGAAATCTGTCCACGGCCCACGTAGGCCAACAATCCCAGATTAAGAATCTCTGGTTTATGGATCTTTCTATTGGTACAAACCTTGAGATCTCTAAGCTTTACCATCAGATTTAGTTCCTCTCTGATATTTTTGATCCCCATCCCTCTTCTCCCTGCAAAAAGAAAAAGGCAACACATGGCAGTAAAGAAGGTGTCAGTAGTAACAGCTGAAACCAATTTCTAGAGTCAAGGCCGTTGAAACGAGCGAAAGCCTCGTGGCCAAATCTTATTTGGTTAATGGCCCACGCCGCGTCCGGGGAAAAAGCCTAACTTTCCCCCAAGACAGAAGTTCCTTTGAGCTCCAGACCCGAGGTTGACAGTGTCCAGAACTCCCACCCTGCCCAATAAGATTACAGAGAGGGCCGCGACCCCCGCTGCAGAGAGAACTTCCGCCTTGAAAAAAGTGTCGTCACGGGGCAAGCTTCCGGTAGCACTCCGTCCCGTAGCCCAAGGCCTTTTATCCTAGTTGCCAGTTGTCCACACCCCAAGGCTACCCCACCCAGCTTCTCCTTCGGCCTTCTCCACACCCTGCGGTGCCGTTTGCACGTCTCGAGGGTGTGACGGTTACGCCGTGAGGAAGGACGAAACGAATACCGTACTGGCAACCTTCAAAGACTGGAGCCCTGGCACGGAGAAACACGCTGAGAGCCTGGAGGCGGGACTAAGTTCTGACTGACGTCCACACACACCCATTGTCTTTCTGATTCCTTCTCAAACAAACCAATGAATGCGACGACAGAGACCGCAACGTGCCCCCGCCGCCAGAAGTGGCTCCGCCCCTCCGCGCGGCCACCCTTTGGTCGCCATGCTTAGTGTGGCTTCCGCCTCTCTGCTACATTAGGCTCTTCTCTGGCTTTCTGATACCCTCGCTGAACTTCTTCCTAAGCATTTCACTCCTTCCACTGTCAACTTCCACCTTCTCCAGCTTCTTGCTTGCTCGCTGCTAATCTAGCCACACTTGAGATGGCGGCAGGAGGCGGGGCCGAGGCGGGGCCTGCCCGGCGCGGTGACGTCAGCGCGCTGCGTGTCGGCAGGTGGAGGGAGAAGGGAAAGTTTGGCCCGTGCGTGGGGCTGGGGTGGAGGGCGGGACAGAGGGGCTGGGCCGAGGCGAAGCTCCTGTCGCTTCTGCAGCGGAGGCCGAGGCCGGGACCTAAGCTGGGCCGGGGAGTGCCGGTCGCGGAGGAGCAGGAGGCGAGGTCTGCCGGAGCTTCGAGCCCCCGCTGCTCTGCCGCGCGGTGACCCCGCGCCCGGGCGCCGTCCGACCCGTGGCTGTTCCCGAGGCGGTTGGTGGGGGCGCGGCGGCAGCGGTTGGGGGTGGGGAGAGGCGCGGCGAGGAGAAGAGAGAGGTCAGCGAGTTTGAGGGAGGACTGAGAGCCTTGCCGCCGTCATGTCCGAGGACTCGAGCGCCCTGCCCTGGTCCATCAACAGGGACGATTACGAGCTGCAGGAGGTGATCGGTGAGAGCTGGCGCCGCTGAGGGGGGAGGTGCCGCGCTGGGCGGCGGGTGACACGCGGGAACGTGGGGACCCGGGGGAGCTCCGGGAGCACAGGACCCACAGACGTTCATGGGGGCTCATGGGCCCGGGGGTGTGGAGGGCGCATGGGTGAGGCTCCGGGGTTGTGCAGCGCGTGCAAGGCGGGGAGGGGATTTTGAGTGGCGCGCTGTGAAGCGGGGCGGGGTGGGGTTTGAGGGGCTCCTGAGAGATTTGCGTAGTGACAGATGTTTGAACCTGAGCAACAGATGTGTCTGGGAGAGGAAAAAAAGTGCAGGCATGGGACAGGCCTCGACGAGGCTGTGCTAGAAATGGGATTTTGGAGTTGTGGGCACAGCCGCCTATTTGGGGGATTGTGGGATAGGGTGCCTTAGTTCATTCCCGCATCCGTGCGAAAACCCTTGAGTGCCCACGAAGTGCCAGACTTTGCTGGGGTGGAGCTGGGGATCCTCTCCAGATGAAGCTGCAGGTACCACTCTGAACGACGTAGACACAACTTCTGACTGCTTGGAACTGACTTTCTAGTCAGGGAGGTAGACATTAAATAAGTACACAAATAAAAAGAATTACAGGTTTTGGCAAGGGCTAGGAAGGAAATAAGATGTTCTGATAGAGAGTAACCTGGAGACCTAGTTAGGGTGATTTCACGAGAAATTCTTTTTCTGAGGCGTCGACATTTAAGTTGAGCACTGAAGGATGAGTCGTCTTGATGAGAAGGAGTCCTACCAGCCTAGGGAGGACTTTTCCCTTTTGAGGGATGAGGAAATGCAAAGGCCCCCAGGAGGAGAAGACCTTAAAGTGTTTTAGGACCTGAAGGAAGACTGGTAAGGATAGAAAGGTCAGGGAGGGGCCAGACTAGGGACCTTCCCAGCCCTGGTGAGGATTTTGGAATTACGAGTGTTCCTGGAGGGCTTCAAGCAGGGACATGGCGTGATCTGATGCATGTGGCTGCTGTGTGTGGCATGGATTTTAAGGGGGTCCAGGAATACCAGTTGGCAGAGAGCAAAACTTGCACAAACATGGATTGTAATTCTCTGAGAGGCCCAGTGGTTGGGGGAGGCTGGGGAATGAGGATGAGGGCAGTATTTGTTGGATAACAACAATCCAGTGACTAGAAATCAAAAGAGGGTGTTTAGCTAAACAGAAGCTCAATCCAACTGACATGAGCAGACCCCTGTGTATTGGAGGAAGGAGATTGTCTGCTTTGCTAGATCAGCATCCTGTCCTGAAATTAGTTTTATAACAAAGACTGGCTGAAAACTCAGCTGCCCTGGGGCTGTGAGTGTTTATTGCACCGTCTGTGTTTTAGAGAAACTTTGTCATATTTCTCTTTTTGACTTTACTTGCCTCTTGTTTCAAAACAAATCTGGGCTAAGTTTTATCTGAAAGACATCACATCTTCTTTTTCCTTAAGCCGTTTCATGGACCTGTGTCCTTGCTACACCCTGGGTCTTTGACATGCACTGGTTGGTTTTAAAGACAGCTAGCTAGGTCTCTGTCCTTTTTTTTTGGTGAGGAAGATTGGCCCTGAGCTAATATCTGTTGCTAATCTTTCTATGTTTTTTGTATGTGGTACACCAGCACAGCATGGCTTGATGAGGGGTGTGTAGGTCTGCACCTGGGATCTGAACCCACAAACCCCAGGCTACTGAAGTGGAGTGTGTGAACTTAACCACTATGCCACCAGGCCAGCCCCTAGATCTCTGTCTTGATTGATTGCTTCTGGGTCCCTCAGTCAGAGTTTTATATTGAAGAAATGGATTAAGTGAGAGATTCCAAAATGATGTCCTAAAAGTAAAGGACGGGGGTTCCTGTCATTGTTTAAGAAGAGGAATTTTGCCTTCTTTTCTGGTAAGGTGTTCATCTTTCTAGGGTGAAGAGGATGATCATGGGCATTCCTAGTGCCTTTGTTAGTAAGGTGGCATAGTGCTCTGGAGATTTAGAGACCTATTAATTTGGTGTCCTCAGACCAGTACAGTGTCTGTGGACGGGCAAAAGGGAATCTCAATTCTCTGGAATAGGGTTAGTCTTCATCTCATTTTCAGAGTGGTTCATGGATAAAAGGTTAAGAACTCCAATGTGATTTGACCACTTTATTTTTTAAAATAACTTTACTGAGGTATAATTTAATACCAGAAAATTCACCCATTTTTAAGTATAAAATTCAGTGATTTTTAGTAAATTTACTGTATCATGAGCCAATGAGCATAATCCAGTTTTAGAATATTTTTAACTCCCCAGTGAGATCCCTTGTGCCTGTTTACAGTTAATCTCTGTCCCACCCCTACTCCAGGCAACCACAAATCTACTTTCCGTCTCTATAGATAGATTTGCCTTTTCTGGACATTTTATATAAATGGGATCATATGTGGTCTTTTGTGTTTGGCTTTTTTCACTTAGCATAATATATTTTTCATTTTTTAAAACAATTTTTGAGGTATAATTTATATACCATAAAATCCACCTGTTTTAAGTGTACAATTCTATAGTTTTTTAGTAAATTTACAGAGTTATTCTATCATCACCACAATCCAATTTTAGAACATTTCCATCATTCCAAAAACATGCCTCATGTCCATTTGTAGTCACTCCCTGTTCCCACCCCCTGCCACAGGCAAATGCAAATCTACTTTCTGTCTTTATAAATTTGCTTTTTCTGGACGTTTTGTATAAATATAATAATATAATGCATGATCCTTTGCATTTGGTTTCTTTTACTTGGCATAATATTTTTTGAGGTTTATCCATGTTGTAGCTTGTATTAGTGCATTATCCCTTTTTGTTGGACACCACTTGATGGATATTGGGTGGTTTCTGCTTTTTGGCTGTTTGGAATAATGCTACTTTGAGCATTCACATCAGATCTTCATGTGAACATGTTTCATTTTTCTTAAGTGGAATTGGTGGGTCAGATGGTAAATTTATGGTTAACTTTTTAAGAACCTGACACACTTTTTCAAAGTGAGGGTTCTGTTTTACATTCCCATCAGCAATGTATGAGGTTTCCTTTTTCTCTGTATGCTTGCCAGCATTTGTTGTCTTTTTGATTCTGGCCATCCTAGTGGGTGTGAAGAGGTATCTCACTGTGGTTTTATTTTGCGTTTCCCTAATGACTGATGATGGTGAGCATCTTTTCATGTCTTTATTAGCTTTTCATCTCTCTACTTTGGTGAAATGTCTGTTGAAACTTTTTGCCCATTTGGTTTGCCCATTGGGTTGTTTTCTTATTGAGGTATAGGGGTGTGTGTGTATGTATTCATTCTGGATATGAGTCTTTTACCTGATGGATGATTTCAAATATTTTCTCCCAGTCTGTAGCTTGTCTTTTCGTTTTCTTACTGCTGTCTTTTAAAGCACAAAAGTTTTGAATTTTGTTAGAGTTTAGTTTATCACTTTTTTGTTTTATTGATTGTACTTTTGGTGTTGTAGCTAAGAAATCTTTACTCACCCAACATCACAAAGATTTTTTTCCTTTGTTTTCTTCCAAGTGTTATAGTTTTAGCTTTTACATTTAGGTCTCTGATACATTTTGAGTTAATTTTTCTGTATGGAGTAAGGTAAGGTGAACCATCTTGTTTTACAGATGAAGACACTGAGATGTAGAAGGGTAAAATGACTTGTCTATTAGAGAGCTAAGGAGTGGCAGGGCCAATACGGTGTCCAGTTCTCCTGTTGCCTAATTAAGGATCCTTATTCCTGCATTTGCATTTGATTGGTTTTTGAATATAAACTGGAAGATGTGGTCATAGTCCTACAGATTAAAGGAAATATCCTGGCAGTGAAAAAATCTGATAGGAGCAGATATTTTGTAGATAACCCTTTTGGATGGAGTAGGATTTGTTCTTTTTTGTGTATCCTATTTTTTATTTTTTAAATGTTCTCCCTCTCATTACTAAGTTCCTGAAAGTTCCTAACATCCTTCCACTCTGTTCTTCAAACGCTCTCTCATCCCATCATTTCCTTGAACCGCAGCCTAGTATGAGTAGCAAGGCTCAATAAAGCAGTGTATTCTTATTCTAATTTTGCTTCCATATCGAAATGTTTGGAATACAGTATTTTGTAATAAGCTGTAGTTTTCAAAATGAATCTTTGTGATTTCTTCAGATTATACTCAATTTTTTCAGGAAACAAATGATTGGAGTCCAGAAAAAAAGGTTGGGGGGGGTCATTTGAATTTTCTGTTTTCAAAGGATTTTATTTTAAGGCAGTGATATAAGGGTGTCTCCTTGCTCATCAAAGCACATACATTTATTTGAATTGTAATTTTTTTTCACATGTACTACTTAGCACTACAGCATGCGCTGCATAACGACGTTTTCGTCAGTGGTGGACCTCATTTATGACAGTGCTCCCATAAGATTAGTACCGTGTAGCCTAGATGTGGAGGAGGCTGTACCATCTAGGTTTGTGTAAGTTCACTCCATGATGTTCACACAACACCGAAATTGCCCAATGGTGCGTTTCGCAGAACGTATCTGCGTCATTAAGTGACACATGACTATAATATTTGTGGGGTTAGTTTCTTCCATTCCGTTTTGCTCTCTCTCTTTCTGGTGAAATCCTATAGAGTAGAGAAAATTCTTTTCCTAGAACATAATAAAAACATACAGATTGGGAATTCAGTGGACTTCCTTTTAAAGAATTGTGTCATCTTAAACGTGCTTTGGCAAGATTTGAAGTTCTTTAAGTATGATTACTTATAAAAGATGTTAGTATTATTCCCACTATTAATCATTCATCTTTTCAGTGTTTTGAGGCTCCTTCCTTACCCCTATTATCGTATTACACTTTCTGACCAGGCGTTGTACTATATTTGACATGTGTCAAAGCAACTGTAAGAGTAAGGACTTTGGGGTTAGAATGACCTGGGTTCAAATCCTGACTTTGTAAACTCTTACTACCTATGTGATCTTAAGCAATTTATGTAACTGGTTTTAGTGTCAGCTTTTTATCTGTAAAATGGCGATAATGGTACCTATGTCGTTGGGGCTGTTATGTGGATTAAGTGTAATTGTTTATAAAAAGTGTTTTGCCTGTATCAAATGCTCCGTAAAATGGTGGTGGTTGTTATTTCTGCCTTTCTTGTTTTCTCCTTCTCCTTGTCCTTGCATTTCCTAATTTTTGTTATTACCACGAAATATGAAATACTATGCAATTTGAAATCTTGTAACATTGAAATATTTTGACTCTGTTGTAATGCTTATTGGAACATCGCTGCATCTTTTTTTTTCTTACTTCCAGATCTCATTCAAGTTTAGATGGATTTAGGGATTTATGTTGGACAGATAGTACAGCTGTGTAAGGGCCTGCCACCCCTGGTATTGCCCACAATACACTATGATGGCAGAGTGGGAAACCAGCCTGTCAACGGCTGTGCCATTTGGCTTTTATTGTTATGCGTCTTGAAAAATCTCAGTAAATATTTACTGTTTACCTCAGACTAGGTTTAGAAAATTGTTCTTTAAGATCTGTTTTTAGTAAGGTATGATTCATCTAGCTTTGACATTTTGGTGAAGGAAACTCACTAGCTTTATTCTCTACTTTCCCCCTCTCCTTTTTTGTTTTTATTAATTATTCACAAGCCACCCTTTTTTTTTTTTAAGATTTTATTTTCCCTTTTTCTCCCCAAAGCCCCCTGGTACATAGTTGTGTATTTTCAATTGTGGGTCCTTCTAGTTGTGGCATGTGGGATGCTGCCTCAGCATGGCTTGATGAGTGGTGCATTGTCAGCGCCCAGGATCCGAACCGGTGAAACCCTGGGCCGCCAAAGTGGAGCGTGCGAACTTAACCACTCGGCCACGGGGCCGGCCCCAGGCCACACATTTTGATGTCTAAAGTAGTGGTTTCCAAATTCTGGTTCCAGGATCCCACCTCTAACCCCTCTATAAATGTGAAGGACATTGTGCTCTATCAGTAGAGTGATGCTTAATGGTTAGTTTACAGTATTTTCTCCCTCTGATTGGGAGACTTAGCTATGGTGACATTTTCAAGAAGGCCAGCATTGGGCCAACAACCTCAGAGGGTTCTATCAAATAGGGATTGTATTTGGCTGCATGTAGTGGAGAACAAAAACTAGTGACTTAATAAAATGCTTTTTCCCCTGTTTATATAGCAAGAAAGCTGGAGTGGCAGCCTATGTGCCATGAGGCACCCAGGCTCCTAGTTTTTTCTCTCCACCACACTTAGCACTTGACTCTCATTCTCATAGTTGCAAGATAGTTGTTCCACCTCTAGCCTCAATCCAGGCTGGGAGAATATGGCAAAAGGACAAAAGCACATGACAACTCAGTTGGCTCCCTTTCAAAGGGCTTTTTTCCTGGAAAGAAAACTCACTGACTTCCATTTCTTTTTTATTGGCCAGAACTGTGTAATTTGGCCCTTTGCAAGGGAGGCTGTGAAATGAAGCTGGGCACATTATTACTTCACATAATAGGTCGAAGTTACCTTATTAAAGAAGTGAAAATGGTATTTTGGATAGGCAACTAACAATGTTGGCCTCAGGGTTTTTTTTTGTTTAATTAAAATAGTTAAATAAGACATGGCAAATAAGTAATTTAACCTGACACATAGTAATCAGTTAATAAATGTTAGCTTTAATCTGAAGAGGCAGTTGCCTACCAATTAAGAGCATGATGTTGAAACATCGTGCAGTTCTGGTTTCTAGGCCTTACTCTGCCTCTTATTAATTTATGACCTAAGTCTTACTTTTGCTTATGTTGCTTTTCTTACTTGCTTTGTAAGATCAATAATACCTAACTCATGGGATTATTGTGAGGATTAGATGAACGAAAGAAATGCTAGTAAAAAAAGTGCTCAGCATAGTACTTGGCACACAGAGTAAGTGTTCAATAAACGTTAATGCCCACCATGGTAATAGTGAGGTAATGCCCATGAAGACTGGGCTATTTTTTTGTTTGTTCTGCCCTAAGCGAGTAATTTTTTTCCTTGAAAATATATGCCACTACTTAATTGATTAATCTATTCAGCAGATATTTATTAGATTTCCCCTTATGTATCAGGCACTGTTCTGGATGCTAAAGATACAGCAGTGAAGCAGACAGATAGGAATCCCTGCTTTTATGGAGTTTATAATGTAGTGGTGGTGAAGGACAAAGATAAAGCAGGGGTAGGGGTTGAGGACTGCTAGGGACAGAGATGAGTTTTAAATAGGTCAGGGAAAGCCTCACTGAGAAGGTGACATTTAAGGAAAGACCTGAAGGAGGTGAAGAAGTAAATGTTGTGGTTATCTCCAAGAAGTTTGTTCTGAGCAGAGGGAACAGCAGGAGCAAAGGCCCTGAAGTAGAAGCATGCTGAAGTGACTAAGAAATAAGGAGGTGAGAGTGGGTAGAGTGGAGTGAAACATAGGGTGAAAGGCAGATGGGTGAAGAGATCAAAAGAGTAAGGCGGTAGGGGTGTGTGGTCCTGACCATCAGACTGTGTGAGGCCTCCTCGTAAGTCATTGTGGGTGCTTGGCTTTTGCTTTGAGGAAGATTAAAAATCATTTCAGGGGTTTGAACAGAGGATGAATATGCTCTGATTTATGTTTTAAAGGATAACTTGGGCTGCTATGTGGAGAATAGTTTTGTAAGCGTGCAAGGGCGGAAGGAGAGGTTATCCAGGGGAAACAGGTAGTAGTGGAGGTGGTGAGAAGCAGTCAGATGCTGGATATAACATATTTAGAAGTTAGAGATATGCCATTGGATTAGATGTGAGAAGATTCCAAGACTTTTAGCTGGAGCATCCGGAAGGATGGAGTTACCATCCGTTGAGATGGGAGATCACAGAGTGAACGGGAGAGAGGGGTGATTCATTGCAAAACCATAAGGCTGCCTGAATAATTACTCAAAGCATATGGCCATGTGTCTTTATTTTCATCTTTGTGTGGAGCAAATAGCATGATTTTTATGATGATGACTATTCTTACAGCTGTTTCACCAGTTCTTGGAGCTTTCATTTTCAAGATGACTGTGACAAAAGGCCTTATTTAGAAAACGGTTTACGAAATTGTAAGTTCCTGTATTTTCCATGGTTCAGGTGACAATGCCTTAGTCATCTTTCAGAATGAACAGTCTGGGCTAGCTCTTTAGTAAATGCAGAACCTTACTAAAAATACTTAAAAACAAACCTTTAGAGTATATATCTGTTATAGTGGTGGCTGACCAAAATTTTGGGTGAAATATCTTCAGTTGATTTGGTTCATTTGATTTATTTTTTCTTCACAGTCAGGGATAATACCCATTTTTTTTACTTTCTGTTCAATGTCTGTGTCTAGTAAAGCAGAGAGAGAGTCTGAAAATTTTTTTAGTCCCCCTCATGCCTTTGGGCAGCTCCTTTTCTGTCTCGAAAGATGAAGTTACCCAGTTTGAAGGATTTCAGGAGAAAGCTCATTCATATTTTTGCACATGAATCCTTTCTTGTGTGTAGTGTACACTAACACTGCAGTTAAAGAGCTAACTAGGAGAGGACAGGGCAAGGGTGGAAGAAATGAGGAACATAGGGAATGGTGCATCAAGGATGCACAACAGTGTAAAATAGTGCAAGTCTGAATTAGGATATTTTATTGGACATTGTTTTACATTTTCCGTTATATTCATATTAGGCCGATGCTCAGTAGAGGGCATTAGAGCAGTAGCTTTCACACTTTGACTAAACCATTCCTAAGAGACACCTTTTACACATTTGCATGTGTATTTATACTGAAGTAAAAGTTTTACCAAATAACATTTACTGTTACCATGTGCAATGCATATGATGTTTTCTATTTGATTTTATTTCCTTTAAGAAAAATGATGGTTGAAACCCAGTAAATTGACTTGTAGTTTGAAAAATTCCACAGGAAGGAACCTGGTTTAAAGAAGAGATGAAATATTTTTAAAGTTTGTATCTCTAATCTTATATTTTTAAATTCTTGCAAAAAATTGGTAGTTAAAATAATTATATTTTTTAAGATATTCTTCCCTATCCATGTATTTACTTTATTAGTTGCTGTCTTCTGTGAAGTGAAATTTTTTCTAAGGAAAGATAGAACATCATTGGCTATTTTGAATTAGTGGTGTTGGAAATAAAGAGTTTTTATTGCATAACCATAATCCTTTATGTTAGTACCTTAAAATATTTTTTGATTGCTGAATAGTATTTTGGCATTTGTTTTGGGAAGATCATATGAAGATCAATGAAAGTGATTATTAGCATAGAAGAATTAGAGCCTGAAATTCTCTTTTTATCATCAGATGTGGGCAACGTTAACAACTTGTCTTTTGGCCATTTGTTAAATCACAGCAGAATTTAATATCTTGCTCCTAGGGAGATTTGTTTATTAAGTGAGTGAATCTTTGGGTGAAAGAAAAGTACTTTAGTATATAAACAATTATGATTGGTAATACCTAGGTTTAGTGTTTCATTATTAGTGACGTTAATTCTCTGGACTAGTGACTAGGAATTAATAACAACTAAACTTAAAATCAGATATTCCTATATCTATATTTTTAACCCCAGCATTGTTTTGATTTATGTGGACATGTTATTAGTATGCTTAAAGCTAGTATTTCAGGTTTTGTGTATATAAGATAATCAATCAATTTTGGATTATTTAGGGGTAGAATAACTGGTTTGAGAATTAATAATAGTTAAAAAGAATACCCATAGGTAGTACATTTGTGAAAATTAAAATGATAAAGAATCAGGCAGCATATTTACATATTAGCTCTGGGACCACAGGTACTCTGTAGAGGCCACATTGTATCTTCCGTGACTTGAGAATGCCTCTCATCTTAGCCAGACAGGTATGTGACCTGAGTGATTAACTTCCTTCCTCTCTGACATTTCCCAGAGTGGGGCAGCAGCAACCTCTCACTGAAAGCAAAGAGAGAGTTAAGTTTTCTTCAGGGTTTATACGCAGAAGGAATTAGGGGAGGAAGGGATGGGAGAGGGAGGAAATAATGGCAAATACTAACCTTCTGCCCAACTCTGACCTGTACTCATTTGCAGAATAAAGAGAGCCCAGCCAAGAAGCAAACTGCAAACTATTCAAATTGTAGCATGTTGGATCATTTTTATCAAGCCATATGTTAGTGTTCCTAAATTATTGTCAAAATAGTTCGAGTATACTAGTATTAGATGATGTTGAATGGTGAACTTGTTCTTGAATATCAGATTTTATTTTGAATTTTGTATTATATGAGTTTTATGCAGAGTTTTTACTTAGTTTGTTATAATTGTGATTTGGGTTAAGCCATGTCAGTGTTGACTGTGGCTGTGTATGTGTGAGATTAATCAGGAATTTCAAATGGACTTAAATGTAACAAATACATCTGTTGAATTATATAGTTATATATGTAAATTGTTTTCAATTTTGTATGTTTGTAGCACATTATTATTAGAAACTTGGTGACATACTAGGAGAGTTTTTTTTTTGTTTTGGGAAAATTACCCTTGAGCTAACATCCACCGCCAATCCTTTTTTTGCTGAGGAAGATTGGCCTTGAGCTAACATCTGTGCCCATCTTCCTCTGCTTTATATGTGGGATGCCCACCACAGCATGGCTTGATAAGCAGTGCCTAGGTCTGCACTCGGAATCCAAACTTCTGAACCCCAGGCCGCCAAAGCGGAGTGCACAAACTTAACTGCTGCACCACCAGGCCAGCCCTCTGAAGAGATTTTTTTAATAACAGCTGTATTGAGATATAATTCACTTACCGTAAAATTTGCCCTTTTAAAGTGTGCAATTCAGTATGTTCACAGAGTTGTGCCACTGTCACCACTATCTAATTCTAGAACATTTTCGTAACTCCACAAAGAAACTCCATATCCATTTGCAGCACTCCCCATGCCTCCCTTCCTCTAGTTCCTGGCAACCACTAATCTACTTTCTGCTTCTATAGATTTGCCTATTCTGGATATTTGATAGAAATGGCCATACTATATATGGCCTGGTGTGTCTGGCATATTTACTTAGCATGTTTTCAAGGCTCATCCATGTTGTAGCATGTATCAGTACTTCATTGCTTTTTATTGCTGAGTAATATTCCATTGTATGGATATCCCACATTTTCTTAATCTCTTCATTAGTTGGTAGACATTTGAGTTGTTTCTACTTTTTGGCTCTAATGAGTAATACTGTGATGAACATCTGTGTGCAGGTATTTACATGTACATGTTTTCTCTTCTCTTGGGTATATACCTAGGAGTGGAAATACTGGGTCATATGGTAAATCTATGTTTAACATTTTGAGGAACTGCCACACTCTTTTCTAAAGTGACGGCATCATTTAATAATCCCACCAGCAATGTAGGAGGGTTCCAATTTCTCCACATCCTTACCAACACTTGTTATTGCCTCTCTTTTTGATTATAGCCATCCAAGTGGGTGTGAAGTGGTAACTTGCTGTGGTTTTGTGGAAAGATTTTTAAAATTGCTAACTTTCTGTTCGAAAGTGTTATACACTATACATTGTATGTTAATCTTGATTCTTAAAGTAAATATTTGAGTGAATATAGGAGCAATAAATGATAATTCAAAAGACTAAATTGTGATGCCTGAACCTAACTTTTTTAGGTATTTCACTACTGTTAGACCATATAAACAAAGGCGACTCTCAATTCATGTTTAAGATAGCCTTTATTCTTTGCCATGTTCTGATGTTCATATAAGTTTACTTGTAATTTGAAAATGATTGCAGAATTTGCAGCTTCTTTGGCTACTGAAATAACTTTTTTCTTTGCTAGAAATCCAGAAATCTTCTAGAAGATTTGGATATTTCATTTTAAGATAATAGAAATAGAAGTGATTTCTTCTGGTAATATAAATAATAATATGACTTGTAAATTAGGGAAAATGGACTTCCTACCTAATCTTACTTTTCTGCATTGACATCTAAAGACAGAATACTGTGTATTTTTTCTTTTGTCTTCTGATGATAGATGCTTCTTTTCCATTATATTAACCACTCTTAATAGTTTCTGTGTATCATTTCAGAACACTTTAACACATATGTATCCTTTTATAGTGTTTTGCTCTTTGCTTTTTTCCTCTTAGAAATTTAAGTTTTAAAGCCCTAGATGTTAAAGTGCCATATACTTCTTTTAGATGATCTAATTAGCTCTTATTCAGTCTGATACAGGGTCTTATTAAAGTAAATATCTCATTCTCCAAAGTAAGTGCTGTGCCAGTGTCTAGGTAGTATTTCTCCCAGAATATTGAAAGCATGTTGCATTTTACATGAAGCAGTCTGCTCAAAGTTGCTTTTTCTTAATATAATTACTCTGCAATTCATGTTGCACTTTTTCATCCCCTGTGCCCTCTTTTGCCAACGTTTTGGTGCTATTGCTTTTTATTTGGAAAGAGGATGAGAGAATAGAGACGAAGGGAGGAAAGAATTTAATGATAGCACATTTTTCCTCTTTTAGTGTTTACAATTCATCCTTCCAAGGCTGAGTATTTGTACAGGGGAACATTTAAGTCTATGGTCATACCAATGATTAAAATGTTGACAAAAACTACACTTTTAATGGAATGGGTAGAGATGCGGAGTTGGTGGGGATGATTTGTCCTCGTATGTTTTGGTAAAGATTCAAGTTACTTTAGAAGCATATAAACCTACCCTATGCCACATACCTGAGGAAACATAGCAATGTCTTTTAACAGTTTAAACGTCCAAAAATAAGATAATGGGTAAATAAGTGAACAATAGCAGCATTTATTGAGCATTGCCATGTCCAGGCACATAATCAGGAAATGAAGACTTAGTCTGCTAATAGTAGTGGAGCTTAAGTTTGAATCTAAGTATGTTTTCTTTGGAGCTTCCTGAAGTTTGGTGAGTTTTGAGTTAGGCTTTGAAAGGAGGGGGTGGTAGAAAGCAGGGTGAATGGCTTGCATTGAGGCATGGAGATGGGGATAAAATAATGTCTTGGCTAAGGAAAATAAGTTAACGTGTTCAGTTATCAAGTAGTACAGTGTCAAGTATGTGCTGTGGTTTAGTGATCTGAGTAGTGACATTGTGAAAATGGTGTTTGAAGATTATTTTATTAATGGTAAGGGATGGATTGAGGCCCAGGCCTTTTTTTCCCCTAACACTGCACAGCACATACTCAGATTTTGATAGTTTTATATACATGTACTGTGTTATGTATTAGTTATATACACAGTCATTTGTGTGCATGTGTGTATAGTTCTATGCAATTTTATTACATGTGTATCTTTGTGTAGCTATCACTAAACTGAAGATACAGAACTGTATCCTACCACAAAGTTCCCTCAGGCTACCCCTTTATAGCTGAACCCAACCCCTCGCACCACATCCCTAACAACCTCCCAGCAATCTCTAATCTGTTCTCCATCTCTATTATTTTTGTTACTTCAAGAGTGTTACGTAAATGGAGTCATAAAATATGTAATTTTTGGGGATTGGCTTTTTTTTTCACTCAGCATAATGCCCTTGAGGTTCATCCAAGTAATTGTGCATATCAGTTTGTTCATTTTTGTTACTGAGTAATATTCCTTTGTATGGATTTACCATAGTTTAACCATTCACCTGTTGAAGGATATTTGGGTAGTCCACAGTCTTTGGCTATTATGAATATAGCTGCTATGAACATTCATATACACAGGTTTCTGTGTGAACATATGTTTTTATTTCTCTGGGATAAATACCCAAGCATACAATTGCTGAGTTATACAAATCCATTTTTAGTTTTAAAAGAAATGACCGAACAGTTTTCCAGAGTGGCTGTACTACGTTTAAAATTCCCACCAGCAATGTACGAGTGATCCAGTTTCACCACATCCTCACTAACATTTGGTCTTATCACTGAAAAAGAGAATTTTTTTTAGCCATTCTGATAGGTTATTCTCCATTGAATTGTTTTCGCACCTTTGTCAAAAATCAATGGGGCACATTTGTGTGAATCTGTTTCTGGGTTCTCTGTTAGTTGTATGTGTGTTTATCTATCCCTCTGTCAATACCACACTGTCTTAATTACTCTAACTATATAAGACGTCTTGAAATTGGATAGTGTGAGTCCTTCAACTTTGTCTTCTTCACTGTTGTGTTGGCTATTCCTAGAATAGCCTTAAATAAACTTCAGAATGAGCTTGTCTATGTATACAAAATACTTTGCTGGAATTTTGATATAAATTGCATTAAACCTGAATATAGTCAATTTGGGGAGTGTTGACATCTTCACTATGTTTAGTTCTCTAATCCGTGAACATGGTAAGTCTCTCCAATTATTTAGATCTTCTTTGCTTTCCTTCATCAATTTTTGTAATTTTCAGTATACAGATCCTGTTCGTATTTTATTGGATTTATACCTAAATATTTCATTTTGGGGGTACAATTGTAAATGGTACGTGTTTTCAAATTTTGGTTTCCACTTGTTTGTTCTTAGTACATAGAAATACAGTTGATTTATGTGTGGTGATCTTGTATCTTGCAACCTTGCTGAACTCTGCTGTTAGTTCCAAGAGCTTTTCTTGTAGAGTCCTTGGGATTTCCTTTATAGACAAACATCTCGTCTACAAATAGGGACAGTTTTATTTCTTCTTTTCCAATCTGGATGCCTTTTATTTCTTTTTCTTACTTCATTGTGGTGGCTGGAACTTCCATTACTATGTTTAATAAGAGTGATGAGAAGGGACATCCTTGCCTTTTTCCCAGTCTTAAAGGGAAAGTATTCAGTCTTTCACCATTAAGTTTGATGTTAGCTATAAGTTTTTTTGTATGTTCTTTGTGAAGTTGAAGAAATTCTTCTCTATTCCTACTTTTCTGAGAGCTTTTATCATGAATGGTGTTAGATTTTTAATAAACGCTTTCCTATGTCAATTGATGGGATCATGTAATTATTTTTCTTTAATCTGTTGATACAGTATGTTACATTGATTTTTTTTTTTTTTTTTAGTGTTATACCAGCCTTCCGTACCTAGAATACATACTACATGGTTGTGGTGTATTATCTATTGCTGGATTTAATTTGCTAATACTTTGTTAGGGATTTTGCAGCTAAGTTCCTGAGAGATACTGGTCTGTAGTCTTCTTGTGATGTCTTTGTCTGGTTTTGGTATTGGCAATACTGGCGTCATAAAATTAATTGGGAAGTGTTCCTGCTTCTTCCATTTCTGGAAAACATTGTGTAAAATGGCTGTTAATTTTTCTTTCAATATTTGGTAAAATTCTGCAGTGAAACCATCTGTGCCTAGGGATTTTTTCGAGAACTTTTCAATTACAAATTTGGTTTCTTTAATAGTTATAGGATTATTCATGATATCTACTTTATCTTGGCTGAGTTTTGATAATTAGTTGTTTTCAAAGAATTGATCCATTTTTTCTAAATTGTTGAATTATGAGCTAAAGTTGTTTGTAGTGTTCCCTTATCTTTTTAAAAAAAATTGAGATAAAAGTCACATAACATAAAATTCACCATTTTAAAAGTGTACAATTCAGTGGGTGTTTTTTAGTATATTCACAGTGTTTTGCAACCATCACCACTATCTTACTCTGGAGCATTTTCATCACCCCAGAAAGAAATCCTATACCCATTAAGCAGTAACTTCCCATTCTCCTCTTCTCCCAGGCACTGGCAACTGCTAGTCTGTTTTCTGTCTCTAGATTTGCCGGTTCCGGATATTCCATATAACTGGAATCATACAATATGTGGTCTTTTGTGATTGTTTTATTTCACATAGCTTGTTTTCAAGGTTCATCCATGTTGTTGCATGCATCTGTACTTGTTCCTTGGCTCATGGCTCCATCACTCTGACCTCTGCTTTCATTGTTTCATTTCCTCTGAGTCTGACCCTCCTGCCTTCCCTTTATAAAGACCCTTGTAATTACATTGGACCCAACCAGATAATGCAGGATAATCTTTCCATCCTTAATTTAATGTGATAACATGTGCAAAATCTTTTTTGCCATATAAGGTCACATTCACAGGTTTCAAGGATGAGGACATGAACATCTTTTGGGGGCCATTATTCTACTTACCACAGGGATTTTAGATCTTTTATTATCATCCCACTGCTCCCTGAGACTGTGTTCTTTTTGTTAGTCTATTTTCTCTCTTTTGTTTTAGATTGAGTAAACTACTGATCTTGTCCTCAAGTTCACCAGATTTATCCTTTGTCATCTCTACTCTACTGCTGGGCTTATCCAGCAAATTTTTTACTTTGGAAAGTGTATGTTTCAGTTGTATAATTTCCATTTGGTGCTTTTTTTTTTCCTCCCTGAGGAAGGTTGGCCCTGAGCTAACATCTGTTGCCAGTCTTCCTCTTTTTGCTTGAGGAAGATTCGCCCTGAGCTAACATCTGTGCCAGTCTCTTTTCCTCTATTTTGTATGTGGTTCGCCACCACAGCATGGTTGCTGATGAGTGGTGTAGGTCTGAACCTGGGCTGCTGAAGTGGAGTGCGCCGAACTTAACCACCAGGCCATGGGACTGGCCCCTTGGCAATTTTTTTTACAACTTCTGTTTCTTTCTGAGATTTTCTGTTTTTTTATTTGTTTTAAGACAATTCTTAATTGTTTGTTGAAGCATTTTTATGATGGCTGCTTTAAAATTCTTGTCAGATAATTCCAATATGTGATTCATTGTTGTCTTGGCATCAGTATGGTTGTCTTTTCTCATTCAAGTTTGTTTTTCCTGGTTCTTGGTATGATGTGTGATGTTTTAAAAAATTATATCCTGGACCTTCAGAATATTAATGCTACGAGACTCTTGATCCTATTTAAATCTTCTGTTTTAGTAGGTAGTTACTCTATTTGGGTTTAGTGTGTAGGTCCTAGCCTACTTTTGTGAGCTGTGTAATTCCTGTGATAATTTAGTTTTCAGAGTTCTTGCAGTGCTATTCTCTTCTGTTTTATTCTTTTGGCGCAGCGGGCACTCCTGTTTGATCTCTACAGGTGTTACCTGGGCTTACTGATGGGTGTGGGTTCCCAGCTCTGCTACTCCCAAGGACAGATTGGCTGGACATTGCCCCAGGTGTGGGACAGGGACATAGTTGGCCCTGTGGTCAATCTGGCCTACTGCTGTCTGGGTGTGGGGTGGAGACCCTGCTGATGTTGATACTGACACTGTAGTGGATTGGGTCCCACACTGTCCTGGGTAGAGACTGGGGAATCTGTCTCCCCTCTAGGTCTCTGCAGAGCTTCCCCTTTGACAGTCCTTTAGCCAGAAAGCAGGATTTTCTCATTTGTTTGTTTATCTGTCTGTCTATCCCTATTTGTGGTTCTGGGTTTCAGGCTGTTCTGGTGCCCACTCATGGACATATGGGAGATAAAAGGAAACCCAGTGAACTCACAGTGGTGCTTTCCCTCACATCCTGAGCCCCCTAGCCAGTCCACCCTCTTCTTACTACCTTTCAGAGTCATTTTATGATTATTGAATTATTTCTAGGATATTGAGTTGTTTTTAGAAGAGAGGAGCAGGGAAATGTGAGCCATAATTTAGAACTGGAACCCTAACAGGTTTTTTTTGCTCTAGTATTTATTGGTGATTCTATGAACTGGTTGAGGCTTTTGCTTTTATTGACACCCTACTTTTTAGAGTGTTTCTCTGCATCTCATGTTGAGTTTAAGAACAAGATAAGAATTATTCTTCTCTTGATTAAATTGTGTGGGAATTAGAAATGTCATGTTTTTATGTGTCTATTTATTTGCTCATTTATGTATTTATCTTTAGGGAGTGGAGCAACGGCTGTGGTCCAAGCAGCGTATTGTGCCCCTAAAAAGGAGAAAGTGGCAATCAAACGGATAAACCTTGAGAAATGTCAAACTAGCATGGATGAACTCCTGGTATGCACATCTCATATTTCTTATATGGAGTGATATACTCTTGTGTATTCATATTAGAGTGGGAAATAAGTTGAAGTTTTTTATTTCTTTTTGGAAAAATGGTTTGTGATTTTTTTCATTAAGTAGTAAAGTTTATAAAAATCAAGATAAGTAGGGAGAAAAAAATTAGTTGTCCTGTCATGCTGAGATTTAACACTTGCTATATAATCTTTCAGACTGCGCATTTAAACATCTTTGTATTTTTATGATAATGTAATCATAAACTTGTTCTTTTCATTGAAAAATTTATCATAGAAGTCTTTCTGTATCTATAAATATGAATTAATATAATTTTCAATATGTATGTAGTATTCATTAAATAGGTAGACCACACTTTATTTAACCTATTCTCTAGTATTGGACAATTACTTTGTTTCCTCTTTTTTATTGTTATAAACAATGCTTGCTTACTTCTCTCTTTCTTTAAAATAGTATCATTCAATTATGATTCCTGAGTCAAATAGAATATCCTTTAAAAGACTTTTGGCCTCCTAGGAACATGGTACCAATCTGCATTCTGACCATTTATGCAAGATAGGAGAGAGAATGACCCCAGGGAGCATTGGCATATCCTAGCAAAGGCTAGGAAAAGGCAGAAGAAAGGGAGTCCCAGGGATCAATAGCTGTAAGAGATGTTCTGTAGCCTTAAAAGCTAGTCACACAGGGACTGTTTTCTACTTCTTTTATGCACCATGACACCCAGAGTAGTTTTAACTATGTACTAACTGCTCAGCAAGGGAAATGAGATAGTTTTTCAATTATTTAACTTTTTAAATCCTCAATTTCTTTGGCTTAAAGGAAATAATATCTGTTTTGTGTACTCATGAGGTTTTTCTTGAAGATCAAATGATACAGTACTTGAAAACTGCCATACAAATATGAACTAATATTGTTATTTTATTAAGTAATTTCTCTAAAATGGTGTACAGGTAGTGATAGAAAGGGCAGGAATTAAGACTGGGATGATCTGACGGTGCAGAAGTTTTTTTCCATTGTCCTAGATTGGATTTAATTTCTAGTGTAGTCTGTACTGATTTAGGAAATAATTGGAATCAAAGGAAAAGAGATAATAGAATTATATATCGAACTTTCAAGCAGATGAAACAAATGTATTTCTTCAGGAGTTGGTAATGCATGAGCAGAAGCTGAAGAAGTGGGTTCCTCGAGTGATCTTGAGCCGTCTTTGGTGAGCGAACACACACTTGGAAGGAGATGCTGATTGAAATCTTTTTTGATGATCTTGGACTTACAGATTCCAGCAATACCTTAGAGCACCATTTGGACATTTGAACTGCAGTCATCATAAAAGACGTCTAAACTGTAAACTAGTTCTGTTAAAGAAAAACAATATTTTTAACCTATGTATTGACTGGAATTTGAGAAGCTCAATATAAATTCCTATCATTTGCCAGTTATTTTACATAATCCATAAGGATAGTGTAAATATGAATGAAAGTCTTATTATTTATTACTTCATGACTGAAGAAACTGAGGCTCAAAGTTTTAAATAACATGATAATAATAGCAAACATCTTTTCAGCACCAGGCACTTAAGTGTGCTTTAACCTCATAACTCTCTCTTTGAGATAGGCAGTAGCTCCATTTTATAGATAAGGGCAATAAATCATGGTAAGTGATAGCCTAGATTGAAAATCAGGTCTCTCTGACTCAAGTCTATTATTGTCTACTTCATATAACAAAATGATTATCATCTTAGTTAAAAAATAGAAAGAACATCTATTCGCATATCTTTTGATATACTTGAAAGTAACATTTGTGTTATTACTCTAGGGCCTTTCTTAGAGGAATGCAAATTTGATATAGCCTAGTAAAAGGAAAAAAATTGGTTAGATTTCCCGTAAGTTTTGCTCACATATTCCAATAAGCTTTACTTTGCAAATATAGTATTTATATATTTGGTAAGTAAGTAAAGGTAGGGGAGTGACTTTTAGTAAAGCAAGTTTAAGATAATTGGTTTTTTGGGAGGCAAGCAGCTAAGATCCCACTAAACCCTGAAGAAACATCAGGAATATAAAAAATGCCTGATTTATTTGTGGTGTTCGTGGTGTCAGGACCTGAGATCTGAGTGCCAAGGGCTCTATTTCTGAGAGATATGAAGCCCTTCAGTTTGCCTTAAAAAAATCTGTTAGATCGACATACTAAACATTTGACGTTGTGATTTTAAAATTTTGTTTCAAAACTATCTTTATTATAATGCAGAAAAGGTGCTCTGGATCTCCAGAGAGTGCTGATGTAAACTGATTACAGGTGTCTATCTTGTGTGACAGTTATTAGTGAGGAGGCAGTATATTGTTCCTTTCTCTTGTCAAAATATTTTTTTTATCTGACAACCTTTGCTAAGTGTGATGGGAAAATCAGCTGTGAAATCTTATTCCATGTATTTTCTCCGAAGATTTTACTCACAGGCTTTTCTCAAAGAAGGCACACAGTGCAGTATTTTGCGATTTTTCTCTTTAGTAGATGCTATGACCAGGTTCATTGGACAAATATCTGAGAGGGGAGCATTAAGAGTTTTAGAGTTAAGGCTCTTGCCTGCTGTACAAAGCACAGTGTGACAAATGCCTAGGAAGGGTGTAAAGTACTGTGGAAGTAAGAGGAGGAAGAGAATTCCCAGTTACAAAGGTGGAGGCCTTGTGGAGATGTTTGTGTCCTGGACCACCAGGGCTTGGGAGACTTTGAACAGGCAGAGATGGAGACCCTGCTGGGCAGGGGTTTAAGAATCAGGAAGGAGTGACATGTATATTCATGAATATTAATATAACTGAAACAATATTTTCATAAAACAGTTCTTAATTATATGATGTAGAATGCATTCTAATTTTCTGTTCTATTTCTTTTTGTTTGTTTTTAACACGATTCACTAAATTTGTTTCATGACCCATGTGAGTTGCATCCCGTTGCTTGAGGAACACTGGACTACACAAGAGTTATTGAGACTCTAAATTCAGGCAGTGACAGTGACAATGGAAAGGAAGATAGAGATTCCCTAGACATTTTATAGATAGAAAAATTGTTAGTACTAGAATGAGCAATCCATGAGGGCAAAGACTTGTTCACTCTATATGAATGAATGAATGAATTAATTAATGTTACTTGGAGACTGACTGAATTGTGTGAAGTGGCGGAAAACTGCCTACGTTGGGATAATTAGAAAACTAGGGAGTAAGTGATAGAAGTTAAGATGAATGAGTTTCATGAAGCAGTGAAAAGTCATCCCTAAAAATTGCTTCAGATAGCTTCATGTGGAGAACTAAAAAGTCCAAACAAAAGATCTGGTGTTAGCAGATAATAGATGACTTTAAAGAAAACACTTTCATTAGTAGAGGTGGAATTCACTTATTAAGTGTTGAGGAAGCTTCTGAGAAATTTGAGTCAGAATGAATATACCACTCTTACAAAGCACTTATATAATTACTTTTCTTTTTGAAAGGAAAAGGAAAAGAATAACTTCAATGTCAGTTAAGATGAAGGAAGGTTCCTTGTCCCCCTTTAAAGGAATAGAAGAGAAGGAAAGGAATATTTAAGGCCCTTTTAACCTTTGAATTTTATGGTTCTCTGATAGTCTCCTGTTAGAAAACCCTTTGTAGTACCCTTTTTTCGGGATGAAGCTCAAAACCATTAGCTTAACATTTAAGACCTTAGACAATTTGATCCCAACTCTTTGCATTAATTGTTACTCTCCCATGTGATTTCTGTCTCTCTCACATCCCCCATCTGACTAGTCACCAAGTTCTCTTGTTTATACCTCTTTAATATTATCTCTTTACTCCTCTCTTTCTTTTCATTCATATTGCCACTTATTTTTTTAAACTTCCTATTTTGAGATAGTTGTAAACTTACCAAAGGGTTACAAGAGCAGTGTAGAAGCTTCCCATAAGCTGTTCACCCAGCACCTCCTAACAGTAATGTGACCACAGTGCAGTGATTACAGCCGAGCAATTAGCTATTTATCGTTTTTCAGGCCACTATCGTCTCTCACCCAGATCATGCCAATGGCCTTAAACTGAGTCTTTGTCTCTAGTCTTGCCTTCTCTTATTTATTTTCTACGTTACAGCCAGAGTGATTTTTGTGAAAAAATAAATATAGTTAAACCTTTGATGCCTTTCCGTTGCTGTTAGGATGAAGCCTAAATTCTTGAACACAGTTACAAGGTCCTTTAGGATATGATCCTGCATAATTAAACAATCGAAACTCATAGAAACCTCCTTATCTTTCCTATTTCAGTGTCAGTTCAGTAGTAAAACTTCTTATGGGAAACCTTCCCTGATTATTACTCATTGATAATTTGCCTCTCTGATGAATCATATAGTATCTAATACTTCCTCTATCAAACTGTTTCTTAATTTGTGTTGTAAGTTAGTATTTGTCTAACTTCTTCACCAGACTACAAGTTTCATGAGGCACCTACCACTGCACCTGGCACATAGTATGTGCTTGGTAAATATCTGATGAAACCATCAACTACTTACCCTAGACAGGTTTAGTCATTGTGTCCTGAAATCTGTCTTGCATATTTCATCATTTTTTTGTAATTATATATTCCTTGCACCTTGTGCTGCTGTTATATCTTTCCATCCTGCAGAACTAAACCTCGTTCCCACCTCCTCTGTGAAGACTTCCTGCCTACCTTAACTGTTCTTTCCCATGGATTCTCGTAACATTTAATATCTTTATTACTCATTTGGCACATATATGCTGTCCTATATATACTCTCTCATATGTACATATCTTATCTCTTCGAATCCTGTATAACTATGTCAATAGGCAGGTGCTTACTTTAGTTCCTTCTTCCTTTTCCTTCATATTTACCTTGCTTTTAGTACAGAAGACTGTGCTAGTGACTTTCAAGGGGTTGCGAAAATGCATATGACAAGGTTCTTGCTGTAAAGGAATTTACATTCAAGTAACAGAAGATGAGAAAAGAAAAACTAGGGTTTATCGAGCACTACTTTGAATCAGGGATTGTGGGCAACTTTTACACAATTGATCTCACTGAACAGATACCAAGGGCATAGGGCAAGTACATGAAGAAGTAGAAGCTGTAAAAGCGCTATAGGATTTCATTCATTCAGCAAATATTTATTGAAGGTGTACTCTGTGCCAGGCACAATGATAAGTGCCAGGACTACAGTGTCTTGGCTCTCATTGAGCTTACAGTTTTGTGAGGGCTGCAGAAAAATAAATAGGCAATTACAGTATAGTATGGTAAATTCCACAATATTTAGGAATCCACTTTTAAGTACTTGCCTTCACAGAGCTCTCAGTCTAGCAGGGAGGGACAGACAAATAACTATCTGATGTACCATCCAGTACATATGTGCCATGATGTAAGGAGATATACAGGGAACTTGGAAGCCAAGAGAAGGGACACCTAACTCAAACTGGGGAGCTGGGAGGAAATGATATTTCGGCTGAGATCAAAAGGAAGGATTGGCATTTTTAGCTAGGCAAAAATGAGCAAAGTGTATTTGAGGCAAAGGGAACAATAGTGTTAAATGTTCATGGTTAGAAGCAGCGTGGCTCACTTGAAGTGACTGTGGCTGGATCAGAGGACTGGGGTATGTTGCACGTAGGGTCAACAGGAAATAGGAATGAGACTAGAGAGGTAAGCAGGGCCCTGATCACACAAGCCTTTATAAGGAGTTTTATCACACCATATCTAATTTAAAGTCGTTAACTAAGATAGTGTAAGCTTAGACTTTTGGCTCAGGTTTCTACTTTGGATTTAGTATGTGAGCTTGCCCTGTTTTCAGTATATTTCTCTTTAGCGTGAAAATTGTTAATCATTTCACAAAAATGAGATGAAACAATATTTTGAAAAAAACCCAAATAAACCAAAAACCACCCTCTGTTTATTAGTAATTATTCTCTGTGGCTCTAAAACCAGATTTCCCAAGATGGTTCTTCAAGGGCACCTTGAAGTAAAAATGTGTGTTACAGTGGAGGCCTGTGTGGTGCTGTGCCAGAGTGTGATAAACAGTGCATGTTTCTGGTTTCAAAGATTCCTAGTGTAACGAGTGAAAGGAGCAGAGTCAGAATGGACTGAAGGAAACTAAGTGGTTTTTTGGTTTAACCATTCTTGAAGAGATCAGAGCCATGGAGATCCCAGAAGGGTTGTGATATAGCCTTGGGATTTCCAAATCTGGATTCACTAATTTGTAGTGTTGTTTTAGGCTTACATATAATGAATTATTATGTTTTCTCTTCTTTGTAGAAAGAAATTCAAGCCATGAGTCAGTGCCATCATCCTAATATTGTGTCTTACTACACGTCTTTTGTGGTAAAAGATGAGCTGTGGCTAGTCATGAAGCTGCTAAGTGGAGGTGAGTAGAGTACAATGAAATGTTAACTTCCATAGGCTGGAAAGTTAATAAAAATGTTCTTTTCTATCCTGGTTTGGTTTTCATGGACATCTGCATTTAAGGAGATACTAAGAATATAGTATTTCCTACTGATGCTGGTGTAAGAACTGAGATGGGGCCAGCCCGGTGGCGCAGTGGTTAAGTTCACATGTTCCACTTCGGTGGCCCGGGGTTCGCCGGTTCGGATCCTGGGTATGGACATGGCACCGCTTGGCACGCCATGCTGTGGTAGGCATCCCACATACAAAGGAGAGGAAGATGGGCACGGATGTTAGCTCAGGGCCAGTCTTCCTCAGCAAAAAGAGGAGGGTTGGCAGCAGCTAATCTTCCTAAAAAAAAAGAAGAACTGAGACAGGTTTCACACATTGCATTTGGTCGTCGTGCCTCTTAACTCTCTCTTAATCTAGGATGGTTCCCTCCCACTTCCTCTCTTCCATGACCTAAACTTCTTGGAGGGTCTGGTCTGAAGGGTCTGATGATAACTGTCTTGTAGAATGTCCCACATTCTTCTGGATTTGTCTGGTTATTTCATCCTGGTGATGTTTAACTTGATTTATATTCCTCTATTTCTTGCAAATTGAAAATTAGACTGAAAAGTGCGATTAAAGTATTTTTAAACAGAATATTTTGTAGGTAATGCTGTGTACTTCATATTGTATCACATATCAGGAAGTGTTTGCTATCTGGTTGTATCTTTAATGGTGATTTAAGTTTGATTGCTTAAGATTATGATGGCCAGGCCGCTTCATGGAAAAGGTAACTTTTTTTCCCTTTGCAGCTAGCAGGTAATCTGTAAGATAATACTTTGGCACTGTGAGTATTTGGTTTCTGTAAGTCTTTTGTCTAATGATTTTAGCATCCATTAGCAATCTTTGTTTGAATCAATTATTTTATCCAGGGGTTACAGAATGGTGATTTTTCTTATTGCATCCTTTCTTTTACATTTACAAACTGGCATTCTTCTGTGTAAAGGAACTTTACCTTATTAACTGGGGCTCTTTGATTAATCTCTACTGTAATTCTTATGGAAAAGGCAGGATAAATAATTGATTCTTCTTTTTAAGGACCAATTTTCAGAGTAAAGAGTTAGTTTAATAATCACCTCCAGTGGTAGTAAATCAGAGGGTTTTTGATTTTTTTTCTTTTTCCCATTGGTTAAGGCTTTCATTTTTTTTAGTATCATTATGTAGTCTCAAGGATTTTTGTATATTCTATATAGTTCAGTCAATTATACTCTATTCTTCGGATGCTCAGGTTGTCCAACATTTTGTTAGTGGGAGTCCCTTCAAGCTTACTCTTGTGTCCTTTTCACGTGAATCCATCAATCATTGATAATGTCCTTGTTTTTCTGTTCAAGATTTCCTAGGTTCACCTTTATATTGCTTCTCTCAGACCCAGAATCAGCCAATATTCTTTTTTATGGGGAATGGTATTTAGAAAGCATAACTTGAATGCTTGGGCTGCTCATTGCTACTACTTTGTCACTGCTTCTAGTTGAAAGATCTTGGAAATATAGCATATTAAAAATAAATCATGATTTGACACTAATACTCTCAATTCATGTTTAACATTACAGACCTTTAAAACTTTAAAATTATACTTGAATCTCTTTTCTCTTCACAGAAAATCTCGGTCCTCAATATTAGCATAATTAATTATGTGCTTTATCCTGCAATATGTGTACAATTATTTCTGCTTTAGTTGTTAGAATAAAATGTAAGTATTGCTGATTGCAAATGGTGGACCCTTGGCATGTGTAGATTGAATATTTTGTTATGGTTACCTGAAGACCCATGCCGTGTAGTAAATTAGACATTTTGCCAAGGCGTGGATTTGAATCATGTGGCAAGATTGAGAGGACTAATGAGTGATGGAGCCACCTGACTTTCCCATCACAATGCTGCTTGGTTTTTGTTTGTGTGTGTATTTTGTATAGGAGCGTAATTTTCCATTTTAGAATGTAGGGTTACAGAAAAGAGAATCCATGTTCTTTTGCAATTTTAATACCCTACATCATTGAACACCTTACTTCCCCAGAGAGGCTGTAAAGGAAAGAGCATAGGCCTTAGAATTAAATTCCAGCTTTTTTACTTAGCAGTTGTATTTTATTGGACAAACTATTTCAGCTCCTTGAACCTGTTGACTTGTCTGTTAAATAGAGATAGCTTTCTGTATTTCAGGGTATTGAGGAGGAGTCTACGAGGTAGTATAAGTAGAGCATCCACCACTGTGCTCACATGTAGGAGGGGGACAAGAAATTTTAGTCATTAATAATAATAATCCCTTGTTATTTGATGCCTTTCAGTGTAGCCAGAATCACCTTTTTGTTTCAATCCCATTAGTGACACACTGGAGAAACTGGATTGCTTTGTTAAAGGCCCTGTTCATATGATGGTTGGAAGCCTTGCTAACACCAACTACCTTTCAAGATGGTGGTCAAGCATGGTTCTTTCAGTATGGACAGATATGGGAATATTAGGTAATACTGTATCTTTCATTATTGATCACTTATAGCATAATTTTCTTTATTTGTAATTTAGAAAAATGTGTACTACAAAGTTTTTAATGCTTTGCTAAAAAGTCCTCTGATGACTAGGAATAAATCCTCTGCTTAATTTTCTCATCCATACCTGAATGCCAGCCCATCCTTTCTGCTACTCCTAAGTAGAATGACTTTTTTTTTTTTTTTAAAGAACTCAGTGGGTATATGTCGTGATCACAGAAGGGGCAGAACATGTAGCTGGCTGGGCTGTCTTTTAAATGCACTATTGTGTCCTTCCTGGTCTTAAGTTTCCTGAGTCAGTGCCCAATTTTTCCAGCCTAGCATTAAGCAGATTTCCTGGAGGATAATTTCCAGACATGTTCCAGGCATTAATTCTTTTCATAATTACTTATTTTTTTTTTTTTTGGTGAGGAAGATTGGCTCTGAGCTAACATCTGTTGCCATTCTCCTCTTTTTGCTTGAGGAGGATTCACACTGAGCTAACATCTGTGCCAGTCTTCCTCTATTTTGTATGTGGGATGCCACCACATCGTGGCTTGGTGAGCAGTGTGTAGGTCCATACCTGAGATCTGAACCTGTGAACCCCAGGCTGCTGAAGCGGAGCACACAAACTTAATTAACCACTATACCACAGGGCCAGCCTCCATAATTACTTACATTTTTATGAGTCAACGTAATCTTACATCTAAACCTTGTAAAATATTTAAAATTTTGCATCGTATTTAAGGAAAATGAAATTTTGCTTTTATACTTGTAAAGTGAATATGCATTTAAACTGAAGAGATACATTAAGCAATATTTAGGAAACAAAAAGTAGAACTAAGTACAACTTTGAATTTTTTTAAAATAGGAGGAAACTCTGTCAAGATAGCTCAGTTAAAATGCCATTCATCAAATACTTATTGATCACCAATACATTGGCAAATCAGACTGTTGGTTTCTTGTTCTTATAGCTAATAAGGAAAAGTTACACTTGAATAATTGTGTGTCGAGTGCCATGAAGAAGTATCAGGTGCCATGGGAACAAGTACCAGGAGAACCTAACCTCATTAAGGGAGAATGGATATGGTGGAGTTAACAAAGACTTCCCTCAGGAGGTGATGTTCAGCTGAGACCTAAAGAATAGATAATAATTACCCAGGTGAAGTGGGAGGTGGATGGGAGTAGTGATCCAGGTGGAGGGGATGCCGTGCAGAGAAGGGTCTGGAGGCAGGAGGGAACTGTTGTGTGTCTTGGGAACTGATGGGGGATCACAGCTGAAACAGAGAGAGAGAGAGGAGAGGACCATTGATAATCAGGGGCTGCTGTTGAATAATTAAAAAATATAAATAACCAAAGTTAACAGAAATATGTATAGGCTGCCTTCTTTCACATCAACATTTTTAGCCAAAATATTTAAAACAAAAGCCTTTTTTTGAAAGGAAGATTAGCCCTGAGCTAACATCTGCCACCAACCCTCCTCTTTTTGCTGAGGACGATTGGCCCTGAGCTAACATCCATGCCCATATTCCTGTATTTTATATATGGGACGCCTGCCACAGCATGGCTTGATAAGCAGTCCATAGGTCTGTGCCTGTCATCCGAACTGGCAAACTTTGAGCCGCCAAAGTGGATGGGTGAACTTAACCACTAGGCCACTGGGCTGGCCCCAGCAAAAGCATGTATATATATATTTTTTTTTCCAAGTAATTTTATTGAGAACATGATGGTTTATAACATTGTATAACTACAGGTATACATTATTGCTTATCAGTTTCTGAATACACTTCATCGTGCCCACCCCTAGTAATCTAATTTTTATCCATCACCATACATATGTACCTCTTTATCCCTTTTGCTGACCCCCAGCCCCCTTCCCCTCTGGTAACTGCTGATCTGTTCTCTTTATCCATGTATTTGTTATCTTCCACATATGAGTGAAATCATGCAGTATTTGTTTTTCTCTGTCTGGCTTATTTCGCTTAACATCATACCCTCAGGGTCAATCCATGTTGTTGCAAATGGGATGATTTTGTCTTTCTTTATGGCTGAGTAGTATTCCATTCTATATATATGTGTGTGTGTATATATACACACACACACATATATATACATATATATACACCACATCTGCTTTGTCCATTCATCTGTAGAAGGGCACTTGGGCTGCTTCCACATCTTGGCTATTGTGAATAATGCTACAGTGAGCATAGGGATGCATAAATCTCTTTGGATCATTGATTTCAAATTCTTTGGATAAATACTCAGTAGTGGGATAGCTGGCTTGTATGGTAGTTCTATTTTTAATTTTTTAAGAAATCTCCATACTGTTTTCCATAGTGGCTGCTCCAGTTTGCATTCCCACCAGCAGTGTATGAGCATTACCTTTTCTCCATATCCTCTCAAACATTTGTAGTTTTTTGTCTTGCTAATTATAGCCATTCTGACAGGTGTAAGGTGATATCTCATTATAGTTTTGATTTGCATTGCCCTAATAATTAGTGTTGTTGAACATGGTTTCATGTGTCTGTTGGCCATCTGTATATCTTCTTTGGAAAAATGTTCATATCCTCTGCCTATTTTTGATCAGGTTGTTTTTCTGTTGTTGTTAAGTTGTATGAGTTCTTTATGTATTTTGGAGATCAACTCCTTGTCTGATAAATGATCTGCAAATATTTTCTCCCAGTTGGTGGATTGTCTTTTCATTTTGTTCATCGTTTCCTTTGCTTTGCAGAAGCTTTTTAGTCTGATGTAATCCCATTTGTTAACTTTTTCTTTTGTTTCCCTTGGCCGAGTAGATGTGGTATTCAAAAAGGTGTTGCTAAGACCAATGTCAGAGAGTGTGCTGCCTATATTTTATTCTAGGAGTTTTATGGTTTCGGGTCTTACATTCAAATCTTTAATCCATTTTGAGTTAATTTTTGTGTATGGTGCAAGATAGTGGTCTACTTTCATTCTTTTGCATGTGGCTGTCCAGTTTTCCCAACACTGTTTATTGAAGAGACTTTCCCTTCTGCATTGTATGTTCTTGGCTCCTTTGTTGAAGATTAACTGTTCATAGATGTGTAGTTTAAAAGCATATTTTTGATTTAGCAACATTGTACTGATGTAGAGTTTAATAAGCTAATTAAATTGTAAAATTAATTGTCCCTGTCATTCTTAAACCCATCAAGCAGCTGGACATCAGGGTTAAAATAAGTTTGTGTGTCAATATTATAATTACTTCATAGTAGTCCTTATAACTGTAATATTCTTATTTTTGCTGATTAAAACTCTGATGTTGAATGTTGGTATTTATTAATATAGGAAGTCAATATTTAGAAATTAGAAGCACTTTTGATCTAAACAGCTTTTGCTATAATTTGTTAGCACCATAATGCAATATAAGATTTTTAGAAATTGAAGTAATTAAGAAAGCTTCTGAAAGGAAAAGAGAAAGACCTGTGGAACTTAAAAGAATGAATTGTAGAAATGCAGAAATCTAAATTAAATTTTCTGTCTTAGTGAATTGTTTTGTTGTTTAGGGATGCTCTCAACTTTGTCATCTTCTAAGAGAAAAAACATGGGGACTTCCCTGATCCTAAGCAGGAGTCAGGGAAAATACTTGGTATTAATAGTGACCAGCTTTGGATGTTCAAGCTACAGGGGAGGCTATGTCTGTTGCTCTGAAATGGAATACTCAGACCAAGCAAATTTTGGCCCCTTTGAAACTTCTGTGGCTTAGATGACAGAAACAACACCCAGTGGCTAAAGAGTAGCTAAAACTTCTTGGTAGAAATACTAGTAACTAAAATGAGTGAGTTAATTTTGGACTCAGAATGTGTGTTTGTAAAAGTAAACTGAGGACCTAAATGCCCAGAAACTGATGATTGGATAAAGAAGATATGGTATATATACACAATGGAATACTACTCAGCCATAAAAAAGGACAAAATTGGTCCATTTGCAGCAACATGGATGGACCTCGAGGGTATTATGTTAAGCGAAATAAGCCAGACAGAAAAAAATGAACTCTATATGACTCCACTCATAGGTGGAAGTTAACATATTGACAAGGAGAACTGATCGGTGGTTACCAGGGAAAAGGGGGGGGGGGGGGGAGGGCACAAAGGGGGAAGTGGTATACCCACAACATGACTAACAATAATGTACAACTGAAATCTCACAAGGCTGTAATGTATCATAATCTTAATAAAAAAAAACAGCAAGAATAACCCAAAAGTCTGGTGATAAAAGAGATACAATAAATAAAACAGAACAAAATGTAAAAAACAGAAAAAAAAAAAAAAAAAGTAAAATGAGGAATGTGTTAATTGAGTAACTAATTTGATTGGATTATAATGATCAGATTTAACAAGCATCTTAAACTAGCTTATGTTTCATCACTTTTTGAATATTATTTTAATATTTAATAATAATTTTCTTGGACAGCTAAAGTTTTGCATTGCTTTTTTTTTTTTTTTTTTTTTTTGGTGGGGAAGATTGTCCTTGAGCTAACATCTGTTGCCAATCCTCCTCTTTTTGCTTGAAGAAGATTATCCCTGAGCTAACATCTATGTCAGTCTTCCTCTGTTTTGGCTTGGTGAGTGGTGTGTAGGTCTGCGCCCAGGATCTGAACCCGTGAACCCCAGGCCGCAGAAGCAGAGTGCACAGACTTAACCACTATGCCACCGGGTCAGCCCCTTGCATTGCTTTTTAAATGTTCTGTGCTGTAGGCTATGAAGGCAGATGTGAGATGGTTTGTGGAATGGATGATCTACATTTTAACTTTCTGCTTTGTTACAAAATTTGTACCAAATCCCTTTTGTTTTCCATTATTTAATTTACTTGCTTTTACTCTGAGAAATGCTTGGATTTCAATGGAAAAGCGTTCAAGTAGCCTGGGTTGTTAAAAATGCAACTTCTTGGCCTGCCTCAGATCTCTTAAATGACAGTCTGTAAAGTCTGGGAATCTACGTTTTTAACTAGTTTGCCAAGTAATTCCTTCATGTATTAAAGTTTGAGAATGGATTACCTCTGTAGAATATTTCTTCCAGGTTGTGCTGAGGACATACTGCTGTATATACTGCTGCAGCCTGCCTTCATTCTTCTACTTTTCTTTAGGTATTAATTTGAATCATCCAGTGATAATCTCCAGTTTTCTTTCGCTTAGCATATTTTACCTTCACCTTTCTCTTAGTTGATATGAAGAATTCTGTGTAATTTTGATATTTGAAGAGGGCGGCTTGTGAGCACTACCATCGTGTTAGATGCTCCAAGATGCTGAGGAAGTCATATGGAAAAGAAGGGGGACCTTCCACGACCAATATTTGTCAGTTAAGGATGAGGGTCTTAGTGGCGTGATCATCCCTCCAGTTATACAAATTATGTTGTTGGGAGACTGAAACTGAAAAGAGGTTGTCGTTCCAGGAAAGGTGGGGCTTCATGTATATCCTTGTTAAGAATATCTGTTCTGGACGTAGCCTTGGGATGTGCATTGCTTTAATTTCCCCGTTGATTGTTGGTTGATGTGAAATCAATAAAAATCTTCTAAGATTTTGAATAGGAGTTCTTGCTTTAAACTCTTTTAAAAATACAGATCTAATAACCTTTTCCGTGCACTAGGGTCTTTGTTGCTCCATTTGTTTGATCCACTAGACTGGAGATTCCCTGAAAGTCAGCAATCGTGCCATGTATATAGCTTGACATATTCTGTGGCACCCAGTTCTAGATCTTGCATATATGGCTTAATTGTTGAATGAATAAATCATGTTAATTTTTAATTCCTGGTAGGAATTTCTCCCATTGCAGTCCTTATTTTAGATATTCTTTACATTACAAACATGTAACTCAGTTGGTGTTTATACAAATGTCTTCTTACTAACCAGTTGTTATGTGGCCTAGATTTCTCAGAATAATCAAATATATGGCTTGTTGGTATAGTCACTTTGCTTTGGGAATTAATGTGTGATTGATTAAACTAAGCAGAACCAAACTTCTCCCTTAGGACTTCCCCTTTGTAGATCATAGTCTTGTGAATCCCAGCAATAAAGAAGGGAAAGTGTTATAAGGTATTAGGAAAAGTTACCTAGAATCTGGAGTCTCCCTGGTTCTTTGTTTACTCTACAGAGAGTAAACTGCCTGTCTCCTGCTGGAGGTAGGGAGTGGTAGTGGCCAGAGAGGGGAGGAGGGATCTGGGAATCCTATTCTCCCTTATCTGAACTTCTCAACCGGTTTTCCTGTTTTCATCCCTTTCCTTCAGTCCCCCTCTCTTCCCCTTATGTGGTCCTTGGTATAAGTGTTCTGAGCCTTTCTGGAACTCTAGGTAGGGATCCACTTTTTCCTGATAGGTATACATCCCCTACAGGCATTTAAAGGGCGTTGAACTCCTTAGTCAGTTACTTTTTCTTTTTCTGCTTTTTCATTCTTCCAAAAAATTATGGCCATCTCTCTTCTGTTATCTTTCTTGTTTTCTTCTTTATTCTGGGTTTATGAAGTTTATCAAGTTGGTGGATTTCAAGTGGGAGCTAAAGTAAATGTGTGTTCAATCCTCCCATGTTTTTGAGGATTCCATCTAGACCACTTCTTTCCATCTATTTGGAAGTACATGTTTTCTTTTTACATGTGTGAAATAAAAAGCACCCACTTGGACAAGTTTTTGACAGAAGTGTGTGTTTGTTTTAATTTTAGTTTTAATCATTGAAGTCTTGTGCCAGGAAATGGACATCCAGTCTTTTTAGTGCAGTTTGTGTTATGTTGCAGACTTCTTGGCACAATTTCTAATATTGGAGATTGCTTTATTTTGGTTCTGTGATCTCTATGGACCATTGTACTCCCAGAAATCTTATGAATCTTTAGCAAACTTTTTTTTATTATATTCATCAGTTACGGTAGTCAGCATTCTGTGATTTTAATTACTATAGAGGTGTCTTTTCCCTCCCTCTTCCTAATTTTTAGTAGGAGGTTTATTTCCCATCCTTGGAAGAATGGGATTGATAATACATCTGTGCTGCTATTAAAGAGAACTGTATTTTTATTCTTTTCATATTTTTCTTTGCCTTACCTATTTTATTTCTATTATTTATTAACCTGAAACATAATATTAACCCTAAAGTTAGTTTGCATACACATGTGATCTTTATTTTCCAAGTATTTCTTCTGTAATTTGACCTGCATTTCAATTGTATTTTTATGTCTTTATTCATACAGTATTGCATACTCTAATCTGGTGTTGGAAGCCTAAATTTGTTTGTGATATCTTATATACTAAAGTGTTGTTGATGGACATGGTTTACCTAGGGATTCTTCAGAGGTGGTTAAATCCTCAACGACCTTTGCCAAATTCTCATTAGGAGTCTAAGGGAGATTGCTGGTGTTACACTTCTATTTGGGTATTAGCAGGCTGCTTTCTGTTTTAGATTGAAGTTAAGAATAAATTATTGATTTTAAACTTTAGTATTTCCTTATATTTGCTATTTTTCCTTTCTTTCCTAGACAATTAAGTTAATGAAAAGATTTGCATGTGTTTTGATTTCAAAATGGCTCTGAATTATATTGAGTGAGCTAAAAATTTATGGAAAATTATGTCTTCTGTTTTCAGGTTCTGTTCTGGATATTATTAAGCACATTGTGGCAAAGGGGGAACACAAAAGTGGAGTCCTAGATGAACCTACCATTGCAACAATACTCAGAGAAGTGCTGGAAGGATTGGAATACTTACATAAAAATGGACAGATTCACAGGTACGTAAAAGACAAACTCTTCTCTTTCGGATAAGTGCTGTATCATTTCATTGAGGTCATTCCCCATTCTTTTGCAGAATTTATCATAATCTCTGATTATGGTTCTTTTAATTACACAGCTAGTAAGTATTTAAAGTATAGAGTAACAAATACTTTAATCAAATTGGAAAATACAAAAACAGGAGAAATTCCCAATTTCCTACCAGAAGGCAATCACTGAAAACATTTTGGAATATTCCTTTCCAGTTTCTTTTATGTGCTTAAAAATATTTGAAACAAAACTGTATATATACTTTTGTCTATTGCTTTTTTTTGTTTCTTTTGAGTATTTTCTCAAGTTATTGAAAGCTCTTTGTAAAATAGCTTCTTTTATTAAAGCTTCTTAAAAAAATAAAATAACCTTTAAAAAGTTATGTAGGAGCTGGCCTGGTGGTGTAGTGGTTAAGTTCGCATGCTCCGCTTTGGCAGCAGGTTTGGATCTCAGGTGTGGACCTAGCGCCATTCATCAAGCCATGCTGTGGCAGCACATAAAATAGAGGAAGACTGGCACAGACGTTAGCTCAGCAACAGTCTTCCTCAAGCCAAAAGAGAAAGATTGGCAACAGATGTTAGCTCAGGACCAGTCTGCCTCCCACACATACACAAAAAGCTGTGTAACATTTCATGGTTCAAGTATTTCCAGCTATCTGTATTCAGTCCCTGAGTGCAGATAACCAGAATTCAAATGGTGATGGATTCTGTGTTAATACAGATCTGTTTAGTCCCTGGATTTGGCGTGCTTTCATTTGAGGGTATCTTTATTTCCCCTTCATTCCTGAAGGATAGTTTCCCTGGATATAAGAATTTGTAGTTGACAGTTCTTTTCTTTCAGTGCTTGAAAAATGCTGTGCTACTTAATTCTGGCCTGTACGGTTTCAGATGAGAAATCATTTGAATTAGTGTTCTATAGATAATATGTTGTTTTTCTCTGGCTACTTTCAAGATTTTTTATTTGTCTCTGTTTTTCAGAAGTTTAATTATGGTATGTCTGGGTGTGGATTTCTTCAAGTATATTCTTTTTGGGGTTCCCAAACTTCTTGAATCTGTAGGTTTTTGTCTTTCACCAAATTTGGGAAGTTTTCAGCCATTATTTCTTGGTACTTTTCAACCCGTTTTTCCCCTCTTTTTCTGGAACTCTGATGACACAAATGTTAGATCTTTTATTGTCGTATCATGATCCCTGAGGCTCAGTTCATTTTTTTTCCAGCCTATTTTTTCTCTGCTCAGATTGAGTAAATTGTATTGATTTGTTCTCAAGTTCACTGATTCTGTCCTCTGTCCTGTCCCTTCTACTACAGAACCCGTTCATTGAGTTGTTTTTTTTCCTGAGGAAGATTAGCCCTGGGCTAACATCTGCTGCCAATCCTCCTCTTTTTGCTGAGGAGGATTGGACCTACTAACATCTCTGCCCAGCTTCCTCTATTTTATATGTGAGATGCCTGCCACAACATGGCTTGATAAGCAGTGTGTAGGTCCGTGCCTGGGATCCAAACCGGCGAACCCTGGGCCGCCGAAGCGGAGTGTGCAAGCTTAACTGCTGGGCCACCTGGCTGGCCCCCCATTCACTGAGTTTTTAATTTCAGTTATTGTAATTTTTCAGTTCTGTAATTTTCATTTGGTTCTTTTTTATGGGTTTTATTTCTTTGCCGAGATTTCCTTTTTTTCATTTATTTTGAGAATTCTAGATTGCAGGTTGAATAATTTTTATGATGGCTGCTTTAAAATTCTTGTCAGATAATTCCAACATCTGATCTCAGTTAAATGTTTCTTCTGATTAAAGTTTTTCCTGGTTCTTGGTTTGATGAGTGATTTTTTTCTTGTATCCTGGATGTTTTGGATATTATGTTAGGAGATCTCAATCCTATTTAAATAATATACTTTAGCAGGCAACTGCCCTGCTTAAGTTTAGAGTATAGGTCCTGGCCTACTTTTCTGGGCTGTATTTCCAGTGGCAATTTGTTTTTTAGACCCTTTGCAGTGCTGTTGTGGTTTGTTTTGTTCATGTAGCACTGCTGGGGCTCTCTCCTCAATCTCTGAATCCACCCATGGACAGAGTCCACTTGCCTCGTGCTGCTAGGTGGAAGGTGAGAGACAGATGCTGTGTCCATGGGTTTGTGAACACTTCCTTAGACCCACCCTGTGAATCAGCCCACTTAGTGAGAGTGGGGCTCCCATTCATTTTCTGTTTGTATTGCCTGTGGGGATGGAAGGCAGTTTTCTGGGCCACCTTTTGCTGCTGGGTGGGGAGTTGGGAGACACTGGGCCTGGGTTGTGTCTTCCCACTTTGTGGAGGGCCAGGAAGTACTGGGCTTGTGTTGCCCTCTTCTGCTGGGTGGAAGACTGGGAGATGCCAGTTAGGCCTGCTGGTGCTGCTGGTGTGGGCAGTGTGGGCCTGCCTGCTTCAATGGATGTGGTGTGAGGGATAGAGTTTCCTATCTGGTCTTCATGGACACCTCCAGTTCTGGCATACTGGGCCAGCCTGCATCTCCAGCTATGGAGTTGGGGACGAGGTCCTCTGCTAGATCTGAGCTCAGCTACCCCTTTCCTGCTCCTTTGGCCACAGAGAACAGGCTTGGAGCTTTTTTTTTTGTCTATGCCTATTGACGGTTCTGAGTTGCAGGACTCTCTAGTACCCAGTCCAGGGTATATGAGTTTAAAAGAAAACTCAGGGAAGTGTTTTGGTGCTATTTATAAGTGGGCTTAGATTAGATGTAAATGTGGATAGCAAACTCTAGGGCAACCATGAAAAAAAGAATAAGAATTGATGTGCTAAGAGAGGAGAAAAAAATGAAATCATATAAAATTTGTAAAATCATATAAAATTAAAATCAAGGAAGGCAGAAAAAGCGTGGAAGACACAACAAGATGTCATCTTAAAAATCACCTACCTTTAAGGAACTAGAAAAAGAAGAACAAACTAAGCCCAAAGTTAGCAGAAGGAAGTAAATAAAGACCGGAGCAGAAATACATGAAATGTAGACTAAAAATACAGTTGAGAAAAATCAATGAGACTAAGAGCTTGTTTCTTAAAAAGATAAACAAAATAGACAAACTGTTAGCCAAACTCACCAAGAAAAAAAGAGGACTCAAATAAAGAAAATCAGAAATGAAAGAGGAGGCATTACAACTGCTACCACAGAAATAGAAAGGATCATGAGAATCTGCTATGAACAGTTATACGCCAACAGATTGGACAACCTAGAAAAAAGGGACAGCTTCCTAGAAATGTACAATCTACAAGGACTGAATCGTGAAGAAATGGAAAATCTGAACAAATTACTAGTAAGTAGATCGAATCAGTAATCAAAAACCTCACCACAAAGAAAAGTCCAGGACCAGAGAGCTTCACTGGTGAATTCTACCATATATTTAAAGAAGCACTAACAACAATCTATCACAAACTCTTCCAAAAGATAGAAGAGTTGAGGAGAGTATACTTCCAAACTCATTTTATAAGGCCAGCATTACCCTGATACCAAAGCCAGACAAGGACACAAGAGAAGAAAATTACAAGCCAACATCCTTGATGAGCATAGCTGCAGAAATCCTCAACAAAATGTTAGCAAACCGAGCTCAGCAATACATTAAAAGGATCATACACCATGATCAAGTGGCATTTATTCCAAGGATGCAAAGGATGGTCCACCGTCTGCAAATCAAGCAATGTAATACACCATATTAACAAATGAAGGATAAAAATCATATGATAATCTCAATAGATGCCAAAAAAGCTTTTGACAAAATTAAACATCCTTTCATGATAAAAACTCCCAACAATCTATGTGTATAGGGAACCTGCTTTAACATAATAAAGTCCATGTATGACAAGCCCACAGCTAACATCATACTGCTGGTGAAAAGCTGAAAGCTTTCCTTCTAAGATCAGGAACGAAACAAGTATGCCTACTCTCACCACTTGTATTCAGTATACTAGTGGAAGTCCTAGCCAGAACAATTAGGTGTGGAAAAAAAATAAAAGACATCCAGATCAGAAAGGAAGAAGGAAAACTGCCTTTATTTGCAGATGATATGATATCATATATAGAAAACTCTGAACACTACACCAAAAAAAAACCCCAAACTGTTAAACTTATAAACAATTTCAGTTTTAAAGTTGCAGGATGCAAAATCAATATACAAAAATCAGTTGCGTCTCTAAAACACTAAGAACAAGCTATCAGAAGGAGAAATTAAGAAAACAATCCTATTTACAATAGCATCAAAAAGAATAAAATACTTAACAATAAACTTAACCAAGGAGGTGAAAAATCTGTACACTGAAAACTGTAAGACATTGATGAAAGAAATTGAAGAGGATACAGATAAATGGAACGATATTCCATGTTCATGGATTGGAAGAATTAATATTGTTAAGATGCCCATACTACCGAAAGAGATCTACAGATACAATGCAATCCTTATCAAAATTCCAGTGGCATTTTTTACAGGAATAGAAAAAGTAATCCTACAGTTTGTATGGAACCACAAAAGACCCTGAATAGCCAAAGCAATCTTGAGAAAGAAAGAGAAAGCTGGAGGCATCACAGTTCCTGATTTCAAACTATATTACAAAGCTGTGGTAATCAAAACAGTAAGTTACTGGCATAAAAACAGACGCAAATATCAATGGAACAGAATAGAGAACCCAGAAATAAACCCATGCATATATGGCAATTAATTTTTGACAAAGGAGCCAAGAATATAAAGGGGTAATGGATAGTCCCTTCAATAAGTGGTGTTTGGAAAACTGGATATCCACAAGCGAAAGAATGAAACTGGACCCCTATCTTATACCATACACAAACATCAACTCAAAATGGATTAAAGACTTGAACATAGAACCTGAAACTGTAAGACTCCTGGAAGAAAACATAGGGGGTAAGCTCCTTGACATTGGTCTTGGCAATGATTTTTTGGATTTGACACCAATAGTAAAGGCAACAAAAGTAAATATGAATAAATGGAACTACATCAAACTAAAGAGCTTCTGCGCAGCAAAGAAAACCATCAAAATAAAAAGGCAACCTACTGAATGGGAGAAAATATTTTCAAACCGCATGTCTTATAAAGGGTCAATATCCAAAATATACAAGGAACTCATATAACTCAGAGGCAAAAAAACCAAATAACCTAATTTAAAAATGGGCAAAGGACTTGAATAGACATTTTTCCAAAAGAGACATAAATGGCCAATAGGTACCTGAAAACGTGTTCAACATCATTAACCATCAGGGAAATGCAAGTCAAAACCACAACAAGGGGCCGACCCGGTGGCACAGCGGTTAAGATCTTACATTCCGCTTCGGTGGCCGAGGGTTCACGGGTTTGGATCCTGGTTGCGGACATGGCACCGCTTGTCAAGCCATGCTGTGGCAGGCGTCCCACGTATAAAGTAGAGGAAGATGGGCATGGATGTTAGCTCAGGGCCAGTCTTCCTCAGCAAAAAGAGGAGGATTGGCAGCAGATGTTAGCTCAGGGCTAATCTTCCTCAAAAAAATAAAAAAATAAAATTTTTTTAAAAAACCAAGTAAATTAAAAAAAAAAAACACAACGAGATATCATCTTACACCTGGTAGGATGTCTATTATCAGAAATATAAAAGATAACAGATGCTGGTGAGGATGTGGAGAAAAAGGAACCCTTGTATACTGTTGGTGGGAATGTAAACTGGTACAGGCACTATGGGAAACAGTGTGGAGCTTCCTCAAGAAATTAAAAATGGAACTACTATGTGAACCAGCAATCCCATTTCTGGGTATATATCCAAAGGAAGTGAAATCACTATCTCAAACAGATATCTGCACTCCCATGTTCATAACTGGTGGTCTAGTGGTTAAGATTTGGCGGTCTCACTACCAAGGCTGGAGTTCGTTTCCTGGTCAGGGAACCACACCACCCATCTGTTGGTTGTCCTACCGTGGCGGCTGTGTGTTGCTGTGACGTCGAAAGCTAAGCCACTCATGTTTCAAATACCAGCAGGGTCACCTATGGTGGACAGGTTTCAGCAAAGCTTCCAGACTAAGACAGACTAGGAAGAAGGACCTGGCCACTTCTGAAAAAACTGGCCACGAAAACCCTGTGAATAGGAGGAAAGCGTTGTCGGATACAGTGCCAGAATGTGAGAGGGTGGTGCAGAAAGACCAGGGAGGGTTCAACTCTGTTATACACAGGGTTGCTATCAGTCGGAATCTGCTCGATGGCACTAACAAAAAAAATGTTTATTGCAGCATTACAACAGCCAAGATATGGAAACAACCTAAGTGTCTGTCAACGGTTGAATGAATAAAGAAAACGTGGTGTGTATATATATGTGTGTATATGTGTGCGTGTAAATATATATATATATTTACGTAATGGACTGTTATTCAGCTATAAAAAAATAAGAAATCCTGTTATTTGTAACAACATGGATGAAACTGGAGGGCATGATGCTGAGTGAATTAAGCCAGACAGAGAATGACAAATACTTTATGGTATCACTTATGTGTGAAATCTAAAAAATAAACAAATTGAACTCATTGAAATAGTAGAAAAGTAGCTGCCAGTGGCTGCGAGGTGGAGAAAATATGGAGCGGTTGGTAAAAGGATACAAACTTTGATTTATAGGATGAATTACATCTGAGAATCTAAAGTGTAGCATGGTGACAATAGTTGATAACACCGTATTGTATTATTGCAATTTGCTAAGAGAGTAGAATTTAAATGTTCTCACCCAAAAAAAGTAAATATGTGAGGTGATAGATGTGTTAACTCGAAGAGGGGAATCATTTCCCAGTGTATGCATATATCAGGCATCACGTTGTACACTTTAAATATCTTACGGTTTTGTCAGTTATACCTCAATTAAAAGAAGATCACCTACTTAACCCTAATCCCTCAGCAAACAGACAAGCAAAGGCTCAGAAAAGCAATTGATCAAAAAGATCAGACAATGCCAAGTTGCAAAACTGAGGTTTTAAGGAGTAATCAGAATGTGTAGGAAAAAAGCGGGGTACCCTCCTCCCCACACACAAAGTTTTAATTTGGTTACTCTGAGAATAGCAGCATTTTAAAGAAAATCAACATATAATAAGTGAAATCAGCCATCTATAAAAGCATCTCATTCTAGGAAAAAATGAATAATTTTTTCCAGTTGTCTGAATTTTCCAACCTGCTTAAGTCTTACAAAGGAAAACAGACTCCTTTTTATGGGGATGCAGGAGAACAGTCGACTCTAAGGAATAACATATAAACTAGAAATCTTGGAAACACTAAAGGTATATTCTTAAGACAATAGGATTTCTTATCTAAAATTGTACCTAATCAATTGTTTTGTACTCAGTTAAAATAATCTGTTAACAAATGACTGAAAAAGGAGTATGACCAAAGAGTAAACATTTGGGAATGTATTTCCCACACTGTCAAGAGGAAAAGATGCCCTGAAAAACAGAGGATTCCCCTTCTCTGAATGGTGATAACCTTGTGGATGTTCTTTTATACTGGCAATGAACATAATTCAGTTAATACCTCAATTCTGATTCCATGTTCATCAGGCAGTCTCCCAGAAAGAAATGTGCCGGAGACTGCTAATTGACCCCTAATATGTCTCCCTTTCTTTTAGAAGTAAAAAAAAAAAAATGACATTTTTACTGGGCACATGACCATTCAGAAGAAAGGCGACGTTTCATAGCCTCCCATGCAGGCCAGATATGACCATGTGATTTTGTTTCTAGCCACTGTGATGAGAACAAAGGTACTACTTTCAAGTTGTTCTCTTAACAGGTTTTATCAACCCCAGCACTGTTGACGTTTGGGTTGGGTAATTCTTTGTTGTAGGGGCTGTCCTGTGTGTTGTAGGATCTATTTGGCAGTGTCCCTGGCTTCTACCCATTACATGGCAGTAGTGCCTCCCCCCCAGTGCCCATTGTGATAACCAAAAATGTCTCCAGACATTGCCAAATGTCCTGAGAACCACTGCTAACAGAAAGTGGCATAACCTCTATTTCCCCTTTCCTTCCTTCCACTGAAATGTGGATGTGGTGGTAAGCAATCTTGGACTATGCAGCAAGAACTTAGGGGTGGTAGACCAATAAATAGGAGCCTGAGTCCCTGACTCTATGAAGTCACCATACTGGACTGATGTCTCCTATGCCCAGACTATTATGTGAAACAAAAAAAATTTTTTCTACAGCCATGTAGATCATGAGGAATTGACAAACTGAATCCAGCCTAATGCCTATTAAAACAAAATACAGTCACGCCCATTTATTTACGGATTGTCTCTGGCCCCTTTCACACTACAAAGACAATGTAGTGGTGACAGAGAACTTCTGGCCCACAAAACCTAAAATATGTATTGTCTGACCCTTTAATAAAATGTTTGTCGACCTCTGGTGCAGATAATGACAACTAACATTCACTGAAACTTGTGTGCTAAATACTATTCTAAATGTATTGTTGCCATTACCTCATTAATCTTCATAGTGACTTTATGAGGAAGGTACTGTTATCATCCCCATTTTACAGATGAGGAAACTAAGGCAAAGAGAGTTAAATAACTTGCCAGCAGTCACCCAGCTAGTGACAGAACTGGGATCTGAATTTAGGCAGTCTGCTTCCAAAGCCTGCTAGAAAAGATAGTTCTAATCAATGTTGCTGGGTATATATTGGTTCAGTATCTGTTATATTTTTTAGTTACTAACTCATGGGAATTTAGATCTGCTACTGGAATTATTCTTTAAATATACCACATGTTGTCTTCTTTTGTTTAATATATCTACATCTCTATGTTTAAAAGTCAAAGTCTTCACTTCAGAACATGGATAAAAGTATATTCTTTTTCTTAAAGCTTTACATATGCAGACTTTATATAGTTACTAGTAAAATTAACCCAAAATACACACTGAAATACACATTAAGGTCACTGTCTTTTTTAGAAAGCAATGAATTGATTCTCATCAACTGCAGGCACAAATTCAGTCTGTGCTCGATATCTTATGATTGTAACATCTACTTTGTAAAATATATCAACTCTCATTTAGCTAAATGAATAAAAGGGACAGAAAAATATTGAAAGAAATAATGGCCCCAAACTTCCAAATTTGAAGAACAACATTCATCTACAAATTTAAGAAGTTCAATGAATCACAATTAAGATAAATACAGAGAGATCTATACCTAGACACATCAGAGTCACACTGCTGAAACCTAAACACAAAGAGAATATCTTGAAAAAAGCAAGAGAAAAACAACTTATTATGTAGGGGAAGTGCTATAGACTGAATGTGTCCCTTCGGAATTCATATGAAATCTAATCCCCAAAGCAAAGTGATGGTATTTGGAGGTGGGGCCCTTGGGAGCTGATTAGGTCATGAGGGTGCCCTCACGAGTGGGATTAGTGTTCTTATAAGAGAGACCTCAGAGAACTCCCTTGCCCTCTGTCATGTGAAGACACAGTGAACAGATGGTCACCTGTGAACTGGGAAACAGATCCTCACCAGCCACCAAATCTGCCACTGCTTTGAGCTTGAACTTCCTAGCCTCCAGCACTGTGAGAAATAAATGTCGATTGTTTAAGCCACCCAGGCTGTGGGATTTTTGTTACAGCAGCCTGAACAGACTAAGACAGAGAGCATCAACATAATTAAGAGCTAACTTCACATCAGAACAATGGAGGCCAGAAGTTAGTGGGAAAGAGCCTACAACATGGACGACCCCTTTGGACTATAATTCTCTGTGATCGAAGATATGTTATACATACATAAAAGTTTAGGATTGTTATCTTCCTGGTGAATTACTCCTTTTTTATTGTTATATAATGATGCTTTTTATTCCTAGAAATGCTTTTGTATTAAAGACAATTAGGTGTTATTTTAATATGGCCATACTATCTTATCTTTGGTAAGTATATCTTTCATCGTGGATCAGTCATCCCAGGGTCCTGGCTTTATGAAGGGGTCTCAGTTCTCTCTCTCAATCTTAAACGAGCCCAGCGCCGTGTTTTCTGGTTGGGGTGGATTTTAAAACCTGAGCTCCCTAGCCATTTGGGGCAGTACCTCTGTTCTATCTCCCAAGGCTTACTGCTCTGGCTCTTAAGTGTCCATTTCATTTCTGAAACTTGAGGATTTCTGTTTCTTTATTTCGTGATCAGCTGTGTGACAATTTTTCCTCCCGAATTTATCCAGCATTTCCTTGTGTTCGTAGAACGGGAATGAAGGCCTGGGTAGTAGTGATGAAAGTCTCTGTTTGCCATACATAGTTTGCCATGTTGCTGGAATGGAAATTCTCTGTCTCACAGTTTAAATCAGACTCTCTTAACCTGGGCTACAAATTGGAATCACCTGGGAAACTTTAAACTTATTATTTTCTCTCTGTATCTACCTACCCAGATATTTTTCCCATTCAAGAGGTTAGCTCTAACAGAAATGTTAGATATTTAATCAATTTAAGGTGCCTAAATATAGCGTATTTTCCAGCTTTCCTTTTGATTCATTGCTTCTCTTGACCTTTTTCAAGTTTTCCATAAACTCTGCCTATTGATGAGTCATAAAAATGTTATGGGGAGAAATTTGTGTTCTGTACTAATGAGAAAGTCAAGCATGTCTATGATATTCCTTTTAATTTTAAAAGGAATTTGTCACTTTGGTGCAATAATGACATGTAAGAAATGACATTAAGCTGTGAAAAACAAAACTCACTGTTCTTGCTGTATAGTGGATCGAGGGTTTAACTGTTGGGGCTGCTGGGTTGCTTGATATTCTTTGTGGCAGAGTAAAAAAGGTTCTTTAATTAAGGGCTATATTGATTTTCAGATAATTAGTTGCAGATCTTTTCCTTGAGAGGTCAGTTGTCCTGTCGTTTGTGAGGACAGACTGTGGTGTGTTTGATTGTGCAGTGAGCTGTTTAACTTGATGGTATTCCTCTGCTTTTACTCCTGGAAGCTGTTCTACAGATTGCACTTTTGGTTTCAAAAGGAAAGCATCAATAGGTTATCTGGGGAATTGATCAGGAAAAGTAGTCACCCAAAGGCAGGCTCTACTGAAAATGGATTACTGTCTCCTCACATATGAAAGACAAAAACTTAGAAAACATTATTTGAATAGGTAATACATATACGTGGCTTAAAAATTTCAAATGGCACAGAATGGCATATGATGAAAAACAAGTCTCCTTATCAACTGTGCTAAATCATGCTGATACTATGTACCTTTGATATGATATGATGAAAATGGCACTTCTGTGGTTTCCTTCCAAAAACTCATAACACCAGTCTAATCGTGAGGAAAATATTGTACAGATTCCATTAGAGGGGCATCCTGCAAAATACTTGACCATTACTCCTCAAAATTGTCAAGGTGATCAAAAAGAAAGTCAAAGAAACTGTCGTAGACAAGGAGAGTCTAAGGAGACATGACAACTAAATGTAATGTGGTATCCTGGATGGGATCCTGGGACAGAAAAAGGACATTAGGTAAAATCTTTAAAAATCTGAATAAATTGTGGACTTTAGTTAATAGTAGTGTGTCAATACTGGTTCATTAATTGTAGCAAAATACCATACTAATGTAAGATGTTAATAATAGGGGAAACTGAGTGCAAGTTATATGGGAACCTCTCTGTACTGTCTTCTCACTTTTTATGTAAATCTAAAACTTCTAAAATATAAAGTACATTTGTGTGCCACATAATGATGTTTCAGTCAACAATGGAGCACATATATGACGGTGGTTGCGTAAGATAGTATCATGTAGCCTGGGTGTATAGTAGGCTGTCCCATCTAGGAGCACATATATGACGGTGGTTGCGTAAGATAGTATCATGTAGCCTGGGTGTATAGTAGGCTGTCCCATCTAGGTTTGTGTAAGTACACTCTATGACATTCACACATCAACGAAATTGCCTAACGATATATTTCTCAGAACGTATCCCTGTTATTAAGCAGTGCGTGACTGTGTTACAAAGAAGCCTTTTTTCTTCCCTGAACCTCTGGTACCTGGTCTAAAGAGAACCACTTCTTGCTATTTTCTTGATAGTCCTTTAAGAGAGATTTTATACTAATATAATCTATATATCCCTTTCCCTCCTGCTTAAAAAAAAAAAAGACAAATGGCAACATACTATATGTAGTATTCTTATTTCACTTAAGAATATATTTGGAGATTGTTCCATATTAACACATCTATTCATTAGTATTGACAGTATTTCGTTATATAGATATACCACAGTTTAACTGGTCTCCTATTGATGGATAGTTAGGTTGTCCTCTTTAACTGCAATGTCTTAATTTATAACTCTGATTTTGGAACAGAGCTAGAAGATGGTAGTTGGGGGTTGGGATGGTGGGAAAGTAACCAACCCCCCAGAAAATCATGTTGTATTTTGGTATTTAGTTGGATTGATTGATTGGTTTAATACTCTACTTCTCTCCAGAAACAATCAAGTTTTATTTTAGTGTTTAGTTGGATTTATTTATTTATTCATTCGTTTAATACTCCACTTATCTCCATAAGGGAATTTGATGCAGGTTTTCTCCCATTTAGTTATTAAAATCTGTTTGATGAATATCTGGGAGGTGCCTCCTGTGTACTAATTGTAATACTAAGTAAGTGCAGGTGATACAGAAATATATTAAGATATATGCCCAGGGGCTGGCCCTGTGGCCTGATGGTTAAGTTTGGTGTGCTCTGCTTCAGCAGCCTAGGTTTGGTTCCTGGGCACAGACCTACACTGCTCCTTGATGGCCATGCTGTGACAGCTACCCACATAGAAAATAGAGGAAGATTGGCACAGATGTAAGCTCAGGGCCAATATTCATCGAGCACAAAGGAAGACTAGCAACAGATGTTAGCTCAGGGCTGGTATTCCTCAGCAAAAAAAAAATTATGTGTCCAGATAGGGCTTATGCTGAAATGAGAGACAGACCCAGAAATATGATCATATTTCTATAATGCATGCTAACACTGTGTTACAGCCTGCTACAAAAACGCAGAGGAGGAAGTGACTAAACTATACATTATTTTTTCCATTTAATTTTAGATGTCATTCCAAATGAGCTCAGAAAAAGTAGTTGAAAGTTTATGATTGACTCAGTTGAATGGTCTTTGTCACCAAGTGAAGGGAATGTCTTCAATTCTCTCCTGTTCATAGTATCTAGAGTCAGAGACTTTTGGTTTATAGAGCAAAGTGAGCCAGCCTCTGCTCAGTCAGCCTCTGGGAAAATGTCCTGTACATTGCTTGGATTTATAAGCAGCACAAAATACTGAGTAACATGATTTCCTTTGCTTTAGTATATATTCAGGAAAGGTACTGTATACTCTGGTATGGTGGTGCTGCTACACAGCTGTGAAACTGTTCATTTTTACCAAGGAATGATGATATCTAAAGATGGAGGAAAAGACAGGGACAGGGAAAAGGTGAAGTGTTATGCTTCTCGCTGTTTCCTTTTCATGAGAAACAAGACCTTCCTCCATGAGTTATTCTTTCTTTTCTTTCTTGCCTGGCTTCAAGGGAGGCTCTTTTTTGTTTAATTATATTTATTTTTAATTACAAAATAGATAGATGAATCCATTCCTACAAGCTATTCAAACTCTGTTCTCCTTGACTCCAATCCCACTCCTCTTTACAAAAAGAACCATTTATTGCTCTCTGCTGTATTATATGGAAAGATGTATGCGTGTTTAACATTAATGTTGTCATACAAAATGCACTGTCCTATTTGATTTGTTCATTTAGCAGTATTTATTAGAGGGCGTTTCAAGTCATAACATGTCAATTGACCTTAGTCCGTTTCATGGATGTACAGTCATGCATCATTTAACGGTGGGGATACGTTCTGAGAAATGCACTGTTGGGAGATTTCTTCATGCAAAGATCATAGAGTGTACTGAGGGGACACAAAATTTGCCACCTCAAAATGTATCGCTTCAACATGAGGATTATTTTAGGCTAATTATTTTTGAGAAGCAAAAAAATTAGAGTTTTTTCTTGTTACCTTCCCCTTACCTGCCTAAAAGAATTCAGATTAAAATACCTGTGTCAGGAAGCAAGCTGTCACCTTAGCATAACGTGACCATGAAGGAAACTAGAAAAGCCTGTTTGTTGGCCTCCCCTCTGTGTTCTTCTGTTTCTGCGTGGCCAAACAAACACTTGTTTTCCAAATGTTTGCTCCTTTTCACCTACCTGTGAATTGCCTTCCTTCCCTTTGAAGCCCTTGACCCTCCTAACTCTCAACACCTTCTCTTGTGTTGAGCTCAGGATGGTATTTAAGGTGAGGGCTTTGGCAATTTTGGTGAGTTATTCAATTTTCCTGGATTTCTCTCATGTATACGTTATTAAACTTTTGTTTGTTTTTCTCCTGTTAATCTGTCTCATGTCAATTTAATTTGTAGACCAGCCAGAAGAACCTAGAAGGGTAGAGGAAAATGTCATCCTCCCCTGCAGTACTTACACAGACCTAGATGGGATAGCCTGATAACGCATCTAGGCTATTTAGTACTAATCTTATGGGGCCACCATCATATATGTGGTCCATCGTTGACCAAAACATTGTTATGTGGTACATGATTGTAACAGAATTAATTTAACCTTTCTGCTATTGTTAGCTTTCTAGCTGGTTACCATTTTTGGGCTGTTATTACAGACAATGCTGCAGTGAACTCCCTTGTACATTCCCTGTACATTGTGAGTTTCTCCAGGTTATCAAGAAGTAGGTTTGCTACTCATAAGATTTAGGGATTTTAAGTTTTGCCAGATACTGCTAACAGGTTGTTGCATGAGAAAAAAAAGTTGCAGATTTGAATGGATAGTATATATCATTTATGTTGGAAGAAAAGCCCAGATATCTCACAGAAACATATTCTGTTAACCAGAATGATAACAGCTGAAAACTTTGGAGAGAACACTAGACTTGAGAATGGTGGTCAAAGGACTTTGGCCTTTTTAGTGATGTTTAGGTTTTTATAACAAGAATGCATTCATTTATTACTTGACTTGTAAATAGTTACCAATAAAAATATAGAGATGTTTGAATAATTTATATCTATTCTTATACAGGTATAGGATAGTCCCTGTTTTCACCTATATACTGACCATTTAAAAACTTTGATCATATATTAGGTTATAGGAAAAAAATATATTTCAAAAAGTAGAATTAGGTGAGGGTTATATTCTTTGGCACCCGTTATCCCAATCAAGTTTTTAATCACCTTGGGTTTTCTAGATTTTATAGTAAAAAGCTATATGTTATTGTAGCTTTCTGTTTACAGTGTTTGGATTCTAGTGCAAGTGATTAAAATTTTTAAAATTTTACCATTGGCCTTAATACCCTGTAATGCAAAATAGAGCATTTAAATATTGCCAGTATTGTATGAATATAGTAAGCAATTGCTTAAGTTATGTGACTTCAAAGAATAAGTGTTTTTTAATATATAGCTTTTTTTTCTTAAAGAGATGTGAAAGCTGGAAATATTCTTCTGGGAGAAGATGGCTCAGTACAGATTGCAGGTAATGATTAGTATTTCTTTTTATTTTGATTTAACGGTCAGTACAACTACATTACTTATCTTTTGTGTTTTCTTAGTCAGTTTTCTCTCCTGTTTCGAGACCATGTCTAGTCAAGCATCCTATGTTGCCACATCCCCGCTGACTTTCAAGATATCTTCCACTACTTATCCTTCATTTTTGTTCTTAGACATTTTTCTGACTATTACTCATTACCTTCCAGTTATCCACTCCTTACCCTCATTAGGGTCTTCCTCTGTGGGCTCTCATAAGCATTCTCTACTTTCCTTAAAGGAGAAATAGTCAAGAAACCTCACTATTTTTAAGAATAAGTATACTATAGAGAGGCAATACTGATGTGCTGCTCTCCTGGGGGACAGGCAGAGAGGTGGGCAGCTATTGTTCTGGCACCTCCCCTCCCCCCGACAAGTGACTTCCAGGGGACTTAATGGGCCAGCACCTTTTTTCCTTCTCTTCGTTTTTCTCTTTTTCTCCTTTTTGAAGCCAGAAATTAAAGACTAGAGCATTGAAAAACAACTACATTTACAGGGAAAATTGGAAAGTGACTCTCCATGCGCAGAGAAAGGTGCAGAAAAGATCTGAGAAGACCTAAAGTTTACACCTCAGGCTGATGCTTAACGCAGACACAGCCTACAACAGTCAAAAGAAACAAAACCAATAACAAAAACCAGCAAATCCTGGGAAAGGGGGAGAATCTGATTTCCAGAGTTGCAATATTATTAGATTCAAATGTCCAGTTTTCAACAAAAATTCAAAAGGCTTTCAATGAAACAGGAAAGTATGGCCTATTCAGAAGAAATAAATAAATCAACAGAAACTCACTGAAAAAGACTGATGACAGGTCCACTAGAGAAAGACTTTAAAACAACCATCTTCAGAGACGAACTCTGTATGACTCCACTCATAGGTGGAAGTTAACATATAGACAAAGAGAACTGATTGATGGTTACCAGGGGAAAGAGGAGGTGGGGGGAGGGCAAAAAGGGTGAAGTGGTGCACCTACAACATGACTAACAATAATGTACAACTGAAATTTCACAAGGTTGTTAACTATCATAATTTAAAAAAAAAACCATCTTCAGAATGCTCAGAGAACTAGAACTAGAGAAAGATATGGAAAAACTCAGGAAAACAATGTGTGAACAAAAGGGAACTATCAATAAAGAGAAAACCTAAAAAGAAACCCAAAGGAGGGGCCAGCCTGGTGGCATAGTGGTTAAGTTCATGTGGTCTGCTTTGGCAGCCTGACATTTGTGGGTTCAAATCCCAGGCACAGACCTACACAGTGCTCTCATCAGGCCATTCTGTTGCAGTGTCCCATATACAAAGTGGAGGGAGGTTGGTGCGGATGTTAGCTCAGGGACAATCTTCTCAAGCAAAAAGAGGATAATGGGCAACAGATGTTAGCTCAGGGCCGGTTGTCCTCACAAAAAAAGAAAGAAACTAAAAAGAAATTCTAGAGCTAAAAAGTACAACTTATACTACATAATGAAAAACTCACTAGAAGTATTCAGATGAAGATTTGAGCTGGAAGAAGAGAAAATTGGTGAACTTGAAGATAGGAAAATGGAAATTATCCAGTCTGAGGAACAGAAAGGAAAAAGATTGAAGAAAAGTGAGCAGAACCTGAGGGACCTGTTGGACACCAGTAAGTGGACCAAGATACACATAGTGGGATGCCCAGAAGGAGAAGGGAGAAAGGGACAGAGAATGTTGAAGAAATAATGGCTGAAAACTTCCCAAATTTGATGAAAGATTTGAATATAAACGTCCGAGAAACTCAACAATCTTTCCAGTAAGATGAACCCTAGGAGACTCACACAGAGACACAGTTTAATCTAACTTAGGAAAGCCAAAGACTGCCTTGAAAGCAGCAAGAGAAAAGCAACCCATCGCATACAAGGGATACTCAATAAGCTTGTCAGCAGATTTCTTATCAGAAACTTTGGAGGCCAGAAGGCAGTGGGCCAATATATTCAAAATGCCAAAAGAAAAAAATTGTCAACCAGGAATTTATCTCCAGTAAAACTGTCCTTCAAAAGTGAGGGATAAGTTAAGATATTCCAGATAAACAAAAGCTGAGGGGATTTGTTTTCACTAGAACTGCCTTGGAAGAAATGCTCAAGGGAGTCATGCAAGGTGAAGTGAAAGGTCACTAGATAATAACTCCAGACAGTATGAAGAAATAAAGATCTCAGTGAAGGTAAATACATGGGCAAGTATAAAAGCTAGTATTATTGTAACAATGGTTTGTAACTCCACTTTCTGTTTTCTACATGATGTAAGAGACTAATAGATTACTAAAAACAGTTATTGGTCTAAAAGTTAGTATTATAGTAACATTGTTTTGTAACTCCAAGTCTTATTTTCTACATAGTTTAAGAGACTAATGCACTTAAAAGAATTACTAGCTTGTGTTTTTGAGCACACAGTGTATTAAGATGTAATTTTGTGACATCTACAACCAAAAAGAGTAGGAACAGTGTTCTAAAGGAGAAGAGTTTTTGTATGTTATTGAAGTTAACCTGGTATAAATTCAGATTAGAGTGTTATAACTTTAGAATGGTAAATGTAATCTCTATGATAACCACAAAGAAAATAGCTATACAGTATAAACAAAAGGAAATGATAAAAAAATTTTAAGCATTTCACAACAAAAAATCAACTAAACACAAAATAAGTAATACAGGAAATGAGGTACAGAAAAGCTATAAGACATGGAAAACAACACGGTGACAAAAGTAAGTCCCTCCTTATCAGTAGTTGCTTTAAATATAAATAGATTAACTCCCCAGTCAGAAGACACAGATTGGCCTGGTGGGTAAAAACACAGGATCCAATTATATCTGTTTATAAGAAACTCACTTTAGATCTAAAGACACAAGTAGATTGAAAATGAAAGGATGGAAAAATATATTCCGTAAAAACAGTAACCAAAAGAGAGCAGAGGTGGCTATTCTAATATCAGACAAAACAGACTTTAAATCAAAACAGGTTATAAGAGACCAAGAAGTACATTACATATTCAATACAGCAAGAAGATACGACAGCTATAAATATTCACCTAATAATATGCCAGCAAAGTATATAAAGTAAAAACTGACAGAACTTTAGGGAAAAATAGACATCTCTATAATAATGTTTGGAGACTTCAATACTCTATTCTCAATAATGGATAGAGAAAACAGAAGATAAGGAAATAGAAGACTTAAACAACACATTGGACCAGCTATATCTTAAGAGTCATATTCAGAACACTCTGCCCAGCAAGAACAGCATACACATTCTCAAGTGTACAAGGGGCATATTCCAGGATATACCATATGTTAGGCCACAAATTAAGTCTAAATAGATTTGAAAGGATAGATATCATACGAAGTATCTTCTTTGAGTGCAGTGGGATAAAATTAGAAATCAATAACAGAAGTAAGACTAGAAAATTCACAAATTTGTGGAAACTAAACACACACTTAGACAACCAATGGATGAAGGAAGACATCACAAGAGAAATTAGAAAATACTTAGAGATGAATGAAAATGAAATCATAACCATACTAAAATTTAGGGGAAATGGAAAAAGTATTACTAAAGGGCAAATTTATAGCTATAGACACTTTATTAAAAAACAAGAAAGATAGCAAATCAACAGCCTAACTTTACAGCTTAATGAACTAGAAAGAAGAAGAAACTGAACCCAAAGCTTGCAGAAGGAAGGAAATAATAAATTTTAAAGCAGAGGTAAAGGAAATAGAAAATAGAAAAGCAATGGAGAAAAATCAATGAAACCAAATACTAGTTCTTTGAAAGAACATCAAAATTTACAAACCTTTAGTAGATGGACTAAGTAAAAGGAGAGAAGACTCAAATGTCTGAAATCAGAAGTGAAAGTGAGGACATTACTACCAATTGAACAGAAAGAAAATGGATTATAAGAGTATTATGAACAATTGTACTGCAACAAATTGGATAACTCCGAGGAAATGGAAAAGCTCCTTGAAACACAAAACCTACCAAGATGGAATCATGATGAAATAGAAAATCTGAATTGACCTATAACTAGTATAGGAGATTGCATCAGTAGTCAAAAAATCTCCCAATAAAGAAAAGCCCTGGATCTGATGGTTTCACTGGTGAATTCTACCAAATATTTAAAGAAGAAGAACAGTTTTTCACAAAGTTTTCCAAAAAATTGAAGAGAAAGGAACACTAATTATATGAGGCCAGTATTACCCTGATACCAAAGCCAGACAAAGACATACAAGAAGAGAAAACTACAGACCAGTATCCTTTATGAACATTAATGCAGAAATTCTCAACAAAATATTAGGGAAATGAATTTGGTGGCATATTAAATGGATTATACACCATGACCAAGTGAGAAATTTTTTCTTGGAATGCAAGGATGGTTCAACATATGAAAATCAATATAATAGACTACATTTACAGAATGAAGGGGGAAAAAACCACATGCTTATCTCAGTGCAGAACAAATATCTGAGAAAATTTAATATCCTTTTGTCATAGAAACATGCAACAAAGTAGGAATAAAAGGAAACTTCCTCAACTTACTAATAGCCATACATGAAAAACTCACAGTGAACATCATACTCGATGAAAAACTGAGTTCAGGAACTCAGTGGCCAGGATATCCACTTTTTCCCCTTCTATTCAACATACTACTGGAAGTTCTAGGACAAATAGGCAAGAAAAAAAAATAAAAACTGTTCATACTGGAAAGAAAGAAGTAAAATGATTTCCGTTTGCAGATATTATGATCTTGTATTTAGAAAACTCACTAAACATCCATAAAAAACTATTTGAATTAATAAATGAATTTAGCAAAGTAGGATATAAAGTCAACACATAAAAATCTAGTTGCATTATATACGTTAACAAGGACTAATTTGAAAAGGAAATTAAAAAAACAATTTCATTTATAAGTAGCATCAAAAAGAATAAAATACTTAGGAGTTAACTTAACCAAGCAAGTTAAAGACTTGTACAATGAGAAGTATAAAATATTGCTGAAAGAAATTAAAGACATAAATAAATAGAAACACATCCCATGATCATGGATTGGAAGACTTAATATTGTTAAAATGTCAGTACTACCCAAAGTAATCCACAGTTTTAATGCAATCCCTGTCAAGATCCCAGTGATGTTTTTTTTCCAGAGGTAGAAAAACCCATCCTCAAATTCCTATGGAATCTCAAGGAACCTCAAATAACCAAAACAATCTTGAAAAAGAGCAAACAAAGCTGAAGGATTAATACATCCTGTTTCCAAAACTTACTGTAAAGCAACAGTAATAAAAACGGTATGTTATTGGCATAAAGATAGACATAGAGACTAATGGAATAGAAAAGAGAGCCCAGAAATAAACCTTTGCATATGTGGTCAAATGATTTGGACAAGGGTGCCAAGACCATTTAAGGGAAAGGACAGTCTTTTTACCAAATGGTGCTGGGAAAACTGGATATCCCCATGCAAAAGAAAGAAGTTGGATCCTTATCTAACACTATATACAAAAATTAACTCAAAATGGATCAAAGACTTAAATGTAAGACCTGAAACAATAAAACTCTTAGAAGAAAACTTAAGGCAAAAGTTTCACAAGATTGGATTTGACAGTGATTTCTTGGGTATGACACCAAAGGCACAGGCAGCAAAAGGAAAAATAGACAAATTGGACTCATGAAAATTAAAAATTTTTGTGCATCAAAAGATGCTACCAACAGAGTAAAAAGGCAGCCCACAGAATGGGAGAAAATATTTGCAAGTCATATATCTGATAAGGGACTAATAATATCCAGAATATATAGAGAATTCCTAAAAGTCAACAACAACAAAAAATTAGTTAAAAAATGGGCTTGAATAGACATTTCTCCAAAGAAGATGTACAAATGGCCAATAAGCACATGAAAAGATACTCAGCATCACTAATCATCAGGGAAATGTGAATCAAAACTACAAGGAGATACCACCTCACACCTGTTAGGATGGCTACTATCAAAAAAACAGAAAACAACAAGGATGTGGAGAAATTGGAATCCTTGTTTCCTTTTGGTGGGAATATAAAATGGTACAGCTGCTGTGGAAAACGATATGGCAGTTCCTCAAACAATTAGGTATAAAAATACTATATGATCCAGCAATTCCTCTTCTGGGTACATAACCCCAAAGAACTGTAAGCAGGGACTCAAACAGGTATTTGTGCACCCATTTTCATAGCAGCATTATTCACAATAGCTAAAAATGGAAGTAACCCAGGTGTCCGTAAGTGGATGAATGAGTACATAAAACATGGTATGTACATACAATGGAATGTTATTCAGCCCATAAAGGAGGGAAATTCTGACATATGCTACAGCATAGATGAGCCTTGAGGACATTATGCTAAGTGAAATAAGTCAGTTATAAGGAGACAAATACTGTATGATTCTGCTTTCATGATGTACTTAGAGTTGTCAGAATCGTAAGACAGGAAGTAGAATGGTGGTTATGAGGGACTGGGGAGAGGGGACAATGAGAAATTATTTTTTAATGAGTATAGAGTTTCAGTTTTGGAAGATGAAAAGAACGGATTGGAGCAAGGAGGAGTATCTGAGGAGATGATGATGTGTGGGGGTATAGAGGAATAGAATGAGGGATCTGTTAAGCTATGTCACAATTTAGTCAAGAAGTTCATCAGAAAGAAGAGAAAATGTCATCCTGTTTGTATGTAGAACTATAATCACATTTATTATTTTCTTATCCATTTATGTTAGTTACTGTATCCTTAATACCTTGCTGTTGTATTCTATTTCAGATTTTGGAGTTAGTGCTTTTTTAGCAACTGGTGGTGATATTACCCGAAATAAAGTGAGAAAGACCTTTGTTGGAACCCCTTGCTGGATGGCACCTGAAGTTATGGAACAGGTATTGTCTTTGTCTTTTTAAATGGTTTAGGATTTTGTTATGAAATTGAGAGATCTGAGTAGTGTTTGCTTTTGTTGGGTGTACTAGGTTAGCTTTGGGAAGTACACATCTCTGTTCCTTGACTAAGACTTTATTCCACCCTTAAAAATAACCCAAAAAAACAAACTCTAGAACTTTACAAAGGATGTATGAAACTCAGGATTTATACCAAAGACAACCTAAGGAATAATATTATCAGATTGGCTTATTAACAATTTCCTTAGTACAAATTAAATGACCTAAGCTTTTTACTTGTCATTTCATTGCTATGGTTACCGAAGGACTAGTCTTCTCCACATCCCCATTTCACATTTGCTCTCAAACAGTTGCAGGCTGATGGCACTCATTCCATCTGCTAATTCTCGAATCCAGTGTTCATTTTGTATTCCTTGTCTTATTTCTCTCTTCATGGCATTTGAAACTGTTGACCATTTCCACCTTTACTCACTTTCTTAGCTTCCCTAGTATAGTTTCCTCATTTGTCTCTGACTTGTCACTCATTTCTTTGACTTCTTTTCTGGCTTCCCTTCTACTGCTAAATGACACTGCTTCCCAGGACCTTGTTCTTAACCTCTTCTCTTCCCTGACTACGCATACTCACTAGGTAGTATCATCTCTGCTTCCCACCTATTAATTATTTCTAAATTATATCCAATCCAGTCTTCTTCTACATAGATATTTCCAGCTCCCTATAGATGTCTCACTTAAGTGTGTTATAGGTGTATCAAACTCAGTATGTGCAAGTGAATTCACTTTTCACTCTGTTATAATGCTTATATTCACCCTGTTGGTGAGGGAAGGATTCCCACCTTAGGGTTATGGGGATGGCTGAACACACAACACCTGACACTGGACTGATGAGATAGAGAGAAGTTTACTAGTTGCATATACACATAGCTGGAGGCAGGAGGACCCTGCATGCCACACAGGGTTGCACTCAGAGAGTGAACAAACACTTGCTGTGGGAGACAGGCTCTGTAGTATCAAGAGAGAGAGAGATGCCCCTTGGCTTCCTTGTGAGGATGTGACTGGCTTGTTTGAATAATTCCTAGGCCTGCAGGGAACTGAACCCTGCTACTCAGGGATAAGCAGGAACTGCACCTGGTCCATTTGATAAGTAGCATTATTGGGCTAGGAGGCCTTATCCTTGGGAACAAGGAGGCGTTCAGGGGGACTTGTACTTGGGTCATTAGAGGCCCTCCTATTTACCAGATGTCAAGGCAGCACATAGTATGGAGCTTTAATTTGAGGTCTCAAACCACATACTCCCAAAACCTATTTCTCCTCCTCTATTGCTTAGCATAGAAAATTAAAGTATTTAATTATATAGTGTGCTGGTGACAGTATAAAAGGAGAGAAATTTCGCAAGAGTCATACCAACAACTTTAAAAATATTCACACCCTTTGTAACTTTTTTCTTTATAAAAATTAAGGTGATAAAACAATACTATAGCACAGAAAATTTGGAAAACAGAAGACTCACCACCACTGCCTAACATTTCGTTCTAGTTTTTTAAAAAGACTATATACCTGTTTGTATTAGTGTCAAAACTTATGAGCAATTTTGTATTCTTTTTTCCATTAGTGATTTATCACAAGTGGTTTTTCATATTTTCATATAGACTTCATTAACATTGCTTTTAGTTGACTGTGAATTTCCTGTTTTTGTTTTTTTTTGTTACCCTGAGCTAACATCTGTGCCAGTCTTCCTCTATTTTTTTGTATATGAGACACCTCCACAGCATGGCTGGTGAGTGGAGTAGGTCCCCGCCTGGGATCTGAACCCATGACCCTGGGCCACTGAAGAGGAGCACACAGAACTTTAACCACTCGGCCATGGGCCCGGCCTGACTGTGAATTTTTTGCGTGAATATATCATACTTAACAATTTTCCCTTTGTTGGTGAACATTCATTCAGGTTGCCCTTTTTTTGTTTTTGCTCTTAAGTATATTTAGCTTTTGCCTACTTTATCTTAGTGGTCTAAAGCTTATGAACACTTTCATGATTCTTGATTCATATTAGAAGCTACCTTTAAAATGTGCATTAAGGGTGGTAAAAATAGTCATGTATATTTCTCTGTTCTTTACAGGTCCGAGGTTATGATTTCAAAGCTGACATCTGGAGTTTTGGGATCACAGCGATTGAACTGGCCACAGGAGCAGCTCCTTATCATAAATATCCGCCAATGAAGGTGAGGCTCATATTCAAAATACCACCCCGGCTCGTGTCCCAGTTCCTTTCCAGAGCCTCTCTTCATTTTACATTCTTACCCATAGAATTCTGCCTTGCATTCTTTCTAACTTTTGTAGCAGTTAAAATCTGTGTTAGATATTTGGCATTTAGCATTGGATAACTTTATGCTGTAGTTGACCTTTTTGTATGATGACTTTCCATCTCCTGGCTGTGTAACTAGTTTGATATTAGGATCTGATTCTCTCATTTTAGTTTGTGTTCTGCAACACAAACTGTGCTGTGTAGAACAGCCTCAGTGGGGATGATCATTTCTGCTTCGTAGGTTCTTGAAAGGGTTACATGTTAATAGTAGTTGTTAACATTCATTGAGCACTTATCTGTGCCAGGCAATATTTTAAGTGCTTTTCATATATTAAATTAAGATAAGCCATGCAAACTATTCATTTGCCATACTTATGTATTATTCTCATTATTGTTGAATAAAAGTTTGCTTTGTGGTAGAACATTAAGCAGCTTTTATTAAAAGGCCTGTTATTATATCCTGATGTAGTAGGTACCTGAAATGCAATTGTTAATTCTGTCCCCAACGTTAGTAACAGAGTGAGTTTTTTGTGTTTCAAGATGGTGCTGCCAATACTGTTGGTGACTATTTTTATCTGTGTGACCCCTTAGTTATAATATGCACGTGAATTCTGTTCTCTGTAGCTATGGCTGTTGTTTATAGTTCTGTTTGCCCACTTTGCAAGATGCCCTATAACTGTTTAAAATAGTGACCATCATTGTGAATTGTTGTCATATTGATATCACTGACATCTGTATGATCTTGGTGTACTGTAGAACCTTTAGAAGATATTATTTTGTCCCCTTTAAGGCTCTAACAATGTAGAGAGGGACAAAACTAGTAAAAGGCTATTATGAAAAACCTCTATTTCCATATTCAAAACATACGTGTATTGACCTGCATTTGGGTGAAATTTTGATTATGTGAAAGGTTAGTTATGTTTTAAGGCCATAGTTTTCCTAAGGCCTGAAGACTTCTAGGAGTAAATGGATATTCACAAGGTTTTGAAAAGGATTTTTTTAATAACTGTAAGGTGGGAGGCTATTTTTAGGCCAAAGAAGTGGCTTATTTTTAAAAAGGAGATGGGAGGAGGGAGGATGAGGTTTACTTTTCATCCATTGTAAGCAGTGATTCCTGCAGTTGTAGCCAGACGTGCACGTTAACCTGTTTGCTGAAAATGAGGAAGATCACAAACCTTAGTAATTCCATTTCAGTGTATATAAATTCATCTGAAAAGCAAGTAATAATTCTAATTATAGCCCCCTTTTATTCTTTTTATTTATTTATTTATTTTTGGCTGAGGAAGATTGGCCCTGAGCTAACATCTGTTCCAGTCTTATTCTATTTTGTATGTGGTTCACTGCCACAGCATGGCCACCAATGAGTGATATAGTTCTGTGCCCAGCAACCAAACCTGGGCCACTACAGTGGAGTGCAGTGAACTTAACCACGAGGCCGTGGGGCCAGCCCCCCCTTTTATTTTTTAATGTTGACTTTGTGTTTAGGAAAATGGCTTATGGTTTTGTAAAAAGTCAAACAAGTTGTATAGAAAAAAACAAATCACCCGAAATCCCACCATAGATATATGATCTTCATTACTTACATCTCTATCATCAAGCTGGTATGTTGCCATGAAAGTCAAAGAAGGAAGAGATTTAGGATGGACAGAGTGAGTGATCAAGATTGTCAGTTGCTGTGGGAAAGGTAGGAAGAATGAGAACTAAAAAGACTGTAGCTTTGTTAACTAGGACATCATCGGTGATTTCTATCATAGAAATTTCTGAGGAGTCCTGGGAAGAGAAGGCCAGATTACAAGGGGTCAGACTGAAACAGAGCTATGAATAGGTAAAGTCAGCAAGGTCATGCTCTTAATTTTGCTTTGTTTTAATTGTTTTTAAAGATATTTTGGCAGTATCAGAATGGGGACAGAGGACATGAAGAAAGGATTCTAGCTAAAGGACATAAAATGTTGATACAGTTGAGCCTTTGCAGATACATCGTTTGGGAAGTCAACTATCTAGAGGATATTGTTTATGTGGAAAACACCTAAATGACTGGATTCCAAACAACTGATCTAGATGAAAACTTTTAGAAAATAAAATCTGTTTGTATGTTGGGAGGTTGTCTATATTGAAAATCTTGGCCACAATATTTAATTTTACTTTGTCGAGTCTTCAGAAGTTTATATTATACTGAAAATTCTTACAGGTTTTAATGCTGACGCTGCAGAATGATCCTCCTTCTTTGGAAACTGGTGTTCAAGATAAAGAAATGCTAAAAAAATATGGAAAATCATTTAGAAAAATGATTTCATTGTGCCTTCAAAAGGATCCAGAAAAAAGGTAAAATATGAGATAAAGCTTACTTTTCTCTTCATATAATATGTAAACCATTGTGGGAAGTCTAAGAATCACATATATACGTGCACAGGGAATTATTTGTGAGTATTCAAAGGAACTTAATATAAACTTTAGAAAAAATATACAGAGATCATTACACTAGATTGGAAATGAATGTGAATTACTTTATCCCTTCATTTTAGTATGCAGTGTATACTAAATAGTGCACTGGTTAATTTCTTAAAATTATAAATTTGTTGTGAATTCTGTATTAATTATATACCATGTTAGTGGGAGGGCTCATTTTCAATGTGCATTTAAAAGTTATAAGTAAACAAATATTTTAATGCTGCTTATAATTTTAATAAGCACACAGTGCAAATGGTATATTTAATGTCAAATAATCATACTTATTTTCTTATTGGAAAGATATTTTAGTAACTGGACCAAAAATTCAGAGCTTACTTGTTAGATTGGAAGGCAAATAAGTACATAAACACTGTCATCTAATGTGTGTATCTTTATAAATTAAACAGAATCCTAGAATGTTGGAGAGTCTTGAGGGCACACAACCTTTTGTCTTTGAGGTCAGCCAGCTACCTAGTCATAGTGGTGCAACTTGAATCCAAAACTCCTGATTCCTAACCTAGAGCTCTGTTCCCATTATATATTATTTTTCTGTTTCACACATATATTCCACTCAGTTTCTTAGCACTAAGAAGTTCTTTAGTTTTGATTTCCATAAAAATCAACAAAAGTAAAAGATTTTAATTGCCATCCATGATCATATGTTTAGTGTATTTAATGGGGCTTCAGAATTTACTGTTGGAAATATTGGAAAGGGTAAGAAAAACAGGCAGCAAAGTTCAAACCTGTGTTTTTAGAACTTTTTTCCTTTTTCCTGAATAAATTGGTACAAATGATAGGGAGCACTTTTGGCTCTGCCAAGTTAGTTGACTAAAATAACAGAATATTCTTGTTACAAACACCCAGAAATGGCGGCATAAATCTGTCAAACTTAAAAAAACAAATCCAGGGGCCTGCCCCATGGCTGAGTGGCTAAGTTCGCGCGCTCCGCTTTGGCAGCCCAGGGTTTCACTGGTTCGTATCCTGGGCGTGGACATGGCACCACTCATCGGGCCATGCTGAGGTGGCACCCCACATGCCACAACTAGAAGGACCCACAACTAAAATATACAACTATATACTGGAGGGATTTGGGAAGAAAAAGCAAGGAAAAAAAAAAAACCAAATCCAGAAATGAGCTTGCAATAAAAAGAAGTCCTCAGATGCAAGAAATAATGAGGAAGCCATAAATCGGAGAAGGAATATCATGAGCTAACCCTGTAGCTGCCCTCAGTGGGACACTGGATTTCTGACTTTCACGGGGGGACTGGAAATGGGATATTGGGCCCCACCCAGTGTGGATGTTGAACTGAGATCTCTGCTTAAAGCTAGGCCCTTCAGAACCCTGCATCCTGAGTAAAAGCATAGACCAGAAAACAAAAAAATCTGTCCATCATAATGAAGACATAATGAAAATCTCTCCTGAATAATCAAGCCCCCCAACCTGGACATTCTGCAGATTTACAGTCTTGAGTTTATACTACCCATACTATCCAGGAACTCACAGGATTAGAAAGTAAAAAAATTATTGTCAAGCCAGTTTTATTTTTGGCAGAAGCAATTGCAAAACCACACTGTTAGAACAGTTCTGAAACCCAGATCCCTGAGATTCCTGCATGTGATACCCCACTGAAGAGAACATCATGATCCCAAAATACAAAACACACAGTGAAACACTACACTGTAAACTAGAGTCAGCAGATACAACAAGCAGCGTTAGTGCTCCAAGAACTTTGGATAATGCAAAGATATCTGAAAAGACTGTTAATTTAAGTATACTTAAAATAATTAAGATCATAAAAGAAGAAATCAAAACCATAAGAAAAGAATGTAACCGTAATAAAAAAGTGAAATAGAACTGCTAGAAATGAAAAATACGGTAATTAAAATTTAGAACTTAATGGCTCCCCTTGAATGTAGGCTGGACTTCATGACCTGCTTCTGATGAATAGAGTATGAAAAAGGAAAAATAGCAACTTTAGAGCAGAGAAACATAGACACCTTCTTCACGAAGTGATCAACATTAACATCACCAATAATAAGACATAGTGATAATTATATACTCCCTGATATGATGTAATGAGAAGGGCATATCACCTCTGAGGTATACTTTTCCCAAATCTATAACTTCAGTCTATAATGAGAAAACATCAGAGAAACCCAAATTGAGGGATATGCCACAAACTACCTGGCCAGTGGTCTTCAAGTGTCAAGGAAAGGAGGAGACATGAAGACTACATACAATATAGGGTCCTGGATTAGATCCTGGAACAGAAAAAGAGTATTAGTGGAAAAACTGGGGAAATCTGAATAAAATGTGTAGTTTAGTTAAGAGTATTGTACCAATGTTAATATTTTTAGTTAATTTCTTGATAATTATACCATGGTTTTTAAAATGTGAATATTAGGGAGGCTAGTTAAGGTTATGTAGGAATTCTGTACTACCTTTGCATCTCTTCTGTAAGTCTAAAATTATTTCAAAATATAAGTTTTTTTTTTTAAAAAAGTCTGGAAGCTATAGAACATCTATTCCAGTTTTTAAACCAAAATTATACCTTGTTTAGAACATTTCTAAGTGAAAAAGAACACCTCAATAGACTAGTTTAACAGAACAGCCAATAAAATAAAAAGAAATAATTACTTATTGATCACTAATCAGGTTACCAGGCACTGTTATAAACACAATATATACCATCTCATTTAATTTTTACAGTAATCCTCTGAGTGACACCATTATTTTCTCTGTGTTACAATGAAGAAACTGAATCACAGAGAGGTTAAGTAATTTTGCCTGAAGTCAAACAGTTAGTAAATGGGGGAGCTGGAATTCCAACTTAGGCAGTTTGACTACAGAGTGCTACTGTTAGTCATACTATACTCTACTGAGGAAATTGCTCGGAATGCAGCACAGAAAGATGAAAAAATGGGAATATGAAAGAAAGATGAACATTTAGAGGATAGAATGAGAGGGTTCAGTATGTGTGTGTGTGGGTGTACACAGACATATACATGTATACATACATACCTGCACACATATACATATATGTATATATAGACCTTCCAGGAAAGATTAGAGAGAATGTGGGAGAAGCAATATTCAGAGAAATATGGCTGAGAATTTTCTACAATTGATGAAATACCTATATCCTCAGATTAAAGAACCATCCCCCAAAATTCCAAGCACTGTCCCCCTTTCCCCACTTGGACACGTTGTCACGAAAGTACTGGACACAAAGAATTCTTAAATGCAACCTAAGGGAACAGATTACCGATCGAAAAATAGCAGATAGACTGACAGCTACCTCCCTAGTAATTACAATTGAAGCCAAATGTTTTAGAATAATGCTGAGAGAAAATAACTGTTGGTCCAGAATTCTCCATCTAGTCAGACTATCATTCAAGAATAAGTATGAAATTAAGATATTTTTCGGACAAAATTGCGTTTTCCTGTCACATTTTATCACTTAAAGAACTCTTATAAATTGTACTTTAGAAAGAAGGAAATAAACTTAGAAGAAAGGCATGAATCATAAGAAGCAATGTTCTGCAGACAGACTTTTGAACTCTTGAAGTCTTGACTGAATGAAAAAATAGGAATGGTATTGTCTACTTTGTTTGCATAGTACTTTCACATTTGTTCTCGCTTTTAATCTTTATAGTAATCCTCTGAGGCTCTGGTTCTCAAGCTTGAGTGCACACTGGAATCACCTGGGGAGTTTGAAAAACTAGCAATGTCTGGGTTTGCCCCCACAGATTCTGCTTTAGTTGGTATGGGGTGCAGCCTGGACATTGGGATTTTTTTTAGAACCCCCAGGTATTATAATGCATAGCAGTGTTTAAGAATCACTGCTTTTAGGGACTTGGCCGGGCAATACTGAACCTTAGAGAAGTGATTTGCTCAGGAGGATTACATGGTAGGTGTGTGGCATAATCAGGTCTGGTCTCTTAAGTGGAGTATTGTTTATTCTTTATTCTCAATCACTCTTTTAAACATTTGTAAAATTGACAATGATGCCTTTATGCAAACAAACTAAGACTGTGCACAGTTGAGTTAAAAACTGAGTTTAGATTAAATTTGGGGAATAAACGTTACAGTCACACGTCACTTAACAACGGGGATACATTCTGAGAAATGTCAGGCAGTTGTTGTGCGAGCATCGTAGAGCACACTTACACAAACTCAGATGGTAGAGCCTACTACATACCTAGGCTATACGGTACTAACCTTACGGGACCACCATTAATCTTATGGTTACTGTCGTAGAATTTTGCAGTCTTGTTGTTGACCGAAGTGTTGTTACAGCTACTTTTAGAATCTTCCCTCTTTTTTTTTTTCTTTCTTCCTTTCCTTTCCTTTTCCTTTTCCCTTTCCCTTCCCTCCCATTTCCTCTCCTTCCCTTTTGTTTTTTAGCAGGTTAAGGAAAATGGAATACACTGAGTTTTTATCTTACAGCTCAAGAAATCATTTTCTCATGTTTGAAGATAGAAACCCACATTACACTTGAATTAACTATAAAAACTTTCTTTTCTGGTTTTAGACCAACAGCAGCAGAACTGTTAAGGCACAAATTTTTCCAAAAAGCAAAGGTAGGAAATTCTAACTTTTGATTTTGTATGTTCATATAATCTTCCTCAGTTACTTAAATTAGATGCACTGCTCAGAAGTTACATTATCTTAAGATGTTTATGTTTGGAAGAATGATGGTAGATCAAATAATTGCTAAAGGCACTATCTATACAATCTTTGGTAATTAAGATACATGCTTTGGAATTACTAAATGTATATTTCATATAAATTAATTTAAATGTCAGGTTAAACTTATAACAGGAACAATGAATATTAAATTTTGCCACTATAAATATAATCTGTGAAAAATACTGAACTCTCATTTCAGGGTTTACTACTGAATTAGTAAACATCTCATTTCCCAAAGATATCGGATAAGTGGGATGTTACTGTAGTTGGAAATGTGGGACCATGATCCCAAAGGACATACGGTAAAGCAAACTTTTCATAGATAATGGTTCATACAATACATTAAAGCTCTGTCTCAATATATAAAACCATGGTAGTAATGTACTTAAAGGAGCTTCAGAATAAAAGAATGGAAGCTTTTCTCAAACTTTTTTTATAAAAGTTACTCTGTCACATTTTAATTGTGGTCAACATTTCTGTGTCAATTTTTTTGGCTCAATAAAAACTTCTTGTAAGAAGAAAATACTTATTTTTCCTCTTCAGAATAAAGAATTTCTTCAAGAAAAACTATTGCAGAGAGCTCCAACCATTTCTGAAAGAGCTAAAAAGGTAAATGGAGATTTAACTCAGTTTTACTGGGAAATTGCTTAGGGTAGATTTACTTTCACATTTTGAACCATGGGTTTTAACATATATATTGGGTAATACTTTGTTAACAGTATGAGTAATACTCACTGTCTTTCAACCTTTTCTTTAGCATTCTTTGATATATTCATTCAGCAAATACTGTTAGTTTACTATGTGCCTAGGTATTACTCTGCTATCTTTTACAATGAAAAGATATGTTAGACAATTGATGAATTAACTCTAAACTCTATTAAATCACTGTTCGCAACTACCAGAGTGAATTGTGAAGTTGGTCCCTGTCCTCACACCATACAAAAACAACAAAGATACCACTTCACGCTCACTAAGATGACTGTAATAAAAAGGACAGTAACAAGTGTTGATAAAGATGTAGAGAAATTAGAACCCTTACACACTACTGATGAGAATGTAAAATGGTAGAACCACTTTAGAAAGTAGTTTGGCAGTTCTTCAAAAGGCTAAACAAAGTTGCCATATGACCCAGCAATTCCACTCCTGGGCATATTCAAGAGAATTGAAAACAGGTACGCACAAAAAGATGTATAGGATGTTCATAACAGTGTTATTCATAGTAACTAAAAAGTGGAAACAACCTGAATGTCCATTTACTGATGAATAGATATGTAAAATGTCATGCACCTATATAATGAAATATTATTTGGCAATGGAAAGAAATGAAGTACTGATACATGCCATAACATAGATGAATCTTTGAAACACATGATAACGGAAAGAAGCCAGTTACAAAAGACCACATGTTGTATGCTTCTGTTTATGTGAAATGTCCAGAATAGGCAAATGTCAAGAGACGTAAAGTAGATTAGTGGTTACCTAGGACTGAGAGGACTGTAGAGAAATGGGCAGTGACTGCTAAGGGGTATTGGGTGTTTTTTGGGGGCAGGGAAGTGATGAAAATGATCTAAATTTGATTGTGGAAATGGTTTCACAGCTCTGAATATACTAAAAATAATTGAATTGTATACCTTAAATGGGTCAGTTGTATGCTATATGAATTACATCTCAATAAAGCTGTTAGTTAAGGAAAAGAGGAGCATTTAGGGAATGATGCCACCACCAACAAAAAGCTCTTGGAAATGGAAAACGTTATAGAAGAAATGAAAAAATTTGGGGGCTGGCCAAGTGGTGTAGCAGTTAAGTTTGCATGCTCCACTTTGGTGGCCCAGGGTTCACCAGTTCAGATCCTGGGTGCAGACATATGCACCACTTATCAAGCCATGCTGTGGCAGACGTCCCACGTATAAAGTAGAGGAAGATGGGCACAGAGGTTAGCTCAGGGCCAGTCTTTCTCAGCAAAAAGAGGAGGCTTGGTGGTGGATATTAGCTCAGGGCTAATCTTCCTCAAAAAGAAAAAAAAAGAAAGAAATGAAAAAATTCAATACAAAGGTTGTAGGGTAAAGTTGAGGAAATTTCCCAGAAAGCAGAGCCAAAAGGCCAAGAGAGAGAGATAACAAGAGAGAAAAGATGAGAACATTAGAGGATCATTTGAGAAGGTTCAACATTTGAGTAAAAAGAGTTCCAGAAAAGGAGAACTGAGAAAAACAAATGAAAGGAAATCATTGAAGAAATAATTCAAGAAAAATTTCCAAAACTGGCAGTCATGAATTTCCAGATGGAAAGAGCCCAAGTACTCAGCACAATGAATGAAAATAGACCAACACTAAGGCACATTACCATGATAGTCAGAATGCTGGAGGCAAAAAGAAGATCCTATAGCCTTCCAGAGAGTGCTGGGAAAGGTTGCAGACAGCATCAGGAGTCATAATGACCTCAGTAGCACCTCTGGAAGCCAGATCACAGTGGAGCAGTTATGTTCATTAGGAAAGAAAATGATTTCTAACCCAGACTTTTTTTTATCAGGCAAACTATAAGTGAAACGTGGGGATAGAATCAGGGTATGTTTAGAAATGCATGGCTTTAATAAATGTGCCATGCTAACAGGGGAAGACATGCTTAAACTAAGAACCGGGAAGTCTTATGATCTAGGAAGTATGGTTCTCTGGGTGATGGTAGAGTGAGATCTGAAACCAGGCTAGAGTGGTATGAAATCAGGCTAGGGTGGAGCAGGTCATGAGGCTTTGGTGAGAGGCTTCCTCCAGAAGATGATCCTGATGCATACCTAATGTATGTGAATGTGGTGAGAGGAGATTTACACATCTGGGAGAGAACTTGGGGATAAATAGGACAAGTGCATAGAAATAAGCAAATATTAACTCCAGGGGAAGCAAAAATGTTATACAGGAAGGAAAAGTAGTTGTAATATACTCTAAGTCTCAGTTGTATCATTTATATAATCATATTATATAAACACTGAATATTGATTTAACCAGAATTACAATATATCTTGAGAAAAGAGTAGGAGGTTGATAATAGGGGTAAATTCTCATCTTCCATAGTGGCAAGTCCAGTAGACAAGTTCTAAAACCAAAAAATCAAGGGGTAATAATAATAATAATAATAATTACCTAGAGAGATGAATATAAATTCCAAAAGAATAAGCTAAAATGAGTTGAAAGTGGTTGGCCTGTGGGGAAGAGGGAGAAAGTTAGGAGATTGCTGTTTTTCTTAACAAAACTTGCACAGCTTTAGTACTCTTGAAACTGTGCAGGTATAGTTGTGATTTTTATAATTAAAATTAAAAAGAAAAGAAGCAGAATCTTCTTTAACTTGGATTTATTTATTTAGGGGGCTGAAAACCATCTTTTTAAAAATTTTTCCTGTTTCTCCCCAAAGCCCCCTGGTACATAGTTGTATATTTTTAGTTGTGAGTCCTTCTAGTTGTGACATGTGGGATGCCACCTCAGCATGGCTTGATGAGCCGTGCCATCTCCGTGCCCAGGTTTTGAACTGGCGAAACCCTGGGCTGCCAAAGCAGAGCACGCAAACTAACCACTTGGCCACAGGGCCAGCCCCTGAAAACCGTTTTTTTTTAAATGTCTTGCAACATGAAACCATTAATCAGATTTGACCTATGACTTCACATAAGAAAGACTGGGTGATGTTCGGGCTCAGAGTGTAGAAGTATAGGGAAAGTCAGTGGTTGTGAGTAAAGATAGGTAATGGAGATTGTGAACAGAGAGCAAGTGAGGGGTGGAGGATATGAATTTTTATGGGAAAACTTACTTATGGGGAAAATGATTATGTGTCTACTGTGTTGAATAATAGAAGGACAGGGAAATATGACTTTTCTATATAGTAAATGTCAAACATTACTGTAATTCTCGTCTCTCTTCCTAATGAGCAGGTTCGGAGAGTACCAGGTTCCAGTGGCCGTCTTCATAAGACAGAGGATGGTGGCTGGGAGTGGAGTGATGATGAATTTGATGAAGAAAGTGAGGAAGGGAAAGCAGCAATTTCACAACTCAGGGTAAGTTTTGTTAAACTGTATACTTTAGAGCTCTATCTTTTTGTTTGAAGCCTCTGAGGTAATCCTATGTTCTCTGGTTCTGTTCAGCTTAACCAGCTAAAATACAAAAAATACAGGTGTTAGTGACAGTTTCCTTGAACAACTTACTAACAACAGGAGCCCAGTTAATTCTACATGGAAAAGTGGACTGGCACATCTGTTTAAATATGATAACATATAGGGTATATAAAAATGACCCAAATCTGGAAATAAAAACTACAATGTCTGAGATGAAAACATACTGGATAGGATTAATGGCTGACTATATTGCAGAAGAAGGGATTAGTGAATTTGAAAACCTAACAATAGAAACTTTGTCCCTAAGTCTGCTAATCTTCTACCTGAAGAAAAACAGTGTACCTCTTCTTTAATTGGTATATCCTGGGGCGGGGAGGGGGGGAGTGGTGTGTGTGTGTGTGTTTCCTAAAAGCAGTGAAGACAAGGGTCTTGTTTTGGTTTGTTTCATCACTCTTTTTTCAAGTTAATGCCTTGGGTTGATTGTTAGGATTCATTCCCAAGAATTCAAATGTGTATAGGAAATGCTAATGTTTGAGGTCATCATAACCTTGACTGCGCAGAACCTTTTTGTGGGATGAGTCATGGGTAGGTGGTGTCTCTCTGCCTGCTTTTAGGATCTGCTCGGTGGTAGCACTTATGACTCTTGCTGATCAACATTGAATGTTTGTTGATCTTGTTTGTCAAATAAGGTCTGTGGGTCTAGTCCTTTTGCAGTTTGTCCTTTTCCTTTAAGTTTGTAAAGAGCTTGCCAATGAAAATCGGCAAAAGTTTATTAAGCTCTAACCTTGAAAAAGCTCTTAAAAAGATAACAAATGTAAACATTCATTTATATACAATTGTGACTTCGTTTCTGTACATATGTGAGACTGTGGCATCTTTTCTTCCTTACTTTTTCATGTGATTTCTCTCTTAATTGATATTCTCTTGTAATGTTATGTTAAAACCTCCAGGAGAAGCTAGAGCTACATGATCCTTGTAGTTCTAGCTTCCTATGAAAGAGATGCTACTGCTGTTTTTCCTCTGACCAACAAATCATATTTGGCAAGATAAATTACAGCTTGTCAATGTCTGGTTATTACTCCATAGCTATCTGCAAGAGAAATTTGAAAGTTCTGAAATACTTAGAGTAGCTATTTCTAAGCAGCATAGAAATTTTTGTACTTTGTTCACAGAATAAGTAGCTTTCTGTATTTCTCATGTTATCCAGCTTTTCTCATGTTATCACTTTAGTCATTTTTGATACCATGAATTCTTTTTTAAAAAGAGAGTCTTTTAAAACTGAGTTGAACTACATTAAAAGAATATACCATGATCAAGTGGGGTGGGGTGCAAGGGTGGTTCAGTATTAGGAAATCTTGTAATATTAATAGGCCTAAGGAAAAAAAAAATCATATTCTTATTTTCATTCATTCTGAAAAAGCCTATGACAAAATTCAGCACGCGTTCATAAAAAAGATTCTTGGGTAGTTCCAGATTTCCATCTTTATATCATTTTCTTTCTGCTGAAGAACTTCCCTTAACATTTTTTGTAATGTGTGTCTGCTGGTGATTATTTCTTTAAGGTTTTATGTCTGAAAATGTCTTTATTTCACCTTTGTTTTGAAAAGATACATTTATGCTAGGTATAGAATTCTAGATTGATAGGCTTTTTCTTTCACTATTTTAAAGATGTTGGTCAACTATCTTCTTGTTTGCATTTTTTCCAATGAGAAATCTACTGATATCATTTATAAGTCATATGTCTTTTTACTCTGGCTGCTTTTAAGATTTTTTCCCTTTTTAATAGTTTTGAGTAATTTGATTATGATATGCCTAGGTGTATTTTTTTTTCATGCCTCTTGTGCTTGGGGTTTATTGCACTTCTTTGATCTGTGGGTTTGTAGTTTTTATCAAGTTTGGAAATTTTTCAACTATCATATTTTAAAATATTTTTCTGTCTTCCTTCTACCTTGGAGACTCCAGTAACACATATATAGGCTGCTTAAAGTTGTCTGACGGCTCACTGATTCTCTTTTCATTTTTTAAAAATTCTTTTTTTCTCAGTTTCATTTTGTATAGTATCTATAGCTAGCCTTCAAGTTCATTAATCTTTTCTTCTGCAGTCTCTAATGCTAATCCCATCCAATCTATTTTCTATCTCAGACAGTATAATACTCTAGAAGTTTGATTTGGTGTTTGTTTATTTTTACATCTTCCATTTCATCTTCCACTTAACTTTTTGAAGATATATAATGGTTATAATAAACTGTTTTAATGTCCTTCTCTGCTAATTCTAACATCCGTGTCAATTCTAGGGCAGTTTCGTTTGATTATTATCTTCATTATGGCTTGAGGAGTGTTTTCCTGAGTTGAGGAAATAGAGCTGAGAGTCTGGGGAGACCAAGGCAGATAAAATTGGTAAGGGCAAGTACAGGGAGGAGAGAGCTACACAGAGACAGAAGCTTAGAGGTCTGCAGAGCTTCCCTTTTGAGTATTCAGCAGAGCACTTATCAATGAATACATGTGAGAAAACTACCTGAGACTAGAGAACCGTGCCCAGCACTCACACAGAGCCAAGAACGGTGCCTATTCCCACCAGCCAGGCTGGAGAAACTTGTAATTCACAGGCATTGGGTAGAGTTTTCAGAATGGTCTTGTCTCAGTAGTGAGGATTACATAGCCCTAGACTGAACACTGCTCCAGACCCAACTAACAACTCATAAAAACAAGATTCAAAAGGATTAAGCTATTTCCAAGTAACTTTACTGTATTCCAGAACAAAGCTCAAGAGTTATAGAAATACAAAATTATCAGCATGCAACATGGTAAAATTCACAACTCCTGGCATCCAATCAAAGATTACCAGGTATGCCAACAGGCAGGAAAACAATAACAACAAGCACACCTTATGCCAAGATCTTGGTCTCTAATGTCATTCCCTACTAAAAGAATAAGGGCTTCTTGGAGAAATGGCCTATTCCAGGGCTTACACAGGGAAAATTAAAGATAAATCTGGAATATTTTCTTTTATCAGAAAGAAAAGATCTTTTATTAAAAAACAAGTCCTAGTAACACAAGAACCAGGTTGAAGGAGCTCCCACTGGCCAAATTAGGGAGAATTTGACTATCAAAATCATTAAGTGCAGTAATAAATTCTAAATTATTTAAAAAGAAAGAATCTATGAGTCCATGACAATAATATATAAATATATAAATAAATGGGGGGAAGGGGATGGTTTTTCATTACAGTAAACTGCAGAGTGCTGACAGGTAAATGTGGAGGAGTGTTGGAGGAGGGAATCATAATTTTACAGCCGTCATAAAGTAATCATAAAGATTAGATCAGGCACAGATCATCAACAGATGCTAAATATAGGGGAAAGTTTTGATGAGCAGTATATTTACATAGTCTTAAAGTGTCTCTCCACAGATTGCCTATTAGTTGCAATGGAAAAAATAGTTACTGCATACTGGAGAAATTGGAAAAAGCCTTGACTAGATGATTAAAATGAACATCACTAAAGAGAGGCAGATGAACATGTGATTCCCTAAGATATAATACCCCAGGAAGGACACATCATGACATAGAATTCCAACTGGGAATTCGTACAAGTGTAATCATTAGAAAACATCAGACAAACCACAAATTAGGGGCATTCTATTAAAATAAAGTGTGTGTGTGGGGGGGTGACTATATTCTTCAAAAATGTTAGTGTGCCAGATATAAAAAATCTAAAGAGACATGAAAACTAACTGCAGTACATGATCCTAGAGTTCATCTTTTACTGGAAGAAAAAGGCTATAAAGGCCATTATGAGGTCATTGAAAAAGTTGGGTTATGGATGGTAAATTAGATGAAAGTGTTATATTGTTGTTAAATTTACTGAAGTTTTAGTACTGTGAAGTTATATAAGAGAATATCCCTATTCTTAAGAAGAAATTCTCAGTGACTATTCAGTGGTAAACAGCCGTGATATATGCAACTTGTTCTCAAAGGGTACAGGAACAATATAATTGATTAAACATATATATTTAGAAAGAGAGAAAGTGAGCATGTAAATAATAAAGCAGATGAGGAAAAAAGGTTAATAATAGCTGAATCTGGGTAAAGGATGTACTGATGTTTTTTGTATTGTTATTCTAAGAAGTTTAAAATTATTTCCAAATATAAGATTTTTTACAAAATGGTTTTGGGTTGGCCATATGTTTGCTGTGGTACATTAGCTATTACCTGAACCTTGACTCTCCTTAACAAAATGGTGATGAAAATTTTAAGAACTTAAGTCGACCTGTTAAGTAGTCTAAATCCATACTTAGTTGAATTTCCCATAAACTGATATTTGTTTATAGATATGTTAAGGTTCTTTTGTATTCTCCAGTGCCTGTGTCCAGAATTACTACTAACTATTAGGATTTACTAAATAATTTAGCTTAGACTCTTATGGCAGATTGTAGTTAGTTTTTCAACTTTGGCTCAAGAGTTTTCTCCCTTAAAGCCCATAATCAGAATTACTCTATTTTGAAAATGTTGGATAATTAGCTTGAAGGTTTACATTGGGTCTAGGATATTATGCACATGATATGTTCATGATTAGTAGAAAGAATTATACCTTGAAGATCGTGACCTCCCTACTACCTGGGAAGTCAGTCCCATTATGTTTGCTTATAAACCTCAAGTTGTGAACTGTTAAAATACCATATAGTACATTGATGTCCTTGGGCTACCTGGACAGAAAATACAGTAGTATCATGACAGTTTTCTTTTTCCAGAAAACTTTGACTAGGGTTACTGGTGAGTTAATGTATGGACCAGAATGAAATGGAGTTGACTTGCATTTCATCTTGACGTACAGTTTGCAACTGACTGCAAGTAATCTGAGCTTTGAGTTAACCAGCCTCCTTTTATGTATTCCTTTTAGTCTCCCCGAGTGAAGGAATCATTATCAAATTCTGAGGTAAGTAATTGTGACTTTTGAATCATTAAAGTATATATGCTTCTGTTTTGGTTTGGTTTTAACGTTAAGCACATTTTTTTTTGTATGTGCCTAAATGGGAATGTGAATTTATACTAAATTTTATCAGAGATAGCAATTCTGGGTCTGAATGGACCTTTGTGGTAAATTGGTGCCAATGCACTCTTTATGTATGTATGTATGTATGTATGTATGTATGTATGTATGTATGTGAGGAAGATTGGCCCTGAGCTAACATCTGTTAGCAATCTTCCTCTTTTTTGTTTGAGGAAGATTGTCGCTGAGTTAACATCTGTGCCAGTCTTCCTCTATTTTGTATTTGGGATGCCCCCACAGTGTGGCTTGATGAGTGGTGTGTAGGTTCACACCTGGAGTCTGTACCCATGAACCCCAGGCCACTGAAGCAGAGCACACAAACTTAACCACTATGCCACCGGGCCAGCCTCACCAATGCACTCATTTTAAAAGTTGGCCTGTGGGTCCAGAATGTTCTTATTTGCTTGCTTGACTTTATGAATTGCGTTTTTGGCTTGGGCTGCTTGAAGTGGAAAGTAGTCTTTTTGCATTAATCTGTCCATGGATTTGTCATATGCCACCTTTCCTTTTTGGAATTTCTTTTTCAAGTCTCTTCTCTTGTCAAATAGATTCTGTTGTCTGTAGTTACTGCCTTAGGGTGTTAAGGAATCCTACTTAATAGAATCCTATTAGGCTGGCCCGCCTTATACTCACTACCTGAAGAGAATAATCATTTTATGGCTGCATTCTGTCATACATTCTTCCATCTGGCGGTATCTGCTTTCTGAACTCAGCATTAGTTTAATGGCATGCATCTTGTGCTCTTCAACCAATTTGTTCTTGCCCGTATGCTTAAGAGTAACTATTTTTCCACTTCATTTGCATACATAGTGTACAAGTTGTGGACAGGATTTGTATACATAGCATTTCACTGTATACATAGCATTCCATTGTTTAAGACTGACAATAAATACTGTACCACAGCATATTAACAGGCCAGTATCTGACAACTTATATTAGAACTCCTGTTTACTAAGATTTCTGGCTCCTCTTCTTGGTACATGATAGAATTGCATTTCCCTGCCCTTTGAAGTTATGCATGGCCATGGCAATTACTTTGGCCAATGAAATATGACCACAAGGAAGAGCCACTCTGTGATCTCCTGGGTTCCCTTGCCCATGCCACCATGCCCTGCATCTCTGAGTGAGGATGATATGAGCTTAGCCTCTGCTGGCCAGAGATAGACATGAAATGTGTGCAAGAAATTTTTGGTTTTTTTTGTTTTTTTCCGAGGAAGATTAGCCCTGAGCTAACTACTGCCAATCCTCCTCTTTTTGCTGAGGAAGACTGGCCCCGAGCTGACATCCATGCCAATCTTCCTCTGCTTTATACGTGGGATGCCTACCACAGCATGGCTTTTGCCAAGCGGTGCCATGTCCCCACCCAGGATCCAAACCGGCAAACCCCAGGCCGCTGAGAAGTGGAACGTGCGAAGTTAACCGCTGTGCCACCGGGCTGGCCCCAATTTTTGTTCTTTTAATCTACTGAGAATTTAAGATTATTTGTTACTCTCTAACTTAGCCTATCCTGACTATTCTTAGTTTCTCAGAAATTAAGTGAGGGGATTGTACAGATTATCCAGAGTCTTTCTTTTTGGTTGTCTTGTTCCTTTGCCTAAATAGCATCACCACAAGAACTCTCACCTGCTCATACTCATATTCTCATGCTCATGACTTTTTTATTATTTTTTTAAAATTTATCATCTTACCTTTTTTTTTTTTTCCCTGAGGAAGATTAGTCCTGATCTAATATCCTTGCCAGTCTTCCTCCACTTTATATGGAGGTCGCCACCTCAGCGTGGCTGACAAGTTGTATAGGTCCACGCCCAGGATCTGAACCAGTGAACCCCAGCCACCAAAGCAGAGCACACTGAACTCAACCAGTATGCCATGGGCTGGCCCCCATCTTAACCATTTTTAAGTGTACACACTTCAGTGGCATTAAGTATATTTACTCCGTTGTGCGACCGTCACCACCATCCATCTCCAGAGTTCTTTTCATCTCGGAAAACTAAAACTCCCTACCCGTTAAACAATGCCTCCCCATTCTCTCTTCCGTCCAGCCTCTAGCAAGCACCGTCTACTTTCTGTCTCTGAATTTGAGGCAGGTGGTACTCTAGGTACCACCCGTATAACTGGGATCATGCAGTATTTGTCCTTTTGTGACTGGATTATTTTCACTTAGCATAATGTCCTCAAGGTTCATCTATATTGCAGTGTGTATCAGATTTTCCTTTCTTTTTAAGCCTGAACAATATTCTATTGTGTGTTTGTGTATATATATGTGTGCGTGTGTATGTGTGTGTGTGTGTATATATATATATACACACACACACTACATTTGTTTATCTGTTCATCTGTTGATGGACACTTGGGTTGCTTCCACCTTTTGGCTGTTTTGAATAATGCTATGAACATGGGTGCATGAATATCTGAGTTCCTGATTTTGATTCTTTTGGGTCTACACCCAGAAGGGAATTGCTGGATCATATGGTAATTCTATTTTTAATTTTTTGAGGAACCATCATGCTGTTTTCCATAGTGGCTGCACTATTTTACATTCCCACCTGCAATGCACAAGGTTCCAATTTGTCCACATCCTCTCATTACTTTGTTTTGTATAACCTTTCTGTCTTTATTATAGGTAAACATATATGTGCATGCAATTTGGAAGCTAACTACTCTTTTGAAATAGTGCTAATAATTATATTAACATTTTCAAAACTCATCTTAAAGTTCTATTTTCCTATCAAAATCCAGAACCAGTGAGTAACTTCTGATTTTTCTCTATAAGAAGCTTAATGAACATAAAATTTTGCTTCGTGTTTCCTTGATTTTACTTATGTAATAATCAGCTATTAGACCTCTTATTGCCCTTGAAATTTTTTTTCTTTTAATTCTGAATTTTAGCCTTTGCATTGATTTTTTTCACTAACTTATAATTTTGAATATATTTAACTTGATTTTGTACTCAACATGTCTTTTTTCTCCAAGCTACATAATTAAAATTTGAACTATTTCAAACATGCAAGATAATATATATAATGTCTATGTTAGTTATAAAGCTTCATACCCATTTTGAAAAGCTTTTCAGATACATTAAGGAATTAATGGTTGCTTGTCTTTATAAGTAGTGGAAGGTCCCCAGCCATGGAAAAATGTAGCTTCCATAATTTTGTATTATGTACTTGAATCTGTATTTTGGAGGTGCTTTTTTGCTAGGTAAAGAGGATAGAATAGATGTAGTTAAGAATAAATATGATTCAATGAACTGCCATTCTGAAAAGAAAAGTGAACTGACAATATATGCTACAACATGGCTAAACCTCAAAACAATGCTAAGTGAAAGAGGCCAGACACAAAAGAATGTGAATCCTATGATTTTGTTTATATGAAATGTCCAGAAAAGACAAATTGATAGAGACAGAAAGTAGATCACTGTTTGCCTAGAGCTGGGAGTGGAGCAGGAATTAACTGTAAGTGGGCATGAGAGAACTTTCTGAGTGGATGGAAATGTTCTAAAACTAGATTGTGGTGATGTTTGCACAAGTATAATTTTTCTAAAAGTCATTGAATTGCACACTTAAGTGAATTAAGCATGATATAAATTACACCTCAAAATGCTGTTAAAAACAAAAATGCCTGGAAATATTTGCCTTCCATTTGGAATAGATGTGTTCACAGACGTAGAGATATGCCAGGACACTACACAAAAACTCCTCTGAAAATATCTCACACACATGAGACTCTGCTTGCCTGTCAGTAGATTTGCTTTCTCTTCCACTCAACTTAAGCAACACTGTATGTTTGTTTTTGTTACAGCTCTTTCCAGCAACTGATCCCGTGGGTACTTTGCTCCAAGTTCCAGAACAGATTTCCGCTCATCTACCTCAGCCAGCTGGGCAGATGCCTGCACAACCAACTCAAGTTTCCCTCCCACCCCCTGCAGAGCCAGCAAAAACAGCTCAGGTAAAGCAAGGATATGCTTTAATTGTCAGCCTTCTGGATAGATGAAGAAAGAGAAGTGGTGAACGCAACATAATGTAATATGGTTGATGAGTGGTAGATTTTGAAACAAGTTAGAAATTCTGTTTTCACTGTTTTAAATGTGTGCAGATACGAGTTTTACAAGAACCGCATAGGTTTTTAAGCAACAAAATAAGTTGATGATGGAAACATTCCAAACATCAAAATTTGGGGGGGCTGATTTCTTGTCAGCTTTGATCATTATTATGTTTAACTTCATAATGCAGCTGATGGAATTCATCCTGAGACTGGAATTGTCAGCTCTTCTGTTTCTTTTTGTTCATTTATGCTTATGTTATTTACTATCTCCAATCCAGTTTTCCTGTATTACTCTTAAGGTAGTTGTCAGATTTTGTAAGGGTTGATTTTGTTGAAATTAAGTAATGTAATCTATAAATCCACTTACTGAGGCATGCACAAACTTCATTAAATCATAGTACACTGGGGCGGGCCCCGTGGCCGAGTGGTTAAGTTCGCGCACTCCACTGTGGCGGCCTAGGGTTTTGCCAGTTTGGATCCTGGGCACGGACAGGGCACCACTCGTCAGGCCACATTGAGTCAGCGTCCCACATGCCACAACTAGAGGGACCTGCAGCTAAGATATGCAGCTGTGTACCAGGGGGATTTGTGGAGATAAAGCAGAAAAAAAAAATTATAGTATACCGAAAGCAGCTGAGGGAATGAGGGCCCCACTGTGAACCCCTCATGCTATGTAGCTCCCACTCCTCCTTCAGGAAACTCAAATGCTGTAAGCAACATGTGGCCTTATGCTCCATGAGGGTAAGATAGGGCTTTCAGACTCTATTTATTAAATATTAGCGGTTTCTTTTTTTTCCTAACATTTTAGATGGAAAGAAATAAAACTGGGAGTTCTGATTTTTTTCTTTTGCACCCCGGTGGTTCATCTTGTGTTCTGCCTTTGGAGAACACTGCTCTGAGCCCTTCCCGTTATTCATGGCACTGACTTTATTTAAAGCCCCAGCATTCCATTTCTGCCCATCATATGGAAAAAGATACAGTTGTCTTCTGAAAACTGATGAAAAGATTGAATTCATTTTCTAAACAACTTAAATAGAATATATATCCTTCAGTGAGCAAGGGATAGCTGTACAGTTTTGAGAGGATTAGTTTAGCCATTAAAAGACCTGGACCCTCCGGTTGGGTGGACTCCTAAGGGGCAGTCAGTTTAGACCTTACCTTGTGTGTTGTCTTATATAGTACACTGGCGTATTTTTTAAAAGGAAAAATCTAGCTTCATGCTTTTCACCCCTGTAGAAAGGAGCAGGGATCTCAAAAATACAAAATTTAAATGTGGCTTTGTTTGGAATTTCATGTAGGTTTGAGAATCATCTTTCTAATTGTGTTTGACTCAAGCTGACATTCAGCTCTTGTTGCTGCCTTGGAATGCATGTCCTCCCACAGCAGGGAATGTCCTAGGGACTAGGCTGACCTCACCTGGAGATGAAGAGAATTGAGGCCAAGTGCACAGTCCTCTGCAGATGACCGTTAATCGCATCCGTGCTTAATAGTCCAGGCACTGACTTTATAACTTTCAATGCTTTTTAGGCTCTGTCTTCAGGAGCAGGTTCACAAGAAACCAAGATCCCAATCAGTCTAGTACTAAGATTAAGGTAAATAGACCTTTTTTTGTTTTCTGAATACTCTGCATATGCTGTTTTCTCTTTGAAAGTTACTCATTTTTCTAATAGTCTGTGCCTGACAGTAACTGGATAAGATTGTGTGTCTTCCCAGCATCAAGTGCTATTTGCTTGCAGGTGTATTTCCCTCAGAAATAATAGCAACAGTGTGAGGACCTGGATGTTAGTAGGTCCTGCAACTGAAACACACATTCTCTTAGTTGTTTTTCCACTAGTAGTGACAAATTTATGCGTTTGCAAGATAGCTAGTTTAGGTTAGGAGTGTAGTCTTTAATTGAGGAAGAGTTTTTAGGGGAGGGCCACTAGTTCGCTTATCTGAAGATTAGTCTTATAATTGTGACCATATAAGTATTGTGGACTCTGAGATCAACTAACCCAAGAATGGAGCACTTTCTAATTGTGATAGATCAAATAAAGGCCTTGTTCTTAAAAGATGAAAGGAAAAACCTCTAAGTATATTTTTGATCCGTCTCTGTTTTACAGCAGGTGTTCTAAATTGATGGTTCATATAGAGAGGCCCTAACAGGTTGCTCACAGGAAGTACGACAGGTGGTAATAGGTTTATTTTAACTCTCTTCCTTTGCAGGTAGTTGGATTAGGATTCCAGAGCTTTCTTGTCAGAATAGCTAGGGCTGTTGTATTGCTCTAATTAGGTCTCTTTCTATTCATAAGTGCATTTGAAAAACAATAAATGTTAAAGGCATCACCTGAGATAGTTCAGGCCTTCTTTAATTATTACTAACATTTTTAAAGAGTTCCACTGAATTACCCTTGACTCATTCCTCCTTCCACATGTGAATTCCTAGTCTTTTTCTCAGTGTGACTATAATTAGAGATAGAGGCAGTAAGAGCTGTTTTGAGAATGTTTTGATTTTACCACTAGGAGCAATTAAATCATGCCATAAGTGTGAAAACAGCAGGTTTGGCTACCTTTCCTTTCCAGAAGCCTGCTCAGTATACCTAGTCTCATCTCAGATAGTTCTGAATTAATAGAATGTCTTAGTACTCTCATCCTATTTTAATTGTACATGAGGAATACTACTTGTCTCTTTTTAAAAATTTGTTTTGAAATCTTATAGCAGTTAATAGTGTAAGAATTCTATTTGGCATGTGCTTCAGGAAGGTGGGGAAGATACTTCTAAGTGATGTAGTTAGCTTTTTGAGAGGGTAATTTTTTAATGGACTATGTTCTAGACTTGTTTGTGGAAGAGGAAGCTGGATACTTATTCTCACTGAAGAGGACTTTGAAGTTAAATGTCTAGAAGAGATGATAGGCACATTTAATCCAGTTTAGCATATTGTTGTCTCTGAAGATGTTTGTGCTTGGCATGCCAGTTAAATCACTAAAGTGACACTGAACATTCTATCTTAATTATTCAGTTTTCAGAAAGAATAGATTGAATAATTATATATTAAGTAGACTATGTATAGCACTCTTAGCTATTGTGGAAGAATACCAAGAAAAAAGAAAATGAAATGCCTCACTTGATAATCAAAGCTAGGTGGGAAGTTGATTTGTTTTATGTATTTAACATAGCTGAAAACAAATTTCAGGTAGTATACATGCAGAAATGTTAGTCTGTGTATACCAGTGCAGAGAGAAAGCAATGTGAGGGAAAAATCACTTTGGGGCAGGTTATGTTGGAGGTGGTAGATGTATTTTAAGCACAATTTCAGTAACATCCTCAAGCATTTGTCAAATAGACCTAAGCCCTCTGCATTGTTTAGGTAAAATGGATTTGGGTCCTCAGTCATCAGGCATGTCTCCCTTTAGACATAATGTTCTAATTTCTCCACCTTCAACCAGACCTGCAGGGAGCCTGGTAATCTCAGTACATGGTGTGGTGAGTGATTGCTGTAACTGTCCCTCAGTGGTCACATGTTTGAATCTCTGGAGTCATATATTAACTCTGCTGCCAGTATGGACCCAATTTCTTTCCCCATCTTCTCTGCCTGCCCAAATCCTACCTATCTATTAAGTCCTATCTAAAAACTACTTCTGAAGTTTTCCTCATTATCCCAATCTATGTATTCTTCATCCTCATCCTCTGAACTCCTGTAGAATTTAGGGGATTATGATGTATTTCATTCTCTGAGACTGCCGACACTCATCACCAGTGTTCTCCTAGGTGCTCTCCTAGGCCTACGGGGTGTGGAGGTGGGAGCGGGGATAAGGGTGAAGAGGGCATCCTGTATCATTTTAATCACCCTCCCTAGGCTTGTACAGATTCCCTCTGGGTTTTATTCATCACCTTAGTGGTAATAAGGATGGGAGTAGGCATATAAGAATCACCTCAAAAGCATGAGATCTTTATATTGCTCAATGGAGAACTTAAGTTAAAAGGGTTGTAGAACAATTAGATGATCACTCTGAGGTGTTTGCTCTGAGGCCTGCAGTGTGAGCTCATTAGGACAAATCATGTGATCTGTCGGAGTAGAGCAGTCTTTCTTGAGGCATAGCTTTCCTAGTATATGTGGGCAGAGTCTGTATTCATAAATTCAGAAATTATTTTACACGTTCTGTTTTCTTTCATAGGAATTCAAAAAAAGAACTAAATGATATTCGATTTGAATTTACTCCTGGGAGAGGTAAGGCATCAAAAACATTGAAAACAAAATAACTTCTGATTTGTTATTTAATGAAATGTGCCATGAAGAGTTTGTCCTTTAGATATATTTTACTTTTAAAGAATGATAAAAATGTTTCTGGTTTAAAAGGTTTGGGGGGGCATATGAATAAAATAAAAATGCTATTTATTTACTACTCACCTCATTTAGAAAACCTAGTATAATACAAACAGTAATGAATATAGCTCTAATTTACTGCTTACTATAGGCCAGGCCTTGTACTAAACATTGTCTCATTAAATTCTCAAAACAGCCTTCTGAGGAAAGATTATGATCCACATTGTATAGTTGATGTAATCAGGGCTTAGAGGGAGGTGACGTGATTTACTGCAATTCACACAGCCGGGAAGAGGTGTAGCTGAAATTCAAACCCAGATCCGTCAGAGTGCCGAGTTCTTGCCCTTATCACCGAACATGGTTGTCCTCAGTGACTCCAGAAGAAACAAGGCTTCTAGTTGCTTCTCTCCCCTGGCTGAAGCTGAGCTCTGTCGTACATAGTTTCTGGCCATGAACTTCTCCCGGGGACAAGACTTGTTTTCTCTCTCGCCTTTGTTACTCAGGGTTCAGATTTAGGAAGTGGCCAGCAGCCAGCAGATCTCTGTCCTGTGTGCCATGCTTACCTCTTCCTGCTGTCTCAATAACATCAGCAACTAAGTATCAAAGAGAGCAGATGCAGATGTACAGAGGTCTATCTGTTTTACTTTTTAAAAGCCAGGCAGAGTCACATTTTAAAGAACTAACTCAAATTGCTGGTCATCCGCACAAGTGTGTGCACACCTTTTACCCAGGGCTCCTCCTGTTCCCTCTGACGGGCACAGTGTTCAGTCCTTGGGAAGCAGCACTACTGAGTCAGTGCGAGCTGAGGTTGATTGAGGATTCTCTGTCCTCATCTTTAGTTTCTAGTTGTACCCACTGCTCAGATTGTACCACCTGGAATAATTAGACATGAAGAAAAGCCCACTAGAATGAAAAGAAAATGATTTTAGCAAAAAACATGTAGTGTAATCCCAAAGGAGAAGAGATTTCAATTTGTTCTCTCAAGATTTAATTGAGAAAAAAGTCATTCTGCTTTATTAACCCTGGAGATGTTGTATGCTCATCATGTCTCAGAGGTCACAGGGCTTGGGTACAGGGTTACACTTGGAATAGGAGTTTCCTCTGAAGCGTCACTGTCAGGTGCTCTTCTGACAAGGGCCCATCTAAATTATACTGTTAGTGAGTTAGCAACTAGCTTGGGTGTGGCAGTGCCGGCACCTGCTCGGAGAGTTACCAGTCACGTGCACATCTAAGAAACAGAGTACTTTGTCTTTGCAGATACAGCAGAGGGTGTGTCTCAGGAACTCATTTCTGCTGGCCTGGTCGACGGAAGAGATTTAGTAATAGGTAACTACTTTGTGCTCTGCCCTTGTGTCCCTGTGTCTCTGTCCATGTACTTAGGACCCAGAAAACCAGACTTTGATTCCACTGAGCAGGTCCAATGGTTCTTGGTTTTGCTGAAATATTGGGGACAGGTACTGGGGACAGTTCCTTCCGAAAAAGGAAATTTCACTTCTGAGTTTGCTTTGCAACCCCTGATGATAGTAAGTGAAAGCACACCCAGGTCTCTGGGAGACTCTGGTAGAAGTGACAACAGAAGTCACAGGTTAAAGTAAGCTTGGCCATATCTAATCCCTTTTGGAGGATGAACTATACCCTTGTGGAGCTAAGGGGGAAGCAAAAACCATTAGACATTTAGTCCTAGAAAAAAGCAGAAGTAAGAAAAGGCACCGTCAGGCCACAGGTACATATTACTAAAGGAAAAGACCATTGTCTAGGGCAAGTCAGCAAAGTTTTTCTGTAAAGGGCCAGATAGTAAATAGTGTAGGCTTTGTGAGCCATGTAAGTCTGTGTCGTTTTTAAACCATTCTTAGCTCACAGGCAGAATAGAAGCAGGCCGCAGGCCGTAGTTTTCTGACTCCCAGTCTTGGGCTTTCTGGTCCATGAATAGGCAAATCATACCTCTTTCAACTGAGTGTCTTTCCTAAGTTAATACAGCATCTTAGGGGCTGGCCCAGTGGTACAGTGGTTAAGTTCACACCTTCCGCTTCGGCGGCCCGGGTTTCGCCAGTTCAGATCCCAGGTGCAGACATGGCACCGCTCATCAAGCCATGCTGTGGCAGGCATCCGACATATAAAGTAGAGGAAGATGGGCACCGATGTTAGCTCAGGGCCAGTCTCCCTCAGCAAAAAGAGGAGGATTGGCGGCAGATGTTAGCTCAGGGCTAATCTTCCTCAAAAAACAAAACAAAACCAAAAAAAAAAGCATCTTAAAGAAAGTTAATTTGACAGCGATTCAAAATTTCTTTGTGCTACTTGGAGTTGAGTTTAAAAGATAACTTTCGTTCGGGGAGTGATTTATCTTTCTGCTTCCATTTTGATTGACATAGAAGATCATTTAAGTTTTTAAAATAGGATTGAAAGTGGATTTACTTAGCTTCTCATTACTTTCTCTGTTTGTTTGATTACAGTGGCAGCTAATTTGCAGAAAATTGTGGAAGAACCTCAGTCAAATCGATCTGTCACTTTCAAACTGGTATTCATCCCTTCCTCCTTATTAACCATCTTACTTTTTACACACCAGCAGCCTCTACATACCAGATTCTATATTCCCTGAGTGATGAGAATGTTAAAATATGGTGAATTGTGTTCATTTAGCCTTCCCAAGACCCTGGGTTGACGTCTGCCTTTGAGTGGCCTCCCTTCCTCTCTCTCTCCCAGGAAACCTCCTATCCCAGGCCCTTGACTAGTCTCAAGAGAGATTGTTACCCATTCCGACTGCAGCTGTGTACCTAGTCCCTACCTTTTCTGGAGACACCTTCATCTGCTTCCTGTTTGTGTCCCAGGGACCTGCCCCTTACTGCCTTCCTTCCCATAGTCCCCATACCAGTTTTAATTGCTGCCTGCAATTTTATTTATCACTAGCCAGTTTCTCATTCTGTTTGGTTCCTAGGCATCTGGTGTCGAAGGCTCAGATATTCCTGATGACGGTAAACTAATAGGATTTGCCCAACTCAGCATCAGCTAAACCACAGCCCTGGAAAAGGCAGCCTGAGGAGATTCCACACGTGTGTATCTCTGTTGCTTCTGTTGGCCTAAACCCACTACTGCCAAAGAACCCAGCAACAAACCTCCCAGCTAGCAGCTTTAGAGGTCTTTCTTTATGTTCTTCCTGCCATCATTCCCCCTTTTCCCCACACGGAAAGAAAAGTTGGATCACCAGTGGACAGCATCCCTTCAAAGAGTTCCGTTAGTAAACTTAGTGCACGTTCCCTCTCTTCCTCCATCTGAGAAGTGGCCCATGTGCCTCAAGGCCCAGGAGGGAGATCTGTCAGCTCATCTTGCCTTACTCCAATGATGGCGCTGGGTGGAAAGTAGCAGCTATATTGGGCTTCCTCATTCTGCCTGTTCTCCCACACCTGAGAGGCTGTGGGCATCTTGGGATAGCTCTTTACCACTGAACTAGCAATTAAAAGTTGATTATTCAGCTGGAGCCCAGAGAATTTAATTTAGTGATTTTTTTTTTTTTTTTTTTTTTTTTTGGTATCTGATGTGAATTCTAGGAACCTTTGTTAGGAAAAAGCACAGCCTCAGATGGAGGCAGCCTAAACTGTGTTCTTGTTTTGTTCATGATGTTTCTAAGCGTTTTGCTGAAGCTGCTCTCAGGCACCCCTCTTCATTACTCCCTCCAGAAAGGGTTGCTAGCCTTAACTTCAGCTGGTGCAAAACATCTGACTGGAGTCGAACTTCAGCCATCGGATCCTTCAAAGTGGAACTTTGGACTGTTTTTAGAGAAAACATCAAGTAAAAGTGTAAAAGTGGCTTGTAAAAGTGAATTTTCCCAGCAGTGGTTTTTGAACAGGAGAAATCGTAACTCATATCATTTTGGAAGTATTTATTTTCAAATCTTAAAAAATTAAATTGAAGAAGAAACTGCTCCTTGATCCTCCCTTGGAAATCAATTTGCCTGGCCTCCAAGTCATGAGGAAATGCAAGGCTGAGATTTCTGCAGCAATAAAGGAGACTCACACTGGGCCGGGAGGTCTGCCTTCTGCCCCCTCTCCTGCACTGACCCTTTGGAGGGGGTCCACACTTCTGTGTGCTGAACCTGACCCAAGACGGAAAGTGAAACCACACGTGCCGTGACTTTTAGGATTTATGAGTAGACACTGTTCATTTGATTTTCTACAGAAATAATATAAATTATTCTTTAGGTTTAAAAAAGAGCACTCATAATGCAATATGTGAATAATCAGTGGGGTTGATTTTTTTTTTCCTACTGTTTCACAGTCAGCCTTTGTCTAATTGTAGGTAGCCCTAACATTTTGTGTATGAAAGGGATACTGCCTTTGTCTAACTGCAAATAGCCCTAACAAATTTTGTGTATGAAAGGGATACTCAATCTGGCCTTAAGACAACACACAAAGATGGGTTTTGGCCCCATGGAAAAGGGAGAGTTCCCTCCTAGAGAATCATTCGAGCCCTTTCCAGTGTTGTTGGTCTGTGAATAACAAGATTGCTTTATCTAATTTTCTCTTGGAGCATCTCTGAAAGCTTTGCCCACAACTGACTTGTCACAGTTTTTGTTTCATTCTGAGCTTGTAGTTTTAGTCATGGGCTGTCTTCACCTGCCCTGGATGCAAAGGCATGTTGGGAAAGGGATAGATGTTGGGGAGGAAGAGAGGGAGTGGGGATTGGGAACAAAGTAGATTAGAGGCACAGACACCAAAGTCCATGGTCCCAGCAGGATTGGTAAAAGGAGGGAGCCTGCTGAACCTGGAGAGAGAAAAGATTGATCAGCTTGCTGAAAAAATATTTAGCTTTTTTTTTTTTTTGGAGGGGGGTTGGGGGGGAATGTGGACAAGGAGGTAGGAATAAGGTATGAAAAAGAGACAGTGTCCCCTTTGGCACAAGACTAATAGCTTACCTTAGAGTCTTTTTGGTTTCAAACAAGCCCATCATGATCTACTTATTTCTGAGTCCAAGGGGTGTTGGCATCACTCTATTCTAGCGTTCTGTCTGGAGGTGGTCTGTAGCCCAGGCTGGGAGGAAGCAGCAGCCCATCCTCCTGTTCAGTTTCTCCAGCTGTCCATTACGTTTGAACTGCAGTGGGACAAGCATGACAATAGAAATGGGCTTGGGCTTTCTCTTTCTTTTCAGTTCATTTTTTGCCCTGCTGGGAATTAGGAGTCAGACACCAAGCCCCAGGACAGTGTTATTTCTTCTGCATGATGAATGGTGGACTCCCTTTGCTGACTTGTGCAGTGATGCTGAGAAAATAAGTGAACAGAAACTTCCCAGGTGGGACAGCACGTGACCTATTGAGCACCCTCGCTCCTTTCCAGGAGTGGTGGTTCGGGGTGCACCTGTGTCCCTGGGTCCCCAGGATTCCCTGGTCCCTGGGGCAGGGACTAACTTAGCAGGTAACATGTGCCAATGCTATTTGTGAAATGTATGGTCTTTCTAAATGACTAATGGATTTATTTGGGTTTTTTGCTTAAGTGTTGAACCAAATTCTAGAGCCAGCTGATACTATTTAATAATCTGGAAGATAGAATAATGGTGTATCAATAAATGGAGGTTTCTCCTTATGATGTATGCTAGATTATGGAAGATGTAAAATATTTGACTCCCCCCCTTTTTTGACTTTGTATTTTGCTGCATGTTTCCTTCATTTTTAATCAATAAAGAGTAAATTGTCTATGGTGGTGGAAGGATTCTTTACTTTAGCAGCTGTTGGTGGGGAGCACTGGGGAGAGGGTCAGGGAATCACTACTAACTTTAATTTTTCATGTGAATAGAGAAAAGCCAAAATGCACATAAACTAAAAAAATGTGTGTATTGATCTACAAATTTTCTAGAAAAGCTTAAAACCATTGTACAGATGGGAAAACTGAAATCCTGAAAGGAAAAGATAAGATCCCCCTAAGGAAATTTGTTTGGGTGCGATATGGAATTCCTTGCATTGATCTTCTTATTCTGATTCTGCTTGTGCCAAATTCAAGCCTTTAGGAGTCCCTTTTGGAAAGTTTGGAGCAGGGCTGAACTTGTCCCTTTTGGCTTTGATGTTGAAGTGGTGGAGTTTCCTGTGAGATTCTAGGCCCATCTGTATTCCTCTACCTGCTGGATAGGTAATCTCCCTAATAATAATTTTTTTCAGCAGAAGGTGGCCTTTGAGCCAGGACGGGACAGATTGTGGGTCCTGGTAATTCAGAGCTCAGGTCCTGGAGCCTTGGAGTCGACAGTGTTATCATCTCATTGAATTTGCTTTCACGATAAGCAAGTTGTAAAAGTGGACTCTGACTCTTATGGGGCAGAGAGGAGGTGTTGGTTACTCGAAAGTAACCATGGTGTTTATGGAGGGAAGAGCAGGTGGGGCAAGAGTAAATAGAGCCTCCGGACTTGCTCTCTAAGAAGGTCAGACCTTATCTAGAGGCCTGATTCCTTAGCTCTGTTTCTTCGTGGTAGAAATGCTCTAGGCAGCAGTTCACGTATTCCTCCTTTGGAATCAGCTCATCTACCCCACTTTTTTTTTCTTCAATAGACTGTTTTAGAGCAGTTTTAGTTTCACAGCAAAATTGAGCAGAAAATACACAGAGTTCCCATATACACCCTGACCCCCCACATGCACAGCCTCCCCCACTCTCAATATTCCGTGGTACATTTGTTACAATTGATAAACCTTCATTACACATTATTATTACTCAAAATCCATAGTTTACATTGGGGTTCATTCTTGCTGTTGTACATTCTCTGAGTTTGGACAAGTGTATAATGACATGTATTCATCATCACAGTGTCATACAGAATAGTTTCAGTGTCCTAAAATCCTCTGTTGATCCCTCTCTCCAGCCCCTCTAGTCCCTGGCAACCACTGATCTTTTCAGTGTCTCTCTAGTTTTTTTCATTTTCCAGAATGTTTTATAGTTAGAATCAAACAGTATGTAGCCTTTTCGGAATGGCTTCTTGCACAGTAATGTGGATTTAAAGTCTCTCCATGTCTTTTCATAGCTTGATAGCTCATTTCTTTTTAGCATTGAATAATATTCCATGTCTCGATGTACTACAGTTTATTAATCCATTCACCTACTGGTTGCTTCCAAGTTTTGACAATTATAAATAAAACTGCAGTAAACATCTGTGTGCAGATTTTTGTGTGGACATATGTTTTCAACTCCTTTGGGTAAATACCAAGGAGCCCAATTGTGGATTATACAGTAAGAGTATGTCTAGTTTTGTAAGAGGCCACCAACTATCTTCCAAAGTGGCTATACCATTTTGCATTCCCACCAGTGAATGAAAGTTCCCGTTGCTCTCTATCCTTGTCAGCATTTGGTGTTGTCAGTGTTTTACATTTTGGCCATTCTATTAGGTGTGTAGTGGTATGTCATTTTAATTTGCAATTCCCTAATGGTATGATGTTCAGCATCTTTTCATATGCTTATTTGCCATCTGTATATGTTCTTTAGTGAAGTGCCCGTTTAGGCCTTTTGCCCATTTTTAGTCAGGTTGTTTGTTTTCTTGATTTTAAGAGTTCTTTGTATATTTTGGGTAACAGTCCTTTATCAGATATGTCTTTTGCAAATATTTTTCCCAGTCTGTGTCTCGCCTTGCCATTCTCTTAACAGTGTCTTTCACAGAGCAGAACGTTTTAATTTTAATGAAGTCCAACTTATTATTTCTTTCATGGATCACGCCTTTGGTGCTGTATCTAAAAAGTTATTACCCTACTCAGGGTCATCTAGATTTTCACCTATAGTTTTGCATTTTACATTGAGGTCTAAGATCCATTTGGAGGTAGTTTTTGTGAAGAGTATAGGGTCAGTGTCTAGATTTGTTTTTTTGCCTGTAGGTATCCAGTTGTCCCAGCACCATTTGTTGGAAAGACTATCTTTGCTCCATTGTATAACCTTTACTCTTTTGCCAAAGATAATTGAATCTGTGAGTCTATTTCTAGGCTCTCTATTCACTTCCATTGATCTATTTGTTTCTTTTTTTGCCAATACCACACTTTCTTGAGTACTGTAGCTTTATAGTAAGTCTTGATGTAAGATATTGTCAGTCTTCCGACTTTGTTCTTCTCCCTCAATATTGTGTTGGCTATTCTGGATCTTTTGCCTCTTCATATAAACTTTAGAATCTGTTTGTCAATATCCGCAAAATAGCTTGCTGGGATTTTGAGTGGGAGTGTGTTGAATCAATTGTTCAAGTTGGGAAGAATTGACATCTTGACAATATTGAGTCTTCCTATCCATGAACTTAGAATATTTCTCCATTTATTTGGTTCTTCATTGATTTCCTTCATCAGAGTTTTACAGTTTTCTCATATAGATCTTGTACATATTTTGTTAGATTTATACCTAAGTATTTCATTTCTGGGGTGGTAGTGTAAATGGTATTGTGTTTTTAATTTCAGATTCTACTTGTTCATTGTTGGTATATAGGGAAGTGATTAGCTTTTGTATATTAACCTTATATCCTGCAACTTTGTTATAATCACTTATTAGTTCCAGGAGTATTTTTGCCAATTCTTTTGGGTTTTCTACATAGATAATCATGTTATCTGCAAACAAAGACAGTTTTCTTCCTTCCCAATCTATATACCTTTTATTTCCTTTTCTTATATTGCATTAGCTAGGATGTCCAGTATGTTGTTGAAAATGAATGGTGAGAGAGGATATCCTTGCCTTCTTCCTGATCTTAGTGGAAAAGCTTCTGTCGTCAAGTATGGTGTTAGCTACAGGTTTTTTGTAGGTGCTATTTACCAAGTTGAGGAAGTTACCCTCTATTCCTAGTTTGCTGAGAGTTTTTTTATCATGAACAGGCACTGGATTTGTCAAATGCTTTTTCTGCATCTATTGATACGGTAATGTGATTTTTCTTCTTTAGCCTGTTGATGTGATAGATGACATAATTGAGTTTTGAATGTTAAACTAGCCTGGCATATCTGGGCTAAGTCCCACTATGTCGTGGTGTGTGATTCTTTTTATACATTTTTGGATTCGATTTGCTGATATTTTGTTGAGAGTTTTTGCGTCTTTGTTCATAAGAGATCTTGCCTTCTAGTTTTTTTTTCTTGTAATGTCTTTGTCTGATTTTTTATATTAGGGTAATGCTGGCCTCATAGAATGAGTGTTTCCTCTGCTTCTATCTTCTGGAAGCAAGTGCTGTAAATTGCTATAAATTTCTTCTAAGCACTAATTTCACTGCATCCCACAAATTTTGACAAGTTGTATTTTCATTTCATTTTGTTCAAAATATTTTTAAATTTCTCTGGAGGTTTATTTTTGGACCGATATGTTATTTAGAAGTGTGTTGTTTAATTTCCAAGTATTTTGAGATTTTCCAACTATCTTCATGTTATTCATTTCTAGTTTAATTCCATTGTTGTCTGAGAGCAGACATTATATGATTTCTGTTCTCTTAAATTTGTTAAGGTGTGTTTTATAGCCCAGAATGTGATCTGTCCTGGTGAATGTTCCATGTGAGCTTGAGAAGAATGTGTATTCTGCTGTTGTCGGATGAAGTAGTCTGTAGATGTCAGTTCTATCCAGTTGATTGAGGGTGCTGTTGAGTTCAACTGTGTACTTACTGATTTTCTGCCTGCTTGATCTGTTCATTTCTGATAGAAGGATGTTGAAGTCTCCAACCATAATAGTGGATTCATCTATTTCTCTTTGCCATTCTTTCAGTTTTTGCTTCTTGTGTTTGCCCTGTTCTTAGGTGAATACACATTAAGAATTGTTGTCTTCTTGGAGTATTGACCCCTTTACCATTATGTAATGCCCCTCTTTATCCGTCCTAACTTTTCTTGTTCTGAAGTCTGCTTTGTCTAAAATTAATATAGCTACTCCCACTGCCTTTTACTTGATGTATTTAGACCATTAACATTTAAAGTGATAATTAATATAGTTGGATTAATATCTACCATATTTGTTACTGTGTCTATTCATTGCTCTTGTTCTTTTTTCCTATTTTTGTCTTTTACTCTTTTTCTGCCTTTTGTGGTTTTAATTGAGAATTTTATATGATTCCATTTTCTCTCTTTTCTTAGTGTGTCTATTATATTTCTTCTTTTTACTTTTTTTAGTGGCTAAGCTTCCAGTATATATTTACAACTAATCCAAGTCCATTTTCAAAGACCATCATACCACTTGACAGCAGTGCCAGTACCATATAATAACAAAATAATCCCAATTCCTCCCTCTTGTTTTTTTGTGTCATTTGCATCATTGCTTCATTCATATGATATATATGGGCAATCCAAGGGGAATGAATATATGTGTATACACACATGCACGCATATATATGTATATACATATTTGCATAAGTAATCTAATACGTTGTTGCTGTTATTATTTTCAACAAACTTATTTGTTAGATCAACTAAGAAAAGGAAAAATAAAAGTTTTTATTTTACCTTCATTCATCCTTTCTCTGATGCTCTTTATGTAGTTGAGTTTCTGACTCTATCATTTTCCTTCTCTCTGAAGAACTTCTTTTAATGTTACTTGCAAATCAGATCTACTGGCAACAAATTCCTTCAATCTTTGTCTGAGATGTCTATATTTCTCCTTCACTTTTGAAGGATAATTTCACAGGATATAGAATTCTAGCTTGGTGTTTTTTTCTCTCAGCGCTTTAAACATTTCACTCAACTCTCTTCTTGCTTGCATGGTTTCTGAGGAGAAGTTGATGTAATTCTTATATTTGCTCCTGTATAGATAAGGTGGGGTTTTTCCCCTCCTCTGGCTTCTTTCAGGATTTTTTCTTTATCTTTGATTTTCTACCATGTGAATATGATTTGTCTAGGTGTAGTGTTTTTTGCATTTATCCTGCTTAGTGTTCTCTGAGCTTCCTGGATCTGTGTTTTGGTGTCCAGTGTTAATTTGGGGGAAATTCTTAATCATTGTTGTTTCAAATATTTCTTCCATTCCTTTCTCTCTTCTCTTTCTGGTATTCCCTTTATGCCCATGTTACACCGTTGGTACTTGTCTCACGGTTCTTAGATATCTTGTTCTGTTTTTTTTTTTTCTTCTCTCTTTGCTTTTCGGTTTTGGAAATTCCCATTGACATATACTCAAGCTCAGAGATTCTTTCCTCAGCTTTGTCTAATCTAGTAATGAGCCCATCAAAGGCATTCTTCATTTCTGTGCACTGTTTTTGATCTGTAGCATCTCTTCTTAGAATCTCCATCTCTCTGCTTACATTACCCATCTGTTCTTGCATGTTGTCTACATTTTCCATTAAAGTCCTTAGCATATTTATAGTTTTTAAAAATTCTCCATCTGATAATTCCAACATCCCTGCCATATCTGATTCTGATTCTGATGCCTGCCATGTCTCTTCAGACCGTGGTTTTGCCTTTTAGTGTGCCTTCGAATTTTCTGTTGAAAGCCAAACATGATGTACTGGGTAAAAGGAGTTCCAGTAAATAGGCTTTTAGTGATGTGGTGGTAAGATGTGGGGAAAGGGGAAGCTTCTATAGTCCTTTGATTAAGTCTCAGTCTTAGTGAGCATGTGTCTCAGCTGTGAACTTGACAAGTGCTTCTCAGTCTCCCCCACCTCTAAGTGGGACAGGATGGCTAGAGGGGGCTGGGATTGGATATTTCCCTTCCGCCTTGTGGAAGGCTAGAGGGGGCTAGAGTTTTCTTCCCCCAGGTCATTTAGGGTCTGATAAAACCCCAGTACATTAGGCTCTGGTAAAGTAGTTCCCTTGAGGGTAGGCCTTGTTAAGAAGAACAGAATGCTCGTGCATATTTCAGAATGGTTACTTTTCTCCAACCCCCACCGGAAGCACAGGGGATTTTTCTGATATTCACTGTGAGAACCTGGTAGAACCAGGTAAAACTCACAGAAGTGTAGGGACCCTCCTGTAGAGTTTTTAACTCAGACTTAATCCACACTGATTCTCCAGCAATTTGTCAGTTACAGTTCAGGTTTTCCTCCTCTGTTACTGGTTCCTCTGGAAGTGTCTGAATTTCTTCAGTGAGTTATAACTCTCTGTATTTACCTGTCTGCCTGTCCAATTTGAGGGACGCCAGCTTGCCCTGTGGCCTCACTTCTCTGACGGATCTAAGAAGAGTTGCTGATTTTTCAGTTTGTTCAGCTTTTCACTTATTAGAACAGAATGACAGCTTCCAAGTTCCTTACATACTGGACCAGAAACCAAAAGTCCTACCCCCGGTTTTTATTTACTAGAACCATTAATTCTCAAATTTGGAAGAGATTTGAGACACCATCTAGTACATTCCTAGAGACAATGTTTGAAGAATACCTTCCCCTCTCCCCACCACACACACAAACACCACCCTCTACACTGGGAACAGATGACTGCCAGCGATTGTCCTGAACACTTCCTCTTAAGAGAGTGTGTTCATTTCTACTTAAACAGCTCTAGTGGTTAGAAAACTCTTGTTACACCACTCTTTTGTCCTAGTTGTGCCCTTGAATGAGGGCAGGCACAAGGAGAGGAAGAGGAAGAAGACAGCCTGTGGGCTTTCCCTGAAGGGCCAGAGGCAACCCCAGTCCTATCCTGAAGTCTCTCATAAGATGGTGGGGGTACCCAGATTACTTGGGAAGTCAGACACCAGCACACATGCTGATGTTGGGCTCAACCTCCCGGGTCAGTGAGACCACAGGGTTGAGAGAGGTTTCTGGGGCTACAGTGATCCTGGGAGGGCTTCCTCAAAGAAGAGAGCTGGCTGTGCGCCTTGAAGCATCTTGGGGAGCCTTTGGCAGACTGGTTGGGATGGGGGCAGGGTTAAGAGGAGATATAAGTTAACCAAAAAATTAGGATTTGGGGAATGTAGAAGTAAAGTGAAGCCAGTGGCGTTCAGTACCCGAGTACCAAGATTTTGGGATCATAGTTTCAACTATGGAAAGTCTTTGGTTATGTCTCACTCGTATGTTGAGAGTCTCATCATCATCTATCTTTGTCTATTTTAGAATCACACACCAAGAAAGGAAAGGATTTTTAGGCACCATCTAATTTAATCTTGCCGTTTACACAGTTGGAGAAATTGAGGCCCAGAGAGGTAGAAGGGACAGACTAGGGATCGCAATGAATCAGTAGCAGAGCCCAAGCTTCCTGCCTCTAGCTCCAGCTCCTTTGGCTACGTGGAGCTGAAAGAAGCAAAAATCCTTTCCTTGACTGGAGTGAGGAGGTGATGAAGACTGAGGATAGGCTCACGTCTCCACCTCAGTTCTCCCTCATAATGGAAGCACCAAACTGGGCAGTGGCAACCGGTAGCATCTGTTTTCTTGGCCATTCAATCCAGGCAATGCTGAGGACAAGAACACACGAGGAATAAAAGACAGAGCTGGGGACAGTGGTGGGGAGTTTGGGATGGAGCAGAGAGGAAAGTGCTCTCCTTACTCAGGGTCGTGGACCCTTGCCTCTGCCCTCCACTGTCTGCCCTGCCTTGACCTGCTCTACAGGCTGACTGATTAACGGGCAACCAGCAGCTCTGCCAGCCAGGTGGCCAGATACAGGCACACTGTATCCAGGACTGTCCTGCACCCATGCTCCTCTGCCCACCTCTTAAAATGGTTCAAAATTCAAAACATGGAAAAGCTTTCCTATGCATACACGAGCAAATACATGAATGTGTGTGTGCATGCATACGTGTGGATTTTCCCCTAATGCTTTCTTTAGTCCCGTCATTCCCCACCTCCCATGACTGAGCTAGACACCTTCCAAGTCCTGAGTCTACCTCCAGTAAGACCTAGCCCAGGGTAAAAAAGATGGGGGCTCTTCTCTTTGGGAGACTCCTTGTCTGGGAGATCCTGCCTTTCTGTTAGTCCCCAGTCCTATAAGAATCCTGACCTGCCTGCCACCATGCTTGCCGCATCCCAAACTTGACTCCAGCAAGGTTAGGAATAGCTCCCCACAGGGCTTCCACAGCTGGAGCTGTAGCAGAGAGACTTTGTCCTGTGTTTCTCTTTATCACTGAAATTGCTTAGGTTGACTAACACTACTCTGGGGCATCTTGCACGTGTTTTTTATCTTGAGAATGTGTTAATGGTTTCTTCCTTGATTAGAGTAGAGCTCAAAATGCAGCTCTTGGGGCTGGCCCAGTAGCATAGTGGTTAAATTCATGCACTCCTCTTCAGGGGCCTGAGGTTCGCAGGTATGGATCCTAGGTGTGGACCTACGCACTGCTCACCAAGCCATGCTGTGGTGGCATCCCACATGCAAAGTAGAGGAAGATTGGCACAGATGTTAGCTGAGGGACAGTCTTCCTCACCAAAAAAAAAAAAGCCACTCTTGGTTCTTCTGTAATTGCTCTGCATTCTTGAATTGCCTTTGGTGCTGAAAAAGAAAGGCATTTATATACTTGGTGGGTCTCCTGGCCTTCATGCTCACCTGGGATTGACTGGTCTTGCATACCACCACATACTAGAGACCCACAGGAGAAAGATAAGATCATCAGGCTCAAGAGGCCAGATTGGGCTGCTGGCAGAGTTCATATGCAGGCTGCTCTCTTGATTTACCCCCAACTGCCTAGTGGCTGGTCCCTAGAAGGGACTTCTGTGTCCCTCTGAGTGTTGCAACTACTCTCAGAATTTGGGTTCTATCGTAGGGGGAGGGATTTGAGCTGGATGTGAATTGTTTAGGATGTTGCAGTTGGAGGGGAGGTGCTGCTGTGTGTGATAGAATATTTGGCTAAAGCTCACCCTCATGTGCTGGGATTGAGGAGGTCCTCTTGGTTCCTCTTGTTTTGCCTGAGTCTGTCACACAGTCAATAAAACATCCTCAGATTCTGCAAGCCAGAATGGGCTATTTTTTCAACATATTCTGCCTTTCCCAGGCCATGGATAGGGAGCTGAGGTGTGACATGTGGAGTTGGGCAAGGCTGGATTAAACATTAATGCAGCTGTCACCACTGCCCAGAGGAGCAGATGCCCCAGAGCCAAGCTCCAGAGCTGTGTGGTGGCCCCAGACTGAGGAGGTGGTGACCAGTAGACATGGCTCAATTTGCCGAGGTCCTGGCTGAAATAGGCCACTTCGGTCGCTTCCAGATACAGCTGGTGATACTGATGTGTGTCCCCAACTTCCTGAATGCCTTCTACCTATTTGCCCAGGTCTTCATGGTCCTGGATGAGACCCACTACTGTTCAGTGGCCTGGGTCAAGAATCATACTTTCAACCTGAGTGCTGCTGAGCAGCTGACACTGAGCGTGCCTCTAGATGCTGCAGGCAATCCCGAGTCCTGCCTCATGTTCCGGCCGCCCCCTGACAATGCCAGCCTGGAGGACATCCTCAGCCACCGCTTCAATGAGACACAGCCTTGCGATGCAGGCTGGGACTATCCTGAGAACAGGGCCCCATCTCTAAAGAACGAGGTAGGGCTGTGTTTTTGCCTGTCTGTCTGGGGCCTTTCAGTACCTCTGCCTGACCCTCTGCCCTCAGCCTCTGGTCTTGCTCTCTCCCTATCTACCCTCGTGCCCCCATGCCTGACTGGTTGACCATTGCTATGCCTGTTTTTCTTTCTGCCAGTTTTTCTTTGTCCTCTGCCTATTGGCCCATCTACCTCTCTATCCATTTTCTCTCTGTTCTGTCTGCTCATCTGTCCATCCGTCTCTGCCTATCCTTTTGTCTCTCCCTCTGCCTGTCTGCCCAGTTGCCTGCCTTTCTCTTTTTCCCTCCCTGTTTTCCCATCTGTGCTTTTCCCTCTCTCCAATGCCCCACCTGTCTGTCCATTGCCTTTGTCTTTCAGTCTGTCCCTGCACGTCTGCCTGCCTACCCATCTTCCTGTGTTTTCCTAACTCTTATGCTGTCGCTTCCCCTCTCCACTCATCTGCCTTCCTGCTTGCTTGACTTGGGATTTCTACCTTTCAGCTTCTAGATCTCTGCCTTCCTGCCTCTGGGATGCGGGAGGACGCCCATGACTCTGGGACTTGTCCTGTAAATAACTAGCATTTGCTCTTGCTAATTTCATTCTCTTAGGAGGGACCCAGGCAGGTAAACAGGAAGATTCCCATTCCAGCCACTTCAGAGCAAGAAGAAGCCTCTGAAAGCATCTAGGGCCGTTCCATTGCTTCCCAGATGGTGGAGTTAAGGCACACAGTGGAGAGATGACTTGGCCAGGGCGACAGAACAAGTTGATCATGGGGCTGGGACTCCCACTTGGGGCTGCTGCTGCCCAGCGAATGGGCCATTCCTGTGGGAATGGGGAGAACACAGACAGTCCAGAAACCTGAGAGGCGGGCATTGTTGGGAGGATCTGTGCCCCTCTCACCTTTATGGTGGCAAATCCTGAGCCTTTGTGGAGCGTGCAATCTGGAGTCCAGAGATTAAACATTCACTTTTTTTTCCTCTATGGGTAAAAAAGTATTTATTTTTTAGAGGCTTTCAGAGGACAATGTTTTAACCAAAGGCAAACATTCACTTTTTAATGTGTGACCATTAACCTGCCCCCAGCACCCTGGCTGCCTGAGGATATGTCCTGCCTGTCTTCCTCCTGACCCTCCACCACATTCCACCTCACGGTGGGGTGGGTTGCCTAAGAACTCTCCCAGCCTATGGATCTAGCCTGGTCTGACCCTCATGCTCCTCTCCACCATCTCCCCTGCATCACTTCCCTGGTAGGTTCCAGCCTTTATTGGTCCTCGGATGCTTTGGGTGTGCCCACCTGGCCAAATCTCTTCATGCTTAAAGCCCAAGCAAACTTCCAGACTGCTCAGAGCCAACTCTAGCCAACTCATAGCCTGTGCTGGACTGCTCGTGGAATTTTATTCAGCCGAAGGCCCCTGAGTGTAATCTGTGCAGGGAACAGTCAGAGGAGGGAGGCACCCTGTTCCCCTACTCTGAGGACCCCTGGTGGTCAGGGGAAGATCTGGGCTCCTTGCAGGGGGAGAAAGGGCTGGATGGGCCCTGAAGCTAGAATTCACTTCCTCCTGGAGAGGGCATGGGCAGGCAACTTCCCAAAGGAGTTGGTATGTGAGTTGGGCGCCAAGGTACCAGAAGAATGTTGATAGAGAAAAGGGAAAGGTCTTTGCAGACAGAGAATAGCAAAAGCAAGTCCCAGCGGCAGGAAGCAGGCGATGTGTCTGGGGAGCAGCAGGAACTTGGTGTGCCTGGAATAGCGGTGGGCAGGGGTATGGGAATTGAATGGGATGTTCTCAACGATTGAGGTCCTCTTTCTTTATCCTCAGTCATCACCCTAAACTGTGCTGACACTGGGGTGGGGCCTTGGACCTTTTGCCCTTCCCTGACATGCTGCCTCCCACTCCACCCTCCCAAGGACTGCGACTCCCAAGGGAACAGGCACCTTTGATACTTTGGTCCATGTACCACATGGTAACCCCAAGCTCCGTTCCAGAGTGAGCTACCTCGGTGTAAGATCTCCTCCTCTGTTTCCCGTCGATGAGGAGGGAATCTGCCACACTGATTCAGAGGACCCTCTCTGAGGTACATCCTTAGTATAACCAGCAGCTTCATATTCAAGCTGAAATACAAAAAATCCTAATTTGAGAAGAAAAGAGCACATTTCCTTATAGGCTGTGTGCTCCTGAAGGGCAGAGTACATTTCTCCTTCTCAACCTTCCTGTCCAACATTTCCCGGGTGCCCATCCTTGGTAAAAGAAAAAATGACTCCTGGTCCTGTCCACATGAACCCCTGAATAGAGTTGGGAAGAGACCATCAATGAATAGCAACAGCAGTGTGGTCTGTCCTGGGACCAAAGATGGAGCAGGAGTGGGAGGGAAGGGGAAGCAGAGAGAATAGCCATTTCTAGGGTCTGGAGGCATGAAAATGCTTGGTGTGTTTGAGGAATGCTGGCATACAAAAAAGGCTGGGAAAGAGGCAAGAGCCAACTCTTAGCGGGTCTTAGAGACAGTGCTATGGAATTTGGTCTCTAGTGCTTTGTCTTTGAGACCAAAGGGAGCCATTGAAGGTTTTGGAACTGACGAGGGAGATAGCATGAGGAGTGCTCCAAGAAATAGGGGTGGGATTCTGTGGGCCACCGTGGCAGGCCCCAGACAGAACCATCCACTGGGGGCGTTAGGGCCGGGGAGGGTGATGCCTGGTGTCCGAAGCTGCAGCCCTCTTCATCTCGGTTCCATCTGCACCATGATACCACCACACGAACTTGAGTACACCTTGGCACCTCTCCAAGCCTCATTTTCTTTTGCTGTGCAGTGGGAAAGATAAGTCTTCCTGGGGATAGAATGATGATCTAATGAAATAAAGGATACATAAACTATAGGGAGGTAGTGAGTGGTGGCCACTGAGCAGAGGTGCCAGCCTTGGAAGAGTCCCATGGCTTGGCATCCATGCCTTCAGAGCACTACAGCCCCTTGTGTCTGAGGTGGCTATGCCACCAGCTGTGAGCTTCATGAGCACAGGGGCCTGTGCTCTCTTACTGAGAGCTTCCTGTGTGACAGCCACTGTGCTAAGGGGTTCCATGTGTTAATGCCTTTAATCCTATTGGGCGATACTGTGTAGTATATTTTATCCCCATTTTGTACAGGGGAAACTAAGACACCAACAGAGAGGCCGACCAACTCAAAGTCACACAAAGTCACTCAATTCTGACTCCAGAGGCTGACAGCAGCAGGCTTTTCTTCATTATTATTTATTTTAAATAGTTCTAACTACAGAGGCAATCTGGGGTTGCTAAAAAAATAAACCAAACAGGATAGAACTGGATGGAATAGCAAGTTCAAGTCCCCTGTCCTGCCCTGCTTCATTCCCAGGGTCAATCAGTTAATCGTTTGACAACATAGTCAAAGTTCTTAAAAATTAACAGTTGCCCTTGAGAACAGAAGTATGAGCACAGTGATATCTCCTGGATTGATTAATTTCTTGCTAAGGGTTATTTAACTGATGATAATTGGTTAGTTGGCTAACTGTGGGTATTAGTTCATTCATTCATTCATTCAGGGAACATCCTCTTAGCTTTCACTCAGTTGTAATCTCTGTCTGGGACAATAGAGATGTCTGAACTCAACTGCCATCCAGCTGTGGGACCTAAGATTAGCTGCTTAACCTCTCCTCCCTTAGGGAAATATAATAGTAAGTCAAGGACTGTTGTCAGAATTATATGAGGTAATGTATGTAAGGCATTTAGCATAGTACCCAACACAGAGTAAGCACTCAAAAGGCGTTAGTTGGGGCTGGCCTGGTGGCTGAGTGGTAAGTCGGCACGCTTCACTTCAGCGGCCCAGGGTTTCACTGGTTCGGATCCTGGGCGCAGATTGGCAACAGATGTTAGCTCAGAGCCAATCTTTAAAAGTTTTTGAAAAGGCGTTAGTCGTTGTTGTGAAGCTGTCTCCATGAGCTCTGGAGGAGAGCTCACAAGTCATTTGTGTATGGAGCTGAGCTGTGTGCAGGGGGCACAAAACTCCCTGAAGGGCCTACAAAACCAGTGTGGGGAGGGGTGAGTCACATGTATGTGCACATGCAGTAGACATGTGTACAGAGCTATGTGGACACTCACATTTTCTCCACTTGGTTTCCCGCTCTGTCTGCTAGGTTCTGTCTGTGAGTCTCCAGCCGGGTTGCCCCCGCCTGCTGCCCCGTGTATGTGTGTGTGTGAGCATTTGCATGTTCCTCCATCCTAATTTCCTTCCTCAAGGGGTGTGTGAGGGTTCCTTGGGATTCTGATTGCCTGTGAACCATGAGAGTTTCAGGGGAATTTTGCAGCTGGATGGGAAAACTTGGAAAGGCCTAAGTGGGTCACAAGGGGGCCCTGGCTGTGGAAAACAGGCCCCATTTCTCAGGAAGCAGTAATTAGTGGTCTGTCAGAGGTTCCCAAACTTTGCTCCCTTAGTGTGTCAGTAATTTACATGGCATTTCCAGGCCAAAAGAAATATATAATATTATATATAATATAATATATAATAATTATAATAAATATATAATAAAGTAAATTAGGTCCAAATAACTTAACAAGTATTTATGTCCTAACAACTTATTAGCTATTTAAAAAAATAATACACATAAATTGAAAGAAAATATTTTTATTTCATTCTTAAGTAAATACCATTACTAATAGGATGTCTGTGCCTATTGGGAACTGCACAGCTTCTCCAAGCTTGAACACTGCCACCTTCATTTTTTGTCCCGCACTGATGCTCACATGGTGCTTGCCTTTTCACAGCAACTGCCAAAAACACAACTTCACGTAGACAGGATGTCACTGAAAGGAATGTAGCATGATCTCATGTTGAAACTGAACCATCCTGAGCTGGCAGTTGTTCGTGCAATATCAGACAGATGTTGAGTATTGCTGTATTTTCCTTAAAAATGTGAAATATCATGCTGTGCCCTGTGAATTCACTCTGGTGCTCTGGGTACCTTGGCACACAGTTTGGGAACCATGGGCACCTGCCCTGAGAGGTTTGTAGTGGGTGGGCTGGATGACAAAGGACTTGCCCTCGGCTGCCCTTAGACTCACATCTGCCTATGTCTGTCTCAGTTCAACCTGGTTTGTGATCAGAAGCATCTGACGGATACCTCGCAGTCAGTCTTCATGGCTGGACTCCTCATTGGGGCTTTCATCTTTGGGCCACTCTGTGACTGGTAAGAACCTTGACCAGCTCACCCCTCACCTGGTATGCTCTTAGGCTCCTGGCACAGGGCCAAGTCTCCCCATTGTCCCTCACACTGGTCTCCAGGATAAGGCCCTAGTCTTCCCTCCCTCAGACAGAGAGCCCAGGGCAGGGCTGGGTCTCCCTCACTTCCTTCTCCTCAGAGAGATTCCCTCCTGGACCTGCTCCTTTGTTACCCCAGGATCGGCCGCAAGGCCACCATCCTGGTGCAGCTGCTCCTCTTCGCTATCTTTGGCCTGGCCCCAGCCTTCGTGCCCAGCTTTGAGCTCTACATGGTCCTTCGCTTTGCTGTGGCTACTGCTGTCGCTGGATTTACCTTTAGCAATGTCACCCTACGTGAGTATCTGGGCACTGAAACCTTCAACCACAGGGCGAGGCCTTGGGGTCTGGGCTGGCCACATTCCCAGACTGGTTGTGGGGGCCTTGTCAGGACCCTACACCTAGAGTGGTCACATGGGTGCTCCCTGTGCTGGGACTGAGGCCCCAACCCTGACAGGGTGGCATCTAGGGAATGACAGGGAGTGAGGGCAGGGTCTGGCCCGGTCTCAGCCTCTCTGTTCACACAGTTACAGAGTGGGTGGGGCCCTCATGGAGGACACTCTCCGTGGTCCTGGGCCAGTGCAGCTTCTCTGCGGGGCAGATGGCGCTGGCAGGACTCGCCTATGGTATCCGTAACTGGAGACTCTTTCAGATTGTCGGCACTGCACCTGTCTTGCTGCTCTTCTTCTACTTCTGGTGAGGAGATACTTCCCAGGAGCAAGCCACCCCTAGGATAGCTGTGCTGCAGTGGGCTTGGAGTGCAGCACCCACGGCCACCTCGTGGGACACTCAGAGACACGTCTGGGAGAGGGAGCCTGCAGGGGTTGGGGTTCAGTGTGCACTGGAACAGCCGAGAAGGCTCCTGGGGGAGTGAGAAGGCTCTAGGACTTCAGACCCCAAAGTCACAGCCATTCCTGATGCACAGGGTTCTCCCAGAGTCAGCACGGTGGCTCCTGACCCGTGGGAGGGTAGAGGAGGCTAAAAAACTGATCCAGAAGGTGGCCGCGGTCAACAAGCGGAAACTCTCCCCAGAGCTCCTGAGCCAGGTACTTCCAGTAGGCTGGGTCCAGCCCTGCCCCTGAATTGACCCACACAGACCTTTCTGCCTGGACCCTCACTCTACATCTTCCTCCCAGCTCGTCCCAGAGGAGAAAGGCCCCTCAGGGAACGCCCTGGATCTGTTCAGACACCCCAAGCTCCGGAAGATGACCTTGGTTCTCTTCGCAGTCTGGTGAGTGCACCAGGACCCATGCCCCTCCCTGTGCCTGGAGCCGAAGGGCTGCCATGTCCCTGATGTGTGTCAGTGGGATGTCACTGGTGGCTCTCTGGCTGGGATGGGCTGTGTGGGAATGACTGGGTCTTTCCCTGGCTGTGCTACTCTCTCCTGTTGTGACTTCTGGCTAAGGCAGGCTCTCCCTCTGAAAGTGATGGTGTCACCCAGCACTGACAAGGACTCTTGGACACTTTGTAGGTTTGTGGACAGTCTGGGGTACTTCGGCCTGGGCCTCAAAGTAGGGGACTTTGGCCTGGACATCTACCTGACGCAGCTGATCTTTGGAGCAGTTGAGATTCCTGCCCGCTGCTCTAGCATCTTCATGATGCAGTGGTTGGGCCGCAAGTGGAGCCAGATGGGAACTCTGCTTCTGGGTGGCATCATGTGTATTGCCATCATCTTCGTCCCGGCAGGTACCAGGGCTGGCTTTCCCCCATCCCGCTCTACACCATTCCGCTGCTGCCAGGGGCCCACTGCTTCCTTTTCAAGAGTGAGGGCTTCCCTGGGGTTCAAGTGCAGAAGGGGTGAGCAGTTTGGGTAGACAGGGCAGGGGGCAGGGCCCAGGTGGTGGGGCTGTCCACCCTTTGTATGGCTGACCAGCATCTTCCACCAGATCTGCCTGTGGTGGTCACTGTGCTAGCCGTGGTGGGGAAATTTGCCACGGCTGCCGCATTTACCATCTCCTACGTGTACTCTGCTGAGCTCTTCCCCACCATCATCCGGTAAGGGCTGCTGATGCAACTCCTGCTCCTCTGCTCCTGAGACCCTGATATTGGCCACCCCTCCTCTGTCCTTACCACTGTTCCACAAATAGCTTATGGGGGTGGCTCTGGGGCAGCAGTGCTGGGTGGGGTGCAGGGCAACTAGAAATCTAGTCCAAGCCCCAAATTGTCCCTGGGCTGGTGGAGGACAGATGCAGAAGTAGACCATGCCATGGCTTTGTCAGGACTGGAATAGGGAGTACGTCTAAGAATGAATGACTCAGAAGAAGAACACTAGGGTGGGGGTAGGGAGTGGTAAGGAGACGCAGCCTTTGACCTGAGTGAGACTTGCTAGGCAAGCAGGAGTGTAGCAGGTGGACAGAGAGGCCTGGAAGTGGGAGAAGCATGATACACAGTTGGACTACAAGTAGTTCAGTGTGCAGGAGCAGAGAGCTGGAAGCCCGCGTGGGCTGAATGAGCCTGGAAACCCTGCAGGACTGTGGAGGCCATAATGAGGGGTCTGGGCTCTCCCAAGGAAGTATGCTGAGGTGGAGCTGGGGCCTGGAGTTGAGGCTGAGTCTGCTTAGTTTGTACTGGTCTTCCCTCAGGCAGACAGGCATGGGGCTGGTGGGCATCTTCTCGAGGATCGGAGGCATCCTCACACCACTCGTGATCCTGCTGGGTGATTACCAGGAGGCCGTCCCAATGATCATCTACGGTACCCTCCCCATTGTGGCAGGCTTACTCTGCATCCTGCTGCCAGAGACACGGGGCCAGCCCCTAAAGGACACCATCGAGGACCTGGAGCAAGGGCCCCACCCACGGTGAGCTGCTTCCTTTCTCTGAAGCCCAGGCCCTGGGCCTCATATCAGTGGCCTCTATCCCAGAAGCCCAGGCCTCTACCTCATCATGTGTCCATTGTTGCTTAGAGGCCAATACTGGGCCCTCAGGAACCACAGACATCTGATCAGCTTTGGGTTAGATTCTTCCTCATTTGGGGAGGGGATGGGGAGGAACGCTGCCATGGGACCAATTCCTGGTCAGCCAGTAACAGCCTGCTGCTCCCTCCAGGTCTCTGAAGTCAGCACCCTCAGAAAATGACAAAGAAGCCCCACGAGGATCTTCCTGCACGGAAGTGGCCTCTGTGAGCAGCACACAGTTCTGATTGTGTCTCCAAGAGCCAGACCAGCAGCAGCAGGGAGCTGCCTAAATTTTCCCCTGATAATAGCTGGGACCTATGAGCAAGTCCAGCCTTACTGACGGAGGCAGCACCATGGCCTGCCCCACTGGCAGCACCTGCTGCTGAGCCCAATCTCGGAAGCATCATCACCTTTCTCGTCCCAGAGCCCTACGCCCAACACCCTGTTCTGGGTTAGGGTCTTGGGCCTATCTGTTCTCTGATAGTCTTGGTAGGGGTATGGCTCCCCTGACACCCTCAATCTGGGGTCCCTCTGCCCTCAAAACGCAGTCAAGCCCAGAACGAAACAGCTAGGTAGAGCCTTTCCAAGTATGTGGGCGTAGGGGGAGAAAAAATTTGGAGTTGTGGAGTCTATGCAGGTAGGTGGGTGAAAAGGCTGTGGATGAAGAGAACGTTGTGGTTCCTTCCAGTGGCTGGCCCAGGCCCCTCTGGCTAAGGTGGGGGCCCTATAGGACATTTGATCTCGCTGAGAGAAGCTCTGTGTCCAGTCAAAATCAAAGCTTCAGTCTTGCGTTCTCTTCAAAGATGCTCCAGCCCCCTGCCTCCATCTCAGCTCACTGCTAACCTGTGTGGCTTTTCGAACCGATGATTTCATAAGTCCCTTTACACTGACCCTCAGGATTCTAATCTTGGGTGCCCTGGCTGGGTGTAAAAAGCAAAGGACTCTGGCAATCTGCCTCCAAGGTCCAAGGAGATAGAAAAGGAATGCCACCCCCCACCCCACCTAACAGCCCCAGGTTACTGCCAGGCACAGAGCAGGCTGAGTCCTCGAGCTTGGCTCTGACTCATACAGCCCTGAGCTTTGCCGTGCTCGCTGACCCACTCATGCTCTCATCAGTCAAGGAGGCCCTGAGTGCCTTGCCTTGGCTTTAGGAGCGCGCTAGAGCCAGAGATGCACAGTCCATCTGCAGCTACTCAACTGCTCCCCAGAACTCGGAAGAATGCTGTAGATGAGGAGGAGAGGACACTGCAGCATTAAACAAGGCAGCTGTCCCAGCGTGTGAGGCTTGGAAGACCTCCCAGAGGAGGCACATCTAGGGAGAGAGCTGCAGGCAGGGGATGCAGGAGCCCTTTCGGGTAAAGACTAGCAATGGGCAGGTGCTGCAGCTGGAAGGATTTCTGGGAATTTGAGGAACCAGACCCAAGTGGGGCTCATAAGGCCACGTCCTTACCTTTGAATTTTGTTCTGAGGGCAATAAAAGCCATTGATTTTGTTTTTTCTTTAAGCAAAGAAGTAACCCAATAAGATTGGTATTTTAAAAATCACCGTCTATCTGAAGAATGTGTTAGAAGAGGGCAAAAGTAGAAGCAGAGACGCCAGGCAGGGCATCATTACAACACTGAAATTAATTGCAAACATTTATTACCTTGTTTTATCCTCACAACATTCTGATGATGAGATGGGGTGATGGCAGTGGAACTGGGAGGAGGCGAAGACGCTTTGGTTGGTCCTCCCCTGGCCTGTGCCCTGGGCAAGAGCTTAGCTTCTCAGTTCCCATTGGCTCTCCCCAGGAGAAGCTCCCTGGCTGCTGGGAGTAACCTGGTGCCCTCCTCAGAGAGGCCTCTGAGATTAAGAGCGCTAGACTGCACATCCTGTGTTTATGTCAATGTCCAAAGCCTAAGGCACCACCACGCTTCCCCAGCCATCTCCTCTACATCGCCACTGTCCCCCATGACTCCAGCCCCTCTGACCTGGCCCCATCCTTACCCAGTTCCACCCATGGTCTCAACCCTGTGTCTCTGAAACTGCTGCTCCAAATCCAGCAGAAGCCCTGTGTCTTCAGCCCTTCGTAGAAGTGTACTCCGTCTCCTGCCTCTTCCTCTGGTCATGCTTTCTCTCACAGCCCGGGAGCTGGGGTAAGAGCCTCTTTGCTCCCCTTGCTGCTGCTCAACCATTACAGTTCTTCCACGTATAAAAAAAACCTTCTCTTGAAAGTACTCAACATAATAAAGGCTATATATGACAAACCCACAGCCAACATCATACTCAATGGACAAAACTGAAAGCCATTCCTCTGAGAACAGGAACAAGACAAGGGTGCCCATTCTCACCACTCTTCTTCAACACAGTACTGGAGGTTTTGGCCAGAGCAATTCGGCAAGAAAAAGAAATAAAAGGAATCCAAATAGGCAATGAAGAAGTGAAACTCTTGCTGTTTGCAGACAACGTGATCTTATATATAGAAAACCCCAAAGAATCCATAGGAAAACTATTAGAAATAATCAACAGCTAGAGCAAAGTCGCAGGGTATAAAATTAACATACATAAATCAGTAGCATTTCTATACTCTAACAACAAACTAACAGAAAAAGAACTCAGGAACTCAATCCCATTCACAATCGCAACAAAAAGAATAAAATACCTTGGGGTGAATTTAACCAAGGAAGTGAAAGACCTATACAACGAAAACTACAAGACTTTCCTGAAAGAAATTGATGATGATGACATAAAGAGATGGAAAGACATTCCATGCACATGGATTGGAAGAATAAACATAGTTAAAATGTCCATACTACCTAAAGCAATCTACAGATCAGTGCAATCCCAATCAGAATCCCAATGACATTCTTTACAGAAATTGAACAAAGAATCCTAAAATTCATATGGGGCAACAAAAGACCCCGAATTGCTAAAGCAATCCTGAGAAAGAAGAACAAAGCTGCAGGCATCACAACCCCTGACTTCAAAGCATACTACAAAGCTACAGTAATCAAAACAGCATGGTACTGGTACAAAAACAGCTGCACAGATCAATGGAACAGAATTGAAAGCCCAGAAATAAAACCACACATCAATGGACAACTAATCTTCAACAAAGAAGCTGAGGGCCTACAATGGAGAAAAGAAAGTCTCTTCAACAAATGGTGCTGGGAAAACTGGAAGCCACATGTAAAAGAATGAAAATTGACCATTCTTTTTCACCATTCACAAAAATAAACTCAAAATGGATCAAAGACCTAAAGATTAGACCTGAAACAATAAGTCTTCCAGAAGAGAATATAGGCAGTACACTCTTTGACATCAGTATTAAAAGAATCTTTCCAGACACCATAACACCTCAGAAGAGGGAAACAATAGAAGGAATAAACAAATGGGACTTCATCAGACTAAAGAGCTTCTTCAAGGCAAGGGAAAACAGGATTAAAACAAAAAAACAACCCACTGGTTGGAAAAAAATATTTACAAGGTATATATCCAACAAAGGGTTAATCTCCATAATATATAAAGAACTCACAAAGCTCAACAACAAAAAATCAAACAAGCTGATCAAAAAATGGGCAGGGGACATGAACAGGCATTTCTCCAAAGAAGATATACGGATGGCCAATAGACACATGAAAAGATGCTCCTCATCACTAATCATCAGGGAAATGCAAATCAAAACTACACTAAGATATCACCTTACACCTGTTAGAATGGCAAAAATATCCAAAACAAAAAGTGACAAATGTTGGAGAGGTTGTGGAGAAAAAGGAACCCTCATACACTGTTGGTGGGAATGCAAACTGGTGCAGCCACTATGGAAAACAGCATGGAGATTTCTCAAAAAATTAAAAATAGAAATACCTTATGACCCAGCCATCCCACTACTGGGTATCTATCCAAAGAACTTGAAATCAGCAATTCCAAAAGTCCCATGCACCCCTATGTTCATCGCAGCATTATTTACAATAGCCAAGATGTGGAAGCAACCTAAGTGCCCATCAACTGATGAATGGATAAAGAAGATATGGTATATACATACAATGGAATACAACTCAGCCATAAAAAAGGATAAAATCCTCCCATTCACAACAACATGGATGGACCTTGAGGGTATTATGTTAAGTGAAATAAGCCAGATAGAGAAAAAGACGTACTCTGTATGACTCCACTCATAGGTGGAAGTTAAACATATAGACAAAGAGAACTGATTGGTGGTTACCAGGGGAAAGGCGGGGTGGGGGGAGGGCACAAAGGGTGAAGTGGTGCACCTACAACATGACTAACAATAATGTACAACTGAAATTTCATAAGGATGTAAACTATCATAATCTTAATAAAAAGTTTAACCAAAAAAAAAACCCAAAAACTTTCTCTTGTAGAAACCTGTCTCTTCCTTGCTTCCACCTCCTGACCTCCAGCTTACAAAGCCTCATTCATCTAAAACTACTCAGTTCCTGGTTGTCCCTTCCACTCTAGCTCCTGCCATCATCCTGGGAAAATTCATCTCCACCTCCAAAATCTCAAAAATTTCTGACATCTAAGTGAATAAATGAATGAATCTCTAATTCAGACGTCCCATTCTCTGACCACAGCATCCCATCCTTCCGGCTTGTTTGCTCCATCATTCCTATCTGCCTTAGTCTGCCCAGGCTGCAATTAAGAAAGTACCACAGACTGGGTGGCTTAAAAGCAGAAATTTGTTTTCTCACAGTTCTGGAGGCTGGAAGTCCAAGATCAAGTTGCCAGCAGGGTCAGGTTCCGGGGAGGGCCTCTTTCTGCCTTGCCGATGGCTGCCTTCTTGCTGTGTCCTCACATGGCCTTTCCTTGGCATGCATGTGGAGGGAGAAAGATCTCTCTCTCTTATAAGACCTCTAATTCCATCATGAGGGCTCCACCCTCATGACCTAATCTAACCCAAATTACCTCCCAAAGACCCATCTCCAAATATCATCACATTGGGAGTCAGGGCTTCAATATATCAATCTGGGGGGACACAAACATCAGTCCATATACCATCCTTAGCCTCATTAGGCCTTATGGTCTGTCAACCTTACTACTTTCTCCCCAGCTCTGTCTTCTCAGATTAGAGGATGTAAGCCATCATTTTAATTTCTATTGAGAGAGAGAGCATTTCTTTCTCTTGCCAACACCCTCCACTTTACCCCTTTCACCCTTTGATTGTATTCAACTAGCAAAACAGTAGCAGCGAATGAGCCTGATTGTCGGTCTTCTCTCTCCCTGTACCCTAGACTGCTGGTCACTGCTTGAGAGTCGCATGCCCAGGAAACCTGTACTGTGAATTCGCAGTCGCCAGCCTCAAACTGGGTCTTTCACAGCACCCAGCACTCCTACCAGCTTTTGCTACTCAGCTTATTTTCCAACTCTCACCAGTGGCTATTTCTAACCTCCACTCTGCATTCCTCCCTTCCTCCTACCTCCTAACAGATCACTTCTCCTCCGTTTGGAGAAAGGAGAAGCCATCATATGGCAGCTCCCCAAAACTTCTACCACCAAATCTTTAACCTACACCCTCTCCTCCCCTTCAGCGAAACAAGTGTCCTGCACAGAGATGGTAGATGGAAGCCGCCAGCAGATGGTAGATGGAAGGCTAGTCCCTTAGCTCTGCTCCACCTCTGCCCCCAGATCTGGGAGCAGCTGAAGGTAGGGTCTGCTCTTTGTCTGATGTCTCCTCTCCATCCCCCCCACCTCAGGAGTGGAGACTGGGGATGGGCAAGTTGTATCTGGAAGGGTGGGAGAATTTCCCTCAGTGGAGGTGAGGCCCTTACGGGGAGCACAGGTGCTCCAGGTGCTGGGGAGAGTCTGCACAAAGGCCCAGGGCTGGCTCACGGGGAGATTTCCCCAATCTGCCTTGCCCCATTCTGTCCCTAGTGTCTGTAGCCAGTTGTGCCCCTGGAGTAGAATGCTGCTCCTACCCCATCATGAGGACCTCCCTGCCCCATTGTGACACTACTACCCGGCCACCAATGGAACCCAAGAGTTCTGCTTCCAAGAGTCTGGCTGGGCCTGGATTGTGGTCAGGTGGGCCCTGGCTTTGGCTTGTGGTCCTGTCTCCAGGGAGGAGGGACTGGGAGGGTGTGGAGGGTGGCAAATTATGATGACACTCGGCAATTGTGGGGCCACGTTATCAGCACAGGTGTGGACAGGAGCCTGCCGGGGCCCATTCGGCTGTGGGGAGTCTGTGGAAGGAGCAGGCTGCCCTCACAGGAAGCGTGAGTTCTCAGGTGTGGCATCTGGCCATTTCCTGCCCTCATATGGAGCGCTGCTCCTGGCTATGTCCCTTTTCCGGGCCTCAGTTTCCTCTTTTGTACACTGAGAACCAATTGTCTGGGGCCTGTCCACTTGGCAGGGGACCTTTGGGATCAGTAGAGGAGCAAAGGCTCTAGGGCCGAGTAGGCTATTAGCCCCCTGTGGGCATTCAGGTGATGCTGGGGGGAGACTAGGAGGGGTCCTGCTGAGGAAGGCTGGTACAGCTGGCTCCAGGCCTGAAAGCCAAATCTCTGTGAGGAGAGCAAAGTTTCCCTTCCGCCCTCCCTGGGACGTCTCCTCCGTCCACCCTTCTCCCCCTCTAACCTTCCCCACTGTGTTAGTTTCCTATTGCTGCTGTAAAAAATTGCCACAAACTTAGTGGCTTAAACAAGACATTTATTACCTCATGGTTCTGGAGGTCAGAAGTCCAAACTGGGTCTCACTGGGCTAAAATCAAGGTGTCCATAGGGCTGCGTTCCTTTCCAGAGGCTCTGGGGGAGAACCCATGTTCTTGCTTTTCCACCTTTAAGAGGCTGCCCACATTCCTTGGCTCATGGTCCCCTTCCATCTTCAAGGCCAGCAATGGCTGGTCAAGTGTTAATGGACGGAGCTAAAGTTGATTCATTTTCACTGCTGTATTGTATTTCACTATATACATATACCAGTTTATCCCTTCTTCTACTGATGGACATTTGGACTCTTTTTTTTCATATTTGAAGTGTGTTGTCATGAACATTTTGGTACTAATTTCCTGCATCATATGTACAAATATTTCCTCAGAGTACCTGGGAGTAGAATTGCTGGGTCATAAAATATGGGAATATTCAACTTTATAAGACAATGTCAACTTGTTTTCCAAAGTGGAACTAGGAATAATCCTGCCAGAAATGTATGAAAGATAGACCGTCTCCAGCACTTGGTATGGTCAGACTTTTTAAGTTTTGTCAAGCAAATGAGTGTAAACATCTCATTATGGTCTTGATTTGCATTTTCCTCATTATTAAAGAGGTTGAACATCTCTTCATATGTCGGTGGGCCACATGAATTTCTTCTTCTTGAAATGCCCATTCATGTCTTTTGCTCATTTTTCGATTGTTTTTTTCCTATTGATTTGTGGGGTTCTTTACATATTCTTGATCCTAAACTTTTTTCTGTAATACGTTTACAAATATTAGACTCCCACTTGTGATGTGATTTTTTTACTTTAAGATTTTCATTTTTAAGTAGTCAAATTTATAATTTTTAAATTTATGGTTAGCATAAAATAGCATAGCTTTTGTGTCCTGATTAAGAAATCATTCCTCACCCGAAAGTAAAAAATATATTCCTGATTTTTTCTACTAAAAGTTTTGTCTTTGAAATATAAATCCTTCGTAAGACTGGTATTTTTGTTCATGGTGTGCAACAGAAATCCAATGTTAATTTTTGTCTGTTTACTGATCTGTCATGTTACTCTCCTACTCTCTCTCATGTATCAAAACTTTATTTGCGTAGATCTATTCTGGGCTTGCTATTTAGCTATTTCTGTGTTGACACCACCTTGCCTTTAATGAATATAACTTTATACTAAATTTGATATTTGGCAGGACAAATCATTTCTCCTTGTTATTCTTCAGAACTGTCTTAAGTATTTCTGCCCTTTGTTCTTCCATATTAGTTTTAGAATCATCTTGACAGATTTCACGAAAAATACGTTTTGGATTTTGACTGGAGTTGTACTGAATCTACAGATTGATACAGGGAAGAATTGACAACTTTTCTTCATGACCATGAAATGTCCGTTTATTTTTCTTCCTTAACATACTTCTGTAAATTTTATAATTGTTTTACACACAGGTCTTGCACATATGTTTAAACCATTTTTTATTGTGGTAAAATATACATACCATAAAATTGATCATTTTAACCATTTTAAAAAATGTTTAGCTTTGTTGAGGTATAATTGACAATTAAACTGATAAGATATTTAAATTGTACATTGTGAAAGGATTCCCCCCATCTAGTTAATGAACACATCCATCACCTTGCATATTTCCCTTTCTCTTTTTTTTTTGGTGAGTATATTTAAGTTCTACTCTCAGCAAGCTTCAATTACACAATACAGTATTGTTAGCTATAGTCACCATGATTTACATTAGATCCTCAGATCTTATTCATCTTACAGTTGAAAGTCTGCACCCTTTTACCAGCTTCTCCCTATTTCCCCCACCCCCCAGCCCCTGGCAACCCCTTTTCTACTTTCTGTTTCTATGAGTTTGACTTTTCCGTTTTTATTTTTTAAGATTCCACAAATAAGTGATACCATGCAGTTTTTGTCTTTCCCTGTCTGGCTTATTTCACTCAGCATAATGCCCTCAAGCTCCATCCATGTTGTGGCAAATGGCAGGATTTCCTTCTTTCTCACGGCTGAACAATATTCCATTGTATGTATATACTACATCTTCTTTATCTACTCATTCATGGATGGACACTTAGGTTGCTTCCAAGTCTTCGCTATTGTGAATAATGCTGCTATGAACATGGGGGTACAGATATCTCTTCAATATTCTGTTTTCATTTCTTTGAAAATATACCCAGAAGTGGGATTCTTGGATCATATGATAGTCTTACTTCTAATTTTTAAGGAACCTCCATATTGTTTTCCACAGTGGCTGTACCAATTTATGTCTCTATCAACAGTGAATAAGAGTTCCCTTTTCTCCACATTCTCACCAACACTTGTTATCTCTTGCCTTTTATTTTTTTGGGGGGGTGAGGGAGATTGGCCCCGAGCTAACAGCTGTTGACAATCTTCCTCTTTTTGCTTGAGGCTGCTGAAGTAGAGCACACAAGCTTAACCACTACACCCCCAGGCTAGCCCTTCTCTTGCCTTTGTGGTAATAGTCATTCTAACAGATGTGAGGTGATATCTTGTTATAATTTTGATTTGCATTTCTCTGATGATTAGTGATGTCGAGCACCTTTTCATGTACCTGTTGGCCATTTGTGTGTCTTCTTTGGAAAAATGTCTATTGACTTTTTCTGCCCATTTTTTATTTGGAGTGTTTGTTTTTTGCTAATGAGTTGTAGAAGTTCTTTCTTTTTAACCATTTTTTACAGTTCAGAGGCATTAAGTACACTTACACTGTTGTACAACTGTCACCATCATCCATCTCCAGACTTTTTCATTTTCCCCAACTGAAACTCTGTACCTATTTAACAATACCCCCTATGCCCTCTCCCCACAAGCCCTTGGCAACCGCCATGCTGCTTTATGTCTTTATTTATTTTACTGCTCTAGGTACGTCATATATGTGGAATCATACAATATTTGTTCTTTTGTAATTGGCTTGTTTCACTTAACATAAGGTCTTCAAGGTTCAATGTTGTAGCATGTATCAGAATTTCATTCCTTTTTAGGGCTGAATAATATTCCCTTGTGTATATAAACCACATTTTGCTTATCTATTCATCCATCAGTGGGCACTTGGGTTGCTTCCACCTTTTGGCTGTTGGGAATGGTGCTGCTATGAACACTGGCGTACGGATATCTGCTTGAGTCCCTGCTTACAAATATTTTGGATTTATACCCAGAAGTGGAATTACTAGATCAAATGGGTAACTCTATTTTTAATTTTTTGAGGAACTGCCATACTGTTTTCCACAGTGGCTGCATTTCACATTCCAATTCTCAATGCACAAGGGTTCCAATTTCTCCACTTCGTTGCTAACACTAGTTTTCTGATTTTTTAAATAATAGCCATCCTAATGGATGTCTTGTATGTATTTTTTTAGATTTGTTCCTAGTTTATATTTTCTTAATAATATAAATGGCATCTTTTCTCAATTTCCACGTTTTAAAAAATATTTTTAGTTTGAAATAATTTTAGAGTTAAAAAAATTGCAAAAATAGTACACAGAATTCCCATTTATCCTTTGCCCAACTTCCCCTAATGTTAGCATCTTACATAACCATAGTACAATTATCTAAACCAGGAAATTAGTGTTGACACAATACTATTAACTAATCTAGAGATCTTACTTGAATTTTGCAAATCATCCCACTAATGTTTTCCTGGTCTGGAATCCAATCTAGGCTCTCTCGCTCCATTTAGCTGGCATGTCGTCTTCATCTCTCCAATCTGGAAAGGTTCCTAACACTTCTTCCTTTACGCTTCGACACTTTCAAAAGTACTAGTCAGTTATTTCGTAGAATGTCCCTAAATTTGTTTGGTGTTTTTGCATGATTATATTAATTATGCATTTTTGCACAGTTAGTTATGCATTTTTGGCAAAAATACCTCAGAAGTGATCATGTGCCCTTCTTACTGCATGATATCAAGGGGTACATGATGTCAACATATCCCATTACTGGTCATTTTAACTTCAATCATACAGTTGAAGTGGTGTCTGCCAAGTTTCTTCACTATAAAGTCACTGTCTTTCTCTTTGTAATAGGTAAGCATCTTGTGGGGAGATAACTTGAGACTGTGCAAATATTTGCTTCTCATATTTTCATCCTCTAATTTTAATACTGAACAATGATTCCTGTCTGCAACAATTAACTGACGTGCTTGCCAAGTGGTGATTTTCTGTTTTCATCATTCCTTCTATATTCATTAATGTAGAATTCTATTGTGAATAGCTGTCCTTTTCCCCCCGTTTGTTTATTCAATTACTCATTTATATCAGGTATATTTATTCTATAGATTATAATCTATTACTAACATTATTATTTTGTTGCTAAAATTGTCCCAGACTTGGTCATTAGAGGCTCTTTCTGTTTGGCTCCTGTGCCCTTTTGACATGTTCCATCATTTGGGGGGCATGACCTTACTTTCTGGTACCACAAGACATTTCTCACTCGTCCTGTGCTTTCCCTGCCCCAGCCCTGGAATCAACCATTTCTCCAAAGAACTCTGGTTCTTTTATTTAGAAACCAAGATCTGAGTACTAGGTGTGATCATTTCTACTCAGGGGTTATTGCTTCTAGGCCATCTCAGTGGACAGAGCTAGAAAATATATCTACACACTTACTGCTATCTCCATCTCTATGTCATCACGAGTTCATATTGCTACCTTTGATTCCTATCGAACACCGTCTTCATTCCAGTCTCCCCCGTCCTTAGTTGTAGCTTCTTTTTCTAACAGAGAGAAATGAAGCTGTTATTATTGACAGTACAGTTGCTTATTTGCTTAAATCCAGTACACACATGAAGTAGTTTCAGAATTGCAAATTCATATCCCTGTGAAAAACAAATTCACTAACAAGAGTGCGATATTTTTGTACAATTCTTATCTTCAGCTTTATAATATATAGTCAACATACTGTTTTTCAAATTTCTTAGGTTAGTTCTTTTCTTCCCTATTCCCTTCAACGTGGCTATGCTATTTATTGTAATACAGTTAGGTTGACTTGTTACTGTTTTGGTTTCCTCCTCATCCTGATTGAATCCAATTAATTTTTTATTGGGGGCCTGGCTGCATGTGAAACATTGCTATGGTTCTAAAAGTCAGAATTATACAAAAGCTACACTCAGAGAAGTATCCCCCCCAGCCCTTCCTCCCCATTCCATTCCCTCATTCTTTTCACCTGTTCCCACCCACTCACTCTCATAGATAACCAATCTCAGTAGTTTTTGACATATCCTTCCTGTATTTTTTCCCACAAATGAGCATATACCTGTATATTCTCTTATGTCCCTTTTGTTATATGAAGAGTAGCATACTACGGATACTCTTGAGCATATTGCTTTTTTCACTTACCTCTTATGGCCTGAAAATCATTCCATATCAGTTCATACAAATTTTCCTCATTCTTTTTTACAGCTGCATGATATTCCATTATGTGGATGTACCACCACTATTCTACCGTCCTCCTATAATATGGACATTTAGGTTGTTCCCAACATTTTGTAATACAATCAGTACTGCCGTGAATAATCTTGTGTATATTTATTTTCTTATCGTTGGTCTCTAAGACCACCCCCAGGTTCTGTGATTCACTTGAAGCACTCAGAGACCTCAGAAGTTGATATACTCACAGCTAAAATTTATTACAGCAACAGGATATCAAGCAAGGTCAATAAAGGGAAAATAGGTATTGGGTGGAGTCTAGAGGATACCAGGCACCAGCTTCCAATAGTACTCTCTCCGTGGAATTACACAGGACGCCCTTACATCTCCAGCAACGCGTGTCAAGTCTTTTCTGCCAGGGAGCCTTCCTTGAGCCTAGGAGTCCAGGGTTTTTACTGGGGCTCTACCTAATGACTTCACAATGAACTGCAGTAACCGAAACTTCACTACCCGACTTCAGCCCTCAAGAAGGAAAGGAAATGTTCGCCATAAGGCACAAACCACCTAGACAGGCTGGTACACAGTGGTTCTAAGCTCCAAGCATGCAGAACACTCATCAGTTAGTAGCACAGGGCACACTCCACGAGCTCAATTCCCAGAAGCCAGGAAGGAATAACTTCCCAGAAGATATTGCCAAATTGGCCTTCAGAAGGGTTGTACCAGTTCACATTCTCGCCAACAATGTAGGAAAGAGCTTGTTTCCTCACAGCCTCACCAACAAAATGGGTTGTCATAATTTTAATTTTTGTCGATACAACAGTTAAGAAGTGTTTCTTAGTATTGTTGTAATTTGCATCTCTCTAATGTCAAGTGAATTTGAACACTGTTCCATTAAATGGTATATTTTTACAAACTTAATTGTTTTGGGTTTACAGACATGTAATTGACTTATATATTCACATTATAGCCAGCCAGCTCGCTAAGGTCTCCTATTGTTTCTAATTATTTGTAGAGTCTTTTGAGTTTGGTTTCTTCTTTCCAATCTTTGTGCTTTTTGTTTCTCTTTATCTCATTGCGTTGGCTGGGGCCGCCAGTACAATGCTGAATGGGTGACTGTGGGCATCTTTGTCTTGGAATTTTAAAGGAATAATTCTAATGTTTCCCTCTTAGGATTTTTTTTTGAATGGGTAGGGCATAGATTCTCTGTATTAGATCAAAGAAGTTCCAATTTTTCCATTTTTTTAAAAATCACAAATCAGTGTTGAATGTTATCAAATGCATTTTCTGTATTTATAAACATGATCATATGGTTTTTCTCCTTTAATCTATTAAACATGATAAAGATTTGTATATTTTCTGATAGTAAAACAATCTTTGCATTTCGAGGTTAAAATTACCTTGACCATGGTATATTCTTCCTATTTATGCACTATCAAATTTGATTTACTAATATCGTATTTAGGCTTTTTCCATCGATTTTTATGAATGAAATGCATCTGTAATTTCCTTTCTGTACTGTAATTTTCTAGTTTTATTATCAAAGTTAGAATGATTTGGGAATGTATCTCTTTTCCTATTCTCTGAAACAATTTGTACAAACTGGAATGATCTGTTCCATAAAAGTTTGGTAGACCTATAAAATGGTTTGGGTCTGGTGTTTTCTTTGTAGAAAGATTCTTAACTTCTGCTTTCATTTCTTTAATCACTATAGAACTTTTAAGGCTTTCTCTTTATTCTTAAGTCTATATTGATTCATTTTGTTTTAGGAATTTAGTTCATCTATGTTTCAAAATCATTAACATAAAGTTGATGTTAGTATTTAGTTAATATTTTTAATCTTCCTGTATCTTTATAATCATTTTTGCATATATAAAAGACTTATTTGTACTTTTTGTCTTTTTCATTTTTTATTTAATTTCACCAGAGGTTTGTCTAACTTACTCATCTGTTCGAAGCAACAATTTTGGGCTTTGTTGATTCTCTTCTTATATTTTTGTTTTCTATTTCCTTTATTTCTGTCTTAACTTTATTGTCTCCCTCCTTTACTTATTTGAATTTATTCTATTCTTTTTCACTTCTTATGATGTATATTTACTTTATTAATTTCAATCTTTCTGATTTTCTATTATAAAGCAGTTAAAGCTATAAATTTCCCATAAAGTACCACTATTTGTACCACCTACAAGTTTTGATATGTTATAGTTTTCATTATCAGTCATTTATAAATTTTTTTTATTGAGTTAATGAGAGGTTACAATCTTGTGAAATTTCAGTTGTACATTAATGTTTGTCAGTCATGTTGTAGGTGCACCACTTCACCCTTTGTGCCCACCCCCCACTCCACCTTTCCCCTGGTATCCACTAAACTGTTCTTAGTCCATAATTTTAAATTCCTATATGAGTGGAGTCATACACAGATTATCCTGCTCTCGCTGGCTTATTTCACTTAACATAATTCCCTCAAGGTCCATCCATGTTATTGCAAATGGAATGATTTTGTTCTGTTTTACAGCTGAGTAGTATTCCATTGTATATATGTACCACATCTTCTTTATCCATTCGTCTGTTGCTGGGCACTTAGGTTGCTTCCATGTCTTGGCTATTGTAAATAATGCTGCAATAAACATTGGGTGCACAGGACTTTTGGGATTGCTGACTTCAAGCTCTTTGGATAAATACCCAGTAGTGGGATGGCTGGATCGTATGGTAGTTCTATTTTTAATTTTTTGAGGAATCTCCATACTGTTTTCCATAGTGGCTGCACCAGTTTGCATTCCCACCAGCAGTGTATGAGGGTTCCTTTTTCTCCGCAACCTCTCCAACATTTGTTACTATTAGTTTTAAATATTTTTGTCATTCTAATGGGTGTAAGGTGATATCTTAGTTTAGTTTTGATTTGCATTTCCCTGATGATCAGCGATGATGAGCATCTTTTCATGTGCCTATTGGCCATCAGTATATCTTCTTTAGAGAACTGTCTGTTCATGTCTTCAGCCCATTTTTTGATTGGGTTGTTTGATGTTTTGTTGTTGAGTTGCGAGAGTTCTTTATATATGATGGATATTAAGCCTTTGTCAGATACATGACTTGCAAATATTTTTTCCCAGTTAGTGGGTTGTTTTTTTGCTTCAATCTTGTTTTCATTTGACTTGAAGAAGCTCTTTAATCTGATGAAGTCCCATTTGTTTATTCTTTCTATTGTTTCCCTTCTCTGAGAAGGCATGGTGTCCGAAAAGATCCTTTTAATACTGATGTCAAAGAGTGTACTGCCTACGTTTTCTTCCAGAAGCCTTATGGTTTCAGGTCTCACCTTTAGGTCTTTGATCCATTTTGAGTTTATTTTGGTGAATGGTGAAAAAGAATGGTCAATTTTCATTCTTTTACATGTGGCTTTCCAGTTTTCCCAGCACCATTTGTTGAAAAGACTTTCTTTTCTCCATTGGATGCCCTCAGCTCCTTTGTCAAAGATAAGCTGTCCATAGATGTGTGGTTTTATTTCTGGGCTTTCAATTCTGTTCCATTGATCTGTGCACCTGCTTTTGTACCAGTACCATGCTGTTTTCATTACTGTAGCTTTGTAGTATGTTTTGAAGTCAGGGATTGTGATGCCTCCCATTTTGTTCTTTTTTCTCAGGATTGCTTTAGAAATTCGGGGTCTTTTGTTGCCCCATGTGAATTTTGGGATTCTTTGTTCTAATTCTGTAAAGAATGTCATTGGGATTCTGATTGGGATGGCGTTGAATCTGTAGATTGCTTTAGGTAGAACGGACATTTTAACTATGTTTATTCTTCCAATCCATGTACATGGAATGTCTTTCCATCTCCTTATGTCGTCATCCAATTCTCTCAGAAAGGCCTTGTAATTTTCATTATATAGGTCCTTCACTTCCTTAGTTAAATTTACCCCAAGGTATTTTATTCTTTTTGTTGCGATTGTGAATGGTATTGTGTTCTTGAGTTCTTTTTCTGTTGGTTCATTACTGGAGTATAGAAATGCTACTGATTTATGCAAATTGATTTTATACCCTGCAACTTTGCTGTAGTTGTTGATTACTTCTAACAGTTTTCCAATGGATTCTTTGGGGTTTTCTATATATAAGATCACGTCATCTGCAAACAGGGAGAGTTTCACTTCTTCCCTCCCTATTTGGATTCCTTTTATTCCTTTTTCTTGCCTGATTGCTCTGGCCAGGACCTCCAGTACTATGTTAAATAAGAGTGGTGATAGAGGGCATCCTTGTCTCGTTCCTGTTTTCAGGGGGATGGCGTTCAGTTTTTGCCCATTGAGTATGTTGTTGGCTATGGGTTTGTCGTATATGGCCTTTATTATGTTGAGGTAGTTTCCTTCTATGCCCATTTTGTTCAGAGTTTTTATCATAAATGGCTGTTGGATCTTGTCAAATGCCTTCTCTGCATCTATTGAGATGATCATGTGGTTTTTATTCCTCAGTTTGTTGATGTGGTGTATCACGTTGATTGATTTGCGGATGTTGAACCATCCCTGTGTCCCTGGTATGAATCCCACCTGATCCTGATGTATGATTCTTTTGATGAATTGCTGAATTCTGGTTGCCAAAATTTTGTTTAGAATTTTTGCATCTATGTTCATCAGTGATATTGGCCTGTAGTTCTCTTTTTTCGTGGTGTCCTTATCAGGTTTTGGTATCAGCGTGATGTTGGCCTCATAGAATGTGTTAGGAAGTGTTCCATCTTCCCTAATTTTTTGGAATAGCTTGAAAAGGATAGGTATTAAATCCTCTCTGAAAGTTTGGTAGAATTCCCCAGGAAAGCCATCTGGTCCTGGGGTTTTATTCTTTGGGATGTTTTTGATTGCTGTTTCAATCTCTTTCCTTGTGATTGGTCTGTTCAAATTGTCTGCCTCTTCTTGAGTGAGCTTTGGGAGATTGTAGGAGTCCAAGAATTTATCCATTTCCTCTAGGTTAGCCATTCTGTTGGCATATAGTTTTTTGTAGTATTCTCTCATAATCTGTTGTATTTCTGCAGAGTCTGCTGTTATTTCTCCTTGCTCATTTCTGATTTTGTTTATTGAGCTTTCTCCCTTGTTTTCTTTGTAAGTCTGGCTAGTGGTTTGTCAGTTATATTTATCTTCTCAAAAAACCAGCTGTTTGTCTCATTGCTCCTTTCTACTGCCTTTTTCGTTTCAATAGTATTTATTTCTGCTCTGATTTTTATTATTTCTCTCCTTCTGCTCCCTTTGGGCTTCATTTGTTCTTTTTTCTCTAGTTCAGTTAGGTGTGCTTTAAGGTTGCTCATTTGGGATTTTTCTTGTTTGTTGAGATGTGCCTGTATTGCGATGAATTTTCCTCTTAATACAGCTTTTGCTGTATCCCATATGAGTTGGTATGGCATGCTATCATTTTCATTTGTTTCCAGGTATTTTTTTATTTCTTCTTTAATTTCTTCAATGATCCATTGCTTGTTCAGTAGTGTGTTGTTTAGTCTCCACATCTTTGTGCCTTTCTCAGCTTTTTTCTTGTAATTAATTTCTAGCCTTATAGCACTATGATCTGAGAAGATGCTTGTTATTATTTCCATTTTTTTAAATTTGTAGAGGCTTGCCTTGTTTCCCAACATATGGTCTATCCTAGAGAATGTTCCATGTGCACTTGAGAAGAATGTGTATTCAGCTCTTTCAGGGTGGAGTGATCTATATATGTCTATTAAGTCCAATTGTTTTAGTTTTTCATTTAGCTCCACTATTTCCTTGTTGATTTTCTGTCTGGATGATCTGTGCATTGATGTGAGTGGGGTGTTGAGGTCCCCTACTATTATTGTGTTGTTTTTAACATCTTCCTTTAGGTCTGTTAATAGTTGCTTTATGAATCTTGGTGCTCCTGTGTTGGGTGCATAGATATTTATAAGTGTTATTTCTTCTTGATGAAGTGTCCCTTTGATCACAATATATTGTCCCTCTGTGTCTCTCTTTACCTGTCTTATTTTGAAATCCACTTGGTCTGATATGAGAATTGCAACACCTGCCTTTTTTCCTTGCTATTTGCTTGAAGTATTGTCCTCCACCCCTTCACCCTGGGTCTGTGTTTGTCCTTGGGGCTGAGGTGTGTTTCCTGGAGGCAACAAATTGTTGGATCGTGTTCTTTAATCCATTTTGCCACTCTGTGTCTTTTTATTGGAGAGTTCAATCCGTTCACATTGAGAGTGATTATTGATGCATGTGGACTTAGTGCTATTAATCTGTCACTCATTATCTTGTTTTGCTGCGTTTCTTTTCCTGTTTGCTTTAGACTACCCATTTAATACTGCAATTTCGTATGCTGGGTTTCTTAGATTTTTCCTTATTTATGATTTGTCACTCTGTTCTGTACTTTATTTTAGTGTCTACCTTGATGTTTGTATTTAGAATCTCGTGTATAATATAGTCTATTCTCTGGTGGTCTCTTACTTACTTGACCAATACTGATTTAGACATTTGCTCTTCCCCTCCCAAATAATTATTTTCATTTTTTATTCCAACTCTTCTTATTAATTGGTAGTTAGTGTGCTAAGATTGTCCTTGTTTTGGTAGTTTCCTTACCTTTACCCTAATGCTATAATTCAATATTTGCTATCCTGTTCTGGTTCTATCCATCAGTCTCCCTAGTCTGTGGATTGTGTCCCCTTTCTCCCTTTTTTCTTTTTTCAGGTATGAGAGCCTTCTTGAGGATTTCTGGTAATGGAGGGCTTTTAGTTACAAATTCCCTTAACTTTCGTTTGTCTGGAAAAGATTTAATTTCTCCCTCATATCTGAAGGAAATTCTAGCTGGATAGAGTATTCTTGGCTTAAGATTTTTATCCTTTAAAGCTTTGAAAATGTCACTCCATTCTCTCCTAGCTTGTAGGGTTTCTGTAGAGAAATCCGCTGACAGTCTGACAGGGGCTCCTTTATAGGTTATTCTCTTTTTTTTCCTTACTTCCCTGAGTATTCTTTCCTTATCATTCCTTTTTGCCAACTTTACTACTATGTGCCTTGGGGTAGCTCTTTTTACATTGACAAATCTAGGAGATCTAAAACCCTCCTCTACACACATTTCTCCGTCGATCCCTAGATTTGGGAAGTTCTCTTCAATAATTTCATTAAGCACACTTTCTGCTCCATTTTCCTTTTCCATATTCTCGGGAATTCCTATGATCCTTATGTTCTTACTCCTCATTGAATCCATTATCTCTCGGAGATTTTCCTCATTTTTTTTAATTCTTAGTTCTCTTTCTTCCTCTCTCTGGCGCCATTCAGCCTGTGTATCTTCGATTATGCTAATTTTCTCCTCTATGTTATCTACACAGGCATTCAGGGAATCCGTATTCTGTTTTATCTGGTCCATTGTGTTTTTCATCTCAAGTAATTCTGTTTGATTTTTCTTTATGATTTGAATCTCTTTTGTGAAGTAACTCCAGAACTCGGCTTGTTTCTCTATCTTCCTCTCTACCTCATTGAGTTTTTTGATTATAGCTGCTCTGAAGTCATTATCACTTAGTTTACCTAATTCCAAGTCCTCAGGACTTAATTCTATGTTTTTATTGTTTTCCTTCTGGTCTGGGGCTTTTATAAATTGCTGGATGGTAGAGGAGTGGTTTTTTCGCATGGTGGTAGAATTCGGTTGCAGTTACAGCCTGTCGCCACTAGATGGCGGTCGAGAGCCACGTGTTATGAGCTCTCCGCGTTGGGGCAAGATGGCTGCGCCCACTGGCTTTGCCTGGGGGGAGGGGCTGTTACACGTGCAGGTCTGGGTTCAGATCAGTTCTGTTCTCTGGTCTCCCAAGGCCCTTGGTTTATGGGGTCCCCGCATACGGAAGCTTTCCCCCCGTCAGTGGGTTTCCACTGAACCAGCGGCAGGAGTCCTGGATGATCCCCCGGTCGCGCGGCCCCTCCCCCACTCCTTCCTGACCCATGCCCCAGCGATCGCAGACTCTAGGGGAGGGAGCGATGTTCTCTCCTACCATTCCAGCGCCTCCGAGGCTGTAAGTAGGGTTTATGATCTCCGCCTTCTTGGTATTGTAGGTCTCTAACAAGCTGGCATTATGTTTATTCTCTGAAATTCAGTTCTTCCAATCTTTTGTTGTATTTTGGAGGGGAGAGAATCCCAGGTCAGCTCACCCCGCCATTTTGCTCCGCCCCTCCTCCCATTTATAAATATTTTTGTTTCCATTATGATCTCTTCTTTGACTTCTGACATTTTTTTAACTTAAAAGATATGAATATTTATGAAAATAAACTTAAAATTATATATATTCCTTGTTCATGGGTTAGAAGACTCCGTATTATTTTTAAGACGTCAATTCTTCCCAACTTGACCTATAGATTCAGTACAATCTCAATCAAAAGCACAGCAAGCTGTTTTACAGACATCAGCAAACTGATTCTGAGGTTCACATGGAAAGGCAAAAGACCTAGGATAGCCAACACGATAGTGAAGAAGAGCAGAACTGGAGGACTCACACTACCTGATTCCAAGACTTACTGTAAAGCTACTATAATCAAAATAGCACGGTATTGGCAAAAAAAAAAAAACCTACAAAACTTCTAGAAAAAAACAGGAGAAAATCTAGATGACCTTAGGTTTGGCAATGAAGTTTTAGATACAACACCAAAAGCAAAATCTATGAGAGAAAAAAATTGATAAGTTGGACTTTATTAAAATTAAAAACTTCTGCTCTGCAAAAGATGCTGTTAGAACAAAAAGGCAAGCCACAGACTGGAGAAAATGTTTGCAAAACATATATCTCATAAAACACTTGTATCCAAAATATACAAAGAACTCAAAGCTTAACAAGAAAATAAGCATCCCAATTAAAAAAAGAGAAAAAGATCCAGAGAGATAATTCACCAAAGAAGATATACAGATGGCAAATAAGCATGAGAAAAGATGCTCAACATTATTTGTCACTGAGGAATTACAATTTAAAAGAATGAGAAAAAATGAAAGAATGAGATACACTGCATGTCTATTAGAATGGCTAAAATCCAATAAACTGACAGTACCGATTGCTAGCAAGGATGCAGAACGACAAGGATTCTCAGTCATTGCTGGTGGGAGTGCAAAATGGCACAGCAACGTTGGAAGACAGTTTGGCAGTTTCTCACACAGCTAAACATAGCTTTACCATATGATCCAGCATTTGTGTTCTAGGTATTTACCCAACTGGTTTGAAAACTATGTCTACACAGAAACCTGCATGCAAATGTTTATACCAGCTTTATTCACAATTGCCAAACACTGGAAGCAACCAAAATGTCCTTCAAGAGGTGAACGGATAAACTGTGGTATGTGGATATAGTGGAATATTATTCAGTGATTTTTTTAAAAGATGAGTTATTAAGCCATGAAAAGATGTGAATGACCCTTAAGTGCATATTGCTAAGCGAAAGAAGCCAATATGAAAAGGATGTATACTGTATGTTTCCAGCTATATGACATTCGGGAAAAGGCAAGATATACAATAAAAAGATCAGTGGTTGCCAGGTGTTTGAGAGGAGAGAGGAGTGTTCAATAAATAGAGCACAGGAGATTTTTTAGGGTGGTGAAACTTCTGTGGCACTCTAATGTCGGGTACATGTGCCTATGCATTTGTCAAAAACCATAGGACTTTACAGCACAAAGAGTGAACCTTAATGTATACAAATTAAAAAATAATAATTTAGGAGATTAGGGGATCCCAGGATGGAATGCAACTGTGATAAGTGAATATAACTGTATTAGAAATATATGAAAAATACACTGGAATTTTAAATTAAGCTGTTTGATTTAATTGCATTATAGTCAGAAGACAGGTCTACATGGTACCTATTCTTTGAAATTTGTTGAGGCTTACATTATTGCCGAGTACATGGTAAACTTTCACAAATGCCCCAAGTAGGCTTGAGAAAAATGCGTATTCTCTAATTGTTAGATGTAGAATTTTATAAATGGCCATTCCATAAAGCTTGCTAATTGTGTTTGTTGTTCAAATATTCTCTGTCTTTGCTAAATTTCTATAATTTGACCCCCTGAAAAAGAGGCATTGATATTTCTCATTATGTTATTGGAGCTGTCAATTTCTCCTGTTTGTTATACCCATTATTTTGTGTATTTGAAGACATTTATTAGGTTCATATATATTTAAAATTAATATTTTTGGTGTACTGAAACTTTTGTTTTTAGGTGAAGTCTCTATTCCAAATGATGCTTCATCTTTATGTTGTTTGGTAGTAACATAGCTAAATCAGCTTTCTTTTGATTGATGTTTGCCTACTGTAACGTTTTCCATCCTTTTACTCTCGGTCTTTTCCTGTCTTTACGCTTTGGGTGTGCCATCTTACAGGGTGACCAAGTGGTCACCCAAATCAAAACCCGTATGAGAGGGAAAGGGACACTATGAATCACCACACTAGCACAAAAGACATAAATTGGGTATGTTCTGGGAAAACTGGGAAAGCTTGGCCACCCTATTTAAAAACAGCATATTAATTTTATTTTTCAAAAGCTCAATCCAACCATCTCCTTTAACTAGTGATAATCAATATACTTTGACTCATTTCTCCAATCACAATTATTGCAATCCACTTTTTCTGTGTTTCCTTTGTTTTTTTCTCTTTCCTTGATTTTTTTCTGGATTGAGATTTTGTTTTTGTTTTTCCCATTAGTCTACGTTTTTCCATTACTGTTTCCTGGCTATATAATTGTCCTGGTTATCATTGAAGTTTTATCGTGCAAATGTAACTCTGAAGTCTTGCCTTTCCTCTCCTACACCCCAAACAATAGAAAGGTTCTGGGACACTCTGGCTCTGGTGTCCCCTCCTGACATAGTATTGTTGCCCATCATTTGATCTTTTTTTTTTTTAACTCTACAATTTGGACAAATTTTTATTATTTAATACAATCCGTATTTGGATTTGCTTACATCTTTACCATTTTGATTGCTCATTATTGCATCTCAGACTGTCCTCCTGAGATAATTTTCCTCCTTCTTATCCTTTACAAGTTTCATTAATCAGGTCTCTTGCACGTATGCTCCCTCAATTTTTGACTATCTATAACTCTTTATTTTACAGTAGTTCTTGACAGATAATTTTACTGAGTAGACAATTCTAGGTTGGCTATTATCTTCTATCGACATTTTGAAGGTGTTCTTCACTCTCTTCTGATTTCCTATTGCTTAACCACTTTTGTTTCTTAACAGACGACTGTGGACACTACTCATTTGTTCATGATCTGTCTTTTCTCTAGATGTTTTTGAAGATCTTTTCTTTTGTCGCTGGTGTTCTACGTTTCATTGCAATGTGTCTAGCCTTAGCTTTCTTTTTTATTTATCCTGTTTGGGATATACTGTATCCTGAATTTAAGGATTCATGTTTTTCTAGTTTTAGAAATTTATTGCTTTTATCTCTTTGAATATCTCTTTTCTGTTTCTCATATTGGGCCTCCAACTAGATGCATGTTAAATCTTCTATCTTCCAAGTCTCTTTACATCTCTTTCACATTTCAACTGTATATTCCAGTTTACTTATTCTTTGTGTCGAATCTGTTTAATCCTCCTAGTAGTGTTTGTACCTCAACAACAATTTGTTATCCACAAGTTTTTATTTTTAGAAGTTCAGTGTCTTCCCTTCAAAGGTGTCTACTTTTTGCTGATTCTTGTTGTAAGTTAATCTTTGTAATTACAACTTTTATTTCTTTAAAATGTTTGCATACGTGATATTGTTCTGTATTCTCTATCTGACAATTTCAACATCTGCACTCTGAATGTGCTGTTTGTTTTTTCTGTTGACTCAGAATGGCTTGTCTTCTCATGTGTTTGATAATTTTTTATGTTGAGGTCATAATAGTTTATAACTGTGAAATTTCAGTTGTACATTGTTATTTGTCAGTCACCATATAAATGTGCCCCTTTACCCCTTGTGCCCACCTCCCAACCCCTTTCCCCTGTGGTAACCACTAATCTGTTCTCTTTGTCCATGTGTTTGTTTATCTTCCACATATGAGTGAAATCATATGGTGTTTGTCTTTCTCTGTCTGGCTTATTTCGCTTAGCATAATTCTCTCAAGGTGCATCCGTGTCATTGTGAATGGGACAATTTCGTGGGTTTTTGATGGCTGAGTAGTATTCCATTGTATATGTATACACCATGTCTTCTTTATCCAATCATCAGTTGATAGGCACTTGGGTTGCTTCAATTTCTTAGCTATTGTGAATAATGCTGCAAAGAACATAGGGGTGCATAAGTCTCTTTGAATTGTTGATTTCAAGTTCTTTGGATAAACACCCAGTCGTGGGATGGCTGGGTCGTATGGTATTTCTATTTTTAATTTTTTGAGAAATCTCCATACTGTTTTCCATAGCGGCTGCACCAGTTTGCATTCCCACCAACAGTGTATGAGCGTTCCCTTTTCTCCAAATCCTCTCCAACATCTGTTATTCTTTGTCTTGGTGATTATAACCATTCTAACAGGTGTAAGGTGATATCTTAGTGTAGTTTTCATTTGCATTTCCCTGATGATTAGTGCTGTTGAACATCTTTTCATGTGCCTATTGGCCATCTGTATATCTCCTTTGGAAAAATGTCTGTTCAGATCCTCTGCCCATGTTTTGATCGGGTTGTTTTGTCAGTGGTGTTGAGTTGTGTGAGTTCTTTGTATGTTTTGGAGGTTAACCCCTTATCAGATATATAATTTGCAAACGTTTTCTCCCAGTTGGCGGGTTGTCTTTTTGTTTTGTTCTTGATTTCCTTTGCCTTGGAGAAGCTCTTTAGTCTGATGAAGTCTCACTTTATTTTTTCTTTTGTTTCCCTTGTCTGAGTAGGCATGGTATTTGAAAAGATCCTCCTAAGACCGATGTCGAAGGGTCCTGCCTGTATTTTCTTCAAGGAGTTTTATGGTTTCAAGTCTTACCTTCAAGTCTTTGATCCATTTTGAGTTAATTTTTGTGAATGGTGTAAGATAATGATCTACTTTCAATCTTTTGCATGGTGCTGTCCAGGTTTCCCAACACCATTTATTGAAGAGACTTTCCTTTCTCCATTGTATGTTCTTAGCTCCTTTGTCAAAGATTAGCTGTCCATAGGTGTGTGGGTTTATTTCTGGGCTTTCAATTCTGTCCCGTTGATCTGTGTGTCTGTTTTTGTGCCAGTACCATGCTGTTTTGATTTCTATAGCTTTGTAGTATATTTTGAAGTCAGGGAGTGTGACGCCTCCAGTGTTGTTCTTTTTTCTCAGGATTGCTTTAGCTATTCAGGGTCTTTTGTTGCCCCATACAAATTTTAGGAGTCTTTGCTCTATTTCCGCAAAGAATATCATTGGGATTCTGACTGCGATTGCATTGAATCTGTAAATTGCTTTAGATATTATGGACATTTTAACTATATTCTTCCAATCCATGTGCATGGAATATCTTGCCATTTCTTTATGTCATCATTGATTTCTTCAATAATGTCTTATGGTTTTCATTGTATGTCTTTCACCTCCTTGGTTAAATTTATTCCTGGATTTATTTTTTTTGTTACAAGTGTAAATGGTATTGTATCCTTGAGTTCTCTTTCTGTCAGTTTATTAGAGTACAGAAATGCAACTGATTTTTGCATGTTTATTTTGTACCCTGCAACTTTGCTGTAGTTGTTGATTATTTCTGATAGTTTTCTGATGAATTATTTACCATTTTCTATATATGGAGTCATGTCATCCACAAATAGAAACAGTTTCACTTCTTCCTTGACAATTTGGCTACTTTTTATTTCTTTTCTTGCCTAATTGTTATGGCCAAAACCTCTAGTAGTATGTTGAATAGGAGTTGTGAGAGTGGGCACCCTTGTCTTGTTCCTGTTCTCGGGGGATGGCGTTCAGTTTTTCCCCATTGAGTATGATGTTGGCTGTGGGTTTGTCATATATGGCCTTTATTATGTTGAGATAATTTCCTTCTATACCCATTTTGTTGATAGTTTTGATCATAAATGGCTGTTGGATCTTGTCAAATGCTTTCTCTGCATCTATTGAGATGATCATGTGGTTTTTATTCCTCATTTTGTTAATGTGGTGTATCACATTGATTGATTTGCAGATGTTGAACTACCCCTGTGTGCCTCGTGTACATCCCACTTGATTGTGGTGTATGATCTTAATGTATTGCTGTATTCAGTTTGCCATTATTTTGTTGAGGACTTTTGCATCTATGTTCATCAGAGATATTGGCCTGTAGTTTTCCTTCCTCGTTTGGCTTTGGTATCAGGGTGATGTTGGCCTCATGGAATGTGTTAGGAAGTGTTCCACCTTCCTCAGTTTTTTGGAATAGTTTGAGAAGGATAGGTATTAAATCTTTAAGTGTTTGATAGAATTGTCCACAGAAGCCATCTGGTCCTGGATTTTCATTTTGGGGGAGGTTTTTGATTACTGTTTCAATCTCTTTACTTGTGATTGGTCTATTCAGATTCTCTATTTCTTCTTGGTTCAGTTTTGGGGGGTTGTATGAATCTAAGAATTTATCCATTTCTTCTAGATTGTCCAATTTGTTAGCATATAGTTTTTCATAGTATTCTCTTATAATCTTTTGTATTTCTGCGATATCCATTGTAATTTCTCCTCTTCCATTTCTAATTTTATTTATTTGAGATTTCTCTCTTTTCTTCTTAGTGAGTCTGGCTAAGGGTTTGTCAGTTTTCTTCTTTTCTCAAAGAACTAGCTCTTTATTTCATTGATCCTTTCTACTGTTTTCTTTTTGTTTCAATTTCATTTACTTCTGCTCTAATTTTTATTACTTCTCTCCGTCTGCTGACTTCAGGCTTTGTTCTTCTTTTTCTAATTCTGTTAGGTGTAGTTTAAGATTGCTTATTTGAGATTTTTCTTGTTTGTTAGGGCGGGCCTGTATTGTTATGAATTTCCCTCTTAGGACTGCTTGTGCTGCATCCCATATGAGTTGGTAGGGTGTATTTTCACTCTCATTTGTCTCCAGAAATTTTTTTTCAATATTTTATTATAAGCATTTTCAAACACACAGAAAAGTTGAATGTATCATATACCCAGCACCTACATTTTACAATTAACATTTTTCTTTTTTTTAATTAGTTTATTTTCAGATGAACATCATATTTCGAATTCTGTGTACATTGCATCTTGTTCACCACCCAAAAACTAATTATAGTCCATCCCCTCACATGTGAGTCTAATCACCCCTTTTGCCCTTCTCCCTCCCCCTTCCCCTCTGGTAACCACCAATCCAATCTCCATTGCTATGTGTTTTTTTGGTCATTGTTTTTATCTTCTACTTATGATCGAGATCATATGGTATTTGACTTTCTCCCTCTGACTTATTTCACTCAGCATAATACCCTCAAGGTCCATCCATGTTGTCACAAGTGGCTGGATTTCATCATTTCTTATGGCTGAGTAGTAGTCCATCATGTATAAATACCACATCTTCTTTATCCATTCGTCCCTTGATGGGCACCTAGGTTGCTTCCATGTCTTGGTTATTGTGTATAATGCTGCAATGAACATAGGGGTGCAAGTATCTTTATGCCTTTGTGTCTTCAAGTTCTTTGGATAAATACCCAGCAGTGGGATAGCTGGATCATATGGTAGATCTATCCTTAATTTTCTGAGGATACTGCATACTGCTTTCCATAGTGGTTGCACCAGTTTGCACTCCCACCAGCAGTGAACAAAGGTTCCCTTCTCTCCACATCCTCTCCAAAATTTGTTGTTTCCTGTCTTGTTAATTACAGCCATTCTGACCGGAGTGAGGTGATACCTCATTGTAGTTTTGATTTGCATTTCCCTGATAGCTAATGATGTTGAGCATCTTTTCATATGCCTGTTGGCCATCCATATATCTTCTTTGGAGAAATCTCTGTTCAGATCTTTTGCCCACTTTCTAATTGGATTGTTGGGTTTTTTGTTGTTGAGCTGTATGAGTTCTTTGTATATTTTGGATATTAACCCCTTATCTGATATATGATTTGCAAATATCTTCTCCCAATTGTTAGGTTGTCTTTTCATTTTGTTGGTGGTTTCCTTTGCTGTGCAGAAGCTTTTTAGTTTGATGTAGTCCCATTTGTTCATTTTTTCTTTTGTTTCCCTTGCCCAGTCAGACATGGGACTTGATATGCTGCTCAGACTGATGTCAAAGAGTGTACTGCCTATGTTTTCTTCTAGAAGTTTCATGGTTTTGGATCTTACATTCAAGTCTTTAATCCATTTTGAGTTGATTTTTGTGCATGGTGTAAGGGAATGGTCTACTTTCATCCTTTTGCATGTGGCTGTCCAGTTTTCCCAACACCATTTATTGAAGAGACTCTCCTTTCTCCATCTTATGCTCTTGGCTCCCTTGTTGAATATTAGCTGTCCATAAACGTGTGGTTCTAGGCTCTCAGTTCTGTTCCATTGATCTGTGTGTCTGTTTTTGTGCCAGTACCATGCTGTTTTGGTTACTATGGCTTTGTAGTATGTTTTGAAATCAGGGAGTGTGATACCTCCAGCTTTGTTCTTTTTTCTCAGGAATCCTTTGGCTATTTGGGGTCTTTTGTTGTTCCATATAAATTTTAGGATTCTTTGTTCTATTTCTGTAAAAAATGTTGTTGGAACTTTGATAAGGATTACGTTGAATGTCTCCAGAAATTTTTTGATTTCTCCGATAATTTTTTCAAAGATCCATTGGTTGTTCAGTAGCATGTTGTTTAGTCTCCACATATTTGTCACTTTCCCAGCTTCTTTCTTGTAGTTGATCTCTAGTTTCACAGAATTATGGTTGGAAAAGGTGCTTGATATGATTTCAATCTTCTTAAATTTATTGAGGCTTGCTTTGTTTCCCAACATATGGTCTATCCTTAAGAATGTTCCCGGGGCTGGCCCTGTGGCCAAGTGGTTAAGTTCACGCACTCCACTGCAGGCGGCCCAGTGTTTCGTTAGTTCGAATCCTGGGCGCAGACGTGGCACTGCTCATCAAACCATGCTGAGGCAGCATCCCACATGCCACAACTAGAAGCACCCACAACAAAGAATATACAGCTATGTACCAGGGGGCTTTGGGGAGAAAAAGGAAAAAGAAAAAAGAATGTTCCATGTGCACTTGAGAAGAATGTGTATTCTTCTGGTTCTGGACAGAGTGTTCTCTATATATCTATTAAGTCCATCTAGAGTTTTTTTGTTAAAATCCACTATTTCCTTGTTGACTTTCTGTCTGGATGACCTCTCCATTGATGTAAGTGGGGTGTTAAGCTCCTCTACTATTATTATGTTATTGTTAATATCTCCTTTTAGGTTTGTTAATAGTTGCTTTATGTACTTAGGTGCTCCTGTGTTAGGTGCATATATATTTATAAGTGTTATGTCATCTTGGTGGAGTGTCCCTTTTATCACTATATACTGCTCCTCTTTGTTTCTCATTATCTGTTTTGTCTTGAAATCTACTTTGTCTGATACAAGTAGAGCAACACTTGCTTTCTCGTTTGCCATTAGCTTGGAGTATCATCTTCCATCCCTTCACTCTGAGCCTGTGTTTGTCTTTAGAGCTGAGATGTGTTTCCTGGAGGCAGCATATTGTTATTCTTGTTTTTTAATCCAGGCCACCACTCTGTGTCTTTTGATAGGAGAATTCAATCCATTTATATTGGGGTGGTTATTGATGTGCGAGGGTTTAATGCTGCCATTTCATCACTCATTTTCTGGTTCTTCTTCATTTCCCTTTTTTCTTGTCCCATGTATTTCAGACTACCAATTCAGCTTGATAGTTCTCTATGATGGTTTTCTTAGTTTTCTCTTTATTTATCATTTATGTCTCTGTTCTGATGATTTGTTTAGTGGTTACCATGAGGTTTGTATAAAAAATCTCATAGATGAGATAGTCCATTTTCTGATAGCCTCTTATTTCCTTTGACTAAGCCAATTCCATCCCTTTCCCCTTCCCCTTCTAAGTTATTATTGTCACAACTTATTCCATCTTGTATTGTGGTTTGTGCTTAAAATGATGAGATTATATTTATTTTTGATGTTTTCCTCCCCTTTATCCTTAATGTTATAATTAAGTGTTTGCTAATCTGTTGTGATAAAGAGCTGCAATTTTCTGATTTTGTCTACCTATTTATCTCCCTTCTCAAGGCTTTGTAACTCCTTTCTTTTCCTCCTTGAGCATTTCTCATGCGGATGGGGTCTTTTGGTGATGAGCTCCATTAGCTTTTGTTTATCTAGGAAAGTTTTTATTTCTCCACCATATCTGAAGGATATTTTCACTGGATAGACTATTCTTGGCTGAAAGTTTTTGTCTTTCAGAATTTTGGATATATCAAAATTCCACTCTCTCCTAGACTATAAGGTTTCTGCTGAGAAATCTGCTGAATGCCTGATAGGAGTTCCTTTATAAGTTATTTTATTCTGCTTTGCTACCCTTAATATTTTTCTTTGTCATTGACTTTTGCCAGCTTTACTACTATATGCCTCAGAGAAGGTCTTTTTACATTGATACAATTAGGAGTTATGATAGCTTCTTTCTCTTGTATTTCCAGCTCCTTCCCCAGGTTTGGGAAGTTCTCAGCTGTTACCTGTTTGAACAAGCTTTCTGCTCCATTCTCCTCCTCTTCTTCCTCTGGAATACCTAGAATCCTTATTTTGTATTTCCTAATTGAGTTGGATGCTTCTCCGAGAATTTCTTCCTGTCTTTTTAGTCTTAGTTCTCTCTCCTTCTCCATCTGAAGCATTTCTATATTTCTGTCCTCCAGACTGCTGATTCTCTCCTCCATAATATCAGCTCTATTGTGGAGGGAGTGCGATTTTTCTTTATCCCATCTATTGTGTTTTTCCACCTCCAACATCTCTGATTGGTTTTTCTTTATAGTTTCAATCTCTTTTGTAAATAAGTTCCTGATTTCACTGAACTATCTGTATTTTCTTGTAACCCATTGATTTTTTTTTATGACAGCTACTTTGAATTCTCTGTCATTTAGATTATAAACTTCTGTGCCTTCAGGATTTATTTCTGGGTGCTTGTCATTTCCCTTCTGGTCTGGAGTATTAATATATCTTTTCATACTGTTTGATGGCATAGATTTGTGCATCTGCTTTGTGATAGTATTTGGTCACAGCTTCCACCTTCTGCCACTGGGTGGAGGTCAAGAGCCATGTATTCTGAGCCCACTGTGATCTGTGGCTTGCTTGCTCACAGCTGCTGCTTTTCTATTGTATGCGCGGGTGCTCTGGCTGACCCACTGAGCTGGTGTGCCAGGTGGGGAGGGGCACTTTCTTTTACCTGCAAAATCCCTGGGGTGTTCTCACTCTGCCCTTGCTATCTGCCCTCTTGGGGTACTAGCTTGATGGAGACATCCCTGAAATAGCTTAGCCCAACCTCTGTGTGGGGCTTTCCCACAGGCTGTGAGGGAACTTGGAGAGTGAAGGTGTTCCTGTGGAGCACTACCCCTCTCCCCCTCCTCTCGGAGCCGCATGTGGTCCTGCACCCTGGATTGCTGCCATTCAGGAGGAAAAGGAGATCCCCTTACCTCCTTCAACTTCCTCCAGGGTGTCCAGCACCTCCACCTTCAGAGGTATAGCTGCCTGGGTCTCTCAGATGTCTTCTGTTCTGTGTGAATGTCCTCTGTTGGTATATGAATGTCCTTTTCATTGTATCTTTGGGGGAGAGTCTGAGGGAAGAGCGCACTCCATGATGCTGATGTCACTCCTCGTGTTTGATGATTTTTGTTTTGAGCTCTTTGCTTGATCTGAATCTGTGGGAGTCTTGCAGGCTTCACTTGGAGAAATTTTCCTTCAGAGAAGGCTTGCTTCTGCTTCTGCTAATAGCCAAGGACCTCTTCAGCCTTGTCAACTCTTTCAATTTTAAGCTTAGTTTCCCCTTCTTGCGGCTGTTCCAAGGTGATATCTTTACAGTCAATATTGCTACCTTACTCCTCACCCTTACTTGCCTTTCCAGTTTGCCTCTATGCTGCTGTATGTCACCTCACCCTTTTCTTGGCCCACTCCCCAAGGCCTGGCTTCAACCTCCATGGTGAAGCCTTCCAGCCACCCACCTTGGCTTCAGTTCCTGGCCATTCCCAATCCAGGTATGTTTTTGGCTTTTGTTTGTTTGTTTTGAAGGAATGGCCCCTGGAGACCTCTTCTACCTTTTGCAAGACTGGTGGTGCCTCAGTGTGTGTGTCAACAAAGTTTCAGTTATGGAGATGTTGTAGGAGAGAGAGCCCCTCAGAACTTAGTCATCCATGACAACACAAGCATAGCATTCTCTAAAACTCTACAAAATCTTAAGTCTACTAAAAATCCCAGATGGGTGGGCCAATGGGGGACAAATTATGTTAACTAAGAACCTTCAGAAGCAAAAGAGGAAACTACACAGAACATCAAGTTTGGAATGCAAATTGTGCCAAGCCAGAGAGGCCAATTTCTGGTCAGTGGCTCTCAGGCCAGACTCTGATATCTATGAAGTGGTGTCAATAGAGATTGAGCTGCATCCTTTCTTTGAACAGATGGCAAGGGAAAGCAACTTCAAGGTAGAGCTCCAAACTCAGCCTTCTTCCAAGATCTTGAACCAGCATGAGACAGCACCACGTCACAATTCCTGGTCTCTGAACATGCTGTTACGCAGATTGAGAGCCACAGAAGGCAAGAAGGATGACAAGTTTTCCAACATCCTGGATGCAGTGGGGGAGTTTGGTACATTCCAGCGGAGGCTGGTGGCCCTCACCTTCATCCCCAATGTCCTGTCGGCCGTATTCATGTTTGCTGACCTCTTCATGTTCACAGCCCAGAAGCCCTATTGCAATGCCAGCTGGATACTGGCAGTGGGCCCCAACCTGTCAGAGGCTGAGCAGTTGAATCTGACCCTGCCCCGAGCACCCAATGGCAGTTTCCTTACATGCCTCATGTACTTGCCTGTGGCCTGGGATCTGGCTTCTATAATCCAATATGGCCTCAACCACACAGAGTCATGCCATGATGGGTGGATCTATCCTGAGACCAAGCAGCGATCACTGATCAATGAGGTGAGCCTTGTCCTGAGTTTTCTGTAGCTACCCTGTAGGCCCAGAGATTTGTCCTCACCTTCACTGAACAATTGGGGAAACTGAGGCTCATGGAGGGGAAGCAATTGGCCCAAGGTCACCCTGCAGAGGCAGGGCCAGGGCAGAAACAGGATTCCTGCTGCCCAGCACTGGCCTCACCTGTCTTAGCCAGGAAGCTACAGTGGATTTAAGGATGGGGCAGCTGTCAGATGGCAGGGTGGCCATCTGTCCAGGGAGTTGCTTCTTCAGTGGTGGCTCTGCCCTCAGAACTCATAGAAGACAGGGAATTGGGGGAAGACGCAGCTTTGAACAGGTACCTCTCTTACAGGGTTTCTCAGCCTAAGCTGCAACCCGGGCCCTTCACAGCTCAGACTTACCCAATTTGAATCTCTAGGCTGGGGCCCAGCATCTGTATTTGGGAAAGGTCTTCGGTGATTCCGGCCTTTGTTCAGTTATCTGTCCACCTATTCTCCATCTTGGCCTGTGCCTCTGGTCCCTCTCTCCAGGCCTAACTCCCAGTCTGCCAGATACAAGATGGGGGGCAGAGGTAACACAGTTGAGACATGCTGCACACACAGTTATCTTCCTCTGTCCCAGGTCCTTTCTGCCTAAAGGCCCACCAGGGAGGGGAGGCTCAGTCTCTGGACCCAGAAGGCTGACCCTGGGTAGAGGCCTGTGGCCAATCCCTGCATGTAACCCTCCAGTTTGACTTGGTGTGTGGCAAAGAAACAAGCACAGAGACCGTGCAGACCATGTTCATGGCGGGCCTCCTAATAGGATCTCTCATCTTTGGCTTCATAAGTGACAGGTGAGTCTCCCGGAGTTCCCTCTGGTCCCTGTGACTCCCCTGCCTCCTCCTCATGGGCAGTGAGAGCTCAAGAGTCTCAAGCTGAGGGAGGCAAGGGGAGGGGCATTCTGGAGACCCGTGGACGGCTCAGGACCTGACCTGGGGATGTCGGATGGGCCCAGCCATGGCAGGCCTTGCGCTTGGTGCAGCCTCCCATCAATGCCTGCAGGCTGGGCCGATACCCCACCATCCTGCTGTCACTGCTGGGGCTGATCGTCTTCGGCTTCGGGACAGCTTTTGTCAACAGCTTTCATCAGTATCTGTTCTTCCGATTCGCCGTGTCCCAGGCGTTGGTGGGCTACTCCATCAGCAGCACGTCTTTAGGTGAGGCCAGGCCGAGTCAGTGTGGGGCTGGTAGGGATGGGGCTGGTGCATCCCCCATCGGAGCCTGCAGAACAGAGAGAATTCCAGCCCAATTGGGCAGGCAGTGGAGGAAGGAGCTTCCACACCTGGCTACTTGGAGATGCCAGAGAGTCTGTGCCCAGACTGCCCTTCTGCTTTCATCCTCTATCCTAGCCCCCTTGTCCTCTGCACATTCCTGTCTCATATCCCTTGCATACCCCTGATGTGGCTTACATTTATTGAGCCCTTAAGAAGGACCAGGGATGCTGCTAAGCCCTTTATATGTATCATCTCACTTTATCATGACAACACTCTATTCAGTAGGTAGTATCCTATCATTCCTTTAGCTGAGGATGATACTGGAGCCTCAGGAAGTTAACCAACTTGCTCAGAGTCACACAGCAGCTAAGCAAAGGAGCTGTGATTTCACCCCAGGCCTGTGTGATGCGAAAGCTCCAAGCGCCCACACACTCATTCAGCCTTACAGCTGCCCTCACTTGGTGTGCTCAGGGTTCCCTGGCAGGAGACCTCTTCTCATTGGGAGCCTGCCAGAGTGGAGCCCGAGGAAACTGGGTCCTCCCCAGAACCCTAGGCCCAGGCGGCCAAAGCACTGATGCACTAAGAGCAAAGACAAAGACAGTAATTCCTTGCCTTACCATGTCTCAGGCTACGTGTGAGGTGCTGTGCCCAGAGCCAGGCCTTCTCCATGAGAGGCATGTGGTCAGGCAGGAGGTGTTCAGAGGGAACAGCCAGGTTGAGAAGGGACTGGAGGCTATACATGTGATTGGGAGGTCAGGCAAGAGGTCTAGGGTGTGCCCTGGGGGCACAGAGGCACTCTGGCTTTGAAGGGCTGTCTCTGGACCTAGGGCAGATCATGAGTAGGCCAAAGAACTTTTGCCAGTTCTGAACCATCCCAAGCAGGGCTGGGGCATCTCAAAAGGCTGAGTGCAGGGGTAGCCTTGGGGACCCTGAGCTGACCATGATTTTGTCCTCTCGGCCTCTGCACAGCCACTGAGTGGCTAGTGGGTGACCACCGGGCCCATGCCATCATCCTGGAACACTGCTTTTTCGCTGTGGGTGTCATGTTCCTGACCGGGCTTGCCTACAGCCTTCCCCACTGGCGGATGCTGTTTCTGTTGGGCGGGGCACCTGTATTCTCCTTCATCTTCTATATCTGGTGAGCAAACAAGTACAGGGCATCACAGGAATGGGTCTGATGGGCTGGAGATTGAGGGGCGTGGGGGGTCCTTGAAGGGCTTGAGTGGGTAGAATTTTCCCTGGGAGAAAGTGCATATGGATGAGATGAGAAACAGCCAAGGGCAGAGCCTCTGGAACCCCAGCATTAACCCCCCTCAGAGGAGACCCTCAAAGAGATGTCAGAGAGGTGGTCAGAAAACCAGAAGGGAAAGTCTCGAAAGGCAAGAGTTCAAGGACAAGGGAATGGTCAGGGTTGAAGGCAAGAAAGGCGAGGCCAGGGAAGGGTCTGCTGGCCTTGGTGACCTTGAGGTGGCTTCAGTGGAGTGGCAGGAGCTTGAGGAGTGAGGAGGGGCTGAAAAATGGAGTCATCCAGGAGATGATCCTTTCAGTGTTGGGCTGAGGTGGGCAGGGGAAAGTGATGCCATGTATGGGCAGCAAAGATGGAGTCAGGGAAGGGTATCTGATGTTTTTAATCGTAGGGGAGTCATACTCACAATCACCTGAGAGATTGAAGCTATGAAGGGACAATTGATGGAGCAAAACTTGGAGGAGTAAGGAGGAGGGACTGGGAACAATAGCGAGATGGCACTGCTAATTGTGGGCAGGTGACAAAAGGAGAGGAAGAGAAGAGAAGGCAGATGAGGGGGAGAGGAAGAGAGCTGAAATCACCTTGTTACAGGTTAGGCAATTCTGTGGGAAGAAATGACTATATTTACTCTTGACATTACCACATTTAATCTTTACAACCTTAAAGGGTGGGTGTGAGTCTAATGTCATGGGGGCTGCAGGGGTGGGGGAGGGGGAGAACTGAGGCTTCAAAGGGTTGAAATAACTTGCCCAAGGTCACACAGCTAAAGAGTGGGACATCTGGGATTTGACTCAGCCTGGCTGCTTTCTAATCCCCTGCACCATATACAATATGGATTGTCAGAGGTGGGTTACCAGTTCATAGGGAGGACATCTAGGTGATTAGGAGACCTTCCAAATGCTGCAGAAGCTGGAGGCCAGCTTTGATGGCCACTGAGATACCCAAGTGAGTGTGGGGACCCAGCTGATACCAGGTGGCATGACTCTGTCATGTAGCTGGCAAATAGCGTTTCATGGCTTGACCTTAGAACATTTTTTAAAAATGTTATTAATGCAGTAGATGCATGTGGTTAAAAATTGAGTAGTACAACATGTTTGTGTTGAAAAATAAGTCACCAATTTCAGGTCCCCTCAACCCCAGTTCCTTTCTCAGAAGCCATCATCACACTGAACTCTTTTAGCTCTTTCTCCCAATAGATGTCTACATAGTTCTACATACACTGAGTAGACAGCTTACTGAATGGGGTCTATTTTTCTTCAGCCACTGGATTCAGACATATCCTGTCAACTGTTCCTTCCCTGACACTTGACAATATCTTGAGCAGGTTCCATCTCCTTCCAGGCATCCTTAGTTGTAAGAAAAAGTCTCATTTTGATAATTAAGACTGAATTTCAGTCATTAAAAAATCCAGTCCATGGGGCCAGCCCCGTGGCCAAGTGGTTAAGTTCACGCGCTCTGCTTCGGTGGCCCAGGGTTTCACTGGTTTGGGTCCTGGGCGTGGACATGGCACCGCTCATCAGGTCATGCTGAGGCGGCATCCCACATAGCACAACCAGAGGCACTCACAACTAAAAATACACAACTATGTACCAGAGGGCTTTGGGGAGAAAAAGGAAAAATAAATTCTTAAAAAAAAAAAATCCAGTCCAGTCCAATTTAAAACTCAATCTTACATCCAATTCACAGCATCTCCCGGGTGGCTAGATAGCTTGGGCTAGTGGCCTGAGGGGATGAGGTCTGTTCTGACTTTTGCTCTTCCTCTTCTGTCTCCCTGCTCTGATCTTCCAGGTTCTAGGCAGGGGATACGGGCATCAGAGAAAAGGGACGAAAGATGTGCGGGCAGGGGCTGTATCCTCTGTAGGGCAGACGTTCCCATGCCGGTGCCTCTGGCCCCCTTGTGAGTCTTCAGAGTGTTGGCATTTCCTAATGCTCCAGGCACTGTCTTGTGACCTCTCCTGCTCCCGTCCCTGGCCATTCACCCCACAGCCTCTTTCTGCAGAAATCTCTTCACCCTGGCTTGTGGGGTACCTTCAAGACAACAGGGTCCACTTGGCTAAAAATCTCATTGTCCTCCCACCCTCAGCCTGCCATTGTGGGCTGTTCCCACCAGTCTCCTACCTAATCATATCCAGGGGAGAGAGGGACCCCAGTCTCCGGGTTTGCGTAGACCTCCAACTTCAGGAGACACCATTAACTCTGCCACAAACCGTCTGGAGCCCCACGGCAAGCCCTCAAGTTTCTGAATCAGCAAGCTTCAGCCAGAGGATGGGAGGGCAGACCCCCTTTCTACAAGGCAGTCCCCTTGTCCAGGAGTGAGTAGATGGGAGCAACATGGGGAGGGGAAGAGATTCAAGACCCTCTCACCTCCACGAACTGGAAATTTCCCAACCTCTCTAGGTGGCTGGGGGAGGTGGCCACTGGGCTGTTTTTTTTTTTTTTTTTTTTTTTTTGGTGAGTCCTGTCCTTAATGTGGTAGCACCACCTCTCTTAGAATGTGAGGTTATCACCCTTGGTTGCCAGCTTTGGGACTTCAACTGAACTTCCGGAACAAAAAAGTTCCACGTAACATCCGGTCATACTACTCTTCTTCTCCGATTTAATATTTTTCTCAATAGCAGTTGGAGCTTGTTTTATGTAAATAAAATTGCAAAGTATTTTCACGTGTTTTTGAGGATACACGTTAGAGTTTTCTCTTTTTCTCTCCTGTTCCCTACATTATTTGTGTCTAGTGGGGTCATTTTTTTCCCTGCTCGATTATTTTGGACACTTTTTCATTTGGGAGGTCTTCTTTAATAGTTAGTGACCTTTGGTCATCCCTTCATAGTTAAGAGCAAGTCACTAAGAAGCTAACAGGAAACTGTATGAGCAGGAGCTCAAATTTATGTGAGCATCAGAGTCACGTGGGGCTCGTTAAAACATCAACGACTGGGCTCTGCCTGCAGAGTTTCTGAATCAACAGGACTGGGATGGGGCCCAAGAAGCTGTGTTTCTAACAAGTTCCCAGGTGATGCTGATGTGACTGATCCGCTGACCACAATTTGAGAACCGCTACTATGGGAGAGGAAAATGGCGGGTGCCTTTTCCCTAAGGGATCCCAAAGCCAGAGAGTTGCCAGGCTCAAGCTCTTGTGCTCCTGGGTGGGGCTGGAACTGGAGCTGGGACTCTTGTCATCACAGGGACTTCCACTCCCGTGGTTTCCCTGTGTTTTTCCTCAGCCTTGCCCCTGCTGTATATGAATCCCTACTTCCTCTGTGCTCTAGGTGCAAACTACAGGGGGAACTGGAGTCCCATATCTGAGGACTGGGGTGTCCAGGCTCCTCTGGACCCAGGAGGACAGTTCTCCTTTATCTCGCTCCTACGTGCCTGTGCGCACGGGTTTGCCTGCCCGCTCAGTAGCAGTACTCCTCCATCGCTTTCGGGCTGCATCCATTTGTTAAATCTTTCTCTCACCATGTCATCTCTCCCACTCTCTTTGTCCTTGAGAGTGGATATCTTTTTTCATTCCCCTATTTTTTAGTGGGCATGTGGTCAATCTCCTATCTTTCTGGAAAAAGTCCCCACTTGATGGCTTCCCTTAGGATGGTTCTGCAGCCACAGCTGCAGAGTGGAGAAGGATGACAGACAACTCATTGCGGCCCCTGTGGGAAGCAGGCAGGAGCAGGGGCAGGTAGAGGGAATGAAATTGTCTCTGGTGTCCCATGCATGTGTTTACAGACACCAGCCACAGAGTCCAGGCTGGGGAGGGAGAAGGAGGGTTGCCAGAAATCAGCAGGGGCTGATGGCACAGTTTTGTTGAGAATGCCTTATCGGAGCCCCGAGCTTCATACTAGCTCCCCCTCTGTGACCTTGGGCAAGCCCTTACTCCCCGAGGCTGGGAATAAAATGGGATAATCCTACCAGGTCCAGGGTTGGGCGGGGGTTAAATCAGGTAATATATGTGAGGGCACTGAGCACAATTCCTGGCGCATAATAAGTACTTGAAATGTTAATCTGTGTAGATTCTAGAGCCTGGGAGCTTTGGGAAGAACAGCGGGACTACAGTTATTCTGAGGTCAAAGGCAATGGGTGATGTGACAGGGAGGAACGGGGACAGGGTGGAGAACTCTATTCACCCAGGCAGGGGCTGAGTCCTGGGGTCAGACCCGGGCCCTGACTCTCATCTGTAGCCTCTGACTGGGAAATGCAGGTTATCTGTAACTTCCCCAGGAAAAAATAACCTGCCCTCATACTCCCCAGGCTGTTAGGAGACAGAGAGGGGACAGGAGAAATCCCACTTATGAAAATGGGACTGTAATAGAGGGTGTGGGCGTGGAGGATGGTGCAGTCAGTATGCCCAGGTAGGTGGGGATGACCCCTGAGATAGAAAAGTAGAGAGCTCTTAGAGGGGGTCAGTGAGTGTCTGGAGTGACCCCAAGCAGCAGTGGGGGCTGTAGTGGCTTGGGCAGGGGAAAGGCTGACTGCCAGAGAGGGACAGAGGGCATCCCGAGGTTGATGGTCACCTTCAAGGCCCCTGACATCAGAGTCATCTCATGCTGGAGCAGGATGGCCACAGCTGAGACTGGGATAGGACCAACTTGGGACTCTGGGCCATCTTGGAATGATGGATAAGAGAGAGATGGCCATGCAGGATTCTCCCGGAGTCCCCCCGGTGGCTGATGATGAAAGGGAAGGTGGAGGAGGCCAAGCAGGTGCTGTGTTATGCAGCTGGTGTGAACAAGAAGACCATCCCCTTAAGTCTGCTGGACAAGGTAAGAGGCCTCAGGCCTGCAGTGAGCCAGGTAGGGCGCTGTGGAAGGGCCTCTTTCCTCCTCATCCTTTTAGGTGCCACCTCGGCCCCACTGCTTGAGGAGAATGGTGATGGCAAAATCAAATCCTGCCAGGGGAGGGCCAGAGGCCCAGCTGGTGCTGTGGGGGGCAGGCTGGCCTTGCAGGTCTTGTGGGAGTGGGGAGCAAGCTGGGATCTCCACCCTGCCTCTGGCTGGTCCTGCTTATCCTGTAGCTGCAGCTGCCTGGAAAGAAGATGGATAAGGCCTCTGTCCTGGACTTCTATAACAATAGGCACCTCCGCAAGGTGACCTTGGTGATGGGCTGTGTGTGGTGAGTACCCAGGACTGGTGGGCAGGGACTGCAAACAGATGTGCATGCCAGAATTTGATGAGGGAATGGGGCATGGTCAGGCTGCAAGGCGGGGTGAGGCCTAAGGACCCTGGCTTGGCCCACGGCTCCCAGATCTCTGTGCTTATTTCTCTGTCCATTCCCACCCTGCCCCTCTCTGCTCTGCCTCTGACTTTATTCCTTGCCCCATCCATTTCTGTGCATCTGTGTGTGTGTCTCTCTCTGAGTGACTCTCTCCTGGCTTCATTCCAGGTTTACTGTCGGTTACAGCTATTTTACACTGAGCTTCAAGTTGAAGGATTTTGGTGTGAACATCTACTTCCGACAGGTGATCCCTAGCATCATGGAGGTGCCCGCCCGGCTGTGCTGCATTTTTCTCCTGGAACAGATGGGGAGGAAGTGGAGCCTGATTGCCACTCTCTTCCAAGGCACCATGATGTGCCTGCTCATCCTTATCATCCCCTCAGGTACAGCCCACCCTCCTGGACGCACCCTCCAGCCTTCCTCCTTCCTCGACCCCCTCCCTCCCTCGTGCCTCTTGCCCTGTCCAGCCAACAAGACACCTGGGAGTCAGCCTCCTGCAGCCATGGCCCACCTACCCTGCCGAGGCCCCGGCACCTCCTGAGCAGGAGCACTGCCCTCCCCAGGGCGAAGCCCCCAGACAGGGTGCATGCAGCTCTCAGGGGCGTGGGAGAGGAAGGTGTGCTGTCCAGAGGAATTGTCCTTGTGTGAGAGAGTGGCCAGCCTTCTTCCACCTGCTTCCAATCCACATCAGGTCTGATGGTTAAATGTGAACAGATGCAGCAAAAAGTCCTTCAACTGCGACCCCAGGCCCTAGCTCTTGTCTGTAGCCTCTGACTGGGAAATGTGGGTTATCTGTAACTTCACCAGGAAAAAATAACCTGCTCACTGAAACTGAAAACTGAGCATAACGTTGGGCTATCCTTTAGGAGCAATTCCTGCATGGAGGCCTCTCCTTCGCAGGGGGCACAGTGCCCTGCGCCCTGTGGGCTCAGAACTAGAGAAGGAAATGGCGGCGGGTGGGTGGCTGGGAATATTTTCAAAATTTCAAAGAACCTACGACCATGAATATGCCCCAGGTCAGAGGGCTAGAGAGTGGCAGGGGTGAGGGTGTGGACATTAAGATGTCAGCATCCACCCAATCAGAACTGCTAACTACGAGAGCCCTGTTGGCTGCTGGGGCAGGGCCTGGGCTGGGAAGGCTGCATCCAGGGTCTGCCTCAAGTGGCTTCCTGTGTTTCTCTGGGGGTTGTAATTGTGTTTCTTGACCTGGACCCTTCCTCTCCCATATGTTGCAGCATTGACTGGCTAAGACAAAATGGGGAGGCAAATTCATTATTACATTTCTATTGCTTGGGTTTTTTTTTTTTTTTTTTAAAGTAGATCTACCCTGAGTCAAGTAGAAATATTTAAAACTCTCAAATATGTGAGAGAAACTAGGAATACAATCCCCCGTAGATAGAACTGAATTTCTAGTTTCATCCCAGAGCCAAGAAAAGGAGGAACCAGAGTGGGGAATGGGGCTGGGGCAGGATCCAGCAGAGGCTGAGGAGGTAGCAGCTGCAAGCTCCCGGCTCCAGGTCAGCGAGCCAGGGATCTGCTCTGGCCCCCCATGCCTGAGGAATGGTGTTTCCCTGGATCTTTTCTTCCTCCTCCAATGCACCTGTCTGGCTGCCCAGAGTCAGACATCCTAGAGTGTCTAGCCGTAAATGCCCCAGGGACCAAACACCTCCTGCCCCTGTTCACCTTGCAGAGGATGAAGGGGAAGGTGAGAGAGCCCTGGACAGGGAGTCTGGCACGCAGGACGCAGGCCTGGTGCTCAGTGGAGGCCCAAGAAGGAGCAGGTGGTGGGGTGGGGAAGCTGCCTCTGGGTGAGGATGTGGAAGATGAGAAAGTCCAGAGGCAGAGGGGTGGGGTCTGAATCCAGTGTGGTAGACGGTGGCCTGAGAGGCCATGGGGGTCCCAGTGGAGCCTCCTGCCCTGCTGACCAACTCCCCCACTGCAGAGGTACTAGCTCCCCAGGCTTGGCTGGGCCTCTAGCAGACTGATCCTCTGCTGACCAAATGCCTGAGTCTGCTGACTAGTTGACCAGGTGGTGGGGGTGGACTCTTCAGATGCCTTCTGAGAGGGAACGAGGGAGAGCTGATGGGTTGGCCCTCCCCACCTGCCCCAAGGGGAGGATGTCCCCAGACTCAGGCGGCCACGTTTTCTGACCACAGAATTGAAATCCGCGTTGGTCTTGATGGTCGTGTTCGGAGAGTTCAGCATGGCTGCCTCGGTCACCGTGTTCTTCATCTACACTGCCGAGCTCCTGCCCACTGTCCTCAGGTATGGGCCTGGCGGGCAAGGGCCGTGGGGGTGTGGGGAGGGCAGGACGATAACAAGAGGAATAGCAGCAGCTAAAACTGGGCATTCACCTGGTGACAAGCACCATGCCAAGTGGTTTGCATGGATTACCGCATTTAACCCTCTCAAAAAAATCTCCCATACACCATCATTAGCCCTATTTCAGACGTGAAATCAGAGACAAGGGCACTGGCTCAGGGTCAGACATAGCAACTGGCAGAACTAGGATATGGACCCCAGCAGCCTGACTCCAATGGCTCCCAGGAATGCGTGCAGAACGCGTCGATGCTCGGGCCCTTCACCACAGGAGCCCTTGGTGATGGCGGCAGCAGCCTCCTCCCCACTCAGCTTCGCTGTCCGTGTCTTCTCCCCACACACCTACACAGTGCTGTGTCGGTCTTACTTCTCCCACCTCTGACCCCATGAAGTAGGCCCAGAAGAAATTACTACCTACTTTGAATCAATGGAGAACTGAATTCTTTGAGGTCGCACACTGAGTTGGGACGGGGTAGAGATTGGAGGGTGTGGATTTTGGAGAGCTGCTTCTTCCACCTCACTCAGCCTCTGGGCCCACAAGGCCCCCCAGACAAGTTCTCATCTCCCCTTGCAGGGCCACAGGTCTGGGGCTGGTGTCCCTGGCCTGGGCGGCTGGAGCCATCTCGTCCCTGGTGCTCATCAGCCAGAGCCTCACTCTCCTACCCGTCTTTCTCTGCCTCACCTCAGCCATCTTGGCCCTGTCCCTCTGCTCCCTGCTGCCGGAAACACAAGATCAGCCCCTCTCTGATAGCCTGGAGAGCTATCCCCTGCAGTTCAGGTAGGTGTGTGAGGCTCCTGGGCTCTGGCCGCTACAGGGCCTGGTTCTCAAGCCCTGGCACTGAGAGGATGTCAAGCACGGTCCATGCCTGCCCCTTTGTCAGGAGGACATGTGACACTAGGGCCACTCTGTGGCAGTCTCCTTGACGCTGCTACCAGCCCAGCCTCTGCCAGCTCTCATCCTGCCTGGTTCTCCTGACCCATCCTGGGCCGGATCTTCTCCCTCTTAGCCCCCTGGCTGCCTGTCGGGATTGAGCTGCTGCCCTTGGAGATGCCCTGGGCTCTCTCCGCTCCCAGGGCACAGGAGACTGACTTGGAACCAACTGTCTGAATACCTCTCCTTCCCATCTGAATTCCCAGTTCCTCAAAAAGGATCCAGACTTGATTCATGACTCTGACCTCTTGGCCCCAGCAACCTAGGACCCCATTTGGGAATTGGGTTCCACCCTAACTGCTTCATGGGCACTTCTGGCCTCTGGTCTCCTAAGTGCCCCCTGCAGAAGACTTATCATGGTTGGCAGAACCATCCCTTCTGGGATTTGGGCCAAGAAAGCCCATCACTGTCTTCCTGGACCTGAGAGAACCCAAGCAACAACGAAGGGCAGAGGCTGCCTGACGTCCTCCAGTGCCCTCTGCTCATACCACAGGGGTCACTGCCTCTGGCCTTCCTCTGCCCTCCTCCCCACCATCCTCCTCCTTCCCTCCCTCATCAAACTCTCACTGGCACCATCTGTGCTAGGCATTGTATCAGGGTTGGACTGTCAGAGGTAAGAGGTCCCCAGCCTTAAGCAAACCATCATTTATGCAGAGACAGATATGCAAACAGTTATCACTGATGGGCTCTGGCAGAGGGATGTACAGGACCTATAAGGAGTCCCAGGAGGGAGGAACTTTAGTTTGGGGAGTTGGGGCAGCCTTCACAGAGGAAGTGACATTTGAGTAGGCTTTGAAGGATGAATAGGTGTTTGCTGCATTGTAGAGAGGGTGCAATGTTCAGTGCAGCAGGATCACAGTGTAGTAGTTAAGAACACAGGCTCTGGAGCTGGGGCCTGGATTTCTATCTTGGCTACTGCTTCCTAGCATGTGCACAGGGAAGTTACTGAATACCTCTGAGACTCAGTTTCTTCATTTGCAAAATGGATTGATAAAATAGTAATAACTGTAGCTAGCATTTATGGAGCATTTACCACGTGCCGGGTCCTGTTCTATACTTGCCTTTTCGTACTTCGTCCTAACAACAATCACATGCAAGGGAGTCCTGACACTATCCCCATTTTACAGATGGGGAAACTGAGGCACAGATAGGTAAAGACATGTAGCCTAGCCTTCCTCTCTCATAGGTCTTTTGGGGGAAGTAAACCCACATGAGGTAGTTGGCACAGGGTCTGGCAGGTTGCAAGGGCTCAGTAAATGCCAGTGATGAGGATGGCAGACAGAACCCCAAAGATGCAGAAGAGTGAAGGGTCTGGCTAGGGTTGGGAGATGGAATAGACCTCATCCTGGAGGTGAGGGTTCCTCCCCAGCTCCCGCGAAGCTTGGCTGGGGACCCGCAGGCATGGGAAAGCCCACTTCTCAGGAGTGCAGAGCTGGGCACAGCTCGAGCTGCCTTTCTCAGCTCCCAAAATGATGCAGCTCATGACTTGTTCTCCCATGGCTTCTTCAGGAACACAGGCGAGGATACAATGTCTGACGATACATTATATGATGATGCGGCTGAGGAAGTGGTGAAGAACACCATTCTCAATGCCTCGGTGATGAAATTGGACACAGACATCCTCCCCTCCTCATCACAGCCCACAGAAGCAGACAGAAAGGATGACTGAGGGCTAGGCCCCCAGATGATCTCGGGTTGGAGTTGAGTGACTGGGTATGGGGCCATGGATTCCAGGCCACAAGTTCTGGGCCCAGTCCAGCTTGGCAGGCAGGGTGGGTCCTGCTTGAGGCCAGCCCTTGAGATCCAAAAATGGCCCCTTCTTGGGGAGCCTCGGTGTAATTCATTCCAATAAAGGTACCATATTGGACTTGAGATGGCTAGGTCAAAATTGGTTGTGTCTGGAGAACCCAGAGACCCAGGCCTGGAGGATCGTGGGTCAGACAGGCTCCCTAGAGTCTTTAATGTCCTTGGCTAACCCTCAGGGACAGCGAGGAGCTCTCTGGATGGGGTGTGGGGGTGGGCCATGTCCCCGAGGGCCAGGAGGTGGTGAAGGCAGGACTGCACCTTCCCACTGCGCACATCCTTTAGCTCAGGCATCTGCTAGTGTGATTGGACTTCCAGCTCAAGTGCAGGCTGAGGACAGATTTCACAGATCCACAATGGGCACCTGTCAAGGCAGGGGTGGAATGTAAAGGAATAATGAGAATGTCTCCCATTTGTACTGTTGCACAGGGCTTTCTCACTTGGTTTCCCCTTTGATGCTCCCAAGTAAGCCTGGCTTTGGGGATTACCCATCTCACCCTCATCCTTGGGGGTGCCTTCCCTGATGGCTCCAGCCTGGCTGACCTTCACCACCCTGAGGATAACTTCCAAACCCCAGCTCACAGTCCCAAATGCCCTGAGGGTGAGTCTGCCCTTCCCAGCCAGCGTGGGAGCTTCCCCAGGCAGGGGCCAGGACTCCTCATCCATTAGCCAGACCTGGACACCTTTGGGTCAGGCCCCACCTCCTCTCTCCCTGGGACAGGAGTTGCTGAGGGCAGGGGCTGGCTCTTCTCCTCTCTGCTCAGTTTATTGGAAGATCATCAACTTGCAGGGAAGAGCGAACTCTCTGGAGCTTCTGAGAGAAGGGCAGAAAAGAATGTCCGGGTTCACAAAGCAAGGGCAGCGAGGCCCTGGTTCTCCCAAGCAGGGGTGGAGTGTGGTGCAGCAGAGTGGCTTCTGGCCCCCTGGTCCCAGCACACTGCTTTGGGTGTGCACTTCAAGCTTTGGGACAGAAAGAAACTGGTGCCTGAAACTCCCCCTTTGAGTGTCATTTTCTGGTCCCTCTGTTCCTTACCAAGTTTCCCAGGACTGCCTCCAAAGTGGGATTTGAAGGGCCCAGAAAAAGAAGTCTTGCAAACTATCTGCTCACAAGATGACAGGATGCTTAAAAGGCCTTCCCCGTCTTTTCTGGGGGACACCTATCTGCGAGCTGTGATGGCCAATGTATTAGCCACGGTTAAACACGTCACCTCAAATTACTCTGCTAGAAGGATTCAGCTGGTGCTTCAAGGAACAGGAGGAGGAGAAGGGTCAGGACAGAAAACCGATGGGGCAGTGTTGGTATGAAGGAGCTGGTGGTGGGAGGATGTGGCTGTCAGCAAGACCCAGTGCACGCGTACATGGCTTAGACATTCCCTAGGTGGCCAAGATTTGTCAGTCAGTTCCAGATAGGACCTCCCTGGTTTGTCTATCTAATCGATGGCTAATATTGCCTAGAGTTTGACATTATATATTTTAACAAACTAGACCTATGCTGTCCCATACAATAGCCACCAGCCAGATTTGGCTATTGAGGGCTTGAAATGTGGACAGTTGGAATTGAGATGTGCGGTGAGTGTAAAAGACACACTGGATTTCAAAGACTTAGTACAGAAACAAAACAAAACAAAACGTATCAGTATTTTTATACTGATTATGTATAAAAATGATAATATTTTGGATATACTGAGTTAATAAAATATTAAAATTAATTGCATTGTTTTTTTAAAACTTTTTTAATGTGACTGGCAGAAAATATAAAACTATACACAGGACTTGCATTTGTGGCTCACATCATATTTTTATTAGACAGTATTGGACTAGAACATTCCTTTTATTGTTTTCACACATCATTCTTATCACACACTTGTTTAGTGTAATACTAAAAAATTAAATGCTAAAATTGTGTGAGGTTACACATTGTCAATAAACTCCTTTTCTCACAAATCTGATGTCTTTATGATACAATAGATATGATATGTACCAAACATGTCAGCGAGGTCTCCTGCAAACTTATGGTGCCTCTGAATCCTGGGCTCTCGTTGGCCTCGTCACTGACTACTGCTTATGTGGAATTCTCATCTTACCTGCATCTTTCAGCTGCTCGTGTGTTTCTACCGCTGCCCGGGAATTGACCTAAATGTGGGACCCAGTCTCTCATCCTAAGTTACCCCTTCCATTGCCACTCCCACATGAGATGCTGCTCACAGTTTACCAAAGAGTCAAGCCGATGGTGAGGGGCTGTATGAGGCGAGAGCGAAGCAGCTCAGAAATGGGTGCAGCCCCTGGACCACGGGTGAAAACCCAGCCCCGTGGATGCAAGCCCCAAGCCCAGAAATGATTTTAAAAACTTGTAAAGTCTTGTAAGGGCCTGGCAGAAGCAAACACTAAACAAGTTTGTAGAGATATTGCCGCAACAGCCCAAAACTCATAGGGCTTTCTAGGGAAGACGAATCTCACCGAAGATAGACTTGTAAGCAAAAATTACTGAGCACATGAGGAAACAAAATGGCATACAGGCAGAAGCAATAAACTGGAGGATTTACCATCAGAGTACCATCTAGTGGTGATAGAGCTCTCTGAAAAGGACTTCACATTTGTTTAAAACGTTCAAAGTGATGAAGTAATATAACTCCAAGACTTGAACTTGGAAAAGACACCCATAACTCTTAAAATGAACAATACAGCAACTGAAGTATTAAAAACACAATAGGGAAGCGAAATTAGAATGGAAAGAGCCAAAGAGTGAATTAGCGAAGTTTTTTGTGGGTTGTTTCTTTTATCATGAAATATCATCCCTCTGTTTCTGTTAATGCTTTTTGCCATAAATTCTATTTTGCCTGAAATTATTTCTACTCCAATCTTGGAAACTTTTCAATTATATAGAGAAGTGTGTGAATCACTTAAGGTACTGTTTTATGAATCATCACAAGCACATAGTCAGTATCCATCACTCATATCAAGAAGGGGAAAATTATAAGCACCATCAAGTTCCCTCCTGCCTCTCCCAGTCACCACCTCTCCTTCCTCCAAGGCAACTACTCACCTCTAACAACATAGGTTAGTTTTGCAGGGTTTTGAACCTTATAAGAGGAGGCACAGTTTCAACTCTTGTGTTTGACTTTTTTCACTCAGAGATTCATCCATGTTTTTACACACAGTGATTGTTTTTATGCTGTAGAGTGTTCCATTGTGTGAACTGACCACAACTTACCCATCCGTTCTAGTAGTGATAAACATTTTGGTTGTTTCCAAATGGTGGAAATGTGCTATGATGAATAATGCTTCTGCTATGGGCTGAATGTTTGTGTCCCCCAAAATAATGTGTCAAAAACCTAATGCCCAAGATGATGGTATTAGGAGGCGGGGAGATTAATAGCCTTATAAAAGAGGCCCCCAGGAGCTAGCTTGTCCCTTCCCTCATGTGAGGACACAGTGAGAAGGTGGCCATCTGCAACCTGGAAAATGGCTCTCACCAGACACTGAATCTGCTGGCGCCATGATCTTGGACTTCCCAGCCTCCAGAACTTGAGAAACGTCTGTTGCTTATAAGCCACCTAGTCTATGGCGTGTTCTTATAGCAGCCCAACAGACTAAGACAGCCTCTATGAACCTTCTTGTAACTATATGCTGGAGCACAGAAATACCAGTTGCTCTAGGCTCTTTACTTGCGAGCAAGATTGCTTGTCATAGAGTATACTTCGACCTTAATAGGTAAGTCAAGCCATTATCCAAAGTAGTTGTTTCAATTTACACTTTTTAAAAGCAAGGTAGAAGACCTCTTTGATAATAATTGATATTTTCAGAATTTTTTTTTATTTTATCCAATCTTGTGGTTATGTAGTGATATCTCTTAGGTTTAAATTTACATTTCTCTCATTCCTGAGTAGGTTGAATACCTTTTCATAAATTTATCAGCCGCTTGGATTCCCTGTTTTGTGAAGTACCTAGTCAAGTTTTTTGCCATTTTTGTATTGGGCTGTCTGCTCTCACTCTTGCAGATTTGCGGGTACTCTACACATTTTTGATGAGTCCATTGTGAGTTACATGTGTTGCAGCTATCTTCTCCCCCTTTGGTTTGTGATTTCACTTTATTTAAAAATTTTTTACAGCTTTATTTATTTATTTATTTTTACAATGGACGCCTAATTTTGCAGGATCCCTGTTGAAAAGATGATCTTTCCCCCACTGTTCTCAGTGACATCATAAATCAAATGACCAAATATGTGGGTTTGATTCTGGGTTCTCATTTCTGTTTCATTGGCCTGTCTGTCATTTCTGTGTCCATATCACATTTTCTTGGGTATTCTGATATCTTAAAGTCTTGGTATCCGGGAGAGCACGTTCTCCCATGTTGTTTTTCTTTTCTCGTCCTTCTGCCTTTCCATATAAATCTTGGCGTCAGCTCATTAAGTTCCACAACAAAAATGAAAAACACTTGTTGGGGTTTTGACTGGGACTGTGGAGAATCTGTGGAACGTTTACAATACTGAGTCTTCCAATCCAAGAACATGCTAGATCGTCTCTCCATTTATTTAGATCTTCTTCAAAGGTCTTCAGTAATGTTTTATAATTTTATGGTTTTATCCATACGGCCCTTGTATGTTTTTATTTATTCCTGGGTACTTGATATTTTTTAAGCTATTGTAAACGTTATCTTTTGCTTTTGTGTTTTAATTTCACTTTCCCTTAGCTGCTGGTATATAGAAGTGCAATTGACTGTTGCATATTGATTTTATATCCACGGCCTTGTTAAATAAATTTTCTCTTCCTTTTTAATGTTTATGTCTTATATTTCTCTTTCTTGTCTTCCTGGACTAGCTAGTTCCTCCAGTACACAATGGAAAAGAAGTGGTGTGGGCTGGCATCCTTGTCTTACTACTGATTTTAGAGAAAGCATTCAACAAACATTTCAAAATTACGTGTGATGTTTGTTGTAAATTTGTTGTAGATAGCCTTAATCAGATTAAGTGCCTTACTACTTCTATTTTTCTAGGAGTTTTTTTCTTTTCCTCCTTTGGATCTTAAATTGCCCTTTTGGAAAGGGGGCCCCTCCATTCTAGGAGCTGTTCAGAGCAGTTGGAGGTCAGAGGTACTAGCTCCTCTACTCCCCACTGTCCACTCCACCACCCCAGTCTGTGGCATGGTCCAGCCCCCTGCCCAGCAGACCTGTTCCTTAGCTCTGTGCCATTTTATTTCTACAGCTGGGAGCCTGGGGCTGGGATGTGGGGCAGAGCCTCAGAGCTGGTAGAGACGTGGCCTTGGAGGGTACATACCTTCTACCACCAGCATGGATTCATACAGCTCACTGTTCCTGGGGGAGACGAGGGCTAAGGTTAGGAGGGGGCCCTGGGCTCCAGGCCTGTAGGCAGTGCTGGGGTTTGGGGGGACTGTACCTGGCAGTGAAGAAAACCTGGAGGGTGACAGAGGATGGGGGCGCATTGACTGGTCATGCCTCCAGCAGTCCACTGCCTGGGGAGACCCCGAAGGCCACAGGGCCCTTGTCTGGCTCCTGTTGGCCTGCACCGAGGGGAAGGAAGCACACACATGAGTGCAGGCAGCTCCACGCACTGCCTCACATCTCAGGTGTGCACCCCTGGCCTTGCCCAGCCCCACAGGGCAGGGCAACCCTGGGATCACTAGGGACTGGGGAACTGGCCACCTCTGCAGGGATTCCCAGGTGGTGCCAGCCCTGGGGAGCCAGCCTGCAGGGACAGGGCACCCAGGTGCCGTCCTGGGGCTCTTGGCCCAGCTGTGCAGGGAGCAGTGCGCAGCCAGGAGGGCCTGACATACCCGTCAGCACAGTCCAGTAGCTCCGGCAGCCACTCAGGTTCATCAGATAGACCTCGCAGACCTGCTTCTGGTTCACAAAGCGGGTGCTGAAGTCCACCCAGCTGGTGGAGAGCTGCAGCTCGGGCATGGCCACGATGGCCCGCAGGGGCACCACCTAGAGGGCAGAGCCTTTTGCTTGGTGGGGACCAGGCGACCTTGCCCAGGCCGGCTGGGCCCTGAGCTAGGGTCTCAGGGACACAGGAGCCTACCAATCCCAAGTACTCAAGCTTCTCAGGAGCACACAGGCAGCTCCATGGCGGGTGGAAAGGGGCCAGGCCTGGCACTGAAAGCCTGAGGCTGCTGGGGTTCTGCACAGGGAAAGGGCCAGGAAGGCACCATCTGCTCCCCATCACCCATGCCGCGATCGAGCTCGGTGGCCTCTGCTCCCTGGTTGGGCCGCCCTCCAGCCTTCCTACCTCTTGTCCAGCCGTCTGCGCCTCGTGGGTTCTGGGCCGTCTTGCCTTTTCCCTTGGCCTCTTCAGCTCAGCTCTACACCATAGTCCCATGACTTTGTCACAGTCCACGGAACTGGGCCTGTGGTGCTCACCCTGGTGCTTGAATCCCCACACAAGCCTGAAATTCACTAGAGCCCTAGAGGCGTCCCTCAGCTGCCTCAGGCGCTCACTGTCCCCAGCCATTAAGCCATTCTCTTGGTTTGACTTTCAGTGTGGTTTCCCTTCTCTCTTCATTAAACAGTGTGCAGGCTTCACATGCTGCCTCCTGCAGGAAGCCTTCCCTGATTTTCCACCCTGCAACACCTCACCTGGTTCTGAGCTCCTGAGACAACTGAGGAAGGATGACACAAATTTCTCCATGTGTGTCCTCAGGGCAACGCCTCTTCCAGGGCAGACTGGGCCCTCAGGGCAAGGGCCAGGGCTCCTCTTATTTCTGAGGGCCTTGTCGGGGTTTGTCCTCCTGTGATCCCACCAGAACAAGAGTCCAGCCCGGTTCCACTGTCCTCGGGGTGTGGCGCAGGCCTGGGACTCACCTGAGTGGTGTGGTTGGTGTACTCCAGGAGCAGATTCTGAGTAAACACCATCGCCTTCTCCCCACTCGCGTTCTGCTGGATGTCCACTCTGGGCAGCATCTGGTCAGCTGGGAGCTTCTGATAGGAGAGCAGCTCCAGGGACAGTGAGAAGGACACGTCCACCTGAGCACAGGGAGACGAGCCGTCACCTCAGGCTGCCGAAGGCAGGCAGCACCTTCCCCACCCGGATCTCCATCTTCCTCCCCTCCCACGGCCCCTCAGGCCTGGCCAGCTCCCAGCTCAGCCAGGACCCAGCATGGCTTGCAGGGCCCAGACTGACCCAGCCCTGCCCAGCAAACAGCCCAGCAGCACGCCTCCCCCACACCGCCCAGCGCCCCTGTCTGGTGCGTTCATTCCATAAACACCGTCTGTGCCCAACACCCATTAGTACAGGGACGAGGCTGTGCCCGCCCTTAGGATGAGGCTGTGCCGGCCCTTAGGAGCCGAGGGGCGACAGGGGAGGAGACAACGAGCAAGCTGCCCTTTTCCCCCTGGCATGACCAGGGCTGTGGGCAGCCCGTGGGCCCAGGGAAGGCCTGTGTCTTTATCCTGAGGACAGTGAGGAGCCTCCAATGGACTTTGATCAGGAGGATGTCCAAGTCAGCTTTGCCTTCCTCAGAGGTCACTGGCTGCTGTGGGGAGGTGGGCTGGGGAGCACGAGTGGGTGTGAGGACATCATTAGGGGGCCGAGGTGTAACTTAGGCCCAACAGGATGGGGCTTGGATGTGTGGCTCCCAGACACAAGTCTGTGGACCTAGCTCAACAAATTTACCCAAGTCACCTGTTAGAAATACAGATTCCTGGGCCTCAGGGTCAAGAGCAAGTCAAGAATGCAGCCAACTGTAAGACCCTTTATTAAGACCTTCAAAAGATATAAGGCTGTGCCTCCTAGACTCTTTCAAGTAGACCAGTCCTGTTTAACAGAAGCTTCTGTGCAACGTTTTGTGTGTAGGCTATCGGATACAGTAGCCTGTAGCCACATGTGGCTACTGAGCACTTGAAATATGGATAACATGACTGAATTTTTAAATTCAGGAACTCAATTTTTAATTTTAAGTTAAATTAAATTCAAATAGCCACTTGTAGCTAGCGGCTACTGTAATGACAAGCCCCACTCAGACATACTGAATCAGAAACTCTGGGAATGGGGCCCAGAAATAAAAGTCAAACATAGAATTGTCACATGGCCCAGCAATTCCCCTCCTAGGTACATACCCAAGAGAAGTGAAAATATACATCCACACAAAAACTTGCACAGGAATGTCCATGGCAGCATTATTTATAAGAGCCTAAAAGTGGAAACAACCCAACATCCATCAGCCGATGAATGGATAAATAAAACGTGGTAAATCCATATGATAGAATATTTTTTGGCCAAAAAAACCCCAAAGTACTTAAACTTGCTCCAACACGGATGAACCTTGAACAGTACACTGAGTGAAAGAAATCAGTCACAAAAGACTACGTGTTGTGAAGCACAAAAGGTGGAGCAAAATGGCGGGGTGAGCTGACCTGGGATTCTCTCCCCTCCAAAATACAACAAAAGATTGGAAGAACTGAATTTCAGAGAATAAACATAATGCCAGCTCGTTAGAGACCTACAGTACCAAGAAGGCGGAGATCATAAACCCTACTTACAGCCTCGGAGGCACTGGAACGGTAGGAGAGAACATCGCTCCCTCCCCTAGAGTCTGCGATCGCTGCAGCGCGGGTCGGGAAGGAGCGGGGGAGGGGCTGCCTGACCGGGGAATCATCCAGGACTCCTGCCGCTGATTCAGTGGAAACCCGCTGATGGGGGAAAGCTTCCGTCCGTGGGGACCCCATAAATCAAGGGCCTTGGGAGACCAGAAAACAGAACTGATCTGAACCCAGACCGGCGTGTGTGAGTAACAGCCCCTCCCCCCCCAGCAAAGCCAGTGGGCACAGCCATCTTGCCCCAAGGCAGAGAGCTCATAACACGCGGCTCTCAAACCCCCACCATCTAGTGGCGACAGGCTGTAACTGCAACTGAATTCTACCACCATGCAAAAAAACCGCTCCTCTACCATCCAGCAATTTATAAAAGCCCCAGACCAGAAGGAAAACAATAAAACATAGAATTAAGTCCTGAGGACTTGGAATTAGGTAAACTAAGTGATAATGAGTTCAGAGCAGCTATAATCAAAAAACTCAATGAGGTAGAGAGGAAGATAGAGAAACAAGCCGAGTTCTGGAGTTACTTCACAAAAGAGATTCAAATCATAAAGAAAAATCAAACAGAATTACTTGAGATGAAAAACACAATGGACCAGATAAAACAGAATACGGATTCCCTGAATGCCCGTGTAGATAACATAGAGGAGAAAATTAGCATAACCGAAGATAGACAGGCTGAATGGCACCAGACAGAGGAAGAAAGAGAACTAAGAATTAAAAAAAATGAGGAAAATCTCCGAGAGATAATGGATTCAATGAGGAGTAAGAACATAAGGATCATAGGAATTCCTGAGAATATGGAAAAGGAAAATGGAGCAGAAAGTGTGCTTAATGAAATTATTGAAGAGAACTTCCCAAATCTAGGGATCGACGGAGAAATGTGTGTAGAGGAGGGTTTTAGATCTCCTAGATTTGTCAATGTAAAAAGAGCTACCACAAGGCACATAGTAGTAAAGTTGGCAAAAAGGAATGATAAGGAAAGAATACTCAGGGAAGTAAGGAAAAAAAAGAGAATAACCTATAAAGGAGCCCCTATCAGACTGTCAGCGGATTTCTCTACAGAAACCCTACAAGCTAGGAGAGAATGGAGTGACATTTTCAAAGCTTTAAAGGATTAAAATCTTCAGCCAAGAATACCCTATCCAGCAAGAATTTCCTTCAGATATGAGGGAGAAATTAAATCTTTTCCAGACAAACAAAAGTTAAGGGAATTTGTAACTAAAAGCCCTCCATTACCAGAAATCCTCAAGAAGGCTCTCATACCTGAAAAAAGAAAAGAGGGAGAAAGGTGACACAATCCACAGACTAGGGAGACTGATGGATAGAACCAGAACAGGATAGCAAATATTCAATTATAGCATTAGGGTAAAGGTAAGGAAACTACCAAAACAAGGACGATCTTAGCACTCTAACTACCAATTAATAAGAAGAGTTGGAATAAAAAATGAAAATAATTATTTAGGAGGGGAAGAGCAAAGGGTCTAAATCAGTATTGGTCAAGTAAGTAAGAAACCAGCAGAGAATAGACTATATTATACATGAGATTCTAAATACAAACGTCAAGGTAGACACTAAAATAAAGTACAGAACAGAGTCACAAATCATAAATAAGGAAAAATCTAAGAAACCCAGCATACGAAATTGCAGTATTAAATGGGTAGTCTAAAGCAAACAGGAAAAGAAACGCAGCAAAACAAGATAATGAGTGACAGATTAACAGCACTAAGTCCACATGCATCAATAATCACTCTCAATGTGAACGGATTGAACTCTCCAATAAAAAGACACAGAGTGGCAAAATGGATTAAAGAACAGGATCCAACAATTTGTTGCCTCCAGGAAACACACCTCAGCCCCAAGGACAAACTCAGACTCAGGGTGAAGGGGTGGAGGACAATACTTCAAGCAAATAGCAAGGAAAAAAAGGCAGGTGTTGCAATTCTCATATCAGACCAAGTGGATTTCAAAATAAGACAGGTAAAGAGAGACACAGAGGGACAATATATAATGATCAAAGGGACACTTCATCAAGAAGAAATAACGCTTATAAATATCTATGCACCCAACACAGGAGCACCAAGATTCATAAAGCAACTATTAACAGACCTAAAGGAAGATGTTAAAAACAACACAATAATAGTAGGGGACCTCAACACCCCACTCACATCAATGCACAGATCATCCAGACAGAAAATCAACAAGGAAATAGTGGAGCTAAATGAAAAACTAAAACAATTGGACTTAATAGACATATATAGATCACTCCACCCTGAAAGAGCTGAATACACATTCTTCTCAAGTGCACATGGAACATTCTCTAGGATAGACCATATGTTGGGAAACAAGGCAAGCCTCTACAAATTTAAAAAAATGGAAATAATAACAAGCATCTTCTCAGATCATAGTGCTATAAGGCTAGAAATTAATTACAAGAAAAAAGCTGAGAAAGGCACAAAGATGGAGACTAAACAACACACTACTGAACAAGCAATGGATCATTGAAGAAATTAAAGAAATAAAAAAATACCTGGAAACAAATGAAAATGATAGCATGCCATACCAACTCATATGGGATATAGCAAAAGCTGTATTAAGAGGAAAATTCATCGCAATACAGGCACATCTCAACAAACAAGAAAAATCCCAAATGAGCAACCTTAAAGCACACCTAACTGAACTAGAGAAAAAAGAACAAATGAAGCCCAAAGCCAGCAGAAGGAGAGAAATAATAAAAATCAGAGCAGAAATAAATACTATTGAAATGAAAAAGGCAGTAGAAAGGATCAATGAGACAAACAGCTGGTGTTTTGAGAAGATAAATATAACTGACAAACCACTAGCCAGACTTACAAAGAAAAAAAGGGAGAAAGCTCAAATAAACAAAATCAGAAATGAGCGAGGAGAAATAACAACAGACTCTGCAGAAATACAACAGCTTATGGGAGAATACTACAAAAAACTATATGCCAACAGAATGGCTAACCTAGAGGAAATGGATAAATTCTTGGACTCCTACAATCTCCCAAAGCTCTCTCAAGAAGAGGCAGACAATTTGAACAGACCAATCACAAGGAAAGAGATTGAAACAGCAATCAAAAACATCCCAAAGAATAAAACCCCAGGACCAGATGGCTTTCCTGGGGAATTCTACCAAACTTTCAGAGAGGATTTAATACCTATCCTTTTCAAGCTATTCCAAAAAATTAGGAAAGATGGAACACTTCCTAACACATTCTATGAGGCCAACATCACGCTGATACCAAAACCTGATAAGGACACCACGAAAAAAGAGAACTACAGGCCAATATCACTGATGAACACAGATGCAAAAATTCTAAACAAAATTTTGGCAACCAGAATTCAGCAATTCATCAAAAGAATCATACATCAGGATCAGGTGGGATTCATACCAGGGACACAGGGATGGTTCAACATCCGCAAATCAATCAATGTGATACACCACATCAACAAACTGAGGAATAAAAACCACATGATCATCTCAATAGATGCAGAGAAGGCATTTGACAAGATCCAACAGCCATTTATGATAAAAACTCTGAACAAAATGGGCATAGAAGGAAACTACCTCAACATAATAAAGGCCATATACGACAAACCCATAGCCAACAACATACTCAATGGGCAAAAACTGAACGCCATCCCCCTGAAAAAAGGACGCCCTCTATCACCACTCTTATTTAACATAGCACTGGAGGTCCTGGCCAGAGCAATCAGGCAAGAAAAAGGAATAAAAGGAATCAAAATAGGGAGGGAAGAAGTGAAACTCTCGCTGTTTGCAGACGACATGATCTTATATATAGAAAACCCCAAAGAATCCATTGGAAAACTGTTAGAAGTAATCAACAACTACAGCAAAGTTGCAGGGTATAAAATCAATTTGCATAAATCAGTAGCATTTCTATACTCCAGTAATGAACCAACAGAAAAAGAACTCAAGAACACAATACCATTCACAATTGCAACAAAAAGAATAAAATACCTTGGGGTAAATTTAACTAAGGAAGTGAAGGACCTATATAATGAAAATTACAAGGCCTTTCTGAGAGAATTGGATGACGACATAAGGAGATGGAAAGACATTCCATGTACATGGCTTGGAAGAATAAACATAGTTAAAATGTCCGTTCTACCTAAAGCAATCTACAGATTCAACGCCATCCCAATCAGAATCCCAATGACATTCTTCACAGAATTAGAACAAAGAATCCTAAAATTCACATGGGGCAACAAAAGACCCCGAATTTCTAAAGCAATCCTGAGAAAAAAGAACAAAATGGGAGGCATCACAATCCCTGACTTCAAAACATACTACAAAGCTACAGTAATCAAAACAGCATGGTACTGGTACAAAAGCAGGTGCACAGATCAATGGAACAGAATTGAAAGCCCAGAAATAAAACCACACATCTATGGACAGCTTATCTTTGACAAAGGAGCTGAGGGCATCCAATGGAGAAAAGAAAGTCTTTTCAACAAATGGTGCTGGGAAAACTGGAAAGCCACATGTAAAAGAATGAAAATTGACCATTCTTTTTCACCATTCACCAAAATAAACTCAAAATGGATTAAAGACCTAAAGGTGAGACCTGAAACCATAAGGCTTCTGGAAGAAAACATAGGCAGTACACTCTTTGACATCAGTATTAAAAGGATCTTTTCGGACACCATGCCTTCTCAGAGAAGGGAAACAATAGAAAGAATAAACAAATGGGACTTCATCAGATTAAAGAGCTTCTTCAAGTCAAATGAAAACAAGATTGAAGCAAAAAAACAACCCACTAACTGGGAAAAAATATTTGCAAGTCATGTATCTGACAAAGGCTTAATATCCATAATATATAAAGAACTCTCGCAACTCAACAACAAAACATCCAAACAACCCAATCAAAAAATGGGCTGGAGACATGAACAGACATTTCTCCAAAGAAGATATACTGATGGCCAATAGGCACATGAAAAGATGCTCATCATCGCTGATCATCAGGGAAATGCAAATCAAAGCTACACTAAGATATCACCTTACACCCGTTAGAATGACAAAAATATCTAAAACTAATAGCAACAAATGTTGAAGAGGTGCAGAGAAAAAGGAACCCTCATACACTGCTGGTGGGAATGCAAACTGGTGCAGCCACTATGGAAAACAGTATGGAGATTCCTCAAAAAATTAAAAATAGAACTACCATACGATCCAGTCATCCCACTACTGGGTATTTATCCAAAGAGCTTGAAGTCAGCAATTCCAAAAGTCCTATGCACCCCAATGTTTACTGCAGCACTGTTCACAATAGCCAAGACGTGGAAGCAACTTAAGTGTCCAGCAACAGACGAATGGATAAAGAAGATGTGGTACATATATACAATGGAATACTACTCAGCTGCAAAACAGAACAAAATCATTCCATTTGCAATAACATGGATGGACCTTGAGGGAATTATGTTAAATGAAATAAGCCAGCGAGAGAAGGACAATCTGTGTATGACTCCACTCATATGAGGAATTTAAAATTATGGACTAAGAACAGTTTAGTGGATACCAGGGGAGAGGTGGGGTGGGGGGGTGGGCACAAAGGGTGAAGTGGTGCACCTACAACATGACTGACAAACATTAAGGTACAACTGAAATTTCACAAGATTGTAACCTATCAATAACTCAATTAAAAAAAAAAAAAAGACTACGTGTTGTACGATTCCGTTTATTTGAAATGCCCAGAATAGGCACGTCCATAGACAGAGAAAGTAGATTAGCAGTTGCCTAGGGCTGGGGTTTGGGGAGAAATGGGAAAGAGTAGAGAATGGGATTTATTCGGGGGGTGATGAAAATGTCCTAAAAATGGCAATGGTGATAATTGCACAACTCTGTGAATACACTAAAACAGTATACTCTAAATAGGTTAATTGTATGGTACGTGAATTATATATCAATAAGGATGTTAGTGTTTTAAAAAGAAAAGTTAGGGCCGGCCTGGTGGTGCAGCAGTTAAATTCGCACGTTCTGCTTTGGTGGCCTGGGGTTCGCCGGTTCGGATCCGGGGTGCAGACTGTGCACCGCTCATCAAGCCATGCTGTGGTAGGCATCCCACATACAAAGTAGAAGAAGATAGACATGGATGCTAGCTCAGGGCCAGTCTTCCTCAGCAAAAAAAAAGAGAAGGATTGGCAGCAGATGTTAGCTCAGGGCTAATCTTCCGGGAGAAAAAAAAAAAAGGAAGTTAGCAGAAGGCAGAGTGGTGAAGAAACAGAGCGAGCTGCTCTCCCGCACTGTGGACACTCACACAAACTGTGCAGCATTTCTGGAGGGGAGTTTGGCAATATGTACAAACATGTAAAATTTGTACACCCTTCAGCTCAGTAATCTCTTCTAGGATTTACCCGGAGGAGATAATTACTCAAATATGAAAATACGTGTACACAAGGATGCTCATTACAGCTTTGTGACATTAAAAATAGACAATTGTGGGGCTGGCCTGGTGGCACAGAGGTTAAAGTTCGCACATTCCACTTCTCGGCAGCCTGGGGTTCGCCGGCCCGAATCCCGGGTGCAGACATGGCACCGCTTGGCAAGCCATGCTGTGGTAGGCGTCCCATGTATAAAGTAGAGAAGGATGGGCATGGATGTTAGCTCAGGGCCAATCTTCCTCAGCAAAAAGAGGAGGATTGGCAGCAGTTAGCTCAGGGCTAATCTTCCTCAAAAAAAAAAAAAAAACACAAAACAAAAATAGACAATTTTTTTTAAAGCAACCTGTAGGTCATCACTAGGAGACACTACTGTTTGGACTCAGTAATCAATACAATTTAGGCTAAAGCTCTGTATTTACTGACATGAAAAGATGTCCGTGACATGATGTTGTGGGAAGTGAGCAGGTTACGGAACCATGTGTAATATATCCAGTTATGTAAAATTTAGACATTTATTTATACACCAAAGATTGTTCATCAAAATGTTGAGTGATTTCCTTTGGATAGAAGGTTTTAAGGAAATACTTAAATTTTTTTCTTATTTCTATTTTTCTGTAATGTTGGAATTTTAAAATATCTAGATGCGTGGTGTTTACAAAGACATTAAAGCTATTCCTAAAGAGGAGAAACATTAAAAAAAATATTTCTTTTTAAGGAAAGAGGACAAAAAGTTAAGTTCCACTGGTCAAGGAATATATAATCCAAACTTACACAAATTTTTTCAGAAGATAGTAGAAGAGAAAATACTTCTGAACTAATTTTTGAGACTTGCAAAACCTTGATTAAAACACACACACAGATTAGGACAGTTTAAAAAAGGATAATTGCATGTCCATCTCATTCGTGAATGTAGATGTAAAAACTTTAAACGGCATATTATAAAGCAAATCTAGCAAAATATAACAAAATGGAAATACAATTTGACAACGTTGAGTTTATTCCTGAAATGCAGGATTGGCTGAACTTTATAAAATAGATTAATATATTTGACCACATTAACAGGTTTTTAAATTACCATTTAAAAATTCAACGTACATTAATTTTTTTAAACTCTTAACAAAAACTCAAGAAGGTGAGAGAATTTCTTTAAACCTAATGAAGGGCATCTGTGATGGTTAATTTTATGTGTCAACTTGACTGGACCAAAGGATGCCCGGACAGCTGGTAAGACATTACTTCTGGGTGTGTCCGAGAGGGTGTTTCCAGAAGAGATAAGCATTTGACTTAGGGAACTGAGTACAGCAGATGGCCCTCCCCAGTTGTGAGTGGGCCTTATCCATTCCAACGAGCACTTGAATAGAACAAAAAGGTAGAGGAACAGCGAATTCGCCTTCTGCTTAAGCTGAGACATCTATCTCCTGCCCTCTGACATTGGCATGTGGGTTTTCAGACTTTCAGACTCAGATGGGACTCACATCCTCAGCCCCCCAATTCTCAGACCTTCAGACTTGGACTGCACTGCGCCACGGCTTTCCCCGTTCTCCAGCTTGCAGACAGCAGATTGAGAAACTTCCTGGCCTCCAAAACCGCATGAGCCAATTCCTGCAATAAATCTCCTCTTATATGTATCTATATATGTCCTATTGGTTCTGTTTCTCTGGAGAATCCTGACTAATACAGCACCTATATAAAATTGTTCAGCAAAGATTATACTTAATGTTAAAATGTTGAAAGTATTTTCTTTAAGATCAGGTACAAGAAAGTCTGTGCTCTCACTACCTCTATTCAGTAAGTTCTAGACAACCAAGCCAATGCAGTGAGACAAGAAAAGAAAATACAAGTATAAGGCAGGATGTTAAGATATTATCACTATATGTGCAGACAATATGAAGGTCTGTGTGGAAAATTTTTAAAACTCTGCAAATAAATAAAATGAAAGATAGAGCTAGCTGGTCTCCGAGCAGATTTTCAGTGTGAATTCACACACTGCTTGTGAAGTTCTTGGGAGCACGTCAGCCAAGGAGGCAAGCCTCCTTTTCCACGTGCAGGCCCCAGCTGATACCCAGACTAAGGAGCTGGCCTTTCACCAGATGTCAACACCAAGCAGTGTCCTTATTAGGGAATTTCTGGAAGGGCAAAGAGTGTGAGAAGAGGCCTTAATTCCAAGGCACAAAGATGGAGACCTTAGAAAGGATTACAAAACTTCACTAAGAGTTGTTAAGAGCTCAACATTAAATGAAGTTGTTGAAGAGACGAGAAAGCTCCTTGATGGAGCAAGGTGAGCAGGGACGCCATCCCCAAAGCATGGGACACCTTTACCCCCGACCCTGAGAGGGAGCGTGAGTGAGCTCCATTCAGCATCTTCCTCTCCCTCGTATTTCCACACCCAGTCTCTAAGACTTCTTGATTCTTCCTTCCAAAATACTACTTAGTTTTGATCTGTTCTTCCATTCTTGTTGCCACCTCCCTATGATCAAGCCTCTAGGTGTAAAAGCATCAGCTTACAGGAAAGATAGGGGACAGGGGAACACGTTAAGTGACACTCCGGGAGTGCATTCAGCAAATCCGTATCGTAAGAAACCCCGTGGAACAAACAACCCATTTTCTGCAACAGATAATTTGCAAGGGAAAAAAAGATGGAAGGAGACTTAAAGGCATGTCAGCCAATCACAAGGTCTGCACGTTTTTGGATCCAGATTCAAACAAATATCGGTAGCATTTAATGAGACAACTGGAAATTTGAATACTGACTTGATAATACTAAGAAATTATTTTAAATTTTCTTTTAGGTTTCATAATGATCTTGGGTTTTTTTTTTTTAAAAAAGGTCCTTTTTAAAAAAAAATACATACTGTTGAAATGATATGACATCTTGGATTTACTTCAAAATAGTAATAAAGTGGGGGAGATGGATGGGTGGGGGCGTGTGGATGGGGCAGGATGGGCCCAGGGTTGATGATTTTGGAGCTTGGTGCTGGGTCCATGGGGGCTCATTAGACCATTCTATCTACTTTCGTGGATTTTCAAAGCTCTCCCTTAAAAAGATTTTAAAATTTTAATGATGTTAAAAAAGAGAGAATAGTTTGGGAATAGTTTTCCTTGGGAAAACAGATGAAATATTTTTTGCCACACTAACCCTCTTTATAATTGTGCAGCAAACATCAAATGTAAAGTGTTGTTTTCTATCCTACAGTTTGTCAGAAAAGTGAGGCCAGCAAAATTGACATTTATTCACACTTTACTTATTATAAGAATTAGCACGTACATACAATTTTATGTGGTTAAATGCTGTAAAATTAATATCTTTTCATAGCTTTAGTATCATTTTTCAAAATAAATTCCCAGTTAAAAAAAGAAAAAAACCCACAACCTGGCCACATCGTTCCCCTGCTTAGCTCTTTCAATAGTTTCCTTTTGTCCTCAGCCACTGACACTCCCTCTGAGGAAGGGACCAGTGGCTCTGCTGTTCATCTCTCTCATCCATTTGGATGCTTTAAAACATGTCTTGGATGAAAGAGTGAAGGACAAGTTCTCACATGGCATTGGACCCAGCGTCCCATGTGGAGACTCAGAGTGACCCCAGGGAGCTGCTCCACTGTCCAGAACCTTGACAAGACCTGGTGGGCCAGGTTCTGGATGCCTGGTCTCCGTGTTACTTTAGACTGGATGCTGCAACCCTACTGGAGGCCACCAGCTGTTCTTGTCCCCTCTGAAGACCTACCTGGTGATGGGGCCTGAGTGCTGTGACAACAGGGCCTGGTTCAACATTGTGGTTTTATTTTTTCATAAGGGGTTTTTTTTTTCAGTTTCTGATTTTGCTTTTTCAAGAAGTTTGTCTTTTTCTCCAGCTTCAAAGACTAGCTCTTGGATTATTTACCATTCTTGTGTTTTTACTGGTGGTTGCCAGCAATTCTTGGGGTTTCTTGGCTTGTATATGCATCACTCCATTCGGTGCTTCCATCTTCATATAGACTTCTCCCCTGTGTGTCTGTGTCTGTGCCCAAATTTCCCTCTTCTTATAAGGTCACCAGTCATTGGATTAGGCCCCACCCTAATCCAATCTGATCTCATTTTAATTTGATTACATCTGCAAAAACCTTATTTCCAAATAAGGTCATATTCACGGTACTGGGAGTTAGAACCTGAACTTACATTTTTGGAGTACACAGTTCTACTCGCTACATGGGGTTAGTTAATTTCTTTTCACTCTTTAAAGAAAGCATTCAAGAATATGCTCCAACCTCTGAGCATATCCCAAAGGTTCTGATAAGGATGTTTCCATTTTCCTGTTTTCTCAATAGTGCGTTGTATTTTGATTTCCTCTTTAACCCACTAATTGTTTAAGAGAATGATTTAAAAGTGTAAGCAGCTTGAGATTCTCTGCACCCCCCTCCACCATATTTACTATTTTGTCTGCTTGTTTTCTTTTTCTTTATTCTTTTAGTCCAAAAGTCAAAAGTTCAACAATACAGAGTTAATTAAAATGCAAAAGTCACCCCCTAACTACTGGTTTCTAAATTCCACTCTGACAGATAATTGTTAATATCTTGGAGTGTGTCTTTCCAGACCTTTCTTTCGTGTATAGAGAACTGCCGGGTTTAATTATCTGCCTCAAACGCTCACTGAGGGGAAGAAAGACAGATCCCATGGGACGAATGCAATAAAACCAAAAAAATGGAAAATGTTCACACCAACATTTAACTGTCCTAAATCATATTTGCTTTTAAAGTGAGTACAAACACATCAACAGCAGGCATATTCACATTTGGGTGAAAATAAGCACCTTTCTCCTCATTAGAATCTGTTTGCTTAAACACCGATGTCCATCAAATTTTCTCCAGGCATAAACACAAAATCAGCTTTAAAAAAATCTAAACCTCTGCTGCACTAGTTACTTATTTACGTGGAGGCAGGACCCACCCCTTACCCTCAAACTTGGACAAACAAGCCTGTGTGATGCTCACCCTGCTAGGGCGTATGGTTCAAAACATTGATTTTCACTCATAACAACTTCCCACTGATCTTACAAAGAATTTGTCCTACCTTTGAGAGAGAACAGACAGAAGAATGACTTAATTTCTAATGTAGCCCAAGATGAAATTGTCTATAAAATTTCGGACAGATATAATATATTAGTGAATCTGAACTTTAATTGATTTGTCTATTTCCTTCCCCAATTAGTGATAATTTCTGATTATTTTTGCTTCAGTGATTTTTATCTCATCTTAGAAGTAGAAGGGATATACTCCTAACTTTTCACTCTTAAAACTCATTTAGAAAAATACACATAAGCCTGGGGGGTTTCAACAATTATCAGTGGTAATGAACAGAGCTGTATGCTGGGTGGGATAAAAACAAGTCTGCTATTTTTACACGAACAGATTACATATTGGAATTTTAAAACAATGCATCCTTATGAAGAAAGCATATTTTCTTCAGGATTTTTCTGAAAGAAAAAGGTTTACTTTGAGAAAAATCCATATTGTGGCTACAAATTTCAAGGCATGAAGAAGTATTTTGGTGTCACTTCACTGGAGACCAGAGTATAAGAACTGAATTTTTGTTTGTCTCTATTTTCCTATTTTACAATGAGTTTCCATGATTATATTTACTAAATGAAAAGTTTTTTCTTTGAAAAGCTTACATCTAGTGCTTACCCTCAGATGGATTACTTCTTAGTGACTTCTGTGTTATAACGTAATTCATTCAGCTGACAAACACCTAGATTCAAAGAAAACTCAATGATTCAATCAAAGACATTGCTAATAGAAAAAATGTAGGCTAATATCCTTGTAGAAAATGTCGAATAATAGCTTAGTGGCCTGAGAGTGGGAAACACTTCTTAAACAAGTTCAAATAGCTTAGACAACAAGGAGAAAAATTGATGGATTTTATTGTATTCAAATTGAAGATTTCAGTCCACAAAGGGCAAGATGGATGAAGTTAGCAGATAAATGACATATTGGGAGAAGATATTTGCGACATCTAAAACTGACAGGGAACTAATATTTTGAAATATAAGAAACTCCTGCAAATCCATAAGAAAAAGACAAAACTTTCCAACTGAAAAATGGGCAAAGGACATAAGCAGGGAACTCACTGAATGGGAAATCCCAAACGGCTACGTGAAGAGATGCTCTATTTTGTCAATAATGAGAGAAATGCAAATTAAAACAAGAAAGAGAAATCATTCCTCACCTATTAGACTGGCAAAAATTAGAAGGTTGGAAATGCCAGGTACTATATGTAGGATGTGGGGATAGAGGTACCCTTGTGCATTCCAGGTGGGAGTTCAGACTGGCACAGCCATCCTCAGGAGTAAGCCAGCACTCTGATCAAACTGGTTCTGCACACGTAGTATAAATCCGACTCTTGAAAATAAAACCCAGAAAAATTCCCTCACGCAGGTCTATAGAGCCACGGACGAGGACATTCCCTGCAGTGCTATTTGCATTAGTGGGGAACTGGAGTCCACCCATGTGTCCCTCAGAGGGAACGTGGACAGTAAAATGTGAGGCTGGCACATTAGTGAATATGACGGAGCATTAGAAACAATCAACTAGATCAGGGGTTCCCAAATGTTCACACTTCATGGCAGCTTTAGAATCTCAACAATTTTTCATGGTGCCCCTGAGCCAAAAGAAATGGCTAACAGTCCTATTTATTAAGTAGTAGTTGGGTCCAAATAGCTTAACATAAATTTATGTCCTAACAATTCAGTAGCTGTTTGAAGAAAATAATGCACATAAATAGGAGGATAAAATATTTCATTTCAAATGAACAGAATTGCTAAGGGGATGTGTGTGCCTGTTGGGCACTGAATAACTTCTCAAACGCTGGGATCAGGTTGGACACTGCCATCCTCATGTGTTTCACCTTGAGTTTCCTGCAGTACTGCCTTAGCACGGTGACTGCTGAAAACACAGCTTTGCAAAGATATGATGTTCTATCATAGAAAGGAATGTAGCACAGTCTAATGTTGGAGCTGTGAACCACCCCATGGTTAGCGGTTCACTTGGTGTCTGACAGATGTTGAGTTTCACTGTGTTTCCCCAGAGATGTAAAAATATCCCCCTGCACCCCATGGGTTCCTTGCAGCTTCTCAGAGCACCTTGGCACACAGTTTGGGAACCACAGACTTAGATATACATATAACAATATGAATAAACTGTAGAAACAGCGCTGAATGAAAAAAGTACTTAAAAACGAAGGCCTCTGGGGCTCCGCCAAGTCTGCTCTTGATGAGGGTTCAATGACCTGCCACCTCACTGCTAAACTGAGGGACAGATTTTCATGCAGCATATCACCCCACCTCCCAGGAAGGTTCTTCCATTGGCTTCCACCACACCCCTCTCTCATGGTCTCTTCCCGCGTCTTTGACTTGTGCTTTGAAGTTCCCCCTGGGGGTCTCCACCTGCCCCACTCTGAGTCCTTTCTGCCCAATCTAGCCTCCTCCCATTGGCAGCTGATAACTCCCAAATCACTGTCTTCAGCCCAGACCTCTTTCCTGAGCTGGAGGCCACACATCCAACTGCGTGTTCGATATCTCTGCTCAGACGTCCCACAGGCACTGCAAACCTACCATGTCCTGACTAAGCTCACCACCTTCCTCCCAAGCCTGTTTCTCCTCCCATGTTTCCTAACTCAGAGAATGGAACCACCTTCCACCTGATAGTGGCCTGTGGAAGATTGCATTGGTGGTCCCAATTCTTCACCCCTCCCTGCATCCACAGCCTTGCATGGCCTCATCCCCACCACTTGACTTTGGGCTGGCTGTGTGACCTTGGCCAGCGGCATAGAAGCAGAAGTGTAGTATGCCAGTTCCAAGCCTAGACCTTCAGAAGCCTCATATGTTTGCTTTTGCCCTCGTCTGCTGTGCTGCTTTCATGAGAAGAAGTAGGCCCAGAGTACTCTGTAGGTCCCAGGAAGAGAAGGATGAGAAACACTTGGAGCAGAGCCACTCTAGCTGATCCTAGTCTGGATCAGCTGACCCCCATCTGACCTGCTGACATGTGAGGGGCAATAAAAGACCACTGTTTAAGCCACCAAGGTTGGGGGGTTTTGTTATGCATCAACAGTTAACCAACCAGGTCACCTAAACCAGAAACCTGGGCATTGCCTTCGACTTCTCCCTCTCTCAGTCCACGAGGTCCCCGGAGCTTCCTAAATATCTCTTGAATCCATTTACTTCTCTCCATCCTCAGCACCTTTGCTCTATTTCAGGCCTCCTGCAACCACATTTAATTGATTTTCCCTTCCTTCTCTTTGCTCCCATTCTCCACACAGCATCCTGAGCCATCCTCCTAATATGCAAACCTAATCATGTGACTCCTCTGGGTCATCTGGCCCTCAGGCTGGGATATCAGTTAGGGCCTGGATAAGGGAAGGAGCCCTGCTGGGGACTGTGGGCATCCTGGTCACTGTGAAGAGACACCTCCAGGGCAGTTCTGCTTTGTTCCCGAGTCAGTGAAGGGGTTCTTTAACACGTTCTGTGCAGGGAGCCAGGTTGGAGCTCAGCTCTGAGCATGACAAGCAAAGGATCAGCCTCAGGCCACGCACCAGCACTTCCCAAGGGTTTCCCAGAAACCCCTCTGCTACTGGGTGTGCTTTTTCAGGGCATTGACAGAGAGGACAACAAGAGAGGCATCAACAACTTGGAATTAAGATTTCTGTTTAAATTCCTTGGTAATGGATCAAGCCATGGATGTGTAGTCTCCTTATGGAGGTAAATGGGCTTTCAGACCTCCAGTCTTCTCTGTGAAAGGGCTGTTACACCAAAAGAAAGGATGAGTTACCAGAATGGGGTAGGTGCCACAGCCAATAGAGAAAGGCACCCCTGAACAAGACAAGGCCTCCCTGTGAGACAGCTTGAGAAACAGCCAGTGGCCTTGGCCTTCAGGAGACATTTATGGATTGCCACAGGGCTTCTCACAAGGCTTCCTAGCAAACTGTCTTGTTTAGTGGTTAAATATGTGGATTCTGGAGTCAAACTTGCTGGCTTTTGGCCCAGCTCTGCTACTGTTCTTGGGACCTTGGGCCAAGAGGAAGAGCTGAGCTCCAAGCAGCTCAAGTTCAGCAAGAGAGAGATAGGTAATCAGACCATTGCATCAGGGGGTCCAATGGGCCAGGAAGCTTCCGGGAGGGGCATCTCACCTAGGTGGGTGTCTGGAGGGCTTCTGGGAAGAAGTCAGACCTAGGGGCAAGAAGGAAGGAGGGCAAGGAAAGTGTCCTCAGCTCCGTGAAGAAAGGGAGTGGTTCTGATTTTGGTTCTTATCTCCCTTCCCCATGCGTGGCACACCTTAGACCATCAACCCTAGCTGACTGCAAGAACGGATAAGCCCCTCTGTGGGAGCATCAGGAGTTCTGATTTTAAATACGGAGGTGGGATGTGGCCCATGTCAGAGATGGGGAACCACTCAGATTTGCTGGGTCAAGACACCGCCTGTTGGAGCCCAGTGCCTCCAAGCCTGGTGCACATTTCCTGTGAGCCCTGAGTCACCACCATGAGTGGATAGCTGCTCCGGTACCCAAGAGACAGCCATAGAGGTCTGCAGGCCCAGAGCCGCTAGAGAAACAACCAGGGGCAAGTCGGCTTGAAGTTGAAACCTCTGGCCCAGGTGTCCTCCGAGGGAAGCTAGGTCGCGTTAGGCCAAGGCCTGTGCAGAGAGCACATCTGGATGGCCAGGAAGGGTAGGGTGGGGTTAAGAGGGAGCGGGCTGCGCAGAGGGCACACATCTGTTGCAGGTGCCAGCCGAGGCCGAGGTCGAGGCCCGACGCGTCCCCTCCCCGGTCCCCCGGCAGGCGGCGCCAGAGCCCGAGCCCGCCTGTGGCTCGGGTCCGGGAGTCCGGCCGGGCGGGGCGAGGGGCGGGCCCCGGCGTCTGCGGGCGTTGGAGCGCGGCGACAGTCACGCCGCGGGAAGGACGGACGCACGCGCCGCTGCCCCTCCACGGCCATGGCCGAGCCCGCCGCTCGCCGCTGCTGCCTGGGCTGGGACTTCAGCACGCAGCAGGTACCGTGGAAGCCCCGGGTCCCGGCGGGCCGAGGCCGCCTCCTCCGCGACGCCGGGCGGGCTGGCGGGGACCCGGGCGCCGCGAACCCGGGGCCGAGCCTCGGGCGCGCCTCTCTCCTGGGCTTCCCGGGGATCGGGCGCCCCCTGCCCGGCAGTGCCTCCCACTGCCGCCGCCCGCAAAGTGCGACCGCCACCGGGCCTGGACGCCGGCCCTCGCGGGAAGGGGAGACGCCTCGCCCCCATCCCCGCCCCCGTCTCGGTCCCCGTCCCCGCCCCCACCCCGGCGGCATCCTGCGGCGCGTGGCGGGGAGGTGGCCAGAGGGGCCAGGGGACCGGAAGGGCTCGCGCGCCGTCGTGGGCACCAAGTGACAGGGACCCGAAGGAGCTCAGCTGCTGTAAGACAGAGGAACTGACAGACGGGTAGACGTGCACACAGGCGTAACCAGTGACCTGGAACCAGATCACCGCCTGAAACCTTTTTTTTTTTTTTTTTTTTTTTTAGTGAAATGGCCTCAGGGTACACATGAACTTTGTTCTACCCTGTGACAGCCCTTGGTTGGCGCCAGTGTGCTCAGGTCAATGTGCGCGGCACTGCTGGCCAGAGGATGGGCTGTACTGCTCCCAGGGCCCCGCAGACAGGCAAGGTCGAAATTTGTCTTAAAACTGGATGTGGGTGCCAAGTGCTCCTTCTCCTTAGCTTGGGCAATCAACACAGTTGCAGTCCAACCCCTCTCCTCAAGTGGGTCAAGGGAGGCAGGCCTCAGCCGGTCCCTAACCAGAAAGTCCTGTGGGACCCGCGAGAAGTTAGATTGCCTTGCTAGAACTCACTTTCCCCACCTGTCCTGGAAAGGAGTTGTACTCCCGAGTTTGGAGGTCTGCCCCACTGGGACCCTACATGTCTCAGGACCATGATCACGGCCTATGGGAACAGCCCAGGGGCCTTGCCTGGTGTCTCACATCCCTGCAGATGCAGACACTCAGAGACATCTCCAAACCCTGCTCCCATTCCTTCCCCTGTAGCACTTTCCCAGGCTTCCTTGCTGGGAGCAGGAACTGGCTCATCTGTGAACATCTGTCTCTAGAGGGCCTTGGCGTTGGCTGTTTAGGAGACAAAGATTTCTTGCCCTGCATGTGTGTTTCTACTTAGCCTCAGCATCTTCATTTTACTAATCTTTCGGTATGTCGCCCGATGAGGCCTGTGTTGCCATGGTTACAGTGATGCTCCCCAGCCTTCCAGGAGGTCTGCACGATGAACCACTCACTTCTGGGGTGCTGGGCTTCACCTAGTGATGTTAGTACCCCAGGGGCAGTGTAGAGACTGAGGAAAATTCTATACACCATTTTTTAAAATTCCTTCCAGGTGAAAGTTGTTGCTGTTGATGCAGAGCTGAATGTCTTCTATGAGGACAGTGTGCACTTTGACAGAGACCTTCTAGAATTTGGGTATGTACCTAGTATGCATGGGGGGGGGGTTGGTTTTGGGGTTTTCCTTCAAACTTTTACATTAATAGACAACATTGTTCCAGCTTCATCACACTGCAGGAGTGGTGGTCTTGGTAGAACCCTCAGCATCCTTTTTCCAGTGCCTGGAGTGTGCTCGCCTCCATTGTTTCCCAATTCTATCCATTCATTCATTCATTCATTCATTCATATATGCAGCAGGTATCAGTGGAGACTTTGTGCCTGGCATTGTGCTGGGTGCTGGTGTTTGGTGGGGAACCAAAAAAAGACATGGTCCTTGCTCTCAGAGTTTCCTGTTAAGTGGGGGAGACTGATATCAAGGACTCTCACAAAAGAATATTTAATTATAAACCCAGATAAGGGAAGAGAAGGAACTCACTTCTACAAGTGCTTATTATGAAGAAATGTGACCCACACTTGGAAGGAGGAGTTAGGGAGGGTCCCTAAGGAAGTAGTACTTAAGCCAAGATCTGAGTGAGTGAGGTTAACCAGTTGATGGAAGGGAAAGAACATTCCAGGCAGAAGAAACAGTGTGAGCAAAGGCCCTGTGGCAAAAAACAGCACTGCCCATTCACAGAGTTGAAGAAGGCCGACATGGCTGTCCAGTGAAGGGTCATGAGGAGTGAGGAGGAGATGTGACGTGATTATGTTTGTATTTTGAGAAGATCTCTGAGTGCAGTAGGAGAGCAGATGGAATCTGGCAGGAGTGCATGTTGGGAGACCATTGAGGAGGTTTTGGCAGATCATCTGGATAAGAAGTGATGGTGTCTTGAAGGAGAGAGAGTTGGGTGGTAGAATTGACAGGTCTTGGTGCAGAATTAAATGTGAGATGTGAAGGTGAGGTTTCTGACTTGCCTTCAGGATGGATGGTACGCTGTGGAAGAGAATTGGTTTGGGGGGAAAAGACATGAGTTTAGCTGTTGTATTAGTTTAGTAGGACTGCTAGAACAAAATACCACAGACTCCTGGTTTTTTTTAAAGATTTTATTTTTTCCTTTTTCTCCCCAAAGCCCCCCCAGTACATAGTTGTATATTCTTCGTTGTGGGTCCTTCTAGTTGTGACATATGGGACGCTGCCTCAGCGTGGTCTGATGAGCAGTGCCATGTCTGCGCCCAGGATTCGAACCAACGAAACACTGGGCCGCCTGCAGCGGAGCGCGCGAACTTAACCACTCGGCCATGGGGCCAGCCCCCAGACTGGTGGTTTTAACAATAGAAATTTATTTTCTCACAATTCTGAACTCTGGAAGTCTAAGATCAAGGTGCTGGCAGGGTTAGTCTCCTTTGAGGCTTCTCTCTTTGGCTTGCAGATGGCTGCCTTGTCGCTGCATTTCACATGGTTGTCCCTTTGGGCCTGCTCGCCCTGGTGTCTCTTCTGTCTGTTTTCTGTGTCTTAATCTCCTTTCCTTATAAGGATGCCAGTCATACTGGATTAGGGCCCACTGTAACCACCTCTCTGTAACTTAATTACTTCTTTAAAAGCCCCATCTCCAAATATAGTCACATTCTGAGGTACTAGGGGTTAGGACTTCAACATAAGAGTTCGAAGGGGACAAAATTCAGTCCATAAATGTGCCTCCTTTGAGCTGAGGTTGGAAGCCACCTTGCTTTCATATTTTATATTACTGCAGGGCGCGTTATGTCGGACTTTTGGTAGTTTGTGTCTTTCAAGGAACTGGCCCATTTCATCTAAGCTATGAAATTGTGGCCTAGGGTTGTTCATCATATTCCTTTATTGTCCTTTGATGTCTATGGGATCAGTAGTGATGGCCATTTTATCATTTCTGATATTGGTAATTTATATCTTTTTCTTAGTTGGGCTAGAGGTTTATCAATTTTATTAATCTCTTCAAAGAATCAGCTTTTAGTTTCATTGATTTTTCTCTACTGTTTTCCTCTTTTCATTTTCACTGACTTGTGATCTAACTTTCACTGTTTCTGTTCTTCTGCTTGCTTTACACTTAAATTGCTCTTCTTTCTCTAGTTTCCTGATGTGGAAGCTTAGATTATTGATTTTAGCTCTTCTTTTCTAATCTGTGCATTTAATACTATAAATTTCCCTCTAAGCACTGCTTTTGCTGCATCCCACAAATTTTGATAAGTTGTATTTTTATTTAGTTTGAAATATTTTTAAGTTTCTCTTGAGACTTCTTTGACTCTTATGTTATTTATAAATGTATTGATTAATCTCCAAGTTTTACAGCTATCTTTCTGTTGTTGATTTCTAGTTTAATTCTGTTATGGTCTGAGAACATACTTTATGTGATTTCTATTTTAAATTTTTAAATTCCCTCTCCCTCACTCTCTTCCATTCAGTGAGCTAGTCAGTCCTCTCCATTAGACATCTTTGAGAAAAAAGTCTCCATAACCAAGATACAGTATTGCTTTTTATCTCAAAGTTACATTTTTAAGATCTTTTTTTTTGATGAGGAAGATTGGCCCTGAGCTAAAATCTGTTGCCAATCTTCTACTTTTTGCTTGAGGAAGATTGTCCCTGAGTGAACATCTGTGCCAGTCTCCTTCTATTTTGTACATGGGACACTGCCATAGTATGGCTTAACGAGCAGGATCAAACCTGCAAACCCTGGACCACCAAAGCAGAATGTAAGAACTTAACCACTGTGCCAACAGGCCAGCCCCTTTAAGATCTTTTAAACCAGATATGTAAGATCTAGTTCATTCCTCCCCTATCATTTTGGGCCTTGGTGGGTTCTTTTTAGAGTTTGTTGAGGTGTAACTGATATACAATAAACTGTACATGTATAAAGGGTACAGTATGATAAGTTTTGACACGTGTTCCTCCATGAAACTATCACCAAAATCAAGAAAGTAAACATTTCCATCCCCAAAGGTTTCCTTATGCCCCCCTGCAATCCATCCCTCTTCCCCACCCCCAACCCCTGGCAAGCACTGATATGCTTTTGATCACTATAGATTAATTTTCATTTTGTAGAGTTTTATATAAAGGGAATCAAAATTATATACTCTTTTTTTAATCTGATTCTTTTTACTCATCATAATCATTTTGAGATTCGTTCATGTTATTACATGTATCAGTAGTTTGTTCTTTTTATTGCTGAGTAGTATTCCATTGTATGAATGGACCACAATTGGTTTATCCATTCACCTGATGAGGGACATTTAGGTTGTTTCCAGTTTTTCATTATTACAAATAAAAAAGCTATGGAATTCACATACAAGTCTTGGTATGGACATAAGCTGTCATTTCTCTTGAAAGTGAAATACCCAAGAGTGGAATGGCTAAGTTGTATGGTGGATATGTGTTTAAGTTTTTAAGAAACAGCCAAATTCTCTTCCAAAGTAGTTATTTTAATAAAAAATATTTTATTGTGGGACCGGCCCAGTGGTGTAGTGGTTGAGTTCATGCACTCGGCTTCAGCAGCCTAGCGTTCACCGGTTCGGATCCTGGGTGCGGACCTACGCACCACTGATCAAGCCATGTTGTGGCAGGTGTCCCACATATAAAATAGAGGAAGATGGGCCTGATGTTAGCCTAGGGCCAGTCTTCCACAGCAAAAAAAAAGAGGATTGGTGCAGATGTTAGCTTAGGGCTAATCTTCCTTAAAAAAAGAATTATTGTTAATAGGCCTTAATGTACTTGGTATGTAATTCAAAAGAAAGAAAAAGTAGATAGTGAAAAGTCTTAATCTCTCTGTGGTCTTGATGCGGGGTCGGTGAGCTGAGGAGTCAAAAGAAAGATTTCTTAGACTCTCAAGATCTGGCAGTGGTGCTCTTTTATTTAGAGAATAGTGTGGAATAGCATGGGGACAGGACCCATGGGCAGTCAGAGCTTCTGCTGCCGCCACTTCTGCTGCCCCCGCTGGCATGGGGACAGGGCCCATGGGCAGGCAGAGCTGGTGTGTGGGGACAAGACCCACGGGCAGTCAGAGCTCCTGCTGCTGCCCCCGCTGGCATGGGGACAGGACCCATGGGCAGGCAGAGCTGGTGTGTGGGGACAAGACCCACGGGCAGTCAGAGCTCCTGCTGCTGTGCATGGGGACAGGACCCATGGGCAGGCAGAGCTGGTGTGTGGGGACAAGACCCACGGGCAGTCAGAGCTCCTGCTGCTGCCCCGAGTTGAGGGTTAGGGCTAATTTTATAAGGCATGGGTACGTGACTTATTTTTACTGGAGAAAAGAAAAGATGATGTAAAAAGTCATTAAATGATTTCAGTGCAGATGGGGTCTGGTTATTGTGCGGTCATATAACTTTAGATACGAATCTGGCCATATAGATCGGCATGTAGGTGAGGATGCCCTGGGCTTCTCTCCCTGGGGCGGTCCTAATTCATACCATAAAAAAAGTCCACTGGGTCGTATAGTTTGGCATGTAGGCCAGGTCACCTTGGGCTTCTCTAGCTGGGGCAGCCTTAATCCACATCATAACCCCCCCTGAACCCATTTGGCCCCGAAATCTTTTGGGGATATGGACGACGGTCAGTCTTCTGTAACTGCTTCCAGCTGTACAAGGTCGTAGAGCTGTCCCTAAATGGGGCCATAGGTATAGGTAGGAGGTTCAGCGGACCGGAAGACTGCACCCGTGGAGTCCAAGGCTGAGAAGGCATCCAGAGCCTCTGGAGACGAGAGAATCATTTGACGAGAGGTGGTCCAGGAGGTGAAACTTTGTTGACACGCGGAAGACAAACAACGAAACAGACAACAAATTATAATAAGAAATACAAGCAGTATGATTAACCCAATGAATAAGGTTTTGATAGCAGTCCAGAAACCTGGACCTGACCAAGAGTTCAACCAGTCATTTAGAGATAGGGGAGGGTCAGACCAGGACTTAATTTGGTGGCTCATATCAGATAGGAAGCCAGAGATATTCCGATGGTAGTCAGGAATATAGACACAACATTCAGTTTTTATAATGGCACAGGTGCCCCCCTGTGCTGCTGTCAAGACATCCAGTGCCATTTGGTTTTGGAGGACTGCCTTACGCATTTGGGACACTTCTAAATCAAGCAGCGAAAGGCTGTGTTGCGTATCATTTAATGCTTTCAAAGTAAATTTGTTTAGAGCTTCCATGGGCCAGATGACACTTTCGATTCCTAACTGGGGAAGGAAAATTGAGGCAACGTGGTCATACCAGTGGAAGGCAGAGCAGGTCCAGCACTGTTGCAGGTTGGGTAGGTTAGCAGGAGGAGATATAGTAAATGTAGTTCTACCTTGCATCCAGACAAAGCCTAGAGTGCATCGTCCAATCCATCCAGGTGGCAGCCTAGGCCATAAGTCGGAGCCACATAGCCACTGAGTGCCATTAGGGGCTAACCAACGTGTGCTGGGCCGTCCAGCCCAGTCAGTCCCAAACCAATCAGTATTTTTTAAGCTTATGATATGAGAACACATATGATGGGGAATTTGTCCCATAGGTCGGGTGCTATTAGGCCACGTATCACAGGTGTGATTGGTTTGTTCCCAACATATAGTGGCCTTTTGACTGAGTTGACCACTAGTAGGAGTGAGCCAAATATATTCGTCCCAAATTTGATATAGTCCATCCTGTGTGTATCAATAAGTTGGGGATTTTACTTTTGGAACTTGTCTTTTATGATCCACCTGTGACAAGGCAAATCTAGTTAGTATTTGGGCAGTAGTGTTGAAGGAAAAGGTTTGCTTGTGGCCAGGGAACTCCCAGGTATCAGAGATGGATGGCCACAAGGAAACATTATGATCAGTAACAGATGAATCTTGCAGAAGAGAAGAGCTAGAATCTAATATCCATGAATGTGTACTATACCTTCTACTGAAACATAATTTTTTTCTCTCTAAAATCACCCTCATTTTTATAAAAGATAGCCAAATTAAGATTAACTGGTCTGCCAATTATTTACATAAGTGCAGCAAGAATACCGATTGATTATACAGGCTTTTTAAAATCTGCTTTACTGGAATTTTTTTTTTTTTTTATGAGGAATCTCAGATTGAACTGTAAAGGCCTCTTGAGGCCAGAAAAGCCAAGCCAAGGACTTGCCATCAGATTTTGCCTGCAGTACCTCCAGATTTGGGTGGACTCCTCTCTTCTCGAGGTCCCCCAAAACATTTTGAGGTTCCTTGCACCTGCCAGACAAGCAAGCTTCCTTACTTACCGGGTAAGATTGCCAGAATCTCTGTAAACAAGGTACCAGGCCCATGTTTCCAAGTGGCTTTAGTTTCAGAAAGTCCAATCTTTGTTCCTGAAAAGCTGTGTTGTCATATCTGAGCCTGTATATTTCTCTCAAATATGACATTCCAGTCAAAGCCTTGGTAAGATAACCAATGTGTCCTGTTATAAGGAGAACAGATTCTTATTGAACTTTTGCAAATATTGCCATGAAATAACATACTCACAAAGAGTTTCCAAATTCTGGAGGGATAAGGTCGGGAGAAAAAGACAAATGTTTCAGTTTTGCTCATAAAGATGTATTTCACTAAATTGCTGTAAGTCATGGTTAGCATAAGAGAAAAGAAAGAAAGATTTCCTTAAACATGAGAAAACAAAACAAAACATCAAAACTCAGCAATATTTCAAACAGAAGTCATAAAAAATTATAATCATCCTCATCAGTTCACACAGTCCTGTATAATCAGTTCTTGAGCTTAATCTTCTGTTAGCAGATCTATGAGCTTAGTTTCTGTTAGAATTCTGTAATTTCTTACCCAGTTCAGTTTTACAATCTGAAAGTTTATCAGAAACCTGTAGTTTAGAACCCTTGTGTCAGAATCCTTTCCAGGAATTTCTCTGGAGATGAAACATATTTGCAAAAGCAGAAAGCATCACAGTAAAACAGCAACTATCTGAAAATGGACAAAAGACTCAAAAGGGCAATTGATAAAGAAACTTGACTACTTCTGTGACATACAACACTTCAAGATAACAATTGGAATTACAACCGATAACCAGGACAGATCAAAATTTTAGGAATGCTATATAATTTTAAGACGCCTATATTAATAGCATTTACCCACATAATAACACCTGAGAAAGTTTATCATCACTTATTTGACAATGCTTCCCATGTAATTTAGTATTTTCAAAAGAAACCCTTTTATTCAGGACTTGAATATTTTTGACGAGAAGCTTGTCAAAAATACCAAAAGACTTTAAAACACTTGTTCAGACAACGCTCACTGTGAAACAATGCTCAGGTATCTATTCAAAGTGATAACAGAAAGAGTCAAAAATCTTAAGAGTGACCTCAGTCATTATTTTAACAAAACAGATTTGTCTTTTAGGTAGAGTTAGAGCAGGCCAAAAGTTCAAGAAAATTATCCTTTGAGAGAAAACCAAACTTTAATTTCTGTACCAGCTTATTTTTAACATTGAAACTCATTCACTTAATTGGATTTACTTTAATCTTAGTCTGCTTCACCAGTCATAAAACTCCTTTCAGAATTTCTCCTTCACAAACCTTCTGCAACTTTCTTTTTGCCTTCAGAATTTGTCCCAAAGTCTTTCTTTTTTCCTTTCTAGTACTTTAGGACAAATTTCTCTTTCTTAACCCATCAAACAAAAATACTTCCATTCTTTATACCCTCTTTACTGAAAACATACATTTTAACTTTCCTTGAATACAGAGCTGTTTTCCTTATTAATTTCCAGTAGCTTTAATTATATAGGTTAATAAGAACTTTTAATCCTTAGCAGACCATAGTAAACACTAAAAAAGGTAAGCAATTACGAATTGTCTTTTATACCAGCATTCTAAACACTTCACAATTTCTAGAAGCATGCTGCTTTACAATAACAGACCCAAAGACTTTTAGCCTCTCTGCAATAAGAAGCCAAAAGTAGATAACTTAGATAAGTTTAGCTGTAATGCTTGTGTGCTATCCAATCCAAAAATGACCCAGATGCTCAGATTTTGATCATTTAACTTAACTTGGCAAAACTCAAGATTGTTATCAAAACAATTTGGAAGCTGTTTTTTTTTTTTTCAAGTATACAGACCATAAAACAGTTATTGTACCCACAAAAACTTCATGAGACATTAGACAAAACTGGTCATCATTTAAAGCTATTATTTTGCTGACGAATTTAACAGACAATGTGAACTTATTTGACTAGTAAACCCAGGCTGCATGCCTGCATCATATGCAAATACTGACAACTCTGACAAGACTATTTTCAATCAAACCAACAAACTGAAACAAGCTTTCATTTACCAAAGGTTAATTCACATCAAGTTAACTTGAAAGACATTGGATTAATTTCTACTACATTTAGAATTTATGTAAGGGCTTACTTTAAGCCAATTAAACAGAGCTCTTAATTTTGGCCATACCATCCGGAGGTAAAATATCACACATAGAACGTACACGTAGACACATGTACACAGAGACTGCACAGCTATTGTTTTTTACCAATATTTGTGAAGAAGATACTCAAGATGCTAGATTTTTTGGGCAAGGGCACGCTTATGGCCGTTTTTCCTCTCCCCTCCTCTTTTTTTTCCTTCAGTCTTAGGAATTAGTGATGGGCTAGATAGTAGTTCCTGGAGAGGGGAGATGATAATCCTTTTCGTGATAAAGGAACTAGGTGAAATCTGAACTGCCTCTAGAGCAGTATTTCCAGTCTTGCAAGGATTTTCTAAGGACAGTTGCTCTTGATTTCCCAGAAACTGGATTGTAACTCAGATTACATTCCAGGTTGATCTACCTGTCCAACTGCATCACAAAGGCACAGAGAAACCCCTCAAATTTTCTCCCAGATGGAGTTAGAATTCATCCACAGGGTGGGTCTCTGGGGATGCTTAGGGGCCTTCCCTGTGGCAGTAAAGCCAGTGTCTGACTGACAGCAGCTGGAGAAAGGGTGCAGAGGCCGATTGCGGGGGTGCAGAGGCCGATTGCGGGTGTTGACATAGTTATAAGATTTAGTCAAGTCCCGCTCAGCCTGGGCACTTTGTCTCTGAGCCAGCAAAGTTGAGGTAGGGAAGCAGGAGGCAAAGGCCTGGAACTGGCTGGAGGCTGGGGCTCCCAGAGCCAGGTTTGAGAGTTAAATCCCTGGCAAAAGGCTTATTTTTCCAATTTTACAGAAGGTCAAGGTTCTGCTCAGGTCTAGCCTGAACTTAACCTCGACTTGGTGACAACAGAAGAGATGATGAGCAAAACAGACAAAGAAAGGAAAAGAAGAGATCAGACCTCACCCTCATGGCCTTTTCCAGAGGGTTATCAAGATAAGAGTCACACAACAGTTCCCGTGCTGGGGCACACTACGCTAGCACGACAGTTCACAGACTAGATCACAGGTCTCCTACCCTCATAACCGACTCAGTAGGTGACTAAAATACTCAATGAGTCAACTGTCAAGAGAGGGCACCCCCACTTAGGGTTGCTGGGGTGATCAGGCCGAATTGACGAGTAGGATCTTAACAGCGACTCAACCAAAGCTTAACCAAGGACAAAGAGGTGTCCCCAAAAGAGATCCAGAAAATTCACTCCCAAAAATAGCCTAAGAAAGTAAAGGCAAGAGACGACAAAGGCCCCTTATGAAAGCAGTTGGGACCTCTTATGACAAACTTCCCCGAGAGCTTACACAGCCGGACAAAGAGTGTCAAGTTTCCCGGAGCCTCAGTCTATGTGACTGGCCGCCAAGATGCATGCCGGTACATGCATCCTCCGATGGCGGAGACCAGAAAGGTCACAAAACCAAGCTCTCAAGACATAGAACAAGACAAAAGGCCCAGACAACAGGCTTATAGAGACGCCTGTGTCTTATGACAAACAAAAAGACAGAGACAAGGAAAAGTCTATCTCTGGGAGGAAAAGGATCTACGACCAGTGAGTACTCAAATCCTAGAGTCACTGAATCCAAGAAGCTAGCCTCACCAACATTTTCTCCTGCTAATCTAAATTTAGAAGAGCAAAAAACTCACCACTCTTGCTTCCATTGGACTCTGCCGGCAGAGATCCGGGAGACTGACGTGGTAAGAACTCTTACCTCTTGCCAGCTCTCATCAGGGGCCGCAGCAGTCCAGGAGCAAGCAGTGTCCAGCCAGTGAAATTTCATCCTGCTGACTACGCCAAAACTGTAGGGGAGGAGGACATTTCCTCTCCCCAAATGGGGGTTCGTCTGGCTGGAGAACGAATTAAATTCACATGAGACAGAATCGCAAGAGAAAATTAAACAAAGCTTTATGAGGAACCATGGCCCGGGGCCTTTCTTCCCGAAGGAAGAAAGGGCACCCCCACTTAGGGTTGCTGGGGTGATCAGGCCCAGAAACCCAAAGTTGGGGCTCCCAGAGGTGGAGCCTTTTACTCTTTAAAGATTTCTTTGTTTCCCGGTTGCAAAGCTCAAACGGAGACGAAAATGGCCATTGTAACTCCAAGAGAGACAAAAGAAACGGGTCCATTACCGTGAAAAATCCCCCCTGAACCTAGGGCAGCGTCCTACCCATTGTTCCTACTGTGGGGTTCCTATAGCAAGGGGTGATGGGGGCATCCCCCGGCATTGCATCCCTTGTATACCTTCCCTGTTATGCCTGGCAGTAACAGGTGCCTGGTGCCTATTCTGCCTGACAGCATAGGCCTGGTGAATGGTCCCCGAGAGAAAAGGAGAAAGAAAAGGAGCCATTACCTTGAAAATCCCCCCATTGGGGTTCCTGTAGCAAGGGATGATGGGGGCATCCCTTGAACATCTTCCCTATTCTGCCTGGCAGTAATAGGTGCCTGGCGAATGGTCCCCAGGATAAAGGATAGAGAAAAACAGTGAGGAATTTTCCGCCAGTCTGGGGGACATTCTACCCAATTGCATCCTGGAGCCATTCTCCCAAGAAGGGGTTCCCATACTCCACCAAAGGTTAGAGATTGGTACTTTCCTTGAACTGGAGTCCCGAGTGGGACTTTCCTCGCAGTTCAGAGCGTGGTCAGGTGCCAGAGGGAGGGATCCCAATCCAGCCTTAGGAAAAGAAACCTTCCACGGGAGTCTTGGAGATTGGCGACCGTCCTAATGACTTAAGTGGCCGACCTGCGCCCACGTAAAATTTGTCTATTAGAGATAGAGTCAGGAAGGAATGGATTAATTCATTCTTCATCACCCTGAGGCTTAAGGTACTGATTCTCTTCAAGCTGAATGCCACAGTTTGCACCATAGAGTAGCCATGGGCAGCAAACGTGGATTCATACAGCCATCCAAGAAAGTTCCCGATGGAGAAGTGAATTTAGATCCATCCTTGAAAAAGAGAAAGGCACAAGGAAGAAAAGGGCACTTACCAGAACTCGAGCTCACAAGCCGATGAAGCAATTCCCCGTACGGGCCACCAGAAATGATGCGGGGTCTGTGAGCCGAGGAGTCAAAAGAAAGATTTCTTAGACTCTCAAGATCTGGCAGTGGTGCTCTTTTATTTAGAGAATAGTGTGGAATAGCATGGGGGCAGGACCCATGGGCAGGCAGAGCTGGTGTGTGGGGACAAGACCCACGGGCAGTCAGAGCTCCTGCTGCTGCGCATGGGGACAGGACCCATGGGCAGGCAGAGCTGGTGTGTGGGGACAAGACCCACGGGCAGTCAGAGCTCCTGCTGTTGCCCCGAGTTGAGGGTTAGGGCTAATTTTATAAGGCATGGGTACGTGACTTATTTTTACTGGAGAAAAGAAAAGATGATGTAAAAAGTCATTAAATGATTTCAGTGCAGATGGGGTCTGGTTATTGTGCGGTCATATAACTTTAGATACGAATCTGGCCATATAGATCGGCATGTAGGTGAGGATGCCCTGGGCTTCTCTCCCTGGGGCGGTCCTAATTCATACCATAAAAAAAGTCCACTGGGTCGTATAGTTTGGCATGTAGGCCAGGTCACCTTGGGCTTCTCTAGCTGGGGCAGCCTTAATCCACATCAGTCTCATCTCTCTTCTCCTCCCCTCCTCTACAGATAACTTCTTTAGTTGGTTTGTTGTGTGTCCTTCCAATGTTCCATATAAATGAAAATAAAAGCAGATAGGAATATTTTTATTTTCTCCCTTTCTTACACAAAAAACCATACTGTACACACCATTCTGTACTTTGCTTTGTTCATTTCACAGTAATTTGGTCTATGTTTCCATGTCAGTACGTAGAGCTTCTGTGTTCTTTTTATAGGTACATAGTATTCCATTGTGTAGGTGGACCATCTCCTATCAAAGGACATTGAATTGTTTTCAGTGAAAAATGATGCGGTAAATTACCTTACATATGCCATTACATACATGTGCCAGTTTATCTGTAAGATAAACTTTGGAAATAGAATTGCTGGATCAAAGAGCAAATAGATTTATAATTTTGGAAGATGTGGCCAAATTGCCTCCCTTAGGGATTGTATTGATTTCACCCCCCAACAACACATGGCAGTGCCCGTTTTCCTACAGTGCTGCCAATTCAGTCTGGTCATAAAAGAGTTTTCGGTTCTTTGACCATCAGAGAGGTGAAAAATGGTATCTCTGTGTAGGTTTACTTTGCATGTCTCTCATGAATGAAGTTGAGCATCTTTTCTTATGTTGAAGAGCTACTTGAATTTTTTTTCCTGTGAAGTTGTTTTCATGTCCTTTGCCCATTTTTCTGTTGGATTGGTTATCTAGTTCTTAGCAAATCTTTTTGTTGTTGGTGCCGTCGAGTCGATTCCCACTCCTAGAGACCCTGTGTACAGCAGGGCAGAACTCTGCCCGGGCTCTTGCGCCATCCTTTCATTTTTCAGCGGTGTATCAGATAATGCTCTGCTGCTCTTCTTAGGGTTTTCATGGCCAGTTTTCTCAGGAGTGGGTGGCCAGGTCCTTCTTCCTAGTCTGTCTAATCTGGAAGCTCTGCTGACACCTGTCCACCACGGGTGACCCTGCTGGTATTTGAAATACCAATGATATAGCTTTCAGCATCACTGCAACACACAGCCACCACAGTATGACAACCAACAGATGGGTGATGTGGTTCCCAGACCGAGAAATGAACCCAGGCCACAGTGGTAAGAGCACCAAATCTTAACCACTAGACAACCAGCAACTCTTTATATATTAGGATAATTATCTCTTGGTTGTTAAATTAATTGCAAATGTGCTTCTCAGAGTTTTGTTTGTTTTTGACTTGTGTGTGGGTGATGGTTGATGTTGCCATACATGGGTTTTTGTTTCTTATGCCATCGAATTTCTCCATCTCTTCTATTGCTTCTAGATTTTGAGTCAGTTTAAAAGGCCTTCCTTATTCCACGATTATGAATTAATTCACCTGTGTTTTCGTCCAATTCTTGTAGGATTTCAGTTTTCTTACATAAAAATATTTGAAGTTTATCTAGGTACATCGCATGGCATTTATATCCAACTTTAGTTTTTTTCCAGATGACTCTCCAGTTGTTTTAACACCATTTTTTTTAGAAGTCCATCTTTACCTCTCTGATTTGAAGCACCAGCTCTATCATATGCTGAATGTGTATGCACATTTAGATCTATTTCTGGGCATTTTCTTTTATTCCATTGGTTAGCAGGTCTGTTCATGAGCCAGTAACACACAGTTTTAATTATTCCAGCTTTCTAATATCATTAATATCTGGAATTGTTGGTCCCCTCTCATTGTTCTTCTATTTCAGTTTCCATGGCTATTCTTTCTTGTTCTTTTTTGATATGTACCTTAGAATTAGCTTTTAAGGTTCCAGGAAGCAAAATTGTTAATATTTTTATTGGGATCATTTTACATTTATAGATTAACTTGGGGAGAATTGGTGTATTTATGAGACTGAGTCTTCCTGCTAAGCATCTGCTGTGTCTTTCCATTTGCTCAAGTCTTCTTTTGAGTATGCCACGTGTGTTTTAATATGTTTGACATATGGATTTTGTACATTGTAGTATACTGCAAAAATGACCACAATTCTCCACCCCTCCCTGTACCCCTGCCCTCTGCAATGTGACTTTCCAGCTCCTTCCATCAAGAGATGGAGTCATTTCCTGACCTGTTGATTTTAACCAGTAGAATGTGGGGGAGGTGACACTGTGCCAGTTGTAAACCCAGGCCTCAAGAGGCCTTGTGCACTTCTGCTCTCGCTCTTGGAACCCTGTCCAGCCGCCACATGAGCAAGCTAAGGCTAGCCTGCTAGTGAGTGAGAGACGTGTGGCCTAGTTGCCCACATTTCCCCAGCTCAGAGAAGCAGAAGCCAGCCTCCAGAAGCGGACCCCCCTAGCTACTGATAGCTGACCACAAATATGTGAGTGAGCCCAGGTGAGCCCAGAAGGACCACCCAGCTGAGCCCAGCCCAGTAACTGACCAACAGAATTGTCAGCTAAGTGAGTAACTGACCAACAGAATTGTCAGCTAAGTGAGTACTTTCAAGCCGCTAAGATCTGAAGTAGTTTGTAACAAGGCAAAAACTACCTGGTGCACATAATTCTTTTTAAGCTTATTTCTAACTGTTGTATCTTTTTACTATTGTAAAAGAGGGGTTTTATGGCAGAACAGACCAACTATCCTCTAAGCCCATTTCCTCTTCCTCCTGGGCACACTCCTGTCTTCCCTGCAGTTGTGTTAAATGTGACTGCGCCCTAACCAGCAGAATGTGGGAGAAAGTGAACAGCCTCTGCCAGACCTAGTCCATATGAACCTCCTTGCCATCCTCTGCCCTGTCGCTTCCTCTGCTCTGTGGCTGGATGTGAGTGTCCAGAGCAGCCGTGGAAGCCACTTGGAAGATGACAGAGCCACCATCCTCCTGGCTCCCTGAATAACTGCATGGAACAGATTTCCCTGCTCTCCATTCCCGGTCCCCACCACCCCATGATTATGAGTGAGAAATAAACTTCAACTGTGTTGAGCCATGGAAATTTTTTTTTCCTTAATACACGTTAATACAGGTTTTTTTCCCCCATCATATCTTAAAAAAAAACAAAACAGCTCTATCAAGATATAATTCACATACCATAAAATTCATTCTTTTAAAATGTACAATTCAGTGGTTTTTAATATATTTACAGAACTGTGTAACCATCACTGCTGTGTAATTTTAGAACATTTTCATCACCTCAAAAAGAAATCCTTGGGGCCGGCCCTGTGGCCGAGTGGTTAAGTTCATGCACTCCACTTCAGTGGCCCAGGGTTTCACGGGTTCGGATCCTGGGCGTGGACATGGTACCACTCATCAGGCCATGCTAAGGCCGTGTCCCACATAGCACAACCAGAGGCACTCACAACTAGAATATATAACTATGTCCTGGGGGTGCTTTGAGGAGGAGGAGGAGGAGAAGAAGAAGAAGAAGAGGAAGAGGAAGAGGAAGAGGAAGAGGAGGAGGAGGAGGAGGAGGAGGAAGAAGAGGAGGAAGAAGAGGAAGAGGAAGAGGAAGAGGAAGAGGAAAGAAAGAAGATTGGCAACAGATGTTAGCTCAGGTGCCAATCTTTGAAAAAAAAAAGAAAGAAATCCCATATTCAATAGCAGTCATTCCATATTCCCCCTCTCCCAGCCCAGGCAACCAAAATCTACTCTATCTCTATGGATTTACCTATTCTGGACATTTCATATAAATGAATTTATATAATATGTGGTGTTTTTTGACAAGGTTCTTTCACTTAGCGTGTTTTCAGAGTTCATCCATGTCTTAGCATGTATCAGTACTTCATTCCTTTTTATAATAAGCTCGATAATATTTCATTGTATGGATAATACTACATTTTGTTCATCTGTTCCTCAGTTGATGGATATTTGGGTGGTTCCACTTTTTGGCTGTTAGGAGTAGTGCTGCTATGAACATTCATGTATGTTACAGACTGAATTGTGTCTCCCTAAAAAAACCATGTTGAAACCCCAACCCCCAAATGTGACTATTTGGAGTTGGGGCTTTTGGGGAAGTAATTAAGGTTAAATGAGATCATAAGGGTGGAGCCCTCCTCCAATAGGACTGGTGTCCTTAGAAGAAGAGGAAGAGACACCAGAACTCTCTCCCCTCTCTTCCTGAGTGTGCACAGAGGAAAGGCCATGTGAGGACACAGCGAGAAGGCAGCCATCTGCAAGCCAAGAAGAGAGGTCTCACCAGAAGCTGAGTTTGCTGGCACGTTGATCTTGGACTTCCAGCCTCCAGAACTGTGAGAAAATAAATATTCATCGTTTAAGCCACTCAGTCTGTGGTATTTTGTTATGGCAGCCCAAGCAGACTAACATAGTGTACACGTTTTTGTGTGGACTTGTTTGCATTTCTATTCATTTCATTTCACTTCTGTTGGGTATGGAATTGATGAGTCATATGGTAACTCTATGTTCAACATTCTGAGGAACTAACAGACTTTTCCAAAGCAACTATACCATTTTACATTCCCACTAGTGGCATATGAGGGTTCCAATTTCTCCATGTCCTTGCCAACATTTGTTTTTAACTATCTCTTTGCTTATAGGTCATAGCTATCCTGGCGGGTGCGAAATGGTATCTCATGGTGGTTTTGATTTGCATCTTTCCAATGACTCATGGTGTTGAGTATCTTTGACCATTTGTATATCTTCTTTGGAGAAATGTCTATTCAGACCCGTTACCTATTTTGAAACTGCATTATTTGTCTTTATTATTGAGTTGTAAAAGTTCTTTACATATTCTGGATACAAATCTCTTATCATGTATATGATTTCAAAACTTTTTCCCATTCTGTGGAATGTGTTTTCACTTTCTTGATGGTCTTTTGAAACAAGAGTTTTTAATTTTGATAAAGTATAATTAATCTATTTTTTCTTTTGTTCCTTGTACTTTTGGTATAGTATTTTTTAGGTTTTGGTGTTAGTTTTATATTTATTTTATAAACAGAATTGGAAAATTTTTCTTCTTTTAGGTGCTCTGGAACAATTTAAATAGTATTAGAAGTATTTGTCCTTTAAAGGTTTGGTAGAATTTTTCTGTGAAGCCATTTAGGCCTGATGCTTTTGGTGATATGGGGTAGCTCCAGTCTTCCTTCTTAGCAGGAATTGCCAATTTTCAGTTGTTAAATACATCGTGGAATGTTTGGTTGCAATTTTTGTGTGTTTTGTAAAGGCAAAACTCTGATGAGTTTTTATTTTCTGTAGGTAAGTTTACTGCTCCTTTCCACCTTTTTCCTAATAGTGTCTTTAAAAAAATATCAGTATTATTGAGTACAATTTATGTATGAAAAGAAGCATCCATTAAAATGTACAATTCTATGCATTTGACAGAGGCAGACCTAGACCTGTGAAACCACCACCACAATCAACATACAGACTCTTTGCATCACCCTCAAAAGATTCTTTGTGCCCCTTTGCAGTCTGTCCCTTCCTCCCCACTGGACGTGGGAAACCACTGATCTGCTTTTTCACAACAGGTGGATCTGCGTTTTCTAACATGTTATATAAATGGCATCATGGAATATGGACTCTTTTGAGTCTGATTCCTTTGCTCAGAGTGATCAGTTGAGATTCATCCACGTTAGTGTGTGTATCAATAGTTAGGTGTTTTACTGCTCTGTAGTACTCTGTGACGTATATACCACAACTTATCTCTTCACCTGCTTAGGGACAGCTGAATTGACTCCAGTTTTTGTTATTACAAATAAGACTGCTATGAACATTTGTGTACACATCTTTCTATGGACTTACGCTTTCATTTCTTTTGGCTGGATACTTTGAAATAGAATGGCGGTGTCGCATGGTTATCTAATAGCATCTTGGTATGGATTCTGAGCCTGGGTTTTTTAAACTCATAGTTGAAAGGCTTGGATTTTATCAAATCAGCTATTTGCATGAGGGTCTTGTAGGAAAGAGGAGGGTAGGGAGAGGGGTCGGGTAACCTTCCAGGGCTTGTAACCCAAGGACTCCCTGGTCTGATAGCCAAGAACTTTTGCCACAGACACAGCACGTCTCTGTAGCCACACCTCTTCTACCTCCCCAAACCCAGTGAGTTTGGGAATGCCTCTAATCCAACCCCATGCTCCCCAGGTCCATTCCTGGTCACTGAACCAAGTGACACCTTGCTTCCTTCCAGGGTGACCGCTTACATTAAGGCTTGTTTTTGTTGGTGCTTTCTGAGAATTGCTAGCTCTGGGCCACTCTGGCCAATTTCCATGCCTTCTCTTTCCCTCTTACCCAGCAGTCATGCCTGTTCAATCTGGAGTTCCTGCTTGAGGTTGGGGGTGGGGGCGTTTCTCCTTCCACTGGGGGTATCCAGGATCTGCCACCACTGTGCACCTGCTGGCTTTGCAGTACTCAGCCTGCCTGAGGCTCTGTTCCATCTTGTCTCTTGTTGTCCTTGTAGGACTCAGGGTGGAGTTCATGTTCATGAGAATGGGCTGACAGTGACTTCTCCTGTCCTGATGTGGGTCAAGGTAAGCACAGGGAGTCCTGTCCCTCTCCCGTCCCCAGCAGACCTGGATCACTGGAAATTTTCTAGGAAGCCTGAACATGGCAGCTCATGAGACATCTCTTGAGACCAGGTCCTCATGGGGAAGTGGAGTCTGCATGGTTCCTAGGGCCAGACTCAGCCTCAGCTGGTGTCACTGCTCCTGAGCTGAGAGGATTCACAAAGGGCTTCCAGGTCCAGAGCCATAGCAGCTGGAAAGCCCTGCCAGTAACCATCTTTAAAATACCACAGAGCAAACCTTTCCCAGACACTCTGCAGTCGGGCCCTGTGGCCACCCTTGTACCCTGAGATCCAAATACAGCCCTAGGGGTCTTAGTGCTCAGCCCCAGAACCTTCATTCAGCTCCAGGGGCAGAGATACTCAGAATGGTGGCATATGACCTGACCAGTCAGGCTCAGACCAATCTGAAGCCAGGCCTGTCTGCTCAGGACCAACAAGAAAGGAAGATGCCTATTACCAAATCTAGGTGACCCATGGGGCCACAGGATCAGGGGTGTAGACAACACAGACAGGCATGAGAGGGCCAGAGGCTGCCTCATATGCCACACAGGACCCAAGACCCTGAAACTAGAGGTCAGCCAAAGGTAGCACTTAATGTGTCTGCCAAAAGCTTTTCCAGTCCTCCAATAACTGCTTAACAATTCCCTGTCTTTCTGTTAAGGTAACTAGTGTGATTTCTTTTTTGTCAGCCTGACCCTGACTCATACTGGAAGAATGGGGTAAAGGATGAATTTCCACCAGACAGGCTGGCCAGAATGTACTTGATAGGGCTGAGCTATACCAAGGGGAAGTAGTGGTGGGGATAGGGATGATAGGCACGAGTTGGTGTCTAGAGTCCCAGTGATGACATCAAGTGCTTCTGATAAGACAAAGCCTTAACTCTGGGGAGGTAGCACGTGGGTACAGAGCCAGACTTGGTATTGGGGCCAGGGTGATTTCTGATCCTGAGCATCCCCCCAGGACTGGACCTCTCCTAGCTTTGCCATTCCCTGCTGCAGCTGTGCGCCCCTCCTCGCCTGAGGTTTGGCAGCAGAGCCAAGTTGGCAGCCACAGCCAAGGCTGTGAAAGGTGCCCTCCTAGCATATGGTGGGGATGGCGGGTCAGGCCAAAGTTCCAGTGGCTTCTTTACCCTCAAGGAAAACCCAACCTGCAATGACTCTAATTCCTGATGTGAAATCCTAGAGGAAGTATCAAGCTCTGCTGGGCAGCACCATCCATCGCACCCATGGGGTCTTGCTAGAAAGGAGATTCCAAACAGATGGTGGAGGGTGGAATGAGGGGTTGGTACAAATGGCCACCATTTCTACCTGCTCCCTCCAACCTTGCACTCTTGGACACAGGGAGTCTAGGCCTGGATCCCCCTTCTGATGGGAGCCCTCTGCTTCACTCTTCATTTCTCCATTGCAGTGAAGTCATGTCACTAATATAGTGCATTGGAAATGCAAAGAAAAGAAACCAAAATTTGAGTCACCTTGTTTTTGCTCTTCCTGAGTGCTTGGAAGTCACAAATTGGAGAAGCAAAGTTGGAGCATTGATGGTTTATGATTCTATTTATTTAAAATATATTTAGCATAGTTCACCTTTGCGTTTGATTGATGCCTGCCTGTTTAGTGAATGTATTCTGATGCTTACAAATCCCCAGCATCAGTTCCTCTTTCTCATCTCCGCCATAATGGCAAGCACTTACATTGCAATTTCAAGGCTTGTTTGCCTAATTCAGTGGTTCATCACAGTCACGGTGGATCCTGTTTTTCTTCCCAGGCTTTGGATATCATCTTGGAGAAGATGAAGACTTCGGGCTTTGACTTCTCTCAAGTCCTCGCCTTGTCTGGGGCAGGCCAGGTGTGTTTGCAGCAGCATCCATCCACCACATGAGGGCAGCTGTCTCGGGCAGTGGTGCCGGTGCTGAGGAGACGGCTCCCCTGGAGGGAAGGTGCTCGCTCTTGAGAACCACTGCACACATTCTGTTAGTAAAAATCACTACAGCCGTTTGACCTTGGAGGATGTATAGCTTGGCTCCTTGCAAAAAGATCTGAGACAGTTCTTACAATTAAGCACCGTGCAAATAGGACACTGGGTGAGGAGAGACTGGATAGAGGTCATCTAAGGGGATGGAGGAAGCATCTGACATGAATTTATTATGATTGTTTGGGGGCACTAAAATTGTTTTCTATTTCATGGAAGTAAAAGCAAAGTCAAAAATTATGCTAATAATGATAGTAGATTTAGTAGTATAGATATTAGTAATAATAATAACAAAGAACATTGACTGAGCCTACTTAGTGTATGCCACTATCTAACTTAATCCTTATAACGATTCTACGAGGTGGTATCGTGGAGTGGTTAGCACAGGGGTTCTGGTCAGGCTGCCTGGTTTGATCCCCAGCCCTGCCATTTACAAGCAGTGGCCTGGGCTCATCATCCAGATTTCTCTTACCTCCATACCTTCATCTGCCATAGGGTCAATGTGAGTGTTAAATAGGTAGAACAGTGCATAAAATTTTATTTAAGTTTTAGCTACGGTTTTTATTATCATTGCCATTTACATGGGGAAACTGAGGCACAGAGAGATGATGTCACTTGCCCAAGGTCACATAGCTGCTAGGAGGGAGAGTCAGGACCCAAGTGCAGTCTCGTCCTCTGAATCACTTTGCTCCATGCTGGATTAGTTCATTTTCACATCCTTGTTAGAGAGCACTTGCTAATTTTTCTGGAGATGCCTCTTCTTCCCCTGACCTAACAGGAATTTATTGCTCCTGTCCTTGGTAAACTGGACAGATTCCCTGGGGGATCTTTTCCGCTTCTCTCACCTGAACCCTAGGCCTAGACATCCTCTCCCTCCTAGGCATTGCCCCCCTCTCCCTATGGCCCAGCGTCCCATGAACACCTCAAACTTATGTCCCAGACTGAGCGCTCTGTCTACCCCCAGAGCTCCTCCTCCTTGGCTTCCCTTTCTTGGGGAATTCTCTCTATTCACCCAGGACCACGACCCAAGCGTCATTCTTGACTCTTCCGTCTTCCATCCCCTCATCCATCTAGGGGTTCCCCACGTTGATTTGTACATGACAATGCATCTACCATCTCTTCTCCACCTCTGTTTCTGTTGCCCCAGGCCTAGTACCCATCATTTTCCTCTGGACTCTGCTGCAGCCTCCTTGCCTCCAGCCTACTTCTCCATGACTCCCACAGGCTCTTTCATACATTCATCCCTGGCCACGTCACTCCCCTGCTAATCTAGAGTTCCCACCATCTCCAATATAAACCCCAACCTTCTAAGCATGGATGTCAAGGCCCTGGTGCTCAGGCTGCCACCACCCACTCCAGCCCCATCACCTACCTCCTGCCCCAGCCTCAGGCCTGCTGCTTAGAATACCACCCTTCCTTGTACCTGCCAGACACCTCAGGTTACTGTCTGCATGGAGTGCCCACACACTCAACTCTGGGATCCTTTCCTGATCATCACTTCCACCTCTCCATCTATACCCCGAGCTGGTTAGATGCCCATGCTCTGTGTTCCCACGGCCCTGTCACTGCACCTCCAGGGTTTTGTAATTATACATTTGTGTCTTTTTCCCAGACTCAACTCCAATATCCTGCAGAATAGGGACAAGACTACCTTATTCATCTGTCCCATGCCTGTCATGATCTAGGTGCTAAATAAATGTTGTTGAATGAATGAATAAGTGACTGAATGAGTGAATTTCAGGTCATATTATGAGTAATATATTTAAATGCTATTTTACAAAGGCACCAAAATCCAGACCAATAATTGTTTCTTGGACCCTTACTCCAAGTTTTGCGGTGGACAGGGCAGAGTTCCTCCCCATTCTGTAGAAATGAGACCCAAGTCTGATAAAGGTGATGAGCTCTGTGACTGAGAAGTGGTAGAGGCAGGTTTGGAGCCCAGTTCTTTGGCGTGTGGTCTAAGGTCTTTCTGGGTCTCCAGGAGGCTGTGACACCATTGTGTGACCACGTGAACATGTGCTTGGGTTTTTCCTTGACAGCAACACGGAAGTGTATACTGGAAGACTGGGGCCAGCCAGGTGCTGACAAGCCTGTCGCCAAACCTCCCGTTGCATGAGCAGCTGCAGGTAACTGGGCATGCTGCAGGAGTCAGGGAAACTTCTGTAGACGGGGGACAAGGGCCCCGAGCCCTGTGGGCCCTGAAGTCTGGGGCTTTTTTGCATTGTCAGGTGTGTAGGCAGGTGGCTTGGGCAGTAGTCCTGTAAGCATGGTCTGCGCTGCCTCCCTGTGATGGACTTACCTGGTGTCTAGACAGAGGGCTAACAGTCCTTATCACACGGATCCCCTCCTGCCCAGCATGACTCGGGCAGGTTCTGCCCTCACGAATCTCCCCCTGGGACATGATGCCTCCCAGGGATGCTGGGAAGCCAGGCTCTGGTCTCTCCTTTTCTCCTGGGCTCTAGATGGCCCAGCAGAGCTTCCCTTTGCTGCAGCTGTCTTCCTTCCATGCCCATCTGTAGTGTCACCTGCAGTGCTCCGGCCCCCTCACCAGAACCTTCAACCTCGACCTTTCTGGGGAGACACCCCACTGAGCCAGGCCGAGGTTTGGGCATGCAGAGCTTGTCCATGCATCTCCCAAGGTCACATCTAAGAAAGAGGCGCTCACACCTGCTGTGATGGGCCGTGTCACTGCCAGTGCTGGGGTGGCCCCCAGAATCAGCAGGCAGAGCTCAAGCCTGCGCTTTTGTCTCTTCTCTCCAGGCCTGTTTCTCCATCAGTGACTGCCCAGTGTGGATGGACTCCAGCACCACAGCCCAGTGCCGCCAGCTGGAGGCCGCTGTGGGTGGGGCCCAGGCTCTCAGCTGCCTCACTGGGTCCCGCGCCTATGAGGTGGGCAGCGCCCACCATGGGCTGGGGACTGGGGCACGTCCGGGGAGGAAGGTCTGGTTGCTGTCTCTGGTCCCTTCTCCTGGGTGTCTAGGAGGACACAGCTGGTGACCTACCCCTATGGGGATCGCATGAGGCTGGTTGGAGCCCAGGACTAGGCACTCTGGCCCCAGGTTCTGATCAAGGCCATCCTGCCTCCCTGTGCCGCCCATCGAGCAAGGGCAGGCCTCCTCTTGTGTGTTCCCAGGTCGGAGCTGAGGTGTGAACACGACTGTGCTCCTCGCATCAAACTGCTATGTGTGGGGGTAATGATGGCACCTCGGTTTCAGCCTCTCTAAGCTGGGGGTAAAAATAGGACTGACATTTTGCATAGCTTTGAAGCTGAAAGGAGTCAATGCATGTAAGACACTTAGTGCAGCTCCTGGCAAAGTTTTAAAAAAAAGAAAAGAGTGCCTCTTTCCTGCTGGCTTCAGCCACGGTCCCAGGGGTGGCTGTGACTGGCCCAGCTCGGGTTGTGCAACTCCTCACTGGAGTGGAGGTTTGGGGGATAGGGCCAACCCTACTTGGGCCACCTGAGGTAAGAAGAGTGTGGGTGAGGAAAGTGCCCGAGGCCCCTCACGGGTGCCCTTGTCGGTCACTGACGGCGCTGTGTGAGGAGCAGGGCTTGTTCAGGAGTGTTCGGGAGGTAGCAAACATCCCCAGATTGGAGGCTTTTTAAAAGCTTTCATTATACTAACTAATACCTAAAGCGTGCCACACTAAAGCCACTTGAGGGAGTTGATCATTCCACTTACCATTTGGGTTTTTTACAATTTTCACTCTTTTTCCAGCGTTTTACAGGAAACCAAATCGCAAAGATTTACCAGCAGAACCCTGAGGCCTACTCACACACAGAGGTTGGTTAAACTTTCCCATTTGGTTAAAAGGCACAGGTGAATTCCTTTTATAATGCTTACTTTTAGCAAAAATACATCTCGTAGGCGTTGGCTAAAAACGTTGATTAGCAGACGTTAAAAATGATATATTCAGTTTTCTTATTTTCTCCTTGTTAGGTTATTTCCAAAGAGGAGGGAAGGAGTGGAATTGTGGGAAAAAGAAGTCAGGGGCTTTCCTGTTCAGAAGGGGATGGAGGCCAGGATCAGGGTGGGAGCAGCGGGGACTGGGGTCTTCCTGGGTCCCCCAGAGAGGGAGGTCTGGCTGCCCGTTAGGCTCTGTCCACTTGGTTTCCTGTATGGTTAATGCACATGGCTACCAGGCACTTGATTGGCGTGGGGTCATTGTTTTCTTCGGAGATGTGGACATCTGGACCGACGTGTCCCTAGCTGTGGCCCTTCAATCAGAGCCTGCGTCCCAGGAACCCAGATTCCTTCCCCGATCCACCATTGCTGAAAGCCAGCACTTAATGCCTCCTGAGAAGCAGCTTGACACCCTGGCTAGTGATTTTTATCTCAGAATAATTAGAAAATGATCAGCGCATGTTAAACCAAAGTGCCTTTTTAATCTTGGAAGTTAACATGCAGTTTATTATTGAATGATTCAAGATTCCAGATTACTCTGCAGCAGTAGCCATTAATGTCAGTTTTGGGGGCCAAGGACAATGAAAAACTCACTCCACATTCTGTGTGTGCAACAGAGGTGGCCTGAGGGGCACAGGAAGTGATGGCATTTTCTCCCCTGTCCAAGGGCCATGATTCCCATGTGGACGCGCAGACCCTCGGGCTGACATTTGAAATCCGTTATCAGTTCCCCCAGCTCATGTCTGGGGTCTCTGGCTTCCGAGGAGCCAGCTTTCATTTACATTCTTCTGAACCCTCGAGAGTATCTTTGTCGGTTCTGAGTCCTGTGGCCACACATCCCTCTTCCTTTGTGACTGGTTATAAACACCACAGAAATAGAGGAAGGAAGTCAGGGCACCCCAGCGTGTGGAGTCCGGGTGGAAGACTCACTTTCCTAAGCATGAGTTTTTCACAGGGCTGCTTGTTTTTTGTCTTAGTTGAAATTGCAGTTTGATGGCCCGTCAGAAGCTGCAGAGTGAGGTGCTCTCCCAGAGAGTCGGTTCTTGGTATTCCAGCTGCTCAGAATGCTCTTACTGGGGACACTCAGTCCCTGGCATTATGGGGGCATCTTGCTCCAAGTTTCCACTTCCCTCCCCAATTTAAAAGTCTTCTCATGTTGTGTGTATGTGTCCAAAGTATTCAGTTCTTAGGATACACGGAAGTGAGTCATATCTCACTGTATTTCTTTCTTTTACAGAGAATTTCTTTGGTCAGTAGTTTTGCTGCCTCCCTCTTCCTTGGCTCTTACTCCCCAATTGACTACAGTGATGGTGAGCCTTCAGAATCCTGGGTGTGTGCCTGTAAAGCGGGTGTGTGGGCCTGTGGGTGTGCGAGCAGTGTGAGCCTCATCCACCCTGGGTGGGTGCCAGTCTTCCAGCTCTATCATCTATTGCCTAAAAGGGAGCGTATTAGTTATCTTTTGCTGTGTAACAAGTGACCCCAACGCTTAGCAGCTGAAGACCACAAATGTTCATTATCTCACAGGGTTTCTGAAGGTCAGTAATCTGGGAGTAGCTTAGCCGGGTGTTCTGGCTCAGGATCTCTCATGAGTTGACAGTCAAGCTGGCAACCAGGACTGCAGTCATCTGAAGGCTCAACTGAGGCTTGAGGATCCACTTCCAGAGCTGGATGCCTCAGGTCCTCACCATGTGGGCCTCCTGTGGGACTGTTAATGACAATGCAGCTGGGTTTCCCCCAAGCGAGGGATGAGAGAAGGAGAGAGTGGCTAAGCAGAGCCTGCAGAGTCTTTTACACCCTAATCTTGAAGGTAACATACCATCACTGCTGCTCCATCCTACCGGTCACACCAAGCTACCTAAATACAGGGAGGCAGGGACCTCACAAGGTGTGAACACCAGGACTCAGGGATGCGCAGGGGCCATCTTGGAGCCTGGCTCCCACAAGGAGTTATTTATTGAAGTTCTTGTTCACATTTGAGGAACTCATGAGAGTTGTGAGCTTCTGGAATCCGAACCCTGTCAGAAATAAACGTGAACGATCCCAGTGAGGAAGGAAAGCTGGGAGGAGGTTGCTGAAGGAATTCTTGGATGAGGCTAGACTAAAAGGTTTTTGAGTAGAAGAGGAGAGCAGAGGGCAGAGCAAGAGCCCAGACCTGTGAAAGTGGCTTCAGAGAAGGGTCTTGGAATGTTTTGGGGCTCCTGGGAATTCACCTGAAGTTTTTGAGTGCTACCGTATGCCAGACGTTATTCTAGTTTTCAGGGAGAGAAAGTAAGGTGACTAAGGAGTGGTCCCCAAGTTTCACTCAAGGTCTAGAGAAGAAAGGTTTCCTACAGCTAGCTCCGAAGAACTCAGACTAGCAGAACCCTAAACCTGAAATCGCCTGTGTCTACCCCGGGGCAGTTAAGTGCTGCTGGGGAAAGTCCCACCGCCGCTCCAGTAGGCATTCCAGAGGTTCACGTTCTTTAGCCTCAGCTGGGCCCTCCACTCCGCTCCCCTCAGTCTCAACTGAGAAGTCACCTCCTAAGTTACCAGCTGTCCAGCCTCCTCACATGGGCACGTGACTCCATCAGCGTCCCAGCCCAGCTCTGTCTGCTTCCACCTTGGCCCAGTGGAGGAGGAGGCCCCTCCACCTGTGCTCTGAGTTCTCTCCCCTTTCCCGTTCTCAGGAAAACCTTGCGAGAAGTAGATCGTCACAGGAAAGACTTAGCGAGCTGATCTTAGTGAGGAGCATGAGGAGGTTTAGAGGCATCTGTGGGCTTTCCTTGAAAAGTGAGATGTGATCGGGGAGTCCCTGAGGGCTGACCCATATCAGCACCAGGGCTGCCTCCAAGTAAACACCTTGAACCCCCGGGGACACGAAGAGCGGGTCCTAGTCAACATAGTGCCCCGACTTCCAGGCCTTAGACAGCAGATTTCCAGACTAGCTGTGATGTTTGAGCCTGTGGGGAGTATTTGGAGGAGGTGGTGGGGCCATGTGTTTCCAAGGGCCCTGCCAGCCTCTGGTTCTCAGGTTCCAGAATGACCGAGGCACATTGTACACATTGCATTGGGAAAGAGCTCCAGGTACAAGTTTGCTGCAAGAGAATGATCTGCTCTCTGCCAGAGTTTTGATTTTTACAAAAAGTCCCTTTTCAAGATGTTTCTGTTTCTTGTTTTCTTGCTTCCTTAGGTTCTGGAATGAATTTGTTGCAGATCCAGGGCAAAGTCTGGTCACAGGCTTGCCTTGGTGCCTGCGCACCTCATTTAGAGGAAAAGCTTGGCTCACCAGTACCATCATGCTCAGTTGTGGTAGGTCCCTTTCCAGTGATGTGGCTCATTTAAGAGTCAACAGCTACTAGGGAAGCAGTGCAGTACACACACACACACACACACACACACATATGCTCACACTCATTCATCCATTTACACATGGGATTTTCAGTCTAGTATAAGACAAGCGTTTGACGTAGTCAAAGCAAAATGTCTGGATCAGTGCCTTGCACTTAGTAGGCACTGGGGTACGTATATAGCTTACTGCCTCATGGCAGGGGGCGGGCGGGGACTTTGGAAGATTCCACTAGAAATTTATTAGAATAGGAAAAACACTGAAGTCGTAAGTTCTGGGTGATTGCACACCCTAAATAAAAATGCACAGAATGTTAAAATTTTAGGTCTAGGGATGACCACCGAAGCTTGAAGCAGCTGGAGGAAGTAAAAAGAAATACCAGCGAGCCTGGCAGGCACAGGCCCTGGAGCCAGACTGCTTGGGGTGGAATCCTGGTTCTACCACTAACCGGCTCTGTGACTTTCCTCTGTGCCTCAGTTTCCTCATCATTTCCATTGCTCCTGGAACAATGGGAGCATTAATGCTTTCTATCTCATTGGGATGTTCTACGGAATAAATGAATTCATATATTTAAAGTGCTTAAGAGAGTGCCCGGTCCCACGGTAATATTAAAAACGTGTAACTATTGGCCTGGTGCTCCCATTCAGAGTAGACACTGGCTCTGAACGACCTGGTTTCCCCTTGTTGACTGGCTAAGTTCTTGGCTGTTCTGTGGGGGAAATGGAGTAGAGAGAGACCAGAGCTCTGCCCTCAGGGCCCTTTGGTGGGGAGCACATGCCACACAGCCAGAACAACCGGAAATCCTGGGTTGGACAGAGTGTTGGCTGTGAAGCAAGAAGGGTCCCTGAGGCCTGGGGAGAGTCGTGGAGCTGGGAGGGCTGGGCCAGGAGGAGGACCTGGCTATGGCGAGTAGTCCCTTTTGGGAGTCCCAGCCACAGAAGCACTTTTCTGAGGTCAACACTGACATGCTGAAAACAGCCTTTGTCACCATGAGCAGAACCTCAGTGCCACACCATCATCTTCCAGAGTGTGCCTGGCAGTCAGCTCACAGAGCTGGAGGAAGGGCATCCTTAAGGGAAGAGAAGTTTGCTCTGTGGCCCTGGAGTCCCCTCCCCTACACTGCTTTTTTTCGTTTATTTTGCTTGGAGCGTTGATGTCTGCACTTGCGTGTCCCATTTCTCTTAATCCAATTGCTGGGCTGATACAGTGTGCCTGTCAGGCATTGTCTGCTTCCGTGAGTTTGCAGACTGGTGTCCTCTTGTTATTTATGTGTTTATTTTTCATGCTATATCCAGAATTTGGAGGTCTCAAAGCAAGTTCAGGTTGGGGATTGCTTTGTTCTAGCTGCCTTGAATCTCAGAAGCTAGTGGTCTTTGAGGTGGTGGGCGACCTCATGTTTGCGGTTTCAAACCTGTGCTGGGCTCCTCTGGCGTTTTGTGAACAGGAGGGACCTCCCTGGTTTGCAACAGGGCGTGCTGGGACTCCAGGCTCAGTGACCTGGAGCTGGCGGCATTCCCGTGGCTGGCTGTGCCGGGCAGGAGGTTTGCCTCAGCAGAGTGTGCTTGCTTTTTCTCCTCAGGGAGCCGTTTCTTCCTACTACGTCCAGCGCTATGGATTTCCTCCAGGATGCAAAGTGGTGGCCTTCACTGGGGACAACCCAGGTGAGTAGCTTGAGAATTTCACTCCCTGAGCAGCCTGATGTGGTCCATGCTGGACATTTGAAGATGCCAGTCTGGCCTCTTGGTGAAGCCCGTCTGTGGTGGGGCCCCTCCTCCTGGCTGCCTGCCCCACTGAAATCAGACTCCTCCCACCTGCCTCACCTCGGCCCTGACTGCCCTCGGGAGCCACTGAGGACTGCCCTCCAGGTGAAAACTGATCAGCGATTAAGGAAGGCAGTTGTGCCCACCCCTCCTTAACTGCCTTTTCTCTTCCAAGCTAAACAGCTCAGTTCCTCTGTCCCTTCTCCTAGAACACAGTTTTGAGTCTCCACCCGGTCTTTGATCTGTAGGTATAACATTCCTCATCCACATGCCTTATCCCCTTCCCTGGCCTCTCCTCTTCCTCCTTCTGCTTTAGGGGTTCCTGAGGCTCGAGCCTGGAGGGACCATCAGGTCTCTGAAGAAAGGCCTGGTGGCCACGCTGATACCCCCAGGCTTCTGCGCCTGGACCCCACCCTGCAGCCCTTTTCCTAATGAGCCACCAATCAGGGTTGCCAGATACAGTAGCTACAAATATGGGACACACGGCGAAATTTGAACTTCACAGGAATGATGAATAATTATGTAGTGTAAGTGTGTCCCATGCAATATTTATGAATTTCAGCTAACAGATGATTTTTCAGTGTATGTCCCAAATATTGTTTCTCTGAAATTCAGATTTAGCTGAGCGTCCTGTAGTTTGTCTGGCAACTCTACCCTAAACTGCCATCCTAAGCAGCGGTCCCTACCCCAAGGCAGAGAATCTCAGGGGCGTGTAAGAGGTTTGGGCTGCTGCAGGGGTGGAGTCCGGGTCTGTGCCGTTGGGAGGCTACCTTCCTGTCTGAACCATCCTGCTTCTCTCTGTGGGCAGGGAACGTGGGACTCTCTTTCTTCTATTTACCCCTCCTTTTAAAAACATTTATTTTTGGTTATTTTGTGACTTCAGCCTTTCTTCCACTTTCCACATCCATTAGCCTCCCTGTACTTACCTCCTATTGGAGGGCATGAACATCAAAAATAAGTCAATGAGAGAGAGAGATGCATGTGTCTAGGAGTGGAGTTGTCTGCCTAGAAATGGAGCTGAAGGTCTTTGTTAAGACTCATCCATCATCATCATCATCATTATAATGATGATGGTGACTATTATACTCTGTATTTTCTGCAGTGTCTATGTATACCTTTGTGACCAGGGAGAAACATTTAAGTCGCTGCTTCTATCCCTGCCACCACTTCGAATAATGCTCGTGGTGCTCCTAGGTCTGCTTTGGGCCTGTCTGCTTTGGAGCTGAGGGCACGGTTAGGACTTCCCTGGCACACCTGTGGTTGCATCAGTGTCCTGGCTGTGACCCCTCCCTCTTGGGATGGCCTGGCTCTGGCATCTTGAGGGAACCCCCAGGAGCCGGACGAGGGCCCTCTCTGTCCCTGACAGTTTCTCTAGACTGTCACGCAGAGCCCTGTTGTCAAAGCCCAAACCCAAACACAGAGCAGGTTTGGGAGGAGGGTCCCCAGTGATCCTGGGCCAGAGGTGAAAGGGAGATGGGGACTGCTGGACACATGGCCAGGTTTCAGCATGGCAAGATATGCAGCCCATTGCTCTGTCGCCTGGGTGCCTGCATTTGAGAGACAGCTCCAGACAGTGTGCATGTTCTGGTGCCCCAGGCTCCCAGGAGACCCTCAGGCACCGGTTCCTGTCAGCCCTAATGACTGGGAGGTCCAGCTTCCCTCAGAAAAGAATAATCAGTGTAAAAACACCAATTCAGGAAAATTTCTACATTTTGTGGGCTACGTCTGTCTTCCTTTCAAAATGAAAATAACTTTGTTAAATCTCATTAGGAAAACGTCTCTTCTTACCTGCTCCATCAACTAGAAGAATGTCAGGGAGAATAGTGGGCCTGCTTTTTAACCACTGAACTGTGAGCTTCTGGGCATGTTTGAGCAGGAACAACAAGGAAGCAGCTTTCTAATCCTTTCTCTTGGACTTTGGTTTCAGGCTGAGTGTTGGATATACCAGGCAGGTAGCCCTCAGCTGGTCCCTCCCTAAGTCTGACCTTCAGTTTGCTGCTGCCTTAAATAATGCATTAGTTTCTCCTTCATTAAAACAAGAGCAATAACAAGCACACAGACTAACGAAGCCTCATCATGCTTTTTTTCTTATTCACAAGGGATACTTCAGAAAAAAATTTTAAATACTGACAAACTAAAAGACGGTTATAAAAAATCATCCATAATCCCTTAACCCAGAAAGAGCTACAGTTACAATTTTGATGGCTCTTCTTCCAGCTCTCTTTCTGTGCTCATAAATAAACATGTTTTATTTTAACCAACCCAGGCAGTATTTTTGTACAGCATCATTTTAATGGTTGTCTAGGGTTCACTTGTCCTGGCATTTTTGCTTCCAGTCTCCTGTGGATGGAGGTTAGCATGGCTTCCATGTTTGGACGATGCAAACAGTGTTGAGATGCACATCGTGTCTTGTGCCTTGTTCCTGTAGGTTGATTACCAGAGTTAGGGTTCCTGGAGCCAGGGCTCTGATACACACTGCTGATTGTACCTCACCAGCAATGTCAGTACACCTGTTTTTGCCCACACTTCTTCTGCTCAGTCATTCATTCGTTCACTCGATGTTTAGTGAGCATCTGCTGTATGCTAGGCCTTCTTTCAGTTCCAGAGGACCTCAGAGAACAAGGCAGATAAAGGTCGCTGTTGTGGGCCTGATGTCTCAGGGGCACAGATAGCCAACATAACCTCGTCCCTTCCATTCCGCTGGGGTGGAGGGCAGCCCCTCACTCCTGCCTCGCCTTTGTCTTTCTCTACCATGTGCATCCTGCTGTCTTAGCTTGGCCCCCTTGGTTCTCTGCACTCCTGGGAGTGTCTGACGGTAGGGAGTTTGGACCCCTTTAGGAGAGGCTTCCCAGTCCAAATCAGAGGTCCTGACCATAGGGACCCCACCTTCTCACCCCTGGGACTTTCCCTTGGGGCCTCCTGAGCCTCAGCTTACCCTGTTCCTGCCTCTAACCTAATATGTGGGTGGGGGTGAGAGGTGGGGGTTGCGCTGCCATCTAGAGGGTGACTGTGGTTTGCTTTGTGGTTGCCATGTGACCTCCACCTAACCAGAGGCTCCCTTCCATTCTCAGCGTCGCTGGCAGGCATGAGGCTGGAGGAAGGTGACATTGCGGTAAGGAGACTTCTCACACTCACAGATGGAGTCAGCTCTCTCTGCCCTGAGGACAACGGTCCTGGGTCTTGGCAGCATCTTTGCTGCCTATCAGAGGGTCTGCTGGTCCCAAAAGGCAGCTGAGGGAGAGGATAGGGAGACCCAGGCCCCAAGACCTGCCCACATCTCCTCTCTTAGAAGGTCACTTGCCTTTGCCGAGCAAGCAGGTTCCCTGCCTGCCTTGACAGTGGCCAGTCTTGGTGGGTACAGTGGCAGAAGGGTCAGACATTGGGCCAGAGGATTGTGAAGTCCTCAGATAAATAAAGAAGACATAACCCATACCCTGCTGGGTCTAGTGGGAAAGTCATTTGGGGAACCAGTTGTCACTTAAACCATTAGTTAGGTGCAGTTTTGGTAAGTTCTAGAAAATCGGCCCACAGGATCCATGAGAGCCTGAATCCCAGGAGCTGACTTTGGACTCATCTGGTGTAGGAGGGTCAGAAGAATTTTCTCCGAGGAAGTGGCATTTAATCTGGAGGTCTGCAGCATGAGGAGTGAAGCAGTGGGGGTCCGGGTGGGTGGAGCGGGGCAGAGACTGAGGCCTCACCTCTGCCCGTCTCTCCCCAGGTCAGCCTAGGCACCAGTGATACCCTGTTTCTCTGGCTCCAGGAGCCCACGCCCGCCCTGGAAGGCCACATCTTCTGCAACCCGGTTGACACCCAGCACTACATGGCGCTCCTATGGTAGGCTAAGTGGGGAGGAGGAGGTGCAGGCACATCTGGCACCATCTGGAGCACCCTGTCATTCTACCACTGAGGATCTTGTGGGTGGCTGAGACCCCATGGACTCTTTGGGTCTTGCTGACCACAGAGCTGGGTGAGGAAGAACCCAGGAACTGGAATTCCCCCCAAACCCAGATCCAAATCACATCCCCAACGCCTATATCCTCTGTGGCCTGGGGCAGGCCCCATAGCGTATCTGAACCACACTTTGCTCATAAAGTTGAGAGAATAAGAGATTTACTTTATAGTGTTGTTATCACATGTCTGGCACATGGTAGATAGACCTTCAACAAATTGTAGTAAGCACGTCTTGCTTCCTGACAGTTCTCATGGAAGGGGTGTGCTCTGTGTCCTGACCACAGGCCTTTGGAGACCTACTGGAAGCTACTGAGGGTGGTTTCTGAGCCTCCAAGCCCCAGGAACCATTGGAGGATACATAGGTTTAGTAAATACAGCCAGCCCCCTTCCATTGTCCAGGTAGTACAGTATGTAGAAACCACAGCTCCTTGTGTCTCCCTGGGGCTCCTTTGTGGTAACCTTCTCTGTAAACAGTGCCCAAGACAAGTATGTTTTGCAGTGACTCCCAGGCATGTGTGCTGGGTCTGATACCTGAGGGAGAACCTCAGATCCCTGCCGTGCACTGGCTGGGGGTTGTGGTCCAGCCTGACCTGCAGCCTCTCTAAAAGGGACTCTTCACTGAAACACGTGGATCCAGTCAGCAAGCACTAGGTCCCTCTCTCAGCATTGTGTGCACTTCTGCAGCTTTAAAAATGGCTCCCTCATGAGAGAGAAGATCCGCGATGAGTCGGCTTCCCGTTCCTGGAGCGAGTTCTCTAAGGCACTGCAGTCCACGGAGATGGGGAATGGTGGAAACCTCGGTAGGCTGTTTGGTGATGCCCAGGCCTGTGGAGGGGCAGCAGCTGCTGGTGAGAGGGACAAGGCTGAGGGTCCCATGAGTAGAGGCTGAGGGCTGTGGAGAAGCCAAAGGGAGCCCTGTCTGTCTACGCTTCTGCTCCATGGGCCTTATAAACTAGTGTGAGACGCCATGATCTGAGTGAGGTCGGGCCAAGAGGCTACTCTTGACTGCTGCTCCAAGTGGAAGATCAGGCCAGAGTTGCATCTTCTGTTCCCTTCGAAGCCCCTGGTGATAACATCAGAGATGGCAGTCACAGCGCCTACTTTACCCTGGTGAATCCCCATATGCAGCTTTCTGCCCCGGACACAGAGTTCTGTTAGGAAAAGTGCCCAGCATCGGGGGCAGGCCTTGGTGAGCAGGGAGGGGGTGCACCTCCCTTGATCAAACCCGTGCTGGTATGTAAGGGTTAGTTTGGTGGCTGCCTCCTAGCCTGGGCTGCCAGGTGAGGCTAGGAAGAGTTCCCTCTAGGAAAATCTAGCCCAAGCTTTCAGGTGCTGCTGGAGAAAAGGAACTGAGAGTATTCACAGGTCTCATGGCAGACAAGAGGGGCCCTGGGGACAGGGATATGGGGTCATTTCACCCAGCTCTTTTCTAAGTCTTTGAGAAGCTTATCTTTTGTTTTTGACCACTGACAGCTAATCTCTTCCTGGTCTTATTTCAGGTTTTTATTTTGACGTAATGGAGATCACCCCTGAAATTGTTGGACGTCATAGGTTTAGTGCAGAAAACCGTGAGGTATGTGTGTTACTGGTATTGGAGCTGCATTGGCTCCATTTTTGAGGATTAAATTTAACAATTGCCTATCAAATTATGCTACTTTTAGGGATCTCATTTATTCACTCTGCCATTGATAAAACAAACACTTTTGATGTGCCAGGGTGCATTTTAGATGCTGGGGAATCAGCAGGATCTGAGACAGGCACCATCCTTTCTCACAGAGAGAAGTCAGAACACCTACGGGTTCTCCCTGAGCTAACGTGCTCACAGTGACTGCCACTGAGCGTCACAGAGCCCGTTTCCTTGGCGAGCTTTATCCTTCACCTCCTGAAACTCACAGATCTCCAGATCATGAATTTCTTCCCGATTGATAAAGGCTCTGGGATGGGAGGCACTCACATTTGCCAGTATTTATTGAGTGCTGTTTAGTTCTAGGCACTCTTTTGGTGGTTTTCTGTATCTTCCTCATTTACTTCTCAAAGCAACTCTATGACGTAGGTATTGTCGTCCTCTTAATAGATGGAGAAATTGAGGCCTAGAGAGGCTAAATAATGCACCCAAGTCACGAGGGCCTAGGTGGTGAAGGGGGTCAAACCCAGTCTTCTCTGGCCCTAAGCCGCTGTTTTATTTCCCCTCCACCATGTGACCTTTCCCAGGAGGTACTCGGTCCACACCCGCTGCTTTGATTGACTTTTCTGTGAAATAGTTATCAGAGAGTCATCACCACATTTTGGAGTGGATCTGAGAGATGTTTCTGACCCTAATAAATGTCTGGGCAACTTCAGTAAGTCACTCTGTCTAGTAACTGTACCAGTTAGAGTTGGCATTTGATTATATGGCTGATGATGACGTTAGATATTGGATTATAAATGGAAAGCTTTTTTTTTTTTTTTTTAAAGATTTTATTTTTTCCTTTTTCTCCCCAAAGCCCCCCGGTACATAGTTGTGTATTCTTCGTTGTGGGTTCCTCTAGCTGTGGCATGTGGGACGCTGCCTCAGCGTGGTCTGACGAGCAGTGCCATGTCCGCGCCCAGGATTCGAACCGCCGAAACACTGGGCCGCCTGCAGCGGAGCGCGCGAACTTAACCACTCGGCCACGGGGCCAGCCCCCTATAAATGGAAAGCTTTATATAAAGTGTAGGGGGTTCATCTTGGTCTTCTGATGGAGGATCAGTTTGGTTTCTGTTGTCATAGAAGATATGCCTGTTCTCTTTTACATAAACCCATCTAGGTTTGTCAAGGAGAGGGTAGTTTTGTTCATTTGTTCCTTTGATCAACAGATATGTATGATTGGTGCCAGGCAGTGGGGACACATGTGGTCCCCACTCCACGGAGCTCATTGTCTAGGAGGTAGATGGGCAGTGAACAAGTGAATGAACACACATATGATTACGGTGGGTGACGTGGCTAGGAAGGGAAAGAACAAAGCGCCAGAGAAGAAGTGAGTGGTGGGCTGGGGGACTTGCCCTAGATGGGGTTACCAGGTGCGGCCTCCCTGAGGAGGTGGCCTTGAGATCGAGGCTTGAAGGATGAGAAGGATCCCACCATGGGAAGAGTGGGTAGACTTCCAGGCAGAGGGAGCAGGTTGACGATATGAAAGTAGGTGTGTCAGGTTGGAGTAGTTCGTGAGAGAGGGAGTGACAGCATCCATCACTGGTCTCAGGGGCTGGAGAAACAGGCAAGGGTAGAGTTGATCTCTATCATTGTCAGCCTGAAAGACACTCCATGGTTGGGGGTTCTCAGCATAAGCTCCTGGCTGTCATTGAGTGAGTATCCATGACATAGACTAGGCTCCGTTGTCTGATTCAAATATTATAACCCTAAAACACAGGTACCACTATCACTTCAGTTTTGTTAACAAAGAAAATGAGGTTCAGCAAGATTTAGGTAACTTATTCAAGGTTGCAGAGCTGAATAACTGAGGCAGAACTTGAACCCTCAGCAGCCTGAGACTGAGCTCTCTGATGCTCTGACTCCCCACAGTGATCTATACGTGAAGCTGTGAGCATGTGTATGTGAGTTGTGTGTTTGTGTGAGTGTGTATGACAGACAAGAGCCCAGCTATGCATGAGCTCCATTAGAGGCCTGAGTCATGAATTCCCAATCTGGGCTGTTGTTTAAAAAGACAACACACACACAAATGCACACACACATATACACACAACAGACACATGCGTGAATGGACAACGAAAGTTCTTCACTCTGTGCCCACTTTCTTCTGGAGACAGGTGTCAGCATTCCCCTGGGATGTGGAGATTCGAGCACTGATCGAAGGACAGTTCATGGCCAAGAGGATTCATGCCGAGGGCCTGGGATATCGAGTCAGTAAGTGAGCTGCCGGTGGGCTGTGTTCTGGGGTGGGGGCCCTCACATCTTTGGGTGCGTGAGATCCTTCAGGCTGGGCCTAGTGGGGCTCTATCCGTTAAGGCTGCATTACTGGGGCCCCGTGCAGGAGGGAGATGGAGCCTGGCCCCTGGTGGTGAGGTGAGAAAGTGAGTTGAAGGGTCACTTGTGGGCAAACATAGCCCAGGAGCAGGTTGCTCCTGCTTCTCTGCTCTGTCCCAGGAGCCTGATCTCCTGACCAAGAACTGTAGGACTTAGAGATCTGTCTGTAACCCTAACCTCCAACCTGCAGACTAAATGTCCCAAGCTCTGGCCATGTCTAAGGACATGGGCAGTGCCGGTAGGAAAGGTCTGGGCTGGGGCCATGACTGGACCTTGGCCTTCTGGCCTGGCCAGGCCCCATCTACCTGGAGGGCAGAGTTCTGGACATTTCAGTGTAGACAGGGAAGAGTGGGGATGTAGAGCCACTGTCAAAGCTGAGAGGTCTGGAAGGGAGGGGCGGAACCAGGGCCGGGAGGTGCTTAGGGGGAGAAGGGGATTTCTAAGAGCTTGAGCTCTGGGATGGGCAGCTTTAGGAGGTCCGTGAGTTCCTCTTACAGATGATGTTGGAATGGTCTCGGGGGTCTGCAGGGAGGTTGGAGTTCAGGTTTCTAAGATGTGTTTGTCTCTTTGGGCCAGAGCAGTTATCACTAGAGAAGGTAGAAACCCCTGAAGCCTCTTTGCTTGAGGGCCTCCTCATGATACTTTCAGGACCACCCAGGTTCTATATAGGGTATGTTTCGTGTCTTCGGACCAACCAAGGAAAAGGATACTACAAAAGTGAGCATTAGGGGGGCTGGCCCGGTGGTGCAGTGGTTAAGTTCATGCACTCTGCTTTGGTGGCCTGGGTTTCACAGGTTAGGATCCTGGGCGCTGACTTATGCACCACTCGTTAAGCCGTGCTGAGGCAGTCTCCCACATACAAAATAGAGGAAGGTTGGCTATAGCTGTTAGCTCAGGCCAATCTTCCTCACCAAAAAAAATCGCATTGGGTAAACCTTTTTGAAAACCTGTTAGGCAGCAGGTACTAAAACTACATGCACACTTACCCAGCAATCTCACTGCTCAGGGAACGCATAACAGAAGTATGTATACATGTTCTCTAAAGACGTGCGAGAGAACACTCATCATGGCGTTGTGCCCAGTAGCTCCACACTGGGAACAGCCCAAGGCCCACTGATAGTAGATAGGATAAATGCATTGTGGGGCGTTCATGCAACCTGATACTACACAGAAATGAAAACGAACCAGCCCCTACCACTCGCAACAAAATGGATGTATCTTACAAATGTAACTTTGAGCCAAACACAAAAGTACGTATGGCAGGATTCCGTGTACATCAAATTCAAGAACAGACGAAACTATTTCCTGTTGTTGGAAGTCAGGACAGTTAACTGTTGCCTTTCAGGAGGGGACCTGAGAGGGCCTCTGGGGTGCTGACGATGTTCTGTTTCCTGGATTACACAGGTGTTTAGTTTGTGAAAATTTGTCAAGCTGTCAGCTTACGATGTGTATGTATGTTTTTCAGGATGTGTGTGTGCTCAAGAAAAATTTTTAAATAAATAAAATGAGCTTTATAAGAATTCTCATTCCTCTCCATCCCACCACTCAAAGTGTAAAAAAAATTCCCCAGGGGCTGGCCTGGTGGTGCAGCAGTTAAGTTCGCACACTCTGCTTCGGTGGCGTGGGGTTCGCCGGTTCGGATCCTAGGTGTGGACCTGCACACTGCCTTTCAAGCCGTTCTGTGGCAGGCGTCCCACATATAAAGTAGAGGAAGATGGGCACGGATGTTAGCTCAGGGCCAGTCTTCCTCAGCAAAAAGAGGAGGATTGGCTGCAGATGTTAGCTGAGGGCTGATCTTCCTCAAAAAAAACAAAAAACACGCAAGAAAAATTCCCCAAAGGTCTCCAAAGACTTCAGAGTTCTCCAAGAAATGCAGTTGGGTGTGCAGGGCAGGGATGGTGCTGAGGTCGGCCCTGAGTGCCTGGTATGAAGGGGCCTCCAGCCATCAGGAGGGGACACCCTAGGGGGCGGCTGTCCCTGACAGCCCCCTGTGTAGGCAGAGGCAGTGAGAACAGAGAGGCCCTCCTGGGCTCGGAGGGGCAATGTGATTATGTCATCATTCCCAGCCTCTAAAGTATTTCTCATGCAAAACAGCATAAAGTTACTTGTCCTCTTAGCAAGCTTAAAGGCAGAATCAAACCTGTCTTGCCAGCTTGAAGTAAGACTGGTGATCATGATAATAATAGCTGCCAACATTTATTGAGTGCCTATTGTGTGCCCAGCCTGGTTCCTAAGCACTTCGTCCTTATTAACAACAGTGCCTCTGAGATGGGTACTGGTATTACTGCTGCTTCACAAAGTAGGAAACCAAGACCCAAAGTGTTAAGTCACTTGCTCGAGGCTGGCAGAGCTTCTGAACCAAGCCAGTCTGGCTCCAGACTCTGGGTTCTTAACCACCGGGCTACATCTGCTTTATGTAAGGAGTGATTGCTCTCTCAGTGTTTAGACACCATGAGACACATGCACCAGCTGGGCTGGGCTAAAGCCATGGTCCGTCTCAGCTTGTATTTCTATGTATATTTCATTTTGTTTGTGTTGGTTTGTAAAATCAGTAAAACCTTATGATATCAAGTTTGGAAAATAAAGAGAAGAAACCTACATGTACTTATAATCCCATCTCCGCTCCCCAACCACTCGTACCATCTGGGAGTTCATCCAGTCTCCTTTACGAGCTTATTTTTGCATAACCATAGTCCTATTTCCTTTGTACATACAAACCCAAAAGTTCGTCAAAAGTCTTCTTAGGGACTGGCCTGGTGATGCAGCAGTTAAGTTCGCACGTTCTGCTTTGGCAGCCAGGGATTTGCCTGTTCGGATCCTGGGTGCACACCTACACACTGCTTGTCAAGCCATGCTGTGGCAGGCGTCCCACATACAAAGTAGAGGAAGATGGCCATGGATGTTAGCTCAGGGCCAGTCTTCCTCAGCAAAAAGAGGAGGATTGGCAGCAGATGTTAGCTCAGGGCTAATCTTCCTCAAAAAAAAATTTTCTTTGTGGTGCTTCACTTCATGCCCAGCTGACTTTCCCTACAGTTGGACACAGAGGATGTCTTTGATTTTCCAACGTGGAATCACACTAGAACATCCTCCCATGTCCTGGATCGTTTCCTTAGGGGGCTGACATTCCTTCCCCTTTTCCAGTCCAGACACTCTCTTAAAGGCCGAGGGTGAAGATGGGGCAGGCTGGGAGGCAGCTGCAGGGGCTTACAACATTTATTTGTTTTTAAATACTCGTGTAGTAAAGGACTGCCTTTTTGTTGTGAAAGAGTCATGCAATACAGAAATAGACAGATCTAAGCACTGTGAGACTCCAGAGGTCTCCCTCTGCTTTCCTGCCCTGCCCCTGGCCTCTGCATCGCCACTTACACAGTGGCCAGCCGTGGAGGGGTAGGCAGGACTGGTCTGCATTTGGGGCTCCTCCAGGTTCAGGTCCACTGCACTAGCCAAAACACAGTTGCTAAATGTTTGAGAGGTTTCTGTCTCTCATGCCAAAGTTTCCTGGCCTCTAGAGTCTTAACTCCACCTGTTAACTTACACTACCTGGGTAAGTCAGGTAGTATAGGGCTCATCTCATCCCCGGATTTAATTTATTTAGAATTCTTTGCATTCACAGCTTTTTGATAACTTTAAATAAGAATGTTTGTTTGTTTGTTGATTCAGCATTCTCTCACTGTTAGAGCATAAGGGATGTTCTTTCTTGACTATCTCCATTTTAAGTGGAGGTGGAACTATATGTTTATTATTTTTTATTGTGAAAAATATCATGCATACTGTCGAGTCTATGCATCATACAGCTAATTGTAAAACATACTAGTAAGTCAAACACCTGTTTCTTGAGCACTTTGGTTAAGAAATAGAACATTTGCCAGACCTTAGAATTGCAAGCCCATCTTCAATTGCAGGCCCATCTGACCCTAGAGGTAATTTCTCTCCTGATTTTTGTATTGTCATTCTCCTGAGGTTCTTTATGGTTTTCCTAGTTATGTATGCATCCCTAAAATTACCTCATTTTGTTTGCCTGCATGTGAACTTCATGATATATGGAATTATACTGTATGTGTTCTTATGTGACTTGCTTTCTATAACAGTGTTATGTGTATGAATCCATCATGTGAATTAGTGTGGCTGTTAGCTCTTAACTCCACAGCACTATGGTATTCCATCACAAGATTATACTACGACTTATTTATCCATCCTTCTGTGATATACATTTGGTCTTTCCAGGTCACTATTATGAATAATGCTGCTATGAACAATCTTGTAAATGTCCTTGGCTGATTTTTCTTAATTTCATCTCTTTTCCTTTTAACAAACATTGGTAGTAAACTGACAATCTGAGTACAGATTCTATTTTTAGAATTTGTCGTGTTTGTCTAGCATGATGTTCAATTTTTTAAATCAAATACCTTTAGGTAGTGCCTGCTCACTTGGGTGCCACGACGTCACCCTCTGTTGTCATACACTAGCCTGGTCCACTCAGTTACACTGTCCTACTCACCCCTGAAGGCATCTCCATTGTTGACACCTGGGCCTAAAGGCTCTACTTCTTTTTCTAGTAATTACCCTTAAAATTTTAGCATAGATACTGAAATGTATAGTTTTTGATCAACATTTAGAATTTGTGTTCTGTTCAGTAATTATATTTTCCACCAGAACAACACATTACGTTCCCTCTCTTCTCTCCTTTCTTCACCTCCCTTTTTCTGGTTCCAGAATGTTACTGATTTGTGTGCATTTAACATCAATAATTATGTAAATTACACATTTGGCTGGTTCCTTTGATCAGTACTTTTTATTATGTCATGCATCTAACTTTTTTTGAATTTGTATTTCATCTTTCACCTCAGAACATCCTTGGCTAATTCTTTCATGTAGAGATGGGAGCGTGTAGAGGAAAGACCTCTGACTGTATGAAAATATTTTTGTTTTGCCTTCACACTTAAAGGCTCTTGTAAAGGAAATGATAGAGATAAAAATATCTGAGTTGAAAAATATTATTTCAGAACTTTGAAAATAATGTTCATTGTTTTCTGACTTTTAGTGTTGCCAATGAGAAGCCTGATGCCCATCAGAATGATTTTTTTTCTCCATAGAATCTTCTAGAATCTTCTCTTTCTCCTTAGAATTCTAAAATTTCTTGATTAATATCTAGGCATAGGCCTTATTCATTCATTGTGCTGAGCACTCATTGGCCTCTTTCATCTGGGGGAATTTATTACATTATGTCTTCCCCTCTATTTTCTCTGTTCTTTTTGCTAGAGTTCATATAGATTGGTGGTTTTCAACAGTGGCAATTTTGCCCCCGAGAGGATATTTGATAGTATTTGGAGACGTTTTTGGTTGTCCTAAGTGGGGAGAGCTACTGGCATCTGGTGGGTAGAGGCCAGGGATGCTGTTAAACACCCTACGATGCACAGGACAATCCTCCACAACAAAGAATTGTCTGGCTCAAAGTGTCACTTGTATACCGAGGTTGAGAAATTCTGTATTAAACCAGATGTTGGCCCTCTGGTCCTAATTTCACTGTGCTTTATTTCATCATGGAACTTGTCACCATCACGTCCTGTTTTGTTAATTTATCTGTGTGTTGATTGTCTGTCACTCCCCAACTAGAATATGAGCTGTCTGAGAGCAAGCATCACAGCTGTCTTGTTAAACCACCTCCTGCCAGTGCTTAAACTGCTCCCGGGATATAGCTGGGCTCTCCCTAAGTCTTTGTAGAATGAATAAATGTTAAATGGAGAGTGATCACTATGTCTTCTAACTTAATTCTGTCTCTTTGTTTATCACTTTAAGTGGTAGGGAATTTCCTGGATTGTATATTTCAGATTATTAGTCAGATTTTGCCAAGTTTAGTCTACTGTTTAGCCTTTCCATTTATTTATATATATTCTTTGTAATCATAGATTGTTATTTCTTGTGTCTTGGTTCTTTTTCATAATGGTTTATTCTTGTTTTATTGAACTCTGTACATCTGAGGATAAATCTTAAAATTTTTTCAAATTTGTTCCCTGATTTCTTTTTCTTAACTATTCTGTTTGTTTACATTGATCCTTCTCTTTCATGCTCTTGGTTTTTCTCAGTTATCTTGGCTGTGAGTTCATAGTGCTGAATGAATAACTGGGTCTCCTAGTGTAGACAGCAACTCTCGGTGTCCTTTTCAGGTGCAAGGTCTCTTCTCCCAGTGGGCCTCCCCACACCTCTCCAGCAGAAGGGCTGCTTGGAGAGGCTGCCTAAGTAGATGGGAGACAACAGAGAGATGTAACTTGAGGCCTGTGAGCACTGTACAAGCTTTTAAGCTGGAGACCTCCTACAAAGTCTCTCCAGATGCCAAAATCAGCAGGATTTTGTTCTAGTTGGAAGATGAACCCAGCTTATTTATCTGATGGGCGGAGTTACCTTCCAAGTCTGCGTCTTTCCGTGTCTGCCATGGCAGTTCAGTGTGACTTCAAGTTCTGCTTCTCTCTCAGGCCCTCCAGGTGTCCTCCCCAGTTAGTAGCTCACTTTTACTAGAGGGCAGGTCTTTAGCTTGAGGTCAGATGCTGCTTCTGCTCAGTGTGAGGGGGTGGAGAGAAGAGGCTGAGAGTCTTAGGATCCTGAAGTCATTAGGTTACTCTCAGCAGCAATACGTGAGGGTTCCCACATCCCCATCAACACTTACCATCAAGCACCTTTGAATCTTTTGCTTATCTGGTGGGTGTAAACTGGTATCTCAGTGTTGGTTTAATCTGTGTTTCTTTTTTTAATAATGAGTTTGAACAGCTCTTTGTAACTTTGGTTTTTTTCCTTTGTGAATTGGCTGTTTATATCCTTTCCCATTTTCCCATATTGGATTTCTTATTGATTTGCAGGAGTTTATTGCACACTTCGAATATTAGATCCTTGTCAGTTTTCTGTGTTGTAAGCATTTTCTATCAGTTTGTCTGTTAACCTTATTTATAGTGTCAGCAACTGAACAGAATTTTGATTAAGTTAAATTCACCAATTTTTCAGCTTCAATTTTATGCCTTTGAGATATTATGTGAGAGGTTTTCCCCTATTCCAGTGTCACAGCAGTTTTGTTTTACATTTTCTATTCTTACTGTAACTTCTCTGTTTAGGACTTTGATCCATCTTGAGTCCCCCTTTGTGAATGGTGTAAATTGGGATCCAGTTTAATTTTTTCCCCCATGGTGACCCAGTTCTGTTTTCCCCCATTACTTGTGGTGCCCTCTTTATTGTTTATCAAGTTCCTATATATACCTGGGTCTCTCTCTGCACCCCCTTTTTCACTCCCTGTGTTTATTTGTCTGTTCTTGGGACAACCTGTATTGCTATGACTTTGCAGTATGTCTGTGTTAGTCTACTAGGGCTGATGAACCAAGTACCACAGACCGGGTGGATCAAACAACAGAAACTTATTTTCTCACACTCATGGAGGCTGGGAGTCTGAGATCAAGGTATCAGCAGGGTTGGTTTCTCCTGAGGCCTCTGTCCTTGGCTTGTAGGTGCCTGTCTTCTCCCTGTGTCCTCACATGGTCTTCACTCTGTGTGTCCTAATTTACTCTTCTTAGAAGAGCACCAGCCATATGGTATTAGAGCCCACTCTAATGACCTCATTTGAAGTTCATTGCCTCTTTAAAGAGGTATCTATCTTTACCTCCAAATATGGTCACGTTCTGAGGTACTAGGGGTTAGAACTGCAACATATGAATTTTTGAGGGACATAGTTCAGCCCATAGCAATGTATTAATAATATGTAGTATAGCAATTTACCCCTTCCTACTTTTCTTTTTTTAATATTGTCTTAGCTGTTTATGGGTCTTTATTTTTCTGTAAATATTTTATAATACATTGGTTCAGTACTGTAAAAATCCAGTTGGAATTTTTATTTAGGTTGCATTGAATTTATAAGTTAATTTGAAAAAATTGACACTTTTATAATGTTAATTCATACTCATCCAAAACTATGGAATATCTTTTAATTTATTTAGATATTCTTTTTTGTACTTTAATAACAGTTTCAATTTCTTCCTTTGAAAAAAATGAATTTTTTTGAATTCAAAAACCTTCGAATTCAAATTCACATTCTTTGCTAAGGTATTTCCTGGCTACATTACATTTCTGGTTACCGTTGTGAATGGTAACTTGTTTTCTATCATATTTACAAGTCGATTATTGCTAGAAATGCCGTTGATTATTGTAAGTTGATTTTCTGTCTGGAAACTTTATTAAACTTTCATTAGTTTGCCTATTTTTAATTTTTCTAAGTAGATGGCTCATTGTCTGTAAATGATGGTAAAGTTTTATCTTTTCTTTCAGTCTTTATACATTTTCTTATTTTTGTTACCTTGTAGCATTGACTAGTATAACTAGTACTATGTAACAGTGTATTAAATAGTATGACTCTTTGTTTTGTTCCTAGTATTAGTTATCTATTGCTGTGTAACAAATTACCTCAAAACTCAGCAGCTTAAAACAACAGTGAACATTTATTATCTTACACAGTTTCTATGGGTCAAGAATTTGGGATTAGCAAAGTTCGGTGGTTCTGACTGAGGTCTCTCCTGAGACTGAGGTCAATATGTCATCTGAAAGCTTGACGAAGACTGCAGGATCTGCCCCCAAGGTGGGCCAGTTCACATGGCGATTAGCAAGAGGCCTCAGTTCCTCACCTTGTAGGCCTCTCCACAGGACCACTTGAGTGTCTTCATGACATGGCAGTTGGCTGCCCCCAAAGTGAGTGGTCCAAGATAGAGTGATCTACAACAGAGCAAGGCGGAAGCCTCAATGTCTTTTATGACCTAGTCTTGGAAATCACACTCCATCATTTATACAATATCCTACTGGTATCGAGTAAGCCCAATTGAATGTGAAGGGGAACTGCATGAAGGTATGAATATCGGAAGTCAGGGGTCATTTGGAGGCCATTTTTAGGGTCTGGGAGGAACACCAGTCTTAAAGAGAATGCTTCTAAATGTTTCTCTTCAGAATGATGTTCGTTGTAAATTTTGGATATATGGCCTTTATCAATTTAAGTAAATTCCCTTTTATTCCTGGTTTGTTGAGAGATTTTGTTGTTTAATGATTTATAAAAAGTGAAGACAGTAAGAGGTGGGTGGGGCAGCAGCTTTACAGAAGATTATATGTGACAAGGCTGCATGGACAGAGCCAGCTTTGAGTCTCTCCCCCAGTCCCAATGATAAGCAAGAGGCGTTGGCCCAACACAAGCCCTCTGTGGCTGAAGAACTCTGGAAAACAGCCTTTACTGCCTTGGGAGACTTGTCACAGCTGTTTTTTTCTGTTTTCTTGCAGTGCCCAAGACAAAGATTTTGGCCACTGGAGGGGCATCTCACAACAGAGACATCTTACAAGTAAGTGCTGGTAGCAAGCCCTGCACTGGGGCCTCCTACACGTCTATTACCTCTAAGAGCCAGACACTCAGCAATAAGGATTGCCTATGTTCCCACTCCTGAAGAGATGGGGGGCTCACAGCTCACACTCTCCCGGGAAGCCAGCTCTATTGCCTTACAGCTCACGCTGTGAGCAGGTTCTCTCTTATACTCAGGTGAAATCCACTGCCCTGTATAACTCCACTCTCTGATACCAGCACTGGTAGGAAAGTGCCTGTCCTACAACATGGCAAACCTTCTGATATCTAATGCCAGCATTCTTGTCTACCTCAAGGTTTCTCCCTTCCAATGTAAACATCTCTAATTTTCCGTTTCTCTTGTAATAGAGTTTCTAGACTTTGTCACTGTCTTTCTAGTCCTCTGTTATGCTGGAAATATATGACCAAAGGTGGAGTCAACCTGCAGATGTCTGACAATGAGGCTGTCACATCGTGAGGCTGTCAGTATTTTATTGGAGTACTGAGCATTTTTGGATATAGCCTCATGCTGTCTTAGCTGTTTGAGTAACTGCATCAGCTGTTGACTTGTAGTATACCTGTCTTAGGTAAGATTCTATAGAAGCAGAGCCTGAAATGGGAATTTTTATACAAGTGATTTCTTGGAGAGTGCTGCCAGGAGAAATGGATGCAGGTAGGGCAGGGGAAGAAGGAAAAACAAGGATGTGGTTTTAGCTGGAGTCAGCTTCAGTTCCATCCCATGGGGATATCTGGAACATGAACTATACCACAGGCTTGGTTCCACGTTGAGTAAGGGGGCCAACTGGCTGCCCTGGGGAGAGGTGAGAATAACTTCATGTGAGAGGCAGCCTCTGTTCATCCAAGAGCAATTCTTTTGAGGAAGGGCATCTGTGAGCCATCAGCAATACTCACAGCATCTGGGGGAGGGGCGCACACTGGTTCAATGAAGGGGATCCAGATGGAGCGTCAACGGCATCTAGTACTACACTACCTCTGGTCAACTAAGACTCCCAAATCTTTTCCATGTGACCTCCTCTTAGTACTGGTCCTCCATTCTAAATTCATGCAAATCATTTTTGGAAGCTAAATGGAAAAGTTTATTTTTATCCCCATAAAACATGCCTTTGTTAGTTTGGGTTTGTTCGGGCTTGTTATATTAGTCTGATACCTAGCCGTCTCCACTCTGACCCTTTGCTAAACATACTTCCTAAGTCTTCCTCCTTGTCTGTGATAAAATGGTTAGACAGTGCAGGGACAAGTTGGAGAGCTGTGGCCCTCCACTACAGACTTCTCCCAGGTCATCCTGACCCTATTATCACCGGGGTGGCATGGCCAAGTGTATTTCCTTTAAGGCAGTAGAGGTGAAATGGAAGGCATCAGGAGACATACGAAGAAGGAGCCTGGAAAATGCATGCCAAAATGTCCGTGTTCCCTCTGAGGAAAACTCTATTCTTTCCAGGTGCTTGCAGATGTGTTTGGTGCCCCAGTGTATGTCATAGACACCGCCAACTCAGCCTGTGTGGGCTCTGCATACCGAGCTTTTCATGGTAGGTCGATGGATGGGGGACAGAGGCCTCTGGAAGAGGTTGGAGCACTGGCTGGGCTGAGGAGGCTAAAAGGGGAGATTGGGATATTCCCATTCTTTAGGGCCATTGGAGTCTTGGGGACATTAGCTTTATTTTTCTCCAACCCAAATCCTCTGTTCCTTTATTCTCTGCTTAAAGTAGGGAAAGAGAGACAGGGTCCTAATTGAATGAGGCCTGGTCAGACTGAGGCGTAGCACAGGGACATTTTGAAAGGACACAGGGCGTGCTTGAGGGCACACAGGCATGGGTCTGGACAGCTGGTGGGCAGGAGAGATGGATGACGTCCAGAGCCATCTTTTCAGCAAGAACAGGAAGTTGAGACAAAGGCGAAGGCTTCAGAGCCAAGCAGTCTAGGACCTTGGACAGCTCCATGGGGGCCCATTGCTCTCAAGGAGGCCTCGCTGAAACTCCGGATAACACAGGAATCTCCCCCATCTAGGCGACTTCTGGCCGGAGCAGCACATGCCCACAAGGGCGTTCTTCCTCCTACTGTTCTCTGCCTGTTCAGGCTGCTCCTTCGGCTGCCTGTGTACATCCAGGGCTTTGTCTTTTCCCTCTAGCAGTTCCATTCTTCATGCGTTTACTCTTAACTTTTTAACACACTTATTTAAACTTATATTTTTCTATCAACATTGAGAATTAATTAAGGACCATAGCCTTCTCTTAATAATTAACCTCTTACTCTTTTATTCCCCTCTCTCTCCACGCTCTCCATCTCACCCCACCTCACTGCCACCTCCTGGATCACCTCCAAGATCATTGGGCAAGATTGTTGCGTTTTCAGTTAAACTTTACATCATATTGGCTTTTATTTGCATTTACCGATGAGATTTTCTTTCTTTCTTTTTTTAAGTCCCTGCAGTTTGTTTCTCCTTCTTCATTTCTATGCTAGTTTTGCTGGAATATACAACCGAAGTAAGTTTTTAAGAGAGAATTCAGTAGGTGATCATTTTCTGAGGCCTTATATGTGCAGTGAGGGCTTTGTTCCACCCTCCCAAAGAATGCTACCTTGGCTGAGCAAAGGACTCTAAGTTCAAAATACTTTTTCTCAGAACTTTGGAAGCACTGTTCCATAATCTTCCAGCCTTCAGTGTTGCCCATGAGAAGCCTGGGATCCACTTCCTATTCCTCCTTCTGCTGAAGCAGGAAAGCAATGACCCTTTAGGGATGCCACTGCTCTGCTGCACTGCGTTTCTTTTTTATTTTCCCTTTTCTGTGCCTATTTAGTTGTCAGAGGTTGCCTGGGGTACTGCCCTGCTCTGCCTTAGAAAACCAAAGCCTGGGCTAAGCCCTAGCACAACAGTTCCCACCCTGAGGCGTATCAGCCACTTTATTTGGAGATCTGGGGATAAATCTCACACGCAGCCAGTCTGTGGATGAGTGAAGAGAGGACTATGTCTTTTGACTGAGTCTTCCGCTGGCCACCCCTCCCCTCACCCCAGCCGTTCATCAAACAGCTCTGAACTGGGATATTCCATCGTTCAGTTAGAAAACTGGGCCCCTCATCTTCAGGGGGCCCTCCTTCACTCTTGGTGGTGTTGCATTTCCCTGTCAATCTGATGCTAATCCTTAAATTGCCTGGAAATTCCTCACTGTTTCTTGTCTACCTCTGGCAAGCTTCCCTCTTTTCCAGCCCTGCCACTCATTTGCTTGGTGTTTATTGAGTGCCTCCTTTATGTAGGCAGTGTGCTAGGCACCAGGGCTCTGCTGGAGACTCAGTCCCTGGCCTCACAGAGCTTCTGGCTCAGCAAGGAAGGGACCTTAAACCAATCTGTGGCCAGAAATTGTGAGAAGTCCCCAGAGGAAAGCAGATGGTACTTAGGGCTGGAGGGTTAGGGAGCCTCCTGAACAAGTGATATTCTTAGCTTCAGCTTATCTGAGGAGAAGAGAATAGGTATGTGAAGGGAGGGGAGAAGAGCATTCTACATAGTGAAAAGGCTCTGAGGCAGAAGGAATTGTAACACTCCCAGGGTGGCTTGAATGCGGTGAGTGACAGGGCGAGTGGAGCAACGTGAGGGAGGAGCGGCAGGCGGACTCTCCCGTTCTGTCAGATGTCAGGCGTTAGCCTCCGGTTACTTGACAGGCACTATCACAGCGAGCGAGACAGACGAGGCTTGCACTTGAAATTTTTCTTTCTCTGTCTTTTTTTTTTTTTTAACATTTTATTGAGGCACAATTTATGTGACATAAAAATCACCCAATTTTCTGTGTACAATTCAGTAATTTTTAGTAAATTTACTGAGTTGTGCAGCCATCACCATGGTCCACTTTTAGAACATTATGTCGCCCCAGAGATAAAATGCTGTTTCCAGTTAATGTCCTGCATAAGGTGCACTGATATGAAATGAGCCTTTCCTTCTAGGCCTTGCAGCTGAAACAGATGTCCCCTTTTCAGAGGTTGTGAAGTTAGCCCCAAATCCCAGATTAGCTGCTACCCCAACCCCAGGAGCTTCTCAGGTAAGAGACCATCAGAATTTGGTCATAGCATTTGCATTGTGAAAACCAACTAGGTTCTTTTTTCCAAAAGGTAAGTTTTTCTTTGTTACCTACCTTGAAGTTGATGTGCTCAACTAAAGGGGAAATTCTACTTTTTTTTTTAATTGTCAAGGAAGCAGAGGAAAAGAAGCCAGGTTGTCAACTGAGATTCACAGGTCCTGCTGATTTTGTAGCCCCAGGGGTCAAATAGATTGCTGGGCATATCTTCATTGCTCCGAATGCCTCAGGGTGGGCCCTTCCATTTCACCCAGTTACAGAAGCCACTGAAACACTCTTCACCTAAGCACAAGACGTGCTGGGTTTCTAGCACTCAGATTGGAAGTCTGGATCCAAGACAGTTGTGCAGTCACTCGGGCCAGGAAGTACCTATGAAGTCAGATCCTACTTATTACGGGTTGGATTTCCCAGAAAGCAGCCTCTGAGATGTGGATTAGGATGCAGGAGATTTATTAGAGGGCGCTCTTGGGATCTACATATGTGGAAGGAAAAAGGAGGAGGCAGGACTGAGCACAGGAGGAGGTGACCTGCAGTGTAATCTCACTGGAGCCCTCAGCCCATCCTGCAGGAAGTTCTTAAGCTGGGATGACCCTTTAGAGTTTTACCCTGTTGGGTGAGGGGGCCAGGCCTTTACACCATGGGGTACCATGTCAATCAGTCATTGTATGCAGGTTACCTCAGGATGGGGTAAGGCAGCTCTCCTTTAGCTGAAACAATCCCCAAAGAGGGCTGTCAGCTGAGGGCTGGGAGAATAAGTTCTTCCTTTCTGAAAGGCAGTCTGGGTGGTACGCCACACATCCACTACACCACTCTTCCTGTTTGTGGAAGGTTCTTGCAGCCCAGGCGCAGGGGCAGCACAGACAGAGCGCTTTATTACTCACAGTACAGCAGGCAGCGTGAGCTTCATGCTTGCATCGGTTTTCCTTGGCCCTGAAGTGCATGGGATGATGTGGAGTGGGCCCAGGTAGATATGTGCACACGCTATGTCTGTGTCACAACTGAGGGACCCCAAGCTTAGGAAACCCCCAGCCTTATAAAGGAGCTGCAAACCTGCCCAACCTTTGCCCCCAAAGGAGATATTATCTTTATTATCCTGGTCAGCAAACAAATTTTCTCTCTGCCCCAGAGGGTAACACTATCTCTGTCTTCCAAGACTGTTTGCTATACAAACATCCTTAAAAAGATAGTCTGGAACTAAAGCTGTCACCAGAGGTATAGAAACACCATGGAGAATTATCTCCCAGCATATCTTGGAAGCAGAAGCTCATGTTTTCCAGGTGACCAGATAACCCACATGTAGGTATGCCCAAGCTTCTATTATTTTCTGTTGTGTGTCCTTATGTTTGATGCAGCTCAATGCAGTGGAAAGATCCTACATTGAGATAAAAGGTCTTTGGGTTCTGATTCTTATTCTGCCTCTCCCTCACGATGTGACATTCATGTGACCTTGAGCAGCACTCCTCATCTCTGAACCTCTGTTTCTTCATCTGTGAGGTGGGGACAACATCTCTCCTGCCTTCTTTTAACCTAATTGTGAGGCTTAAAAAGAATCCTTGACTATAATGGCTTTATTATGTAACAGGAAGGCTGAAGGTAGTTGCCGGTGTTGGTTCAGTGGTTTAACAATGTCAGGGCTCCGGGTCATGTTCCCTGAAGTTCTCCAGGTCAGCAGTGGACAGTGGGAACATCAGGAGAGCCACATGTGCCATTTTAAATTTTTCAGTTGTCTCATTTTTTGAAAAGGTAAAAATAAATGACTAATTTTAGTAATATATTTTATTTCATTCAGTATGTGCAAAATATTGTCATTTCAACATGTAATCAATACGAAAAATTGCTAATGTGATGTTTTACATTCTTTTTTTTGTATGAAGCTTTTGAAATCTGGTGTGCATTTTGTGCTATAGCACTAGTCACGTGTCAAGTGCTCAAAGGCATATGTAGCTTGCGGCTGCCATATTGGAGAGTGCAGCTCTAGATGTTTCCAGAATGATCACAGGATGTCTGCAGCTGCTCCAGACATCGTGTCTCCCCACAACTGTCTTCACTGGTGGGAGTCAGAGCATGGCCTTGGCAGAGTCTCTCCTCACACACTTCTTGCTCATCAGGGAGAGACAGATGGGTCTGTACCCTCAGCTCCCCCACAGACGACCACTTGGTCATCTGGTCAGCCTTGGCTGTAAGAAAGGCTGCGGTAGAGTCTGGCTCTTTCGTCCTTTCTGGAAGGTGACCAGCAAGGAAGAAGGTAGTTGGGGAGAGCTTTAGGGCAACAAATGGCTGCATCTGCCACATTACAGATAGCAAATACTCAGTGTATGTACCGCCACTGTCCCTGGCTTGCCCGTGACCAAAGTCACTCACAGCTCATGAAACTCTTTACCATTATATCCAAGTATAACCTTGGAATCCTTCTCAACACCAGTTTGCAAGCAGTGACACTCTGTCATTTTTGGCATAAGTGACCTATTTGAGGACTGGACTGTAAACTCTTCAGAGCAGGGCAGCATCTCTGCTTTCTGTCTATGGCAGCTACAGCAGTGCTGTGCTGAAGGGGAAACTCAAAACAGCAAGAGTGTTTTCTTTCTCAGCTCAGCTGAATGTTGCAATTTCCTCCTTGGAGAAGAAAATCAAAACCCCTTCCATCCTCTGACGACATTCGCAGAGCTGCTCCAGCTGCACCAAGAGTGGCCCTACTTGCATAATCAGTTACTAAAGTATTTGATGTTGGAGCTAATTAAGCCAAATTAAGAAGCAATGGGATTGCCATGAGCTGCTAGTGATGTTTATGAGTCCCAAGGAAATCTGAGTCCCTCAGTCTCAAGTGTATCTTGTCTGTAAGACAACATGTGCTCACCTGAAGTGTACCTACATTTCTACAGAGCCACAGGCAAAAGCAGCTTTAAAGAAAAAGGAATGAAGGATAAGAATGTGAGGTTGTATTTCTTTCTGGTCTTTTGTCCCTTGTTGGTTTTGGTTTATTACACAGCACACTGCATATATAATTTTTTATCCCATTTCTTTTAAAATTCTGCATTACAACATAAGTATTTACAATCTTAAAAATGCATATACACATTATTTTTTATGACTGTAATATTTGATCTGGCAAATGAAACATAATTTACTTGACCATTTGAGAGTGGTTGCTTCCAGTTTTTCAATTATTATAATTAACCCCGTGTGGGTAAAGGGTTAACAAAACCTTTTCCTATTCTGCATGAGAATTTGACCTTTGCTTAACTTTTTTTAAAAATTTTTATTGAGTTAATGATAAGTTACAATCTCGTGAAATTTCAGTTGTACATTATTGTTTGTCAGTCGTGTTGTAGGTGCACCCCTTCACCCTTTGTGCCCACCCCCACCTCACCTTTCCCCTGGTAGCCACTAATCTGTTCTCTTTGTCTACATTTTTAAATTCCTCATATGAGTGGAGTCATACAGAGATTGTCCTTCTCTATCTGGCTTATTTCACTTAACATAATTCCCTCGAGGTCCATCCATGTTGTTGCAAATGGGACGATTTTGTTCTTTTTTACAGCTGCGTAGTATTCCATTGTATATATATACCGCATCTTCTTTATCCAGTCATCTGTTGATGGGCACTTAGGTTGTTTCCATGTCTTGGCTATTGTCAATAATGCTGCAGTGAACATTGGGGTGCATAGGACTTTTGGAATTGCTGACTTCAAGCTCTTTGGATAGATACCCAGTAGTGGAATGGCTGGATCGTATGGTAATTCTATTTTTAATTTTTTGAGGAATCTCCATACTGTTTTCCATAGTGGCTGTGCCAGTTTGCATTCTCACCAGCAGTGTATGAGGGTTCCTTTTTCTCCACAACCTCTCAACATTTGTTACTATTAGTTTTAGGTATTTATGTCATTCTAATGGGAGTAAGGTGATATCTTAGTGTAGTTTTGATTTGCATTTCCCTTATGATCAGCAATGATGAGCATCTTTTCATGTGCCTATTGGCCATTCGTATATCTTCTTTGGAGCAATGCCTGTTCATGTCTCCTGCCCATTTTTTGATCGGGTTGTTTGATTTTTGTTGTTGAGTTGTGTGAGTTCTTTATATATTATGGATATTAAGCCTTTGTCAGATGTATGACTTGCAAATATTTTTTCCCAGTTAGTGGGTTGTTTTTTTGTTTCAATCCTGTTTTCATTTGCCTTGAAGAAGCTCTTTAATCTGATGAAGTCCCATTTGTTTATTCTATTGTTTCCCTTGTCTGAGAAGACGTGGTGTCTGAAAATATCCTTTTAATACTGATGTCAAAGAGTGTACTGCCTACATTTTCTTCTAGAAGCCTTATGGTTTCAGGTGTCACCTTTAGGTCTTTGATCTATGATCTATTTAGGTCTTTGGTCTATTTTGGTGAATGGTGAGAAAGAATGGTCAATTTTCATTCTTTTACATGTGGCTTTCCAGTTTTCCCAGCACCATTTGTTGAAAAGACTTTCTTTTCTCCATTGTATGCCCTCAGCTCCTTTGTCGAAGATTAGCTGTCCTTTGGTTAACTTTTTAAACTAGGTTTCCTTTGGGACTTATTAAAAATGGATAATAAATTAATAAAATTAATTACATGTCATAAAATTAATAAAGAATGTCACAGGCAACATTACTTATGTAAAAATGGCCTTTAATTGGGAAACTGCAGCTGGAGTAGGAAAACCATAAATACCTGATGGGAAGTCATACTTAGTGCTTTTCTGAGTGCAGTGACGTCTCATGGGCATGTCTCTTGCTTATGGAGTTGTTACAAGAGATAGACCTGTGAGACACAAAGTTTCAAAGCCAAGGTGGTTCTTGCACCTGTTCAATCTGGATTTCGTCTGCTTGTACCTGAGCTATAACCTGGGGGGCAGGAAGGGGAGAAGGCAGGGAGATGAAGAGACCCTTTCCTGGACACCTGTGCAAACTGCTATAGGGACCACTACATGGTCTCCCATTGAAGAGGAGCACCTGCAGCTACTGTGCCAACAGGTATGTTTCGCCAGTGTATCCTTTTGAGGGCCAAGGTGTGGCCCATGGTAGTCTTATGAGTCTGAGTGTTTAATGGTGTCTAAGAAGGCCCTTGGTTGGCCTAGCACCCTACATTTAGGATTATTTCCTTAGGAGAGCTTTGCAGTAGTAGCATAATTAGGTCAAAGGCAATGGGAATTTTTCAAGCCTCTTAATGCAGATGTAAAGTCAAGTTTATTTCCAAAAGGGTTGCACCACCAACTTCCACCAGCTGTGCAATAAGACAGCCATTTCCAAGTACCTTCATCAGAATTTTTTGTAATTTTGTAGATTTGGTAACAAAAATTTGCTTCTTGTCATAATTTGCATTAAAAAAAATCTTAAACTATAGGTTTGAGGACTACTAGCATTTTGTCTTTTGTGAATTGACACTTCTTTTCTTTTTTTGCCTAGCAAAAAAATTAAGTTGCAAGTAAATGGGATGTAAAATTTTAAAATTGCAAGTTGCAAAAATGTGCAAGAGACACCTCCCTCTCCCCATTCTAAACTGTTCTTTCCACCCCCCAGGTCTACGAGGCCCTCCTCCCACAGTACGCCAAGCTCGAGCAGAGAATCCTGTCCCAGACCCGGGGGCCTCTGCAGTGAATTCCACAGGCCCAGGCACCCCTGTTAACCCTGCCTGCCCAGACTCACTGATCCTACTTGGAGATGAGGCCCTGGACAGTAGGGATCTTCTTCCTTGTTCCAAGCGGCCCTGTCTGCCCACCTGACTCCTTGCAGCGTTGCAGCCCTGCGCGGGACCACCTTGAAGTCCGCCTTAGCACATCTTCCTGAACATAAATAGGCTACTTGTATCCCTGGGCCCTTGTGCCCAGAGGTGGAAACCATCTCTCTTTTCCTGTCTTTTATCCTGGGAGGCAGGATAACACTGAGTCTGGGATATGTCCAATAAAAACTATGACTTTCCCCTTTTGAAGCCCTCCTCCATACCCTGACCCACATTTCTCCCATCCCGTAACGTGACCCCACTGTCCATCCTCTCTCCCACACCCTGACTCTTCAGCCGTGTCTCTCCCACACTCTGAGAAAAATTGCCACTGGTTGAGAACCACTGACTTGGAGGCTTGATCAGATGCATATGTGATTATTTTCCTTTTTATGTAAGACATCTTCATACATGGTGTTATATTCTTCCATCAGGAGGCACATAATGCCACGTTTTCTCTCTTTTTCTTTTGATGTTGAACTGGCTCCATTACTTCACTCAGGATATAATTTTGTTATTCTTCATTTATTATCTGGGATTCTTCTATATGAGAAACATCCCCCATCCAGTTATCCAGTTGGTATTGTTTATATAGGCAAGGCAGAATAGATGGATTCTTTCCTCTTGATTCACCAGTTTTCAAAATAATGAGTTGGTTCCCGAACATCCTCTTATAGCAACTAGATTTTTATTTTTAGTATTAATATGGTACATTTAATATTTTGTCTTAATCCATTGTAGTAGTTATTCTTAGCCTGTCTTCTTTTTGATAGCCATTGTCTCCAGCTTTTCTCCTGCTTTCCTGATCTCTAATTCATTCTTCTTCTTCAGTGATACTTCCGCTCTGTCTACTCCTTAATTGTTGCTAGGCCCCAAATCTCTGTCCTCATCTCTCTTTCCCTCTCAGTCTATCCTCCCTTGTTGGATGATTTCATGTATTCTTGGGCATCAACTCCTACTTATATACCAACAACACCCAGATCTGTGTCTCCAGCCAGAACATTCCTTGGCATTCTCACAAGGGTACTTCAGATTCCACTTATCTTCCCTTGCCCTTCCCCAAACCTCATCCTCCAGAGTTCCTCTTTCAGTGAATTAGCACCACCATCCATCCATTCATTCAGGAACCCAAACCCAAAGTTCAGATATCTTCCCTCTTTCCCACCTCAAATCAGTCACCAAGTGATCTTGGTTCTTCCTTCTAAATCTCTCTTAAAGCAATTCCTTTCTCTTCATCTCTCGTGTTTTACTTTAGATCCCTTATTGCTTGCTCAAATCATTGCAAAAGCCTCCATAGGAAGTCCTCTGTGATCTACTTCCTGCAAATCTTCCAGGTTTTTCTTCTGTCATAGACCTTGTCTAAGTTGGGACTCTGGTTAAACCAAACTGCTTGTGGTCTCATCCATAGTGGCAAAATGCTGCAAACAGGTATGAGACCTGGTGGATCAGAGCAGTGGCTAGTGGGAGGTCAAAAGGAAGGAGTTTAGAAGGTGAGTGGGACCAGAGACGTCACTTCTGAGAGATACGAAGTCGTCTAGAAAGGGAGTGGTGTCCCATGCACGCTTTGTGGGTGATAGGAAAAAGGGAACAAGAAGCTGAAGATGACAACCCATCAGATACAACAGCAAGTCAAAGATTCCTAAGAAAATGGATAACTCCCCCCACCCACTAGCTGGACATTGCTTATTAAAGAAATTTTATATTATTGACCAACAGAAAAGGGCGCTCTTGGACCAAGAAACAGCTACTGAATCTGTTCCCCATTTTGCTTCTGCTCCCAGAGTTGCCTGTTGTTGCTTCCCCTATACATCAACATAAATGGAAAAAGAGGGTAGTGACATCAGCATCATGGCAGAGTGAGTTGCTCCCTGTCTCTCCCCTCTAAGTTACAACCAGTAGGACATTAAGAACTACAAAGTCCTAGACAAACAAAGGACTCTGCACAGCACACCAGAATGCCTGAGAGATCCATATGTCTATACATCTGAAGGTGGGTGGACTGTACCTTGTGGGGGCAATGGAACCAGAGAAGCAGTGATGGCAGCTCCTGAGACTGGAGGCTCCAGGAACTACAGCAGTACCTGTGACCCACTCTCCTCCCCCTTCCCCAGCGGTGGTGCCTGTGACCCTGGCCCTCTCAGCAGTGGGGGCTTCATCCACGACCCCAGTGCTGCTGGTAGCAACGGCAGTGCCTGTGACCTAAGGTTCCAGGAACCACTCTGGCACCCAAGACTAGAGACTCCAGGAACTGTGGTGGCACTCGTGACCCCAGGAACCCCTCCTGCTGTGGCACTGTCAATGTCAGTGGCATCTGCTACCCCAGCACCCCCAGCAGTGGTGGTGACACCCATGAACCCAATGCTCCCAGCAGTGGTGATGCCAGCACCCCCAGAATACCCAGGAGCAGCTGTGTAGGCAGGGCACAGCAGCATCAGTGGCTGAGGCTACAGTAAGCCTGGTAACAACAGTGGAGCCCACAGCCATGGTTCCCCTAGCTGCAGTGGCACTCATAGCAGCAGTGCCTGCAGACCCACCAAAGCTGGACATAGTGGAGGTGCCTGTGACCCTGGCTCCTGCCATAACCTCCCCCTCTCCCTACCACAGTGGGGAAACCTGTGACCCAGGCAGCCCAGAAGCAGCAGAGGTTCCTGCCAGTCTGGTGACCCCAGTGGCGATGCCCACAATTGCAGCAACACCATAGCAGTAAGGCATCAGCAACCTTGGAGGCATGTGAAGCACACCAAAGGCACTGATGATACCTTTGACAGAGGCAGTGGAGGGTGGAAAGTGCAGGCTCTTAAATACAACCAGAAGCAGCTCAGAATCAAAGTAAACAAAGCCTTACCTAAATAAGAAAGGTGTTTGCTATTATAAGTGCACTGGCAGAGGAACAATTCATCAAGCACCATGAGAAACTATAGTAACTTGATATCACAAAAAACAATGACAATTTTTGAGAAACCAAACTTGAAGTCATCGAAGATTGTGATCTAACTGATAGAGAATTCAAAATAGCCGTCATGAAGAAGCTCAGTGAGCTACAAGAAAACTCAGGAAGACAGCTCAGTGAGATCAGGAATAAAATTAATGAACAGAAGGATTACTTGACCAAAGAGATTGGAACTCTAAAAAAGAACCAAACAAACTCTAGAGCTGAAGAAATCAATAAAAGAGAGGAAGAATAAAGTAGAAAGCATTGGAAGTAGAGGAGACCATATGGAAGAGAGAACTAGTGAGCTCGAAGATAGAAATCTAGAAATGACTTAGGTGGAAGAAGAGACAACTAAGATTTTTTAAAAATGGAGAAATTCTATGAAAAATATCTGACTCAATTGGGAAAAGCAACATAAGCATAATGGGTATTGCAGGAGAAGAGGGGGAGAATGGAACAGAGAGCTTATTTAAAGAAATAATAACTGAGAGCTTTCCAACCCTGGAGAAGGAACTGGATATACAAGTACATGAAGCTAATAGAACATCTAATTATCTCAGTGTAAAAAGACCTTCTCCAAGGCACACTATATTAAAGTTGTCAAAAGTCAGTGACAAAGAAAGAATATTAAGGGTGGCCAGAGAGATAAAAACAATAACCTACCAAAGAACCCCCATTAGGCTATCAGCAGATTGCTCAGCAGAAACTCTGCAGGCCAGGAGAGAATCAAATGATATATTCGAAATATTGAAAGATAAAAATTGTCAGCCAAAAATACTCTATCCAGCAAAATTATCTTTCAAATATGTAGGAGAAAGATAGGCTCTCCCAGACAAACCAAAGCTTGAGGGAATTCATAACCACTAGACCTGCCTCACAAGAAATCTTGAAAAGAGCTCTTCTACCTGAAACAAAAAGGCAAAGGTATGCAAAACTTTAATCAAGATGATAAGTAGATAGAATCAGAAAATTGCAACTCTCTATATCAGAATAGGTTAGTAAACCAATTATAACAAAGGTTCAAGGGAAAGAAAGCATTAAAAATAGCTATAGCCACTTCAATTTGGTAATAAACAATACAAAAAGGGATACTTTGTGACAAAAACATAGAAGGGGAAGAGGGAGAGGATGGGGTCTTCATAGGTGTATGCAGATAAGATGCTATCAGCAGAAAAAGCACTATCTCATCTATGAAATCGTTTTTATACAAACCTCATGGTAACCACAAAACAAAAATTCGGAGCAGAGTCACGAAACATAAAAAAAGAGGAAACTGAGAAACATTACAGAAATTGATGAACTGAAATGGCAGAAACACAGGGAAAAGAAACAAGGAAAACATAGAGCAACCAGGAAACAAAAGATAAAATGGCAGTATTAAGTCCTTATATATCAATAATCACTCTAAAAGTAAATGGATTGAATTCATCAATCAAGAGGCACAGAGTGGCTGAGTGGATTAAAAAACAAGACCCAACAGAATGCTGCCTCCAAAGACCCTTCTCAGCTCTAAAGACAAACAGAGGTTCAGAGTGAAGGGGTGGAAGATGATATGCCAAACAAATGGCAACCAAAAGAGAGTGAATGTAGCCATACTTATACCAGACAAAATTGACTTGAAGCTAAAAAAGATGAGAGACAAAGATAGACATTATATAATGATAAAAAGGACAATCCATCAAGAAGACATAACATTTATTAATATATATGCCCGTAACATAGGAGCATCAAAGTAGGTGAAGCACCTATAAACAGACCTAAAGGGAGAAATTGACAGCAACACAGCAATATCCCACTTACATCAATGGATAGATCATCGAGACAGAAAACCCACAAAGAAGAGTGGCCTTAAATGAGACACTAGACCAAATGGACTTAATAGAAATATATAGAATATTCCATCCAAAAGTAGTGGAATATACATTCTTCTCAAGTGCACATGGAACATTCTCAAAGGTAGACCATATGTTGGGAAACAAAACAAGTATCAATACATTTGAGGAGATTGAAATCATCAAACATCTTTCCTGACCACAATAGTAGGTAATTAAGAAGTTATCTATAAGAAGAAAGGTGGAAAGTCACAAATACGTGGCAACTAAACAACATGCTACTGGACAACTACTGGATCAAAAGAGAAATAAAAAAATACTTGGAGACAAATGAAAATGAAAACATACCAAGATCTATGGGATGCAGCAAAAGTGGTACTAAGAAGAAAGTATATAGCAATACAGGTCTACCTCAAGAAACAAGAAAAGTCTCAAACAGTCTGGCACTACACCTAAAAGAACTAGAAAAAGAAGGACAAATGAAGCCCAAAGTCAGTAGAAGGAAGGAAATAATAAAAATTAGAGTGGAAATAAATGAAATAGAGGCTAAAAACAATAGAAAAGATCAATGAAAGTAAGAGCTGGTCCTTTCAAAAGATAAAATTGACAAACTCTCAGCTAGACTCACTAAGAAAAAAAGCGATAAGGCTCAAATAGAATCAGAAACAAAAGAGGAAAAATTACAGTGGATACCACAGAAATACAAAGGATTATAAGAGAATACTATGAAAAGCTGTACACAAATTGGATAACCTAGAAGAAATAGATAAATTCTTAGAGTCATAGAACCTACCAAAACTGAATCAAGAAGACATAGAGAATTTGAATAGAGCAACCACTAGTAAAGAGATTGAAACAGTAATTAAAAACCTCCCAAAAACCAAAAGTCCAGGACCAGATGTCTTCTCTGGTGAGTTCAACTGAACATTCAAAGAAGATTTAATAATTATCCTTCTCAAACTTTCCCAAAAAATAGAAGAGGAAAGGCTGCTTCCTAACTCATTTTATGAGGCCAACATTACTGAAACCAGACAAAGACAACATAAAATGGGAACATTACGGGCCAGTATTGCTAATGAACATAGATGCAAAAATCCTCAACAATATATTAGCAAATTGAAGAGGACACTACATTACAAGGATCGTACACCACAATCAAATGGGATTTATTCCAGGGATGCAAAGATGGTTCAACATCCACAAATCAATGTGCTATACCACATTAACAAAATGAAGAATAAAAATCACATAATCCTTTCAATAGATGCAGAGAAAACATTTGACAAGATTCTCCGTCCATTTATGATTTTAAAAACTGAATAAAATGGGCACAGAAGGAAAGTACCTCAACATAATAAAGGCCACATAAAACAAACCCACAGCTAATGTACTCAATGGTGAGAAACTGAAAGCTCTCCCTCTAAGAACAGGTACAAGCCAAGGAGGCCCACTCTCACTACTCTTATTCAACATCATATTGGAAGTCCTAACCAGAGAAATTAGGCAAGAAAAAGAAATTAAAGGTATCCAAGTTGGAAAGGAAGAAGTAAAACTGTCACTATTTGCAGATGACATGATTTTATATACAGAAAACCCTAAAGAATCCAGAAAAACCTATTAGAAATAATTAACAAATACAGAAAGTTGCAAGGTACAAAATCAACATACAAAAGTCAGTTGCATTTCTATACACTAACAAACTTGCAGAAAGAGAAATCAAGAAACAATCCCACTTACAATTGCAACAAAAAGAATAAAATAACTAGGAATAAATTTAACTAAGGAGGTGAAAGACCTGTACTTGGAAAACTGTAAGACATTGTTGAAAGAAATCAAAGACACAATGAAATGGGAAGATATTCCATGCTTATGGATTGGAAGAATTAACATAGTTAAATGCCCATATTACCTAAAGCAATCTACAGATTCAGTGCAATCTCAATCATAATCCCAGTGACATTTTTCATGGAAATAGAACAAAGAATCTTAAAAATTTATATGTAACAATAAAAGACCACAAATAGCCAAGGCAATCCTGAGAAAAAAGAACAAAGCTGGATGTATCACAGTCCCTGATTTCAAAAGGTACTACAAAGCTTTAGTAAACAAGACAGCATGGTACTGGCAGAAAAACTGACACACCCAGATCAATGGAACAGAACTGAGAGTCCAGAAACAAACCCACACATTTATGGACAGCTAATTTTCAACAAAGGAGCCGAGAACATACAGTGGAGAAAGGAAAGTCTCTTCAATAAATGGTGTTGGGAAAACATGCAAAAGAATGAAAGTAGACCATTATCTTATACCATACACAAAAATTAGCTCAAAGTGGATTAAAGACTTGAATGTAAGACCTGAAACCATAAAATTTCTAGAAGAAAACATAGGCAGTACACTCTTTACTTTGGTCTTAGCAGTATCTTTTTTTAAAAATATGTCTCCTCAAGCAAAGGAAACAAAAGAAAAAACAAACAAATAGGACTACATCAAACTAAAAATCTTCTGCACAGCAAAGGAAACCATCAACAAAATGAAAAGAAAACCTACCAATTGGGAGAAGATATTTGTAAACCATATATCTGATAAGAGGTTAGTATCTAAAATATATAAAGAATGCAACAACAAAAAAACAAGCCAATCAAAAAATGGGCAGAGGATCTGAACAGACATTTTTCCAAAGAAGACATACAGGTGGCCAACAGGCACTTGGAAAGATGTTCAATATCACTAATTATTAGAGAAATGCAAATCAAAACCACAATGCCTGTCAGGATGGCTATTATTAAAAAAGCAAGAAATAACAAGTGTTGGAGAGGATGTGGAGAAAAGGGAACCCTTCACTGCTGATGGGAATGCAAAGTGGTGCAGCCACTATGGAAAACAGTATAGAGATTCCTCAAAAAATTAAAAATAGAACTACCATATGATCCAGCTATTCTACTTCTGTATATTTATTCAAAGAACATGAAAACAGTAACTAGAAAAGATATATACCCCTCTGTGTTCATTTCAGTATTATTTACAATAGCCAAGACTTGGATGCAAACTAAGTGTCCCTCAGTGGATGGATGGATAAAGATGATGTGGTATATATGTACAATGGAATGCTACTCAGCCATAAAAAAAAAAGTGAAATCTTGCTATTTGTGACAACATGCATGGACCTTAAGGGTATTATGCTAAGTGAAATAAGTCAGATGGAAAAAGACAAATTCCATATGATTTCACTCACATGGAAGATAAACAAACACACATATACAGAGAACAGATGGATGGTTACCAGAGGGGAAGGGGGTGGGAGGAGGGCAAAAGGGTAAAGAGGCGCATGTGTGCAGTCATGGATGGCAGCTAGACTTTGGTGGTGAACAGAACGTAGTCTCCAGCGAAGTTGAAATATAATGATGTACACCTGAAATTTATATAATGTGATAAGCCAATGTTACCTCAATAAAAACGGGGAAAAAAAGAAACTCACTGTATCAATATTGAAAGAAAATACAGTAAGAATCACAACTTTCAGCTAATGAAAATGCTACAAATTTAAAATGAACAAACAGAATAAACTAACAACATTTGAACATGAATTTTAAAATAGATGAAACCAATAATTGTGGATATGAAAGAGTACCACAGGTAAGAAATTCAAAAACTTAAAAAACCAACAGGCATATGTGAAAAGAGAACTTAACCAAACTAGGGAAAGATTTTGAACAAAAAGATAAAATCCTTATAGATCTGAAGACTAAATTACAATGTATCCAAATGAAAATAGAAATGACTGCAAGTATAGTAAAGCCTGTAGAAGATAAGAATGAAAAACAGCAAAAACAATATAGAGGAAGAGCTGAAAAGGCCCAGAAAGAAAATGATAAAGAAGATAGGCAAAGAAAAGCTAACACAGGTAAAATTGAAGCTCCTGAAGCCAAAAGATAAGATAATGAACAGAGTTAATATTTAAAATTGTACCCCAAGAGAAATTTCTGAAAACAAAAGAAGACCTGAGTCTATATCTTGAAAGGGCCTATCTCATTACTTAGAAAATTGACCCAGGATGACCAACGGAGATATATCCTAGCAAACTATTACACTTCGAAGGTAAAGAAAAAAAACTTTTGTTTTTTTTTTTTTGGCTTAGAAAAACTAGGCCAAAAAGACCAAGTTTCTTACAAAGCAAAGAAGATTAGGTGTGCATCAGACTTCTCAAAAAGCAGGTAGCAATGGAGCAACATTTTCGAGAAACTCAAAGAAAAAGAATGAACTAAGCATTTTGTATCCAGCTAAGCTGTCCTTTAAATATCAAGGATATAAAAAGGTTTAATCAGAAAAGTGCTCAGGAAATATTGTACTCCTGACCTCTTAGGATTCTACCAGAAGATGAGCTTCATCCAAGTAGGAAGTGACTGGGGAAACTTCAGCAAAAGGACTAGTGGTGAGCACTGAATATCTTTAGTTATAGATTTAAGACCAAAATGAAAGTGGAGACAAGGGTGGAATAGTATCAAATGGTATATGCTTTGATAAGGTAAAAGTAGCATAACTAAAATTAAGAAGAGGGAGAGGAAGAGAACAGAACAAAGCTCTTTGTTGCAAAGCCAATATGTGCAAGGCAAAGAATATCATTTAAAGTTGATGAATCAAATAGTTGAGGCTTAAATAAGGGAAAAGGGGGACTGAAAGCATTATATAAATGTAATAGGGTAGTATAAATAGTATAAAGATAATCACTAGAATAAACATGCAAATCTCCCTCTATCCCCAAAGACAGAATAATAAAGGCAATAGATCACATAGTGGAAAACCCAGTAAATGTAGTGTCATACACACAATAAATATAAGGCCAAGCATATGAGTCAAATTAATAAATGAAAGGACTCAACTCATTTATTTAAAAAAAGAGTTCAGATTGGCTCACAAACCAACATCTTATTGTCTGTTATTTACAAGAGCCACACCAAAAATAAGTATCCAGAAGGGCTAAAAATTAAAGGGATGGGGAAAGATATACCAGGAAAATACAAACCATAAGACATAAAGATTTGATATTGATATCAGACAAGGTAGAATTCAGGAAAAAACTAGACAGGACAAAGAAGGACACTATAATACTAAAAGCCAAAATTCACAATGAAGATATATGAGTTAGGAATGTTGGAGCCTCAACTGGTTTGTCAACTTTAAATGATATTCTTTCCCTCTCACCTATAAATTCCAACAGAATTTATAAAATGTATCTTCTGAATATATATTGAACTTTGCACCTTGATAGTAGAGAAAGCACCTATTATCTTCACAAATGTTGACCATTTATTATACCACAAAGATTTCCACAAAATAGAAAAAGTATGATCTTCTTTAATCACATACAATAGAATGAGAAATGAATAAAACATTTTTTAAAAGTCCCACCTGGAGAAAGATTTTCTATGAACCTGTTCTTGGGGCAAAGGAGAAATATAAACCAAAATTTCAGAGCTTCTAAGAAAGTAGTTGGTAGTGAAATATATGGGACATAATTAAAGCATTGATAGGTGAAATATACTTAGCTTTAAAAAAGTGTAACATTGATAAAAATAAAGGAATAAAAGTTATGCTTTAGTTGTTGTTGTTTGTTTGTTTTTTTGAGGAAGATTGGCCCTGAGCTAACATCTGTTGTGAATAATTATGGCCATGAGGGAAAACAGAGAGTTTGCAGGAATGGCCCCAGGTGCTTCCTTCCTCATTGTATCCATTCACTTTGTTGCACAACTTTGCCATGCTCTCCCGTTCTGACTCTTGGGTTGGCAGTGTGACTTGCTTTGGCCAATAGGGTGGTAGTAAACATGATGCAAGCCGAGGCTTGAAAATAGCTGGCATGGTTGAGTTTTCTCTTTCATGGAAGAGGACCATTACTATAATAGTATGACTGGGAGGATGGCAAACATGGAGCAGAGCCTGGCCATTCCAGATGCTCCAGTCAACAGTCAGTTGAACTCTAGAAATGTAAGCTAGCTCAGCCAATATCAGAATCACCTCAGTTACATGAGCAATAAACCTTTTATTGCTGTAAGCCTCTGAGGGTTTGTGGTTGCTTAGTAAATACCATTATTGTAACAATAGATAACTGATACAGTACCTAATCTCATAAAGACTTTACAAAATAAGAAACTACATATCAATCTCTTACTAATATCAAAGAAATTATCAATTAAATTTATCAAATATAAGCAGATTAATTAATATCAATAAAATCTCAAATAAAATATCAGCAAACAGAAACCAATAGGGTATTGAAGATGTTATATCATGACTGAATACAGTTTATTCCCAAATGCTTCGGTTTTCGGAAATCAGTGAATACAATTCTCCATTTTAGTGGATCTTAGAAGACAAACAGTTTGATTATAACTGCTGAAAAGTTCTTTGACAAAATTTAACACTTATTTCTGATTTTTTTAAAAGACATGATATAAAGCAGCATGTACTTAATGGGGAAACACTAGAGTCATTCCTGCTAGACTCAGGAATAAGTCAAGGAAGTCTACCATCTCCACTACCATTAAATAGTGTATTAAATGTAGCAGCCAATGCAATGAGACCAGAGAGAACCAAAGCATAATAATAGGAAAGGATGAGAGAATACTTAAGAGAATCAGTGCTAAAACTAATGCATGTAATAAGAAAACTCAGTAAAGTGGCAGGATATGAAGTTTTAATATAAAAGGATTAGTGTTCACGTATACAACCAATAAGAACTATGTGTTGTGAAGGACAGGAGCCCAATTACAATAGTAACAAAAAAGTTAAAATACTTAGAGCTAACATTTGAAGTTTTGTTTTTGTTTTTTTGTTTTTTTTTTAGCTGAGGAAGATTCACCCTGACCTAACATCTGTTACCAATCTTCCTTTTCTTTTTCTTTTTCTTTTTATGTGAGCCACCGCCACAGCATGACTGCTAACAGATGAGTGGTGTCGGTCTGCACCCGGGAACCAAACCCAGGCAGCCAAAGTGGAAAATGCCAAACTTAACCACTACACACTTAACACAACCACTGGGATTGGCCCTGAAGAAGATTTTAAAACATTCCTGAAAGATAAATAGACTTGAGCAAAAGGATACTCAGAATCACAAAGATTTAATGTGATCCAAATAAAAATACCAAGCTTTGAGGGGCAAGTTGCCCGAATCTAGACAAGGTGATGCTAAAGTTCATTTGGAAAAACATACTAACAGAAAGTGCTAGGAAAACTCTGAAAAAAGTCTTCAGTGAGGGCACACTGGCTCTGTTAGGTAATGAAACATATTTTAAAGGTTCTATTTTTTAAAATGTGGTATTGGTTAAGGAATAGACAGATAAATAGGATAGAATAGTAAGTACAAAAATAATTGTGTGGACATGTAGTAGATGAGGAAAATGCCAGTTCAAAACACAGAGAAAAGATAGACTTTTTAATACATAACGTTATGAAAACTGGATAGCTGTATGGGAAAATACAGAATTAGAATCATGCCTCATATATGCCAGAATAAATTCCAAATGGATCAGAAATCTAAATATAAAAATCAAACCATAGAAGTCCTAGAAGAAAACATGGATAAATAAATTAATTTATAATCTGGGAGTGGGGACGTCTCTCATGTCTCAAAATCCAGAAGCCAAAAATATAAAGATTCATATATTTGACTACATAAAAATTAAAATTTTTTTGTCATGGTAAAAAACCCATAAGAATAATCAAAGGACAAATGGCAACCTGGGAGAAAATATTTGCAATTTACATCAAAGACATAGGGCTAGTCCTCCCAAGATATAAAAAGCTCTTAGAAAAGAAAAAAGGCAGAAGCCCAATAGAAAAATGGTCAGAAACAAACAGCAGCAGCAAAATATGGACAGTTACTAGAAAAATGCAAATACTTTTAAAGCATATTTAATGCTGAACCTCATTCATAATACCATTTTTCACTATAAAGTTGACAAAAATCCAAAAGTTTGATAAAATACTCTGTTAACCGAGATAGTGAAGCTGAGAGTAGTGCAGCTTTACACACTCCTCTTTGTGGAGGGGATTTGGCAACATCTTAACAAAACTAAATAGGAAGGCAATCTAACAATTCTGCTAGGAACCTGCAAAAAGACCCAATACAACATATAAAGCAATATCTGTACAAGGTTACTTATTGAAAAATTATTAATAATAGTAAAATATCTGGATAAAAGCAAATATTCATTAATATAGGACTGTTTGAATGGATTATGGTACATCCACACTATAAATAAGAATGAGGAAGATCTTTATGTGCTGATGTAGAGTGATTTCCACAAACATGGGACAGGTTTCCGTTTAGTTCTTTAATTACCCTCATAAAGTTTTATAGTTTTTAGTGTACATATCCTATACATGTTTTGTTAAATTCTTCCTTAGTTATTTAAGTACATTAAAAAATTGTGGTGAAATATAAATAACATAGAACTTACCATTTTAACCATTTTTAAGTGTACAGTTCAGTGGCATTAAGTACATATGCGATGTCCTGCCGGAACTCTTTTTTTCCCAAACTAACCATTAAACTGCAACTTCCATTCCTCCTACCCCAACCCCTGATAACCACTATTCTACTTTCTGTTTCTATGAATTTACCTGTACAAGGTACCTCATGTAAGTGGAGTTATACAACACGTGTCCTTTGGTGTCTGGTTTATTTCACATAGTATAACTTTTTCAAGGTTCATCCATGTTGTAGCAAGACTGAATAATATTCCATTGTATGTATACATCATATTTTATTTATCTCTTCATCCGTTTATGGACATTTCAGTTGTTTCCACATTTTGGATATTGTGAATAATGCTGCTATGAACACTGCTGTACAAATATATGTCCCAGTGCCCGCTTTCAATTCTTTTGGGTGTATACCCAGAAGTGGAATTGTTGGATCATGTGGTAATTCTCTTTTAACTTTTTGAGGAACTGCCATACTGTTTTCAGCAGCTGCACTGTTTTACATTCCCACCAGTAACACACAGGGGATCCAATTTCTCCACATCCTTGTCAGCAGTTGTTATTTTCTGTTTTCTGTTTTTTGTTTTTGATAATAACCATCTTAATGGGTGTGAAGTGGTATCTCAATGTTTTGATTTGTATTACTCCAATGACTAGTGATGTTCAGCATCTTTTTATGTGCTTATTGGCTATTTCTATATACTTAATGTTTTCTGATGCTGACGTAAGCATATTTAATTTTTCACTTTTCAATGGTTTATTGCTAGCTTATAGAAATACTCTATGGTATCATTTCTAGCATATAGAAAATGATTTTTGTTTGATGTTGTATCTCATAATCTTACTAAATTCACTTAGTAGTTTTTGTAGAATTTCGTACTAGTAGAATAAGTAGGATTTTCTACATATGTCATCTGTGAAAAAGAGATTATTTTACTTCTTCCTTTCCAATCTTTATTTTTTTTCTCCTGACTTATTACAATGGCTAGAACATTCAGTATAATGTTGAATAGAAGTGGGGAGAGTAGCCATCCTTGCCTTGTTCCTGATGTTAGGAGACAGGTTTTTTTTTAAACTATAAACTGCATGTTAGCTATAACACTGCATGTTATCTATAGAAAGGGAGTGTGAGAGAGTATATGTGTGTGTGTATCTTCCTTGGGGTTTATTGAGATTTTTTGGTCTGTGGAATTACAGTTTTCATCAAATTTAGAAAAATTTTGGCCATTCTTTCTTCAAATATTTTTTCTTTATTCCTCAGGATTTCAGTTAGATGTGTTAGACAATTTGATATTGTTCCACTGGTCATAGAGTCTCTGTTCCCTTTTTTGCAGTCTTTTTTTCTCTTCATACTTAATTTGGGCTGGTTCCTATTGCTGTGTCTTCAAATTCATGAATCTTCTTTTTATGTAGTGTTTAATCCGCTATCAATTCCATCCAATTAATCTTTTTTAAAAAAATGATTATATTTTATCTCCAGAAAGTCCATTTTTAAAATATTTTCATCCTCTCTTCATTATGTTCATATTTCCCTTAAATATTTGAGCATATTACAATAGCTTTTTAAAAATCTTTTACTGATAGTTCCATCATCTCTGTCATTTCTTTCTGTTTCTGACTGATTTTTCTTCTGCTTATGGGTCACATTCTCCTACTACTTCTCATGTCTAGTAATTTTTTACTACATATTGGCCACTGTATGTTTTTTATCATAGAGTGCCAGATCTGTTGAATTCCTTTAAAAAGTGTTAGACTTTTGTCTGGTAGGTACTTAAGTTACTTATATTCAGTTTGATCATTTCAAGGCTTGGTAATGTGGGTTTACAGTATCCTTTATTCTAGGGCTAATTTAGCTCCACTACAATGGAGTGACCCTCTGAGTCCCAACTCTGAGTGTCCTGGGTGTTCAATGAGGACTTTCCACTCTGGCCGCTTAGAACCAAGAACTTCCCTATCCTGTGTGGGTTCTTGGAGCTATTCAACTTATAGTGCTTCTGTCTTTCTTTCCCTCACCTCATGGAGTTTCATTCTATGTATGTGAAACATAGAATTCAGCAAAAGACCCAAGGAGACTCCTCTGCAGATCTGCAGCATTCTCTATGCAACTCCCTCCCCTCTGGTACTCTGCTCCTTAAATTTGCTGCAGCCTTCCTGACCTCCAGTCTCTCTTCCTGTCCTCAACTTTACAAGGTTGCCAGCCTCTGTTTGGGATATGCTCCATACCTTGTGAACTGGAATTTGTCTCCAGGCAGAAAGCAGGAGCAATCCTCAGGCTCACTTCATTTGTTTCTCTTCTCCCAGGGATTACAGCATTGTACAATGTCCAAAAATAGTTGCCTCCTATATTTCATCCAGAATTCTTATTGTTGTGGCAGAAAGTATGGAGTAAAAAAAATCTTATCCAGCTCAATTTCGGTTCTACTTCAAGCAGTTTTTCCTCAGTGTAGGAATCTGCCCTAAAAGGGAGTCCTGGCTGGTCAGTTTTAAGAGTTCACAGGGGCACACGGTTCCAGCTCTTTCTGTTTTTTACCAGAAAAACAGAATGCATTCACTTGCTATTGAATTGGGGAAAATCCCTCCCAGTTTCACCTACTGTTCTTAAGTTATTGAGCTATGCTTTCCAATGAATATCTCTTAGCTATTTTGGGGTTCTGTGGTTCTTGGGTACCTCATACACCCTGTCATGTTCCTCAGCTTCCCCTCACACAGATGCTAGTCCATGAAGCTTTTGTTGTTGTTGGTAGTTTATAGTTTGTCTCCATTTGCCTGTATTTTGAGGGAAACTTTGTCACCTAGTTTTATTATAAATGTACATGGACTTTCTTTTTGTTGGTTTATTTTTCACATAGCTCTGTGTTTTGATGTGAGAATTTTGGAGTATTCAAAAAACTATGCAGCCACTAACCTAGCTGCCATCATCTCAGAATCTGGTAGAAGTGTTAAGAGCCAGCAGGTAATTTACCATGCTCTCTTCGCCCTGTCTCTGCAAGAGTAGAAGCATGTATCAACATGTAGTTTCCAGGGGCTGGCCCCGTGGCCTAGTGGTTCAGTTCACTTTGGCACATTCCACTTCCACAGTCCCAGTTTGGTTCCTAGGCTCAGACCTACACCATTTGTCTGTCAGTGGCCATGCTGTGGCAGTGTCCCACATAAAATAGAGGAAGATTGGCACAAATGTTAGCTCAGTGACAGTCTTCCTCAAGCAAAAAGAGGAAGATTGGCAACAGATGTTAGCTCAGGACGAATCTTCCTCAGGAAAAAAAAAAAGGTAGCCTCCATTAGCCTTTCCCCCTGAGTTATTGCAATGAGTACTTCTTGCTTGGTGACCCACAATGGATTGAGTGAGAAATAAATTTTGTTGTTTTAAGCCATTGAGGTTTGAGCATTTTCCATTAGTACAGTATAATCTAATCTATCTTGAGAGTTAGAGAGTGTCACCTTTCCACTCAAGCCAGTTCATTTAGTTGACCTCAGGGTAGCCACCATTAAGTAAAGAGAGGGGGTGGGGAGAGGAAGTATGGGGGCAAGGCAGAAAAGAAATAAACAGTTTGAGAACTATGTCTAGGAAATAACTCTCAGTGTTGTTGATGGTACATAGAACAGATTGGAAACAAAGAGATAGTTTACTAAATTTGGGGGAAATTGTATTGCCAAAGAAACCTTGCACACACACCCCCCATTAGTGTGAATGGTAACGCCCTGAAGTTTAACGTGATACTGCTGTACCTATATTACCCACTAATATACGTTTATATGTATTATCCCATATTTCTCACAGTTACCCACTACAGCATATCTCTTAACCAGAGCCTCTCAGAAGCTGAGGGAGTTTCAACTACTTCTATTTTTTTAAGTGAAGAAGTTTCCAGATAAAATTACAAATTGTGGTTACTTTAAGAGTTTATCTTGCCAAATAAATGCATTTAACTCTCACAATAAAATGCCTTCTAATTATACAGATATCAAGTCATATTATAAGGCTGTAGTTTCCCATCTTCTTTCATTAGCTTGATACTGAAGGGTACGATGCTCAATTGTTTCTTCCCAATTCCTTGGTTTCCGACCTTGATCACTGAGGAAGGGAGAGAGTAGGGGAAGAGTGGTCCTAATGATGAGGATTTTAGGCTGGTTAATTTTAAAAAACTGCAGATGAGAAGCAGGCTCTGAGGACTGGAATTTGCTTGCCCTTGGAGAGATATTTGCATTTGTGAAGGAAGGGGGGTATGACCTTGTAGGGACCTGAATTTGGCCACCCCAGGATATGTCTCTTTGGCATCGGGACTGTTTGGGGCTGATTGCTTTTGATAACAGGGACAGGGAAGGAGGCTCTGGGGAGTGGAACTTGCCCTTGTTGGGACACATTTACATTTGTAAGGTAAATCTCTACCTATAAAAGGTGCCTCCCTCTCTATACCAGGAAGAAGAAGGGAGATGACCTTGTCCCTAGAAACTCTTAATGGGGAAGGCAAGAACTTAAGTTGGTTGCTGTCTGGCAATCTCATGTAACTGACTTAGGGTGGTGGCTTCTAACCTTTCTAACCTTTACTTAATCCGATTTGATTCTTGTCTAAAAGTCATGGGATCACCCAAGGGCCAGACCCCACCTGCACTGATACCATTTTAACTTTTTTTCATGTTCTTTCCTTTGTCTTGTAAAGAGATGACTCACATACCCATGCCTTATAAAATTAGCCCTAAACCTCAACTCAGGGCAGCAGCAGCGGCTCTGCCTGCCCATGGGTCCTGTCCCCATGCCAGCAGGGGCAGCAGAAGTGGCAGCAGCAGCAGCTCTGACTGCCCTTGGGCCCTGTCCCCATGCTATTCCACACTATTCTCTAAATAAAAGAGCACTACTGCCAGATCTTGAGAGTCTAAGAAATCTTTCTTTCGACTCCTCGGCTCACCGACCCCGCCTCACTAACACACAGAATGCCTGAACGGCAGAACTCCCTGCCATAAGTTCTATATGGACAATTGTTTGTTTTTTGCCTTTCAGCTTCCAGTCACCCCCATATCTGATATTTAGTATACTTGTAGTTCAAAAGAACAGAAAACCCAAATCAAACTTGCTTTTTCACTATCCATCATCACCTTTTTCAACCAGCCTAGTATTTGCTCAATGGGCTCATGAACAAAATGTTGGCAGAGACAGAGGCTAATCCCATAAACTCAACAACATGGATTTCAGCTCTCCAGGAGAAGCAGGGGAAGAGTATTCCAGCAGTGGCAATGGGGATTGCAGGGGCTCTAAAGCAGAAACAACTTTAATGTGTCTGAGGAACAGAAAGCAGGCCAGTGTGTCTGGCTGATAATGGTGAGATGGGAGAGGAAAGGCTGATTACGTAGAGTTTTGTTAGCCATCCTAACAGGAAACCACGGGAGGATTTTAAGAAAGGGAGTAATATGATATGAGTTCCATTTTAAAAAGATCATTTCAGTTGCTGTATGGAAGATGAATTATAGCCAGGCAAGAATGGAAGCAGGTGAGCAGTTACGATCCCTTTCAGTTCACTGGTGTTTCAGTGGTCCAGATGAGAAATGTGGGTGCTGATAGTATATGTGGAAATAAGTGGCTGGAGGGTGGATATGTTTTTGAAGCCAACTTGTTGATAGACTGAATATGGGAGGAATCAAGAATGACTCACAAAGTTCTGATTTGGGCAATTGGTTAGTTGGTTGTACCACTGATTAAGACAGGGACAACTTGGGGAGGAGTAGATTTATGGGGAAAATGAGGAATTCTCTTTTGGCTAGGTCAAGTTCAAGATGCCTGATAGGCTGCCAAATACAGATGTCAAGTAGGCAACTGGATATACAAATTTGGAGTTCCCAGAGATGTCAGGGTGGAAAACAGAGGGGTGTTGGCAACTTGGACCACAGGGAGCCCTTACTGTGATCCCTGACCTGGTGTGGAGTAGAAGAGAGGAACCAGGAAATCTAATTGTTGGCACATGGATTATAGTTGATACCTTTCAGTAGGGAGGAGGCAGTGATTTATCTTCCATAGAAAAGATACAGTCTGGATATGGAGCTGCTTTCCCTGCCATTGTGTGTCTATCAGTATAGCCTCCTGTGGGATTATCAAATATCTTATACACAGCCAAGGTGTCCCATACTACAGTGCTTCTTGCTCCGCACACAGTAGCATTCAATCCTGTGTTAGGAGGCCTATATAATGAATGGGTCACCTGTAGGGGTTGTGGCAAGGTGGGGCTGTCCTTTTCTTTTTTTTTTTTTAAAGATTGGCACCTGGCCTAACATCTCTCTCCAATCTTCTCTTTTTTTTTCTTCTCCCCAAAGCCCCCCAGTATATAGTTGTGTATTCTAGTTGTAGGTCCTTCTAGTTCAGCTCTGTGGGACATAGGCCCAGCATGGCCTGATGAGCAGTGCCATGTCCGCGCCCAGATTCCAAACTGATGAACCCCGGGCTGCCCAAGCGGAGCCCACGAACTTAACCACTCGGCCATGGGGCTGGTCCCTAAACTAGAAAGGACCTTTAGAGACCCAGAAATCTTTCTGGGTAGTGACTCCAAAGTGTGGTCCCTGAGGTGTTTCTGGTGCTTTGGAAACTGGGGGTGGTGAACACTCATTTCAACTTCAGTCAAGGCAATATACATTCTATTTGGTGGACTTTTACATAGCTTTTGTTTGAAGAAGATTTCTGCCATTTAAAAACTGCAAAGCACAGGAGTCTAATGTCTTCGCTTTCTGTGTGAGGAAACTGAGGCTCAGAGAAGTGAAATAACTCAGATTTCTAGGCGCCACTTCCCCCGGCTGCTTGTGCCCTGCTCCTGCCCTACTCCAAGAAAGGATGTGGCAAGCCAGGAGAAGCCTGAAGACAATTTCTGTATCTAAGGATCCCGCACCTCATCCCTGAACTGTGATGGGCTTTCTGTTTTTAGCTGGGAGCCCCATCATGACCCTCTCAAGCTCTGGAGAACAACGGGCCCCCAAAGAGGAAGCTGGTGATGAGGAGGGAAGCCGGGCCACTCGCTAGACAAGATCTTCCACTGTGGGGACTGGAGACAATTGAGAACAATTGGAGGTGCAGATTGAAGTGGGGGGTGGGTGGGAATTCTGACGACCACTTGGGGTAAGGATGGCGAAGCAAGTTGTCAGAGGCCCTTTTTCACCTGCTGCTGCTCTGCTGGACGGGGCTCCGCGCTCTCTCCCTCGGATGGTTCCAACTACAGCATCCTCAGCTGTCCCTTTGTGTGTGGGGGGCGGGGTTGCAGACGTCGGGGACCACTTGTCATTTCAGAGAAGTCAGCCTTTTTCTGCTGATTCGTTCGTTCATCAATAAAGACACGACTCTCCTATGGTTCATTGTGGCCCTTATTTCACAGGTGGGTTAACGGAGGCGCAGAAAGGAATCCAGGCCAGAATCTGGGGGCTGTCCACCCACTCCGGGGTTGCAGGGCAGCACGAGTTCGGGAGCGTGGGCTCCAGCGCGCCGAGCAAGAATCTCAAGTGCGGCGGCCACGGAGTCCCGGGGCAAAGCGGTACCCCGTGCCCACCCCTCCCCGCAGCTCCGCGGTTTGCACGCCTCCTCCCAGAGGGCGCGCGCTGGGGGCGGGGCCTCCTTGTTGTTGTTTCTCTGGGGCCCCGCCCCTGAGGGGGGCGCGGACCACGCGGCTGGAGGGCCCGCCTCCCCTCCCCCTCCCCCTCCCCGCCCAGCTCGCCCGCCTCTTTGTATCCAACATCCGGGTTTCCCCGCTGGCTCGGCTCCGCGGCCGCGGCTCAGGAGCCATTTTGGACTCGGTTCAGATCCCCTCCCCCCACCCCTCCCCCCGTTCATGGCCCCTCCGGACTCGGCCCCTGCGCCCGGGGCCCGGGCCCAGCCCCGCCGCGCTATGCCCAAGTCGGGCGCGCCCCGGCCCGCGCCCCGCCGCCGCCCCCCGGCCCCTGCGTCGCCCCGGAGCCCGGGCCGCAGCCTGCGCCGCCCGCAGCAGCCCTGAGCCCGGCCCCGCCGCCCGGCCCTTGGAGCCTGCACGCTGCCCGGGGACGAAGGCGCAGGAAGCGCGTGGGGAAGAGACCTAAGGAAGGAGCGGGAAGGACAGCGCAGCCGCCGCCGGGCCCTGCGCGCCCCTGGAGCGCCGCGCGGCCCTGTCCGCGGGCTCCGGGTGTCCGCGGGGCGGCGCCGCGGAACATGACGGCGCCCTGGGCGGCCCTCGCCCTCCTCTGGGGATCGCTGTGCGCGGGTAAGGACGGGGCGCGGCGTGGGGGACGCGGGGAGGGCGCGCGGGGCCGGCCTCGGGCGCCGCGCGGTGTTTACCAACAAAGGGCGGCCCCGCGGCCTCCTCGCCGCGCCACCTGCACCCAGCTTACACCTCCCGGGGCGGGGACTGGGCGCCCCGCTCGGGGATCTTGGGAGGACGATCCTGTCTGTGCGGCGACCTGCGGGGCTTGGGTTTGCGGGGGCGACCCCACGATGGGGGCGGGACCTGGAGCCCCAGGGTCGGGGTTCAGGCTACGCGAGCGCGTGGAGCCTAGAGAGAGAGAGGAAAACCCAAGTGGGCAAAGTGGCCAAGCGGGGCGGGCAGATCTAATCCAAGGTTGGCGGGATTGTAGGTTCAGCAGCGGCTGGGGGCAGAACTGCGCGACCCTCAGAGCCACTAGGTGTTGCGAAGCGAAGGGGGCTGCTTCACCGAGCCCGGCGGAGTCCTTTGCACCCCATCCCACCGACGTCTGCGTCGTGTTCCCCAAAAGGCGGGCCGTTGGCACCAGCTTCCAACTGCGCCCGCTCTCCCTGCGGCGGGCCCCAGGACACGAGGTGCGGCCGCCCCGCAGGACCGCTTTGTTTTGGGCGCCTGGGAAGGGAGGTGGGGCGAGAAGAAAAGCCAACATGTTTCTGGCCTCTGGGAAGCACGTGGCGGGGGTGGCTGACCCCGCGGGGCTAGGGTTTGGCTCGTGTGTGTGTGGTTGAGGGTGTGTGGGTGCAGCTGTATGCACGCGGAGTTTCGCCGGAAAAGCGCTTTTCCCCCAAGGCCGAAGCACTGATTTTCCTCTTCTAGCGGTGCTGGGGCGCGCCCCGCGCAGGTGTGCGCGCAGGGGCGGGCTATGCGCTCCGGTTTAGATGGCTCCGGGCAGCCCTGGGAAGCGTGCGGAGCTGCGCGTTGAAGCTCCAGGGAGAAGCCCGGGGCAGTCGGGGCGGCGGGTGTGCGGCAGCCTGGGAGCGGAGTCCTGCGCGTCTTTGTTCCCAGCCCCTATTACACATGCAGCGCGGGTTCCCCGCCGCCCGCGGTGGCAGCAGCGCGGAGTCTGGGAAACCCGCGAAGGGCGGGGCTGGGCGTGCAGGGGCGGGGCTGGGATCCCCGCGCGGCGGCGGGGGTGGGGATCCGGGATCTCCAGCCCATCCTTACCCCTACTCTAACCGCGTCGTTTGCAATGTGGCGTCGCTCAGCTGTCCACACAGAAAGCAAGCTAGTTCTCGGTGTGGGGATTGGAGCTGCGTAGCCTGAGTGCAGGGTCTAGAGGACAGAGACCTTCTTATTGTTACCTGGGAACGATGTAGGAGGGGACATCGTGGCTCTTTTGGAGCCATTTTCTGTGTGGTAGAAGCAGTGGTGGTGGTGTTGAAGTCTTTCCTCTCTCTGCTTTTAAGTGCTGCTTTGAGATGCTTTTTCCCAAGATTGAGAGCTCTGAAGTGAAAGGAAGGCATTGGTCTCTAGGGGGTGGTGGCAGCAAGCTGATTTGATAGGCACGCAGCAGCCCAGCTGACTGTCTCTAGATCCCTCCTAGAGGTGCCTGGGGTCTTCTAAGCCCAGGCCTGCAGAGGGGGACTCCAGGACAGGACAGCCTCGGACCTGGAATCTTCTCCCTAATTGTTTCAGTCTGGCCTCGCCAGTCTCACCTCCCTCCCTGATTAGGCAGGGCAGGGTTGGATTGGGCGCCTGGAAGGACTATATTTCCCCTCCTCTTCTCTCTGCTCCCCGCTGCTGGCTTGGGCAGGGCTGAGCAGTGTACCCTGCAAGGTGGGGCAACTGGGGTTAGACTGGAGTCCCACGACCTGCTTTCTTGCCCTGAGGTCACCGGGTATTTCTTGTGGTCACCCTAGCTGGTCTTCTGGTGGCCACTGCCCTGACCTGTGAGAATTTTGGGAAGAGCTGCTCCAGGCCCAGGTCGGGGCAGAGCTGGCCCTCCTGTTCCTTTGACTTCGTGAGTGCCTGTCCTTCAAGCTCCTGGCTTGCCATTTAGAATTACCCCCACCTCCTGCAGCACACGGTGCCCTTGTAGAAGGAAGATCTAGGATGGCCCTGTCCGAAAGAAATATGGTGTGAACCATGTATATAACTTAAAGCTTACTAGTAGTCGTGTCAATAAAAGGAAAAAGAAACAGTTGTTTTTTCTAGGGTTGCTATAACAAAATACTTTAGACTGGGTGACAAACAGTAGAATTTATTTTCTCATAGCTCTGGAGGCTGGAAGTCCAAGATCAGTGTGCCAGCATAGCAGGGTTCTGGTGAGGCCCTCTTCCCAGCTTGCAGATGGCTGCCTTCTCAACTGCAAATATCTTCATCCTGGGTATTAGGGTTTCAGCATATGAATGTTGAGGGAACATAAGCATTTAGTCCCTAACAAGGTGAAATTAACTTTAATGATATATTTTATTTAGCCTGATGTATGTAAAATAGTCTTTTCAATATGAAATAAATATTAAAATAATGAGGGGCGGGCCCGTGGCTGAGTGGTTGAGTTCATGTGCTCCACTTTGGCGGCCCAGGGTTTCACTGGTTCAGGTCCTGGGTGCGGACATGGCACTGCTCATCAAGCCATGCTGAGGTGGCGTCCCACATAGCAGAACCAGAAGGACCTACAACTAGAATATACAACTATGTACCAGGGAGGGGGGGCTTTGGGAAGAAGAAGAAAAAAAAAAAGATTGGCAACAAATGTTAGCTCAAGTGCCAATCTTAAAAAAAAGAGAGATTTTACATTACTTTTTTTTTTTATTGTCATTGAAATCCAGTCTGTATTTTATACTTAACAGAACATCTCAATTTACACTTTCCCCATTTCAGGTGCTTAGTAGTCACATTTGGCTAGTGGCTACCATATTGGATGGTGCAGTCCTCGAAGAAAAGGGGGAATTTGTGCTGTAATAATGGTACATGGTGCCATTTGGCTCTTGCTTTGCAATGGACATCCCAGACACACATCTGTGTATCCCACAAGAACTCCTGACATCTGTCTCTGTACTTGGGGTTCGGATCAGGGCCTTTGGGGGCAGAGTGAAGGGTGTTCTGAGTGGAATGTCAGGAGCCACGGGCAGAGAAGGAAGACCTGCCTCCTTTCTGTCCCATCAGGAAGTTCAGGCCGTAACTGCCCTAAGCTGTCCTCATAGGCTGGCTACTCTCTGACCCAGAGATGTCCATTGCTTTGGAGGAGAAGTGTGTGTGTGATGAGTGAAGTGATCCTCAGGCCCAGTGTGGTGGTAGCTGACAAGGACACGGGCCACAGAGCCACAGGCCATTGATGCTCTTCCCCAGGGAAGGATGTCCTCTGCTACCTGTCCTTGTACCTGTTGGGCACTCCAGGCTCTCCCTTTTTGGCGCGCTGGCCTGCCCTTTGGGAGGAGTGGACACCCTCCTCAGCTCTTGGAGGCTCTTTCAAGGTAGATGGTGTGAGAAACTCACCCAGCTTCCCAGGCCCTACAGCTGGGTGAAAACATAAGACCCAGAACCCCACGGCCTCCCACAGCTTGGGTAGGCCTCTCTGGTGTACTACCCTGCAGGGTCTTTCTGGGTATCAAGAATCCCCAAACAGTACCTGGACCTCCCCTGGCACTTCACCCAAGGAACTTCCTTTACAGGGAGCCCAGTGAAGAGCCCCCATCCTACACCATGGTCCTTTGTATCACTGGCCCCTCTGAGAGTCTGATGAAAGCTGTGGATCCTTTCCCCAGGAAAATACTAATAAGAGACTGTGTGTGTGCATGCATTCATTATGCATGCACACTTGCTGTTTTGCGCTGATACCAGGAACCTGTAGCCCCCTGGATTGGACTCGGTGAAGTTCTGGCTGCCCTGCACATACCTGCTGTACCAGTCCTGAGGGGCACCTTGCTGGCCTTTGCGGGTACACTGGGCTTGTTACCACATTGATACCTCTACTTACCCTGTTCTAGCCACTGGACATGACTTCTACTTTACTTCTGCTGTTTGTGATCCTGCCCAATGTTCACATTCCAGGCCTGATCCCCTCCTCCTCCAGGAAGCCGTCACCTGAGTGCCTGTGCATTCAGCCCCCTGCCTGGGACCTCAGGATACTGCAAGTGGGAACCAAGGGACATCAGGTCAGAGTTTAGATCCACTTGCAGATAATGGCCTGTTAGCACAGTCTGGGATCTAGAGGCTGAGGGGGATCTGGCCTGGGTACTGCTTTTGAGAATGACGCTGAATAGACAGCCCTCAGGCAGGTCCTGGCTGGGTAGACCTCGTTCTAGAACAGACTTTCTCAGCCTTGACACTGTGGACAATTTGGACCCAGTGATTCTCTGTTAGGTGTGTTTGTGGGTGTGGTGGAGTGGTGGGGTTGTGGTGAGAGCTGTCTTGTGCATTGCAGCATGTTTAGTAGCATCCCTGGCGCATACCCACCTAAATGCTTGTAGCTCTTCTAATCGTGACAACCAAAAATGTCGTAGGCAGAGGGCGTGCAAAATCACCTCAGGTTGAGAACTTCTGATCTAGAATGTTCTCACGGTTTAAAGAGACGCTTGTGAGAGGCGGGGTTAATGGCTACTGTCTGCACCCCTCCCCTCCCACCCGATTCGGGATGGGAAGCTGGAGATTCCTGCTCTGATAAACCTGCTCAGCGTGTGAGAGTTTGGTTCGAAATTAGTGCTTCGGGAGTACCCGCTGCTGGCCCCGGAGTACAATCCTGGCGTCCTTGAGTTTTCCCAGCAGTGGTTCGGGTTTCAGGGAGGCGGTGGTTGTGGGTGGGCCGGGCAGCCCGCCCGCCCGCTGCTGCCCGCGCCCGCGCCGCGAGGTCTGCGCTCGCGCCGCTCCCTCCCGCACGCGCAGAATGTCTGGAAGTGCCTGTTGCCGGGGCCTCCGCGGCGCCCCGCAGCCCCGGTCTGCTGAGCCGGGAGCCGCCGGAGTGGGGGCGGTCCGCGGCGGCCTGCAGGAGCGCGGGCGGTGGTAGCAGGACGCGGGCATGCCCTTTCCCCCGGGCGGGCCGGCCGCGCGGCGCCCCGAGGAGCCGCAGCGGCTGTGGGCCTGGAGCCCCGAGCCCGGGGACGCCAGGGCAGGGGGGCAGCCTCTCCGCAAAGGTATGGGCACCGGTCTCTACCCTGGCCCCAGGGAATTGGAGGGCAGGGCGCGCTTCCCTGGGGTCCTGGGGAGGTGTGGTGGGCAGAACGGCCAGCGCCAGCGCTGCAGGCCCTGACGGAAGGGGTGATCTCTGTGGGCGCCTGTGTGTTGGGCCTGGCAGGCTGGCAGCACCCGTGTTTGTCCTCCACTCCTCCTCTGACCGACACCCAGCTCTGCTAGGAACGGCCTTCTGAGGGGCTCTTGTCTGATCTTGAACTCAGCAAGACACAGCTTGCTGCACTGGGTTCTTAGGCTGGAGGAAGCTGCCCTGAAATCCTCAGTTTCCCAGTTCTCCACATCACTGTTGTGTGAAGTGCTTATTTTAAAGAGTTTCTTGCTGGAGTTGAGGCTTCCTGTTTCCATCTCTTTGGGGTCTTTCCAAAGGGAACTTTGTTGCCTTCTCAGAATTCTTTGTCTTCTTTCCTTTCCCTCCCCTTCTATCACCATCCTTTGTTCCAGAATAGACACCCATCCCCTTGTTTGGGGCTTCCTTTTGGTCTTCACCAGACGCACAGGCCCAGCCCAGCCCAGCCCAAGAGGTCCCTGTTCCTTGAGGTGCTGGTGGTGCTGCTCCTGGATGCTCAGGTTGCTGGGTGGTGTTGAAGATGGGGGAGAGGAGATGCTGCTGCCTTCTTCTGAGTCTTTGTTGTTTGTTTCTGAGTGATGTCTGTGTGAGACAATGATAGGTACTGGAAACCAACTGACACTGCAGGCTGGGATGGTCACGCAGGCCAGGATTGTTTGGGGGCCAGCCATGCCTCCTCCTGGCCCAGAATCACTCATGCTTCCTGCCTGTGGACTGCTCTGTGCTTTGCCCTGGTACTTCCAATCTCGCTGTACACATACATGTTCAGAGTGTCTTAGGCAGCCCTAGCTGAGTGTTTTCATTCATGGACATGTGATTGCTGAGACGGTGTTGGAAAGGAATCCTGCCCCACTGGGCAGATGTATGGTCCTCCTGGGGGGACCTTCTCTTGGGGCTTGGCCTGCTGTACAATCAATGGGACTTCTCTCTGACCAGTTTCTGGGCTGGAGCTGAGGTGTTTTGTGAGGTGAGCTCATGTTCTTGTTTGCAAACGTTCCTCTGCCGACTATTTCAGTTCCCCTCTGACAACCAAGGAGTCTAAAATTAGTTCCGGGGAAGGAAAAGGAAGGCTGGTTGGAAACCCAAGCTCTTGGCTGGAGGATGGAGGAGGCTGCTTCCCGGGATTTGTGGCCGAGCGTTTCGGAAGATGTGACCAGACCAGCTGTTGTCTGTCCATCCAAGGAGAGGGTGGGGCCCCTCCTTGCCTCTTAGACTTGAACCAGTGAAAGCAAGAGGCTGACTTGGAAGCTGACTTTCTTGAGTGTTGATGACAGGATGTTTTTTCTTCTGGTTTATGTAGTGGTGTACAATGTTTTCAGGTATGAGGACAATGCCTTTTAATGTTCAGCGTCATTGACAGCCCTCTTTTCCCCTTCCCCCCCATTGATTAAGAAAGCATGCATGAGTTCTCAGAACCCTTGGCTGGCAGCCATGGGTTAAGAAACCCTTACTTTATGTACTTTTTGGAAATTTCCTTCTCACGTAAGTTTTGACATTCCCTTCAGGTGCTCACAAGCCAGGCAGACCAGGGCCTCCCTTGGAACTGCTGGCTTAGGCGGTAGGTGGCTTAGAGGGGAGCCCTGTGGCGCAGGGCGCATAAGGAGGTCCAGCATCTCTGTGCTCTGAGGACATAGGGGATCAGGGTTCATCTGCTCTGGGGCTTAGAAAATAGAGGGGCAGAAAATTTAAAGAGGTGAATTCTGGTTTCCTTTCCCACCTGGCTGGCCCCTCCTGTGAACCCCCCATGTGAGAGTGTGTCCTGCAGGGCCACTCAGGGAAAAGAGAGCCATGGCAATGCAGTCTTGTCTACCCTACCCTGAAAAACCGGTCTCAAAACTCCCCTCACCCACAGGTCTCCTGGTTAGCCACCTGGGGTGTACTTGGGGCAGTAGAGTTCACTTTGGCCATCACTGCTCTTCTCGTTTTAAATTTTATTAATTTTTAGCTTTACAAATAATATATATAAATTCAATTGCAGAAATTTAGATGTTACAGATAAAACCGGGGTCTCCTTTATCACTCCTGGCCCCATTCTGAGTCCTCTTCCAGAAGTGAGCCTTCTCAGGTTGGTAGATATCCTTCTAGATATTTTACCATCTATAGAAATATTTAGAGAAATAGAGAGGGTTTTTTTTTTTTTTACCTAAAATTGTATTGCTCTTTTCAACATTTAAGTGACGTATAAAATAAAATATCTATAGAACAGTGTGATTACCATAAGTGACAGCTTGATGAATTTTCATGAATTGAATATGCTCATGTAATCAGCATCCAGATCAACAATCAGAAACTAGCCACTCCCCTCCCACCCCCTGCAGTCTCTTGCTCCATTCCAGTCTCTACCCCCTAAACCCCTAAGGGTAACCACTATCCAGACTTCTAACAGCATGTGTCAGTTTTGCCTGTTTTTGTGCTTTAAGTGAATGGAATCTTATAGAATGAACTGTTTTGTGTCCATCTTTTCTCACCATGTTTGTGACTTGCATCTGTGCTGTTGCATGGCATGGCTTTTTAAATTCAGAGATATGTTTTGGCAATCTATATATGGATCTACCTCGATCTTTTCAATAGCTGTGTGAAATTTCAAAGTTTGAGTATAGACTCCATTTTATCTAGTCTCCTATTGATGGGCTTCCTGATTGTATATAGTTTATACAGATTGTTTCTCAAGGATAGGTGACAAGAAGAGGAATTTCTGGGTCATATGACATGTATGTTTTAAATTTTAATAGATACTGGAAAATGACTATACTGTGGTTTGTTTGTTTCTTTTGAGGCTACCCAGGTGACGGCAGTGGGGGCAGAACCCAGTTGAGAGGGCAGGTGGCCCTCTGCAGCAATCTCTGAGCACTTCTTCCCCTCTAGAAATGCTAGATTACAGAATGTAGGAATAGCCCACTTCGTGAAGGGACAGGGAGAGTGCTCGCTGCTTCTGGCCTAGTGTCTGAGGAGAGCCAGAGAGGCTGCTTCCCGTGTCTGAGTCTCCTGGTTACTTTGCTTACATAGGAGGGTAAGCAGTGGGCTAGCAGGATGTGCTGGTCTGGGTTTGAGATGGAAGGAAGTGCATGCGTGTGACTGTATGTGCTCTCTCACCATGCTCCTTTCTGCTTCCACCCTCCAGAGAGACTGAGGCACTTGCTGAAGGTTTTAAGGAGCTGTGTTTAACAGGGCCACTACTGGTGAGCCCAGTGTATTTGACAAGATCTTGGCATGGCAGGATCCTGATTTCACATGTCATGATAGTGGTGGTAGGGGGTATCGGAGAAACCTGTAGAAGAATTTCTAGTCTGGTGAGAAGTTTCTCAAGACCGAAGGGGCTCTGGTGAGCTTCAGTTCCTGCCTGAAGGGTGTGCCTTGTTCCCTTGCATAACCTGCTGCCATGACTGGCTGAAGAATTAGGGAAGACAGTTTGAGCTGACTTGTTCTCCAAGGTGCCTGCTTTGCTAGACTCCTTCTTCAGCATGCTATCTACTCTTTCACCACTATTTTACTGGGATTCCCTGTGTAAGCCCACTTGGCAGGTCCTGCTCTTCGATTTAGGTGACACTGGATTTGTGGTACTGTTTCTAGTATGACTGATGTCCCAGTCCCCTTTCCTACGTTGTACAGGTGATGTGCACTGTCTGCGTATTGGTCTGCTAGGGCTACCGTAACAGAACATCACAGACTTGGTGGCTTAAGTAACAGAAATTTATTTTCTCACAGTTTTGGATGCTGGAAGTCCAAGATCAAGGTGCTGGCAGCGTTGGTTTGTAGTCAGGCCTTTTTCCTTGGCTTGCAGATAGCTGCCTTCTTTGCTGTGTCCTCACATGGTCTTTTTTCTGTGTGTGTATATTCTTGTTGTCTCTTCCTCTTCTTTTAAGGACACCAGTCCCATTGGATTATGGCCTCCCCTAATGACTTTGTTTGACCTAATTATCTCTTTAAAGGCTTTGTCTTCCAGTACGTTCACACTGGGGTTATGAATTTTGAGGGGGACATAGTTCAGGCCGTAACAGTCTGAAGTTATAAAGTTGGTTGAAAGTAAATTCTGTTTTCCTCTTGAGTTACACTTTGAAATGGAAGTTACCTTTTTCAGGACTCTGCTTTGGGGTCTGTGTTGTTCTCAGTTAACTCTTCCCATGGGCAGTCTTATCTACACTGGTGAGCGCAGTTTCTACGTATATGTAGAGGTAACCCCTTTGGGTCGTTTAGGGTCCTGAAAGTATGTCTAAAAGCTGAGTGAAAACTAGATATGGACACTTCCTCTTTTGATTATCAGGACCAACCTTTCTGAAGGCATCTGGAAAAGATGGACAAATTAAAAAAACTTCTCTGGTTGAAAGCATTGTATAGCTAAGAAGATAGTAAAGACCTACCAGGCCAGGATCTGTGTGAGAACAGAAGCCCTGAGTGGGGACTTTGACATTTGAGTCTGTTTTCAGTCCTTCCATATGGGCACCTGAGAGGCTGAGCCTTGTATCCGATAGCCTTGTGGGGCTAGGAAGACAGGAATTGCAGTTCTAAACAGGGGGTGGATGTAGTGAACCCCTCCTTTTGGGTTAGGACCCAAAGGCATAGGGGTGAGGGGGAGCCAAAAGAAGACACACTCTAAAGTTTGATTAAGATGTTCTGGAATTAATGGTGCCCTTAGCTGCCTGCCAAAAGCACATGTAACATCATTCTAGGAATATTACATCATTCTAGGCCTCAAATTATTTCTACAAACAATTTTGCACATATAATAACTGGCTGGTCATTTAAAATAAATAGCCAGCAGAAACATCACAGTTGAAGTAGACCTGGATGAGCTCCAGATTGGAGTTATACACATACTGAAAAATAGCAGTGCTCACTATAATCAAGGAAATGAAAGTGGAAATTTCAGAAGAGAGCTATAAAGACATCTAACAACTGAGCCAGCCCTGGTGGCCTAGTGTTTAAGTTCAGTGCACTCCACTTCACCAGCCTGGGTTTGGTTCCTGGGCACGGACCTACACCATTCTGTTAGCAGCCATGCTGTGCTAGGGGCCACATACTGAAAAATAGAGGAAGATTGGCATGAGTATTAGCTCAGGGTGAATCTTCCTCAGTAAAAAAAAAACCAAGCTTATATATATATATAAAGCAAGCAAATGAAAAATCTGTTATAGAACTGACCTGTAGACCAACAGAAATTAAGAACTCAGTGAATCATTTTATCAGGAGATTAGGTGCAACTGAAGAGAGAATTAGTGAACTGGAAGATAGATCAGTAGATAATATACAGACTGAACCATGGAGAGACAAAAAGGTAATACAGAAGAGCAGGAAAGACACATAGAGGATGAAGAGAGAAGGTCTAGGATTCATGTAATCAGAGCCACAGAAATAAAGGACAGAGAATGAGGCAGAAGACATTATAGCTGGGAACTTTGTAAAATGAATGAAAGATATTAAGCTACAGATTCAAGAAGCTCTGGTGAACCTGGATAAGATATATAAATTCCACATCTGTTTCTATCACAGCCAAACTTCTTAAAACTAAAGACAGAGAATCTTAAAAAACAATCAGAGAAAAAAGCATTGCTATCAAAGGAGCAATGGTTGTATTGACAGCTAAGTTATCAAAAACTGTGAAACCCAGAAGACAATGGAATGATAGCTTTAAGTGCTAAAGAAATAACTGTCAATCTAAAGTTCTGTATCAAATGAAACTGTCATTCAAGAATGAGGATATCAAGTAAAGAGGGTGTTCTTCAGGCAGAAGGAAAATGATCTAGGTGGAAGGTCAGAGGTGTAGAATGGAATGAGCAACAATGAAAATTATAAATATTCAGACATTTATTTTATGAGAGAAGTGTGTTACTGAGTTTGGAATACACCTAAAAACAAACCACATGACGGCAGTGCTATATGAGCATATGGAATGGAGTAAAAATGGAATTTAACTGTTCTGAAAGTTCTTACGTTGTCCTTCGGAAAGAGGGTGAAACTAGCAGCTAATGTGAGATTTTGATAAGTCAAGAAGGCATGCTGTAATCTCTGGATAACCACTAAAGGATAGAAAGATTATAACTTTCAAGCTAATGAAGGGGAAAAATGGAATAATAGAGAATTCTCAAATTGAAAAGAAGACAATAAAAGAGAGATAAGGGAACATAGAGTAGGAGAGATAAATAGAACTAATATCCCTAATGGACATAAGATGCAAAAATCCTTAAAACATTCACAAATAGAATCCAGCAATATGTACAAATAATAATACATCATGATGTTTTGATCCCAAAAATGTGTTGTTGATATAATGATTGAAAAATCTAATCTGCATGTTCACAGAGTAAAGAAAAGCTATAGTCTTATCTCAGTAGAGTGCAGAAAAAGCCTTTAGGGTTTAATCTTTAGTTAATCCTCATAGTAAAACAATTTGGAAATGCAAAGGATCGAGAAAAGCCAAGGTTGTCTTGAGGGGATAAAGGTGTGCCTACTGGATTTCAGGATTCATTGTAAAGCTGCAGTAACTAAGATGGTAAGCTGTTGGTGCAAGATAGCTAAATAGACAATGGAACAGAATAGAAAGTCCAGAAATATATCCATGCCTATATGGATGCTTACTTTAAGAGACAGGAGAAACAACACAAGTTGAGAAGTGGACAGTTTTTCCAATAAAAATCAAAGCATTTCAGTTTTGTTTTTGTTTTTTTGTGAGGAAGATTGGCCCTGAGCTAACATCTCTTGCCAGTCTTCCTCTATTTTGTATGTGGGATGCCACCACAACATGGCTTGACAAGTGGTGTGTGGGTCTGTGCTCAGGATCTGAACCTGTGAACCTTGAGCCGCCAAAGCGGAGTGTGCGAACTTAACTACTATGTCTCCAGGCCAGCCCCCAGTTTTTTTCTTTTAAGTGATATTTCATGATTATGGGAAATTGTTTCAATATTGGGGAATACTACTAATTGGTGGGGCTTCAACAGCGGAGTAAGTCATCCATTTTGGTGTCTCCCTGTTGTAGAATTTCATCTTACAGCCACTCTAGCTTATGTTGGCGTGATACACTTATTTCCATCTATTTACTTTCAACCTGTTTTGGTGAATTTTTTATTTCAGATTTTCAATTTTAGAATTTCCGTTTGGTTCTTTTTTTACAGGTTTTATTTCTCTGCTTAGATATCCTATTGGTGCATTCTTTGGAGCATGTTTTCCTTTACTTCCTTGAGCATGCTTCTAATAGTTACTTTAAACTCTTTGCTAATTGCGACATCCAATCATCTTAGAGTCAATCTCCATTGAATGTATTTTCTTGAGTATAAGACACATTTTCCTATTTTTCATCTACTCTTAGATTAGATTTGAATGTTGTGAATGATAATTGTAAAGAGTGGATTCTGTTATGTTTATGTTCCTCTCAAAAGCATTGCTTTGTTTTTGTATTAGATAGTTAAAATGACTGAATTAAAAATCTTTCTTCTGTGATGGGCAGCTGCTGAAATATCTGTTCAGTTCTTTTAGGCTTACTTGGGTGCTTGGAATGTATTCTCTGCCTGCGTAGTTAAGGGTCAGCCAGAAATTTGAACAGAGTTTACATGCAGACTGTGGCTTGTATCCTGGACCAGCTGTCACCCTGTATGTCTTTTACTCATCATCTTGAAGATACCTATCACTTAGCTCCTGTGTTGGACTTTTGGGTTTTTGTATCCTCTTTCTTTGTTTACTCCCTCATTTTTGTGGAGCATATCCTTTAGTACCTTTTGAGAAAGGGTGAATAGAAGGTTCATTTTTGTGATCTTGCTTTACTCACTACAGCCTATATGTTTCGTTGATAGCTAACTGGGTATGGGTATTTATAAATAGGAAGTCTTTTTCCTTCCAAATTGTGAAGCACTGTGCCATTGTATTCTAGCATCCAAGTGTTGGCTACTGGAAGTTCAAAGCCCTTCTGATTCCTAATCCTTTATAGCTGACATTTTTCTCTTGCTAGACATTTGTTGTAGGGTGTTTTCTTGTCCCCGCTGTGTTGTGAAGGCACAGTGATTTTCCTTAGTGGGGAGGCCTGTTTTTATCCACTGTGCTTGTCTTTGATTTCTTCCTTTTTGTTTCCTCTTTCTGGAACTCCTGTTATTTACGTGTTGGACTTCCTGGACTGGGCCTCTAAATTCTTTGTCTTTTCTCTTTTTTCTCCTATTTTCTGTATATTTCTGTGTTTGCTCTACTTTCTTGTGAGGTTCTTTAATGTTTTCTTCTTCTTTTTTTTTTTTTTTGAGGAAGATCAGCCCTGAGCTAACATCTGCTGCCAATCCTCTTCTTTTTGCTGAGGAAGACTGGCCCTGAGCCAACATCCGTGCCCATCTTCCTCTACTTTATATGTGGGATGCCTACCACAGCATGGCTTGCCAAGTGGTGCCATGTCTGTACCCAGGATCTGAACTGGTGAACCCCAGGCTGCCAAAGCAGAATGTGTGCACTTAACTGCTGCGCCACACTGGGCCAGCCCCTTTAATGTTATCTTCTAATCCTTCTGTTGCTTTTCATTTTTTCTGCCATCATATATATGTATTTGTACTTCCTGAGAGCTCTTTTGTTATCTAGTCTTTTAACAATGCCATCCTATTCATTTTTCATGGGTGCATTGCCTTTTATCTCTCTGAGGATATTGATATAATTTTGAAGTTGCTCATCTCCCTGAATAATCTCTGTTTTCTCCAAGTTGGTTTTTTTCTGTTTTTATCTCTGTCTTTCAAGTAACTGACTTTCCTAGACTTGTTCATGTTTAGGGATGGTCCTGAATACTGATTGAAAGCTCTGAGCTCGTGAGTGGAATGTGCCAAATGTAGGATGATTCCATTGGGCTGTTTTTGAAGCTAGTTAGATTCTCTTGAGAAATATCTTCTGTTTTCTATTTGGTGGTGGGGGGTGGGGATGTGTATAGGCCTGGCTGCTAAAATTCTGGGAGCCACAGGGGCAAGAGAGCTAGGGGTTTCTATATTTGGTGTATTCTGTATTTCTCTTGTTTCAGTGTGGTACCGTACCCTCAAGTGTGCCTCCTCCTCCCTGTCCAGAGGTTCTCTGTTTTATTTTCTGTAGAAAATAACCTTCTGCTCTCTGCAGGGTCAAGGGAGGGGTGGCCTGCAGCCATGGTGAGTGGTAGTAAGATCAGAGGATCTGGCTGCCCCTTACCAACCAACCCTTCTGTCTTTGACTCATCTTACCCCTCTCTTCCAAAGATAGCTGGTGCCACAAATTCCTGAGTTTTGGAGGATTCTGTTGTGCAAATCATACTGCTTCTCACCTTTCTCTGCAGCCAGCTTAGGAGTCTGTATGATCACTGACCACTTGAGTGTTTGCTTTCCAACTCCAAAATTTTATTTTTCTGGTTCTCTCCCGTTCTCTTTGTCCTTATGGGTTTATGCCTTAAAAACTTCTTTGCTGTCGCTTTAGGGGGATTACAGGAGGGAGAAAAAGTAATATTTGTGTATAACCCTTGACCTTTACCTAGAAGCTCTCTCTCCAATATTCTTCAAAAATGATGGTGTCTGGAGAAAGGCAAGTATTATTCCAGAGAATGGACCCCACACCTTGTATGGGAGGATGGTGCCAGGGACTTGTTTATAAAGTCAAAGTTGGAAGTGCCTTGAGGGGACCTGGCTTGATTCCTTGTTCCTAGGCTGGACTTCTGAAGGCAGATAGAGCTCCTCCTGTCACCCTTGGAAAGTGCTCCTGGACTTCCATTTCTGGCAATAGTAGTGAACAAAACAGCTGAAAAATCTCCCCATGTAAGACACATAGAAATGCTGGAGAAAGTATAATAAATATCCTTTTTAAGTGCATATGCATAGCTGCATGTATAAGGAAGTAAGAGAAAAGCAAGAGGAAGCTGGAAACTAGAGGTGTACACCTCCACTAGCTAAAGGTGTTGCTTCCTGGGGGGACTTTGCCTCTCTCCATAATTTAGAGATGCGAGTTTAGTAGCAGTGTGCAAGGCACGGGAGACAAGATGTGGAATTGAGACTGAGGCTCTCACATGATGGGACTTCCACAAAGTTATACCCTCAGTGAAGTATGGACTAGAAGAAGCATCCTTTTGCTGACAAAATGGATAGTGAAATTGTTTGGCTTAGGTTGCTGGGCAGCAAGTAGTTTCCCTGAGAATTTATAACCATAGTGCCGTGCTTACGTGAGCTTGCAGTTGAAGCTTATACCATCTTTATTCTCTGGGAACCTCAAAGTTGAGCAATTAAAGTGATTCCAGGTTGGTAATGTCCTAGTGAATTTGGCAGAAACAAAAATATATATGATCTCTGGACGGTTGCCCCCTCAAACTTGGCCTCACATAGTCCCACAGGAAAGGCCCTACTGAACATAAGGTCAGTATCCAGAATTCCAAAAGACAGAAGGAAACAAGATACCATGAGTAAAAATTATCAGAAATAGCAAATGGTGGAAATAGATGTTCAAGAAGTTAAATTGTGGAATTATAAGATAGGGATTTGGAAGTATAACAAAGAACAGAAATATCAAAAATTGACCAAGAGGTTTTTTAAAATAGAACTTATAGAAGTTAAAAAATAGATTAATTGAATTTATAAATTAAGTAGAAGAGCTAAACAGTGTTTAGAGCTAAGGAATTAGACGCAGCTAAAGAGAGAATTAATGAACTGGAAGTTAGGCTCTATGGAATTATCTACAATGGTGCTTATGCACGGAATTGGAGAATGTGAAAGCAGACTTAGGGACCGGGTGGAATGGGCACGTCTAATATACTTGGGATAGAAATTTCGGAATCATAGATTGGGGAAGTGCAATAGTTAAATTGATAAAAGCCAGGAATTTTTCAGAATTGATAATAGACGTGAATCATCAGATTGAAAGTATATTCTTCTAAGCAGTATAAATAAATTTAAACACATGCTTAGACACATAGCTTGTAGAGAAACTGCAAAGAGATTGTCTTTTCCCCCTGGCTGCCTTCGTACATAGAGTATGTACAAAGTTAAACTAATACCAGCCTTTTCAGCAACAATAGTAGAAGCCGGAAGATAGTGGAATAATATTTTCAAACTACCGAGAGAATATAACTCAACCTAAAAGTTCATGCTCTTCTAAATTGTCAGTTAGGAAAAAGGGCAAAATAACATTTTCAGAAAAGCAAACAAAGGCTTCTCTGCCTAAAGGTCTTTACTGAAGGAAGACGTCTTTCAGGAAGGACAGTAGTCCTGGAAGGAAGAGGAGAGATGCAGGAGGAATGAGTGAGCAGACAAGCTGATAAACATGTGACACATAAGAAAATATGACTATAAAACACAAATAATATCTGCTTTGGGAGGCAGAGAAGAAGAACCACAATAACAGATTAAATACTGAACACAAGTATTATTTTAAACTAATTAAATGTAAATTAGAAGGGGGTAGTGGAGTAAGAACAATTAAAGTTCTATGAGGGATGCTAGAGATGTTGATTGACTTTAGGCTTTTAGCATAAATGTACATATTAAAATTTAAAGGGGTAGAATAGAAATAGAGTGCGTAAGTTCTAGACCAGAATAGGATCAGATATGGAGTTAAAAAAGATAATCCACTGGTGGTAGCAGTAGAGAAAAAACAAATTTAAACATAGAATTAATCATAAATGTGATGGGATTCAATTCTAGGTCAAAGACAGTGTTAGATTGAATGGGGCAAAAATACAAAAACATTTAAAGTAAAAGTTGGAGAAAGATAAATCGGGAGAATACAAACCTCAGGAAATGTCATATAGCTATGTTAGCATCAGATAAAGTAGACTTTTTGGTAAAGAGCAAGTGAACAAATGAAGAGGGTTACTATATAGTAAGGAAAGTTTTATTATTAAGAATATTTAAAGAATTTCTACGACTCAAAGGAAAAGCAGCCTGACAGAAAAATGGGAAAGGAGGTGAACAGACAGTTCTCAGGAGAGGCTGATGAATGCAAAAAGATGATCAGCCTCACAAGTCATGAGGAAATGGGGCTCAAAACCATAATACACCATTTCACACTGATCCAGTTAGCAAATGTCAGGGGTGAGGGCATGGCTCAGTGGGGCTGTAGTCTGTTGGGAAAATCAGTTGATACGTCCACTTTGGAGAACAGTTTGATGGCATCTAGTGAGTTGGAGATGCTCATACCCTATGATCCAGCATCTCTAGCCTCTGGGTGTATATCCTAGAGAAATGCCCACACACGAGCCCAAGAAAACACTAAAAGGGGCTTCGAGAGGCTTCTTAGTGACAGTGCTTAAATCAGAAACGTTATAAATAACCCGAAAGTCCAACAGGACGATGGATACTTAAGTTGTAGTAAGGTCGTACCATGGCCTGATGCACAGCACCGAGTGTGAATGCACTGCAGAGCTGCTGGAGGGGCAGCAGAGCACGTAAAGGGCTGTGCTCTAGCCAGGCTGCCTGGGCTTGATGCCTGGTTTTGACGCTTAATAAATGACTTGGGTAAGTGACTTCCCTTCTTTGTGCCTCAGTTTCCTCATCTGTAAAACAAGGACCCTCACAGGGTTGTCATGAGGATTAAATAAGTTATTATTGGTAAAATGCTTATTATAGTGCTTGCTAGGTGTTTGTTAAGTCAGTGTGTATCAATTTCGATGGCTCACAAATACATGGGTGAGGGGGCAAAAAGCAGATGTGTCAGAGATTGTGTTTGGCTGCTAGAAACAGATACTCGAGTTATTCGTGTGTGTAAAAGAAATTCGAAGACAAAATGTGGGTACGTTTTGGATTCTTTGCTGCCCCGTTGTACATATGTTCCACTCTACAATGCCTTCACATTCAAGTGTGTGTATGTGTCTCTGTCTTTCTTACACACCAGCCTTTCTGCTCATCCCCTTCCCCTTCCATTTAGATTCTCTGAGTTCCCCCAGCCTCCCCCCGACCCCCCACCATCCTTACTCTGCTTGTGGGGAGGATGGTGAAGATGCTGGTGTGTGGATTGGGGGAGGTGGAGTCATTAACACGGATACCGTCACTGGGACCCCTAACCTTTAGGTCTCCAGGCCCTCCTTGGCTCCTCTGGGGGAACCTGCTGGGGCGGCAGGTGCTCAACAAACTGCAGGGCTGCCTTCTGAGCAGGGAGGGCTGGGGAGCTTAAGGAAGGAGCCTCCTAGGAAGGGAGCCTGGCTGCCGTCTGCGGGGAGGTTACCCCTCCTCTCTGGGCAGAGCTGGAGGCTGGACAGTGAGGGAGAATGCCAGGTTCCCTCTGTCGTTCTCACTTGGCTACCTCTCAGTGTACAGGCTTCTGGGAGGGGGCTCCTCGGTGTGCTGGCAGAAGGGGCCTGAGGTGGCGGGTGGCATTTCTGTCTCAGTGCTCCACACTGCCTACATGGCTGGGGCTGGGTACCTACCCCCCTGGAGAGGGCAGGGGCTCCCCAGGGGCCTCCAGGAGCCAAGGGTGGAGTGCCATGGCCCAGTGGCTGCTGGGGTCTGCAGTTCCTCTGGGAGATGCTGACTGGGCTGGACGCACCCCAAGACCAGAGCCTGGGTCCCCAGGGGAGGCGTGGCCACTCCAGGTTTAGATCCTCTCTCCAAGGCTCGGCCTTAACCACCCCTCACTTTTCCACCCATCCGTCACTCCTCCCTCTCCCCATTGCACTTGGAGTCCCTCAAAGGCAGGACCCTGGTCAGATTTCCCCCTTTTCTCCCCACTGCATAGAGGGGTGTGTCCAAGGCTGACTGGACTGGGGAAACAGACCTCCGGAGTGCTTGTCCTGGAGTGTCAAAACTTAGGTCCAGCTCCCTGGAATGTCAGTTTAGAGTGGAATCTGCATGTGTTTTTTTTGGTGGTGGTGTATGTTGAGGAGTGAGGTTTCTCTCTCCCGGCTGGACTGAGGGCTTGGGGAGAACTGGGGACTTCTTTCCACCAAAATGTAGGCCCCTGGAACATAGGGACTGACTCTTGGGGACACTGCCACTTATATACCTGGTTCCTATAGAGGCCAGTGGTTGGGTTAGCTGTGGCTCAGGGATATAGCGAGCCCCTTGCCCAGGTGTCTGGAGTCATGCTCCCCTCAGGGCTGTGAGGCAGCAGGTATGAGGGGGCACGCAGCACCCTGTCTTAGGAGCACAGCTTCCTTTGCCAAGATGGATGAGTGGGTTGGAGGTCGGGGGAGTGGGTACTCCTGTGCATGGGTGCCCTGGCTCCATGAGTGTAGGCAGGAGCCCTGTGTCTATTAAAAGGCAGCCTGTGGTTGGAGTGTAGCCAGAGGCTATAAATAGCTGAGTGTGTGCAGAAGCAGAGCGCCAGGGAGGAGGGAGGAAGTGGGGAGGCCCCAGCATCTCCAGCTGGCAGCAGAACCCGGTATGGTATGGGAGCGGCATGGAGTTTCTCAGTCTCCCCAGGTCCCGCCTTGGGCTCTAAATGCAAAGCTCTTGCAGGCGTGGGTATGTATACTCCCGACTTGGTGGTCAAGGGGCCCTCCAGAGGGGCTTGTGTTAAGGGTTGTCATAGGTGGCAGGGGATGGGTATGGCTCTAATATAACAGCTAACATGCCAGCCATTATGTTAACCACTCTTAAAATGCATTAACTCATTTTGATCTTGGAAAAGGTACTGTTAATATCCCCTTTTCACAAGTGGAGAAAGAGAGACATGGAGTGGTTGGGTAACTTGCCCAGGGTCACACAGCTAGGAACTGTTAGAGCCAGGATTTGAACAGTCTGGCCAACTCGTGACTGACTTTTTCTCGGTCACCTGTAGGAGGATCTGGCCAGATGGGGGTCCAGTCACATCCTGGACCCTTGGGTCCTACCTAGAGCCTTGAGATTTGGAGTTCCCAGCCCTGTGCACTTGGGTCCTGCCCATGGTGCCAGAGGGGTCCCTGCCTGATCAGTGGCCTGGAGAGGAGCTGGGCCAGCCTCGGGCCACGCTCCATGTCTGTCAACCTTCCTTGTTCGGGCTCCTAGCCTTGCACAGGGGGCTTGTTGCTTGTTGTCTGGGTGGAGGTGGAAACTCCTCTGAGGACCCTAAGCCTTGGGCTGCAGGCTGATTTCATTCCTCCTGTTGTCCTCTCCCTTCAAAATCCTGCCCTAGCCAGGAGATGACTGTGTTCTTCTGTCCGTCCATTGATCTTTCTATCATCTGTCTGTCTGTCTATCATGTGTCCGGAACTAGCACTCAAGACACTCAAGGCTTCTGCCTTCATCAACTCTGCAGTCTTATGGGGAAGCCTGACATTTAAAAAGCAGTTGTCAAGCACATTTGTAATGTTTTGTTTCTTCCGTAAGTGTTCATTATGTTATTTTCTCTTGGGGATTATCTTTGGTTACATTATTTTTACACTTTTTGAATGTCTGAAATATTCCTTTATATAACAGCAGGTTGACAAGAATGATAAGTTAGGTGATGGAGGAGTTACAGGGGCCTGTGGAAGTAGAGGGTTGCCTGGTCTCTGGGGAGAGGGAAGAGCTGAAATTTAAAGGAGAAAGTGGGGAGCATCTTACAGCGAGAGGTAATCACTTGTGCTAAGTCGAGAAGCCAAGCATATTCAAGGGCCTGGCAATGTGGGGTGACTGCGTTGAAGAAGGGAACGGGGGAGAGCACTCAATTCCCTTGTCTGCAGCCTGGCTTGGGGGTCTGGCCCCACAAGTCTCAAGTCTCTAGGGACTCCCAATAGAATTGTTCCTGTGGATGCAGTGGGCCACCTGCTGAGAGAGGAGGCCCTGTGCATTCTGGACTGGGTGCTTTGCATAACTTAGTCATTGGATGCTGCTGCAAGTGGACAAGGGGCCTCTGGGCATTGTAGGTGCCAACCTGGGTCCTGGCCTCTGGTGTGCTTGCTCAGCTGTTGGTCTCCCATGCTTACCCCGTCCCGTCAGGTTCTTCTCTTAACTCTTAAGCCTTATGCTGGATGAAGGGCCTGGCTGGCGGAAGCCCATGTGTACCCCTGCATGAGCCCCTTTGTGACCCTTTAGGCCCTTCCTGTGGATGAGGCTGGGTCCCAGCTGCCTGGGTGGGCAGGACCACACTCTTTTTCTTCTTACTAATGTCTAAGTCTAGGTCCCATGGCATTAGATGGCTAGGGCCATGGCTGGACACTGGCATTCTGGTTGGGTGAGATTCTGAACCCTTAGGTTCTACCTGGAGATTTGAGATTTGCTGCTTGCCACTGGCTAGTCCCTCTAGAAGGAGCCTCCCATCACTCCAGGGAGATGCAGAAGGGGTAGAGTCTGACTAGAGAATGGCCACTCCTGTGGTGGGGGGCCCCCTCCCACTTGACAGCCAGTCATTGTCCTTCTCCCTGGGGGTACCATGGGATATCAAGCTCTTTGCTCATGATGGACACTGTTAGAGGTGGAGTGGAGGGTGAGGGAGGTCTTGACGCCTCCAGGATTTGGGGCACTTTGCCCCCCCGGTCAGGGTAGGGCCTTCTTCTTGCTGCTCCAGCTGGCCTTTCAGGCTGATGGTGAAACAGGGCTCCTGGCTCTTGGTGGGCTGGCTAACTGTCCTTCTGTGGGGGTGAATCTGACCCCTTCTTCCTCCTTCCTAGTATGGGAATAGTTGTAGGGGAGACCAGCCAGGGATGGTGTCAGGTCACCAGCCCACACTGTGCCCAAGAAGTGTGGAGAGGACAGGAGGATGCTTTTTGGAGGTGCTGGCTTCCTCTCGGGTGTGTGCATGGAGTTCTGGCAGCGAGGTTGTAAATGCCACTGCCACCCTTGATCAGGGATGCCCTGTGAAGGAATGATGGCAGGGCACTCCCAAATGGAGGCTTGGGAGCTCTTCAGCCCAGGCCTCAGGTCTAGGAGTCAGAATCTGTTTCCTGGGAACCTCCTTTGGCATCTCCTTCCCGTTTCCCCTCACAGGGCTGTGAGGATCTTGGGGGCAATGGGGCAGATTTAGGGGCTGGGACTTGGGGGTTATTTTGGAGGTGATGGTGAGAAAGATGGATTTGGTGAATGTTTGAGGTCATATTTGAAGGGGCAGTTGGGGGTCTGGTGTTCGGCCACCTGGATGGCACTGGTGCAGGGGGTGGAAGAGGGCACAGGAGTGGGTAGAGAGTGTCCACAGGGGTTCTTGGGGGCCACCCAGCTGGAAGGATCATCTGCTATCGCTGCTCAGCCACCAGCTAGCACTCATTTTGCTTGGGGTACATGTTCCCTAAGGTGACTCTGGGAGCCTTACCCTGAACATGAGGGCCTGATTCTTCATGACCTTCTCTAGCCCTGCAGAGCACCAGGAGTGGTAGCTGGGTATGGAAAGGGCACTGGAGTGTCCTTGCTTCCCATCCAGTCTAGGAAGGGGCATGTGGGGGACACACCAGTAGTGTCACCCTGGTGGGCACAGTGGCGAGTGTGGGGTGAGGCTGAAATAGCAGAGGCGGAGGTGCCTGAGGTCTGCATCAGAATCACCTGACACAAACAGGGGTGCTTAAAAACATAGATTCTGCCCCCATTCTTACTGGACAGGTCTGGGGCTGGGTCCCCCTCCACACACACACAGTGGCTCTGATGGGCACTGGGGTTTTGAGGGTCCCTCCGTTAATTGCTGATGCAGGGAAGCAGCCCCGACCCACGAGCCTCAGGCGTTGGTGGAGGCCCTTTTTGTGCATCTAGTCATCAGTCTGGTTGCATATCCATCCGTCCTTCCTTGGTGTTAGGTTTGCTGCTTTCTCCCTCTTAATTGGGCCTGGGGGCAGTTGCAGTGGGAAAAATAAGATGGGGGCTGGTGTTGGCTGGCACACAGTAAGCTTAGAGGTGCTGAATGGATGGGTGATGTGGGGTCTGGTACCTGCCACCCAGCCTCCCTTGGGTGGCCTGGGACCCAGGACAGGGAGCAGGGGTTTTCGCAGTGCTCAGCAGTCTCTCATTTCTGGGGGCACAGGTTCTGGGCGTGGGGAGGCTGAGACGCGGGAGTGCATCTACTACAACGCCAACTGGGAGCTGGAGCGCACCAACCAGAGCGGCCTGGAGCGCTGCGAGGGCGAGCAGGACAAGCGGCTGCACTGCTATGCCTCCTGGCGCAACAGCTCCGGCACCATCGAGCTCGTCAAGAAGGGCTGCTGGCTGGATGACTTCAACTGCTATGACAGGTACCAGTGGCCTGTGCCCTCCCCGCCCGGCCACCTCTCTTCTCAGGTCCACTGGGGCTCGCTGGACTGTACACCACCCCCTGGGCCATGTGGGTCTCAGGATGTCCATGAAACTGAGCCAAGCATTTAAGGGCGGAAGGAAAAAGACAAAGGGTTCTTGAGACAGCTTGGACAAGTAGGGATGGTGCCAGCGTCCCAGCCCTGCTGGAACTGTCTTTACCCTGCCCCAGTCCTGAGGAGGGCTCTCTGAATGTTGACCCTGGCTGTCCCTTCCTGACTTTGGGTCCCACTTTAGGGGAGGTGGGTTCACACTGTCCCCCGAGGGTTCCCCCGTGAGGCTCTTGGTCTGTGGGCAGGGGTTTGGCTGGGTGGGCTCCAGAGAGTCTCACATCCTTCAGTTGAGGGAGTATATGGAAAATTATGTGCTTCTAGGCAGGAGTGTGTGGCCACCGAGGAGAACCCCCAGGTATACTTCTGCTGCTGTGAAGGCAACTTCTGCAACGAGCGCTTCACCCACTTGCCAGAGGCTGGGGGCCCGGAAGGTGAGGGGCCCGTGGGAGGAGCAGACTTGGGTCTCTCCTTGGCCCTGGAGCTCTCAGCTCCTGAGTTGGGTGGAGAGTGGCTGCAGGGCTCTCTGGTCTGGCACTGGAGGTGCGGGAGTGGGCGGGCTGTGTGACCCAGGGCTCCGTGTGTCCCCCAGTCACGTACGAGCCACCCCCGACAGCCCCCACCCTGCTCACGGTGCTGGCCTACTCGCTGCTGCCCATTGGGGGCCTCTCCCTCATCATCCTGCTGGCCTTCTGGATGTACCGGCATCGAAAACCTCCCTATGGCCACGTGGACATCCATGAGGTAAGGTGGCTGGTTTGGGGCAGGGCGGGGGTAGAGATGGGGAGGCCAGGCCAGACTCTGTTAAGCCCTGGTCTCCCCCAGGACCCTGGACCTCCACCCCCGTCCCCTCTGGTGGGCCTGAAGCCACTGCAGCTGTTGGAGATCAAGGCTCGGGGGCGCTTTGGCTGTGTTTGGAAGGCGCAGCTCATGAATGACTTTGTGGCTGTCAAGATCTTCCCACTCCAGGTGTGTGTGTGAGGGGCTCTGGGTCCTCCTCCCCTCCTGTGGCCTGAGCTTTCCCACCTCAGGGCTGTCCAGGCCCTGTATAGGTGGGATGAGAGAGAAATGGGCCCCATTGGGGCTGGTGAAATTTCATGATAGGACTTGGGGAGGGCTTTGCCAAACCTCAGTCCGCTCTGATTTTCCAAGTTTTGTTTTGACATCAGGTTCTGCTTAGAGGCCCTGAACGCCAGTCTATCCCAAGCAGTTGCCCAGGACACATAACAATGTCAGGCCGGGCTCTGCCTCTTGTTTGTTAGGTGATACTGGGCCACTCACTCTCCTCAGTGGCCTCGTTTATAAAGCAGGTGCTGGCCTTAAGTGATCTCAGGGATCACTATTGGCTTGTGCTCCACCGTCTGGCTCAGTCCACGTCTTCTGCCTGCCTCCCTTACAGATGCCAAGGCTGGGGATGGGGTGGGGATGGGGAATGGGGTGAGGGTGGTGCTTCTGCTGCCGGGTGGTGTGGCTGCAGTGGGGTTTAGCTGCATCCCTGCCTCAGGACAAGCAGTCGTGGCAGAGTGAGCGGGAGATCTTCAGCACGCCCGGCATGAAACACGAGAACCTGCTGCAGTTCATTGCCGCTGAGAAGCGAGGCTCCAACCTCGAGGTGGAACTGTGGCTCATCACAGCCTTCCACGACAAGGTGAGCCATGCCCCGTGGAAACAGACTCCCAAGGTGAGGTGATCACTGTCCCGGTGGTGGCCTTCCACAGTAAGGTGACCCTGCCATACGTGTGGACATGAATGTCTACAGTAAGAACCCCTAACCCTGGGATATGTTCTTATGAATAAGAGTAGTGACTTCATAATTAATACCCCCTGACCCCTCCTAGCCTCATATACCTTCCATATCAATTCCAGCCTTCCAGCCATTGGTCCACAGAGGCAGCCCTCCCAGGGCTGGGCTGGGTCCTGTCCTGTACCCAGACCCTGTGCCCAAGTTCTGTGCTGTCTCCTCTAGGGCTCCCTCACGGATTACCTCAAGGGGAACATCATCACGTGGAACGAACTGTGTCATGTTGCAGAGACAATGTCAAGAGGTCTCTCTTACCTGCATGAGGACGTGCCCTGGTGCCGTGGTGAGGGCCATAAGCCGTCTATCGCCCACAGGTACTGGGTTAGCAGTTACCCTCCCTGTACTTGACCTGGAGGTGCAGAGAGAGTTTGGAGGGTGAGAGCAAGGCCTGTTGGGGGGGGGTTCTAATTTCATAAACATGCCTAGCTGCTCTGTGGTGTGTCAGAAGCGACTGGGAACAAAACCTGGGCCCACCTGGCGCTGCCCTTCCCCTCCTTCCTGTGTCCTGGGCACGGCCTGGCCTCACCATCTTGGGTTTTGGTGACCTCTAGTGGCCACTTGAGGAAGTGCTGACTTGATTACTTTGGCTCAGTGGTTCTCAAACTTTTTGGTTAGGATCTCTTTACTCTCCTAAAAAGAACTTGTATATGTGGGTTATGTCTGTTGATATTTGCTGTGTCAGAGCACACACATTCCATTAACTGTCGGAGTGATGACATCACATGTATATAAACTCTGGAAAACTCTGTACTCCTGAGAGAATGAGCTTAAAAAAGGCAAATAATGGATTATTATTAAAATAATTTTGACCTTACAGATCCCCTGAAACAGTCTCAGGGGCCCTTTGGGGTCCTTGGCTTACACCTGGAGAGCCGCTGTGTTACCTCCTCATCATACTGCTTACTAAATGGCAGGCCTTGCTCTTAACACTTAGAAACACCAGCTCATTTAAGCTCCTTACTGCCCTGTGAGGTAGGTGCTCAGCCCTGTGTTACAGATGAAGGAACAGTAGTGCAGCGAAGTTAAGTGACTCAGCCTTATCTGGTTTAGTGTGGTTCTGTGGCTCTGAGGGAGGGGAATGAGTCTCGAATTCTAGAGTTCAAAGCTGAAGGGCCCCTAATGGTAAGAACGTGAATGACAAAGAATGAATGACTATGAAATTGCCATTTTTGTAGGTCAAAAACGGTTGAATGTCGACTTCTCCATACCGTTCACCCTAACGGTAGTTCATAGTAAGTGTGCCAGGGGTGGCCCTAGGCATTGTGCTTATTGTCCCCAGTGTAATCCTCACAACGAGGCTGTGCCAGGCACTGGGGAGACTGAGGACCCAAAGTGGCTCTGTTAGTTGAAGGTGGAGCTGAGCACACGCGCCAGCACCCTGCTCTGCCCCTGCCTTCCTGGTGGGCTCAAGCCCCTTGGGCCTGCACAGAAACCCAAGGAAGTTTATTTAAACTTCTGTTCTCACTCACATTCCAAATATTGTAAATTCTTCTCAGAAGACTCACATCCCAGGCCAGTATGCCTGCCCTCAGCCCCTCTGAGAATGCAAGGGCTGGCCTTTGATTCTGTGGGGACTGGGATGGGGTCTGCCCAGCCAGCAGGGCAGGTGTTTCTTGGACAGCTCTGGTGGAAGTGCAGTTAGGGATTCTCGCCCCAGTGTGTGGGGGAGTGTCTTAAAGCTACCTGCCTGTGTGGCTTCCTGGACTCGACGCTGCTCCCCAGATAGGGTGGGATGGCCTGGTCTGGGGTCTCTGGGGGCTGTAGAGCACAGGCTCCAGTATCTTGGGAGCCATGGTGGGAAGCCAGGAGTAGGGTGGGTTGCACCATGATGTTCAGCTTTGTCTTGGTCCACCTGTCTCCACAGGGACTTTAAAAGCAAGAATGTATTGCTGAAGAGTGACCTCACGGCCGTGCTGGCTGACTTTGGCCTCGCTGTTCGGTTTGAGCCAGGGAAACCCCCGGGGGACACCCATGGGCAGGTAACAAGCCTCAGGGGGTGCAAAAAGGGGGGTGGGTCCAGGGATAGACACTGCGCTTCTGCTCAGCTGGCACGGCACAGGGGCAAGGGTCACCACGTGAGCACAGAGCTGTCTGAGACCTCTGAGAACAATGCTCTCGCTTCCCAGTGGGGAAAGCAAGGCCTGGAGGGCAGCAGAGCTTCCAGGCCAGTCAGCTGAGAAGCCCAGATTCCTGACTGGAGTTTTGGCCGCTCATCTTTGTAGTCTCAGTCTTTCTCTCACTGTTAATTTTTAAGTATTCTCCTCTGCCTTTTGTTTTTGGTCTTAATCTCAGTAAAATACACATTGTCTGTGGAGCCCCTTGTGGTGCTGCTCGAGTAAAGAAGCAGCAGTTCCGTGTTAGATTACTGCTATCTCAAGTGGGTGATATTTTAAAATTATCATTGAGGTATAATTTACACCGTGACTTCTCATGACCCTTCCGTGAACGTGGCGAATCAAGATTGCCGTCGTTGTTGGTGTCCTGCTCTGACCTCTGCCGTTCTGGCCCTGTCTGGCGCACACAGGATGGGGCTCCGTGTCCAGCTGTGAGTGCATTTGTGCATGGTCAGTGACTCTTAGACCCTCCCCTGTCCTCATGTAGGTGGGCACACGGCGGTACATGGCCCCTGAGGTGCTTGAGGGAGCCATCAACTTCCAGAGAGACGCCTTCCTGCGCATTGACATGTATGCCATGGGGCTGGTGCTGTGGGAGCTCGTGTCCCGCTGCAAGGCTGCCGATGGTGAGTGGGACAGGAGCCCTCAGCATCCTGGGTGTGGGGTGGGGAGCAACAGGACCTTGGGGTAACCCTGCTGGGCCCTCTCTCACCCCCAGGACCGGTGGACGAATACATGCTACCCTTTGAGGAAGAGATTGGCCAACACCCGTCACTGGAGGAGCTGCAGGAGGTGGTTGTGCACAAGAAGATGCGGCCCGCCATTAAGGATCACTGGCTGAAGCACCCGGTGAGGGGCCTGGGTGGCAGGAACCTAAGACCAGTGGGATGTGGGGCAGAGAGAAAGGGTGCGTCAGGCAGCAAGACAGTGCCTTCCTCCGCAGCCAGGTCAGAGGCCACTGAGTGCACTACCTCCCTCCCACCAGGGAAGTGTTGGGGAGGTTCAGTGCTCTGCAGTACTCTGGCCTCGAGTTTGGCCCCAGAGTGATGGGGCCTGATAGTCAGCTCCCTCAGGGTCCAGGTTGCCCCCCTGTGGATCACTTTGTGCAGTGGAGCCCACTAGTCCTGGGCTGACGCATTTGGGTTTGAATGCTGATTTGCCAATCAGTAGCAGAGTGACTTTGGGCAAATTGCTTTATTTCTCTGAGCCTGTATCTCCTCAGGGTAGTAATAGATTTAATAAATTGCTTGGCAGGATACCTGTCACATAAATGCTTCATGTGCCTTAGCTCTGATTAAATATTCTCTGTTCTCTGCCTTCATCATTTTTTGGATGTGGGTTGAGTTGTGTGGCATCTGGCCTCCTCCACTCTGGGGATACTCTACTAAAGACCCCAGCCGTGTAAACTGTTTCTTATCTTAAAAGGATATTTGCCTTCAGCTCCATTGAGCCCCTCCCCCTGCCCATCCCAGAGTTAACTCAGAAAAAGGACAGGCTTGAGGCCACTGGGGGCTAGCACTCTACCATACCTACCATCAGGGGTCACTCTTTGGAGGCTAAGTTCAGCTGCCATGCTGCTCCCTGGGACCCAGGGCTGCAAATGGAGAAAATTGAGGCATGGGGAGATGAAGGCTGGGCCAGAATCTGTATCGTCTGCCTCAGACTTTCTCAGTCTCCCAAGGCAGAGATGCTGGGGTGGCTGGTCCAGTTCCTTGAGGAGGAGTCCAAGGTCCAGAGAGGTCTCAGTGTGGCCTGGTGCTGAGCAGGCCAGAGAGCTCCTGGGTGTGTGCATTTTGCCCATTCTGCTGCCTTTCCTGGCTCCACACAGTTGGTTCCAGCACAAGGTGCCACACCATGTTCCCTGGACTCTAGGAGGTGTCCCATGGCCTGTGGGAAATTGTAGGGGACAGAACCCTGCTCCACTCCCCACTGTGACTGAACTGCTGCACTTTGGGCCCAGGATTTGGGCTTCGCATAAGATTTTGTTTGAATATCACTGCTCCAAGGCAAGCAGCTGTGTCTGCCCCAGGAGGGGCCTGGGTCCCCCCTCCTTTTTCCTATGTTGAGGTTCAGTGGACCTTCTCTTGGGGCTGTGGAGGAAGGCCAGTGGGCTTAGGATGGTGAGTGCCACAAGCGAAGGCATTCTCATTCCTGCATTTTTCCCCAGTCTCCTGCTAATTGGCCTGCTGCTGGGGTTGGGACCGGTGGGCTCTGCCTCATCCTTGGCAACATCATCAAGTTTGTTGTCCCCATGCTTGTCCTCACTGAGGGGCACTAACAAGGGTGTCTTTTTCCTCTCCCTACCCTGTTGTGCAGGGCCTGGCCCAGCTCTGTGTGACCATTGAGGAGTGCTGGGACCATGATGCGGAGGCTCGCCTGTCTGCAGGCTGCGTGGAGGAGCGGGTGTCCCTGATCCGGAGGTCGGTCAACGGCACTACCTCGGACTGTCTTGTCTCCCTGGTGACATCCGTCACCAATGTGGACCTGCCTCCTAAAGAGTCGAGCATCTAAGCCCAGGACACAAGTGGATCTCTAGACTCAGTGGATCTGAAGAGGAAAGGAAAAAAAGTTGTGTTTTGTTTTGGAAATCCCGTAACACCAACAAACACATAAAATGCAGCTGCTATTTTACCTTGACTTTTTATTATTATTATAATTATTATAATTATTATTATTAATATTATTTTTTGGATTGGATCAGTTTTACCAGCACATTGCTCTACTGTATCGCAAACAGCGGACACGTCAGCAGGCGTTGAGGTGCTGAGCTGTGAATGCAGAACCAGCGCCATGCTGAAGAGCCTCAGCCACCTCCTGTTCTTGGGGTTCATTTTTCCCGCTTTCTCTTTGTTTGTTGTCTCAGAATCTGTGACACAAAGAAACCCATCTCCTGTCTTAGGAAACTTAATGCTGCAAACTCTACCTAGAGGAATCTTTGAAGACTGTTACATAAGAACACACCTTCCTCAAAAGAGGAGTTTCCCTCTGCCCTTGTCTCCCTCCTCCCTCCCTTTTATTCTGTTTTTCTCCCTTTTTAGACAGTGAGTTTAAGAAACAGCAGATGTGTCTTTCACGGATTAACGGGTGTTGTCCTGACCGAGGAAAAACTGGGATGAGGATGAGGATGGTTTGGACTGGAGCTGGAAGGGGAGGATGGAGCTGGGGGTTGGGTTTGGAACAGAGCTACACTGGACTCGGGCACATTCGGAGCAGCATCCTTTGCTATGAGGCTACTTCTCAGGTAACCAGGAATCGAGGGGAAGGACCGTGTGGAGGCCGAGCATTAATGGCAAGGGAGAGGTTTGGAGAAAGTCCAAAAGCAGGTGGCTCTCACCCACCTGCTGGCCCTGACCAGTTTTTTCCACTAACTTGGGCTTGGGCATAGGACAAAACATTTTTCTGCCCTATTTTAAGGTTATATAAGGGTAGAAATCATCATGGTTTAGTGAGTACATTCTTCATAAGACTCAATGCTATAAATATCTGTAATGGAGGAAAAGTTGAAATATGTTACTTCCTCCTGGAGCAGTTCAGGGAAATGCCCACAGGGGGCCCCCTGCACAGCCAGGGTAAGAGGATTTCCTAGGTGGGGCCTAGCAAGGTCTGCCTCTCTGGAGACGCTGAGAGTCCTGCAGCACTGGCTCTGCCCCAAGTGGTGACATAAATGTCCCCTATATGTGGCTCATGGGCACGGCTTTCTCCAGACCCCTTAAAGTGGTGCATATTCTAAAAACCCTTTCTCTATTATGCCATAACCTTGCTCTAGTCAGTGAATGTTCCTAATGCTGCTGTTTCAACATTTGAATTTTTTTTAATTTATGAAACACGCAAATTTTTTTTTTTTTAAACAAAACACACACATCCACATATACACACACGCTTTGCTATGTGGCTTCCGAGGTTTAAATTTTGAAAAGTAAAAGAATTAAAACTTCACGACCACAGACCACCTCAAACCAGAAATACCTCAAAGTTTTCTACTTGTGTAAGTTTTATTATATATTTTATTAGTTGTGTTGTCTTGTAGTAAGTATATTTTAATGTAAGTTGGCTTTTATGACAAGAAAGTTTAAAAGAAATAGAGAAAAAGAGAAAAAGTTGGAGTCTTCTAGGGAGTGCTACCATGTTTGTTTGATAACACGCCCTTGTAAATAATTGTCATCACTTGTAGGTTGGCTGTCTGGGCCGAGTCTGGGCATTCATCACTCTTGTTTGTAAAGGCTTTTCCTTCTGGTTTGTTTAGACGATTTTATTTAAAAACTGGATCTCTTAATCTTGAAGGTAGGCAAGTTGGTGGGCAATGGGGAGAGGCTGACTTGGGTGAGAACGGGAGAGGGGTGCCTCCTCTTGGGTTATTTGGAGGTTCAGATGTTTCCCTCAACTTGACTGGTCGATGTTCAGAGTGACAGGTAACCCCACTTTAACTTGGTAAAACGGTGGCCCTTAGAGACCCGGATGAGGTAATTTTACTTGAGATTTAATTTCTTAAGCAAATTAGTAGCAGCGATAGTGGAAGAGACCTGTAGTATCTTGGTGAATCTGCACTGTGACTCGGGCAGTCTGTGCTAGGGTAGCGTATCTGGAGTGGGGAGTTCTCAGCCCTGCCCTGGAGTTTGCAGTCTCAGCGCTGCACGCACCCTGAGCCGCCTGCTTCGCGCTCAGCACGCTGTCTGCGGTGTCTGGGGCCTGCCACTTGGGTGTATCCTTTTCTCTGTGTGTTTGGGCACAGAGTGCTGTGGGAGGTGAGTTTTCCTCCCTCTCAGAACTCAGTTTTTGCGTCGTGGGTCAAAATGTGAGCTGGCCAAGGTGGTTACAGGGACAGGTTTTTGTGTTTTTGGTATGTTGTCTTTTTCTTCTTCTTCTTTTTTTTTTTTTTTTAACTATTTTGTGCTGTGGTATTTTTCTTCCCTTGGAATAATTTTTAACAGCAAAACAGGCCTTACAGCAGTTGCTTTTCTTTTCCACATATTTCTTTAAGAAGCTTTAAAATATTTATTGAAAAGTGCCATATCTAATTTCTTTAGCTTTCTCCTCAGGCAGTACTGGGCATCTCTACTTTTCACCCTCAGAAGAAACAAATAAAGCACTAACAAATGTAGCTGATTTACCACAGGAATGATCAGGCCACTGGTCCTACCCAGTGTGGAATTCTAGACCCCAGACTCTCCGTTTGGTTTTAGATTTCCTCTGGGTGATTTTTCTTTTGTGTGCTGGCTTGATTCTTGTGAGAACAAGTTTTGGCCTGGCTGTGAAGGGTTGAGCTGTGGCCCTGATGTGGGACCTGCTGGTTAGGATGCAGTACAGACAGGGCAGGCCTTCCTGTCGGCCTGCATGCCTTTTATCTGGGTGGGCTCCCTTCTTGCTGACCCTGTGCTCAGCTGCTGTAGCACCCCTTTGCGGCCTTGGCACCAGAATGGCATATCAGGAAATGGTACCTGTTTGGTGTGGCCAGGGAGAAGGGAGAGTCCGGGGGAGTCTGTGCCAGTTCTTTGGGCTTCAGGCTGCCCTTTCCCCAGGTGCTGTGGTATAAAATGCACCCGTCAGGCAGTATCCCTGACTGCTGCTCATGGCTAGAAGAAGGTGAGTGATCTTTTTCCAAAGCATGCCCCTGGGAGCCTGAGTGGGTCTTTTGCCTCAGATCAGCTGTTTGCTGTCATGTATTCTTTGGGGAGCAAACCATCTAGAGCCCTGGTTTGTATTTATTGGGTTGTAGGGCCTCTGCCTTTGCTCTTCTCCACAAAGGTTTCATGTGATATCCACTTAGGAGAAGCTCAGATAACTGCTGCTTTTGTTTCCTCCAAACTCGGTGGAAGACTGGTGGGAATGGAGTCTGGCATCATTTTCTCTGCCCATGGGAAAGGCTGCTGCATCTAGGGTAGGAGTGTGGCCAAGCTGGGGGAGAAAAGTGGCCAGGGCTCCTTGCTCCTTCCTTTCTAGTGCACTGTCATCCAAGCAGCCTCCTGGCTGTGGGATGGGCTTTCAGGGAGAATGTGTTCTCTTTGAAAACACTCATGATGACTGTGGGAAGACATCCCTAGCCAAAGAAATCCAGGAATGAGTAAGAGAAGGAGGAAGCAAGTGGGGACAGAGGTCACTGTGTCACACTGTCCTACAGAGGATTCTTAATGACAAGGGGGCCAGAGGAGGCCGTAGACATAGTCATTAGAACATTCTGGGCCTGGCACGAGCTGGCTTTTCTCCTGGGACTGTTGGTCCCTATCAGGAGTCCTTCTTTGAGTGAGTTACTCAGGGTGAGGGCTGCAGATGGACCGATCTTAGGAGAAAAGGAGACTTGGCTGTGAGGGAAAGTGGTGAGCATCAGCAGCCTTTGTTGTTCAGCATGGCCTTCCTGTCCTCTTGGCTCTTGGTAGGTGCCCGGAGGGATCAGTCCTGCCTGAGGAGGGCTTCCCCGTGTGTGCCAGCTGCTTCTGACTTAGAATTCACCTTATCTGGACTTGGGGCATTTGTACAGAACAAGAAGGACCTTGTCCAGCCTTGAACATCTTCAGGAGGCTTGAGCCCCCCACTCATTTTCTCAGCCAAGGGAAAGGCTTCTCACCTCCAGGCCACCGAGATAGTTCTTCCACTGCCCCTAGGGTCCAGGCCAACTCTCTTGTCATGGCTTCTCATGTCATGGTTTAGAAAGCAAAGCAGGTGATCTTTTACTTCTGCTCTGTCACCTTTCTCTCCAATTGGCCATGTTCTTGCTCCCTGCTATCCTGCCTCTCTGCAGTGGGTGCTTGGGCTGTGTGTGTGGTGTTTCCTTGGTGGCAAGCCCAGCTGTGTATTCAAAGTCCACCCTGTGCTGTATGTGGCTCTGAAAGCCTGTTACATGGCCACTGTGCTCTGAGCCATGAGGGCAGGGAAGTGGCTATCCTATCCAGGGTGGGAGGACTGGGTGGCCCCCTTGCAAATGGAATTTTGCCTTTTTTAGAATGCATTGTAAATTCCCAGCACCTATTGATAATAGAAGGATTTGATGTTTTGTAGTACTATGGTAAACATAAGTATGTAAGTTTTTAGAACTGGTACTAGAAGTCAAATAGTCAGGCATTATTCCTGAGAACTTGGCTCACTAGAACGATATCTAAATTGGAAGGCATTTTCCAGGAGTTAACTTGGTTTGATCGTTAGTACCAGCTATTTCAGTAACCTGTTGGGTTCTTAATGGCTCATCTTTGGAGAGAGGCCAGGCATGGTTCCCATTTCAGGGGTACTAGACCTTTCCAAGAAGCACAGTGAATTTATTCATCTACCCTTCAAACAGGGTGAGCAGCCAGAAAGGCAAGGGCACGGTGGCTTTTTCTCATTTGAGTGACATGAATTCTCCTCGGTCAATGGCTGTTTACATAAGCTGAACTAATAAAATACTCAGCAGCTAATGTGTTCAACCTAGTAATGATGAGTTTAGGTCTTGATCAACAGTAATCTTTTAGGTAAAGAAAGTGGCCCAGTAATTCACTTGATGTTTATCTTCTCAGTCTAGATTTGCAAATGTTAAATGAATTCAGGGTTATACACATAGTTCTTTAAGTAAGATTCCTGGTAGTTGATTTGTAACCAGCAATCCACATATGAATGTATCCCAAACCTTTAAAAGGCTTGGAAAAGTTTTTTAAGATAATGATTTAGTTTTGTAGGAAAAAGAAATCGGAAGTTTAGAACACCACTCCTTCCTAAATTTAATTCAGTTGACTCAGCCACATTTTAAAAACAGTGAGTGGGTCCAGGAGACCCATAAACTATCATCAAAGTCCAAATTATCTAGGGATATTTTGAGTATTCCTGTTTTATACTCATTTTGGGTCCACTGTAATGGTTTGGATGAGGTTTTGAATTTAAAGGATTTACCACTATTTAAATTTTTACCAAGCTTTTACACTTTGTGACAGTATCTTCCAGGTGTGAGTGAAGCAGGACTTTTTGATTGTGGTACTCCATATATCCCTGTAGTGCCCAAACCAGTGATATTTTATTTGCTCCTATGGCAGCTCGTAGAGATAACAGAAGTGGTTTTTCCTCTTGAATTAAAAGGCATACTCTCTACATGCCAGTGTGCGCTGATGGCCCTGCACTCCCCTTTTGTCTCCAGGAGTGTCTTTGGATTGTCTGGGGCCTGGGCCATTCTGAGAGCTACTGCAAGCCAACTACAGGACGCTAAAGAAATGCACACACGGACATATGTGTGTATGCAATGGATCATACAAACATGCGCTCTTCTGGACATCTACAGAAAAGTGTTACATTCATTTGCAAAGTTTACATTTTTGAGCTCACAGTTAGGAAAAATAAGACCCATTATCTAATGCTTTTTGGGCAGGTGAGGATGGGTTTTTTTGCAAATGGATGAGTTCTTTCTTGAGTCTGGGAATTTCTGCTGTTGGTTGGGCATGGGCTCGTTCCCTGCCTGTCCCAATCACGTTTGCATTGGAATGTTTTTAGGTAGCATTGTAAATAAAAAAATAGGTTATATAATAGAGATACGACACTTGAAATTTTACTTTAAAAAAACCTATAGCTCTACATATATATTTAGTTATATCACCTGACAGATTGTTCTGCACAGTGTCGAGATTGTTTTATACCACAGATTATTTTTATAAAGTCTAGTGAGTTTGAATAAGAATGATTTTGTAACCAGAATAACGAGCTTTACCTTTCAAGATAAACGTACACTGGAGTGTGAGTGGTGTGGCGTTTCTACTTAGTGCCCATGTGGATTCTCATGATACACTGACAGACTGGAGTCCATTTCTGGGTCTTGTTTGGCCAAAACTCCACTTGTGGCTGTGTAGGACAGTGATGCTTCAGTTCGGCTCTTGCAGGTTGGGACAAGAGGGGATGGGGAGAGGCGAGAGGAGCCTGCAGTATGTTCTACATTTGCGCTTCCTCTGAGATTTCTTTTGAATAAAGGGTTCTCAGGTTAAAAAGTCGTTTGTAAGCTCCTGCCCTAGGACGTGGTAGTGTGAGGGTGTTTTGGGGAACAGAAATTGTATGGGGGTGCAGATTGGGGTGGGTTGGGACTAGAATAAGAAATAGGCTACAAACATTTGAAATGAGGGTTTAGTGATTTGAGTAATCCACAAAACTGAACTATTTAGGACCAACTTATCTAGTTTTCAGGACAGAATTTCCAGTTGAGAAATGATTTGGAAAGGGGGAGCGTGGAATGGGTAGTATGTGGACATGGTGGTCAAATTAAATGGAGAGCTGCCAGCTCCTTTGTCCTCTCTGCTCAGGGCAGTTTGGAGGTGAGGGTGGTTGGCCAGGAGCCCGTTGAGGGAGCTCCGAACCCTGTAGCAGCAGAGCATCTTTGCAGTGTTGACACAGGTTTTCCTGCTCTTCCTACAAAGGTCAGCATCACTGCCATGATAGGAAGGTGGCCTTCATGTTAGCTTTTTATTTGGGGGTAGAGAGTGGGTGGTTATTTGGGTGAACCTTTTTGATGGGGATTTAAGGGAAGTGGATAATGAAGCTGATTGTTTCTATCTGTAATTGCCAGTCCGGAGGTCCAGCTGAAGGCCTGTCCCCCAGACCCTGCCTGCTGGCTTTTCAGGCTGCTGTGCCCAGTGGTGCACTGGTTGGGACAGTTTTGTCAGGAGAATCCCTAATGTGTCATTTAAAACCAGCTGTGCTTTTTATTCAGTCTGATTTAGAGTAAAGTTTTACACTTTACCCCTTTTATACTTGGAATAAATTTAGTTTCAGCAGATCCAGTAGCACTCTGGGAACCAGCCCATTGGTCCTTTCCCTGTTCCCCATGAAAGAACATTTCTCTGCTCTCTAGCCACATCTTGGAATGTAATTCTGTTGTGCCTTTGTTTTTGTCACCTGGCTCCCCACAAAAGCAACTGCTGTAAGCTTTTTTCTACTGGTATTTTCTAGCCCCAAACCCCACCTTTTTGCTTTTTTCCAGCTGTAATTTCTGGATGCAGTTCTGTGCTCCAGGTATTTTAAGAACCAGTTACCTCAGACCTCATGTTGAACAATGTCACCATCTGGGTCCTCTCAATACTGCAGGCTTGTAACATACATACGCGGGAACCCTGCCAAGTATGGGCACTTCTTTGTTTTAAAGTAAAACTCTTCCCAAGGACTGACAAAGGGGCTTCTGGCAAGCTCTTAACAGCACTGTGGTGGGATGGGTCTAGAGCGTCATCTGAACGGTGCTTCCTATGTTCCTCTTTGAATTCTGCCATTTTCAGTATTCTCATGTCTGAATAGGCAAAGTGATTCAATTGGCTGGTCTTGCACACAAGTTAGTTCCAAAGATGAGCTCTTTGTAACACATTTCCAGTCACTAAAGCTCAAATGTAGAACATTCCTTTAAATGGCAGGATTGAAAAACCCACCATCTACCATGGTGCATTTTGGGAAGATGTCTGTAGCATATGTTGCTGTGAAATTAGGCCTTGCGGGATATGGCTGTTTGTCATTTTGATGTATTTTAAATAAATATATATATATTTTTTAAAGAGCCTTTTTTACCAGTTCAAGAAGTTTAATTAACCAGCAGTCACCACATCTGAATTTTTGTCTCTGGGGCATAGATGGCAGAACAAGATTAAAAGTGGTAACTCAGTCATACAAGCGTGGGCTGCCTGCCTGGACTGTCCCGCTGACTGTGGACACCAAGGTCAGTGTGTCCAGTGGGTCCGGACTCAGCCCTCAGGGTGTTTGGTCTCTGCCCTGTTCAGTGGACTGTTGACTTCAGTCCCTGCAAGTGCTTTAGCCCAAGTGGGGTTTTCTCAGAGCACTGCCACGAGTTAAGTGTATGTTTAGCCAAATAATTTCTCCGTAAGGGAAAAGCGCGCTCATCCAAATTTTACCAGCAGTGACAGAGATGAGAGTAGGAAAGATTAGGCAACATCTGGGGCTTGATTTGGAAAGTGTCTAAGTCATTGTCAAAGGCTGTCTGGGAGCCAGTGACCATACAGAGATTCTTAGGAGACCTCATGGGAAAGTGTTAAGACTCCTGTGAGGGGAAGAATTGTTAAAATGCCAGTGGCTTTTTTTCACCATTTCTTCTAGAATTCTGTAAAAACGCAAAGAAAATTGAGTGGTACTTGAGAATTGAGGGTGAGGGTTACCGCAGATTAGAAACATACTTCTAGATTTCAGTTCCACACCACAAATCCACACAATGCCATTTTTCAACTGTACAAAAGAATCTGCTTATGAATTTGACGTGATCCTGTTAGTGTCAAAGGCCAAATTTTTCACCTGTTAATATTTTTCCACATTTGTCCTTGAATCTGAATAGCTTTATACAGTACTGTAAATTTAACTTACATCGAGTTTGATGTTAATTCTTGTGAAAAGAGCTTCTGCATGTAACAGACACACAGTTAAAGAACACAGCAGAATACGAAATTTGCAGGACCAATTTTGGAACTAACAGAAAATGTCACCTCTCATTTTCCATCTTCTGTATCAGTTTTACCAGCTACTTCTAAATTTGTACATTATTTGTAAGGAAAAGAAGGAAAACCCTAAGACTTGTCTAACTTAGTGGAGAATGTGTGTGTTGGGTTTAGGATGGATAGCGAAGTCTTATTGAGCTGTGTTATCTAACTTGTATATAAAAATTGTAATTAAAAGTTTGGATTCACCTGTTTCTCGCGGTTTAAAAATGAGTAATTGCAAACTCTGGAAATGTGACTAGTATATGATTTAAGGCTGTAGAAGTGAGGAAGCTCTTCAAGTGCTAAAACTAAAGACTTAAAGTTTTTGGCTCAAATTCAGTAAGTATTGTTTGTATATGTAATAGGTCACTTTTCACCCTTGTAGCTATAAAATAAAAATTTTGTAGAACAGAAATAGCTTGTACTACTGAATTAACAAAAGATATACTAAAGTATCATGTTTTAAAATATATATATATACAGAGTTAAGCTTGTTGCTGTCACCCTGTCTGGATTTGAAGGTGTGCTGATTTATATATATATATATATATATATAACACACACACACATATATATATTATATACACGCACACATCTAAAATGGCCAAAAGCAGACATCTGTGTAATTACAGTTGCAAAATGAAGACATTTTGGAAAGAGCATTGTATCATATGGTTCATTCATTTGCAGTGGATCTTTGTTCCTTTTTACTGTGGTAATTTTAGAAATGAGTGTCAAGTTTGAAATTAGATCTGCTAAGTTGGGGTTTTGCTGTTTGAACTCTGCACTGGGTCCTCAAATAAACCGATGTGAATGTAGTTTTTTCCCCCTGTGTGAAGGAGCAGCCACACCCCAACAGAATAGGAGGGAAAATCTAGAGCTATTTCAAGTTTTATCTTTTTGTATATGAAAATAAAATAATAATAATAATGAAACCCTGTTGTCTTTCTTAATCACATGGCAGAGGATTGATGTTTCTTTTCATGGGAATTACAAATAAATAAAATGTTGTTTCCGACTTACAGGGCCAACTCGAACACTTCTGTGAGTTCGTGCTTGGTACACATCAGTTCTTAATGGTTGACTGCCTAGTCTCCCACCATCCTGCAGGGCTGGAGCTCAGCACAGGCCTCCATTTTTGCCCTTCCCAAGCTTAGGACCTTGTTGGAGACATGGGGCTTCTCCTAAATGGCCTGTACGAGGACTCTGGATAAGTTCCTGCAGGGCAGGGGTCTGTTTTCCAGATCTCCAAGATCCTGCACACACACACACACACACACACACACACACACCCCCAGTCCTATACTTCGCAGAATTATAGGACTGAGCAATATTTTTGTAAGTGGAGCAGAGAAGCCTAGAAAGTAAGTTATATTCAGGACTCCTGCAGGATACAAGCCCTGCCATTCCAAACATGGCTGAGTACCAGGGTCACTTGCTGAGCTATTAAAAAATATACTTATGGGGCACCACTCCAGATCTGAATCAGCAAGCCAGGGCTCATGTTTTGGAGTTCCTGACTTATCTCAGGAAATGAAAACATGGTTCCCTGCTAATAAAATGATGATGATAGTCTCTACTAACTGACAAAGAAAATAGGAAAATCCCAGAAATCACCTCACCGCTTTCTGCAGTAACATAAAAGATTTTTTTGGCCCATGACTAATATTTGCTAAGTGAAGAAACACCAGCTTTGAAGCCTTCGAGTGGGGTTATTTAATGCCTTTTATTTACCCTTTATTATGAGGATTAAACAACCTGCTTGGAGCTCTTGGGGAACAACTTTTGATGAAAGGGCCCTTGATTTAGGGACCAGTTGTCCAGCTTTGGGCCCTTTTTGCTCTTTCAGATTTAGCAAGTTCACCTTTCATTAGTGAGTGCCCCTAATGACGAGCACAGAGAAGGAGACAAAGGCAAAAGGCTAACATTTTTGAATGAGGACTTTGGAGCTAGAAACACTGGAAGTTTGGACCGTGGGGTCATCTGGTAAAATGTTTCCTTCAGCAAAGGCTGCTTTCACCCAAAGAAACTGGACACAGAAGCTGCTGCATAAAACCAGGCTTGCCCAAGTGAGCAAGTAGAAGAGGGCACAAGAGCCATTCAACCTGCCTCAAGTACCCCTGTGGAACACTAGGGTTCCCCCTGATTACAGTTTTAAAACTACTGGTCCAGTCACTTCACTTTATGGTGGGCAAACAGGCCCAGAGGGAGCTACTTACACAAAGTCAGGCAGCCCTTCCAATTCTTGACCTCAGGCCCAAATGTGGGGTTCACTGTTGTTCCCAAGTACAGGATCTGGATGAGGAAGAGTCACCTACCATTTATCTTTCTCTTTCTAGTGTTTGGCATGGGGCATGGCACTTAGGAGGGCCTTGAGAAATACCTCTTAAGTGAATGTGTGTATTTAGTAAATTCTGGTGGAAGCTGCTGAAGTAGCTTTGAAACCTACAGATACCAGTGTTGCCGGGTTGTATTTATCAGGACTCTTGGTTGCAAATGACAGAAACCATTAAACAAGAGGGGGCTTTACTGGAAGGATCCTGTGGCAAGTGGCCAGAGAAGCCTCAGGGAAAGGCAGGATGTGCCTGGGCTTCAGAAGCCTTGGAAGTTGGGGTCACAGCTGGGGTGACAGCAATGCAGGCCTTCACCTCTGTCTCAGCATTTCTTCCACTGTTGCTCAGTGCAAGACCAGATGCATCTGCTCCTTTGTCTACTTAGCAGGAAACAAGGCTGTACAGTGCCAGAGTTTCATGTTACACCTTTGCTACCTGGAGAGAGTTCCAGATCCAAAATCCCTGGAAAGACTTGGGTTGACCTAGCTCAGCCAGTTAGGGTCAGAGGCCCAGGGGATTATACAAGATGACTTCTGGAGAGGTATGCCTGGGAAAGGGGTATGGAGCCATGAAGCTGTCTAAACAATGTCTACCCTTTTTCAGTTGGTTGTTAGAAATGGCCTCTTGCTTAGTGACCTAAGTCCACATGGAATGCTGGAGATTGCGCTGCAAAAGGAAGAAGATCCATCTATTTGTCAGTGGGAGTGCATATATCCTTCCTTTGTCAGCAGGCATTCAGCCATCTGGATTTTATATCCTATCAAGATAAAGTAAAAATGACTCAAAAGTGGTTAACATTTAGAGAGCACTTAACATGCCCCAGGTTCTTCCCTAAACGCTTTTATATGGTTAATATCCTTTAATCCTCGCAAGAACCCTATGGTCGATTATCCCCATTTAAAAGAGAGGAAGCGGAAGCCTACAAAAGTGAAGCAACACATCCAAGGTGGACCGACAGTGGTTGGGTGAGGATCCAAACCCCTTGCACTCAGGGTCCTAAGCCACCATGGCTCGTCACCATACTGTCTTGTCAAGAAACTCCTTAGCAGGTACAAAGCTATTTTTAGAAGTTAATATTTGTATTACATGTGACTTCAAAGACAGGTGTCATCAAGATAGCCAATGTGGCACAGGTTTTGGAATCAGACCTGAGTTGGAATCTTGGCTCCAGGGACCTTAGTGTAACCATGCGCAAGTGGTTTACTCACCTTTTAAGTGGGCCTAGACTAAAGGTATTTTCTTCTCAGGATATGTATGCACACTACTGAGCCCTAAAGATGTCATGCTCCCTCATCATCCAGTCAAGTGGACCAGGGGTGAAGGTGGGATTGCTCCTGGGCCTCAAAGTTTGTCACCAGGGGGCGCGCGAGGCCCTCAGCGGAGAGGCGCGTGAGCTTGCGCTCTGGACCTCCGGCGTCTCCTGAGAGACTCAGGCCACGGCGACTCCAGATTGCGCATGCGTGTCTTGGTCCCGCTGTTGTGATTGGCCTTCACACCTCAGACCTGGTATGCGCATGCGCTGTGGCAAAAGGCACGTTGCCTTGGTTAAGATGGCTGCCAAAAGTTTTGCTTCCCGTCTCAGAGGCTCCCGGCACCTTTTGAGTGCCTTCGTGGCCGGAGCTGTAGTGGGCGCCGCGGGAGCCGGGTTCACGGCTGTTCAGTTCCTCCGGAGTCAGGGCGCTGAGGCGGCGTTGGCGGTGAGGGAGCCCGGCGGTAAGTCTGGGGCCGGCTTTTCTTTCCCGGGGTTTAGGGCCCGACTTCTTCCTCGGGCGTGAATCTTGATCCTCGCCGGGCGGCTCTCCATCTGCCTGGCTTTGGCCTCCTCTCTCCACCTTGAGTCTCGCCTGCCTCCTTCACGTACACTTCCTTTCCGTGGAATCTTCATTTTCTCTCCTTCTGCCCCCAGAGTATTTATCACGATTTGTATGTTTTAATGTCTGGGTCCTCCACTAGATTGTTAGCTCCTTAGGAGCTCGGACTGTGTCCAATGTAGTCTCCACCGTGTCCACAGCACGGTACTTGGTACACAATTGCGTTCAATAAGTATGAATGAATGACTAAGTTAACATAGTTTTATCAGATTAGTTAATTGTCCTCATTTTGTCATCGTTCAGATGAAGAATACCTGCCAGCCCTTCTTTAAAGTATATGTCATCACGTTACCAGGGGATACCTTATATTTGATAAAGAAAATGAATTCACGCTCCTTTTTACGCTTTCCCCGACGTGCTAGTTTAACTTGCTCCTTCTGATACTGGGCATTTAGCAAGACACCTCTGATGGCTTGAAGACTAGAGAAGGCATCAAGAGAGGATTATTCTGAAATTGACTTCCAGTTAAACGCGTGCTGGGTTTCCCTCGCTAGGAAAAACGGTACCAGTTTTACCACTGTCTTGCTGCAGCACACGTCTGCTTCAGTACCAGAACATTGAGGAAGAGTGTCAATGAATAATGATCTTTTAAAAAAAATTTAAAAGACTGTGCTTTTGTCCCCTCGCTATTAAAAAGTGATGAGTAGGTAGGCTCTTTCCTGTTCAATCATATCAGTGACAAGTAGTGACGGGAGTTTTTCCTTTACTTCTGTGGTATACACAGTACTTTGTGGGGCAGAGATTTGGAAATTTTATGTGAAAGACCAGTAAGATAAGGTCCTTATTTAAAAGTTAATGAGATAGCTGCAGTTTATCTTGATGTAACTATGCAGTTGATCATAGACAAAGCCAGTATTTTGCCTGTTGTGTCTTTCCTCTGCTTTGTAAGCGTTTGCAAAAATGAGTTGTCCTGGTCCATTAGACTTTTGAGTCAGTCTTTTGTTAAGTCTCACTCCTCTCCCTTTACTTAGAATTTTTTGTTTCTAATAATAGTCGCTATTTCTTATTTTTGTTCTTTTCCCCCTTTTTTCCATTTTTAGGTTCTGCAGAAAAGGCTCTCTTGGAACAATTTGGATTCCCTTTAACTGGAACAGAAACTAGGTGTTACACTAATCATGCTTTGTCTTATGATCAGTCAAAGCGGGTGCCTAGATGGGTTCTTGAACATATATCCAAAAGCAAGATAATGGGTAGGTGGTTAGAAGTAAAGGCATTGATGAAAGATGTTTCCAAATTTAGAACAGGGATTATTGATAATCTCAACCTTTTTTCACATTACCGCGCATTTAGAAAATGATGATGTTTGTATGGCTTACTAGATAAATAGACCCTTCCTGGCAGCCAGGGAGCCCCAGACCCTTCCCAGCTGTCTCAGGGGCTGAGAGGATCTGTATCTTCACACACAAATTGGAGGCTCTGTCATAAATATTGCTGCAGTGAGCACCATTCATTCATTACCTCCACAAATATTTTTTAAGTGCCTACCATGTGTCTGGCACTGTGCTAAGCCTTCGGGATATATCAGTGACCAGAGTAGATGGTCTCTATCCCGCTGTGGCACTTTGAGTTGGGAAGGGGGTGGGTTGACCTATCAAACAAATAATTGTGAATATATAATTACTATTGATAATAACTGTTCTGAAGGAAAAGTGATTGCAAGTTGGATTAGTGTAATTAAGGAACAGTAAAGAATATGATAAGAGATTATAACAGGAGAACCTGATTTTGATTAGCGAGACTTCTCTGAGAAAGTAGCCTGAAGGGGTGGCTGGCTAGGCAGAGGAGTTGAGTGGGCCATGAGATGTGGAGAAGAGCATTCCAGGCAGAAAAAAAAGCACCGTTGCATCTTTGAAGGCCCCAATGTGACGAGTTTTGTTCCTTTAGGGAACTAAAAGAAAGCCAGAGTGGCTGGAGCAAGGGAGAATATGATAGGAAATGAGACTGGAGAGGTAGGCAGGTGTGTAAGTCTGTTCATATGTCCTTATGTCTTGGTAGATTCTTGTAATTAAGATGACCAGATCTTGATATTTAATGTCAAATTGGTTTCTAGATAGATTATTCCAATTTACACTCCCATCATCACTCTTTGTCCTCGTCTCTCCCAACCCTTACCTATAATGAGTATTATTGAGCTTTACAAGTTTAATAGCTGATTTCATTTGTGTTTATTGGTTACCGGTGAGGGTTAATATTTTGTGAATTACTGTTTTTTTGTAGATTAGTCTTACCGTTTTCAGTTGAGATAATTCTTTTTTGAATTGATTTATCAGAGTTCTTTTCTATATTAAGTATATTACCTTTTGTTATAGTTGTTTAAGTCCCATTTTGTTATTTGCCTTTTAGTTTGCTGTGTGGCCCACAAATTGTTTCTTCTCTGCTTTACAATTCATGCTATGCTTATGTATATTAGAATGGTGATGTTAAAATGTGAATGTGTCGTTTCTAGAGTGCAAACCAACCAGCAGAATAGCAGGAAGTTTGGAACGTGCTTGCTGGTGGAGGGAAACTGATGCAGGTGTAAACTTTATCATAGCACCTGAGAGTTGATTATAAGTTTACGTCAAGAGAAATTCTTGATTTAGTCTCAAGTTTAATGAATTTCCTTTAAATACAGAAATATTCCCAAGATATAAGGAACTTTGGCTTTACTAATTTTATCGTGCTCTTAAGTTATCATTTTCAGAGGCATATGAGGAAAGCACTGCATTTCTTATTGTAAATCCTGTGAGCTGTGTACTTTTGAGGCGGTAAAATAATGTTATTTGAGAACAGGAGCAAGATACCTGTGATTACTTGATTTCAGTGTAAAGAGTCTTCTGTTTTCAGTAATGACAGACTAAATTATTCAGACTTACTCTCCTGCTAAAAACAATGAGAAATGTTATTCTCAGTATGTAAAAAGTATAGAGAAAAAAATCTCTAAGAAAGAAGAGGAAGAGAGCCAGCATGATAGTGGTGAATTGCCAGGCCAATATCTGGGTGAAGGCCAGCATCGAGAAAGGTAAGGGCAGTCCTGGCAAACCAAAGCCGCGTTTCTTTTGTTCTGCAGCCTTACAGGGTGAGGGGGACTGAACGCCAGACTCAAGGCTCACCAAGGTAGACTGTCTAAGATATCCTCCCCATATGTTAACCTGGAACCCCAGAGAGCTGCACCCTCGGGGAAGGACGAACCAGCATTAATCTGCCTGTCTACCACAGGGGACTTATAGAAGGTTGTCTTGGCACTGAGCAGGGAAGGGTCAAAAGGAAAATAAAAAGCTTATTCCAGAGAAGTTGAGGCCACAGACTGGCTATGATGCAGACTTGTAGCCCAAAGCCATGTAGCCTGAATAGATCAAGGAACCTTAAGCCCTGAACTTGGTTTAATGTTGTCCCCCACTGGTTTGCCTCCAGACACTTGACAGAAGTAAATTTACATCCTTTCTCAAGGAAGGCATCTTCATCCTAGACCTTTGGAAATTCCTACAAATGTTTTTTCAAGGGCAGTGAGCACCAGGCAAAGATAACCAGGCATACAAGGAAGCGATTCCAATGGTAATGACACTTAGAGAACTTTACTAATACTTGTGCTGTGTTACCAGTTCTTTTTTTCTTTTCTTTTCTTTTTTTGAGGAAGATTAGCCCAGAGCTAATATCTGCCGCCCATCCTCCTTTTTGCTGAGGAAGACTGGCCCTGAGCTAACATCCGTGGCCATCTTCCTCTACTTTATATGTGGGACACCTGCCACAGAATGGCTTGACCTGGGATCCGAACCAGTGAACCCTGGGCCGCAGAAGTGGAACATGCAAACTTAACCGCTGTGCCACCGGGCTGACCCCCAGTTATTTTTTTCTTTATGAAGTGATTCTGACAAGCTATATATTAGATACTTTGAATCTGGGGATCTGATGATTTTAAATTTTCCTTGGGTGAATGAAATGACATTGGAATCAGTGACTTCATTGATCTCCATTTACACTTTTTTGAGTAGCGGCCTGAGTATATTCCATTTTTCCTCATAATTTTTGTAGCTTAACAAGATCTGTCCTAATGACAGTGGAGAATGTAGTGTTAGGATTTGCTGATGTCTACAGTGGCAAACTATTCTTGAGGTATCAGAATATAAATAAAATTGAGATTTCTTCTCTCCCATGTGGTACTCAGATGTTTTATTTCAGGAATTTCTGGATTGAGCTCATAACCTAAATGTTTGTTTTGTCATGGCTTAAGAGGCAGTAAGCAAGATAACAGAGACACTCTCCCCCTGCCCTAGGCTATTCCTGCCCAGAACAAATTGTTTTGTGTCTATATATATCCATTATTTCAGTACATACAAACTTGTCAAATACAGTTGTACAAAATACAGTACATAGAGGTCTTTTTTAAAAAGCAAGAGTTTATTTAGTACCTGAGCTTTTTATACAGTTTAGCTATTTGGTCATTGTTTTTACTTAAATCCTATCCAGGGCATTTTTCCTTTAACTTAAAAGGCCAGAAACAAAAGTATATGAGATAGCTACACTGTATGAAAAGCATTCTTTCCTAGACTAGGCCTTGCTAAATTCAGATGAAGTATCTGAACTATCCCAGGAACTTGAGACATGCATGCAATCACTAACTACTAGCTGCTTAGAGAGATACCAGCCAGCAGCAACCAGCTTGCCTTGCTTAGAGAATCTTGAGGGATGTTTGTCCACTGACAGCTTACCCGTTTTGTGTGTTTTTCTTCAGGTGATGCAGACAGAAAACATTGTAAATTCAAGCCTGATCCCAACATCCCTCCAACCTTCAGTGCCTTAAACGAGGACTATGTTGGAAGTGGGTGGTCACGAGGACACATGGCTCCAGCAGGAAATAACAAATTTTCATCTGTAGGCATATTTTTGGGGAGGGATGGGAATGTGGGGCTGGGATTATGCGTCCCATGGGACTTGTAGATTAAGAACTTAGGAGCCAAACCTTAAAATTTGAGACTTTCCATATTCTATTTTGTATTTTTCTTCCTGACTCTAATTCCGTTTTTTGTTCAGATGCTGAGACATTGTTACAGGTTGAGTGAGGAAAACTAAATGCTGTGTAAAAGGGAACTGGAAAGCCACTAGGAGCTAAAGCTACTAATTTTTATTTTGAAAAATTTCAGACATGTAGAAAAGTTGAAAAGAGTACAGCAGAAATATTTTGACCTGTAGGAAAGTTGAGAAGATAGCACGGCAAACACATTTTAATACATTTACCTTACATATGCATATATATGTATATTAATTTTTTTTAAAACATGGACAGTAAATTGCACACATCATAACACTTCATTCCTAAATAGATCACTCAAGGGATTGTATCATCTAAGAAAGAAGATATTTATATATATGATGAGAGTATCATTATACCAAGAAATATGTGCAAAAGTATTTTTGTATGTGTACAATAATATTGTCTAATATACAATTCATGTGTGCCAAATTGTCCCAAGTATGTCTTTTACAGCTTTTTTTTGATCCAGTATCCAGTCATGAATCACATAGTATGTTTAGTTGTCATATCTTTCTAGTCTCCTTTAATTTAGGATAATTTATCTGCCAGAAAAGGAGAGAAATGTCTTTTATGGCATTTACATTTATTTCATGAAGTGTAGGTGATTATTAATGTTAAGATAGTGGTTCCCAACCTTGGATACTCAGTAGTCACCTGGGGAAGTTTTAAAAAATCCTAATGGCCAGACCTGTAACCCAAAGCAATTAAATTAGAAACTGGGGGGGGTGGAACCCTGGAATCAGTATTTTTAAAGCCCTAAGTTATTCCACCATGCATTCAAGGTTGAGAGCCACTGCTTGAAGAGAAGGTAATTGGTAGCTTTGGCAGTATAGATCGGTGAAAGGAAATACAATGATAGAGCCTTGTATTTATGGGTCAGAAGTGTGAAATAAATGAACACATAGTGGCCAGAAATGCAGAAGAACAAGAAATTTTTCTCTGCCGCTTTTGAACTAATATGTTTGTACTCTCCTACTTAATAAAATTCTTGAAAGTTGACCTTTACCAAGAAACCCTTTGCCAGAGGCTTAAAACCAGAATTTACTCTTTAGTTTTATATTGGAAATGTTTAGTTCTTCGAGACTACATAGGTTTGAATTTTATAAATTATAAAGAAAGCTAGCATACCAAACTACTTATTTTGAATAATCATTATTGAGCTTTCTGTCCTGGAATGGCTCTGGCTTTCATTTATCAAAACAAGTAGTCACTGTAATTGCCTAGAGCTAAAGTATAAATAAGGAACTGTTTTTCTGTGTCTGCTTTGTAAAATCTCTCAAAGAGGAGGACATTTCAGTGCAAGTTACTATTTTAATTTCTTTTCACAGAAAGCCATGGCTGAAACATTTTACCTTTCTAATATTGTGCCACAGAATTTTGATAATAATGCTGGATATTGGAACAGGTGAGGGGTGAGAGTTTTTAAAATGTGATTCTGTGGGAGAATGTACTAGTGTGTCCGTCAACTGTTTCTGTCTTTGTTTTTCCAAAGCTTAAACTACTAAAGGTACGTACTTTGGACTAGGTTTTTCTTTTGCTATATTTCAGGAGTACGGTTTTCTATGGGAGTACAGACTTCAAAACATAGCCAGCCATTTTGATCATGTTTACCACTGATCAGAAGTCAAGTTCTGGAAGAAGCTACTCAAAATATTATTACTGAGGCAATAAAATATTTTTGAATATGTCCAGAGAACACTATATTTTTCTCTCCTCCTTATTTCAAGAATCAAGAGTTGCTGAGCTTTTTTTTTTAAAAAAAAAAAGTTTTGGTACAATTAAACATAACCATTAACCAGTTTTTGATAAAACCTAACTGTAAATTCATCTGGACTTTCTGCGTTTTTTGGATACTTTTTAAGCACTTCTGTCAGGGGGTACTGTCTAAGCATCTGAAACGAGTACTGCTGGAGGTTGTTTCAGGCTATTGTGTTTTCCCCACAGTACTTTGTGGTTTAAAGTAATTAAGAGAGCAGCCCACACTAAAAGAGACTTCAATGATTATTAGTCACGGCCCACATTTATTTCATCTACATACGCTCCCTTTCCCCTGCTCAGATTATTTTAAGCAGGTGAAAAATATATAATTTTATACATAAGTATTTCATAAGTAAATATTTTTAGAAGATAAGGACTCTTTTAAAATATAACACCAGTACTGTTATTGCCCCCGAACAGTTTAATAGTACTTCCTTATTAGCAGTTTTACAATCAGTCTTCAAATTTCCCTGATTGTCTTTAATTTTTTTTTTAATCTGTAGGTTTACCTTCCTCTTTTTTTTTCCCCTTGCAAATTATTTGTTCAAGGTCTAGGATGTTTGTCCTATAGTTTCCTTTCCATCTTCTGGCTGATTGCATACCTGTGGAAACATTTAACATTTTCCTTTACCAAGGGATATATTTTTGGGAGGAAAAATTTACCTTATAATTGGGCATACATACTATAAGATATAATAATGTTGATTTTACTTTTTAGATACAGAAACTGAAGAATGATGACATGCATTGTTATCTCTCATAAATCTCTTCGACTGCAGTATAAGAAAGTGCATATTAAAACTACTTGCCATTTTTATCTAGTAAATTAGCAAAAACAGTTTTTAAGTGATAAGTCCAGTGTTGTAAAGATTGTTGTGAAACTGCTGTGTCATATTTTGGAGTTTATAGAGTAAATTGATACAGTCTCATTAAAAATATTAGTTTGATATATAATCAAGCATCATTAAAATATTTATTCAATAAAGTAATTTTGGCCCTTGAAATTTATCCTAAGGAATTAATACAGTGTTACATTATATAAGAAATGTTAGGATAACTCCAGTTGTCCCACAATAGGAATGGTTAAATAAATAAGGTATAGCAACTTATTGGAATGATATATAATTCTTGAAAAAAGTTTATTTGAGAACTATGACATAGAAAAATAAGAGAAAATAAAACAAAATTTCAGCTTTAAAATGCATGCTAAATGCACATAGGAAAGTGTAGATAGTTATCTTAATTGTGTGATTTTTAAGTCTTTTTGTGCAGTAGGAAACTGGGACAGTCACTGCTTATGTGCTTATAATGTTTGTGCAGTATTCTCTTGTTTACGTTAATTTCTTAAATTCACTATTCTTGGTTTCTTTCCTAGGAAGTTGATATGGTTTGTTTCTTCTCTACATATATTTCTGAGAACATCATACATATTTTTGCCTTGTTTTTCAGAATAGAAATGTACTGTCGAGAACTGACAGAGAGGTTTGAAGATGTTTGGATAGTCTCTGGACCATTGACCTTACCTCACACTGCAAGTGATGGAAAGAAAACAGTTAGTTACCAGGTAGGAACATGTTTTAACATTCAGGCTTATGTTGTTTTTATGGGATTATAATCTCATTCTGTATTCTGTTTTTAATTTCATTTATTCAGTAGTATTTATTGAACACCTGTTGGAATGATTGGCATAGAGGATATAGTGACGGATTAAAAAGCAACCATTGCCTACAAGGAGCTCACAGTTTATAGACATGCTGTTAATGAATTACCTTAAATTGGGATATGCTGTAATAGAGAGAAATACATGAGTGAAGTGGAGTGACGAAAGGCTGACTAGCTCTATTTGTGTGAGCTGGGAAGACTTAACAGAGGAAGAGACTTTTGAGCTAGATCTTGACAGGTGAGTAAGAGTAAAATGTGTCAGGAGGGGAGCATGGAAATTCCAGAAGATGGAACAGTGTGAGCACAGGATATTCGTCATCAACAGCGTAGTTCTGGGGTTTAGGTATTGTTGATAAAGACTTGAGCTTATGGTTCAAGAAAGTATGGGTGGCTCAGGAGGGATGAGGATTTCTACAACAAGTAAGACAGGGCCCAGATAATAGAGGGCTTTGTATTCCATGAAGACTTGAATTTTCATGTTTAGACACTGAGAAGTCATAGATTTGTTTTAAACACGAGAGACAATTTATTTGTTTTGGGTTTTATAAAAAGTATTCTGGCAGCACTATGTAGAGAGGTAGGTGAGGACGGGGATGTTGGAAGGAGAGGTTTGAGGCACGGAGGTGAATTGGGACATTACTGCAGCAGTCCTGTGGAAACAGACATGGCTGAACTCACGCAGTTGCGGTGAGGATGAATAGAGAAATACAAGAAAGAGGAACCATGAATTAACTTGTTGGATGAAGAAGAGGAAAAAGTTAAGGATAACATCCAGATTGCAATGAGTAAGGGGAGGAAAACTTTTAGATACTTGGATTTTTTAAAAAGAAGATTTTTTACATGCAAGATATTTGAGAACTTTATAGACTGAAGGAAAGAGAGAATAAAGATATAAGAGAGTATAATTAGTGGTGTGAGAGCTTTAGACATCTATTGTTGATGTCTAAAATTGAGGATTCTGCCAAGAGGGTGGCTGAACTGATGTACTGTGAGATCTACATAGGGTGGGAAATGAAGTGAAGTGAGGAGGAACAGGTGATAGCGTACGTGAAAAGAGAGGGATTGAAGGACTGCCCAGTAAGGTCAAAGAGAAGATGTATTTGGAGGGAGCACCTGGCTCAGCTCCAGGAATAAAGTAGATATTTAATAGATGCTGGTTAGGTTAAATGATTACTTAAGAAAGCCTGTGATAAAATTGAGTGACCTGAGAAAACAGATTTAAGAAAGCAAAAACAACTTTAAGGTGTATTCTGTCCCACTTAACTTGCTTATTATCAACCGCTCTGGATCAGATGTGCAGTGATATGTAAGTATCCAAAGTGTTCACATAGGTGCTCACACCCTCAGAATATTCCAGCAGTTCTTATGGGAGGGAAGGAGTGGCAAAGGAGTCAGTATTTTAAAAAGATTAATTTATCTCTTCTGATCAACTTGCTAACTTAATTTTAGTATTTTTTTGTAATGTTAGAAGAAAAAAATAGCTTAAAGCTCCCTGTATTCTCTTATTTTTCAAATATTAGTTATTCTTGAGCTTTGTTAAATTCTCTTTACTCTTACCATTGAAAAAGAGGTTCTCCTAGCTTTGACTTCTAAATGTCAAGTGATCAAATTACAGTTATGAGTGTGCCTTGTTTTCATAAAATTGCAAAATTTATGTGACTAACTTACTGTGTAGAAGAAAATTCATACAAAGTTTAAAAGGAAAAATTAACTATCATTAAATTAAGAGCATTTCACTAAACAGTTTTTTTGTGTGGATACTTCTGTTAAATATGTGTTGGCCAAATGCTATAGTGGAAAGTATATTGTTTTTCTTAAGTTGGATATAATTTTTCAAAATATAACTTAGAAAAATGTTATATATCTGCCAGCTCGTTCTGCTGAAAGGGCCTAGAAGTGGTGATAGGTTACTAGCAGTGAGTGTACCTTGAGACCAGATCTTGGTTTCTAAAAAAAACGTTTCCTGCTGAAAGAACTCAGCATGTGGAAAAGTGGCTGATTCCCTGGATGGTACAGAGAACTACAAAATGGAACATCTTGTGCCAGAAAGCAAGGAAGTGCTCAAACAAATCGTGGGGACGTGTCAAAAGGACACAGAAAGTAGCTTGAAGGAACTCCAACTTACTGTGTCTGGGACTATTTGGTATCAAAATAAAATGGACTATAAACCTGTTCAATTAAATAAGAATCCGTACATTTAATAAGTAAATAAATACATGGGTGTAAAGGAACTTCTACGTCTTACCATAGAATGTCAACTAATAGATTTATAATAATGAAAGAGTTAAATCATTTTGCAACCATCATGGTAATAAGTGATTCGGACAAGAGTTATCAGTGCATGCTAAAAATAGTGCAAGTTTTATGAGGAATAGGACATTTATGTAGTTAAAAGAATCTCCCCTCAAATTATTAGTAACAAAGCGAGAAATGATAACTTTGTAGTGGAGAAACTCCTCCTTAACAAAGTGATCAAGGTTAATATTGCCAGTAATGGGACTTACTGATAAGCTGCACTTCCTGGTGTGATGCACTAAGGCTACGATATTGCTTCTGTGATATTTCTGCCAAAAAAGCATAGCATTGAATCTCATCATGCAGAAATAGCAGACAAACTCCAGTTGAGGGACATTCTGTGAAACAGCTGACTTGTGTTCTTCAAAAATGTTAGTGTTGTAAAGGACAAAGGCCGAGAAGCTAACTGTTCCAGATTAATGGAGACTAAAGAGTCATGAAAACAAAATGTGTGATCTTAGATCAAATAAACAAAAGTTGCTGAAAAGGACGTTATTGGGACAATTGGCAGCATTTGAGGGCTGTAGATGAGATAATTGTATTTTATCAGTGTTAAATTTCCTGATTTTGAAAATCGTACTGTGATTATTTAAGTGAATGTCTTCTCTTTTAGGAAATACATCGTGAAGGATGTGTCTAGGACTTAGTTTCAAAAGGTTTAGGGAAAGCAAAAGAGAGTGGTAAAGCATGTTGGGCAAAATGTTAACAGTTGGCAAATCTGGGTGCAGGGCAGACAGGTGTTCTTTGTGCTATTCTTGCAAATTCTAAATTTGCAATTAATTCAGAATGAAACAAATACATATATATATTTTAATATATCTTTTCTATGCTAGAATTCTTTTTACACTGGAATATATAAAACTAACCACTAAAAAGCCTTACCTTCTCCTAAATAGTTTATCAGCAAATGATATTAAAGCATATTCAAGTAGCCTTAAAGAGAGTTTTAAAAGGGACCTGTCAGCTCTCCTTACCCTAATTAGTGTCATGGTGATGAAATGTTGAGAGCTGTCGAGATCAGCTTCCTGAAGAGTATACTTTGAATAGTAATAGTTTTGTTTTTTGTTTTTATTTTACAGCTTTATTGGTCTTAGGTCTTTTCTTTCAGATTCTGGGCCTCTGAACCTATATCATTAATTTTCTATGTCTGTGTTAGTTTATAGGATCTATTCATGTTCACACTGGCAAATCTTTAATTCAGCAAATCTTCAAGCACCTGTCATGTGGGAGGAATGTATATAGAATTGTAAATGAGATGCCTCAAACTACATTCTTGATTACTTTCTCCCTTCTTTCCTGTATTTTACATTCTAGGAGTCATCTCTCTCTCTTTCTCTCAATTTCTTTGAGTCAACAACTTTTATCAATTCTCTTTCTTAACTTTTACTTAGATTTTACTGAAGCTCTGAACACCTGTAGCATTGCAGAGGCCTCCAGTGAGTGTCTCTGCCTCCAATTCTTTTGGTTCCAATCTATCTGGAGTCCAGAAATCATGACAGAGAAAGTATACATTTTTACTTTTCTCATCTTCAAAACCATCAGAAATAATACCAAAAGAACAGGAAAAGAAACATCATTTATACTGAAATCAGGAAATGTCTGTATTCTTATATCAAAGAACTTCCAATAATATCTAAAAAATACAGTACCTTTGGACTAAATTATAAAAGGATATTAATTTGACATGTCTTCTCTTATCAAAGCATGGGGCAGGGTACTTGAGTTAGTAAGGAAGTTGCAGAAGGGTCCCACCAGTAGCAGGTCACACGAGAAACTTCTTGTGCCCTACTTGGAGTTTATCCCTTTACCTTAGAATAATAGGACTGGCAAGGTGATTGTAGTCATGAAAAGCACAGATTTCATGTCAGATCTGGCTCGTATCTTTGTTTTTATAAATACTTGCATTTGGTCAGTTTTATTGGCAAAATTTGGATAATAATAACATTTGCCTCATTGGGTTATTAGGACCATTGTTTGCTTGGTACCTGGCAAATAGTAAATGTTCAGTAAATGTTAGCTGCTGTTATTTTATTCTTTTGGAGGCTGACTCAAAAAATCTCAGCAAGATTAGATCCCTGAAGAAAATGAAATGCCATCTACAAAGTGTTGAGGTAAAAAGATGTGACCCAAGAATTCATTACTCAGATTTGTTGTCATTAACACATCAAGTTAATGATAGAAAGGTGATCTCTCAATATGTTAAAACTTCAGAAATATAGCTACCTATGTACCCTTCCTGAAAGTTACTTTAGATGTAATCCAGTTAATTGAAAGATGAAACAAATAATAAAGAATTCACAACATGGGAAAACTTTAAACAGTGAATCCATTTATGGCATTGTCTTTTTTTTTAAAAAAAATTTTTATTAAGATTATGATAGTTTACAGTCTTGTGAAATTTCAGTTGTACATTATTGTTAGTCATGTTGTAGGTGCACCACTTCACCCTTTGTGCACTCCCCCCACCTCCCCTTTCCCCTGGTAACCACCAATCAGTTCTCTTTGTCTATATGTTTAACTTCCACCTATGAGTGGAGTCGTGCAGAGTACATCTTTCTCTCTCTGGCTTATTTCACTTAACATAATACCCTCAAGGTCCATCCATGTTGTTGTGAATGGGACGATTTTATCCTTTTTTATGGCTGAGTAGTATTCCATTGTGTATATATACCATATCTTCTTTATCCAATCATCTGTTGATGGGCACTCACGTTGCTTCCATGTCTTGGCTATTGTAAATAATGCTGCGATGAACATAGGGGTGCATGGGACTTTTGGAATTGCTGATTTCAGGTTCTTTGAATAGATACCCAGTAGTGGGATGGCTGGGTCATAAGGTATTTCTATTTTTAATTTTTTGAGAAATCTCCATACTGTCTTCCATAGTGGCTGCACCAGTTTGCATTCCCACCAACAGTGTATGAGGGTTCTTTTTTCTCCACAACCTCTCCAACATTTGTCACTTTTTGTTTTGGATATTTTTGCCATTCTAACAGGTATAAGGTGATATCTTAGTGTAATTTGGATTTGCGTTTCCCTGATGATTAGTGAGGATGAGCATCTTTTCATGTGTCTATTGGCCATCCGTATATCTTCTTTGGAGAAATGTCTGTTCATGTCCCCTGCCCACTTTTTGATCAGGTTGTTTGATTTTTTTGTTGTTGAGCTGTGTGAGTTCTTTATATATTATGGAGATTAACCCTTTGTTGGATATATAACTTGTAAATATTTTTTCCCAACTAGTGGGTTGTTTTTTTGTTTCAATCCTGTTTTCCCTTGCCTTGAAGAAGCTCTTTAGTCTGATGAAGTCCCATTTGTTTATTCTTTCTATTGTTTCCCTCGTCTGAGGAGTTACGGAGTCCGAAAAGATTCTTTTGAAACTGATGTCAAGGAGTGTACTGCCTATAAAACAGTGAATCCATTTAAACATAGAGTGAAGTCTGATAATTACTTTTACAAAACATTGCAATAGACATTATTCTTGAAATAAAGCTACCCAGTGTATGAAATGTAATGATTTTATAATAGACAAAGATAAAAATCAAAGAATGTGCCAACAGCAACTAGAGGATTACAGGGGAAGTGGAGAGAGAGGAGCAGCAGTCTAAGTGGACTGATTTCTTCGTCTTCCATAGGGGCTGTCTGCACACTGTTTCAAATCAAGCTGGTGGCAATAGAGAAGATGCGTGCATATGTAAAATTATAAAGTGAACACTAGTAGGACCAATTCTCTCCCCTAACAAAACAAAGCAAAACAAAAACAAAGACTGTATAGCAAAAGATAGAAAACTAAGAAACTTTAAAATAAGATGACAGGGCAATTATATAACAATAAATGCAAATGTAAGATACTCCATTATTGAAAGTAAAACTCTCAGATTGGATCAGAAAATTAAAGCCAACTAATTAATCAACTCAGAAAGATTAAAAGTTAAAAAAATGGGTAAAGATAAACCAAGCAAATCTAAAACAAAAAGTAAACTGGGATTATTATATTACTATTACACAGTGTTGTGTTCTAACTGCTATGCTTGTGTGCAAGCAGTTGCGTAGCATCAGCGTACATAAAAGCAAGTACTGGTGTAAATACTACAAAAAGAAACTGGATTAGAGTAATATTGGGAGGTTTCAATGAGCGTCTTTCAGTTTTGGACAAATATTAGGTGAAAAATACTCATTTATACACATTGTCCATACTTCAGGCCACAGAGAAGCCTCAAATTTCAAAAAGTAAAGTAGCATAGGAGTTATCTCTTTCAGGAAGGCTTTCACTGATGAAATGACCTAGGCTTATTCCTAGCTTATTGTGCATGTTCACTGTTATCGAATGCCTTTTAAAACATCTAGATGTCAAACATTGATAGATCGTATGTTTTTCCAATTTAATCTTTATTATAGTGAATTATGCATATAGTCTTTTTATGTGATGTAAAATATATATAACAAAATTTACTATAGAATTCCACAGCATTAAGTACATTGACATTGTTGTGCAATCATCACCACCATTCATCTCCAGAACATTTTTATCTTCCCAAACTGAAACTCCGTATTTGTTAAACAGTAACTCCTCATTCTCCTTCCTCCTGGCCCTTGGCAACCACAAATCTACTTACTATCTGCATGAATGTAACTCTTCTAGGTACCTCACATAAGTGGAATCGTACAGTATTTGTCCTTTCGTGTCTGGCTTATAATGCCTTCAGGGTTCATCCATGTTGTAGAATGTGTGAGAATTTCCTTCCTTTGTAAGGCTGAACAGTATTCCATTATATGTATATACCAAATTTTGTTTATCTCTTGATGAATGTTTTCCACCTTTTGGCTGTTGTAAATAATGCTGCTATGAACATTGATGTACAAATATGTGTTTGAGTCCCTGCTTTCAGTTCTTTGGTGTGTATACCCAGAAGTGAAATTGCTGGATCATATGGTAGTTCTGTGTTTTAATTTTTTGAGGAACTGTTTTCCATAGTGGACGTACCATTTGACATTCCTACCACGAACAAATAGAGCCTTAATGTTAAACCACTCTTGCAATTTTAAAATATCTTACCTGGTTTTGGCTCTTTTGCCAGTAGTTCAGGAATTGCTGTTATATTGCTGTCTGTAGCTAGAGCCAGGGCCTCCAGGTTGCATTATTCCTGATGGCCCCATTTACTGTGAAGTTGGCATAGCCCTCAGCCTCAGCTGGGGCACAGAGTTTTGTAGCCAGAGCAAGGGCATTAATGAATAGAAGAGAAGGTGACAAAGATTAGGCAGAAGCCTGTCTTTGAATAAACTTAGTAGATTTGGACTCTACTTAGTAAGACTGGTACCATGTTCAGGGTAATACCTCTGTCTGAGTTTCCCTGTATATTAGTGTTATATGTCACTATGCTCTTTGGACTGTGATCTAGCTGGTAGATTACCCGTTACAACACAATTCCATGAAATAGTGAGGCCAATTTGGGAGATTTCCTTTGTTTTGTGGTTTTTTATGGACCTCAGTTGCAAAGGGTTGCTGAGTTATCACACTCAGTTTATGGCACATTATTGTCATTGATTCCTATTAGATTTCTCTTGATATTTTTATATTTCTTGTATTCACCTTCTGCTTCATTTCTCACTCCCCAACCATTTACTGTGTGTCTTTGTGTGTTTTTTTCTTTAAAATCTTGAGAGAAGTAAAGACTTCCTAATCATAATCCTACTAATCAGGAAAGTCTTCTGATTGAAGAATCTGCTAGAGAAGCCCACATGTTTCTGGATTTAGGAGACACTGCTCTTTTTGCTGTCAGAAGGCGTTTATTGAATGACTACAGGCATACGTGGAGATACTGCACATTTGGTTCCAGACCACCACAGTTGGAATATGGCCATAAAGCGAGTCACAACTTTTTTGGTTTCCCAGGGCATATAAAAGTTATGTTTACACTATATTGTAGTCTGCTGAGTGTACAATGGCATTATGTCTAAAGAAACCATGTACATACCTTAATTAAAAAATACTTTATTGCTAAAAAATGCTAACCATCATCTGAGCCTTCAGAGATTTGTAATCCTTTTGCTGGTGGAGGGTCTTGCCTCGATGCTGGTGGCTGCTGACTGATCAGGGTGGTGGTTGCTGAAGGTTGGGGTAGCTGTGGCAATGTCTTAAAATAAGACAACAATGAAGTTTGCCGCGTTGGTTAACTCTTCCTTTCATGAATGATTTCTCTGTAGCATGCGATGCTGTTTGATAGCATTTTACTCACAGTAGAACTTCTTTCAAAATTGGCGTCAGTCCTCTCAAACCCTGCCACTACTTTATCAACTAAGTTTATGTAATATTCTAAATCCTTTGTTGTCATTTCAACCATCTTCAGAGCATCATCACCAGGACTAGATTCTTGGGTCTGGCTCTGTGGTGCAGTGGTTAAGTTCATGCACTGTGCTTCAGCAGCCCGGGGTTCACTGGTTTGGATCCAAGGTGCGGACATGGCACTGCTTATCAAGCCATGCTGTGGCAGGTGTCCCACATATAGAATAGAGGAAGATAGGCACAGATGTTAGCTCAGGGCCAATCTTCCTCAAAAAAGTAAATAAAAAAGAAATCACCTTGTTTTCTCATCCATGTGAAGCAACTCTTCATTCATTAAAGGTTTGTCATGAGATTGTAACAATTCAGCCACATCTTCAGGCCCCACTTCTAATTCTAGTTCTCTTTCTCTTTCCACTATATCTGCAGTAGTTCCTCCACTGAAGTCTTGAATCCCTCAAAGTCATCCATGAGATTTGGACTCAACTTCTTCCAAACTCCTGTTAATGTTGCTATTTTGACCTCTTGCCACGAGTCACAACTGTTCTTAATGACATCTAGAATGGTGACTCCTTTCCAGCAGGTTTTCAATTTACTTTGCCCAGATCCATCGGAGCAATCACTGTCTATGCAGCAATAGCCTTATGAAATATATTTCTTAAATAATAAGACTTAAAAGTCGACGTTACTCCTTGCTCCCTGCCCAGCAGACTAGATGTTGTTAGCAGGCATGAAAACAACATTGATCTCACACATCTCCATCAGAGCTCTTGGGTGACCAGGTGCATTGTCAATGGACAGTAATATTTTGAAAGGCATCTTTTTTTCTGAGCAGTAGGTCTCAACAGTGGGCTTAAAATACTCAGTAAACCATGTTGTAAACAGATGTGCTGTTATCCAGGCTTTGTTGTTCCATTTATAGAGCACAGGCAGAGTAGATTTAGCATCATTCTTAACAGTCCTATGGTTTTCGGAATGGTAAATGAACATTGGCTTCAACTTACTCACCAGCTGCATAAGCCCGTATTGAGAGAGTCAGCCTGTCCTTTAAAGCTTTGAAGCCAGACACTGATTTCTCGTCTCTAGCTATGAAAGTCCTAGATGGCGGCGTCTTCTAATGTAAGACTGTTTTATCTACATTGAAAATCCACTTTGTTATTTGATGTAGCCCCTTCATTAATTATCTTAGCTGGCTCTTCTGGATAACTTGCTGCAGCTTCTACATCAGCACTTGCTGCTTCCCCTTGTGCTTTTATGTTATAGAGAGGGCTTCTTTCCTTAAACCTCATGAACCAATTTGTGCTAGCTTCAGAGTTGTCTTCTTCAGCTTCCTCACCTCTCTCAGCCTTCAGAGAATTGCAGAGAGTTAGGGCCTTGTTCTGGATTAGGCTTTGGCTTAAGGGAAAGTTGTAGCTAGTTTGATCTATCCAGACTACTAGAACTTTCTCCATATCAGCAATAAGGCTGTTTTGCTTTCTCATCATTTGTGTGTTCACTGGAGTAGCACTTGTAATTACCTTCAAGAACTTTTCCTTCACATTTACAACTTGGCTATCTCTTTGGCATGAGGCCCTGTCTCGGCTTTCGATATGCCTTCCCCATTAAGCTTACTCATGTCTAGCTTTTGATTTTTTTTTTTTTGAGGAAGGTTAGCCCTGAGCTTACATCTGCTGCCAATCCTCCTCTTTTTGCTGAGGAAGACTGGCCCTGAGCTAACATCCGTGCCCACCTTCCTCTACTTTATATGTGGGACGCCTGCCACAGCATGGCTTTGCCAAGTGGTGAATAGGTCCACATCCGGGATCTGAACCAGCAAACCCCCTGCCACTGAAGCGGAGCATGTGAACTTAACCGCTGTGCCACCAGGCTAGCCCCTAGCTTTGATTTAAAGTGAGAGATGTACAAGTCTTCCTTTCACTTAAGCACTTAGAGGCCATTGTAAGGTTATTAATTGGCCTAATTTCAATATTGTGTTTCAGGGAATAGGAAGGCCTGAGGAGGGGCAGAGAAGGAGGAGAACGGCTGGTTGGTTGGTGGAGAGTAGTCAGAACACACATTTATTTAAGTTCACCGTCTTATATTGGTGCAGTTCGTGGTGCCCCTAAACAGTAATAATAGTAACATCAAAGATCACTGATCACAGATCACCATAACAAATATAATAATAATGAAAAAGTTTGAAAAATTGCGAGAATTACCAAAATGTGACACAGACACAAAATGAGCAAATGCTGTTGGGAAAGTAATGCTGATCGAATTACTCGACGCAGGGTTGCCACAAACCTTCAATTTTGTAAAAGACGTGCAATAAAACGAGGTGTGCCTGTATTTGTGCAGACAAAACTTAAGCTCCAGGCCTGGCTGCTGCCTAAGCAGACTTCGCAAGGACCAGAGCCATTCTTTGATTCCTAACTTATGGGTGTTGTTAGATGCTGACCCAGACACCAATCTTTCTATCTCTGTTCTGAGCTTTTGGCTTTGACTATCATGGACTTGCTAATAGGGGGTGTGAGAAGTGACAATCAGGGTGTTTTGTATGTTTATACATAAAAAAACATGAGTTTATATACACTCATGAACCTATGATTTCTAAGGTTCTTTTTTTTTCTCTTTCTCATCCACAGACACTTAGAGATAGGTGCCTTTCTATTAATTGTAAAGCTTTTGAATCTATTTTTCATGAATTATATCTTGTTAGAAGTTGTGAAATTAGATACTTAAATATCGTTTAATCTTGATGCTTTTTTTCCCCCATAGCATTGAAGCCGTAATTGCCAAACAATCTTTTAATGAGCCTTGAATTTAAACTTTAAAAATTTATTGTTATGGGGGCCAGCCTGGTAGTATAGCAGTTAAGTTCACACGCCCTGCTTCAGCAACCTGGGGTTCACTGGTTCAGATCCTGGGCGCAGACCTATGCGCCGCTTATCAAGCTGTTCTGTAGCAGGCATCCCACGTATAAAATAGAGGAAGATGGGCACAGATGTTAGCTCAGGCCAATCTTCCTCAGCAAAAAGAGGAGGATTAGCAGGGGATGTTAGCTCAGGGCTAATCTTCCTCAAAAAAAAAGAAAATTGTTGTTATGGAGCTATATGTGCATGGTAATGAAACCGTTAAACCTTAAAACATTGAACTACATGACATCGTAATGAAATTCAAATAGCATAAGAGGATACAAGATGAAAAGTTAAAATCTCCTGCTTCTGGTCCCAATCCCACTGGCTAGTTTTCTAGTTCTTCTGGTGGTTATTTCTATATCTCAGAGTAATGGGTGCTAAACTATATTTCTTAACTTTGATTTGACAATTTTTAACAGTCTCTTTTGGTGCTTTCTCTGTGAAATATATGAAATTTGTTTAGCTCACTTCACACACTGTTCTAATCTCTGCTAGTCACATTTTTAGTTCTTCTGTTGGTAAACTGTATATCATATACTTTACATAGTATACTTCAACCTTTACTTCTTGATCTATCACTTATATATTATCAAGGTTTATAGCTTTTACATTTGTATTTGCTAACTACACTTTAGTTTGAGCTTTGCCTACAGCAAAGGTTGTAAACATAGGCCTCCTAGGGTACATCTAGCCCATAGAGATATTTTATTTGGTTCACATAGTATCTTGTTTTTTAATTAGTTGGTAATGTTTAAATTGGGAGATTTCACATAAATCCAAATTTTAGCTTCTTTTAAAAAAATGAGATGACTCGATCACTCTTGGATATATTCCCATGGGCACCATTCACTAGGTGAGAGTTGGCAACTTTCTCCATAGATTGAGCACATGTTCTTCAATTCCCCATAATCCTCATCTGGCCTATTTGATCCCTTTACATTTCCTGTCTAGCCCTTGTTGGTCTTTGTGTTTTATAATCCTGAGTCTATTGAAAATATAAAACCAGCATTTATAGTATTATGAATGTATAAGTAGAATATTTGGGCCTGTAAAGAAGTAGATATAATACTATATCATTAAGTCTCTGCCACTTGAGAGAGAAGTATTAACCACAAGCAACAAAAAACTGAGAAGTAGAAAATAAAGGTGGCAGTGTCTTATAATTGCTATTTTGAAAAACATAATGATAAGCTTTTACTTTCTAATTCAGATCATTTAACCTTACCATCATACTATTTTTTAAAAAGGTAAATCAGTGTCTTGAAGACATCATTCTTGGAGCCTTCTGGTCTCTGTTTTAATTTGGACTACTTGTTTCCTCCCTTCCATCCCTTCTTTCCTCCCTCCCTTCTTCCTTTCATTCAACAAATATTTATTAAGTTCCCACTGTATACTTGGCACTGTTCTGAGTGTTTCTGATACAGCAGTGAACAAGGCTGTATGTTATGTGGAGCTTACATTATAGTGGAGTAGATATACAATAAACAAAATGCCATATAAAAAAATAAAACATGGTAAAGGCTTGTGGTGGGAGTGGAAAAGAAAGATAAGGTAGGCTACTAAGGGGAAGTGACAATGAGCAGAAACCTAAGTGAAATGAAGGAGTAACCTGTTTGAAGAGTTTGCCAGCAAGCACAAAGACACGGGTGAGATTTAGCTTGGCATGTTCAAGGAACAGCAAGAACGCCAGTGTGACTAGAGCAGAGTGTGCACTGAGGAGAAGTAGGTAAATCAGAGAGGGAGGCAATGGGAAGAAGTCTGGGTTGTGTTGAGATGAGATGCTCTTGTAGGGTTTGGATCAGGACGATGGTATAATCTATGACATTTTTAAAGCCCAATTTGGCTGCTGGATGTAAAGAATGGAAGAATACGCAGACTACTTAAGGCGTTAATGGAGTAGTCAAAATGAGAAATAATAATGACTTGAACAGGATAGTGGTGGTAGAAATGGTGAGAAACGGTCTGATTTAGCATGTGCCTTGCAGGTAGAACTGATAGGACTTCCTAATGGATTAGTTGTAGAGTAAGAGAAGAAGAGTCAAGGATAAAACTTAGGTTTTTAGTCTGAGATGAAGACCAGAGAGGAGCAGACTGTGTTTTGGCTGTGTAAATTTGAGATTATTTGATGTCCAAGTGGAGATACTTACAAGTGGAGTAGGCAGGCTATGAGTTTGGATCTCAGAGGAGAGGTTGGAAGTGGAGATTTGCAGGGGAGTGGTCAGCACAAAGATGATGTTTAATGCTGTAATGAAATCATGTAAGTAACTATAGAAGGGAGAATAGATCTGAGGTCTGAACCGTGGGGTACTCCGACATTTAGAGGTTGAGAACAGGAGGATCCAGCAAAGGAGACAGAAGGAGCAACCTTTGAGGTAGGAGGAAAATCAGGGGAGAGTGGTGTCCCGGAAGCCAAGTGAAGAAAGCATTTCAAGGAAGGAATGATGAGCTGAGAGCTGATCATTGGCAAACTCAGTAAGCTGTGTTAGTTTTAAGTCAGCTGCGCGTCTGTCGTTGTTTCTTTTCATTACACTCCTAGCTTAGGTACACTTTATCTTGACACCACCCCTCCTTAGATTCCTTTTTTTCCTGTTGTTGGAGTACATCCTCAGATTCTTTCTGGAAGAGTCATTGGATGGCAATGTCTAAGTCCTTGCTTGTCTGAAAATGTCCTAAAACTCTGGCAGTGAGACTCAGGAATCTGCATGTATGACAGGCTCTCTAGAGCAATTTTGTAGACACCTTAAGGTTTGAAAACCATTTCTTTAGAAAGAATTTTCTTAGTTTCATCCTGGAGGCAGGACAAAGGCCTGCTACCTTTGTTGGTTGCACAGTAATTCTGTAGATGGGTTTTTCAGTCTCATCTTGATTTTTGACATCCTTTACTTAGTGGAGCACAACTTAAGGGGCTGTGAAAGTCTTAGTTTTGGCTCCTTCCTCTTTGTTTTGTCTAACAGTGTCATCATATCCATCTTCCGGAAGGTCAGGGCTCTTCTTAGTCCAGTAATATACTACTCTGTCATTCTCAGCACTTTCATGAATGTGTTTATACCTGTTTACTGCCTGTGTATATATATTTTTTTACTTGAAGGGAGGGAAGAGCAAAAGCCTGGACTCAGGTTGTCATCTTAAACTGGAAACTCACTTTAATCTTTATTCATTAGTTTTTTGCACAGCCTTAGCAAAGCAAGTTGATACTTTTTAACATTTTATTTTGAAATAATTTCAAATTTATAGAAATGTTACAAGAACAATAGAAAGAACTCCCCTATATCTTTTCTTAGATTCATTAGTTGTTAACGTTTTGCAGCATTTGTACCCCCCATGCATACACCTATTTTTATTATTTTCTGAACCATTTGAGAGTTAGTTGCAGATATCTTGTTCCTTTTCTGCTAAATACTCCATTCTCTCACATAACCACACTATAATTAGCAAATTCATGAAATTCAACATATAAGAATATTATGCAGTATACAGTCCATATTCAGATTTTGCCAATTGCTCCAATAATGTCCTTCATGCCATCTTTTTTCCCTGATTTAGGATGCAATCCAGGATCATGCATTGCATTTAGTTGTGATGTCTCTTTAGTCTCCTTTAATCTGGAACAGTTAGTTCCTCAGCCTTTTTGTCTTTAATGACGTTGACATTTTTGAAGAATACAGGCTAGTTGTTTTGTAGTATGTTCTTCAAATTGGGTCTGCCTGTTGTTTCTTTATTAAATTCAGTTATGTTTCTGGCAGAACACCTTAGCACTGATCTTGTGTGCTTCTCAATGTATCACATCAGGATGCACATGATGTCAGTTTGTCCTGTTATTGATGATATTAACTTCGATCACTTGATTAAGGTGGTGTCCTCCAGATTTCTTCACTGCTGTGTTACCATTTTCCCCTTTGAAATTAATCAGTAATCTGTGGAAATACTTTGAGACCATCTAAGTATTTTTTTCCTCTTCAAACTTTTACTCACTAGGTCTTAGCATCCATGGATGATTCTTGCCTGAATCAGCTATTGCTACTTTAGTTGCTAAGTGACGATCTTCTAATTCTTACTCCTTCTACATTTATTACTTGACATTCTACTGTAAGGAAGAGCTTTTCCTTCCTATTTATTATCAGTGTGAACTCATGGGCTTTTATTTTATTCACTGAGTTCTAATCAGTTTACTGAGTATTCCTTTTGATCCTCAAATTGTCCCAGATTCAGCCAGCAGGAGCTCCTTCAAGCTGTCTCCTGTGTCTTTTTGACTCGTCTTCATCATGTTTTTAGCACTTCCTGCTTCCTGACATAACACGTGATGTTCCATACTCATCTTGGCCAAACTCTGAGGTCAGCCATTTCTCTAAGGAGCCATGATTCCTTTTATTGGTGGGGAGATTGGTATTTAGAAACCAAGATCTGGATGACAAGTTGATTCTTGAGAGCTCGGTCTGCTGTTTGGCTTGTTATGTGTGTTCACCACATTTATTTTTAGCCTTTTATAGTGGTGGAGAGCCCCAAGGAACATAGTACACAAATTCTATTGCCTTTAGTGGCTCACTGTTAGGAAGGCATTTTTTCTCCATCTTCAATGTTCCTGTGTTTTTTGAGAAGGAGATTTATAGACCCTGGTCATAAGAAAACAATTAACTGTGTTTGTGTGTTGTGTACGTGTATGTAAGGTTGAATGTTGATAGGAATCTGTATCCTTGGAGAGGCATATAGTTTTTCATCTTTCTTGGAATCACATCAAAGTGACATCTACTTTTATATATTTATGTTTTTCACTAACAGTTTCTCTGTAATAATATGGCTTTTGTTAGATTTGGCATTATTTTTCAGATCAAACTTGATTTCAGGTGGAATTTTAAACTTAAGAATCTTTGGTATATCTATTAACATGAAAGCAAAATATGATCCTTTAGTAAATTAAACTGAAAACATTGTCTCAGAGCTTGCCATTTTAAGAATGAAGGTGGGCTAAAAATTTTATATGTATGCATACACATATAAACACATATAAACATGGGAGGCAAAGCTAGGCAAGGGGAGGAGATAGGAAAATGTAGGATATGTGCTGAGAAATGATAAGTTCCTCAGATAGTGGGATTAGAACATTCATGTGGGAAAGGAGACAAAAATGAAAGGAACAAGTGGTTGGGGCCCAGTGGCAGAAACCTTGAATGCCCAGCTAAAATGTTCAGGCTGTTTTCTAGTAATTCATAATAAGACAGTTACGGATAAATCCATGTCCTTAGTGATGCTGAGAAAGAGGACACAGCCTTATCCAGCCCTAGAGACCAGTTTGTTCCTCTCAAGGAATAAATGTTTGAATTGTGAATTCCTGTTTCCAAGGGAATGTCTTGCAATTATATATGGCAGTTCAGAATGCCTGGAAAGTGTTTTGTTTTCTCAGGTCCAGCCATTTAATATTTATTGCTTGTTTACAACTACACCCTGAACCTTATTTTAGGAGAATGTAGCTAATAAAAACAAGGGTATTTATTTAGTTTTCTCTCTAGGCTTTGAAGCATATTTGTGCATACTTTGGAGGAAGTGAAGCAAATGAACTGATGTTTATTGAGAGCCATATATACCACACAGTATGTCAGTAGCTTTATACATGCTATCTCAATCAGTCCTCAGAAACCGCCCTTACAGAAAAGTAGTGGCAGTCTTCTATTTTATACGAAGGAAATTGAGGTTTTGAGGGGTCAAGTCCAAGTCATATATGTAATAATTGTCAAAGGGGAGATCCAAACATTGGTCTGTCTGATTTGTTTGAGAATTGCCAATCATTCAGAGCATTGTTCTTTGAAGCTCTCAAAAGTCTATAGTAAAGGGATTCTGTGCTCTTTAAATATAGAAGCTTAAGGCCAGGAGGTGAAGATGGTTTGGATGGAGGGCAGTTACAAGTGATATTTGCTGGCATGCAAAAATAAGAACAGAAAATGGGCCAAGAGGAGTATTCCTTATAGCCAGGCAGAAATGTCTGTTAGAATATGTAGGAAAGGAACACAGCATCATAGGACTTGAGTGAATGTGAGCCTAAGGGAAGATTAGTAGCAGTGATTTTATCAGAAGTGAGTCATCTGACAGCTCTAATCAGAATCACCCCCTTTATTATAGCTGAGGTCATCCATGTGCTTTCCCTGATGTGCCTGTTTCAAGAAGATATTGATTCCAGACAAGTGAAACATACCTGAAGATTCTGGCCTGAACATTATAATTGACCTGACAAGAAAGTGAGCTTCAGATTTTACAACCTGGTGGTGGTGGTGGTGATAAGGTTAGAAGTACTTAACAGTCTGTGTTTCCTTCTACGGCATTACTTTCCAAACTTCCACCAGTTCCTGGAGGGGAAGGAAATTGAAAACATGCCAGCAGGGATCTTGAGGCATCACCTGAAGTGATCAGGGAGTAATTTTTTTGGAAAGCTCCTGTTTTGTCTTTAGGCAGATCTTTTGTTTATTTCCATATCTGCTTGTTTCAGTTGAAAAATAAGTTATTTTACTGGTTAAGTATCTCCTTACCAGTAGATAATCTCCAGGTAGAACCGACTGTCTGGGAAGATGGTGTTTGTTTTACTGTGACTTGGCAGTCTCCCCCCTTGCCCAGAGCAGGTACCCCAGTGCCAGAAGCACTGTCTCCCAGGGTTTGCGCTGCTGCACAAGCACTTGCAGAGGCCTTATAGCTAACACAAGGGGCTGGCCACATTGCTCTTGACTTCCCATGCCTTATGACTCCCTCACTTTTCTTGTTTCTCTGTCCTCTCAGGTATGGATTCCCTATTTATCACACCATCATGGTTTCTTTCTTTCATTTGATTGGCATGACATTTTACGGGCTTGGTCTCTTGATGTGTCCAATAGTTTTATTTTTGGAATTTCCTTTTTTGTCTTACTAGGGGAATGTCACCAAATATATCTGTCTGATTCCAGCAGGTACATATTTTTTCCTCATGATGCTGCTTCATGTTTCATTTAAGGCACAATTGCTGTATATATGACATGACAAATGGCAGGCTTAGCCTGGGTATGTTTGTTGCCAGTCTCTTCTGGCACTGAGTCAGCATGAAGGCCCATCTCTGTGTGTGCGGAGTTGGGAAAGCGGGGAGCAAATCATCATTTCTGTGTCTTGGATGGAGGAAACAAGCTCAGGCTAGCATATACGAAAACTAACTTCAGGTCACAAATGAGTGCCAGCTTTATGGCTTACATATATTGTATTTTCCAGTCACTCCCAGTTGATTTCCAGTTTTTGTTACAATCTTGACAAGAGTTCAGTGCTTTTTGGTAATTTAACAGCAGTGAGGATTTCCTTTGTAAAGTATTTTTATACCTAAATCTTATATGAAAAGAATTGTTGTTGCTTTACTGATACTAAAGACTTGGTTCATGTTAAGCCCTCAGATCCTTTGTTCAGGGCTTTGTGTCCAACCTGGTTTTTCCTGAAACTTTATTGTCTGCCTTGCTTGATCTCATGTTTCCATACTCTCCCTCTGCAGAACTGTCTTTTGTACCAAGTGAAATTGCATCCCTATCTTTTGAATGGCATTCACCACATAAATAGCTTTTTACATAGGTTTTGCAGATTTTTAAATCTTTTTTTTTTTTTGTAACTAATATGTCTTTGTATCTTCCTGACTTTTCTATGAGATAGGCAGCATGGGGATTGTTATTACCTGTTTTATGAAAGGAGAAAGAAGATACCAGTGAATGTAACTTGCAGCCTAGTGGTAAAGCCAGACTTGACCACGTCTCTGGGGTTCCAATCCACTGACCCATTCTCCTTCAGTATCATAGTAGTTTCTAGAAACATTTGCTGAAAGTCTTCCAGTTTTCCCAAAATTGGGAAAAATTTATTATGTAGGTTGAGTTTTCTACAAAGAAGAAGATAGCTCTAAAATATTTTAGGATTTTTATTTTAAATCTTAAATTCAAGTAAGAAACAATCAGTTTTCTGAATTTCCAAATAGGACTGGTCCCTGTATTAGATAGGTTAAAGATGTTTACTTCCTGAGAACAAAACAGACTGAATCAGAGAAGATAGTGAGTGGCTAACTTTTCATTTTTCTCTTTATTTCTAGGGATAGTGTTTTACTCCTCTTTGTTGAAATATTGTGAGAAGGTCATGGGTGGAAGAATCACACCTTGTGTTCTTAGAATTTCTGTGTCCATGAGGTTTCTCAAAAATAATAATGGAGGTCCTCTAGCTATTGTGAGAGTTTTTGAAAACCTAATAGAAATGGTGCATTTCCATGAGGTAAAGCCATGACTCTTAAAATGTCAAAATTGGCTGGAATTTAATGAACCTGATTAGAAACCCTGGTTGGCAGCAAATGGACATGACCAATTAATTATTTTTGAAAATTGCTATTTGTTTGTAGACAAAGAATCCATGAGGAGAGAAAATAATCAAGTAAATGGTCTCGAAGCCTCATAATTGGTGTCTGAGAACTGTGCTGCAATGATGGAGGATGTCCACCAGGTGGCACCAAGAATTTGCTTAACTATGGCTCCCTAGTTAGTGCCTGGAACACATGGAGCCCATTTAAACTTCTCCCTTCCTGTGAACTATGGTTCGACTACAGTTGTACCCTCACTTCGGGTCCTTGACTTCCCCTGTACCCACCCCTTTAATGCTGTTGCTTGTGCTCTGTCTTGGCATCTGACCACATTCTGCCTAATGAAAGCTGTGGGTTTTGACCCCTTCTCTAGATGGAAAGCTTCTTGAGAGCAGACACTAGCTGCATTCACTTTAAAGTGTCTTCCCTTCTTTACAGCTATGTGCTGTATAGTGATGTTTTGGTCAATGACAGACCACATATACGACAGCGGTCCCTTGAGATTAGTCCCGTATACCTTAGGTATGTAGTAGGCTGTACAATCTAGGTTTGTCTAAACACTCTCTGTGATGTTTGCACAATGATGAAATCGCCTAGTGACACATTTCTCACAACATATCCCCGTCGTTAAGCAGCGCATGGCTATTTCCAGCAGTGCCAGGCATAGGACCTCTGAGTTGCACCGTTGAATTACCATCTGGTAGTGATCTGTGGACTAATTGTGAACCTCCATAGAGTTCACCTTCAGTATATTTTTCACCTGGAAGAGTATGTTTATTTTCCCAGTTGCATAAATGGCTTATTGGGGTGGGGTGGATTTTATGTCTGTAAGTTGGGTAGTTTCATATACTTTAAACTCCACCCTGACCAACCACTTTCACTAACTTCAAAGACAGTTATAGAAAATCATTCCTGTGGATGAGTCGGTCTTCCCTGCATCCCTCTAGTTGGTCTTGGCAGTGGGACCTCCATGCATGCCAGATAGCAGATGGCCACGGAGTTCTTAGGCTGTGTGCCATGTAGGTAGCAGCTTGGGAAAAGCAGAAAAAAATCTTTTGCAGATCTCATTCCTCTGCCTTATCTGAGCTCCCAGCAGGACTTCATGTAGCAGGCAGGTTTGATTAGGAAGTAATGCCCACTCTTCCCAAGGAAGGGCCAGGGAGGAGCAGTAGTCTTAAGAGCGTGTTGTAGTTGGATTGTGTCATTTTACTGGAGACCATTAAGGAAATGGATGTTCAGTTTTTCTTTTTCAGAAAACAGATACGGCTTTTAAGCCAATTGGAAGGAAATTTGAAAAGATTTTATAACAATGTTATTTCGTTATTACAGCCATCCTACACAGGCAACCAAGTTGTTTTCAGGCCCCACCCTGACTCTGGCTTCTTCATTGTGTAGATACCATTCCAGAGTGTTTGATTTGGTGACACATTCAGAAGTTCTCTGTTTGATAGCAGGCCCAAGAGTGTGCAAAACTCTGAGCAGACAGCATTTACATTTACTTTAGTTAAAAAATGAACCACATTCTAGGTGATATTGGAGATAGTAATACCAATGTGGTGTGTCTGACTGCTTCTCTAAAGTCTCTTTGTTTAGCTCCCTAGTGAATTTGATAAACTAAGGCCATATTTTTATTTCTAGAGCTGGGAGTTCCCAAGCTGGCAGTTTGACCTTTGAATGTTTAGAGTACCGTAAGTTCTGATTATGAGATGAAGAGAAAATGACAGCTTTTCTTGTCCATTAAAAATCCAGGACTCACTCATGGCAGTCCTTTGTTCTTTGTCTGCAAACAGAGCAGAGAAGGTGACCTCTGCTCTTTGGGATGGCTTTATTTTAAAGAATGATCAGAATCTACTTGTTAGGTGCTCATCTCTGTGAATCTATATTTTGGTTTATTATTACCTTTGGCAGTTGAATTTAAATTCATTGGGCTGGAGTGGGGTAGCTTATAAGTGTATTTTCAGAAATGCATCTAAAGTCTTTCGGGAAGAATTTGGGATCTGGCTAGCATAAATTAATATTGCTAATATGACTGCTTTGTTTCTAGGTGATTGGTGAGGACAATGTGGCAGTCCCCTCACACCTTTATAAGGTGATCCTGGCTCGCAGAAGCCCGGTGTCGACTGAACCTCTGGCACTAGGTGCCTTCGTGGTGCCCAATGAAGCCATTGGCTTCCAACCTCAGTTAAGTGAATTCCAAGTGAGCCTTCAGGACCTGGAGAAGTTGTCAGGACTGGTGTTTTTTCCTCATTTGGATAGAACTAGTGATATCAGGAATATCTGCTCTGTAGACACCTGTAAGCTCCTGGATTTCCAGGAGTTTACTCTGTACCTGAGCACAAGAAAGATTGAAGGGGCCCGATCAGTACTCAAACTGGAAAAGGTCATGGAAAATTTGAAGAATGCAGGGATTGAACCAGATGATTACTTCATGAATCGCTATGAGAAGAAACTGGAAGAACTCAAAGCTAAGGAGCAGTCAGGAATGCTGGAGAGAAAGCCATCTTAGTTTTTATCTCAGAAGATGTGTGATATCATCTGTGGTGAAGCAGGCGTGCCCTCTTCAAGCTAATGTATTTTAGAGGGCTTGCTTTAAAGAAATGATGGAACTCTAAATTTAAGATAAAATTTCTCCCTAAATGATGAAAAATCTAAAATTTTCTGGTCAGTATTTTATTTGACCTGGGAACTGATTATTAAGGAAACTGTCGCACCTGCAGATGGAGGGCTGATCTTGTGTCAAGTTAACAGGAGGACTGTGTCCACAGGCTGACACTGTGTTTGTGTCCCTCTGGATGTATGGTATGTGAAGGCATTTTATTTTTGTGTCTCCAAATTGTACCATGTGTTTGATGTATCTGTCAGCCTTCTTGGAACCCAATATTGTACATTTTCTTTCCCTAGCTCCTGAGTTGGTCTTAGAGCTTTTAGAAATCCTCTATGCATTATCCTGTCCACATGTATTATATATTTATTTCTTGTTCCTCCTCTTGTGGACCTGCCTTTCCTCCACTTCTGTCATATAGAAGCACTCACAATTATGTTTTCTTCTCACTTAGTGTGTTCTGTATGCTGAGCTCAATGTATTATCTTACAGTGACCCTCTGAGGTAAATACCGTGGGTACTTACTGTACCCATGAGGAAATTGAGGCTTAGATACCTTGCCCAAGGTTCACCTTTACAGAGAAGTAACCCACAAGGTATGAGGCATGCAGGGCTAAGAGCAGAAAGACAGCATGAGGTAGATTCAAATCTTTCTTGACACAGAGACTTCTGACTCAGAAATAACACACCTATGTGGGTATCTGTGATCCCGGAGCCTGCTGGGTTAGAGGGGTCTGGTTTCCTGTCTCCTATCAAGCCAGAGTGTCCTCTGACTTGAAGCCTCCTTAGCTCTTTAGGAAGAAACAGTAACAGGCATTTGAAGAGGACAGTGCTTTGTGTGGTTCATCAGAGGCCCTACTTGCCTCCAGGGATGCAATTCTTTTAGTGACCAGAGGTGCCAAATTGATGCATTCTTTTTTTCCCAAGTGAGCTTTTTGTTCCAAAGATTATGGAGCTTAAGAAGGGTTTGTGCCCACAGATCCACCAGCCCATGATTTGCTTGCTTTTTGCCTGCTTGGCTACCCAGGGAGCATAGGGCAGGTGGTGCTTTGGACCAAAGACCCAATGACAGTTATGTCTGGAGGAAGCAGTGGCTGTTTTTCTGAGCCAGATCTCTAGATTTAGGTTTATGCAGAATCCTTTCATAGGCCATCATAAGTATAAGCAGTAAAATATCTTAAATAGGTCAGAGGAACTTGTCGAAATGTGTCTCATCACTGCTCTCTTTCCAAGTGATATTACAAGAACAGTTTTTGTGGCGTTTTTGTGTTTGTCTCACAGAAATGCTGAGGCTTTACAATAAAGGTAAGATGATAATGATTGACCTCTTCTGCTCCTTTATTTGGGTAAAAAAAAAAAAAAGTTGGGTGGGTGGGGTCAGAACTCTGTAGCCTGATTAGTACCATTCTGTTTTATCACTCTGTTTCCCATTAGCTTGTGCCAGTCCTTCTCAGGGACAAAGAACCAAAATGTCACTGTGACCAAAAAATCTGTTACTTTCTCTCCTCATTGGAGTTGTGATGGTGGGACCTGAGTGTGTCTCCAGGAGCCTGAGGGGGCGGCTCTGTGGGAGAAGTCCTGCGTACCTACCACCCATCTCTAGAGGCTCGCCCCCATCGTCTTTCCCCCAGGCCTGTCACTGTGCTTTTTTCTGACCTGAATTTCCAACAGCCTTCTCTCTCCTGCCTCTCTGCCTAGATGGTGGAGAATCTTTATTTCTAGATCAATAACTGAAAGTGTTTTATGTTTTTAGTTCCTAAGAAAAATGCTACCTGCTCGTTGTGAAAAATAGAAATAACTGCTCATAATAAAAAAAAATGCAGTCTCCCAATCTTTATATGTAAACGTTTTGTTTGTATACACTAGCGATGCTTGAATTGTTGTCTCAACACTTCCATTAAGAATTCTTCCAAAACAAACTTTAAAATGTAAGTATTGAGTAGAGCTTAGATCACTTCAGCCTCCCCTACTGGGACTGCTGGTTATTTGGACTCAGATGCACCTGATCCCTAGGCCTCTCCGCAGTATCAGGTGTGTCCCTCTGATCAAAGATGCAAGCACCTCATTACCAAACCTGAGCATATCACCATCCAATTGGTCCCTCCCTGGGTCTGGGTTCAGCCAAATTCTTAGGCTGAGCCTCGGACTCTGCCTTCTGTTCTGTTTACTCACAGGGAGTACCTGGTCCGAGAGAAAGGCTGCTGTACGAGAATGGCTGGTCTGTGCTGCTGGAAGCCCTCATCTGTGGGTGAGGGAGCTCACTCCCTAATATCTTTCCACCCCCGGTGACATCTTTATTTTGAGACTCCAGGCTCTGGTTTCTGGATTGAGGCTGTTTCACCAATATTGTATGCAGCAAAGGTGGACCTTGTGCAAGTGGCAAAGGTAGAATGGGTGAGCTAGTGCCTTAAATACCTGCTAGCACTGGCACCTTGGCACCTTGACCTTCAAATAACTGAAAACCTCTGTTGCTCCTTCAGGCCTTTGAATATCTGCCAGCTGGAGAAACATAGTCTATTCATGAGAGAATAGCTTCCTGCAGAGCTGGGCTCAGCCTGCGACCCTGCTCTTAGAATGATCCTGAATATTGCCATGTCACCTGTGTTCCCTGGCCTCATTCTTGTGACTACATAAATGTCATTGACATCAACATCACAAATCTCAAACTTTCTTTCAGCAGCCCATCGCTGACCCCATCTCTGTACCCAGGGTCTGCTTTTCTGTTCCCTGCTCACTCCTTCACTCCTCCACCCTGTGTGCCCTTCCCCATTCTGCGCCGTCCTGCACACTCCACCTTCCTCCTTGATTCTCACTCTTAATTAATTCTAGTGGAGATGGTCAGAGGTGAGCTCATATCAGCCTTGGAATTCCTGCTCCTGCCTACCTCCATGCCCAGCCTCTCAATACAGCCTGCTCTTTTGGATGTCATCATTCATGGAGATTATCCATCAGGGTATCCAGAGCTTCTTTTTCCAGTCCAGCCCACTTCCAGGGACCAACCCTCAGGTCATCAGAGAGGGCCAGGCAGGGTGAACCACACTTTGACGTGGGCCTATATAATTTATAGCAGTGGGGAAATGGTGGTAGGGGGGCTTCTCTTGTGTTTTTGAACATGCCAACATGGCCTAGTGTCTGGTCTGCCCCTGAGTACACAGTACCTCTAGGGGTCACTGTGGCCTAATGGCGCACTGCAAGACTCAGAATCTCAGCTGTGACCCCGCCTCAGCACAACCTCTAGCTCTGTAAGCTGCAAAAGACGTAGTCTGCCTCAGACATCAGGCTCCAGGCTCTTGGCTCAATGGAACAGCAGAGGTTATCGTGTCTGGTGGGCCTCATGTTTGGCTCACATCAGAATAGCCTAGATAGCTTAGTTCCCCCCCCCCCCATTTTATTTCGAAAAATTTCAAACCTACAGAAAAGTTGAAAGAAGAGTACAATGAATGTACTCTCTGTCAATATTTTGTCTTATTTGCTTTCTCTTTTTTCTTGAACCATTTAAAAGTAATTCATTATTTAAAAAAAAGTTATAGACATGACGCTTCACTTTTTATTACTTTGACCTGTATCACCTAAGAATAAAGACATTACCCTATATTTCCAGAATACTACTATCGTATGTAAGAAAAGTATCAAGAATTGAATATCATGTACTAAAAATCTCTATTAAAACTTGCTGACCAGCCCTGATGGCCTAGAGGTTAAAGTTTGGCACGCTCTGCTTCAGTGGCCTAGGTTCCGTTCCCAGGCAGAGAACCACAACCACTTGTCTGTCAATAGCCGTGCTGCAGTGGCAGCTCACACAGAAGAACTAGAAGGACTTATAACTAAAATATACAACTGTATACTGGGGCTTTGGGGAGAAAATAAAAAAGGAAGATTGGCAACAGAGGTTAGACTTTCTTGGCCAAAAAAGGATTTTGATTCAGCTATAGCTGGGTTTGCTCCTTAAAAAAAAAACTTGCTTAGGTGTTCCCAAAATATCTTTCATCCTTTTTTAAAAAATCCAAGTTTTAATCAAGGTTCACATATTGTCTATTTTGTTATTATTTCTAGTCTCTTAATCTAGAACAGTCTGCCTGGTAAGCTTCAAAAAAATATAGATTCTCCAACCCCACCCTTGAAGATTTTGATTCAGCAGGTCTCATTTGAGACTGGGATCTATATTTTTTAAGCAAGCAACACTGGTAATTCTGTTGATTAACCAGGATTTGGAACCAGACCATGCCCTCCTTTGCCCTCACTCTCCCACAGCACATGTTGCCTAGACAAGAGTCCTCTGGGGAGAAGATGGTCTTTGAGCTTGTGAATATCGAGAGAACTTTGTCCCATTCCTTTGGGCCCCCAGGTACCCAATTTCCTTTATAATAGAGCTTCATAAAATTAGGCTGAAATCTTCCGAGTGACTCCTACCTGTCAATGACAGGTCCTGATGGCCATTCCAAGCTACACAGAACTGGCTGCAGCTGCTTTCACCTGATAGTCCTTTAGAGATAGGAAGCTCATAAAGGTATTAGGGCATCTCATTTCATGCTCAGGCACTCATGGATTTCAGATCCTTCCTCGTGATTTTATGTGCCCTTGTGGTATGGCAGCTACATCTGGGCAAAGCACTCAGGATGCAGTGATAGCAGTGCTGAATTGAGTGGAGGGGTTGACCTCCCTTGTAAGGGACACTCTACTTTGCTCACTATACCATTGGTTCATCTGGAACTTGCTCCAACTAACTGCTCTAGGTCTTTTTCACGTGATCTACTGTCGCATCACTTTCCCATCATGCTCTTACGTAGTCAATTTGTAGAACACAAATGTGGGATTATGTGTATGCCCAACTGTTAAGATTTCATTTTATTATAGTTTCTACCCATCTTCAAGTAAGTTGACGTTCTTGATGATCCTGATTTGGCCATCTGACATGTTAGGTAAGCCTCCCAGCTTTGAGGTTGCAGATTGGATAAACAAGCCTTCATTGTATCTGTTAAAAACATGGAATGTCTGAGACAGAGCTAGAGAATTTCCCTTTGGTAGAAAATTCATTTTACATGGCAACCTGCTTCACACACTCACGCAAAAAGTTTCATGTGATAATGTGCTCTGATATTTTCTAAGTTCAACTCTATTTCTTTAAAATGGAAAACAGCACTAAATTGATTGCACAATGCAGAAATAGGTCTTCATCACAATTTGCCTGTAAGTCACTCTGGGACAGGGAGAGTGCTTGTTGCATCTCTGGGTCCACATAGCATAGCTGGACCAACGGTTTGAACACCTGCAGCACGTGGGGAGGTACACTTGGGTCCCCATCCTGCCTTCCTACTTACCAGCCAGGCAGCCTTGGGCAATTGACTTCATACTTCTGAAAGGTTCCTCATCTGGGAGCAGGTCAAGAATGACCAGCAAGATTGAGGATTGAATAACATATGCACTTTGGCAAACCCTTAATAAATGGTAGCCAGTTACTGTGAATTCTTGGGAAGCATTATCAGAGACTACCATCGACAGTCTTTAAGTCCCCCTAAAATTCGAATGTTGAAACATACTCTCCAGTGTGATGGTGTTAGGAGGTGGGGCCTTTTGGAGGTGATTAGCTCTGCCCTCAGGAATAGATTAGTGCCCTTGTAAAAGAGACTTGAGAGCGCTCCTTTGCCCCTTGTGTCATGTGAGGATACTGCGGAAAGGTGGCTGAATCAGAAAGCAGGCCCTCAGCAGACAACTAGATCTTGATCAGCGCCTTGATCTTGGACTTCTCAACGTCCAGAACTGGGAAATAAATTTATGCTGTTTATAAGCCACCCAGTCTATGGTATTTTGTTATAGTAGCCTGAACTGACTAAGACGGTGACTGACGAAGGTCATCTTGTCCTGAGTAGAAGGACAGCCTGATCTTAGTATGGTGTAAAGCTCTGCACAGGACCAGGTGGAAGCAATTCTGTTTCTCCCCAACCCTAAGACTATATCTGTTGCTACTAACCTTTTGACCATGTCAGTGTTTTGTAGTTTACAAAGTGCTTTCACATCAGAGCTTATTCAGTCCACCATTTGAATTGCTGCTGTTCATCCCGTCTCACAAATGAGGAAACAAACTCCAGGCCTTTATGACTTATGAAGGTTTCCTGGCTCCCAGTCTAATTGCCCTCCACTGGCCAAGGTTGTTGCAGTTATTTTAATTTGCTTTGTAATTCAGTCATTCGTGCACTTACTCATCTTAGCCTTACAAGGCCCTGCTAACTTCCTGGAGGCAGAGAAATAATGGAGTTGACTCCCTTCCGGGGCCTCCAGAGGGATCTGTAAATAATACTTGCTCAAAAAATGTTTTGGAGTTACCAACAATTCAGAAAAGTTGAGCTTGTCTTGCTTGAGTCACAATGTACTCATTGTCCCTGTGAGGGACCCAGGAAAGATGGGGACTAGGGCCCAGCTGGTGGCTCAGTCCCCCTACAGGGACCATTTAGACCAGCTGAGGACAGAGTAAGAACTGCTGTGAGGAAGGCATCTCAGAGGAGGAAGGAAGGCATGTGTTGGTCTGTAAGTGTCCCGCTAGGGCCCTTGTAGGCCGGCCCGGATGAGTAGGGCCCGGATGAGTAGAGCGGTACCAGAGGTCCTGTGTCTCAGATAACCCTGGGGCACTGAGCATTGCTTCCAGCAGGCTTGAGTTCCAGGGCAGTTTCCCTAGAGCACCCTTCATCAGACTCTGCAGGGTGTGGTTTCTGGTCTGAGGCAGCCTGCCCTGGTGCGAAGATGGGAACAAGGAGGTGGCAGGCAGAGAGTGCTGAGCAGGGGCTTTTGTGTGTTTGGCCCTCAGGGAAACAGAGCTAAAATTAGGTATTCCAGCTGTGTGCAGGTGTGGAACCTCGCCCCCTCCCCTCCCCCCAACCAGGATCTTGGAATTATTTCTGTTCCCCTCCCCCCTCAGCCCCAGTTCCTTCACAGGCACAGGATGAGCTGTGCTGCCTTTGGTAATGCCGAGGTCCTTTCCACCCAAATGACCTCTGTGGCTGTGGACCTGGGGACAGTGGCAGGCAGTGGCCTTGAGTTTGCTGAGCCTCCCCAGCCCCTCTGAGGCCTCAGCACAGCTGGGGCCCAACTGGCTCCTCCTCAGGCCACTAGGCAGGACAAATGTTTTAGTTGCCTACCACCACCCATGATGGGCTGCTGACTTCTCCCACGAACCTCCTGATTTATGTGCTTTGTGCCCCTCTCACCTCTCTGCCCTCCCTGCCCACCACTTCAGAAGGAACATTGACCCCTTGCCATCTTACCATTCAGACGCTGGCAGGAGACTTTGGATCTCATCTAAGGTCAGTGGAGCCCAGGTCAATATGATGTGTTTGTGTACTCTCTCCCTCCATGAGGCTGAAACTTGAGTAGACTGGCGCTCCTCAGGGATCAATGTCCCCCTCACTCCTGCTTCACTATGGCCCTGGGACTCTGCCTCAGGGGTCCCCAATCTGAGGCTGAGACCCTTACATGCTCTGGTCTAGGTTCAGAGCCTAGCTGGGGCTCCTATGTGTACTTGCAATATGATTTTAGGAAAGTGGCATCGCCTTACTCCTAGTTTCCCTATCTGTAACATGAGGGTTGTAGGGCTAGGCAGTCTCCAGGGTCACTCCCTGTTTGGTGTCTTTTAACTGTCCAGGGCAGATCACCTCTTCAAGAAAGGCAGCCTGCAGGGGTGGTTTGCCGGGGAAGCATGCTGGAGCAGGGTGGAGGCCGCAGGGGATAAGTGGGCTGAGGGGCCTCTGAGGAGGTGTGAATGAGGAAGGCAGAGCAGGCCGGTGTGGACAGCCCTGTCCCAGCACTATCTCCCGTCTGTGACACCCTCTCCACACCCCAGCCCTGATAAGCAGGTGTGAGCCACGGCCGCCTTGTGACAGGCCCTTCAGCAGGGAGGGGATGGTGGGGGTCCACTCCGCTTCTGAATTCAGACGTCAGCATCTTCCTCCCCTACCCCATTTCCCATCGGATTGGACAGGGCCAACGAACTGGACATCCTCCCTGCCACTCAGCCCCTGGATTTGAGACTTTGTCTCTGCTCCTGAGGCCTTAACCTCCTTAGGGGTGGTAGGGAACAGACCTCCCTCAGTCCCTTCTGGCAAAGTGCCAAGGAGGAGGATGCCCCTCCATCCCAGCCTACTCCTGCAGTGACTGTGGTGCTGGGGCCTGGCATACCCACTGCTTACCACTGGGTACACCTCAAGGCCAGTCCTCTCGTCTCCTCTCCTCACCCCATCTCCTCCAGTCCCTGTGGCCATCAGCTTTCAGTCATCCTCCCTCAACTCTGGCTTTGGGGCCATTGCTCCATCTGGGCCCACTTCTTTTCTCTAATGCCCCAACCACTGTTCACCAGAAGGCCAAGGCCAGAAACCCCTAATTCTGAGTTTGTGGTCATGGGGGTAGGGGGAGCAGGGAAGGCTGAGAGGAAGAGAAACAGTTTGGAGCTCTAGAGAAGTGGGAGGGGTGGATAAATAGCACTGGACCAGAGGCTATAGGAAACCTCCTGGGGAGGAGAGTCTTTGCCCAGGCCTCCAAACCTAAGGTACTAAACTCAACTGCCTGCTTTCTCAGTCTCTTTTCTGTGTTCAGATCTGAAGATTATTTTGATTCTCAGGCTGCAACCATTCTGCACCAGGCAGCCCATTCAGTGGGTGTAAGTGTGTGCTCATCCTCTGTGTTCTTGTCCATGGGCCCATTCTCAGCCTCTGCACAGTTTATGAGGCAACAGAACACACTGGCTAAGAGCACAGACTCTTAAGCCAGGCAGATTAACCTGGAGTCAAATCCCAGCTCTGCCATTTTATCAGGTAGGGGGGCATGGGCAAGTTGCTTAACTGTTCTGTGCCTCAGTTTCTCCATCTGTAAATGAAGATGACAATGTGGATGATAGTACCATATACCTTGTAGGATTGTTTTAAATATTAAACGAACACATGTAAATTAAATTAATTTACATTAAATTAATACATGTAAATTATTTGAATAGTGCCTGGCACAGAGTAAGCTCCATGTAATTGTTGGGCATTATTATTATTTATGTAAATTTTATTTTAATGTAATTTCAAACTTACAGAAAAGTTGCAAGCAATTCTCATCCTTTATGCAGATTCACCATTTATATTTTTCCCATTTATTTTATATTTCTCTCTCTCTACATATGTGTGTGTATAATACACTCTATGTTCAATATTCTATATGTATACTATACATCATATATATATACATACACACACACTTATTTTTTTTCTGAATCACTTAAGAGTAGTTGAAGACATTACCTTTTTACTCCTAAATACTTCCATGTGTATTGGTAAAGACAAGGATATTGTTTTACAAAACCACAATAGAGTTATCAAAATCAGGAAATTTAACATTGATGTAATACTATTATCCCAACCTGTATTTAAATTTCATTGATCGCCCCAATCACATTTCTTTTGTGTCTTATTTGTCCCTGTTCCAGGGTCACCCATTGCATTTAGTTGTCATGTTCCTTTAGCCTCCTTTAATCTGGAATAATTCCTCAGCCTTTCTTTGTATTTCTTGAACTTGACATTTTTGAAGAGTTCAGGCCAGTTATTTCATGGACTGATGTCGCTCAAATTCTGTTTGCTGTTTCCTCATTATTAGCTCCAGGTTATGCGTTTTCAGCAAGATCACTACAAAGGTGATGTTGCGTCTTTCTCAGAGTGACATCAGGAGGCATACAGTGTCCGTTTTCCCATTTGTTAGAGATGTCGTCTTTGATCACTTGGGCTAGGTGGCCTGTCCCACTGTACAATTGCTGTCTTCTCTTTGCAATTAAGAAGTAATTGTGGGGAGATACTTTGAGACTACGTTCCTCATCAAACTTTTACCCACTAGTTTTCATCCATTGATGATTTTCGGCCCCATCATTCCTTCTAAACTTACCAGTTGGCCCATTCAAGCTGGCTCCTGCGTCTTTTGACGTGTCTCATCAATCTTTGAGCACTCTCTTACTTTCTGGCACAAGATGTTCCAGGCTCATCTTGTATTTTCTCTTGTATTGCTCTAGCAATGAATCAGCCATTTCACCGAGTCATTTCACTTATTTTTTTTTTTTAATGGAGAATGATATTTAGAAACAATTGGTATTTAGAGACCAGATTTGGGTGCTGCATGTGCTCATTGATACTGGTATGTATATACTCTGGTGCTTCTAGTTGACCATTTTATATCTGTTCACTTGGATGTGATGGTGTGCGGAGCACTGAAGAAACTGCAGCTTAGAGATGGAAGGGGGAAAAGGAGTGAGATGACCTGGATAGAGAGTCCCCTTTCCCTCTCTAGCTCTCTGGCTCTTTCCCGCTCTCTCTGTCCTTCCTTTCCCTCTTCATCATGACCTCATCTCCCCTTTCTTGGTCAGAATTCCTCAGCAGATTCCAGCTGTGGGAACCTCTGAAACCATTTCCCCAGCTACATGTGTGATATCAGAGGCAGACAACTATGTGACCTTTGTGTGTGAACAGCCAAAGGCAAAGATAATTTATGAGAAAGTTTTTGCTTAGAACAATCTGGTGACAAGGTGATTGGGGAAGACACATTTGGAAGATTTCCACCTGGAAACGTTCCTTTTTCTACATGAAAAGCACTCATACCAAAGCCTGTGTTGAGGTTGGGGATGGGGCACCGTGAGAGGTGTGCTCTCCAAATAAGCCTCTTCAAGGCTCTGGGGATTCATGCCCAGGACAGCCCGCTTGCCGTGGCCACAGGTAGCAGGTACAGGGACGATCTGAAAAGAAAATGCCTGGAGTCCAGTGAAGGCCACTTGACTGGCTTTCTTAGTTATGCAAATATAGGGTGAGTGGGTAGCCTTGGTCCCCCCTTTGGAGCTGGTTAACTGAAACTAAATCTAAGGCTTCCTCTCCCTAAGATCCCTGGTACGTGAAGCTGGCCCCTGGAGGAAATGCATCAATTTACAAAAGGCACCGAGAGCCTCTGGGAGGGAAGAAAATATCCAGCCACTTCCTGAGATGTAAAGGGAAGGAGATCTGTTGGCGCGGAGGGGGCTGGCCACAATAAAGACCTTGGACCAAGGGCTTCTGAAATGAAATTTGAAATTATGTTGAGGAAAACAGGAGTCTGGGGTGGTGACAGTTTTCCGGCGAGGGCCCCCGTATGTTTCCCGGGGCAAGGCTGACTTTAGCGCAGAGTAAGGTGGCTGTGTCAGTTCTAGAGACTCAGCCGCACCGACTGCCTGTGCTCTCGGCTGGGACTGTGGTGATTTCTGCACAGGACTGTCACCTAGAAATGAGTCCAAGTGGTGGCCCCAGGCGCCCCTTGACTTTGAGGAATGGTGCTGTTTTCTGGTAGCCTCGGCTGGACTCTGAGGCGTCCAAGTGTCCTCAACAGTGACGTGGCAGTGCTATGCAGACCCCAACCCCTATTTTGTTTTTTAAACAATTCAAGCAGAAGGTGAAGTTCTCTCAAGGGAGGAACTGGATGTGGTATGTAAATTCTTACTTGATTAATAGAAAAAATTACAAGTGGCCTTTGTGCTCTGTGCTCAGGGGACAGTTCATACAGCTGCATTCCCAGTGACCAGAGAAGCCCGTGCCTGCCCATCACCAGCGCATGTGTGGAGGGCCTCCAGCAGGTACTTGGAACTTGCTGTCTTTCGGAGCTCGTGCTGCCCAGGGTAGATGTAGGAGGAAGGATTAAGGGAGATGGGACCTGGAATTTATTCCCCATTGGATCATCTATCCTGCTAGCCAAGTGCTCTTGGGGCAGATGTAGGAGGTCTGAGGGTCAGCCTGGGAAGTGACCTGAGGAGGCCTCTTGTGGCACCTTCCCCACTGTCCTAGCCAGAGACCAGAGGAGCCTCCTCATGCACTGTTGGATGTTCTCTCTACCATTTTGCATCCTAAATAGTTCCCAATTTTTTCACTCTCCACTGTCCCCATCCTGGTCCAAGCCAACATCATCTCTCCCTACAGAGGCCACCTGACTTGCTTCCCCTCATTCATTCTCATCCCCCACAAACATTCCCCTCAGAGCAGGAGGTGGGATCTTTCTAAAGGACAAACTCATTTAGCAACCCTGCCCCTCCCCACAAATAAAAAAAGTACGTACAACAATAAACCTCTCCAACAGCCCCACAGTGTCTCAAGGTCATGTCCAGACTCCTTTTCTGGGCCTCGCCAGGCTGGGCTCCCCCTCACTCTCTGGGTCCAGCTACGTGGGCCAACATTCCCTTCTGGAATGGGCCACGTCCTTTCCACCTCAGGACCTTCACACCTGCTCTTCCCTTTGCCTGGAAATGCCCACCTCAACAAAGGTCAACAAAAATGCCCTATCTTCAACAGAGGTCTTCCCTAGTCCTGCATATTCTTACTCATTGTACTTGGTACTTCCCCCACATAGTTTTCTAAGTACAAACAGCCCTTGTCTGTGGATTTAGATGTTAATATCTGTCTCCTCAACTTGACTGTGAGTTACATGAGGGCACGGACTTTGTCTGTTTTTGCTCATTATTATAACTCGAGAATCTGTAATTCTCAATACATGAAATTTATGCTCAATACATGTTTGCAAAAGGAAGAATGGACAGATGCCTCAGTTTCCCCAGTTGGTCCCATGTGTAGGCTGACATCACTTAGTGGGAATGAGTGAGGAAGGAGACCCCTGTGGCTCTGGGGTCTATGCCCACTCACTCCTGGGGTGTACCGCTGGTGTCAGCCCTGCTGACTGGGCTTTGGCTCCACTTCTCAGCTTTCATTTATCCTGCAAACATCATAGTCTCCACAGGAGAGAAGGTGGCTGGATCACGGATGTGGCAGGTAGGGCTGGCGGGGGGGCAGGTGCATGGCTTCCTAGTGAGTTTATCCTTGGGGCTGGGTGGTCTTCAGCTGGGGCACACAGGAGTAGAGAAATTGGCTTGGGGAGCTGTGTGGCCGGGGCCTAGCAGCAGGTGGGTGGTAAGGGCAGCACTGAGGTGGTGGCTTGCCCTGGGGAGAAGGCATGGGCTGTCAGGGTGCCAAGGGAGTCTTGCTGGGGCCCGGAGGCTGGGCAGGCTGGGTGGAGCTGCCCACAACAGAGGGGAGGCAGTGAGCGTGAAGAGCATGCTTAGTGGAAGTGAAGGACAGGGCGTGTGGGATGGCCTAGCGATTCTCCTTGCCTCTAACCTCCCTCACCCTTCCTGTACTTCGGTCCCCCAGTGCCTCCTATTCTCCCTGCTCTGGGCTTCTAGAACCTCCAGGACTCCAGCCCCTATAACCCTCTCAGCTCTCCCAGCCTCCCTGCCCCTCAGCTCCCCTAGTCACCACCCCTAGCCTATCCTGTCAGTGGCCTGGGCCCTGTTGGCCTGTCCTTCTTTCATCAGTTCCTCCTCACTCCCTGTGGTACCCTGGCGCCAGCCCAAGATCCACGTGGACTGACTTCCCAACACTCCTGTCCTCCTCCCTACCCCACTGCTGCTGGGGGAGGGGATCCCTTGGGGATCCAGCTTTCCTATAGAGGTCAGGCAGGGTGAGAGTAGGGCTAATGGAGGGCCTGGCCCACCCTAAGCTGTGGAGCTGAGCTGGGGGAGGCCATGAGGGAGAAGTAGGGGGAGAATGCCAAGTCACTGCGGGGCAGCGAATGGGGTCCCTGCAGGACCACATTACTTTGTCCAGCCTTTCAGCTTCCATTGGTCTTGCCTAGTGTCGTCTGCCCTTCCCAACTCTTCCTCAGTCTCTTCTGTCTCCCTTGGTCCTTCTAGTTTCTCCAGGTCCCTCTCATTGGTGACTGAGGAGCTGGGTCAGGAGTTGTAGGGGAGCTTTCTGCTGCTGTTGTATGTATAACTAGTGTCCTGGGGGTGGTGGCTGTCAGGGGGGGTGCCCCTAGGTGGAAGAAGGGACCTGTAAGGGCTGTGTAAGTAAACAGAGAACAATTCAAGAAATAGTGGATGTTACTGTAGAAGGGATTTAGAGATTGTCCCCAACCATTTACAGTTGGAAACACAGGGCTCTGAAGAGGGAAATGGTATTGACAGGAACAAGTCACATAGGGGTTAGTAATAATAATTGTCATCATCACACTGGACATTTATTAAGTACTTATTTACTATGTATCAGGGATTATTGTAAATTTTCTACATCTCTTAATTTACACACCTTCACTACCCTAGGAGGTGAGTATTGTTATGCCCATTTTACAGATGAGGAAATGGAGACTAGTACAGGGAGATCAGTTTCTTTAGAGCATACAGTAAGCCAATGGCAGAGCAATGGCATATTTTCATACTGAACAGGGAGTCCTAGTCCTTCAAATGATGATGTAAGTATATAAAGCATTTGTTTCGAGCTCCTTAAAATCAGTAGCATACATTTCACCAAAGAAGATGTAAGAATGGCCAATAAGCACATGAAAAGATGTTCAACATCCTTAGTCATCAGGGATATGTAAATTAAAATTACGGGGTATGTCCACTCAAATGGCTAACATTAAAGGAAAAATAAAAAGACTGACAATATCAAATGCTGACATGACATAGAGCAACTGGAACTCTCATGGCTGGTGGGAATGAAAAATGAACACCACTTTGGAAAACGTTTGACAGCTTCTTAACATTAAACCTACACTGGGGGTTGGCCCGGTGGCTCAGTGGTTAAGTGTGCACGTTCTGCTTCGGCAGCCCAGGGTTCGCCAGTTCAGATCCTGGGTGCAGACATGGCACTGCTTGGCAAACCATGCTGTGGTAGGCATCCCATATATAAAGTAGCGGAAGATGGGCACAGATGTTAGCTCAGGGCCAGTCTTCCTCAGCAAAAAAGAGGATTGGCAGAAGATGTTAGCTCAGGGCTAATCATCCTCAAAAAAAAAAAAAGTTAAACCTACACTAATCATATAATTCTGAAATTCAATTCCTGGGTATTTACCCAAGAGATAAAAACATATATCGACACAAACACCTGAACACAAATGTTCATGGTGGCTTTATTCATGATAGCAAAAAACTGTACACAACCCAAATGTCCATCCACTATTGAATGGAAAACAAACATGGTACATCCATATAATGGAGTATCACTCAGCAATGACAAGGGACAAGCCAACACATGGAGCAGCATGGATGAGTCTCAAATGCATTATGCTGAGTGACAGCAGCCAAACACAAAAGGCTGCAGTTCATTTATATAATTATTCCATTTATATAATCTCTCCAGAAAAAGCAAATGTATAGGAATGGAAAACAGCCCACTGGTTGCCAGGAGCTAGGGTCGAGGAAGACGTTGACTACAAAGGAGCACGAGGGAACTTCGTGGCGTGTGATGGAAATGTTTGCTATCTTGATTTTGGTGGTGGTTATATTGCTTATACAGTTGTCAAAACTCATCAAACCATGCATTTAAAAAGGGTAAATTTTATTGTATGTAAATTATACCTCACTGCACCCGATTTAAGTATAGAAACAGTGGGCTGAAGAGGGTAGGAAATTGGATGGTCATGGTTGCCTCACTGCAAAGGTGACATTTGAGAAGACTTGAAAGAGGAAGGAGGGGAGCCACGCCACTCTCTAGGGGAAGAGTGTGGCAGGCCAAGGGAACAGCTGCAGAAGTCCTAGGGCGAGGTGTGCTCAGCCTGAGCAGGGACCAGCAAGGAGCCAGTGTGGCTGAAGTGGAGTAAGAGACGAGGTTGTGGAGCGGCTCAGACAGGCACTGGGGACTAGGGCAGATCGTGGGGGCCGCATAGGGCTCAGGCTGTTCTCCAAGTGAAAAGGGGCCACTTGGGGGGTGGTTCTGAGCAGGGCAGTGGCATGCTCCAACTTCCCTTTTAATAGACCCCACTGGCTGCTGAGTTGACAGCAGTTAGGAGGACTTTGCAAGAATCCAGGCAAGAGATGATGGTGGCTCAGACCAGCATGGTGGCAGTGGAGGTGTTGAGAAGTGGTTGGACTTGGGATATATTTCGAAGGCAGAACCAACAGGATTTCCTGCCGGATTGGATGTGGGGTGAGAGAGAGAGAGGAGGCAGGGATGATGCCAAGGTTTTTGGACTGAGCAGCTGGAAATCCAGCTGGGCACCGCTGTGGGGCTGTTGACGGTTTTAACGTCTGCAGGGGCCTGTGGCCGAAGTCAAGACAGAGATAGAAGGGAGGGGCTCAGCCCTGCTCCTGGCTCTGGGGCTCAGGAGATAGACTGCACATGCTGGCTGTTCCATTGCTCTTTATTTTTATTGGCCTTATTGGCTTTTGTCATTTCCTCGTTGTCTCCTGTCTGGAGAGAAGGCTATAAATGTGATGGATTGATACAGGATACAGGAGGCCCAATGATCTCTGTTCAGCCGGCCTTGCTTCTTGCAGCTTCTCCCACAGTCTTGCACGCAGAAACAGCCTGGCCTTCCAGGAAGAAGGGGTGCAGTCTGAGAGGGTGAGTGGCAGAGAGATGGTCCCCCAGGAGACAGGGCTCCAAGGACTAATACTGGAGGCAAGCTCAGCCCCCTGGCCAGTCGCACCTTAAATCCCAGCACCCGCTCCCCCAGGGCTGTGTCCACAGAGGCCAGGCACGGAGCAGGGCGGGAGGACAGGACGTACCACCTGCCGGTCAGCCCGCATCCGGGCAGCGGGGCTCTGCTTTGACTTGCATGCCTTTCTGGAGCGCAAGCTGGCCTGTCTCTCCACAAGCTGAGATGATGGGGTTTCTCTCTCCGGCAGCAGGTGCCTGGCAGCTGCCCGGGGATGCCAGCCCCGTGAGCTGGCATGCGAGGAGGTGCTTGTCAGGGTGGTCATTACACGTGCTGAGCTCAGGCTGGACCAGCCTCCACCCCTGCCATTCAGGCTGACTTGGGACACCCGCAAGAGAGTGGTGCCCCTGGCAGGGCACCCAGGGTCCCCCTGGAATCCCCCCAGACAGAGCTTGGCAGCTGCTAGTCTTTGAATGTTATTTCTGAATGAAGTCCCTCAGCCACCCCCTCTGGCCTGTCTGACTGCCCCTGTCCCTAGGAATGTCCTGAGGCCCCTGATCCAAGGGAGGTTGGACAGGAAGCCTAAGGTTCATTCCTGGGATTTCAGGCATCTCCCAGTGGTCATGTCCCACCCCCCTCCCCGACATGGACCCTGGTTACTGTGCCTTGAGCGTGCACTTGTGTGAATCTGTAGTGTCTCTCCACGTAGGTGAGAATCTCAGATGGTCGTGTGTCTGACCTTCTTCCAGGAGAGTGAGGAATGGAAGGTGGGACCGCTGGTGAGAAAAGGGGCAGGGGACCTCAGAGGACAGGAGGATTCAAATGGAGGAGAGGATCCTGGTGAATTCAGCAGACTGAACTGCTTGATTGATTGGTTGCCTCTTCAGCAAAAATTCCCTGGCTCCTAATCTGTGCCAGGCATGGAGGTGGGGGCTGGAGAACGTGGTGTGAATGGACCGGCCTGGCCTGGCCTTGCCCAGCTCTCAGACTCATGGGCCGGCTACACAATACAGTGTGCTCAGAATCCTGGGAGGGGTCTGCAGGCGCTGCACCAGCATAAATGCCCCGAGAAGCAGCCCAGGGGGCAGGAGACACCAGTCCTGAGGCTTCCCTGAGCCCATCAGCGGCTGCCTTCAGTGTCTCCTTGCTCGCGGTTGCTGCCCGTTCAGTCACTGCCTGTGGGAGTGCCTGTGCTGTCTCCCCTGCCCCTCCCAACCTCTGGGCACCGAGTCTCGTGGCTGTCAGGGCTGAGGGTGGAGGAGCTGCTGGCACAGGCGCAGGGGAGCTGCCAATGCCATGGCCTCAGGGTGAGAGCTGACGTCTGTCCTGGAGCATCTCTATCCTTGCCAAGGGTTGAGATCCCTGGGCTGCATGCCTTCCCTCTGACACAGGAGCCGGCATCCGTCCCTCACAGAGCCGGCCGCTGCCTGGACCCCAGCCTCACCCCAGAGTGGCCTGGCGACAGTTGCAGCGTTGTGGCGAGCACAAGGCCCCACTTGTGCCTCCCTCCAGATCCCAGGCCAGGTGAATGCCCACCTCAGGGAAGACCCGATACAAGGGGCCCAAGAACCCCACGCTCCAAGTCTTGGCTTTGAAAACAATGGGGAAGCCACCCCACTGGCCCAGACCTAGTGGTGGTGTCCTGGACCTGGTAAGAGTGGAGGCCTGACTCCATCACAGCTCATGGTGGGTGTCACAGCCTCCTTCCCTCCTCCCCTCATGCACCCCACAAACAGTTATTCAGTTACTGCCATATGCCAGCTTCTGAGCTGGGTCCTGCCTGCAGTGGTGAGTAAAACAGACACAGACCCTGTCCTCATGTTGCTTTCACTCTTTTCACTGGAATTTCCAGTAAGAAATATATTTTCCATCACTACCCAGGGTCTCTATATATCTGAAATAATAGTTTCACAAAACAACACTCATCCTTACCACCTGGGAGACACTGCTATTTTAAATTCTAATATTATTTTTTAAAAAGCTGGTCATGGCACAGTACACTGGGATGTGACCTGCCTTTGAAAGCCCTGGTCTAATTGGGGAAAGATGATTAAGCAAGTGTCACAGAAGTGTCCCTGCTCCAGTTTTGACCAAGGGACCAAATACCAAGGGTTTCAGGATTCCAAACCATGTGTCTCTCACATGCAGATGGTTTACAAGGGAAATGTGGACACTGAAGCCTGCAATCACGTGAAGGATATAAAAAGGGGTACAAGAGAGCGGAGGGCTGAGGGAGCCTGTGAGCGGGTTTCTTTGGAGAGAACTGTGTATGTTGTTTCTAGGACCTGTGGCCTTCCCTTGGGGGAGGGTTGTGTGTGTGGTGTGCCATCTTCTAACCCAGGCCTGCTGAGGGGGCTTCCAGGGCCTTCTTGGAGAGCTTTGAGATGTTGGAGGCTCAAGTGGATGGGTCACAGGACTCCTGACTCCTGCCCTGGGACCTGGAGGGAGGGTGGCGGCTGCTGCTTGAGTGGTGGCTGTGGAGCACGCTCCTGCCAGGGCATGGCTGTACCCAGAGTGGGTGGGGCAAGTGCTCTGAGTGCTTCCCGAGGACCAGAGGTGGCAGGAGGAGAGAGGGCAGGTGTGTGCCACCACGACAGGGCCACCTGGAGAGTCACAGGGCTTGGCAGGAAGTGACTAGGGGTGGAACCATAGGTGCCCATGGGCAAAGGAAGGGATCACAGGGCCACCCGGAAGGAAGTTCATCTCCTGGGCTGAGGAAACTGCAGGGAGAAGGCCCAGCAGGGAGTCTCCAAAAGCCCACAGATAAGCATCTGAGAGTCCCTGCTGGTCGCCTGCCTGGCGCGGGGAGGAGGAGCCACTCAGCCACCCCATCTCCGCGTGTTCTTGGGACTGGACACTCTCAGGACGAGGCCGAGACCGTTTACAGTCTAGAGGGACTGTAGGCTGCTGTTTCACCCAGGACTGAGCTGAAAAGCCACAGGAGGAGCCCGGTTTTCATCCAGGGCCAGGGAAGATGACCTCCACTGAATAAAGCTGTGAGGGCCGGGGAGAGACAAAAATAAAGGTTGGATTCGATGACACTGGGCGTCATGTTTGTTCACATACCAGCTTTGCAGGTATTTGCAATGAGGAGCGTTAAGTGCTGTGACAAGGGAAGTACCAAGAGTGGGGACAAGTGACGGAGAAGGGGGTTGGGCGGTGGTCAGGGAGGGCTCCCAGAAGAGGTGACATGAAGGCCTGAAGGCTGAGTGGAAAGAAGAATAGTGTTCTGGGTGTCGAGAACAGCAGTTGGCAAGGCTGAGAGGAGGAAGAGCCTGGGACCTTTGAGGGGTTAGAGAGATGTGGTTACAGAAGTTGGCATGCTGGAGGCCCTGGGAGGGGTTTGCCTTGATCCTGAGACAACAGGAAGCCATTGAAAGGTTTTATCCAGGAGGCAATGATCATGGGTTAAAATACTCAGGTAGCTGAGTAGTTTGGAATGCATGAGGTTAGAGGAAGGGAAGCCAGTGAGGAGCTGCTCTGGTGCTTTCCATGAGGCAAGATGCTGGCCTCAACCAAGGAAGCAGCAGCAAGATGGAACCAGGTGGTGGGGCTTGAAAGATGCTGAGAAGGTAGCATCAACAGGGCGTGGACTGGGCACACGGGTGAAGGAAAGCCTGCGGTTGAAGATGGCATCTGTGGGGGTACCTTCACCAATAGGTTTGAGAGCATGACAGATCAGCTCAGTGTTGGGCAGGTTGGGCTTGAAAGCTTTCGAGATGTCCCAAGTAGACAGCTCTATGTGCTGGCCTGGGGCCCAGGGGTCTGGGCTCCAGATAAAGACTCAAGACTCTTCTTTAGAGCATGGCAGGGTATGAGAGGGTGTTTCCCACTTTTTTCCTGGGAGAGGGCCCTGGGCCTAAAGAGCTTGATCATTCAGTCCGACACTGGAGGATGTGCCCCCGAGGGTGGTGGTCCCAGAGACTGGAGGAAACCCTGGAGAGGGTGATACCACAGAAGCCTGAGGAAGAGAGGATTTCCAGAAGACGCTGTTGTCCACTGAGTTAAATGCTATAGAGGGGACCTGCAAGACGAGGACAAAGAAGGCTCTGCTGGGTCCAGCCACAAGGAAGCCCCTGCTGGCCAGCAGAGCACTTTTGGTGGGGTGGTGGGGCAGCAGTGAGGTGCACTGGACTGAGGGGTGAGGGAAGGTGAGGGTGAGGGAGCCAGTGTCAGGTCACAGGTCCAAGCCTGGCTTGACACACAGGTGCCACCACCTGGCTGTTTTCCATGGCAGTTGCCCCTTCCTGCTTCCACCTTTCCAAACCCTTCCCATCGTGTGAGCCCCAAATTGCGGTCCTCCCCTCCGCAGTGCCCCAGACTGGGAGTCCTGGAAGGCAGGGCCTGGGTATCCTCTTGTGGAGGACAGAGTGGTCTGCCCACACCCACTTTTCCTGGATCAGCCCACACTCCTGGCTGTCGTTCTGGGAAGACAACTGGAAGTCCCGTGTGGTTCTTGGGATGTCATCCCATGCCCCCGCATTGTCGTTCTCCAGGTTTGCTCAGGGTGAGGCCTCCTCACAGGCTCCTTGGGCCTGCCACCACCCTTGTCAAATCTCGGCACAAGAACAGAGCCCAGGCCAGCTCATGTAAGCCATTTATTGGTTTGTTTTAAAAATATGTATCTTATTTATACACGAAGTTTGGTGAGAAGTGCTCCATTAGTTCAGACAGCAGCTGGCACTTGATGCTTGTCCTTCCTTCCTTTTTCCTACCTTCTGCTGGTCACTGTACAGTTCTGGGGAAAAAAAAAAAAGAGAGAGCGAGCGAGCCACGCTAAAAGCTAAGAAGTCGGCTCTAACTCATCTCTGCCCTTGGCCACATGTTCTGCAGCCCCTGGCCAGCCCTGGGCACCTGTCTCGAGGCTCCTGGGCTCTCCACATACACAAAACCACAGTCTCCTTCCGGCCAGTTGGGCTGGCAGCCCGGCCTACCTCCCAAGCCGCATTCCTGCCCGTGCAGCAGGCGCTGAGTGCCAGGGAGGGGGCACCTCTCCAAGCCTTGAGAGCAAAGCACAGAGACCTACAAAAATAAGATTTCCACTCAGAGAAGTGTTGCTGGGACAGTTAAAACCACGTCCCACACTGGACTCAAAAGGAACAAGGAGAAGAGAAATCACTGGGGGTGGGTGGGTTGGGGGCTGGGGTTGTCACCAAGGGAACTCAGGGTGACAAGAAGAAACGTAATACTTTACTCGCCACCAATGCCCCCTTAGCAGTGCCACGAGCTCGCGAATGTCCAGCCCTCTGACAGCTCGGCGAGGTAGGTTAGGAGCAGCCAGTTTCCAGCTTCCCGGGCTGCCCCGAGAGGTGGCCTGTGAGGTGGACGCTTGATAGAGGGCGGCTTTGCTGGAGAGCTGGAATTGGGCAGCCGAGCCCCTGCCTGCTCAGGCTCCTCCAGCCAGCACTGCCACTTTCAGGGTGACAGTTCTATGCATTAAAAGATTTGCATATGCTAAATAGGATTGTCAGCAGCTGAAGAGGCCCTGGGGGTAACTGGACTAGAAAAAGTATTTTTCCCTGAAAAGGCCTTCTCACAAGACCCATGGGACAGCCTGGACCCTGCCCCAGGAGGTCCTGCATGAAGGTGTCACTAGGACCCTGGGCTGAGCCGGAGGGGCTGGTCCAGGGCCACACTACTCCCTTTCCCAAGGGGGCCTCTCAGGGCACAGGAACCGGGCCAGGTGGTCCCGAGGCCCCTTCCCTGCACAGGGCCCAAGCTGCCCTCCACATGCCCATGACGCTGCATCTGGAGAGGAGCTAGGGATCATATGGGAATCCCCTTCCTGTCACGGTCAGAGGCAGAAATGTCCAGAGAGAGAACCCTGGCAATGACGACAGGGTCCCTTCTTCAGATAGGCTGGGGGCCACCGCGGCTGAGACCTGTCGAGCTTCCTAGCCCTAACCCCACAGGACTTCTCTTCCCGGCCTGTGGCACAGGACCTGCCAGGTTTGGGAGTGAGGACCAGCTGGGTGCCAGGCCGTGAGTGGGGCTGGCTCCCTCATGCCCTTCAGTTTAACGTTAATACTCTGACAGAAGGTCAAGCTCTCCTGGGAGGAAAAGGCAACATCAGTGCCTAGGACCAGCCCTGGGACCCAGGTCACTCTCTTCTGGAAGCTTTTTAATTTTGTAGAACCAACCCAAGTATGGCCTAAAACACAGAGGAAAAACAGGACTTTGGGGACAAGGGAAGGCCAGAGTGAGCCCCTGCTGACAAGAACCCCACCCGTGGGGGCCGGGAAGAAAGGCCTGTCTCCCTTAGGCTGGGCAGAGGTGGCTGCCTGACACTCGCCTGAGAGGAGCCTGGGCCACATGTGGCCTGTGTCTGGCCTGTGTGTGTGTGAGAGTGTGTGCACACGTGTGTGTGTGTGTGAGGGAAGGGGTCCAGCTCTCCTGGCACCTCAGCCCAAGCGGCAGGGGAACCCCACTCTGCCCCTGGGCAGTGAAGGCCTGTGGGAGCCAATGGATTTCACTTTTGCTTTGAGAACAGAGTTCCAGCAGCTCCACAGACACTCTTTTCAGAGTTAAGAAGAGGCAGCATGAATTGCTGCCGACGTCCTGGAAACGTCAGTTCTTTGCTCAAGTAAAAAAATATCAAATATAATAAATTTATGAAAGCCCATTCACAACATATACAGTCTCAGTTTTATATTTTGCCTCAGCAGCTGGGATGGAGTTGCTTTTCAGAGCCCCAGGGCATTGCCTGACCAGACCAGGCCACTGGTGTGTGTGAGGCCTCCAGGGAAAGGCCACCCTGAATGGTTGGCTCAGCCAACTGCTTCTGGCTGTCAACATGGGTGCCACAGAACTCTGCCTTGTCGCTGCATGGGGCTGAGGCTCATCTCACACTCCCGAAGCCCAGAGCAAGGAAGACCCAGCGGAAGCTGGTTTGTGGCAGTGTTCAGGTTTGCCACGATGCAACAGCCTGCCTTTCGGCGTCCTGGCCAGCCCGAGTGAGGCTCACACGATAGACTCACGGTCTCTGTCTGGGGACGGGGGGAAGTCTGCGAGATCTTCACTGCGGCTGTAGTCAGACACCCTCGCCTGGAGGTTATCGCTGGTGGCCCTGGTCACACTGTCATAGGAGGGTGGGAAGGACGTGGAGGAGATGGAGGAGCTGGAGGGTGGGCCGTGGCGTCGGGAGAAGTTCTCATTCATCATGTAGGCAATGAGGCCCTCTTGCTCAGGGGCATCCTCTTCGGAGAGGCCGCTGCTGCCCGCCTGCTGGCGGAAGAGAAAGGAGGCATGCTTCATGGAGCGCTGCAGCAGGTGCCTCCGGAAAGCCCGCTGGATGATTGTGGCCGACACCTCCTCATGCTTGCGCCGCAGTGTGGTGGTGATGGGCTCATAGGAGATCTTGGATGGGTTGGCCGCCATAAACTTCTCCTCCATCTGGATCTTCAGAGCATCCATCTCCCCAGACTCACCCAGAACCCTCTTGGTGAAGGCAAAGAGTATGTCCATGCAATGGATACGGTCCCCGCTCACCATGGGCAGGTCCATATTGATGAGGCTTATCTGGTTGGGCTTGGCGATACGGAGTGGCTCAGACAGGGCATCAGCAAAGTCGGACAGGGCCGAATACTCAATGAACTGGGTGGCCTCTGGGTCAAACTTCTCCCAGATCTCATAGAACATGTCAAAGTCATCCTCACTCAGGGGCTCGGTACTCTCTTCCGTGGCCACGCTGAAGTTCTCCAGGATGATGGCAATGTACATGTTGACCACGATGAGGAAGGAGATGATGATGTAGGTGGTGAAGAAGAGGATGCCCACAGCTGGGCTCCCACAGTTCCCCCGGGAGCCATTGCTGTTGGGCAGATTGGGGTCACAAGAGGGGGGTCCCGTGTTGAGGATGGGGCTGAGGAGACCATCCCAGCCAGCCGATGTGGTGATCTGGAAGAGGCACAGCATGCTGTTGGCAAAGGTCTGGAAGTTGAACATGTCATCGATGCCAGCCTCCCACTTGACATAAGCAAAGTTGGCCATGCCAAAGATGGAGTAGATGAACATGACGAGGAAGAGCAGCAGGCCAATGTTGAAGAGGGCAGGCAGGGACATCATGAGGGCAAAGAGCAGCGTGCGGATCCCCTTGGCCCCTCGGATCAGCCTGAGGATGCGGCCAATTCGTGCCAGGCGGATGACTCGGAAGAGTGTTGGGGAGAAGAAGTACTTCTGGATGATGTCTGAGAGCACAGTGCCTGTGGGAAACAACAGAGACTGTGGCCACCAAAGGCATCTCTGTCCTCCTTCTAGCCCAGCATCACTGGTGGGGTCTCTGTACAGTAAGGAGCCAAAGAGAGGAGGTCCTTCCAGGAGGATTGGGCATGAAAGGTCCCTGCTTCTCCCCTCTCTCTGTTTCCATTTCTGCATCTATGATCCAGAAAATGAGGACCACAGTACCCCCATCCTTTGCAAAGTGCCTTCTCAGCCCCTTTGTTCCTTAGTCTTCTGAGAATACTTGCACAATAGAGCTGTACTAGGCCCATCTTCTAGATCATGGGTCTGACGCCTGAGCGGATTTGCTCAGCATCTTGGTGGCCTAGTTTGGACCAGAACTTGGGCATTTTAGCTCCTCACTACTCAAAACATGGTCCAAGGTCAGAAGCCTTGGGATCTCCTGGGTGCTTATCAGAAATGCAGAATCTCAGTTCCACCCCGAGATCCACTGTATTTTAACATGCCCAGATGATTCATATACACACTGAAGTGCAAGAAGCACTAGCCCAGAAGTCAGCGCTCTCCCCTACGCCATACCACACCTGTCACAACCCAGCCTCTCTGAGATGGTTCCTATCACTCTCCCGACTCTGCTGGCTTCCAGGGCTTCCCCACTCCTTGGTCTCTTTAACTACCCTGGGTTTGGAGTTTTAAAGAGCAGGGATATATGTTATGGTAGAGAGAGTGAAATAAACTTGCCTCGTATTGGCCCAAGTGACCTCTCCAGACTCTTCATATAATAACAATGTCACTGGCTGACAGGAGTCCAGTGTTTACTGTCAACAAGGCACTGGGCTGAGCACTTTATATCCATCCATGAAGCCCTTCCAGTCACCCTAGGAGGTAAGCTGATACCATCATCCTCATTTTCCGGAAGAGGAAGCTGAGAAGTGAGGTAATTTACCCAAGTTGCCACCTAGTCAGTGAGAAGCTGGGATTTGGCTCAGACACTCTGGCTCCAAGTTGACCTGTTAACCACGCCTCCCCGGTACGGCCAAGCACCGGGACCAGGAGGTGTCCCCGAGGTATATGCCGCACCTTCTAAGCCTCTGAGACTGTCCCTCAATGGCTCCATTTCTGCTGCTGACCTCCTACATTCTCTAAGGCCTCTCTCCAGTGCCACTGGGCACACTCTCGCCCTCACCCCTGCCTGGGACTTCCCAGAGCATTTCTTCACCCTACCTCCAGCTGCTAACCATCTCCCATCACTGAAGCCACAGCAGCCCCTGCCTTAGCCCCTGTACTTTCCTCTGAGTTCAATGAAGGCAGGGAATGTACATGTGGAAAGATGACAGTCACCCCAAGGCAGAGTTCCATGGGGACAGGGTCAAGAGTTTGGGCTCCGAGCATCAGTGACAAAAGAAAAAAATACTGATAAACTAGATTTAATCAAAATTAAAAACTTTCTGCTTCAAGAGACAACCAAGAAAGTGAAAATACAACCCACTGAATGGGAGAAAATATTTGCAAATCACATGTCTGAGAAGGGACTGGTATTGTATAAAGAACTCTTACAACTCAAAAATAAAAACATAAATAAGCCAATTAAAAAATGAGCAAAGGACTTGAATAGACATTTCTCCAAGACATTTCTCTTCTTATATATCAAGGAAAATTACCAATGAGCACATGAAAAGATGTTCAGCATCATTAGTCATCAGGAAAATGCAAACCAAAACCTCAGTGAGAGATCACGTCCCACCCACTAGGGTGACTATAATAAAAATACAGACAGTAACAAGTGTTGGCGAAGATGTGGAGTAATTGGAACCCTCATATATTGATGATGGGAATGTAAAATGTTGCAGCCACTTTGGAAAACAGTTGGGCAGTCCTCAAATTTTTAGATTAATAGTTTCCAGGGGCTGGGGAGAGGGAAAATGACTGCTAAATGGGTACAGAGTTTCTTTTGGGGGTGAGGAAAGGTTCTAAAATTAGATAGTGGTGATGGTTGCACAACTCTGTAAATATACAAAAGACTATTGAATTGTATACTTTAAAGGGTGAATTTTATGATATGTGAATTATATCTCAATAAAACTGTTATTAAAAAAAGAATTTGGGCTCTGAGGTAAAACAGGCATGGGTGTGTGCCATGGTCTGAATGTCTGTGTCTCCCCCAAATTCATATGTTGAAATGCCAACCCCAAAAATGATGGTATTAGGAGGTGGGAACTTTGGGAGATACTTAAGTTGTGAGGGTGGAGCCCTCATGAATGGGATAAGTGCCTTATAACAGAGGCTCCAGAGAGCTCCCTAGCCCCTTCTACTTTGTGAGGACACAGCAAGAATGTGCTGGCTATGAATGAGGAAAAGGACCCTCACCAGAAAACATGACCATGCTAGTGCCTTAATCCTGAAATTCCAGCATCCAGAACTCTGAGAAATACATTTCTCTTGTTTATAAGTTACCCAGTCTGGCAATTTGTCCAAACGGACGAGGCGTGAATCCTATCTCTGCTCCTCTCTAGTTGTATCATCTCCCTGTCTCTGTGCTGACTATATAATGTGAATTGCATGAGGTGGGTGATGTCTGAAGGAGCCTGGCACACCCCTCGGTGGCTGGACTTCAAAATTTTCCATATCCAGGGAAAACTTCTACCCTGGAGGGCCACCTGCCTCCCAACCCTGGAGACTCAGCTCACCCTGAGTGAGCCTCTTCCTCCTTCAACCTAAGGTGCAGGCTTTCCCTTGGAGGGCAGCGAAGCCCCCACAGCCCCAACTCCCTTTCCCAGGCTCATCCTTGAAGCTCTCCAAGCAGAGAGCTCTGTTCTAGGATTCCACAGAGGGTAGAGCCAGGAAGGGGTGCTGGGTCTTGGCCAGGTTGGTCCCCTTGGCCTATGTGGACCCTCACAAAGTTCTCTCTGGAGGGGTATGTGTGCATGTATTTGTGTGTGTGTATGCACGTGTGTGACAGAAGGACAAGTGAGGAATGCAGAGAGAGAAGAATGTAGGAGCCTAGTGTACTTGGCATTAAGTATGGACCCAGGGCTGGAGGAGAGGCCTGGCCTGGAGAAGGCTTCTCTGTTCAGCCGACTTGCATACCCACCCACGATGGAGAGGATGACAACCACGAAGTCGAAGATGTTCCAGCTGTTGGTGAAGTAGTAGTGGCGCAGGGCAGTCATCTTGATGATACACTCGCCTGTGAAGATGGCTACAAAGAGCAGGTTGATCTTGGCCAAGATGTTGACCTTCTCAGGGCTCTGGTCATCTGTCTCCACCATCATGGTCACCATGTTCAAGCAGATGAGAAACATGATGGTGACATCGAAGGCCTGCTTGGTTACAATGTCGAATAAGAAGCCCTGGTACTTGTTCTGAAAGGAAGGGTAAAGGATAGACTCAGTAGGGACCTAAGACAGGCTAGCAGACCCCCTGTTGCTGCCTCTCGGCTCAGACCACCAATCCTCCTACTCCACCCTCTGTGGCCAACACACCAGCTAGACTGTCATGGTGAGAGGAAGAAGTCAGGAGGCTGAAGCAGCCTGACTTTCCTGCTTAAACCTCCCTGGGCTTCGAGGCCCAGCCCTGAGGCTCCTTCTTCCCTGAGGCCTTCTCTGATGGATCTTCAGGAAGGGATTTCTCCTACCCTCAGTTTTGTTAGCACATCATACATTGTGCTTCTCTTTTTGTTCCCACTGTCTGAAGGCTCAAGGCCAAATTTAAAGTTTAATCCTAGTAATTGTACCAGCCCTCAGGTTCTCCACCCCTTTTATGGAATTGATTTTATTTATTCCACTAACTACATTTATATTTGTCTTCAATTGTACACCACTCCAGATTATTTTAGGGAAAAGAGAAGATTATAAATAAGTGAAAACACACACACACACACACATTTTTTTTGGAGAACGGCTTGATGGGGCCAAGGGAATCAGCCTAGCAAAGAATCCAGCACCCCTCCTGGTCCCACCCATCAGGTGACTCTACTGCTCAGGGGGTTCAAGGATGAGGTTATGAAGGGGGAAAGGGGCTGTGAAGACTGCCCTGCTCTCCTGGGGAAAGCCTGCACCCTTGCAGGGGAGGAGGGGGCTCACTCAGAGGCAGATGGGTTCCTGATTGAGGGGAATATCCCCCGGTTGCCACAGCTGTCTCCTGCCTTCCTCACTATCTCCATGAGACTGAGACTGTGTGTCAGAAGTCCCTCCTTCCCTGGACTGGCTGAGGGCCCCAGGCTTGGCTTAAGACTGTGAAGAGGCCCCAACAGCTGATTGTGTGGCATGGGGACATCCCAGGGACCCCCAGAAAATCCTCCTCACTCCTGGTGAATAGCAAGCCTGGCTCACCAGGGGCCTTGGGATGGGCTTCTGGGGCTTCTTGGAGCCCAGCTTCTTCATGGCGTTGTAGTACTTCTTCTGCTCCTCTGTCATGAAGATGTCCTGGCCCCCTAAGTGCAGAGAGACAGGCACCAGCCTCATTTTAGGGTTCTCAGGGGCTCCAGCAGGGAGGGCAAGGGATCTTGCCTCCTTGATGAGGGTGCCAGGGTTGGCGGCTTCCTCTCCCCGTGGAGAAAAGTATGTCCCTATTCTGCACCAGAGATTCCTCCTCAAATGTGCTTTACCAGGGTCCCTGTCCCCATTCACCTTGAGATCTTTCTGGCTTTGGGACCTGCAAATCCAGTCCACACGCACCATGCTCTCTCCTGCCCAGTTCAGCCAGGCTGGAGATTCTCTCTTCCCACTTGGTTTGCCTGCAACCCAATCATGGCCCATCTGATGGAGCTCTGGGAAGACCCTAGCCTCTACACAGGACCCCCTCATTGTCCCTGATCATGGACTAGGTCAACAGTCCCAATCCTCACCCCTGCTTCTCAGGAGCCTCATCTCTCAGGTAGACTAGGGCAGGTGTGGGGCCCCTTGTTACACTCTCACAGACCAAGGCATGTGACATCATGGACACACCCCTCTCCACTCTATTCCAGCAGAAGCGAGAAGAGGACCATGCCCAACAGGAAGACAAAATGGGGCCAGGAGCCAGAATGACTCCTCAGTCCCCTGCACCCTGCCACGCCATGCCAGCCCAGGGGGAGGCTGTGATCTACGTATCTTTTTCTTCTGCTGGTTGAAGTTGTCAATGATGACACCGATGAAAAGGTTCAGGGTGAAGAAAGACCCGAAGATGATGAAGATGACGAAGTAGATGTACATGTAGAGGTTGTATTCCCACTGGGGCTGCTCTTCAAACTGCGGGGGAGAAATCAGACAGGGACATCAGACAGGCAGGATTGGGGGGGAGGGGCGGGCTGGGGGGCCCACTCTGTGGGAGAGAGGGTGTGTCCAGAGGAAGGTCACTAATACAGGGGTGTGTGTCTGTGAGCACAGAGCAGGGCCAGGGATGGGTGGGAATGGAGTTGAGAAGAGTGCATGATGACAGTTGAGGAGAGGAGGCATGCTGGGCTCAGGGCTGGCATAGTGTCACTGTACGGCTTCTGCCCCGGGCCATTGGGAGGTTTGAGTATATTGGGCATCTCCCAATCTTCAATGAACTGTCAGTGTGACTGGGTGGCATACAAGGACAAAGAAGAAACTTGACTTGCGTCTCTGTTGCTTCCACCCCATCCTCCTGGTGTAAGACTTTAAGATTCAAGTAAATTATAGTGAATTTAATTTGAAAGATATTAGAGAATTTTGGGATTCCTTGGGAGACCACACAGTCTTGCCCCAGGGCCAGGCCTGGGCATTCCAGAGAGGCTCAACTCCAGGTTGACACAAGGGATCTGGCCCCTATGGGGTGGGCTTTCAGACGTGGACACTGATTCCCTGGCGGCCCAGCAGCCGGGAGCCTCAGGTGCTTGACTTGGTGGGAGAAACCAGTGAGGCAACGTACCCCCCTGGAGTCCACAGCTGCATACATAATGTCCATCCAGCCTTTAAATGTTGCCTGGAAAGAAAAGACAGGAGTAAGAAAATTATTTAACTCGGCACCTATCGAGCTCCTTAGGGTTCCTGTCTGCACAGATGAGGCCAGGAAATAGCCTCCTACAAGAAGCAAGCAGCCCACCCCACCCCTTCAGCCGTGTCCGAATAGCTGGGAGTCAGGGAAAGGCCTTCTTGTTCAGGGCAAGGGGTGGAGGGGAAGCCAGCAGAGCAGATACCCCAAGAAGGCCACACAGTGGGGGAATAAGCTTCTTGATGTTGGCCAAGAGACTGATGAGGTCTGCCCTTCAGATCCACATTCATTTCAGATTCTAAAATGATGAGAATCCTATAAGCAGGTGTCAGAGCCAGAGAGGTGGGGTTTGAGCTCTCTGTTCTGGCTTAAGGTGGATCCCAGGCTGACCTGGTCCCCTCTGTCATGCACCTCAGAGAACCTTGTAGCTTCTGCTCCATGGCCTTTTAAAGGAAATCCCTGAAGAATTCCAACCGTCCCTGTACTTAAGGGGGTCCTTTGGCCAGTGGTGTGTTGGTAAATAGCTAACAAATGGCATTCCAGAAGAGAAAAAGCCCTGATTGTTGTGTCTGCCAACTTCTCTGAGTAAACAGTCCCACCCTGGCTGGTTTTAGGTGGCCAGTTTGTCGTCACTGAACACAGAGTTGGGAAGAGACGCCTCGGAGCATGGCATTGCAGTATTTCCACTGTATGGGTACAATAAATGTAAACAACCTCAAGAGCACAGATAGTAATAAACGGGAATGATGAGTTGTGATTTTGTTGTAATATTATTTAGTTAATTTTAAGTTTATAAAATCTAATTTTTAATAATGGCTTGCAAAATATCTGAAAATGTAAGAATCAGCTCTTGTGAGCCCACACAAGCTGGCTCTAGCACACCACACCAAGGCAGGAGAGAGGGAGGTGGAATGCGATGGTGCTGGCTGCACTGTCTGCCCGTCTGGGCTGCTGTGAAGACTCAGAAAGAGCCTGAGAGTCATGCTTGGTGGTGAGACCGACTGTCCAGTGGGTCCCACTTGTGTCCTTGGCAAAATCCAATCCTGCCCCGAGCCTCCTTTCAGGGCACAAGCTCGTCCACACAAACTTTCCATGTCTGAGAGTTTTAGGAGGCAGGCAGGGCACATGGGGAAACAGAAGCTGCTCCAGAGAGCGCAAGCTACTTCAGCTCCCTGTGCCACGGGGCCCTCACCTGTAAAGAGAGGCCTGGAAGTGCTTTGGAAACTGCTGGGGAGCCCCAATGTCACGAGGTATTCGTGACTGAAATCTTTCCAGCCACTGTGCGGTTCTCAGCCTACGAAGGGGCCTTTCCTTCCAAGTTCTGACATTCAGAGGGACGGTCACAGGGATGGCAGGCTCTCTCGGTTTGGCTCTAATCCTGTTCTCCACGAGGCATTTCAGGGAAGTCTCTGGAGAAAGCTACTACTGGGATTTAAGGGGCAGGTGGAAGTGGAGTGGATCCACATTAAGTTTTCAGGGAAGAGTCCACTGAGTTTTCCTTTGTTTTGGGGACTAGCGACAGACGCCTGGGCTTAAGATTGGGAATGCAAGAAAAGCAAACTGCAGCTTTGTGCGTTATGGTTCTGTTTGCATTTCTGTTGTCAGGGATATTTGTTGGTTAATTTTATGGCATGTGTTATAATCACTGAAGCCACCATGCTAACAAATCAATGGAAACTCTAAAAAGACTAGGTAGGGCTGTGTGAGTTTAAAGATCACGCATCTTGCACATCAGAGTTGGAAGTAAATATATTCTTTTAAACAACGCAGGAGGTATCACAACCTTTTATAAAAGAGGGGTGGCCAGAGTCACAATTTGCTACTAGTTCAGTCTCTGGGTGGCTATGGTCGTTCATTTTTAACCTGTGTCATTACACTGCCAAACTGAGAGCGTGAGGAGGTCAGCCTGACTCCTGGCTGCGGAGCTGGTTCTGCCACAGTGCTGACCCCCATGCCAGACATCCTGGAGAATGTGGCATCAGCTCTAGAACGGAAGATCTGGGGACATCCCAAGCAGCCAAGAAGCGTCTGGAAAATTCTTAGCCTCCTTTGGGCAGTGTGACTCTGTTGTGAGGATTCAGAGTGGCCTCACTGTCCCCCTCCTGCCCACACCACGAGGGAAGGCGCCTGTTGCTGGAGAGCCAATGGGAGGAAGCAAGTCCCTCCTCTCCAGGACTTACCACCTGCAGAAGGGCCAGGTACCCGGCCCCCACGTTGTCAAAGTTGACTTTCACCTTGGTCCAGTACAATTCGCCAGTCACGTTGAAAGACTCACAGTCGCTCTTATTGTTCACGATGGTGTAGTTCAAAGGCAGGTCTCCCTCAGTCTGGTTGATGCACCTCCCAAACTTCCCTGCGAATAGGTTCACGCCCATGATGCTGAAGATGAGCCAGAAGATGAGGCAGACGAGGAGGACGTTCATGATGGACGGGATGGCGCCCACCAGGGCATTGACCACAACCTCAAGTGGACGGAGAAGAGGCTCAGTTCTTGGGGGTGCCCAGAGCATATGCCCTTTGTAAGAACCCCCTCCAGCTGCTGAACTCCCTGGCTGCAGGTCCCTGTGGGGGCAGGGGTATAGAATACTTCCTGTCCCCAGAGAAGGGCAACCCATGGCTGGAAGCCGTGGTGGGGAGTGAGGGGAGTCAGGGAGAACACACAGCTTTTTCTTTGCACCCTAAAGTCTGACGCAACTCCAGAACATCTGCCTTTCCCTTCTTGGGCCTGCCCTGAATGCATGACATTCAAATTTAATTTTCAACTGGGTCTCTGCTGCTTGAGTATGCCAGAAACTGATGGGAATGCCTCTGGAGACACATTCTCTGAGCTAAGTCTCTGGTTTATTTTGGGGCTGCTGCTACCAGGATGGATGAGCTTTTTTCCCCTAAAGTATGCCCAGGGGACCTCATGTGTATGTCTGGAGGGTGCTGACAGTTCTTCAACGCTGTGGTGAGAGCAGAGCTGGGAGAGCATGTGCTGTGGGTGCCCCCCTGTGCCTCTGCCCTCCCAGGGAGTGGCTCTCCGACCCCACAGAGCCACAGCCTCATGCTCTGCATCTAAACTCACAGCACCCAGGAGAAGCTTCCTTGGCAAAGGCATATAGGGCGCTCTACTCCACTGAGGAACCAAATCCCCAGGTGTCCAGGAGCCAGGAACATGTTTGCCATGCAGACTGGAAGTGAAGCTGGTGTAGTCTGCGTGGTAGGCATGGTGCCAGGACGGGTAATGCCGACACAGGCAAACAAGAGGGGTTCCTGGTTCCCTGGCAAGCACGATGAACCCAGAAACGAAGTGGGAAACCCAACTCTCAAGTTTGCCCTTGGCTGGCTCTGTAGCCGAAAGCCATGGCAGAGGCATTCCTGGCAATGAGCATCTCCCCCATGTCCTTCTGGAATCAAATATCCTTGCTCCCAAAGATACATTTAACTTGGGTCAGACTGTTCACTTGTGAATGATTTTCTATGAGGAGTGAGTGATTCGTTTCTCCATGAATTGGGGGTGCGGGCAAAGTTCACAGCCATCAACCAAATGGGGGCTGCTGAAGACACAAGAGAACTGTGGACATTTTGCAAAAACAAAAATAAAAAATGCACGCACACAAACACACACACGTTTGTTTTCTTGCTATAATTATGAGTAATGTTTTTTCTTGGTGGGCTTTTAAATTTGCTTTATATGTGCACATTCTTTGGTAAAATTTGGTGACATGAAAAATACATAGGGCTCTGCACTTAGAAAGTAGTGAAGAAGAGTTTCCTAAGCAAATGCAAACTGGTATCTGACGGTGAGAATATAGCTTGCTCCTTCCTTGCTCCCTTTGCCCTCACTATCACTCCTGCATCGCAGACAACAGGAAAGTGGCCTGGAGGGCACACGGAGCTGGGCACACACAAAGACGAGGCCCTGCAGGAGAGCAAAATCAGAGGGGCCTGGGGCCAGTGGGGCTGGGCTGCAGCTGAGACACCTGCACCCAGCGCCTCACTTCCTCTCTTTGATCCACCACTCTCCTGGCCTCATGGAGCCCCTGGGGCTGGAGATGACAGGCCTTGGGGGAGGGTTCTCATAGCTCTCCAGCCTCTCAGTGCCTCCAAACTCACCTGTGCCTCTCCAGCAGATGCTGTACCATGTTCCTATCAAGTCATGGGGGCCCCAGACCCAGCTCCAGGCTGGGCCGCTTGCTCAGCAAGCTGAGACCGGGGGTCCCCTCAGTGGAGTCACCTCCTGCTGCCCCTGCAGGAAGGCAGCTACTCCTCTTACCCTCATGCCCTCAAAGCGGGACAAGGCTCGCAGGGGTCGGAGCGCACGCAACGTCCGCAGCGACTTGATGGGGCCCATCTCAGCAAAGCCCAGGGTGTTGGCCACCAGGCTGATCAATGAGACCTGTGGGAGGCAAAGTGGGGTGAGGACATCAACATAGCTCCCGAGACAGGTAGTGGGGCTTGCGTGAGAGAGCCAGCAGGCCTTCCCCATGTCCAATCTTTACCATGCCTGGCTGCATCGTCTTCACAGGCCATCATGCACTGGGCAAGCTTCCTGGGGCCCAAGAGGCTGGGGGTGAGCCAGTGCATCCTGGCTGTCAGACATTTACCGAGAGCTTGCTATGTGCACTTCACATGCTTGTCTGCAATAGCCCCACTACCCCCAGGACTAGGAATGCATCAAACCTTTTCCACAGGTGAGCAAACTGAGTTCCGAAGCCACCCACTGGTGGGGAGGGGCAGGGACACAAAGTCTGGGTTTCTGGTCCCCACGTGCTTCCTTTCAAGTCAAATTCTTGTGCCTTTCCCTTCCCTCCCCACAAAAAGCCTCTTTTTGGAAGAAAAGATCATCTTGGTTGAGTATGAGCAGACAATTTCCCCAAAGCTGGACTTCGCCACATTCCAACATGGTCAAAGAAGGGAGACACAGGGGAAGATGCTGTTGGTAACGGGAGCCTCAGCTCTTGTTCCCTCTGTCCCATCCCCACTGGGGCATTTCCACCCCGTGAACTTTATCCTTCTAAAGCTCTGCGGGCATCCAGTCCCCGCTTCCTTCACTGCTGGCCTGTGATCAGAGGCTGGAAATGGCCTCCTGCCTGACCTCCCCTGCAACTGCTGTTAACACTACCCTGGCACTCAGGGCAGCCTGGGGGTGGAGAGGGCGGGCAGGGACCTGACTCCCACAGCCTCCTCCCAGGCTTAAGCTTGGAAGCACTGCGTTGGGAGAGGGCTGGGCAGAGGGGCTCAGAGGAAGACTCCCAGGATCAACTTCTGTGCTGCCCCCACTCACCCCTCGAGGATGCTGGGTTGGTGGTCCCCATTCCTAGAGAGGCAGACGGACATCTCTCAGAGACCTCTTCCTGAGGGCAGGGCCCCAGAGACCAGGTCCGGACAGTCAGCCTGCCTAGTTCCCAGCAGGCCAACCTTGTCATCTCCATTCTTTCCAGAGCTTCCCCCACCTGCTCCACCCACGGTCCCCCCATCTCGGTCGATGGCAACTCCATCCTTCCAGCTGCTCAGGCCACAAGCCTTGGCGTCATCCCTGCCTCCTCTCTGTCTCTCACACCCTACATCCAACCCATCAGGATTTCCTGTTGGCTCTGCCTTCAAAATACATCAGAAGTCCAAAAATTTCTCACCACTTCCACTGCCACCATGCTGGCCAGGCCAGCGTCATCGTTCCCTGGATCACTGCCACAGCCTCCCAACTCTTCTCCCTGCTTCTGCTCGAGTCCCCGCCCCCACCTCCCACCCCCACCAAGGATTAAAAGGTCACCCTTTAATAACAGGAGTCAGTTGATGTCACTCTTCTGTTCAAAGCCCTCCAAGGGCCCCCCATTTCATGCTCAATAAAGGCCCATGTTTTCCAAAGGCTGCACCCTTCTGCCCCAGGCAGGCCGGCCTCATTGCCTGCACTTCCCTTCCTCATTCACTCTGGCCTCCTTGCAGCTCCTCAAGTATGCCAGGCAGGCTCCCACCACTGGGCCTTTGCACTGCTGTTCCAACTTCTGCTTGGAATGTTCTGCAGGCATCTGCCTGGCTAACTCCAACTTCCTTCAAATCTGCTCAAATGTGGCCTCAGCAGGCCCACCCTGGCCAGTCTATTTAAAGTCGTAATGGATACCTTCCCTTCCCCTGAGTCTGGGCCCTCCTAATCCCTTCCCTTCTCCAATTCCTGTTGCTCCACAGTTCACATCACCTTCTGACTTAATAGAAGACTAGCTTATGACGATCTGACCGTTCGCAGTCGCCTTCCTCCGTGCAGGCAGGGGCTTTGTCTATTTTGCTCCCCAACACCCCCGGCACCGACAGCAGCGCTTGCACACAGTAGATGCTCAATAGTATTTATTGAAAAAGTGCCTGAATGGATCCTGGAAACACCCTTCTCCAGTCCGGAGGCCTGGAGTCCACCTTTCCCACCAAGTGTAGGGTGGAGGGGGGGGGAGCGTGGCCAGCATCAGGAAAGCTGGATTCCAGCACCTACTTCCTTCTGCTTGACCCTGGGCAAGACCCTTCCCTACTGTGGGCCTCAGTTTCCCTCTCCACAGCCTCGTTCTCTGAGATTGGGACTGGGTAGGACGCACTGACCATCTCCTTTGCCCAGCCTCAGCTCTGAGTTCCGCAAGGTGGCAGGTGGTGGGGTGTTGGTGGGCTTCCCCCGAAATCTTTGCAAACTCCCTCTGGCCTGCCTGGGGGAGTCCCTCCGCAGGCCCAACTTCCAAAGAAGCTGCAGGAACAGCTGGGTGAGGGGGCATTGGGGCGGAGATGCCAGGATCCCAGGCCTCCCTGCAGTCCCTCAGCAGGGAGGCCTCAGGGGGCCCTCCTTCATCTCAGGGAGACTGGAGGGCTCCAGGCTGTCAGGGCATCTAGAGCTCCCTCCCTCCCTCCCTGCCACCCAGCACCCCTCCCCCCAGCATTAGCATCCTCTCAGCCATTTGGAGTGATAGAAGGAAGCCTGGACTGGAGACCCAATGATCTGGATCTGTGTCTCCATGCCCACTCTAGCCCAAGGAGCCTCTCCTGCCACAGCCACTGATGGTTGACCTCCCACCCAGGCCTAGACCCTGGCCGGGGCTCCTGGGGGCTGAGCTCCTCCCTTTGGCCTCTGAGTGGGGTGTCGGGACTGAGCACAGGCCTGAGCCTGTTATATAACCACAGGAAGGACAGCCCCTGCTGGTGGGCAGAGCCTGATGCCAAGCCTAGAAGCCATGGGCGCCTTCTGGAAAGCTCTTCCCAGTCTGCAGATCCTGACCCACATTCTGTTCTACAGGACCCACCACAACCTGATGGTGAGCCCTCACCTGAGCCTTTGCCCTCGCTGTGCTCCCTCTGCCCTCCGTGAGTGCGCACCTGAGGCTGCTCCCCATCTGGAGTCTCACTTCTTCCCTCTCTGGCTGCTCTCCCACTTGACCGTGTTCAGGAACCCCGCTGGACCCTACACTCACCCTGCTTTGGCACCCAGCAGTGTCCTGGGGTCCAGGAAGCTGTGGGGCAGGGCCCTCCCACTCCATCTGCCAACTGGTAAAGAGAGGACATGCCAGCCTCCTCCCCAGGCCCTCCCCGGACACACCCCGGGCAGGCAAGCCTTGCCAGCTACCTGGTTGTCCAGGGCAGCAATCCAGAACCCCTCAGCCAGTGTTCATGGCTTTCCTCCTTCCCTCCATCCCCTGGCTCATCCTCCCTAAGTGATATCTTCCACCTGAGCCAGGAGGCTCTCCCCTGCCCGCCCAGCATCCCCTCACCAACCCTGTCCCCTCTGGCCTCGGGCTGTACAGACAGCCCCCTCCTGGGTGTGGGCATGGAAGCTCTTAACTGGCCATCTGTCTAGTGGGCCTGGCAGACACTTCACAGCACGCCGTGGTGAGTGCTGCAGCACAGGCTTGTCTGCTCCCCGCTCTTCTGGCCACCCCGAGACGGTGAGCACCCACTCCTGCCCCGGCTCACACGCCTGCCTGGACTGCTCTTCACTGTCCCCCATGGTGGGTCTAGTCTCCCCCAGAAGCCTGGGGGCTCCTGAGGCAGGGCCCAGGTGACCCCTGCTCCTCCATCTCCCCAAATTGGGGTCTTGATGGCAGGGCCCAGGCCTCTCCTCTGTGATCCCAGACTCCAGGCTCCTGTCCTTCTGCCTGCCCCACGACACAGTTGAGCGCCTCCACTCCAGCCTGCTGACTCCTGCCGCCCCGTCATTCTGTCCTTCTGTCCTTCTGCCTCAGCTCCCTCTCGCACTGGCAACGGGTCTCCCCGCTCCTCTCTTCCCTTCAGGGCCCCCCACTCACATCCACGATGAGGAAATCGAGCCAGCACCAGGCGTTGGTGAAGTACTTCTTAAAGCCGTAGGCCACCCACTTGAGCAGCATCTCGAGCACGAAGACGTAAGTGAACATCTTGTCGGCATACTCGAGCAGGACTTTGATGGTCTTCCTCTCCTCCAGGTAGATGTCCTCAAAGGCCTGCAGACCAGGTCGGACAAGGCGGACATGACACCCTGACCACTGCCAACCCCACCCTGCACCAGCTTCATGTCTAACAGTAAGTGCCACCCAGGAGGGTGGGGAGCAGAGGCGAGACGGGTAGTGGAGGGGGTCCCTCCACGGTCAGCACTGGACCACCTCAGCCTGCTCTCCAAGGAGCGTGTGCACATGTGGGCCGTGAACACATCTTACGCGGGATGTGGACAACAAGGCAGAATGCCAGTGAGACTGGATCTTCCTTCACATAAAGAGCAAGTCTCAGCTCTGGGTTAGAGCATCTTTAAGACCTTTCTAAAACTTGCTCATCTCCCGCTTTAACAAGGAGTGAGGTCGCGCAGGCTCGGCTTGTAGCCTGCTGCTAGGAACAATACAAAACATTTTTTTGTTTTCTCTCCACTTCGTTTTTACTCTATTTACTTTATACAGTTACCTACTTTTCATGGGAAACTATATTCGCTTGCCATTATAAGAATCATTAAAAGTTTCCCTTTACGACAAATTTATTTAAACAAACAAAAAACCAATGAGAGCTGATCTAAAGCTAAATTTTAAATAAACGATGGTATAGGCAGTCTGTAGACAGGAAGTTCAGGAAACACAGGACTAAATAAAGTCAAACCTCCTGCATGCTCAGAATCTAGGGGTGGACGTTTCTAAAATGCCAGTTGTCTTTCTCCAGCTCGTTGTTCCTGCCTCAACCCAAATTCCTGAGCCTACAGAGAAACTGATGGCTGCCAGCTGCCCTCTGCCACCCCAGTCTTCTGATCTGTACCTGCTTCTCCTGAGTTACTTCTCCCTGTCAGAGCGTGCTCTGAGGCTCCCAGTCTAGGCAACTGAACACGTCACAGAGGGCCCTGGGGGGCTGCCTCCACCTGTCGCTCTGGGCCTCCCTCTCTGACTGCAGGGCCTCTGTGAGCTGCAGGGGTCCAGGCGGCCCTCGCTGTACGCACTGCTGAGGCAGACATATGCTAATCTGGTCAGTGTAGACGGGACAACAGGATAATTCAGGTCCCCAATGGACTTTGGGAGTTATTCAAGCTAAAAAGTAGGTGTGTTTTTTCTGATTATAAAAATGTGTGTTTCTTATTAAAAAAATTAAATAATATAGAAATTATAAAAAAGAGAATAAGGGGCTCCTCCAATTTCATGACACTAGAGTAGCCACTGCTAACATTTAGATGCATATTCTTTCAACACTCATGTGTGTGTGTGAGCACAAATTTTATAACATATACTAAATATTTTGCTTTGAAATTTCTTTTTCCACTAAACAATCTTTTGTGAACATTTTTTCTACTCAATGATGTGACTACACACAATGTCATTCTTTTTAAAGGCTACATAGTATTTCATTATTTGCATATACTACTGTTTATTTAGCCCAATAATCCGATTAATGAACATTTCTGGTTGTTTCCAATTTATCCCTCGTAGTAACAACATTGCAATGAATAATGTGTCTGATTATCTGTTGAAGACAAATTTCTAGAACTGAGAGGCCAGGTCAAAGGTATGCTTTTGGTACAGATTGGGAACAGGACCTCCAGAAGGGGACACCAACTGACATTCCCCCAACAGTGCACGAAGGTGGCTCTTTCCCCACCACTCTACCCACACCGGTGGGTGTTTCTCCTTTGTCACTTTTCCCAGCCTAATGAACAAAAATTGTTTGTTTACATTTTTATGTATTTTATGACTAGCAATGCTGACTTGGATACTTGTGGCATTCCTTTTGTGACTTGCCTGTTCACCTCCTTTGCCTATATTTTTACTTGAGTGTCTGGTTTATTTGGGGACATTAACTCTTTATTTGATACACTTTATCCTAGCCGCATGCCTTTAAATCCTGTTTACCATACTGAAGTTCTACACTTCATTTTCATTTATTGTTTTTCATATATTCATTATACGAATTCATTGTATTTCATTTATTTATTATATCATTTACTATAATGTCATTATATAGTTTATTATGATTTTCATTTAGTAAAACATTTGGCATCATGTTAAGAAAGTCTTTGCCTATTCCAAAGCTAGAAAAAAATGACCCTTCTTTTCTTTTCACTTTCTGGTTTCATTGTTTTATGTTACAATTTAAAAAATCTAAATATATTTTGGTAAAGAACAAATGTCACCTTGACTTTTTTTTTTTTTGGTGAGGAAGATTGTCCCTGAGCTAACATCTGTGCTCATCTTCCTCTCCTTTGTATGTGGGACACTGCCACAGCATGGCTTGATGAGTGGTGTGTACGTAGGTCCGCACCCAGGATCCGAACCTGCAGACCTCAGGCCTCCGAAGCAGAGCACCCAATCTTAACCACTACACCACCAGGCCAGCCCCTTGACTATTTTTTTCAGAGTAACTTGTTAATTGTCCCAACACTTTATTAAAGAATCCACTTCAAATCCACAATTTGAAGTCAACATTATCATATACCATATTTCCATATTTACTTAAATCTATTTCAGACCTCTCTATGTGGTTCCACTGTTCTCTCTCTCTTTCTGAATTAGTATCATATGAATTTTCCTGGCCATGTTTAATAATATTCAAGATAATCTTTAGCAATGCTTTTCAAGTTCCCTCAAAAACGGAAATTTACTGTTATTGCATGGAATATATTAACTATTTTGGGAACTAATCGTGTTCCTACCTAAGATCAAAGTATCTTTATTGTATGTTTACCTATTTGTCTTCTTTTACATTCCTGAGCAAAGTTTTTAGTCTTCATGTACCTTTCACACATTTCATGTTATATTTATTCTCAGTTATTTTATGTTCACAATGCCTGGCATGTAAGGAATATTCAAGAAATGTTACCTGTGACTAAACGGCTTCTGTTAGTATAAAACAAGAAGAAGAGCAACGATTACCTGTACATTTATTATATAACTGGCCATGTCACATTTTTAATAGGTTTTAAAATTTTTCTAGGCAATCATTATCTACAAGTAATGATATATTTCTATTATTTTTTAACTCTTGTTTTACACTTGGGTATACTGACTTCAATTCTTCTATTTTCCAATTTTCATACTGTATGTTTAATTTTCTTGATTAACTGCACTGGCTAGTACTTCCAAATTATTATTAAATAATGAACAATAGCTAAAAAGTAGTTAAATCATCCTTTTTCTTATTCCTGACTTTAATAAAAATGTTTCAAGTGTTTTACTACTAATGATGAGGATGGAAGTTAATTTGAGAGTAAGTTTTTCACTAAATTAAGGAAATGGATTTATTTCTATTCTTAACAAAGTTTTAAAAATTAAGCATTCATTGAGATAATTGTATGGTTTTTCATCTTTGTCCTATTCATATAAATAGACTTCCTAATATGGCACCATTCCGACTTTTTAGAATATACTCAGCTATGACTTATTTCATGTTTTAAATATATTGCTGGATCCTATTAAGATTTTTGCATCACTGTTCATAAGTATGGAGTATGAAAACTGGTCCATGGTTTTCCTTTTGGTATATTTAAGGTTTCAAAAATCAGCATTATTTAGCTTTCAAAAAAAGAATCTGTACACTTTCCACCTTTTTTCATACACTAGAATATTTTAAATAGGATTGGAATTATCTTCTTCCTTGAGAACATGAAAGAATCCACTCTTGGAGATGTGAGAAATTAGATTAGTTAGTGGCTTATCTATTTGATTGTTTTAATTTTTCAAGGAATCAGCTTTGGAATTTTATCAGTTTCACTATTTATTTCCTAATTTATTAATGTTTTTATTTTATTAATTACTTCCTTTGCTTTCCTGAAGATTTTGTTGTTATATTTCTAATTTCTTGAGTGAATTTCTTAATTACTTTACATTCTTTCTATTTAATAATAAAAGTATTTAAGTCTATGAATTTTACTCTTATCACAGTTTTGGCCGCATCCCACATGCAATCTTCTCAATATTGTTATTTTCTAGTTTTTTCCCCCTAGTCACAGTTTTTTCTCTACTTCTATTTTTCATCTCTTATTTTTCTAGGTTTCAGGTGGATAGAACTGATTGAATCATAATCTTTGACTTATGACACACTGTCATCTTTGGTCCATGAATAGACCATTTTATTTACTTGCTTACTTATTAATATAATAAACACCCATGAACCTACTACAAACTACTTTCTGTTTGATTTAAGGTTTAAGAATGACTTTTATATTTCTAAAGGTTTGTTTTTAATTTTCCTATTTTTGCTAGATCTAGCAGTTTCCTTATCTGTAAAATAGGCTTAATAATAATACCTATCTCATAGGGTAACTGTGAGAATTAAACGAATTAATGTTTGTAAGATATTTAAACATGGTCTGGCACATAGCAAGTGCTATTAAAGTGTTAGCTATTATTTTTATTATTATTAACTTAGATAAAATTTATTAATTCTATGTATGTTTTAGATTTTTCATTGTCTTGTTCTTTCTATTTGATTTGCCAAGAAATAATGTAAGTGTGGTAAAATCTCCCTGTACTATTACACGGTTGCCACTTTTTAATGTTTTTTCCCCCAATGGTTCTTGCTTTATATAAGTGCTATGCAATCCCAAGCCAATATGCTCATAATAGTTATATTTTTATTATAGGTTCGACCCTCTTTGTATTATCTGAAGCATTTTACCTTGAATTTAATGTTGTTTAATATTAACAGACAAAAACACTATGATTTTTGTTGCCATTGTTTGCATTTGTCTGGTATATCTTATTATTTCACCTTTTTTTTGAGGAGGAGGATTAGCCCTGAGCTAACAGCTGCGGCCAATCCTCCTCTTTTTGCTGAGGAAGACTGTACCTGTCTCCCTCTACTTTATATGTGGGATGCCTGCCACAGCATGGTTTGACAAGTGGTGCGCAGATCTGCACCCGGGATCTGAACTGGTGAACCTTGAGCTGCTGAAGCAGAAAGTGAACTTAACCACTGTGCCATTGGGCTGGCCCCTTATTATTTTACTTTTAATATTTCTGAGTCACACTGTTTCAGAGAGCACATGGCTGAGGTGTTTTTTTTTTAATCTATTGAGTCCTTTTCTTTTAAAAGATGAATTTTATCCAATTACATTTATTATTAAGACACCTGTTTGATCTTGCCTCTGCCATATTGTTTTTTGTTTCCTGATTTAATGTTTCCTTGTTGCTTCTTTTTTTCTCCTATCTTTTGCGGTAAGATCTCTGTTTTCTTTAAAAACTTTCCCTTCAGCAATTTGGAAGAGATATATAATCTGCTTTCTGTTAAACAAGTTTATAACTTTAAATAACACACTCAGACTTCTTTTTCTCAATATATCATTGACATGGTTTTTTTTTTTTTTTTTTAACAGTGCTTGGCTGTCTATCCTGATTAGATTCACCACTTGCTTGCCAAAACTCCTCCTCACTTATGCCAGGCTGAGCTTTTCCTCTGCAGCCCAGACTAAATGGCTCTGGCTGCCCTTGTTTGTGGCTGTTTAAAAACAAAACTCGTTAACATATTGTCAAATCATCCTTCTCTGAAGCCTACGGAGATTTGGCTCTAGCTGCCGATGGTAAAACAGCATGCAGCCTGCAAATCATGGCTCCGGGCCCACTCTGGAATAGGGGTGAGGCAGCACAGGGTGGGTGGGAGGCCCAGAGCTTTAGAAGTGACGGCCACAGTGCCTCCCCATGGCCTGCCCCTACAGGAGGCAGCACAGACTGGAGGCACATAGCCTCGGATCAAAATGACCCTCTCCCACTCTGTAGTCCAAAGCATTCCCTATTACTTGCTTATCCATGGCGTTCTCACCTCCCCAGAAATATCAGGTGCTTACTTCTCCTGGGCCAGAAAAGTTTGTTTATTCTGCCTTCTTGATCACCCCTCTCCTGCTCACTAGCACCTTCCAGAACCCTCTCCAGGGTTATTCCATCTCTTCTGAGAAGGGCTCTGAGAGGTCACAGAAGGGTGCTTGGGAGCCAGATAGGGATCCCTAGAGGGGCTCACTGCTCCTCCTGGCCTCAACAAACCTCCCTGTTCTCCACAGTGCAGCTCCATCTGCTTCCTCCAGAGAGTCTTCCTGGTTGCTCCAGTTCCCCCTGATCTCCCAAAATCCTGAGTCATCTCCGTTCTTGCTCAACTCTCTTGAGCTGATCTCTGACTATCTCAAACCTGCTGAACCTGGCGTTCCCAACTAGACTGGGAGCTCAAGGCCAGTCTGGGGTCTCCTCCTCCTATTGCTTCCCTGTGGCTCACAGGACTAGATACAAGAAGAGCTTAGAAACGACCTATTGAACAAAGGGAGGGTCAAGACAAAGGACTCTGGAATTCAACTGTCTGGGTTCAAAGGCCACATCTGCTGCTTGTGAGTGGTGGGGCCTTGGGTAAGTTACTTAATATTTCTACAAAGGGTTGTTGTGGGGATTAAATGTGATAATGCATGAACTACATAGCTTGGCCTCTAGCTCTAGAAGACATGGGATAAGTGGAGCTACCACTGTAGTATCAGCCAGCATTGTCAATTGCATTGAAACGGTCTGATGGAGCGCCTGAGGCTGTGTGCAGGTGGGTGTGTCACCAGAGCTCAGGCATGGGAGGTTGTTGACCTGCAGCCTATGCCAGCTGTGCACTGTGATCTGGGGTAAATCATTTTCCTTTCGTGGAACAAGGGAGCCTGGACAGATGACCTCTGTGAGCCCTTCCCTGCCTCCCTATTTGACCTTATCTGACCTCCCTACCTGCTGTGGGTGTTGAGAGTTTGTGAGCTGATCCCTGATCTGGGGCCCTGGGGAGTGCATTTTCAGCAGAGGCTCTGCCCCAGTCTCTGGCCTGGCTTTCCAGCTGGAGACCTCCTTTCCCCACTCTCCCCGGCTCCTCCATCCCTCCCTGCCCAACCCTGCATCCCCAGGAGGGTACCAGTGCTCCACTGCTGAGCAGGATCATGAAGATGATGAATGTCTCAAACCAGCTGTGCTCCACAATGCGGTAGCAGGTCTTGCGCAGCTGCCACCAGACCTTCCCTGGGCCCTGCGTGGTGTCCACAGTGCAGCAGGGACAGCGTCGGACACAGCCTATGAGGGATGGTGAGGGGTCAGGCCCAGATCAGGGCCTGTGAATGCCCATGTCTGATGGTTGAAGGAATGACTAAGAGGAAGAGGTTACAATGATGGGATAATGAACAGGGCAACATGGTGGGCGGGGCCATGGCAGGGGTGGGGGCGAGGAAGACTGTGGGTGCTGTGCACTTGGGCCCACACTCAGCAGGGACTCTGTGGAGAGGCTGGATGGACTAGGCACCCAGTGAGTGGGTGAGGGGCCTGGCAGGTCTGAGCAGGGGCAAGGCTGGGGTTGTGATGGGCTCCAGTTTGTCCTCTGCTCATCTGGGAAACCCTCCCCACCCCAGAGAAACCTTCCAACTGTCTTCTGAATATACCACCAATTCATAAAAGCTACAGATGCCAATCACCAACATGGCCACATGCTACACCCACGAGTATTTACAGAGGGCCTACTATATGCCAGGCACTATGCCAGGGCCTGGGTGAACAGGGGTGACTAGGATGCAGTCCCTGCTGCTGTGGGGGCACAGAGTTCTGTTACCACCCCACAAATGCAGAATCATGAGTCCTCAGTGCAGCTGATCCATAGCTGTCCAATCCAGCACACTGTGGGCAGACTCGCCATGATTCATGTCACGGGCAGATGGAGGAGCTCCCAGGGTGATGAGGAATTGGGGAGGGAGGGCAGGCATTGTGGTCAGGGTAGGGTGCAATATGGCTGTGTGCCCCATGGACCTGCTGGTCCTCCTGCCCCTCTGGGCAGGGCTGAGGCTGGGGCAAAGGGCCATCCAGGGCAGTACCTTCGGTGAAGCAGTCCTCCGGATCCTTGACGTCCTCACCGAGGTCAGGGATCTGCTCCATAAGGTCAGCAGTGTTGGTCATGTCTGCTGTGCTCCCTTCAGAGTAACTGTCCTCTTGGGTCTGTGTGCAGGGGTGTGGGGACAGGGTGGGCAAGGGTGTGAGTCTGGGCCATGTAGCCTCCAGCCTCGAGCCCAGAGGCTTGGGAGCACACCCTGGGAATCTGAGCTTGGGGTGGGTGGGTGGGAACTGCCGTGGAGCCCACAGAGGGCCAGTCAGGGCCGAATTGAGGCTGGACCTCAGGGCTCCTGGGTCTGTGGTTCTGATCTGCTGGAGTCTACAGCAGGGGTGCAGGGGGTGTGATGGGGTTCTGGGAAAACAATGGGGATGGGGACTACATCCAGGAGGAAATAAAACAGACACAGGGCAGCACCATGGACACACACTGGGACATAGACACATACGGTAGCTTGGCACATGCAGAGGAAACAGGCATGCCACACCCAGAACAGTCTGAACCAGATTCACAGGCACACATAGGTGCAAGGTCAGACATGCAGAGAACAGGCCAGCGACCCAGCCTACACTTCTCGCTCAGTTCATACGGCTGCTGCTGTGATGCGCAGAGCCGGGAGTAAGAGCAAGAAAGTGCCGGAAACTTCCCTGCCTGGCCATGCAGGGTTCTGCTACCCTGATGTCACATAACCTGATTATAAAGAGGCATGCGCGTGTGGCGTGCCCTTGTGAGTGTCTGTGTGTGTCACGTGTGGGGCTAGTATCGAGGGTGCTGTAGTGACCACAGCTGGTGCTCTGCCCAGTTCCCCTGTAATAGGCCAGGGCACCTGTTTCCAGCCACTGTGAACACTGGCTGCTTAGCCAGCCCCTTCTCCAGAAAATCATCTTCAGACAGGCAGCCACCATCCTGGAAATGGCTTGGAGGTTACAATCCAAGCCAGGGATGACTGACACCCAGTGATGCACTGAAACGGGAACATAAAAGGCCAGCCCCTGCCTTGGGTGGGGACAACGCCATGGTCAGTTCATGCTCCAGAGCTCCCCACGGGACCAGGCTGTGGCTAGAACGTGGCTGCCACGTCTGCAGGACCTTCTTCCTCTGCCTCATCCCACTTCTTTCACTCCTTATCGCTTTCCCAGGAGAGCCCTCCCTCAATACAGCAGTGGCACAGGAAGCCTGTCTCCAGCTCTGCCTCTAGAAACCCACCTGAAGACAGGTGTGGCAGGGGGTTCTCCGAAGGAAGGGAAGCCTTTGTGGGATTCAGGTCACACCTAAACCCCTCAGCTCAGCTGGCCCCCTTCCCACCGCGCGGGCTCAGGCTCCATTTAGAGACGGCTGGTTTGAATTCTTAGGCATCCCTCTGCTCCTAAACTCGCCTTCTTTTCTTTTCCTTCCATGATTTGCTCCATCGGTATCTCAAGTCTTCTTTAACTTTGAGGTTTGCGATGGGGAAGGCTGGATCCCAGTGGGAAAGCAGAGAGGGCCCCTCCGGGCCCGGTGGAGCCATGGCCGAGGGGTGAAGCTCTGCCTTTCAGGGTCCCCAGTGGCCTTGAGGGTCCCTCCCTTCTCCTCCTGGCTTTGCCGTGAGGCACTGAGCTGGGAAAGGCACAAGCTGGAGGAGGTCTTCACGCTGCTTTTCTTACCAGACACTGGAGCTGCCTAAGGTATGCGGGGCCATCCTGCGGGAGGACCCGTTCTCAGGATCCCACTGCAGGAGAGATGAAGGCTCCTTCTCCTAGGAAAGGCTCACCCACCTTGCTCTCCCTTCTAGGTCCCGCCGTGAACTGATTTGAATGGAGGAAGGAGTTTCAACATTCCAGCAGGGGAGCCCCTTCTCCCTGTGACTTCCTGCCCCTCCTGTGTCTTCCTGTTCCCATGTGCCTTCACGTGTCAGACCCTCCAGGGGGAGAAAGGTGATCTGCGCAGTCAGGACGATGATTCCACTGGGCCCTGCTCCAAAGCTGGCCGTGATCACAAAGCCTTCCATGAACCCATCCCACGAAAGGGAGAAGGCAAAAGAGAAATGTTCCTTTGGAGCAAGTCACCACGGCTGGACTGAGGGCCGAGGTCAGGCTGCAGGACAATGGCACCCCGGCACCATCTCTGAACACGTGACCTCCACCTTCCACGGTGCCCGGTGTGAGCCGGTGTAGGGGTGTGGGCTGGAGGTGTAGTCAGCAGTGCTCTCATCCGTTAGGTTGGGTGTTGCAAACTCAAACGCTTATGGGGGCCAGGCAGGTAATGAATGGAATGAAGTCAGGCAGGTGGGGTCTGTTGCAACTGGACAGCTCAGCCGGCGTCAAGGGGGCGGTCACCACCTGGCTCCAGTAGGGTGGCTTCTCTAACTTCTTTTCAAGAGAAGCCAGAATGCAGACTTTTTGTATAAAATCTCCTGGGTTTTAAAGGTTGGTAGCTAATTCAAATTAAAAGCCTTTTGTTGCTGGAACAAAACCCTACAGTAGGCCCCCTGTTCACTACTTCTGCTTTAGTCCAGGTAAGAAGCAGCTGGAGGCCAATGTGCCAAGAACTTGTTCTTAGAGCTCCCCCAAGTCCCCCGGGATGGGGTGATCTACAGGACAAACGTGTGCCAAACAGGACTGAAGCACAGGAACCGAGTGAGGAGGCGTGCTCCAGCCCAAGCGGCAGTGCCTACTGGCTTCAGGGATGAAGGTGTGCGTTACCTCACTGCACCCTGGGGCCGGGGGCTCCGCTTGCCGCTGCTGCCGCCTTTCTGCCGGAGCAGCACTGGCCTCATAGGCCTCGGAGGAGGTGGTCTCTGACACCTGGCTCCAGGCCCTGGGCTCTGGGAGGGCCTCTTGGCCGCCAGACACAGGATGGGATTCCTGCTGAAGAGACCCCCCTGCCCATGAGCTACCTGGCCAGAGCGTTTCCAGAGCCTTGGCTCTGCTTTGGGCCCTGCCCATGCACTGCAGCCTTGTCTCCCGCCCTCTTCACGGGGCCTCATCTCACCGAAGACCCCTCCCTCGGGGGCCCTGAGTGGGTGGATGGGAGGCTCCTGGTAGGTCCAGGCAAAGGCCCTGTAGCCAGACAAAGCACCTGACCAGCCTGCCATATATCTCCCCCTCTTCCTACTCCATGGAAAGGTGCAGCTGGGTTGCAATGCCCACCTCCCAGTGCTGGCAACTCCACTTAGGAAGGACATGCTGACTTCCCCCATGAGTTCCCATGGCACCCCCCCAGCTTGCACACACACACACACACACACACACACACGCGCGCACAGGTCCCAGGAAGCCAGAGCCACCAGGCTCAAGGGAAGAAAAGGAGAAGAAAAAGGAGGGGCAGCTGGAATCCCACTCCTGTGCTGGGCATGTCCTGAGATAACTGGAAGCCACGGTCCTGGCAATGCCAACACTCCCCTCCCCCAACACACACTGCCACTGTCCCACAGCCTGACTAAAAGGGCCGAAGCTGGCCTCTAGGACCATAGCGAAGCAGAAGGATGTGGAACCAAGCCTGGAGCCTCAGATCAAATTCCATGCATGGGGAGCAGCTGCTCTTCATAGCCAGACCCACTCGGTGCTGCCCAGAGGAGGTGGCCAGGACGGGCCCAGCTAAACGGAGAGAACCAGTCCTCATTGTTTGACCTAAAGACCTAAGGAGAAGCCATTCGAGCCTGGCTCAGGCCATGGGGAACGGAGGGAGCAGGGATGGGAGTGTGGGGGTGGGGGGCAAAATCTCTTTTGTCCAGACTCTGGTTCTAAGTGTTAAAAATAACAGGTTGGGAGATAAGATAGTGCTGTCTCTGACACCTGCCACCACCTTAGGAGAGCTTATTTTTAAATCTCAGAATCAGCCTGGGCCTGGGAGGAAGGGAAGTCCCCCTGGCAGTCAGGAGGTCAGGGGACTGCACTCCTCCCTCACCAAGACAGCCCACCTTGGTAGTCCTGGAGGGGGACAACGGTCCGAATGGAGACTGGGGACCAGGGGTCCTGGGTCTGTCCTAGATGCACAAGGAACTCCTAGCAAGTCTCTCTTTCTGTGCCTCAGTTTCCCTTTCTGTACAAATAGCTGCCCATGACCAGCCAGGGGATGAATGATGGACAACAGCCCCTCCCAAGATGCCCTCCTGGGCTGGGTTCAGGAGAAACGGTTGAGAGCTCGTCTCAGCACCCTTCTTAGGCTGGCTGTTGGGGGACGGCCTGTCATTGGCCTCCACCCCACCCCTGCTGTGGTAGTTTGTCAGGAGCAGCTGCTCTGAGTGAGGCCAGGTCCCCTGGACAGCAGAGCCCTGGGCCTCGGACAAGGAGATGCTGCATACACGTGAAGGGTAAGGGGCTCACCTGCTTGCTGGACTCTTCCTCTGTGCCCAGGCTATTCTCCTCTTCCTCCTCTTGGTCATCCGTGTCTGATTCAGCCATGGCAATGGGCACACACACAGGCTCCGGATCCCCAGGGGTGCCCTGGCCTGGCCGATTGCCTTCCTCAAACCGTGTCTCCTTGCGGGCTGGAGGTGCCTTCTCTGTCTCTGGAGGCTGTGGCGAGCCGGAGGTGGCAATGCAGCTGGGCAGCTGGTCACGGGTGGCAAGGGCTGCAGGCTTCTGAGGCCGCTGCTGCAGGAGTCCACAGCAGAAGTCCCAGGTGGTCCGCTTGACAAAGCGCAGGCCCCGCTGGATGCGCGCCAAGGCCAGCTGGAGGTTGTTCATCTCCCCGTCCTCGTCAGGGGCTGTGAGGTTGTCTGCACTGAAGGAGCTGAGCAGCAAAGCCAGGAAGAGGTTCAGGACCTGTGGAGGTAACAGATCAGGCTCACCAAGGCAGGCACCATGCCATGGGCACTCAGCCTTGGGTCCATGATGGGGAAACTGAGGCCCAGGGACCTTAAGGACTGCCAAAGGCAAACAACTCTAGGTTGAACTCTGGGCCCTGGCCCCTCATCCTAACTCTCCACTCTGTTGAATATAGAGAGTTTGGCTATAAAAGGAAAGACAGATTCTTATCCCTCCTCCCAAGGGCTCAGACACAGTCTGAGTTGAGGGTGGTCAGACCCAGGTCTCTTGTGTCTTGGCCCATGTTCAATGAGAGAACAGTGGGTTCATCCAGTGAGCAAGCCTACAGATGGGGCCTGCTGCCTTGGGAGTAACGGGGGGCAGTGGGGAAAGGATGAGCACAGGGCCTCTCCCTGGGAAGTGGGGTCCAATCTGCGATCACCAGGCACAAGACAGGATGCCACCTAGAAGCAACCCAGAGCTCTTGGGGCTTTCCTGGAAAGGGCCTTCTGTGTCTGTTGGTGAAGGAGGGGTAGTGATGGGCCTCTGAGCTCCCCACTAAAGCTGGCTCACCACTCGAAAATCTGGGGCTCCTGCTGTGGAGCACACTCGATCTGTGTCCCCATATCTGACTATGCTTTCCAGGTGAGTGACATGGGGGACTGAGCAGAGAAGGGGGCAATGGCAGGAAAAGAGGCCAGGTGGCATTTGAGACTAACTGCAGGGTCAGGCCACGGAGAGGTGGCTGCATCGGGGTTGGGGGGGCAGTGCTTGTATGGGTGCTGTGTACAGGACTAGACAACTGGGATGGGGTGGAGGGACCTGGGCCTGGAACCAGGGCTGGCCCATTAGGCTCCAGGGAGTCAGGAGAGGGGCTGAGGTTTCAGAGGTACCAGAAGGCACAGTACTTTCCATAAGTTATTCATCAGGAGTTAGGGACTTGGGACCTCATAAGTGGGGGTTGCATAATCCTTCTGTCTTTGGATGGTTCTGGGCTACCACTTGTTAAGCCATCGCGTGAGTGTGAAGTTTTAGCTTTTGTTAAAAAAGAGGACTTTAGCTGAGTGGCAAGGGGCTGGGCTTGGGTCCACTTCCCAGGCTCACGGAGCAAAATGAAGATGGCCATGCATTCATGCTCACATGGGTCAGCCAGATGCATGAGCATCACCAGGCCGACAGGACAGAGACACACCTCCCTACCCTCGGTTTGGTGTCTCCTCCCAGCCACCCCGGGAAGGTAGTTTGGTTGAATGGGGGCCCCTATGGCAGGGTGGTGTGTGAAAGTGGGTGCACCGTTCTCACTGGAAACCAACTCTGAGCCCCTGTTCTGTCTTCTCACAAGCCCCCAAGACATGCTTGTCAGAAAGCTGGGAACAAGAATTATGATGAAAGCAGTGGGTAAGGTTAGAGTGCCAGGCCTCAGAAACATGCCTTTGATTTAGAAAGCAATGCACATTCACGCAGGCAGCATGGAAAGGTTAAGAAGTAGGAGCTCCCACACTATCTCTATGGAGAGAGGGTCACTGTGACACCTGGCAGCATTTTTTATGTCGTCACTGGGGGGTGAGGCACGTGATGTGATTCAGAGCTGCTGTCTACATTGACCTCTGGCCTGGCCCCTGGCCTCTGTCTACACTGCCCCAGGCCTGGCATGCCTCTGTTCCTGGTTGCCCAGCCTGGGTCCTCCCAACAGCCCTCAGCACGCCTAACCCCACATCCCCTGACCTCCAGGCGTCTGGGGCCCAGGCTAGGGGCAGGGCAGGGGGGCGCCTGGGCAGCCCTGTCCACCCACACAGGACCTAGGGCCTCCCTTGTCGCTGGCTTCAGAAGATCGGCTTCTTCCAGTGCTTTCCCCGTCAATCATACTGCTGCTCCCCAGCCCCTGCCTGATCATCACTTCCCATTTCAATGGCAATCTTGCTTCCACCCACGCCCGGCAGCGGCCCAATTCCTGAGGCCGCCAGGGAGGGGGCTGCGTGGGCTGCGTTAGCTTCCCTCCTCCAGCAGCCTCTAATCTTCTCATCCCCAGGCAGATCTGCTCGGAAATCACAGGGCTGCGTGTGTGAGCGCAGCTCAGCCTGGCCCTGGGCTGAGAGCTTGGTGTACTCACATCCTCCTTGGAACACAGAGTCTGGCGGCTCCCGGGCTGGGCCAGGGGCTGAGGGAGGCTCCACCCCAAGGGGCAGCCAGTTTGAGGGATGGAAGGGGGGCTGTGGGGGCAGCCAAAGAGCTGGGTTCTATTGGCACTGTGCACTGATCCCTTGCTTCCTCTCTGGGCTCCACCTGTGAGGCCCGAGGGAGACTGACCCCAACCTAGCCTGGTTAAGGCACACGGAAGGAGAAAGCAGGCAGGGTTGAGGAAGGGATCTGGCATCCGCGGCCCACAGTACTGGCGCCACCTAAAATCCCTCTATGAGCTGATGTGAGCCTTGCTGCCTACTCCAGCAGGAGCCAGACCATGCAGGTGCCATATCTGAGCATGTGTGGGCTACCTGTGTACCCAGGAAGACGGCTCCACGGTGGACACTGACTTCTTCCTGGACCACTGACTTGCCTCAGCCTTGCCTCTTTCCAAGGCCCCTTCTCTGGCATTTAGATTTTGATCTCTCTCAATTCCAGAATTCCCTACATTGTAAAGACACAAGGCAAGATGCACCTTCCCTAGGACAGAGAGGTGGCCCTGGGAGCAAAGGCCTGGGCCCCTCATGACAGAACAGCAGGGACTTCCACCACAGCTACCCAGGGTGACATACAAGGCTCTCCCGGGCCCTGCCTCACCTGTACCACCACCTGCCTGCACCTGTGCTCTGCTCACCTTGCTCCTTCCCTCTCTAGCATCACCTGTCAATCAGGTCAGCTCCAAACCCTCCTCCATGAAGCCTTCCTTGATTTCCACAGTTGGAAGGGATCAGCACCCCTGGGCTTGCCCTTAATGGCTCTGATCATTCTGACCAGCTTAAGAGTTGTTCCATGCCTGTTTGAACTGTCCACCTCTCTGCTCTCTCAAGTTGGTGAGCAATGTCAGGGCCACATTCACCTCTGTATCCCCAACAACATCTGGCACAACAATTTGCATACAATAGGGGCTCAGCAAATGTCTGTTAAGCTGAACTGGAAAACCGTGCGATAAATCATTGAAGTGAATGTCTAATAAAATAATGGGTAGATGAGTAAATAAATAAATCATTGAATATAAAAATGAGTAAATAATGAATAAACAGGTAAATAAGTGGGTGAATGAATAAATGAGCAAATGAAGAGTGATGTGAATGAATGGAGGGGTCAATGAGTAAGGGAGTAGATAGGTGGATGGATGAGTAGATGAATGGGACTGGTAAATGAGTGACTGGATGAGTGGGCTGATATATGGATGTGGGGGTGGATGAATGAGTGGAGGGATAGTTGAATGACTGGAAAAATGGGTAATGGATAAATGGATAGATGGATGGGTGGGAAAGTGAATGGATGGGTACACAGATGGATGGGCAAATGGATGAATGAATAGGGGTGTGTGTGTGTGTGTGTGTATGAATGAACGGGGGATGATGGATGGGTGGCTGGCGGACAGATGAATGGATAGGTGATAAAGCGATGGATTGGAAAGTGAACAGGTAGATAGGGGTTGATGAATGGATGAATGGGTGAATGAGTAGATAAATGGATAGGAGGATTGGTAACTGAGTAGAAAGACTGATGGAGATGGACAGATGATGGATGGGTGAGTTGCTGGGTGAGTGATTGATGATGGATAGATGGCTGGATAGGTAGATGTATGGATGAATAGAGGGATGGAAGAATGAATGGGTAAGTGAACAGATGGATTGATGATAAGTGCATAGATGAATGGGTAAGTGGGTGCACAGGTGGGTGAATGGGTTAGTAGATAGATGGAAGGATGGGTAAATGAGTAGACGGATGGATAGATGGGTAAATAGATGGATGGAAGGATGGGTAAATGAGTAGATGGACGGATAGATTGGTAAACAGATGGATAGGTGAGAGACTGATAGGTAGACAGATGGTTTGATAGATAGATGGCTGAGTGAATGAACAGATGGATGGAAGGAAGGGTAAGCTAACAGACAGACAGACGATTGGATGGGTGGGTAGATGGGTGGATGAATGGATGGGTAGGTGAGTGTGTATGTGAGGCCACTGGCCAACTTACCACAAGGTTACCAATGACCATAACAAGTAAGAAGACCAGCAGGCACAGCGACTGCCCAGACACCTCCATGCAGTCCCACATAGTCTCGATCCACTCGCCACAGAGGATGCGGAAGATGATGAGAAAGGCATGGAAGAAGTCCATCATGTGCCAGCGGGGCAGCAGGCCTGAGTCACTGATGCGGTACCTGAGCTCCGAGTAGTTTTTGCCAAAGAGCTGCATGCCCACCACGGCAAAGATGAACACGATGATGGCCAGCACCAGTGTCAGGTTTCCCAGCGCCCCCACTGAGTTCCCGATGATCTTGATGAGTGTGTTCAGGGTGGGCCATGATTTGGCCAGCTTGAAGACACGCAGCTGTGGAGGCAGGAATCCTTGTGAGGGGCTCTGGCTCCTGCTGCCTATGGACACCCTCACCCCGTAGCTCCTGCCTGAAAACCCGGGGGCCCTAGGAGGTCACTGACACCTGTTCCTCCAAGAGGAACTATTTCTCTCCACAGCCTGAGGGCAGCTTCCTTGGGCTCTCCTCTGGGAGTGAGGACAACAGCTCCAGCATCCTCTCCCCAACTCAGCTCTTCTCTTTGTCCCCACACTAGCCTCCTATCCACCTTGGTCTCACTTCTAGGAACTTCCCCATAGAATCCCCCAACATGGAATGTTCTTTCTCTTTCAGATTCATCTTCATCAGACATCCTTCTGGGCTGGCTCAAACCATCTCTGACTTGTCCAGTCACCTCCTTATTTCTCTCCTCTCAGTTATCATAGAGAAAGGGAGCCAGCATTTACTGAACACCTACTCTGCCTTCCTAGATCCCAGTGAAGCCACCAACAGAGCTCGGCCCTTCTCCAGGAAGCCTTCCCTGGCCTACCTCCAGCCCCTTCTCTGGACCTCCCGGGCATTTTGAAATGCCTTAAAGCATGGGCCACGGACCGGAGCTTTGGCATCACCTGAGACCTACTGAATCAGCATCTGCAGTTTAACAAGATCCCCAGGAGATCTGTGTGTGCATTAAAGTTTCCAAAATGCTGATTCCAAAACCAGCAGGCAGAGCCCCAGATGGGCTGTCAGTAGACCTGGCTCCACCTGTTACTTGCCATGTGGCTTTGGGGAATTGTTTCGCCTCTCTGAGTCTTTGTCTCCTCATCTGTGAAATGGTGATGTGATAACACCAGCCCCACTCCAGGGATCCTGAGAGGACTGGAGGAGTCATGGTGAACCATAAAGGGCTTGGCCACCCCAACTGCTCTTCTGGAGGGATTTCTCTTTGTCTTGCCCACCTCTGAGCCTCCACATCACCAGCCGTGGGCCTGGCACCCAGGGGTACCTAGCAAACAGCAGTTGGGTGAAGGCACGACGGATCAAAGTTGGGGTGACTAAGTGGTGATCTCAGAGAGGGTGTGCTCAGTGCCCTGGCCCACCCCCCACACCCTGCCGCCCCTGCGGTGGGCCCAGCCGGGTACCAGGCGGAAGGAACGCAGCACCGACAGGTTGCCCATGCGGGACAGGCCCAGCTCCATGAGGCTGAGGATGACGATGATGCTGTCGAAGATGTTCCAGCCCTGCTGGAAATAGTAGTAGGGGTCGAGAGCAATGATCTTGAAGGTCATCTCTGCTGTGAAGATCCCTGTGAAGACCTGAGGAGGGAGTGGGAATCAGGGGTTCCTGACGTTTGAGCTGGAAAGACCCGCTGGCCAGGAGGGGCACCCTGCCTCCTGACTCTTGCTCTAGCAGGGGCCCCCTCCTGGGCTGACAGCTTTGACTGTACCCAGGCTCCCAGTGGGTGCTTGCTGGGCCATGGCCCAGTCCCTTGGGGATACCTCTGACCTGATGTCCCCAGTCCTCTCTACTGCTCACCAAGCATGACCCGCCGGCCTGGCCCTCAGAAACAACTGGGCCCATCGCAGGCTCTGCAGAGACTCACAGTCTAGGAGCCACCCGGGGTCAGGGGAGGCTGAGGTGGGAGGTGACACAACCCAGCCCCAGACTCCTTCAAGCCCATGTCACCACAGGAAGTGCCCTCGCTCCACATGTGCCAAATACACGCATTTCCACCAACACCCATGGCTCTCACGGCTCAGGGCCTTTGCCCACGCTGTTTGGCTCCCTCCTTGTCCACATGCTGAACTCTTCTCCCATTGTTTCTTGAGGGCCTAACCAGTGCCAAGAGCTGGGCTTGGCATGTGTTGTTTCTTTTAATATGTCCAACAACCTGATGAGGAAAGTGTCATTAATCCCATTTCACAGGTAAGGAAACTGAGGCACTGAGAGGTTAAGTAACCTGCCCTGGGTGAAGTAGCCAGTAAGTGTGAGAACCAGGAGATGAACTCACTGCTGTCCTTCAAGATTTAGAGCAATGACCTCTCCCTTCCGGAAACATTCCTGAGGTAGGCAGAGGCTGGGCTTCACCTGGTTCACTGACTTGAGTCCTAAGCTGCCCAGCCTGGGCCAACAGAGCCGTGGGCCAGAAGCCCGTTGTCTGGCAGGCCAGGAAGCTGTGACCACGGTTGACTGCTCCGGGTTGTGCCACTGCTGTGACGGGAGCATGGTTCTGAGAGGAGGGGATACCCGGGGAAGGGTTGGCTGGGGGAGGCTGGGGGCTATATACAAGGCCTTCTTGGAGCTGGGGGCTTATCCTGAGGGCAGTGAGGAGGCCCTGAGGTCTTCTGCAGGGGAGGGCTGAGGTCAGAGCGCCAGGTTACCCCTGGGGCAGTGCTTGGGCTGCAGTGGCTGTTGGGGAGGTGGAGGTGAGAAACAGCGGCCTGCCTGAGATGCAGCACGGCTGAGATATCTCGCCAGGGTCAGCAGTCAGGAGGGGAGGGCACCCACCCTGAGAGGACCCTGTGAGGAAAGGAGAGGAGGAAAGGCCTCTGCCTCTGTTGGTGGCCACAGCACCAGCCCTTCCCCACTCTGCTCAGATGAGGCCCCGTGGGGGTGGGCTGGGTGCAGGGGATTGCTGTTGGCCCTGGGGGCGGGGTAAGGAGGGGTGGCACGTGGATGGCACCTCTGCAGTGCCATCCCAGGCACCAACCATCAGCCTGGCCCTCAGGACTTCAGTGGTCCCTCTAGTGATTGTGCCCAGAAGGAGCTGTTCCTCTATCATCTGGGGTCTTGGGGAAGGGTGAAGCCCCCGAAATTCTCCAGTCTCAGCTCAAATTCCTGGGCTGCCTTCACATGTGGAGAGGCATCCTCGGGTTCTGCCCTTTTCTCCAGCACCCAAGCCTGTTGCCGGGTTACGTACCCATGACTTTCGCACCCTCTGACCCTATCTCCTACTACTCTTCCAGCCCTGCTTGCCTCCTTGCTGTTCCTGCCTCAGGGCCTTTGCACCTGCTGCTCCCTTTTCCTGGATCATCCCCATTCCCTGATCCACAGGACTCACTCCCTCCAGGTCTCTGCTTAAAAGCCACCTAGTCGATGAAGAAGCTTCTTGACACCTAAACTCCTGGCCCCTCCCACCAAACTCCTTATCCCTCTTCTTTGCTTTACTTTTCTTTCCCTCATATACCACCATCTGACATACTATATACGTAGCTATATGTGAGATACTATATGTACTGTGCCTTGTGTGCCCTGCTAGGAGCGGGTCCACCAATATTTGTTGAATAAACGTACAAATGGTTGGGCCTTTGACCTTCAGTGCCTGGTGTCCTGCAGCACCCAGTTCCACTTCCCCATCCTCTGGGAGGCCTTCCTGATGCAGACAGAGCCCTCATGTGGCTGCACTCCCTGCACCGGGCTTCCCCGAGAGCCCCGAGGGGTGGGGCCTGGGTCGCCCTTTCCTTTGACCCCAGCCTCTGGTCTCCCCTGGCCCCTGCCCGAGCAGGCCAGGGTGGGCGTGTTCTTAAGGCCTGTTTGACAGACCCACGAGTGCCAGCACTCATTTCTGGAGAAAGGAGCTCAGGAAAGATCCCCGGCCTCACTTTGCCCGGGATCGCAGGCGGTGCTGGAAGTCTGGGAGAAAAGACAGCACAGGCTCTTGGGGCCTTTGGGGAAGTGATGAGCAAAAGAACCGACAGCCTCACCTGGAAGCTCTTTAGAAATGCAGACAGAATCTCAAAGACCCCAGACCCGCTGAATTAGAATCTGGTTTTTGACTAGATTCCCCAGGCGATCTTAAGTTTGAGGAGTGCGATTTTTGAGCACTGGTTCTCAAACTTGGTGCACTTTGGAATCACTTAAGGAGCTTTAAAAATACTGATGCCTGGGTCCCACTCCTAGAGATTCGGTTAAATTGGACTGAAGTGCCCAAGCATCGAGATTTTTAAAAACGTTCCCAGGTGATTCTAACATGCAGCTAAGCTTGAGAACCACCGCTGTAGAAGTCTGTGAATTTTGGTGCGACTTCTCCTTGCATCTCTGGCTTTTTACCGCCATCTGATCAAAGCTGGATGGTTTAAGATGTGCAGAGAACGGCAGCCAGACCTGGTTTCCAAAGTAGCGTCTGCCACAGTGTGATCTTGGGCCAGTTTCCTCATCTCTCCGACCTTAAGTGTCTCCATCCATAAAATGGGGATAATAATAACTCCATAGGAGGTTTCTAAGAATCAGAGCTAACGGATGTCAAGTGGACGCTCAGTGTGAGAGGGCGATTATTGCTATCATCAGCAGCATTTATTACGAATGCTGACAGCGGCCGAGAGCTCCAGGCCCGGGCAGGGGCTGCCTTCAGATATAAACAACATTGTACATTTTACACACTCACTTGGATCTAGCACACAGAGGCCATGAACATGCAGAAACACGTCCCAGGAGGTCCACTGAGCCATCAGGGCAATGGTGGCTTCTCGGAAGTGGGGGGACTTTTGGGAAACCCCAAACTCTCCTGACCTTGGCATTTGTCTTTAATGGAATCATACTGTTTATACTGTAAGCTTGCTTTTAAAACATAATACCAGTGAACATCCTTCCATGCCAATCGAACATGATCTACAGCATCATTTTCTTTCTTTTTTTTTAAATAGTCGTGGGATATTCTATTGGACAGATGTGCCATAAGGTTACATTTGCCTATGATGGGAATTCTTTTGTCTCTTAAAAACATTGCCATAGTAAATATCCTTTCACATACATGTTTTAAAATAATCTGCCCCATTCTTTTCTTCGGATAAATATCTGGAAATGGAAATGGATAGTCATTGAGCATTTTTACAGATTCTGATATACACTGCTAAACGATCCTTAGATAGGTTTTAACCAAGTGCACGAGCTCCTGTGAGTAACTGTCTCCCCACAACCATGCTCAGATTGGGTACTCGCGTCCCATTAACCTTTCCAATCCAACAAGACAAAGGCCATAGCTTACTGTTGTTTTATTGGACATTTCTTTGATTTTTGTATTTCTTCTTCTGTGAAATTGCCTGTTCATATCTTTTGCTTATTTTTTTATTAGAGTGTTTGCCTTTTTCTGCATGTTGTTTATAAATACACTTTATACATTAAGGCTATTATCCCTTTATCTACATATTGCAATGATTTTCCTGGTTTGTCATTGTATTTTTAAAAATTATTAAATATTTTAAGCATGTAGAATAGTATAGAATAATATAATGAGTGCCTTTGTACCCACCACCAAACTCTGCCAAATATTAACATTTTGCCATATTTGTTTCAAACCTTGTTTTATTTTTCCTTACAAAATAATGGCAATGACGTAAAGAGCATTTACCATATGCCAGGCACTGTTCTACTATTTTACATACATTAAATCATTTAATCCTCACAAGAATCCTAGGAGATACGTATAGTTGTCATCCTCAGTTACAGACAAACTGAGATACAGGCAGGTTAAGCCACTGGCCCACATGATGGAGCCTGACGTTAAACCTAAGCTGCTGGCTTCCACCACGAAGTCTTAACCACCATGTGTTGTCACAGGTAAAACTGAAGCCGCATGGTACTACATTCACTCCAAGGTATTCACTGTCCTGAATTTGATGCTTATCGTTCCCACGCACATTTTTACAATTTTAATGTATATTAACAATATATAGTATTTTTGCATTGTTTAAGGTTTATATAAATGCACCATGCTGTATGTATTCTTTTTTGCAAGTTCCTTTTATCTTAACTTCAAGTTTTTGAGATTCACCCATTTTGATGTGGTTGTATTTATGCTAATTGTGCACAGCAGTTCATTGTATGAATGCACCACAATTTATTTATGCATTTCTTTAATGTGTGGACGGACAGTTACATTGATTCCAATTTTCCCTATGACTAACAGTGCTGCAAAGAACTTTCTTGTACGTGTCTCCTTGTACAGGCATGTGGGACCTTCTCAAGAATATATATCTCTGAAATTGTTGTTATAGGGTAAACACATCTGTGATTTACCAGATAACTGTACAATTGCTCCCCAAAATGGTCATACCAAATCCACACTTGCTACAAAGTGTGAGTTCCCACTGTTTCACATCCATGCCAACACAGAGAGGTTTATTTTTGATTCTCTTACAGGTGAGAAAGAATATCCCAGTGTTGCTTTAATTTGCATTGCTCTGTTTCTTTTCATTTGTTTATAACCATCTGAATTTCCTCTTCTGTGATTTTCCTGTCATTTCCTTTGTCCGTTGTTGTGGTCATGTTTTTGCCACGGGGTTGTCCTTCTTTCCCTGATTGATGTGTCAGCACTCAATATATATTCTGGATTCCAATACTTCTCATAACATCGATTTCCAGTTTGTTGTAGTGATTTACTTTGCTCATCATATCCTCTGTTATACAGATATTACAAATTTTAACATAGGCAAATTGATCAATCTTTTCTTTCATGGTATAAACTTTTTGTATTGTTGAAGAAAGCCTTCCCAACCCCAAGGTCTTAGATATTTTTTCCTATTTTGATTCTAAAAGATTTAAAATTTTGCTTTATCCAATTTAGGTATTAAACCCAGCTCTCCTGCAATGAATTAGTGAGTATGGTGTGGGGAGGGGTCTAAATTTATTTTCTTCTGTAAACACATAGCCATTCTTTCCAGTATTGTTTATTGAATAGTCTACGCTTTTCTGCTGATTTGTAACGCCATCTCTGCTTTTTAACAAGACTCTGCATGTGCATTTCCTATTTCTGAGTTCTCAATTCTGTAGTACTGGTCCATTTTGCTATCTTTGCACCAATACTATGTTTTAAATTACTACAGCTTTGTAATATATCTTAATACATGGTAGGGTAAGTTCCCCATTTTAGTACTTAATTTATCTTGACAGATTCTGCTTTTCCATATGAAGTTGAGGATTACTGTGTCAAGTCCCAAGGGAAAAAAATGTGTTGAGATTCTGATTAGAATTACATTCAATTTAAGGTAATTAAAGTTAATTTGGGAAGAACTGATATTTCTACAATATTGGGACTTTCATCCATGAACCTGGCATATCTCTTCACTAATTTAGGTCTTCTTTTATGTTTTTCAATAGTTTTATAATTTTTTTCATATAAAATTTACAATCTTCTGGTACCTTTATTACTAGATTCCTCACAGTTTTTTATTGCTCTTTTAAGTGTTTTTAAAAATTACTCTCTCCAAATGATCACTGATGGTGGCTAGGAGCAGAATTAATTTTGGTATATTGGCCCAGTGCCTACCAACATTGTTGAACTCTCTTATTAGTTTTATTAGTCTTTGTGTAGATTTTCTTGGATTATTTATACAGATAACAATATATCTGGAAAATAATGTTAGATCTGCTTTCCTCCTTCTTCTCTTACCATGCTGACAAAGACCTCCAGGATAATTTGGAAGCAGGGAGATGGCACAAAGCTGGTGCCACCCAACTTCAGTGGTGATCCCAGGAGCTCCTTTCAGAGTGTGGTGGGCTCTTTGCCAGGCTTGTCCTAGGATCCCCTGGAGAAGGGCTGACTCTGTGTTTACCTGGATGGAGCCACCAAGGCCTGTCTCTCAGAGTAGGGAGACCGTAGCTACATTCCCAGCTCTGCCACCATTATGTCACATGGCACATAGCTGGAGCTGTAGCATAGCAGTGTAGCGCACGGGGTAGAGCATGGGCTCTAGATACAAACTGCTTGGATTTGAATCTCGACTCTACCATTTCCTGGCTGTGTGACCTTGGCTAAATTATTTGACCACTCTGTGCCTCTGTTCCCTTATCAGTAGAACAGGGATAATAATAATAGCATCTCCATTACTGGTTGTTATCAGAAATTAAGCGATTAAGAAGTACTAGCTATGATTACCACCAGTTTCATCATCACCATCTGTGTTTGTTCCCGACCAACAGGAAGGCCGCTAACATTTCAAAGTTAAGGATGATATTCACTGTCAATTTTTGTAGATATTTTTGTTAGATTATTTTAATTTGCCAAGAGTTCATATCACAAAGCATTTAATTTTATTAAATAATTTTCCCACATGTAAGAAAAGATCATATGTACCTGGCATAAACCCACCTTGATCATGAAGAGCTTTTTCTTTCTTCCTTTCTTTTTTTTTTTTTTTGTGAGGAAGATTGTCCCTGAGCTAACATCTGTGCCAGTCTTCCTCTACTTTGTACGTGGGACACCACCACAGCATGGCTTGGTGAGCAGTGTGTAGGTCCATGCCCAGGATCCGAACCTGTCAACCCCAGGCCACTGAAGTGGAGCACATGAACTCAACCACTACACCACCAAGCCGGCCCTGAGTTTTTTCTTTCTTTATTTGATTTTTCTTAATTATACACTGCTGGATTTGGCTTGGTTAATTTTTTTCTCTTTTCTTTATGGTCTTAAATCTCTTCTTGGTGATCTATATTTTTCTAGGAAAATTTTCACTTAGTCTGTTTAAAATTTGCTGGCATTAAGTTTTTTATAATGTCCTTTTCCCATGTTTTAATCTCTGCTGTTTGTGTAGTTATGCCTCCTTGTCCATTCTTAACAGGATTTACTTGTGCCTTCTTTTTTTCCTCTATTTTAATCTTGCTGAAAGTTTGTCTATTAGTCTTTTCAAAAAATGTTTTGCTAAAAAAACTTCTCCCTGATGAATCTTTATTATTTTATTAATTTCCTGCTCTTCAATTTTCTTTGATGTTTATACTTATTCTAACTATTTGAATCAAATGCCTGGCTCATTCATTTTCAACTTTTCTTTTCTAATATATATACTTTAGGCTATAAATTTCCCTCTAACTACTGCATTTGCTGCAACTCAAAAGTATTTTCATTCTCTTTACATTATAAGCTTTTATGCTTTCCATTATAACATTTTCTTTGACCATGAGTTATCTGGAAGTATACTCTTAAAAATTTAACTTGTCTTCTTAAAAAGTTACTAATTTAATTGTACAATGCGCAGAGAATGAAAGATACATGATACCCTGTCTTTGCTTAGACTTACTTTGAGATATAAAATGCATTCATTTTGTAAGTGTTCCATGTGTATTTTCTTTAATTGTTAGGTGCTTGGCTCGGCACATTCATAAACTCAAGCTTTTCATTTCTGTTATTCAAATCCTGTATATTCTTGCTAAACTTCTGTCAGCCTGACCCATCAATTATTGAAGGTGGTCTCTCACTAAGATTGTGGACTTGTTAAATTTGCCTTACTGTCTGCTTTACATATTTAGAAGCTATGTAACTTGGGACATACAAGTTTAGAGTTCTTATATATTCCTAGTGAATCGTTCCTTTTATCTGTGCATTTTGGACCTCTTATCCCTCAGTAATACTTTCTGCTTTAAACTTTATTTTGTTTGATAGTAATACAGCTCCATCAATTTTCTTTATAGTATTTTCTGGGATATTGTTTTCTGTCTCTTTTTCTTCAACCCCTTTTGGGGATTTGGGTCCTCATATTTTGGGTATTTTTTTGTAAAAAACACATAGCAGAGTTTTATTTCTTTATCAAAGTGACACTCTGTCTTTTAAGTAGTGACTTTAACCCACCTCTATTTATTGTGATTTCTGATATATTTGTATTTACGTCTACATCTTATTTTATGTCTTCTATTTTTTGGTTTCTTTTATTTTCTCCTTTCCTTCCTTCTATTGGATTGAATTTTTAAAATTCTCCACTTTCTTCTCTACTGGTTGGGCAATTAGGACCCTCCACTTCTATCCTCTTAGTGGTTTTAGTGGTTACCTAAAAAATTTTAACACAAGGCTCTAAGTTAATTAATTTTTCATAGCGTATATGAACTTTAGACTTCATTACCTTCAATCCCTGCTCCATGCCTACCTTACATGCTACTGTTGTCCAATATTTTAGTTCCTACTTTTTATACCCTCAAATCAGTCATCATCATTATTATTGTTGTACACAGTCAATGCTTGCTTATCTTTACCCACGTTCATTTCACTGCTTGCTCCATTCGCAGAATCTTACTTCTGCAATCATTTTACTTCTTTTAGAAGTACAAATTTTTGTTGTTGTTTCAGAGAGAACTCTCAGTGTTTGTTTAGTATCCTTTAAGTGGTAAGATGACTGGGTATAGAATTCTAGGTTGTCCAGTATGTTCTCCCAGCACTTTGGAATTATTATTCTACTGTCTTCTGGGTTCTATTGAAGATATTGGGGAGTCTGCCATCCATCTGACTATTGCTCCCTAGTAGGCAATATTTCTTCTTTTGGTTGCTTTATTTTGGTTGCTTTATGATGTCTTTGCTTTGATGTTCAGCAGTTTCATCTCATGACATGTCTAGAAATATTTATTTTTATTTATCCTACACAGGATGTATTATGATTCCTGAATTTAAGGTTCATTTATTTCATCAATTCTCAGTCATTCTTTCTTGGAATATTCTTTTGCTCTCGTTTTCTCCTTCTCCCTATTTCTCCTTCTGGAACTCCTCTCATTTGTATGCTTGGTCTTCTGAATCTGACTACATGTCTTTAAAGCTTTATTTCATATTTTCTGCATCTTTATCTCTCTGTTCTACATTGTGGGCATCTTTCTTAGATCTAAATTTATACTCATTTAATTCTCTCCCAGCTGTATCAATGTGTTATTTTATTTGTACATTGAGATTTTAATCTCAATAACTATGTTTTCCATTTCTAGAGATTTTATTTAGTTCTTTTCCAAAGCTGTCTTATTCCTTTATTATGTTTCTAATTCCTTCTTTTATGTCTTTAGTTATTACAAACATTCTTATTTTATCATCTCTATCCAACAGTTCTATTATGTGGCATTCTTAAGGGGATAAGTGTGCATGCGTGCATGTGTGTGTGTCTGCTGACTCTTGCTCATGGTGGAGTATTTCCTTGTGTGTTTTGTAATTTGGAGAATCAAACTTAGCTTGGGTTAAAGGCGGGTCCTTCCAGAGAAATTTGTGTTTGCTTCTTTCAGGGACCCCAAGATATCATCCCAGGATCACTTTATGTGTCAAGTTTTTAGGCATAGATTCTAGGAACACTCAGGTATAAATCTGAACTCCAAATGTGTATGAAGCCTAATTCATAGTGACAAGTTTCCAGAGGTTACTTTTTTTCTTTTTTCCTTCTGCAGCCCTGGCTGGGACTAACAAGCTTCCTTCTTTATCATTTCCCAGAGTAGATGTGTGGATTTTTTCTGGTTCACCATTTTACTGAAGGTAGGGTCATATTCTTATGGGGCAACTCAGTTCCAACCCCTATTCGCACTGCCCCAAAAACATGTCTTGTCTCTACATGTTCACTGAGATCCAAGCTCCCAGATTACCCAAATCAGCAACTCACCCTTCCCAGGGCAGCTACAGAACCATTTCAGATGTTTATCAATACAGTTTTTAAGTTACTCTTTGTTCTTGACGCTTTGAGATTTTTCTTACTTTCTCAGGAACTATCCCTGCATGTCAAAGGATGTTTGCTAAATTTTTAATTGTTTAATTGTTGAAGACTTTTCAGGTTTTCTCGTCCACAATATTACTAGGAACAGAAGTTTCATTTACTTTTGTTTATATGATGGGCTAAAAGTTAGTTAAATCTATCGATCTTCTCCTTTATGGAATTTGTCTTTAGTGACATGCTTAGAAAGGCTTTTCCCTTACCAAGATTATTTATCCATGCTTATTTTTGTGGTTTTGTTTCTTTACAGTTAATATTTAAACCACCTAGAATATATTAACTGCAAGACAATAAAAACCTTACATACTAGCAATAAAGCCATCCAAACAGAACAGAATATAGCTATAGTCCAACAACGTGACCTATTACTAATAACTGAACCGTAAGTTTAAAACAACTGCAACCCAATCACAACTCAAGGATCCAGTGAAGCCACCAGGGCTCTTCATCACCTTGACTTGCTGCTCAGCCCAACCCAGTGGCCACATTCCAATAAAACTGCATTCAACTGAAACCCTAATAACGACCATCTGAAGACCACCCAACACAAGGCAGGCACAATTTGCCAAAACACTGCTACAGACAGATATACCTTTCCCTTCTGTTTGCATATAGAAAAAAGAAATAAAAATAGAATTACAGCAAAATGGACTTACATTTGTAAAAAAAATTTGAATAGATCCTATAGAGAACTGTCTAGAGTCCTAGATAGGGAATGTAATAAGGGAAGAAAATCTCCACACTCCACAGCGTGGGGGACCCGCCTGCCTCTAGGGGCTAAGACAGGGCTGGGTCTGCAGTAAGACAGAGCTTGGGCCAAATGAGCCCCTCCCCCCACCCAACCTCAGTGGTGATCCCAGGAGCTCCTTTCAGAGGTTGGTGGGCTCTTTGCCAGGCTTGTCCTAGGATCCCTTGGAGAAGGGATGACTCTGTGTTTATCTGGATGGAGCCACTACAGCCTGTCTCTCAGAGTAGGGAGACCGTAGCTACATTCCCAGCTCTGCCACCATTATGCCACCTCTCAGGCCTCAGTTTCCCATCTTTAGAGTGAAGAGGCAGGATTTGAATTTGGTTTCAAGAAAAAAATCAGAATTAGAAACTAGACATTCTGGCTTCCAGAGACAGTCTCTTTAATAACAACAACAATGATAATAACCACCGTGATCATTCATTTTGAGTGCTTATTGTTTATCAAACTCTGAGCCAAGCGCATTACACACATTATCTCATTCAATCTTCATCAGCTCCCTATGAGGTTGATATTGTCATACTAATTTTACGTTTATTAAATTCAACAAATACTTATTGTGCCAATTACTGAGACTAAGTAATTTGCTTGAGGTCACAGACTTAGTAAGAGCTGAATCAGAATTCAGATCTGGCCCTGCCTGATTTACTCACTGCATCCAGCTATCCATCCATCCATCCATCCATTCATCCATCCTTCCCCATCCAACAAACACTGATGCTCACGTACTCCAGCTCTTCCTGTAAGAGAACTGCCTCTTTCTGCATACGCTCCCCTCCTCCATCTACTAACTGCCAAATCTCACATCCCCACGCATTTCAGGCTCACCTTCAATTCACTTTTGTTTTCTAGCCTCTGAGCATCTTCATTAACCTTTGTCTCCAACCTCTCACTTCCAACTACATCTCTCAGTTACTTCAAAGCTGATCCTGAGACTCCCTCCTCCAAGATGTCTTCCATGATGACTCTCACCCTCAGAAGATCTTTTGTGCTCTGAATCCCTCCACCCTTACCCATGAAGGCTGTGACAGCTGGCCGAGAGCCCTTCACACCAGGATGCCCATTTGAGAGTCAGCTACCAGCGGCCCTTACCAGGTTTCCGACCTGCAGCATCTCCTCGAATTCAGTTGTCATGTTGTAGTGCTCCAGCGCCATGAAGAGCGTGTTAATCACGATGCACAGGGTGATGGTGAGATCAGCAAATGGGTCCATGACCATGAACTTCACTCTCTGCTTGATGGACATCCACAGGGGGCAGCACTCCCAGATCAGGTAGCGCTGGGCGAAGCGGGTCCAGCATGGTGGACACTTGCGGTGAGACTCCTCCAGCTCTGGGGGGACAGCCAGTGAGCTGGTTTATTTTTGCTGACTCACTCCTGTATAACTCATGATATTCCAGAGAAGACGTATGACTTACCTGTGGAGACGACACGGCTGCCACAAGGCAGGGGACGGTTAGAGGGGCAGGGAAGGCTAAGGGAAGGGGTGGCCTGTGTCCTGACTCTTTGCCCGGGAAATATGAGAGAAAAGGGCCACAGGGACAGGAGGCCAGGATGGATGTAGGGAAAACCCGGACAGGACAGATCAGGACAGAAGTGGGCTCTCTTGAGACAACAGTCCCACACAGATCTGGGGACACTCAGGGAAGGATAGACTTAAAAGGATGAGACAACATCTCAGATTTGCAAGTTCACGTATAAGGACACCCAGGACAGAACAGGTGGGAATAGATATGGATACGTGGGACATGTTAGGACAGGCGGAGGGTGGCTGGGACAGGCTGGAAGGATGTGAATCCATATGGGACAGGAGGGAACAAGATGGGGGGGTGCCAAATTCAGACTGGAATGGATGCGGGGTTGCCTACCGTGGGACTGGCTGGGACAGATGTGGGAGGCCTGGAATAGCCTGTAGTAGATACAGGAATGGCTGGGAATAGGCTAGAACAGGCACGCTTGGGACAGGATGGTCCCAGGCAGATATGGCGATACTTGGGAGAGGACAGTATGAGGCTGATAAGCACCTGGGACAGGCCAGCACAGCTGTAGGAATGTTTGGAAGAAACACAAACATGGCTCCTGAGGATGCCCAGGAAAGCACAAGCTGAAACAAATGAAAAGACCCCTAGGACAGGCGACACAGACCAAAAAGCGTGGGACAGCTGTGGAGATGTCCAGGGCAGGCCAAGCAGATGGGGTATGCCTGGCTCAGGGCGGTATAATGGTGAGCGTGCCTAGACCAGACGTGGGGAATGTTTGGAGGGCACCGGGTGATGCTGACCTTCCAGGACGCTGGTGAGGACACTGACAGCGCTGAGGGCCCGTTGCCGCTCTCCTGGCTCCTCGAAGCCATCCGCACACGGAGCCTGGGGGCTCAGCATCTGGGGCCTGCCTGGCTCCTCCGACGGTGTGGTCTGGGTGCAACCAGGAGATAGTGTCAGCCTGGGGACGGGGTTCCTACTGGACGTGGGGCAGCTGTTGGACCTGGGACAGCTGGCCCACGCTCAGGTCAGGGGGGTCAAAGGGGGACAGGATGAGAGTCTTGATGGGACACTGGGGGCTGGGCTTCTCTGCTCTCAACTCCCTCTCAGTTAGTGACTCCCCTCACCCTTCCTACCAGTCATGATCTCCTTGTTCTCTTTTCTTCTTCACCGTCTCCCAGCAGTGGTGATTCTTGAGGGTGGACAGGAAACTCCATGTATCAAGTTCTATTACCCAGATTCTTTCATATACATTAGTACATGCAAAAACGATCTGGGAGTCTAAATTGACCACAAGCTCCCTAGAGTCAAGAGCATAAAGAAGCTAAAAAACATCTCCCATGCTCTAAGGTGACATTAATAGAAGAAGAAAGCACGATGCTTAGACATAGCTGGTGGGAGCTTTTGTGGGGCAGTTTGGCTATATCTACCAAGAAAATTTTAAATTGGCCCTGCAAGTCCTCATCTAGTAATGTAACTTCATAAATAATTATACACGTGCACCAAAAATAGACACACAATAATGTTCATTGCAGCATTGTTCCTAATACCATAAAAAAGAAACAGCTAATCAATAGGAAGAATATTAAAATCAATTATGGACACAATCCAACTCTGGACTCTGATGCAGACAATAAAGAGAACGAGACAGTTCCACGTGTGTTCTCAGGAGTGCACTTCCAAGACAAACTGTTTGATGAAAACATAAGGAAAAGACCCGGAAGCTCTACCCTGAACTGTTCACGTGGATGTATCTGGGGAGTGGGCTTGTGAGGGAGGGGAAGGAGAGGGAGAAGCTCCTTTTGCCTGGTTGGATTTGTTTCCAATGTGCTTGCATCATTTTTGTAAGTAAGAGACCCAGGCCTGCGAATGGAGACGTGGCGTGCCCTGATGGAGGGAGGTGGCACAGGTATTCTCTAGGCTTACTGAGAGGCCCCGCGGAACCAAGGAGGGCCCACAAAGGCTTCAGGTCAGCACGGCCCTGAATGACCCCAGTCCGTGAACCGGAGCCGGAGCTGCTGAAGACAGCACGCACGCTCGGTGTGCAAGAGCAAGGCTCTATAATCTCTGTAGGTCAGAGGGGAGACGGACCCAGGCTACCCCGGGTGGCAGAGCCAAGGCCTGTGGTGAGCACCAAATCAATCTGGGCTCAAGTTAAGCTCAACCTTTGCAATTGGTGAGAATGCCCCCAAAATGCTGCGTGGGGATGCAGTGAGCTCCCAGTCATGGAAGTATTCAAGCAGAGGCGCCTGAGGTGGCTGGTCTAACAGCAGTACGCTAGATCCAATGCAACCACAAATCTGGCCAGCTTAACTCACAAGCATGTCTTAAATTCTCCCACCTTCTCTCCTTCACCATCTGTGATCGTTCAGGTTATCATTTAGCCAATATTTACTCTTTCCTCTCCCACTGTGAGTGAAGAAAACCTCCCTGTGCTATCGATGACCCACTTGCTTTGGCCAATGGAACGTTAGTGGACGTGATGTGAACAGAAGCCTTAAATGTGCTTGTGCTATTTGTCCTGCTCTTGTACTTCAGTGATTGGCCATGAAAAGAGCTTCCCCAGCTAGCTGCCATCCTTTCAGACTGGGCCTCAGAACAAAGACAAGTGAGGCAGCCCTGAGCCTAACCCACAGGGTGGAGCCAAGCCAATGTGCAGTCTGAAGCACAGCTGCCCAGCCCACCCAACCGAGACCAGCCAAACCATGGTCAACCTGCAGAGAAGTGGATGTGAGAATAAAGGCTTGCTGTTAGCCATTGGCTTTGGGGGTAGTTTTTTACACAGCCTTATTGTGGCACTAGCTGACTGATACACCATCCCAGTGCAAGCCATCGTCATCTCTTTCCTAAAACTACTGCCACAGCCCCCTCACTGGCCTCTTCTTCTTTTCCCTCTATTCTCTACACAGCCGAAAGGGATTCCCTTAAAAAGTAAATCAGGTCACGATACACCTCTGATCAACAACTCCCCTACCCCACAGCTCCCCATCTTACTCAAAGTAAATCCAAACTTTTCTATCGCCTACAAGGCCCTGCAGAGTCCAAATCCTAACTCATCAACCTCATTTCATATATCTTTCTACTGTTTCCACCATATCAGGCCTGCCCTGCCCCTTCATCCCTTGAAAGTCTCGTGCCTGTTCCTCTTCGGGGCCTCTGCACTTGATGTTCCCTCTGCCTAAAACACTATTCTTTCAGATCTTCGTGGATGGCTCCCTAAAATCATTTGTCTGTCAATTTTAACGTTACTTCTGCAGGAAGGACTTCCCCGACGATTCTAACAGCCCCCATTCCCAACCCCACCCCTAGCAATTTTCTACCATGTGACCCTATTGCTACCTGGAATATTGACCCGTTTACTATCCATCTTCCTGACTACACTGTAGGCTGCATGAGGGCAGAGCTCCTGTCCATTCTCTTCACGGCTATAACCCTGGAGCCTCAAACACTGCCCGGCACTCGATGCAGCTGGCTGGTGCTGGGTAAATATCCGCTGGATGGAGAAATACTCAGGAGTCAGGAGGCTTGGGTGATGAGTTCCAGCTCTGCCCCCTAACTTGCTGGATGACCAGGGGAAGGAGGACAAAAGTCGAACACGTGGAGGGAGAAGGGCAGTTTAGTGGGCCTCCCTGCCCCCATCCGGCCCTCGGGGTCGGCGCTCACACAGACAGCCGGCAAAGAAAGTCTTCACCCTCCACGCTCAAACTTGATAAAGGAGATGTGAGCTGTCAGTCGGGTTGGCCCTTCCTGCCCCCACCACCACGGTGTTAAGCCCCAGCTTTGCGCCAACACTGAGCTTTGTTTTCAGAGGAGAACTGGGCAGAAATGTCTCACTGGGGACCCAGTGGAGGCAGAAAAGGCATTCCCGGGGCGACAGTCTGCTCATCTCTTCAACTTTTCAAATGTCTCCATCTTGGTTGCTAATTCCTTTAACTTTGCAAATGACCCCCTCGACCTGCTAATCCCTTTAAGGTTACAAATGGGCCCCACAGAAGTGCGAATGAGTGAAGTCAGAGTTCCCAGTAATGAAGTGTTTGGACTTGGATTCCTCCTGACATGTGCAGCACAATGAGATGATTTTCACCCTAATGAGATTAGGAAATTCTATTAGTGCTCTGTGGCTGACCTGATTCCACCAGACTGGGGCTCCAGGGCTGGATCTGTAGGGGGTTCTGCAGGCACCGGCATTCGGGGTTCCTGGCAAGCCAGACACCCACCCTCCCAGTGATGGCCAGGGGCCCTCCCCAGACCCCCGGGAAGCTGCGCTCTGCCCCAGATGGATTCCCAGGACCCTTCCCTTGACTCCCTGCTCCAGAGGGGCGTGAGGGCCCCAGGAGCTCTGCCCCAGGAGTCTTTACTCCTTCCTGCTCCATAATAACAATAATAAATAATAATAGCAATTACTTGAACATGAGGCCAGTACTGGTCTAAGCACCAGACAGGTCAGAACTCTTTTAGTCCTCACCACAACCAGCTGATGTGGATGTTAATTTTATTTCCACCTGACAGATGAGGAAATTGAGGCACAGAGAGATTAATTAACCTCTGCAGTCCCAAAGCTAGAGCAAGTGTCTGAGCTGGAGCAAAGGAGGCCTTTCGGCTGTGAGCCCCCCTCCACCTTCCTGCCCAAGTCTCCCTGGCCTGGCCCAGCTCCCTCAGGAAGTCTGCCCCCCTCCATCTTCCTGCAGGCCTTGGGGTCTGAGCCCCACGTTGGCACTTTCTGGGCACTGTGTTGGGAGGCAGGGGTCAGCAAGGACACCTGATGGCTAATTGGGCAGTCACCAGTCTGTCATCATGGGATCAGCAGACTGAGTGATCAAAACTGTGACTGGCCTTTCACTATCTGGCCGTTCCCTGCCACCTTTCTGAGAATAACTCCAACTCCTCTCCCCTTTGCTCCCTGGTTTCCAGCCATAGTGACCTGATAGCATTTCCTCCCATAGGCTAGGCATGCTTCTGCCTCAGGGCCTTTGCACTTGCTCTTCTCTAAGCCTGGAACATGCTTCCCCCAGATCACATAATGACGGTATATTGTCATGACATCATCACAACATCAACATAGTCATGCAATTCCTGATTGCTTTACCCATATCAGCCCATTAATCCCCGCAACAATCCTGAGGTGGGTAGTTTAAATCCACTTTACAGATGAGAGACCAAGGCACAGAGAAATAAAGTAACTTGCCTACAGCCATCCAGTTGGTAAGCTATGAGGCAGGATTCGAACCTAGTTTGTCTCCATAATCTGGGTGCTAAGCTGTGCCATACCACCCTCACAGTTTCAGAAGGCAGCCTGGCTCCCACCCTCGCCTCCTCCAGGTCTTTGTTTAAATGCCCCCTAACGAGTGGGGTTCCCTCTCCCCCTCCCTGTTTTGTCCTCCCACAGCACCTGTTACTTAGGCTCATATTGAGTTACCAGTCTATAAAGTACTGAAATATTTCCAACTGGATGAATAATTGATGCCCAAAACCCCATAAACATCCCCTTGTCACTCTGGCCCTTCTCCTGGGACCCCCTGGATTGTCCAGATCCAGTGACTCTACAGGGCTAACACCTGACACACACAGGACCTCTAGGACAGGTCCTGAGCCACCACAGCATCTCTGTGCCCATGCCTTACCAGTTGCTAAGTATTTAGCTATCATTCTCATTCCTCACCATTACACACCATGCATACATATTCTCCCTTCTTTCCCTGATTTGGTCTGTCTGCCCCCACTAGCATGGAAGCTCTTTGAAGGCAGAGATTTTCTGGTAGGTTTATTCACCCCCTGAGCCCAGCCCACAATTGGTGCTCAGTAAACACTTGGTGAGTATTTTTGGACCTGGCGCTGGGGACCAGTTTTGGAGTCCAGATCTGCCTAGTGCTACATCGCAGGGCTGGCTCACCGTGTCTGGGGGGCGCTCCAGCATTATAGGGCGGAGGAGGCGGCTTCCTGGGGAGGTGGCCTCAGGGTCGCCTGCCCCCAGCAAGGAGACCACCCCGTTGCAGTCCACGGTGCTGTTCCTTTTGCCATTGAGGGCGTGGCTGGGAGCTGAGGTCCCGGGACTGGGTTGTCCCAGGGCACTAGGCCGGCGCAGGGGCCAGGGCACCAGCAGCGATGTGCGGTGGCTCTCGCTGTCCCCTGCTGTGCTGTTTTCATCATCTGCAAAATCAGTTTCGGAGCCCAGGTCTCGCCGGCGAAAGGTGAAAATGCTCCCGCGGCTGGAGCGTTGCTTCATGGAGGTCCTGCTGAGCCCGTGGGAGATGCTGAGACGATTCTGAGGGCGTGCAGAGAGGGGATATGACCAAGACAGCTCTTCACATACCCCCTGCCTACCTCTTGTGGCATCGGCCCCCGTTCAACTTCTTGGAGCACTGAGGGCTTATTGCCTGCCACACGGGAACTGGATGGGTGCACCAGGGGGTGTTCAGGGAAGAGGTGTGGTGTTAGAGGAAGTCTTGCATCTTCTGGGATCTCTGCTCACCTGAAGCCTGTGCCTCTGAGGCTTTGAGATTGAAGCTTACCTGGGCCTGAAGGTGGGGCTAAGGCTGGGCACGGGGGCAAGGAGGCCGGAAGGCTCCTGGTGGTGCAGGCAGGCCTGGCCCAAGCAGGACCTGGGGCAGTCAGCCATGCCCCTCACTCCTTAGGCTCCTGCCAATCCACACCACGGGGTGTCCCCCAGCCCCAGTGCTGGGGACTTAGCTGAGCTTGGGGATATTATAACACTCAAACCTACTGTGTCCCTCTGCCCAGGGCTCTGCCACTCCAAGAATGGCCATGGGAAACAGGAAGGGCTAGGAAGGGGCTTGGAAGGGGCTCAAGGATGCTGTCGTTGGGGAGCACCCAAGGGGCTGTGACTGCCCCAGGGGCCTAGCATGGTGGCTGTGGTGGATGCCAGAGCCAAGGCCAGGGATTACCATTGCTCTGGGACCATCCTCCGAGTCGGACTTGGGGAACCTGTCATCCCCACACTCCTCCGTCCCTGAAGACATTCGTTTTCTCCTCTTGCTCCTTCTCTCACAGGTGGTTACTGGGGCCAAAGGGGACATCTCCAAGGAGCTGCGAGACACAGTGTCCACACCCCTTATGGTGAGAGCCTGGAAAAGGGTGGAAGAAGGGATGTCTTGGTTATGGAGACTGTGCAACCTCAGGCTAGGGCAGGCCAGGCAACTCTCAGCGTCTTGGTTTTCCCCATCAGTATGCGGACTTGCACACCTACCCCCAAATGGGCATCACAGAGAGATGAGCTCAGACAGACCCAGAATGTTCTGAGAAAGATCAAGATCCAGGGAGGAAGAGAGGAGTGGCTGAAGTGAAGAGGAACTTGTGGGAGAGAGGAGGGAGGGGGGTGCTGATGAGTAGAGGAAGTGACAGAACTAGAGGGCAGGGAATCTTCTAGAAGGTTCAGTTGGCCAAAACAGGTGCTGGGGGAGGTGGCACAGGACAGTGAGAAGAAAGTGGATGTGCACAGCCTGGCTTCTAACAGGCTTACTCTTAGTTAGCCTCCAGCACCTGCTGTGTGTGGAACTGCTAGTAGCCAGGGCAGCATCGTCAGTGTTTATTCTCTGAGTTAGGTCAGGCCTCCGACCCTGGACCTTTCTCACTACCCCACCAGAAGGCATCCCTGGAGTAGGGAAACTATGTCCATGAACACAAAGATCTCTTTGATCCAGCATGCACTATGTTCACAGGGCCACCTTTACCCAGCAGGCACCACCTGCACCTGGCGGACACCACGATCCTAGGGAACAGCTTTCCCCCGCAGGTACCACATTCACAGGGCCCACCTTTACCCAGCAGGCACCACTTCTCCCCAGCAGGCATCTCACAAACAGGCACTGTCTTCACCTAGCAAGTACCGAATTTTTACCCAGCAGACACCACATTCAGGTGAAATGTCTGTACCCAGCTGACACCAGCTTTACCCAGCAGGCACTGCCTTTTACCCAGCAGGTGCCACATTTACAGGTACCAGCTTTACTCAGTAGGCACTAGCTTTACCCAGCATGCATCATCATGTCTCCAGGCACCCGCTTTACCCAGCATGCACCATTCTCCAGGCACCCACAGTCAGGTGAAGGCTGGGTCTGGAGGCTCCTTGGCTGCGTCCTGCTCACCCACCTCATGCTCTTTCTTGAGCATCTCCATGGCTTCCTGGAAGCGCTTTTCCTTCTCCTCAGTCTCAGCGATGGTGGCTTGGTTTTGCTCCTCGTAGGCCATGGCAACCACAGCCAGGATCAAGTTCACCAGGTAGAAGGAGCCCAGGAAGATGACAAGCATGAAGAAGATCATGTAGATCTTCCCTGCGGACCTCAGGGTCTGGGGGAGCAAGGGGGCAGAGGTCATTCTCACTGGGGCCCCTTCTGGGTCACGGTCATGGCGTTTCTAAGCTGTCCAGTCTGGCTGTGCCAGGGTTTCAGAGGACCACAGCCGGGGGAGGGGGTAGAGCAAGTCCCACCGACAGAGGGAGGTAGGAGGTCTCAGCCAGCTGGGGGAAGTGTTGCACCCACAGAGGGACTATTCCCTCACAGAGGGTGGAGGAGTGTCTCCTCACAGAGCATGGGGTGTCCTATATAAAGGGAGAGGTAGTAGGTCACCAGCAAAAAGAAAGGTTCTTTGCTTGCTGAGCCCCTATCCCTCAGATACAAGGATCCCTGACCCCTGCCCCTCCTGAGCTCTCACCAGTGGAGAAGCTCCTGGGGCCACCTCTAGCTTAGTCACTCGTGCAGCCTTGGCCCTTGAGGGGCCCTGAGTCCCATCCTGGTGTCCCTCTGCTGGCCTCACGCACCCACCTACCTGCTGGTAGAGACGCTCCCAGCAGTCCTGCGTCATCAGACGGAAGAGTGCAAGGAAGGCCCAGGCGAAGGAGTCGAAGCTGGTGTAGCCGTGGTCAGGGTTCTCGCCTGCCTTGAGGCACCGGTAGCCCTCGGGACACGTCCTGTGGCCAGACACGCAGACTCTGGCTCACGCTGTAAGGGATCCTCTGCCCCTGAGACCCTGGCTGAGACTGACTCATCTCTGGGCAGCCCAGCATAGTCCCCACTGCTTCATGAGGCTGTGCGTCAGGAACCTAGTGCCGCACTGCTGGGTCCCGCCTCCATGACTTTTCATGCTGTGTCTCCCACCTGGGACATCATCTTCTCCTTTTCTTTACCCTTCTGATTCTGCTAGGCCTAAATGCAGCTCCCTTCTGCCCACATGACACACCATTCCAGCTGCTGACTGAGTTGCCTCTCCCCTCATGGAGGAAGCACCGAGGGCCTGGCTTGCATCTCTTCCTCTGCCTGCCTACCCCACGGGGAGTTGAGCAGAGTGCAGGCATGCAAGGGGAGCAGTGAGGCTTGGCTGAGCTGAACAGGATGCAGCCCAGGGCAAAGGGTGGGCCAAAGGGTTGATGGATGATTCCGGGGTAAACGGGCTGGGGCTTGGCCATTGCTGGAGAATGTGCCCATTTGCAGGACTGCACACACAGGCACAGGGAGGCAGACCCACAGCTCACTGAGTTTGAGGGGATAGCCTTGTTCTCAAAAAGGAAGCAGTGGGCTTGATTCATGCATGCGTGTGTGTGTGTGTGTGTGTTTGTGTGACAGAGGTTGAGGGAAGGGGGACTTAGTCAGTGGGAGGATGCAGCCAAAGGCCTCTGTGCATTGCTAACGTCCTAAGACCTTCTAGACAATCTCTTTAGCGACAGGAAGGGCTCTGGAACTTCATACTCAGAGATGTGGGCCTCAGAGCACCTCCCCTACCAGGTGAGCTTGTGGGCTCCCTGCCCCTAACAACCTATGGCACAGTAACACTGACCCAGACACTGCTGTGCACAGAGCCCTAGAAGCTGCACATGGTTACTGGGCATCTCTGGGCACCACACTCAGGCTGCAGGTACAGGCCCTGCTTGTCCCGGAGGAAATCTCAGAGGCTGTTGGGGGAACCACGTTCACTCTGGACCCGACGCACAAATTGGCAGGGAGGAAGGAAAGACTGGAGTAGGACAAAACCACCTGGGGGGCTTCTGGAAGGAAATGCAGCCAGGGTTGGGCTGTGGGGAGCCCTGCAGGGCCTCCTGAGCTGCCCCCAGTCCCTCCCTCCAGATCTGTGTCCCCATCCCTTTCTTACCCCCTCTGCAGCTGTCACCCCTGTGGTGGGGGGGAGGGGGGGAAGCTGCCAGGGGCCTGGAAGGGCCTGGAAATGAGGCAGGGGGAGGCCTCAGTGTCCCTGGGGTCAAGGGCATAAACTAAAAGCACAGTCAGTTGAGAAAGCACTGGGAGACTCCTCTGGCTGAGTGAGGTGGCTCTGGGTGGGGGGGCGCCACATACCCAGCATCAGAGCTGTTCCCACACAGTAACACGTCAGAAGTGCCATTCTTGAGCAGGTAATTTTCTGGAAAAGAAACACCCAACGGTGAGGGGCACGTGTGGCCGACTCCTGGGGTTCCCTCTTTGTACCCAGGGCTTTGGGGCGGTAGAGACATCTCTGGCGGTCTTCCCTCCTCTTCTCTGTCCCTGTCTGACCCCTACCCTCTGCCTGGTCAGGCCTGAGAAAACTCCAGCTGCTTCTCTGGCCTTCCTCCTGCTCCTCTTCAGATGTTCAGCTGCCACTGTCCCCTATACTCTCAGAAGAAACAGGAAGCCCTGTGGAGGCCCTCAGCTGTCCCCACAGGGAGCTTGTGCACCTTGCCCTAAACCACTCAGGGGGCCAACCAGGGCCAAGAGAGGAGGCAGGGGTCTGAGCAGAGTTCCAGCTTGGCTGCTGATTCACGTGTGGCCTTGGCAGCTACTGCCCAGTTCTGGAACCACTTCCTTGTGTATAAGGTGGTGGGCGAGGCCTGCCACACTGATGGTGCCGATGCTGGGGCCTGTCCAGATGGGGCTGGGGCTGGACCAGATGAGAAAAGAGACACCCAGTCCTGTCCTCTCCTCTCTGTGGCCATCCATCAGCCCCCAGCACTCACCACCACCTGCCTTGGTCTTAGGCAGCAGTTCTCGAAGTGCGGACAGCAGTATCAAGCAACAACTGGGACTGGTTAGAAATGTAACTTCCTGAGTGCCACCCCAGGTCTCCCAACTCAGAATCTCTGAGGGTGGGGCCCAGCACCTGCATTTTTTGGAGGCTTCCAGGTGACTCTGGTGCACATTGAAGTTTTAGAACCACTGCTATATGGTCACAGCTGAACCGTAAGCAAATTTACTCACTGAATTTCTGTTTCTTTTTCCAAAGTGGATTGCTGGTGTATGTAAGTGGCCCTAACTTCCAAATGGCCCTCGGGATTCTTGTGGCCCAGAACATGGCCTTGCACCAGTGTCTACCTTTGGTCCAGGCCGACGGCACTAGTTAAGAGAGCTGCTGGCCCTCAGCCTGGAGACTGGAAGTGTACACCATGGGGCAGGGAAACAACAAGAGGGGCTCACGTGACCTTGTACACTCACCAAGCTTGTTCTGACCCTCTGGCAGGGTTCTGGGGTGCAGGTGTATGGAACGAACATCTTGGCAAAGAACGATGAAGTCAACTGAAAAATCTCATGCCAAGCAGATGGGACCTGTGAGCCTCACAAACTACTCCAACTCCATGGCTCACCCTTTCCCAAGCTAACACTTCTCTCTCTGCAGACAGGCCCGCCTCCTCACCATTCCTGACACTCTAGGGTCAGTCCTACCTCCAAACGTCGCAGCTGCTCTTCCCTTGTCTGCCTCTCCATCTAACTCCATCATCCCTGTTCTTCAAATGTCGTCTCCCCATCTAGCCTGAGAATTCACGAGGGCAGGCCCTAAGTCTGTCCCCTTCTGTCCTCTCTTGTGGAACCCCCCAAAGGGCAGGGGCAGGGATACGTGAGCACACAGCAGGGTCTCTAGGGGATCGGGTAGGGCTTAAACGGCCCTCGAGCGAGGCTTGTCCTCTGGCGAGGCCTGTGTGGGAGGTGCCCCAGTCCTGGTAGCCTCACAAAGCCCTGCTAGGGCCACAGAAACAGTCCGCACCTGGGTCGTTGAGGTAGAGGTCCAGCGATTCCCAGACCAGGCCATCAGCCTCCACAGAGCCGTTGGTATCGTTGAGCGCCGTGAAGTTGCGCACACACTTGTGCCTCAGGTTACCCATGAAGAGCTGCAGGCCAATGAGGGCAAAGACGCTGAGGCAGAAGACTGTGAGGACCATCACGTCGGCCAGCTTCTTCACAGACTGGATCAGGGCCCCCACAATGGTCTTGAGGCCTGGGGAAGGCGAGACGGAGCACAGGTCACCCACGGGCACCACGCTCCCTGTTCCAGTGGGCGGGGGCCGGGCCTGAGCGGGTGCTGGGCCAGGTGGGCAATCACGAGGTGGGGCAGAGCGAAGGAGGCCTCTCTTGGGCTTTTTAGACCAAAGCCCCCCTTTCTTCCGCTGCCGAGATTCCGTCCTCACTCCCTTGGGGCAGGAGTCCAGTCCGGCCATGTATTTTCAGAGGGGCCAAGTCCTCTGCTCGCCACTAGCCAAATACATGAAATGGGTGCGGGAACTGCTGTTTTCTTGAGGACGCAAATGCTCAAAGCCTGTCCCTGCTGGCTGGTCCCGAGGTATGCCAGGCCGACCCCTTTAGATGTAGCCCATGGAGAAGAGCCTGGGGTTAGGCCCATTCCAGGGCGATGGAGGGGCCTCAGCCTTGATCCTGAGATGGGGAGAGACACAGCCATTCCTGGTGGGGGAATGTGGTGCGTGCACTGGGGGGCCGCAGGGGAGGTCTGGGAAGGCCATGGCAGGTAATGTCCCAAGGGGCCTGTTCTGGCTTGGGCCTCACTTTTAGGAAAGGTTCAGGGGTAGGGGAGGGGTTGACTTATTTTGCATTTTCCTCCTCTGCCCTGTCCCTCTGGGACCCATGCCCATCCACTCCATTCCCCAAAGCTGAGAGGCCGTGATCTGTTAGTGGCACAGCCCAGCTCCCTGCAGAAGCCAGCACCACACAGCGAAGTAACAGAAAAGCACGTGTAGATGCATTCAGTCTGACACTAGCTACTGTCCTACAAGTTCGAGCAGAGCAGGGCAGCGAGGGGCTTCTCTGCCAACAGCAGGGCCCTGCCCCCACCCACACCGCGCTCCCATCGAAGCGGCCAGATCTCAGATTAAGCTCCATCCATCCACTGTCCAGCCGGTTAATGTGTTAGGAGCACCTGTGGCTACTGTGCCCAAGGCTGCTGTGCCCGTGACCCAGAGACAGGGAGGCAGCGATGGGCAAGCGCGTGGGGAAGTCATCCCCACAGACCTGCTAATGCTGCTGCCCGCCCAAGGCTCAGAGGCACTCCGTGGTCTATGTGGAAATCATCCTGGCAGATGTTGGCAACTGCCTGGGCAGTGAGGGGACCTTGCAGGGGTCTGGGCCCGGAGTGGTAGTGGCGGGATTCATGAGCCCCTCCTAGTCTAGAACTCCTCATCTCCAGCGGAGGTTCTAGGACCCCTCAGTGGGCACACTCTGGTTCTGCACACCAGGCCTGGAGACCCTGCCCAGACTGTGGGGGATGGAGGGATAAAGCGAAGGGTGGTGGGCAGCAACCCGCATACCCAAACTAGACTCTGCCTCAACCGTTAGGCTAAAGTATCTTTGGCCTAAGCATCCAGCTCAAGGCCCAGCAAAGCACTTCCTGGTCTGTGGAGACAGCGTCTGTGGGGACAATCAGTTGGTGAGCACAGACCCATTCCTTTAGAAGTTTTTCATATTGATGACAGAGTTCTCTTCTGGCAAGAATGATCCCGGGAAAGTAACAAGATTCTTTCTGAAAAGACCCAGGAAGCAATGAGTCCTGTGGGGTCAACTGGGAAATTCTCCAGCTGCTAAGTTCTAACAGGCTAGGTGAGGAGCCCTTGGAAACCAACCATTCTGATTTCATTCCCATTTTACGGGAAAGGAGACTGAGGTATAGAGAGGGCCAAGGCTATTAAGACTCAGCTCGGGACACCTCCTCCAGGGAGCCTTCCATAATGCTGACCATAATAGCATTTTTCTCATGTCCAATTTCAGGGTCTGCTGTCTGCTGCTTCACTGGGTTGCTGGCAGCTTGAAGAGACCGAGTAGGGCTGGGTTGAGGTTGGTGAGCTTCCTCCTTTTCCCCAGGACTGAGAAATATTTTCCTTTGTCAACCTTTCTTATAAAACAGACTGGAAGGTGCCTTTTCTTAACTGCTGTGGTCAGTGTGCTTATCTGCTCCCGTGAGGTGTATGCTGAGAGGTTGTCCCTGGGCCCCTGGAGGACAGACCCTGAGGCTTCGAAGCACGTATGTGTTGGCCAAGGCCAACGACGTCTGTCTCAAGGGGGGTGGCTCCATGGGAGCGGCTGGGGGTGTACTGTCCCACCAGCTACTGGCTCTCAGCAGGGGTTTGGGCCACTTGTGGGGGCAATGGCCCTGTGCACATCCTATGGGGGGTTCAGATGCCTGGGGAATATTCTGGCTCAGTGTGAACACAGCATAAGTGGGGGCTCTTCTATAAGATAATTTAACCCCACCGGGGGGAGTCTGAACTCCTCCAGGGAGCTCAGACAAGGCCCCTACCTCCTTGGGGGCAGCAACAGCTAAAAGCAGGCCAAAGGCCCAGGACCCACCAGCTTTCCAACTCAGCAGTGGATACAACCATCTGGTTCACCTAATTCTTCCCTCAGCCTTGACACCTCCCCAGATGGGTGGCACACAACCTGGCTCCAGCTGCCTTTTTGAAAACAGTGCCTTCTCCAGCTCTGAGTGTGGCTGCATTCAGAAAAGGCTCTCGAGGGAGCCTCTGGGCACTGCCGTCTGGGCCCTGAAATCATCACAAGCCTTTGGAGAGCTTTCCTGGATGGACGGGGTAGACCGGCTTTCTAGAGAGGCTGTCTGGGCTTAGAAGATTTCCCGGGCACAGTTGCCAACATCTGTGAAGGAGGATTTCTTCCTGAGGCTACCATGCATGGTTTGCTAAACCTCTACAGCACCATGCAGCAAGGACTGTTAGACGCCAAGGCCCGATGCCACCTGTCCACAGAGTACGCGCCGTTTCACAAAATGGGGTGTGGCTCCGGCTGTGCAGACGTCACGAGAGCGGGCACAAGGCCGGGGCTGGGCACTCAGTCTCGAAAGACCGAGCCACAGTTGTCCTTTTTCGTTTTGGGTGTGTGTGTGGATGATGCTTCAGGCTGAAGCAATTCACACACAAGCTTTTAGTTAGTCAAATAGCTGAGCTCAGTTTAAGAAAGAAATCACTCTCTTGGGAAGATGTTGGGTTCAATCCAGGGCCTGCCATGGGGTGCTCTGAGCCCCCCTGGTGTCTGTGAGAGGGGGCTTTGCTGGGGTGGGCAGCCGGAAGCCCATTCTGAGGCTTCCAGGGGACAGCCGTGTCCTCTGCCTGACAGACCCCACACCCGGAGCTCTGGGAAAGGTATTCTGGTGACAGGCACATTCGAAGGGGCCTTCCCGAGGCTCGCCTCGGCTCCCCGGTGGCTGGAAAGGCCGGAGCATATCCTGGCAGCCTTGGCGTTTAACCTGATTTTCACCTGAAATGACTGATATAGTTTTCAGGGCCCGGAGGACTCGGAAGGTGCGTAAAGCTGAGACATTGCCCAGGTCCACAAATTCAGTGGTGTATCTGTAATAAGGGAAATTCACACACGAGACAGTGACAACACGCCAGGAGGAGACACACGGTTGGGGGTGGGGAGGGGGAGACAGAGAGAGAGTCACTTGTAGCTGAGATCTGAGAGGCAAGCTGGCATCTTACCTGGGATAACTGAAATAGTTTTTAGAGCTCTCAGGACTCTGAAAGTTCGAAGAGCCGACAAATTGCCTAGTTTTATATTTTCTGATACATACCTGCAGAATCAAACCACAGTTATTGGGAATTACAAAGCGGCACCTCAGCCTGCCCTCCCCGACCAGCCCTCTCCCTTCTCCCCCTCCCACAGGGAGGCTCTGGATGGCCTGGGATCTCTGCCAGGTCTCCTTCCTGATCTCAACCCTCCTGACACAGGGACCTCAGTGTGGGTGCCTTAAGGATGTCCACACTGGTTCTCCCAGTGATGGCCCCGTGAACAACCTGTGCCAGGATGTGCCGCGTTCTCCATGCCACTGGGACGGTGGCACAAAACCATGTGGCAGGGTCTGAGGCTGGGGACACAGCAGGGTGATAGTTTTCCAGGAGGCTCAGGCCGGGTGATAGAGGAAGCAAGTGGGTTTCTGGTCCTAGTTTTGCTCTTTCTTCTGCAGACTGTGGTCGACTCGTGTCTGGCTGCTCTGATCTGGGGGACCCTCAGCCTTGGCTGCTATCACCACGGAGGCGTGGCTGGGTCTGCGAGGGCTGCCCTCTTGCTCCTTCCAACCAGAAATCTCTGTGCAAAGAGTGGTTCAGGAGTCCCTGAAGTCATGAGGTGGAGGCGACCTGAATCCTCCACGGGAGAAGCAGAGTTCGCTAGACGATGCTTTGGGAGATGGGAAGGGAGGCTGCCTGAATACTCAGCTCTTCGACTACTCACGGGCAGCGGCCAAAAGAAGAAGAGAAAAGAGCAGGATGAGGGGGTCCTAGAGAGATGCTGGCCCCTACCCCATGAGTCTACTGCAGTACCCTCTGTGTCCCCCAAGGATGGCCCTGGGTCTCCACAGGAGGAGTGACCTCTGGACGTGAGCAGCCCTCCTTGGGGTCTGTCCTGCTTGGGTCTGAATGGTGCTCAGCAGGGTTGAATGGCCGTGGGGCTCCAACCTAGAACTTGGACAGTCATCCATCTGTGGCCTTCACAGCCATAAGAGGAAGGAGTCGGTCTCTGGTGGGTAGAGACCTGCCCAAGCAAAGCGTGAGGACATGCATGGTTGGGCCACATGACCAGGATGTCTGAGAGGAGGATCAACAGTGTGTGACCAGGACCACTGGGACAGTGGCAATGACCTGTGATATTTAACCAAAGGCTCCGCATCCAGGGTGTCTGACATTTAACTGAAGGTGTCTGATGTTTAATAAAGGACAGCGGACTCAGGATGTCTGATGTTTAACCAAGTGTGTGTGACCTGGTGTCTGAGTGACATCAGACCTAGCACATCAGCCCAGTGACACCGGCTGAGTGCCAAGGGTATGCTTAGAGTCCACTGGACTCATTCTGTGGTCAGTCTGGACCTCCAGGCCCCTCCACTCTGCTCAGAGCTTCTGAATCTGCCTTCAAGCTGGGGGTGTCTACAGGGAAGGACTTGGCGGGCTGTGTCAAGGGACTCAACGTCCTGGGATCAGCTGGGCCCAGCCTGGTCCAGCTCTAACTGACGCTTGACTGACACCAGCTTCCTCTACGTCCACTCATGGGGCCCTTCCATCTTCATAGGGCCCTGTGGACCATGCCTGCTCCCTCCTTACTCACCACATCCCTTCAGAGGTGGGAAGTCAGCAAACACATTCTCAGAGCTTTCCTTCTGGCTATACCAAATCCTTTCTGTGGTGTAGTTTCCATTCCATCCCCCAGATTCACTTCAGCTAGCAGATTTTTCTCTGGTACAGCAATCAGATGCAGCCCCATCTTCCAGTGGGGAGCAGAAGTCACCTCCCTTGTTCTGGCTCATATACACCTATTAATTTGGTCCAAGCTCCCTCTCAACTTTTGATGACTACTCCATTCTCTGTTATGGCTCAGACCCTCAGGCCTCTGTCTCACATTCTTCTCTCCGGCTTGGACTCTCCATCCAGACATGGTGCTGCCACGGGCCTCTCAGGTGGAGCCTGGCCCATTGCCAATGTTGCCATCACACGAAAGCCATGATTCCAGCCTGCTGGTGGCTCTGGGTCCCATTTCCTGCTGCTGGTCTAGCAGATGTGGCCTGGGACAACAGCTTTTCTTGTTCAGGACACTGATTTCAAGACTGCCTCTTCTGGTAACAGAGTGTGAGTGGAGCACTGTACAGATCAGAGAGGGAACCAACTGTCCTTGCTTTTCTCCTCCTGTCCCTTACAGACCCTGTGTGTCTCCTGGCATCTCCAGTGAAGACCTGCCTGTCTCTAGCTCGAATTCAGCTTGTGTCTGCCCGTCCCAGTGTAGAACCTGCCACACCTCGCCCTTGCACAGACAGTACCCACCCTCCATTCCTCGTCCGCCTCCTCAGCTGCTGGTGCCGGGCACAGAGAAGTCAAAACCCCAAGGCGCGTGCTCCCGACAGGCTTGCAAAGTCAGCTGAGTGGCTGAGAACAGGATTGGGGCTGGTGGTTGCGTGTCTGTGAAGTCAGGACACGCGTGGGAGCGCAATCCTTAGGGGAAGGAAGTCTCAAAGGTGGGGTGCAGGGCTGCGTGAGGGCACGGTGTGTCTGTGACCATGTCTGTGACATGCGAGCTGTTGCCTCTTACTCGGTCCAGAGCCTGGTGCCTGCCTGCTTCCCGTGCTGGGGCCCGAGACCCCATCAAGCCCTCTCTTGGGGCCCTGGAGTGTGGCAAGCAGGCAAAGGGCCAGCTTCCGCGGTAGCAGGGGTACAGGTAAGGCTCCGCCCCTGTAAGGTTGGCACAACTCTCCTCCAAGCCATTCTTCTCCTTCTGCTGTGGCCAAGCTGCTGGGCAAGGGCAGACAGCTGTGGCGGGTGGTGCCACGGGCCCCCCCACAGGAAGAGCAGAGGGTGGTGGGTGAGAATCCCTTCCCTATCACACCAGCAGCAGCACAGCAAGGAGCCTTTTGGGAGGCTGAGGAACCAAGAGGAAGGGCAGACCCTGGCGTTCTTCCTGCTCCAGCCCTACGCTGCTGTGCAGCCCTCCCCTTCGATGTAGACGGCCCCTCATGGGGCTGCTGGCAGAAGGTATAGCCAGCACCACAGCCACCGCACTGAATGCCACCCTCTCCTCTCTGCCCTCCCTCCCTTCCCCTCCAGGTTTGGTTTCCATAACAACCCCAGAAGGTGGGAGGGAGGCTGTGCTAACTAGCAGGTAATGCCCAGCTGGGAGGGGGCCCCACGAAGAGCTCCGGCTGGAGGGTTGCCTGGCAGGCTTCCTGGCACACCCCCCTGACCCTCCCACAGCCCCTAAATTGGGGGTGGGGAATCAGAAGCATCAGACTGCGGGTGCCTCTCCTGGTTACAAGTTAGGAGACTTGGTTTTAGTCCCAGTGTTGCTGCTAACTCATTCTATAACTTTGGGCAAGTGGTAGGCTCTCTCTGAGCCTCAGTTTCTCCATCTGTAAAACCAAGGGTGGGATGGGGAATTTCATCGAATAGAACTTTTCTGCCACTCAAGGCTCCTCTGATTATCCTAGGCGTCCCATGTTATTGAACTGTTTTGGCTGTAGGATGATGTGTTTCACTGCATTACCATAGCACTAATTCATTGTGTTCATAACGCGGAATCTCTGTCAATCGGAGCTGCCGGGCGAGTCCAGTCCAGAGCACAAACCTACATTTCAATGGGTCCATGCGGCCCCCGGGGAACTGAGTGTGACATTTCTGTGAGATGCTCAGAGACGTGGAAACAGTCTGGTGGCCTCTGAGGCCCTGTTCTGCTTTGTCACCCCTGGTTCTGGTTCAGAGCGAAGGTAGGCAGGCCAGCCGTGGTGAGGATTACACACCTGCTCTGTGATGCTGAGCAGAAGGAGCGGGTCCCCAAGGGATCTCATGGGGACTGAGACTGGGATTCTCTCCCCAAGCAGGACAGGAGGACGTGCTAAGGGCCTGAGGTCATGCAGAGCATCTCCCAGAGACATGGGCTGAAGACGGGCCGAAGCCTGGCCCCTGCTGTCAGACAAGGGGCCCCGTGCGACCCCTTTCCTGGGGTCTGGGAGTGTCACTGCCGTGACACAGTCCTGCTGAGGCTCCAGGATGGGAAGGTAGGGATGGATCAGGCAGACGCTGTGTCCTTTCCTGTGGAAGCTCCCTTCCTGTGACACTAGGCCCTCAGGGGTCCAGGGATCACTGACCCCCTCCTCGAGGGCCCGGCCAGCAATCCTACTCCATTTCCAAGTCAGTGCAATAGCTCATGGCTCCGACATGAGAGTGCTCCCTCTCTCCTCAAACCTCAGACATGCCTCCCTACTCTGTGTTCTCGGCTGATGACCCTGCTTCTTATCACTGAGAAAATAGAAGCAATCAGAAGAGAAATTCCTTCTCTCATCATCTACTCTATCCAACACCACCTGAAATTCTGCCTGCCCTGCTCTTAAGGTCAAGGTTCCCCCCAGGCCCTGGATTCCCACCCCTCGGGACAGCTCAAGGGCTTTGCTCTGCAATTTGCCCCTCCTCCATCATCAGACTTCCCTTCTCTACTGGATCCTTTCCATCAGCCCGCAAAGATAACTCCAGATGTCTACACTTGCTCCACCTCGCCTCCTTCCACTCTCTCCAGCCCTGTCTAATCAGACGTATGTCCCTCAACCCACTGGAACCTGTCTTGTCAAGGTCATCAATGATCTTCACGTTGTCCACTCCAATGGCTGGTCCATTCTTGGTTCTCTCCTTCCTCGGTCTCCTTGTCGTACCTTTCCAGTTGAATCACTCTGCTCTCTCCTGGTTTCCCTCCACCCTCCCTGGCAGTTCCCTCCAGTTTTCTTCACTCAATCCTCCTTCTTTCCTGACCTCGAGACCCTAGAGCATCCTTCAGTATAGTCCCCAGGCAGCTTCCCTTCTCTGGCTACACTCACTCCTAGGTGATGTCTTTCCAGTCTCCTGGCTTTAAATGCCATCTACATCCTGAGGGCTTCTAAATTTCTATTTCCACCTCGGACCACTTTCCTGAACTCCAGACTAGAATATCCAGACACCTACTCAATCTCTCACACCAGGTGCTTTCAAATTTAATACATTCCAAACTGGACTTTTGATTCTCTTCCTCCCTCAGCCAGCTCCTCCCACCTTTCTCCGTTTCAATGGGTGGTAACACCATTCACCCAGCTACTCAAGCCAAGAACCACCTGGGGGTCTCCTGCCTGACCCACCTTCAAAATACATCCAGAATCTGACCATGTCGTTCACCTTCTCCACTTGGACGCTGGTCCCAGCCACTGTCACCTCCCTCCTGGCTACTAAAACAGGCTCCTAACTGCTCTGCTTCCACCGTCACCTTCTACAGTCTCTTGTCCACACAGTAGCCAGGGCGAACTTCAGAGAATGTAAATCAGAGCACGTCACTCCCTGCTCTTAACCCCCACCTGGCTTTTACCTCCACCTCTAAGGCCGCACAACCTACCCCACCACTTTGCATCCTCATCTCCCACTGCTCTCTCCCTTGTTCACTTGGCTTTGCTTGGGCCTAAATCTACACTGGATTGGGGGCAAGTGGCAGCCTCTCTCTGAGCCTCAGTTTCCCCAGCTGTAAAGTGGTGGGCTGGAGTCAGCTCACAGGGTACCTAGAAACAGGTTCTGATGCATTTTCTAGCCACCAGGTTCACTAGCTAGTTTGAAAGCATCCCATGAGCAGGGCCCAGTTTCCCCCTCTGCTCTCTCCCTCACAGCAAGGCTGAGCTCACAGCAGGGCTGCTCATGTCTGGGTTAAATAAAGTCTTTGTCATGAATGGGTGGATTCAGTGAATCTGAGAGTCCTAGAAAGGAAGAGCTGAACTGAACCTCTTATACCACCTGGCCCAGCACCATCCTTTCACAAGCGGGGAAACTGAGGCTCTGCAAGGGCAGGGAATATAACCCTCACCATCTCTGCCTCTTGCCAAGGTGTGGAGCCCAGTCCTGCACACACTGGGTTCTCCACACACATCAGGCTTCCAGAAAGAGTTTGATGGCTCAGCCCTGACCACGAGTCCTGCACAGGAGACCCTCCCTGAGCAGCTGTCCCCACTAGAACACAGCAGCCACTGCCCGAGACAGCCAGAGTGCAACGCCTCAACCCAACCCCCCTGCAAGGGACTCCTAGGCAAGGGAGTGAGGTCTCAACCTGCACAGACCAGGCTGCGATGATGTTCACCTTCTGGAGGACTCAGTGTGTGTCCTTGGCCTCAGTTTGCTCATTTGGAAAATAGGGATCAAGAATCCCTATCCAGCCTACCTCCTCTGCTGGTGTGAGGACCCAATGGATCATGTCAGTGATCAGGTGCCATAAAATGTGCCAAACATGGAGTCTATGAGCAGAGAGAGCAGACATGCTGGTGTGCCCGGCATGAGTTCCCAGGGAGGCCTGGTCACTTCTCCAGGCCCCTTCTCTTCCCTGCAGTTTCATCCTTAATCACCTTGGAGTCTGGTTACTGTTTCACAGTGGTCCAGAGATTTCAGGCCATAATACTGATTTCCCTTGTCAGAAAGGGCAGAGGATGCTAAACCAGAATCTTAATGATGTCCCTTGAGCACAGGGCTGCTGGAAAGCCATAGATGAGCCAGTGGACCTGACCACCGTGACCCACCTGAGCCACTTTGGACCCATCTTTCCCACTAGGATGAGCTGAGGGCCTCCATCCTGTCTCCTCCTGCTACAGCAGTCAGGAGGGCTGCCCTACAGCCCCGAGCAGAGCTGCACGTGGACTGCCCCAGGGAGCTGAGAGGGCTTGGCAGCCCGGGGCCGAGAGTGGCACACACGCCCCTCAGGGTGGCCTGGGGTGGCACAGCATGGTGCAGCGAGCAAGGTACTTACGCCATGACAATCACGCTGAAGTCCAGCCAGTTCCACGGGTCCCGAAGAAAGGTGAATGCATGCAGGCAGAAGCCTCGAGCCAGAATCTTGACCAGAGACTCAAAGGTGTAAATGGCAGTGAAGGTGTACCTGGGGAGGAGAGACCGGCGGGGTTTCTCAGGAGGCCGAAGCCTACAGGCCAGGTTCGCCAGGTTCCCCACACGGCATGAGCCCCATGCAGCTCCTCTCTCAAGAGGCCCTCAGACCCCCGGAGGCTCTCTGCAACATCGCCATTGGCAGAGCTGGAGTTGGGGGCTGGAGCTTTATTCCAAACATCCGGCTAACTAATGCATCTTCCCCCTTGGTGATTTAGCATTGTTGAGTGCCTGCCATGAGCCCATCTGAACCCTCCACCTTCTCTCTCCTGGCTGTGTTGGTGTAAGAAGACGTTCCATCTACCCCCTCACCCCAGCCCTGGGGGTCCATGTACATAGGCATCTGGTGGCCACCGTGGAACAGTAAGGACACTCAGAGTCACGGCCCCTCACCCTTGTTTGTGGGTCCTCAGGCAGCTAGTGATGGGAGCATGGTCTGTCCTCAACCACCTATAGGTAGGTGTGGGCACAGCTGTCTGCCTTGGGCTTGGAAAGGGGGTTAATGTTCTAACACTGACGGCTGGCTGGGGGCCTTTTCTCTCTGCCCGGGATGGGCTGAAGAATCCCAAATGCCTGGATGCCGGGACTGTGGCCCAGAGGGCTGGAATGGGAGAGGGCCACACCCACACTGCTTCCCAGGTCTCAGCTGCTGGCTGTGGGCCCTGGTTTTGGTAAGAGAGGCTGTCCCTAACATTCTGTCGGTCCTCTCAAGACAGGAGCCAACTGCACCAAGGGCCTCTCAGCTCTGCTTAGAACCTGGGGGTGAGGTACTTTCATTTGGGAAGAGAGGACCAGAAATAGTTCTCTAAAACTGCACAAATGGTTTGAGGCGGGACTTGGGGACAAAAAGGCAGCAGAGTGTGGTAAAAGTGGGGAGATCTCTGGGCCTTTCTCAGTGGCCACACCTCCTGGCTGCATGGTTTTGGGCAAGTAACTTCTCCAGTTCTCAGTCTCTTCATCTGTCACATGGGGAGAGTGGCTGTGCCTTCCCGGTGGAGCTGCCCTGAGGGTTAAAGGAGATGCTGCCTATTGTTCTATGATCGCGCTGGCATGCACTAAGGGCTCAATAAATTACTATTATTTCAGAGCCTTCTCCAAGGTCATCAACACTCTTTAGAGTGCGACAGGGAGACATCCCCACTTTGCCAACCTGGAGAGCTTCCTCCCCCGAGGGCACAGCTCAAAGCCAGAAGTTGGCAGGCCTGGGAGTAGAGAAGGAGGGTAGGGGCTTGGCCAAGGGACCCCAGGTGGGTGACTCCCTGGGCCTCTTTTGGGGTGACTTTAGGGGCTACAGTATGGAATGGAAAAGGGAGGACAGAAGGGGCCAGCTGGAGAGGCCCTAAAGATACTCACTCGACATACTTGGTCCAGGGTGGAGGGTCGTGCTGGGCCATGAACACGCAGTTGGTCAGGATGGTGCACATGATGAGCATGCTGAAGAGCGTGGCGAGGGTCAAGGAAAGCTGCGTGCAGGGGGCCAGCTGGCCACTGCTGCCAGAGGGGCCTGGCCCTGGGGTTGTCACTGCCAGGCCAGTGCTGCCAGATCAATGCAACAGGGGCTCCAAGGAGACACACTTGGGCTGTGCCAACCTCTCCCCACCGAGGCTGGCCTCTGTCCCCTCCCTGGCACTTGCAGCTGGACAGCTGCTCTGCTCCACAGCCCCTGGCAGGGACCAGATACCTGAATTCGCCCCTTTGGCAGGGTCCCCTGGAGGGTCCATCCTGGAGGGAAGGGAGGAAGGGCCGACCCCCAGACCTCAGAGATTTAATCCTGGAGCCACACAGGAGTGCTGTCCTCAGCCACAATGGAGGGAGAGGCATTTATAAACTGTTCCTCAGGGGCCAGTGTGGGAGAGGAAGGCCATGGGGCAGGGCTCCGAGTCCCCTCCCCACTTCTTTAGGAGCCACTCAGGCTGAACTCTGGCTTAGGACTTCTCTGAAAAGCTGTTCTGCTGCCAAAACTTAGACATCTTGTGAGAACACACTGCCCCTGGGGGAGGCAGGTGCTGCTTCCTGACTTTGCGCATGTTCCTCACGCCTGTCCTCTGCTCCACCTGATGTACTCCTTGTCTTCCTCCAAGAAACCCCTCAGCAGAAGCACCCCTCAGCAGGAGCACCCGTCAGCAGGAGCACCCCTCAGCAGAAGCTCCCCCTCAGCAGGAGCACCCCAGCAGGAAGATCCCCTCCCCGAGCAACCTGCCCTGACCTCGGTTGCTGCAGCCCCTGCACCCCCAGGGCACGGGGCATCCCCTTCTCATTGCAAGGTTGCTCACTGAATGGCAATGTCCACCTGTCCCTCACCAGCAGGGGAGCTCTTCAAATGCTGGGACTGTCTTGGGCATCCTTCTGGGCCTTTGACCTTGAATTGAACTACCCGAGGCCTTGTCTGACCCCTGACTCTTTGGCTACAAGTCCTAGCTGCTGCTTTTGGCTGGACGAAGCTCTGATCTTCACAGCCTCCTTCACCTCTGCAAGGCCTGCTGAGAAGCAAGGGACAGACGCTCAGTCTCTTGTGGGCTGGGATCCCCCAAGGGCTTGGCTGAGAACAGGGACACTCTGTTGCCCTCACAAATCCCCTCCCCAGCCAGAGAGGAGAGGCTGGGCCTCCCACGCCCTGCCTGCGGCTGCCCCCAGGCTCACCACACCACCCCAGCCTCAACCCCAAGCGCAGCAGCAGCCGCCAGCTCTGCGATCCCTCAGGCTGCCCGGGAGCTGCAATAATTGAGCTCCAGGGGCCTGCCTCTTTCCTCTCTACCAGAGCTCCACCCTCTTCCATCGCCTGGCTCAAACTCAGGCCCGAGGGGAGGCCAAGGCAGTCAGCCTGGAGACTGGGCTGAACTCAAGTACTGACTTCTAAGTAGGGGGTGCCCCAGCTGGGGAGAGACGTGAGGCCTCTCAAGGAATCCAGGTGGATGCCCTCCATACCTCCAGGCCTACTTCTAGGCAACCAGGCAATAGCAGACCAAACCCAGCCCCCAGTTTATAATAAATTCTCATCTGACATTGGGCTTTGGGAACCCCTCTTAGTCAAACCAGAGTTGCTCAGCTCAGAAACCATGGCCCCAGGAAGCCTTGATTTCTCCCTGGCCAGAGAGACCTCTCCTGGCATCGCGGTCCCTCCCTCAGCTTGGCATCTGCCCATCCCTCTGGGGGTCTCCAAGGCAGGTCTCTCTCCTTCTCCAGCTTTCAAGGGCAGGATCAGATACACATCTCAGTATCCCTTCTCCCTTACACACACACACGTTCCCCACACCCGGGCTCTGTGCCAAGGCTTTCCTTGCTGGGCAGACAGTTAACGAACCCCTCAACCAGCCTTTATTCATCCCCACAGATCCATTGCTAAACCATCTACTGAGGATGCCAGATGATTCCTGAAATATGAAAGTAATGATGCTAAGAGCAAATATTTACTGAGCCCTTCCCAGGTGCAAGGCTCTGCTCTCCATATCCACTAACTAATTCAATTCTCCCAACAACCCATGAGGGGGGACTTCGTCTCCATTTCACAGACAAGGAGATGGAGGCACCGTGAGGTTAAGTTAAAGGATACTATATTAAGAAGAATAACAGCCCCCCAAAGACGACCACATCCTAACCCCTGGAAACTGTGAGTGTTACTTTACACGGCAAAAGGCACTCTGCAGATGTGATTAAATTAAGGATCTTGAGATGTGGAGATTATCCGGGATTATCTGGGGGGGCCCAATGTCATCACAGGGTCCTCAGAAGTGAAAGAGGGTGGCAGGAGAGTCAGCGTCAGAGGGACGCACGTGAGAAAGACTCCGCCAGCTGTTGCTGGCTTTGCAGACAGAAGGGGACCATAAGCCATGTAGATTCCAGAAACTGGAAAAGCCTAGAAAACAGTTTCTTCCCTGGAGCCTCCAGGAAGGAAGGCCTGCAGACACCTTAACTTTAGCCCAGGGAGACCTTTTTGGATTCTGACCTCCGGAACCGTGAGATGCTAAATTTGTGTTGTTTAGAGCCACTAAATTTGTGGTCATTTGTGACAGCTGCCACAGAAAACCACTCCAGGTACAAAGCTGGCCCATGGCAGAGCCCGCTCTGAGCCCTGGATGACCCAGCGCAAGCCTCCACTCTGAGCCCTGCTGTGGCACTGTCTGCACGATGACACCCAAGGTCGTTGGTCCATTCCCCTGCCTCCAGACTGAAGGGCCTGCGTGAGTCGCACTGCGCAGGCTCCCATCTGCCAAGTGGGAATGCGATCTCACACCTGGACTCTGCCACCCACGGGACAGTATGAAAACCAAATGAGTGAAGGGCTCCGTAAAGTGTGAGCAGACTGCCACCCAGGAGGAGGAATGGAACTGTCATTTTGCAGAACAAACCTCACCTGAGCATGTGTGCCTGGCCCTGTGTGAGAGACAGGGAGGCATCTGAGCCACTGAACTGCTCCCAGATGGGATGTTATGAGAATCCAGACCCGCCTCTGGCTGGACTGGGCAGGAAGGCTTCCCAGAGGAGGCATTTAGACAGGCACTGAAGGCCAGCTAGGGTTCCTCCAGCAATCAGTCAGCCCAGCTGGTCATGGCGAAGCAGGCTGGGCTGAGGACTGGGGAGACCCCCTCCCTGTGGAGCCAAGCCTCTCTGGGCTGTAGGCAGAGTGCTCACAGCTCTCATTAGAGTGGAGAAAAGGCCCCTCGGCAGAAAGCAGTGGTGTGGGCAGGCTGCCTGGGACCAGAGGACTTGGCTGGACACAGACAAGGTGAGCTGAACTCTAACACAGAGACTTAGGGAAGAGACATAGCAGACAGCCCTTCTGAGTCCTGAAAGACAGGGCCTGGGTTGAATGGTGGGAAATAACAGGAGCCACTTGTCTGGGTTTTGGCTTTCCAGACATAGCAATGGCTTAGGGTGAGATGCGGCAGACTCTAGTCTCTGCCACTTGGTGTCCAAAGCCCTGCCTGGCTCTCCTGGCCTTGAGGACAGCCCTTCACTATTCCCAGTCACTCCTGTGTATGTGTGTGTGCCCGTGTATATGCATGTGTGTCATCTCTTCCTCCCTAGACTGAACCTCTAGTCCTTGTGACTCTCCCCAAAGCGTCCCCAGGTGCCCCATGGAGCCAAGCACACAGCCAATACCAGAGAGATGAGCCAAGTGCACTCCTGGCCAGGGCACACCTGTTTGCCCTGCCTGGTAGTTTCAGACTGATGACTGAGCGGGTCCCATGTGTAGGCAGAGGCAAAGGCCAGCTCTCCAGGCCTGAGCTCAGCTGAACATCTTCGATCTTGTCGTGTCATTGTCCCCAACACCCACTCCCAGCCTCATAATTAAAATGCCAGCAAGGACTGCCTGCATGGTTTGTGGGGAATGACTGAAACTTGGCCTGCCTGTCTTCACTCCCCAAGAAGTGAAAAAACTCCCAAAGAGAAGGGAATTAACTGTGGGGGGTACTTTCAGATATTTGTGCTATTAAATGAACATGCACACATACACACACACACACACACACAAACATGTGGTTTGATTGCCCATTTGAATCTGCTAGAGGAACGTGGGAGGATTTTGTGAACAGATCCTGCGCACCCAGGAAGGCACAATGCTTCTCGGCGTGAGCGTGAGGCCTCTGGATGTGACTACAGCGGAATGGGGAGTTCAGTTGGTTCCTTCTATTTAATCCTGGCAGGAACACGTTCTGCAGGATTCTAACAAAAATATACAGGAAAAAATAATTCTGCATGCCCATATTTACTTTTTAGGCAACTTCCCAGGGATGCATTGCAAGCGTGGAGCACAGAGCAAAGCCAACTGAATTATCCTGCACTTGCTGGCATGTCACTGTGAACGTGTGGATGGTGGCAAGTGAGCAGGTTCTCTTTCTGCCTGGTGGCAGATTTCTTGAGAGCAGGGACTGCATTCCTGCCCCTTTTAAGGTTGTCTTCGCCCCTCCGGCCCTTTTGAAAGGGCCTGGCACAGAACTGTGCATGTGTGGGAACTCAGATGTTTGAGTGGATATAAAAATGTAAGCCAACAATGAGTATAGACTTTTGGATTTGGAAGATGAAAAAGTTCTAGAGATCTATTGCACAACGAGCATGTGGTTAACACGACTGTACTACACACATAAAAATGGTTAAGATGGCTGGGGGCTGGCTCCATGGCTGAGTAGTTAAAGTTCTGCACGTTCCACTTCGGCGGCCTGGGTTTGCAGGTTCGGATCCTGGGCGCGGACCTGCTCCACTCATCAGCCATGCTGTGGTGGTGTCCCACATACAACATAGAGGAAGACTGGCACAGGTGTTAGTTCAGGGCTAATCTTCCTCAAGCAAACAAAGAGGAAGGTTGGCAATGGATGTTAGCTCAGAGTGAATCTTCCTCACCAAAAAAAGAAAAAAAATTGGTGAAGATGGCAAATTTTATGTTACGTGCTTTTTATTACAGTAAGAAAAACATGTAAGCAGAGTGAAAGTTCACAATTCACGACTCAAAAAAGTTCATAATGCAACATGAAATCTGTGTGTGTTAGCAAGGCATAGTGACTACTTATGGGCATGGAATTTCTTTTTGGGGTAACGAAAATGTTCTGGAATTAGATAGCAGTGATGTTCGTGCAACTATATAAATACACTCAACTCCACTGAATTGTAACTTTAAAATGGTAAATTTTATGATATGTGAATTATATCTCCATTACAAAAGAGAGAAATGCATGGAGAGCGTGTAGATTCCTACACTGATGATTCTGGTCTGGACAGGGCTAAGAGTCTGCATTTTTAACAAACTTCCCAGGTGAGTCTAAGGTGGCCTTCACAGATGACACTTGGAAACAACTGCCCTAGGGCAGTGTGCGCACAAATCATGGGGACCTTGCTGAAACCACGTCCTGGGGTGGGGTCGGAGATTCGGCAGTTCCTACAAGATCCTTGTGATGCTGATGCTTCTGGTCTGTGTACCACACTTTGAATGGCAGGTTCAAGGGCACACAGGAGGCTCCCAAACCCCACAGATCTTGACCCTTCCTCTCCCCCAGTGCCCCCTGAACCCACTAAGGGGCGCTGTTGAGGGCCCACAGTGTGCTCCCACCCCCAGGCAGTGGAGTGTCAAGGCAGCTGCAGGCAGCCCAGCACAGGGCCTCACTGAGGCAGAGCCACTTCCCTGGGGCAGCTGCCCTGGGGGACATAGGCTGGCTCAGAGTCCTCAGGGACTGTGGGTGAAGCCAGCACCTCACAGCCTCAGAGCCACTGCTTAATGGACCCCCTGGCCAGGCTGGGGACTCCAGTGCCCCCACCGCCTCCCTCGACCACCTGCCTCGTGGCCTCATCCGCCCCACGGCGCAGTCCAGGGTCTTGCAGGAACCCTGGGGCTGCTGCTGCATCCCTGGGGGCCGCTGTGGCTGCCAAACAGTGCTGGGTTGGTTAGATACGGGGAGGAGAAGCCCCAGGTGGGAGCTGGAGCATGCTTTCACGGAGGCCATGCCCCTGGAGTGCTGCTGGAGACAGGCTCAGAGTGAGAAAGGAGGCTGGCCTTTCCTCCTCCCGCTGCACAGCTCTCACCAGGCTGTGCCCACCCGCTGGCAGGAATGACAACTACTCATGTGGCTGTCTCATCACTCTTAGGGAACTGTAAAATTCCCAAAGGGGTAAGGACAGGCTCTTATTCAGCTCGATACCCCCAAGGTGCCCAGTAAAGTGCCTGGCACTTACAGGGAGCTCGGAAACAGTGTCAGAATGGCTCAAAATTAAATATAGAACCACTGTTGCTTCACAAAGTAAGATGCGGCTGTGAATGGCAGGCTGCCCCCTCAATGGAGCCCCTCCCTAAGGTATCTGCCACCCTAGAAACCACTCTGCTGATGCCACAGCCACGAGCTGTGGGGGGTTTTCCCGGACACACATGTTTCTCAGGAGCCCCTGAGAAAAGCAGCAGTGAGCTGGAAGAGGGAAGAGAGCATCTGCATGCAGAGAACACATGCAGCACCGAATGCCTCCAATTAACCCCTGGGGTGAGGATCAGGCCCTGGGGCCCAGGGGGCAGAAAGTGGAACCAGGAAGAAGCCTCCCTCATCCCTGCCTGGACAGAAAACTTCCTGAGCATCAGCACCGGTCTCGGTTCCTCAGTCCCTTGCTGGGCAGCCGTTTTCCTGAAGCCTTCTTCCCTGCCCAGAGGTTGATGGCTGAGGTCTCTACCTTGGCCTCTGAAAAGGTTGGTCCAGAGTAGGCAATTGAGGGGTGACCCCGGGAAGCCCTATCGGGCCAGCCACACACACACAACCAATCACACGGCTGAGCCCAGCAGCACTGATTTGATTAACAGCAGAGCCAGCTGCCAGCCAGAGGAAGGGCTGCCCAGGCCGTCACAATAACACACAGATGCCTGACCCTACAGCTGGACACCAGCCCGCCCTGAGAGGCTCCATCTGTGGGGCCCCTTTCCTGAAGTTGGGAGGACAGCTGTGATTGGGTCGTGGCACCCCGTCGCACACACGACCTGAATGAGGCCCTCTAAGGCCCAAAGACCAGGACTGTCCCTTATTACACTGCTGCACCTCAACTGCTCTCCTCCGCAGCCTGCAGCTTTTTTAGCTGTGATTTATATAATTTAATGCTAACCAAAGTTCTCTGAGATACTCTGAAACTGCAAACATTTTGTCAACACTTAATCAAAAAGCAAGTGTTTCCACCCGTGAGAGATGCCCATGTCTGAATAAGCTGAGGTCTTCTTTATTGGGAGGTGGTTTCTCCTTGGCTGAGCCCCCGTGACCTGCTTGAGGTCCCCCAAAGTGGGCAGGGAGATGCAGGGCCAAGCCGGCGCAGTGGGAGGGGACATCTGGAGCCAATATCAGAGCCAGGGGACACTGATAGGCTTCATTTCTTCTGGAGTCCTCAGTAGCTTAACCTCCATGACTTTCTCTCCTGAAGAAGCAGAGCAGGGTTTCCCAAACTTGCATGTGCCCAAGAAGCCCTGGGATCACGTTAAAATGCAGATGCTGATTCGGTAGGTCTGGGGTGGGGTCTGAAAGTCTGCATTTCTAAGCAGCTCCCTGGTGATGACTGTGCTGCTTGTCTGAGGACCAGCCTGGAACTGGCACCACCCTTAGCCCTAAACACCCTGCCCATCCCCACCCCAAACCCCATGTGAGGCTAGAGGGTCCACACAGCATGGACTCACTGCAAAGGATATGAATGGACCAGAATCTTCACGGCCGCTCTCCGGATGGGGTGGAAGGGACTGAGGATATACAAGGCATTGGTGGCACTGAACCGGAAGATGGTCTTGCCTTTATTCAGCACGATGAAGGTCTGTGGACAGAGGCCTGCTTTAGCGGGGTGGCAGCCCCAGGGCCCTGATGGGGAGAGGATTCTAGGGGACAGCTGTTGGCTCAGAGCCCTAGAATCCTAGTCAGAGTTCCCTGGCTAAGGTGTGGGATGGAAGGAAGTGAGAGACTGAGGGAGCGGTAGGGGTGGGGGGGGGGCAGCCAGCACATTCAGCAGGTCAGTGGACCCTCGATGGGTGGCCCATGGCTGGGGTGGGATGAGGTCAAGTTTAGGGGAATGTCAGGTTGGATGGAATTTAGTTTAGTTTTAAAATTACAGTCCCAACAAGAAGGGGCCTTTCGTGATTGTCACAGCAGAGGCCAGGACCCAGCTGATGCCCCCTTCTTCCCCTTCTCCCTTCTGACCGCTCCCCACCCTGCGTAGCTTCCCCACCAGGCCCTGTGGGGAGTGAGGGAGCTGGGTAAGCCAGGAAAACTAATGGGTAAGGAGCAGAGAACAAAAAAATGTAGACCCAAGCCCAGGAGAAGCTTTCTCTGGGACCTCATCTCTTGGAGGGTGGGACAGATGTCAGGTGCATACCACCTGAGAGTAGACAACCTAGTATCTCCCCCTGGAGGGATCATGAGCAGCCCAAGGTAGACCCCGTTCCCAAGCTTCCAGATGACACTGCCTACAGAGCACGAGGGGGCATGGGAATGGACAATGAGCGCTGGAGGCTGAGCCACGTGCCCATCAAGTGGGCCATGTTTGGGCCAGATGCAGCCCCTGAGGACAGCAGTTGGTCCTCCTCTGCCCAGGCTAGGGTGCGCACAGCCGAGGTGGCACAGCTCTGGGGTCTGGCTTCTCCGAGGGTTGGGCTGGTGAGACAAGGTTCTATTTATTCTGGGCTGGGGAGACAAGCTGACCAGACCTATCAGGACCAGAAGTTCTGCTGTGGTGCTTGCATCACCCGGGGGGACTGCAGACAGTGCGGCCCGGTGCCAGTAAGGAGAGACAGGTTAGAGACAGAATCATACCTGGGCCATGGTTCAAGTACTCTCAGACCCAGGGACAAGGGAGAGTCTCCTTGACTCCTTCCATGCTCAACTACCACCAGCCCCCAAAAGCTGAGCCCAGCCCTGACCTCACCCTCAACTGGGTCCCCCTGCCTGGCCCAGTTAACTCCAATCTAATTACCACTTTGACTGGCCGCTGAAACCTTGACTTACCACCAGCTGTAGCTCTAACTCCAACCCTAATTCTTACTTCCAGCTCTGACCAACCATGACCTAGGCCTACCCATCCTGACTAATCCCAACTTCCAGCCTAACTCTGACCCCAACTGTGGCCTCAGCTGCCGACCCTGACCCCACCTGAGTCATGTGAACCAGGGGTAGGAAGCAGGACCAAGTTCAAGGTCTCCTCTCCCAGCTGTGCAGAGAGACTGGGTGGGCTTTCCCTTCCCCCACTCACCCACGTATGTGCACATACACACAGAGACAATCGTGCACCACGCCCACTGTCAGACTCTTGGTCTCCTAAATGCACAGTCACACACACACTCAGGGGCCTGGTGACACAGACACACAGCACTCCCACCTGCCATATTCTCACACGTGCCCTGTGCACACCGAATCCGCCTGCCCTCCAGTGTGTCCTCAGCCCTGGTACTGACAGCAGTAAGGTGAGCAGCCACAACCTCCTGAGTCTTCTGGGGAAAGGCCTCGTCCAAATCAAACCCCCTTCCTCCAACAGCGAGGCCTGACATGTGGGCAGCTGGGTTGGGGACCAGGCCTCTGCAGGAGCCCTGTGTGCCTATGGTCTGGCAGCAGGTGGGGCAGGGCACACAGTCCTGAGAGGTGAGGCCAGGGCAGGGGACCCAGATGGGGGAATTACCTCCGGGGTAGAAATCCACGCTAGGAGGAAACCTGAGTCACCCTGCTCGAGTGGACAAAAGCCACTTCATCTCCCTACACTCAGGAGGGACAATGGCAGAACAGCCTCCCTCCCCACCCATCTCAGATTTCCCATCGCCAGCCTGCAAGGCCCAGGGAGCTGCCGCCGTGGCCCCTAGCCTGAGCCAGCCTGGCACAGCCAAGGCCCAGCAAGTTCTCTGGGGCGGGGGCGGGGGCTACACGCTGTCTCTGGTTAGGAGAGGGGATCACATGCTGTGCTCTGGGGCCCAAACTCCTCTCAGGAGAGGACTCAGGGCCTGACTCCGATTCACACACACCATGGGACACAGGAGTCCTCCAGAGGTGAAGCCTAACCACAGATGATTCCCCAAGGAGGTACTCCACAAGGAGGCAGGAGATCAACCACGGCTGCCCTCTTTCTTTCCTCATACCAAACCTCAGGCTGCACAGTTCTGGCCTTTTATTCTGGAGCTCTAAAATCAAGGTGACTGGAATCTAGAGCACCAGTGACTCACTTCCCGAAGCCCGGAGAGCCCACCCCAAACAGAGCCCCACGTGGAGGCAAAGCCCTCTCCCCGTCTGCTGTGTTGACAGGGGGTGGGTGGCAGTCACCTTTTGGGTGCTATAGAAGGGGTCCAGGTCCTCCAGGGGCTCCCCGATGAGTTCTCGGGGCGGGTTGCCATAGAGATCGGGCAGCTTTTTGGAGGCCTGCAGGTCCAGCTGGGGCCGGGGAGCCTCCTCCTCGGGCAGTCCCTCACGGCTCTCCTGTGAGGCGGCCAAGCCCCGGGCTTGCTTCTCTGCCATGCGCTTCTCGATGGCTGCCAGGGACTCCCGGGTGAACCTTCGGAAGCTGCTGGTGCCCCGAGGTAACAGGAAGTCTGCCATCTTCTCATCCTGCTTCTGGGGCACAGGCTGTCCTCACGCTGCCTGTGGGAAGCTGGAAGACACAGACACCCAGCCTCATGCTACTCCCAGGGCCAGAGTGCAGGGTGGCCAGACCTGCTGGGGAGGGGCTGTGCTGGTAGAGGGAAGGACACGGCTCGCAAAGATGCTCTGGGACCACAGGTTCCCAACCTCTCCGCAGGCAGACCTGGCCGATGGTGGCCTGGGTAAACCCAGACCCCTCTGACTGCTGTGTATGCACGGGGACCCGCAGGAGGGTCACTGCTCCCTTTCCCATCCCAACGAACATGTCTAAATTCGAGTAGGCAGGAGTGACTGTGTCATCAAGGCCCCTTCATTCTGTCCCCCTCAATGCAAAAGGGAACACTTGCACCTGTTGGTTCCTTAACCAAGCCCACTCTGACACTTGAGGCACTTCTTGAGATGGGTGCCGACACACTCTGGACTGAGAAGGACTCTCTGTGGGGCAGGGATGGGACCTGCCATCTTTTTATCCCAGATCCATGGCATGGCTGGTTCTGAACAAATGAACGATGGAGTGAATGATAAAGAATATGCGGGTGAGGGGCAGGGCATTGGAAGGGACCTCGTGCCGCCCCCTCTCAAGCTTGTCCCTTCTCTAGGAAACCCCCGGGCGCTAGGGAGGGTGGTCAGAGGCCTCCTGGGCCAATGAGGAATTCTGGGCTTCTTTTCTGAGCAGATCCCCAGTCTGGGTGGTGGGGCTCCCCTCAGCGCCATGCGCCTGCATGGGGGAGGGTACCTAGACTTCACATGCAAGTGCCAACATCTGGCAACTGATGGGGCATGTGTGTCTGCCAAGCAAGACCCAGGAAAATCCTGTAGGGTTTTGGAAACAGCCGGGCAACAACTTTGGAACTGTCATCTAGATGTTGGCACCTGGGTGTACAGAGCTGCAGTGGAGCCCTGCTGAGAGGATCTCAAAGAAATCCCCAGGGTGAGGCATCCTTCCCAAGACGGGAAACACGGACGGACGGAGCATCTCAGGCTCCTCACACCTCCACTCACTCGCCTCCGCTCCAATCTGAACAAACGACAGCCGATTCCAAGTGACAGCAGCACCGGAAAACAGTGATCGCTCATCCACCAGGACGTCCAGCCGGCACAGGCGTGTGACATCAAACCGGGAGAATGCGGCCCCCAGTGGCCTCAAATGATCTAGGACCTGGTGCGAACACGCTCTGCCTATGACATGGAGGCTGAAGAATGTGCTCCTGACTGCCCCACCAAAACAGGATGTGGCCGGCACAGCTCCTGATGGGGACACCACCAGGACGGGGAGGCCGTGTCACCAGTTACCACATCAAACCCGGGAATGGCCGGGCACCAGCTCAAGGGGGCAGGGTGGACACCTGTTAGAGATCTCTGCCAGGACAGAATCCCTTTCCATCAACCAAGGGTCAGCTTTGCCTTGATTTTACTCCTATGAAACATGTCATCAATGACCCACTGAGCTGCTGCCACACCAACCCTTGCACACAGGCTGCAAAGGGCTGAGCCCCAAGCACCACGGATTGCTGTGAAGGAGGCACTTGGCCAGGTGACAGGTAAACAGTGAGCAAACACAACACAGCCAGGCCTCAAAAGGGCGCCTCTGGTCCCTGGAGATGTGCATCATGGAATGTGCGAAGGAGGCTGGAGGAGAGAGGTCCTAGGACCCATGCTTTTAGGAACCACCCCTTCCTTCAGCATCTTGCTCCTCTCTTTCATTCAAGTAAAGTGAAAGGACTACCTTTGTTAAAAATAGCAGATGAGGGAGTAGGTTCCCATTTTATAAACGCATGTCCTTGTCTACCTTCCATCTTTGAGTGAACAAAGAAAGGTGTCTGTAATACTCATCACCAAATGCGAATGGTGATTTTTTTTTCCTTAGCTCGTGGATATTTGGGTAATTTTAAACTTTCGTCTTTGTACTTTTCTTCATTGCTTGAATTATTTATGATGATCTTGTATTATTTTTACAAAAACAATAAAATCACTGTTCTTTTTAATTAAAAAAAAAAAAAGCCAGCCTGGATGACAGCAGCCTTGCAGGGCAATCCTCTCCACACGAGCAATCGCGAGTTCCGTAAATCAAGAAGCCTCCTCTTTTGCTTGGAATTATTTCCTAAAAATAGTGTTCTCTGTCTCACTGTATCCATCTGTGTCCACACGCCTGCAAGGGTTCTGGAGACACGTGTACGCCCATGGACCTGCAGAGGCTCACCAGTAGAGACCGACGTGTGTGTGTGTGTGTGTGTGTGCGCGCGTGTGTGTGTGCGTGCCCGTGCCCGCAAACTGACCCTACAGATACATCTGTTCTAGTAAAGGTGTTTTTAAAATTTGTATTGAAATCAATAATTCATGCAGATTGGTGCACATACCCTAAATGCACAAGTGGATGAATTTCCACAAACTGAACGTACCTGGGAACCAGCACCCAGGTCAAGAAATAAATTGTTCCTAGTCCCTCAGACCTGGGTTCCCCTCCAGTCACTAACCACCAGGGATAACCACTCTCCTGACTGCTAACAGCATAGATTAGCTTTGATCATCCATATCATGCAGGGGTTCCTAACAGGCCTTTTGGAGGGATGGGGAAAGAATTCAGGGGGAAATTGCGTCTCACTCTCATGAACTCTAACTGAAATTTAGCATTTCCTTCAATTATGAATGTAGGCAGCAAAATGGAAGTGTCAGCAGTACCCTATCCCACCACAGGTGCTGCAGGGTCCCTCCATGGCCAAGTGGTTAAAGTCCCATGTGCTCCGCTTCGGGGCCCAGTTTCCCAGGTCCAGATCCTGGGTGGGGACCTACTCCACTCACCAGCCATGCTGTGGAGGCATCCCACATACAAAGTGGAGGAAGATTGGTGCAGACGTTAGCTCAGGGCTAATCTTCCTCAAGCAAGGAAAAAAAAGAGGAGGATTGGTAATGGATGTTAGCTCAGGGTGAACCTTCCTCACCAAAAAAAAAAAAATTACAATACTCCTTAGACCCACTGCTAGATTGTATTATTTAATACATTAATAAAGAAGCCCTGACAATGGGGCCCTGGGTCCTCAGAAGCTTCTGTCCCAGCTGGACTCCAGCAGATCACCCAAACCCTTGGGGCTTGGTGGTTTCTGAAACCAGATTCCAGATGATGTTCCCTGCTCCCCAGCAGCCAGGCAGCCTCAGGTTCCAAAATACACCGGCCAAGAGTGTCCTTTGTCTCTGGGTCCCACAGGCGGCTCACGGTGGGCGGGCAGGATCCTTTCCTCCCTTGTTCTCTGTCTCCCGCTGCCTGCACCTGGCTCTGGCCCTGCCCTTCCTTCAGCAGCTCAAGGCCCACGCCCTGCTGTGGTGGAGACTGGCTGAGCTCTGGCTGCAAGGTTTCCGGGGATGCCAGGGAAGGAGGGGTTGGGGGTGGTCTAAGGATGCTCTAGGCTCAGGCCCAGCCATACCCTAAGGCCTAGGAGGTCAAGTCCCCAGCTTTCCAGGGAGGACCCACCCCTAGCTGGGGAAGAGCAGGGGGCCTCTGCCTTGCACAGCTCCATCATGCGGGGGAGACTGGACTTGATCTGATTGAAAGAGCACAGCTCCTCTTCTAGACGCCAGCATTCCGTGACTCTCTCCTCTCACCCAGGACAGCTTCTCCATCTGCACCAGCCCTGCTGCCGCTCCCTGGGCTAGGACAGCTTCTTCCAGCTGACCACTCTCCCTGGGCCAGTTTCCCCTATCCTGTCAGCTTCACTCGAGCTCTAGGGACCCGCTACTCCATCCTGTCCCAAGTTCATCAGCTTCTGCTTACTGGGTGCATCTCTCCCTACATTCTGGTGGTTCCTGAGAGTTAATGGGAACAAACTATGAATGCTCCTTTTCAAACTGGTTCCTCCTTACGTCCCTTCCTCTGACACTGGCTACAACCCCACACCCCCACCAAACTTCACAGCCCCCATCCCCAATGCCACTGCCCTGGGACAGGCATCCTCGTCCCAGCTGGGACCATGCTGATCCCACTACCACTGGCCTCCTCCCTTTTACCTTCCATCCTCCACGTGCAGCTCCCACCACTCCCTGGCCTAGACATTCCCAAACACTTCCCCAGCCCTGTGCGAGGGCAGAGTGACCTCAGGCTCTCCTCACTACCCCATCTCCTCCAGGACACTTCCTCTGACTGCCCACCCACACTGACCTCACTCCTCTGGGCCAGGAGGCTGAGCCCCACCCCCAGTCCTTGCCCCCTTCAGGCCTCAGCTGCTCTCTGACAGGCCATGGGGGCAATTCTGGTCTCCCCAAACAGCCTGAAAGCTTCTCGCGCCCTCCTCTGAGTCATTGGCCTGTATGTATGGATGTCCACATCAGGGCAGAGATATTGTAGGGAAGAATATTGACTGTTCACACCAGACTGGACTGTCCTGGACGGTCTCCTCTTTTTGTCTCTTCAATAGGCCTGCTGGGCGGAAGATTTCCTGAATGCACAGGGCAGAGAGCTGGTTCTCAATCAATGGTGGTTACAAAGCTATGACACAGAGCATGACAGGCTGGCAGCCCAGAGTGCAACTGTGGGTACTGTCTGGGATGGGGCGGTGATATTCAGGATTTCCCCTGTTTTAGCAGTAGAATTCCTGTGTCTGAGATACCTTCAGTCCCAGACAAACCAGGACGGTTGTTCATCTGAGGGGTGAAGAGGGACTCCACTCCGGCCTAACCCCTCCTTGCAGCCCCTTCCTGCCCATTGCCCTCCTGGATCCCGAGGGCAGGCACACTCCAGCGTCCTGAGTCACGTCTGGCATTTTGGTCGCCTTGGAATCAGGAGCCTCTGGAACACAACATGCAAAGAATATTCTTTGCCATGTAAATTTATGCAAAACGCTCGGTGGAAGTGGTTCCTAGGCTTCCTAGAAAATCTCTGCTGGCTTCCTCTGCTCTGGGCTCCTCTCTCTCGCCCTGCAGGCCGGGGTGACCTGGGGCTGGAGCACCCACCACCCTGGGCACTCGTTCCACCTGTGCCCCGGCCCCATGGCACTGCCTCCCGCTGCCCCTCCATCCTAAAGCAAGAGGCTCAGGGAGAGGGTGTGGGTGCCCTTGAAGCAGGGGCTCACTCCCCACAGGTGGAGGGGAGGCACCAGGAGTGACTTCATTTCTTCCTTGAGGAGAACACGTTAAAACTAATTAACACAACTCATGGGCTCATTTTATTAACTGAATGATTCAGTGAACATTTAATCAGCACCCACTGTGTACATAGTCCCACAAATGACATCATAGCATATTTTTCTTCCCAAGGCAATGGATCCCAAATCAACAGGTGATGAAGGGGGAAATGAGGAACAGTCATCAGCAAAGAGACTCCGTGGTGGCTTTTAAGGAAATTTCCACTCAGTCTTGCTGAGACTGGCAATGAGGAAATGCCCTGGGCCAGAGAACCCAGCCCCTGTGTCCAGCTCCGCTTCCCCTCTGCCCTCTTCCTCTCTCCCCCTCTGGAACATTTCCTGTTCCTACGTGGAATAGGGAAGGGGTTAGGGCTGTGGCTTGGAAGCCAGATTGCCCGTGTGAACCTGGGTCCCTGCTACCTGCAGTGTGTTCTTGGGAAAGTTAATTGATGTTTCTCTACCTCAGTTTTCCCATTTGTAGAATGGAGCTAATAACAGTGCCTATTTCACAGGGCTGTTTGAAGCATAAATGTATTAATACTTGTACCTGCTCGGCACATGGAAAGTACTCAATGAATGTCAGCTGCTATTATCATTGTTCTCATTATTTTCCTCCTAAGAGACCCAGCTCAGAGGACCCTCTTCTGACACCCTCCTCGCTGCCCACACCAGCCCTCCCTGACCGGCTGGCCCTTCCCTTCTCTGACTTCCTGACACCCTTGTATGCCTACATTAGCTTTATCACAGGGTAGAATAATTTACTTCCACATCTGCCTCTCCCTTTGGCTGTGTCCTGAGCTCCCAAGGTATGGTCTGGCCCCACACAGGTGCCTAGAAGGGCCTGGTGAATGAATGAATGAATGAATGAATGCCAGATTAACCTTCCTATTGTCCAGCCACTAACCCACACTGTAACCCTGGACAACGTCATATCCCCCCCCTTTCTACACCTCAGTTTCCTCAACTCTGAGCTGGGGCGGGTCATCCCAGCTGTATCATGGGCCCATTATGCACCCAGGACTGCATAAGCACTGTTTGTGATCACCTTATTGTACCCTTGCAACAATCCTAGGAGAGGGGTTGGTGGTTTATCCTCATTTTACAAATGAGAAATCTGATGCTCGGAGATTAAGTCAGCAAGACAGTCTGTCTGAAGCCGGCCTGTGAGCCTAACTACTGCACTACATTGCCTCCGACCTCTGAGGTCACAGAGAGCTGGGAGGAAGGGTCATGGTCTATCTGTGGCCCACCCACCTGGACTGAGTGTGTCTGTGATCCCCACTCCAAAGCTGTGAGTTGGCTCCGTCCGCCTCCTCTGAGGCTGGTCCTCCCTCTCTGCAGCCTGGCAGGGCAGGCTCGCCCAGGCCCACGTGTGGGCAGATGCTCCCAGGGAGACCCGGCTCATTTCTGCCCTTGCCAAAGACTCAGCAGTTTCCCTGACAGAAACGACTCCCCAGCAGTTCTTCGCTCCAGCTCAGGCACCTTAGAGCTGCCTCAGCCAACAGGGTAGCCGGCCACTGGGCACACAAGGCTCGGGAGCACTTGGAACCTGGTGAGTGCCGATTGAGATGTGCTCTTGCAAAATCCGCACTGACTCTGAAGGCTTAGTACGATCAAGAACGTCAACCATTTCATTTTTAACTTTTGAATATTGATTACAATTTAAACTGGTAATATTCTGGATATACAGGGTTAAATAAAACATGTTAAAATTAATTTCACCTGTTTCTTACTGCTTTTTAAAATATGGCTACTAGAAAATTTAAAATTGCATATGTGACTCGCATTTGTAGTGCACATTATATCTCTATTGGATGGCACTGCCCTAAATTCCAGCCACCAGGCCCTAAACTCTGACTGAGCGCCACTCCTCAGAGGCTGGGCGTCAGGCCCGCCTGGGGGTGGGGGAGGGGAGGAGCAAGAAATGGACGGGGAGGAGGGGTGGGATGGTTGAAGAGTTGTCCTCACCAGATCAGAAAGTGGCCACCCCAGTTTCTGGCAGTGGCTGTGGGTGGTTCTGCAGGCTTAAGCCACAGGTTGGGATGGTGGGGGGGAGGGGCAAGGGGGCGGGTCGACAGCATGTTTCAGGCCATCCCTCCCGCCCAGGCAATTATCTGCAGAGTCCTGGCTCTCCCGGGGTAACGGCTTGGACAAAGGCTCGGCGGGGGTGCCAGCTGGTGCTCGTGGCCTGTGCATTCAGGTCCTTGCTCCCAGACCAAAGGCACATTGGCACGTCCTTGTGCGGGGCCTCTGCTAACCGGCTCCCTGCAGGCTCCACTCCTTTGAGGTTGCACAGGCATTAACCCTGTCCGGTCTAGAGCCTGGTCCTGGGGAAGGGGGATCCTGAGGGGTTCCCTTCTCTAGTCCCTACCCCAGCCCCCAGCAATCTGGGGAAGTCCTGCAGAATCATCCTCATCCCTCCCAGAGGCGAACACGCCCACCCCAGAAGCCGGGGATGCCCTCATTTACATACATTTGCATCTCATTTATTCCGACGCTCAGGCTGGAGCCGCGGCTAATTTAGCTGACAGGAAAACTCCACCCGCGGGCTCTGCCGAAGTAATTCCCCAGGCAGGGATGAAACCGGGGGCCCTGAGACCACGCTGCCCTCCGGAGTGGGAGCTGAGGGGAGAGCCGGTATGGGGGGAGGCGCATCTATGGCCTGAGCCCTGGATTCAGCCCAAGCCCCCTGCCTTCTCGTCGGTCTCCCCCACAGTAAAGACAGGGGTCGGGGGCTTGGAAGCTGCCCATTCATTTCATCGAATGTTCGGTGGTGTTTCGGTGCCAGGCCACAGGAACTGCAAACTCCCCAGCTCGTTCAGGGCCCCCTCCACAGGGCACACGGCATCCCATTCCCCTCAAACCTGAGCTTTCCTTCTCACCCCCTTTACTGCTTCATGCATAGGAGATCTATTATACCGTGCTGAGCGGCACTGAGCTGTCAGTCAAGGCCTAGAACCGCCCCGCCCTGGGGTCTCCAGGAGGGAGCCCGGAAGATCTACTCCTGGGACCCCACAGTCACCTAGGCTCACTTGCGCCCCAGACCCCGACCATCTACACCCTCACAATACACACAATGGGGCCAGAAAAGTGCCCACCTGGGGCCAGGAAATGCCTTCATAGCAAACAGTTGCCCACAAGACAGCAATCAGCATCCTGTCTCTCTCCAGCCCAGTTTCTTCCAACTCATTTTTCTCAATACCTGGGCTGAAAAAAGGCTTCACAGGGGAACTGTGCACCGATGCCATGGCAACCAAGGCATTTATGGGGCACCTACTGTGTGCACTGAGGGTGACAAAAATGCCCCCAGAGAAACCTGGGAGGCCCAGGCTATAGGGCCTCTTCGTCCTCAGAGGGAGAAAAGCCAATCCACCAATACACAAAATCTACGCCACAAGAGTGTCCATGCCACAGGACAGCCAAATGTGCAACCCTTTTTCCTTAATACTCTTTTAAATTGAGGTATAATATATATACAAGAAAATACAGTTTTTAGGTGTACAGTTGAACGCCTTTTAACAAATGTATAAACCATACCTGTTTAACTACTACCCCAATTAAGATAGTAAACATTCTGATCGTCCCCAAAAGTTCCCCACTGCCTCTTTTCAGTCAACTCTTCTGATTTCTATCACTGTAGATTAGTTTTGCCTGTTCTGGAACTTCACATACACGGAACCATACGGTACGGGCTCTCGTGTGTCAACTGTTCCTGCTCAACATAATGCTTTCGAGATTTTTACTTTGTTTTTGTTGGTGAGTGGCATCTAATTACCTGTGCAATGCACTGAGAACACAAGTGACCCATCTGGGGACAAGGCCTTAATTCAATCATAAAAGGCGAGGGCTGGAGGGGACCTGAAGTCCAGCTATCTTCGGGGATGGTCAGCCCCAGGGGATCCTTCAGGAGTGTTTTTCTCTCCCTCTCTCAGACATTTCCTGAAATGGAAGCTCAGCAATTATACCTCTAATAGGCACCCAGGCAGGCAAGCGCGGAGTGGGGGCTTTCCCTGGGTTTGCAGTTTTGTTAGCAACTAGCTGTCGCTTTGTTTAACTGGCAGTCTATGCCGCATCTGATGCAGCACGGTGGCAGGGCTGGTGCTGCAAATGGCCAGCTGAGCTCCGGTGCCTTCTTCCGCTCAAGTCTGCCTGTGGTGAGCGAGCCTCTGACCCTCGGCCTCCCTGCACCCCAACACCAGCTGGGTGTCCCTTGGGTGGGGCCCTGGGCCCAGCAGGGAATGGACTGAGGGCTGCGATTCTTCCTGGGAGTAGGCCCAGAGGGCGGGCACTTTGGCTCTGAGGGGTTCCTCGGGACCACTGTCCTGCCATCCACCCGGGGCTGGGGCTTTGATGGCCAAGCAGGAAGTAGTGATTGGGCTGGGCTGGTCCCTCCTGTGTTCTGATTTTTTCCCCCCATCTTAGATTGTCCAGGGCACCTCCCAGCCCGGCCTGGGGGAGATGGCTAATGCAGCCTGAGAATGGATTTGGTGCCTCAAGCCAGATTACCTCTCCCTGCCTTGCCATCCCTTTGAAAACTGCCTCTTGAGCCAGGCTCTTCCCTCACACAGAACTTCGAGGAATCAATACTCGCCAGAAAGACGTTTACCACCCTCCTGATGCCAGGAAGAGCCTTTCTACTGTTCAAATCCATTCCCAGAAAGCACAGGGACTGCCTGGGCAAGGCCTGGGTGGGGCCAGGGAGACACGGCCCTGCGCTTATCATCATCACCTGCATCCTGTGTGACCTTGAGCCTATGGGGTGACCAGCACCGGCCCATGGCCTCCCATGGTTGTAAGGAAGGGAGTGAAAGCCCTTGGAGATGACAACAGCAGGATCTCGAGCGGGTGAGGGACCTCCCTGAGCCCACACAGACGCCATAAGAACAGCTCCATCCTTCCCCTCGGTTAATACCCCTGCAGGGACTCAACTTTCCACTGCCTCCCTGGGAGACTTAATCAGGAGAGAAATTGAAGAGGAGAGAAAGAGAAAGTCCAGCCTCAGAGCATAAACATTCTCTTCCCACAAAAGGCCCACAAACATGATCTGATCCCTTTCACCTCTCCAAATTCTGCGCATCTTCCATGGCTAGGCTCCAATCCTACCTCCTCCAGGCAGCCTCCCCTGGCTGCTCTGGGCCACAGTGACCTCCCACCAGGGAGGCTCAGCTCCTGCCTCCAACCTTGCATTTTCTCTGTCCTGGGCAGATCTCTCTCTGGCCCAGGGGGTGAACCTGGGAGGCGCTGAGGGTCCTAGATACCCCCTTCTGCCCATCCAGCGTAGTAAATAGAGTGAGGAATGGAAAGGAGAGATTGATGAACTGTCCCACTGGACTCTGGCTTCAACAATCACAACTAAAACTTCTGTTGGGCTTCGGTACACTGGATGCCCGTCCAGGAAACGAAGTTAGAGGTGGGGAGGCTGTGGACACCCAGCTCCCCAGCCCATGGCTGTGACTGCATGGATGGGGCGAGGGCAGGCCCAGCAGGGGAGGTGATACAAGTTTCAAAGTGTCCATGAGTCAGACGGTTCCAGTGCGGTGCCAGCCTCAGTACCTGGCCCACAAAGCCTGGTCCTTACCTCCCGCCTCCATTTGAGGGTCCCAGACCCCAGGAATTGATGTGGAGTCCCATAAATAGCACCCATTCCATATTGATCATCTTAAAAAGACACGGTATGTTCTAGGTCCACAGAGAGGAGAGTTGTGTCTAAATATAGTCTCATCCCCAGGATCTGCTGCCAGCCTGAGGAGAGTGGTGTAAGCCGTGCACAACCAAAGGGGCAGTCTGAAGGCGCAGACAACGGAAAGGGTTGGGGGTGGAAATAGAGGCTGGGAATCTCTCCATCCCCACCCTACTCCCTCTGCTCCAGCCACAGCAGCCAACCCTGCCTCAGGGCCTTTGCACTTGCAGCTCTCTCTTTATATGATATTTTTCTCCCAGATCTCCTCAGGATTGGTTCTTTCTTATTACTCAGGTCTCAGTTCAGTTTCTCCTTCAAGAGGCCTTCCCTGACCAGCCAGTCTAGTCAATCCCATCTCTCCATCACATCGTCCTGTTTTATTTCCTTCATAGCACTGCTCACTATCAAAAATTATCTTTCTTATCTATTTGTTTAGTAGTATCCAATCGATCTTTCCCCAATAGTATGTAAACCATGTTCATGAGAGCAGTTATTGTATCTGAATTGTACACCTTCTAGAATCTTCCATGGCACAGAGTAGGTGCTATACATCCTGTCCAGGCTCTCCTCCACCACCGCAGGCTGAACTCTGCCTCAGAGAGTTCACTCACTCCTCAGGCCAGTCTGGGCTGGCAGAGGGCAGTGGGCATCCAGTCCGTGGTTCACTGCGGGACCCGCCTCCCTGTGACTGCTCTGCTCCCTGCGGCGTCCGCGTCCAGCCTCTGTCCACAGGCTGCCCCCTGGCTTCACCTTCTCTCTCTGCCACCTTCGTGGATTCTGCCACAGGCCTCTTACCCAAGCCCCTCTACTCCTGCATACCTGCTCTAGATGACCTCATCTTGTCTCCAGACACCGCTTTCTGGAACACTTTCTCTCCTCAGAGCAAGATCTCCCTCCCTTCCAGCTCCCGGCCCCCAGCAGGAATCACGGTTCCTGCCATCAAAATCTCCCTCTCAGAGATTCACAGGAAGAATCATTTCACCCCGGGTCTTCCTGGCTGGCCCACTGGACAAACCAGAGCAACTGAGACCCCATGGGCACAATTTTAACTCACAGACCTCCCGCCCTCACTGCAAGGGAGAGGCATTTTCCCACAAGCAGCCACACGTGGACGCACTGCATGGACACGCACGCCTCCAGTGTCCACTCCAGGCTCTCCCTACAACTCTCCGCTGACCCCACCCCTCACCAGCACCCCTCTATCTCTCTCCTCCCTCTTAAATCATCAAACTCTTTGAAAGAGCTGTCTACACATGCTGTCTCCACGTCCTCACCTTCTGCTCACTCCTCAATTTACTCTGAACTGGCTTCCATTCTCACCAATTCATTCATTCATTCATTCATTCATTCATCAATGACCCCTCTGTGCCGGGCATGCATTAAAAAGGAAATTTCTGTTGCCAAGGCCACCAGCACCCTTACTCTTGTTCAATCTAGTGGACACTCGTTTTTGAATGATGCATTCTTTTTTATCTATCCATGAACTTCTCAGAACGTATTTTTTCTCTCAGCAGAAAGACATGGATGACTCTCCTTCCTCCTGGGATGTGTGTCCTCCTTGCTTCCTGTGACACCTCCTGCTCCTGGCTCTTCTCCCACCTCTCTGACTGCTCCTCCCCAGCCTCCTTTGCAGAATTCTCCTGCCTCAATTGTTGGAGTGCCTCGGGTCTCCGGATTCAACCCTCCTCTCTCTCACCCTCTTCACCACATTAGGATCACCCGGGTGCTTTTAAAACTACTGATGCCCAGGCCTTACCCCAGAGTCAAATGAATTAGAATCTCTGGGCGTGGAGCCGGGACATAGGGTTTCTTTCTTTTTTAAGCTTTCCAAGTGATGCTAATGTCGCCAGCGTTGAGAACCACTGGTCTGCGCTCTTGCTGGACAATCTAATTCACTGCCATGGCTCCAATGACGAGCTTTCACAGACGATTCCAAGTTCCCACCTCCAGCCCACATCTCCTTCCTGAACGCTGGACCCCTCCCTCAACTGACTGCTGGATGTTGGCCTCTCTCCCGGCAAGCCCTACAGGTTCAAATCAGAACCTGAAAGAGCCATCGCTTCTCCTTTGTTCTCCACCAAGCTCGCCAACGCAGCTTCCCCTGCCCATTTACCCCTCACAGTGTGATCCGGCGCTGTGAACATCACTCAGTGAGCAATCGAAGTTAGGGATGGGAGAGTGGCATGGCCCTTAACAGAGAAGAAAGCTGGGACGCCACAGGTTCTATTCCCTGTGGCAACCTGTCTGTCCCTCTCCTTCAACGGAAAGACCTTGGACGGCACCCATGGTCTGCCCTGGAGAGGTAGTACAGTGAAGAGCGGATGTTCGGACCCCCGCGCTCAAACTCAAGTCCTGCTACTTAGCAGACGTGTGACGGTGAGCAAGTTACCTAACCTTTCTGAGACTTCAGTTTCTCCATCTGCCAAACGGTCATTATTATGGTCCCTACCTCCAGGACTGATGCAAGGATTCAGTGAGATGAGACTTATAAAGTACTTAGTGGCCAGCAGAAAGCACTCAGTGAATGTTAGCTATTTTTAGTACCATTACTGAGGATAAATTCCCAATTCCTGAGCAGAGCTCACAAGGGCTTCCGTGACTGTGATCTTGGCTTTATCTTCTGCTCTTTCCTCCCTCAAACCATGGGACCCAATGGGTCACTAAACTAACAATTATGCTGTTTCACATCTCTGTGCTTTTGTACATGCTGATCCTGAGGGCTGCACCGAAACTTCGCCATCCAGAAAACTCCTATTCATCCTTCAAAACCTGGGTGGAAGGTCATTTTTGTTAGACAGATACCCTTGATTCTCCTGGCCCAAGGTAATCACTCCTCCTTCGAGTGGACTATGGGGACACATTTCTATCATCGCACACCTTTCCAATAAGCTTCCCAAGGGTCAGCAGGAACTAGCTTCCTGTGAACAAAACAGAGACTGCCAATTCCCACTATCTCAGGCTGCCCCCATGACTCCCTTCTCCTTGGATTGCCCAAGCACCAGCCTCCCCTGCTCCCCAACTCCCAGCTGTCTCGGGTGTCCCAGCTTCCCACCACTCCTCCAAGCTCAGTCTTCATGCTGAGTGAGTCAATATTGGAATTTTTCCAGAGGAGCTTCAATCACCACACAGAGACAGGGCCAAGCACCCCAGAGGCACAGCAGCTGCCCATGCCACATTGGGCTGGATGCTGGTTCTTGGTATGCCAGGGCCAATCCCTCTTCTGCTCAGATCCTCTTGGGTCAGTGCTAGACCAGTTTGGCTCCCAAGAAGTAGATCTCAAGGAATCTTCACCCTAAGTGGTGCCTCAAATTCACTCTCTCTCTAGGTGACCTTGGAGAAGTCCTTGACCCACTCTCAGCCTCAGTTTCCTCCTGTACAATGTGGTGATGATAGGGTTAGACTAAAAGTTCAGTGAGGCTTATTTCAGCATAGGGCTGGCCATTCTAGCATGAAATTTGTATTCTTTGCCCTGGCTGTCCCCTGACCCTGCTTTCCCCACGCTCCTGTGACAGCAGCATGGCATAAGCGATCAGCCTGTGCCACCCTCATTCCACCTTCCAGCTCCATGACCACCTGCTCACGTGCACCTGCCCAATTCTAACTGGGAGGATTTGAGGGCAGCAGCAAGGGCCTGGGCTCCTGGTCGCCTGGGCCTCTGCTGCTCCGTGTCCCTCTGGATCCTGGGGGACAGTGGGAATCAGGGAGAGGGCTGAGGTGCTGAGCATGGTGGGGTCATTTGGTGTGCCTGTCTCCACCGTGCTGTCTAGGCCCACTGTGGGAGGTGCTTGGGGTCTCAGCAGGAGGCGAGGAGACAGCTGGGGAAATGGAATGCCAGCCCAAGCCCCCAAGAGGAGACTGATCCCACCACCCAAGGCTGCTCTCAAGGCACTAAGGAGAGAAGATCAATTCCTTCCTTACACAACCTCAGTCATGGTGTCTTGATTCGCGGTGCACTGGCCTCCAACAGGTGTTTGCAAGGCGGGCCTATGGCCAGGGCCTTGTCGCCAGCAGCCCCCCCACCACTACCACTCTCCACACCTCGGCCCCCACAAGGATAGGCACCTCCACTTCTTCCCTGGGCGCCACCAAAGACCGTCAAATAACAGAGGACAAGAGCTGCCTCCCCGCAGGGCGTGTGAGTCTGCCCGGGTCAGAGGGGTCAGAGCAAGGAGGGCAGAGAACTCTTCCCAAACCCAGCGCACAGGCATCTCCGCTTTTGAGAGCACACGAAGATCTCTCCGCCTTCCCGGCGCACAGAGACGAAATGAGGCCCCATTAGGGCGTCAGAGGGCACAGAGATCTCTGTGGTCGGAGCGCGCAGAGAGAGGACACACACACACACAGATCTCTACCCTCTCAGGGCGCACAGAGATCTGTTCCCGGTCAGGACAGGCAGAGATCTCGTCCCAAAGAGGACACCCCCAGCGGACGGCTCCGCCGGCCCGGAGAAACGGGGTGTTTGGCCCCCTCCCCCATTCCCAGCCCTGCTCGGTCAGCTTCCCCACTCTCTGGAACCACACTCACTGCGCGCCTAGTCGCCGCTCTGACCTTGGGGTCTCCGGCCTCGGGAATCCGGGTCCCAATCCCAGACCCTCCCCGAGCGTGCGCCAGGGTCGGCCGGGAAGCCGGGGCCGCAGCTCCCCCCTCCCCCGGCCCTCGACAGCGCACTGGGAAACCCGGAAGGAAAGGGAAGGGGAGGGGGCGTACGGCGGTTAGAGACGCCCTCCCCCCGGGGGACCCCCTCCAGCCAGGCTGATCTGCGCCCCTTCTTCTCCCTCTCCCACCCTCAGTGGGGAGTGACGGGGGAGGGAGCTGCCGGGCGGACCCGGAGCAGGGGAGGGGGCGCGCAGGGGCTGGAGGCTCCGACCCTCGGGGAGGAAAGTTGGGCGGCGGCGGGCGGAGGGGGCTCCGGCCCGGCAGGGGCTGCGGGGCGCGGGGGCGCTCGCTCACCTGCTGGTCCCCCGGCCCGGGCCCCGGGATGGGCGGCTGCGGCTCGGCGCGGACTCGGCTCGGCGCGGGGCTCGGGGCACTGGACGCAGGCTCAGGGGCCCCGGGGGTGCGATCCCCGCATCCCACGGGCGCCGCCGCCGTCTCGGCTCCGCCGCTCGGCTCGGGCTCCGGGGCTCGGCGGGCGGCGCGGGCTCGGGCTGGGGGCGGGGTCGGGGGCGGGCCCCGCCTGGGCTCGGCCTGGGGCTTGGGGCCCCGGGCTGGCTCCGCCTCAGAGCGACGCGCCCGGCCCGGCACGTGGCGCTCCGCCCGCTCGGAGGGTGAACCCCTCGGCACCCGCCGGGGCGCACACCCCCACGCGGACCCGGGGGCGCCCCGCCGCCGACAGCCGCCCACGCGGGCACGGACAGACACACGCAGACACGGGCACACTCTGGGGTACACGCGCAGCGACCCAGGGACGCTTCGCCACACATAGCCACCCACGCGGGCACAGATAGGCACACACTGACAAACATTGGCACACACCACGGCACACGCCGGAGTATACACGCACACATCCTCACTGACTTGGAGACCCTACACCAGACACCCACCCCGTGGACACGGACATACCCTGACACTTGCACACTGACACGCAGACACCCGTGCTGAGACAGACATACCAACATATGCACACCTGCACCGACACAGACACACACCTGCACACTGAGACAGATACACGCAGACACACACACAAACACCCACATGGACACAGGCAGACACATCATTGACAAACACTGGCACTGAGGCAGACACACTGACAAACTAAGTGACACCCACATGATTCAGAGACACACATCCAGTGACAGACACACACACACACACACACAGAACCATATTATCCTAGAGACATACACACGGACAGCACACAAGTCTGCACAAAGGTAGACACCTATACTGACACATGCACTGACAGAAACACACCCCGAGACCAGAAACAAGGACACAACCGACAATCACAGAGACACCCTCGCTGAAACAGACACACACTCACATTCACCCTGTTGAGCTACATTCAACCTACACCTTGACGCACAAGGAGACACATGCTGACACTGAGGTGGACGGATAGACACTGTCTCTCACTCACAGACACACAGATATGTACACTGACAAACACAGTCGCTCACACACCCAGGCTGACCCACAGGGAAACATACCCAGGAACACACCTCTTTGTTTAAACAAACAGGCCACCAGCTTTTGCCCGTAGGCCAGTAACATCACTGGAAGAAACAGAATGCTTCACCCTGCACGGTGGCCACGGCCCAGAGTGTCACAGGAGCACACGTAAGTACACACACAGACACACACACACAGCCTTTGTCTTCTTTCCTAGCAGCATTGTACTCTCTCCTGACACATTTTCAAGGCTCCCAGAAGTAAGAATCACTCTTGGAGGGCAAAACGGCTGCTGAGGTGTCAGAAGGCACCAACGTGCTGTGCTTGGGAGCTCAGGGCTGCGACCTACCCCTCCATTATTGGGATCTTGGAGAGGTCACCAGGGGACTATTGTCCCTTTGAGACCTGGCTCTGGAGCTCCAGGGGTCTCTGGGTGCCTTACACATATACTGAGAAGCTACCCATGCTTTCGGGAGGGGCCTGGACGGCCAGCCCAGGATGGGGGAATCAGTAAGAAAATCAGTCTACAGGAAAGTTCAAGACACAGGACCCTTTCTGGCCCTGGGTCAGGTAGGGTGGCTGGCCAGAGGACGGATGAACCATGTATGGGCTTCTAGCCCCTGACGGGGCTCAGGTTGGCCAGCATCTCCCACTAGCGGCCAGAGCAGGAAGAGCAGGCAATGTCAAATTTTCAGCCTGAGGTCAGGGGACCCACCTTCCCTGGGCTCACACCTCCTGAGGTGGGAGGAGAGGGCAGTAGAACGGGAGTCCTCTCTAAGGTCTTCCACCACCAGCTTCTGGGCCCCAGAATGAAGATTCAAGCTTGCAAACGGACATTGGGACAAGCAGGAGACTGAGCTAGAACGGAGGCTGCTGGGGGTGGGCATTAGAGGGCCCTCTGCTTCACCTACCTCTAGAAGAGCTGGGATTTTCACATTCCTCCTTAGTGCTGGGCACTTGGATGTTGCCAGCAGGAGGCGTGAGCTAAGCCCCATGAATCTACATGCAGCCCAGATTGATGGAGGGGAGAGATGCCCGTGAGAGGGACAAGCCAGAGCTGCGACGCTATGGAGATTCAGCCAACATACCTGGTGGTCTGAGAGAGGCCACGGAGGGCAGGAAAGGGCAACAGCCTGGAGACGGGGCACCTCCTCCAAGGAACTCTTGCCAAGATCTGGGCGACTCCCTTCTCTTCGCCAGACCTCGTCTAATTAAAGCAGGAACATGGAGTCAGCAGTCAGAGAACAATCAAAGGTTTTAAAAGCCAGTTTCCTAGCCCACTGTTGCCCCCACCTCAGGTTGAAAATTGGGTTAGGTACGTTATCGTTGTGCATCCACACAAGACTCCTCTCCTGTATTACTTTCTTTTATTTCTTCCCCTGCTACTGCTACCTCACTGTCACCCTCCCCACACAGGCGCCCTCTGTAATAGCTATAGCAGGTCTCTACACCTCTTTGTAAAACATGTAGCCATATTGTCGTTTGTGCCTATGTGTTTTCTGTTTTTACTGCCCTAGGCTTTTCTTTTCTATTTCACTTCTATTGAACTATAACCTACATATGGAAAAGAGCATAAACCCTGTGTGTTCAGCTCAAAGGTTGTCACTAGTCGAACACGTCCCTATAACCAGCACACAGGTCAAGAAAGCAAACATCACCAGCACCCCAGAAGTCCCCTTCATGCCCTCTTCCTGTCGCCACCACTTCTCCCCAGTGTTGACTATTATGCTCACATCAGATTCCTTATGTTAGTCTTGCCTGGTTTTGATACTTATTTAAATGGAAACACATGGCACAAACGCTTGTGTCTGGCTCCTTTTGATCAGCTGTAGGTTTATGAGATTCACCCATATTGCTGTTTGTAGTTACAGTTTGCTTGTTCTCATTGCTGTATAGAATTCCATGGTATGAATATGCCATGATTTATTTATCCATTCTACTGCTGATGGGTGTTTGGTAGTTTCTAGTTGGGGTTACTAGGAATAGTACTGCTACGGCACATTCTAGTACATGAATTTTGGTGAACACAGGTATGCGCTTCTGCCAGGTACATACCTGGCAGTGGAATTGCTGGGTCATGGGAGAGCATGGTCACTTCTGGTCGACACTGCCAAACGGTTTTCCAAAGTGGTTCTACCAATATACCCTGCACCTGCAGTGAATGTATGAGAATTCTGGTTCGTCTGCATCCTCCAGCATTTGGTATTTTTATCTTTTTCATTTTAGCCACTTGAGTGGGTGTACAGTGGTTTCGCGTTGTGGTTTTAATTGGCATTCCTCTGATGACTAATGAAATTGAGCACTTTTTCATGGTTTATTGGCCATTTGTGTGTATGTGCTTTTCATTTATATAAATGGGTATTGTTCTAACTTTGATTCTTTTTCTTATGTTTCTCCCTAGCACTCTGCTTTTGAGCTCTATCCATGTTGTGGCGTAGGCAGCTTATTCTTTGCTTCTGATAGCTGCAGGGTGTTCTGTGTTATGCGTCCACTGAACTTTATTTATCCATTCCCCTAGAGATGGATGGTAGGTAGGATTGAAGATGGTAAGTGGATGGAAGAGTAGTAACTGGCTTGTGTTTCTGTTTTCTTCACTCTGCTAAGGCCCGAGGTGGGAGCAGGTGAAGAACCCACAAACACTCAGGACTGGGCATCTTAGATGGCAGAGGTGCAAGTTGGGACTGAAAACAAGAGGCCTAGTGTAAATCTCACACAAAGACCTGTAGACCCAGAGACACCTGGCACTGCCCCCGGCCCCCACCCAGCCAGAGACTGGTTCCCCCATCCAGCCAACTGCTTCTGGCTCTGGGTGGGGGTGTCTGGCATAATGGAGGCAGGAGTGAGGAGCCTTACTGAAAGTAAGGGGATCTAGGGAGACCCCTGGTTTCCTGCCTCCACTCAGTGCCAGAACTCTGGCAAAGCCTTGGGGAATTCCATGTTGACACCATGCCCAGCCCAAGAGAGAAGATGTTGGATAGATCCTGGGCACCCGTCCAGCCACCCCCACTGTAGAGCCCACCTGTCAAGGAGCTCTGCTCGCTCCACATTCATTCCCACCCATCTTTCTCCTTGCCTGTCTCTGCTATGAGGCTGTACAAGCTAAGTGATTTGCCTTTCCAGCTTTCCTTGTACCCAGTGCTGGCCGCGTGACTCAATAATGGCCACGAGTCATCAGCAAAGCTTTGCTGGGGAAGGGGTGGTTTCTAGGAAAGCATTTACATTCCTGATAAAAGAGGAAAGGAGCAGCTGGATGAGCTCCCTTCCCTCTTTCCCTTCTTCCTGCCTTGAATGAGGGCAGGATGCTTGGAGCTGACAAAGCCATACCACAACCATGAAGGTAAGGCCAGGAGATATGCAGGCCTTGGCCCTGATGACAATGAACCCTAGAGCTCACACCTTCATACTTCTCTCTTACTCTTTGTGTAAACAAATGAGACCAGATTCTCTGTAATCGCACCCGGAGTGGATTGGGTGTGAAGCATCTGGAAGCCCGGGTGCTCCTAATACAGACTGTTTACCAGTTCTCCTGTTGTTAGTCAACCCTCTCCCCTCTTTCCAAGGTACCTATGCCTGAGTCCCGGGAACTTTCCAGGGTTTTGAAGAGGAGGGTGTCTTTTACTTTCTTTTGGCCCCTCTCCCTCTGGGAGCGCTTCCAATTCAGCCTTCCCTGCTCTGCTGTCACTTATCACTCAAACTTCCCAAAAGTTGTCGTCACATCTACTGCTGTTTCATCTTCCATACTTTTTGTCCTTGTAGAGTTTATTAAAATTATTATTAGGGGGCCGGCTCATGGCCTACGGGTCCTCCCCATCAGCATCCTGGGTTCAGTTCTGGGCGCCGACCTATACCACTTGGTGGCCATGCTCTGGTGGTGACCCACAAAGAAAACAGAGGAAGATTGGCACAGATGTTAGCTCAGAGCGAATTTTCCTGAAGCAGAAAGAGGAGGATTGGCAACAGATGTTTGCTCAGGGTGAATCTTCCTCAGAAAAAAAAAAAAGTCAAGAGAGAAAAAAAGTATTTCACTGTTATTTTAGTGAAATTTCAAGAGATGTCTTCAATCCACTATATTTTGAAGAAAGTCCTCCATTTCAGTTTCTACCTCAGTTAATTTTAAGTGGTAATCAGACATTATCCTCATGGGTTGTCAGCGTTCTCCTCAGGAGAGACTTTGCTTGAGTAGTCGAGACCCTCTTAGGAGGGGCAGAGAAAATGAAAAGTTTTCATGGTCAAGGGCAAGGACATGGCGTGTTTCCAAAGGGGATGGTGGCCTGATCCCCCCTTTATATCTAGATGATGGACAGGCTAACACTCTTATCTGAGGGACCATTGCAAGGGGGTATCTGCTGTCTCCTACATGTGACCTCAGCCCTGGTCAGACACACACCCCCCTCGCTTCTGCTGCTCCCCACCAGCCCAAATGATGCTGGTCTCTAGATGAGGAAAGGCCGCCCCTTCCTCAAGACACTCGACTGCCATCTGCTGGAGAGTTGAGAGAAAGTAGGCATAAATCTTTGATGACTAGGAATGTACATCATGCCTCATGATTATGTGAAGCCCAACTGTATGTGGAAGGCTGCTTCTGCCTCCACCTCACCCATCTCCTCCTTATGAAATGCTGTCACTCCCCCATCAGCCCTGGCCATTGTAGTGAACTAGAGAGCAGGGCTTGGAGGGTCGGAAGCTCAGATCAGATTCATCACTATTGTCCATATGACCTTGGATTGGACACATAACCTTTCCGGACTTCACTTTACTCATATATAAAATGGAAAAATTATCTGCCCACCTCATTGCATTGTTGAGAGGGTCAAATGAAATAACATCTGGAAAAGTGTTTGAGAAGTGGAATAAATATTTTATGGACTGAACTTGACAGTCTTACTAAAGGCTGTTCACCCTTTGCCTTTGGTTGGGTTCCCTGGAAACCAACTCTGAGATGGAGACTTGCGTGCAGGAGGTTTCTAGGGAGTGCACTCAGGAACAACATCCACAAGGATGTGAGGGAAGCAGGGCTGGGCAGAGGGAGAACTTGATGCCCAATGCAGTTACAACCTCAGCCTCAGCCAAGCCCACAGGAAGCTCTGGAGCTGGATGACCCTTTGGAGTTATCCCAAATTAAGGCCAGAAGAGAGTGAGCAAGCTTTTCTACCTCTACTTCAACCAGTCATTGTGGTGGGCTGCTCCTGCCGAGGGGCCATCACCTTGGGTGAGGCCATTCCCTTGAGGCAAGGGCAATGCCTAGAAAGGGGCACAGCTGTGAGGCATCAGTAGCCACGCTCCCAGCAGCTGGAGGGACAGTGGTACCTCGATCCTAAGAGGGATGCTGGGCAGCTAGCCACAACATCCCTCTACCCTTGGTGGTATATGTGGGGTAGTGTGTTGTTCTCAGTGGATGTGACATGGAAGGTATAAGAAAAGAGCCAAAAATTGATTCTGTACACTGAAGAACCTTCCTGGGTTTGGGTTTTGTAGAGCAGGAAGCACCAGACTGCTGTGGCTGGGATAGGCTTTCCTGGGCATTGTCCCTTCCACTCAGCTGGCCTTTCTGACAGCCTTACCTGCACAGAGCATAATCCATAAAAGTATGTCCATGTCCACCTAGGGCAGCCTGCTTCTCCACATTCCGTCGCATTCCACAGAGGACACGTAGTCACCCCAGGTTCTGCCACCTTCATGACGGTGCCATGGCCACCCTGTGTCCTGTCATAGTTCCTGTCAAATACAGAGGTGGAGGTGAGGAAGAAATCAGGGCACGCGATTCAGAGGCTACAAACCAGAGTCGCCGCACCTGATTGCAGCCCACAGATGTGGTTTTCTTGAGGGGGTTGCAGGTACAGTGTGTCAGGTAGTTTATAATACATTGAAAATCTTTAGCTGAGACACGCACTCTCCAGTTCTCTTTGGTTCCCACCATTCCTTGTTGTCTAATGTTTATTAACGTTACCTGCATGGCCCTGCAGGCATTTGACTTTTTCTCTCCCGGATTAAGGCCAAGCAGCCCCATTAGGACTCTGGATCACCCTGAGCTAGGATCAGAAGTAGGCAGATGCTGAAGGGAGGGCTGGGAATTCTGGGCTCTGGGCAGCCTGTGTGTTGCGATGAGCAAGCAGGTAGGGGGCAGGAATGAGATTGAGGTTGGTGGGGAGGAGGATGCTGGTTATAGAGGAGCTGGGGAGCCATGCTCAGAGCTGGAGACCCCCGCCAGATAGGCATTGTGGTTGGGGACTGAGTTTCCACCAGAGTTTTATTTTTATATCTTTAAGAAACAGTTTTATTGATAAACACAACATGGATGAATCTCAAATGTGTTATGCTAGGTGAAGGAAGCCAGTTTCAAAAGATTGCATCCACCATGTGATTCCCTTTATGTGACATTCTGGAGAGGGCAAAATTAAAGGGACAGGAAAGAGATCAGTGGTTGCCCAGGGTTGGGGTGGAGGGAGGTGTGGGGTTGACACAGAGGGCCAGCATGAGGGAGGGAACATTTTCAGATGATGGAACTTTTCTGTATCTTGGCCATGGTGGTGGTTACATGATTCTGCATTGATCAGAACTCAAAGAACTGTAACAAAAAGGATGAATTTGCCTGAAGGTAAATTAAAATAAACAAAAGTTTTAAAAATGAAAAGGAAGACACATTTACCTTTTTAAATGGAAGTGCTACTTCCTTCAGGAGTGTGTGAGTGTGTGGTGTGTGAGTGGAAGAGAAACAAGAGGGATGTGTGGTTCTTGAAGAGATGGTGGTCAGAGCCGCCCTTCTGAGCCCCAGAGAGCTGAGACGGTCCCTGGCCTTCAGGTATGCAGTCTCTGCTGCTCTGTACATGAGCTTCCACTAAAGGCTCTGGTTGCCCAGAAACAGGGGTCGTGGACTTTGAAACGAAAGACTGTTTTTTCGTTCTGTTCTGTTTTGTTTTTCGGTCAGACATTTCCTCGCCAGTGCTGCGGTGGTAGAGAAGAGGGGAGGGAGCTAGTGAACGAGTCCTTGCCCCACACTTAGGAACCTCCAAGCTGCCCCAGGTCCTGTCCCTCCCGACATCCACAGCGTCCTAAAAATAAAATCATCACGGATACAGAGAGCATCCAGAAAGAGGACTGGATGTGGGGTCCATAGCTCCAATCGACTCAAGTCCTAGTGCTGTACAGACTAACTGCCAGATGCCTCTGGGCCTCAGTTTCCCCGTCTCTAAGAGAAAAGACTTGGACTTCTGAAATCCTTCTCTAATACTGGATCAGAATGTTGGGGCAATGAAGGAAGGAAGCACACTACTCCGCAGGCACCTGAGGAGGACTCTGCTTGGGGCTACCTCCCTCATCTCTGCATCCAAACACTGATACAAGTTCCGGGTGACCTTGGCTGGCAAACTGCCTGCCCCACGCCCACCTGCACACTGCCAGGGAAAGTGGATGAGCAAAGGTGCCAGACCTGACAAGAGAATTCAGAAGACTTTGTAAGGAAATTGGTTTTTTCACTGGAAGTCAATGCTTCGGGCCAGAAAATGCTCAGAACTGGCAGCAACTGACAAAAGCTGCCTCTTGTCTGCAAGTGTATCAGCTTCTGAAGAGATAAGAGGCAGAGGCTGGAGTGCAGGCTTCTCAAGTGAACGCTGACAGGAGAACAGAAGAGCTGCCTCCCACTCTCACCGGCTCAGAGCATCCGGGCTGCCAGGGCAGAGATGTCAACCACTCCAGCCCCCTCGCTGCTCTGATGGAGGGAGACAGGCCTAGGACAAGGAGTGACCTGCCTAGGGCCTGTCAGTGGTTATTGCAGGGGTCCCCCCGGGGGAGGGTCTGGGGACCTGGCAGCCGAATGTACACTGTGGGAGCTCAGAGCCATCCTGGACTCATCTGTTGAATGGCAGCAACCTTATAATGTCTGAGGGCTGCAAAGAACAGGATCCTGTGACCCTCATTCTGAGAAAGGAGTGTTGGGGACCAGATCAACCGTACTTCCCAGGGGGTTTGGCTTCAGCCTGGGCCAACACCAGGGCCACACTCTTATCAATGGACGTTCAGAGGGGAAGATAAGAACACTGGGCTGGCTTTTGTTCTTTCAGAAGTCCCTACTGAATAGCTCTCAGCCATCAGCCAGAATCCAGACCTCAGCTATCAGTCCTTTATCTGTAACCCTAGAGCCCCAGCTGGGATGCCCCTCCAAGGCAGATAAACATCCAATTAGGAATGCTTTCTCCTAGGGTTGTATCCAGACCTGTGGGAGTGGACAGCAGGGAGCAGCCGTCCATCTGCCTCCTGGCTCACATGCCTGGTCCGTACTTGTTGGACCACATTAAGGAGCAAAATAGAGCTGTTGATGCCTTTGATGCCATTCAATCTCTGCTGTGATGGACATAGTAGGTCAGGCACTCAGCCTCCACTTGTACCTAAACCAGAAAATTAGCAACTAGATTTCCCAGGCTCCTTGCAGACAGAGCTCTGGATTTGAATTTAGGTTCCATCGTTTAGATGCGCTGGCATGAGATTTGCATAGCAGAAACTGTCTTCCCAGTGCTTTGGCTGTTACATTTGACAAGCAGGGTCAGGGAGCTGTTGGGCTTTTCTAGATCAGTATTCCAGCAAACTGTGACTAGATTTATGGGTATAAAGAGGCAAAATGCAGCATTTACAGTGGCTTCCTGACTGTGGTGGATTAAAATGGCTGCAAATTCCCCATCAAGAGACAGAGAATCTTTTACTTCTTCTGAAATCTGAGTTGTCCTGTGACTTGCTTTGACCAATAGAATGCAGCAGAAGTGATGGTGTGTCACTTCTCAGGCTGCTTCTTAAGAGGTTTGCAACTTCTGCCTTCATATTTTGGAACACTGTCTGGGAAGCCAAACACTGTGTACAAAGTCTGACTGCCATGCTATGAGGAAGCCCAGATTGCCACGTGGAGAGATATTGCCCATATGAAGGAGCACTGAGATGTCAACACGTGAGTAAAGCCTTTTTGGATGTTCCAGCTCATCCCAACCACTAGCTGAATGTAGCTGAGTGAATGACCCCAGCCAATGGCACCTGGAGCAAAAGAACCACCCACCTGAGCCCTGCGCAGATTCCTGATCCACAAACTTATGAGCAAATTAAATGGTAATTGTTTTAAGCCCCTTAAGTTTTGTGGTAGGTTGCTACATATCAGTAGACAACCAAAACACTGATCCTTGGATCAGAGATTGTGATGAGTACTTTTTTAAAAATTGAGATATAATTTACATAAAGTAAAATTTAAAATATGCAATTTGATAAGTTTTGACATATGTATACATCCATGAAACTATTACCTCAATCAAGATAGTAAACGTATCCATTACCTTCAAAAGTTTCTTTGTGCCCCTTTGCAATCTTTCCTTCTTGTCCCTTCCGACACCCACCCCTCATCAACAGGCAACCACTGATCTGCTGCCTTTTGCCACTACAGATTAATTTGCATTTTTCTAATGCTTTATATAAATGGGGTCATGTCATACTCTTTTTTGTTCTGGCTCCTTTAAGCTTAATTATTTTGTGATTCATCCATGCAATAGTTCTTTCCTTTTTATTGATGAATAGTATTCCATTGTATGGTTGTATTCCAGTCCTTTTATCCATTCACCTGTTAATGGAGTTTGGTCTGTTTCTAGTTTTTAGGTTTCATAAATAAAACTGCTATGAACATTTGTGTACAAGTCTTTGTATGAACATATACTTTCTTTCTCATATGCTTTATTTTTTCTTGGGTAAATATCTAGAAGTGAAATGGCTGGATCATATGGTAAATGTATGTTTAACTTTTTAAGAAACTGTCACACTGTTTTCCAAAGTGGTTGTACCATTTTACATTCCCACCAGCAGAGTATGATAGTTGCATTTCCTCCATATCCTCACCAACACTTGTTCTTGTCAGTCTTTTAAAATTTTAACTCCATGTGTAATTGTATATCATTGTAGATTTAATTTGCATTTCCCTAATGACTAATGATGTCCAGCATCTTTTTGTGTGCTTATTTTTAAGACATTTTTAATCCATATAGCAGATAACAAATGTATATCCAGGATATGTAAAGAACTCTTACAGTTTATAAGAAAAAGATAAACAATGCAATAGACAAGTGGACAAAAGATACAAACAGGAAGTCCATAGAAGAGAAAATCCAAATGACAAACAAATATTAAAAAAGGAATCACATTTACACAATTTTCCAGAAAATAGAAGAGGAGAGAACAGTTCTCAATTCATTTTATGAAGCTAGTATTACCCTGATACCAAAATCAGACAAAGACAGTACAAAAAAGAAGAAAGATCAGTATCTCTCATGATCTTAGACATGAGAATTCTCAACAAAATATTAATAAATGTAATCCAGTGATTATAAAAATTATTATAGACCATTACTGAGTAGGATTTACTCCAGATCTTCAATGCTGGTTTGAAAATAATTCGAATCTTTGAAAATCAATTACTGTTATCATATCAACAAGACTAAAAAAGTGATATGATCATATCAACTGATGCAGAAGAAAGGATTTGACAAAATCCAAAACCTATTCATGATAAAAACCCTCACCAAGTTAGAAATAGAAAGGGACTTCTTCAACTTCAAAAAGAGCACCTATAAAAAACCTAAAGCTAACATCATATTTAGTGGTGAAAGACAGAGTGCTTTTTCTCTAAGATTGGGAACAAGTCAAGGATATCCACTCTCACGACTCTTATTCAACATAATACTGGAAGCTTTAGCCAGTGCAATAAGGCAAGAAAAAGAAATAAAAGCATATATATTAGAAAGAAAACTGTCTCTATTTGCAGATGACATGAGTGTCTAGTAGAAAATACCAAAGAATCTACAAAAATAAACAAACACACTCCTAGAACTAATTAATGAGTTAAGCAAGATTGCAGGATACAAGATCAACAGACAAAATTTAATTACATTTCTATATACTAACAATGAGCACATGGAAACTGAAATTAAAACACGATACCATTGTAATTATTCCAAAGAAAGTGAAATACTTAGGTATAAACCTAGTAATATATGTGTAGGACTAAATCCTGAAAATTACAAAATGTGGATTAAAAACTCCAAGAAGATCTAAATAAAAGGAGAGACATACCATGTTAATGGATTTTAAGACTCAATATAGTAAAGATGTCACTTCTCCTCAAATTAATCTATAGATTTAATGCAATTCCTATCAAAATCTCAGCAATAGTTTTTGTAGACATTAACATGCTTATTCTACATTTTACTTGGGAAGGCCCAGGACCTAGAATCTAAAGTAATTTTGAAAAAAAACGTGAGAGGAATTACTTTACTTGATGTTGAGGCTTACTGCACAGCTACAGAAATCAAGAGTGTAGCATTGATGGAGGGATAAACACATAGATCAATGGAATGGAATAGAGAACTCAGAAACAGATCCACACAAATCGTCCAACTGATGTTTGACAAAAGTGTGAAAGCAATTCAATGGAGGAAGGATAGACTTAAAAAAAAAATATTTCTTTGGTGAGGAAGATTGGTCCTGAGCTAACATCTGTTGCTAATCTTCATCTTTTTGCTTGAGGAAGATTGGTCCTGAGCTAACATCTGTTGCTAATCTTCATCTTTTTGCTTGAGGAAGTTTGGTCCTGTGGTAACATGCATGCCAGTCTTCCTCTATTTTTTTTGTATGTGGGACACTGCCATAGGGTGGCTTGATGAGCACTATGTAGGTCTGCTCCTGGGATCGGAACCGGTGAACCCAGGCAGTCAAAGTGGAGTGTGTGAACCTAACCACTACGCCACCAGGGCAGCCCAGGATAGACTTTTGAACAAATGGTATTGGAGCAATTGGACATCTGCATGCAAAAATATGAACCTAAACCAAAACCTCAAAATTAACTCAAAATAGATGACATACTTGAATGTAAATGTAAAACTAAAGAACTTTTAGAAAAATACGTGGGTGAAAAATTTCAGGATTTCAGAAATTAGACTTGGCACTAAGAATATGATCCATAAAAGGAAAACTTGGTAAATTGCATCTCATCAGAATTAAAAACTTTTGCTCTGCAAAAGACCCTGTTAAGAGGATGTAAAGACAATCCACAGTCAGGGAGAAAATATTTGCAAACCACTTATCTGACAAAGGACTACCATCTTGAATATATAAAAATTCTCAAATCTCAATGGTAACACAAGTGAACAATCAAGTTGAAAAATGGACAAAAGACGTGAACAGACATTTCACTGAAGACCATTTACAGATGGCAAATAAGGATATGAAAAAATGTTCAACATCGTTAATCATTAGGGAAATGTAAATTAAAATCATAATGAGATATCACCACACATCTATCAGAATGGCTAAAATACAAAATAGTGATAAGACCAAACACTGGTGAGGAAGTGGAGAAATTGGATCACTCATACATTGCTGGTGGGAATGTAAAATGGTACAGCTAGGCTGGAAAATAGCCTGGCAATTTCTTATAAAAGTAAACATGCACTTACCATATGAACCAGCAGTGGCACTTGTCTCAGTCCATCTGGGCTGCTATAATAGAATGCCATAGACTAGGTGGCTTATAAACAGCAGCCATTTATTTCTCATAGTTTTGGAGGCTGTGAAATCTAAGATCAAGGCGCTAGCAAATTTGATGTCTGGTGAGGACCTGCTTCCTGGTTGACAGATGACTGTCTTCTCACTGTCTCCTCACATGGTGGTAGGGCAGACGGAGATTTCCAGGGTCTCTGTAATAAGGCCCCAATCCCATTCATGAGGCCTCTGCCCTCATGATCTAATCACCTCCCAAAGGTCCCACCTCCAAATACCATCATATTGGGAATTAGGTTTCAACATATGAATTTGAGGGGACACAAACATTCAGTCTAAGGGAACACTGTAGGACATTTATTCCAGAGAAATGGAAACTTATGTTCATACAAAAACCTGTACATAAATGTTCATAGCAGCTTTATTCTTAATAGCTAAGACTAAAAACAACCTAAATGTCCTTCAGTGGGTGAATGGTTAGACAATTGTAATACATCTATACCATGGAAAGCTACTTGGAAATAAAAAAGAATGAACTATTGATACACACAACGAGTTGGATGGATCGCAAGGGAATTATGCTGAGTGAAGAAGACCAATTGCATATCAGTCAAAGACTACTTACTGCAGATTCTATTTATATAACATTATTGAGATGACAAGATTATAGAGACTGAGAACAGATTAGTGGTTGCCAGGGTTTAGAGGTAGAGTATAGAAGGTAGTGACTGTGCCCGTTAAAGGGAAGCACAAGGAAGACTTGTGATGGAATTGTTCCCTGCCTTTACTGTGGTCATCATACAAATCACTGTAAGTGATATAATTGCTTAGCACAAAATACTCATACACACAAGTGCATGAAAAACTGGTTAAATCTTAATAAGATCAGTGGATTGTATCAATGTAAATTTCCTGATTGTGATACCGTACTATAGTTATGAAAGATATTTCCATTGGAGGAAACCGGAGGAAGGGCACGTGGGATTTTTCTGAATTATTTCTTACAACTGCATGTGAATCTACAACTATCTCAAAATGAAAAGTTTTTTTTTTTAAAGTGATTTGGAAGAGTCAGACAAGTTTTAGGAATACGTTAAATTGTTAGTTTTCTTTACATACTCTTTTTCATGTATTCATAGAAGTGATATATAATTCATGTCTAAAAAAATCTAAAAGAGCTATTTCAATAAGGACAAATAAAAATTCTAAGTGACAAGAAAAAAAAAGGAACCAGGAAAGCACAATTAAAATATCAATGATTCACCATTTCATAATATTACTAAAAATTAAAATTTCTGACAACTTCTAAGTGTGGATGGGGATGTGGGTAAGCAGTAACCTTCTACACTACTGCTATAATTTGGTTTGACCACTGTGGAGTATATACAACCCTTGAGGGCATGTACCCCAGATAAACTTTCACATGTAACCATAAGCGAGTGTATATGAGTGTTCTAAGCAGCCCTGTTTTTAATACTTAAAATTTGAAACAATGTAAATGGTCACCAGTTGGAAAATGGTTTGTTAAATTGTAGTATATTCATAAGATAAAAGTAATTAACTGTTAAAATGAATGATGAATTCAAAAAATAATGTTGAATGAAAAAGATGCAGAAAGACATGTAAAATATTATGTCATGCAAATTTTACAAAATACCAAAGATATCATATATTATTCATTAAACAAGTTCATGTAATATAAATATAAAAACCCAGCAAGAACACATGGGCTCCAAATTTTTGATAATGATTGCCTCTGGGAAGGGAGGAAAGAGAATTGAATTGAGAAGGGATACAAGGGGCACCTCAACTCATCTTTAATGTTTGAATTCTTTCAAGAGTAAAGGAAGAGATCTGAAGCAAATGTGATGGCTAACATTTTGTAGTCAGTTACAATGCTCCAGGGACAGAGCTGAGTCTTTGATTCAGTCCCTTAATATTCATAACAATACTTTGAGGCAGGTACAGTTACCTTCCCTTTTTGCAGATAAAGAAGGTGAGACACGGAGAGGTTAGATAACTCACCCAAGGTCCCACAGTGGGCGGAGTCTTGATTTGAACTCAGGCAGGTTGGTTCCAGAGCCCTGCCCTTAACCACTAAAAGGCTGTCATGTGTTGTTCAGAGAGGTGGGTAAATGGGGCTCTGTTTGTGGAATTGTTGTTTGTACTTTTCCCTATATTTTAAATTTAGAATAAAAATTTGAAATAAAGAAATTCTATCCAAACTAACCAGCCAACCAAACAAACAAGAGTTAAATGAGTGGAGAGAGTGAGTCTAGCCAACTCTCTAGCCAAGTTTTGCTGTGAAGGAGAGCAGGGAGATGGGGTGGGAGGGAGATGTGGAGAGGAGGGAGAAGAGAGTGTGTGTTTTAAGGTGGGGGTAGAGAGCATATTTGAAGGCTGACAGAATGATGACATTGATGATGAAGGAGAAGGGGTATCTATAGGGTGGGTGAGGATGTATGTGATCTTGGGCACAGACTGACTTTTAACTGGAGCAGAAATTCTTTTTCCATTTTAAGAGGAGGGAATGCAGAGAATATGCTCATAGTGGCAAGTGGATTTGTCTATTTGCTGGTGGGAAGCTGTCTGATGACATTATTCTTTCAATGAAGCGTAACAGGATGTTAAATTGGAAGTGTTGATTGAGACACAAAATATAATGGATCTGACATGGTAAAGTGAGGTGCTAGACTAAGAGGCAAATTTTCGAAGAAATAGTTACATGACTCTTAGACTCTACCAGAATCGAGAGAGGAAGGAGTAAGATTGTCAGGATGAAGGTGGAAGGATTTTTGAGGGTGATTCTTTGATGAGAGGGGCTAGAGTGTACTGAGACAGTGTATAGAGATCCAGCCCCACCTCTACTGGAGAGGGGTTGGGTGCGGTGCCTGCCTTATTTGAGCCTTGTGAGGAAGATTTCAAGAGACCAACTCTGGGACCCCTGCAGATGGGAGATGCAGTGGCTGGCGTTTGACTCCTGCCTGGGACATTAAACAGCTGAAGATGGGCTGCCTAGCTGCTGGCAGAGAAGCTAAAGGAGAGGTGGCTGTATTGTAATAGACATTCCCTCCCAGAACTTGTCAAGGTAAAAGACCTGTGAGTGTTCCCATGCATCATATGTGGGTTATGAGAGAGAGAGGGACAGAGACAGAGACAGAGACAGACAGAGAAAGAGAGAATCATCTATCAGGGCCCCTCAGCAGACAGAACCTGGAAGTGGACCACCTCAGGGTTTCTCGGGGCTGCAGAAGGAAGTGAGTGGGCAGACGAGCTGGAGGAGAACATATTACTCCAAACAAAGGAGCTGCAGATGAGAGATCTCCAGGCATGAGAGCTATTAGATGAACTCATAAGTGCTCCCAGAGAGTCATCTTTAAATGTTGGCCAGGCTCAGAGAGCAGAATTTTCCAGTTCTCTTCTCTCTCCAACCCCCAACCCCTGTAGGAGTCAGAGGCAGCATCTAGGAGAGAGGGAGAAGGCAAGTGAGTAAGAAAGCCGTCAATACCCACTTCCCAGGAAGCCCTCAGCCCAACTGCAGCAGGCCCCAGCTTGAGGGAGGGGTGTAATCAGAACTTTGAATGAAGTTGGAAGCTTTGGTTATCACGTAGGACTGACATTCTAAATATCAAATCAATAGTGTTTTGTGACTTAAAGTGACCATTGGATTTCTTATTACTTAAGAGTAATCAGAAAAGTCATGGAATAATTCAAGATTTTATTCAGAAGTGTTACAATTTCCATCCTGAATAAAAGTTTAAGGGATGGGGAATGACAAAAATGAAGTTCCATCATTGAATAGAGAAGTAAGAATTGGGACCATAGACTGAGAATGAAGGAGGGAAGGAAGGCAGGGGTTGGGGAGTTGGAGGTCTAAGAAGAGAGGAAGAGGCACAAAAATGTCATTTTGGTGGGTAGGAAAATGAATTTTCTTGGGAAATGCAATAGCATCATTGGCCAGTATTTAGAGCCTATCTAAGGTTTGTAGTCATTAAACTGAAGGGAGACCAGCAACTTGCAGCTGTCTGGAGCAGGAGCAGAGAAGGTAGAAATTTGGGTTTAACTGGAGTAAAGGTTTTACCAGACAGGTAGGATGCAGGGAGAGGCTGGCAAAAGACTTGAAAGTGATCACAGGCATGTGCTTATAAAGATAGACCATGACATCGAAGTGCGTAAGGAGAGAATGGGAGTGAATGAAAGTCAAAGGAAGGAAGACCTAAAGCAATCGGAGAATTACTTAGGTGGAGGTAATAAGGTAAGTGTACTGGAGAGAGAGGAGTTGGCATAATTATGAGATTGGTGTTGTTAATAGTGATGGCAAGCTTCCGGATATGACCACCTGAGTGGGTAGTGAATGTAGGGTGGAGAAAATGATCATTGGATCTGAGAAATCTGTGTATTGGATGAATAACCCTGGGACTGAGGATGGGAACATGAGCCAGAGACCATGGGGTTAATGAATGGTCGAGAATAACCTCAGCCTGTTATTGCTGGGGATGATACCCCAGAGTTCAGTGGGTGCACTAGAAGCAGTGGTCATCAGGCCAGAACTAGGATGAGACAAGAAAGTTGCCAGGGTGCAAAATTTAAGGAGGTACTCACTCTCAGGCTTACGCAAGCGCAAGATCAGCACTTGAGAATGAGTGCTCCCCTAAATTTTGTGCCCAGGGCACCTCGCTTGCCTCACCCTGGTTCTCTCCCTGGAAAACAGTACTAGAAGGTAAAGAACAACCCATGAAAGGAGGGGCCAAACCTACTCCTCAGCACTGATTTGGAAACGTCAAAATTATTGAGTGGGAGCTTCTTGAATGGGGGCTCCGCTTCAGAAACACTGCTCCACAGTATTGAGGGCAGTCCATGATGACTGTGGGCACTCAGGGAGGAGGTGTTCCTAGACCTAATTAGAAAATGACTTTTCTGGTACAAGATGGCTATGGGTTCTCAGACAATATATTTCTGAATATCTTCTCTGGTGAGCTCCAGCTGTCACACATGTAGGATCTCCTGCAGTATTCATGTAGAAGCTACGCTCTTCCCGCACTGTTCCTACCAATGACTAAAGATGGTGGGAAGGCTAGAGCTGGGCCATTCTTGCCCAACAAAGAGTCCTCCACTGGGCAGTCTTTATTCTGGGACTTGCCACCAACTTGGCTGAGACTTTGTCACAGCTGCCCTGCAGTCTGAGGTTCTCCCCATCCAATCTTCCTTCCTTCCCTCTCGGCTTTCACAAGGGCAGACCTGAAATGCAGCCCGAGGCTCTCCCTGCCAACTCCTGCTCCCTCCCTTTGATTCTTCATAAGTGCTTCCTCCAGTAAGTCTCTTGCACGTCTAGTTCTGATTTGACACCAGCTTTTTGAGGACCAGAGCTGACACAGTAGTCCTCTCCCCACCATGGCAGCGTGTTGTGGGAGAAGTTTGTCTTGGTCCATAGATTCTCTAAGGGAGAAATCCAGGGAGGCATTTTGAGTACTGAGTGCTATAGGAAATGTTTCATCTGGCAGGATAAAGACATTTAGAAGTGTTTTTTATCATCCTCAAGGAGATCCCTACCCAGAAAGATTTAGAACTTTGTTAAACATGATGCAGGCTCTGTCCAAAGAAGGGACAGTGGGTGGGTTAGGTGGATGTCACTGTCCAGACATATGATGCCACTGGAATGAAGCCATCAGCTTGACCCCATATTTCTCAGTGTTCAGGAGAGAGCCTTGGATGCTCACTGACTTCTTTTATGGAGTGGACAACAAGAGGGAAGCCAGGGAGATTTCCCCATAGTCTTCTGCTGCTCCGAGTGGCACAAGCCAAGCTACTTGTGAACTGATGGCAACTTAGAAGAATGTTGTGTGCCAGAAAAAGGCACTATGACTACTTCTTGGTAAAGTCCCAATTTGGAAAGTCTTGTTGCAAATTGTGAAATTTCAAAATAACTCAATACAAGAAACTCATGGAAAGGGGGGCCATAGGTGTTTGTGGACCTGGCAAGAATGTCGTCAGTTTATAAGATGCGGTGAGAAGCTGAAGCTCAGACTTGTAATTAATCTTTTATTCATCATAGAACAGTTTTGAAGGGGAGGCAAGGATACACTTGGTCCCAAAGCAGTTACTACCAAAATCAAATCTTCAATAGTGCTTTGAGGGGGTAAGGAGAGAAGCCTCTCCTGCCTCATCAGTCAGAAGCAGGTGGGTGATGGGAAGGGGGCTAGAAAGTGGAGATGGTGCTATCACTTCTGGGTGGGACCCTTTGCACACCTTGCATATCCTAGGGGAAGTGATTCCCTTCCCAAAGTCCTTTATCCAGGAGCCATATATAGCAAGCCTGCAGATGGGATGATGGGGATATGGACACATGAGAAAACAGCTTCCTAGTTGGGAAGTTTTCTAGGAGTTTATCTTAATTTGGGTTCCCCCAAATCTGGAGCTGAGACAAGCATTTTGGGGCAGGTAATTTATTTGCAAGGTCATTCCAGCAGGCAAAAGTGAATAAGCAGGGAGAGTTAGCCAAGGAAGGGAGAAACTCCAAAAAAAGCTGGTTGTGGTGGGGGCAATGAGGTAGGGCAGGAGGTAAGGTGAGCCTAGAGAGTCACCTAGGATACAAACATCATGGGGGCACTTACTCTCAGGTTTGTGAAAAACTGGCCTACAATTAGGGCTCAGATGTTCTAGGGATTCTCTGAGAAACTTGACTCAGGATGGTTTCTCCAAGGTGTGGGAGGCTAGCGTATTTATTTATCTTCCAACCCTTGTCCAGTGTTGATTGAGGATTGTCCTTTCAGATGTCGACATCTCTCCTTCCCTCTGCACCTCTGGACTGCATAGAGAAAAGTCAGTGGCTTTGGAGAAAGCCCTGAGACAGAAAAGCTGTAGAGTTGTATTCAAAGTCAATTGAGGCAAGGACTGTGGGGTGGGGCACCAGGAGTATCTGCTATAGGGTCAAAATAGTAGGATCCAAGCATGGCCTCCCACAGTGGGTTCTGGAGGAGCTACCCTTTACCTTGTCTACCAGTCAAAGTGCTGGGTGTGTCCAGGGAGGACCCTGCATGGGATTAGATGCTTCTCTGCATGTGAAGCACAGGGTTACTCACCTCCTCCCAATGGGAGAGGGGCAGCAGCATTGCCCTTTAGGTGTGGACAACCCTGGGGCACAGTGTGGCAGGATGGTTCTCTAGTTTTCTCCCATTTTATCTTCCTGCTTCTTTCAGTGGGCAGAGAGGACGTTTTTATCTCCATTGAACCTCCTTAGTGAGTTTGGCAGGGCAGGAATCTTTATTCCCATTGTATAGACAAGGAAAGTTATTCGAGAAGTTGTGACATGAAAGAGGAGAGAGCGAGAGAAGGCCCAGAATCAAACTGGAACCTTCTGCCCTCTCAGCTAGAGCTCAGTCTAGAGTACCACGTGCTTAGTGGATGAGTTGAGTGTTTCTGTGTGGGTCATTTACAGACATCTTCAGCTTCCAAGTGGTTCTGGGGCTCCCTGTTCTAACTACAAGAAGCATCATTATTCAACAGGCACACACACACACATGCCTTTATATTGCTTTATAATACGATTAAATCTGTAAGCAGGAGCAGCCACATTTCTAATAATTAACTCAATTCTGGTCAGGAAAAAAAAAATGAGTGCTCTTCATGCATGCCCCTTTAGAATTTGTTATCTTTGTACAATGAATCATATCGACCATTTGTCGTTGTTGTTTCTTTTGTCAGAACTGGTGTTTTATGGGGTCAATTGTAAACATGAACTTTCTTGGTACAGATTTGATGCCCCCAGGCAAATCCTGCCTTTCTCCGCCTGAACACACGTGGATGATGATTCATCTGGGGCTTCTCAGGAGAACACACTTCAAACGCATTTCCACTTCAGGGAATGTATGAGTGATTTTCCAGAGACAGAGTGCATTGCTGATATTTGGGTCCTAGGGAGCATTCATCTGGAGGAAAAGGATGTGGGCCTGTCACCAGAGATGAAGATGGAAGCTGGCACCCTAGTCCATGTTATGGGGGTTCTATCTGAGCAGACGTAATGACTTTTAGTCAATGTGCTTGAGAGACTCAAAAATCCATAGTTCAGGTCCCCCTTTGGCACAACCTCCTAATCTTTCTGCCCCCAGCTTCAGCTTCTCTGTAATTCATCCCTGTGGCCAGAGGGATGGTCACAAAACACAAATCCAACTTGTAATTTGTAACTCACTGGGTGTTTTTGCCCACCCAGCTTCCTTCTGCCTTTTTGTAACAGCGTCTTAACTCTTTTTGGCGGGGGGAGGGGGTGCTTTGAAAGGGGTGCGAGGAGGTAATTGACTGAAGTCCTGTTGGGGCTATCAATCAAAATGCCCCTCCCTTCCCTAGCTGGAGCTGGGCCAATCAGATGCTCTCTCCTTGGAATTTGAATCCTGACTGGACACCAACAGGGAAGAAATCCTGGAACTGATTGGTCCTGGCCCCTAGAAAAGATTGTTGATGCCTTCTGCCCAGAAACCTACCCAGCCTTGGCTGTTGCCCTTGCTGATTGTTTAGCATTTAGTTCTATTCTGCACTTTCTTATAGCCTTCCAGTAAATCCCTTTTATGCCAAAATTGGTTTCTGCTGCTTGTAACAAAATGACTCTGATATAGAAATTGATATCTGGTGATGAGTGTTACTACTAATGGACCTTAAAGTGTAGCATTGGCCAAGTTGAGCTGGGGTGGAACACTGAGAGTCTCCCATCCCCAAATCTGAATCTGGAAATTTCCATTATGCTTTTAGCTGTAGCCTGTTATATCTGGAGACTCAGACCACCTGCCTCTTGCAGCAGGAGTTAAGGGCCTTGATGGAAAAACCTGTAGGATTTGGAAAGGCATGGGCTACTTCTTGTAGATTTAGTAAAGTCACAGAAAGATATACTTTGCCTAAACTGGCCCATATGAAAGCAGAAAAGGAGGCCTTGTCTGTGTATGGCCAGGAACCCAAGATCTTATAGTCTTATTCCTTGGAGAGTATAAAAAACACATTTCTGTCCCAAGCTAATATAGATGGAGAAAAGGCAAGGGTTGGAAACATTGGTGTGCTGGAGCCAACTCATACCAGCTCAAGTCAATTGCGCACACCTCTTCCCAATTCTGCCTTCAGAGATGTCACCTTGGTAGCTTGACTTGAGCCATAGTGGAGTATTTATACCAGATAAATCAGAAAATGCTACAAATCAGGGATTTTTTTTTTCTCTTGAAGAACTAATTGTTAAACATTTACCAGCATTCTAATTATTGGAAACATAGAGATGGGGGTAAGAAGCTAGGAGAAGCCTGACATCCTCCCACTCCTTCCCCTGACATCTTGTCCCTGTACTCCTTGTAGCGCAAAGGAGACATTACTTTAAAGAGCTGTCCAAAGGAATACAGACTGGGCTGGAGGCAGGTAAGCTGTGCCTCCACACCCAAGCCAATTGCTTTTCAACAATATCTGTGTACAGTGGCTGGCTGAGGCCAGAATGCAGGCAATTCAGCTGAGAAGTGAAAGAGGACAAGACATCTATTGCTAAAAGGCAGTAATATCCAGTCCCAAGTCTAAACTGAAAGACCATAATCCAACAAGACGTGATGAGCTGGTAAAATGCAAGAAATAGAAATCATACTAGTGTTTGAAGAGAGTTGTATTGCCAGAGAAACTTCAGGTCAGGAAAATAATGGCCCATGGTTGCTCAAACCTTAAGACAATTTCCAGGGCCCACTGATGCCAACAGAAAGTGCAATAAGCTGTCCCAGTGCTCCTGTCTCGTGAGGGAGTAGGACAGTGAATGATGCATTCTCCCAGAAACAGGACCAAGAAATTCACTCTCAGGGCAAGCAGTACACGCTCCAGGGTATACTGTGGATTGGCACTTCTGGATGTGGTCTCACCTTTTCTAAATAGAGATTTTTGTTGAAGCTAACATTTATCCTATACTATTGTATGTCAGATGGCTAGCCTTTGGGTACTGGGGCATGAGGAGCTGCCGCTAGACTGATCAAGAAAAAAACATTTAATTCATTCAGCAAATATTGTGAATTTACTTTGACACTGTTCTAGGTGCTGGGGATGCATCAATGAGCAAAGTAGAGTCCTTGCCCTCACAGAGTTTACATTCTAGTGGGGAAGACAGACAATAAGCAAGTACATATATGATCACCAGAGGGTGAGAAGTGCTGTGGATGTGGCTGGTAATTAGATAGGTTGGTCAGGGAAGAACTGAAGAAAGTGTGGCAGAGTGAGCTGTGTGCATAGAATGGCCAAGGAAAAAGCAAGTGCCAAGGGCCTTTGCACTGAGGCAAGACCATGCCTGGTGTGTTTAAGGAACAGCAAGGAGGACAGGGTGGCTGAAGCACCCGGGCGGGGTTGCGGGGTACGGGGTTGGGAGATGAGGTCAGAGATGAGTAAGGGCCAGATTATGTAAAACCACTGTGTTGATGCATACTTGGAATGGAGTGCCATAGGAGCCGTGGGTAGATTTTGAGCTCTGGCTGCTGTTGGAGGAGAATAGATTGTTGGGGACAAGAGTAGAAATGGGGGACCAATTGGAAGGCTATTGAAATAATACTTGTGAGAGACGATGGTTACTTGGATAGAGTTGATAGTGGAAAGTTCTCTTTCTCTAGAGTTTCCTTTTCTACTACCCACTATGGAACTCCTACTCCTCCTTTTACAACTCGGCTCAGATAATCCAAGACCAAGATAGAAACGTCACAATTCGAGTAGCAGATTGTAACTACTTCTGTGAAGAGGGATGAGAATCTAAATTAAGCCATTTAAATTTAGAAAAACAATTATGAGCTATGACACACACACAGAAAAGTACATTAGACACATATGTTTAGGTTAACAGTTATAAAGACAATACTTGTAAAGAGAACCACCAGGGTGAGGAATTAGAATGTTGCCAAAGACCCACTATCAAATGCCTCCTTCCTCCTATCAGTAACCTGTACCTTGACTTTTATGGACTAATTCCTGCTTTTCTTTATTCATTCCTAAACAATATATTTAATTTTGCCTGTTTTTGAACCTCATAAAAGTATATAGTGTATACAGTTTGGTGTCTGGCTTCTTTCACTCAATATTGTTTCTAAGATTCATCTGTGGACTTGTACGAGCCTACATCTCATTCATTCTCATTATTGCATAAAATTACATTTAAAAATATACCACAATTTATTAATTTAATCTACTGACATTAGGTTGCTTCTAATTTGAGTCTGTTATGAACAATGTTGATAAAAAATCTCGTGTATCTCTCCTAGAGCATGTGTGCATGGATTTCTCTAAGTTTCGTATCTCTGAGTAGAAAACTGGAGTCATGGGTACATGTATCTTTAACTCTTTCAATAAAGTTAAACTGTTTTCCAAAATGATCGTGCCAGTTTACACTCTCCAGCCGTGCATGAGAGTCCCTGTTACTCTACATCTTTGCCAACACTTGATATTTGTTAGACTCAAAGTTTTGCAGGTCTGATAGATGTGCAGTGGTATTTCATTATAGTTTTAATTTGCATTTCCCTGATTACTACTGAGGTTATGCAACATTTTATGTTTATTCGTTATTTAGGTTTCCTCTTTTGTGAAGTGCCTCTTCAAATCTCTTGCCATTTTTTCCCTACTGTGTCATCTATTTTGTATTGATTTGTAGAAGTTAATAAAAATCTCCTCTGAATATTAAACTTTTGTTGGATATCAGTGTTTTAAGTATTTTCTTCCACTTTATAGCTTGCCTTTTCATTCTTTTAATGATATATTTTAATGAACTGATCTTCTAAATTTTAGTATAGTCAAATTTATCAGTCTTTTCTTTATTCCAAGGTCATGTAGACATTTTCTTCTATTATGTCCTTTTTAGATTTATAGATTTTAGCTTTATAGATTTGCCTTTCACATTTAGGTACAGCTGGAATTGATTTTTTTTTTTTTGAGGAAGATTATTCCTGAGCTAACTACTGCCAGTCCTCCTCTTTTTGCTGAGGAAGGCTGGCCCTGAGCTAACATCTGTGCCCATCTTCCTCTACTTTATATGTGGGATGCCTACCACAGCATGGCGTGCCAAGTGGTGCCATGTCTGCACCTGGGATCTGAACCGGCGAACCCCGGGCCACCAAGAAGTAGAACATATGAACTTAACCGCTGCGCCACTGGGCCGTCCCCTGGAATTGATTTTTAAGTATGGTTTTAGGTAAGGGTCCAATTTTGTTTCTTTTTCTCATGAAAACACAATTGTCCTAGCACCATTTGTAAGAAGATCATCTTTTCCTCACTGCCATGTTATGTCACCTTCGTCATATATTAGGTATCCATATATGCTTTGGTTTGTTTCTTTTTGTTATTGATTTTCAGCTAAACTGTATTATGATCCAAAAACATACATTATATGTTTTTAATCCCCTGAAAACTTTTTGAATTTTATTCTATGGCTGGGTATATAGATTATTTTTGTAAATGTTCTATAAGTACTTGAAAAGAACATGTATTTAGCAGCTACTTGATTAATTTACATGGTACATATTTTTCTTGCATTTTATTTTCACCCATTTGGTAACCTTAGGTTTCAGGTGTACCTATTTCTCTGTAAATATCATTTATTTGAATTTTTAAAATTCTTCTTGATAATCTTTGTCTATTTTCTGGACCATTGGTCCATTTATATTTAATATAATTACTGATATATTTGTGTTCAAATATACTACATTACTCATACTCGTTACTTATACTTGTTCTCTTAGTCTCTATTTCTCTTTTATCCTCTTTCTTACCTTACTTTTTTGATTATCTAATTATTTCTTATTAATTTTGCATCCCCAGCACTTGAGAAAGTGGCTTCACCTTTCTCTCAAGGCAAATGCTTTAGCACACCATGCCTACATCTCCCATCTGTGTTGGCTGGATGTTCCTGAATGTTCTTGGCCATCCATGTCTGTGTGTTAATGCAGTTTAACAGATAAAAAGTCAGGGTAGTGTTTACGATGGAGACATATTTTAAAGAAACTGCAGGTTCCAGATATTCATACAGTCAACACCACTTCTCCGTTTATCTCTCTTTAGCACTAACGATCCTCACATATTTTGGGCCAGAGAGATTCTAGTGCCATTTCCTATGGGTGGGGTTGAGAAGGTAGCTCTGTTTCTTCATATGCCCTGGACCTCTCAGATTTGCTTCCCTACAAGTCTAGTTCTTACCTTATAATTGGACCATCACGTAAACTTTGGAACTAAAGGTACTGAAATTGTCAAGGGCTAATCTTGCACTTATATTGAATACATTTCTGAAAACTTTGTGTAATGCAAGGTGTGTATATTGCATTGCTTTTCCAATGGTTCTCATTATAATTTGGGAAATGTATCTGTGTGGAAAAAAATGTGGGGTGTGTTAGTTTCATAAGGGCTGCTGTAACGAATTACCACAAACAAGATGGCTTAAAATAACAGAAATTTATTCTCTCACAGCTCTGGAGGCCAGAAGTCTGAAATGAAGGTATTGGCAGGGCTCTACTCTCTCTGAGGGTTCTAGAGGAAAACCCTTCCTTGCCTCTTCCTAGTTTCTGGAAGTTGCCAGAAATCCTAGGCATTCCTTGGCTTGCAGCTGCATCACTACAATTTCTGCCTCTGTCTTCACATAGCTGTCTTCTGTGTGTGTGTGTGTCTGTGTCTTCACGTGGCATTCTCCTCTCTGTTTGTCTATGTTTAAATTTACATCATGTTATAAAGACACTACTGGCCTACCCTAATCTATTATGACACATGTTAATTTGATTACATATGCAACGACCCTATTTCCAAATAAGGTCACATCCACAGGTACCATGGTTAGGACTTCAACATATCTTTTGGGGGACACAATTCAACTCATAACATGGGGCAAAAAATGTAACAAAAATATCTTTGAGAATAATATCATCTACTTAATAAAACTAGTCTGATGGTTGGGTACATTTAATCCTTCCACATAATAGTGTAAAAGTAAACCATTCCCCAAGCTCTCCGTCCACCCAGCTGTCTCATAAACACTTGGGCTAGCATCCTCTCAGATAGCATTTTCATTGATTGCATGAGATTTAGATGCTGAAGAAGCTGCACAGTCGACATGTGTGCTCTCTGGTTTAGTGGAACTAGGGAGGAAAAGCCATTTTGTTGAACTTATCTTTTATATACAAACCAGGGGTCCAGAGAATAGCTTATTTGTACTGGGACAGCCTGTTGCCTCAGCTATGCCATTGTCATCTTATTAACCTGCATCTGTGGGTGCTGGCAAACCCCAACAAGCATCTTTTTTGCTGGGGAAGATTTGCCCTGAGCTAACATCTGTTGCCAATCTTCCTCTCTTTTTGCTTGAGGAAGATTAGCCCTGAGCTAACATATAGGCCAATCTTCCTCTATTTTGTATGTGGGTCACTGCCACAGCATGGCTGATAAGTGGTGTAGGTCCACGCCTGGGATCTGAACCTGTGAACCCAGGCTTCCGAAGCGGAGTCCACCGAACTTAACCACTACAGCACGGGGCTGGCCACATACAACAATTATCTTGAAAGCCTCTTTGGCCTCTGATGGGCTAACAGTGATAGAGAAAGGAGAGCAAGGCCCCAGAAAAATCTGTATCTGTGAGGCACATAAGGTAGATCAGCCTCTAGGCTTTGTAATTATATAAATGGGAAATCTTATGAAGTCACCAAATACATATCAATGAATTGATGTGATCTTTGTCATTGTGGCAGGGAATATCTCAAGAGTTAATAGAAGATCATGGCTGTCATTAACATCCTTTATGTCCTATGTTGTCACATGAACTCCTTGCTCTCCTTCTTCTTAAGACTTGCCGTGTGCCTTGGGCTGAATAGTCTCCTCTGACAACCCTTGCTCCATTCACTGCATAAATCCAATTAATCTTTTGGGATTTACCTCTCATTATCTCTTGTGCTTAGAGCAGCGCCTGCCATGTAATAGATACTTAATAACATTTATAGGATGAATTAAAGAAAATATTGGCCAAATCTTTTATCTCCCAGATCATCTTTATCAAAATGTCCCTTTTCTTTTGATCATACTAATTATGGTGCCCTGGTCCAAGGGAAATAAGAAAACCTTCCTCCTTAAAGTCTATGAGATGTGGAATAGTTTCTGGAATGTATCCAAAAGTTGCCTCCTTAGCTACACAGCAGAAAGGTCTGACTATTGCAGCTTTAGAAAAGAGTGTTTTCTCATCTAAATTGAGTGGGGCACCACTGAGTTCTACAACATGAAATTCAAGGGCTAGAGAAAGTATCCATTCTGTCTCCCTCTACCACCAGTTTTCCCAGTGGAGAAACAGGTTCAGAATGGAAAGGGTTTGGCCCAGGTTCCCAGGCAATCAGTGGAAGAGTTAGGATTAGAACTAGTTCCCAGGACAGCGCTCCTTCCTGCCCTACCCAGTCTCGAGCTCAAACTGCAAGATAGCAGGAACCCTGAAAGTAAAGGAGAAGTGATTTATGACACGTGTCAGTCTCACATAATGTAAAAAAAATAATGCTTTAAGGTATAACTTCAGTCTTGACATCCCTTTAAAAATATTTATTTTAATGGATATCTCCGAGGCCTTTCATGACATAGGCCACAGGGATTACCCTGGGCCAGAGCAATTGTCTGGCAGCTCTCAACATGCAGTCATGCAAAATCCTAAATGACATTGCCAATCTCTATGTGGTGTTTCACAGAGGACTACCTTGGACATTCAGCAACATCCCTGCCATATATCTTTGAAAGTTCTGGTCCTGAGAAGTTTGTCTTGGTAAATGTAAGCTCTGGTCGCAATCAAAATAAAAGGACCAGGGACATTTTCTGGATAGTAAGGGAACCCGTCATCTGATATTGAAAGTCAAAAAGGAAGTCACAGTGGAAATTCTCTTGGCTTCTGACTCCTGTTGGTGTGTGTGGGCTTCTCCAAAGGTGGGTGCCAACTGCATTCCCTGCCCAGTTCTGACATTGTGACCAGTGGCATGCATTGGTAAGGTGGTAGCTGGGTGCCACCTGTAGTGGGAAAGAGTTATCACAGAGCAGAAGGACACATCAGAACTGGACATGTCCATGGTGGAGTGTCCTCACTAGGGCCCAGGGGCAGTGGCTTCCTTACTGGCAGTTTCATCCCCATTTTGTAATGAGTTAGATGTGCTCATGTTGACTTGATCACTAAGACCTCTAGTGACACTGTCATAAGATGGCGGGAAAGATGTGGCAGATGCAGTTTCAGATTTGTCTGGGAGCACACAATTTTCGTTTGCCAAGAACGCAACAAAGCCTTCATCTGGGAGTGACACAGCCTCCTCCTCAGCCCTGGGCACACCCGGGGCATTGGAGATTGTCATGGAGCGGTGTAGCACATAGCTCCGATAGGCCTTTTGAATAACAGTGGCTGAAATGTCTTCTTGCTTCCATCGGAGGGTGGTTGCTATTGGTTCATAGGATGCTTTTGAAAGATTAGTTGCCATGAACTTCTCCTCCATATTTGCCTTCAGAGAATCCAACTCCCCAGATTCTCCCAGAACGTTCTTGGTAAAGGCAAAAAGGATGTCCAAACAGTGGATCTTATCCCCAGGGACCAAGGGCAGGTCCATCTGGATTAATATATTCCGATTGGGTTTTGGGATTCGCAGGGGGCCAGAGAGGGTGTCTGCAAAATCTGAGAGGGCAGAAAAGGTAATAAACTGGGTGGCCTCTGGGTCGAACTGCTCCCAAGTCTTATAGAACATGTCAAAGTCGTCCTCACTCAGGGGCTCAGTGCTCTCCTCTGTGGCCACATTGAAGTTCTCCAAGATCACTGCAATGTACATGTTGACAACGATGAGGAAGGAGATGATGAGGTAGGAGGTGAAGAAGAGGATGCCCATGGCTGGGCTCCCACAGTTCCCCTGGGAGCCATTGCTGTTGGGCAGATTTGGGTCGCAATAGGGGGGCCCCGTGTTGAGGATGGGGCTGAGGAGACCATCCCAGCCAGCTGACGTGGTGATCTGGAAGAGGCAGAGCATGCTGTTGGCAAAGGTCTGGAAGTTGAACATGTCATCAATGCCAGCCTCCCACTTGACATGGGGGAAGCTGGACATTCCAAAGATGGAGTAGATGAACATGACGAGGAAGAGCAGCAGGCCGATGTTGAAGAGGGCAGGCAGGGACATCATGAGGGCAAAGAGCAGCGTGCGGATTCCCTTGGCTGCTCGGATCAGCCTGAGGATGCGGCCAATTCGTGCCAGGCGGATGACTCGGAAGAGTGTTGGGGATAAGAAATTTCCAAGTGACGTAAGAATTGCAGAAAACATCAGGCCTTTCAAAGAAAGGGGAAATGATCTAATTAGTACTTCCAGCCGTGAGTCCTGACAAAGTTGGCCGTGATCACATTCGCTCATCCCTCATCTCTGCTCCGTATGGACCTCCACATGAGCATCTGAATTCAAGGACTCTGGACCCTCTGAACCTGGCACTGTGGTTGACCTAAAGTAGGGGCTCAGTGAATGTTTATTGTATAAATCCTCTCTCCCTCAAGCAAGCCTCATTCTTCCTACCATGTTCTTATCTTTCCCTTTACTTGGAATATCTTCTTAGTCAACCTCCATGGTCAAAACCTGATGTTCTACAGCCTAGCTCATCTGGAAGTGATTACACCATATTCCATATGTACACTGTCCTTTATCTGTTTCTATATATGACAACAGACCCTGCTCGTCCCTGAAAATTCAGCCTTTGGATCATGCCTGTTCCTCCACCCTGGTCCTGTGCTTTGTGAAGGCCAGGACCCCCTATGATTCATCTCTCTATCTCCTACTGCGAAGATTGACTCAGTTCCTGGCACATAGTCCTGTGGATAATTGTACAGAGCCTGGTTTTAATTATAAGGGGGCCTGAGGAGTTGGGCAACTTGCTGACAGCTAAAGCAAAATGGCTTTGAATGGCCAGCTGTCTGCATAATGGCTTTTATTTGTTTCTTTCATTTCCAGCTATATTTGAACTCTATGTTAGGACCTGGAGATGAGCTCGTTTAGGGTCAGTTACAGCCCCCCATCCCAACTATGAACGAGGTTGGAAAGATGAAGAATGTATATGACTTCCTACTTGATATCTAACTCGAAGATTTGTGGAGTGAGGTCTGGGGGATCTGTGAAGGCCTTGGGACCACCAAAGATTAGGCAAAGCCTTTGGGTAAGACAGGATTCAAAGCCTCTCCGGAAAAACGGTGAGGGCGTGGCAGCAAGCTCTCTCCTTGCTACAGTTCGCTTCACCTTCTTCCCCTACTTGCCTTTTGTCATATGAACATTGGTAGTCACAGTATTGTGTTGGAAGGAGGAAAGAAATGGGAGGACACTTTGGAAATAATTATAATTTTGGATTATAAAATCTTTACAAAAGTCCCTCTCAAAGTTCAGTTTAACTGGGACATTTTTTCATAGTGTGGGATACGTTATGTGTCTATATAATCTCCCAAGTTTCTGTCAGCCAACTGGTCTACATCTACTACAAGGGAGAATGAATCTTCATACTTGTGAACAGTATGTCTTGCTGGCGGGAAGGAAGAAATGGGGAGAGGGAGAGAGGGCAGAAGGAGGAACAGGTGGGTTCTTTCACTTGTTTTCTAGTTCTCTGTCTGAGTGATTTCTGCCCTGTGGATGGTGTTGCTGTGTGGGTTATAGGAACTGATAGTTAAGGTGTCCCCATTATAGAATTGAGTACTCTGAGTATATTTTATTCCTATAGTACTGATGTGGGAAGTCACATAAGAAAGCTCCCCTCTCTAACATAAAATCAAAATGGCCTTTAGAATCTCTCACTTTGGGAGGCAAACAAATAAACAAACAAACAAAATAAACCTCCTACAAAAAATAGCAGCAACAGAGAAATAAAACAAAACAAAAAACAAAAATAAATTTAAATCCCTCAAACAAACACAACCCAAGGCTGTGTTTCAGCAGCAGGGTAGGGAGACGGATTAAGTGTTGCCAAGTTGTATTTAGATGCTATTAGCTCTTCATGGTAAATCAATGGGTAATTAAATCTACAGCCATGCCCTGACATGAAGAGTGAGCAGGTCATGATATAATAGATCAAGGTAGATTTATAATGCAAGGTAGAGCTGGTGTGCTGCGATTTGGCCTTCATAGGGCCAAACTTCGGCTAAACCACAGGAAGGCCAGGGACAGTCTCCTGGTTGTTGCTGGGAGGCGGCTAGTTCATTAGAAGAACATTAGCCTGGTCTAAATTCAGCTCCGCCCTTTACAAACTCTATGTCCTCGCGTAACTTTCTTAATCTCAGAGGCTCAATTTTAAATGTATACAATGAAGATAGTAACACTCCTTCACAGGGTTGCTGTGAAGATCCATGGCGCCTAGCCCAGTGCTCAGAACTCAGCAAGCACTCAATTATGTCGGCTCCATTTCCCACTTTAGCCTCTGACTTTATTCGTTTTCTCTGAACTCCACTGACCTCAAAATACTGGGCTTGTCATTCAACACCACCCAGACTAGGCCATAACAGCACTGATCTCTTGGCGTTGATCCCTTGACTTTTCTATCGCTCATATTCCCTAAGTAGACAGTTATATAGAGATTTAATTCCAGACCCTTGACTTAAGAATCTCTTTTGAACAGTCTCCCCTTAGTCTTTTTTTAATCTGCTTTTTCTCCCCAAATCCTCCCAGTACATAGTTGCATATTTTAATTGTGGGTCCTTCTAGTCGTGGCATGTGGGATGCTGCCTCAGCATGGCCTGATGAGTGGTGCCATGTCCATGCTCAGGATCCGAACCGGTGAAATCCTGGGCCACCGATGTGGAGCGCAACAACTTAATCACTTCGCCATGGGGCCAGCCCCACCCCCTAGCCTTTCCTTACTCTTCTGGAAACCCATCTCCCTTTCCAGAAAGTATTTTATGGCTCACCTCACATCACATCAACCACTCTCTGCTTTGAAGACCACAAAGATAAGGCCCACTGGAAACTCCATCATTTTAGGTTCTCTGGAAGAGTGATTGTTCCCTATCAGCCCCCAAAGTTCTGGCAATGGCTGTTCACCCAGTAGGTGCCTGAAAACACTTTGTGACAGCATGAAATGGAACCTCTCCATTTCACTGAAAGGCCAGGGGCAATTTAAGTCTGCTGCTCCTAGAAGGCAGCAAATATGGGTCTCCTCTGGCATATAGCATGTGTTTTAAAAGTTTGTTGGTTGTCCCCTTGATTTTGCAAGAGCAGCCAAAACAACCCCAAACAGAGGCTGGGCTTCCCCACCATGTTTGATACCAACTTACTCCCAATGGAGAGGACTACAACAATGAAGTCAAACACATTCCAGCCATTGGTGAAGTAGTAATGCCTCAAGGCAAACATCTTCATGACACACTCGCCCGTGAAGACAGCCACAAAGAACTGGTTGATTTTGTTAAGGACTCTTGTCTTTTCTTCACTCTGCTCATCAGTCTCCACCATCATGGTGATCATGTTGAGGCAGATGAGGACCATGATGACAATGTCGAAAGTTTGTCTGGTCACGATGTCAAAGACGAAGCCCTGGTACTTGTTCTGAGAAAACAAGAGATGGTACATCAGGACCTTTCGACCAACATAAACCAGGCATCTGAAGGGGCTGTGTTGTTCTCCATAGATGGGTTTTTTTTTTTTTTTTTTAATGTTTGTGACTGTGTATTTATATATACACATATATTTTATTTTTACTAATCACCTATAAAGTTTAAGTTAGTCTGTTTAAAAATATAATTACCTTCTGTTAAAAAATGTTATAGGTGATATTTGCACAGTCTTGAAGTGGGAAGGCTTACTTGGGAAAGTATAAAGGGAGGGAGAAAATAGCCCATTGTAGCGAGAAGGAAAAGAGCATAAACTGAGCATGTGACTACTGATAATTTGTTGTTGCTGTGTCATAAAATGCATGGCAACAAATGGTAAGAGATAAAGCTGGAGATTGCCTAGGTGGTAGGTTAGAAGCACACTACCATCCGATACATAGCAGTTTTGGAGGAATATTCTTCATTGATCCAATCACATAGTCACTGAGCAAACATAGATTGAGGTCTTATTCTCTGCTGGGCACTGCTTGTGGTGTTTTGGTCGCATGGCCAACACAATCCTCACATAGAGCTTATTTTTCTAGTTCCAGTTTGCTTTACGAAAATGTTTTTTTTTTTTGGGGGGGGGGAGAAAAAGCAGAAAAAAAAAAGATTGGCAACAGTTGTTAGCTCAGGTGCCAATCTTTTTTTTTTTTTATTGAGTTATTGATAGGTTACAATCTTGTGAAATTTCAATTGTACATTAATGTTTGTCAGTCATGTTGTAGGTGCACCACTTCACCCTTTGTGCCCACCCCCCACCCCACCTTTCCCCTGGTGTCCACTAAACTGTTCTTGGTCCATAGTTTTAAATTCCTCATATGAGTGGAGTCATATACAGATTATCTTTCTCTCGCTGGCTTATTTCACTTAACATAATTTTCTCAAGGTCCATCCATGTTATTGTTATTGCAAATGGAATGATTTTGTTCTGTTTTGCAGCTGAGTAGTATTCCATTGTATATATGTACCACATCATAGATGGGTTTTTAAAGTCTGAATCTTTTGTCTCCCTCACACCATACTTCACATCCAAACAGAAGCCAAGTCCTGTTCTTAGCCCTTCCAAAATCTCACTCTTAGTTGATTCTACCTCATTGCCTCAATTTAAGTCCTCATTACCTCTCCTGGTCCCATGAAGTCACCAGGCACTTTGTCCTTGGCCATGCTCTACCTTCCATTTGCAATGCCCTTCTAGTCTCCTATCTTGGCTATCTAAATCCCAACAGTCTTGAGTGAGCCATCTCTCTTAAGTCCCACTTCCTCCAGAGAATTTTCCTTAATCACATCATACCACATTGTTCCATCCTTTCTTTGGGCTCCCACAGCCTTTACAGTCAGTCTTGAGTTCTAGCGTTTCAGGTATACTTCCTGTCTTCTCTATTAGACAATGAGCTCTTTGAGGATGGGGCCATGTCTTATTTAACTTTGTGTTCCTGTAGTGCCCTGCATATAGCAAGAGTTCAAGAACTGCTTGCAAAATTATTGACTCGAGGGTAAAGTTAAGTGTTATGGTACAACTTAGTCTTGCAAATGTTTTCTTTATGCCTGGGGCTGTGCAGATGTCAAAACAAATGCAGGTACACGGCATGGGGTCAAGTCTTGGTTGTTTGCATCCTTGGAGGGAGGCAGAGTGGTCTGGATAACCAAGAGATCATTTCTACCTATCTATTTTTATAACAGATTTTTTAAAAAACTGTTTTTAAAAAAGTTCCTAGTATGGCCCTGTAGTCTTTCCTGTGCTGTTACCATCTTACTGTTCTGTGAGTACTTGATCCCAACCCCATTCTCCACCCCTCACCTTCTCCCAAACCCTTCTCCTGACCTCTTTGGCACTCACTCTCCTTGATCTGCGAGTATCTCTTCCTTCTCAATGGCTGCTCATTCTTCCCCACCCGACCCATGTACCCCAGGCATATGGGGCAGGCCTGAGGTCCTTCTTGTTTCCCCTTGTCACTTCCAGACCTTTGCTCCTCCTGTGTCTTGTAAAACCCTTCCTCCTTTGAAGCTTGTGTCATCTAGCTAGCCTACCTCCACCTCCTCTTCATGCTGCCACTTACCAACATTCCGGCCCCTTTGCTTCATGACTAGTGAGTGAAGCTCTTAGCCACACTTGGCCACTCTTGGCTATTATCCCTCACGTCCTTAGCTAAATCTCTAATGACATAGTTTTTCCTAACTTGAAGAAAAGTCTTCCTGAAGTTCACATCTCCCTCCAGCTACCACCCTACTTCTCTCTTCACTTTCACCGCGAAATTTGTTAAAAGAGTTGTGTGTCATCATTGTTTCCCATTCCCTCTCTAACCCACAACAGCATAGCTTTTGTCCCCATCCTGCCAGTAAAATGGTTTTGGTTAAGGTCACTGATGACCTCTGTAGTGCTAACCTGAAGGACACTTGTTGACATTGCTTACCACCCCCCCCCCACTTTGAAACTCTTTTCTTGGTTCCCCTCATGCCTTACTTTCTTTTTTTCTCTCTTTCCTTTCTGGCTTCTCTTTTTTGCATCTTCTTTACCCAACTTTTAGGTGTTAGAGCTCCTCAAGGCTCAGTCCCAGGCACACTTTGCTTTTCACCCCATTCTTTCTCTCTTGGCAATGTCTCAAGCCTGTGAATTAATATGTGTGTGATTTTTGCTAATTATTTTCCTGTGTCAATGGACTGTAATCTTTGTGAGGGTAGGAACTTTCTCCATCTTGCTCACTGCTCTATCCCCATTGTCTGCATATTGCCTGACACACAATAAATGCTCAATACATAGAAGGATGAATGGATGACAGAATGGACAGCTCTGTTATCCACACCTCAAATACAATTATAAGGCCACCCTACTAGATTTGATTAAATTTAATTCTGTACAACAGGCAGTCACTGAATGTGTACTATGTGCAGGGCTCTGCATGAGTAGCTATGAGGGGGAAGAGAGGAACCTGTCATGAGTTTTACCATGGAGCTCCCAGGAGCTGCAAAGCAGGCAGAGGGAAGAAGGGCTGTGACAGAGGCTGGTTCCTGCTGTCTGCTTCATGATGGGGATGTGTTGCTACCCTGTGGGGTTAGAGCAAAGAATCAACCCCAAGTGGGTCTGGCTCCAGGTATAACTGCTGGCTCACATCTTTTCTGGGGTTGGAGGGGGATTGCTGGATCACTAATAGCTTTCATTTCATCACTGAAAACGGTGAAAAAATATAGGCCCATTCGTGGCCACATGACTTCTAATTAAACAGATCAGGCAACAACATTGCTAAGCATCTGGGTGTCAGATTTGCCCTGGATATTAGGATGATGGGGGTGGAGCAGCTTGCTGGCTGCTCTTGGTTTAGCCTGTGGGCAGGGATCACTCCTTTGCAACCCTCGGTGCTCTCATAGATGATGAAGTGGGTGACTGATGATGTGACATTCTGGAGCCTATTATTTTCCTATAAAGTGGAGTATGTGAAACGTCCTTTTAGTGATTTCAATAGCAGGGAATGTTATAGAATAAAATTTACCAGTCTTGTGGAAGCTGTAGTCTTTGCTATGGATGAAGCATAATATTTAGAACTTGGGCTTCGCTAGTGGCGAGAGGTAGTATGTATGTGCTACACATGCATGTCCCTATGTTGACCCAGGTTGGTCCTGCCATGAAATGGCACCCACGCACCTGTGGGGCAGAACTCCTGTGCCAATGCTCTGCTTATCTGACTAGCTTGACCTGTTGGGACTCCTGTTGGGATGAAGATGAGCATTCCAGTGCCAATAATCTGGTGAAAAGGAAGCTGGATCTGGGAAGGTGGGTCTTAGGTGGAGGAGGGAATTTCTCGTTTTCCTTGGGTTTCTTTCTTGGCTCTGGACTTTAGGGAGGGCAGATGACCAGGCTTGTGCCACTGTGCTGTGTGTGTCAAGATGTTGCCTGCTGTATGGATGCTGGCCAGGAGCTGTGATGGGCCAAGGCCTGTGGGCTCTGGAGGGCAGCCATATGCAGTTGCTGCTTGGGCCCTGCTCTGCTAGTTTCTCTTTTGGCATCCTTAAGATTTCAAAGTTTTGTTTAAATGTTCCAGCCTTGCCTCAGCTATGCTAAGGAGAGAGTGTTTGCCATGCTTGGACCTGAATATTAAGGAAAGAGCCATGTTCCTCCCCCAAAGCTAGTATACACCCCTACCATCATGAAGGATGGTGAATTTTAGGAACACAGTTCGGCTATGAGGCCTTTCTTCTCTTATCCATATGGAGGACCTCCACCAGTGCCAAGGTGGGAGGATCTTGGTTATGGCTTAGCTAGAAGAAATGGTGATTTTGTTGTACATCTTCCTGCCCAACCATTGAATTCCACTCCTATTGCAGTGCCTGGAATTTCAACATTAGGTTCCTACCTTTATATTAAGATAGTGTCCTCTCCAGGGTCCCTTTTTGAAATGCAGCCCACCCTGTCCCAGGGAAATTGCCCTCTTTGAGAGGAGGAAGCTATAGTGGCCTGTGGGATTGGTTGATGAGGAGGGGAAAAGCTGAGGCATTATAGAGAGATTGAGAGTGGGTTAGGAAAGGTACCAAAAACTGTCATGATTTTGCCAAGGTTGCCCCTTACACAGAACTCCTCGGTGTCTAGTTCAAATGTGGATTCAACATCAGTCCAGCAACCGGTAAAGGTCAACATGCACTCAGCTGCTGGTTTCTCAGGATCCTCCTTCCTTTGCCCCTGACTTGACTCTGTTTGGCTGAGCTCAGCCTTTCACCTACATCTTTTAATTTTGAGCCTATTCTTGCCCATTGGACTGGCTGGCAGAGCGGTACTCAATGAACATTAAGAACTTTCCCTCAGGCTCACCTAAGCCCAGTTATCTTTATCTCCTGGGGGATTTGGGAGGACCCTCTGCCCCTGCAGTGGTCTGAACGTCCTATCACTCCCTATTGTAACAGTTCTTTTTTTTTTTTTTTAAAGATTTTATTTTTTTCCTTTTTCTCCCCAAAGCCCCCCGGTACAAAGTTGTATATTCTTCGTTGTGGGTCCTTCTAGTTGTGGCATGTGGGACGCTGCCTCAGCGTGGTTTGATGAGCAGTGCCATGTCCCCGCCCAGGATTCGAACCAACGAAACTCTGGGCCTCCTGCAGCGGAGCGCGTGAACTTAACCACTCGGCCACGGGGCCAGCCCCACCTATTGTAACAGTTCTTATCAGAATTAAGAATAGTAATAAATTCATGACTCCGGTTTCCAAGTAAGGTATATCAAAGTTTATAACATTTTTTTTCTCTTGTAAATGTTTCAAGATTCTGTGCTCATGAAGTTTTTAGTGACTTATGCAAACCTCATGTCTTGATTTAGAAATCCTAATGCCTTGGCCAACAGAATGAAAGTCTCCATAATCTGTTCCTTTGTTGAAGGTCCTTAGGCTTTGCCCTTGCGTGGGGAAAGGCTAATGGGATTGTGCCATGGGCAGTACCTGTAGTTTCTTCATAAATGCTGCATCTTAACCACAGAAAGGTTATGTAAAGGGACAAGATGCCAATTCCATTCACTGGAGTGGATGGCTCAGAAATTCTCTTAAGAGGTTCAGTTGTATGTTTCTGACTTAGCAATACTCCCACTCACAAACCTGTTCATCCACTCCCAACAGGGGCCAACCAGAGGTTGTTTTCCATCTTCTGGCAGAGGGCTGAGAAGAACTTAGGTGATATTGTGTATGGTTTGGGTGCTGCATTTAATGGGGGGAATAAAAGGGCATGTCTCTTAGGGTCTTTGAGAATAAAGTGGAGTATGGCACTAGGTTTTGGTTAATCTTTAAACACTAGAGTGGGATAATTTTTGGTTCCTGTTGTGCAACCTGGCCGTGACCAAGAATGGTCCACAGATCCCAGGGGTTTTGGGTTTTGGCCATTTCCTCTGTCTACCTGTAGGCATGAGTTGGAATGTAGGGTGAAGCTAGAGATCCATTGCAACCTAGATCATGATGTGTAACCACACAAATGTTTCATCTCAGGGCTCTAACCACCCTTACTATCATTTAGCCTCATTTGCTCCCAATCCTATGCTTGAACCCTAAACCTGTTGGGGAACTCAGTACTTCCCTAAGCAGGTCTATGTGGAGCACCTGTAGGAGCTATGTTCACTGCAGAAGATCAGAGTTGCTTCTTGTAGACTTCTCATTCCCCATGCCTGGGAACTCTCATTACCTCATCCCCAAATTCAACCTAGATCTCCTCCTCCAGAGAGGGCACTGGCCAGACCCCCACCCAGCACAGATATAGGCTGGTAGGTTTGATTTCCAGACACACTTTGCTAGAGGGAAGCTCTGGGGCTCACCAGGGGCCGTGGGATGGGCTTCTGTGGTTTCTTGGAGCCCAGCTTCTTCATGGCGTTGTAGTACTTCTTTTGCTCCTCTGTCATGAAGATGTCCTGACCCCCTAAGTGCAGGAAAGGGTAACACACACTCCTGTTATTAAAGCAACAAGAACCCCCAGGGATACCAAAATCAGAGCATGCTGCAGGAGAAGGACATCTCAACCTTTCCCCTCTCTGCAGAAAGACATGCTAAGGCCAGGATCAAGCAGTGTCCTGCCCGGGTGCTACAACTGGTGACAGAGCAGTTGAGACTGAGCCCCAGCTCTGACTCCCTGCCGGGGTCTCTGGAACAAAGCCTGTTTCTCTTCTCTAGGAACCCAGCAATGCTGCCTGGACAGAGGGTGGAGAGGGTTTGGGAACAGAACCCAAGGAGAAGGTACATATCAGTCTAAAATTTGAGCCTTGAATCCAGCCTGCTGGTGACAGTCAAATCCATTGGGTTTCTAGAATCATAGTCCCTGCCAGGAGCAAAAGCTTCCCTCAGGGCCTCCTGGAGCAAAGACCCTGGGATCCAGCCCTTTGAGCCCTTTCTGGAGAAGAGGAGCTGGGGACAGTTATTGCCTTATCCAAGGGTCCTTGGAGAATCTGTGATTGGTTCCCTTAAGGCCCTGCCAGTTGCACTGCCCTCTGCTGTTACAGTGCCAGAAATTCCACCAGTGAAGATGTCTTCCTCCCTTAGGATTAAGTTTTCTTTAAGAACCCTTTGGACTTTCTTCATTCAACCCCTCACTTTTCACTTGCTGACATATATGAAAGCCTCCCATTTCAGTAGCATGTTTGTGTAAATTAGTCATTGCAAATGCTGGGGAAATGGGCTGAGATCTGTGGCATTAGGGAGGAGATTTCAGAAAATTCATGGACACAGAGGACTTCCTGGAGGAACATCTTGGTGAGGATGGGGGCAGGGCCAGGGACAGGGGCAGAGTGCTGGCAAGCGCTAGGTGGGCCACACTGACAATTCTGGGAAAAGAGTCAGCAAATACAGTTTCTGACCCCAGCTTGATCACTGGTTTGTCTCACTCTATCACTTAACATGGCCAGCTCCCTGTCTAGGCCTCGGTTTAGACATCTGTAAAATGGGAGAAAGAATTGCTTGAATGATCTCGAAGCCCTCTAGGGTACTGATGACACTGGTCAGCACTTCACAGCTGTCTCACTGAGCCCTTCAGTGAGGGCTCCCACAGCCCTGTCCTGCCCTTCTCATGCCCAGGACCCCGGCTGAGGACTTCCTGCAGGTGGGGTGCCCATCCTATTAGATATTTATTCTCAATTATAAAAGTAACTAACAGTTCTCCTCTAGTGCCTCCTGTGTGCCCAGCCCTAAAACTAGGTGCTTCTTTTTCTTTAAAAAAAAAAGATTGACCCTAAGCTAACATCTGTTGCCAATCTTTTTTTCTTTTCTTTTCTTCTTCTCTCTAAGCACTCCAGTACATAGTTGTATATTCTAGTTGTAGGTCCTTTCTAGTTCCACTGTGTGGGATGCCGCCTCAGCATGGCTTGATGAGCGGTGCTGGGTCTGTGCCCAGGATCTGAACCCACGAAACCCTGGGCCGCCCAAGCAGAGCACGTGAACTTAACCAGTTGACCACGGGGCTGGCCCCAACTAGATGTTTCTTACACAGGGTTTTATTTACCTCTCACCAGAACCCTGTGAGTGGGTATTATTAACTCCATTGAATGGATGAGAAAACTGAGGCTCAGAGAGATTTAAGAAATTGTCAGCGTCACCCATCCAGCAAGTAGTTCAGTGGGGAATGCAAGCCCAGGCTTGTATGATGCCGAGGCCATTGCTGGGCTCTCAATGCTGGGTTATGTGACTTGCCAACGTGACCTCTTTTTTCCTGGATCTTGGTTTATACAAGTCTAAAATGGTGCCCTATGTACCTCAGAGGAATGGAGGGTATTAAGTGAAAGGATCTCATGAAAGCATTTTACACTTTTAATGCCCTTGTATTTTAATATAAATGAGAGAGATTATCTGGGATTGGGTTCCTATTCATTAGAGTCAGCACCCATAGAGGCAAGGGTCTTCCTTCCCATCCCAAAGAGGGTTGGGACACTGCCAACACTGGGGCTCTGGCCCTTCCTGAGGTGTCCTGATTCAGTGCTCTGGGGATGAGGGACCCAGACAGAGGCAGCAAGTGCTGGAGCCCTTTCTTTCTCTATTACTATTTCCCAAAGAGTTACCTGGGACACACCCAACACTCCTGGCTCCAGCTGGGAAGACCGTGGCACTCTGGGAAAGAGGATGAGGACCCCAGGTGGGGCTCAGGGGCATTCCTGATACAGAGAAACGCAACTCTTCCAGCAGCAGCCCTGGACACTAGACAGGGGTGAGGGCTGCAACCAGGGGACAAAGGTCTGTGTTGGTGTTAAAGGCCAAAATTGGGCTCCCAGTCAGGCATGATGGGCTCTAAGTAGGGCTGGCTTTAGTCTTGAGGCCAGGGGACAGGAAGTATAAGATTTGCCACTACTGCAGAAACGTCCCAGCCCCACTTATCTTTTTTTTTTGTTGATTGAAGTTGTCAATTATGACCCCAACGAAGAGATTGAGGGTGAAGAAGCCGCCGAAGATGATGAAGATGACGAAGTACAAGTACATGTACACATTGTCCTCCCACTTGGGCTGCAGGTTCTCCTGTGGCCGGACAAGGTGGGGCGTGGGGAAGACAGGTGTCTTAGTTTGGGTTCACACCAAAAGCCAACACCAAGACAAGGACCTGGGTGCAGGGGGTTTATTTGGGAGGTGATCTCAGGAAGCAGGAGTGAGGGAAGGGAGGGCAAGCAGGAGCAGCAGAAAGCCAGTGAAGAGGGTGTTGTCAAGCAGGCCATTTTCATGGGCAACTGGCTCTCTATCCTGTTGGGGCCCTCTAAAGAACTGTGTAGAACACAACTCAGAATTGTACCACTGAGGGACAGGGAAGCTGGAGTATTTATCTACAGACTCTCAAAACTTTTCTATGAGGATTGCCCCGGGGGACATTAAATTCCCCGCCCTTGAGGGAGGGGCTGCTGAGCCAGCTCTGAACCACTGAAGAAAGTCAAGTCTCACATGTAGAATCAGAAATGCAGCACACGAGTGAACTCAGAGGTGGGCTGAGGGAATATGGGGCAGGTCATACACAGTGTCTGCCACAGAGGGAATACGTCTTTCCCTAACAGCGTCCCTCTTTTCCACCTGGCTGCCACGATAGTATCTGAAATGCCATCTTGTTCCTTCTGATGCTACTTTGTTCTTGCTACTGCCCCTACTCCTGCTTCTGCCCAGGGAGTGCCCTTACACACAGTCCTTTAGAAGTTATCCACTACTTTCCTCATTGGTGAGCAGAGGAAGATCTTAAGAAGCCTGGGGAGTGTGCATGGAAAGGGAACAGGCTAGGTTGGCTAAATATCCAACAGAGGGCCAGCTGGACCCTGCTCCAGGAAAGGATAGTGCCAGGCTGCTGGGTGATCACCGCTTGTGGTACCAAGGCACCTTCACTCCATTTCAAATAGACTGGCATGGGCATGTCACATGGAGGGGAAGGCCGTAGGCATGGCGGGCTGAGACTCACCTCCCGGGAATCAACAGCTGCATACATGATGTCCATCCAGCCTTTAAAGGTTGCCTGGAAACAAGGAGCAGAGGCCATTCAGTGTCTTCCCATTTGTCTATACTGGAATCTGTTTTGATTCACTTATTTGTTTTGCTCATAGAGTATCAGCCCCCCTGGAGCCAGTTCTGACATGTCTCTGTATCTCCCAGGGCTGAGCACGGTGCCGGGCATACCATAGCTACTCAGGGATTATTTTTTGAATGAATGCATGAACAAATGGTGGAATGCAGGAACTTGTGGGTAACTGCAATGACAAATGTATAAGCAATTGCATCAACACTTCAATGAATGGAGGACTGAATGACCAAGTGGATGAAGACAGGGGATAAATGAATGAATGGAAGTGTGAATGTGTTTGACTGTCATCATCACCAGTATTATCTATCATTACAATAGATCTGGAACATACTTTATTATCCTTTGGGAGATGATCTGCAGCAGAAGACTGAACATGTGGCTATACTATGTCTATTTTGTACAGCAGTGAATTCTAAGCCATCACCTGCTACAATCCCATGGCAGGCCCATTCTTTTATTCTATTCTGTTAGCCCACATTGGTCTAAGTGCACCACTGTGAGATCACATTCATTGGTAAGACCCTCTGGCCTCACAGTGTAGTCTGTAGGAATAGGAAATGACCTCAACTCACACTGAGTGCTACCCTTTTCAGTCTTTACAAAGCATCTCTGGGAGACCCCAGACACTCCATGTTATTGAGCACCCAAAGAAAGAGATGGTTGATCTCAGGACTCACCACCTGCAGAAGTGCAAGGTAACCCATTGCAACATTATCAAAGTTGACCTTCACATTGACCCAAAAGAAGTTGCCGGTGTAGTTTTGACGTTCACAGTCAGATTTGTTATTCACGATAGACAAAGGCACAAGAGAAAATTCTTCATTGGTGGTGTTGATGCACTTCTTAAACTTCCCTGCAAAGAGGTTCACGCCCATGATGCTGAAGATGAGCCAGAAGATGAGGCAGACGAGGAGGACGTTCATGATGGATGGGATGGCGCCCAGCAGGGCATCCACCACCACCTGGGGGGAGATGCAAAAGGACCTGGAACCCCACAAATGCCCCACCCCTCCTTGCTGGATCCCACTTCTTTCTACACTCAATCAGGCTGCTTCATGAGCCAGTGGCCTTTGGAAGCAAGAGAAGTAGGTTAATTAGTGCAATAATTCAGACTCAGAAAACTGAAAGACAATGGGCAGCTGAAGATCGGTTTATACCTTCTCTCTAAATTTCATTCAGGGCAGGTTTCTGTGACTTTCCTCAGGACTGAGGAGATGGATGAATTTACAAGTACACACATGCTCATTTAGAAGTGTGAGTATGTATGCTGTGCTTGCACATACAGAATTTTAGAACCCTGCTTTATTTTCCTTAAATACAACACACAAAATATAGTTCACAGCAAGCTTTGGTCAAGAATCAGTGAAAACTTAAATCCACATTCACAAACGTGCTTATTTGTAAATGAGCAACATGGAGATAAAATAAATATCAAACTATTTCAATCATAAGCTCCTACCGTTTGTAAAGGTACACGTTAATTTTAAAAGCCCACGTTTGTTTTTTGAAGACATGATGTCTTTGAGTCAATGGTGGAGGAAGAAAGCAAAACCTCACTTTCTGTACCAGGAGACTTCTGTAATTATGGGGCGGGGGAGGAATTAGTAGTCTCTCATCCCCCCATAAGACAAGTTCCAGGCTTGTGAGCATTCCATCCTGAGGAAGACAGTGAGGGCAAGGTGAGGCTGATATCGATGGATGAGGAAGGGATGGATGAAAGGGAAAAATCCATAGGACCCAATGACTGCGTTAGCTTGGGGAGAAGATGCATTTCAGTCGTTGATGTCTGAGGTGCTGAGCTGATGATGTTACTACATTTAAATGGAGAGTCAGAAGAAAGGCTCATTTGTCATGGAAGGATGAAGAACTTGGGATGTTCCAGATATTTTGGCAATAAAGACAAGAGGCAGGGTGGGGAGATTGAGGTAAGAGATGCTTGTGGAGCCATGAAGCAGGATCACTTCACCGAAGCAGGAGAGAGAGAGGTCTGAGCCCTGGTAGATGTGATAGTTGAGGTGAGAAGGGAAGAGGGCCTCACAAGGGGAGTAGAACGAGAACTAGGAGAGTGAGGACACTGCAGCACCACCAGTGTCTGGGCAGGAAGTGAGGACCCAAGAGCCAAACTGTGGGGTTGGGGCCCAAGCTCATGATCAGTGGTGTGGAGGGTGTAACAGGGAGAGGGGTACCAAATGCTGCAGACCAGAGTGGTTTAGAGATAGGGCTTACCCGCATGCCTTCAAATCGAGACAGAGCACGCAGTGGCCGCAGGGCACGGAGGGTCCGAAGGGCTTTGATGGATGCCATATCGGAATACTGCAGGATCTTCGCTATAAGGCTTGTCAGTGAGATCTGAGTGCAGGCAGAGAGCAAAAGCATTACTCTAGGGTCCCGGAAAGGTGGTCCTGGTGAAAGGACACAGGAAATCCCTCCCACCCCCTACTCTGTCTAAGCCCTTGTCTTGGCTCCCACCTTATTCTGAATTCCTATGAGAGGTCTAGAGAGAATCAAATCCCTTCTCTTCTATTAAAGATTTAATTCATCACTTATCTGAACCTCCAGGCGAGAAAAACTCAGTCTCCCACATTGCCAGCCCCTGGTATGTAGGTGGTCAAGCTCACAGTGTGTTAAATCAAGCTTCCCTTTCCCCTCAAGGGCACCAGCCAGCCCCAACGGCCTTGAAACTTTGACTTTCAGAGACTTGGAGAGATGATGCTCCCTCATGGAGGTTATGCTGAAAGTCTTTTTTGAGGAATATAACGTGAGTCTCAATTGCATGTCCTCAGAAAAGTGGGGTGGAAAGAGTCCTGGCCTGGGTGGGGTCTAGTTCCCTCTCAACCCCTGATTTTTTGTGACCTTGGGTCAGTGCCTTGTAGTCCAGGTTGCACTTTCACCCTTTGTAAAATGAGAGTCAGACCAAGAGAATTCCAAGGTCCTTACAGCTCTGCAGTTCTTCAGTGAGAGGGACTGGCATGGGCCCATGAGATCCAGCTTTGACAGAAAGCTGAGATATAGCGACTGAGTTGTGAGTCCCTGTTGCTCTGTTGGTTTTTCACTTTTTTAAAATGTTGGACCAAGGACTGAAATGGATACAAACTGATGGAAGAAGGGTCACACCTTCCGGGAACTTTGCAGGTGGCAGGGAGATACCATATGCACAGGCTTGAGCTTGCCAGAGACTGTGACCCTATCCTGTGAGACCCCAACTGCACCATGACTGGTGGGCTGAATTCAGGCTTAGCTTATCCGGGCAGCTAGGTAGAGATGTACACCAGAACTTCTGAAAGGGAGGGGTTTACACTTGGGTGCAAGAGCCTCAAACAATGCCTGTTCTCTAAATGGGTAGTGTATTCTACCATGACAAAGAACTGGAATGGAAAGGACCCCCCTTCCTCCATCCATGCAAGGCTCTAGACACCAGTAGGTGTCTGGCTGACTGAAGGCAGGGAGATTTGGGGCCAGTTCCCTCCTGAACACTATTCAGTCTTTTTCTCTGTCCACTGGGAAGGCTGCCTCATGTGCAAAATCTGCAGTTGGGACAGTCAGGAGCTGGCGCCTCTCCATCAAAGCCCTCCCACCCAAGCCCAGCTCCGCTCCCACTGCTCAGGCCACTAGCTGCCCAACTGGTCTCTAGGCCTCAGTAGTGCATCCATCCGACTGCAAATTTGATTACAATCGTGTCTCTCTCTTACTCCTAACCTTCTCTAGTGCTTTATCATCCTCAGGATAAGCTCCAGACTCTTTAGCCTGTATTATATGGCCACAGCCTGCATTTCCAGTCATATTTCACCCATATGTTCTACCCAAATCAAACTGTTCCTTAAATGTGTCTGTGTCTTTGCCTTTGCTCAGGGTCATCTTTTAATTAAGATTGGCCTCCTCCAGTCCTCTTTGCATCTCACTACTCTTGCTCATTGTATGCCCTATGTCTAATGCCACGTCCTATAGAGGAATGAAAGCAGAGTCATGTCTCTGTGTCCTTAAGACACTACTTATTTCCAGCAGTGCTCACCACATCTCCCCTTATAATATGTTTATTTCTCTCTGTGTGTCTTACCTGCCGGAAGATTAAAGTGTAAACTCCTGGAGATAGGGACAATTTATTTTGTGGCTTCTATCTCTCCCAGAGCACATCATAAGATAATTTATATTCAGTAGTTATAAGTAAACATTTGATAAACTGAAGAAAAGATAGAAGCATGTTGGGTGGATGGAAGGAAGGAAAGAAAGAAGGAAGAACATCTGGATGCAAGGTTGAAGGACGGTTGGATAGAAGAGTGGATTAAAGAATACAAAGATGGATAGACTAGATAGTTGAAAGGAAGGATGAAAGAAAGAAAGCAAAGAAGAAAGGATAAAATATGGAAGCATGGAATAGTGGATGGGTGAGGGAAGGATGGATGGCTGTATAAAATGGCTGATGGATGAATGGAAAGATAGAGTTGGATGGACAGATGAATGGAAGAGATTAGAGAATGAATGGAAAGTTGATTGGATGGATGACTGGATTGATGGATGAATGGAAGGAAAATGGATGAATGGACAGATGAGTGGAAGAAATGAAGGATAGATGAACAGGTTAAAGGAAAAACAGAAAGATGGAAGAATGAGTGGATAGAAGAATGCTTGGATGGAAGGTGCATGAATGAGTGAATAGAAGGTTTGACAACTGAATAGTTAGACAGAAGGATGAATCAAAAGATAGAAAGATAGAAGGGTCAAGGACCAGTTGATAAATGGACAGAAGGAAGGTGAGGCTGAATGTATGGGTAGAAGGGAAGAAGGAAAGAAGAATGAGAACGGATGGATGGAAGAGGATTGACAGAGAGGATAAATGGAAGAAGTAAAGATGAATGGATGTTTGGAAGGAAGGAAAAAGGAAGGGTGAATGGTTAGATGATAGGAGGAGGAATGTATGGAAGGAAGGATGGATGGTCAGAGGAAAGAATTAGTAGGAGGATGGATGGAATGAGTGAGTGCCCATTTAAGGTGATCAGGACTGAACCTAGTGAGACCTACGTAGATAGTAGTGACTGTGCCCGCCAGAGAGGTCGGTAGCCAGATTATAACATTTTCCCTTCATTTATGAATATGATATATGCACAAAATTATCACCTGTGACTCAGATTTCAGGCCTCACAGTTAATCCCTGTGGTGCAGTGGCCTGTTGCTGCTAGCACGTTGGTATCAGGAAAGAAGAGAATCGAGTGCACAGACCTGTTGTGGAGGACCTGCCAACACGGGAGATGGACAGAATGTCCTGTACTGGACCCATCTAGCTTCAGGGGACAAGCACCAAATACAGACACATCTTCTGACACCTCTGATGTGTAGCTTTGGTGCTGGTGGCTGCTGGAGTGTGCGAGGCGGAGACAAACACAGCATGTGCCTCCCCCTGCCTGCAGGGACCCTCAACTGTACAGCAGTGAACAAATAACTCAGGCAGCCATCTTGCAAAGCCAAGAGGGCAAAGGCCTGGACAGAGATAGAGGGTAGTGGTTAAGATGAGGGGGAGATCACTCCTGGCTTTTAGGGGCTAGGAATGCTCCTAGGAGACTTTATGGAGAGGGTTTCCTCACAGCTTTAAGGAATCACAAGTCTAATGTGCAGGAGGCACTGGGTAAACCTCTTCATGGACAAGCTGGTGGCCACAGGTCAGGGTGGGTCCGAACACACGAGCTTCAGGTCATCACCTTTCCAAAGGACCCTCTGTCCATGTTAGTACCACTGGGGAGAAGCCAGCCGTGTAAGGTCAGTGGTTCTCAATCTTGGCTGCACATTGGACATACCCCTGAGCTTTTACAGAATACTAATGCCTGGACTCCACTCAGGACCAGTCATATCTGAATCTCTGGGAATAGTAGTGTTTGTTCCTTGTATTTTTAAGAGCTCCCCAGGTGAATCCACAGTGCAGCCAGGGCTGAGGACCAGCGAGTCAGCAGGTGGGCAGATTCTCTGTGCTCTGCCATCCTCAGCTCCCTTAGGTCCAAAAGCACCGTGAGTGGAAGCAAGGTCATAAGACCATTGAAAGCCTCAGGTGGCATCTTGCTTTGGATGTAAATACAGAGGGCAGTAAGTAGTCTTTCTGGCTGGAGACCTAGGAACTTGGGACTCCCCCAAGGGTCATCATTATGTCAGAATCATGTACTGCTCGCATCTTACCACTCACAGGTGTGCAGGGCTAGTCTCAGACTCCTTGCTAAGTGCTCAAGACTTTTCTTTGGAGTAGCCCTTAAGGACCAGGCCTCCAAGCTCCCTGTGCACTAGCTGCAGCCATCAGTCAGAGGTGAGGATCCCAAACCCCACGTGTGCCCACTGAGCCACTCACGTTCACAATGAGGAAGTCCAGCCAACACCAGGCATTGGTGAAGTAATTTTTGAAGCCATAGGCCACCCACTTGAGCAGCATCTCAAACACAAAGATAAATGTGAACACCCTGTCCGTGTACTCCAGCATGGCCTTCACCGTGGGCTTCTGGTCAAGGTAATAGTCTTCAAAGGCCTGAAAGGAAGGAAGCGGGATGGCAGGCTGCCTGGACCCACAGCTTTGGGGCTCAGGGACAGGGAAGGATCCAGCCAGCCCTGCCCTCCGCCCCTGGGAGGGCTTTGGTAACCAGCTAGCTTGTATCACGTTGTTTTTTCTGCTCTGGGGACGGAAGGTGTGAGAGTGAGGAGGCACTGTGAGATACAAACCATGACTGCCCCAGAGCCCACGGGGACACACAGCTCTGCTCATCTTTGCAGGGCAGCTGAATGCAAGTGAGAAAGGAAACCTTCTCGAATTGGATTTTGGAAGTGAACCAAAGGGATGCTAACAGTGACTTGGTTTAAAAATAAAAGCATCAAAGGATGTTCACAAGCAGTTCACAAAAATGAAAATAAGAATCGCCAATGACCTCTGAAAAAGAATGTTCTGTCTCACTGGTAATCAAGGAAATTCAAATGAAAAGAAGATGTCTTTTTTTTTTTTTTTTTATTAGGTTGGTGAAGATGGAAAAGCATGGGTGGCAGGGGGTGAGGGGTCCCAGTGTTAATATGCCTATGGGGAAGCGGCTTCTTTCATACGTGGCCTGTGGGAGCGAAAACTAGTTCGGTCTTTTGGGAATCTAATTTGGTAATATGACTCAAAGCTTTTAGAAACCCAGCAATCCAGCAATTCTACCTTTAAGAATTTATCCTAAGGACACTAGATGTTGTTGGTGCCCCACCTAGATCCTGTTTGAGGGGCCAGCTGCCATGAATGTTGGCTGTGAACAGCTTGCAAACGTACCCCTTTCCTGAGGACTTCCCTGGGCTGAAGGGACCTGCCTCCACCTTTGGGGGTTCTATCCCCACTCTGGGGGCAGCGCTCAGCCAGTGACTGACTAAGGGTTTAAAAGGCCTCAAGGTGGGAGAGCTCTGGGGCGTCCTTTATGCTTCAGAGCTCCAGAGGGATCAGACTGAGGCTGGACTTCATCGGAACCCATGTCTTTTCCCAGCTCCTTTCCCTGTTCAGTCCTGCTTCCCTCACAGGCTCCACCTTGGAGCGCTCCCTCCACAAACTTCACAAGAATCTCTGCTTCCGATTCTGCCTCTATGACTAGACCTAAGACAGGAAATAAGCCAATGTCTCCAAAAGAGTGTGCTTAAGGATGCTCAGTGCTTATTAGAAGTAAGCACAGGGATGAGTTAAATAAATTATGGCACATTCCTGTAATGGAACACAGTCCTTAAATGAGCTAGGAGGAGCATATTTACTGAGAAATTACAGAATGCATAAATGTGGTTTCAGTTTTGTAATATTTATGTAACCTATGCATAAGAAAGATGGGAAGGAAGTATACCAAAATGTTTTCAAAGTGAGATTCTCTTTGAGTGATAGGAAAATGGGTGATATTTTTTCTTTGCATTTTCCCATAATTTCCGAGCTTTTTTTTTTTGCACTTTACTTTGTCAGATGAAAACTCATGTTATTTTTTTAAAAGCACTCAAAGTGAAAGCATAAGGAAGACTAAATTTGGTGCCAGCCTGTTTAGTCCCTTGGGGAAGGAGATGAGGGGGAGAGGGGAGAGTGGCTGGGTGGGGCCAGCAGCTGGCACAGGATGTGAGCACCCTGCTGGGAGGAAGGGGGAGCAGCTGGGTGTGTGGAGAAGTGGTCTAGAGAGAAGGGAACGGGCAAGGGAGAGGGCAGAAGAGAAATGGGGAGAGAAGGCCCATGGGGAAAGGCTGGAGCCAGCGGGGTAACGAGGAAAGTGCCTTGTCAGCAGCAATGGGGTTATTATTTTCATCCAGGAGGACAGGAAGGAGGGAAGGGTAGGTGTGGAGAAAGCACTGCCCAGCCTCCTCTTGCCCTGCATGGTGGCCTCTGCACCCAGCACTGTCCTGAGACTGCCATTCCAGGTGGAATCATTTCTCTGGGTCGGGGCAACGGGCGCCTTCAGAGGCTGCCACACCCTCTCCACTCACCCAAGATGGCAGAGCAGCCCAGCTCCTGGAAACTCTCTTCTCCCTCAGCACAAAGCCATTGCTGGCCTGGTTTTCCTCCTACCTCTCAGATCATGCCTTCTCACCTGCCTTTGCTCCCCTCTAAGGCGGAGGCCATACTCTGAGCAGTGTTGGCACCTTCCTGGGAAATCTGGCATTTAAGTGGGTGCCCAGATATTCAGTAGATTGTTTTCAGGAGTAAATGACACCTGATGGGTAAGACAAGTGAAAACACTTGGAGCCATGTGTCAGGAGAGTGGGGCTCTAGTCTCAGCCCTTTAACTAATTAGCTGGGACCCCAGGAAGGTCCTCTCATGTCTTTGGGCTGTGACTTCCTCATCTGGAAAATGTGAACAGCTGGGAATGATGAGTCCCTTCCTATGTCTATGTCTACCTAGGTCCACTGGGAAGATCGGTTGAGATTGTGCCTAAGCCGTGGTATGGAGAGAAGCATCCTTCCTCATCCTCCAAAGCCAGGCCTTCAGCAAGGGGTTAGGAAGTGTCTCCTAACTCAGAATCTCTATGCCTGTAAGACCTCATTATTCATATGTGGTCTATGGACCAGCAGCATCAGCATCACCTGGGAGATTGTTGGAAATGCAAATTCTCAGGGCCCACCCCAGATCTACTGAATTAGAATCTGCAGCTTAACAAGCTCCCCAGGTGATTCAATTTTGAGAGGTGCTGTTGTAATGATTTGCTGTGAGTAACGGTATGATTTGATTTGAATAAGTAATAGTATTTGCAAGAGGCTTGATAGGAGAGGGAAGGATGGTCCTGTGTGCACTGGGCCTTCGGAGAAGGCCAGTGTGTTTGGGAAGCCAGAGTGGGAAGTCAGGGGCTTTGGGGTCAAATGAGGGCAAAGTTAGGTTTGGCTACTGACAAGCCGGGTAACCTTGGACAAGTTCCTTAAGCCCTTTGAGTGTCAGTTTTCCTGTCTATAAAGTGGGGTGCATACACTCATTGCTTGAAATACTTGCAGCTAGGTCTAGCAGGCCATGACACGGACACCTCAAGCACCTGCCATACCCTGCTGCTAAGAGGAGCCCGTGCTGGGCGGCAGCTCTCCTTCCAGCCACAGGTTGGGAACTTTCAGCCCAGGAATCAGGGGAGCCCCCTGATGCAGCTCCAGCGCCTTTGGATGGTGGGTTTGGGGCAGGGACCCCACCTTCCCTTACCAGAGACCCGCTGCTGAGCAGGATCATGAAGATGATGAAGCTCTCAAACCAGCTGTGCTCCACGATGCGGTAGCAGGCCTTGCGCACCTGCCAGCCGGTGGCCCATGGAGACTTGGAGGTGTTCACTTTGCAGCAGGGACAGTGGCGAATGCAGCCTGTGGGGAGAGGTGACTGATGGTGAGTGATGTTCTCCTGAAAAAGGAGGAGCATTTTTGCCCTAGCCCTGTAGGAAAACCACTCTGCTGGGAAACCCACTTGCCACCCCTTTGGAAAGGAATTCTCTCCTGGAATATGAGAGAAGCAGGGTTCCTTTTAGGCAGTGACTCAGTCCTGCGCTTCAGGTGTTCCTCTCCACCATAGATCTTGCCAGTCATCTCCTCCCCAACCATCTTCCTTCTTAAAGATCATATTAGTGGTCCCTGTCCTTATGTCCACTCATCTCTGGAAGCCTGACAGGCCATCGGGCCTGGGCCTGGGGATGTCTGAGGGGCTACGTCTTGAACCCATGCTGAACATGACTGGGATGGGGCCTGGGTCCAGCCCAGCCCAGGGTCATGTGCAACTGGAAACTCAATGAAGTGTTTTCTTTTTTTTAATTTTAATTTTTTATTATTGAGGCCACAATTACTTTCATAGTATGAGTTACGTGTTTATTCATTTATTACACAAAGATCTGTTGAGAACATAATGTGCCTTGCAGTTCTAAACATTGAGGAAAAGGAAGAGTAAGACACAGTTCTGCCTGTCAGAGGTACACAAAGGACTGAGGGGCACAGATACGTCATGGCCCTCCTCTGAGTCCTTTATGTCCCCGATGGAGAGCGTTTATGGTGGTGACCATGTTTTCTCTTTTCAACCTCAAGAGGGCTGGTTTATACCTCAGGGAGGTGTTTTTGAGGGTGATGAGGAAGGCACAGCATCCTTTGTCATGTCTGACGTGGCACAAGATGCAGATCCCACCAGTAGGCTGCTGCGAGTTGTGGCATTTGTGTTTGATGCTGGCCCTTCAAGCGGGAGTGAGGCAGCAAGGGGCCCTGTTTGTCTGTCTCTTGTGGACCCCCTGCCAGGGCCCTGGACACAGAGGTGCCAGATGGTTGCTTGCTGAACCGGATTCTGGCCCAATTAACATCAGTGTGAGGAGGCCTGGGGCTGCCACTTTACCTTCTGTGAAGCAGTCATCTGGCTCTTCAAGGTCATCCGCCAGCTCAGGGATCTTCCTCAGGATCTCCTCAGGGTCTGGGAAGTCCACTGTGCTGCCTTCTGAGGAGCTCGTGTCATCCACTCCCTGCAGGGCAGAAGCCCAGGGCAGTGAACTCAGCTTTCTGAGGGGTCAGTGACTCTGCACACAGTCACTGCAGGTCTCACTGACCAAGAGCCCCGAGATGCAGGGAGAGCCCCTGAGGCTGGCCCCCCCGACGGCGTCCCTTGCGTGTTTGGTGCCTCTCCAGCCGAGGCCTGGAGCAGTGATGCTCTCTGCGGAGCCTCAGAGGTTTAGCTGTGCAAGGCTTTAAACCTCCAGGCCCCTGATGGAGTGCTGGCGATGGCCCGAGACACCATAATTACACCCATAAAGACTCTCAGCATTCACTGGGCTTGAATATTTAATCATGGAGCAATGCTGTGGGGGCCCTGCTGCCCTCCTGGCAGCTCCAGCCCTATAATGTCTCCAGATGAATTCAATTAGGAGTTGAAGCTGCTCTCACATTAGTAAACCTGATAGCTTGGCTAATGGACCCAAATGGTGGGTGGGTCCCCATCTGTCACTGTCAGGCCCCTCCCTGCCTGGCCAGGGTTGTGGACAAAAAAACAAAAACAAAAACAAAACCAATACCCAGCAGTGGTGTGCTGAAAACATTGAGTAGAAAAAACTAGCCAGGGGAGCCCTTAGCATCTCAGCAGGAAAAACGACATCCACGTGTAGAAGGTAGCAACCCTCACCCAGCCAGAACCAAGCGGCTGTGTTTACTCAGGGCCCCCAAATCCCATCTCAGCCCACCCTCTTATCTTACCCTGCTGGGGTCAGCCTGGCCCAGGGGCACACAGCCAGTAGCTGACATTCCTCAGGCTGAAGGGCTTGATAACTTGGGGATGAATGATGTCTCCCTTATCTTTGCCCAGCCCAGTGCCTGTTCCAGTGTCAGCGCTGAGTGGCTAGGTGTGAAGTGAAATCCCTGAGTTTCATACAGCGCTATTAAAGACGCTAAATCTTTACAGACACCTCTTTCCCTACAGCTTGTTTTCTTTAAAGGTTTGTAATGAAACCACCAAGTTTATTTTTACCTCTATAAGACATTCCTAAACCCTGATTCTTGTTCCTGCTCCGTCTGCGTAAGGCTGTCAGGACACCACTCACTACAGACAGCCTCTCCAGAGCACCAGAATGTTTTTGGTTTGAGAAAATGATGCCGACAAAAGAAAGCCGGGGGTGCGGGTCACAGAGAAGACTTCCTCAACCACAGGCCACACCCACTTTCATCTGCGGGCTTGGAAAGATAACTTAACTCTCCCTGGGCAACGTCCTTTGTTTCCTTTTTTCTTGGCTGTCATTTTCTGGGCATTTATTCCATTTCAGGCAGGAGCTAAACACTTGACAAACAGCATCTCATTTAAGCTTCCAAAGAATCCTAACAGGTAGGCATTACCATTCAGTTTCACAGATGAAGACACCGAGGCTCAGAGAGGTGGAGCAACTGGTCCCCCCCGCCAGCTTGTGGAACCTCACTCTTCCCGCTGAAATCACACTGACTGGCCCAGAGGTTAGGAGGGACTTTGAAAATTCCCAGAAGGAGACATGAGGTTATGCGATAGTCTGGAGACCCCCTCCTCCAGCTCCCACAGTCGCACGGGACAGTGTCCGGCAGGCTGTTCAACCTCTCTAGCAAGCTCACATACCCACCTCTGCAGTGGCCTGAGCAGCAGCCTCGTCTTTCCACTTCTCACCCAGGTAGGGAGCCAGGTCCTCAGAGGACATTCCAGAGCCTGGGCTCCTGGGTGCCAGGTGGTCCTCACACTGCCCGACTTGCTGCAACTGCTCCTGAAAGTGAGAGGAGGTCCCAGCTGGGTCCCTGTGCCCACCCACAGCTGGCCACTTCTAAATTTGAAGAGATCTTGTACCTCATGGTCTGCCAGAGCTGAGGACCTAATATATGCAACTAATACACATTTATATATGCACACATACACACACTTGTGTGAAGTGAGTACGGAGATGCTATGGTCAGATAGATGTTTAACTCTTGGCTGCATTATGTATGAACTGTGTGACCTTAGGCAAGTTATTTAACCTCTCTGATCTTCATTTTTCCCATCTGCAAAATTGAGAAGGTAAGATCAACTTCATTTGGTTATTTTGATGACTGAATATGTTGATGCTTGTAAAACACTTTGCATGAAGTACTTGGCTCAATAGACATTAGCCATGACCATTATTACTTGTCTAGAGGTCACACTGGTAGCGGACTTGGCCATCTGGAGTCCTCCGAGAATCCCAAAGTAACTAAAAATGCCTGTGAGTGGAGACAGCCGTCACAGAGTTCATGTCCTTTACTCTGGGGATGGTGACGGTCTGCCCTAGGCTGTCACCCAGACAAAGGCATGTAAAATATGGCAGCTGATAACAGCAGCTGCTGGAACACAAGAGAAGTGACAGCTGCAGGGGACGAAGGCTATGGAAGAACTACAGACTCAAAGCACAGCTGTCTGAGGCCACTTAGTGGCCTGGCCAGCGGCCCTGTGTGTCCCCAGGCCCCACAGGAATCCCTGCCTTCCCACATTGTGCAGAAGCGCGTGCCCCGAGTCATTGAGAAGAGGTTAACGAGGGTTGATCTACGAGCTCAAGGTAGTAGGGAACTGTGCAAAATGTTTACAAATATATATTACCAAAAGGCTTAAGTGTGCTTTAAATTCTTTGGTGTCAAAAGGAACAGGTGTCATTTTCCTGCGACAACCCTGTCAGGAAAAGCTGGATAAATGAGTCACATAATGATCAAGACTCCTTAGGCTTCTGGTGAAGATTAGACCGGCCTTGCTCTTGGACAACATCCTGTTCTTAAAGGAATCTCATTAGCATCTCAGCACAGAGCCTGGTTTGGGCGGATGAAGGGCAGCTGTGTGAAAGACAATCCAGGCACCTCAAAGTGGCCTGAGGTGCACACGCCACCCCTGCGCCCTGCCTGCCTAGGGGAATTCTGATTCTTTCTTCCAGGCTCTGCCCAGATGCTGCCTCCTCTGGAAAGCCTGGCATGGCTTATGCTTCCTCACGTCAAGGGCTCCTCTGCCTGGCTTTCCCAGGGCTCTTCAAGGCTGTGCCAGCCCTGATGTTGGAAAACCTCTTATCATAATTTCCCTTCTGCTCCCGATCCCTCCAGCCCTGAGACCCCTCCCTGCTTCCTGTGGCTGTCCCATGGGACAACTCTCACCTGCCCTTGGGGGCTCGCTTCCTCCCCGGAGCTCCGAGCATCCTCCTCACCATCCTCCTCCAAGTCCTCCAGGTCAGATTCACCCTCGGCAATGGGCACAGAGACCCACACATTAGGATTGGTGATGAAGTCACTGTGGTCATCCCTGGGGCCTGTGAGAGCTGGGACCCCTGCAGGGCTCCCCATGGCTGTGTTGGCAGCAATGTGGTTCTCGGCTTTGGGGCTGGACAGTGGGAGTTTCACCACGAGCTGGGGCTCTGCCTTGAACCGGGAGAGCAGGCAGGGCCTGCTGAAGAAGCTGCAAAGGGCCTTCCTGGTGCGACGGCCAAACGCCTGGATCCGTGCCAGGGCCGCCTGCAGGTTGTTCACCTCCCCGTCGTCCTCTGGGGCCATGAGGTTGTCAGCGCTGAAGGAGTTCAGCAGCAGGGCAATGAACAAGTTGAGCACCTGGAGAGGAAAATTAGAACAGGAAGATCCCTCAGTCACTGAGCTGAGCCCCCATGGCCCAGGAGGCTGACAGCTGGGTACCAGGACGGCCACACCTGGGCTTCCCCCTGCCTTCCCAGGATGCTTTCCCTCTTGGGGGAATGGGCATTCTGAGAGTAATTGGGAGGAGCCTTGAGGATGTCCCAAGTGTCCTGCCTCATGTGGACAAGGCCTGGAAGCACATTCTCCCCCAGAGAGGAGGATCACCCCTGCTGAGTGAAGGGACATTCAGGGACAATATATAAGAGCAGACAGGGCCTGCCCTAGGACCAGCCTCATGTGCCAAAGCCCTGGGTTCACTCTGGAATGCTGGGCACATCTCCTCACTGCTTCCAACTTCACGTTCTTCACCTGTAAGGAGGAAATGGGGACTCCCGACCTTTTGGAGTGGTTGTGAAGAGGACATGACACGAGGGATGTAAAATTGCTCAGAGAGGCAGACTTCCTGCCTGAGGCTTAGGGGCCCTTGTGGCTCTGCAGGGATGGGGAGCTCAGCCTGGAAGAGAGGAGCTTTGGCCAGCCTGCCACTTGGGGATGCGGACAGAAGGTGTCTCTGGCTCAGGGAACCTGGTGGGAAAGACTTCTGAAGAGTCTGGATTTGTGTTTTCATCCCTTTCTTGGTTTAGCTTTCTCTTGTCTGTAAAAACTTTTATGGGAAAAGAATCTAAATTGGGTGACTTCCAGGGCAATGAGAAGGGGTCTCCTAGAAGACAGGCAGGCAGTGCTGGGAGACCAAGGGCACCCAGAATTGCTGTGGGTGGAGACAAGCTGAGGGCAAGGAGCCTGGCTGGGACAGAGAAGGAGTGCTGGGCCAACTGGCAGGAGCGGCTCCAGAAGGGCTCCCCCCAAACCTTGGAGTGGATTCTGTTATTGTCATTGTGGTGCTGGATGTTGTGCATGACCCAGCTTCTCTCTTTCATCTTGTCCCATTGTGCATGCCCTCCTGCTGCTAGCTAGGACCTGTGTAGCTTGGAGAAATCAGTCAGCTCTTACTCCCTTGAAGGAAAATATCTTCAAAGACCCCCTGGAACGGGGAAGGAAATTTTTCCTTCAACAACTAACAGCTAGCATTTATTGAGTTCCTGCCATAGCCCAGACACTGCACTGGGCAATTTGCATATGTCATCTCCTGTAATTTAATTCTTGCAGTAAGCCCATGAGTAAGCACTATCTGCTTGATTTGAAGGAAATTAAAGCTCGGAGAAACTGTCTCTTGCACTGGGTCACCCAGCTTTACTAGTGGTGGAGCTGGGATTCTAAACCAGGTGTTTCCTTCTCTGTCCTATGTGCTCACTCTAGCAAGTCAGGATGCCTCCCAGGGGACAGTTCTTATAATGTAGCCCTCATGACTTTGAAAAGGTTGAAGATGTTTCAGTCAGGGAGGTACAATGTGGGCATAAAAATGTGCCGTGACAGAGTCGTTTAGGATAACCCAGGAGTCTCCTCCATTGCCCCGAAAACAGTGCTCCCGGTGAGGGTCAGCACTCACCACCAGGTTCCCCAGCAGCATCACCGACAGGAAAAGGATGAGGCATATGGATTTCTGGCCGACTTCCATGCAGGCCCACATGTTCTCAATCCACTCTCCACAGAGGATGCGGAAGACGATAAGGAAGGAGTGGAAGAAGTCATACATGTGCCAGCGTGGCCATTCCTCATTGGGTGCAGAGATAATGTGCCTCTTGTCACAGTAGCTGTCCCCGAGGAGCTGCTTGCCAACCAGAGCGAAGACAAAGACAATAATGGCCAGGATGATAGTGAGGTTCCCCAGAGCCCCCACTGAGTTTCCGATGATCTTGATGAGCGTGTTTAAGGTTGGCCAGGACTTGGCCAGCTTGAAGACCCGCAGCTGCAGAGAAACAGAATGTGTTTGGTCCTGGTGGCTGTTCTATCATCTTTCATCTCAAGTCCTGGCCAGAAAGCAAAGGTCTGGGAAAAGCACAAGCAGCTCATTCCACTATTTTGGGGTGCTCCCTGGAAGCTGCTTGCAGAGACCTTCCTTCCTGTGTCCTCAGTTAGCCAGAAATATGACCAGTCCTCTATGGTCCCTACATATCAGTGTGCTTCACTGATTGTGGCAAAGTCAGGGGTCTTACTCTAGGCCGATGGTCTTGCCACATGTACTCTGCTCTGTAGCCACAGGCATCCTGAATGTGGGCCTATGCTTTGTGGGATGGAGCTGACAAATATGCAAGAACAGTCCACTTTTGAGCCAAGAGAGGCTAGTCTCCTGCAGCGGGGCCATGGCCCCTGCATTTGAGAGGTACTGGCTACTCGCCTGTTGGGGCATTTCTCATCTCGGGGCTGTGGACACCATCTGTTGCCCCCACCAGCTCTGAAATGGTAGGTATCTGTGATTTTATGGACTCAGCATTCATATGTTTATTTAATTGACCAACCAAACTGCCCATCTTATTGAACACCAGCCATGTATGTACGTGACACCGTGCTAGCCTGTGAGGTGTATGGAGAGAGGTATGTGGACTCCTGCCCTCGTGGACTAATGGTTTAGTTACAGAGACAAGGCAAAGACCCAAAAAGTCTTCATTGTAAACTCAAATGTGCTAAGTCCTACAAGACAGTGAAAGCACCGTGTACGAAGATGTATAAACACTTAAAAAATACATTTGTATGGTTCTCCAATTTGTTAGAAAGAAATGTCTGGGCTTGGCTGTCATGGGGTGTTTATGAAGCACCTGCTAAGAGCCAGGCTCTGCCCTAGGTGCCAGGCTGCCCTGCTGAGCAGAACAGAGCAGTGACAGTTCTGGCTCCCACACAGCAGTGAGTAAGTCCTCAGGGAGGAGGTTTAATGCTCTTATACAGGAAGTTCCACATCTGCTTCTCCATGTGATGGGGGGGTCCATGTTCACTTTAAACCTAATCTGGAACTCATTCTCCTCATACTGGAAGCAGAGCTTAAAACACCAGTTCTGTGGGGCTGGACAGAGGCAGCTGACAACACAAATAAAAACCAAGTGTTAATCACTGGACAGAGCCCTTTTGTGGAGAATATTGGGAGAAGGCAGTTTCCTTAGCAACGTGATTGATAAAAGTTTCCATCCTCACAGTAGACTCTGGATAAGTGCAAGAGCAGAGGCTGGAGTAGGGCCCTGACACAGGATCACAGCCACCCACCACGCCACAGAGCCTGTGGGGTGCAACTGGAGACAGTGAGGGTCACTTGAGGGACACTTGAGCAAAAAGACCAGGCGCTGCCTCTTGCCTTAATTGCACTTGGCTAACAATTTCCACTGGTTCCGGTGGGGTGGGAGGGGGAGAGTTTAGAAATGACTATTAGAATCCCCTTAGATAGCAGTTTGTTGTCCGTAATTAAGCTTATGTTAAACTGTAAACAAATTGTGTATAATTCTCATTAGAGGGCATGAATGGAGTCGTTCTCTATTAATTCTTTTGTTGTCTTTATAAAGGGTAAGAAAACAGGATCCCTCTACTTGCTGTTCCAGAGATGTCTGGGGTTGGAGGCCCCTACTGTTAGTCAGTCAGTCAACATACTCTTACAGAGTTTCTGCTGCTGGGCTGTGGTGTCCCAAACAACATGACTGACTCTTGCTGATGCCTAGAATGAGTGGTCCCCCATCCAGTTGTTCTCTGTAGTTTTTCCCAGCTTAGCATTACATTAAAGGAATTTCTTCATATTATCACATAATATTTATAAACTATTGCTTTTAATAGCTGCTGAATATTCCTTCACATTTAATTAACCATTTCTCTCGTTAATCTCATAATTAATATAAAAATTTCTATTTAGAGGGAAAAAAGACTGGCAGGAAATAAACCAAGTTGGTAACATGGATATATTTTGTATAGAAATATATCCAAATATTTCTAATCTTCGAGTCAAACTTTTCTATATTTTTCAACTTACTTTAATGAGGTTGCTTTACTTTTAGAATAGAATGAAAGGTAAGTCTAATATCCATCCTCTACTGGGAGGTCACCACTTGGTGATGACGTGGGCTTTGCACTTGTAAAAACTATCAGAAGACAGGATAATATGGTAGACTACATTGGGCCCTCCTTGGCTTCCTCTTTCCATCAAAAAATTACTAAACGTGCTGAATGACAAAATCTTAAGTGTATCGATAATCTGTCAATAAAGTAATTCTTCAGTAAAAAGCTAAATAAATATGGGAATTCAGAGATATAAACAGATTACTGAAGCTAGCTTTTTCTCTGAAGACATTTGCAAACTTGGGTGAGTCTGAGCATAGGTTTTAATGGTCTCATGAGGCCTGGGGAGCAGGAAACACAGCCCAGGGCCTGGCTAAGGTAGAGAGTCTAACAGGAATTTCTCCCCCCATTAGGACTAGATTCCAAAGAGCCAAACCCTCCATGTGAGGACAAACTAGAAATAAACCCAGGAGAAAGCAAGGAAAAGTAAATGTGTAGTGCCAGACACCAGGCAGAGGGGGCAAAAATTGATACCGAGAATTTGAAACCCCGAAGTGGTGCTTACATAGGACTTTAGCAGGAACTCACACTTCCTAGGTATTTCAAGCTGAGGCTTTGATTTAGAGCAATCCTACAAAGTGCCCTCCAGGAGTCAACATAAACACCCTCTGAAGGAACCAACCTGCATCCCGGGTCTCAAAGCATCCCCCTCAAAGGGCCTAAGAGTTGCAGTAAAAAACAAACGAGTACAGAAATAATGAGGCACCACGAGTGAGGGAGATCCAGAAGAAACCAGAGATGTGGAAACAGCCATTCCATTTCTTCAGGTAATAAAATTATTAGCCATGGATGACAGTATAATTAGATACAATATGCTTAAAGAAATAAAATACAGACTTGAACGTGTGTGCGGAGAACAAGAAACTATAAATAATAATCAAGAAGTTTTGAAAGATAACTAAATGAAACTTCTAGAAATGAAAATATAACACAACATCAAAAACTCCATGGAAGAGTTTCACACCAGATTTGGGGCAGTGATTAGTGGTTCAGAAGAAACTGTCCAGAATGCAGCCCAGAGAGATATAAGATAGAAAATATCAAAATGATGCAAAAGACGTGGAGGATAGAGTGAGAGAGTTTAACATACATCTAATTAAAATCCAGAAGGAGAAGAAATAGAAGGTAGTGGAGCCTATATTTGTCCAGATAATGTCTTGGAATTTTCCAGAACTGAAGAGAATCAAAAATCTACAGATTGAAGAAGATTGGTGAATCCTAAGCATTATTAATAACAAGAAAACCAGACCTACACACATGATAATGAGATTGCAGAACACAAAAGACAGAGAGAACTTTTTAAAAGCATCCAGAGAGACAGGAACAACAGTTGAATTGGAAGCTGACTGCTCATCAGAAACAACAGAGGCCAGAACACTGTGGAATAATATCTTCAATGAATTGAGGTCAAAGAATTATCAACTAGAATTTTATGTCCATAAGAAATACCTCTCAAAGACAAGGGCAAACTGAATGGCAAATTTCAGATAAACAAAACTGAGAGAGGTGACTGCCAGAAGGCACTCACTAAAAGAAATTCTAAAGGTGTGCTTCAGGCAGAAGGAAAGTGAACCCAGAAAGAAGATATTATATGAAGAATGTATGAAGAGCAAGAACATGCTAAGGATGGGAATGAGTCTAAACGAACGTTGAATGGATACGGCAATAATGTCTCCTGGGGTAGGGCAGAGACTGGCTATATGGTCACCACTCGCTTTTGCTCCTCTCAGCCACAAAAGGAGACCACTTTCCAGCTCTCCTTGCATACAGTTGAGGTTATGTTATTAGATTCTGGCTGATGGAATAGAGATGGAGACAAAACTAATGTATACTACTTGCAGGCATAGCCATCAAACACCACGCGCTTTCTCTTCCCCTCCGGTGGCCACCATAGAGCCCAGCCATTGTAGACAGTGACTTCACACCATCCTGGATCCCTGAGTCACTACCTGGAGCAGACACTCCAGGAGAGCTTCCCAACCAGCTTTGAACATGCTGTGAAACATAAACCTCTATTATGTTAACTCACAGATTTAGAGATTGTCACTTCAACTAGGCGTACTTATCTTGAGTAATGTAGAAATTGATACCTTGAAAAGAGCTTTTGCCCTTTCAAAAACATTGAATGTGTGACCCTGGCCTAGTGATCATGTGATGGACGACAAGGAAACGGACATAGGAAGGCTTGGAAAGTGTTGATCTCTGTTGCAGTGGCAAAACTATTACCTGCAAAAATGCTGGGGCAGGTCATGAGCCTCCTGAGCCAGCAGTCCTAGGGGAAGCTTTTCTAAAACAGAACCTTAGCATTGTGCCAGTTAGAATTGTTTATGTCTGTTCAGATGTAATAAGAAAGAGATTAGCTCAGGGGATGTTTGGCTGATTAATAAGAAACAAAAGGAAACAGAATCCAGAAGTTTAGAGCCTTGAAGTTTTAGGAAAGTACACTGCTTTGGATCTTAAACAGTAAACGACAGGATTAAGTCTTTAAGGGTTGAAGACCAGTTAAGTTTTTCAATGAAATGAAGTAAATCCTAGCAAAGATTGTATTAATGGTGTAGCCACCATTTGCGAGCCACCAGTTGAGAGAGACAGGCGTGGGGACAAGAAAGCAAAAAAAAAAAATAAAGTGAAATTGAGAGCCGTGTCAAAGAAAGTACCATGGGTGTGTGGGATGCAGAGTGGTCTGAAGCCGTGTAAGTTTTGAAGAAATTATATTACAAAAGAAACCGTGAGCCCTGACTGAAAAAACCATTGACTGTTTACAACTTAAAACAAGCCTTGGCCATCTTTCCACAGGGAGGAGGCAGGCTTTGAAGGTTATACCGAGGCAAAGTCACTTCTTGAGGAGTCACACCTACGGCTGACTGGTTTGCATCAGACTATGACGTGAGTGAGAAATAAGTCTTTATTGGGTTAAGCTACTCAGTTTTAGGGCTTGTTTGTACAACAGATAGAATTGTTTATCATTGATTAAGTCATATAGCTTTTTAAAAACAAGATAAAATGAAAATACGTAAAGTAATAGTAAGTTGGGAAGGGGTAATTGGAATGAAAAGTTGTCCTGGAAAGTAAAGATTTTAGCTAACTTTTGGCTTTGATTAAGTTAACTACTCATTCTGTAATTTCTAAGTTAACTACTCAAAAAATAAAAATAGAGGTTCCCAAAGCAATAAAGGCGGGAAATGGTACAAGGGAAAAAACAGTCCAAAATAAATCAAGAAGAGAAAGAGAGCAAAAATAGTAGGGCAGATGAAGGAAATAGAAAACCCAAAATATAATGATAGATATACATCCAAATATATCAATATTCACAGTAAAATAAGTCGACCAAATGCTTTAGTTAAATGATCATGATTTGGATTGTTGTAACTGAATAAAAACCCAAAATCTATATGCTATTTATAAGAGATATATAAAAACCCTGAAGATACATAAAGGCTGGAAGTAAAAGGATGGATAAAGATATGTCAGGCAAATTCTAAAAAAATTAAAACATGGATAGTAATACCAGGCAAAAAGATTTTTAAGGGGCTGACCCAGGGGCATAGTGGTTTAGTTTGCACACTCTACTTTGTCAGCCTGGGATTCGTGGGTTTGGATCCTGGGCGTGGACCTACATACCACTCATCAAGCCATGCTGTGGCACTGTCCCATATACAAAATAGAGGAAGATTGGTACAGATGTTAGCTCAGGGCCAATTTTCCTCACCAAAAGAAAGAAAAGAAAAAAGAGATTTTTAAGGCAAAAAGCATTTCTAGGGATAAAGAAGATCAATTTTTACTGATAAAGGTTTCACTTTACTGGGAAGATATAAAACTTAAAATATGTATGCATTTAATAACGCAGCCTCAAGATAGAACCATAAAGAGGAACAGATCATGCCATAATCATAGTGGGAGATATTTTTATACATTACCCTCTCAGTAATTGCTAGAACAAGCAGACAAAAATAAGCAGGGATATAGAATATTTGGACCACACGATGAACTGTCTCTACCCAATGGACATATGCGGAGTATTGCACCCTTCAACTGCAGAAGACACATTCTTTTCAAGTGCATAAGAAACGTTTTCAATATACTGAGCCAAGAGGAAATTACCAATAAATTTCAAAGCATTAAAATCATACAGTGTATGTTCTCTGACTATAATACAGTTAAGCCAGAACTCAATGGCATAAAGATAACTAGAAATACCACGTATGTTTTGAAATTAAGAACCATGCTTCTAATTAACCTTTGAGTCAAAGAATAAATCAAATTTGAAATTAGGAAATATTTAGAACCAAACAATAAGGAAAGTTCTACATATTAAAGCAGTTCTTAGAAGGAAACTGAGGTCTTAAATGAATATATTGGAAAAGAAAATAGGTTGAAAATTCCATCTTAAGAAGCTGGAAAAGAATAAAATATGTAGAACAGAGGATAAGTAAGGTAAGTAAGATAAGATGCAGGATTAATTGAAGTAGCAAACATTAATGAAGTAGAGAGGATCAACAAGCTAAAAGTCGGTTCGTTGAAAAGACTAATTAAATTGACCATCTTTGGCAAGACTAATAAAAAAATGAGAGAAAGCACAAATCACTACTTTTAAAGAAAGAAAAAGGTAACATAAGTCCAGGTGATAGAGACCCTTCAAAGATAATAGCATAGCACACACAACTTTCTGCTGATAAACTTCCAACTTTAGATAAGAAGGAAAATTTTTAGAAAAATACAACTTACCAAAACCAATTTGAGAAATAGGAAACCTGACTATTTCCAGAGCCATTAAAAAAATTAAATCAGTAATGAAAAATCTTGACCTCCAGATTGTTTCATTAGTGAATTCTACCAAACCCATAAGGAACAAATAATTCCAATCTTACCCAAAGATTGAGTGTAGGAGAGAGAAATATTCCTCACCTCTTTTTATGGAGATGAGATAACCTTGATACCTAGACACTAAAGCCTGTCAAGGACAGTGCGAGTAAGAAACTCACAGGCCAACTATTACTTATCAATATGGATGCAAAGATTTTAAGTACATTATTAGCAAACTAAATCTTCTAATATATAAAACATCTATCAAGATCAAGTTGGGTTTATCAAAGAATACAAAGTTGATTTAACATTAGAAAATCAATTAATATAATTCACCACTTCAACAGATTAAAGAAGAAAATCATGTGATTGTCTTAACACAGAACAATTGTCTGATAAAATTCATCATTTCTTCGTGATAAATATTTTTAACAAAAGATAGCTTCCTAAACTGATGAAGTTTTTCTTTTAATCTCTAAAATAATCTGCCCTCAATATCGGACTTGATGAAATACTGAAAGCATTCTCTTTGAGATCAGGAAAATGGCATGGATGTCTACTATTAACGCTTCTTTCCAAAAGTGTGCTGGATGTCCTAATCAGAACAATAATGTAATAAAAAACCCAAAATAGTGTAAGAATTAGAAAAGAAGAAACAAAACTCATTATTTGCATATGATATGATTGTGTAAAAAATTTAAAAGATTATATAGATAAATCATTAGAATTAAATGAGAGATTTCTGGATACAAAAATATCAAATAGCAAAATGCTACAAAAAGAAAAAAAAAGACAGAAAAGGACATTAAAAAGAGATTTCGAGGCCAGCCCAGTGGTGTAGTGGCTAAATTCATGTGCTTCACTTTAGTGGTCTGGGATTCACGGGTTTGGATCCTGGGCGTGGACCTGCACACTACTCATCAAGCCATGCTGTGGTGGCATCCCACATACAAAATAGAGGAAGACTGGCACAGATGTTAGCTCAGGGCCAATCTTCCTCAAGCAAAAAGAGGAGGATGAGCAACAAATGTTAGCTCAGGCCAATCTTCCTCACACACACACACACAAAAGAGAGATTTCATTTAGAACAGCATAATGAACTAAGGAGTTTCTAGGAATAAATCTAACAAAAGATATGGAGAAAATCTTTTGTGGAGAAAATTATAAAACTTTATGGAGAAGTTATAAAACTATTGAAAGATTGAAATAATTGGAGAGTATGCTATTTTCATAGATTGGAAGGCTACATAGTGTGAGGGTATATTTCTTCCTAAATTGATCTGTAGATGATTGCAGCCCCAATAGAAAAAGATAACAGCTTTGTTTGTATGCAGGAAGTTGATTTTAAAATGAATATGGAAGTGCAGGGGCCAAGATATTTTTGAGGAAATAAAACAAGGTGGGCGACATGCCTTATAGACACAGATTCAAGGCCAGTGCAGTAACTGAGACAGTGTAGTATTGGTCCAAGGACAGGCCAATGGATTAAAGGATCAAGGCCTTAAATGATAGGAAGAGAAAGAATGGTACTTTAAAAGAGAGGAAGAAGCAAGAATGAAGACACAGAATTGCCGTTTCTTCCTTCTTCCCTTTTTTTCTTTCTTTCTTCAATCAGTAAGTATTTATTGAGTTCCTACTATGTGCTGGGGCTCCTGCTAGGCCCTTGAGATAGAATGGTAAACAAGAAAGCTCTGTTGTTTTTCTCATGGAATATCAGAATAACAGTAAACTGTGGGGGAAAAGGTTAATTTGATGAGAGAATCCAACTGTAGAGAATGTGGTTGGGGAGGATCTTTCTGAGGGGGTGATGTGTGAGTTGAGCCAGGAAAGATGAGAATGAATGAGCTAAGTAAAGACTGGCGGAAAAGCATTCAAGGCAGAGGGAATAAACGTGCAAAGGCCTGGAGGCAGGAACAGTTCTGTTACATGTGAGGACAAGAAAGGAGGCCACTCTGGCTGGAGCAAAATGGGCAAGAGGAGATGTTTGGAGAAGCAGGCAGGCCCTGACTATGCAGAACTTTGTAGACCATCACGGGGACTCTGGATTTTTTCCTCACAGCGATGAGAAACCACTGAAGAGTTGTAAGAAATGCACCACACGAATGCAAGATGCTAATAATCGGAGAAACTGTGTATGTGTGTGTGTGTGTGGGGGGGGTAATATGGGAATTCTCTGTACTATCTGCTCAGTTTTTCTAATAAATATAAAGCTGTTCTAAAAAATAAAGCCTCCTAATAAAAAATATGAAACTGATGTCTGGGCTGAGTGAATTTTCTGTGGTAATGTTCACAGCTCAGGTGCAGACATGGCAGAGGGAAATATTGGCTTCAATTCCATGTTAGGGTTTTGCCAAACACAAAAGTGTGAAGCGGCAGAGAGGAAAGGTGGTTGAGTCTGTTTTCAAGGGCATCATAATATTGGTGGACCGTGAAATCTAAGGCAGGTAACGAGGGAGGTGGAGATGATGGAGGCGGAGGACCAAATGATGCCAAGAAAGTGTGGGGCTGGTGGCCGAGGCGTTGTGAGTCAATCAGGATCAGGACGGGGGCATAGGGGAGACACCTGGAGAATTCTGTAGGCCCAGGCTGTGGAGTAAAACTGCCTATTTTTGGTTGTTTGAGACTGCTGGCTTCATGGAATCCCAACAAAAGTAGCACATAGACTTTAAAACACCAAGCTTGTGTTTTCCAAAGTATTCCAAAAATGTTCATATTTTATTAGGAAACTAACTTCGGGCCCTCCCAGGGCACAGGGAGGATAGAATAGTGCATGGATGGTTTCTGATGACCACTAGCTTAGGGACCCGCCTCTTGTCCTCATTTTCTAGGTGCTTAGAGAAATCTGTCCATCTGAAAGTGTGATCTAATTCTGATCTTCTCAGGTTTCCAGGTTATGCATCAGGAGCTCTGCAGGCTCGCTCTGCCCTCTCCTCCACAGGATGGTGAGAGCACCATCCTCTCAGGCAGAGGTCGTAAACCAATGGCGCATGGCACAAATGCATCCAGGAACATGTTTTGTTTGCCTTTAGAGTCCTTCGTATAAAATTGGATTCGTAGCCAATATTAAAAATATTCACATAAAGATCTACATTTCTGTTTCTTGTGAAAAATTGGAAACTATGGCAATAATGGACAAAATCACCTCTTTGGCTTAAGTCATGCTGATTTCTGTGTCTATGCCCCTCCCTGGAGTTGTCCTCCCTGTTGGCTCTGCCCAGGCAGGACCGAGTCGTCCCTGTCTGTTTCCATGGGACAAATATCCAGGGCCAATATCTCTCCCTTGCTAGTTTGATTTCATTGCCCACCTGGTTCCTTTAGGGTTTGAGTTTGCCACCGCGATGCGAGTAAATCAAGTCCAGGAGCTCAGTGCCATTTCGCTGGCTCCCCCAAGAGGGCCCCAAGCAGACCTTCTGGCCTAGAAGAGGACTTGGTGAGATTGCCAGGCATGCTTTCCTTCATCTCTCTCTGAAGCAAGACACAGGGCCCCCTGTTGGCACTGAGAGAATACTGAGAACAAGGGGCTCATGCTAAGAAGCCACACGATTTCTTCAAGCCTCTTGTCTACTCCCAAGGGTCGGTGAGGTGCCATGCTTCCTCCAGATGGCCTGGGGAACTGCAGGACCCCAGTTATCTCAGACTGTCCTCTTGGGAATCTGACAAATCTGATAGATATGGCTCTCATAAGAGCGGGTGACCTGTGGGTAGCGGGGCACTAGCAACTTGAATAGGGGACTCCTCCTGTAAAGGGTGTCCCGGAGCTGAGTTTGGAGAAGAGCCAGGACATGAGGGTACTTGGAGGCAGTTTTTGAGGTGCACAAGACATTGGGGCTGTGATTCGGGGCACCAGGAATCAGGATGACCTCCTTGAGGCAAGAGAATCTGGGACGCTGGAGTCAGGCAACCTGGCTTTGAGATGCAGGTCGCTCGGCAGCTGGGAGACTTCAGGTCACCATCTAACCACTCTGTGTCTCAGTTTTCCTCCTCTATTCATGGGGATAAAACAACTCTCTCCCAGGGTCATCATAAGCATGAAATGAGATATGTTTTGTCAGGGGTTTAGCACTGTGCCCGACACATTGTCAGTGGTCAAGAAACAGTAGCTGCTATGATTAGTGTTGTTATTTTTATTTGAAAGAGAACAGGAGCATGCTGGGAAGTCCCTTGTTGATGCAGGTGAGGGGACCCAGGCTCAGAGAGGAGAAGGCATGCTCCTACGGTAAGTAAGTGGAAAGCTCCAAGACTCCAGCTCCCAGGAGCCATGCCCTGCCCCCCTCCCATAGGGATAAGAAAGGAAGAAGGAGCTGGCTGGCCGGGTCTCCAAAAGACAGTGTCTGTTTCCAGGAGTGAGCCTCCCTGGATGTGGGGGTGGTTTCCCCAAGTCACCAAGCGAAAACATTACCAGGCGAAAGGTCCGCAGCACTGACATGCTTCCCTTCTTGGCTGCGCCCAGCTCCATCAGGCTCACAGTGACGATGATGCAGTCAAAGATGTTCCACCTCTTCTGGAAGTAATAGTAGGGGTCCAAAGCAATGATTTTGAAGACCATTTCAGCAGTAAAAAACACAGTAAAGACCTGTGGGTGGAAAAAGGATCCATCTCAGCAGTGTCTGGGGGGAGGGGACAATGACAAATAGGACAGAAGGAAGATGTCTTGTGTATAAAACAGCACATCCTTTTATCTTGTTTTTATTCAGTTTCTATATTTTCCGTAGGCTCCTGAAGGATTATGGATGGGAACATTCATGTGGCCCATAGAGAAATCTCTGGACCAGTGCTCAGGGAATGTGCGTTAGAACCCATGGTTCAGTGTTTCCATATGAATGGCGGTAGAAGTGGAGTAAGTGGATAATCATTAGGATAATTCTCATATAATAGTGGAAATGAGAAGTCAGTCTGGTTCAGTAGCTTAAAAGCATGGATTGTGGAGCAGCACAGACCCAGATAAAAATTCCAGCTCAGCCATTTCCTGGCTTGTGTAAGGTTGGACAAGGAATGCGTCTTCTCTGTTCCTCAATTTCCTCATCTGCATAATGGGCATATAAAATGAGATGATGCCTATGCAGTTCTCAGCAAAGGTCCTGGCAGATAGTAATTCATTAATAAATAATAGCTATTAGCAAGAACAATGGGAATACAATGTCTCCAAGATTCTTTCAGCTCTGAGTGTCTCTAATTGTCTTAAACAGGATGGAAGTCTGACATTGAGAGAGGTCAGGAGCAGGCTCAGCCATGCAATAACCAGCAGGAGAGGGAGGCAGAGGAGGAAGAAAGCAAAGATCAGGGCCAGGCGCTTTTCTCTCATTTGCTCTCATCAAAGCCTCTGGCCAGCCTGGAAAACAGAGACGATTGCGTCCCTTTTACAGTCAAGGGACCGGCTGAGAGTTTAAGTGACTTGCCTATTGCCACAAGACTGCAACTGTGTAATTCAAAGAGCATCTACTGAGCGCCCGTTGTAGAGAAGCCCTGTGGTGTGGCAGGGGTTGGGGGTGAGGTCCTGTGCCCTAGAGAGACCTGAGTCAACTCTGGCTCCAGCTTCACCTGCTATGCCACCTCAGGCACGATACTTAACCTCTCTGAGTCTTAGTGCCTTCTTTTGGGCTGTGAGGGTGACTGATAACTTCATAGCATTGTTGTGATGCAGAGATAAGACTTATAAAGCCCCTAACTCATCATAAGCACCAAACAATGCCTGCCTTTCTTTCTAGAAAATGGCACTGTGCTCTTTCACAGGGGTAAAGTCCTTTTCTCTTTCTTGCCTCAACTTTTCCAAGGTAAAATCAGGGCGTGAGCTCAGAGGTCTCTTTCGTAAGGCTCTCTGTAGTCTATGCTGACTTCTTGGAGAATGAACTCTCCCTTCTCTTTCCATTTCCTCTTTGCAAATCAACTTTAAATAGAATGTGACTCTTAGGCTAGGGGCTGCCAAAACTAAGGCACGCTGGTTTCACAGTATTCCAGAACCTACTGGAATCTTTTTCACATCTCTGGATTTTCAGGGAGTGGGGAACTTTCTAAGGAAGAGTAGTCACATTTTCTGGGACCTCTCCTTCTACCTAAGTCTGCAGCCTACGAGAGGATTCAGAAGAGCTAGAGGGTCCCGGTGGACCTAGTGGGCCACCTTTTGCGGGGTGAACACTGGTGTGGAGGACCACATGGTATGGGGTGAACACATGGAGGCAAGACCCTGACCTTCCTAGGTTCTGCTTATCACTTGTGTGTGTGCACGTACACTCTCTCGTTCGCTCTTGTGCACATTCCCATACACCCACATACATACACATACATTCAACACGCAAACTCTCTCACACACATCAGCAGGTCCTGTGAGGGAGTTTAGCCCAGGAGTTGAGAAGTGTGAGCTCTGGAGCCAATTGGCCTAGGTTCAAATCTCGATGCTGCCACTTACTCACCTCTATGACCTTGGGCAAATTATTTAATCTCCTGTGCCTCAGTTTTTCCTTCTGAGAAATGGAATAACAATAATACCTACCAGGTACCTACTGAGGGTTGTTGTCAAAATAACAGTCTACCAGGGTTGTTGTGAAAATACAATGAGATAATCCATGAGAAGCATCTGAGACCAAATCTGGTTTTGAGTAAGTGTTCCAATAAAGTTGGCTACTGTTATTATCCCTGTGAGGGGTCACAGGTTGAGGACACTTGTTCTCCCTCTGAGTCAGATACTTTACTCGGCATGTAGTGAAATCCAGTATGGATTTTATCTTGTTTAAAGCAAATAATACTAAAAAATAATGGAGGAAAATTTAAAGTTGCATCATGTATAAGCCAGATACAAAAGAAGAGTTCTGACTCCCTGACGCTTTTGTTACAACAGCAACCAGGTCTCCATGTTCCCTCCCTCTCATTATCTTCCCCTTCCCCTCCCACTCTTTGTGCCCTTTGATGACAGCACTGAAAAACCACAGTCACTGTGTTTTGTGGTCATAAAAGCAATAAAACAGGAAGGAACTTGCAAGTCCATAGGTTGTCTTTAGTTGGGAAAGGGACAATTATCCTCATTTCAAGGTAGAGGTAGCTGAGATCTGGAGAATTCAAGTGGCTGTCCTAAGTCCTGTAAAGGGGAGCTAGATGCCCCTAGGTCATGGCTCTCTTGGTCCACTTCTCTGTGCTTGTTCATCCCAAAGCAATTCCCACCAAATCAGCCTGGTCCTCCAGACTTGACTTCCTGCACTCAATGTCCCTACCTCTCCTTCACTGCTCCTCTGCTCTCAGCTGGCTAGATCAACACTCTAACAAATGACGGCATGCTGTCACCCACCCAAAGCCCCCCAGCCATGACAGCGCAGGCGATGGCTGGCACTGCACTCACAATGTTGCCTATCTGGAGCATGGCTTCGAAGGTGGAACTCATGCCGTGGTGCTCCATGGCCATAAAGACGGTGTTCACCACGATGCACAAGGTGATGGTGAGCTCTGCAAAGGGGTCCGTCACAATCTCGAAGAGAAATGTCTTGAGCTTCACCCACGTGGGGCAGCACTCCCAGATCAGATACTTCTGAGCCAATCTGGTCAGGCAGGGTGGGCATCTCTGCTCAGACTCCTCGAGTTCTGCATCACAAGTGTGGTCAATGATAGCTGTTAGCCATGCATTGTCTCAGAGTCCCGTCCCATGGCCATCCCCTAGACCTTTCCATTACTAATAACTACCACCTCCAATCTCCACTTCAGCACCCCCTCTCTCTGATTTCCATTTTCTATTTGTTGAGCTCCTTCAGTTTAGCAAGTGCAATCCAATCTCTGTCCCGTTCAGTCCTCTAAACCATGGCCCCTACACTTTTTAACTGTCCATTGCCTATGTTTCAACTTACCCAGCTTAGGTTTCATGTCCACCCCTCTACATACTCCCTTGCAGATATCCTCAATTCCCTTGCCCCTCTCCCTCTTCATTGTACTTGTTGCAAAACCCCAGCCCTGAATAAACCCAAAGTGCAGACTGTACCCAACAAAGTGAACCTAGTTGGAAAAATATGCACCCACGCTGACTGGTCCCACCAGAGATTCATGAGTCCCAGCTTGTCACTGTCCAGAAATCCTGCCATGTTTCTCCATTTCAGTCCACTCCTTCAGTCTTCCAGGATAGCATCGTCTCCTCCTCTCTCCTCCAGCCTGTACCTCTCCTTCTCTAATCCTCACTCTCTGCTGATGAGCTCCCTTTGATTCCCTCAGAATACAGAATCACTCACTCAAGAACTTCCTCTTCTTCCTATCACTGAGTCTCCAATGAATCTCCAAGTCCATCCCCACGTTCCGCCTTGTGCCCTGCTTAGTGCCTGAGCTCGCTGGACTCCTCCCACCTGTGGAGGGGCCCCTCCGTCTCACACCTCCTCAAAGCCTGTGTCCTCCCCCTTCTCTCCTCTCTGGGCCATTCCCATCAGCATGTGAACATGCTTTCATTATATCTCTACTTTTAAAAAGGTCTCCTTGGACCCTACGTTATCTATCGTGTACTGTCCCCTTAACAGCAAAATTCCCTGTAAGAGTTTTCTACACTTAACCATCGCCAGTTTCTCACTTCCTATTCCCTCCCCGATCCCTGGAATCAGGGCTTTACCCCTTCTAAATTCAAATCCTCAGTTTCCAGTCCTCGCCTTACTCTGTCTCTCAGAGCATTTAACAGAATTTATAATGCTCTCCTTGAAACCTTTTGTCTATCTGGCTTCTGGGACATCACAATCTCTTGGTTTTTCTCCTGTTTCAGTGACTGCTTCTTCTCTGTTTCTATTCCTGTCTCTGTCTTCCCTTCCAGCCTCTACATGTTGGAGAACTCAAGTATTCTCTCCTTAGTCTCTCTTTTTTTTCTCTCTCTAAACCATCTCTATGCTGATTCCCCTCAAATTATATGTCCACTTTCTGATCTCTTCCTTAAGCACCAGGTTCATCTCTCTAGCTGCTTCCATCAACTCCCCACTTGGATGTGTAACTGGGACCACCTCTGTGGAGGGCAACTGAGTAGCTTTAGGGCTGTCTATAAATTCCACTGTAACATATGCACCCTGCAGATAAATCCAGCCTATCTGGGCAAAAAGAGGTGATGTCCATCGTTTATAAGAATAATAAAAAAGGGAACAACGGGTAACGTACCTTATGAAAAAGGATGAGACAGATTTAGTTATGAAGATATTAAAAAAATCTGTGAAATGTGTGTGTGTGTGTATGTGTGTGCATGTGTGCTTATATATGTATAGAATATTGCTTGAAGGACACAAGAGAAACTGGTGGAGCACACTGGAGCCTGAGGAGCAAGGAGGATCTTTGGTGGAATGGAGACATAGTTTTCATTGTACACACATTTGTAGTATTTTTTTTTCAATGCCAGCCTAATCTTTTTTTTTTAAAGGTTGGCACCTGAGCTGACTGACAACTGTTACCAATCATTTTTTTTCCTTTATTTTCTTTTTTCTCTTTTTTTCTTTTCTTTTCCTTCTTATTCTCCCCAAAGCCCCCCAGTACATAGTTGTATGTTCTAGTTGTGAGTGCCTCTGGTTGTGCTATGTGGGACGCCACCTCAGCGTGGCCTGACGAGTGGTGCCATGTCTGCGCCCAGGATCTGAACCGGTGAAACCCTGGGCCACTGAAGTGGAGTGCATGAACTTAACCACTCAGCCACGGGGCCAGCCCCTCATTTGTAGTATTTGAATACTTTTTTTACTACATGCATTTTTAAAAAAAATGAGTTTATAGAAATAAATATATGCTCCAAAATTCTGCTGTTTCTTTTTCCCATAGATAATTTAAAAATTTATATGTAGCCAAATTTGTCAGTGCTGTTCTTTATGTTTCTTGCTTTCATGCCTTTTAAACAAAGCCTTTCTCACTGTGAGATTTAGAAAAATCTATCCATGTTTCTTCTAGTTCTTTTGTAGTTTTGCTTTTTTCATTTAAAATTTTGGTGCATCTGGAGTTTATTTTGAGTATGGAGTAAGATATTGATCCAGTTTATTGTTTGGAACCTCTGGTTATTTATATTAACACTATTTATTGCATAATACCTCATTTTCCAAAGGATTTGAAATTTCATTTTGGTCACAAGTTATTTCCGTATGTTTTCATATACACTTGTGCCCATTTCTCTTCCATAGATCAGACTGTTTATTTTTACTATCACTTTGTTTTAATGACTTACTGTGGATTTATAATCTTTAAAACATTTGGTCAAATAAAGTAGAAAAATGAGAAAAATAATCATGGCTCATATCACAGACAAAATACTAATTTCATTAATAAATAAGAACTCTTAAAAATCAGGGAGAAAAAGACCAATCCAACAGAAAAAGGATCAGATAGTTTCCAAAAAGAAAATTCAAATGGTTTATAAATATTTGAAAAGATTGCCAACAATACTCAAAATAAGAGAAATGCAAAACAAGACTGTACTAAGATATTATTTTCACTGATCAGATTTGCAAAGATAAAACAGTCTGGTAATTGTGTTTGGGAGGGTGTGGGTTGAAAGGCAATATCGTCTATTGCTTGGGTGGGTGAAAATTGGTACATTTATGCAAAGCATCCATCATGTTTCAAAATTAAAAATGCATATCCCTTTTGACAAAGCAATTTCCCTTCAAGGTGTTTAACCTATAGTTAAATTTGTGCATGTAGAAAGTGATGTATTGGCTGCGGAGTTTGCTTCCCATCAAGAGCGGAATGGTTAAATAAATTATGGTACATCCATACAATGTAATACTAACTGTTATTGGAAAGCATAAGGATATTTACGTAGAATGATTTTCAAAATACATTAACTGAATAAACTGTGGTACAGAATAACATATGTGATATGCTACCATTTCCAAAGAAGGAAAGGCTATAGACTTTTGATTGAACGTATATAGAGTATTTTTGGAAAGAAACACAAAACAGCTGGTTTGAGTATTGTTTCTGGGGAGGGGAACTGAGTGGACAAAGGGATATTTCTTTTTTATATATGCCCTTTTTTATATGCCCTTTTGTATCTTTTAAATTCTGTATAATGTATTGCCTATTCAAACAAAAATGTTCTAAACAAAAATTTGATAAAGAGAGTCTATTTAAAAACAAGAGAGAGAAGGTCTATTTAAAATAGTGGAGCAAAAAATGTACTGACCTTTCTACTTCCAGGAATCAACAAAGCTGTCAAGGAGACTGAGAAATAGAAATGCAAACTCTTGGCAATGATTTTTTGGATTTGACACCAAAAGCAAAGGCAACAAAAGCAAAAATAAACAAGTAGGACTATATCAATCTAAAAAGCTTCTGCACAGCAAAGGAAATCATCAACAAAATGAAAAGTCAACTTACTGAATGGAAGAAAATATTTGCAAATCATGTATCTAACAAGGGGTTAATATCCAAAATATTTAAAGAACTCACATATCTCAATAGCAGAAAACCAAATAATCTGATTTAAAAATAGGCAGAGGAACTGAACAGACATTTTTTCCAAAGGGAAGACATACAAATGGCCAATAGGTACATGAAAAGGTCTTCAGCATCACTAACCATCAGGGAGATGTAGATCCAAACCACGTCACACTTGTTAGAATGGCTATTACAAAAAAGACAACGAATGAGTGTTGCCAAGGATGTGGAGAAAAGAGAACCCTTGTGCATCGTGGATACGAATGTAAATTGGTGCAGCCACTGCAGAAAACAGTATGGAGGTTCCTCAAAAGTTAAAAATAGAACTATCATATGATCCAGCAATCCTAATTCTGGATATGCATCCAAAGGAAATGAAAATAGGATCTCAAAGAGATATCTGCACTCCTGTGTTTATTGCAGCATTATTCACAGTAGCCAAGATACGGAAACAACCTAAGTGTCCATCAATGGATAAATGGATAAAGAAGATGTGGTACATATATTTATACACAAGAGAATATTATTCAGTCATGAGAAGGAGGGAAATCTTGGTGTTTGCCCTCAACCTTGAGGGCTTGATGCTAAGTAAAATAAGCCAGACAGAGAAAGACAAATACCGATACTGCATGGCATCACATATATGTGGAATCTAAAAAAAAAGTTGAACTCATAGAAACAGAGAGTAGAAATGTGGTTGTTAGGGGTTGTTAGGAATGTGGAGAGTGGGGGAAATGGGGAGAGGTTGGTAAAATGATACAAACTTTCAGGCAAAGATGAATAGGTATGAGGATCTAATATGGTGACTATAGCTGATAACACTGTGTAACTGAAATTTGCTAGGAGGGCAGAACTTAAGTGTTCTCACCAAAAAGAAAAAAAAAGATAAATACATGAGGTGATGATTATATTAATAACTAGATGGGGGAATCCTTTCACAATGTATATGTAAATCAAATAATCACAATGTACTCTTTAAATATCTTACAATTTTGCCCATTATATCTTAATAAAACTGAAAAAAAATCTTGTCAATTAAAAAAAGAAAAGGATGCGTTACCCCTTCTACTTTCTGAAAGCACCAAAGGTATCAAGGAGACTGAGGAAGAGAAACGCAAACTCTACTTTTGCTCAAACCAGGTAACATCTGTAAACTCAAATCATAAGTGATGTGCAAAGGCTTTCATATGCAGCACAGGTCAATCAGGGTGCAGGAGACGCTCTGAAGGGGCACTCGAAACTGCAGATACCAAAACTGGCGAAGCATGGTTCTCTAAAGAAGTTAGCAAGTCCTGGGGACAAAATCAACAATCTCTGGTTAGAGCAAAAGCAGGAGCTTCCCTGGACCTATTTTAGCGCTAAAAAGAAGCACAGGAAGTAGGACTGAATGAGGAATCTTGCAGATACGCCATTATGGCAGGAAACAGCCTGTCTGTGAGGAAGGACAGGAAAAGAGACTCAGCCTTGTAAACAGCTTTAACATTGCTGATCTTGACTGTCTGGGGAGATGCAGAAGCTAAAAGAATCACGCACTTGCTAGCTTGCAACGTGATCACGGTTCCTCCCCAGAAGAATCTCCAGCAAAAAGCTAATCCAGAAAGAATTTTCCTCCTTTCCTTCTGTTACGATTAAAGAGGTGTCCCCCCTATGAGCAGCCAATGTCCCACTCATGCATCCTCTCCTGCCACTTCAGGAATCTATTGAATATTTTGTCTGTTTCCTTCATCTTCAGTCTCTTCCATTGTCACAGATCCTCCCCCTTAGCAGGTAAATATGCTTAAAAAAAACCCATGCAGGAAAACCAAAAAAATCTTCCTTCAATTCTACTTACACCTTAGTGTTATTTTACTGTCTCCTCCCCTTCACAGGCAAATTTCCTGAAAGAGTTGTCCGTATACAATATCTCCATTTCCTCACCTCTCATTTATTCTTCAATCCCCTCCAACGTGGCCTCTGCCTACTTCCCTACTCCACCAATCCTGTCTTGCTCAGATCACAAAGATATTCAAGTGATTAAAGCCCCTGGACTCTTTTCAGGCTTGATCTTACTTGATCCTTCTACAGCATTGCCTCTTTTGACCTTTCTATTCTTCCTGAAGGAATTTAGCCCCTTGGCTCTGCATTTTATTTTTCTGGGTCTTCCTGTATTTCTAGGCATTCCTTCTCAGCCTCCTCTGCTGGCTCCATGTCTTCTCTTCAATCATTAAACATAGTAGTTTCTTAGAACTCTGTTCCAGACCTTCTTCTCTTCTTACTTGATTCTGTCTATGTCACCTTAACTACTTCCCCCATTTCAAAATTACCATCTATATTCAAACTGCCTTCAAATATGTATCTCAAGGTCACCCTTGTCTTCTGAATTCTAGACCCATTTATCAAAACTCAACTTCCTACTGGACATCCCTACCTGGATATTTCAAGGGCGCCTGAAACCCAATGTGTCCCAGACTCAACTCATGATCTTCCCCTCTCATCTTTCCTCAGTGAACCCCCCTGCTCCCCCTAAAGTGTTCCCTTTGAGTCATTGCACCAGCATCCCTCCAGAACCATATGACAACCAAGTCCTGAATCTTATGCCCCTTACAGAATCCTCCCATTTCCTGTCATCCCCACTGCCACTGCCCCAGAGCTGGGGCTCCACCATCTCTCACCTGGCTTCCGCCTCACCGGTTTCCCTGCCAACACTCTGCTCCTCTTAATTCCATTCTCTACGTGCATTCAGAGTAACATTTATAAAATGCAAATGTAGCTCCCCTGTCTGCAGTTCTTTAATGGCACCTCACTGCTTTTAGGATGAAGTCCAAACTCTTTGATATGGTGTAGAAAGTTCTGTGGGTCTGGCCCCAGTCCATCTCTCTAGCCTTATTTTGAGCCCCTGTCCTCTTTACTCTCTGTGTTCCAGCCACATCAGGCTTTTTAATTTCTTCAAGTGTTAGGCTCTCCTCTGCTTCAGGGATTTTGTGGTCCTTTCTGCCTGGAATACTTCTAACCCCAGGCTAACCTTACTGTATTTCCCTTAGCATACTGAACTTCCCCTTCAAGACACTCAGTACCTGGTAATAACTTGTTCCCCATCTTTCTCTCACTCAGCATGAGGGCAGAGACTAGGCTGTGCTCACTGCTGTGCTCCTGCTTCTAGTCTTCTGGTTTGGACAACTGCCAAGTCTTAGCTTGTATGCCGAGCATAGGTGGCTCAAGTGCCCTGAGCTCAGTGAATGGCCAAGGTCTTATTGGATTGAGCCAAACTTTCTCAGGCATGATCACTCCCAAAGAGGTGGCCTTTGTAAATCCTGTCACAACTCTGGCAGCATCAGGCATCTTTCATGTATTCCATGGGTGTAGTGGATAGATTGTCTGGCCAGAGAAGATCACACGTCACCTGCCTTATGCTCAAAAAACTTTGACCTAACCTAAGGTCATCTTTACCCAGATTCTCTGAAAAATGTCAGTGTTTCTCTTACCTGTCTTAGTCTTTTCTCCAAGTGTCTTCCTTGAGAGGAAGTCTTTCCTACCTCAGGATATCTGATCATTCCTTATTCTCTTCCTGTTCATCAGTTCAAGTCACTATAAATTAGCATCACCCTCCTTCAACATCACCTTTGTGCATCACACTCCTTCACCATTCTTTCAGCAACTGTTTGTTGAGTGCCTACTATGTACCATGCACTGCTCTTCTAGGAACTGGAAATCCTGCTGTGAGCAAAACAGACAAATCTCTGTTCTCATGGAATTTACAACCTAGTGAATAAGAATAGCCAACGTCTGCTGAGTATCTATTATGTGCCAGTCATGGATGTAAGCACTTTATTTGTGCTAACTCATTTAATCCTCATAAAACACCCTAAGATGTGATGTTTCCGCTTCTTTATAGGTGAGAAAACTGAGGCACAGAGCAGATAATGGAGCTCCAAGGTTGCACAGCTTACCATAAGGGATAGAGCTGGGATGCAAACCCAGGAAGTTGGGCTCCAGGGTCTGTGTTCTTAACTACTACCCTCTGTTGCCTCTCACCCATCTCAAGACCTCCTTTGTTCTTATCTAAATTGGGATGTGTTTAGGACACTCATTTTTTTCATTCCTGTCTAATTCCTGCAAAATGCATTGCATTTGCTGTTCATCTGTCTGGAACTCTCTCCCCCATGTTCTCACAAGTCTTCATTCAGATTTCTGGTCTCCTTAGAGAGAACGGCCTTCTGCAACCACCTTATGTAAAATGGCCCCTTCTGCAGCCCCCTATTCTCCATCTTCTTCCCTATTTTATTGTTTCTCCTACTTCTCATCACTACCTGAATATCTGTTTGTGTTTAGCATCTCTATACCCTGGCCCCAGGATGTGGATTCCATGAGCACAGCCTTCTGTCTTGTTCACCACTGAATCCCCAGCACCTGGAACAATGCCAGACACATGGCAGTGCTCGACAAATGTTTGCTGATGAGTGAAGAGATGAACAAAGAGGGAAGGAGGAAGGTTGATAGTTCTGAAGAATAAATGAGAAAGCAAGCTGTTTGTATTTAGTATTTGCTGTTTGATGGCTAACAGCAAAAAAAAAAAAAAAAAAAAAATTCCAAGCAGCCCACATAGCCAACAAAAAATCATGGACAGAGCAGCATGGTGAAATTCTACACACCTGTGAGAAATGTTAAGCATGCAGACAGCATTCTAATGAAAACAGATTGCTAAATAATTATCAGTGAGGAAAAATCATGGAAGAGGATGTGCACACTGTTGTTATTGGAATGTGTACACATTTCTCAAAACCCAAACTCAGGTATGCAAGAAATGTGATTTAAGAGTTGTTTTTCCCTGTAATTGAATTCAATTTGTACTTCAAGTCCTCAACCTGGGGACTTTGTTTTGGTTAATTCAATATCTGCTACTACTGCATTATCTGATCTGGTGTCTGAGTTCTGGGGGGCTCAAGGTTGGTGGGAGTTGAACTGGTCCCTAGTCATGGCCAGGTGTATTTCACTTGAGTCATCACCGTTCCCATCTGGTCTCTGGTGGGAGAGCCACAGAGATGGCTGTTCCCTCTTTGCCTCTCCACTTTCCCTTTTTGGCTCTCACTCAGTTTCTTCTGTAGCCTTCAGTGGGGGTGAGGTCATCATCCAGCTACTGTCCTGTCATGCCAGGGCCACTGGGCCCTCTCTGAGTCTGCCTCAGGCCTTCTCTACCAGGTACCTTACCAGTCCATTCTACACCACAGTTTCTGTGCCATGCTGGGCATGGAGGTATCTCTCTAAGGCTTGCCACCTCTGGCTTCACCTAGAAAGAGGGCACAGATTGGCTCTGTTTTCAAATCCCTCAAACATTTTTTTGGTTTCTGTCATCCACCATGCCTTTCCCTCACAATTAGGATTCAGCCCAGGCTTGGAGGAAAGCACACAGACCCCTTTCTCAGGAACACACCAACATCCAAGCTCCCTTCTCCCTCCTCTGGCCCATGACATTTTAAATGTGTCTAGGGGAGATAAATAACCAGCTATGACTAAAGCTGTATTTTCCATACCCCGAGTCAAAATAAAGCCTGGATAAGAAGAAAGGCCTTGTACTCAGGGTGAGGAGGATGCAGCCACGCTCTTTGGGAACTCCAGTGTCAGGTGGACATGACCCAGTGCCATTCTTTTCCTCCACCCTTGCCTTGGTGTAAGCAACTGGAACTTGGATGCATCCCCGGGGAGACTGAGTGGATTCCAACTTAATTGATGGAACCCTGAATTAACAAGGATTTAGTTAAATTGCCTGATTAATTTATTTAAATTGTCTTCTATTACTCAGCATAATGGGGGCTTGAGACAGAAATTAAGTTATAACCGTAAAAGTTACAGCCATGAGAAACATCAGGATAATTTTGCCATGTTTGAAAATTAAAGACTGTTCAATTTCTTGTCTACCTGCGGTAGCTTGAAGTTCTCTGGTGCCTGCCAGATCACTTTTTAAAATCTAGTTTTGTGAATATATATGAAGCAGATGTTAATCTGAATAAAAGATGAACTCGGGCATTTCATTCATTGGATTCTATTGTTTTTGCAAAATTATCCACGTTAAAAAAAACACATTGATAAAGGGTGATGGAACCAAGGGCATAAAAAAAGAGGAGTATTAGGATCCCAGGGCACAGAGATGGGTGCCCTTTGACGCCTGTTTTGGGCATCCCCTCTGCTGCTCATGTGGGGACTCATCATGGCACAAGGGATGGATATTCCAGCAAACAGTACTTACCCTCAAGGACAGAGGTCATGATACTGACAACACTCATTGCCCTTCGGACTCGGAAAGGTTCATTCAAGTATTCTGCTGATAAAAAAGTCTTCTTCTGTCCTGCATCAAGTGCCTGCTGGGACACAAACAGAGTCAGGACACTCTCCCAACCTGAAGTCTTCAGTGGCGAAGACTATCACTCAGCCTCTTATTGGCCAGTCTCTTGGGGTTGTGAGTTGCCCAGGGAAGCTATGAGCCTCTGCTTGGAGTCGTGCTTGGAGAAACAGGCTACTGCTTGAACTTGGGGTAGGAGCTCTAGCGTGAGGACCAGGGCACAGAGCTGGGGTGCAACCAGAGCCTAGGTTTGCAGCTAATGGAGGGACCTGGGCTCACCTGAGGTTCTGCAAACTCTTGCCCCAGGACAGGTACCTGGGTACCAAGGTGGGGACTGGGCTGCCTCCAGGGTCTCTGAGGTTTCTACCAAAGGGAGGTGACAGCTGCAGGAGCAGCAGGCAGTCATTATGAGACTCTGGGCTGTACACAGGACTTGAGACAGAATTCTTACTCCACAATGGGTTTTCTTGACCTCCCTTCCAATAGGCCCATTTTCCTCCCCAACACACAATCCCGTTCCAATTCCACCCAGTCTCTTTCTTTCTGAGGGGATATTTATGTGTGTGTATTGTCCAGTTTTAGTTGTCTGACACAATCCTTTCGACTTTTCCCTCTTCGGGGCTTCACCGGAAGTTCTGTCTGGGTTTTGTGCCAGTTCCCTACTTCTAGTCACAGACACACCCTGGATGTGGGGAGTCCGAGGCCCACGGCAGCTGATTCAGCACTAAACAAACCATTCAGAATCCAAATTCAACAAGCATCTATTGAGCACCTGCCATAGGTGAAACTCATGGGTATACGGTAAGCGCTTGGTCCATATAAAGAAAGTTTAGAAAGTTTTCAACAGTTAGGACTCAACAAAAGACACTGACAGCTACTGTTGTCATTTGACAGATACATGTATATAAATGTAGGCACTTTATTATTCTATTTAACTCTTCAGCTATTTAGAAACCTTTTTATAAGGGGAGACACGGAGGCTTGAAGAATTTAAGGACTTGCTAAAGGACTCAGTAAATGGCACAGCTGTTATTGAAACCTGGGTCCACGCAACAAGGAAGGGCTTGAAGACTTGGTCTTCATGCCAAACAATTTAACTAAAGTGAATCAAGGTCAGAATATCTAGGAAATAACAAGGTTCTTGAATGAGGCACTTTCTAGAGTGTTCTGGCACATCCTGCAGGCTGGCCTTGACTTTAGGACTGTGCTGGCGATTCTCTGTGGCTCTTGGAGACCCGCTCTCCATCTTCTCTGCCCTGCTCTATACCCTCTGGTTCTGGTGAGGTTTGGCCAGTGGGAGGCACAGATAGGAGATTAGAAGCTGGAAGGAGAGGGAGTTGGCTATCTGTCACCTGGCTTCTTCCCTACTGGGCTGTGGCTGGGCTGTGGCTGGGTTGTGGCCACAATCCTCCACCTGAGATCACAGGTTCTGTCTGGCCGCCTCTCACACACAGCTGCAGCTCTTGCCTTGTTCTGGTTCTGGTCCTTTCCCTCATCTCCCAGCCAAGGTATGTCACAGCATCCCACTTTTGCTGGTCTCTAGGTGCCTCACTGTCCCTTCTTAGTTCCAGAGTCCAGCGCACACCTCTGTAAATACTTCAATAAACTCTTTCCCCTTGCCCATTGAAGTGGTTCATCTGTCTCCTGCTGGGACCCTGAATTACATGGCGTCCAATCAGAGAGGGAGCTAAGGTAACTCTGTAAGACTTATCCAAGTCAGTAGAGCCATATATTGGTCAGTTCACCACTCTGTTTGCAAACTGCTCTGTGTCCCTGGTTGGCAAGAGAGGGCAAACGAAAAACACTAGAAGCATCATTATTACTGAAACTGGAGGGAGAGCTCAAATTAAATCACAGCTCCCAATCCAATGAGGAGTCCCTGGTTTGCCATTATATTCTGTGATTATTCTGTTAAGAATGCTAGCTAGCTGGTCACCGTTGCCTAATTTGTGCATTTTGGCAAGTTATCTCTGAGTAAAGCAGGGAATACTTAGCTTCTGCTGAGATCTGTCCAGGGTACCTCCCAGGATTTCTCTGGGTCCCATTTGCCAAGCCCAGGGTAGTGTGCACAGAGCTACAGGCAGGAACAGAAGAATTTTCAATTTTTCTCCTACTCATCCAGGGAGCAAGCAGGCCCATCTTTAAAGCAGTGATATCGACCCTGATATCAGTTTCCCCACATTAAACCCAGCATATATGGGGTTAAAACCAAAACACTCATTCCCTGCTTACTCTCTGGCTTCCTGGCTCCAGAATCTACTATCCTCCATGGAGACAGACACCGTCAAGGACAAGCATCTGGACTATCTCCTCCCCACAAAGAGATACAGACTGGTGGGAAAGCTGCTGACCAGCAAGGTCACGGGCTCCCTCCTCTCTGTAGGTGTCTCAAGGCCAAAGACAGGCTGGTAGGAAACCTCCGACCAGCAAGACCATATGCTCCCCCTCCCCTACCTAAAACCCCAAATAAAAACCCTTCCTTTTAGCTATTTGAGGAGTTTGGGATTTGAGCGTTAGCTGCCCTCTCTCCTTGCTCAGCGCTGTGCAAAAATAAAATTCCTACTTTCTTCCACCACACCCGGTGTCAGAGATTGGCTTGCTGTACAACGGGTGAACGAACTCACTTCAGGTTCGGTAACAGCAGTGGTGTTGAGAATGGACAGAGAAATGCTGGAAAAAATATGGGATCAACCGGAAAACAATCTGTATCACTGTACTGCAGAGAAAACCAGAAAACCTGTTTGACCTCAGGTGAACCCAGTCTCTCTCTCTGGGTATCACTTGCCCTGTCTGTAAAATGGGGGTAGATGGGAGGTGTTGAGCCGAGTGAGGTTTAAAGGACCCTTGTGTGGGTGACATTCAGGACCTCTTGGCCATAGGCCTCTAGCTGGAGGGCAGCCCAAGAGAGTCTGGAGCATTCACAAACTCACCGGAACTTCGATGGCTCCAGGGGCGAGCTCACCAGTGGGCAATGTGGGGTGTCCATCTTCTCCATGCCCTGAACCAGGGTTGGGGGGTTGAGGCAGCGGACTCGTGGGGAGGGGCCCTTGCTGGCTGGCACCTCTATTCAGCAACAGGGATCCCCGAGGGCTTTCACTGCCTTCAGGAAAGGCTCCATCATCGATGACCCCATCAGGGAATGAGACGTCTTGGGCAGGGGCCCGGACATGGAACACACTGCCATGGCTAGCCCGGCGTCTTCCAGAGGTGAGGCCTAGGAAAGACTGGACATTGCCCCAAAGGAGCAGGAAAGAAGGCAGGCTGGCAGCTTGTCCTGCAGGCAAATCTGGAACTCAGCGCTTCCCTCCACCCACTCCCATTTCCCTGCCCTTATTCTCATGACCTTCCAGCAGAAAATGAAAGACACAGATCCAATGGGTATTCTAGATAAACATGGGTAGAGAACAGGGAAAAGAATATTCTTGACACAGCCTGGGAAAAGGCCAAGAGAGATGAGAGATTACAATACTTAGGATCAGCAAGTAGGTCAACATAGCCAAGGGCATGTCAGAGGACAATCTTGTCACCCAGATTGGTCATAGTGTTGGACAAATCTGTCTCCAGTTCCCTGCTCCACATGCAAAGTTATGACCTAGAGAGACTATTATGCACACCAGTACTGGAACAACCTTGGTAAACGGTTGTTGAATGAACGGGTGCACTACATTGTCTGAAAATTAGGTTCTACAATTCATTAGACTCAGCCTATATGGATGTGAGAGTTTGTGTTGCAAAGGAGGAGACAAGAGCTTTGTAATGTAATGAGCCTCCAGGATCCCTCGAGGCAAACTGTGAATAGTCAACAATGGGGAGATTGAAGATAGCATAGCAGCCCAATTTCCTGGAAGAATAATGCCATTCCTCCAAATCAATAAACATTTCCCATCAAAATCTTCCTGTGAGGGAAATGTGTGGCTTACAGTTGCCAGAGAAAAGGAGCTAATTTATAGGTTCAGAAGCCCTGGAGAGTTAATATGATGGGTTGGCTAGTTCCCATGACCACTGTGGGAACCTGACCATAACAAGTTATCAATTCTGTCCTCAGGTCATATAAAGTATTTCTAAAATCTAACCAATGACTTCCTACCAAACTCCAATGATACTACTGAATTTTCCTCCCCTTCCTTAATTCCTTTTATTTACTAAACTACCAAAGTTGGGACATTTTATCAATCAGAATCCTCTTTACTTATCCACCTATCCCACAGAACTGAGGTTTTCTTTCTTGATAATTTGGAGCTCAGTACTGTTCAGCAACTACCATTGCAATCCTGGTATTCTAAACTGAGCACCTTTGGCCTAGAATATCTGCCCAAGGACTGTGGAACTCATAAAAATCCACAAATCCTTCACACTTTTTGAACTGGCAAATCACACTTTAAGAATTGGCGGATCCTTATTAAAGACAGGATAACTGAATTATTTGCACTTGGGCACTAAGCAAACTAATGAAGAAACTAAGAAGAAAATTTTGGTCCCATATTTGACAGTCTGTGCCTCCTTGGCCACCAATTAACATTTCAGAATTAACCTATTTGACAAGCGGTGGGCAATGTCCTCTGAATCTAAGTGTTAGACTTGCCTTAAAATGCATCATCCAAGCTGGCCATCTGGTATCCTGTGGGTTCCCCCAAACCCTTGGTGTGTCTCTCCTAGGTGCTACCCCCAACCTTTCTCTCATTGCTGCTGGTCAGAAAATGGTTTTATATAAAAACTGCCTATGGCCTATTTTCCACATGAACACACCTGGAAAAAGAGGAAGGGAATGTCTTCTTGAATGGGCTCCACTCAATCAGTTAGGATTAAATAAGTGCCCAGATGGTGCCTCCTTGTCTTTGCACTTACATATTCTTCTTTCTGCCTGGAAAATACTCCTTCCCAAATCCTCCTAGTCCTCAATTACTGGAGGAACCTTTACTCACTATTTACTATTCATTTCAATTATCCCCTCCTCCATGAAGCCTTCCCTGACATACCCCCACCCCCATACATCTATTTCTAAAGCACCATGTATGTGTCTCTAATACAGTATTTAACACATAGCTGTTTTTATATCTGCCTCCTCCACCCAAATGGAATTCCTTGAGAAATGGACCATGTTTTAGTCATCTCTTTATACCAAGCACCTAGTATTGTTAACTTAACAAGACACAGTTCCTCTTTTTTCCCTCTGAAGGTAAGCCCGGATGGAGAGACAAGCACACACATCAAACGATTATTGGATATCCAGGCACGAATCTATGTGGGGCTAACTGAATGGGGGAAATTAAAGTCCAATTCAGAGCATCATTGACATTCTGTGGATGCTGTGGTTCATTCTGATCTATGATTGCCAGAGCCCTAGTCAAATCTCCTTTGAAACATCTTCTGAACTGTGCCCATGATGCCAGGTACTGCTCAAAAGAGGCAGAGCAAGGGGCAGGGCAGGCAGTGCATCAGTTAAGTTTACACATTCCACTTTGGTGGCCCGGGGTTCCCCGGTTTGGATCCTGGGTGAGGATCTATGCACTGCTTTTCCAGCCATGCTGAGGCAGACAACTCACATATAAAGTAGCAGAAGATGGGCCTGGATGTTAGCTCAGGGCCAATCTTCCTCAGCAAAAAAGGAGGATTGGCAGCAGATGTTAGCTCAGGGCTAATCTTCCTCAGGAAAAAAAAAAAGAGGCAGAGCAAGGAAAGGAAGAGCACAGACCTTGATAAATGCTGAAATGTGAGTATCACTGAGGCCAGTGTGCATGTGAGCACATCTATGTACATTTATGCACACCTAAGTCTGGGAGTATAGAGATAGGATTCCAAAAAGTGGGACATCCTTCAGATGAGCACAGGAAAAGAGACTGAGAGGGAAGTGAGGGTCAGGAGGCCCGAAAAATAGCCATGTTGATCCCCTTTCCCATACCATTAGTCTGGGAACTACCCTCCACAAGGGGGTTATTATCTCTAAAGCCTGTGGAAAAGGCATAACTGGGGTACACAGGACTTTCAAGTGAGAGGGAGGCGGTAGGAGGAAACTTTGTGAGTACAGGGAATCTTGGAGTGGGAGGTAGAAGGTTATGATGTTAGGCAGAATTGCTACAGGGTCTGAAACGAAGTACTGAAGTTGTTCTTAGGCTGGATTGCATCACAGAGACGAGTGCTGCGTTGCTCTGTGCCAAGGAGAGGTGAGAGTTTGAGCTGCGGGGGCTGAGGTATGAGGTCAGAAAGAAGCTTGTAAATAATTTCAGCACCATGGACAATGACACCCGTCCCCTCCTCCTGCTCCGGAATTGCAGGTAAGAATGTCAGGAGGAAGACGACCCTTGATGTCCACAGGTCCACAGACACCTCAAGGTCAGAATGTCCAATGTGAGCTTACCATCTTCCCTACAAAGCTGGGTTCTTCCTCAAGTACTCCTGTTTTAGAATCATTACTCATCTAATTGCTCAATCCCGAAACCTGAGAGTCATTTTGGACTCCTCTCTCTTTTTTCCCACATTCCACAGTCCCAATCTTGTTGATTCCTCCCCACCACCATAAGTCTTTATAAGCCACCCCTTTTCCCCATTCACAATACTCCTGTCCTAGTTTAGGCCACCATTGCGGGGTGGGGGTGGGGTCTGGATTACTAACACATCCTCTTAATCTCTGTACCTCCAGCTTTTTCCCTGCTACAAACCTCTTCCCACTTCAACCTATTGTTCATGGAAGCTGCCAGGGTGAGTAATCTTTGGAGCACAACTTGAGCCCCTTACCATCCTGCGCTGGTTGTAAGGCTCAGATTGGGGCGATTTGTTGTCATCTGTGGAGTTCTCTGACACCCTTGGCTTCATTCTGTGCCTTCTGTCATTGGCATTTTTGGAGGCTAAAGGTGATGCATTGTAGGAGTGGAGAGAGGCTGTGTCAATCCCCAGTGCTGCCAGCATCTGAAGAGAGAGAACAGCAGTTGAATCCAACAGTATCTGGTTGAACTTAGCATAAATGTATTCCCTAGACATGGGGTGTCACAGAGGTGAGGGTGTCTGAAACAGAAGAGATCAGGATTAGGACCTGGGTGGTAGTGGGATTGAGACATGACAGGAAGAGTCACCTCTAGGTCACCTCCCTAGCTCCCACCTTGTAGTAGACCCTATTGATGCTCTGCCTGGATCCCTTTTACCAGGTCAGTACACCCATCTCCAGCTGCTTGAGTGTTAGCTGATAATGGACCACAGCTGCAGCATTCTGCAGAAAATTTCATTTGACTACATTTGTCTGGGGAAGGTGTAGGGGTACAAAAGGCCAGCCCTCTTGCCTCAGAGTAGGGCTAACTCTGTGGTATGTCATGCCCCAGCACTCCCCATGGGATCAGGCTGAAGGTAGCCTTGCTGAGGCCACCTTCTTGTGTAATTCTTCCCCCGTCCCATGTGCTTCCTTCACTCTCCTTCTTAGAGAACCCCTCAATAAATTATTTGCATGAGATCTTTGCTCAGGTTCTTCTTTTGAGAAAACCTGCCCTGAGATCATCCCTGAGGTAAGATGAATCTTCCTACAGTTTTCTAAAATAATAGCCTTAATCTAAGTGGCTGATCCAGACCTCTGCCCAGGAATGTACAGCTTGCAACAGCCTTCACAAAGCTTCCACCCCTCACAGACCTCCTGCTCCTTCCGGAGCCTCTCAAGGGCCTCCTGGAATGTCTTCTCCTTGGCTTCAATTTCATCAATAGTTGCCTGGTTCTGCTCCTCATATGCCATGGTGACCACAGCCAAGATCAGGTTGACCAAGTAGAAAGACCCCAGGAAGATGACGATCACAAAAAAGATCATATATGTTTTCCCAGACACCCTCAGGGTCTGCAGATTCAACAGAAAGAAGAGAGATATATACCCAGAGTACAAAGGCTCCTGACATTGTCAGGCTCCTCCAGGAAAAATGTAGCCATACAGCTGACCCCCCTCCAACCAAGTCTGTAGGGAGACAGGCAGATCAATACCTGCTGGTAGAGGCGTTCCCATGAATCCTGTGTCATGAGGCGAAACAGTGAGAGGAAAGCCCAGGCAAAGGAATCAAAGCTGGTGTAGTTAAAATCCGGGTTGTCAGATGTTTTAAGGCAGAGATAACCTTTAGGACAGTGGCTGTAGCAAAAATAGAGAAGGTCATCAATTGCGCAGCCCCCTGCTTATTGAGGGTAAAGCAGCCCAGGGCTACAGGAAGACCACAGGGTTTGAAGCCAAAGATTGGCCTTCCTCTTATTAGCTGGATGACCTTGGACACTTAGTCTCTTTAGGTCTCATTAATGGGACCATTGCCCAAATGGTTTCATTGCCCATTAAATGGGGTTGATAATACTTTCACTTCATAGTTTCATGCACAGGGGAGTGGCTTGGGGATGGCCAACTGACTGCCCAGACATGACCCTATAAGGTGGTAAGCTCTTTGCAAGTTCACACCAGGGGATGGAGAGTTAGTACCAATAATGGAGATTTAAAACCTGAGCCAGTTGGCATCACCTGCAGAGTTGTCTATCAAAGGAGGACTCACATTAGCCAAGTCCACTGACCAATTATACATAACAATGAAAACAACACTTTCCAATTACTGAGCACTTACTGTGTGCCACTCTCTCCCCTAAGTGCTTCAGACACACTATGATTTAATCATCTCAACAATCCTCTTTTATAGATGTGGAAGCTGAGGTTCAGAGAGAAGAAGTCAGTTGCCTAAAACCACACAGATGCCAATGTGTTTATTTAAAAGGAGAAATATAACTGTCAAGTAGCCTATGAGGACTGACCTACGAAGGAGGGCCAAAGTGAAGATGACTGCTTGGTGAGTATTGGGGTGAGGGTGCTGGACTCCTCTCTCTTATAATAAGGGGATAAGTTGGTGTCAAGAAGTATCTCTAAGCTCAGGGCATGCGAGGTGCTCTCGTACATTCTAGTGGGATGATCTGACTGAGAAAACAGTCATGGCTTGTTTATAGTTTGGGGTGCTACTGCTCCAGGATTCCTCCACCAACACTGACTTCTGGGGCTCTCTTTATTCCAGACAACCAGGCAAACACACAATCTCAGGGCCCATACAATTGACTAGGGTCCCAGCAACTTGATTATAATCATTCCCAATTCTGTCTCCAACTTTGGTTGGAGATGTGCGAATTCCCAAACTCTGTAGGCCCACATGTAAAGACGGTCTCTTGGTTTGCTCTCCCAAGGAACTAGCCAACCCATTACCTATGTTACCCATTTCCAGGTCTTCCATGGAACCTCTCTATAGCTGCTCCACATCAACAGCTAATGGCTCTAAGACTCAAATGAGACCACAATGCAAAGCTTCTTGCATGGTACCTTCAGCATAGCAAATATTATATGTAAAATGCAGAGTTAAAATCCCTGCTGTTTTTGACCTGAAGCTACCAAAAGGATGGACTGGAATAACACATGTGAAAGAAAGCTGAAAATCATCAAGTATTTCCTAGTACTTGTTCTCCACCTTGAGACCTCAGACTTTCCTCCCACAATGCCACTGGTCAGTGCAGGACTTCGCTCAGGGCTCTGGCTTCTCTGTGGCCCAGCGCAGGACCCAGCTTTGGTGTTCACAGCATGCCCTTCAGGGCTCACTCTGCCCATCATCCTGAGCTGACCGCCACTTACCATCCCAGACCTACCCACTTCTTTGCCGCCTGGCCAGGACCTGCCCTGCAGGATGTCTGATCTCTCTTGGCTCTGGAGCTGGGCGGGCAGCACGGATGGAGCCCACAACTTTACTACGAACAGCCCTTGGGCTACTCTGGAGCCGCCACCTTGAGAAATGCCATTATCCTGACAGGAAAAGGACATTGAGGGGGCCCTATGTTTAAATTTAAGTCAAAGGCAGGTGAAAATTGACATTGGAACAATCCTCTCCCTGAGCCAAACAGCCAAATGCCAAGTGCATTTGTGAAGAAAGAGGTCAAGGAGCCTATGTTGATCAAATTCTCCTATTTGTCCCCACTCCTCAGCTGTATCAGAGATTGTTTTCCTAGTGAGCTGAGTAAGGCAGAGCTCCACACAGGTCTCACCCAGCTCCACTTGGGCAATATGGGGCTGTCAGCCATTCAGGGAGTGGGATCATAGGGGTTTAGCGTTCCAGATCCCCAGCCATGGAGATGAGAGAGATAAGCCTTTCTAATCTGTTGCCTGGACCCTTTCTGTCCACGCCTGCTCCAGTGGTCAAAGCAGCTGGCAGACCTGAGGGGTCTCTTACCCATTACTTTGTCTCACATCTTGTTCCGCCACCTGGAATGGCTTCCATCCAAACTATCTTGTTCAACCAACCTGGAGACATCCCGCCTGCCCTTCATAGCTCACCTCAGCCCCCACAGACAGCCTTCCCTGACCTCCTCCCCTGCCTCACACCATCGCCTCACTGTGTTTCCCCAGCCAGTGGGGCCTCTAGCATGGCACTGGTTCTCCATCGCGTAATAGCTCAATGGATATGCATCAGAGCTCACAAACTGGCAGCTTGCAGGCTGACTTTGGCTTGCAGAAATATTTTGTTTGGCCCACAATATGGAGACATTTTTTGTAATTGGTAGAGAATATTTATAGTTGGGAAATTTCACGGAAAAATCTAAATTTCCAGTCTCTCTTTTAAAAGTTGGAAGAGCTGGAAGCGGTGGACCCACATGACAACCAAAGCTGGACTGAGCAGTGGCTGTCCCCTTTATCTGGGGCATGAACTCTCACTGCCATAGTTCCGCCCAGCCTATTCCTCTCATTTGTTGTGATGTGTCTGACCTTTGTAAGAATCTGAAATTGTGAAGTTGGGTGCATGTGTCTCTTCCTCTTTTGTGTGAGGATAATGAAACCCACGTGATTGCATTGTGATGATTAAATGTAGAACATTTGACACAAACTATATTTAATAAGTATTAGTTCCTTCCCATGGTAGATTGTTTTCAAAAATGGCCACAGGAATGCTGATGACAAGAAGGAAAATGAACTACTGGGCATTGGTGATTTGTCGTGGGTTGGGCACTCACCCTGCATCAGATCCATTGCCACACAGTAAGGGATCAGAAGTGCCCTGCTTAATGAAGTAGAAATCTGCAAAACAGAGGAGGGAATGAAAGCCTCATCTATTGTTCTGGATGTTCCAACCCAAGCCTTGTGTGGTGAGGGCAACACCTCCTAAGTCTTCTGCCCAAGCAAGGTGAGTTCCCTCAGCTACGTGCACTCAGTGGGCATGCTGGGACACTTGGAAGGGGAAAAGTCCCATCTGGGGACAGAAAAGCTGAGCAGTGACTTCAGCTGCGAGCCTCCCGCAGCAGAGGCAGAATGGTCTGCCTCTGGATTTATAGCTCATTTCCTTGTCAAAGGGACATTGGGCAACAGAAAATGAAGGACCCGCTTCAGGAGAAGCACTTCAGCAGGAAAGAGGAATGAAAATATATGTCTCTACAGGTCTGCAGGGGCTTCACACCCCTTGCCAACCAGACCTTTGTCCGTATGGCAGAAATTCGACTGGAGTTTTTCGTAAGAGGAGTAATTGGCCGTCTCGTTGAGAGTTGTGCAATCTTTGACACATTTGTTCTTGAGGTTGCCCTTGAAGAGCTGCAGGCCCACCAGGGCAAAGACACTCAGGCAGAAGACGGTGAGGATGGTCACATCAGTCAGCTTTTTCACCGAGTGGATCAGGGCCCCCACGATGACCTTCAGCCCTGCGGAAAGATGACAGCGACACTCCCACATGGATGAGGTACCACACACAGAGCATGTGTGCCTGGCATGCTTGCATCTTAGCCATCCTACCCTCTCCCTACATGCAGGTGGGAGGTATTTTACAAACTCTAGGGCAGTTCCAAGCCCAGTTCCTCATCGGAACCTTGCAATAACCCTGAGAGGCGGGCAGGCAGGCAAGCAGAGATTATTGTCCCATTATAAAGATGGGGCAACTGAGACTCAGGCAATGCATTTCTTGTCATCTTAAGCTAATAAATTCCTCACAGTAGCAGTTCAATTTAAAAAACAATTGTTGAGTATCTGCTATGTTCCAGGCACTGTGCTAGACGTGAGGCTACTAACTTCACTCCAATCATTTGGCATCTGTCTCTCTGCACTCACCTTAGTTCTGGGAGGCAGCTTGAGGCTGGGGACACATGAGCCTCAATGCATGTGTGTGTGTGTGTGTGTGAGAGAGAGAGAGAGGGAGTGAGAGAGAGAGAAAGGCATACAGGGGAGATAGACTGAGACAGAGAAAGAGCGACAGAGACACAACAACACTAAGAGATGAACATCACAATAGAGTGAGACCATGAGAGACACTGAGAGAGTTGCTGAGGCAGAAACAGAGAGAATCTAAGAAGGAGCTATCCCAGAATCAAGTACAGCTGGCAGCAAAGATGGGGCCCCTGCTTATTTGAAGAAGGATAATTTGTTGCTCTGGCAAAAGAAATCAGCTTCTTTGGGAAAGCAGCTTCATGGGTAGCAGGAAGAGCTCTGACCAGGAAAGCAGTCTGGGATCTATCCTTGCCTTGTCACTTTGTTCAACAAATAACCCACTGAATATGACCCGTGTTAGTCCCTGGGCTGGGAGCTGAACAATGGTGAAGGCACTGGCATGTGGTGGGGTTGTCTGAAGACTGAGGGGAAACTCTGTAGGATTATCAAGCAGGTGGGCACAGATAAGAGCAGCCCCCAACTGAAGCCTGGAGTGGGGATGGGGTGAGATGGAGGGTGGGGAATTGAGGCAGACCAGGGAGTCTCCTCGAGGAGGTTGGCAGAGCCCTGAGGAGCGAGTATGAGTTGAGTAAAGAGAGGAGGAAGGACTCTCCTGATGGAAGGAGCAGCATGGTCAAAGGCTGAGGGACGAGCAGAAGTGTGCAGTATTTGTGGAACCACAGGTAGATTTTGGAACCAGATCTGAGGCAGACAGTGGAGAGAGATGAGGCAGGAGAGGGAGTCTGGAGAGGGCAGGTCTTGTAAACAAGACTCAGGGTCTTCCTGGCTAAGAGTAGGTAAGAGTGAGAGCAAGTGGCCGAACTGACTGCTTATTGCTAATGCTCTCTTCATGAAGAAGCTTGTCCAGTGGGAGCTGGCGAACACTTTCCAGTCGCTCCCTGCAGAGTCAGACATAGAGTGGAAGAAAGGGACTTCCTCTCCAGCATGAGTGTTGCTATCTTGCCGATGAAGGAATGGATTCTCAGGTGAGGGAGGGGAGATAATCCATCAGGCCACGAGGGGGAAGCGTTGAGTCCTGTCTCAGCGCTGTCACTCTCCCTCCACCAGTCAACGAGGAGTATCACTGGGCCACTTGTGACAGCAGAGATCTTGGAGGCCCAAGAACGTGAGCTCTGGTGGACTACTTTTGTTTACGAACTCTCTGTAATCAAATATTGCCTAATTGTTTTCTCCTCTGGGGGTCCAAAGATAGAGATCAGCCTCAAGGTTTCGGATCCATGGACATGGCAAAGACATTCAGCAGAGCCTCCGACTGCCTTCTCCCTTCCTCCCTGGGTCCAAGTTTACACCTTTGATTTAAGGTATAAATGAGAATCTGATTGGAGGCTCGCTGAACCCCACAACAACATAAAATGAGGACATGACCTTCTTGTCATGGATAGTGAGGCCATGTGGCACCATGAACAGAGTATTGGCCTAGGAATTGAGACATTGGGTTTCCAGGTCACACTTTACCTCCTACTAGTGATGAGGACTTGGGATTGTGTCTTCTGCTCCCTAGGCCTCAGTTTCTTTGTCTCTTAAGTGGGGACAATAGCCCATGCCCTGGAACTTTATAGGGCTCTGGTGAAAATCAGAGGAAGACTTTATGCTGTGGAAATCAACATGTGCTCTGAATAAATGTGCTGGTTAAGGCAGCTCACCCGGGATCACAGAAACTGTTTTTAAAGCTCTAAGAACTCTGAACGTCCGCAGGCCTGAGATCCCTCGGAGATCCATCACTTCACCAAGGTATCTGTAGGACCAGAAGTCAGTCAGCATCTCTGTAAGGGGAGGGTCCTGGGAGTGCATGCAGCATAAATGAGAACAATTTTGGGAACACGAGCCTAGAAAGGACCCAGAACAAACACAGAATCTAGTAGCACTTCCACCTATAGACCGACACTAACACTGATTCCTTTATTGCATTATCTTTCAGAATGGTCCCTTTGGGAAGATGCATTGTGTGTGGGGCTCTGTGCACTACACATATGGATGGATATTCAAGCATGTGGGCTTGGCCAACCAGTCTTCTCAAACACTGATTCCTCAGGGAAAGCACTTCATGCCAGGTAGATGCAAGGTTGAGCTTTGTCTGATCCACTTCGACAGGCCAGTTATGGGCTCAAATTTGAGGTCTCTGACTTCTCCCTGAGGGTGTGGAACTAACCCTGGAAAGTGACTCCCAAAGCAACACTTGGTGGCAAGAAAACCCCAGGCCGCGCAGTCCCAAACGAGGAAGCTGAACGGAGATAAGGAAACACCTCCAGAGCCTGAGCCTAGACACACCCAGAAGCTCCACACAGACACACAGACACATCAGCATGGAGAAATACTCACGCCAGAGTAATGACGCTAAAATCCAGCCAGTTCCAAAGATCTCGCATGTACGCAAACTCATTTAGACAAAATCCTCTTGCCAGTATCTTGATCAAGGCTTCAAAGGTGTAAATGACAGTGAAGATATACCTGGGAGTGAAGGTGGAAAAGGAGAGTTGACTGTGCCTGGGGAGAGCTCTGGGGGAGAGCTGCTGTGATTGCTCCAAAGGCAAGCATGCAAAGATCATCACCAGCTGGGAAAGGGAAGATGGGAAGGGAAGGAGATAAGACACAGACGGAGGAACTTAGAGGAGTCACACAGATGAGCAAGGTGGGGAGGGATGTGTGTGGCTGAGATGATTGCAGCATCTGCTGCTCTGAAGGTAGGCAGAGGGCAGTGGTAGCTCAAGAAGTACCACAAGGTTCAGAACAAGGATCTTCCTGTTCCATGAGGTTCCCAGAGGCTCCTCGCCCTGAGGGAAGCTGGAGGCACTTCTCTGAAATCGCTGAGGGCTGAAGATGTGGAAGAGGGCCAGGCCCTGCTACATCCCCCGTCTCCAAAGTTCTCTACTTCTGGCTGTCTTTTCTTCTCACACTGTGTCTGGTCTGCCTTGTTTCTGGCCTCAGGCATCCCAGTCTAAGAACCATATAAAGCAATAAGCAACTAAGCGTCATGGAAGAAAAAGGCATCTAAATTCACAAGCATTTTCTCAAGAGGATGGATCCCGTTAGAGGACCATCTCAAAACAGCCCTTTTATTCTTCTGGGCACTTTGTGGGTTTGGATTTGAACAGATGGTTCTGGAGCTGATGTTGAGAGTAGGGTAGTGTCTGTCAAACATTCAGAACCCCTCAATCACCTACAGCAGTGGTTCTAAAACTCTAGCAAGCACCTGAACCACCTGGAGGGCTTGTTCAAACGTGGATTTCCGGGCTCTTCCCCTAGAGTTTCTAATTCGGGAAGTCTAGGGTAGTGCCTAAGAATCTGCATTTCTAACAAGTTCCCAGCTGATGGTAATGTTGCTAGCCTGGGGAACTGCCCTTTTAGAACCATTGACAAAAGGGATTCAGATGCACATGTAAATCACATGTAATTTTGGATACATTAAATTTTTTAAAATTATAAACATAAACACTGGTGTTAAAAATGGGAAGACTTTTGATTAAATATGACAGATTGAACATATGTATTTACCTCCATCTTTTCTGAAATCCTTCTTAAATGATAGTAAAAGGATTTTTTAAAAAGCGCAAACCCACTAGAACGAAGATAATGGAGAACACAACAATAGCGTTTTGGAAACTAGAGTGCGGATGGGTGAGTGGCAACTGACAGAGCAGACCCAAGAAAGTGGAAACCTTAGCTGGAAGTGGGGCGTTCCCAGAAACCAGCCAACCCACATTGAAGAGCAGCTCAGGACTTAGAGATGCTAAGTGCTTCTGAAAGTGGGGATGGGGAGAGGGTGGCAAGTGGGGTTGAAAGGACAGTTTGAGAGTCTTTACAAGAAGCAGTTGGGCTAGACCCCACTCCACATCACCCATCCAGTGAGGAACTGCCTCCTCTGCTCTGGAAATGGACTGGATGTTCATTTTCTCAAGAGATGCACAAAAGGGAGAGAGCTGCATACTGAAACAGGAGTATCAAGAAAAAATTTACATGCTGGAGGCAGACAACCCTCTTCTTCCCCTCGGTAAGTGCCTAGAAGCCTGGCAGTCAGATTAATAGCCCGGGAAGATGCTGCACTTTTAATATGGACCGCCAGCCAATGAGCATCAGGAATTTGAAGGGTGCTTCTAACACCAAAGACTAAAGCAACCAAACAGGAAAAAAAAAAAAAAAAAAAAAAGAAAGAAAGAAAAAGAGACAATGTGGGGAGCAGAAGAAAAGTTAGGGGGAAAAACCCCATCATTAACATTTTTAGAGAGTTAAGAGACGAGAAAATAGTGGATACATAAAACAAGAACAGAATGCTATAAACAAGAATGTTCCCAGAACAAAACACAATTTTTGAAAACAAAAATATGATAGCAAAAGTAAAACATTAATAGGAGGGCTGGAAACAAAGTTGAGGAAATCCCATAGAAAGTGGAACAAAAAGACAGAAATGGATAAGAGGTGATAAAAGTATGAAAAATTAGAGAGTCAGGCCAGTAGGTACAATTTCTGACTAATGAGAAATCTAGAAAGAAACAGACAGGAGCAAATTATCAAAGAAATAATTTAAGAAAATTTCCCTAAACTGAAGGATCTAAGTAATCAGCTAAAAACACCCACAGTTGTTCCAAAACATGAATGAAAAGGCTCATATCATGGCATAACATCACAAAATTTCAGAACCTTGTGCACAGAGAGAAGAGTCTAACTTTTCTTGAGGGAGCAAAAATCACAGGCCACAAAAAAAACTATCAGATTTCTCTTTTTGTTTTATTTTGTTTTTTGGGTTTTTTTTTTTGAAGAAGAAGATTAGCCCTCAGGTAACATCTGCTGCCAATTCTCCTCTTTTTGCTGAGGAAGACTGGCCCTGAGCTAACACCTGTGCCCATCTTGCTCTACTTTATATGTGGGATGCCTGCCACAGCATGGCTTGACAAGGGGTGCGTAGGTCCACAGCCGGGATCCATACTGGCAAACCCTGGGCTGCCGAAGCAGAACATGCAAACTTAACCACTGCACCACTGGGCCGGCCCCTCAGATTTCCTAACAGCAACCTTGGAGGTTATGAGACAATGGAACAATGCCTTCAAATTTTTGAGGAAAATAATTTCTAATACAGAATTTCTTCCCCAACTAAACTGTTAAGATGAGGGTAGAAGAAAGACAACTACAGATGTACAGTCTCTGAAAATTTACTTCCTATCTACCCTTCTAAGAAAGTTACTAGAGGATGCACTCTAAAAAACAAGGAAGTAACCAATAAAGAGGAAGACATGGGATGCAGGGGAGAGACAAACGGAATCCAAAAGAGGATGGAGAAGGAAAAATCTCCAGAAAAGAGCTGTGCATCAGGCCTAGAGAACATCTAGGTTAGATTAAAGCAGGAGATAGAGATTCTAGGAGTGATTTCCCCAAGAAAACTGGAAACTGATGTGTTTGAATAAACTGAAGCAAAAATTAAAGCTCTGGAGAAAAATTTGGGAGCAAATTGGTGATAAATATATAGAAAACTGAGCAAATGAAGAAACGAAATCCTTATTAACTCCAGAGAAAGCAAAAACATGCAAAAAGGAAATGTAATCAAAGTAATTGCATGACATATCTGTGAGTAGTAATTGCTTAACAATACTATTACATAATCATATAAGTAGTTGGACAATGTACATGTTATCTGGTTATCTAACCAAAATTTATAACTGTAATGGGAAGACGAGTCCAAGAGGAAATGAGTGTGTGTATGCGGACCCAGCTCTTTTTTTCCATAGCAGAAAGTCAATAGATGATATCTAAAATGGAAAAATAAAAAAATAGTAGTGTGAGTATATTATTAGAGACGGAGATATCAGAAGAAAGAGGTAAAAAAGCTGAGAGTAGTTGCCTCTGGAATTATGGGATTAGGGGTGAGGAGATGAGAAACACGAAATTGCTGTTTTTATTAGAATCTTTATAGAACTATGAGACCTTTTAAACTATAAACCTATATATCTTAAATAAAAGTAAAAATCAAATTAAAAAGTGAATAGCAGTAACATTTGTCCATATCTGTAAGAGGAGAAATAGTGTTTGAAATCATTCACAAAGAAATCTATATCTGGCTGGGTAGCTGCCTGAGCTGTCAGCTTCCATATCGTGTTGGTGTTCCCCCAACTCTTTATGTTTTCTAAATTAGAAAATCTTAACTCAGAATTATAGGCTGTTGGGAAACTTTGATGGATATTTCTGGCTTTCCAGATCAATCACAGATCCAGAAATTATGGAGAAATTTCTCTCTAAAGACTGTTTTCAGTGTTTCACCGGCCTAGTGCCACTGAAAGCTGAAGGTTAAAGGTCTCAATTTGGGAGACAGCAGCTGATGGAGTGACATCCTCTCTCTGGAGGCATTTGGCTCCAAGGCATTTCATCACATTCAGCTGCAGCATTTGGACGTGAGTTTTTATCTTTTTTTTTGTAGGGAAAGATTTGCCCTGAGTTAACATCTGTTGCCAATCTTTCTCTTTTTTGTTTTTCTCCCCAGAACCCCAGTGCATGGTTGTATATCCTAGTTGGGTGTCCTTTGAGTTCTTCTATGTGGGCTGCCGCCACAGCATGGCAACTGACAGACGGATGGTGTGGTTCCAAAACCGGGAAATGAACATGGGCCGCCAAAGCAGTGAGAGCGTGGGGCTTTAACCGCTAGACCATCAGGGCTGGCTCTTGGATGTGATTCTTAATATACAAAAGACATATCTGAAGTGGCTTTTCTGATGAATGAAGAAAGTCATTGAGTATTGGGAAAAACTCAAACTCTCAGCCATTGAGCCATTTGCACCACTGCTTGGTTTTAAGAATTCCGATGTCTAATCATTAAAAAATCCTGATATTTAGGCCCTGAAGTCAAAAATCCATACTGTTCAAAATCCTGAATGTATTACTGAGACACACCACATGTATTCATGGAAATGGTAATTTAAAAGGATTTCATTCCTTATTTTAGAACACTGTAAACCTTTTTGGTGTGCCAGCCAGAGCAATTCTGTGTGGAGAGCAAGCATCTTGTACTCACTTCTCGTTTCAGCCCAGTAGGCTGAGGAGACGTATACTAAGTGGCCACAATCAGCTGGCATTCACAATTTCAACTACATCCCTCAACAGCAAATCAGAGTCTGGAGGCAGGTTATGGACCCCCTGCTGTGTTCCATGAATAAGGCATGTACCGCCTTTGGAAGAAATATTTTTCATTTGTATAGCAATGCCTTCCCCTGCTGACCATGTGGCTGGAGCTTCCTCAGTACCAATTCATCATATCTTTTTTTTTTCAATTGTGGAAAAATACATGTAACATAAAATTTACTACTTTAACCATTTTTAAGTATAAAATTCAGTGGCATTAAGTCCATTCACAATATTGTGCAACCATCACCACCATCCATCTCCGGAACTTTTTCATCCTTCCAAACAGAAACTGTACTCATTAAGAACCCCCCATTCCTCCCTCCCCTATGCCCCGGCAACCTCTATTCCATGTTCTGTCTCCATGAATTTGCCTGTTCTGCATACCTCATATGAGTAGAATCATACAAGATTTGTCCTTTTACATCTGGCTAATTTTACTTAGCATAATGTTTTAAAGGTTCATCCATATGGTAGCAGGTATCAGAATCTCAATCATTTTTAAGGCTGAATAAAATTCCATTGTATGTACAGACCACATTTTGTTTATCCACTCACCTGTCAATGGACGTTTGTGTGTTGTTTCTACCTTTTGGCTATAGTGAATAATGCTGCTATGAACATTGGTGTACAAGCTAACATATGTTTTTAAAGTCTATTTCATAGTTTACAAACTAATGATTAATTAAACCAAAAATCTCTTATATTAAAATTAGCTTCATGATAAATAGTGCAAAAAGTCATCGAGCACTTCTCTCTCACATATATGGTGACAACTGATTTATTCATAGTTTTATTCAACTATAAAGTAAAATGTCTGCTTGTTTACATACATAACCATCATTGATTTTAAAGGCCAGTCACATTATAAGAAATTCAATATTTCTGAGAAAGAAATTCCACTAATTGTTTCCTGATTTCTTTCCAACTGCAATATTTCTCATTGATTTTGAAGCTGGTTTCCTATCTTACCAGCAAGAGTATAATTGTGTTTGTTTTTTCCATGAGGAAGAATGATGACCATATAGTTTTCTCGTCTCTTCAACTTGTAACACCAAATTTTGACAATTTTGTAATGGAAAGCCTTATTTTGTGTTTGTACTAGAGATAGTCAATTGGTTTAATAGTGGGTTGATGAGTTTTACTGGAAAATAATGTGGAAGTTTTGGTAGCTTTATATTATTATTTGTTAAAAATGTTAACAGATAAAAACTAAGTACTAGGACAAAAGGATCATTGATCCAATGAAATTTAATTATCATTTTTCCTTGTCATGCATCCTGCTTTCTTATTTATTCTTTATCTGCCTTTGTGAGATTATCCACATCCATTGTCCACTTGTCTTGTGACGTACATATTCAAGCTTTAGATTTTTGACGAGTCCATTCATTACTTATATTTGTGAACTTATTTTATATTGTAGGATTTATTTTCTATTTTTGTCACTATTGTTTTATTTCTGTAAACCACTTTTGAAATCCTGACTCATTTTTTTGAATTGCGATATTATGCAATGCAACAGTAACAATGACAAATGCAAGTTTAACAAACGGAAACAGTAACTGTCAAATGATGATAAAACACGTTAAGATAAACTACCTGTGATTAATTTCACGTTAACCAGTATGAGCTAAATCAGTCCTTGAAGCACGTACCCTGCTTTTGAGAACGTAAAACGTCATAAATACTATGAAAATTAGAATTAATCTTACATTTCAGATTTTTAAATTATCTGTGCATAAAATGATTGCATTGCTTTTTCTTCTGAATTTGTCAAATGCTTTAGAGGTTACTGAGAGACTTCCGGTGATCAATAGAGATCTTTAGATCACTTATTGAGAAACATTGTAGGGGGTGAAGAGAGCTGAATTGCTCTTCCAAGCAGAGTGAGAAGAATTTTGAGTTCCCAGGGACAATACAGGAGGAAGACAGTGAGGCAGAGAGACGGAAAAGCAACCCAAAGAGACGTTTATGAGAGAAGATTATAAGTCAGCCCCATTTACCAAGATAGATCAAACGAAATACTGGCAAATTGAATCCATCAATGATCAAGCTGGAACTAATAAAAATAGATCAGCAAATTTTTTAATGTAGCCTCTACATTAATAATATTAATATATTAAAGACTATATAATAATCTTAATAAACATAGAAATATTGATAAAAACCAACACTCATTCAAAATGAAACTTTCAATAAACCAGAAGTGGAAAGAAATTTCCATAATTTGGTTAAGGGTAATTATGATAATCCCGTAGTCATCATGATAATAGTGAAATATTAGAAGCATATTCTTTACAATTAAGAGCAAAAGAAATTTGCTCACTATTATAGCTACAATCCAGCATTGTGCTGGAGGTCCTGGCCAGTTCAATAAGAAGGGAAAAATAAACAAGTGGTATAAGAATCATAAAGAAAGAAACAAGTTCATCATTATTTGCAGATGATATGGTTGTTTAAATAGAAAATCCAAGAGAATCTACAGAGAAATGTAACTTGTGAAGGAGTTCAGAAAGATAGCTGGATGCAAAACCAATATACGGAAACTAATAACATTCATATATTTTAGCAGTAAAAGTAAATATTCAAAAGGGCAACCAAAATGATAATGTACCTAAGCATAAGATATGTAAGAACTTTGCAGAAGACATTATAAAATGTTATGGAAAAACATAAAAGAAGGTCTGTATCCTTTGGGAGGTACACCATGCTGGTGCGTGGGAAGGCTTGGTATTATAAATGTGGCAATTCTTCCCATGGTGATAGATAAATTCAATGCATCTACAATCAAAGTTTCAACAGAGTTGTAAGAAAAAAACTTGAAAATCTGACCCTTCCATTGATATGGAAAAGTAAAGAAGCAGGAAGAATCAAAATGATTTTCATGAAGACAAATAAGGAGGGGGGTTATCATCAACTGGGTCAAATCTTATTGTAAAGCATTTAGAGCTGTGTAGTGTTGACTCAAGGAGTAACAAATAGATTACTGGGAGAAACAGACTTGAGTATGCTTGAGAATCTGGTGCATGACAGGGGTAGTAGAAGGTATCACTCAGGAAACAATGACCTATTAAAAATGGTGTGGGGGGCCGGCCCCGAGGCTTAGTGGTTAAGTTTGGCACCTTCCACTTTGGTTGCCCAGCTCCACTGGTTCAGATCCTGGCTGCAGACCTATAGCACTCATCAGTTGTGCTGTGCCAGCGAACACATATACAGTGGAAGAAGACTGGCACGGATATTAGCAACAGACGTTGGCTCAGGGCTAATCTTCCTCAGGAAAAAAAAAAAGGTGTTGGGATAATCCATATGGAAAAATATTAGAAGCCTATCTCATACCATGCACACACACACACACAAGTCTAAGAGGATGAAATATCTAAATGTAAAAAGAAATATGACTTTTAGAAGAAAATACAGGAGAATATCTTTATGGAATATTATATACAGTAAAAAATGAATGAAATAAGTCTGCATATCTCCATTTAGACAAATATGAAAAACACAATATTGACTTTTAAAAAGCTTCAGCTTAAAGCACACATATGGTATGGGATCATTCATACAAATTTTAAAAGACACAAATACTTTATGCATGCAGTGCCGGGCACCCATTCCCCTGTTTGCCATAGGTTCAGCTTCATTTCATGTGTTCTTTTCCAGGTGAGGAAGCATTTATCTTTCCACTGTGCTTTTCCCTGCAACCAAATTGCTGTATTTTGTCAAATGTTTCTCCAGATTCTCAGTAAGGTTAGCGATGGGTGTCCCAGGGCCATCAGAGGGCCTTTCAATTCTCTGTGAGCTCAGGGGCTGGGGATGGCGGGAAAGTTCTGCTCTGGTCACTGTTAACATTTTTGCATCTCCCTGCCCTTTTCACCTCCTCCTGGGGCCCAATCTGAGATGTTCTTCTCCACTTTGGCCCCAGTGGATCTCTAGTTTCTTTCTGAGCACAAGAAAGGATTAAAAAATGGAATACACACAATGGAACACATATATGTGGGATATATATATAATCCCACGAGCAGACAGATAGGCAGGCAAGCAGGGAGCTACCTTTATCAGCAGGTGACAGTGCAAAGTTAACGTTTCAGGGAGGGGTAACGGCAGGCAGGGAGGTAAGGGATGAGAACTGCTTGCGTCCAAAAGACTGTATCAAGAACATGGCAATAGCTTTCGCTTCTGGTTCCTTACTGGCTACAATTTATTTTTACTAAAAAAGACACTGCATGGTCTTTATAGTCCCAGTGTATCCTAAGGATATTTACTCTTTTCCCCTGGGCTCTCAACAACATAGTAAACAACTAAGGACTGCTGTCAGTTCACATTTCAAAAATAAAATCTAGAGTTTGATAATTTTTATGAAGCTGAGGATGCTGAACAGCATCCAATACTCGTCATTGAGATTTCTACGGCTAGACCCAAATAGGTAGATTTTTATCTTTTATATTTTTTCAAAGTGTGTTTATCAAGGAAATTTGTCAACAATTTAGTTAACACAAAAATCTGACAAAGAATGAGTTTAATAATTAGTAGGAATGAAAATTGGTACAACTTTGGAAAAGAATTTGGCAATATCTCAAAAACTAAAATTGTATGTCCCTTTGAGCCACAATGCCTCTTCAAGGAATTCATCCCTCACATTTCCCCACGTTATGTGTACAGAGATATGTGTGTAAGGATATTCACCAAAGAATCATGATGGCAAAAGAAGAGGATTGTGTTGATTATGATCAACATAGAAGCCTATCGGTAGGATAACAGTTAAATAAACTTTGCATCATCCGTGTAAGTAAAATCTGTTCAGTCAATTTCTACAAAACATGCGCTGCTGGGATTTTTGTTGGGATTTTGCTGGATATACAGATTCATTTAGGCAGCCCAGACATTTCAATAGCGAGTCTTCTAATCCGTTCATATGAGATATCTTTAAATTTAGTTAGAGACTTGAAAATTTCTCTCAATAGTGTTTTGTCATTGTCAAAATACTTTATACTGTCGTTTTTCTGTATAAAAGTCTTGTGTTATTTTCTACAACAGCTTTTGGGTTTATTAATTCTGCTGTTTTTCTAACTAATTTTTTCTTTTAAATTATTTTTTCTTTCTGTTTTCTTTTCATTTATTTTATTGTTCTTTTCCTAGTTTTATGTTAGGTACTTAAATAATTCTTTTCATTTTTTACTGATATAAATATACAATCCTTCAATGCTGTGGATTATCCCCTGAGCACGTCTTTAACTGCACCCTATATGTTCTGATTAAAGTGTTTTTTATTTTCTTCCCTGGAAACTCTATAATTTTAGTTTGTAGGTTTTCTTTCATCTAAAAGTTAAGGGAGGTTTTTAAAATTGCCAAATGGGAATGCCTCTCTTTTTTCCCCCGATTTTGTTACTATTTTCTAATTTTACTGCAGTGTGATCTGAGAATGTTTTCTTTCTCATTTCTACTTTTTGGAGCTTATGCAGGTTTTTGCTGTGGTTTAATATTTGGTCAGTTTGTATGATCATTTGAAAGGCAGTATATTCTCTATTTTTCTGGGAATATAGTTTGATATATATTAACCAGATCTATCTTATTAACTACATTCCCAAGTCATCTATATTTTTACATGGTTTTTTATACATTTGATCTGCCACAGGCTGACAGAAATTAATCACACTTTCCTAGCACTACAGTGTTTTTGTCTGTTTACCCTTATACTTTTATAATTTTTGCTTTATGAATACTGTTGCCACATTATTTGTTACAAAGATATACATTACTGTTATGGTTTATTTAGCATTACAAAGTATCATTTTTGTCCAGTTTAATGATTTTTGGCCTAAATTCCACCTTCTGTGTTATTAAGATCATGCCCCCTGCTCGCTTTCTGTCTTTGCTTATATCTCTTCCTGCTCTTTAATTTTGACCTTTCCGTATGGCTTTGAGCAGTGTATTTTTATTCAACATAGAGTTGGATATTCTTTGTTATACAGTATGAATTTTTTTTGAAACAGATCATTCAAAACATTTACATTTATTGACATGACAGATTTGTTTGATCTTAGTTTGCTTATATTACTTTGTGTTATGTATTTAACAGTATTTTAAATATTTTGTTGACTGGTATGTTTCATTTGCTTTATTTTTTTGTGTATGATTCTGAATTTAGAAGAGTTTTTATTTCAGTTCTGGTGGTTGCCTTTATAAGTACAAGTTTATATTTATAACTAAAGCCATGTAATACCTTGCCCTTAGTACGCTATCTCTTTAAACAATATCTCATTTCCATTTGGCAATTCTCTTTCCTTTCTCCTCTGTTTGATCATCACCTGATTGTATTTAACAATATCTTTTTTGTGCTTACCTTTGTACTGTTAAATGTAATTATTTTTCTCTCCTTGATTTATTAACTGTAAAGAATACTCTTTAACTTCTTGCTATTATTAGAAGCAGCAATAAGTGAATGTTCTCTGCTCTCGTGTTCCTTCCTCTTTCTACTCCCAGTGTTTGCTGTGTGTATCTTGTCAACACTTTCAGAGCCTCTGCAGTTTTAGGGGATAAGATGCCTCGATCCTCCTTTTTATCCCTCTCTGCCGGCACTGTAGTTTAACAAGCCCTGATCTGCTGAGTCATTTGCCAGTCCTCCGCCCACTTTCCGTCTTCTGAGGTTGTTTTGACATCTTTTGTCCTCTGTGCTTTCCTCTCTCCTTCTCTTTGTTCTTGCATATTTATGCTGTTCTTATTCCCATGCTGTCATTTTACTGGCATTTGGAGAGGGTTGGGGTAAGATGTATTCGCGCTATCTTCCATATTTAACCAGACTCCCCAAATAACTCTTACTTTTGAGAGAAAATGCTTTGCATTAAAAGTTCAAAAGAAGGATAGAAATTTTACATGCTATATGATCTCAGTTATGGTATAAAAAGAGGGAAAAGAACAATAAGCTAAAATGCTAACAGTGATCTATGCGTAGTTATTATCTTCTGATTTATACTTTTTAGTATTATTCATTTTATGCAGTGGTCATTTATTTTTAAAATTACTTTGTTTTTAAGCTTTTTGTTATGATATCCAACATGCATGTGTTATGACCTCATTTAACCTTCATTATCTCCTTGAAGGCCTCTTCAATATAGTTACATGGAGGTTTAGGGCTTCAACATATGAATTTTAGGGGGACACAATTCGGTCCATAGCAGCTATGTGACAAATACTCACACCATGGAATATTATGAGCACCCCACAAGCCCTAGAGGTCACTACTATCCTAATTTTGGGTATTTTTTTCTTGCCCTTTTTATTTATATTTTTATCTTGTAAGTATACATCCCTAAACAAAATAGTTAAGTTTTGCTTGTTTCTGAATTTTGTATAAATGGAATCATACTTATGTAATGTTTTGTGTCTGGCATTTTTGTTCAATATTATATTCTCTTAAGACTCATCCTTCTTGTGTGGAGCTATAGTTTATTCATTTTCCTTGCTGTACATTATCCCATTTTAAGGATATAACTGAGATATTTAATGTACTCGAAAATTTATAGACATCTGGGTTGTTTCCAATTTTTTCCTTTTAGGGGCAATGTTCATAAACTTCCTTGTAGCTATATGCTGGTGTCCACAAGTGCATATTTCTGTTGAATGTATGTACAATGACACATAAGAGGATAATTAGAGGGTCACAGTCTCTGTGTCCTCACCTATATTTGGTAACACCCACTGCTTTACAAAAAGGTGGCACAAGTTCATATTCCCACCAGCAGTACATGAGTTTCTGTTGCTCCATGTCATTCTCAATACTTGGCATTGTCACAATTTAAAATTTTCCTCATCTGGTGAGTATACGATAATCCCTCAGTGTGATTTTAATTCATATTTCCTTGATCAAGAAAAAAGCTAAGAATATTTTCATATGTTTATTGATCATTTAGATTTCTACTTTTGTGAAATATCCATTTAAATTTTTTGCTCATTTTAAAATTGGTTGCTCTGACATATTTCTAACTGATTTGTAGGGGCTCATTATTCTGGGTATAAACACTTTTTAGGTCTATGTGTTGCAAATATCTTCCACTCAGGAGGCTTGCTTTTTCAGGCTCGTAAAGTTGTCTTTTGATGAACAGATATTCTTAATTCTGGTGTACTACAATGTGTCGAGTTTTTTCCTCTGTGGTTAGTTCTTCTGTGTCATATGTAATAAATCTTTCCCGAACCTGAAGTCGCGAAGATATTCTTCTCTGTGTGTGTGGGTGTGTGTTTTTCCTTCTAAAAGCTTTATGTCTTTGTCTTTCACCAAGAAATTTAGATCCTAATCCACCTAGACTTGATTCTTGTGTTTGGTGTAAAGTTGAGTCTTCATTGTAATTTTTCTTTTTTTGTATTTTACTACAATTCAAAAATGTTTTATTAAAAAGCGCAAATTTAAAAAAATGAACAGAAAAAACACTTTTCTCTTAAATCAAAAGTACAAACATTATAAAAACATTTTAGAAATAAATAGTATTGTGTGTTCATACTTTTCTCAAATCTATTTACTTTATTTGTTATATCATCTTCTTTATATACCATGTGATTCAATGTAATTTTTCTTTTGGGATTCTTTTTTTTTTTTAAGATTTTATTTTTCGTTTTTCTCCCCAAAGCCCCCCAGTACATAGTTGCATATTTTAGTTGTGGGTCCTTCTAGTTGTGGCATGTGGGATGCCACCTCAGCATGGCCTGATGAATGGTGCCATGTCTGTGCCCAGGATCTGAACCCATGACACCCTGGGCCACTGAAGCAGAGTGTGTCAACTTAATCACTCTGCCACGGGGCTGGCCCCATCTATTGGGATTCTTAATTCTTCAGCATCATTCATTGAAAACTTTCCTTTCCCCACTGTCCCACAGAACCACCTGTGCCACAAATTCAATGTCTGTATGTGCGTTGGCCTGTTTATGGGCCACCTATTCTGTTCCGCTCTTCTGACTAATCTTACTCCAATGGCGTGCAGTTTCTATTTAGAGCTTTGTAGTAAATCTTGATATTCGGTAGAGTGAGTTCTCTTCTCCCACCTTACTTTTCATCCTCAAAAATGTCTTGGCTATAATTTGCTCTTTGAATTTTCATATAAATCTTAGAATCAGTTTGTCAAGTAATTAAAAAAGGGCCTGTTGGGATTTTGATTGGGATCACATTAAATTTATTACTTTTTTGGGGAGTCTTACAATATTGTGACTTTGAATCCAGGGATATAATATATAGCTCCATTTATTGGATTGTCTGTAATATTACTCAATATTGTTTATAATTTTCTTTGTAAAGATCTTATTCATATTTTGATAATCTTATGTCTAGATATTTGCTATTTTAAAATGACAGTGTAAATGGTATTTTTAAAAATTGCTTTATTTTCTGCTTATTGTGAGTATATATGTATATATACATAATTGATTTATGTATATTAATTTGGACCCAGCTACCTTGCTATACTCTCTTATCAATTCTGATAGCTTATCTCTAGATTATATCAGCTATTTTATGCATACAATCATATTACCTGTAAATCATGACGTCTTTGGTACTTCTTTTTTCTTCTTACACCTTTTATTTCTTTTTCTTGCCTTACTACACTGGCTAGGATCTCCTTTACGAAGCTGAATAGAACTGATGAAACAGACATCTTTGCTTTTTTTTCTTCTTATCTCAAAGAGAAAGCCTGCCATGTTTCACAAGTAAGTACGAAGTTTGCTACTTTCTTTAAGGTGGTTTCCCTTTATCAGAGTACAGCAATTCCCTTCTGTTACTTCTTCTAAGAGTTTTTAATCATGAACAGGTATTAAACTTTATCAAATGATTTTTCAGCATCAAGTTGGCCGTATGATTTTTAGTCTTTAATTTATTAATAGAAATGAAACATACTTTCTATGGTGCATGTATTAATGTTATAGCCAGCAAAAGAAATTGAAAAATTGAAAAAAGAAAAAGCTCTACAGAGCTCTTGTTGTTACACTGAAGGTGTGTCAGGCTTGTGCTGGGGGGAAACCGCTTCCACACGTGTTGGTGCAGATGTTTTTAGAGAGGCCCCACAATCTGAAACTACAGAGATTCCATCTGTTAACCAAGGAGATAGAATAATCTCAGAAATATTAAGGTCACTTTGAAGTATACGGGCCATGACAACTTAAACAGCTTCATTCATGGGTTATTTTCTGAATATGTTCCAGAACCATTTGTTCTCAATTCTGTTTCAGTTTTGCTCCTGCCTCTCTTCCCTAAACATCAGTCATGTGTGCGCCTAGTAGGTGAATGTGTGTGTGGCAGGAGGGGCTCATCTTCCCAGGCCACCCCAGACCAATGAAATCAGACCCTCTGGGACTGAGACCCAAGCATCAATACTTAAAAAAATCTCCCCAGGGGGATTCCAATGCACAACCAAGGTTGAGAACCACTAATCTATAGCTCTTCAAAGCTGCAAATAATATATATGTTTATGAAACAAAGTCCCCAGAGAAGAAGATATCTAACCATTACAAAGTCAGATAGACAGTAGGATTCCATATTACCCAGACGAGACCCAGGAGGATAAATAAAAGAAAAAAGCCACCAAGTAAGGAAAGGGAAGAAGAGGGCAAAAAGAGAAGGCACAAAAATGACAGCAAATCTACTCACTCGAGTCTCTCTGGAAATTCAGTTTGGGTCATGAACACACAATTGATCACAATCGTGACCATGATAAATAAACTGAACCACCTGAGAAGGCCTGTGTTAAGGAAAAGCTAAGAGTCACCATGTTTCCTTGATGTCATCTATGATCACCTTGACGCTGAATGATTAAATTCGTAACTCTCAGCTAGGATCAGCTTTATGGTCTTGACACACAATAACCACTAACATTTGCCGAGTGCCTCCCCTGGGCTGAGTACTTCATCCACATTATTTCTAATGCAACCAACCTGCAGGTGGATATTATTATCCACATCTTGAAGCTAAGACAACAGGCTGACAAAGCTTAAATAATTTTTCCAAGGTCATACAGCTAGTCCACCACAGTGCTGAGATGTGAACTCAGATCGTCTGATAATAGAACCCTGAGTAAGACGGAAGGAAACAGAATCCGTTTTCCAAAATGTCCTTCTGACCAGAGGCTTTCATTTCATTATACAATATGGCCTGACATTTCATCCAGCAAATATCTCTTTTATCCTAAAAGACAGAATACTCCTAGGAGTTACAGATGAAGAGGGAGCTATCAGCTTTCGCGGGCATTCATTGAGTCAGATTGTTTTCCTAACTTAGCTGAGATCAGTCACACTGAGGAAATGGACTTCCGGCCAGGAATGGTGGAGGCAACACAGGGAAGTGAAGTACTGGCTCAAAAAGAAAATTCCAAATAGGATTAGGCTGCAGTGGAGAACTCTGAACAGCCAGAGAGGAGAATCTTGGAGGAGAGATTGGGCAAAGGGATTACCAGAAGGGGAAAGAGACATTGAAAAGGAAGGTGAGTGGAAGGAGGTAAAGAGATAGGAAGAAATGTTGGTGGGGAAAATCCAAAGACAAATTTCTTCCATTAGACATTTTTCTCAGGACTATCTGGGAAATTACTTAACAATTACTTCCTAAAGAAAAACGAAGCCTGAAGATAAACTTGACCTATAGAGAGTGTAAACCACTCATCTTTCATAATTTCAATTCGAGCCGAAGTATTTAAATCTATTTTAGTTTTCTCTAAATGCCTTTAATGTGCCCTGTTTTACAGTTACTTAGGAACACATCTATTTTGAAAAGAGAAATTCTACTAATTAAACCACATTTTCCGATTGACTTGCAATTAAATTAAGAAATTTGTTCACATGGGGGGAAAATGTTAACCCAAGGATTAAATTAAAATCATATCTCCAACTCCACAAACCTTTAAAAGTAATATGATATATTATGTATAATATTACTTGTGAAAACATTCATAGCAAATTTGATTAGAATTATAATTTTGGTGAAATGTTAATAATAAGACATTGAAAATTCCATACCTTGAAGAATATCTTTGGGGCTGGAGCTACCAAGTTCATGAGATTCAAATATATAAATGCAGACTTTTGTGAGAAGAAGACCCTCAACAGCTTTTCTGTCCAGCGGGAACTTGAACAGGCAATTATTTACTCATCAAATCTCAAGACGAAAAGAATATTCACTGGTCACTTGATTCTTTAAAGGAATTTTATTTCTAATTAGCTGTTTCTGACTTATCTAGATATTGTTCAACTTGGAGGCACAGAGAGGAATTTGTGTATTTGCTGTTTTTCTTTATTTGCAATTTTATGTAATTGTGTATACACGTATATTTTTAAAACACCCAAGTAGAGATGACATACTGAGAGAATAAGTTACCCTAATTCATTTCCATTAACTGTCTACTCCCTTACTGCTGACACTGCTCTAAGCAGGATACAGGCTTGACCTCCTAACTGGCTTTGTGACCTTGGACAATTTATTGGATGCCTCTGAGCGTCAGTTTCATCATCTGTAAAGTGGGAATGCTAATCCCTTCTTCAAGGGTTTCTGTACCTATGACACTGTTGATGCTCAGGAGGTAGTCAGCAAATGGTTGCCCACTATTATCATTAAATATCCTTCTATAGAATCAGAAAATCCAAGACTGAAATAAGAAAATAGAATTCCAACTGGTTGGCCATAAAGATAAAACATGTAAAGAGAAAATGTAGTGCAACTACAACAAGCATTTCATGTTGAGATGACCCAGTGGCAGGGCTACAGCTCACTGAGTGCTGTCCAGCTATCCGATAAGCTGCCCCAGTGTCGGGGGAGAGGGCTCCTTTTACTGGAGCCTCCTAGGGAGAGGCTGGCTCCCGTCTGCCAGGCAGCTGAGGCAAGGCTGTTCTTGCAAATCAACCTCCTGGAAGCCAGGGCTGAATTTGTCATTAGGAATTTCCAGTTTGGACAGTCATCAAGGAAGATCCTTGGAAACCAAGCCAAAGTCTCTTTTTTTGTCCTACTTTGGCTTGCCTTGAAAGAAAACAAAAACAAAAACTGAAGGCAGCTTCTGAAGCTACCTAAAGCAACTAATATAATACAGACATTTGACCAATGTGTCTCTAATCATTACTACATTCCCCAACGATGTGAGCCTCGGACTGTTGACATTTTTAACCTGCTAGTAGTTTTGGGGTAACTTGTGACATTGGCAGTGCGCCATGACCGATGTGATCCTGTTGGGACAACCTATGCTCTGCCCATCAAGGTCTGTTTTCTTTGTCCTCTGGGAGATGCTGCTCTTTTGCCAAATAAGCAGCCACTCCCCAGGATGGCTATGGCACAGAGTAACAACCCATACCTGTCTCATCTGCCCAAAGAAGACTTGGGGCCCCTTTACCGGTTATGATGTTTTGGGAAGAGCAGGCCACATATGGTAAGAATGTGCCTGAGTGCTTCAGCAAAGCTCCCCTCATAAAGAGGACATTTTTCAAGTTATGCATGCACAGGTGTTTCCAGTCTAGTCTAGATGAACCTAAACCCACTGTGGGTTGCATGAACACCTTTTCTGTCTTGGGACTGTTTTGGGATGTTGGCCACATTAAAACCAAAAACACTTTTTTCAATTTAGTGATCCCTTTTTTCAGGATTCAGTTGGAGGAAGGCTCTACCACTAACCTATGAAGAAGGCACTGGACACATGGGCAAGGCTTGATTCTCACATGTGGAAGAAGCAACCGTGCAAAGGATATGAGTGGACAGACACTTTGATGGCTGTTCTTCTGATCAGGTTGAAAGGACTGAATAACCACAGGGCCCGAGTGGCACTAAACCGGGAAATGGTCCTCCCTTTGTTCAGCACCATAAATGTCTAAAACAAAACAAAAGAGAAGGTGGACCTCCAGTGAGAAACACACATCCTCACACAACCTTGTTTTTGAGCGTGAGTGGTATCATCTCAGGTCAATAAGAGCCAAATGGACCGGCAGAGAGTTAGGGAGGATCATATCCTCACCCTCCTAGCAAGACCCCAGGGTCTGTGGCTGACTGTGCATCCAGATGAGCCCACTGAGAGTGCCCGATGGACAGGCAGCTGACCCTAGGGCTGGTAAGATGCATCATGCCCAGGGTGAGGATTCTGGTAGCAGGAGGATGGAGTTCTGGTTGTATGGATTCCTCTTCTGATTAGTGGACCATCCCCGGCTCTGTAATGTTCCTTCTGCTCTTCACCTCCTGGTCTCCCCTTTTAAACCCTCTACTGGTTCCTCCTGGGAGGGTGAGAGTTTTGTCAGGCGAGAGGAGGGAGAAGGACGTTGCTGTGCTTTTTATTTTCTCTAAAAACCGTATTTCAGATGGCTGATTCCTGCCCCTCCCAACTCCCAGACATGCACACACCGTTTCTTTGGCTGTGAGAACATCTAAGATGCAATACCAACAGGGTAATTGTCACAAAACAGCTCTTGTTTAGACTAGTGGTCCTCAAACTTTTAAATTTCAGGACCCTTTTATACTTTCAAAAATTATTGAGGACCCCAAAAAGCTTTGGTTAATGTTCATACCCTTTTGCTTATACCATATGTGTGTGTTTGCATGTGCATGTGTGTATATTTACATATGTATATATAATATTAGAAATTTAAAACATAGGAGATTTTAAAACAAGAATATACAAGCATACCTTTTAGTAGCTGTTAGACTGAGGATGTCATCCCCCATCAATAGCCTCTACATTCACTATTGTATGTTCACAAAAGAGTATGAGTGAAAAAGACAAATGACATCTAAGTATTGCTATAAAATACTTTTGACCTCTTGAACCCAGTGAAAGGATTTTGGGAACCCTGGGGCTTCCAAGATCGTACTTTGAGGACCACTAGTTTAAATCATCCTGATTTCTGTTCTTCTGATCCCCTTCTCTTCTGTCTACCTCCCACCCTGACACCAAGATCTCTGCTCTCCACTTGCAAAGAGAGCCCACACCTCTGGACATCCTAGGCCAGAGCTCATCCAAGGGAACAGCACACTTCCTCTGAAAACTCCACACCAGTTGTCACTGCTTTGGAGGATTTAGGTTTAATTAGCCTCTACCATAAATACTATAAAGATTCAAACAGAGCGTCAAGGAGGTGAGTTAGAGATATTTTTCATTAATGAGTCTAGCTGACAACCACATCACCCAGGGTGCAGGGGGACTCCCTGGGCTGGGTGGGATAGAGGTTTCCTCTCTCAGAACTGAGAAAAGCTCTTCCAGCCCGTAGCCCTTACCCGGTGTGTGCTGTAGAAGGGGTCCAGATCCTCCAGCGGCTCCCCAACCAGCTCTGGCGGGAGCTCACCATAGAACTTGGGCAGCTTGTTGCAGGCTTTCAAGTCTAGCTGGGGCCGAGGCTTCTCTTCTGGGTCCTTCTGCTCCCTGTGCTTATCCTTGGCTTTCTCTGCTGCCTGCTTGGCAGCAATTCGCTTTTCAGTCTCCGCCAGGGACTCCGGAGTGAATCGACGGAAGTTGTTAGTTCCCAGGGACCCAAAGGGGAATTCCATCTTCTCATTCTTCTTCAAGGAGAATTTATACTTTTATGACAATGGACATAACCACAGAGAGGTAACAGCCTGCCCACTGGCCCTCTCCATCCCGTCCCTCCCACCTTTCTAGAAGAGCTCCAGCACCCCCCTCTCCAGTTCCTTCCTTGACTCAAGCTGAGCTCCCCCAAGACCCCACTGCTCCTCAGCACTTTTAGGGGAGGCTGTTTATTCCATCCTACTGCAGGTACTTCAGGCTAGGGTGTGTCTATGCTCTCCATGAGCTTCTAAGTCATTTCTCCTTTGTCTTTTTGTAACACCACCATCTCCACCACCAGATTTAGTCATACTGCCCTCTTCCCTCTTTCCCATGACCACTGAACAACAGGCGCTCTCCTGCATCCATCAAAGACTTCAGCTCATGTCCTACTTTATCTTGAGTCTCATCCTACTTTCTGACCACAACCTTTTATTTATTGACATTTTCAACATTTCTTCCCCTCTCTGAGCTTCATTTGGACCCCCAGGCTGCTTTCTCTTTGTCCATGGCTGAACACTTCTCTCCATATTAAGATCAGATCTTGTGGTCTGCCATTTTGACCGCTCTCTCATCCTGATCCTAAATTCCAAGTCTAAGTCAATCTAGATGAGTCTAATTCTGGTTTCTCTGAATCTGGAATGCTGAGGGGTGATGGAGAACATCAATGCCTCTTGGGAACCATGTGGTTTCCGCAGGCAGCAGTTTATTCTAGTCTGATTGTTCACATACCCTTCATCTTTTCTGGCTATTCTCTATTTCCCTTTGCAGTAAGACAGTGACCATGTTTCCTACTTCATGAAGAAAACAGTATTCTTTCAATTGCATACCCCCAAATCTCCAACCTACCTGCATCTACGCCCTCCATCCTTCCCTCCCTCCTATCACAACAGGGAGGATATCTTCCTTCGTCTTGGTTAAGGCCAAGCTTTTCCTTCTGCTTTGGATCTTAATGCCTCACTACCTCATTTCTCTCTCCCTACTTGTCTACTGGCTCCTTTCTATCCGCATTTAGGGATTCTCAAGTCTCCTTCAACTTTAAAAACTTTACTTGATACGCAGGTCATCCAGATCTTCCTCTCTCCTCACATTCTCTGCTGAGTTTCATAAAGGACTCACTTCCACTCACTGTCTCTGGTCACTCTTCAGTCCTAGCAGCTGGGCTTCTGTGTCCACTACCTCACCAAAATGCCTCCTTGCAAGGACACCATAAATCTTCTTATGGCTAAATTCAGAGGAACCTTTTCAGTTATTATCTTGATGGTTCTAATGGCCATTTTGATCACTCCCTCCTTGAAACATGGTCTCTCCTCAACTGCTGTGGCATATTCTCTTGGTTTTCCTAAGTTTCTGTCTGCACCTTCTCAATCTGTTCTTCCTCAGTTTCTCCCATACATGATTGTGAATCTTGGGGCTCTATGTTGTGCTTTTTAAATTTTTGAGTAATGACAATAGTAATAACATCAACAGCACTGATAACACTAGCTTTTACAGAGATTCCACTGTGTTCCAGACTCTCGACTAAGCAATCTGCACACATTATAACGTTAACCATCACTGTACCCTACGAGGTATTATCTCTAATATTTAGATGAGAAACCAGGGTGGCAAGGTTAACTTTTCCAAGATCACATTACTAATAAGTGGCAGGACAGGTACCCACTCCTGGTTCTGTCTGATACAGTCTCCTCAGAGCATCTCATCTATTCCTGTGGTTTCAATTCTCATCTATATGTAGATTACTCTTGAGTATTTATCTCCAGATCTCACTATGTCCTTGGGGCTCCGACCCTAATTTGGCGTCTCCACTTGAATGTCTAATGGGCACTTCAAACTCAACATGCCCCAAACTGAACTCACTATCATCTCTCCACCCCTTTCTAATACCTGCCTGTCCTCTAAGGCTCTCTCCCTCTGTGAATGGGCCCAAAGAGCCTATTTCTGTGCCTGCCCAAAGCTTGAGTATCATAGTTATGTCCTTTCTATTTCATGCCCACATCCAATCAGACATTCAGTGCTATTGATTCCATCTCCTTAGTATCTTCTCTCCATGTCTGTTTAACCTCGCCTTCATACCAGTAGTCCAGTCTCTGTCATCTCACTGACTTCGTATTTGTCCTTTTGCTTTCCCTTAAGTCCTTTCTAACCTATCCCCCAACTATAACCAAATGATGTTTCTAAAATGCAAATCTGGTTACATTATATCCTTACTTAAAATCCTTCTAAAGTGCCCCACAGCACTCAAGACAACCCAAACTGTGTGCTTACCTCTTCAGTACTGTCATTGCCAGCCATATCATTTTTATTAGTTTCCCCTTGAATATGACCCATTCTTTTTCATCTTAAGGCATTTTCAGGTCCAATTTCCTTTGCCTGAAATTATTGTCTCACCTTGCTTTGCCTGACTAACCCCTTCTCATTCTTTAAATCCTCCATTTCTGACCCTATGTGAAGTCTGTGTTAGGATTATAATTTCATGCTCCCATAATTCACTGCATTTCCCCCCATAAACCTCTGATTTGTACCTGCTATTTGCTTCTCTATTTCTCTCACTAGATTGTAAGCTCAGGGAGAGCCGGGAACACATCTGTCCTGTTCAGTGTTGATTCTCCAGGCGCTGATACAGTGCCTGCCTGGCATTTAGTAGACACTTAATAGATATTTGTCAAATGAATAGTGGTAACTGCAAAGTTTTCAGAAACTGAAAAACTAAAGAACATTTTGTCAGGAAAAGCGCAGCAAAAATCACAAATCCAATCGTAGAAATATAAGGAACCAAAGAGATTATTGAGTCTAATGACTTTTTTAGACTAGTACACCCCAAAGTCGAGCAGATGGTGGCAGGGACAGCTATTGAATCCGTTACTGCTATGCCAGAGACTCGGCTTGCTGTCACCAGTTCTCCTGTGTACTGTGGTCCACAGAGAAGCCCTCACCCCTCTGATACCACCCCTGTTCCTAATGCCCTCCATGACTTTCTCCTGGAAACTTACTCTGCATCCTTCCTATTTCTCTGCCTTCTGACCATTTGTCCTTGGTCTATCTCTTAGGGAACTTTTCAAAGTTTACCTAGTTTACAGGATTAAACATCTGTCTTCTATCTCAGAACTTGTATATCCTGTGTGCCCATGTCCTGATTAAATGATGTTTTTATGCAATGGTCGCTCAAACACTGTTGACTTGATTGAATCCAATCAGTGTCTTTAATTCTTTCCTTCTGAGGAACAAGAGCTAAGTTAACTTTCTCTTCTTTGTCCAGAGGAGAAGAGCTGCTCATATGTTGGAATCAAATTTGAGTCCCAGGACTCAGTTACAGAGGAACAACACAAGGACTCCCTGTGACTGGAATGCAATGTTTAGAACTGAGCATAGGACTAAACCAGAATTATAGGTGCTGTAACTGGAGCTTGAAGTCAAAGCTGGCTCAGCCACAAGGCTGACTTGACGCCAAGTGCCCATGATAATTCTGCTGGGCCACCATAAATCCCTTTGGCCAAGGACATGTTTGTTCTCAGAGCTGGGGTGGGGGGTGGGGGGTGGGGGTGAGACTATGCTCACAGGTGGGAATTTGTAGTGATGTAGTGTAGGTACAAGGGCCCAGTCCTTCTCCCAAGACTTTCAAACCAGGAGAGAGCTCTGGCATTTGGTCCCTTGATCAAAGTGGTCTCTCTCTTTCCATCTATTGCCCGGTGATTTTACGTGGCCCCCTGAGATAAACATTCGGGTGCAAGTAGTTTATTTGAGAGCTAATTTCAGGAAACTCAGAGAAGATGAAAAAGTAAGATAGAAAGAAGAAAGCCAATAGTATTTTTATGATCAGATTACTCTTGTGGGCAACCAGGGCTCAGAATTGTTTCACTGAAGGATAAGGATACTGAGGTTTTATCTAGCAGTCCTGCCCCTCAGCAGTTGAGAGTGACTCCAAGAATGCTAACTCTATAGAATTTACAGCAGTAACCAGAGAGAGATGCAGGAAGCCAACATATAAGGAAAGTGTCTGCAGGTAAACTCTGGGCCCCTGGGGGATATGGGCAAGATGCAGATAGCGACTGCTGCTACACTCCTGGTCTGTTGTGCAGCTGCTTACAGACCTAACTGGGAATCCTTATTTCTGGGTCCATTTGAACGGAGTGAGGAAGGCGTGTCCCTTGTGAAGCAATCATCTTGGACCTATGTGTTGCAGGATTAGCCTGGGCCTAGGATTCACTTCTTGGATTGATGGCTGGGGAGGAGCTGATACAAGAAACTTCTATTCTCCCTCATCTCCAAGCTCAGCCTTGGCTTTTAAATAGTTCTCTTGAGTATTTTGCAGTTATATTCCCTCCAGCCCAGTAGCTGTCCCTGCTAAGCAAGGCTCCCTGTTTGGTGGACATGGAGCTCTCTCAAGATGAGCCAACAGGCCTATTTGGTTCCCTCTGCCCTCTTAATGTCAAGTATGAGAGGACCCTTCTCTATTGCTCCTCTAAAGAGCCCATGTCATCCAGAGCCTGCAGGACTTTCTGCGGGAAGGTTAAGCTCCAGGAATACTAACCTCCATGATGGACAGAGGAGATTAGCGACAGGGCCAGTACTTTCTTCTCTGTAGTGAGGTCTCTCTCTGCCTCCAGCTCCCATGAGCCAGCCCCAGCCCTGCAGAAACTTCTCTCACCACAGCCCCCATCATTCTTACTGTATGATCAGTCATAGGGGTCTGGGCTCAAAGCCTTCAGAGAGGACTTCTCTAACCCTGCATTTCTACATTCCACAGAACTTTAGTGCACTGTAAACAGGTGGTCTGTGGAAAAAAACAATGCTAGCAGAATTTCTCCCATTAAAATGCATCTGTTAAAAAGTATGGAAGATGGTAATATGTTTTATTGTTCTTTTTATCATGTAATGAAATGCTTTTAAGAAGTGACAGCCATTCCTGGATGTGACAGGAAGATAGGGAAGGCCCAGCTCCTTGAGCACATGGCTGCACTTGCTAACTGAGAATGTGCTGCCTGCTTGATCCTCTACAGCTTGGCAGTATATTTGTAATTTTTTGGTTGTTAATAAAATAAATTATTTAGTTTTTCTAATTGGGTGCTTTTTCTTCTAACTTTTTTTTTTTAAGAAAAGATTGTATGAATAAGATTTTGAACATTTCTTCAGCTGTTTGATTCGTGAACCCATTTTCGCTGTTTATTTGGATCTGAGTGCACCTGCATCTCCTAAAGCCCTTTGAAGACTTAATAGTGCAGGACGACGATTTTAAAATTGTTCTCTGGTCCCATAAGTTTGCAAAATCCTGACCTAACACATGGTCTCTAATGCTGCCACACTGGGTCTCTGGGATCCTGGTCCACCATGGTCCATGCAAAACCTGGAAGGCACTCCAATGACTCTCTAGGATTTCTGTTGGATGAAATGTTCTCAGGAAGCCTGCCACCTCTAGGGCTATTTTGGAAGTAAACAGGATGGCTGGCCGTCACAGATGGGAAGAGCAGTATCTATGTAGCATTTTCCCTATTTACTGTAGGGAAGCTGGATCTGAAGCTCCTACAATAGGCATCCATCCTCTTAGTTCTCTGCAACAACCACTGGCTCTGTGAATAATGTAGTTTTCCCACCTGTTCTAGTTCTACAGTGATCTTCAAATGCCAGACCACAGCCTGGTGCTGGACCAGCTGCATCACTGTCACAGGGAAAACAAGTTAAGATACAGATTCCTGGACCCCACCTGCAAAGATTCTCATTCAATAGGTCTGAGGAGGCTTAGGAAGGTGGATTTTCCAAACTTATAGCTGAAGCTGTTGAAGGCATTCTGCCTTCGAGAGGCACTGAAAGCCTCTGCAAATGTGGATGTGAGATGGAGAACAGGTCAGAGTTACAGGATCAGAGGAGGATCTGATGACCTACTCCCACAACTCTGGAACTTGGATGAAAGTCCTGGATTCTGGAGGCAGGTCAGAAGCCAGAATTGGGAGTGTTAAGGAAGAAGTGACCTGGCACCAAGTGGTGGGGTGTTCTTGGTGAGTTACCTTCCCAAGAAACTCTGACTCCTCAGAGGTTTTTGTGGGGCTGTCCTTGGGACCACCTTCCTCCTTTTGTCAGAATTAGGGCAACTGCTGGCTGGAAACTTTAAAGAGCTTACACTCAGAGGATGGGAACAAAGAGTGGGATTTGGTCATTTCTGAGGATTAAGCTTCCGATGGCATTTATCCTGTGTCTGAGGTTTCTAGGTTACAAGAGGAGCTACTGGGACTCCTGGGTTTCCTCTTGATGGGCCACAGAGGCATCTTATGCACCCTCTATGAGCTCTAACAAGTGAGCAGTTTCTAAGAAGAAACACAGTCAACTAAAGGTAATTGAATGGATGTTTCAATTTGGTGTTTCACATTTGTCACTTCACTGATAATGGAAATAGCTTTGATTGGTCTTTGGTCAAGACCTATGATCCAGGGAGGCCGGCTGACTCAGGGCTGCTAAATGAAGGTGGATACGTATAAGGGTGTAAATGATGGTCTCCCTGAGATTACAATGGCAGGGCAGGACAGAGGGTCCCTTCTCCTAGCTTCTGTTGTTCTTAGTAGGAAAAATGTTTCTTTGATTGTGCAGCAAAAGTGAATTGATCACAAAGAAGACTGAGCCTCATGAGAAGAACTACTTAAATCCTCAATCCACAGCAACATCAACAGTGGGCATAATGCATGATTATCTCTTTTAATCCCCACAGAAATCCTGTGGAGTAGGTACAAGTATTTTCTTACATATAAGAGAACTAAGAATCAGTGAGGGTCTGTGCTCACTATAGATTACAGAGGTGTTAATGGACTAAACAAACTGTCTCTGAGTCTTTTGATTCCAGATCCACTGCTCTTCCATTGCTGGCGTAGGTCTGGCTGGCTAGAGTAGTTCTGGAATCCCACTGACTGGGGCATCACTGGAGGGTTCTGGGGCTTGAGAGATACGTGAGCTGGTCTGAATGCATTCAGATTTGGTGAGGTTTCCAGGGGCCTCAGAGAATAGCTTCTTTGTCTTGTATAGCTCACTGAGGTTCTTAAGAAGCCAATAGAGGACTTTCCTCACTAATGTAGCATTTGGCTCTGTATGGCAGATCCGATGTGGGCAAATAGGTAATTCTAGTTTTTCCAGAGCCTGATTAGTAGGTAAAAATATCAGCCCTCACCCCATTTAGGATAGCACTTTCTCATGCTTCTCATGGTTGCTCTCATCTACTATATACAACCAGTATTATCATTTTCATTCATGTGACTCCTAAATCTGGACTTTTCTTCTGAGCTCCAGACCAGCTAATCTGATGCCTTTGGACATATCCCATTGAGAGCTCCATAGACATCTCAAAATTATTGTCTCCCATATTCTCTTCATCTGTTCTCCACCCCAACTTCTCCTCCTCCTATGGTCCTTATCTCAATAAATTGCATGGCCATTTTTCAAAGGTGGAAACTTAAGGTCCTCCTTTATGCCTCTTTCTCCCTCAAATCTTCCTCCTTTATTCCAGATATTGTTTTAGACTCTGGGGATACAGCAGTAAATAAGCTATAGATCCACAACCTTTGGGAGCTTAAATGTAGCTCTGAGTCTCAGCCAACTTTTCTAGCCAGCTTCCCAGACAGATACTTTCCAGAGAAGAAAAACACTGAAGTTATGATGACAACGTGGGTAGTCTGGAGTAACATTTGAAAGATAAATCTAAATTTATATCTCCAGCCTGGGCCTTTCACCTACATTCTAAATTGTTATATTCAACTGTCCTCTCGTCACCCCTAACGTGGATGTCTGATAGATGTTATAAAGCCTAACTATTGATTTCTTTACCCCAAATGTGCTGTTTCCTTAGTCATCCTTGTTTCAATAAATCGAAACTTCATCCTTCCAGTGGCTCAGACCCCAAGTCTTGAAACTTTGGAATTATCCATTACTTCTCTATATCAAATCTCAGGTGCAGTCCCTCAGAAAATTCTAATGACCCTGCTTCTGAAGCATAGCTGTCTGCTTCTCATCACAGCCACTGCTGCCACCATAATCTAAACCACTACCACCCACCTCCACTGCTACTGCCATAGTCCAATTCATTGTTATCTCTTGTCTGGCCTCCTATTATGACTTCTCAACATGTCTCACTGCTAGCATTCTCTCAAATCCTTGCAGGCTATACTTTTTATGGCAATCAGAGTGATTCTTTAAAAACATTCTCTGAAGTTCATCTCTGAGCTCACCTCATATCATTCTCTCTATTAACCACTGGAACCCCTTCCCACAGACCAGCTTGCTATTTCTTGGACACTCCAAGCACACTCTTTCCTCAAAGTTTTTGACACGCTCTTTGCTCTGCTTGGTATTCACTTCCCATTTATAAACCACAGCACACATTTAAATGTCACTATGTTGGGGAAGCCTCCTGTGACCATCCTTTCCCAAACAACAGCCTCTGGCCACTCTCTATCCCTCATCCCTCTTCATTTTTCCTCATAGCACTTTTAACCAACTATTAACTATTAACATTTTATTTGTTTATTATCTAGCTCTTTCAGCTAGGGTTTTAGCTCCCTGAAGGTATAGATTGTGTCTGTTTGGTTAACTGTTGAACTCTCAACACTGAGAACAGTGCTTGGCACATACTAGGTGATCAACAAATATTTGTGGAATAAAGCAATGAATAAATTCAAGGGATCTTGAATGGGTGTGTATCAGATAATTACAGAACAATGCTAGAGCTTTTCATCTGCCACCAGGATTGAATTTGGGAAATACAAGGAAGAGAAAGCACAAGTACCTGAACTGTGAGACCAGGATAGGTAGAAACTGACCACTTTCCCTGTTGCTAGGAAAAAAAGGGTTTTCTGTTCAATAACAACTTAAGGCTTAGGGGTCCTAAAATCCATCCTGATTTGGATGAAATTGGTTCTCCAAGGTGAGAGGAGAACAATGAAGGCTGGAATCTGGAGGGATATGGGGGCAAAGAGGCATTGAACATTACAGAGATGCTGCAGTGAAAGAGAAAGAAGAACAAGGATAAATCATTGTCATAGAAACAGCAGAAAGAAAAGTTTTAAGAACTGCTGAGCCTAGTTCTAGTAGTTGGAATGGTTTTAGTCAGGAAGATTCAGGGGGAGTGTGAATAAGTATGATGGAGTGGAGAGGATGTGACTAGGTTGCTCAAGTTGCCAAAAGAGGGTGGTTGTTGGGATATGGGTGTAACTGCAAACATGACTAAACTAATTATAAGAGGAACCCAAAGAACAGGACCACGATAACTAGCTGCTGCCATAACTTTGCTGCCTGGTGGAACACCACGCATGTTGTCAGGATGTCACTAGGACTGAGAGTGTGGTTGGATCTTTCATGGTACGAGATTGAGAGTGTGACTGAGCTGGTGCTGAGAAACAGTGACCAAGTCATTGACAAATCTGAGTGAAACTGTGCTGTGGATGGTGCTGAGAGTGTGGTTAAGCTCTCTAGTCCATGGAATGAGCAGCCAAGCTAGCTTTAGCACTGGGAATATTGCTGGACTCTCCATGTTAATGGGAGCATGAAATTAAATGTCTCTTTTTTGGGTGGGTGTGGCCAGACTAGTCAAGGCTTAGAGAAGTCTCTGAGATGTCAGAATTTTAGATAGTCAGTTATGCTGACATGTGTCTAGCTGAGCTGTCCATTGCCCTGAAAATTTTCATTGCTAGGCATTTGATTGGAGCAACAAGGCACCGGACACGTGAGTAAGCTGTCCAGGAAAAAGGTAGTATTTGAAGTATCTATGCCACTTGGAAAGTGTAATAAACTGTGATGATAACAGTGAGACTATGTTATCCACAATTCTGCCCAGTAGTCAGAGATGGAGCTTCAGCTACTTATGGCACCAGAAAAATATCACTGAGCCATTTTTAAAGTTGAATAGTCCCGAGTTGCCCCTGGTGCTAAAAAAATGGGGCTATGGGAATTCTTGCTGAACGTAATTTACCTCTGAATGATCCAGAGATAATAGCTAGCTAATATGTTGTCCAGGAATGGGGCACAGCAAAAGTATTTACATTATGGAGGAAAGTGCACGTACTGTGCGTGGTTCTGAAAGAGTAAGGCAGTACCTAGTATGACCTTGAGCTGTCCGTGGTGCTGAATAAGAGCTGTGGGTATGGGTGAGAGCTGAATGGGACTGGTTTTCTGTGAGGCTTGGTGAGTAGCTGATCCGTTTGTAGTGCTGAATGAGTGTGTCAGGCTGAAGTGCTGAGAATAAACGAGTTTCTCTGGGGGCTAAAGTGGAAGAAAGGAGTAATTCAAGGAAGAAAGAAATCTGGGAGTTTGGGGAAGAAAGTATCTAAAGGAGGTTTAATCAAAATATCTCTGTCCACAAGAATGGAGACTCAAATGAAGCTGAAGAGGAGGAAAATATCCCTTTCTCAAGGGTCTTTGCCTCCCTACCATCTCCCTCAACCACTGAAAATGGATCATAATAAGGGGAAAAAAAATCTTCACTAAGGAAGAAAACAAGCTTCTCATACCATGATCTGGGAGTGTCGTGGACCCAGAAACTCAGGTTGGTGGATTGAATCAGTTTAGAGACTTTGATTATAGTTATTCACAAACCCCAGAGAGGTAGTGTGGTTTTTTCAACATAGCACTGGGCTTAGAGACAGGAAACCTGAGTTCTGACACTAACCAAGTCTTTTGAATTCTCTGATCCTCATTTCTATGATTTGTAAGCTGGAGATGATGACATCTGCCCGGCTAATCTGACGCTGTTTTTGGGAGAATTGAATAATGTATGTGAAAGCGTTTTTTAAGCCAAGTACCATATAAATGCACAATATAGACTTTAATATTTCCCATTACACGTACAATTTAATAGCCAATAGCCACTTAGTCTATTTCAATTCCACACTACCAGCTCTCAGTATATAAGCTAAATAAACACGTCAGATCATTTACAATTAAACACAATATAAAGAATTCATAATGTTTCCACTTTACTTCTCATCCTGCATCTTTAGTGTGTGAATACTTTTGAATAGGGTTCAGCTGCCCAAAATAAAAGTGTTTGTTTAATAAGGTAATATAAGTCACAATGGACTCAAGAATTTGAAGGGGTTTCATGCTGTGGATAAGAGTTTTTATTTAATATGTATAGAATCTTCTTCCTTTCTTCTATTCCTAATACTCTCTCCCAACAGAATTCTTATCCTATTCAACAGGACCCTATCAGAATTTATCACTAATTGATTTAGAATCCTTGGGGGAGGGGACCTGGCAAGCACTGTGAGTTCTAATAATCTTTAAAACTGTGGCTTAACATGCCCAGGTATATTTATGTAAGGCAAAGATTTTGTAAGGATAAAGTGCAAGCTTGATTCAATAAGAGTGTTAAAATCCATATAGATGATTCTTTGCCATTTGTAAAGTCCTAGTGGACAGCAGAATTTGGGCATCAATTTCATGACTGATTAAGGCTTTTTAGGAATGCTGTGGTTCCCTAGCATCGGATTTAACTAGATGACATAATATCACAGAGGCCATGCATGACAAATGCATCCTTTAATACATGTCATTACTCCTTCACACACTTTAATATGTCTCTCCCAGCCCCCTTCACTAAAGCTTTTAATAAGTTGTAAATGACCTTCAGGGTGCCAAATCCAGACAAAGTTTTAGATCTCGACTTACTTGACTTTTCAGCAGGATTCAACACAGTTGACCACTCTATTTTTCTTGAAATCCTCTCTTTTTGTCTATTCCATCTGTGATTTCATCTTTTCTTTCTGGCCATTAAATATTTGAGCTTTCTGGAGTTCTATCCTAGCCCTCTTCTATATCCCCTCTCATGGAAATCTAATCTTCTCCCACGGTTTTAACTTCCACTCAAACCTGTCTTCTGTGCCAGACCTGACTACCTTCTTGTTCTTTTTGGATATCAACTCCATCTAAATTGACTTCTTTCTTGTTCCCTATGTTGTTAAATGGTACCATCAAGCACCTAGTTGCTCACATCAGAAACCCACAGACTCTCTCTCTCTCGCTTTCCACATACGCTCCAACCACCAAGCCACAGCCATTTCTTATCTGGCCTCTCTGCTTGCTTACTAACTGGACTCTGTATACTCTGTTTTGCCTGCATACATAGTAACCAACATAATCTTTTAAAAAGGCAAATATGATCATATCATGCCTCTGGTTATACCTTTCAAAGGCTTTCCAAGGCCTTCAGCCAATGTCTCAATTCATTCACATGGCACATAAGACCTGGCATGATCTGATCCCTGCCCACCACCTCCTTCTACATCACTCTTTCTGCTGTTTTCCTCCTAGTGCTTACTCTGGCCTTTTTTCAGCTACCCAAATCCACCAAGTTCCTTTCTGCTTTGGTAGCTTCACACATGCACTTTTTTCTCTCAAAAATGCTTTTTCTATCCCTTTCCATTGACTGGCCTCTACTTTTCCTTCAATTTAGTTTAAATATCACTTCTCCAGGGCAGCCTTTCTGACCCTCTGGACTAGACTAGTTTTCTTTGTTACTCACTTGCACAGGCAGCCTGTACTTTCACGGTGGCCATTTATTTCAGTAGTTATCTATTCAGGGTCAGCTCTTATGCTAGAGAGTAAGCTCCCTGATGTGAAAGACAACGTCCATCTTTTCCTTTGCTGTATCCTTAGCACCCAAGACAATGTGACACATGCAAGTGCTTGATAAATATTTGCTGAGTAAAGGAAGAAATGAATGAAGGATGGCAGATTTCTCAGAGACTGACCATTTTAGAGGAGCTCCATGAATGTGACCCATGATTGTTCCATCCAGAATTTCTGTGGTCAGTTTCCCTAATTTGACCTTAGAGTGAAAAAGAGGATTCCCACTCCCCAATGACTGGTCTTCTCTGGTGTGGAAAGGGGAACCTGGAGCTGGACATGGAGGTAAGAAAACTGAAGTAGGGGAGAAGACGACTGAAGGAGAATTCAGTGGCATTTGCTAAGATAGAGTCATTGTGATGCAAAGGAAAGAACCATGATTCGGGAGTGAGGAGACCAGTTCAGCCCTGGACCTCCTGCCGACTTGCTTTCTCATGTTGAGTATGTTTTTTGTCTCTGAGAAGCAGTTACCACACAGGAAGATGAGGAAGTGCTCTGAGGTGACCTTTGTGAGCTCTGGTGCCTCATGAATCTGGAAGTAATGCTATGGGTTTGACTCATTCTATTCTGATCTTGTGAGGAAACTAAGGTTTAGTCTAATTAAGGACTAGGTAAGTTCCATGAAGACAGGTCGACTTTGCAATAACAGGACTGGGTTTGATCATGTACCTGGCAGAAGTATTTTTCCCTAACATGATTCATCTGTTAAGTTGCCTTCTGTATGCAACTCCTGGCGGAACAAGAGGATTCTCCTTCATATTTATTTTGGTGCTTGACTCTCTAGGGAACAAGAAGCAACAGATCTGTGTTCTCCTGGCTACATCAAATGTGAACATGGCCTTGTGCCTTTAAGGTTCTGGGGCTTCTTTCTCGAAACTGCCATAGCCCAGAGGTGCCCAGCTGAGTTGCTGGAGGTTGCAGGGTGAGTCAGGAATACTTAGCAAATATTGAGAAATTCTTTGATTCTCAGTAATTTCTTAAGGCCTACTGTGCATTTAGCACTATTAGGTGTTGTGGAAGATGGTGTGGTGTAGCGGAAAGAGCAATGGGCTGGAAGTTGGGAGACTGGAGTCCCAGCCACAGGGATGTAACAAATCATGTTTAGTTTTTAGGTATCTTCTCCCTCTGGATTTCAGTTTTCTCATCTGTACAAGGAGGAGATTGGTCTAAGTGTATACTGAGTCCTTTCCATCTTGACAAAAAGCCATGTTTCTTGTTTGGGAGGTCTTTGAATCTTCTCAGGGAGAAAAGAAACCCTTACAACCAGGAAATAATTAGAAAAATAAATAAGGACTAAATTATGTGGTTCTGACCTTAGAGTTTTAAGCAATAAAGACAAATGCCTCAAGGTATTGAAGAAGGGAGGGACCAACATAGACCAACATAGAGAGAAGCTGGCAAAGACTTCCTGGAGGAAGCTGTTTACAGAGTGTTTTTATGACTGTATGTGTCACAATATGAGTGCCACATCCTCTAGCTAGGAGAGGCGCTGGGACCCTAAAGAATAGGCAAATGCACACCCAGGTTGCAGGTTCCCACTGGGACACTTTCTGCCTGTGTCTGGCCTTGGTTGAACACTTCCTAAAAGCAAAGACACCTCTATGGGGCCCCTTTCCATGAGGTAATTCTATGATTGTTAATCTTCTTAAGCATTAATTATTTGAGAGCCAAATATGTTTCTCATGAACAATAATCTCTCTTTTTCTTGGCCAAGTTTCTAAAGAAAAAATATGCAAATTCTGACAGGTAGAAATGGGTTTTGGACAAGGTTCTAAGGCAAGAGCACTGTGAATATTATGTAAATGCCAACCAATATAATGCAGCCCATCGGTTTATTCTAAGGAAGCAAAGGTACTCAGAAAATCCAGTGCCACTGCATGCTCCCGACATTGAAGGAGTCGGTCTTTTGTCCACAAATCACATTCTGATTTGGTCCTCAAATTCTGCTTCTAAATGGCAAATTCTGACAAAAATAGTGCATCTCCTTTTAGGCCGCTGCTTAAATGTCACTTCCTTAGAGAGGCCTTCCTTAATCTTGCCTTTCTAAATTAGGTCCCTTCAAGATGATCTCCCAAAGAATCCTGTTCTTTCCTGACTCTTATCACAGTTGATAATTATATCTATTTGTTTTTGTTTAATAACTGTCTGCCCCACTAGACCGTAGGTCCTGTGAGGGCAGAAACAAAATTTATTGCATCCGCAGCTCTGTGCCCCCAGTGTCTGGCACAGTGTACAGCAGGAAGTATTGTCCTTAAGTAAAAACGGGGTCTTAGTGAAAAAGTTAAATTAAAAAAACTCAGCAGCACATGTTTAATGTTTCAGATCTTTCAAAATGCATTGTGGGATTGCAAGTGATATTTGAGTCCTCTAAATTTTTTTTACACATTTTTACACTTATAACATCTCTCCCCTGGTACAACAAAATATTTTCTGTTGGTTAAGAAATTAGTGTATAGAGAAGCAACATAGTATAATGGTTAAGTTCTTGCATTCTGGAGCCAGACCACCTGGGTTTAAATCCCTACCCTACAAATTACTAGCTGTGGGACATTGGGAAGTTTAGTTTAGTTCCTTGTCCTCAGTTTTCTCATCTATAAAACAGGCATAATAATAGTGCTATGAGGTAGTCATGAGAATTAAATGAGTGCTTAGAACAAGGCTTATATATAGTTCTTGGAACAATGATTAGAACATAACAAGCATTATATTAACTTTGCTGTTAATATTACTATTCCACAAAGGAATATAATTATTAAGTAGTTGACCCGGAAGAGCTACATCTGATTTCACACCAAACCACATAGTCTCCTTGAAGTGCGACGATCTCCACTTAACAGATGAAGAATCTGAGACGCAGGTGGGTAACGGATCTCGCCCAAGGACTCCAGCTAGAAAGAGGCAGAGCTGGGCCGACACTCAGATATTCTAGTGATTTCCGTACTCCAGCACTGATACTGTCAGTTCCCTGAGGATTGCCTTTCTCCTGGCCCATACTGATTTCCCATAGAGCGGGGATTGGAACAGATGGAGCAGGAGATACAGTGCAGTGTCTGGATGGGCAGTGAACCAGTGGGCCAACCAGGACCTTCTGAACTGACTCTGTTATTAACCCATTTCCACAGATAAGGCACTAAAGCCTTGAGGCTGGCTTAGCCAAGTTCACAACCTACTGGAAATCTAAGTCATTATTCTTATCTCTTCTGGCCAGAAGGCAAAGAATAAAAATATTAACATTGATTATTCTTGGGAGTGATATTACTGGTGATTTCTTTAAAAGAGGGGGATCTTATACATACACAAAGTAAAAAAAAGTGCACTAATCTTAAGTTTAAAGTGTGATGCTTTTTTTTTTAACGCATGCAAACACTTGTGTAGCCACCACCAAGACCAAGATACAGACTATTTCCTGTACTCCAGAAAACTCCCCTATGTCCTTTGCCAGTGGCTACCCTGCTCCCACCTGCAGATGACCACTATTCTGACTTTTGTCATCAGAGTTAGCACTTTCTAGGTATCTCTGATCCTTTGCCTATGTCACCGCACCTGGTACACAGTAACCTCCCCTCTCTTCTCCATCTTAGATAAGCCCATCCATTATTCAAGGCCTTCCTCAACTTCCTTCTCCCTGAAGCATCCGTGATTTGTCCTGCTGGTCAGTTTTGTGAGCACCTCACAATAATAATAATAATAATAATAATAACAACAATAATAATACCACCATGGCTCACTCCACCTCCTTTCCCCTAGGACTGTGTCTAATGCAAGGTCAAGCTCACATCTGCTGATGCCTTCATCCTGGGCTTTGAGTGCCTCAGCTCCTCTCTACAGAGTGTGAACAAAACATCTCCAGTAGGATCCCCCTCCTGTCACCTCTGAGTCAGTCAGCGCCACACAGTGCGGGGGGAACACCTCACATTGTTGACAGAAGACCTGAGTTCCTGCTTCTTGTGCCAGTAACCAGCTATGTGACCTTGAATAAGTCACTGAAACTGAAACTCTAGGTCTCAGAGTTTCTTTATCTATAAAAAGAGGGCATCAGACTAAATAATCATATGGATAGTAGCTAACAGGCTGGGCTAAGCCTTCTGTACATCCCCCTGTTTAAAGCTGGCAATTGTCTTGTGAAATAGGTATTATTATGGACATTTTGCAGTTGAGGAAACAAGAAGATGGAGGGAGAGTTGCCTAATGTGCTGATAAATGGCAAAGCTGGGATGCTGACCAAAGTCCGGCTCAGTCCACAGACCTGAGCCCTCAACCTCTATACTCTACACCTGGCCCTGGTCACTGGGACCTCTTCCTGCTCTTCTGAACCAGTTCATAAAGCACGGCTCAGTCTCTCTTTGGAGAGCTGGAGAAAACGCACGACAATGAACAGCAAGGTAAGAAGAGCCACCGTGGAATCTAATGAGCAAGATGGACCCCAGTGACGTCCTCCCCAAGGACAAGCGCTCTAAGCCTCCCAGAAGGGACGCCAGCAGGCAAGGGAGAGAACACATTTGCTTGAAGGGGGAGGAAGAGGGAAGGGACATATCTGAATCTTTTTCCCATGTGATCCAGGACACCAAGCCATGATGTTTACTCAGGAAGCACTTACTGAACTGCTGCTAATGTGTATAAAGTTTTGATGAGGGTATAAAAATCAAGGCCAAGACCCTGCCACTCATAAATTCACACTCTGCTGGGGAGAGACACAAATAGGAGCACCACTCTAATAGGAGATGTGTGCCATACAAATAAACGTGAATGAAGAGGCGAGGCAGAAGCAGAGAAAGGGAGAGAGGGTAGTATGCCTTATGGGAGCGTGGGGTCTGTCCAGGACTTTGAAGGACAGGTAAGAGCGGGGCAGGAAGTGACTATGCAGAAAGCGCGAGTCCAGTGGATGAAGACTGTGTGAGAAAGGGCACAGCAGTCCTAGAGGGGGAAAGGATAGTGTTCCTTCCATGGGCTCAGGAGGCAAGGACTCCAAGCTCACGTTACTGGTTAGTACGTGGCACCCTAAGACCAGTCTGCTCTGAGATGGGGGGAGCTATGGGGAGCATGGGGCTGCTGCTCACAAAACAGCTGAGTTCTCAGGAGTCTTCCTGACTTGACTGGGCTCTGAGACAAGGGAATGTATGCGCAGAGTCAGTGATCACTGGTTTTTCTCCTCCTAGAATCACGTTTCCCTGGCAATATTTATTTGTAAAAGGCTCCTTTATCCACCATTTACCATTACAGACCATTCTCAGATTCCTTTTCCATTTCCTTCTGAGGATGATTTTCTCAAAACCATCCTCGCAGATATATGCTCTACATATGCCTAGGGCCAAGAAAAAAATGCTGATATTTCACTTTAAATGCTTGTTCATTATTATTATTATTACCACCATTATCTGACTGCTAAGTGAGTAGACAGGGAACCAGTAAATTACTTTTTAAGACCACTCTAAAATCTTCCTAACATTTCAAACCAACTTTATGCCATTTCAAAACAAATTCTTTCATCTGACTAAAAGCAATCCATTTCCCTGTGTCATTTCCACCTTCCTCCCACACCACGTGGCTAGAAAGCCCAACCTTTAAGCTTCCGTTACTCAAAATACATACATGTGGTTGATTTTATCTGCTTCATTTTGCAAGTCCTGTAAAGCTGACGCAAGCTACATTTTAAAATCACAGCACATGTCTCTCTTTTCTGGCACCAATCCAATCAGGTAATCGTAAAGAGCAAATCATGATCAAGAATCAAATTTTCACTAAGTGCACTTGAGTTATGGGGGGAAAACTGCCAGAGACAGAACCACAGAAATTTCTGAATGAGTCATTCTTCTGGATTGCAGATTTGGGGCTAAAAACAAAGCTTAGGTGGCTTTGATCCTCCCTGTTGTCATCTTTCTGAACATGAATAAATGTTCCCCTGCGGCTTGAAAACACGCTTGGTCACCTAGGTTTGTCTTCTTTCACCACAATCTTAAGTGTTCCTTGACCTGGCTGTCCATCAGAATTTTCTAGAGAGCACTGAAAAAATATAGATTCCTGGCTGTCACTCCTAGACGTTCAGATTCAGTAGGTCTAGAGTGGAGTCCAGGAGTCTGTGTTTCTAAAAATTTCTCCTGTTTATTCTGATGTGTGACCGAGAGTAGAAACCACTGCTGTCAACTCTACCCACATTCCTACAACAAAAGTTCTCATTGCCTCGAGTTTGAGGCAAAACTTATCTCTGAAGGAGTGTCCCACCTTTTACCCAAAGACCATGGATTCTCTGCTTTCTATGTCTATTCTTATTTAGTTTTAACATTTTCATCAATACTCCTAGGATAGTTGGCCTCTGTGTTCCTAGCTTTGGTACAATTTCTGAACTCATGCCTGCTAATAAAACAACTCTTTCTATCAGTGTGACTCTCTGAAGAGTGTAAGCTTGACATTGATGTGGCATGTAGAAATCGATAGTTTTGGGATTTAGCTATAATTTTTTCCCCTTATCCTTCAGAGGAAGGGAAGCAGCGAGAGTCTTCTATACAAATAGATTAATAGTAACTATTTTTCTAAGTACTGTAGGTGTTTTGGGAAGGTCTTTCAAATAGCCTACAAAATGTGCTTCATTTTTGGCTCATGGATAAAACCTGTAATTCTTCCCATATAACCCCAAGCATCCGTTTTTACACCACTAGCCATAGACTGGCCCCCAAGTCCCACAGCCAAACCTTTGCCGCTCGACCTTGCTTGTCTTCTCCTAAGAGATCCTCTCTTCCATCCCAGGTCGTCTCCACTGGAAACCACGAGCTCCTGGAACATACGCTCAGCTTAACATTCAAGCCTGAAGAAGAAACTCCATCAGATGTCTGTTCTGCCAGGAGTCTAGTGAGCCGCTCTGGTAGGGGAGGCAAGGCCAAGACCCCCAGTTTTGCAAACTTACACTTGTTTGTCCTCCTCAGTGGAGGTGGTCCAGCCTGTCGGATGGGAGACTCGCTATTGTTCAAGGAGCTGCGAGGACTCCTGCTGTCTTGGGGGCCATTCCCATTCCCATCGTGAGTTCCACCCTGGCGCTGGTGCGGCAGACAGTGCGCTCCTTGGATGGAAGCAGGGCGGGGGGAGAAGCTTATGTGTGATTAGATGGTAAAGTAACAAATGTGATTTTAAATGATCTCATGGGATTTATTGAAACCTGAGGAAGCAAAGAAGCTGCACTTAGATAACAACGCCCTCAGCGTCCACACCGGCCTCCCAGCCTGGAGCGAGGCTGCCTTGGATAGCGGACAGGCAGCTTCCTCCCCTGATCCACGAGAGCAGAGCTGTGCCCATTCCCGTGGTGCCTGCCTTGTCTCTAGAGCCTGGTTCCAGAACACCCACATTTATTAAAATGTTTTTGTTCCCCTTCCCCAACTAAAACTTAAAAATTTTACTTTTTGCATTTTTGAAAAATTTAATTGAAATATGTATATGAATAATTTTCAGATTCTTCATGCATACTCAGTAATAGGCCAGGTCTCGTGAAACAGCAGTTTGAAATGAAGTTATAAAAAAGTCTGAAATTTCAGGTTTGGTGAAAGAAAAGATCAGGAGAAGATAAGCTGTCCACATGGCCACGGGACCAAGAGGGAGAGGGAAGTGAAGCTGAGAGGTCACAGCCCATCCCGACTCCCCTGTGGCTACCTGGGTTACTCTGGGCTGGCGTGGGAGCTGTCCTTCAAGGCCAGTTTACACTGCAGGAAACTGGCTGGATGCTTTATTGTATTACGACTCTATTTATTCAAAACCTCCCAAGTCAAACAAAAAGCAACTTCTTAGATCAGGATTCGGTTCTTATGAAGTGATGGCCTCTCCCTGCAGGGACCACAACTTTCAAAGGGATAAGCCAAGAAGGGCCCACACTCCTGCTCCAAGGTATAGTTTGGTAGAAAGGGTGGAGGCTCGGGATTTGGGCTCAGGACAGGTCCATGGCGCATGGGGAGGGAAGATGGTGCTTTTTCCACCTGCAGCAACCTCTTTAAGATGTTTCTCCTTGTGATCCATCCAGGCAATAGCATCTGAACTACCTCAAAAGATGATGCTTCCGAAATATTTATGGATTTATGGGTAGAATGACATGATGTCTGGGATTTGCTGCAAAATAATCTAAGTGGGGGGCGAGGGGGCCTGAAAAATGAAACAAGATTGGCCATGAGTAGATGATTATGGAATTGGAATAATAGGTAAGGATTTATTATACTATTCTCTCCAGTTTGGTATTGCCTGAATTTCTATAACAAAAGTTTTTAAAACATGGTGCTCGTGCAAAGGCATTAACATAAGGCTGTTACATGAAAAGTGGATCATGATACTATGTGGCTCTGAACTCTATGAAAAAATACTCTAGCTATCTGCAGAGAGTATTGTCTGGAAGGGAAGATACCAAAAGTTTATGTGTTTATATGTGTATAGTGGAATTATGAGTAATTTAATTTTTTCTTTGTTTTTTTATCACTTTGTGCATTAAATGTTTTATATAATAACAAACATGGTAATTTGAGACAATATTTAAGGAGTATGGTTAGGGCTGCATCTCCCAGGATCTCAGGTTTGCAAGTCCTGGTCTGGCGAGTAAGAGAGAGGGGCTGCCGGGGAGAAGGGACTCCTTTCACTTCAGGGGGTGTTCCCAGAGCGCCCGTGGAGTGTACATTAAGCCCTGGCACTGCCGCTTGAAAGAATCTTCACAGCTAGAAAAGGGCTGCTCTCTGCTTTTAGAAATCACCCTTTCCGCTTGCTTTCTCCCCTCCTTGCAGCTTAGAACCTGGACTTTAGAGTTCTCAGAGGTGGCATCATTAGGGGAAACAGCTCTGGGGTTGATGTCACGGAGGGTGGGCTCTGTTGTAGGTAAGTTTTGGGTCCTTGGACATCACCTAATTTCTCTGTGCCTCAGTTTCCCCACTGTCACTCTATCACTCTCCAATACACTCTCCACACAGCAGCTAGAGTGTTCTTTATAACAGACATCTGTTCACAAAGCACCTGTGCTGAAAACCCCTAAATGTCTGCCCATCACTATTACAATGAAGTCCCAGGTCCCAGAAATAGCTAACGAGCTCTCCCTGACGGCTCAGCTTCATGGTGGCAGTGTTCCAGCCCACTCCCATTTCCACGGCCTGTGACACCGGGTTCCTTTTGGACACTTGAACACACCGCACTCTCTTCCAGTTTGAAGCCCTTGCAGACATCATTCTTTCCTGTTTTCTTATATTTGATTTCCTTCCCGCACTTCACTTACCGACCTCTAGTCATCCTTCACTCTTCAGACTAAACATCACTCCCTTGAGCATACATCCCCTGACCCTCCAAACCAGGGCAGGTCCTCACGTTGTACTCTCATATGAATTTGTTTTTTCATTTATTCAGCACATATTTATTGAGGGCCATGTTCCCACATTCTAGTGGGGGAGAGAGATACTGAACAAATAATTCTGAACATGGCCACAATAATGGGTCTTGTGATGGCGTATCCCATAATAATGCAAATTAAGACAGACAGCAATCGGCGATTGGCTCTCATCCTTGGCAGCTGGCTCACCCTGGTCACTTCACGAGCCTCATGATAATGCAACACACATTCTACACGACTGAACGTTTTGGGCCTCACTTAAGGAGTAAGGGCTTTACTGTGTGACCATCTGCAATAGGAAAAACAAAGGGAGTGAAGTGCTTGTATCACTGAGGATCTAAAGCCCTTCTTCAAGCCTACCTTCCCTACTATTTACTTATTTAGCTAGTGTTTAGTAAGAACCTACTACGTATCTATGCTGAGCGTTGAAGTTACAGAAATGAAGAGAGGTTCTGCTCTTATGGAGCTTACATTCTAGAGGGGGAGGTAGAAAATAAGTAATTAAAAAATTATAGAATGCATATGTGACATTGTGATTTATAATGAGAAATACATATTTGGTCTTCGCCTTGTTTTCTGGTGCAGAGCTCCTAAACCCTTGGCATTTCCTTGGTGACATTTGGACTGCACCTAAGCAGGTGGGCTGGTTGCAGGAGAATCAATCATGTGATTAGAGGGTTGGAACTTTCAGTCACCCCCCGCTCCTCCTGCCATGTCTGGGGAGGGGGCTGCAGGTTGAGTTCAATTGCCAACGGCCAATGATTTAATCAATGACGCCTCTGTAATGAAGCCTCATAAAAACTCCAAAGGATGGGGTTTAGGGAGCTTCTGAGCTGGTGAACATGTGGAGACTCTGGGAGAGTAGCGTGCCTGGAGAGGGCATGGAACCTCTGTGCCTTTTCCCCAAACCCTGCCCTGTGCATCTGTCCCATCTGGCTATTCCTGAGTTATATCCTTCTATAACAAGCTGGTAATCTAGTGAGTAAACAGGTTTCCTGCATTCTGTGAGCTGCTCTGGCAAGTTAATCGAACCCAAAGAGGGGGTCATGGGAATCTCTGATGTATAGCCAGTCTGTCAGCAGTACAGCTAACAACCTGGGCTTGTGATTGGCGTCTAAAGCAGAGGGCAGTCTTGTGGGTCTGAGTCCTTAGCTTGTGGAGTCTGATGCTGTCTCCAGGTGGGTGGTGTCAGAATTTAGTTGAATTGTAGGCCTTGCTAGCTGGATGTGAGGGAAACCCTCCCCGCCGACACACATTGGAACTGGGTTCTCAGGACACTTTTAGCATAGCAAAGGGAAAGAATTATTTTTCAGAAAGCAATATATTTTGCAAAGATTTCTTCTGCTCCACACAACCAGAGAATTTTATGACACAGACCAGTTTCACCCCCTGTGACTCAACCTCCTCTTTTCAGGCTTCATCCCAGGAACCCTCCTGTCTCAAGTAAAGATACACATTAAAGTTTTCTTTCTCAGTAAGTTACAACCTTCCTTCTGTGTTTCGTAGGTGCATGCTCTGAGTTCATCTCCCTAAGAAGTTTTATTTGTGCTCCTTGAGAAAAGTGTGACCGTGCCTATTCTGGCATGCTTCATAATGCCAGGCACACAGTGGGTCAACAGAGAGCCCTTCTGTGCGGCTGGGAGTTCCTCCAGGGCAGGGTCCATGACTTATTCCTGGAAGTCCAGCCCCTGGCACCATGCCTGTCTAGATAGAAAGGTATTGAACTAAGACTTATGGAAGGAATAAAGGAATTGCTCCTTTTAATCCATTAGCAAGTTGTCATGCATGGATTTATTTAATTCTTTTGAATACAAATTATGTTTTTAGCCCGCTGTAGTAACAATCCCTTACGTATCTGAGGGCTTTATAGCTTGCACTTTACCTTTGAATAATGATGCCTGATGGATATCTGGTGGATCAAGTGGTCCTTATTTTGTGAGTGGGGAAACTGGGCTTAGAGAGGTAGAAAGGCTTCACCAATGAAGCTGTGAAGCATGAGGACAAGGAGGAGAACTCAAGGTCTGCTACACCAAGGCTCTTGACACCACAGCTTTCCCAGACGTGACTCTTGCCTCCTTTGGGCACTGCTCCTTGGGTGAGCCATCTCCTCTCAGGCAGTAACCATCCCCAACCCATGGCAATAATCAGATGAGGTGGAAGGGAGAGAATCATGGCCAGTTTCTTGGTGCTTTCTGCTTTCCTGTGACTCCGAGCCCCTGTCAGCCATCTCTGTGCCCGTGATGTGCCCTGGACACAGGCTGAGCGGGCCAGGAGGAGCCCAGGGGCAAGGGTGCTCTGTGGAGTTTGGCCTCCCTGTCAGAACTCCAAGCACCAGAAAAGGCGAGCAGTTTGGTTTCCATGGCAACCTGCCCACCGGATCCCTGCAGCTGCAGCCCCTCACAGGCCCCTGAGGCGGGGGGCTGCGGGTGGCCTAAGCCAGCCCTGTGCCCACGTCGGCCCCCGCTGGGTTCAGGCCCTAGGCAGGCTGCTCATTCTAAGCTGGAGCTTTGCCTGACATGGTTCCCATGGGGACGGCTGTGGGCACACGCTGCCTGTGGTCAGATCCCCAGCTCCCAACTGCCCTGCAATTCAGGCAGCTCCTCCCAGGCTCAGAGCTTTTGGAAGAAACAGTGAGTTTCAGGTGCCCTAGTCCCTCCACCCACTCCCCAACCAAAGGTAGATTTAAGAGCCTAGGACTGGGGGGCTTCCTGTGTCACGTATAAGGCATTCCTTCTGCGCCAGGGCCTAGGGACACCGAGATGACCGGGGCACAGTCCCCACCCTTAAGGAGGAGCGAGGAAGACGGCCCACTGAGCTGATAGTTACAGTGCAGAGTGGCCCGGCAACCACGGAACTAGGAACGGGAAACAGGAGGGATGGATCACCTGTGGGATAAAGTTTCAGAGGAGGAGCGGGAGGTGTTCCAAACGGAGAGAAGGACTCCTGCAAAAAGGCAAGATGAAAGAACATGTCGTGTGAAATAACAAAGTTCAGAATGTTGTGGAAAGAGAGAAGGAAGAGGTGCAGCTGGGCGAACGAGCAGGAGCCCCAAACGGAGTTAATGAGCTTGGGCTTGAGTGTCTCCTCTAGGGAAAGAGGAGTCATTTTACACAGGAAAGACCTGAGGCTGGATTAGTGATTTAGAATGCCACCAAGGATACTGTGAAGGGCCTTATTCGAGGAGGAGGATGTTAGAGGTGGGGAAGATAGTGAAGTGGCTGCAGAAATCCTGGCCCGGTAGCAGAGGCTGGTGACTACTCTCTCAGAGTCAGGGGTCTCCTTCCCCCTGGGGTGTGGCCAAGGACATTGATTCTGTACCTCAACATGGAAACGGCAGGAACCAGGAGACAGAAGATCTGCCTATCAGCCGACAGATGTCTCACCCTCCTACCATCACAGGTCAGGTTCTCAGCAGTACTCTTGGAGAGGGAGGTTAGCCTGCAGAGTTTTATTAGGGAGAGCTCTCAGGTCAACACCTGTGAAGAGAGGGTACAGTGGCAGGGTTGGGAAGGAGGAGAAGTCAACTGTGATGCAGGCCTGACAGAGCCCTGGCCAACCTCCTGGCTAGCTCTGGAGCTGAGACACCTGTCAGAGTTGTCCTGCACTGGTGGGACGGCCAGGCCTCTACATTCCCGCCCCAGTTGGTCATTGGATGTGGGCCATCCCCAGGAGGGCATGACCTCAGGGAGGCAGTTGCCTGCAGCTGAGGCCATCCCTGAGGGGCTGGCCGCTGGAGTCTGCCTCCAGCACTCCTGGAGCCGGGCAGTAAGGTTCATGGAAAGGGATCTGTGCACAGTTCTTACCGTGTCCACCACATCTACCAACTTTGCCCTACTCGCTGTGGAACCTTGGGCAGCTCTCCCAGCTGGAAAATGGATGGGTCTGGACTAGGTGGTCTACAAAGTCCTCTCAGGCTTGATCCTGATCTTGTGAGCCTCTGAAGGCAGGGAGACAGTGACAATGCAAAAATAATTTCCACGTACTGAGTGCCTACTACATGCACGTGCACTCTAGGCCTTCGCTCTTTACTTCTGTCATCTCCTTTCATCCTCTGAGACAGGTACACCTGTGAGCCTAAGTTACAGAGGAGGATGCAGGGGTCAGAGCAGTAAAGTAACCGCTCAGGTCCTCAGCACCCAAGCGGAAGAGTCTGGCCCTGTGTCCAGTGTCTCATCTCTGGACAGAATGGCCTCCTTCCTCATTGCAGCTCCCATGGCTGTGCCAGAGGCCCCAGAGTTGTAAGAAGATTTGGGGGGCAAATACGTGACTGTCATGAAAGTATAGGCCAGTCAATGAGGCATCTCTCCCTGCCAGGAGCCCCATGTACCAGGCATGAGGCTTGCAGCGCCCCCCTACCCCCACCCACCCAGTGCCTACTTTAGCATGCACGTCTAGGGCCTGAGACTGTCCTCAGGGCCTCAGGGGTGGACCTGTGACACAGAAAAGACACTGCCCTCAGTCTTGAGAAATGCATCTGTCTGGTCTCTAAGCAGAAAGACATTCAGTGAAAGTGGGGGAGCAGTGGGGAGTGGTGCTCTGAGGACCTGAGTGTAATTCACTTGGCTACCCTTCCTCCCGTGCCTGCACACCCTCCCTTCCCTTGTAAGTACTGTCTGCCAGGTGGACTCTGTTCCTACCTCTGCACCTCCTGACAGCGAATTCTTCAGCAAGACAGTCACCCCCACTCACCGTGTAGCCAGGATGTCCCAGGTGTGTGCCAGGACCTCATCTCACCCTCACAGCAGCCCTAGGAGACAAGTGCTGTCATCCTCACTTCAAAGAACAGTAAATTGAGTCCCAAACACATGAAGTCACTTGTCTGGATCACACAGCCTTAGTGGGGCTGGACTTGAATCTAGACTAGTTTGTCTGCACAATCACAGTGTTGAGGGGATTAAGAGAGGATCGGGATAAAGGCACCAGGACCACAGAAAGGCAGAAGGACATAGTCTTGTGGGCTCCTGTAGGAAGGAGAGGGAAATCATGCAGTGCCAGAGGGCTGTTGGGGCTGGTTGTTCCAGAAGCCACGGCAAGGGGAGATCCTGAAGCAGAATCTTGGAATGCGATCTGGAGCTGTGGGAAAAGGGCAATTTCGATGAGTTGGCTTGGTGACCATTACAGGGAGCCTTGGAGGGGGTTTAAAAGGCAATGCTGAATGACACTTCGCTGAGGACTCAGGAGACCTGGTCTCTCGTGTCTAGGTCTCAGGGTTTCTTGATGTAAAATGGTGAGGGTGGGGGGTGGGTAGGGGAAAGCTGAGATGGAATGGTTTAGAATAGTGGTTCTCAAACCTCAGTGTGCATTAGGATCACCTGGAGAGCTTGTTAAAACAGATTCCTGGGCCCCACCCAGTGATTCTGAACCCAGAGGTTGGGATGGGGTGAGGTTCCCACTCCTATCAAGCACAGGGGATGCTGATGGTGCAGGTCCCGCCCAATCAGGCTGAGAGGAACACTGAGAGGCGTGGTGGCCTCTGCGGGTCCCTCCTACCCTGGCATCCCAGCTTTCTGAGACTCTGAGACCAGCTTCCCAAGCAGGGGCCCTCTCCCTAAGGATGACTGCTGCTGACCCAGGAAGGGGAGAAGGGGGCCCTCTTACTCCAGGAGCCATGATTGAGAGTAGCTGCCACTGGGTGTATGGTTTTTGTGCCAACTTTACAGCTAATAAACCTGGAGCTCAGAGAGGTGATCCCAGAGGTTACACAGCTGATAAATCCTAGAACCAAAATTAAATCTTCAAGCTTAGCTGAGATCCAAGGGAATGAAGCAAAGCTGCTAAGGGGAACTCATCCGAGACCCTCAGGACCTAGAATGCTCATTGCTCTGCGGGAAGGGATAAGAGGATATTTGTTTGGGAGGCCTGGGGCTCTGTAGGCATGAGATTTATTGAACCACCTCCCACCTCAAACTCCCAAGACAGAGAGGGATACTCTGCATAAGAGTCAAGGAGTCATCTGGAAAGAAATGGATTGATACCATGACCTTTCCCCTTGGGGTTCCAACTTACCAGGACATGGATGGACCAAGTGTAGTAAACATCATTCAGATTCTTGAACTTTGCATGAGCAGACAGCACTAGGGAAGAAAGACACCCTCCCAGGGAACAGAAGGAGCTTGGAGTTACATGAATTTGAATACTGAAAGAGGTGTGATTTTATTCTGTACCCCAAGCTCCTCATTACAATAGGACTGGATGGGGGTGGTGCTGGCAAGAGAGATGTACTATTGCTCACATTGTCTTTGAAATAGATTCACAATTGTTTAAATGACAATTGTTTTAAAGTCATAATTGATACCCGTTTTCATAATTTCAAAGTAAGAGAAAAAAATAGGTAGAAGAAAAGACGCTGAAATCGGCAATGGCGGTGAAGTCTGAAGGCGCCATCCTGAGACAATAGCACTTCATTTTACGGAGCGCTGTTCAGAGGAAAATTCATGGCCTGTTGTGGACTCAGGAGAAGTTGGATGAAGAGATTTTTATAAGAAAGGAAAACATTTGGGATCCCAAACCTCTTAGCCCTTGGCTGGAGGAAAAACTCAGAGATGGGCTGGAAGAGGCAGGGTGTGCTCAAAGAGCTATGCCGTGCCCAGGAGAATCGGGAGCTCGGAATACAGCTTAATCTAAATGGACAAAGGAAATACACAATGGATGTTAATGGATGTTTCAATCCAAGATGAAATATGAGTCCAAGGAGCGTTTCAACATAATATATACTTAATTGAAATGAACTACATATCTTAAATCAAAAATGATGTTAGCAATTCCATGCAGAGTGAGAATTGCTCTGTGGCCTTTATTTTCTCCCTCTCTAAATGCTTGTTTGGGGAGAGAACTGTTAGCTCAAGTATTTGCTGAATGAAGGTATGATTGAATGAATGAATGAAGTTGAAATTGGCAGAGGAGGTTTTTGAAGATGTGCTTTCAATAATGCAGTTAGTTTTCTGTGCTTTCCAGGTTTTTGCAGTGAAAAGATTTTACTTTGATAATTAGAATAAAATTAGAACTGGGTGGGGACTGATTAGGAGTCTGTTCCCTTGGGGGAGAGTTTCCTGAGGGAGGAGTAAGATTCCCCACTCTCCTGGGCCAGAGATGGTACCCCCCTGAACCATGAACCAACCATGGCGTGAGAGATGAAGGCGGATACTGGTCAGCCAGGCTGGGGCTGTCAACCAGCTCGGACCGAGTTGCTCTGTATCAGGAGCTGTGCACGGAACTGATATTCCAGGGGAGGGCACTCAGACTGCCTCTCCCTCAACAAGTTCACAGTTTGGCTGTGAAGGGTCGTGCACTTGGCACATGTAATTCTAGAACAACCTGTCTGTGCCTGTGTCCAATAAAGATGGCAGTGTTGGAGTGGAGCCGAAGAAGGATGAGTGGCAGATGGGTGGGAACTGTGTCTATGGAGAAACCACTGTGGATGCAAAGGAGAAGTGTATGTCCCGGCCCACGACCCGTCTTGCTGGTGAGAAACAACCGGAACGTGGCAAACCGTCTCAGATCTCTCTAGGGTATGCTTCCTGGCACTCAGAGCAGCAATTCATCCAAGGATTTCACTGCAGGAGGTCAGGGTGGGCTGGAGCTTTCCTGGGAGGAGCAGTGCTGTCTCTGGGCTCCTCGGGATGGGGAGGATAGAGGGACGGGGTCGGGGGAGACCCAGCAAGGGGATGGGCAGAAGGGCAGCCGAATGTCATCAGTAGGAGTAGCCTGTCCAACAGCACCTGTCAAACTTCAGGAATCGCCTGAGTGGTCCTCAAATGCATAGTCCAAAGCCTTATTCCTAGAGGTTTTTCTACTTTTCTTTCTTTTGGGAGGTTTGAAATTTTTCACAAGAATCTGCAATTTTCACAAGTTCTCTGGATTATTCTGATGCAGGAGGTCAAGCATTATGCTTTGGGTACTGGATTAGCACGGGCTGTCATAACAAAATACTACAGGCTGGGTGACTTAAACAACAGAAATTTATTTCCTCACCATTCTGGAGGCTGCAAGTCCAAGACAGAGGTCGAGCAGGTTCTGGTGAGGACTCTCCTCCCGGCTTTCAGATGGCCACCCTCTCACTCTCCTCACACGGCCTTTCTTCTGTGTGCACCCAGCCTCTGGCGTCTCTTTCTCTTCTCGTAAAGACGCCAGTCCTATCAGGTTAGGGCCCCACCCTTATGACCTCATTTAACCTTAATTATCTTCTTAAAGACTCAATTTCCAAATACAGTCACACTGGGAGTGGGGGTTTCAAACTATGAAATTTGAGGACACACAGTTTAGTCTGTAGCAGGTACCACTCTTGTAGAAGGACACAGGGGCCTGAGTACCTGGCAGAGGGTGGTGGAGGATGATCAGTGACAGGGGCCAAGACTCCACTGAAGGATCTTGTGCAAGGAGATGACTGACGCCAATGCTGCCACCCATTCCCATTCATTTGAGGCTCTTCATGTAGCAGGCAGGAATTTTACTGCTCTGCATCGCTCGGGCGCAAGTAATGCTACATTACTTTATTTTTCTAAAATTAAATGATGTGTCTCTGTGAGCCTCCACCCCTCCAGGGGCTGAGAACTCCATCTCAATCATCTTTGGGGCTCGTTCTCTCTCCACCTTCTCCTAGTGAGTCAAGTTCTCCAGGCCTTTCTTAGAAAGTCTGGAACACTTGGGGAAGGTGCACTGGCCTTGCACGGTGGCCATGCTCATTGTCTACACCTGCACGGTCCATTGGAGGTGGTAGGTTACCGCTTGGGCCTGCTTGGCAAGTCATCTTTTGCCAGAGCTGGGACACCCAGGGCCTAGAATGCAGCTTCCCTTTAATAACACAAGGCTGTTTTGCTCTGGTTCCGCCCTCTCCCCCGACCTCCGCTACTCCGCTATTCCTCCCAGCCAAATTGAATAGAGTACACCAGGTATCGAGGTCTCTAGCACTCAAGAAAATCCCCTTCCTGGTTCCGGGGAATGAATAATTCATCTTGAGACCCAGGCAGTCAATCCTGCCCCACCCATGCCTTCCTGCCCTGGGAGGGACCCTGTGATCTGTGCCCAGCAGGTGTGTGTGACAGAACAATGCCATCCCTCCTTCCTGGGGGCAGGGCTGGGGGAAGCTCAGGTGAAAGCTGCTGATTTGGTGTCTGTGAAGTTTGAGAACCATTGCTCGGCCGGCCAAGTTGAGCGATCTATCCCTCTCAGATCCTTGGAGTGTCCAGGTCTCTGGAACCTAGGGGCGATGTGCTGATCACCCAGCTCTGGAAGGCAGGGAAGAGCCAGGGGCATAGTTCTTAACAGTCTGAAAAGTAATGGGGCCCAGAGAGACCCAGTGACTCCACAAGAATGAATAGATGGTAGAATGTCCATGGTAGGAGAGGACCTACAACTCATCTGATCAGTCTCTTTGTTTCACAGATGAGGAATCAGAGGCCCAGAGAGGGGAAGGGACTTACCCAACGTCACACAGCAGGCCAGTTCCAGTTCCAAGGCAGGAACAGATTCCTGAGACCCTGTCTCCCACCGCTCTGGCCCCGCTCTTCTCATTCTCTTCTGATGGGGGCCTGATTCCTTTGCTTCAACTGAATCTTACAATTTACTTGGTTTTGCTAACTGTAAAATTACCAGGTACTTCATCAGAAAACTCGCAGTACATCTAGAAGCCCTAGGGACACACACACAGGTGTGCACATAACACACACGCCACCACTGCAAGGTAACCGCTGTTAGCACCGGCGGGCATACTTCTCCCAGGACGCGGAGAGAAACACCCCGCTCGGAGCGCCGGGCCGCAGCTGGGAAGGCAGCTCTCCCGTGTCCTGCCCTCCCCAAGGAAGAGTGTGGACCGCTGCGTGGGGCCCTCGCCACCAAGCTCAGAATGGAAACGGGTGTCCACAAGGGGACCCCACCAGACCACAGCGGGCGGGGGGAAGAGCCTGAGACTCCCCTTCAGCGGCGCTAAACCCACTCTGCTTCGCGGAGAGTCTGTGAGCCATTAGGAAAGCGGGGAGGTGCTCAGTGCATCTCTTTGAGACCCGGCGGCCATTCGTCCTGACCTGGGCATACCGCCGCCGAGGTGGGGAGGGAAGGGAAGGGACCTGGGTGCAGCTCCGGATTCCTTAGCCAGCACTGACCTTCTGCAGGGAGCTGTTCTGGCCTGTGGAGAAAGGGTGAGGCCGCGCAGGATTGTGAGAGCAAGAGAGAAGAGCACCTGTGCTAATGTGATACCAGCTGACACTTACTAGTGCTCATGATGCGCCAAGAGCCTTACACGATTATCTCATTTAATTCCCAGATAAAGTGTGCACAGGTGGTGGAGCTGCGTGGGTAGAGGAGGGGTTCAGCGTGTGACTTTGAGGGCTGGGATTGACAGGGCTCCCCGAGTGGGAGGAGCGAGGATGACTCCCAGGTTCCTCTGGTAAAATATCCTAAGTGAGTTCTGGGTCTTCCCCCAACTTAGCCCTGAACTCTGCAGCCATCAGCTGGGAGCCGGCCCAGTTGGTAAAAGCTGTGAGCTGCTGGCCACAGCTGCACAAGGAGAGTGGAAAGGGAGTAAGGGAAAGAGGCTGCTCTCGGGACCCCTGCCCGGTCTGATTCTGGCCCCCAGACCGTGTTCTCCCCACTCCTCGTATCCCCCATATCTGGTGGGCTCTTCCTGACCTGGCTGGTTCTAGCAGAAGAAACCACCAGGCTCTGGGGGCAGAACAAGGCAGCTCTCAGAAAAGACGGGAAAAAGGTCCACTTAGTCCAGTTATTTCTCTGGAAAGCAGAGCTGGGGGGAGCAGGATAGGACTCAGACAGTCAGAGGTTGCAGGCAGCCGCTGGCCTCGCTGCCTTGCAGAGTCCGTGACTCATTTCTATGGGGAGGTGTTGGTTTGCCAGAATTACTTCTGAGGCTCCCCCTCCTCCCGTTCCTCCAGGCCCAGGCCCTGGGGGCTGCTCTGGTTCTCCCTGACCAAACCCCTGGGAAGCAGGGGTGCAGCTGGCAGGTGGGCCCCTCAGCCAGAGAGGTGTAGAGAAGGGGATCTGAGTGGGGTCAAGACAAACAAGCAGACTCAGTGAAGGGAGGACGGACACAGACTGAGCGCCCAGGGACAGGCGGCACGCCCAGCCCCTTCTCGCACGAGCCTCATGGAGCTCTTGCAGCAGCCCTGAAAGACTAGTGGTTTTATCTTTCCCATTTTAATGTCAAGTGCCCTGGACTCACTAAGTACTACCCTGCAGAGTCCCCAGGGACCTTGGATGTGGACTTCCGGAAGACGTCCACCCAGACTTGTGGGGACTGGTCCAGGAGACAGGCTCCCCGAGGGGCTGCTTCTTTGGCAGCATCTGAATGATTTCCTAACAATCAAAGGCATGAAACAACCCTCTTCAAGGAACGAGAGTGGGGGTTCCTTGAGGCACTAGGGCTCCTCTTTTGTCATCTTTGTACTCCCAAATGGACTCTTCAAAATCTAGCAAATGTACACACAATGAGTATTTAATATATGGTGATAATAGTCGATGCTAACTGAGCCATATCCCGTTTAAAGACCACGACTACCTCATGAAGTAGATGTTGTCATTATTGTCTCCATTTTTTAGATGATTAGAGCCTCAGACTGAGGAGAGTGTCCAAGGTCACCCCACCGCTATTTGGGAGTGTGGACATGAGACCCGAGCAATCTCCATCGTCTGCCATGTTCCCAGGCCGGAGAGAGCAACAAAGAGTTCCTGCAGTGAGGATGGTATGGGCTTGGGAGCAGACTGCACACACCCACTCACAGACCCAGTGGCACCCTCTCTACCTCACCCCAGCCAAATTTATCTATCGCTGGTCATTTAACATCCCATTTAAATTCCATTATTTTATTCTGGGAAAGGAATATACAGGAAGTGTTGTGTCACCCTTCACGGTTGATGACAGAACCATTGTATCAGTTAGAAGTTCTCCACAATTGCTTGAAACGGAGACTCACTAAAGAGTTCTTAAAAAGTACATGGATCTCTTTCTCACTGACATAATGTGATGTGCAGAAGTAGGTGGTTTGGAGCCAATGTAGCAGAGCCCAGATTTCCTCAGGTCTAGCACTCATTCCATCTTTCTGCTCTGTCATCCTTAGATGGCTTCCATTCCTTAGTGTGCCTCATGGTCATAATATGGCTATTGGAATCCCACCATCACATGTGTATTCCAAGCAGGAAGAAGGATAAAAAGGCACATATCAATGGATTTAGCCCCCTCTTTTTTTTGGTGGGGGGGGAACATTGGCCCAGAGCTAACATCCATGCCAATCTTCCTCTATTTTGTATGTGGGATGCTGCCACAGCATGGCTTGATGAGTGGTGTGTAGGTCTGCACCCAGGATCCAAACCCATGAACCCCAGGCTGCTGAAGTGGAGCACCCACCACTATGCCACCAGGCCAGCCCCAAGCCCCCTCTTTTAAGGAGTCTTTCTAGAAGCCTCATCCAGCAATATCCACTTATAACTGATTGGCTACGACTTAGTGCAAGTCTACTTCCAGCTTCAAGGGAGAATTGGAACTGTATTATTTTTAAGGTGGGCACTTTGACGCCTCTAATAAAATCAGATTTCTTTTACTAACAAAAGAGGAGAGTGGATATTGAGAGAGCCTCTCACCATCTCTGCCCCAACCTTACTTTGCCGTGGCCTGACTTTGGTGCTGGTGGTCAAGGACAGCCCTGGGGAGCATGTTCATAGACACTGAGCTGTAAGTGGTTTGACCAGCAGACACCTTGAGGGGAGTCTGGCCCCGCTCTCAACTTTTTCCAGCAGCAGCCTCAACAGCACAGCCATGGCTGGTTTGACCTCGGGAGGGAAAGCACCTACAGGTGGGGAGAATACCTCCCTTTGGCTTGGCTATGTCCCATGGCTGCTGTGAGCCTCAGGGGAGTTAATGCATGTAACAGCACCTCAAAAACCTTGATGGACTACTGTTGTCTGAGACCTCATTACTAAAATGGAGTCCAAGAACCAGTAGCATTGGCATCACCTAAGAACTTGCTAGAAATGAAAGTTCTCAGCCCCACCGCAGCCCTGCTGAACCAGAATCTGCATTTTAACAAGGTTCCGGTTGATTCAGGTGCACATTAAAATTTAAGAAGCACTTCTCAAGAGAACCTTGGGCTTGTATCACAAGGGAGCCCAGGTGACAGGAGACAGGTAAGCTCACCTGAGACACTTCCTCCAGCCTGATTAAGTGTCTTGGGAAAGTCACTCTCCCCCGCTGGGCTCAGTCCTCCCACCTGTGATAGGAGGGGTGTGCACCAGATCTTTGCTCATAAAGTGTGGTCTTGGACCAACAGCATCGGCATCACCCTGCTAGAAATGCAGAATCTCAGGCCTCACCCCAGTGTGACTGGATAAGAGTCTGCATTTTAGCAACATCCCCAGGTGATGCATCTGCATTCAAGTTTGAGAAGCCCTGCCCTAGATGCTCTGTATCCTGAAGTGAGAGAAATCAAAGCAATTTAGGCAACTGGTCCTAGGGCCCCAGACTGTGATGTGGATGACTGGAGACCGCGGATTCCCGTAGTTCCACGGGTTAGGGTGAGTGGAGAGAAACTCCCTTGGAAAGCTCAGTGACTGGCAGGCCACGGAGTCAGGGGGCATAGCGAGGCACACGGCTGGTACTGTAGGTGCCTGGGCTGGGTCTGGGGGGTGGATCTGGCTTGGGGGTTTCTCATCTGGCACTTCTCCTCTGGAGCCAGATGGGTACCTGGAGATGAAGCAGGAGCTGCAGGCGGGGCTCTGGGATGGCTCTGGACTGCGCCTCCCTTGTCCCCTTCTCTCTCTCCAGGGTGGAGGTGGGCCCTGAGGTGCCTGGGTGAGTGGTGAGCATGCCATTGAGCCATTGCTGCTGGCTTTCAGCAGCAGAAGGAAGTGGACCCGCCTGCGCCAGTCTTCTTGCCACTGAACACTTGGTTATTAAAAAGACTCCTTTAAGACTGCTTGATGTTTTGGACTAAATAAAGCTGTGCTCCCACTCCAATTGAGCTTATAATGGAGTCTAATTTTATAAAGAAGCCAATTAATGGCTTTGTAAATATAAAAGAAAGGATCCCTGCTTTTTTTCTTGACCAAAAGGCCCCAGAAGTTAGTCCTGTAAAAATGTCAAATCTGGCTTTAAAGAATGGCAGGACTTCTCCAAGGAGAATAACAGGAAATGACTCACCGAGGGCACCCCGAGGCCGCTCAGCTCTACAAAGGGCCCCCTGCGCAGTAATGCGAGGCTGCAAGGCTTCCAGGCTGCCGGGCAACTGCGGGGAGGAGAGGCCCCGCCCCTGGGGGCAGCTGTCCTCTCTGGCGGGGCTCTCTGCGGGGCCCAGGGACTGCTGGCACGCTGGCCCAGAGACAGAACAGAGCCGTGAGGCTGGGAGCCTGACAACGTCAGGGTCTGGCTCCTTGAGGAAAACTCACCTAGAAATAACACTCAATTACCCACACAAATCTGCCGGTCCACGGACTCTTACCTGTACTGGACTCACGCTGGCTCTCACCTTGATCTCTTTGAGATGCTGGGTGGGATCCACAGCACAGCAGGCGGAGACCAGGAAGAGGCCTCTCCTGGTTTCTCGTGGACAAACTCAGGCCTGATTCTTCTACTCTGCCATCTAGCTCCCTATCTGCCTCCCCTTTTCTTCCCTTTTCCCCTTTCCCCTCTCTCCTCCCCCTGTGCTATTTCCTCCTCAATCCCAAGTCTTGTCCTGCCCAAGGCATTGAGTCCCTGTATAGTCAGAAAGCAGAATCCACCTCAGATGGTTCAGTAACCATGAACGAGGTGACTGTTTACAGAGGTGTGGATGGAGTTGTATCAGTTATCTATTGCTGTGTCACAGGTTACCCCAACATTTTGCAGCTCAAATCAACAAACATGTATTATCTCACATGGTGTCTGAGGGGTGAGAATCTGGGAGTGGTTTAGCCAGGTGGCTCTGACTCAGGCTCTCTCAAGAGGTTGCAGCCAAGCTGTCCATAGGAGCTGCCATCCTCTCAAGGCTTGACTGGGGCTGCAGGGTGCCCTGCCGGGCTCACTGAGGGGATTGTTAACAAGCTGCAGTTCCTTGCTGGCTATTAGTTAGAGACCTCAGTTTTTCATCTTATGGGTCTCTCCATAGGGCTGCTCACAACCTGGCAGCCTGCCTCCCCCAGGATGAGTGACCCAAGAGACAGAAAGCCAGAGGACACCCAAGACGGAAGCGGCAGTCTTCATAACCTAATCCGGAAAGTGACATACCATCACCTCTGCTGCATGCTCTTGGTCATACAAAACAAATCCGGTACGATGTGGGAGGGGACTACCGAAGGGCATGGATACCAGGAGGCAAAGATCACTGGGGGCCATCCAGAAGCTTGGCTCCCATCACGGTGAAACTGCTGAAGCACTCAGAGACTAGCACTGGCAGGAAGCATTCCCACCCTAGACCTGAAGTGGCAAGGGGAAGCCGGTGTCACTGGAGCCCAGGGGTAGCTAGACCGACAGAAAAGGCATGCATGACAGCAGCTGTAACAGAGGGACACAGGCACTGGAAGGATGCGGGAAGCGGGGAAAATACCCTGACTGCTTCCTCTTCCTTCCCTTCAGTCTCCTGCGGGTGCCTCCCATTGGGTAAACACAACGGAAGTCAGGCAGCAAGTGAGTCCAACTGAGGCAGCCTGAAAAGCTGCGTCTCCCTGGACACTGATCAAGGAAGAGAAGGGCAGAGAATAGATCTGAGGTGGGCGTGGCAGTAAATGGATTCTAGCCAGCACCCCATGTGTTCTCTGGCCACCCAAGCTGCCCTGGCTCCCCATCTCTGACCCCCACCTCCAGTATGTCCTATGATCCAACAACTAAAGGGTCACACTGGCCTACCTCCAATCCCGCCCCTCACCTCCTCCCCAGTGGCCACTCCTGAGGACCCGCTAGCACTCACTGATGTCCATTCTGTTTGGTCGATGCCCCAGCCTTACCAGCTTAAATAATTTCATATACCATCTCTGGTCAGAACACACAGCAAAGGAAATAATTTGAACCAAAGCACAGAATACTGGCTCAAGGAGAGTTTTAGGGACTTTTGTCTAGAAAGGGGGAAACCCCTGGTTCACACACTGTTCCACGTTTCTGAAGCAGCCTTGACAAGGAGCAGAATCAGGCTCTTGTGTCCCATGGGGAAGGGCTCCCTTGGCTTAAAAGAGGTGACTTTTTGGATTTGGAAGGACTCTCTCAGGGCTACTAGTGTTCTACCTGTGATTTGTCACGCTGTGTGGGGCCCCAGTGGCAGGATAGGCACAAGGTACAGATCTTGGGGCAGCAGACAAGCCCGTGTTCCCGACAGAGCCTCTTCCACACCCGTGTCCCCGCTGTTCCCTGGACAGGGAGGGGATATGTAGGGTTTGAGGGCCAGCAGGGATCTTCCAAGTCAACCGGAGGGAAGTTAAGCAGAGAAGTTTCCTGAGGTTGAGTCCAGAGCTGCTTTGGAAGGGAACAAGAAGGGGAGGGCATTCCAAAGGAGGGAACCGGCGGGAGGAGGAGGCGGGGGCAGGCAACACCAGGATTAGCAAAGACCAGCCAGCCGGGGGGCTGGCAGGCCTGCATGGGAAGTAATAAGAAGGCAGATTAGAGGTAAATTGCCCATCATGGCCTGCACAGGAAGACCCAGGCATCTTCTTTCTTTCTCCCTGGGGCTCACCTGAGCCATTTAGCCCGGGCCTGAGGCCAGCCGTGGCACACCTGGGACCAGCTGATGAAAGGTCTGGAATGGCCAGTAGAGTCGGATGCTGGGCAGGAAAAGTGGCCAGGTCACAGTAACCTGGACTGTGCTTTGCATAATTCTTTGCATGTTGATTATAATGTGTTTACCCTCTGAATGAACAGAAACTCATCCAGAATTTCTCTCTCTTTTCCAACACCTCTGTCTTTTGGCATTTCTGCCCTGACTCTTCCCCTACAGATCTCCACCTCCAACCTGGATGGATCCCCCTGTTCTTGCTCTGCTCACCCAGAGATGAGGGGTCATGAGGACGAAAGAGCAGAGTACCTGCCTCAGAGAGCATCTGAGGTAGCACTTCCTGTTCATTAACGTCAAAATTAGGCTCATAGAGGGCACGGGCCTTGCTCAAGGTCACACAGCGAGTTGGTGGCAAAGCAGAGATCAGGCCCCCACTGCACTGTGAGGGAGGTCAGGGAGGTTTTCTCAGCATCGTGCAGAAGGAGCGGGAAAGCAGCTGTGGGCCCCAGTGGCTCTGAGAAAAGGCTGCTGTGGGGCTCATCAGAGCACGCTTAAGTGTAATTGACTTTTAGGCATTAAACTTTTACCAGAATGAGCTCACGAGGTCTGTAGGGAGAAGGAAAGTGCCTGGCACTTCCTGCCTCTTGGGGCAGCGTCTGGGGTGTGGAAAGCCCATCCTCCAGACTGCGGGATGCAGCCATCCCTTGGGAGGGAGAAAAGGGGTGAGGCCCCAGGAGAGAATGCAGGCCGGGAGCAGTGTTCAGTAGCCAACGGGTTCTCACTAATTCTACGGGGGAGGGCAGGGGAGAATGGGAACTAGACCCCTCACTCAACAGCCTTCAAGCAGTCATGCCTGTGTAATAAGTGACTTCTGCAGGCGTAGGGGAGAAGAAACAGAGAACTCAGTCCCTGCTCATAGGGAGCATCCATGCCTCCCCTGACCCTGCTCACTCACTGTTTTGTCCCTGTCCTACCATCAATCATGGACCTTGTTTAAATCACTGCCAATCTCTGGGCATCAGTTTTCTTATCTGCATAATGAGGAGGTGGACAAGACGATGTCTTGAAACTTTTTGAGCTTTGTCATTCACTAATGAGGGAGTTATTCCAATTCTTATCCCAAGAACTTCTTTCCAAACATTGAGGCAGCCTCTCCTCACCCCCAGGCAGGGTATCATCTTTGATGTGTCTCTGCAGGTATTGGGCAGGTGGCAAGGCTTAGTTGCCACCCTGGAACAGCAGCAGCCTCTCCCTTCAGACTTTAGTGCTAAAATAAGAGATCCAGAGGCTTATGGAGACTTTCCTTTAGATCCAAAACACTCAGAGGCTGGGCCTTTTTTTTCAGGCTTATTGAAGCATAATTGATATACCGTAAACTACACATATTTAAAGTATACAATTTGATAAATTTTCACATATGTTATTCACTTGTAAAACCATCACCACAACAAGATAGTGAACATATTCATCACCCCCAAAAGTTTCCTCAAGCACCTTTGTCCTCCCTTCTTACCAACACTTCCCACACCCCCAGGTTGCCACTGATTTACTTTCTGTCAGTATAGTTTCGTTTACACTTTCTAGAGTTTTGTATAAATGGAATCTTACAATATATATTTGTTTTTACCCAGTTTCTTTCACCTACCATGAGTCTTTTGAAAATCATTCATGTCATTGCATGTATCAACAGTTCATCCCTTTGTACTGAGTAGTATAGTGTTGGATAGGTAACTACAATTTATTTATCCATTACCCTGTTGATGGACATCTGGGTTGTTTGCAGTTTGGGCAATTAAAAATAAAGCTGGAATTCCAAAAGTCCCATGCACCCCTATGTTCATTGCAGCATTATTCACAATAGCCAAGTCATGGAACCAACCTAAGTGCCCATCGACTGATGATTGGATAAAGAAGATATGGTGTATATATACGTATACAATGGAATACTACTCAGCCATAAAAAAAGACAAAGTCGTCCCATTCACAACAACATGGATAGACCTTGAGGGTATTATGTTGAGTGAAATAAGCCAGACAGAGAAAGATGAACTCTGTATGACTCCACCCATAGGTGGTAGTTAACATATAGACAAAGAGAACTGATTGGTGGTTACCAGGGGAAAGAGGGGGTGGGGAGAGGGCACTAGGGGTGAAGTGGTGTACCTACAACATGACTAATAATGATGTACAACTGTAATTTCACAGGTTGTTAACTATCATAATCTTAATTAAAAAAAATAAAGCTGGTATTCATATTTATGGACAAGTCTTCATGTGAGCATATGCTTTCATTTCTATTGGGTAAATTCCCAGGAGTGGAATGGCTGGGCTGTGTTTTAGGTGTAAGTTTAACTCCATAAGAAATAACCAACTCCAAAGTGTCTGCACCATTTTGCACTCCTGCCAGGATATAAATGACAGTTCTAGTTGGTCCACATCCTCACCAAAACTTGGTGTGGTCAGTCTTTTCTTTTCTCCTTTCTTTTAGCCATTCTAATAGGTGTGTATTGGTATCTCACTGAGGTGTTAATTTGCATTTGCCTAATGGTGTTGAGCATCTTTTTATGTACGTTTTTGCCATCTGTTCAAATCATTTACCCATTCTTTAATTAGATTCCTTTTCCTATTATTACTGAGTTGGAAGAACCCATTGTATCTTCTAGATGCAAGTTCTTTGTCTGATATACGTTTTGCAAATATTTGCTTCCAGTCTGTGGCTTGACTTTTCATTTTTTTTAACACTGTCTCTTAAGAGCAAATGTCTTTAATTTTGAAGTCAAACAATACTATACCCAGCAAAACTGTTCTTCAGAAATGAAGGAGAGATAAAGACATTCCCAAATAAACAAAAGGTAAAGGAGTTCATCACCACTACACGTGCCTTACAAGAAATGCTAAAGGGAGTTCTTCAGGTTGAAAAAAAAGGATGCTAAGTACCACCAAGAAAACACATGAAGGTATAAAACTTACTGGTATGTGATTGAAGGTAAGTCATTGTTAGCTTTAAAAAGACTGTTATAACTATAAGATGTTTTATGTAAGCCTCATGGTAACCACAAAGAAAAAACCCTCTAGTAGATACACAAAAGAGAAAGAATTAAAGTTATACCACCACCAAAAATAAATCACAAAGGAAGAAAGCAAGAGAGGAAGAAAAGAACAAAGGAAACACAAACAGAAAATAATTGATAAAATGGCAATAATAAGTCCTTATCTATCAATAAATACTTTCAGTGCAAATGGATTAAATTCCCCAATCAAAGACACACAGCGGTTGAACAGATTTAAAAAAAGAACAAGATCCAACAATAAACTGCCTACAAGAAACTCACTTTAAATGTAAGGACACACATAGGCTGAAAGTGAAGGGATGGAAAAAGATATTCCATATAATAGTAGCCAAAAGAGAGAGCAGAAATGGTTATACTTATATCGATAAAATAGACTTTCACCAAATTTGGTTACAAGAGACAAAGAAGGTCACCATATAGTGAAAAAGGGGTCAATTCATCAAGAGGTTATAACAATTCTAAATATATATGCACCCAACATTGGAACATCTAAATTTAAATTTAAAGCAAGTATTAACAGATTCAAATGGAGAAATAGATAGCAATACGATAACAGTAAGGGACTTTAGTATTCCACTTTTAACATTGCATAGATGGTCTAGACAGAAAATCAATAAAGAAAGAGTGGACTTGAATAACACTATAGATCAAATGGACCTAACAGACATATATAGGACATTCTGTCCAATCACACTAGAATACACATTCTTCTCAAGTACACACACAACATTTTCCAGGATAGTTCATATGTTGTGCCACAAAGCAAGTCTTAAAAATTTAAGAAGGTTGAAATCACATCAAATATCTTTTCCAACCATAATGGTATGAAAATGGAAATCAATAACAGGAGGAAAATTAGAAAATTCACAGATATGTGGAAATTAAACAACGCATTCCTGGGTCAAATAAGAAATCAAAAAGTATCTTGAGACAAATGAAAATGGAGGCACAACATGCCAAAACTTGGGGGATAGAGCAAAAGCACTTTTAAGAGAAAATTTTGAGTGATAAATGCTTACACTAAGAAAAAAGAAAGAGCTAAGAAAAAAAACACGCAACGTAACTTAGCACCTCAAAGAACTAGAAAAAGAAGAACAAACTAAGCCCGAAGTTAGAAAGGAAGAAAATAATAAAGATTAGAACAGAAATCAATGAAATAGAGACTAAAAAGGCAATAGAAAAAAATCAATAAAACTGAGAGTTAATTTCTTGAAAAGATAAACAAAATTGACAAAGCTTTAACTAGACTGATCAGGCAAAAAAGAGACAGGACTCAAATAAACAAAATTATAAATGAAAGAGGAGACATTACAACAGATACCACAGAAATACAAACCATCACAAGAGACTACTATGAACAATTACATTCCAACAAATTGGAAAAATTAGAAGGAATGGATAAATTCCTAGAAACATGCAACCTACATGAAGAAGTAGAAAATTTGAACAGACCAATAATTAATAATGAGATTGGATTAATAATCAAAACTTTCTCAACAAAGAAAAGCCTAGGATCTGATGGCTTTATTGGTGAATTCTATCAAACACTTAAAGAAGAGTTAATACCAATCCTTCTCAAACTCTTCTAAAAATTTGAAGAGGGGAGAACACTTTTAAACTCATTCTACAAAGCTGGAATTACTCTGATACCAAATCCAGACAAGGACATTTTAAGAAAAGAAAGTTATAGGGAAATATCCCTGATGAACATACATGAAAGAATCCTCAACAAAGCATCAGCAAACTGAATTAAACAGCACATTAAAATGATCATACACCATGATCAAGTAGGCTTTATCCCTGGGATGCAACGGTGGTTTGACATATGCAAAACGATAAACCTGATACACCACATTAACAAAATGAAGGATAAAAGTCACACGATCATCTCGATAGATGCAGAAAAAGCATTTGAAAAATTCAACATGCTTTCCTGATAAAAACTTTCAACAAATTAGGTATGGCAGGAATGTACCTCCACATAGTAAAGGCCATATATGACAAGCCTTCAGTTAACATCATACTCAATGGTAAAAAGCTAAAAGCTTTTCCTTTAAGATCAGAAACAAGGCAAGTGTGCCCACTCTCACCACTTCTATTCAACGTCGTATTGGAAGTCCTAGCCAGAGCGATTAGACAAGAAAAATAAATAAAAGGCATCCAAATGAGAAAAGAAGATGTTAAATTGTCCCTGTGTGCAGATTACTAATCTTTTATGTATAAAGTACTAAAGATTCCACCAAGAAACTGTAATAACCAATGAATAAATTCAGGAAAGTTGCAGGATAAAAAATCAATGTAGAAAAATCAGTTGCATTTCTATATATTAACAACACACTATACAAAAAAGAAATTAAGAAGACAGTCCCATTATTGGTAGCTTAAAAACAATAAAATTCTTACGAATAAATATAACCAAGGAGGTGGAAGAACTGTACACTGAAAACTACTAGACCTTGATGAAAGAAACTAAAGAAAACACAAATAAACGGAAAGATATCCTGTGTTTTTGGATTGGCAGAATTAATATTGTGAAAATGTCCATACTACCCAAAGCAATCTACAGATTCAATGCAATCCCTATCAAAATTCCAATGGCACTTTTTTTCACAGAAATAGAAAAAACAATCTTAAAATTCACATACAACCTCAAAAGACCTGGAATCTCAAGCAATCTTGAGAAAGAAGAACAAAGCTGGAGGCAAAACACTTCCTGATTTCAAATTGTATTGCAAATTGTCGTAATTAAAGCAGTATGGTACTGGCATAAAAACAGACACGTTAGACCAATGGAACAGAATAGTGAGTCTAGAAATAAACCTACACACATACAGTCCACTGATCTGACAAGAGTGCCAAGGATACACAGTGGGGAAAGGATAGTCTCTTCAATAAATGGTGTTGGGAAAACTGGATATCCTCATGCAAAAGAATAAAATTAGACCCTTCTCTTACATCATAAACAAAAATCAACTCAAAACAGATTAAAGGTTTAAACATAAGACCTGAAACCACGAAACTCTTACAAGAAAGTGTGGGAGAAAAGCTCTTTGACATTGGTCTTGGCAATAATTTTTGGACACGACACCAAAAGCACAGGCAACAAAAGCAAAATAAACAGGTGGGACTACATCAAACCAAAAAGACTCTGCATAGCAAGGAAAAAATCAACAAAAGGAAAAGGTGGCCTAGGAATGGGAGAAAATATTTATACACCATGTATCAGACAAGTGGTTGATATTCAAAACATACAAGGAACTGATACAACTCAATAGTAAAAAAACAACCTAATTAAAAAACGAGCAGGGGCCAGCCTCATGGCTGAATGGTTCAGTTTGTGCGCTCCGTTTTGGCGGCCCAGGGTTTCACCGGTTCGAATCCTGGGCGCCGACATGGCACTACTTATCAAGCCATGCTGAGGCGGCATCCCACATGCCACAACTAGAAGGACCCACAACTAAAGATACACAACTATGTACTGGGGGGTTTTGGGGAGAAAAAGGAAAAGTAAAAAAATAATAATTTTTAAAAAAATCTTAAAAAAAAAAGGAGCAAAGAACCTGAGTAGACATTTTTCCAAAGAAGACATAGAAATGGGCAACAGGTACATGAAAAGATGCTCAATATCACTAACCATCAGGGAAATGCAGGTCAAAACCACAATGAGATATCACCTCACACTTGTTGGGATGGCTATCATCAAAAAGACAAGACATAACAAGTGTTGGTGAGGGTGTGGAGCAAAGGAAACACTTGTACACTGCTGGTGGGAATGTAAATTGGCACAGCCATTATGGAAAATAGTATGGAGCTTCCTCGAAAAATTAAAAATAGAACTACCATCTGATCCAACAGACCGACTCCTGGATATATATTCAAAGAAAATAAAATCACTGTCTCAAAGAGACATCTGCACTCCAATTTCATTGCAGTGTTATTTACAATAGCCAAGGTATGGGAAAAAACCTAAGTGTCCATCAATGGATGAATAGATAAAGAAACTGTGGTATATATTTACTGTATACAATGGAATATCATTTAGTCATGAAAAAGAAAAGACTCTGCCATTTGTGACAACATGAATGAACCTGGAGGAGGTTATGCTAAGTGAGAGAAGCGAGACACAGAAAGACAAGTACTGCATGATCTCACTTTGTGGAATCTAAAAACGTCAAACTCAGAACCAGAGAGCAGAGCAGTGGTTACCAGGAGCTGAGTGGAGGTGATGGGGAGGTGTGGTCAAAGGGTACAAACTTTCAGTTAGAAGATGAAGAAGTTCTGGAGATCTAACGTACAGCATGGTGACTACAGTTAATAATACTGTATTGCATACTACAAATTTGCTAAGAGAGTAGATCTTAAGTTTTCTTAGCACACCAAAAAAAAAAATAAAAGTAACTATGTGAGGTGATGGATGTGTGAATTAACTTGACTGTGGTGATCACTTCACAATGTATATGTATATCAAACCATCATGTTGTAAACCTTAAACATATACAATTTTTATTTGTCAATTATACCTCTATAAAACTGGAAAAAACTAGAGTATGAGTCATCAGTGTGATCTGGCTCCAGAAGTGATTCTAAAATATAGAAAGAGCTTCGAGTATGGAAAGGAGGTGAGGGGACTTGAAGCTGCAGTGGCACAGCAGACACAATGTCTTTAGCTAGCCTGTATGCTCGTTCAGGGTGGCTTGGGTTGGGGGACTGATGGAGATTAAGGTGGGCTAAATCAGCACTCCCATGATGCCACACTTGGTACTCCCACTGTCAGACAGCACACTTGAAGTCTTCATTAATAAAAGTATATTGTCCAAAAGGAGGGGATAGTCCTCTCTTGCCCGCTGGGCACCAGGTGCTAGAGGAGATAGATTAACCAGAGTTTGCCTGGAGAAGGATGGAGAGAATGGTAAAAGGATGGAAACTATATCAAAATGTTAGGAACTCATATGTGGAAGTTAAACTTGTAGACAATGAGAACAGGTTAGTGGTTACCAGGGGAAAAGGGGGTTAGGTGGTGGGCACAAAGGGTGAAGTGGTGCACCTACAACATGACTGACAAACAATAATGTACAATTGAAATTTGACAAGGTTGTAAACTATCATAATCTCAATAAAAAGTTAAAAAGAATGTTAGAAAACTGAGTCTATTGACAGAACTGAGAGCATTAAGTTTGGAGAGGGAGCACAGGGTCTCCCCGTGTAGAGGATGTTTCCACAATGTAAGGACTTTGTTTTTTGGTAAGGAAGATTGTCCCTGAGCTAATATCTGTGCCAATCTTCTTCTATTTTTGTACATGGGATGCTGCCACAGCATAGCTTGAAAGTGGTGTGTAGGTCTGTGCCCAGGATCTGAACCCACAAACCCCAGGCTGCAGAAGCGGAGCGTGTGAACTTAACTACTACACCATGGGCTGGCTCCCACAATGAAGGAACTTCGAAAACATACATTATCCCCAGAGGAGAAGAAATGGATGGCGAAAGGTTCGTAGACATTACCAGGACAACTGTACCCTCCTTCCAACCTTCATCACACTATCCCTTTCTGTTTGTGGGCAGTGTGGTGTGGTGATTGATAACTTGAACTCTGGAGCCAGAATGATTGGGTTTGAATCCTATCAGGGCCAGTTACTGGCTGTGTTGCCTTGAACAAGCCTCTTATTTTCTCTACATGCCTCAGTTTCCTCATTGGAATAATGAAGGTCAAAAATAGTTTCTAATAGAGCTGTTGTGAAGATTAAACAAGTAATATTGGTAAAGAGGCTACTGAGGCTAGAATAAGTGCTCAACAAATGTTAGCACTTGTTCTCTCACCGCCTCTTTGATTACTCCTTGTGTAGCGAGGGGCAGGACTGCCCACTGAATAACCCTGGAGGTTCTATCTGGGTTGCCAGGCAACAAGCTCTCTGGGACCAGTGGCTCCCCTTTCTTGAGCAGGAGGAGCTATACAGGATTTCAACTTCCCCAAGGGCAGTGGGTGCTCGCAGCTGACAGTCCAAGACAGCTCTCCGGAACAGCTGGCTCCTGAGCCTGGATCGTTCACAAGCAAGCTCTTGTGCTTGCTCAGTAAAAAGGTAGAGGAATAGGGAGTGCGATCCTTTCCTGGTACACAACCACGCTGGGCCCTGGCTCCTTGCACGCTTCTTGGTGGAAGGGACGAAAAGGTGGGACCATGAATCTTGTCTTGTTGACTATGGATTTCCCGTGGTCCCTGTCATGATCCTACGCGCCTACCAAGCTCATCTCAGATGCCCCCTCCCTCTTGTGAAGCTTTCCTGTGAGCCTATCTCCACCCACACTCTCAGAGCAGAGGTGTGTCCCTGGTTTATGGCACTTACATTGCATTGTGTTGTCATCACACAAACACTTGTCTAATTCTCTTCCTAATCAACATATATGCTTTTGAGGTCAAGGGCCATTGGTTAGAAGTAATTTACACAAAGTGGTACTGCATTGGCCCTCAGGAATATGCCTTCCCATTGCATTGAACAGGGGCTGATTTGCCTGAAAAGAAGACTCAGGGGACAAGGTGACTAGCTTTGTGTGCCTATAGGGCTGTCTGCTTTGGACATTCAGCAGAGCCCCAGGACAGAGCTCAGCTCTCTGCCTCTTCAGGGTGTCCTGGGTCCTCGTACAGGGAGAGCTCTCTCTGGGGAGTATGAGCTTTCTAGCACCTCTCCAGGATTTGGATAAGTCACCACTTTCTGCTTGGCTCTTCCCCCTTAGTTCTCTGGCTCTTTCAGCACCAAGCTCACACACAGATCCTGTGCAGCTCTTGCAAAAGAGCATGTCGGGCATTTGCTGCCATCTAGTGAAGGAAGCGTGGCTCAGCCTCTTGCTAAAGCCAAGCAGATCCTGCGCACTCCCCAGGAGCTGGTCCAGGAATCCAGCCCTGGTGAAAGGGGACCATCTGGGGGTGGACAGGTGTGTGTGGAAAGGGCCAAAGCTTCTGCACAGAATAGATCATATCCACGCCCCTAAATTGTAATCTGGAATGAGCAAGACCATATCCTTCTAGATCCTCCCCTTCCTCCAGCCAGGGAGGGATTCATTGCTACTGGAATGATGGCCAGCCGTCTTTTTGAGAAAACTTGGTAGGGACCTGTAAAACACCCAAAGTTCCTAACCAGAGGCATCTGTTAGGGAAGTCATAGGTTATCCCCAGTGCCTCAAGCAGAACTGGCCACGACTTTAGAACTGGTGATTTCACAAGGTGCTTGCAGCCCTGCATGTCTCAAAGGTTTCCTGGTTCGGGGACCACTCACTCCCCCTTCCTCAGCGTGGCACAAAGGCTCTGGCTCCACCAGGTGAGTGGCTACACACTTACTGGGTTACTGTGAGGTACAAATGAGATTATTCACGACAAATCCTTAGCCAGCGCCTGATACATGGCAACCGCTAAGTAAAAATTAGATACTGATAATGATTAGATAATGATATTATTACTATTTTGCCAATGCTCCAGGGTGCAAGGCTGCCTGCAAAACTCACGAAACTCAGGCCCTAGACATGACGACATCAAATTATGATTAAATCTTGTACACATTGAAAATAATCACCCCCTCAGCAAACCATAGCACCTGGTGCTGGCCTTCCTTCCACTGGACAGTGAGAAAAAGGTCACTCCAGGTCACTGATAGACACATCAGTTCCTCTAGCTTGTCTCAGGTACAGAATTCTAGGGCTATTTTTGAAGGGTTTTCCTCCAAACCCAGATTATTACAACGTAAATTCTTTGCCCCCAGTCCAGCCTGTTTTTGTTGGGCCTCTGGGCATCTCCAGTTTTTAGGGAGGTCCTGGGCTGCTCCTCGGGCCAATTCCTTTTGATAGGCCTAAGCTTTTCTCTGGGCTGCATTTCATGCAGACATTCAGCCAGAACTGAGCGTAGGGTTCACCAAATAGCTAAGGTCACCGGCTAACCAATATATGTATGGCCATGATGGGAGTATTCGCCACAGAAATCAGCAAGTGCCACAAATCATGGCTTTTTTTCTGAAGAGCCAATAGTTATACACTTATCAGCACACTACTGGCTCCCACCTTTAATTCCAAGCAAAGCACCACATTTAAACCACTACTTACACAACTACCAAATAAGAAGATTTTTTAGTGTACTATCTAAATGAAATGCACACTGAAAGTCTCATTCATTTATTTATTCACTTATTTTCCAAACACACATAACAGAGATTGTACCTGGTGGAAGGGTAGTAACTGACAAGTCAAGATCATGCCTTTAGGTTTGAAATAAACCCACAATATTTAATGTTGGTAAAAAATATCTGCAATAAGCTATTCATTTATTGGCAGTTTTTGAATTTTCACTTAGCTTGCAAAAGAGTTATATATAATAAGCCACACAGTTGTATTGGGGAAAACATCAAACAAAGGTATTGGGTAATGTATCGAGAAACATTTGGAAAAACACAATTTAAAATTTTAATATGTTTTTGTTTCTTATTCTTTTCTTTTGACATAATTTGAGCTGTGTTTCAATCCTAACATTAGTGTGTCCTCTACAGCCCTTTCCAGCGTCTTCTGCCTTTTTAAAACAGTACCAGTGGTTAATAGTCAGCCAGCCTTATCTTATATCTCTGTAAGAACCATTTGAAATGAACATTACAATGTCACTTCTTTTAGCCGGAGAAAAATGAAATGGCTAGTTCAGTGAGTCCACTGCTTGTTATTACACTGAGCTGTGGACCCCAGGAGCTCAGACTGGAGGTGAGGATATGAGGCTGTGAGGTAGGGGTGGAGGTGAGGGGCTCAGTCGTAGTGTACCTTGCCCTTGGAGGCAGAGTTGGACAAGTCCCCATTGCAGAGCATTTGGAATGGTGAAGGGGGCCTGTCTTCCAAAGCACACTTGGTTATCTTCAGCATGTACTTTCGAAAGGCCTTTTGAATAACAGCAGCACATCTTTCCTCTTCCTTCCTCTTGGTGGTGGTGACTATGGGTTCATATAACTTCTTGAAAGGGTTTGCTTCCATGAACTTCTCCTCCATCATTACTTTCATGCTGTCCAGGCCATTGGAATCACCAAGTACCCTAGTGGTGAAAGCAAAGAGAATATCCAGGCAGTGGAGGCGATCTCCACTCACCATGGGCAAATCCATTACTAGAAATTGAAATTTATTTGGCTTTGCCACACGCAAAGGCTCCGGAAGGGCATCCGCAAAGTCAGAAAGGGCAGAATATTTGATAAACTGTGTTGCTTCTGGGTCAAACTTTTCCCAGACTTCATAGAACATTTCAAAATCATCTTCACCCAAAGGGTCCTCACTTTCTTCAGTGGCTGTATTGAAGTTCTCTAAAATCACAGCAATATACATGTTGACAACAATGAGAAAGGAGATGATAATGTAACTGACGAAGTAGGTTATGGCTATGGTAGAGAGGTGACAGTTCTCTGAGTTGGTTTTACATGAATCTTTTGATTGCAGCATGGGGCTGAGGAGGGCATCCCAGCCTGCTGACGTGGTTATCTGGAAGAGACACAGCATGCTGCCTACAAAAGTTTCGAAGTTGAAGATGTCATCAATTCCAGACAGCCTCACTTTGCCAAAACAGCTCATACCAAAAATGGCATAAATAAACATAATCAAAAAGAGTAGAAGACCGATGTTGAATAGAGAGGGAAGGGACATCATCAGAGCAAAAAGGAGAGTCCTAATTCCTCGTGCTGCCCGAACAAGTCTCAGGACTCGGCCAATCCGAACCAAGCGGACAATTCTGAAGAGTGTTGGAGGAAAACGAATGTGCTCCTGTTTTTCTAAGGTGGAAACCATTGTACCTTAGGAGAAGGAGAAGGGTCAGTCAACTTCCAGCAGGCACACTGGTTTCAGACCCTGCCTGTCTCTCCTGCCTTGGAGTCTTAGTGGAACCAACTTTTCATCATGCACAAATTAAAAATTTTATTTATCAATATCTGGGAAAATATCTATCTGTGCCTTAACTTGGGAAATAATTTCCAAGGGCCATAGAACTTTAGATGGAACTTTAGATGGGATGGGATATCTAAAATATTGACGACACCTGAGGAAAGGAAAGAGAATGCAGTTTAAGGAAGACTTTTTTGTAAGTTGTCTCATGCACATTAGCTATGTTGGGTATCTAAAGTCATTCGTTGGGTAAACAAATATAATAGTTTTGCATATTGATTGGATATATAGATGGAAAACAGACAAACTGCAGATGGAGTCTTTTTTATTAAAGTGCAAGGAGAAATTTCTGCTACTGAAGGTTGGCTTGAGCCTGAGCTGTCAGCAGAAATTGTGGAACCCCTGACCATAAAGTTCCTTAAAGGTTCCTAGCTGTATAGAGGAACTTGAACACAGCCTGCTCCAGGCTAGGACACGGCTGCAGGGAGAGAGCGGTGCTGCGTTTCTCATCTCTGGGCTAAGGCTGTCATGAATCTTTCTTATTTGTCAATATATTCATTCCAAGGACTCCTGAAAACCGAACTCAAAGAGCATAAGGGACTAAATTGGAGATGTTTTCTCTGTTGCTGTAGACACCCCAGAAATGGTATCTCAAGCAGAAGTTTCTGCAAATAACTGAATATTTGGCTGAAAATGTCACCCAAGTGACACAAGGACTTAAAAGAACTCACATTTTGGCCCAAATATTACAGAATGGGTGAAACATGCTTGCCTTGTGTAGACATAACCTTGATGTTCCTCTAAGTCATTAGGGGTGACAAGTAGCCAAAACTATCTGCCATCACCTAACAACTAAAGAGAACTAGTTGATAATGTACTTCACAGACTGTCCACTTGTACCAAAGAAGTTTAATTCATATGTTAACTGGGCATCCAACCCTGCTGAGATGTGGAATTTATTAACTACCAATTCAGCAACAACTGGAGGAGGTCCAACCTTGAAGGCCTACCTCCTCCAAGAATATTTCTTTGAATAATCAAGTCCACGGTAACCTGTTCTTTCTCTAAGCTCAGTTCTGTGCACCATGAGATTTGGTGTTCAACTAATTTCTCTGCCTTCTTCTGACTCTTTAAGGTGAGTGAGTCGCCTTAATACCTGAATTGGATTGTTAGCTCCTAGAGAGAGATTCACTTTGACTCACACATTTTGTATTTCTCTAAAAGCTTAGGAAAGAGCTTGGGAAAGTATAGAGGCTAAGTGTTGGATGGCAAACCTAGTGGCAAAGGTATATAGAATGCTGTCCACATTGGTGAGTAGAATTTGGCTCAATGTGTGGATTTTCTTATCCATTGGAGCAAAATGCTATATGGTGTTCTTCAGTGGAACTGTAATTGCCTAGCAGTTGTTCAAAGCACAGAAGTCAATATTTCCACAAACTGTACAATACCTGGCACTGCCTGGAAGGAGTTCAATAAACAGAATGGAATGAATCAGAATAAATGGAATGAACGAGCTGCTCTCTGCCTATTGGAGGAAGGGCTCTCTAAGCTCTCAGAGGGCTGCCCCAGATTCATCCTACCACCATTTTCTAACTTCACTGCTGCTGTCAATTTCACCAGGACTTGTGATTGGAATTGACTAATAAAGATTAAAGGTCTGTTTAACTGCAAGCACATGGAAGGATCTGTTGCCAAACTTTGCCTACATAAACCTCATGGCCTAGAAACCAGAACAGACTATGACCTGTGCCATTTTCTTGCTCTCTGAAACATCTGCATGGCTGCTGTAGTGATAGGAACCAAAATATTTTGATCCAACATTATCTGTTTAATGCATCCTTTCTGGAGCTAGCACAAAAGCTTCCACTTGAGAAATCAGTTTTTATCACCTTCATTGCTTTCTGAACTATGAGAAGGGCCTCTGGGTAGTTTTGCACAGAGTAAACTCTTCTGGTTTAGCCATGAAGAATTTAATTTCAAAGTTGGTGTGTGTTTTGTAAAAAGATATATGGTAATAACTCATCTCTTTCTCTTTCTTCTTTCATAAACCTTATAGCTAATCCTGTCTATGGTTAGGAAAAATATACTGATTATAGAGTGAGGCTGGTTGAATGGGGTCTAGGCAATAGAAACAGGCATAGTTCACACTGTAGTTAAGTTAACACGGGATACAGAACAAAGAGAAAGCACTGCTTGTCCTTACGACACACTCTTGGAAGCCCTATCTGGGTTGGGCCATGGAGGTCCGGCATAAGAGGTGAGGGAAGGTCCAGCAATGCCACAGGACACAATAATTGTGATCTGACATCCACATGGATTTTGTGTGTGTGTGCGTGTGAGGAAGATTCGCTCTGAGCTATCATCTGTTGCCAATCCTCCTCTTTTTTTTTTTTTTTTTGCTTGAGGAAGATTAGCACTGAGCTAATATCTGTGCCAGTCTTTCTCTACTTTGTATGTGGGATGCCTCCACAGCCTGACTGATGAGTGGAGTAGGTTTGCACCCGGGATCTGAACCCACAAACCCAGGCTGCTGAAGCAGGGTGCCTGGAACTTTAAGTACTAGGCCACGGGGCCCCCACATGGATTTTGAACTAAGGAAAAACATGGGAACTAAATGCCAAAGCCTTAAAACTATAGCATGCACGTTAGGGTTTATAGTTGCACAAAAAAGATAAAACTTTGATTCAATTACCAGGATAAACCAGATACTGCCACAAAAACTTTTAAGTCATCTTAATTTTGTCTATTTCCGTTGAATAAATGATCCACATAATTATTTAATTTTGTATTTCAATTGTGTAGACAGTCAGGGGAATGGAAATTACTCTGTATCTCCTACCAACTTCCCAGTAGAGAATGGCATTAGTACGCTTGCCTATTTTTTCAGAAACCACATTAAGCCTAATTTGTTGGTTTACGGATAGTTTGGACATACTTCCAAATGATAAGACTTACAAATTCACTTTTGACTCTCAGATTAAAGCCCTTCTGGCTGCCAATTTTACTTACTAACAAGAGAAAGGAGCACAATCACACAATCAAATAAATTCCAGCCATTGGTGAAGTAGTATTGCCTCAGAGCAAAGATTTTGATGAGACACTCAATTGTAAAGATGACCACAAAGGTCAGGTTGAGATGCTCGAGGATGAGTCTTTTCTCGTCTGACTGGTTATGTGATTCAGCCATCATGGTAAGCATGTTGAGGAGAATGAGGATGATGATGACGATGTCAAAGACCTGGTTTGTGACCAGGTCAAACACAAGTCCCTGGCATTTGTTCTGAAAAAAAAAAAAAAGGAATCATAGATCATTTTGAGTTATAAAAATAAAAAAATAAAATCACATATGTAGAAAAGGCACATACAACAGAATTTGTCCTCTCTTACGATCAAAGCAGTTTCTTAAAAAATGCAGACTCTTTCTACAGGGCAAGAAATTCTTGTATATATACTTTCATTTAAATTTAATTAAATAACTGGTTTTAAGTTGTAGGCTTATAGCTTTAATTCCATTTTAAAACAAAAAATATAAATAAATTTTTTAGTAACAACATAACTTTTATGTGATGGATGATGTTGTTTTGCTGAAATAAAACAGCTCATGTTGGATCCAATAATAAAAAGATGAACTTTGGTCTCTATATTTCATCTGTTTCTGTATTTTGACTTCAATAATATTAATGCAGAGAATACCCGCTCACATAATTATGTGGGACAAAATGGAATTAACATATCCACGTCTCCATTTGTCAGTTCAGAGTAATCAGACCTTATACTTAACCAAAACTCTGTATTCAAGCAATTCTTGAATGCCAATTTTCTAATTCTTGTTCACTTGAAGATAAAACTAGATAAACAGGATTCTGATCCAATGATTACTAAAAACGGAAACAGAAAAACTGATTATTTCATATTATTACTGATGGCGAATTTGCATATTGGTTTGTACGTAGATGGCCATACTGCTACAAAGTGAGTATGTGCTAATTGATCTGATACAGGTTCTAACTCAAGTTTGCCTGCCTAATCGACCACGTGCAGTGAAATTACTCACTTATTCCACTACTTTCTTTAATCTAACTGTTGTGAAGCACTACCTTGTTCTTCACTTAGTGGAAAACTTTTCTTAAACACAAACTCAGACACTGACTTTGTATGGCATTCTTGACTATACATTTTTTTTTTTTTACAATGTATGAATATATTAGATTATTTTATATTATCACCTAATCAAAATATACATACCCTATTCTTTTTAGAGAACTCACAGATCCTTAAGAATTCATCTATAGAACCCCAGGCATCTGTTATGGTAATCCAGACAAAAGATGATGTTGGTTTGTGGTGTAACAGTGGAGAAAGACATAAGCATTTAGGTTTAAGAGCTAATATGGAAGTAGAAAGAAGAGGAGTCAGAGAATGTTTGAATGGAGGAGGCGATGGGAAATTTAGGGCTGTGGCTATCATTTCTGGTTCGTGGAGCCATTCAACCAGCCAGAGATCAGAGGATGAGGAGTTTTGGAGGGAGATAATAAGATCTGTCCTGAGCACGTTGAGTCTGAGGTGTCAACGGGCCATCCAAGGGCCACGGGCAGGTAGAAGTATGGGTTTGGAGCTCAGTTGCAGAGCTGGAATGCAAATGTGGAGTTCAATGGAACCAATACTGATATGAATTAAAACCCTTGAGAGTGAATGATATCACACAGGGAGAGCCTGGGGAATGAGGCGAAAGAGGGCAGAGACAGCATTGGAGGGATACTGCATTTGAGTCAGTGTCTTTCAAACTTTGCACCAGGAGCCCTAAAGCTTTTATCAAGGAGTCTGGAGGAGAAACTTGAAAGTCAAATGCACTTACTATGTGAGAATGCATCCGGAAAATCAGAAAGAACCTAGAGAAAAGATATTTTTAAGGGTGCTCTCCAGGGAAGCAGAAAGAGGGGTGAGAATAAATGTGAAGGAGGGTAAGCATTGGCCTTATAGTTCAACTCTAATATTTAGACAAATGGAGGAGATTCAGAATGTAAGTAACCTAAAGTGGTAGATGGTGAAAAAACATCGTACGTCACTTTAGAATGTATAGCGCCTCCTATACTTCAGCATGATTTTTAAACCCAGGAATGAAGTAATATAGGGATGCTTCAGGAAGAATCAGAAATGATTCGAGACCCCTTGCTCTACTGCTAGAAATGACATGCATCACTGCTCAGGTTAAAAGAGCTGTATTCCCCCCCTACACAATTGCTATTCATTTGTTCCAAAGTCAAAAGATAATATTTAGATTTTAGAGATTAAAAAACACCTGTGGGGAGGTGAAGTTGTAACTAAATGGTTAACAGCTGATTTGAAGTCTTAGCTCAAACTCAGGGACATCTGGGGATCTGATGTGGAATTTATCTCATGCAACTCTGCTCTCCGGAATACAGAAGTTAAGATAAACGTACAGTGTTAACTGGTGAGATTCTCCTTGGTTGCTGGAATCTCTCATTGTAAGCCGTGATTGGTGAGCTATGGATACACAGGGAGGGCTGTGGCCCGGCTCCTCCTCCCAGATGAGGCATGTGATAAACATGCTATAAAAGATAGTTAAGAAATGGAGGCGACAGCTTTCTTGCAGTAAAGAAGTCCATGCCCTCTTCAAGCGCATCTCTTGAAGCCTAGCATGTCCAGTGCAGTGGAGAGGCCTAGAAGCTGCCTCTCCATCTTTGCAACTTCTGTTTGGCTGTGTGCTGCTTTGTTAGCTTCATATCCTTCATGAAATAAACCAGTAAATATGTGGGAACATATTGTGTCTCACGAGTCTTTTAGTTAACTCCAAATCTGGGACCAACTGGTGCTGAGTCAGTGGGTGCATAACAAGCACATGTAAATGAAAACTCTCTTCATCTTTTCCATTGGTTCAAGTTCAAAGAGGAACTTCAAAGGGAAACTAGTACTAGAAAGTGAGATTGGTACTTAAAAGCTAGATGACTTAGGTAAATTGAAGTTCCACACACTGTTGACAGATTAAACCTCCCCAAATAGAATTTTATCACTAACTCCTTGGTCAAAAAAATTCTTCACTGTATAAATTCTAAACACTTGGCCCTGAAATTCACAGACATTTTTAGTGCGGTGCAAATATTTAATCCTAGTAGGATTGACCCTGTCTGTGCCCTAAAACGTATTCTTTCATTCAACAAATAATTACCAAGAACATACTTTATGTCAGGCCCTATTCTGAGTGCTGGGAATAGCACTAAATTAAATGCACCTTTGAGAATTTCGGGTCTGGTGTTCGAATGAAAATCTCCAAATCCTCTACATGCTTCAAATATCCAGCCCCTCTTCCATTCTGATTTCCCAGACTTCTCAGGCCCCACTCACCCTGTGCCTTGAAAGCCTTCAAACTCGGCTTGTCAGAGCTACCAGCTGTGCCTGTTGTAGTGCTTTATCAGCTACTGCTCTCAAACCCCAGCTCCTCAATTAGACTGCAAGCACAGAGCAGCGCTGGGGCAGAGCAGCGCTGGGAGCCGCTCCTATCTTGCCCTGTAGTAGTTGGTAAAGCAGAATTCATAGAGAGCAGGGGTCAGCAAACTATAGCCCGTAGCCCAAATCAGGCCCACTGCCTGTTTTTGCTTAGCCCATGAGCTCAGAATGGGTTTTACATTCTTAAATGTTTGGGGGAAAACTCAAAAGAAAAATAAAATTTTGACACATGAAAATCACATGAGATCCAAATTTTAGTGTCTATAAATCAAGGTGTACTGGAACACAGCCACGCACATTTGCTCTATATTGACTGTGGCTGCTTTTGTGACACAGCCACAGAGTTGAGTAGCAGCAGCAGAGACCATGTGGCCTGCAGAGCCTAAAACATTTGCTGTCTGACCTTTTATAGACAAAGTTTGTCAGCTCCTAATACAGAAAATTAATCATAAATACTTGCGAAGTGGAAGTGAGTATGCATGACCTCAACTTCACAGCAGAAAAAGTTGGCAAAAGATATAAATACATTTAAAATCGGTCAAGATTAAGTTAAAAGACTGCTAAGTTCACATGATTGCAATGAGTATACACTAAGCACTTATTGTGTGCTCATTAAAAAGTAAATTAAAGTTATTGCCCAAGTTCTTACTACTGAATTTGATTGTCTAATTTTCCTAAGGACTTGAGCCACATGCCAGTGTATTTGGGTTTTTATTGAGTTCTTAGATAGTGTCTGTACATTAAAAAAGTAAAGGAGAACAGCATAGCAGACATTTGAGTTCCTCATGACCATGAATGGATTATGTATTTAGAATTAATCAATTGCTCTCACCAGTGGCCTTGGAATGGGCTTCTGAGGTTTTTTGGATCCTAATTTTTTCATTGCATTATAGTATTTCCTCTGTTCTTCTGTCATAAAAATGTCTTGGCCACCTAAGTATATAGAAAAGATGAGAGCTAACTATCATTAACAGTGTTTTGGAAACAAGTTCTGAATTTTCAGAAACAGTCTCAGTTACATTACATTTCTATCAACAATTCCTAAAATTCTGATGGGAAGCAAAAGAGGCTGAACTCTACGGGAGGGCTGAAAGGGAAACAGGGTTTAAACTATGGAATAGGGAGAAATGGTACTTTTATCAGTTGTAAAAAGAGAAATCCCTTTTTATAATACAAACAAAGATTATAAATTCTTTGCAAACATCTGCAGAATCTTTACAAAAATTGAACGTATTTCAAGTTGCATAAATCAAACCACAATGCAATAAAAATAGAAATTAGCAACAAAAATTTAAACAAGAAAATCCCACAAAGTGCCAATTAAAATTCTCTTAAATAAATGAATGCATGTATCACTACTAAGAAAATTTCATAAAATCTGTCCAGAGCCATTCTTAAAAAAAAAAAAAGGAAAAAAGAAATCTTTAAATCTTTTCACTACCGAGCAAGAAAAAACAGAAAAATGAACTAGTGTTCTCATTTCTGGAAATTTGGGGGGTAAAATACGCAGAAATACTGAATGAAATAGAACAGATTTTAAACGTAAAGCTGAACCTGCACAAAGTAGGGAAATCTCCAAGGTCTGAAAATCAAGAGAGATGAAAAAAGACAGAATTGGAAATTAGCCCTGAAGCCATAGTTGGCCTAAGAGCTTTTGCTAATCTCTATAAAAACTAGAAGCTTGGGCTTTAATAACCACAAAGATGTCATGGGAAAAGGCAGCGAGCTTATGCCAAGGTCCCTGCATGAATAGGGAACTCTCCAAGGGCTGCCAATGGAAGGGTGAAGAAGACAACAGAATCTGTCTCTTGGCAACAGGAGACAACGAGGAAACTGTCTCAGTGTGCACTACAGGTAAAAACCCAGCCTTTCCTGATAATTTGTAAATCCAGGCCTGCCTTGATGAGGGTGTAGGGTGTGAATTTACACCACCAGTATGGGCCAAAACTATACAGCCCTAAGACAGTCTTTTCAACAAATGATGCTGGGAAAACCGGGTATCCACATGCAAAAGAATGAAGTTGAATCCTTATCTAACATTAATTACAAAAATCAACTCAAAATGGATCAAAGACATAAATGTAAGATCTAAAAACGCTTAGAAGAAAACATAGGACAAATCTTCATGACACTGGATTTGGCAATGATTTCTTTGATATGACACCAAAGGTACAGGTAACAAAAGAAAAAGTAGACAAACCAGACTTCATAAAAATTTAAAACTTTTGTGCATCAGAAGACACTATCAATGGAGTAAAATGGCAACCCACAGAATGGGAAAAAAATATTTGCAAATCATATATCTGATAAGGGATTAATATCCAGAATTCATAGAGAACTCCTAAAACTTAACAAAAAAAAAAATCAAACAACCAGATTCAAAAATGGGCAAAGGACTTGAACAGACATTTCTCCAAAGATATTCAAATGGCCAATAAATACATGAAAAAAATGCTCACCATCACTAATCACTAGGCAAATGCAAATCAAAACCAAAATGAGATACCACCTCACACCCATTAGGACAGCTACTATCAAAAAAACAGAAAACAAGTGTTGGTGAGGAGTAGAGAGATTAGTACCTTCATACACTGTCGGTGGAAATGTAAAATGGTACAGCATCTGTGGAGAACAGTATAGCAGCTCCTCCAAAAATTAAAAATACCATTACCATATGATCCAGAAATTCCACTTCTGGGTATACACCCAAAAAAATTGAAAGCAGGTCTCAAAGAGATTTTGCACACCTATGTTCATAGCAACTTCATTCGCAATAGCTAAAATGTGGAAGCAACCCAAGTGTCCATTGATGGATGAATGGATGAGTAAAATGCGTTATTCACCCTTAAAAAGGAAGGAAATTTTGAAATATGCCACAACATGGATGAACCTTGAGGACATCATGCTACATGAAATAAGCCAGTCACAAAAAGACACATAGTGCATGATTCCACTTGTATGAGGTACTTAGAGTAGTCAAAATCATAGAGACAGAAAGTAGAATGGTGGTTGCCAGGGGCTGGGGTAAGGGGGAATGAGGAGTTATTGCTTAACGGGTCTAGAGTTTCAGTTTTACAAGATAAAAAGAGTTATAGAGATGGGTGGTGGTGTGGTTGCACAACATTACAAATGTATTTCATACCACCACTGTACACTAAAAATGGTTAAGATGGTAAATTTTATGTTAGGTGTATTGTACCGCATCAAAAAAAATTAAGAAAAAAGAAAACAGCCCTAGAAGTTAACCAGGTTGTTTCAGGATGCCTGGGAGACACAAGCGTCTTTTGTAATCATATGCATCATGATACTATTAATATTGTTGTTCTGAGACTGTCCTATGTGTGAGTTGTGAGATAAAGAAAATGAGCAATTATGGAAAATTTTAATGCTATCATCTCCTGTGCCTGTGAGAACCAGGTTTATTGGTGTAGAAGAGAGAAGATACAAATGTATCAGAGAAGAGATTGAGTAAAAACCCTGTAGTCTTGAATTTGAATGATCAGTATTCATATTTCCACATATATATTTCATTGTAGTCCTAAATTTCGAAGCTCTGTCCACTGAAAAAGCTTAGAAGCAATGACAACGAGCGTTCCAGATTGTGGTCTTGGAACATCGCCTCCTGCAACAAAACCAGCACTCCTTAGAGAAATGGCTGATTCCAGATCTGGGGCAGGAAGAGAATGACTTAGGCCTGGAACATCTTGTCATTCCAGAGAGCAAGGAAGTCGTCAAATGGGAGGACATAATTTGAATCCTGATTTGAAAAGAAAAAAACTTTAATATCAATCAATCAATCAACTAAAGAATGAATAAATAAATATAAGAAGGGCCAGCCCCATGGGTGAGTGGTTAAACTTGCACTCTCCACTTTGGTGGTCCAGGGTTCCACTGGTTCGGATCCGGGGCGCAGATCTAGCACCGCTCAGTAAGCCACACTGAGGCGGCATCCCACACAGCAGAGCCAGAAGGACCCACAACTAGAATATACAACTAGGTACCGGGGGGCTTTGGGGAGAAGAATAAAAAAAAGAAGAAGAAGATTGCAACAGATGTTAGCTCAGGTGCCAATCTTTAAAATTAAATAAATAAATAAATATAAGAAAACAAAAGACAAGGAAATCTGAACATTGGCTAGGTTGTGACAAATTTAAAGAATTCACGTTAAACTTTTTAGATGTGACAATGGAATTACGGTATGTTTAAAAAGAGATATGTTCTGAAATATCTGTGGATGAAATGAGATGATGTCTGTGATTTGCTCTCTAAAAAAATCTGGTGGCAGGATTGGATAAGGGCATAGGTGGCATAAGGATGTTCTTAATTCAATAAATCTTGTGCTGGGTGATAGTTATTTAGGTTCATCTTAGAACACTCTTGTGCACGTTTGAAATTTTCTGTAATAAAAGGTAAAACAAAACAAAACAAAAATGCTAGGGGCTGATCAAAACAGTGATTTCAGAATGTCAGCTTAAATCTAAAAACACAAGGCCTGACATCCAAATTGCAGGTGTTGACTGCAACCAAACTGCCTGTTACAGGGGTGACTCTACATAGCACACTCCCAAGTTACAGCAGCAACGCAGCTGCATAGGACAGTGAATGGCTCTCCCAACAGACACCAAGGCTAACCTGTATCATAATACATTCAGGATGAATTATAAGAGTTCAACAGAAAAATTAAAAAGAGCCACAAAACAACTAGGAAAACCAAAAGTGAATATTTAGTTATCTGATTTTAGGATTGAGAAATACTGTCAGTTCATAAATGCAAGAACCAAAAAGGACAAGATTGGCTGTTAGACACCAAAAAAATGCTAAATGTCTGTAAGTCAAAATGTCACCACAAAAATAAAAGAAGTAAGACCCAAATTGGATTTATTATATAAAAACATAAGAAAAAGATGACAGTCAATTTTAAAAGGAGATAAGGGCTATAAATAGATAATACTAATGGCCATCAATCAACCTGTGAAAAAGTGTATAACCTCACAAATGATCACATAAATGAATATAAAACAATGAGATAACAATTTTACCCATCAAGCTAGAAAAGATAATAAATTATAAAAATCAAAATGATATAGAGTAAACAGGCATTTTCATATCTTGCAAAAGGAGAGTACTTAGCACAGCATTTTGGCAATAATATCTTTAATGCCTTAAATTCTAGGAACTTCTCCTGAGGAAATAGTCACAGATACACAGACAGAATTTCAAGAATGTTCATGATTGTTTTAGAAGAGCAAGAAATTTAGAAATGGCCTAATATTGAAAAGAGAGGGGAATGATTAGCATAAATTACAATCTATTCATAATATGGGGTGTAATTCAGCCCTGAAAATTCTTATAACAAAGATGATTTCATGACATGGGCTCACAACTAGTGGGGAGGAAGGGAAGCTAAAAAATGAAAAATATCGTGCAATATCATCTGTGTAAAAAGAATACATAGTTAGAAAGTAACTGGAAGGGATTGTACTAAATGATGAGGCTTAATCTAAAAGTTATCATTTGGTGGTGACAAATAGAAATGGCAAACAATAGGATACACTGGAGTATATGAGGAAGCCATTTGGTGTAAACCTAACTCAGCCTGACTTTGTTTTTGCAAAATGGCCTGACACGGCCATTGAGCATGCATTATATATCTGCTTTAAGCATTTCCTATGTCCCAAAGACAAGAATAAATGGCTTTAAGATAAAGCTGCAACTTCCCCCACATTGGCATTTCCTTAAGGATAGGCATCTTTCCCTAGGCTAGGGACTGATTGCTGCGCTCACCTGTGACCACCCAGCTCAACACAACAGACCTGCCACCCTGCTGTGTCCACCGGGACCACAGACCTACTACCTGCTATGTCCATCAATTGCTGTGCCGAGAGATCAGTCTCGTGACTATTGTAAAAGGGACATTTCAGTCATGTGAAACATGCTCTTTGAGGGTATATAACCACTCTGTACACCCCACTTCTTTGGTGCCCTTCCTTCCTCGGGGAAGGAAGGCCCTGGACTATGGTCCTCACATTGTGGCTCAGAATAAACTCACCCCAGTTATCATTTATAGATTGGGTATGGATTATTTGCGTCGACAGTCATCACCTTGGGGGTGATTCAAATTTTCTTTTTATCTTCCTTTATTTCTCACATTTACTACAAAGCTCCTATGGATTATAGAATCAGAAAAATAAACATCTGTTTATTACAGCACATGGGAAAAATATCTCCCTAAAACACCTTCCTCTTCCCCAACTATTTTCTTTCCAAGTAAATTCAATAAATCTGCTGAGACTTGGGTGTTGAGACCCAGGACACAGGTTTGCTGAAAGAGGAGAGTTCATTCTTTTTATCCTGGATAACAAGGTACACTGGAAAGGTTACTAGACTATAGCATCATATATGCTAATCCTGGTAGTTGTCTTTCTATTAAGCTTCAACTTCAACAACATCCTTTGTTTAAGAGGGTAGAATGGACAGTGAAAACAATGATTTAATAAAACCCAGCTGTTTTCAGTCCCTTTTCAGCCGTATCTTTAAGAATCTTCTCCAGGTGGTCTCCTCTTTGTTCTTACGCAGATGATAAAGGCTACTTTGCATAATAATCTAGACCAGAATTATGTTCCATTCAAGCCCTTTGGAGAAGAGAGGTGAAAATACCAAATCAGGACAACCCCCATACTTATCTTTCTTTGCTGTTGGTTGAAGTTGTCAATAATAACACCAATAAAGAGATTCAGAGTGAAGAATGAACCAAAGATGATAAAAACTACGAAGTAAAGGTACATGTATTTGTTGTGCTCAAACTTTGGCTGTTCCCATTCCTGTGAGGGATTTTTTAAATGAGAGAAGAAAACAATTACTGGGGGAAAATATAAGCCATTTTTACTGTCTTATCAAAAGACCAAAGTGTTTCTCAGCAGCAGCATTAACTACACTGCCTCCTCCAGACAGCCTTGGCCCCTGCAGGGAGTGCTTCTTTCAGTTTCCTAGTACAGCTTGAGTGGTGCCATGCAGTGGGGAGGGGGTGTAGCCAGAGGGTTAGGCTTTTTCTCCTAAGCAATGAAGAATCATCGAAAGGCTGTGAGAGAGAGGAGTATCATGATCATGTGTATCCTTTGAAAAGGTCTCTAGGATGTCTGCATGGACACATAATTGGAGGGAGCCAGACTGAGATGAGGCCACTAGAGAAGGGACATGCTCACCTCAGGCAGAGGTTACTGACTATCAACTCTTGTTGAACAGCTATATCCTCATATAGAGCCCACTGTTGTATTTAGTCTGTGCTTATGTCCTGTCCCTCTTGAATTCCTAGTGCCTACTCTACCTTGTGACATGTAGATTCTCAGTACACACTGAATGAATGAATGAATGAGTGAGTGAATGAAGGAATAATCAAGCTTTGGAATGCACACAAATGGACTACAACCAAACTCCCCCAGCTCAAGGTGTGACCCAAAGCATCAGAGATTCGTTTCCGCCAAGTTCTTCACATTGTCCTTGGCTTTATGTAGTTTGGGGATAGGTGGCAGGAGGATTTCTCTTTTCTATCCCCTGATCACATTGAAAGATACAGCTATGAGTGCTGATAGCTCTGTAATCTGTTGAAAGTATTTCTGATATTTGTGATTCAACAACCACCAAATAGACTGCATAATACAGGTAAATATTTGAAAATCCTAGGTTTCTCTTTTGCCTTGAAGAGTACCTGACCTTAGTCCTAGTTGACTTGAGGCATCCACTTGTTTGAATCAAGGATAGGGATTAGCACGGAAACAATACAATGGACAGAAAGAATTAATATTCAGCATCTGACATTTAAAATAAGATTATGCAGTGGGCTGATAGTCTTGCAAAGGGAAGTTCAGACAGAAAGAGGGAAGAACAAAAGCTCACCCCACTTGTACCTAGAGAATTGTCAGAAAAAGAAACAGAGAGACAGAGGACATCAGAGCCATGAGATGTGTGTCCTGATTCTCCCTCTTTGGATTTGGAGAGGGACTTGGAGCCCAGCAAACCGAGGGGAATATGGAGGGCAAAGAGGATGTTCTCGTTCAACTTATGTATTTTTCTAAGAGGAAACTGCTGCTGGGAAGGCCTAGGATACTGAAGAGTCTGGAGTCATATAATCAGACAGAGAGGTCTCTTGAACCTTTTTCAGTTCTCATGTCATTTGGACATGGGGTTGATAGCCGTGGGCCTGCCATAGTGGGCTTCATAGCAAGGGATGGGAATAGACTGCAGGGCTACGGACCATGTGGAGGATATGGCAAAGAATCAGTGTTTGAGACCAGGAGGAGTCAAGAGGGGAGAAAGGCCCATGGTGTCACCAGTTACAGCTTCAATATTTGAGACCAACAGGATGTTTTGTGGCTACAAAGACAAGGGCCATTATGCCAGAAGCCAGCACCCACCAGCTAGACTATGCCAGGACCAGTATCAGGACAGGCACCCCTCCACGCTCCTCCACCACTTATCATTCACTCAGGGAACATATATAAGCCACACACCTCTTCCATCATACACCTGCATAAGATTTCCTTCCCATCCCCCACCTCCACTTCAAGAGAGATGGATGCCTAAGGTAAACTAGGGTGAAGGTCATGTACTCAAACAGATTTAAAAAATGAGCACGTTAATATTTTAAAACATTTCCTTTGTTATAAATTGCCTCTACTACTATTATAACACTACTCACACCGCCTCTACTGCTTCTACCATCTCACACGTATTGAACACCTACTATGTGTTAAGCATTAACTCTGCACTCTCAAACAGAACAGCACACACATGTGTGATGATAGGGAAAAAATAAACAATGCTAATTCCATTCTTGATTCAACTATTTGCTCATGCTTTGGCTTTGGGCAACACCCTTCCTTTCTATTCCTCAATTTTTCCAACTGGGAAATAGACATGGAACAGATTGCTGAGTATTCTCCCAACTTTGGGAATCCATGATACTTTTTATTTAACTGCAATTTAACAGTTGACAATCATCAGAAACCCCTTTAGCCTCTGGGGAGCCTGGAGCCATAGGAGAGTCTCTCTTGCTCAGACCTGGTCCAATCTTAATGTTTTCCCAGCTAAGGGAAAGTACCCTTTGAAATTTGGCTTCTGCCTGTCCACCTAGTTGGAGAAGTGGTAGGAGAGGAAAATCAAGACATCCTGTGGTTCTGTTGTTTCTGGCTCCACCTCCTACATGAGTGGTTTCTCTTTGGTTACTATGGAGAAAGAGGACTGGACTTCAGAGCACATTAGGATGCACTACTCTTGGGAGGATGAATAGGAACCCTTTTTATCCCTGTTTCATAGTGTTTCTCTCAAGGGAAACAAGGCAAAGAACCCTGGCCACTGGAACTGTGAAGAAGGAGGTTCCATATAGTCATGATATTTGACATGAGCACTATAGAACATTGTGGAACACAAGCTCACCTTTGTGGAATCAACAGCTGCATACATAATTTCCATCCAGCCCTTAAATGTTGCCTGCAACAAAAGCAAAGAAATACGATCACAATTATAGACTTGCTGTCAACAGGCAAATGCCACTCAAAGGCAAGCGAGGTCCAGTGGGCAGATGTATATAAGATGATGTTCCACCCTTCCAGGACAGACTGTCCAACAAAAGAATAGTAGAAATGAATTCAAGGATGGCTATCTTGGTTTTTTTCTTCTTCATTTGTACAAGATAAAAAGTCTAAAAACAAAAGAAATTTCTGCCTTAAAAATTGCTAGAGGGGCCGGTCTGGTGGCGCAGCAGTTAAGTTCACACATTCCGCTTCTAGGCAGCCCAGGGTTCACTGATTCAGGTCCCAGGTGCGGACATGGCACTGCTTGGCACACCATGCTGTGGTAGGCGTCCCACATATAAAGTAGAGGAAGATGGGCACGGATATTAGCTCAGGGCCAGGCTTCCTCACCAAAAGAGGAGGACTGGCAGTAGTCAGCTCAGGGCTAATCTTCCTCAAAAAAAAAAAAAAAAATTGCCAGAGAAGCTATGGTCCAACTGCCGGAAAGAGCCTTAACCAGACATCAGCTGGTCAAGGCTCTTTTCTGATGCTACATAGCTTGCAGTGTCTGTCCAAGACCTGGCAACTGTCGTTTGACCCAGGACTGACTTCCAACAGGGAACTGTTACTAATGGTGTGGCTTAGCATCTGAGGCTCCACTTCTCTCTGGCTGGAGCTCTGGAGAGCAAGGCTCCACAAAGGACAAGATGAGATACACAGCCCCTTACAGAGGCATCACTTGGATGTTGAGGCTCAGTAGACTAAAAAGTTGGAGATGCTCAGTGGGGAACAATTCCAGAGGGGATTGGCTCCCACATGAGGAATTGGGATTTGATTGTATTATCTCATGGAGGCACTGTATTTTTATTAGCTGAGAAATGATTAATGATTCTTTTAAGTTTTCTCCCCTCAGAGTGAAAAACATAGCAACGGTACTTACCACTTGCAGCAGGGCGAGGTAAGCCATTCCCACATTGTCAAAGTTGACTCTTGGGGTGACCCAGGAGAAATTTTCACTTTTACAGTGGGTTATGTTTGTAATGAAGCTGTAATTTATAGTTGATATTTCTGTTCCATTAACGCATCTTCCAAATTTTCCACAAAAGAAGTTTACTCCCAGGATACAAAATATGAGCCAGAAAATGAGGCAGACAAGCAAAACATTCAGAATGGCAGGTATGGCACCCATGAGAGCATTAACTACCACCTTAAGGAAACAAAACAGAAGGAAATCATAACAGATTTGTGGGACTCACCAAGCTCTTGATCCTCCCAGGATGGGCATGATGTGCAAGGCTGGATCTCTTGGAGCTCCGTCTTTACTCTCCACCCCCTACTCCCCTACCCCTCACCCCACGGCAAGCCCTGCTCTCAGCTCTATACATAATGGGTCTTTCTGTTGTCACCAAGGATCACTTGAGAAGCGTCCTCTAGTGATGGTCTTAGAGACTTATGGGACACAGCCCCAGGTTTGAAGGGAAGCCAGAGCCCATCTCAGTGCTGTCACAGAAGCTCTTTTAGGATGGAGACCATATCTTAGACTTTTCCCCATCTCTCAGATTCTAAGCAGTGAGCTAGATGGAAAGAAGGGCAGGAAAAGATTGGCAATGTAAGGGAAGCCCAGCTGAAGAAGAGCCACTGGCCTCTCCACCTTTCCCTGCTAGATTACCTTCCTCCCATCCACCTGAAGAACGTACCTTCATTCCTTCAAACTGGGACAGCGCTCGCAGGGGCCTCAGTGCTCGGAGAGTCCGGAAGGACTTTGAGACATTTAAGTCAAGGAGACTGGCCACAGAGACCTGGTGGGAAGAGATGCCACAGGTAGTGCAACTGACTTGATGCTCAGGGAAGCCAGTATGGGGTTGAGAGTACTCATTCTGAGAGACAGATGCTTCATGCCCACGATGGATTATCCAGACACAGAAAACAGCCAGACCCTCCTGGAAAGGGGACGGCAGGTGGAGAGGCTATTTTTCTGTTTGTCTGGCAAAGTTAGAGCCCATACAGGTGAGAATGATGCATTTATATTATTTGTTTAATGAAAGACAAAGAAAAACTGAGAAATTTTTGTAAATTAAGGAAAACCAAAGACACATGACAATGATATGTCGTGAGGGGTCCTGAATTGGAACATGGATTGGGGGGAGGGGTAGGTGGTGGTGGGTGGGTAGAGAGAATTAGTCATAAAGGACCTTGTTGTGACAATTGACAAAATTTGAAAATGGATGTGGGTTTTAGTATTGGACCATGTTAAATTTCCTAACTTTGATAATTGTACTGTGACTGTGTCAGAAAATATCTTCATTCTTAAGAAATACACCCCAAAATGTTGAGGGGTAAAGGGGCATGGTGCCTGCAACTTAATCTCAAGCAGTTTAGAAAAAAGCAATAGAAAATGACAAAGCAGATGGAGTAAAATGTCAGTAACTGGTTAATCTGGGGAAAGAGTATAAGGAGTCCTTCTCCACATTATTTCTTGCAACTTTTCTCTAAGTTTGAAATGATATCAAAATAAAAAGTTACAAAGAAATAATAAATTTTCCCTCCCTCAAATAGCTCCTTTTTGCGAAATTAAATCCAATTTTCTCTCGGAACATGCTTCTTCCCAATGGGACAGGACTGAGGATTGGAAAGCTCTGCAAATATACTAAATTAAAACTTAACTAATATGCTAAACTTAAGCTGATGACCACCATTTGTAGATTTTCAGCCATTCTCTCTCATTGATTATGCAGCCTTCAGAGGCTCAGCTTGGAAGGGGAGTTGCTCAGCGAGACAGGAAGTGAATTATGATACTCCTGACTAAGCTGATGTCGAAGTTCACTGTTATCTAAAAACACCCCCCACTAATCTTGCCAAGCTCATTGCAGTAAAAATTTGCAAATTGAGAGAAATTAAGTGAGTTAATATGACAGAATAACCAGATTTTAAAATTTGTAATCAATTTTCTTTTAAAGTCACCATCAATTCAAAATGTTTTTATTTATAATGGTTTTTAAAATAGGCCTTTTGTTTGTGACAGCATTGTCTGTTGAGAGACTTATTTAAGCAGCTGTTCCCCCAAGTACTCCTTCTACCTTGTTCCTAGCGAGAGGGAAAAGGATGTCAGAGTTTAGCGGCTCTTCTGACTTTACCAAATGACTGTTATCATGGGTGGGGAAGAAGTGTTCCTAGAGGGACACTGCATATCTTTTCACCTGGAATTTCACCCCGTCTCTGTTCCACCAAACTGCGAGGCTTCGATGAGACACATAGACATAACAACACCCACCTTCTTTCCCACTCTACAGCATTCTTCAGGGTGGGAAATCTGCCAGTTTTATCTTATTTTTTTTTCTATCTAACTTGCATTTATCTGTCTGAACTATATTTTTGAGATACATCATGTTGATATATATGCTTATAGTTTGCTCCTTTTAACTGTTGGGAAATATCACAGCATATTCATATTTTATGACTATGAAATCCATTACCCCTTCGTGAATATCTAGGTTATTTCTATTTCTTTGCTTTTATGAACAACAGCAAACTGGACAGACACGTGCATTTCTCCTGAGTACATACACAAGCATTTTGCCTGGATTTATAACTAGAGGTAGTATTTCTGGATTGTAAATCAGACTCATATGTAATTTTACTTAGTGCAAAACTTCCCCCAAAATGACTGTACCAATTAAATTGTTAGCAATGATTACAGACTCCACTTTCCTATGTCCTTCTCAATATTAGATATTATCCAATTTTAAAATTTTTGTCAATATGATAAGTAAAAAGAAGTCTCTCATTTTAATATGCACTTCTGTGCTAAGTGGTGATATAACTAACATGTATTTCTTCATACATTTACTTGCAACTCGAGTTCTTCTGTGAATTGCCTGTCATCCTTCTCCCATTCTTACGCTGGGTTGTCTTTTTCTCATTATCCTGTAGGGAGTTTTTATATACTGTGGATAATAATGATCTCTTATGTGTACGGCAAATACTGTCTCTGGGCTTTAGCCCGTCTTTAACTATAATTATGATATTGTTGAATAGAAAAACAAAAGTTTTATATTTTGATATAGTTGAATTCATACATATATTTTTGTGGTTTTGTTTCCATTTTTATACTCCAAAATTATAAAGATCATTTTATACAATCTTGATTAACAAGCAACATAAAAGTGTTACTCACATACATTCTCTCATTTAAGCTGCACAGTAATGTTCCAAATTAACCAGCATCATGTATCACCTACTATGTTACAGACAAGGAAACCTGAAGCTCAGAGGATCAGTAACCTGTTTTAGGTGGAATTGGGATTCATACCTTGTTATGAATGATGCTAAAGCTAATGATAGTAATAGTGTACCACACTTATTGTGAGCTTTCTCTCGGATTTACAAAGATATATAATCATAAGATTATTTCTTTTTTTGTTTTATTCATTTTTGTTGCATTCATTTTGTTATCAATGTTATACTTGTCTCAATAAATACATCTGCAACCTGCCTTTCGTTTTCTTTTCTTTCTAACAATCTGAATAAGGTTGTGTTAACTGCTTGTCTTAGTTCAGGCTGCTATGACAGAATACAATAATGTGGCTGGCTTATAAATAACAGAAATTTATGTCTTATAGTCTGGAGGCTGGAAAGTCCAAGATCAAGGCACCAGCAGAGTCAGTGTCTGGAGAGAGCCTGCTTCCTGGTTCATAGAGGGACCTCTTCTCCCTGTGTCTTCACATGGCAGAAGGGGTGAGGAAGCTCTGTGGGGTCTCTTTTATAAGAGCATTAGTCCCACTCATGACAGCTCTGCCATCAGGACCTAATCACCTCCCAAAGGCCCCACCTCCAAAAACCAACACATTGGGGAGTAGGTTTCAACCGATGAATTTTGGGGGTTCAGACATTCACTATATAGTATTACTCCTTGGAATTTTGGTAAAACCTTGTCAAACCATCTGGGCCTGGTGCCATTTTTTGGCAGTGTGGTATTGGACTCCTGTTTTGATATTTTAAATAGTTATTGTTATATTATAAATGCTTAGGCTTTCCATTTTGTATCTGGTCAAATTTGGGCAATTTATAGTCAACACTCTCATTTTTACTCATGTAAAAACTTATGTCAAAAGAGGGAAGCACTTTTCTTAAGGTTACACAGAAAGAGAACAGACAAGGTAGCTTTAGGACCAGTCTCCTAAGTTTAGGTGAGGAAACCACAGGTCCCTAGAAGGGAGATACCAATAATCTGTCCACTATCATGGATTCCTCACTATAATCTAATAAGATAACGAGTGCAGAGTGATTTGCACTCTGGAAACTGGAAAAACGTGGATGTTTTTATTCCATTTTTTGACTTCTATTGGAGCTTCTATGGCACTGATGCCTTTCTAAAATGCCTGAACCACATGGCTTATTTGTATCTACCAACAATATTATGGTTCTCTAGCAGGGTGTGCTGACCGCATGGCTTATGTTTATACATTTGTGATATCTATTTCCTTAAATAGCAAGGACAAAGGCTAAATAATTAGTTCATGGTAGAAGATATGGATATTAAAATCAAGGTCTTTGGAGTAAGACTTACTAGGATTGAGTCTCACCTCCACCACTTCAAGCTGGGCAATCTTGAACATGTTTCTTAGCCTCTCTATGACTTAGTTTCTTTCTATGTATATGAGAAAAATAATAGTACCTATCACATGGATTGACTGTGATAACTGAAAGAGAAAATGTATTTGAAGTATACGGCAGAGTACTTGGCAGAGAAAGCACTCAATAAATGTAATCTACCATTACTATTATCGGCCTTAGCATCACACAGACCAAGGTGTGAATCCCAGTTTCACATGAAACAAGTTGCTGATCATCTGAGCTTCAGGTTTCTTTGTCTGGAACGTGGTGGGTGATATATAACTCTGTTTAACTCGTAACATTGTGCAGACTAAGTATGTGAATAATCCTCTTATGTTGCTTGACAATCAAGATGGAGAGCAGCCAAGTCTGTTGGCTGCTGACCTGCTTACAAGTCTTAAAAAGAAATGGAAAGTTGGAAGGAGGAGAGAAAATGGAGGATACTCAAGTTATTCCAGGTATACGTCATACATGAGCAGTGCTTATAGAGAGAAGTGGATGAGTGCCATCACAGAAAGGGTTGGGGTAGTAAGCATATGAAATGCAGTGTAAGAGGAAGGGGACCCAGGAAAGGCAGAACTTTGGATAAATGACAACTACTTACAAGTTCTGTGAAGAAAAATTCTTGGAGAGGCACCCACATGAGGCATACGGGCACAGCAGCTCCTATATGATCCCCTATCCCACCCCATCCTCCATCCCTACCTGCATGGGATACAGAGATGGCAAACTTACAATCACAATGACGAAATCGAGCCAGCACCAGGCACTGGAGAAATACTTCCCAAATCCAAAGGCCACCCATTTCAGACCCATCTCGAGGATAAAAATGTATGTGAAAACACTGTCAGTATAATTAAGTAATGCTTGAATATTGGGTTTGTTAGTAAGGTGAATATCTTCAAATACCTGAAATGATAAAGCATAGCCATAGGCCAGTTTGAATATTTGCACAGAACTCCTTGTTAACTTTACTTTTTATTTTTCTCCCTTATCTGAATAAACTAGTATCTCTCTTGATGATGAAGTTTTACTCAAAAAGCATTAAGGCTGAACTTTTCCAATGGAATCAATTGAGTAAGTAAAACTGGAAGAAGGAAAATCCTATTTCTAGACCTCTGTCACCACTATAGACTTCTAGGCTCTCATCACTGGCCCCTGGAATATAAAAACATCTCCCTAATGGCTCACCACATCATTTCCTGGTCTTCCTAATTCTTTCAACTCTTGCCAACAATATCTTGCCAACTTTTCCAGAACCACCTAGAGGCATACACATCTTTTTCATCCTTCTAGTTACCTTAGAGGCTCCGTTCAGTGGCTCTCCATTGCTTATAACATCCAGTCCAAACACCTTAGCCCACACTCCAGATCCCGCCAACCCTGAGTCACATCATCTTCCACCCAACAGCCTTATCCACTTACCCTAGTGTTCCCTACAGATGTGATCATTTTGTATGTGCACCGTGACATGCAAAAGCTTGGGAAGCTCTGGTCTAGAGCTCCCAGTACAAATTACTTTGAATATTAAACATTCATTCAGTGTGATTATGAAAATGAGACATCCTAGCATTCAGAGAGACTCTTTTTCATGCTACATCTAAACATTTCGCTCACCCAAAGTGTGTGTGTAATTCTTCAGGGTCTATATAACTACAGTATAAGCTGTCCTTTTGGCCCTTACAGAGTTGCTGAGGATGAAAAAATAGAGAGAAGGAGCCCCGGCACTAAACCTGCCAAGACATTTGGGTAAACACTGAAGGCAAGAAAGAAATCAGCCCCGCTGCCAGGGACTAAGGTAATCCATAGCTTCATGGCCGTGAGGAAGAAGAACGCAAACGAGTAAGACAGTCTCACTTCCAACTCCCAAGTGGGCATCTGACTGGAGAAGGCCCTCCTTCTCCTCATCTGTCCTGCTGGCTCCTCAGTAGCCTTTAGATCTCCATTTAGCTAATATTTTCTACAGGAAAGTGTCTTTCTTCCACCAAGACTGAGTTAGGTGCCCATCCTACATGGCCTCATGTCACCCACTGCTTCTCTGACAGTAGCGCTGAGGCCCTGGTCTGTAATTGCCTGGACTCCATCTATCTTCATTACTAGACTCCAAGCTCCTAGAAGTTAGGGTTCTTGTCTGTGTATTTTCCTCTTGTGGAGAGACAAATCTGAATATTTTTGGAAGCTTATTTTCTCTCATTTTGGAAACTTAGCAACAAGCTGGCTCAGTAGGTCTGAGTTTGCTCAATGGAAGAGCAGACTGATATCAGTAACTGAGCTTTGGAGTCTCCCACATTATAACGAGGCCATTTCCTAATCCAGGAAGCTCCCATTACTATATAGCTCCCCAGACCAGAGCTTCTCAAACTCTAACAAGCCCCAAATCACCTAGATTCTGTTCAGCAGGTCTGGGGTGGGCCCAAGATTCTGCATTTCTAACAAGTTTCCAGGTGACACCGAGGCTGCTGATCCATATACCACATACAGTGGCAGGGGACTAAATGTTTTTTGTCTCCATTTCTGTACAAATACGTATAGTGAAACAGGGCCTGGATCCCTCTTCTGGAGCCCTCTGTATTATGTGTTCAGCCTTGCTCTGCCCAGCCTACACTGGCCTCATCTGAAGGCAGATGAGAACCAGGAAGATTGTGTGCCCTCTGCTACTTCTCTGATTAGAAATTTTCTCGTATGGCGCCACGGGGCATGTGTCTGTAGCCTTTTGACAACACCATTGCTTTTCTACTGGCCAGCACAGGGGTTGGTAGACACCAATTACCACTGAGGAATAAATGAAAGAAACCTACCACTTGAATAAGAGTAGACAGCCGGTGAAAATATAATCACCAGAAGATGACAGGGAACCCTAGATCAAGGGTTAGCAATAAAAAGGAAGTTCCGTGGGATAGTTTTAGAGAAATTCCCTTTTTTGTTTGAGGAATAATTTACATTGCAGTAAGTAATAATGGAGATATCTGTTGATCATAGGCTCTGGTGGGCCCCAGTATGTGCTCATGTTCTTTCACCTAGAGATTATATGGGTGTAAAACACTAACCGGGAAGATAGTGGTGAAGGAGCAAGCTATTTCCTTGTCCCTTCCATTTACTACTGACTTATTGTGAGATGTTCTGTGACTCCAAATCAATAAAGGAGAACTCAGGAGTCCATTCACTTACATAACAAATAGTAAGAGAATTTAGTTCTCTATTATGGCCATTTTAGGGGGAGATACAAGAGAGAAGGGGAGGGAGGGAGAAAGAGAAACATGTAGGTGACAAAAGAGAAGATACTATCTCCCAAGGGGGGAGGGGGTGGGGTGAAGAGGAGGCAGGAAGGACCAAAAGGTGAGGAGGGAGAGCAGGAAGGAGTTTATGACCACGTGGCTACGGAGGCTGATGGATTCAGAGCTATTTCCAGACCTCACTGGACACCCACCCCTTAATTTAGAAGGATCTGTCATGCACATAAATCAGCATCTCTTTGTCCCTCCTCTCAAAGGATCACTAGTGGTGGAAAATATCAGGACAACTTATTTTATCCTAATCTGGTCTCTGTAGCCTTCTCCTGATGTTTTACCTTTTAGAAATCTATGGTCTGCAGGAAAAGAGAGGGGGGGAGCATTCTAGAGAAGGAAACACATAGGATAGAGAGAAAATGTCTAGAAATCCTCTAGAATGATGAACAGCCCTGGGGTCAAGGGCCAGACTCCAATAGCCTCTTCAAAGTGCTGGTTTTTCAAACATGTAGATACAGAGCTTAGATTGGTGGTTACCAGAGGGGAAAGGGGGCAGGGAGGAGGGCGAAAGGGCTGACTGCGCACATGTGTGTAGTGATGGATGAGAATTAGTCTTTGGGTGGTGAACATGATGTAATCTACACAGAAATCGAAATATAATGACATACACTTGAAATTTAAAAAAAAGAGGTAAAGATAAGACATAATTTCTATAAAAAAGTATATTCCCTTCTGGCCCTTTAGGACATTTTCAAAGGCTAGTTATCAAAAAAAGAGTCAATAGAATTAAACAAAAGTTTATACCATTAAGCTCCAGTGAGGAAAAGATTCAATTCAGAGGAGCACAAAAATATATGTATAGAGAATAAAATAAATTAAATCTACAACTTAATCTTCAAACAGGACACACTTAGTTAAATTTTCTAAGTATGTGATACGATAGGATTTAAAGTCATTTGGTTTAAATTCATAATTAAAGAAATAAAGATACCACATTTATTAAGTAAGTAAATAAAGTGCTGGTTTTTGCCATGCTTCCCCACAGGTAAATTCTTTGGCTTTGGGATTTCCCAGTTGGAGCATGACTCCAGAAGTTGTTGTGCTAAATCCTATCCTCAAGGGGATCCAGCAGCAGAGATCCCATTTCTGCCTGGTCTCCCCACATTCACAGCCCCATGAAGGCTCAAGTCAGAATGCAGCTCCCCCAGATGCCTTGATCCCCAATGTCCTCACAAGACTGTGATAATTTACCAGTGCCCCGCTGCTCAGCAGAATCACAAAGATAATAAAACTCTCAAACCAGCCGTGTTTCACTATTTGGTAGCAGGTTTTCCGCAGGTTCCACCAAGTGATCCAGGAAGACTTTCTCTTGACCATAGCACAGCATGGGAAGCAGCAACTTAGGACTGCAAGGAATGAGCAGCAGCACTCTCATTAGAGTCTGTAGGCCCAACTCTTCACCCCTCCCTTTATGCCCGCCCTGCCCATCCTGTGCCTTTGCAATTCCTCCCAATAAAGAGGTGGAGTCTTTTTCCAACCCTTTGAATCCGGGCTCAGCCATGTGACTTGATTTGGCCAATGGAGCAGAGTGAGAGTCACAACATGCCAGCTCTCAGCCTGGGCTTTGAGAGGCCTTTCATATTTCCACTTGCTTTCCTGCACCAGCTCCACAAGAAAACCATACTTGGGCCATCCCACTGGTTCCAGGAGGAGGAGGCTAGACATGTGGTGCAGAGCCAAGTTGCCCAGTTAAGCTCATGCTAGAGTAGCTAGTCATTACCACTCACACGAATAAAGCCAGCCAAGATCAACAGAGATAAGCAACCTAGATGAGCAGAATCATGCAGACACATGTTTATTATTGTATGCCACTGAGGTTTTATGTTTGTTTATCACGCAGCAATTATTTTGGCAAAAGTAAACAGTGTTCTAAGGATTGCAAGGAACGAGGTGAGGATGGACATAGGCTTTGTGAACCACCCAAACCACACGTGGAAGAATGTGATCAGTTGTTGAGGTGTTTACACATAGCTGAGCACTTGATCTCAACGCACGCAAGCCTGAAGCATAAACCACATCACCCTTTTCAACTGTCTCCTCCTCCCCTCCTCCAAATTCTGATTACAACATTCCACTCCTTTCCTCACCATCTTCCTAAGCCACAGTGAGGTCTCCTCAGTCTGCCCCTTGCCTTGCTCTATCTTTCAGAACATCAGTAGGTTAATTTCCCTAAAAGGATGCTTTTTTCCATCTTTCATTACACTCCTCCCTTCTTCTACCCACCTTGCTTCTCCATCTCCACTGTTGACATCCTGTGCACACCTTAAGGACCAGTCCAAATAAAGTCAGGAGAACAGTAATCTCTCCCTAGCCTGACTCTGACCCCGTGGGCAGCTTTGGGGTTGTCAAACAACCTGGAATGAGTTTGAAATGAATTCTTGGTGTTCTTTCTGAGACCAGTCTAGTCTCAAACTTACAGTGAAACTTTTAATTTTTAGATTCATTCATTTAAGTTATTTTTTTGTCTATCTATCTATGAACATTCGTTGAGTCCATAATCTTGGCCAGATTCTATTCTCACACTAGAGATACAATATTGATGAAGTCACTGTCTTTGTTTTTAAGAACTTCACGGGAGAGACAGACACAAATAAATTCCCACAATAAACATAGGGAATAATGAAGGCAATTAAAAAGGAACCATTACATTCACTCAAGGAATCAGGAAAGGCTGCATTTATTGATTGCTTATTATGTGCCAGATACTCTTCTAAATGATGTGCATTCACTCATTTAATACCCACAGCAACTCTTTGCAGTAGATACTATTATAATACCTATTTTATAAATGAGGCACAGAGAGATTAAGTAAATTGAACAAGTCACACAGCAAGTAAATAGAGAAGTCAGAATTTGAGCTCAGGCAGTCTGGCTCCAGATTTGAAGCTCCTAACTACAATGCTATCCTGCTTCCAGAGAAAAATCTTGAGGGATGAGTTGAGGGCCTGGCAGGAGCTCCAATCAACCCTCGAACTTATGGTCAAATTCTTTTGGTGTATGACCTCAAGTGCATGATGACAATGGGTATACTGGGGACTATACAAAGTGACAGACATATTTCTACTCTAGTTGTTGGGCTGTGTAAGCTGAGCCCACCAGAATCAAGAATTTCCTGAAATCCCCTTTGCCTGGACCTGCAAATGGCCCCAAGAATCTATGGGTGTTCCCTCTTCACTTTTTCCTCCAGTAGAAGCAGAAAGAAGGCATCTTCAAAACCACGGAATTTCAAAGGATAAGAGAATCCCATCCAAATATTCTATAAACTGGATGCAAGAACACTGCCACTTACCTTTGGGCAAACATCTCCCTGGGGTTTTTTTGGGAACCATTTCAGGTACCTGCCCAAAGGGATCCTGTGGATCAATGGTGCTACATTCTGAGAACACACTGGTAGCATCAGACTTCTGCACATCAGAACAAAGGAAAGGGGGATCATTTACCAAGACTCTCTCTCACCTTGGTCATACCTAATACCTAATTGTACGACTTTCAGAGGATAAAGCTAGCTAGGCAAAGCCTTCTAGGTATGAGAGGTATCTGGAAAGTGTCACTCTTGTTGGGCCCTTTTCTAAATGCTCTGACCAGACCTGACTTCAGGGAGAATTCTCTAACTGCTCTCCCCTGGCTGAAGAAAAGCAAGGTGGATGACAACACAGTACCTCAACATTTTCTCCCTAAAAGTCATACTTCTGATCATCTGCCTAAGCCCAAATAGGGAGGAAGCCAGGTGATGAGAAGAAGGCTACTTCACTGGGACTGTAATTTTCAGCTACCTTAACTCCTGGAGTAACAGGTCCAGACCAGTGCCAGATTTTGCCCTCCAGGAGACATTTTGGCAACATCTAGAAACATTTCTTATTTCACAACTGGGGGGTGCTATTGGCATCTAGTGAGTAGAGGCTATGGATGCTGCTAAACATCCTGCAGTACACAGAAGAGCCTACCACAACAAAATTATCCTGCCGCAAATCTCACAGGAGAGAGGTTGAGAAACCCTGGCCTAGGCCTTTTCTTAAGATTTGATTCCAGCAGTTTGCTCTGCACTAATCTTGATACTTTTCCATAGTGGCCGTCTCAGAGAAGGTGTATGGATGAGCCACATATTCCTTCTGGGGACACCCTGGGAAAATTACCTTTCGGGAATTTTGTTCTAACAGAGAAGCACCATCTTCAGAGAACACGTCAATTTCCACACTTTGAACTCCTGGGCTGCTGGACTTCTTGGTCTCCTGGTGGAGTTCAGAGGCCTGACACAAAGAAGCCCACAGTAGAATTAATATTGCTCCTGGACATCTCTCTTGAGATGAAACAAGTTTGAATTCTATTTGGTTTTCTGTTTGTCATGAAAATTGTAGCATTATTACTCTATTTACTTTTTAAAACTGCTCCAGGAAAAACTCAACATAAAATAATTCTGGGAAAACTACTATAGGAAAAAGATAATGAAACTTACTCAGAAGTCATATAATTAAAACAATATGGTTTTGGTCCAAAATTCACCAAATAATTCAGAGGTGAAACTTACTGTATCCTTTCAGCTCAATGGCTAAATAATAAATTATTTGATAAATGGTACCGATATAATTAGCTATCCCTGAAGAAATACTACAATGCCAGTATACAGTAAAAATAAAATCCATAATCATTTGATAATCCAATATAAAAGTAGAGGAGTAAAAATGTTAGAAGAATCATTTGGAAAATAAATTTTTTATCCTTTGGGGTACAGAAGGTGGCTTGGCAAAATAGAAAACCAAAAGGCATAAAGAAAAATATATCACTACATAAAAATGAAAAATAAATTTTGTCTGATGACTTGCAGGGATATCCAAGAAGGATGTTTGAAGTCATCCTAAAATCTGTGTGAGGGTTCCTGTGAATCTGACATTGTAAGGTCATAATTTAAGAACACTTCTCCCTTTTGAACACATGCAATGACATACACACACGCACGCACGCACAAGCATACACACAAAAAACAGCTAAACATATCTGTGGACCAGACACAGAACAGAAATATAAAGTAGTAACCATTTAAAGCACATAGCAAGTAATGGTGACTAAAGTGCCCATGTGAGGGAAGGAACCACAGCTATGTCCAAGGTTTGAAACTTTGGGCTGGGTTGAAGTTCTCTCACTTAAGAGAGAAAGCCAAAACAAGCTGTGGCCAATGCTTGGAATTACAATTATACAAAGCAGTGTACATAAGGAGGCAGGAGGAAGTACAGACTCAGAAACAGGACCTGAGCAAAGGTGCCCACTGGTTCAGTGACTGGATGTGCACTATGTCTCGTATCACTATTAGACAAGAATCTCAAGTTGGCAATATAAGACTTGGTTCTGAAATGGATGCCCTAGAAAGGTCTATTAAAGACATGACAGAACTTGGATTGCAAAGAGGTTGACAGATCCTTCCACTAAAGGTGAGCTTTCAGACTAACACTGCAAAATATATAAATAAACAAAGATAAAATAGTGGTCCCTGAAACTTAACTACTGGGAGGTGAATTTACATAAGGACAAAAGAGAAATTAACATAATAATCTGAAAGTGTTATTAAAATTAATAAGTTTAGGATTTAATAAAAAAGATATATGGAGTTTCACTTGATGACAGTGTAAGAAGCTCCATGGACAAGTTCCCCATGGACATGAAATAAGCATAAGCAGTGAAAAATATTTTTAAAAACTCATTTAAAGTCTCTGGAAATAGTCCTAAGGGCATACAGTAAATGAAGAAACATGTATTCAAGAAAATCCACAAAATTCAGTAATAAAAACAGGAGTCCATGGCACTTGAGGCATGATCAGCTCTATTGCTCCCCACTCCTCAACTCAGTTTCATGGAAGCCCCACTCTAGGCGGATGTGACCAAAAAGATGGGGCTCCCTCTACTCTCAGCTCCCAATCCAGGGATACGTATCTCACCAGGAGGTGTAGGTCACCAGCTTGTCTCATCCCCTTCAACTCTGAGTTGAAGAGGCTAAATTCCTGGTGAATGTGGCCAAGAATTTGTGTTCGCTCTTTCAATTCAGCCTCTATTGGTAGGACAGAGACTCTGCTTCAGGTTCAACAGCTTGAGAATACTGGGGCCCTGATCACCCTCACCCCAGGTAGTTTGTATGGCGGAGATTCCATGCATGAAGAGGGCAACTGAGAAAATGAGAGGCTACTGCTCCTCTGAGTATCTGGAGCAGTGGCTAAGATATTTGCCCAGGGTGGGAAGCAATCCATAAGAAACAAGAGCTCTGAAACCCTCCACAAAAGAACTGACTTTATTTGAAACACAAATTGGGGAAGTTCTAGCCTAAAGGTGCTCTTGAAAACAAAGGAGATTTTGATGGTAAGCAAATAAGAAGAGACCCATAGCTTTTCTTCATTAAAGGCAACAAATAAACCACAGGTTAGCAAGTTCACCACAGAGAACTACGGAAAGAGATAGCCAGGAAGAGTCTTCCCAGGGTTGGAACAAATCTCAAAGGCTAGCCTTAAAAATACTCCTTCCTGAATTTAATTAGATCAGACTATGGAGCAGTTAATGCCCTGTCGCATTGTCAAAAACAACAGAGTAATTAGTGGAGCCTAAAAACTGAGTGTGATAGCAAATGAGGAAGACAGATTAACAGAGAGATCATGGAAAGACATAATCAAAGGGAGCCCTGCTAAAACAACTGTCACTGTGGAGTGACTGTGTACAAACCCAAGACTGTGCCCTCTGAGGAGTGACATCCATGACGTGTGGGGGGTGGAGGGCAGGAAGAGCAGGGAATAGATTTCACTAAAATAGTCTACCCAAGTCACCAAACAAATAAGCCCCAGAGAGGAGAGAAGGGAATCAGTTCCAGAGCTGCTACAATAAATTAGTTAAAATGATCAATTTTTAACAAAAATTATGAAACATGCAAGAAACAGGAAAATGTGATCCATACACAGGAAAAAAGCAGGCAACAGAAACTGCCTGTGAGAGGGTCTAGATGTCAGAGTTAACAAAGAATGCAAAGCAGTCATTATAAATATTTCTAGAAAACAAAAAAATAATATTTAGAAAAGGATGCTATGATGACAATGTATAATCAAATAGAAATGTCAATTAAAAGAGAGAAATTATTTTAGAAAATGGAAATTCTGGAGTTGAAATGTACAATAACTGAAATGAAAAATTCACTAGAGGGAGCAGGAGTACATTTGAACTGGCAGGACGAAGAAACAGTGAACTTGAAGAGGGATCAATAGAGATTATGCAATCCAAAGAGCCCACAGAAAAAAGAAGAAAGAATACTTAAAAGAAACTCAGAGGTATGTGGGACACCCTTAAACACGTCAACCAGAAAGATAGGAGGGAGAAAGAGGAGCAGAAAAAAAATACTCAAAGAAATAAACTTCCCAAATAAGACTGAAAATATTAATCAACACATCTAAGAAGCTCACAGAATTCAAAGTAGGATGAACACAAAGAGATCCACACCTAGACACATCATAGCAAAATTGCTGAAAGCCAAAGATAAAATCTTGAAAGTAGCGAGAGGAAAGTGGCTCATCCATATACTAGGGGACTCCAATGAAATTAAGAGCTGATTTCTCATTAGAAACAATGGAGACTAGAAGGCAAAGTGCTGAAATTGAAAAACAAATGTGAACCAAGATTCTTTTAAATTATTTTTATTTTTATTTTCTTTTGCAGAGGAAGACTCACCCTGAGCTAACATCTGTGCCAATCTTCCTCCATTTTGTTTGTGGGTCACCGCCACAGCATGGCTGATGGGTGATGCAGGTCTGCTCCTGGGATCTGAACCTGCAAACCTGGGCCGCCGAACCACAGCGTGCTGAACTTAACCACTAGGCCACGGGGCCAGCCCTGACAAATGTGAACTAAGATTTCAATATCCAGCAAAACCATCTTCCAAAAAATGAAGACACGGGGCCAGCCCTGTGGCCAAGTGGTTAAGTTTGTGTGCTCTGCTTCAGTGGCCCAGGGTTTCAACCATTTGGATCCTGGGCATGGACATGGCACCACTCATCAAGCCATGCTGAGATGGCATCCCACATAGCACAACCAGAAGGACCTACGACTAGAACGTACAACTATGTACTGGGGGGCTTTGGGGAAAAGAAGAAGAAAAAAAAAGATTGGCAACAGATGTTAGTTCAGGTGCCAATCTTTAAAAAAAAAAAAAAAAGAAGGTGAAATAAAGACTTCCCAGATAAACAAAAATGGAGAATTCTTTGCCAGCTGACCCACCTTACAAAAAATACTAAAGGAGATCCTTCAGGCTGAAAGCAAATGACCTTAAATGGTAATAAAAGTCCACAGAAAACAGCAAAGAGCACAGGTAAAGGTAAGTATGCAATTATAAAAGATGATATAAATGCATATTTCTTTTCCTTTCTTCTCTTAACAGATTTCAAAAGAAATTGTGTAAAACAATATGTTTAAAATTAATGCATTGTTAGGCACATAACATATAGAAATAAAACGTATTTGATAACACCAGCACAAAAGAGTGAGTGGGAGAAAAGTTGTATTAGAGTAAGGAAATGACACCTGAAGTTTATTCAAATTCACAAAAACAAATGAAGGGAGCCACAAATGATAAACAAGAAAATTAATAAAATAAACTCTATAAATATATACTTGCTTTCTTTTCCTTTCTCAGCTTCTTTAGTAGACATATAATTCTACAAAGCAATAATGCTAAAAATATTATTGGGCTTTTAACATACAGACATGTAATACATACAATAAAAAATAGTACAAAATGGAGGAGAGGTAATAGAGCTTTATATGAGTAATGTTTCTGTATCTCACTGGAATTAAGTCAGTATAGACCAGACATCACTTCTAATAAGTTAGATGTATATGGTAGTTCCCAGAGCAACCAATAAGAAAATAACTCAAAAATACTGTGAAAAAATTGTGAAAGGAATTAAGATGTTACACTAGAAAATATTCAAATAATGCAAAATAAGGCAGTAAAGAGGAAAAGAGGAATAAAAACATGAGACATATCAAAAACAAAAAGCAAAATATTAGAAGTAAATAAACCAGATTGATAATAATATTAAATGTGAATGGGTTAAACAGTCTAACCAAAAGGCAGAAATTGTCAGACTGGATAAGAAAACAAGATCCAATTATGTATTGTCTACAGGAGACACATTTTAGATTTAGAGATACAAATAGTTTGAAAGCAAAAGGATGAGAAAAGATACCATGCAAGGAACAACCATAGGAAAGCTAGACTGACTATATTAACATCAGACAAAATAGACTTTAAAACAAAAAAATCTTCTAGAGATAAAGAGGGACATTTTGTAATGAGAAAAGTGTCAATACATCAGGAAGATATAACATTTATAAACATTTACGCACCTAAGAGAAGAGCCACAAAATATAGGCATACTTTGTTTTATTGTGCTTCATTTTATTGTGCTTCACAGATTTGTGTTTTTTAGAAGACCCTCCACTAGCAAAAAAATTATGACTTAATGAAGGCTCAGGTGATAGTTAGCATGTTTTAGCAATAAAGTATGTTTTAATTAAGGTATATTCATTGTTCTTTTAGACATAATGCTATTGCATACTTAATAGAATACAGTGTAGTGTAAACATAACTTCTATATGCACTGGGAAACCAAAAAGATACATGTGACTTGCTTTATTGTGATAATCGCTCTATTGCAGTGGTCTGGAACCGAGCCTGCACTATCTTGGAAGTATGCCTGTATAAGAAACAAAAACTGACTGAATGGAAGGGAGACAGAGACAATTTAACAATAATGGTTGGAGACTTCAATAACCCATTTTCAAAAGTGAATATAACAACTAATTAGAAGATCAACAAGGAAACAGAAGACTTGAACAGCACTATAAATCAATTATATCTAACAAACATCTATAGAACACTCAAGCCCAAACAGATACACATTCTTCTCAAGTACACATGAAACACTTCCCAGATAGACAACATGCTAGGCCATAAAACAGCTTCAATAAATTTAAAAGGATTGAAATTGTACAGAGGATGTTCTCTGATAACAATGAAGTAAAATTAGAAATTAATAACAAAAAGATATTTGAAGAATTCACAACCATGTGGAAATTAAACAAAACTTTCTTAAATAACCAACACGTCAAAGAAGGAATCACAAGAAAATAGAAGAGACTGTAAGATAAATGGAAACAAAAATATAATATGCCAAAAATTGTTGGATGCGGCTAAGGCAGTGCTTAAAGGAAAATTTGTAGCTATAAACATCTACAATAAAAAAAAGAGAAACATCTCAAATCAATAACTTAGCCTTGTACCTTAAAGCACTGGAAAAGGAAGAGAAAACAAAGCTCAAAGCAAGCAGAAGGGGGCCAGCCCCATGGCTGAGTGGTTAAGTTCGTGCGCTCTGCTTCGGCAGCCCAGGGTTTTGCAGGTTCGGATCCTGGGCGGGGACCTAGCACCGCTCATCAAGCCATGCTGAGGTGGCATCCCACATGTCACAACTAGAAGGACCCACAACTAAAAATATACACAACTATATACCGGGGGGCTTTGAAAGAAGAAGGAAAAATAAAATCTTAAAAAAAAAAAAAAAAAAAAAGCAAGCAGAAGAAAGGATATAATAAGTATTCAAGTAGAAATTAATAAAATAATAGATAAAATTGATGAAACCAAAATTGGTTATTTTAAAAGATCAGCAAAATTGACAAAACTTTAACAAGACTGATCCAGAGAAAATAAGAGAAGACCAAATTACTAAAATCAGGAATGAAAGAGGGGACGTTATTATCAACCTTACAGAAATCAAAAGGATTATAAGGAAATACTATGAATAACTGTACATCAACAAAAATGGATAAGTTCAATGAAATAGACATATTCCTAGAAATATAAAGCTACCAAAACAGATTCAAGAAGAAATAGAAAATCTGAATAGCCCTATAACAAGGAAAGAGACTGAATTTACACTTTTAAAACTTCCTGCAGAGACTTCCAGTTTCTGGTTTGACATGTAAGAAGCCTGGAGGCCTTCACCCCATCCTAACAAGTAAAAAGCTGAACAAACTGGAAAATCAACAGCTCTTCCTATATCCATAAGAGAAGTGAGGACCAGGACAAACCACGGCCCCCAAAATTGGAGAGAAAGCCAGGAAAATACAGAGAATCACAACTTACCAGAGCAGAAACCCATGGGCAAAAATCTCCGTGGGAACCAGTGCCAGGGTAGGGAAACCTGAAGTATAATTAACAAATTGCTGGAGGCTCAGTGTGGACAAGTCTAAGAGATAAAAGCTCTAGGGGACAAGGTTATCAGGGGACTCCTATACTTTCATGAGTTTTACCTCTTGGAGCTCTACCAGATTCTCACGGTGACTATCAGAGACAAATCCCCTTGCGCTTCTGGCAGGAGGAGCGGAAAGGAAATCACTTTAAAATATGCGAGAGCATTCTGTTCTTAACGACTGTCCTCAAGAGAAACTAGTCAATCAGAGCCTAACCTGGAGGGGTTTTATCAGGGCCTAACTGACCTGGGTGAAGGGAAATACCCAATTCCAGTCAGCTCTCCATTTCCATGCGGAGAGAGGGAAATACTCAACTCCAGCCCACTCTGGCCATTCTGTCCCACCTACGGGGATGAAGGTGGACTGCAAAGGACCGTGAAGTTCACAGTCCAGAGGCACAGGCTCACTAAAAGACTGAGACTTAATCACAGGAATACAGAATGCTCCCATTCCTCCCACACCTTACCAACACATTACCAAAGGCCTGTTTGTAGCAGTTCCATCTACCTAGCACATCATGTCTGACTATGAAGAAAAAATTATAAGGCATAAAAAAGGCAAAACCAAAATAAAACAGTTTGAGAGCAAGCACCAAATCCAGACTCAATATGGCAGAGATGTTGGAATTATCAGACCAGGAACTTAAAACAACTATGATTGAAAAGCTAAGGGCTGTAATGAATAAAGAAGACAGCATGTTTTCTTAAACACAAGCAATTTAAGCAGAGAGATGGAAATTCTAAGAAAGAATAAAAAAGAAATGCTAGAGATCAAAAGCATTGTAACAGAAATGAAGAATGCCATTGATGGGCTTATTGGTAGGCTGGACACAGCTGAAGAAAGAATCTCTGAGCTTGAGGCTATCTCAATAGAAACCACCAAAACTGAAAAGCAAAGAGAAAAAATATGGAAAAAAAACAGAACAGAATACCCAAGACCTGTGGGGCAACTACAAAGGTGCAACATACACATAATGGTAATACCAGAAGGAGAAAGACAGAAATGAATAGAACAAATATTTGAAACCTTAATGACTGAGAATTTTCCTTACAACGCTATATATCAATTATAATTTGTAATATGATTTGGTTGGACCTTGAGGACATTACGCTCAAGCGAAATAAGCCAGACAGAGAAAGACAAATACTGTATGGTATCACTTATATGTGGAACCTAAAAAAGCCAAATTTGCAGAAACAGAGAGTAGAACGGTGGTTACCGGGGGCTGAGGGCTGGGCGAAATGGGGAGATATTGGTCTAAAAGTACTACTGCCAATTAGGAGATGAATATTCATGGAATCTAATATACGGCATTTTAATTATAGTTGACAACGCCGTGTTATATACTTGCAAGTTGCTAAGAGAGTAAACCTTAAATGTTCTCACCACAAAAAAGAAATAGTAATTATGTGACATAATGGAGGTGTTAGCGAATGCCACTGTGGTAATTATATTGTAATATATAAGTATATCAACACATTGCATACCTTAAACTTACACAATGTTATATGTTAATTATATCTCAAGGATAGAGAACAAAAAGATATAGAAGAGGAGGAAGTCTACTCAACTCACTTGATGAGGCTCATACCAACCTGATACCAAAACCAAGCAGACACATTACAAGGGGAAAACCCAGGGATGTAAAATCTTTAACAAAATATTAGCAAATTGAATCCAAATGTATATAAAAGGATAATATACCATAACCAAGTAGGGATAATCCAAGGAATGTGTAGGTGATTTAACATTTAAAATAAATGAGGAAAAAAGCTGTGATTATCCCAATAAATATAGGAAATGCATTTCAGAAAATTCAATATATATTCATGATTTAAAAAAAAACCTCCTAGCAAACTAGGAGGAAAGAGAACTTCCTCAACTAAGATCTTACTTAATGGAGAAAGACTTTATGTTTCTATCTAAGATTAGGAGCAAGGCGAGGTATATACTCCCATGATTCCTATTCAACATTATACTGAAGGCCCTAACCAATGTAATAAAGTAAGAAAAAAACCCATACAGATTAAAAAAAAAAAAAGTAAAGCTGTCTTTATTTACAGATGAACTAATTATATGCATAGAAAATTCTAAGGAATCTACAAAAAGCTATTGGAATTAATAAGTCAGTTTACGAAGACTGCAGGATACAAAATCAATATACAAAAGTCAATTCCATTTCTATATACTAATAATGAACATTTGGAAATTGACATTTTAAAAATTACATTTACAATAGCATAAAAACATTAACTATTTATGGAGAAATTTAACGAAATATGTTATGACTCATACACTGAAAACTACAAAAGACTGCTAAGAAAAGTTAGGAAAATCTAAATAGGCAGAGAGGTATACATGTTCATGAATCAGAAGACTTAATGTTACTAACATCCAATTATCTATAAAATAATCTATATATTCCATGTAATCCCAAACAAAATCCCAGTAGTCTTTTCTATGAAAAGTTGACAAGCTGATTCTAAAATACATAAGGAAATGCAAAGGACCCACAATAGCCAAAATAAATTCAATAGAGAACAAAGTTATACAACTGGCTTTCAAAACTTATTATAAATCTACAGTAATCAAGAGAGTGTGGCATTGGTGTAAAATAGATATATATATCAATGAAACAGAATTAAGAGTTTAGAAAAAGATGTATATATAGCCAACTGACTTTTGACAAAGATACCAAGTTGATTCAACGGAATAAAAACAGACTTTTCAATAAACGGTACTAGAATCACTAGATATATATACAGGGGGAAAAAAGACAACTCATACCATATACAAAAATTAAACTGAAAGGGATCACGGACTTGAATTTAAGAGTTAACCCAGAAAATTCTCAAACAAAACGTATGAGAAAATCTTTGCAACTTTGGCTTATACAAAGATTTCTTAGAATGAAAACAAAACACATGAACCATAGGAGAAATATTGATAAATTATACTTTACCAAAAGTAAAAATTTCTGATCATTGAACGATACCATTAAGAAAATAAAAGGTGAACCACAGACAGAAAATATATGCAATATACATATCAGGCAAAGGATTTGTGTTCAGAATATTAATAAACTCTTAGAACTTAATAATAAGAAAACAAACAGCTCAATAAAAAGACAGTAGACACTTCACCAATGAAGATATATTATGCAATATCATTAGTAGTGAAATAAAAATTAAAACCACTACAAACCCATTAGAATGGTTAAAAATTAAAAAGGCAGACAACATCGAATATTGGCAAGGATGTGGAGCAAATGGAACTCCCATACATTGCTGGTGGGAAGATAATATGTTACAACCATTGTGGAAAATTCAGGAATATACAAACAGCAATGCTGCATCCAGAATGAAGTCCGTAGTTGTTTATTTAGGGCATCCATCACCCTGCCACTCCCTGGCAGCCCTCACCTCCCACCACTCCTTACCTATGAGCCCCACACTTGTCCCTGAAGAGACTGAGTTTGTTCCCACCACTGTCTCTTTTTCTATGCTCTTCACTTCACTTTCCACACACTCTCTTTCCTCACCTTTCAGCCGATCCACACTCTATATTTCTTTTAGGGCTCAATCAAAGGCTCTCGATTCCCCTGTTGCTCCAGCCCACTCTGATCCTGTTTCCCTCTGAACTCCTCTGACACCTCCCATCTGTGCCACGTGTGCAGGACCATGATGAGAACCAGCCCTGGGAAGTGCATGTGGGTGTTGAGGGGCAGCCACCACATTTTATACCCTTATTACCCCTGCACAGTGCTCAGAACAGGGCAGGCAACCAGTGCCCCATGACAACTCTAGCTTTGCATGACTGCTAAGTCTATCTGTGAACCTTCGTACCTGTTTTCCAGCCTCAGGTTGTGTGAAAGGTTGTGCATTATTTTCATCAGGACATTCAACATCATCATCTTCCTCTTCAGCAAGTGGGGCCAACCAAGTCCGATCATACTCAACACTCAAGGTCTTTGGTGCAGAAATTAGTATACCAAACTCTTCCCAGGTGTCTGGGCCCTTTTTCATCTCTGTGACCAGGGGGATGATGTCTTTGCTCTCTGCAGCAGAGCCTCCTGTCACCTCTTTTTGCTCTGGTAAGTTTTGCCTCCTGTACCACTTGTGATAAAAATGCTCAAGATTATGTAACACAAAATAAAAAGCCCGGCGGAACCGATCCAGGGCTAACTGGACTTCGGTTTTCCTGGTCTGTCCTTCCAAGCTTCCACCTCTCTCCTCACTGCTGAAGGAATTGAGCAGCAAGGCAATGAAGAGATTGAGTACCTGGGAAGGAGGCAGGGACACAAGGAGAATGGAACATTTAGCAAAGGAAAGGATACAGTAGGTTTCCAGAACAACTTTTCCCCAAGACTCAAAACAAAATCAAAAGAGAGTTCTATGTCCTTCTGTCTCCCAAGAAAGCTCATCTATAGAATAAATAAAAGGAGAGAAGATTGAGGAAGTAATAGAGACAGCAAGATAAGACAAAAGAAAAATTGAAATTAAAGAGTGCAAACAGCCAAATCACGTTTATCTACATATAAGCAGCATGTATTGTAGACTCTGGAAAGGAGACCCACATGGCAAAATCGAAAGTCTATATTCCTTGGGGATCAGCCTGAATCATGAGCTTGGATTTTTGTTGGAATTGCCCACAGGGATATGGGTCTTATGTCTAAGACTGCTGTGGAGTCCACTCCTGTTTGTGCAGGCTCTTTAGGTCCTGCTGCCCAAAATGCAGTGAAGTCTTGGGGCTGAGCTGGAGGGATCTGAACCAAATCTGCAACTGTTTTGTTGAAGCATATATGACTTTAAAGGCAAATCATCCCAACAGCTTCCTACTTTAGTTTTTTGCTTACACTTAAAAACCCTCCAATTTATCATCTTTACCTTCTTAAACTCCCTTGTTTGTGGCTCTCACCAGCTCAAAAATATACAACCTTTGAAGAGAGGGATTCTTTCCATGTGAATGGGTCTAGTCACCCTTCCTCAGCTTCACCATGAGAATGCCCAACTCTGGTTCTTTGCTCAGTCTCTCCTCTATTTGCTAAGTTCTCCTTGATTCTTAAGCGCCCTTCTCAAGCACTGCATCTTCCACAAATCCTTTCTTAATGCTCTCTTCCCACTCACTTTGGTGATATCCTGTTCTTCTGAACTTTTTTTATCACTTATTGTCTATCTACCTCACTTATCAGGTACTCAAGATAACTTTGTGTGTGGATAGTTAATTATATTTGCATGATGGCCCCAACTTGATTCTGAAGATCTTGTGCTCAGGTATCCTTGTGTGTCTGCTGTCTCTTCATGCCCTCACTGGTGTACATCTAATTAGCCTCTCCATAAATATCTACATTTCCAGCTGCAAGTAATAGACTCAAGGCAGCTTACACAAACGGAAAAGGTAATATAATAAGTTTGAAAATAGATCAGGGGCCAATTATGACACGAAGATAGGTTTGTTCTGTCTTTTCACTCTACCTTCCTCAGTGTGCTCTCTAGCTTAGGCTAGTTCTCGTCATGGTCACATCATCTCTGCAGTTCTGCCAGAAGTCACAGTCATAAAAAGGCCAGAAGAAGTATAAGGACCATTTTTTCTCTCATCCCTTCTTTTTTTAAATAGAACAAGAGGTCTTCTTCAGTGAACATCCCTTTACACCCTACTGACCAAATTAAGTCACAAACTTCTACCTCAGCCAATCACCAGCAAAGAGAATATGACTATCCTAGAATAATCGCCTGGAGTAGAACAGCTACTGGGGCATCAGTCAACATGAACACTATCTGACAAGGAGGTTTTGTTTCATGCTTATTACACTTTCCACAAACCAAATTCAAATGCAGATTTTTAAATATTATATAATAAATTTATAATATTATATTTAGAATAACAATTTTCACCAGTGAAGTGCTGCAAAAAAAGCTAATGCATCTGTGAAGTCTATGTATTTAAAAAAAATCTAAGACACTCACCACGAGTTTTCCTATCACCATGATCAACAGAAAGACAATAATGCACAGTGACGGATCAGCTACTTGCATGCATTCCCACATGTTTTCAATCCATTCCCCACAGAGGATGCGGAATACCACCAGAAAGGAGTGGTAGAAATCCCCCATGTGCCAGCGTCGTAAACATGGGACTGTAGGAATACAGGATTTCGTATTTCTTTTTTCATAACCGAATTTAGAGCCAAAAAGCTGCATGCCAACAACCGAGAAAATAAAGACCACAATGGCCAGGACCACAGTCAGGTTTCCAAGGGCTCCAACGGAGTGGCCAATTATCTTAATCAGTGTGTTCAAAGTTGGCCAGGATTTGGCTAACTTGAAGACCCTCAGCTGTAAAAACAGACAATAAACAAAAATGGAAGAAAAGCCAGTTAAGGACAAAGTCCATCTGCTCAGCTATAAAGCAAATGACATGTTCCCAAACCACAGCATTTATGACTTTCAAAAATCTTTTCAAAGCCAAATCAATCCTAAACATGGTCACCAACTCCCTGTCCCAAACTAATACTTATCTGTATCGACTTTTTGTGTTAAAAATGGAAATATTTTATTCTAACATTTTCTTAAATGATAAAGACTTTGGGATCATGATGGTGAAATCGAGTATATGTATTTATTATATAAAATGAATGTTTTGGAATCCTATTTAATATACTAGGGGTCGAAAATATGGCCTGAGGGCCAGATCCGGCTCATTGCCTCTTTTTGTATGGCCTGAGAGGTAAGACTATTTTTTACATTTTTTAAATGGTTGGAAAATAATCAAAAGAAGGATATTTCTTTGTACATGAAAACTGTATGAAGTCCACATTTCTGCATCTGTAAATAAAGTTTTATTGGAACACAGCCATACCCATTTGTTCTCGAATGTCTACAACTACTTTTGTGCTACAATAGCAAAGTTGAATGATTTTGACAGAAACCATATGGTCTGTAAGGCTGAAAATATTTACCATCTGGCCTTTTACAGAAAAATTTTGCTAATTCCAGCATTATATATTCCAGGTCACAAGTTTAAATCTAAGTTTTATAACAAAGATGAGAGTAATATGACGTTTTGTACCTAGGAGAGAAAAGGCAATCAGCTGCTCAAGACATGCACACTTTTTCCAAGGAGAAGATTTTTTCATGGAACCTTACAGACCTTGCAGGAGACAATAACCTTAGAGAAAATACAGCAACTAGCTTCATAGGTTATTTCTTATAGTAACTTTCAATATAAAGTGATGATTCACTCCAAAGTACAATCCTGTTAAGGACCAACTATTCATTGTTGGAGTGGAAATATTGCAGGTCAGTAGGACTTATGTCTCAGGAGAAGGACCACCACTGTCTACTCAGAGGGGAGTCAGAGGCATATCAGGGAGAGACTATGGTTCTGTTCTCATACACAGACAACAGACGCCACAGAATTCCTTGCCTCGGAGCATGGCTATAATAAGCCTAAACAATTGTAAAGCAAATACAATTTTGCTCACCCAAGGCCAATAAAACTTTAAGAGAGTAGCCTAATAATGCCTTACTTTGAGCAGTGTGATCTCCTAACATATCCCAAGTACACGCTTAGATAAGTGAATCAAAAGTCTTACTCTGCAGGCTTAGAAATCCTATCCATGTCAAAAAGAAAATAAAGTGAATCTTTGAAAGAGGACAAGAGGCCACCTTTTGTGGTTTCCCAATTCCCCTCTCAGATGTGGTTTCTCTATAGCTTTTTATCTATACCTCTCATGGGATCTGTCACAGTCTACTTTGCCTCATGGTCATTTCTGGCCCTGTCTTACATCATCCCTGGACTGCAAACTCCTTGAAGACAGTACTTTCCTCATCTTTGAGTCTTCCCTCATGTCACCTCATATCAGGCACTCTGCAGAGCTTGCCGGAATGCCTCCAATAGTTAGTGGATGGAGGGCAAAGACTACAGAATAGGAATGTGGCCCTGGCAGTAGTGAGGAGGGACCTTGTGAGATAGGACCTGCCAGCAGCAGCTGTCCCCCTCCTAGGCTCTGTAGTCTTCATTCCCTTGGTGAGCCCAGATGTGAGTGTGCCTGACTCAGAGCTCTGTGGGGGAAGAGATCATCAGAAAGGTCATACAAAGAAAGAAGCAGAGTCCAGACACTGAAAGACACAATTTTGCATCTGCTTGCCTAAAGAGTCGTTTTGGGGGTGGTGGGAAGCAGGGGTTCAGCTGAGAGAAGACCTTCTTGGACTCCCAGGAGTATTAAAGACTTAGGTTGGAGGAGGAGTGCAGTAGATTCTCGGGTCAAGGTAAGATAAGTTAAAGTTTAATCTAAAATAGCCATCGAACTCACTCAAGTGTCTTTTCAATACTGGCGGCTAAGTTATTCAGTAAAGTAAGAAAGTAAGTGCCTTACCACTCTTAAGGAACGGAAAAATGGCCATTTTTGTTTTCCTGCAACTATACTATTCATCACATCTGCAAAACTCAGAAGAGCGACGACACTGTCAAAAATGTTCCAGCCTCGGCGAAAGTAGTGGTAGGGATCGAGCGCGATGATTTTAAGGAACATTTCTGCCATAAAAACGCCAGTGAAAACCTACAGTGAGACAAAAAAGAATGAGAAAAGGAAGCTACCTCTCTTGGGAGATACACTTTGAAGAATGACGCAAAGGAATTACAGGTCACAAAGCAATAAAATGCATTCTCACGGTTGACACAGTATACCCCCAAGTCCGTGAGGAAGAACCATTTATGGCTGCAGCATGAACCTCACTCTGCCTTTGCTCCTTTCCACCCATCTCCGTGGTGCCCATTCCAATGTTACCAAGCTCACAGACATCAGGATGAAGAGTAAATATTATTTCCCATTCTGTTGAAAATAAGGCAAAATTGGGTTCTTGGTGGATAGCACAGTGATAGGAAGTGTCAAGCAATTTCTCCTGTGAATTATCTTTAAAATATCAATAAAAACTACAAAATGGGGGAAAGTACACAACAGCTCTGAAAACTAAAGATAAATGTCCTCTACAGACTGGAATCCAGGAGGAGTTCACCTAATCTCTCAATCTCAGCACCTTGACCAGAAAAAAATTAAAAAGAGGCCCAGAGCAGAGAATAGAAAAACACTACCAGGGACAGAAAAATGTCTGTGAACAATTCAAGATATAGGAGAAACTCTAGATTGGTCATGGTTGAAAGGAAGATTAGTGAGTTGGAATATAATCCCAAAAACTCATTCAGAATATAGGGCTCATCATTCCAGATCAAAATATTAGAATTAAGAGGGGTGGAAGTTACAAAAAATGCTAACTTATGTGTTTTCCATAGGCAAAAATAATTTTTTTGTCTTTGTCTTTGACAATTAGATACAGACTTTAGGAATTTTCAAAATGTTGAATAAGTAGTAGCCAAATTAAAAACTAAATCTATATTCTATATCTTTGCAGAAGGTAAAGCAAAGCATTTCCTCATAGCAAATAGCACATTCTCTATGACACACACACAACTATACAGAAATGAGCAAAACAATACTACAAAAATAAAAAGGTAATATAAAAAGGGTTAAAGACTTTAAAAATGTTGTCAGTTATAAAACTCTCCTTTACAGTTCTGAAAAAAAAATCCAAAAATGCTTAAATCTCCTTATTAAAAGAAACACATGATCTGTTTTTATAAATAATTCAATGACTTACTATTTACTTTTTTTAAATCCCTAAAATAAAAAACACAAGTTAAAATAAAACGGTTGGCAAAGATAAATCCAGGAGAGGCAAATAAAAAGAAATTGAGGGTGGCAAAGAAGTTTTCAAGCTTTTATCTATCTTTTCCCTTTAAACATTGCTGCCTACCCCACTCAATGCCACAACCAGGGCCTAAAGGCATGCCTGTTCTACAGGTATTGCCTGTTCTAGTTAGTTGTGTGGGACTGACCCCGGCCTCCTTGGATCTACTCCTCCTCCTCCTATCTCCTTCAGGCTTTAGGTGTCTAGCCCTACAGCCTCCCTAGATGCCTTGGGACCATTCACTTTGCAGTCTAATTCAATTGCTACTTATGGCTTCTTGGGAGTTCCATGTACTCCCCTGATTTGAGCAATCCCGAAGCCTGAGAGTCCATTTCCAACTCCAGACCCACAGAACTCCACAGTCCAGCTTAATCCTGGTCCACCCATCAGAGGAGGGAGGTTTGGATGTGTTCTTTGGAACTCAAGGCTCCAAGGCCTCCCTCCACCACCACCATGGGGGCACAATAGATGGGATGGCTGCCACCTTTGTATTCTGCATCTGGGGAATGGGGAACATGGAATGAAAGCACAGGCTATGAGGCCAGCTTTGCATGTTTCTCGTCAATTTTCAGGAGCCAGGGTGCATGTCCTCAGACACCGACAATGTCCCTGTGCTTCCTTCTGCCTCTGGAGAAAGTTAAGAAGAATGTCACTTAATTCATCAGCTTCCGACGCCTTCACCTCAACACCCAGGATGCCTAGTCAGTGGGAAATCTGAGAGGGGGCTGTTGGCCATTTCTCACAGTTTGATCAGCAGAGGAATGGATGGACAGACCGCTTTTGCCATTGGGAAGCTTTGTTCAGGGAATGACTCTGGGTTCTTTGGGTATTCTCTGAAACTTATCCAATAACTCTACCCACCAGGAGGTGCTGAAAGATGGATCTGCTGACTGTTGAGGCAGAGACCATGGCCCTGAGGGCACAACATTCTGCCTCCAAGTGAAACAACACCATCAGCCCATTTCTGGAATACCTCAGCAGGAGGCAGTTGAATACACTGGTCAGGAGTCCAGAAGACCCCAGGCTGTTAGAAGGTACTGCGTGTGTTAGGTTTATCATGCAGCATGGAATCAAATCCATCTCATGCACACAAATGAGGCACTTCTTCCCGAAAGCAGTAGGCAGAAAGGAACTTAAATGCAGATTGTCTTTAGGAGAACCACCCTGGTTTTGTACTGCAGTGCCACTGTACCCTTTCTCCTCCTGGGAGGGATGTGCGACTGAGGGTGACAGGTGTGTATCTCCAGTTCTACAGCATCCTAAAGTTGATGCATAGAAGCAGCTCTGTGGACCAACTCCTGATTCAATAGGTACAGTGGGTACTCATCAATGTAAAAAAAAAGAACTGAAAAATACATCCATCCATCTCTATATGTGTATAAACTACCTGGAAATACTCTGCAATGCTAAAAATGATCATCCTTGCTAGTAGGACCATAGGAAATGAGTTTCTTCTTTGTATTTCCCTTCTTTGTATTTTTCCTTATGCAAAAAGTTTTTTTTAAGGCATGCATTGCTTTTTAAATTGGAAAAATAAAATAAACTTTAAGAGGAAAGAGTTAGGCATTCTGGTAAGATTTTTAGCCCATTAACTCATTAGCTAATTCTAGTAACACATTCAGTGGATAATTATTCGTTATTTCTGCTATTTGGGATATTTTCCCTTGGGGAAAAAAATGCCTTCTACAGGAACTATGAATTAAAGTGAACAGTTCCTGAAAAGTCTGCTCCCCATCTTAGTTTTCCCAATTTAACTGAGACTAGATCCATGCAGTGAGAGACACATCGAAGCAGCTCAAGTCTGGAACCAACCCCACCCCTACCCCACAGGCTCCACATACCCCCTCCCAGGAAAGTGTACCTCCCACAGCTGCCAGGCCCTGACTCACCTTTCCAGGGGGAATAGTACTTAGTAATGGCATTTGTGACAAATGATGTCATCAATATCACCAGGGACCATGGGCCTCTGGCTATGGTTAACGTTTTCTTAATTATTCCAAATAGTTGACCTTTTGAGACGTCTACTTGCTCTGGCTTACCACTGGATAACTAAAAAGACACTGTAACATACTGGAGGGGCCAATGTAGGTCCCACGGAAAATTACTGAACTGGGTAAAAACAAAATCCTGACAGTCATCTTTTCCCTCTAGTCCCCCTAAGGGGAACAAAGGCCTGGGTTGCATTAGGCCACATTCACAAAATGTTTAGACTTTGAAAGAGTTATGATTCAAAGTTTGAAATACGCTTATATTTTAAAAAGCCTAAAGTTACCAAATTCCCTGTATTCAACATCGTCTCAAAAGTCGGGTCCATGTTGTAATGCTCCATGGCCAAGAAGACAGTGTTGATTATGATGCAGATGGTGACGGCCAGCTCAGTAAAGGGGTCAGTCATCATGGTTTTCAGGGCCTTCTTAATACGAAGCCACTGGGGGCTGCAGTCCCACACGAGGTATTTGGATGCCAGGTTTTCCCCACATGGGAGGCAAGGTTCCTGGGATTTTTCTAGTTCTGGAGAAGAATGAAAGAGCAGTTGAGGTGTTAGCTCTGAACCAGTCTGGCTGCTCTTTGAGTGAGTGCATTCCTTCCTCCATCTTCCCTAGGGTCGCTGTGAGGCAATGTAATCAGTCAAGAAGGGCATTGACTGGTGTAGCCAGATAGGTTTCCCACATATAGCTTCCATGTGGTATAGTCAAGTACATCATGTCTTTACACTTATATTGAGCATCTGGGAGCTGGGCTGCACTGTTAGACATACAGATGAGGAAGTCAATGCTGACTGGCTGTGAACCCATGAGGGAGAGACACACAAGCCCAAGTCATGTTCACTCAAGGCAGACCATGGTGACAGCTGTAACAGAGGCACAAGGAGCTACCAGGGCTCAGGGGAAGGAGAGATATTCAGGCAAGGCCATCTATATGCACTGAAACAAAACACACTCAGTTTTTTGAGTTCAGGTCATAAAGCAGCTGCATCCTTGATTTTTCTGATACCATTTCAGAGGACTCATGTAGGCCAAACAAGGTGATGCAATGGGCTCAAAAGTGCTAAGGGACCCATTTGACCCCATCCTTGCAGGGACTTGAGTCCTGCCCTTCAACACCAACCCCTTAGTTGAGTTGCTGTTACCTGCTATTAATCAAGTCAATCAGATGGCTCCAGACTATCTACAAAGGTCTTCTATTGTCCACGCCAGATTCCAAACTCTGACTTCAATGAAAACTGCCACCTACTGGAAACGTCTATGTCTTCTCTTCTTTGGCTATCATTGTCACTGAGACCTCCTGTGACTACCTGGCCTGATCGGGAGGTTCCATTTGTGCTCTTGGTCCCAAATCCTATCCCAGGTCTAGCTGGTTCCCACACTACCCAAGTGCTGGCTCAGGGTGGACCCACAGGGAAGGCCCACTTTTTCCAAACCACTTTTCTTACATGCTCCAAAGATGTGTAGGAAGTCACTCTTTGTAGAAAGTACAGTTAGTTGCAGAGGGCTTCTAGGGGCTGGTGACAGGGAGAATGGAAGGATATCATTGAAGTTAGGCTCTCCCTTGGGCTGGGAGGCAGAACTTACCCTGCACAGTGATGGTGAGGATACTGACAGCACTCAGCGCCCTCTGCCTTTGGATGGGGTCTCCACGCTCATCACCATGGTCCAGTGACAGATTCTGGGACAGTCGTTTGGTTTGTTCTAGGAGGTGTGGCTGTGAGAGAAGGCACAACGGACTTTCTAAGAGAAGAGGCTTTCTCTCCTCAAAACGTTACAAACGTCTTTGTTTCAATGCCACATGCAGCAAAGATGCTTAATATTTTATATAGGCTGATTCACTTCAATGTCATGGCATGCCAAATGTTCAGCTTTCTAATTCATATTTAATAAATAAGAGAAATATGGTTTGAACATTCATATTTCTTATGTATGTACATTTGTAGAGTCTTACCTACAGAAATTTTTTTTCTCAAAATTTTCTTTCTCAGATTTGTTCATTGTCAACAAAGAGCAAAAAAATTTTACAAAAACTAACGAGCAACGGTTCAGGGTAAATAAATGGTTTAAGCAATAAAAAGTCTAATTTGGAAACAACGTTTGCCAGGGGTGGAAGTGGGGAAGAAGTTTAGAAAGGTGGATTGGGGCCAGAGAGCGAAGTGCCTTGAACGACTGCCTAAATAGGTTTTAAAACAGTCAGAAACTAAAAAGAACAGTCAAAATAAATATCACAAAATCTATACACTAAATCTCAAGCACTCTCTCAGGCTACGCCCGAGAGATTATTGACTCCCACCTCACCTACAAATCTAATGTCTCTGGAGACTAAAGGACATAAGCCCTCAGCTATCCAGAAAACTCAGGTCCAGATGGTTTATTTCCCCAAAGTTCTGATCAACCAGGGCCCCAGAGGAGACCAAATAGCTGATGAGCTATTTTAAAGACAGCCTTTCTTTTCTATAGCTATTTCTTGTTCTAGTTAAAGAGAAAAGACACTTTATGTTAAGTGTTTGTGTCTCTGTCTATTGTTTTGTGGAAAGGGGGGAAAACTTCCAAAATATTAAAAAATATTTGCAGTCTCTTCAATATGTGTGGTCCCTCTCCCCACCCCATTCTCGGGCATGCACATCCACCTTCTGCCCACTTCGTCTCCCTTGTTCTATTTCAGGAAAGTGGCTCTTGCCATTATTCCCCAGCATCTTCAACATTTTCCTCTCTTCTGACTTCTCTCTCCACAATTGAAACATGTTCGAACATTCCCCCACCTTAATGATAAGAATAGCCTTTTTTCCCCTAGTGCCCATCCTCCCATAACTTCATTTCTGCATATCCAACTCCCTAGTCAATATCCACGCTGGGAGATCCCATAGGCACCTCAAAATTGGCACATCCGGAACCGAACTTGCCATCTTCTCTATCCCCAGAACATGTTCCTTTCCTGTCTCAGTAAATTACCCTCCATCAAGTCAACTACCCAAGCCATAAACCAAGTATCATGCCCACCCTCTACAATTAGTCAATTGCCAAATTTTATCTTCTGTAGATCATGTAATCTGTTAATCTCTCTTGATCTTCATTTCCCTAATCCTAGTTCAAGCCACTGTCATTTCTTACATAGATTACTGCAACAACTTCTTCTTCTTCTTCTTTTTTTTTGCTGAGGAAGATTAGTCCTGAGCTAACATCTGTGCCAACCTTCCTCTTTTTTTTGCTTAAGGAAGACTCACCCTGAGCTAACATTTGTGCCAATCTTCCTCCACTTTATATGTGGGTAGCTGCCGCAGCATGGCTGATGAGTAGAATAGGTCCCCACCAAGGATCCGAATCCGTGAACCCCAGTGCCGCTGAAGTGGAGCATGCAAACTTAACCACTACAACACTGGGCTGGCCCCTGCAACAGATTCTTAATTGGTTGCCTCCAGTCTCGCTCTTCTCCAAACCCATCTCTTCAATGCATTCAGCATTTCAAAATGTAAATTTAGTCATATCACTCATTTGATTAAAACTTTTCAATGCTGCTTACCCCTTGCTCTCAGTATAAAGGTTGAACTCCTTGGCTTCAAGGCCTTTTGTGATGGTCCCATTCTTACCACTACAGCCTTTTACCACCCCCAACCCCCAATCTCATCTCACACACACACACACACACACACACGCTCGCAAGTTTCCTACTGGGTCATGTCCTCTTGCCCTCCTTTGCTTCCAGGCCTTTGCCTGTGCTGTGCTCTCTACCGGCAGTGCTACCGTCTTCCTTTTGCCTGGTTAATCCACCTTTTCAGCTTAGACACTGCTTCCTCCATGAACTCTGTTTTGATTCACTGCTCTTCTCATAGCCCACCAAGTCTGGGTTGATTGTCTGAAGTAGATGCTGTCTTGGCCCATCCATATATCCTCAGGCCTTACCTGAGGGCTTTCTCTGGCCCCACGAACCTCCTCTGCCCTGATGCACAGTAAGCCAGAAATACAGAAAAGTATAATCTCCTGACCTCAGTAGTCTTTAACCAATGATGGATCAAAGTTGGTGTATAAATACCCTAGTGCCCTCACTCCAGTGAGATTAAACTCCAACTACCTTCAATGGTAACTGGCTTGATAGTACATGTATCGCTTCTCCCTTCCCCTCTCAGTGCTTCCTGGAACCACTTCCCAAATAATCTACTCGCACTGTAGCGCTCAGGGTTTGCTTCAGAGGGAAGCCCCTAAGACACTGCTCCTCCTCTGTTCTCCCACAGCGATCATCATGTCAGTCATCACATTGAATAACGACTGCCTCTTTATTAGTGTGTCTTCATCATTAGCTGCCTGTCTTATACATCTCATCTACCCTCAGCACCTACCCCGGTGCCAAGCAGATAGTAAACACTATCAACACTTTAAATAGATGTTCGTAAATAAATGGGTAGTTGAATAGACACATGGACAGGAAAGTATGTGCAAATGGATGAGTGGATAAGTGGGTAAACGAATGAATGAATCCTTTCAATTAGACTGACAACTTGATCTGTACCCCTGAACAGTGCTATAGCATCATTAATCCCTAAGCCAGGACTTGCCTTTTTTTGGGAATCTTCATCAGAATCTGTTCCTGGAAACTTCTCTTTCCCAGAGTCTCTCAAAAAGAAGGATTTCCTTTTCTTATTACCAAATAGCTTTCTCTTCTTTGGGGAAAAAGATGATGCTTCAAGGGAATTAAGTGAACTTCTGTCAATTCCCATGGCAACCAGAGCCTTGGAGAGTGCACAAAAGCAATTAGTGAACAGATTAGACCTCCCCATAAAACATCGCAATTGACCTTGACCTAAGTGAGCATTCTCTTCTCTCTTCTGGTAGCACCATACCATTTAGATTGCCCATCATCTAACTGGAATATACCGGCTTTGTCATAATTTATCTGTGTAATATGTCCTGTTTGTCCATGGAGATTGCAGCCCTCAAAGGCAGGGTTGACTCATTCATATCTCTGTATCACTAACCCTAAACACAGTGCCCAGTATGTGCCAGGCACTTAATAAATGTTTGTGCCTGATGATGCATAGATTAAGCATTTACAATGGGCTTTCCTCTGACAGATCTCTGTGGCGGATAAGGAGTGTATAAAACATGGTCCCTGTCCTGAAAATCTTAGAATTGAACTGGAAAAATGTAAAGATACCAGGGAAACAATGAGAATGGCCTATGAATATGACAGGAATTTCAAGAAGGGAGAGATGATCATGGCTTTTATCTCTAGAACCACCATTATTGTCTTCCCAAATCCTCTCAAGTGAACACAAACATCTCCAGATTCCCACAACAAAGCCCAGGGCAGAGCCTGAATTTACATATACACAAGTTTTATCCTGTAGCCAGCAATTTGGGATCTGTCCTAGAAGGCTCGGGTTTCAGAAGGTCAAAGAACATCAAGACCAAGTGTTCCCTGTTCTCAAGAGTCCTGTGTCTGGACATCTCATTGAGAGACAGCAGCAGAGCCTGTCTTTCTGCAAGGGGCTTAAATTCTCAGAAGAGCACCAGTAGAGAGCACTACACCCCAGCCTCATACAGCACCCTTGAGCCTCAGGCCCCATGGCCTCTACGGTCCCCGCAAGCAGACCCCATGAGCCCCTACCTCCTTCTCTTTCTTTAACAGCTGCTGGGCTTCCTGGAACATTTTCTCCTTGGCCTCTGTCTCAGCAGCTACGTTCCTGTTCTGTTCCTCGTAAGCCATGGTGACAACAGCCAGAGTTAAGTTAATCAGGTAGAAAGAGCCCAGGAAGATCACCACCACAAAGAAGAAGACTGAGTAGAGCCCCGAGGTAACCAAAGTCTGCAAGGGACAGAGCACACGCTTGCATCTGAAGCCTTCTTCCACAGGGCGGTGACCATCACCTCAAGCAGAGATTGTATAGTAGCAATCGGCTTCCCCCAGCACTGGTGGGCTCAGCTGCCTGCAGCATCATCTACGGCCTCCCTAGGCACCCAGAGACTCCTGATGCCCTATATCTCAGAGAGGAAATGCCGTCCATACGTTCCCATGGAAGTCTCAGTGACTTTACTATGATTTTCTCAAGGGTGTTTGCATTTTAAAACTAAAAAGGCAAAAGAGATAGCAATGCTTCATGAAAACTGAAGCACTAGTGCTGGAACTTCAGGCAGCAGGGAACCTGGGGAGGGGTAATATTTCAAGGAAGTGGAGTTTTTGTCCACTATTCTTCCAAATATCATGTTTATAAAATTTTTTTTGATGTTTCTAACAGAACTTCTAAAGCAGAATTTAACAGTACAACTGTTAAGGCTGAGGAATAGATGACAAAGGTGGAAGATAGATGGTAGGTCATAAATAAATGATAGAGAGATAGATCAGCGACGGGGAGAGAGAGACAATAAATGGATAACCTGTTGGTAAAGCTTCTCCCACGAATCTTGGGTCATAAGCCGGAACATGGCAAGAAAAGACCAGCCAAAGTTGTCAAACTTCGTAAAATTATGGTCAGGATTGTCATCTGTGTGTCTGCATTCAAAGTCTTCAGAACAGGCACTAGATATTGGAAACAAGTGAACAGAGAAAGAATGAGATTCCCCACAGCCCAGCTCCCCATCTTCCCCCATGGCGTTGGTTCCTCTGAGGGCCACGGCTCACACCTGAAAGTCCTGGGTGAAGAGTACCTTTAGAGTGGCCATCCCCCTGTCTGACAACCCTCCCAGCCAAACCTTAACCTGGGCACCCATTCACTCTTTCCAAATAGATTGATTAGTAAATTCAGGTTAGCAGTTTTTCATTGAAAAATTAAGTGCAGTGACATAGTGAACAACCAATGGTAAAAAAGGGCTTACAATAAATAAGAAGTCTCCATCTCTCCCCCAATCCTAGTCCCACTTCCTAGAGGCAACAGTTTAACAGCTACTTTTGTACCTTTTCCATGAATATAGAAGCACATATATATCAACACATATCTTCTATAATACATAAATGGGAGCATCCTTTGAACACTCTCTTGCACCTTGCTTTCTTCATGGAACAGTGCAGCTTGGAGATCTTTTCCATATCAGCATACAGGAAGACATCTCACTTATTTTCATGTCTTACAGTCCTATGACTCACCTACTTGCTCTGCTAATGATGAATACTAAGGTTTCAGTTGTTGGTCTTTTGCTTTTACAAACATTTGGGGTTTAGTCTACAATGAGTATCTTACACATAGATCTTTGCCCACATCACCAAAGCACACATCACTAAGTGTATCTATAGGATTTACTCAGGATATGTACTTGCTTAATTTTTAATAAATATAGTATTTTTATCGAAATAATATATGTGTGGTTTAAAAATCACATGGCACCAAAAGGCCTGTAATGAAAACCATTCCATCTTTCTTCAACCATCATTTACACACCCCAAATTCAACAACTTTTGATTCTTGTACATCCGTATCTCTAAATATAATGCTTATACTGATATTTGATTTATCAATTTTAGTCCTTGTTGATTAACTTCCTGTTATGGTAGATGAGGGATAGCCCTCCAACATCCCTTCTCACTTCATCACTACTTATATCAGTCTTCATAGAAAAATATTGTGGCCTGTGTCGATGGCTCTTCTGGGTTGGATACATTTTTTCTTGGCTCCTATGTGTAGCTCTTTCCAAGTTTTACTCCCTCATTTTTCTGGAAAAAATCTCAAGTAGGCTTCTTAAGAAGACTGGGTGATCTTTGCGTACACGAGTATACCTTTATTCTACCTTTACAGTTGATAGATAGTTTGGTCAGAAATAGAATTTTGGGTTGAAAATAATTTTTCCTTAGAAATATTAAGGCACCACTCAGCTATTTATCCTGTGTGGCTATTGAGAATTCAGATGCTGTTTTGATTTTTTTGTTCTTTTGTGAGTCACCTTCTTTTTCTCTTTGGTTTTCTGATCTTTTCCCCAGGTTCTGAAACGCCATGACAATGGACTTGGCATGGTCCTTTTTCATTCATTGTATCGTGACTTTATGGGACATGGAGGGACTTGCATCCTTAATCCCAGGAAAATGCTCCATATTATTTCTTTGCTAATTTCCTCCCTTTTGCTTTTTCTGTGCTCTATTTCTGGAATTCCTACTTCGTCAAAAGTTGGAACTTCTGGATTAATGTTTATCCTCATATTTTCTGTCTCTGTCTTTTGTTGCTACCTTCTGGGCTATTTCCTCAACTTTATCTTTTAATTCTATTATTGATTTTATATAATCATGTTAGCAAAAAAAGATCTTTCTTGTTCTCTGACTGCTCCTCTTTCATAACAAGCTTTTTTTTTTTTTTACGAAGATTAGCCCAGAGCTAACATCCATACCATCTTCCTTTACTTTATATATGGGATGCCCGTCACAGTATGGCTTGATAAGCAGTGCTAGGTTGACGCCTGGGATCTAAAGCTGCAAACCCTGGGCCACCAAAGTGGAGCATGTGACCTTAACTGCTACAACACTGGGCCAGCCCCAAGCTATTTTTGTTTTTATGTATACAACATCTCTTTTAATTTTACCAAAGACCCCATTTAAAGCTTTAAAAGCCCTTTTTGGTTCCCCAACTTCTTGTGGTTTTGTTCACGGCTCTTACTGACCAAATGTTTGCATCCCCCAAAAATTCCTATGTTGAAATACTGGCCCCCAGTGTGATGGTATTATGAGGTGGGGCCTTAGGGAGGTAATTAGGTCATGAGGGTGAGCCCTTATGGAATGGGATTAGTGCCCTTATAAAAGAGACCCCAGGAGAGCCCTCTAGGCCTCTTTCCATCATGCAAAGATACAATGAGTAGACAGTAGTCTGCAACCCCAAAGAGGGCCCTCACTAGAACCCAACCATTCTGGTGCCCTGATCATGGACTTCCAGCTTCCAGAACTGTGAGAAATAAACTTCTGTTGTTTATAAGCCACCCAGTCCATGGTATTTTGTTATAGCAACCTGAAGTAACTAAGACAATCATCGCTTTTTCTGTTTCTTTATCCCGGCCTCCTTTACACCAAAGGCTTTTTCCAGTGCCCGGTAAGTCTGGGTTGTTCCGTCACATTTAATCAGACATCCTGACAAGCTGATGGGTTGTTTGCTTGGTCGGCAGAGTGGGATTTGGTGAGTAGCAGGCTTTGCTTTAGGGTGACTCAGAAGGAGGACATTCATTGTGCCCTCTTTCCCACCAGATCTCAATGAATTCTGCCAAGTTTCAGTACCCTTATCTTCCAGGAGCCTGCTGGGGCTGAATCTACTACCATACTTAATTTCCCTCATTTCCTTGTTTCTTCAATCTCCCTCTCCCTGGATATGCCTTCCATTAACGTATATAGGTGATTAAGTCTCTCCTCCAGTGTTCCCATCTCAGCAAAGGCACCACCAGTCACTCACACCAGAAATAAGAGAAACACCTATAACAGTTTTCTCTCCTCTGCACTTCCCACCGCTATCCTACACATGCACCTGTGTACACATATGCACACCAACACCCCTCTTCAATCCATAGGTCTTGTTCCTCTCTGTCTCATAAATGTCTTTAGAATTCATCCATCAATTTCTCTTCACCTCCACTGTACAGCTTCATGACTCTCCTCTGTACTAACATAGCTCCTAAGTGGCTATCTCATCTACTCTATCCATCCATTCTCCACACAGCAACCATGGTGATCTTTAAACATATCTAATCTACTCAGGTCTTGTTTCTTTTGTGATCAAGGTCAAAACCCTTGGCACTGATGGCCTACTAAGTCCTGCGTGGTTGGCTCCTGTCTCCTGCCCTTCTGCACAACAAGTTGCTGGGCTTCTTATCATCCCCAACGTGTCCGCATGCCCTGAGGCCTCCACCCTTGCTGTTCCTACTGTATGGAATTATTTGCTCTATGTCCTCACTTACCAGAACCTATTATTCACACTTCAGATCCAAGTTGTAGTCATGGGTTAGTTAGTCCTCAGGGAAGGAGGCAGTGAGCAAAGGTTGAAAACCAGGCCTGGGCCCTGAATGGATGAAAGCCTGCCTGGGAAAGTGACCTTGGTTTTGCCATCTCCTTGGAAACTGCCATGTTATGATCAATATGGAAGGTCATGGACTAGGAGTTGGTTTACTGTAAAATTCCTGAGCTTCGATATTACACCCCGACTGAGAGAGTCATGACTGTCACACAAGCTTAGAGAGACAAGGACACTACAAAGACCAGTTGGAAACCAAGGCTGCCGCTTCTGTGTGTCTAGGTCATCCACCCCACCTTGGACTTTGCCTATAGTAACCATACCTGCCTTGCAAGGATAAGGGGTCAACGAAGAACTGAATGTGACAGCTGCTGGGCCCCTCAGTAAACGAAAACACTGTGGGTGCAGTGTGTCCTGTCAAGGATCATTCTAGACAGCTCAGTAAAACTTGCATTAGATTAAAGCCTATTGTGCCTGTGAATTTGACCTAATCTGAATCTGTGACCATCACAGATGGCATTAGAAAAGACTTCTCTAATTTTATAGAGAGAGTTACAGCCTCCACCCTCTCTCACAGTAACTGCACATCTCTCTCATAATACTGATCATACTTCCAAGGATTTACTCTACGTCTCTCTTCCCTACAAGATGTCATTTCAAGGGGGCAGGGTTCCCTTGTTCATACTTGCATTCCTTGGGGCTAACACAGAGCTTGGCACACTGTAGGTCTTTGACACCTATTTGTTACTGAGGAATGAATGCAGTCTATTTTACTGTAGTGCCTAGCATATTATCTTAATTTGAAATACACTCAATAAATCTCTCACCACAGAGAGCACTGATATCCTGAAACTAGGAAGGGTATCTTCAAAGGGCCAAAGGGCTACCAGCTGTTGGGGCAAATGTGTATGAACACACATACAACTGTACACGTAATTAGAGGCAGTGGCAGTCAACAGATCAGCAACAGCAGAAGCATGCTCAGATGATCTTGCATCAGAGCAATGCCACTGAATATGAAACCAGGACTTCATAGGGCTCTCAATCATAATGTCCTTTCTTACCTTTGAAAGTCTTGAATATTCACTCCATGAAATCAAAATATCACTACATTTTCAGTAGGTTTCTTATAAGCTACAAATTCAGCATAACTTGGAGAATAAAGCTGCTCTAAACACTTGGAAATAATTTTTAATTTAATAATGCACATCTAAACTTGCTTAGATACATGAAACAATGAGTACTGTTTGAGAACTATCATTGCTGCTTCCACAAGTCACTAGACGAAGACTGTTTGCCACATCACTTCAAAAGGTCTAGAGATGTTCTGCTTGGAAGAAAAATGAAGAGTATAGGCCTCTTACCTGCTACCCTTCCAGGAGCCGCACATTCTGAATTCAGTGGGATTTTTCTTTTCAAAGCAAGAGTCTGAGAAGGGAAGAATCATAAATTCAGATTTTAAAAAAACACTGAAATGAAAAAGAATAGCAAATATGCCAGATTATGCTTGAAACAGATGGTTCAGAACTCTCTAAAATGATGGAAGTGGATGTCCAGAGAGGAACTGGAGCCTAAGCCATCAGGAAGGAGCAAGAGAAAAGGAGGGAAGGGAAGAAGGAAGGAGAAGTAGGAGGAGGAAGCAGTGCACCACCACCACTTTGCCCCTCAGGTCATAAAACCAAACCAGAAATCACCTCCTGAGGGAAGCTGGACACAGTCTCAGCCCATGAGAAGCTCATAAACCAAGAAAGACATGGAGAAAGTGTAGCCACATGAGATTCAGGACACATCAAATTGGTGTAGGGTTGACCTCAGTGTGGAGAGGGAGCGACATAGAAACAAGTGATGCTACTGGAGGAAATACTCGAAAAGGGGGCTGGGAAGTTTCTGGTTCCCTTTGGCCAAATTCGAGCATTCTGAAAACTTCTGCAAAACATGACAAAGAAGTGGGCAGAGATTTATGTGGGAAAGCATAGGTGCTGACATTGCTTTTGTGGATGTGGCTTCAGGCTTTTCCTTCTCCATGGAAACCCAAAGAATGAGTCAATTCTCTAAGAAAGGCATCTGTCTGCCTGAGAAGCCTGGATGCATGAAGTCATCCCTTGCTCATAGGAGACTTTGTAATGCAGATATGTAGACAGTGTGAGTGAGGATAAATAAAAGTTAACCATGCACAAGCTAAGGAGTGAAAGATGGGGTATTTACCGTCAAGGTTACTGGAATTCTTACAGGACTTCTTGACACATCTCTGGCTCAAATTTCCCATGAAGAGCTGCTGACCTACCAGGGCGAAAATGCTGAGGCAAAAGAGAGTCAGGATCATCACATTGACAAGCTTCCTCACAGAGCGCAGCAAGGCCCCAACAATGACCTTCAAACCTGAGAAGGAGAACAAGTGTGGGGAGATGCCCCTACTCATACACACACCAGACACAGGCAAGGGGCAGACATGGGAGGGAGCAGCCAAGGCCTTGTCTGATTGTAGGCTGGAATTGGAAACTGGCCTGACCTAGGATTCTGATGCCATGAGTTCTATTCCAACTCTATGCCTTAGAAGCTGTCTGTCATCGAGTGGTCCACCAGTCTAGGACTTGATCTCTTCGCCCTGCTCTACATCTGTCACAGGGTTGCTCTGAAGAGCAAATGAGAAGACTTCGAGCAGAAACATGCCACACAGGCATAAGGCATAACTTGATGACAGCTGTGCAGGCACCTCCACAGCTGGGGGTCACATGCAGCATTAAGGCCAAAGTGAGGCCACCCTAGAGAAGGAGTTAGAGTTGTATTTAAGTTTTACTAGTCACTAACTATTACAAGGTACTTGAGGTGCCATGAGACATAGCCAACTTGAGGGGCAGGGAGCTGGAAGAAGGAGAGGAGGAGCTTTGTCTGGATCCAAATATGAGGATGTCCTAGGAAAAAACTCAGGTTACTAGTTATAACAGGGGTCTTTATTTCATTCATTCAAGAAATACTTACTAAGGACCTACTGTGTCCATGGCACACTGTTAGGCAGACAAAGTTCTAAACTAAGAAGGACATAATCTTGCAGTATGCTGGTAAATATTTAACATCAGCTCTCTGAGTGGGGGTTGGAGGTGTATGGGGAAAGTCTTCGTTTGTAGCATTCATAGCTTTCCTTGTTTGCTGAATTCTATAGCAGAGATTCCTCTTCTCTCTCCACACACCCCTCTCCCTCAGCTGGTTTCAAGATACCAACATGACATCCCTGGATGCAGAGTTGGAAAGAGATGTGCACAGTCTGCTGGGGAGCCAGAACAAGTCAGCCCCATTACACCACTGAGTTTTTGGCTCTGCTCCCAACACAGCTGGAGAGATAAACAACCAGATTTGAGTTGTAATGTGTGAGATGACACTAAGTGAAAGTTTCAACTGACCAGTGTAGGCCATGAACAGTAGACTTGAGAACACAAGGCAGCATCCAATAGGAGGCTAAGCCTACACTGGATGACCTTCCCACAAAGTGTGAGGCCACAAGGGGAGGAGCCTTGAGGCCAAACTGGGACATTCACTATGTCCCCAGTTGCAGCCAAACAAGAAGTTACTACACCTCATCCAAGCTTGATTTTAATCTATAAAAAGAGGCTAGAGTCTTCTCTAAAGCAACACAATTTGGATGAAAGATGTTTGTGATTCCTGAATAAGTTTTACATGGTCCCATAGAAGATTGTACATCACATCTTTACTTCCAAAAAGGATCCAGGGATCTCATGTGTTCATGAGTCAAAATGTAGACTACGTTCACTTGCTTAGAGGGGAAGGAGACACTAAGGCTACTAAGTGACTGCCTGAATGTATATTTGACCGGTATGAAAATACCAGGGACACAGCTCATGCAGAAAGCCCCTAAATCCGCCAGGAAACCACGGTCAATCTTGCAAAAGAGAGAGAGAGGGAGGAGGAGGGACAAATTCTACCTAAGTGTCCTTCTGACTGCCAGTTTCTTTATCACTATGCAATTGCTTTTGTGGAGTTTCAAAAAAAAATAATCCACTGCCTCTGTTTGAAAATATCCAAATTGCCTGTAGTTTTGGTATTAGAGCTAAGCCATTGACAGAAAATACTAGAAGAGGAGGGAAAAAAAAGGGAGGAGAGAAAGGACTCCAGAGAGGGAATATTTTTTAACAAAGATTTTTTTTTTTTTTTGTAAAAGAAAGGAAAGAGGAAGAAGAGGAAAAAGGTCTGCCATAATAACCTCATTTTTGATAAACTGGAATTGACAGTCACAACACATCTTTGGCTTCATCCTGATTCAGAGCGCCTTCCTTACCTGGCTTCCAGGAGACTACCTTTGCTTTCCTTCCTACTTCACTCGTGGCTCCTGCTCATCTCCTTTGCTGGTTGCTCTTCTTCCCTCCCCTTTAAGGTTGCAGTGCCCCAGCACTTGGTCCTGGGTGCTTTTCTATTCTCTATCTTTGCTCACTCCGTTGGTAATCTCATCAGATTTCATAGCTCTAAATAGCATGCATAGGCTCATAATTTCCAAAATGATTATCTCCAGCCCAGACAGTTCCCTGAACTCCAGACTTGTATATTTAATTGCCTACTTGATACTTTCACCTGGATGTCTCAAAGCCATCTCAAACAGAACATGTCCAGGCTAAATCTTAATCTGACCCCCAAGATCCACTCCTTTCACAGCCTTCTCTATTTCAGGCAATGATGACTCCTTATTTCCAGTCACTCAGGCCAAAAACCTCTACTCATTCTTGACTTTTTTCTTTTGCTCATACCACACATACAATCAACCTATCAGGAAATGCTATACTTTTACCTTCAAATTTATACAGAATCTGATCACTGTCCAACAACTCCTCTACCACTACCTGATCTGAGGGCCCCACCATGTCTTGCGCAGATTATAGCAGTGGCCTTTTGCATCAGTTTGGGTTCTCTGAGAAGCAGATACTCTGTGATTAGATGTGCAAGAGATTTGGTGGGTGAAAAGCCTGTGAAGAATAAAGGGGAGGGAGTAGAGTTGGCAGAAAGAGCCTCAGACTCTGACACAGGGCTGACACCTGGGAAAGGAGAGTGGTAAGAAAGCAAGCTTGGACAGGAAGTGCCTCAGACTGTAGTGCTGCTATGAGAAAGTGTCAATGAGGTTGCTGGGGAGCCCCTGGACCAAAGTCCTCCATGAGAGGAGTCCCATGTCCTTCAGGACATGCAGGGAAAGTACAATCCTGGTATGAATGCAGTGGTGAACCAAGAGAGGTGGCAGTTGGGACCATTAGTCAACTGTGCTCCCTAGAGCAGGAGATCTGAGCAGCACATTTCCATGGTGACCACTAAGCCTCCTGTCTGCTTCTGCTCCTATCCTGCTTCTGCCTTTTATCCCTCACATTCTATTTCCCATACAACAGCCAGAGTAAGCCTTTTAAAACATAAATCAGATCATGTGACTACTCTGCTCAAAGTCCTCACATGGCTCCCATTACTCTCAGAGCAAAGCCCAAGTCCTCTCAGTGCTTAGATGGCCCCCCTTCACCTGGGTGGTCCCACCTCTATCACCTGGCCCCTCACTCTGTCTGCTCCAGCCCCATCCATATCTTTTCTAATCCTCAGTCTTCTGACTGGCGGTGTCCTATGCTCAGAACACTCTTTCCCATATATCTGCTTGTGAAACGCTCTCACCGCCTCCATATCTGCTCACATCTCACCTTCTCAGTGACACCTATTCTGACCACTCTATTTAAGATCACAACCTGCTTCCTCTAACCCCTGTGACTTCCAATAGCCCTCAAGTTGTCTACTTTTCCATTTTATTTTTCCATGGCACATGTCACTTTCTAACATGATATATAGTTTACTTATTTATGAGAGTTATTGCTTAGTGACTGTCTCCCTATTCCCCACCCAGAATGTAAACTCCACAAGGGCGAGGATCTTTGTCTGTTTGCTCACTGATACATCCAAACAGCTAGCACAGTGTCTGGACATATTAGGCTCTTAAGACATATTTGTTGAATGATCAAATAAATAAGTAAAACAGTTTGTTTGTTTTTGGTTTACAAGACATATTGAGAAATTTTAACTATAAAACAACATTCTCTCCCACTAAAAGCCAGTGTTAAAAGTTAGAGTGACTTACCCGAAACTACTGAAATTGCCTTCAATGCTCTGAACACTCTAAAGGTACGCAGGGATGACAGACTGATCCCACTGAACTTATTTGGCGAATATGACACAAACCTACAAGACAAAGCACAGAGAAAGCCCAGGCTTGCTCAGTGCTGTGGCTGCAGAGCATATCTCCACAAAGGCCACAGGTAAGCATGGCCTGGGGCCTGTGTCCACCAAGGTGAAGCCTGCAGCCTCACCTTCCCAGCCCCATCTTTATCTCAGGGTCTGGAAATACTACTTTCTACTGTTATAGACCATAGATTGCATACGAAGCTGTTCTCAGCTAATTTTTATACTTGGACATAGACGAGGATTCTTTGAAATAGTGCATTCAATTGTGGCTATATCCATGAATAAAAAAAAATCAACTCAAACATTTATTGGCTGGCTGTCAAGTTGCAGGCCCCAGTGCACTTCCTGAGGTCTCACCGCATAGTCAAGCCCGAAAGGAAGCTAGCAGGTCTGGCTCCAGAGCCTGCACTTTTCCCCACTGCACTACACCACCTTTCAATAACCAAGAGCACCCAATCATTGAACTTCAAATGTAAGACTCTAAAATTAATAGCAGCTACATCAAAGGGCTTTTGTGAATATTAAACAGAAAAATACATGCAAAGTGCTTGAAACAATGGCTGGCACAAATTAAGTAATGTTAGGTTTATTATTACTGTACTGGCAATGAGCCATTGTTCTTCTTGCTTTTTATTTTGCTGACTCCGTCTCACAGTTCAGATGCCAAATTGATGTCCTCTCTTTCAGGAAGAACTTCAGCTCTCTCAAAATGGACCATGGACTTAAACAAAACAGCCAAAACTATAAAACTTCTAGAAGAAAACATGAGAGAAACTCTTTGTGATCTTATAATAGTGAAAGAATTTTTAGATTCCTTGGTTCTTCCTACATGCTCTGACAGCCCAATACACGCGTAGCTCCTATCCTAGCACTCATCCTATACGAGATTGTAACGGTCATTAATTGTTTCTCTTCCCCTCTGAACTGTGAGCTTCAAGAGAGTGAAGACCATGTCTGATTTTTTTTCATTATCGCAAACCCTATATCTTGCATAGAGCCTGGCCCATAACAGGCCAGTGTTTGGTGAGTGAACGGCTGAAGGAACGAAAACAGGAGTATTGACCTAGAAATGGATTTATGCATGGAAGCCTCTGGCCAGTTGGCTACATGGTGCTGTTCAGGACCAACCAACACTGTACTCAAACCTCTAGGCATTACTGGGCCATACTCAGCCACTCACATGGATACATACAGAGCCCTGATGGGAGCCAAGGGGCTTCTTTCCTACCCCAAGTCTCTTCAATAAAATCTTTAATATTCTTACGCTGTTGCAATGACAATGGAGTCCAGCCAGTTCCATGGATCTCGAAGGAAAGAAAACTCATCCAGAACAAAACCTCTTGCCAATATTTTTATCAAAGCTTCAAAAATATAAATCCCAGTGAAGACATACCTACAAAGCAAATCATTCAGAACAAGAAGGAACATGATAAGTGATGTGAAAAGCAGAGAGCCCATCTGTCTTATCTGGCCTTAATGGGTTTTACTCTATTTCAATCTGACGATTAACATGCTGGTCTTCAGCAAACCAGAGTTCAGAAAGGCAAGCTCCTCAAGCAAGTTTCGGTATTTAGAATTTCTGAGAAACAAGCCCATGTATAAAGTTGTAAAGCTGATTTTCAATGCCTAGCTTCATGGCCATATTCTTGAGAGTAGTTTCGGCCAATATGTGGGGGTTGTAGTTTGTCACGGGTATTCTAGAGTTGTCACTCTGATGTACAGAAGGGGACAATGGCAAAGGAACAAAGAGAGTAAATGATGAGGCTAAAAACTGAATCTTTCCACATCCCATGTTCATGGATTAGAAGATTTAATATTGTTAAGATGTTCATACTACTCAAAGTGAGTAGTAAGCAATCCCAATCAATGTAAACCCTATCAAAATCTCAATGACATTTTTTGCACAAATAAAAACTCAATCCTGAAATTCACATGGAATTTCAAGGGACCCTGAGTAGCCAAAACAATCTTGAAAGAAAAGAACAAAGTTGGAGATCTCACACGTTCTTATATCAAAACTTATCACAAAGCTAAAGTAATCAAAATAATGTGGTACTGGCATAAACACAGACATAAAGACCACTGGAGTAGAATAGAGAGCCCAGAATAAGCCCTTGCATATAGGGTCAAATGAGTCTCAACAAGGGTGCCAAGACTATTCAATGAAAAAAGGACAGTCTTTTCTACACATGGTGTTGGGAGAGCTCAATATTCACATACCAAAGAATGAAGTTGGATGCTTACCTTACACTACGTACAAAAATTAACTCAAAATGGTTGAAAGAGCTACATGTAAGGGCAAAAACTATAAAACTCCTAGAAGAAAATATTTGCAAATCATATATCTGACGAGAGGTTAATATCTGGAAAATATAAAGGACTCCTATAACCCAACAACAAAAAAATCAAATAATCCAATTTAAAAATGGCCAAATAACTTGAACAGACATTTCTCCAAAGACGATACACAAATGACCAAAAAGCATACGAAAAGATGTTTAATATCACTAATCATGAGGGCAATGTAAATCAAAACCACGATGAGATATCATCTCATACTCATTAGGATGGCTACTTTTAAAAAAACGAAAAACAACTAGCGTTGGCGAGGATGTGGCGAAATTGGTACACTTGTACACTATTGGTAGGATTGTAAAATGGTGCAACCACCATGAAAAACAGCATGGAGGTTTCTCAAAAAATTAAAAGTAGAATTGCCATATAATCTAGCAATCCCACTTCTGGGTATGTATACAGAAGAATTGAAAGCAGAGTCTCAAAGAGTTATTTACACACACATGTTCATAGCAGCACTATTCACAACAACCAAGAGGTAGAAGCAACCCATATGTCCATTGACAGATAAATAGATCAATAAAATGTGGTATATACATACAATGGAATATTATTGGGCCTTAAAAAGGAAGGAAATCCTGTCACATACTATGACGTGGATGAACCTTGATGTCATTATGCTAAGAAAAATAGACCATTTACCAGGAAACAAACACTATGTGATTCCACTTATATGAGGCACCTAGAGTAGTCAAACAGGTAGAGACAGGAAGGAAAATGGCGGTTGCTAGGGACTGGAGGGGAGGGCAGAACAGGCAGTTATTGCTTAATGGATGAAGTTTCAGTTTTGCAAGATGAAAAGAGTTCTGGAGACGGATGGTAGTAATGGTTGCACAACTATTTGGTACTTAATATCAGTGAACTGTATACTTCTAAAAATGGTTAAGATGGTAAATTTTACCTAATGTCTATTTTACCACAATTTTTTAAAAAACGATTTCCATTTTCTTCCCTGAGTCCTTCATCATGTTCTGCCATCTAATTTATTTCCCCTCTTCCCCTTCCCCCTCCTCCAAAACCCCCCACAATATCCTACCTCTCTTGTAATAATCCCAAGCTGTCAAAAATGCTGCATCTGTGTGCACATGTGCACACACACACACACAACACACACTGGTTCCACTTTGGGGACAGAAACAATCCGTTGATTCAGAGTAAAAGAAGAGAACATTTACTGGTAGAATATCCACCCACTGTTAGCCCTCAAAGCTAATGAATCAAGGTTTTGGGAACCTGAAAACTCCCAAAGCAGCCAAGTCCAAGAGCAGAAGTGGTCATGAGGCTGCCACAGGCAAAAGCTCCTCTCTGCTTCAGCCTTTTTCTAAGCTGCTCATCTTTTAGGCGACAAATGAACATAGCAGATAAATTAATCTTTGCCCTGAAATACCATCTTTTAAACTCAGGTATAATTTATAAAGTTATAGGTATTTTGAAAAAAGGCTGTAATTGCAGACTTGTGGGATTTCACAAATCTTCATCTAGATCTCGAGCAAATGAGAGAGCAGCCCCTGACTGCCACTTGTGCTTGGCCATCTAGCCTCCCACCTCCCACCACCACCATTCTCTCTTTTCCAACAGAAGCCTGGCCAACGGGACAGGCAAAGCAAGATGACATCTGATATGGAGTAGCGCCATGCCCACCAGCAGGAAGCAGGGCTGGGGAGCTCCATGACGGGGAGACCCCAACCCACCAGGCAAATGAGGTCCTCCAGAGTGTGTCACTGTCAGCTCAGGCATAGTTAGGGTTTCCAGTCAGCGCCATGGGTGATGCCCAGCTAGGTTAACAGAACACCACTGCCTGTCCTAGAGGACTTCTGAATTCATTCTCTGAGAGCTATTAACTTGGAGTCAATTTCCTCATGGAAAAGTTTTCTAACCAAAGAAAACTGGAGAAACTCTCCCCCGTAGGCTTAACCAGTCACTCAGCTGCATGCCTCCTTTTATGAGGATTTTTTTTATTGCTTTTTCTCCCCAAATTCCCCCAGTACATAGTTGTCTGTTTTTACTTGTGGGTCCTTCTAGTTGTAGCATTTGGGATGCTGCCTCAAGGTGGCCTGACGAGCGGTGCCATGTCCACTCCTAGGATCCGAACCAGTGAAACTCTGGGCCACCGAAGCAGGGCGCGTGAACTTAACCACTCGGCCACAGTGCCAGCCCCTGTTCCGGAGGAGGACATTTTTACCAGCCTCCTCCCACTCCCACTTTCATGCATCTTCTGCCATCCAAATGCTGCCAGGTGAGAGCAGCTGCTTCTCCTACCACCCTACCCCCCAACCCCAGCCTCTCTAATTCCCTACAGCCTAGACAAGGCTTCTTTCATATCTCTGCCTTATGAGTATTTTAATAGTGAAAATGGCCTTCAAGCAAATTAGCTTCCAGTTGGGCCACTGCTTCCTGTTAATGGGAAGAGAGGACTCATTGCATCTTTCCAGAAGTGCTGGGTAGGGCAAACCACTGCTAAGGGAGCAATGCCCGCTCCTGGATCTGTCTCCTTCATGGGTCCCACTCTGTTGACCACAAAGCCTTCCAGGGATGCTGCAGTAAAACAATGAGCAGCAGCGCCTGCACTCTCAGTCAGCTCCTCACATGAAACAGTCAACTCTCCAGAGGAGAGACCATTTTCCTCAGTGATGCTACTAGGATGGTTTCTATTCCCAGAGGTGTCCATTGTGGCATATAGAATCATACGAAATTCTAGAAAAGGCAAAACTAGTCTAGAGTAACAGAAAGCATATCAGTATTTGCCTGGGTTTGGGAGTAGGGAGTAGGAGATTGCAAAGAGGCATGTGGAAACTTTTTAGGGTGGCCGGAATGCTTCATATTTTGATTTTGGTGGTTTCTATCACATAGTTAAATATGTGATAGAAATAAATGGCCTCTTATTTTTTATTCAATTTATTATTCAGTATATTCCTGAAAGATTAAGTAAATGTGTTAAACCAGAAAAACTAGGATTTTTTAATCAAAATATAGAAGTTTCTAAGTTAAAAACATCAACTTACGTGTCTAAGTAGCCAATTAAATATTACAAAAAGTTAATATTTTAATTTTACAAAGAATTCACTCAAACTGACCAGGAAAAAAAACATGACACATGGGCAAAGATGGGAATACACAATTCACAAGCTAAAACAAAAAAGTTTCCATCTGGAAATTAAGGAAATGCAAATATTTTTAACTTCATGAGTTAATGAAAAAAAACTGCAATGCTGGCAAAAATGAAGCATGACTGGTTATTAGAATACAGAGTATTTTGATAATGAGTAAATTGATACACAGAGAGTAGCTTTATGCAAAGAGATGCTTGTTGCAACGCTATTTACAGTAGTAAAATACTAGAGTGGTTAAGTAAATTATGGTTTATTCACTAGACAAAATATTGTATAGCCATCAAAATGGACTCCTAGAAAGCCCATGTAAGCACAAAGAAAACCACTTAAAAGCTAGACATAAAATTTGTATGTGCTGTTTATTACAAATGTAATTTCAAGTAGCCTTTAAAGACAATTGTAGATACATATATATAAAACTGACTGCTAGCATTTGTGTTGAGGAACTGGGGTTATTTGTGATTTTTTCTTTCTCTATCTAAACTCTGATGTAATCACAATTCTTTTAGGTCTATTTGTTTAAAAACTTAGGACAGACGAATTCAGGGTGAACACTTACTCGGCATTGTCGGCATCTTTATTACTCCTGTCCTTCTCACTAGCTGTGGCCATGAACACGCAGTTGATGATGACGGTGCAGATGATGAACATGCTGAACAATGTGAGCGGCGTCCGTTAAGGCAGCTACACTCCAGGACGGCACGTGTCATGAGTCGTTGTAGTGGAGGCTGTGGGCAGCCCTCCAGGTATCCTTTTCTGCAGGTGCTCCTGTCCTCTAACCATAAATGTTGGCTGAGAACAACTCACAGCTGTCCCCTCCCCTGAAGATCTGTCCTCGGCGAATGGCAGCCTCCTCACCTGGAGGGCTACAACCGCCTTTCACACGTCTGATGGACAGACTTACAAAAATCTGGCCCCTTGCTTCCGGGCAGGGCAGCTCTGTGACACAATTCGTGCGCAGGAGCTTCCCGTGGGCTCATGCTGACGCAGTCTCAGCTGAGACCCCATCCTTGTTTGGCTCCCCCTTTTGCTCCAGGCTGCTTCCCTTTTTCCTCCTCCAGAGAGCATTCCCTTACTAAATCACTTAAATAAGAATCCACATCTGGGGCTCTGCTTCTAGGGAACCCAACCTACATAGTTATTCCCTCCCATTCTCCTCAATACATCATTATGTCTACCAATCCATGTCCTTTTCACTGCCCCAAGTCTAAAACTACCTACTGTCTCCCCACCCCCTGCACACATCAGACACGCTCAGTAATTCCCACTTGTCTTTATCCTTTAAGATTGAGGTTGTGAACTCGAAGTCTTAAGAGCCCGGCAAATCATATAAATGGGTGAAACGGGCTGATGTTGGTCACAGAGAGAGGTGGAGACATGACGAAGCAGAGCTTGCAGGTCCCCTCTAAAAGAGGCAGTGGTTTCTCACCACACAGATTTTTTCCAGGTAGGAATGCAGGCCTGGCCTTGACAGAGGTTCCACTTTTCAAAAGAAGCTGGAAATCTGGATGTTTAACATTAGAGAGCGTTTCCAAAAAGTTTTAAACACTGTGTAGGTCCAACACAACACATTTATCAACTACATACAGTGCACAGGTTGCCAGTTTACATCATTTATTTGGGTCTCAACTTAGATGTTCCTTTCTCCAGGAAGTCATCCTTGATGCCTCCAAAGCACAGTGGTATCTCTCCACACTACCACTTCCAGACTGCCCATCTGACTAAAGAAATTGCCTGCCTTTTGACCCATCTCCTTCTGAAGCCAAAGGATCCCAGAGCGGGGACCACGCCTTGTTGACCCCCAGCACTAACACAGCCCCTGCCGCATAGCAATAGGCACTCAGCCAGTATTAGTTGAAAAAATGAACTGTTTCCACTCAAAAAACACGTGAACATCTTGGGGCTCATGCACTTTCCACATGACCTAGACTTAGTAAAAGATGCAAGAAAAGGATATGAATGGACTGAGATTCTAATGGCTAAGCCTCGGATTGAATTGAAAGGCCCAAAAATGAACAAGGCACGTTTGGCACTGAAGCGGTAGATTGTTCTCTTTTTGTTCAACACCATGAATGTCTGCAAGACAACAAAACACAATATAAATTACATGCAGTGACACAACAATATTTATCATGAGTTCATTTAGAGAAACTTCAGTGGAACCATGATTTGAGGCACGGCTTGGCTTATCATGATACCACAGCTTCTGACTGGAGAGCTGTCATTCTGAGGCCCATGGTATTTTCTGACCAGCCTACAATGACTCTGGAAGCCAACAGATCCCCCCATGTGGCCTGGGTCTCACTCAGAGTCCCAAAATAATTGGTGGGTTTTGGACTGTTCACCCAGTGGAATACTCTGGAGGCTCCAGAAATGGAGAACATAGGCCCTGCAAAAAAAAAAAAAAAAAAATAGAGGTGAAGAGTAACAACTGGGGCAAACAAAACCCTTCATATTGTACCCTACGGTATGTATCCATGGAGATAAGAACTAGAACAGAACTGGAAGACATGGAAGTATTGAACATTCCCATTCAGCAGATTATTTTAAATTATTTTGATTACTAATGAAAACTTTGTAACAAATCTTAGCATAGTCAGGGACCTAGAGAGTCCACATTGTTAGGCCTGAGCGGTTCTACATGAGATAGTCTGCCAGTCAATTCTGATCTTGAGGATCTTTAACAAAAAAGTCACCAAGGTTTTTAGACTTGCTCTGCCATTCCTTCTGTGCATATAAAGGCAAATCTGCCTGTAGTTCTCAACCGGCAGGGGAGGCCCTATAGAACGCATCTGGAAAAGCATGTGGGTGTTTTTGGTTGTCTGTTACAATGAACAGAGGCTCTACTGGCCTTTAGTAGGTAGGTCCAGGGATGCCAAACTCAGGACAGACCTGCCAAATGATGCATTGTCCCACCCAAATTGCACAATTGGGCCCCATTGAAAAATATCAAACCCATGCCCATTTCCTTCTAGCACATCTTCCTGGGCTCTGGGAATGAAGCAGCCCCTGGACAACAACCTATCACTCATAGGCTTCTCACATCAACCCCCAGACCTCCCTCTTTCCATTTAACTGTAACCTGGCTGTCCACTTATGTGTCCCCAAGGCTGTTAGCTACAAAAGCCTTCACAGAACAAGGGTCATCCTGGTCTCACTGTGCCACTGCTCCTTTCAGATTTGTGAAAGCATACTTGACATGTAATTCAGCTTGTTCTCAGACAGGAAAGACAGGCCTTGTCACCCAGGCCCAAGACAGCAGAATGGGTGCTGCCTTGACTGAGGTGCTAGAACTTCAGCCACTGCCAATCATCAATCTTCCTTCATCGAGTTGCTGGAACTTACTTGTCTGCTGGCCATCCGGCTGCAGGGAAAAGTGTGGACTAGGATATTTTCCAATGCCTCCATAACAAAATGAAATGGGCCATAGGATTCTTCAAAGGTATGAGCTCAGGAGCTCAAGAACCACTTTGGGGATTCTGTACCCCTCCTTTGGATAGAAAGACAATTTTAGGGCAGACAGCAAACCTCTTCTTAAGGTGGGTCACCCCAGATTAATAGGTAGCATGATATGGCTCTGCTTCTGTGCCCTTTGATTTTGATATTTTATTAATGCCTCTTATGACTGCTTTAAATATTTTAGCTAATAGTGCATTTAACTACACTTGCCAGGGTTTTAATGACTAAAATGATAGGTACCAGCTCCTCCTGTCTGCTTGCTGACACATCTGCACCCCTTTCCCTACAGCTCTTCAAAATGGAAGCTTCCAAAGAGAAGAAGTGACCCATGACTATAGAAAGACCCATTGGGTTTGAGTCCTAGCTCCACCCCTCACTGGCTGACTTCCCCATCTAGGCTTTTGTTTCCTCATCTATACAGCAGAGTGCTAACGATAGCCACACATACTTCGCATGACTGTTGAGAGTACCAGCCACGTGAGGTCATGGGTGTGCAGAGCTCTAAATGAGTATCATGTCTTCTGATTTAAGGGAGGGTCCAGGCTGAGAAGAGATGGTCCTAGAACATCCACCCAGGCTGGAACAGAGCCTGTCCTCACAGGACTGTCCGCAGCACACCGACCTGCTGCCAGCCTCGTAGGTCTCCTATCCAACTCTGAGGCAGAAGGAGGCCTCCAGCAGTTAACTCACCTCCAACGACTCTGCCTCCAAGAAGCCCCTGGAATTCTGGGGCATAAGGAGAAGGAGAAATATTGGAGTATTTTTACTCCTTCATCTCTCTTCCCTTTTCTTGTCCTTCCCACTCATACCCCATTTTCCTCTATATACACAGTCCCCATTTGGCCTGGTGACCCTAAGTTTGTCCCAATTCAAGGACATACAAACCAGGCAACCTTTCTTTGGAGAGATCAGTTTCTCATGGTTGCCAGCAAAGAATTTCTCAGTGTCCCATATTTTCTAGGACTTCCCCCAAACTCCCCAGCCTCCTTGCTCCCTGACCTCAGTCTGATGAAGTGGGTTTTCTATTCTCTGCTGGATCACAGTGAATTGATGATGTCAAGGTCTTCTGAGCCTTCCCTGAAAGGGAATGGTCTGCAGAGGACTATCCTCATTGCCCCAGGCCTTCAAACAGCCATCAGAGGAGCCCAGAGTTCACACTTCCTCATTCAGGAGCCCCTTTAAGGAACTTTCACTAGAATTTCCCTGCAAGAACTACAACCAGGTAGATGAAATAGCAAACCTCTCACATGTTGGCCTGGGATTTACATATAATATGCATGTGCCTACTTGATTACCTTATTCTTAGACTTCATTTATTGAGCTCATATTATGCATCAAGTGTTGGTCTAGTGCCTTGACCTTTATAAATCTCATTTAATAGCCTAAAAAACCTATTGCCTAAGAGACTTGCAAGATAAACTCTTGTTGCCAAAATGGAGATTTCTGGACAGCAATATTAATCCTTCATATCAGTATAATGCTTTACAGTTTATAAAGTGTTTCCATAGCATGTCTATGCTGTAAAGTAGGGAAAGCAGGCATTATTTCCATTTTACAGATTAGAAAGAAGAGGATTAGTGAAGTGATTTACCCAAAGTCAAAAAGCCAGTCACTTGAAATGGCCTATACTCAACTTTTGTGACTGCTGGTCCAGTCCTCTTTCCTGACACCATTTTATGTTTTCTCTGTTCTCCTTTTAACCTTTCTGCTGCTCCTAGTCCTCATCTTCTTCTCCAAGACATCCATTACAGAGAGAGAACAAGGACTGAAAGGAGTTCTCAGGACTATGAAGGCAATGACAGGGATGATAGCAAAGGAGAAGCATGGGCCCCCTCTGCAAACCCCAAGATCAGTGTTTGAAGATCCTCATAACACTAGTTATAATGGCATGGTTAGAACATCCCAGCCTCCTTATGGAACTACCTTATGATTTTTGTAGAATGGGTCCAAGTCTTCCAGGGGCTTTGCTATCAGCTCTTTGGGAATGTCGCCATAGAGCTTGGGCAACTTCCTGGAGACCTTTAGGTCAAGCTGAGGTCGAGGCTGGGGTTCTGCCGCTGTCTGGTCTTTGGACTTCTTTTTCTCCTTTTGGATGGCAATCCGCTTCTCAATTGCAGCCAGAGAGTCAGAAGTGAAGGGGCGGAAATTCCGTGCACCTGGGAAGATCACCGGGTAGCACAAGTTGTCCATCTTCACCCTTGAAACAGAGAGAAACAGCACATCCTCATAGAGCTCTGGGAGGCAGAAATCACACAGCCTGCCCTGGACTTCCACTCTCCAAAGATGATGTCTTGGGGGTCTACAAGAATTGAGACTGAGGTGAGGGGGCTTGGGAGCTCATTGGCTGTGGAGCAGATCAGAAGAAGTGAGCACCACTGTGGACAGAACAGGAAATTTGGGCATAGATAAGACCAAAGCCAGGCATCATTCCTGGAGGCTCTAAAGATAGGTGGGAAGTTGAGTTCAGGAAAAATGGGCAGAAGAAGTCCAGACTCTAAAATTGAGACCCAAGCATGGAGCAAGATGATAAGACTAAACTAGCTGAACTACTGAAGTGAGGCCTGCAGAGGGTGGACAAATGGCCATAGTGTGAACAGGAGAGGAAGAAATGAGGAGTTAAGTAGGCCGCAGCTATGGTTGCAAAATCAAAACTAAGTGCATAGGTCTTTTCCCACATTTGGTCAGCAAAGCTTTTAAAATGTGATGGAATGGAAACAAAAGAGCCATAAACATAGGCATGAACATTTATACTAATACCTATGATCCCGTGACAGCTCTCTTACTTCTGAGACCCAGACCTGGCAGAAGTGAGATCCTAAGAAAGCAGAAAGGATGTGCCAAAGCTAACAAGGTCACTCCACCATAGGATGATAGCTCTCCCTGGCCCTATCCCTGACAGCCCCTTCTACAAGGATTTTCTCTACATCCCCAGGCTTAAAACTAGACTCTGAGAAAAAGCAGTAGTGTTCAGGTTGAATGACTTTATTCCTGATGTCAGGCCTCCTCTTCCTTTCTTACTTACTAAATGCTGATCTAGGATTCACTCCCAAACCACTCCAGGGAATTACAATGGGGAATCCAACATAGCATTGGGGTTTGTTCATTCAACAACTATGTGCTCAGTGTCTCTTCTAGGCATAGTGGTAGAGAGTAACGGTGAAAAAAACCATAGTCCCTCCTCCTGGTCCTACAGTTATGCTGTCATGGTGTGATGGAGAAGACAGATAAAAGACAGGAGATTTCAATACAGTAAGACAAATGCTACTATAGTGAGAAGTAGAGGGTGCTATGTCTGTGCATAGGATGGGTGTCTAACCAGTTTTGCAGAATCAGGGATAGCCTTCCAAAGCTTTAATGTCTCAGTTGAGACCTGAAGAAGATGTAAGACTTAAACAAGAAAAAAAGGGAACATCAGAGTGTTGCAGGAGAGTAAGCAGCATGTACAGGGACCCTTGGGTGCAAAAGAACATGGTGTCCATCAATGGGTTCTGTGTGCCAGGAACGGAGATTTTGTGGAGTGGAATGGCCAGATAAAGCTTCAATCAGCATTGTGAGAATGTGTGGGGCCCTGTAATCCTTAGTAAAGACCATGGACTTCACCCTGAGGGTAATCTAGAACTTGGGACAGAGGATGAAGGAGATGAGGAGGCTACAATAGGAGAAATGAGCTTGGAAACTATTGCAACAAATCACAACCACTGAGGATGGCCTAACGGAGTGGATGAATTTGAGAGTCATGGGAAGGGAGGAATTTGAGCGAGAGTAAGGAACCAAGCTTCCTGGCTTGGGCAGCTAGGTCAACAATGGTGTTACTCACTCAGAGAGAGAGAGCACTAGGGAAGGAAGAAGCTTAGGGGTAATAAATTCAGTTTAAAACACGTGGAGTTGAAGTCGCCTATATGATCTGCAAGTGGAGAGAACCAGAAGGCACTTGAATACAGGGGAGTCACGGCTTATACACGCTAGGCTCTGAAAATAGCACATAAGAAAAAAACATAGTCAAAACTTCTCTTGAAAATCCCTCAAGAAGGCACCATACTGAAGAACATCCCAGCTCATTGGTCAGCAAATTCAATACAGCCAGCCTTTCTTCTAGTGTCAGAACCAGTCACACTTTCCTCAGTTAATCCCAAAACAGAGTAGTTGGATTGTGTTTAAGGGCCATGACAAAGGCAACATGTGTGTCTTTAGACACACTGAAGGAAATGTGATACTCACAATGAGTGAGCCATCTGTCAGCTGAAATGAATATGGAACCTTATCTTCACTGCATTCTGTCCCATCCATTCAGGGTCAAGCTCTTTATGGATGCACCTGGATGAGGGAGTTGATCATACTACTTAAATTCCTCTCTCTCCCCTCCCATCCCTCCATTCCTCTTCCTTTCCATTCCATTCCTCTCTCTTGCTCATAAACATATATAATTGAATTTGTATAAATGAAGTGGGCATATAATGAGACTCTACTATATTTGGCTCTAGAGCTCATGAAAGACATGTAAGACAGGGATGAAGTCTTTTGTACTCAACAGCATATCGATGTTAGTTGATCGTATAAAATGGATGAGCCAAGAAAGACCCTGGATAGCAAAAACTGGACCTTACACTAAGTCACAACAAGGAATCCAGTGTAGGGTTGCTGCCATAACAATAAGACTATTAAAAAAGAAACTGGACATTGATCCTGACATTCTGACTCTGGGGATATTTTGCCTGGGTTCTTTTTTCTCTCATTTTTTTGAGGAAGATTAGCCCTGAGCTAACATCTCCTGCCAATCCTCCTCTTTTTGCTGAGGAAGACTGGCCCTGAGCTAACATCCGTGTCCATCTTCCTCTACTTTTTTCTATGTGCGACGCCTACCACAGCATGGCTTGTCAGACAGTGCCATGTCCGCACCCATGATCCAAATCGAGAACCCTGGGCCACTGAAACAGAACGTGCGAACTTAACCACTGCGCCAGCCCCTTTATTCTCTTTTTTTGATGAGGAAGATCGTCCCTGAGCTAACATCTGTGCCAATCATCCTCTATTTTGTAGGTGGGATGCTGTCACAGCATGGCTTGATGAGCAGGGCACAGGTCCATGCTTGGGATCCAAACCCACAAACCCCAGACCACAGAAACAGAGAGCAAACTTCACTACCATGCCACAGGGCCAGCCCCTTGCCTGGGTTCTTGAGGAAAAGAAATTTGATAGAAATAAATAACACAAATAAAACTGACAACCCTTGAAACTGCACATGTTAAAATTAGTTATAGATGATGAAATAACTAAATGTTACCTTAAAGGAAACATTGAAAACTGCAAAAATTGACCCAGAAAAAAGAGGATTTTATAAAAATTATCATCTCAAATCTGACAAAATAAAATCACATGCAGTAAATTTTTCTTATTAACTGAAAAAAATTGATGGAAGAATCAAATATTTTTAATAAAAGTAGACTCAGGAAAATTGGACTATGGAAATAGATGCTGCACAGGCAAAGTTTAATTAAATTAAAAATCAATATGGCACATACTATAATTGGTAAAATTTGGAATGATTCAAATCTTCTTATGCCAAAAATACTTAATTCTGAAAATTTTCTTTACAGAAAATAGATTGCATTGCATGGAAAATTGGTTGAAGAATTAAATTGGCTAAGTGCAATTATGTGCCAAGCCTTACTAATAATCAAGTATGAAGTATACAATAATCAAATTTTTCAGACCCTAAATGACTCTTTACAAAAAAATTATTTGAGTATATGCTCTCAAACAATGAAAAAAGAATCCAAAAAATGGAGGATGATGGAATCCAAGACAGAGTGCTTCGAACCCAACAGTGCAATAAAAAAATTCCAGGGTGACTTCAAGCCACTTCAACTGGCTTAAAAAGCAATTGATCCAACTAGAATTAGAAGTCAGAGAGTCCTGAGAAAAACCCTTCAAGAATAAAGTAAATTCCCTGTAACAAAGAATATGATTAAGAGACTGGTTTCTTAACAGGTAAAAAAGAAAGGTAGTTAGAAGTGCCATCAAAACAAATTGTTCTTCAGAAAGTCATGTTTTACATATGAAGCCAACTAAATGGTTCGGGCAGCTTTCAGAATATAAGAATAGGAAGAAAAGAGAGTCCACTTGATCTTGACACTTAGAACATTCTCCTTCATGCGGCAGATCAGGGACATCAGAGTCCACCTCCTTCTCTATGGGTCCAAATATGGTTTTAGAAACTAGTAGCTACAAAATCAGTATATCATGAAAGTTATATGTTAGTTTTCAATTTTAACAATCATCCTATAGATAAAGCAAAATTAATTACAACTACAGAATAGAATTTAACTATTATAAAATTTTATTGCAAGGTGAAGTTGGAGAGAAAAGATGAAGAGAATCTCAGAGACACCAATTTCCTCATCATAAATACTTGGAGAATCAAGACATTCGATGGAAGGTTGATGGATCAAGCAGTAAGAGTATAAGTCTCTCTCTTAAAATTATGCAGGTAATCAAGAGCAAACCAAATGAAAAATATATGTAACAAAAACTGGAAGAATCATGGGCAAGGCAGAAAGATTATCGTCAGTAAGCTAAATTCCTCATCTTGCATAGGGACAATTCAATAACTTCCACTTAACCTTGATAAATCAAGAAATAGAAGTATAACAGAAATATTTTAAGTTAGTGAGACAAGGACCAGAAGACTGAAAAACTGAAATGGGTAAAAGTGGGACTCAGGATACAGGTGAAGGGGGAGATATTTTATTTTTCATGTTATATTCTTCCCAACAGTTTTTCCTTCCGAGCTATTTGAATTATGTGCATGTATGTGTAACTTTTACAGGACTGCAAATTTCAAGGGCTCAAAACATTCTCTGATTCAAAATAGAAAGTCAAAATATCAGGTACAATGATAAGCTCTAAATCTCCCCAAATCACAAAGGAAGCAAACATAATCTCAACTTGCAGTCCTAACCCAGGAGGCCAGTGACGTGTGAATTATGATTTGATGTAGGAACTCACAGAGACTGGGAGGCTCACGAGGAGGCTCGGCAAGACTTGCAAGGGAAGTGGGTAGCTGCCTGTCAGAGAGGCCTCTGCACTGCTCCTCAGAGGCCAGGCCTGGGCGGCAGGCTCGCAGGCCCACTCCCACTGAATAGACAGAAAAAAACACTCACCTAGGCCTCACTTCCCTGAGCAGAGCCTCTAAATTCCTCAGGAATTCACTCACAGTTAAGATTAGGTAGCTCCAAGCCTTACTTCAAATCTATAAGCTTTATAGAGGTATTTAGATCTGAGCTCCAATCATTTGTTCATTCATGTGGTGGGTGCTGGGATTGCAAAGTGATATAAAACTTGGTCCCAGTCCTCAAGGGTCTTACAACGGTGTGGGGATTCAGGTAAGTCAAGGAGGGAGGATGAAACCACACAATGAGTATGGCTACACTGGGGGGAAGCATTGGGTGCTGTGGGAACCCAGAGGAGGATGGGTTGTGAAGAAGCGGAAGCCGTTGAGCTGGGAGGAAAGAAGGAGGTGTACACATGTGTGAAAGCACTGAGGGTAGCAAAGGGCTTTCGTTTACTATTTGTGACTTTATCCGTAAATATAAAAGTGACATAACCTTACTGTGCTGGACATCTTCAGTTTGTCTTCCAGATCTCTCCCCTTCCTTCTCCATCCTGCTCAGTGCCCCAGAAGCTGATCCAGGTGGATTCCTCAGTGGAGTCCCTTGAACTCTGGTTTATGGCTGGGTTTGGCCAATGGGAGGCACCAGCAAGTGACCCAGAGAACGGTGGAGAGTGAGGTCAGGGTTACCTTCCCCAACTCTCTCCCTCACGGCGGCCATAGCCCACAGCTCCTTTCAGGTGGCCCATCCACACAACTCTCTCTCTGGCTCTGCAGCCCTCCCCTCCCCATGCCCCTTCAGATATGGGGTGTAACGGCACCCGTACTTTCACCATACCTGAGAACCGTGCCTTCACATATTTCTGTCACTGAACTCTGCCCATACCTTTGTAAAATGTCCCTTTAATAAAATATTTTCAAAATGTCCAGTTTGAATGTACGATTTGTTTCCTGACAGGGCCCTGGATGATAGAATCATCCATTAGATAAACTTTAGAAAACAAGAAAAGGAAAAGATCATCAACAAACCAAAGCCACTTAACACATGCAAGTTTTAACATTTTGGTTTATTTCTTTTCTGTAGTCTTTCCGTGCAATTATTTACATAGCTGTCATTGTCATGCATATGCAATTTTACCTCGTGAACTCTTCAATTAACTCGATATCACAAACCTTTTCACAATGATAGATATCATTTAATGGCATCTACCCTGTTCCAGGTAAAATTTTGAGTGTGTTAACGTACATTGTATCTCATTTAATCCTCAGAACAATCTCATGAAATAAATATTATCCTCGGGCGATTTCTGAAAGGAAATGTTCATCTGGAATTAAGGTGAATTACTTGTGGCCTTCTTTTAAGAGGTAGAGGTTTTAACTTTACATCTTCCTTGACTAATGTTTCTCTCCAGGTGGGAGCCAAACTTGACAACCTGACCCTCACACTCTACCCTAACCAGTAGGGGAAGTCATTGAGGAAGTCGCAAAAGGTTTGCAACTGCATGCCCAGGACACTTTGGGATCGATCTGGTCCGCACAACCTGAAATGCCAAAGGTCCACACTGAGGTTAATAAGAGCTATGAGCTATGGGCTAAGCACTGTGTCAAATGCTTTAACTGGATTATCTCTCATAATTTCCCAAGAAACCTACAAGTTGGGTATTATTATATCATCCACATTTTACAGAAGAAAACATTAAGGCTTACAGAAATGGAGACGCTTGCCTATGATCACATTAGTAAGTGTTAGAGAATTGCAATCACAAGCAATCACTACCATGCAATTCCACCTACCTGCCTAGTTCTTCATACTTAAAGCTAAGACATCCCAAAGAAGCAAGAGAAGGGAGTCAGGAGGAGAAAGCCACACAGCTTCCAGCTGCACTGGGCTGGGTTGATGGCACCCTTACTGTGTGTGACGTACTTCCCAGGACATCAGCCTCACTGCAACCTCCATATTCATGTCTCTCCCACAGGCATTGCACTGGTTCCACCATGACACCCTCCTACTCACCCAACCCAGACACCTCAATGGTAGATGTACCCTACAGGATGTCCCTTCGTCTATTTTGGGTGGAGGTCTGAGTAACAAGTTCTTAACTTTAGTGACACATAAGCCATGTTCATTAATGTGGGTTACAAAAAAATAATATCCCCTTCCTCCTTCGTAGATCCCATAAGAAAATCAGCAAGCAAATGAACATGAACAGGCTTTAACACAATTTGATCTCAATCCAAAGCCAACCCCAAGATTAGTCAGCTAAGTTTTCAGAAGAAAAAAATAGTGTACATGAATTTCCAAGTGAGTTAATTGGCCACGGAGAATTCAGAAAATATTTGGAGGATTTGCACCATAGCCTCAAATGGAAACAAAACTCGAGCACATCTTTTTTAGAAAAGTCTAGTTCCTGACACAAAGTCCACAATTGCAAGCTTCTACCAGGCCAGACAGCCATCTCCTGTCCCCATTCCCTCTCAGAGCATCTGAAAGGAGGAGAACCACCTGATGGACCCCATCTCCTGAGCCATGTATTTTTTACCTGGTCTCTGCTTCTGATTTTAGAAGGAAATGGTTATAAAAGGCCTGTACTCCATCTTGATGTAAAAAACAGATGAAGTTGCATAGAAACATGTCTAGCCTTGAAAGGACTGAAGAACAGGGCTGCCCTCAGCCCAGAGGACTTACCTGCCTCTGCTAAGGCGACTCCAGACAGCAGCCCCGGTGGTACGTCTCGAAGCTCTCCACAGAGCAAGTCTCTCGCAGAGTCGAGCTCCTGCTTCTGGTCGTCAGAGTCTTTCTGGGAGGGGTGACTCGGAAGCTGGGTGGAGAACTTGGAGGAAAGCAAATGGGAAGAGAGCCAAAGTGATTTTAAAGAATCGTGTAGGAAACCCTGTAACTGGAGAAGCGACTGAGATGGTACTTACATTTATACTTTGGAAGCATCTGCCTTTAATCAGTGCTTAATCTAACTCTGCAGAAAGCATCATTAATAAAGAAACAGGTTGTTTTTTTTCTTTGGCCTCATCCAAGTGGGTGAGAGAATAAGAAAAGTCTATCTGAAAAGCCAGGCTGTGCTTCTGCATCCCACTTAGCCTGCAGGCTGCCTGACCCAGGGCTCTAGGGTCTCCCCCGCAGGACCTACCAAGACCCACAATGTGAAACTGTTCACAAGGCACCGTTCAGCTCCTCCTCCCTTCTCTTGTCTTGTGCCATCAAGACTGGGAGTTCAGACCTAGGAAAACACACATTTGCTTACGTAGCTGTCATAAGGGACACCAGGAAGACCCCTTGGCCACCAAAGCAACTCTACAATGGACCTGTCACCAAAGCCAAAACTCCCCCACATAAGCTTCTATTTTGTTAATTCTTGGGGAAAATTTAATTCTCTCTCTAAATCTCACACCATAAGCTATTTTCAGCCATTGTCACTTTTCAGAGGCTAGCTGACAGCCAACTGAGATAAAGGAGACAAGATAGGTGTTTACAAGGAGGTAGGAAGTAGGTGTTTAAAGGAGTGTTGGATTGGAATCACAGGCAGATTTCCGTCCTGCCAGAGGGGCACTGAATACTAGTCAAAAGAACAAGGCATCAGTCCCAGCTCCACCACTATAAGATGCGTGATACTGGATGGATCACTCAATTTCTGTGAGCCTGATTTTCTCCCTATAAAATGGGATAATTCTTTCAAACCTCCTTAGCCTTAAGAACCAAATGTGATAATAGCTGTAAAAACACTTCACAAATATTAGATATAAGTATCTGTTAATTTTTAAGAGGGAAGAGGCTTGGCTGCTTTTGTCCCCTGCTAACTCAACACCTGGATCCTGCAGGGAGGAAAGAAATCACAGACATGGGATTAGTACCAGGCCTGGCACAGTGTATATGACCTGACTTTTTAAAGCAGTGATCATAAATTCTAAACCCTTGTCTGATTTCAGGGTGATTCTCAGAATAAGAGAAGACCAAAGAATAGGAGAAGTACTTAGAGTTAATAAGCATTTTTTACGTGGATAAAAACATGTGTGCATTTGGAGAGGAAAGGAGGCTTCTAAATCCATTATCTTAAAAGGCCCTGGCCTTTTTAAATATAAACTTTTTGGAAATATTATTTTCCTAAGCTATTAAGTCGTATTCAGACTTCCCACTCTGAAGTTTCAGAGAATCTTTCTAGCTCCATCTTCAAGGTAAATGCAAATGATTCCAAATGTAAGGACTTAAGTGACAAAGAGTAATACACAAACACAAGGCACCCGAACAGTATGAGGTTTGCCATCAGGACTTTCCCAGACTCACTTCTCCTGTGGAGAACTTAGAGAAGGCAAATATGCATTTGAAAGATGGAGCAGAGCACTCGTGCTGAGTCCTCATAAGAAGAGGCTGTCAACCTCAGAGAACAGTCAGAATGCCCCCACATTTGCATCCCTGGAGCTATATAGCATTGTTAGCTCCCTCAGGTGCTAGAAAGCAGCAAGGCTCTGTCAGTCTGTCCTGCCATCTGATAAGCTGGTCAGCTTCAGCATCAGTGGCCAAGTAAGGTGCATTAGCTTTAGCAGTAGCCATGCCTTCCATCTGTTTTAACAAAGATAACATTGAACGTCCACTATCGCAGAGCACCTGGAAATATCAAAACAAGACCTGAGCCCTTGAGGAGCACACAGACTGTTGTATGAGTAAGAAAGGTATACAGAGAACTATAGAATAAGAAAGAGAGCATCTGCAAGCAAGATGCAAACAGAGGACTTCACAGCATGGAGCCGGGAGCAACTCATCTGGGGAAGGTTTCCAAGAAGAGGTGGGATTTGAGCTGAGGCTCAGAGGATGAGTAAGAACTCAACACACAGAGAAAGTAGGGATGGGCTTTCCAGGAAAAGCACAGGCAAGAACACATAGGCCTGGAAGGACAGGGCATGTGTAGAGAATCTCAAATGGTTCCATGAGGATGGAGTACCGACGGGGGGAGGTGCATAAAAGAAGAGGAGTCTAAGATGAAGGGATGCTTTACATGGCCTTGTACACCACTTGAATACCACTGAGTCTGAACTTGAACTTGTATTGAGTCACAGGCATGGCACTGGCATTGTCTTAAGCTTTTGATTATTTTGTGTATAACTACCAAGTCTTCTGTTTCCCTAATGTGCACCACTGCTGCTATCTCACTGACAATAAGACATCCATGCAAATAAACAGATGTTAATGGGTAATGCTGAGGGTGTGGTGTATGCCACAGCAGAAGGTATGAGCAGCCAAAGTGAACAGAACATTTTGTGGGAAGACTTGGAGTGAGCAAACCAGGGAAGAATGGCTGTAACTGATTCTGGGGACGCAGCTCTGAGGAAGCACAGAATCCATTTCCTAGGAAGCACTTGCCTTCAGCATTCTACAGGAGAGTCTTAGGTAGATCCTTATAGAAAATGTGCCTGCTGAAGACACAGTTTCATGATCTTGTTCACTGCTATGGCCCCAAGTTTACAACAGTTGATCTCATTTAATAGATTCTTGATAATTATTTATGAATGAATAAAAGAACTGCTAACCTCCTCTAAGTCCTTTATGAAACCTAACCCTGGCTCCTCAATCCTATATGTCTGCTTCTGCGAAGGAAGCCCTGGCAGGTCCTCCTTTGTTCTTCACTCTCATCTTTCATTTCCAGCCAGCCTCACCTAGTACAAGCCCTTTTCGCCCCTTCCCTGGATTGTCACAATGGCTTTCCCAATAAACAGTCTGCCCAAGCCCCTTCCTGGTAGACTGCCCCAAGTACTGACCAGTCCTGCCCAGCCACATACTACTCTTCTCTGTCCTCTGCCTTGCCCAGGCTCTGAGCCCACTCTGAGTATTGCTAAGCTGCCCTCCTTTTGCCTTTTTTTTTTTTTTGCTACTTTTGCTAATCCCTCAATCTCTTGATTACTGCTGCCATAAAGCCTTTCGTGACCATGCCATCCCTCTGCAAGCTCCCTCTGTGTGATTAATCATCAATATTCCAATAGCACAGTACACTGTATACTTTTATCATCAGTTCTACATCATTTCAAAATTATTTTAGATATTACCATTGTGTTTTGGTTTGGGCTCCTCCAAAAGCATTAGACAAACACTTTAGTGCAGGTGTTTATTTGGGAAGTGATCACAGGAGACAGGAATGAGGGAGAGAGGAATGGAAGGCTAAGAAGGAAGAGAAGCCAATAAAGGGTGTGCACTTGAGAAGATTACTGATATGGCCAACAGGGCTCAGCCTCTTGGGGGAGGCTCTGAGGAACCATGTAGAATGTATTTGAGAATAAGGAGACTGGGCATTTATCCTCTGGCGCATATCCCCACAGAGACACTATGGTAACCAGCCTCCAAGATGGCCCCAATGATCCTTATCTCTGATATTCTCATCCTTGTGTAGTCCCATCCCAAACTGAACAAGTATAACCAACATGATATTGCAGAAGTGATAAAGTGTAATTTCTGAGTCTCAGTCATAAAAGGCAATGTGGTTTCTTCCTTGCTCTCTTGGATTGCCACTGGAGGAAGCTAGCCACCATGCTGTGAGGACCCTCAATCAGCCCTCTGGAAATTCCAAGTGGGGAGTAACTGAAGCCTCTTGCTAATAGCCAGCACCAACTTATCAGCTATGTGAGTAAGCCATCTTGGAAGCAGATCCTTCAATCTCAGTTAGGGGTTGACTTCCCTCCCACCTCCAAATCTCTGGGCTATGCTTGTTCATGGGCTGAGACAGCTCCCATGGCTTTGGAGAAAGCACTGAAATAGTTAAGCCAAGAGGAGCAAGGCAGACCCTTTAGTTGGGATGCTGTTAGTATGCAGGAACTGTCCACCATGGCTTTGGCTGAAATCAGACATAGGTTAAGGGAATGTGGGAAGTGTACCAAAAGCATCTCTATACTTGGAAACTTCCTAAAAGATAGTTCCTGTGTATTCTTCTTTCCCGTCCACAGGTTTGCCAGAGGGTTGCTCATACATGTAGGTTGTGAGCAAAGGCTTCAATGCCCAGCCCATGGTGTCTCCTGCAAGACAACAGTGAAAATTGCTCCATCCTCTAACTTCCACAGTTCATTCCTTGTACCTATATTTAGCACTTAGTGCACTCTGCTTCCATTTTCTGATATGTATTATTGAGAATTATTTTAATTGCAAGTAACAAATTCCTAACCCTAGCATATAGTATAAGCAAAAAAAGAGACTTCATTGTCAGGGAATAGGGGCGTCATACAAAATCCAAGGGAAGGGAGGCTGCTGACGCTCATGAAATAGAACCAAAGACTGAAGACCTGCAGAACATTCAGGAAGTTTTGTCTCTCCTCATCTCTTGTTTCTATCACTATTTCACAGTTCCTCTGCTCTCCTTTCTTACTGTACACTGGCTCTCTCTGGTCCTCGTCAACCTGACAGAAAATGGCCACTCTTAACCACTGTGTTTATATGTGGATCCCTTTCATTCTCAGATACAAAATTTCTGGGGAAGGAGCTTAGTGACTCCACCTGGCTCAGGGCTCTGATTCTGAAGCAATCAACAGAGGTGAGGGAGCTGGAGGTCAGGCAGATCCCACTGCTAACCTGAGGATGGATCTAGGAGGAGCAATTCCTAAAGAACTCTCCAATAGAGATAGCACCAACATCACGCCGTTTTAAGGATAAATGAGGCAATATGTATGAACTTCCCTTTGTATACTCTTAAATGTTATACAAAGATACAATTTATTGTTATTTGGGAACTAGTATAGTATACAGGGAAAACAGACACACACACACACACACATATACACACACACATGAATTAGAATCAAAGACCTGGCCTTGAATCCCACCTTATTCTGCCACCTAATAGATGTGTGATCACTTTTTAAAATTTCTCTGAGCCCTGGTTTCTTCATCCAAAAACGGCACTCGTAACACCTATTATACAATGTATTCATGAGATTTAAATGATTAAGGGATAACACTTTGTAAACTAAAGTATGAACTAAAATAAATGTATGTGGTTGTGGTAAGAGTTAGCATGTACATATGTGGCCTCCCACTAGGTACCATGTCCCTGCCCCACACATGCATACAATTACACACATACTCCTAATTCTTTATACCCACCCCAGCCCCTACACATTTTTTTTTTTTTTTTTTAAAGATTTTATTTTTTCCTTTTTCTCCCCAAAGCCCCCCCCCGGTACATAGTTGTATATTCTTCGTTGTGGGTCCTTCTAGTTGTGGTATGTGGGACGCCGCCTCAGCGTGGTTTGATGAGCAGTGTCATGTCCGCGCCCAGGATATGAACCAACGAAACACTGGGCCGCCTGCAGCGGAGCGCGCGAACTTAACCACTCGGCCACGGGGCCAGCCCCCCCAGCCCCTACACATTTAAGCTCCAATAAGTAGTAGCTACAGTGGATTGCTGACTTATTTGTGCAGAAAGGAGGGAGGAAGAGGTGGAGGGAGGGAGGGAGGGAACAAGGCAGGCAGATAGGCATGCTGCCAACCTGAGGCTGGGATAGGTGGCCAAGTCTATATGGAAGCCTAGTGAAGGGACTGGCTGGAAGTCAAAATGGATATAATTAACTTAAGACTCACAATAAACTTGTAGCCACGCATAATAGGTTTCAAATGTTTTCTCAATTTACCCTGGCTTCATTCTTCTCTGTTTGTCTTCGTTAGGGTGGAAGGGAAGGGGAAAAGGAAAGGCAAAGTCTTAAAGGAGCAGCCCCACTAAGCTTGTGAAAGAAAGAAATGGGTCCAGGCTTTGAACAAAAACTCAGTGGCCTGCCATGACATCAGATATCCGTGGGAGGCCACTCCTCAGAGAACACAGAGGAAGGGAGATGAGCTGTAGCGACAAGAAGAAACACATCTGACCTGACTGTGAAGCTGCCTTCCCCAACCCGCCATCTAGTGCCCCCTCCACCCCGCTCCTCATCCCTTAGAGGTTGAAGGTGGTCCAGGGGCTGCAATGTCCCCTGAAGAAAAGCCCCAGTTGTTTGGTCATTTCAGCTTTCTTTCTTCATTTCAGCTTTCTTTCTCTGCTTTTTCCTGACGAGGCAGAAAGTGGATGTTGGTATTTCTGGAACAAATTTGAAGGCTTCTGGAAATGAATTCGCAATGTGCACAGAAGAGAGACAATGTCTGTTAAGTGAGGTTCAAGTTCCGAAAGAGAACGACTGGGTGTCACAGGAGAAATCAGAAGACCTTCCTCCTCAGTTCGCCACTGAGGAGGCCTTGGGTTAACTGGCCATGCCCAAACCTAAACCTGATGAGGCTCAGTTCTCTCTCCAAAATCTTGAGCACAAAATCTCCCTGGCTACCTCCTTATAAGGTGGCCCAGCCAAAACCCCAGGTGTGCTTGACCCTGTGGCCATCTGTCAGCACTAAAAGAACATGTCGTTTTATTTGCAGCACAGCTGTTGGCTGCTGTTCTTCTGCTGTTGCCTGTTTCCACTCCTGCTGCCCCTCACTTCTGGCCCTGGGGCTCTCTCTCGGCCTTCCTCAACCCCACTGGACCCTCCGTTCTTCCTATTCACCTCAGTTTCCTACCACCTTTCCTCTCTGGAAGGAGGCAAATTTCTTTTCATGCCTTGAGCATAACAGTTTCAAAGATGCTCCCCTCTCTGTTTTTACATGCATGCCCCTGGGGACGTACCCTCCATCTCAAGCAATTTATCAGAGTATTTCTTTCAAATAAATAATATGCTCTTCTCAAAAGAAATTTTAATAAAGAGCATGTCTCCACCTCACTGGGTTGCCATAATTTGGAATTAAAGGTAATATTGTCTTATTTTGTTTGCTGTCAGTTTTACACTTAATTTAAGAAATTAAAATGGATACCGGAAGTCTTAGTTAATTTTTTTTGAGGCCTCATTTTTAAGACATTTTAGTCAAGAGACACATTGAAATCAGCATATGTGAACAGGTTTCTAGATGCAGAGGTCCCTCTGCAGCTTCTCCCTCCTCAGCTCACTCTCCAGGATTATGTGTGTCCTGGCCAGTGCAGCCTAATCATGCCTCAGCTCCTTGGAAAGCCAGTGAGACCTCTCCTCCACAGCACCCAGCATGGTGCTTCCTTCTGGGAAAGGGTCAACACAGTGGGCTGTGGGCACACCCTGACCATGGGACCTTCAATGTCGGTCCAGAGCCCTAGGACCTTGCTTGAGAGGAGGAGCCTGCATGGGTGCTCCCTTAGTCCCTGTGAAGGCTCACGTTTCCCTACTTCCCCATCCTTGGGCCCATCCCCCACCATCAGGGCACCCAACAGGCCTCAAGGTAGGGGGGTGAGGTGCTACCAGGGCCCCTGTGGCGGGCCCAGGGTCTCAAAGCCTCAGTGACTCAAAGCCATCATCCCTGCTGCCCAAGTTCTGTTATTACCACCCCAGCCTCAAATCCAGAAACACAAGTGTCTGACGAGGGTCCCTAAGAACCCAGGTGTGCATTCACACTCACTCATACACTCATAGTTATACACATACACATACACACACATAGCCCAGCAGAATAGAGATGTGAAAGTAAATAGAGGCAGAAAACCTAAAACTTCATCAGAACCACTATCTGATTTCCCCTGTAAGGTTGTGGTCCCCACACCCCAAAAACCATGGAGTCAAGAAAGGGAGGCTCAGGGCAGCCCCAGAGGCCTAGTGGTTAAGTTTGGCACATTCTGCTTCAGTGGCCTGGGTTCAGTTCTGGGGCATGGACCTACTCCACTTGTCTATCAGTGGACATGCTGTGGCAGCGGCTCACGTATAAAATAGAGAAAGATTGGCAATAGATGTTAGCTCAGGGCGAATCTTCCTCAGGAAAAAAAAAAGAAAGGGAGGCTCACAGGCCAGAAGATCCAAAAGAGGAGACAAACCAGCAAGCAGGCAGACAGAGGGCCCCCCTAATTGGCACTGGCCTGGTTAAGGCTCACCTCCCTAACCTCACCTCACCTGCTGTCACGCCAGATCGAGATACATGCCCAAATCCACACCTGTGTTCCTGCCAGGCCCCAGCATAGGCTGTCCTCTCCTCTACTTGCTTCCCAAATCCACACCGACATTCAGAACTCAGTTAAGTCCTCTCCTCCAGGGAGCTTTGCTCACAGCAAGGTCTTACTTTGCTGACACTGACAAATACTGTCCCCTTCTTCCTCCTCTGACCATTTCATGTTGAATGAGACTCATCACTCCAGTTTGGTTGAAAGCTGGTCCAGGGCAAAGACTGTATCCTCTTCCCTTGCACCTCTCAGCACCCTGCCTGGAGTTCATGCCCATAAATTAACATTCAAGTTCCCTACTAAATGAGTGAAGGAAGCTAGACGGGAGATGGCTCAGCTGCTTCCAGAAAGACACTTGTGCTTCAAAGCTCAAGGAAAGCAGGAGGAGGGTGGGAGAAAGGGAGGGAGGGAGGGAGGGAAAGCGCTCACTAAAAGCTTATGGAATACACAGAAGAGCTGAGCATCACAACAAAGACTCATTTAAAAGGGCAAAGGAAACACTAGATGGCTGTTAATGGTGAACTGAACATGATAAATTATTACTTAAATCACTTGGTTTCAATCCTTGTTGTTACGCACAGTTAATTGGAGGGAACAAAATGCTGGGCCTGCCTGAATGGGGGTGGGAGGCGTGAGCAGCCTCAGGCTTGTAGCTTGTCCAGGACCACAAAGTCATCATGTGGGGATGACAAGCATGGGGCCAACCTCGCATCCCTCAGTGGCCAGCTCCCATTACCTACACTCTGGTCACCCTCAGCTAGACCCTAAGGCAGAGAGAATCAGAGGGGAGGGCTGAGTGGTGGGAGGTCACCTAATGATCCCCCAGGCTCTGAACACCAACTTTGCCCCTGGTGGGGCCCATTTAGATGTCTCTCACCCTAAAGAAAGCCAGATGGCCTCAATGGCAGATTTAATCTCTGTTCAAAAACTTGGATTTTGACTGTCTTTTTTTCTTATGTTTCTGTTCGTTCACTATATATATCCTGAGTTCCTACTAAATTGTAAAGCACTTAGCGGGGGAGGAGGTCAAAGGAGAAGCAGAAATGAGCAAGACACAGCTTCTGCTTCACTCAGTTGGGAGGACAGATCCAAGCATATTGAACTCATTGTGGGCTGCAGAGGAAAAAAAATCTTTCTAACACTTAATTTAAGACAAAGAATCTGTTGGAGTCTGGGATTCTATTAATAATCCTGTGGCCAAAGGGAGAAGAGGAAGGCAAAGTGAGCATGATAATACCATCAGCAAAGAAAGAACTTTAGAAACATATAGAATTTCTATAGACTACAATTTCACAAGTAATGTTTATATGATGATTAATTAGCAAGGCTTGGAGAGTTATAGTTACATGATATGGGAGAAAACATTAAAATACTAAGTCCACATATCTACAAGATGGTTTAACAAGCACTTTCAAAAGACATTTTTGTGATTAAAGAAATAGAAAAAGAGGGTTATAAGAGATAACACAGGTGTAAGTTTGAAGACCACGTCCCTTTTCCTAAACACACATTTAAATTTATATTTAATCTTATGTTTAAAGACTATTCTCAACGTTCAGTTTTATCACAAGAAAGTTTTTAACTGTTATACTCCTTTCAATGAAGCTTTTGTGTAAGCAAATGTAATCTCAAGAGAAAAAGCTTTTTCACAAGGCTGTTAATTAGACTCACAGGCTCTCCTTGCAGTCGGGAGTCAGTACTAAAAAGGAATAAATAAATAAATAAATAAATAAATAAATGTGTGTGTGTGTGTGTGTGTATATATCTGATATATATACACATATATATATCATAATTAAAATGGTAACAAAGAAAAGAATATGGGGTAATGATTTTTATATTAGAAAATGTGGAACTTAAGACCCTGGAGCAACATTTCCATCAGTATGGAGAGTTAGATACCTTGCATAATTTTTGCAATTGAAACAACTGAAATACTGGATAAAATATTATAAGATGAAAAATTAAAACACATAAAAAGTCCTGAGGACTCTACAGATAAAGGGAAAACAGAAACTCTTGGACAGAAGAGAGTGTTGGGACTAGCTTTTACCTAAAGGATCTCTGCCAAGCCTTGGAGACCTTATGCTTCTGTCTGGATGGCTGCACAATGCATGGGGCAGAACAGAAAGCATGGGGCCCATCTAAAGTGGGATATTTAAGAGGGGTCCACTGTGTAAAACTGGAGCATCGAAGGGCTTACACCCACAATGTAAGGTGAACAAAAAATAAAACCTGCCTCTAGGAGGCTGGCAGAAGCAAACCAAATCTTTTCTGGAGAAATTCCACTCTGATCCAGGCCTCAGGCAACACCCACAACAAGGTTTTAAGAAAACTTAGCAGTTCACAATAAAAATCACAAACATACCAGAAAATAGGTCACTGTGAGTGAGAACCAGTCAAAGCAATAGACAACATAAAGATTTTAGGTACTAGAATTATCAGTCAGAAAATTTAAGAACTAATAGAAAACCTTAAAAAGATGAAGAGACAAGAGACTATAACAAACGATCTTATCAAATTTTAAAATGAAACAAACAGAATTCCAGAAATTCAAATATTTAGCAACTTCAGTTAGAAATGTAATACACAAGTAAAACAGCAAATTGGACACATATGAAGAGAAAATTTTAAAACTAGAAGATAAATATAAGGAAATTAGACCAAAGCACAGCACAGAGACACAAAATGATGCAAAATAAGTAAGAGACATGGAGGATAGAGTAAGGCCTTATTTATGTCTAATTAAGCTTCCAAAAGGAAATAATAGGGAGAAGGAGGAAAAGATAACATTCAAAGTATATTTCAGTAATGGAGAAATTCCCAGAATTGTTAGAGAAACATCAATCTTATTCCAAGAAGCTCAATAAATCCCAAGAAAGATTAAAAAAAAATTTAAATCAAAAAAATCTCAGAACATCAAAAGCAACTAGATTCTGAAAGTGGCCATGGGGAAAAGATGGATCATGTACCAATGAGTGGCAATTTAATTGATGGCTGACACCTCAACAGTAATAAAGGAATCTAGAAAGGAACAGAATAAAATGTCCGATGTACTGAGAGAAAAAATGTCAACCTAAAATTCTATGTTGATAAAACTATCTTTCAAGAACAACAGAGAAATATAGATGATTTCAAACAAAAACTAAGAAAAGGTTATCAACAAAAGATCCTCACTAAAGAAAATGCTAAAAAGTATACCTCAAGCCAAAGAAAAATCTTCCCAGATGGAAAGTCCAAGACACATGAAAGGATGGCGAGTAAAAATATGTTAATATGTGGGTAAAGCCAAGCAAATACTGACTTTGAAATTAATAATAATAACACTAACAATGATAATAATGCCTAATTTGAGGAATGAAAAGGTAGGCTAAAAATGAAGAACTGGGTAACAGAGAGAGGAATTAAAACATTCTCAGGTCCTTGTATTGTCTAATTCAGCAGGATGAAAATGTTGATTAACTTTAAACTAGTGCAGGCATGTTAAAATAACTTGCTAAGAAATAGACATAGAGTATATAACGTCCAAACAAGTTGAGAAGAAAATTATAAGAAAAAGAAAAAAAGGTAAGAATAGAGATTGTTGGACATTATGCAAAGTGAAATAAGCTAGTCACAAAAAGACAAATACCGTATGATTCCACTCATATGAGGTAGCTAAAGTAGTGAATTCAGAGACAGAAAGAAGAATGATGGTTGCTGGGGGCTGAAGGCGAGGGGAGAATAAGGAGCTGTTTAATGGATATAGAGTTTCAGTTTTGCAAGACAGTAAGAGTTCTGGAGATTGGTCTCACAACCATGTGAATGTACTTAATACTATTGAACTGTACACTTAAAAATGGTTGATGGTAAATTTTATATTATATGTATTTCATCACAATTTTTTAAAAAGAAAAAAATGAGGGGGCCAGCTCCGTGGCCAAGTGGTTAAAGTTCCGCATGCTCTGCTTTGGCAGCCTGGGTTTGCAGATTCAGCTCCTGAGCGTGGACCTACTCCACTCATCAGCCATGCTGTGGAGGCATCCCACATACGAAATAGAGGAAGACTGGTGCAGACGTTAGCTCAGGGAGAATCTTCCTCAAGCAAAAAAAGAAAAAGAGGAAGATTGGTAAGGGATGTTAGCTCGGGGTGAATCTTCTTCACAAAAAAAACAACAACAAGGATTGTTTAAAAAATGGAAGGTGCAGTATAAAAAGAAAACTTAGTAAGATAGTAGAAATATATCTTGGTATATCGGTTATCACTATAAAGGTGAATAGACTGAACTCTCCAGTTTCAAACAGTGTTGTCATGTTAGATTCAAAATAAAAAACCCAGTTACATGCTTGTCATGAGACACAATTAAAACTTAAGAGGGGCCGGCCGGGTGATGCAGCAGTTAAGTGTGCACGTTCTGCCTCGGTGGCCCAGGGTTCGCCGGTTTGGATCCTGAGTGCTGACACGGCACCACTTGGTAAGCTGTGCTGTGGCAGGCGTCCCACATATAAAGTAGAGGAAGATGGGCACGGATGTTAGCTCAGGGCCAGTCTTCCTCAGCAAAAAGAGGAGGATTGGCAGGAAATCCAATAGGCTCAGGGCTAATCTTCTTCAAAATAAATAAATAAATAATAATAATAAAAAAAAAACTTAAGAAAACAGAAATACTGAAAGTCAAACAATAGAAATACATATACTGTCATAAACTAAGTTTCCACATTTATGAGCATTGTTTCTCAGTTTTTACACACTCAAAATATCAACTCACACCTCACATAAGACATTTTTGAATGCAGGGGCCCTTACTGAAGACCTGGGGAGATGGTGGCAGGGGCTTACGTTCTAGAAATACAAACCATTTCGAATAAAAGGTTGCACAATCCTGATCTTAAAATCTTTGGTCACCCACCCTAAAGCTGGCCTCATGCGACCTCTCTGACTTCTTCCTTCTCCCTTCCCCTGTCTCTCTCTTGCTTGCAACCAGGATCTGTGATTCTTCCTGCTCCTCGTGCGAGCAGTTCGGCTTTCTCCAATCCCTCTACCCAAACTCAGAGGAGCTGGGAGGTGGGTTACCTTCCTGGGAAGGTAGCGATTTGTCATTACACGTAGAAATAATTTAATATCTGATACTGCTTTGAGTGTGATCATTCAAGAACAGTGGTTCCTGACCAGGAATGAGAAGAAAACACTCTGAAAAGCCTCTTTTCAGACCCCCTTAATCAGACGTCCTATAGTGGATTTGGATCTATGTGCATCTCTGTTAAACAAAAGAAAAAACATTAAATAAATTACCGTTGCTGAGTACATGATGATTACTCAACAAACAAAAAAGAGTGGGTTTTTGTTCCACTCTGAATTTCCACCAGCCTAGTCCAGCTCTCATAGTTTGTCTAAATGTTGCCATGGTTTCTTCTCTGGCCGGCCTGCTTTCCATTCCTCCTCCCTCTTTATCCGCCTCGCACACGCCGCTTCTGAGACCAGAACGACTCCGAAGGCCTGGAGCGCTCCCCATTAGCTATTGAATAAGAGTTACATAACCTGCAACAAGTGGCTTAAACTCTCTGTGCCTCAGTTTCCTCATCTGTAAATTACGGAAAATAATAATTTACATGAGGTCATCAGGTTGAAATGAGAATGAAGAGTTAATATTTGAAAGGCATTTAGAACATTGCCTGAGACATCGTAAGTGCTCAACAAATGGGAGGCATTACCACCGTTAGTGTTATTTTTTGTTGTCTTCTCTGGGTCACAATCTCTGCCTTGCAGATAAAGCTGCACAATATGACCCGTCCCTTTCTAGACTCAATTCTCACTGCAACCCAAATTGTATCATCTCCATTGCCGCTAAACAGGCCTAGGAGTCCCCATTTCTACACTTTTGCTCATTCTGTAACTTCTACCTGGAATGCAGGCTTTTTCTCTATATATACTGATTAATAGGCAGATGGGCCATTTTTTCAAAGGTGTAACTCAAGTGTTACCATCTCTCCAGGCTTTCCTCTTCTTGCTATCACTCTATACCAAATCTGTATCACTTCTCGCCAGGAATATTTGAATAGTCAAACCACCCTCAGCTTCTGCCCACCAACATCACCATCCTTGATGCTTCCAGAAAATTCTTTTCTCCTTAGAAAAACATTCATTGATTGCCTGTGATGTGCCAAGCTCTGTTAGAACCTTCTACAATATTTCATGACTTATCACAGCCACCCACATAAAGCAGGTATTGCCATCCCTATTTTAGAGCAAAAAAACCCTGATACTCAGTGCCAAGGTCACAGAGCTGGTGGTGGAGGGGCCAGGATTTTAAACCAGGTCAGATAATCCTCCAGCACCCACACTTCTTCCATGAGAGTTGCCTCTGTGCCACATTTGCAATTTTTGCCAGTTCTGCCTACCACCTGTATGACTATCAACTTACTATTTTTATTTAAATCAATTTTTAGCCTTAAATATATTCTTCTAAAAAATCTGTATGTTACTATTACCCATTAAAAACTAATAACACTTGCCATAAATAGAAAGTAATCCTAAAAAAATAATACAGTGAAGAAAACATGATGTGATTAGACTTGAAATACAATAGGCAATGCTAGAGACAAGCCCCCTATCGTGGCTCACAGGCCCAGCAATGTCTAGACCTGCCCCTCTAGCCTTGTGTCCCTTCATTCTTCCCCTTGCCCTTTCCACTCTGGCCACAACAGCTTTCTTTCTTTTTTTTTTTAAGGAAGATTAGCCAATCCTCCTCTCTTTTGCTGAGGAAGACTGGCCCTGAGCTAACATCCATGCCCATCTTCCTCTACTCTATATGTGGGATGCCTACCACAGCATGGCTTGACAAGCGGTGTGTAGGTCTGCACCTGGGATCCGAACTGGCAAACCCCAGGCAGCTGAAGCAGAACATGCGAACTTAACTGCTGTACCACCAGGCCGGACCCCACAACAGCTTTCTTTCTGTCCTTAGTCCTTGCCATGCCACCTACAGCCACAGGGTATTTGCATGTGCTGTTCCCTTGCTCAAAATCCTTTTCCTCACCTTCTTAGCTTTCTTAAACTCTTTCCAGCCCTTCAAATATCAGTGTAAGTTATTTCCTTGGGAAAACCTTCTCAGATCTCCCTGATTTGGCCAAATCCTCCCACTCTCAGTCCTCAGAGCACTGCTGGTCTTTCCTTAGCACTTATCCCAGTGGCAGTTTTCCACTTGTCTATGGGATCAATTAACATCTGTCTCTCTCTCCAGATTATGTAAATTCCACCAGGCCTATGACCACTCCTGGTTTTGTTCACCATTGAATTTCCAGAATCAAGCATGGTGTCTGATACATTGTAGGTATTTAATAGTATTTGCTGAATGAATAAGCGAATGGATGATTCCCAGAGTTTTGAGATATAAAGTAGTAAAGCCCTACAATCCCTTGTGGGTGTAACTTTTCTCTTCCCTCTCCACTTCTGTATTCCAGTTTGATCATGAGGCATGGGAGTCACTGCAGGCTTCACCGGTGAGGCCAGAACTGCTTTCTGGGGCCACTGAGGCACAGCAGGGCATGCTGCTCACAGGACTTGAGAGCAGAGCTTTCTGAACCTTCTGAGTCCTCCAGATACTGCCATTTCCATTTCCACATCCATTCGCCGCAGACCCGTGCCATGTCATTCACATGAGACCATGACAGACAGGGACTTCAATGTGTAAAAACAAACACATAACTCATAAAATTTAAAGTGGACTCCCATGAAGCTTTTAAACTTTACCCTTCATAAAACACGTCTCTGCCAAATCTGCATAGCATTTCTCTGAAATCTCTTCTGACTTTGTTTCCCCATCTCCACTGCAATTTATAACCCACACTCTCATCCTCTGGCATCTGGACCGTTACAACAGACCCTTCCAGCCCTTGTCTTCTCTAATTGATTCACTACACAGTTAAAAACTCATATATGGGCAGGTTTCCTCTTCGCTGGGAAAACTGAGTCCCCCAATTCCCTACGAAATCTAGACTTCCCCAGCAAACATTTAAGGCCCGCTTCGGCATGGTCCCAAGCTCATTATTCAGCCTCTTTGCTCAACAAGGAAGAAAGCTGTTCTGTGGTCACCCTAAGATTTGACCCAGGTCTGCAGTCCACTTACAGTTCATATCACGTTCACACCAGTGCCAGCACCTGGGGATCAGGCAGAAGGAGAGTGTGGGGGCCACAGCACCCATCCCCACACCCAAGGAAACACTCAGAGAAGCAGGTAACCTGGCTGCTCAGTGCGCCTAAACGCTGGGGGGAGACATCTTTTTCAGCATGATTCCATGGATGCGAACGAAAGGATCTCTTTCTGCTTTCTTTGAGAAAAAAATGACCAATTTACCTTGAAAGAACAGAACCACTTACTTTACATGGATCCTAGAAAATCCATGGAGCAGTGCGATCAGAGAGAAGAATGGAAGAAAGAAGGCGGCTCACTTCCAGAGGCAAAGTCGTTTTTAAAACATTTTTCCAGGAAGGGAAGTTAATGGGTGAGCAGTGCAACAAAAGTCCCAGAAGCACTGCAGGCAACTGTGCTACCGAGATCTCAGTCACTAGCGGGAGTCAGGAGTCACAGCTCCTACCAGCTGTCACCGCGGTGGCCCAGGCAGGTCACTTCCCTCTCTAAGTCTGTAAAATGGAGATTGCAAACTGAACGCCAGCGGAAAGGCAGGAGGACAAGAGCGGTGCGCAAGAGGGTGTTGGAAACTGTAACCAAGCTTCAGGTGGATCTGAGCCCAGGAGAGACTTGGGGGCTTTTCAACTTTCCACTAGGTGGTTGTGTCTGGCAGGGGGGTCAGGTCAGACCCAGAATCTTGTCCTCAGCCTTGATGGGTTAGAAACATTTCATTTACTTAACAAAATAGTCATGTCTGCTCTCCTAGGCAGCCTCTTCCTAGGATCAGGATTCCAGTGAACTCAAATAGATAACTAGAGGTTTACTCACTGGGGGTGGAAGTGAGCCAAAGGGGACTGGGTAGTTGCAGACATGTTTTGTTTTTTTAATAACCAAAACATACACAGAGCCTAAAATTTGTGATGCAGTGGAGAACTGTTTTGCCTAAAACCCAGGTAAGATACACCAGAAAGCCAGACAGAGTGTCTCGCTCCCTTGGCTGCAGGTGAACAAATCTTGACATTGGTTTTCTCTGGTCTTCCTTTGTCTACCCTCTCTGTAGACTTCTACCCTTCTGCCTGCATCTGTTATTAACATGTCACAGTTTCCAAGGTTATGGTTTATTTTGTGTGGCTCCTTATCTTCCTCATTCAGAAAAACTCTAATCTCAACATCTGCTTGTTTATAAGCTTTCTCCGGAGCTGGGCTTCCCATCTATTATGGAAATTCTTATTATCCAGGAATGTCACTTCCTGACCTGAAGGACAAATGCAAGGTGTACAACTGTCTCCCCTTGCACCTTAATTACATTTCCAAGAAGCAATTCAGAAAAACAGACCCGGAAAACGGCTTAAAGTTTGCTCCAATATGAATCAGAGCTCTGTCAGCTGAGGACTGAAAACCAAGGGGAGTCAGTGTCCCCCGGGTCCAGCCCTATGGTGGTGTCCTTAGGGATCAGTCTTCAGGTTCTCTTTTTGTACTCTCATCCACGGTCTCCAGACAGGTCAGCAGGCCATGTGACTTACAGCAGATTTTTCAGGTAAAGTGCTGTGGTGGTCATCCCAAGGCAAAGAATGAGGCTAGCAACAGGGCAATCTACAGGGAGGATTCCACTTTAAAAAACACGAGGGACAGCAAGTGGCTCCATTCAACCTCAGACTTTCCAGGGAGTGCAATGAATCTGATAGGAAGTGCAAAGCAAGATAGCATTAACCCAGAACCAGGAGAACGAGAATAAAACAAAAGTACAGACTGAGCCCAACACCAGGCCTTGTTTGGAGTTGTGAGGACCAAAAAGCTGAGTGCTCAGGAGAAAACAGTAGCCCTGTTGCTGGCTCTGTTGGGACCACACCTGGACCAACTCAGGATGCAGAATTCCGGGAACTTTTAATAAGTGTAAAGGGCATTTTTCACAGAGCAAGAGGAAATTAGCTTCACTTCCAACAAAGTGCACAAATTGTCCTAGCCCACTAAGGCATCGTTTTTCTTAATGGTTTAATGGGTCCTGGGTAAACAGTAGGTGAACCCCTGACTTGAATGGAAAAGTCTGAGTTTATATAATACAGCCCCACAGAACTAATAAAGCAGGTTGGGGAGCTGCTTTAAAGCTGCTGCTCCTCTATGAACCTAAAAGGGAGATGAAAGAATCCTGTGGATTGTTCTACTAGAACAAACTTAAAGAAAGGTTTCATTTATTAAGGGAAGGAGATTTCTCTGAAAGTAGGAAACCAGTAGAAACACTGTGTGAAACATACAATGGCAAGACATTATGTAGTTACCTAAAATGTGTCATGCTACACAGTAAAGATGGTTGATGGCTCAGGAAAGGGGTGGGGTTGGGAAAGAGAAACCAGGAAGGAAGAGCCCTCCCCCAGGGTCAGGAACCTGGGCTGTCATGTAACATCTACCACTAACTATGATCTTGGGGGAGCCCATTCTAGGCCTTGGTTTCCATATCTGTGCAGTGTGGTAATAATAATAGCAATGAACACATATTGAGAGCTTTCTCCATATACCACACACATATTCCAAGCGCTTTATGTGGGTTACTTCATTTAATTGTCACTATAATCTCAGGCAGGAGGTAGGAGAAGAACATTTCTGGTTTCTCTTGAAAAATCAGAAAGTCTGACAATGTTGGGCACCAGTCCAACATGACAGAATAAGCCAGAGCTGAGTAGAAGCCATGCTGTTTTAGATGAGACTGTTAGCCACAGCCCCTACACTCCTATTGTGCTGCTTATTTTGTTTATGGTACCCAAGTGGTTCTTGCAGCATATGGGCTTGTGGCCCCTAGATTAGATGGTCTCAGTGATTTCCCCTCTGCCCCTGAGAGTTGATGTTCTTTGCTCCATGTCACCCTGCCCAGAGTGCTCAGGCCATTCTTCAATACTCAGGCCTCAGACAAAGAGTGCAGGACATTGGGCACCCCATTCGAGGACTCCTAGGAAGCAGAAGCATTGGGAACTGAGAAAGGGTGCTACTATGCCCTGTGAAATAAGAGTTTCAATGGACACTGGGCCCTCTGCAGCTTGCCCTCCCCTGTGCCAGGAGCTTGAGTCTCATTTGAATGGAGATAGGAAGTAATGGAGGAATGAACAAGGAAATTCTGAAACTCTCAGGGACTGTGCCAAAACAAATGAGGACCCTCCCACCCTAGAAGCAAGACAAAGTGTGACCCTAAGGTACCTCTATGCCTCAGTTTCCTCATCTATAAGTTAATAATAGTCCCTACTTCACAGGAAGATTGTGAGAAGCAGAGCAAGAACTCCCTTAGGCTAAGGGCTCTAAATTTTCTAGTCCTAGTCCTTTGGCTATCATGACAAACTCGTGGTTTCATGAAAGAACAATCTATCTCTATTTTGAAAAACAAAAAACAAAACTCCTTTCTGCTTAAGCTAGCTTGTGCTGGGTTTCACCTGAAGTTAGAGACAGAAATTACTTAGAGATAAACGTACACATTACAAATCCTTCAGTTTTGCGTGCTTTTTCAAATGTTCTCTTTCGAAATGGGCCTCTGGTGAAGATAATAATCAGTTCATTGATTTGCTCCCAGGAGAATGGGGTAAAATGAAGTCCTGCTCATCACATTTCTAATTCTTTTAGTCTAATTGCTTTGCGAAGGTTTCTATACCAGTCGTCCTTCTCCAAGCTCTACCTCTTTCTGTCCTCAACCATCAGGCCATAGAAGGAATCCGAGAGCAGTCTTGCTCTATGACCAGCAGGTCCTTTTCACTAAGAGCTCTCCTAAGAGCCTTCCCCACACTGGGTTTACTCATTCTTCGACTGAGGTCCCTCCACTGGGGCAGGTGCTCTGTTCAACTGGAAACCAGCATGTTCAGAACTCCCTGGTATCCACCTCTTCTTGGCTCTTCAACATTGCCTTGAATCAAATGAGCTTCCCCTGTCTTCCCATAATTACTATTTTAGTTTAAATAGGAAAGAGTTGGTTTCTGTTGCTTGCAACCCAAGAACCCTAGCTCCAATATGGTGCCTCAGTGAGGGCAAGGAAGTAGATAGTCAAAGGGAGGTGTTTATATTGAGTTGTCAAGGAAGGCCTTTCTGAGGAGGTGAAATATGTACTGAGGCTTCAATAAAGTATGGGGACAAGGCAGACAAAGGTCTGGGGAGGAGCATTCTGGGAAGGTAACAGCAAATAGAGTAGACCTTGAGGTGAGCACATAATCAAGGAGCAGCAAGGAGACCAATGTGGCTACAGTCAAGTGAGTGAGCAAGACAGTGGTAGGAGATGAGAGCAGAGAGCCAGGCAGGGGCTGGATCATGGAGTGTCTCTAGGCTGCAGTGAGGAGTCTGGGTTTTATGATGTGGCATGAGCCACTGGAGAGCTTAAACAGGAGAGTGACATATTCTGATTTTTTAAAAAATATCTTTCTAGCTGGCTGTCTTGAGAACTGACTGTGAGAGACAAGTGTAGAAAGTAGAAATAGAAAGACCAATGAGGACACTATTTCAGGAGTCCAGGAAGAGGTGATCATGGCTTGAGTGTGAATTTTAGCAATGGAATGGAGAAAAGCTGACAGACATTTCTTATGGTTTTAAGGAGAAGCTGCCTTAAAAGACTTGCTGGTGTGGAGTGTGAAGGGAAGAAAAGAATCAAGGTTGACTCCTGGATTTTGGACTGAACCACAGAGTAGATGGAGTTGCTATTTGCTGGGAGGGTGAAAACTGTGGGAGAGAGAGACTTGCCATTTAATAGTCTGTATCAATAAGCTGTTATTATCTCACAGTTTCTGTGAGTCATGAGTTCAGGAGTGACTTAGCTGAGTGCTCCTGACTCATGGCCTCTCGCGAGCTTGCAGTCAGGATATGGGCTGAGGCTGCCGTCATCTGAAGTCTTGGTTGGGGCTGGAGGATCTGCTTCCCACGTTGCTCACTCACTGGCTGGCAGGCTGTGCTGGCCTTTGGTGGGAAACTTCCATTCCTTACTACCTAGACCTTTCCACAGTCTGCTTGAGTGTCTTCACAACATGGCAGCTGCCTTACTCCAGAAGAGGGATACAAGATCTCTTATGACCTAGCCTCAGAAGTCACACTCTGTTATTCTCACAATATCCTATTGGTTACACAGGTCAGCCCTATTCAGTGTGAGAGGGGACTACACAGGGGCATGATCCTAGGAGGTGAGAATCACTAGGGGCCATCTCTGGCTCCCACACCATCCACATAGATGCCAGAAGGCAGTGCAGACAGAGCCAGCAGGTGTGTCTGAGGGGCCCAGCTAGCAGAAAGGACCTTGGGAATAGGCAAGGCTGGAGCAGAAGGGTCAGATTCCAAGAGATACAAACAGGTCCACATTCCAGATGTGTGGAATGGACTTCAGTGCAGCTGGATGTTCCCCATTAAAGCAGGAGCTGGGCTGGACAGACCCTGCTTCTGCCCTACTTGTCAAAATCCTCACAGATTACTGCTTGGGTTAAGAACATACAGAGGGGCCCACCAGCGTTAACGAATGGTGATATAGGGAGGTGACCAACAGAAGGAAGAGGAAACCCCAAGCTGAAGATATAAAAGAAATCAACCAAGGCTACTAGTCAGTGTTATGATGCAACAATTCCCCCCCGCCACCCACTCTCTCTCTCTCTCTCTCTCTCTCTCTCATACACACACACACACACATACACACACACACACACAAACAACACACACGTCCTGTTTTACAGGAGTCACTGTCACCTTGCAGGTCTAGCTAATGGCACAGGCATGCATGGGACCCATATTCCTAGCTTATGGCTTCTTACACAGGTGACAGGGTCTCTCCCAGTGCCTGAGCCCTCTCAGAGACTCCGTAAGGAATGTGGGTCGAGTACTGAGGAAGGTATTGATTTCCCCAAGACACACTGAGACCCAAGAGTTGCCTCCTAAGAGAAGGCTGCATAGAAAGGAGGCAGCTGTCCTCTTGTGTGGTCTGAAGGGCTGCAACTTCACCCCCGAGAGGGTCAACTTGTGAAGACTATCAAAGTCCCTCTGGGCACTGACCCTACAGTGATTGCTAACAGATCATATTTACTGAGTCTGTCCCTAAAAATGCAAAGAACAGGCCCTGTGAAGACCCAGGGCTTCTCTCTCAGGGAGCCCAGATGCCCTCTTGCTTCAGACTCAGCCTTGAGGAGGAGTTCTCTTAACAAAGGACCACCCCACACCTGTCCAGCTTCACCAGTGGCAGGACATTTCCCCACCCTGTCCCGGCCTCCAGCCCACATCTGTAGAGCTAGCACATAACTCGACAATATCACGCCATCCCATGAGGAATTTGGGCACAGATGCAGCTGAGCCTCAGGATTAAGCCTGAAGGCAACAAACTGCCCTGCCTGCAGGACCAGGCACACAATTTGCACTGCCCAGTGCAAATAGGAACACAAGGTCCTTTGTTCATAAATTATTAAGAATTTCAAAATGATGACAGCAGAGCATTAAACCAAGTGTGAGACCCCTGTAAGTGTAGTGCCCTGTGTGACTGCATCAGCTGCACACACAGAAAGCCAGCCCTGCCTACCCTGTTACTTCTCTGAGTCCACAGCCTTGAGACCTGCTGTTGACATTCATCCAGCCAGACTCCCTGTCCCTTCTAACCCTGGGCTGAGCCATACAGGACTCTTAAGGAGAAATTCTCTTCCTTCCTCTACTTATTGTCTGTCTCTCACTCTCTGAGCCTAGGCAATTTCATCTTCCCACCTCCCTGGCCAGGTATACATCCTTTGGTCTCCATCACCAAAGTTTCTGAACCATCCCATCCCTCCTTCTTACAATTCTCTTCCTGTCTTAGGCAGCTCACACCTGCCCTCTTGGATCACCTGAAAGTCTTTTCCTGTCTCATGGGTCCCCACACTTGCCTCTCACCTGTGTCCAGCTCCACTCCATCTCCCCGCCATTGTTCTCAAGGCCTCCTCCTCTTCCTCTCTCCACTGTCACCAAGCTTCTGCTTAACAAAAGAGTTCTGCCTGCAGCTCAGGAATATTCCAATCCTTTCTAATAATGCCGTCAGAGTTTTATAGGACAGCTACATTTTAAAGATATTTTATAAGTGACAAAAGATTTTATTTTTATTTTTATTTTTTTAAAGATTGGCACCTGAGTTAACATCTGTTGGCGCTCTTCTTTTTCCTTCCCCTTCCCCTTCCCCTTTTCCCCAAAGAGCCCCCAGCACATAGCTGTATATTCTAGTTGTGAGCACCTCTGGTTGTGCTATCTGGGACACCGCCTCAGCATGGCCTGATGAGCAGTGCCAGGTCTGGCCCAGGATCCGGACAGGCGAATCCCTGGACTGCTGAAGCAGAGTGCACGAACTTAACCACTAGGCCACAGGGCCAGCCCCCACAAAAGATTTTTAAAGTGACAAATAAAGAGATATTTATTTTACAATAAATTATTTTATAAATGAGAAAACAGAAATTTGGATGGTTTAGGTGACTTGTTCAAGTTCACACAGCTAGTTAGTGGCAAAGCCAAGGTAAGATTCCGGCACCTGCTGACTCCAACTACAATTCCTAAAGTAACTAGGAATTAATGGGGTGATAAGGGAATAAGGGAATAAGGACGTAAAGGAATAAGACAATATGGTGATTTTTTAAACAATGGCTACACGCTCTTTGGCACTATTGAGAGATGGGGGGTCTATGTCCCATCCCTTGAGACTGGGCAGGTTTGTGACTGCTTCAACCAATAGAGTGGGGTGGAAGTGATGCTAGGTCAAAAAAAGTCTGCCTGGTTCTCTTGGGATGCTGACTCTGGGGAAAGCCAGCCTCCATATAAGAGCACCAAATACCCTGAGACTGCCATGCTAGAGAGGCCACATGTGGTGCTCTAGTCAACAGTCCCAACTGAGCTCCCAGCTGACAGTCAACATCAACTGCCAGCCATGTGATGAGGAATCCTGGATATCTAGCCAGTTGGACCCTTAGAAGATTCCAGCCCCAGATGTCAAGTGAGCTCTGGCCTGTACATCTTCCAACCTGAGACCCCAGACATCGTGGAGCCAACAAGCCATCCTCATTGTTGTCCTACCTGAATTCCTGCCCCACACAATCTGTGAATATAATAAAATGATTGTTGGGAGACAATCAATTTTAGGGTGATTTGTTATGCAGCAGTAATTGGAACAGATGCATACAACCTGTGCACCTGTCCACTGATGTTTAAGTCATAAATTTCACACGATTTCCTCTAACAGCTTTTCAGAATTCCCTTAACAGGCAACAAGAAGGGGCCAGTTTTGGAAAAGGTGCTTAGAGAGAGCAGAGCTTTCCTCCTTTTCATTCACACTCCTCACTCCAGCCAGGTCTGCTTTCTGAAAAGAAGTGGACGGGCGAGGGTTTCAACTCCAGTGCCATATTAACCTCTCTGAACTTCAGTTCCTCCTCTATAAAATGAGGGATAGGGAGTAATTCTCATTTCATGAATCTGACAGGTGATCCAGGAAACCAGGTGTAACCCTTCAGCACACACTAAGGACAATCATTAAGGCCACCTACAGTCTGTTTCCCCTCTACCCACTCTACAGCCCCTCCCCTTGTCTTGACACCTGGTAGATATGGCCTGACTTTGTCAAAATAACTTTCCCAGCCCAAGCTATTAGCTCTACAGAACCTCACACAGCTGCCATCCTTCCCCTCTAGTTTGTACCTTTCCAATAAAAGCATTGCCTCTTTTGATTACAGGAGAATTCGCCACTCTAATTGACTTCCAGGCATTAAAGTTTTACTGAGATGATCTCAGAGGCTCCCTAGGGAGAGGAGAAGTGCCGAGCATTGCCGCCCTTAGGGCCCTGGTGCTAGCAAGAGTTTCTAAAACTGTTTGCTCTAAATTTTGGCAAGGCACCTTCTGGGGAATATAAAGAGCAGCTTAAAGCAAGGGAAGTGCTCAATTTCCCTCTCACCCTAGGCACTGGAGGGGAGGGGCAGCAGGGTTCCAGGCCCCCTGCTGCATCTCACTGACCTCTGCAACAGGGGGCAGAGCAGGACACAGACATGGAAGTCCTCACATTCGCATTCCTGCCCTAACTCTGTTCACGCAATGCCTCTGCAGAGGCACAGAGAAATGAGAGGCCTAACACCTGCCCTCAACAGGTCAGCAATACACATGCACATATGACCGATATTGAGACAATATGAGACAACAGAATTAGGTGCCAAATTATGTGGCATAATTAGCACTAAAAGAGGTAAATTGGAGGAAGAGAGAGGAGCAGGGATTCGGGATAATTGAGGAAGGTTTCCTAGTAGAAAGGAAACAAAGGATAGATCCTTGAGAACAATAATAATAATAATATACCACTTGCTTTGTGCCAAATCCTGCCCCAAGCCCTTTGCATACTTTAACACGCTCACTCCTCATAACAACCCTCTGAAATAGATTCTACTTTCAATCCCATTTTTATGGATGAGAAAATCATGGCATGAAAAGGTTGAGTAACTTGGCTACAATCAGAGCTAGTAAATGGTAGAGCCAGGATGTGGAGCCAGAAAGTCTGACTCAGGGTCTGTGTTCTTCACCACTACACTGTACTGCCTTTCAAGGCATTAATGCAAGATGAGGAGAAAGAGAAAGGCCTTCCATGCAGGAGACATTGGAGACACAAAGGCACAGAAGTGGGATTGTGCTCTCTGTTCAATGGCCAATCACATCTTTCCTCTGTCTCCTGGAAAAAAAAGAAATCATATATATGGTCTTATATGCTTAGAAAATTTCTGAAATGATACACACAAAAAAATGTTATCAGTGATTACCTCTTAGAAGTGGAAATGGAAGGGAGGGGAGTGAAGGGAGGGGAAGTATTTTTATTTCATACTCACCAAATGTTAGAAAATTTTGCCTTGAATCACTTTTCAAATTCCATATTGTTTTGCAAACAATGAACAAAGGAAAGACTCTCCTCCCCACGCCCCCACTGTTCCCTTCCCCACCGTTCCCCTAAGAGAAACAGCTGTCCAGAGGGGGAAGCAGACCAAGCCAGGGCCAGTCCTTGGGCTACAGGAGTATGCAAGGAACATGAGCTTCCGTATCCTATCCTCTACCCAGAGGGAGCTGGGGACTCACCCTCCGGCCAGTCAGGGAGCCCATTCATGAGGCCCAGGAAGCCAGGCTCGCCCCCACCCTCTCTTCTCTCTTCTCTGAGCTTCCCCACCTTTCCACTCACCACTGCATGTTTGCAGAGATCACAAAGACAGCTGCCGACCCATGTTTTGCAATTTTTAAAAATTAATTGAGAACTTAAAAAAACTGAGAAATTCCATATAAAAATCTGGATTTCTTACTTCTTTTGACAGAACCAGAAGATCTGGCAATTCTAGGCCTGCATTTTCACCAGGCAATGTGGAAGGTGACATGAGGCTGCCCCTTTCTACAGGATGCACGCTCTTTACCACACCCCATAGTCTCACATTAAGGTCAAATGTCACTTACATTGCTATTGCTTTTGTCATAATCTATGCTATTGCTTTTCTTACAACTGGCATGCTTCCTCAGCTACATCACCTGCCGAGTCCCTGTATGCAGTTGAATTTTCAGTCTGTGGTTTAGATTGCTAATAATTTCCAGTTGTTTCACAATTCCGTTCTTCCCAAGATTCTTGGGTGCAGGAACAAAGTCCAACACATCCTTTGCATTCCACACATCCTCCATCAGTGAAGCTTTTCAATGAAGGCCTGAATAATTGATCTATCATGGTTAAGCTACAGAGTAAAGACCCAGATTTCAATCTATCCAGGACTGGCTGTGGCCAAATCATCCATGCAGCTCAACACTCAATCCTCCTCAAGAATGCTCTGGGCTTTTATACCCAAAACATTGATAGACAACACACTGCTCTCCCCTGGGCCTATAGTTTTTCTAAATATAACTAATGACTTCCGTTATCTGTCTTCACAGACAGCCTGCATCCCTCTGGCTGATCTATCTTCCCCTCTTGACAGTCAACTTCCCATTACATCTCTCTCCTGCTCTTGCCTATTATATGAATGACTCATGTAAAACAAAAGGAGGAATCTCTTTACCTTCTATCTGATTAATTTTAAATGGTAAAAATACCCTTACACTCACTGTACCACCCTAAAACTCTTTCACACCTTTATTCTCACTTAATCCTTACAGCAACCCCATCAGGTGGCATAATCACTTATTTTAGAGATTAGGAAACCAGTGCACAGATAGGTTATGTGAATAGCCACGCATCACACAGCCCAGCTAGGACCTGACTCTAATCTAATGCTTTTCTCCATTTTCAAGAACAGGTAGAGTTGACTGATTGTCAGGAGCAGTGGTTAATGCTACACTTGGCCCACTCAGCTGTAGAAACCAGTTGCAATGAGAAGAGAAAGGAAAATTCAATTCTCCCAAGATACCCTCTGCCTCAGGTCACCTGTGACTGTAGTTGTTTGGGGTGACTGTGACTCCCAAGTGCTTGGGGATCCACCTGGCCTTCTCTGGGGTGGCCATGAGAGAAGAAGGAACATTTCTGAAGGGTGACAGTCCTCAGACCAAGGGCATTACTGGAAGTCTTACTCATTGAAGAATCCAGGATTAAGGCTATGAAAATCAGCAAAAAGGGAGCCCTACCAAAAGTGAATCTCAAGTGCCACTTAGAGGCACTGAACCAAAACTGTGTCTAGCCTTTTCTCAGCCAGGTCACGCCACATTTAGGTGTCTCAAAGTTATGTTGACTGTCTTAGCTCAGGTGCTATAACAAATACCATAGAGTGGGTGGCTTCAACAACAAAGACTTAGTTCTCACAGTTCTGGAGGCTGGGAAATCCAAGATCAAGGTGCTGGTAGATTTAGTGTCTGGTGAGAGCCCACTTTCTGGTTTGCAGATGGCCACCTTCCTGCTGCGTCCTCACATGGTGGAGAGAGAGAGCAAGTGCAAGCTCTCCAGTCTCCTTTTATAAGGGCACTAATCCCATCATAAGGGTCCCATTCTCATGACCTCATCTAAACCTAATTACCTCCCCAGGGCCCCCACCTCCTAATACTATGACATTGGGGGTTAGGGCTTCAATATACTAATTTGGAGGATGTGGAACATAAACATTCAGTCCGTAAGTCTGACCTTGGTTCCTTTTTCCTCCCTCTAAAGTTATTAGTCTCCAATCAAATACGTTTATATTAAACAGGAGAGAGATTAACTTTACTACAAGAAACAAATCATCTGTGTATCATAAAACTGGGCCAATGGAAGCTTCCAATCACTGAATGAGATTTCATAAAATTACAGGGAAGAACGGTAAATCCAGAAGAAACAGACGTCTGAAAAACTCTACACATTCAAAGAAAGAAAAACCTAAGTGTAAACACCTCTAAGAACACGAGTAGTTAAATTAGTAAGATTCAACAGGTAAAGGTTGGGATGAAATATATTTGAAAAGTCAAAATGCCTCCCAGGACCACACCAGTCCATTGCAACCTCACTGATAATATGTGCAGTAGAGAGTAGGTGGATAAAGGAGTTGGTCCATAGAGAAAACATAGTCAAAAAGCAGAGTTCAGCAGCACCTATGTAGCATTCTCCAGAGCAGGCGATGCCCAGCAAATAGGATATTTCAATTGGCTTAGAAAACTGTCCTTTTCAAAGATGAGTGCATCTTGCTGTCAAGCTCCATGGCATCAGCCATCAGTTATCCAATTAGCCCCCTCTGCAGGAATCCCGGGCTTCATGATTAAGTGGCTTCTAGGAAATATTTTCCTAAGGAGGACTTTAGGAAGCTGCCATAAGGACCCAGTTCTCTTGGCAGATTTGTTGTTCATTAAATGAATAAATCAACATCAACCGGGTGTGGGCTTTGAACTTGAGACCTTTCCTTTGAGAAAACTGAAGCACTCAGAAGAGAATTCCCCAGAATCCCACAATTACATCCACCTACCTATTAGCATCGGAATTCATATTCACTGCCTTCCCTCTTGTAGCAAATTGCAAAGATTACCACAAATTCTTTCCCTCTCTGAATCTGTGTCCCATTGCAACGTAATTATGCAGCTTCTTTCATTGAGAGGTAGAATCTATTTCTCTAATTCTTGAATCCGGACTTGGCCATATGAGTTGCTTTAGCCAACAGGACATTCATAAATTTGATGCAAACAGAAGCTTGAGAAAGATTTGCACATTAGGGCTTGTCTTCTCCTGGTGAGCTTAGAAATCTGAGACCACCAAGTGAATAAGCTCAAGCTAACCTCCCAGCAGATGAGAGGCCATGTGGAAAACAACTGAGGTACCACAGTTGACAGCCAGACAACTGCCTGACATATGAGTGCCAAACAGATGATCTGAGATCATCCAACTTCCAGTTAACCCACCAGTTGACCATAGCAAGCCCACGAAAGATCAGTCAAGCCAGCCCAGACAAAAGGAACCACCTCCACTGACCTAAGCCACCAAGTTTAAGATGGTTTGTTATGCTACAAAAGTTACCCAATGCCCCTCCTATCACCTTTGATGGACTCTCTGTGGTCCTGCCTAAAGCCAGTCCCTCCCCTTGTGCACCTGTCTCATCCGCTCTTGTACATGTAGAGACACAATTTCATCATTTCTCCCTTTCCTCCTCTCCATCAAAAATGTTTCCCACTTTAATGAATCATTCCTACCAGCTTACAAACATGCTGATATTTCCTCATATTAAAAAACAAAACCTTCTTTTGACTCCACTTTCCCTTCCAGTTTCTTCCCCAATTCTCTACTTCTCTTTGCAGCAAATCTCCTCAAAGGTGTTGTCTATTCTCACTGTGTCCAATTTCTTTCCTCCTGTTCTCTCTGAAACCCATTCCAATCAGGCTTTCGCCTCCATCCCTGTAACAAAACTTCTCACGCCAAGGTCACCAGTGAGGCCCAAGTTGTTAAATGCAATGACTAGTTTGCAGTCCACATCTTTGATCAGTTAGCAGTATATGACACAGTTGATCATCCTCTCCTTTTATATACACTTTCTTCTCTTGGCTTCTAGGTCACCGTACTCTCCCAGTTCCCCTCTCACCTCTTTGGCAGCTCCTTCTCAGTCTTCATTTTTGGGTCCTCCTATTCTCTCCAATACCTTAACATGTTAATGCCTTTGGACTCCATCCTGGGCCTTTTCTCTTCTCTAGCAATCTCATCTATCACTGTGGCTTTAACTACCATCTATCTGCTGATGACAGTCAATTTATATCTCCAGCCTATAACTCTCTCCTAATCTCTAAACTCATATTTTCAACTTCTTATTTGATATCTCCACTGGGATATCTAATAAACTTTTTTTTTTTGGAGGAAGATTAGCCCTGAGCTAACATCTGCTGCCAATCCTCCTCTTTTTGCTGAAGAAGACTGGCCCTGAGCTAACATCCATGCCCATCTTCCTCTACTTTATATGTGGGACGCCTGCCACTGCATGGCTTGCCAGACGACACCATGCCCGCACCTGGGATCCGAACCAGCAAACCCTGGGCCACCGAAGCAGAACGTGCTCACTTTGCTGCGCCACTGGGTCGGCCCCTGTAATAAACATTTTAAACTTAACATATCCAAAGCTAAACTACTAAGATTTTCACATGCTCAAACCACTGTCTTCTCCATGTCAGTTGATGGAAACTCAATCCTTCCAAAAAACCTAGAATCATCTTTTACTCCTCTCTGTCTTTCATATCATATATTCAACGCATCAGAATAAATGCTGGGTCGAACTTCAAAGTCAACCAATTCTTAACACTTTCTTTGCTTTCACCCAGGTTTAAGTGACCATCAGTTCCCGCCTCAACTATTGCAATGGCCTCCTAACTGATCTCCCTGCTTCCATCCTTGCCCTTCAATTTACAAAATGAATCCATAAAACATCTATAAATTAGGGATGGGGAAGGGCCGAATCCCGTCATCCCCTTCCAGAAGAGAAGGACTGATCTGCTTTACCAACTTCCTCCCATAAAGGGGGAATTCTCTGCTTTTTAAATATGGACTTCTCCCCTTCCTTAGAATTGATTCACTTTATAAATGTTTTATTTACATGTATTGCCTTTTAAGAAATGTGGCTGCAGTGTTAAAGGAAGGAAGAACAGCTAGTTATATCAGCAGCTGAATTTCTCCTGAAGCCCAGAGAGCAGGTGCTATGAGCCAGCCCAGCATTTGATTCATGATTCAAGTCTGGAGCAAGTAGATGCAGCTGTCAAGGGGAAACCTCACTCCTCCTGGGGAAAGGAGATGGGCCGGTGAGCTGAAGCCAGGTTTGCAACCTCCACTAAACAAACACACAACACATCTAGGATGCCTCCACGCCTAGTGGGCCCTATAAGCTCTTGTAGGGTAGAATTAAGGAGTTCCTTAGTAAAAACATTTTTTAGGATAATTAGTCCTAGGAAAAGGTCACTTTAAGTGAATCCAGTTAAATGAGACGTAACATTTTATAGTAAATGGGGGGAGGGGAGTGTGGATTGGGCTTTATCTTAAAAAGAACCAAAAATTATGATAGTAAATTTATTTCTTTTTATATTGAACCACAGTTTGATTATAACTGCAACTATGAACTAACTCTTAGAACAGAAAAACGAATCAAGATTTGTTTGGGGCATGCTATTTTCTGGAAAAAAAAAAATGAATGGTGAGAGAGCAAATTTGACATCCATCATTTCTCACTTGACCTTCACAGTAAGGTTTCAAAGAAGGTAAATGTTGCAAAATAGTCAAGGGCTTCATTACTTTTCCCCAGGACCTCTCCTAATCCTTTGAATTTCCCCTTAACCCCTTCTGAAGCCTCCATTATGTCATCATCTTCGCTGATTTTGTTGGGACCCAGGGCAGGCCACCCCAAAATATGCCACAAGGGCATATTGATTACTTTGAATTACAGTTACTAGAGAACCAACTGTAGAGACCTGAAATTGGCCACCCCAAGATATGTCTCTTTGGCATCAGGATTATTTGAGGCTGATTGCTTTTGATAAACTGGGACAGGGAAGGAGGCTCTGAGGAATGGAACTTGCCCTTTGTTAGGACACATTTACATTTGTAAGGTAAATCTCTATCTGTAAAAGGTGCCTCCCTCTCTGTACCAGGAAGAAGAAAGGAGATGACCTTCTCTCTAGAAACTCTTAATCAATACTAAAGGCAAGGACTTAAAATCTGCATTTTATTGTACTTCTCTGGTAACCTCCTGTAACTGACTTCCCTCCCCCTCCCAATGTTGGCATCTCCTTAAAGATTAAGCATCTTTCTTTAGGCTGGGAACCGATTGCAGCGCTCACCCTGTGACCACCCAGCTCAAGACAATAGACTTGCCTCCGGCTACACCCATACCTGCTGTGTCCATCAAGCACTGTGCCGACAGGGCAATCTTGTGACTATTGTGGGAGGGACATTTCAATCACATGTGAAACACCCTGTTTGGGGGTATATAACCACTCTGTGCACCCCACTTCTTCGGTGCCCTTTCTTCCTTCGGGAAGAAAGGCCCCGGGCCATGGTTCCTCATAAAGCTTTGTTTAATTTTCTCTTGCTATTCTGTCTCATGTGAATTTAATTCATTCTCCGGCCAGACGAACCCCTATTTGGGAAGAGGAAATGTCTTCCTCCCCTACACAACTAAAGAGAAAAAGGGCATTTTGACCCCCATCTCTCTGTTACCCCTGAAAGCAGGAAAGAAATCTTCCATCTGAAAGGGGCTTTCCCCACATCCTTATACCAGAGCTAGGGAATTCAAGGCCAAGAAGCAAACCTTCTTACTTCTTTACTAATTTACTACCCCAAACCCAAACTCTGCTTAAATTCCTTGCTAATTAAGCACCCAAACCTAAGTTTCTTTGTCTTGTCAAATCCTCACATATTTATTGTTTCTCTGTGAAAAAGATATATAAGCTGCCTGCTTTGTTCACTCTCTGAGCATCATTTTTATAACCTCTTGTGTGTACATATTAAATTGGTTTTTCTCCTATTAATCTGGTCTTATGTCCATTTGTTATTAGTCCAGCCATAAGAACTCAAGACGGGTAGAAGGGAGAATTTCTTCCTCCTGAAAATTTTCTCTTTTCCAGTTGTAACCAGTCAAATTCTATCAGACCCTCATCTCTTGGAGGCTTTCTAACAATTATTTAATCAGTCCTCCACCATCACTTTCATTATCTTAACGAAATGCTGCATCTTTTGCAAGACGGGCAATTTCACTCTGCAATTGACTGACATAGTAATCACAGTGACAACATCTGACATTAAAGTTGGGTGGGGGTAGATGCCAGTGTTAAACCAGAGGGAGGTGTGAATGGGGACTAGATTTATAAGGACCTGTTTGTTAGTGAACATTTCATGCTGGGATGAACTTTACCTCCCAACTTGTAATTATGGGTATTCCAACAGTTAATGCTCTGATAATGAGACTCCTTTGCACTCAAAAAGAGGAATTAGCATTGCAGTTTCTGGGAGAAAGGACTCCAAGGGGAGAAGTGTGATGAGTCCACCACTGGTGAAGGTGGTCAGCTGTAATGTATGCAATACTGGCTGAGGGACTGACTAAGGTCCCTCCAGGCTCTGGCTTCCAGACTCTGTGTATTTAAGCCCTAAAGCTGTGGCCAACACCTAAAGCTAAAATACTGAAAAGAAACACAGGTATCTGCTTTGTGACTACTGCCATCTACTGAAATTAAACTTCATTTCCAATTTTACTGTTGTCGACATTGTAACTGACTCCAGGGGGCAATGCATTGCAGTCTGTGACTTATGTCGACGAAAATAATCCATAACCAATCTATAAATGAAAATTTGGGTGAGTTTATTCTGAGCTTAAATCTGAGGATTATAACCCAGGGCCTTTCTTTCCAAAGGAAGAAAGGGCACCAAAGAAGTGGGGTGCACAGAGTGGTTATATACCCCCAGAGAGGATGTTTCACATAGGATTGAAATGTCCCTTTTACAATAGTCTCGAGACTGCTCTGTCGGCACAGTGATTGATGGAAACAGCAGGTAGGTCTTCTGTCTCAGTGAACACAGCAGGGTGGCAGTCTGTTGTCTCCAGCTGAGTGGTCACATGTGAGCTGGGTGGTCAAAGGTGAGTGCAGCAGTCAGTTCCTAGCCTAAGGAAAATTGCTTATCCCTAAGGAAATGCTAACGTGGGGGGAAGTTGCACCTTTATCTCAAGGGCCTTTGTTCTGGTCATAGGAAATGTCTAAGCAGATATGCAATGCGTGCTCAATAGCCACAGTCAGGCCCTTTTGGAAAAAACAAAGTCAGGCCGAATTAGGCTTCCTCATATACTCCAATATATCCTGTTGCTTGCCATTTTTATTTGTCACTTAGATATGTTAGCTTAGCTCTGAACAGGTCAGAGGAGCTTTGCAAGTTCTGGCAAGGCTTAAAACCCCTTCCCCCCGTTTGGGAGTCTGTTGGGAGATTTTGGATTTGTGTCTGGTTTGGTCTGGACTGGGTGGAGTCTGGCTCTACAAGTCCTCAAGGCTTGCACAGTAATAGGGTAATTCATTCTTGGAATGTGGTTCATTCCTTCATATCTGACTTTGCACATTATTCTTTATACTGCTGGCCCACTCCACCTCTCCTCCACTCGTCAAACTGTTCTCCTTCAAAACCAATTTCAGATGTCCTCTCTAGAAAGACTTTCTCAACTCCCCCAAAGTTGTTCTCCTCTTCTTCTGTGCTTCAGGTAAATTTCACCCAATTCTGTTACAACACTTAACACATGCAACTTAGTTATTTAATAGTCCATTTCCTCCTCCAGACTCAAGCTTTTTTGGTACAACTGCCATGATTTAATCTTATTAGCATGTGTTCACTACCTAGCACATTGAAGATACTCACTAAACATTTATTAAATGAATAAATAAATACTATGATCACGCCAAATGGCCCAAGGTTATATCAGCCTCCTGAATTCAGGGTTTTTTTTTAATGAGATAAAATTCATCATTTAAATCATTTTAATGTGTACAATCAATGGTTTTTAGTATATTCACAATGCAGTGTACTACGATTATAGCCATCCTGGTGTATATGAAGTGGTATCTCATTGTGGTTTTGATTTGCATTTCTTTAATGACTAATGATGTTGAGCATCTTTTCATATGCTTATTAGCCATTTGTATGTAAGGGTTCAGAATACCTCAACCCAAAATATGTCACTTTGGCACATTGATTATTTTGAAGTAAAGGTACTTGAGAAACATCTGGTACAAGAAGGACACTCTGAACTTCCTTTGTCCCCCTGAAAGCAGGAGATAAATTTCCCAAGTGAAAGGTACTCTTCCTGAACCAGGAGTGTAGAAGGCATCCCTATAACGAGAGACAGGGAATTTAGGGCAAAGGAAGCTGTATACACAAATCTTGTTACTTCTTTACCATTTTACTATCCTTAGCCTAAACCCTTTTGTCTTGTCAATTCTTCACAGATTTATTGTTTCTTTGTCTAAAAGACATAAAAGCTTCCTGCTTTGGTCACTTCTTTGAGTCTCATATCTTCGTGGGTCTCCCATACATACGCACATAATTAAATTTGTTTTTCTCCTGTTAATCTGTCTTTTTATTACAGGATGGTCTCAGCCAAGAACCTAAGAGTACAGAGAAAATTATTTTTCGTCTCTTACATGCATGTCTTCTTAGAAGAAATGTCTTTTGGGTTGTTTGTTTCTTGTTTTTTCAGCTGTAAGAATTATTTCTATATTCTAGGTATGTGGCCCTTGTGTGATCCTACAATTTGCAAATATTTTCCCCATTCTGTGAGTTGTCTTTTCACTTTCTTGATAGTGAACTTTGATTTACAAAAGTTTTAATTTTGATGAAGTCCAATTATCTATTTTTCCTTTTATTGCTTGTGTTTTGGGTGTCATATTTAAGAAACCATCGCCTAATCCAGGGTCATGAAGATTTACACTGTAGGGGAGGAAGACATTTCCTCTTCCCAAATGGGGGTTCGTCTGGCCGGAGAACGAATTAAATTCACATGAGACAGAATAGCAAGAGAAAATTAAACAAAGCTTTATGAGGAACCATGGCCCAGGGCCTTTCTTCCTGAAGGAAGAAAAGACACTGAAGAAGTGGGGTGCACAGAGTGGTTATATACCCCCAAACAGGGTGTTTCACATGTGATTGAAATGTCCCTTTTACAATAGTCACGAGGCTGCTCTGTCAGCACAGCGCTTGATGGAAACAGCAGATAGGTCTGCTGTCTCAGCGAACACTGCGGGGTGGCAGGTGTGTTGCCTCGGGCTGGGGGGTCACAGATGAGCACTGCAATTGGTTCCTAGCCTAAAGAAAGATGCTTAATCTTTAAGGAGATGCCAACATTGGGAGGGGGAGGGAAGTCAGTTACAGGAGGTTACCAGAGAAGTACAATAAAATGCAGATTTTAAGTCCTTGCCTTTGGTATTGATTAAGAGTTTCTAGAGAGAAGGTCATCTCCTTTCTTCTTCCTGGTACAGAGAGGGAGGCACCTTTTACAGATAGAGATTTACCTTACAAATGTAAATGTGTCCTAACAAAGGGCAAGTTCCATTCCTCAGAGCCTCCTTCCCTGTCCCAGTTTATCAAAAGCAATCAGCCTCAAATAATCCTGATGCCAAAGAGACATATCTTGGGGTGGCCAATTTCAGGTCCCTACAACACCTATGTTACCTTCTAAGAATTTTATATTTTCACTTCTTACATTTAGGTCTTTGATCCATTTTCAGTTAATTTTTGTATATGGTGTGAGGTAGGGGGTCCAATTTCATTCTTTTGCATGTGGCTATCCAGTTGTCCCAGCACCATTTGCTGAAAAGGCCATTCATTCCCCAGTGAATGGTCTTGACATCCTTGTGAAAAATCAATTGATCACAGACATATGGGTTTGTTTGTGGACTTTCACTATTCCATTTATCTATATGGCTATCCTTATGCCAGTAGCACAAGGTTTTGATTACTGTACTTTGAAGTGAGTTTTGAAATCTGATCAATGTTTCTTAACCAATAAGGTACAAAGAAGTCTAAATAAGATAAAAATACTGTCAAATTGTGTATTCGTAAGTTTATTTTGCCCATAATATGCTCTATGACCAGTGTTATAATAAATTCTCCTTACTCACAGATGCTTTGTATGAATGGAATATATCTGTGAGGTGAAAAAAGAGTTAATGGGATGATCTGGAATGATTCACACAAGTAAAAGCCCAGAGGCAAAAGGGACCATGAAAACTTGGAAGCAACCAAGGTGTCTCTTAGTAGGCGGAATGGATAAATAAACTGTGGTACACTCAGGCAATGGAATATTATTCAGTGCTAAAGAGAAATAAGCTACCAAGCCATAAAAAGACATGGAGGAATCTTAAAGGCATATTACTAAGTGAAAGAAGCCTGAAATGCAAGAAATCTGAAAAGGCTATATACTGTATGATTCCAATTATATGACATTCTGGAAAAGACAAAACTATGGAGACAGTAAAAAGATTAGTGGTTGTCAGGGGTTAAGGGTGAAGGTGGGATGAAAGGTCCAACACAGAGTATTTTTAGGGCAGTGATACTATTCTGTATGATACTATGATAGTGGATACCTGACATTATACATTTGTCAAAACCCATAGACTATAAAATACCAAGAGTAAACCTTAATGTTAACTATGGACTTTGGGTGATAATGGCATGTCAATGCAGGTTCATTGATTATAACAAATGTACCACTCTTGTTTGGGATGATGATAGTTTGGGAGGCTATGCATGTGTGTGGGCAGAATGTATTTGTACCTTGTGCTTAATTTTGGTGTGAACCTAAAACAGCTCTAAAAAAATAAAGTTTATTAACAACTTAAAAATAAAAAAGACTTTGTGGGGTTCTGGGAGGATTAGCAGTGTCTGCAGCAAGCACCATCTTGAAATTAGGAAGACCAAATATCTACCTGCTGAATGCTAAGATGCCCAGTGCTCTTCTCTTATAGTGCTCCAGGTAGCCTGATCTATATACCCTTGTGAGATTATGATTTATAATATGAAATATATATTTGGTCTTTGTCCTGTTCCTGGTACAGAGCTCCTAAAATCCTTGTACTTTCCTAAGTGATAAAGAGTGATGTGAGCATCTTTTGTTATATTTGGTCTGTTGTCCTTGGTTCCTAAAACAGCTCCAGAGTGACAAAGGTAAAAGGGGTGTCTTTGGTCATTCATGACATTTTCAGCCACACCTGAGTTTATGTTAATGAGGTGATTTTTGGTGATTTTAGGTGAAAGCACCTAAATAGCCTCAGGATGGGGGCTGGTTGCCAGGGAGCACCAACCCTGTGATTAGAGAGTTGGAAGTTTCAGCCTCTTCCCCTGACCTCCAGATAGGTGAGAGGAACTAAAGGTTGAGTTAATGCCCAATGGTTCCATCAGTCATGATTACATAAAGAAGCTTCCATAAAAACCCAAAAGGACAAACTCAGAGAGCTTCCAGATTGTCACCAACCTGGAGGTACTGAGAAGATAGCGCACCTGGAGAGGTCTCATGAAAGTCCCACACCCCTTCCCCTTTACCTTGCCTTATGCATCTCTTGCATCTGAGTTGTATCCTTTATAATAAATGGGTGATAGTAAGTAAACTGTTTTCTTGAATTCTGTGAGCTGCTCTAGCAAATTAATCAGATCAGAGGAGGCGGTCATGGGAACCTGCAATTTAAAATTTATTGGAAGTGTCAGGGAGAGAGAAATTCTCCTCTCTACTCCTCTTGAGTTCTTATAGTTGGACTAATAACAAAATTGACACAAGAACAGATGAACAGGAGAAAAACCAATTTAACACGTATGCATAAGATTGTAAAAATTATGTTCAGAGAGTGAACAAAGTAGTGAAAAAAATATATCTTTTTACAGAAAGAAACAATAAATTTGTGAGGACTTGACAAGACAAACAAACTTAGGTTTGGGTGCTTAATTAGTAAGGAATTTAAGCAGAGTTTGGGTTTGGGGTAGTAAATTAGTAAAGAAGTAAGAAGGTTTGTTTATACACGCTTCTTGGCCTTGAATTCCCTAGCTCTGGTGATAAGGATGTGGGGAGAGCACCTTTCATATGGGAGATTTCTTTCCTGCATTCAGGGGGAACAGAGATAGGAGGGTCAGAATGCCCTTTTTGTATTGGCTGCCTTTGCCACAATAGGCCATTGTGGCATATTCTGGGGCAGCCTACCCTGGGGCCCAACAGAAGCACAGGTTGACAACCTGGACTTGTGATTGTTGTCTGAAATAGGGGAAGTCTTGTGGGATTGAGCCCTTAACCTGTGGGATCTGACCTTCTCTCCAGGTAGATGGTGTCAGAATTGATTTAAATTCTAGGACCCCCAGTCAGTGTGCAACAGAGAGTTGGAGAATTGCTTGGTATGGGGAAAAACCCACACATCTAATGACCAGAATGAGGAATAGTAGAGGAAAAAGAGGAATGTCTTAGTCTGTTCAGGCTGCTATGACAAAATACCAGACTGGGTGGTTTATAAACAACAGAAATTTATTTCTCACAGGTCTGGAGGCTGGAAATGAGAGTACCAGCATGGTGGGGTTCTGGTGAGAGCCCTGTTCTGGGTTACAGACTCCTCACGGTATCCTTACATGGCAGAGGGAACACAGGAGCTCTCTTGGGCCTCCTTTATAAGGGTATTAAGCTCAGTTATGAGGGCTCTGCCCTCATGACCTAATCACCTCCCAAAGCTTCCACCTCCGAATACCATTACATTGAGCATTAAGATTTCAACATACTAATTTGCGGGGGTGGCGGGGGAGCACAAACACTGAGACCATAGCAAGGATGTTTTTCCTTTATAATCCTCTAGGCAGGAGATTGAGAGCCTTCTCTGGGGAATCTGACCAGCCCAAAAAGAAAGAACTAATGATACCGACATTGAGGTTTCCTTGACAAAGGGCCTAGCCAGATAATCCTACAGTGAAGCCCACATTTGATATGTCCAATCAGAGTTTTCACACCCTACCACTACATAACCAAGAATCACCAGACATCTAAAGAGAACTTTTTTTTTTAAGATTTTATTTTTCATTTTTCTCCCCAAAGCCCCCCGGTACATAATTGTATACTTTTAGTTGTGGGTCCTTCTAGTTGTGGCATGTGGGATGCCACCTCAGCATGGCTCGATGAGTGGTGCCATGTCTGCGTCCAAGATCCAAACCGGCAAAACCCCGGGCCTCCAAAGTGGAGCGCAAGAACTTAACCACTCGGCTACAGGGCCGGCCCCAAAGGAGAACTTTTAACATGAAAGATAGAAACAAACAAACTACCAAAGGCAAACTGGAGGAAACAGAGAACAGGAAAGGAGAAGGAAACAAAAAAAATGTATCATCAATATCCTCATGGAACAAGATAAAAGCACTATTTTAAAAAGGAACATTCAGAGGACTTTAAGGCTACTAAAAGAAATTTTTTAAATTCTTTTAAAATTCAATAGAAGAATTGGAAATTAAAATTCAAAAAAATCTTACAAAAGTAGAGCAAAAAATAAACCAGATATAGAAGAAAAAAGTGGAGGGAGATTAGAGGCCAAGCCCAGAAGACCCAACGTCTGAATAACAGTTTCAGAAAGAGAGAAAAGACTTAAGTGAGAATATCATCAAAGGAGAAATTCGAGAAAATTTCACAGAATGGAAAGTAAAAGGAAACTATTTTTCTATTGTCGGGGAAGTGGGAGAATTCCCCCACCGCTTTTCCTTAAGGTTCTTATGGCTGGTCAAATAATCAAAGAGGCAGGTTAGCAAGAGAAAATCAGACCAAATTTAACAGCATGTATACATGGGAGAAACCCAGGGTAAACTGAGTGACTCAGCCATCCACCCGTTTAAGTACCCTCAGCTACAGACAAGGAGGACATAATGATCTGGGGCTTCAAAGAGGAGAAAGACAATCTGCATAGAGATGAAAAGCAAAAGTTTGATAAACAGGACTTTGATAAGAGTGGACTTAGCAAGGATCCCCCCATGTGTACTAGATAGTTATCTATGGTGATGGCCTGTCCTGGAGACAGCCTTTATTTTAAATTTCTTTAGGCAGTTTAGGGGAAGGTAAAATTGTCTTCCTGAGTCTTTTGAGGCTTCATTGCCTTCAGCTCGAAATAGTCTGCATGCCAGAGTGGCACACCTTGGGGCGGCTGGCCCTCGGCCCCATCACTATACTCACAACACTTCAGACACCAAATGTGTGTGTTTTTTCTTCACGCGAAGCAATTCTGACCCTAAACGCTTGGAGTTAGTGCAGACCCCACAGGTTAAGGGCTCAGTCCCACAAGACTTCCCCCTACTTCAGACACCAATCACAAGTAGTAGGTCCCCAGGGTGCCCATCTTTCTGTCTGGTCCAGTTACAAATTGGAGGTTCCCAGAACCCTTTCCTTATGTTCGATAATTTGCTATACTGGTTCACAGAACTCGGAAGACACTTTACTTATATTACTGGTGTATTATAAAGGATATTATGAAGGATACAAATAAACAGCCAGATGAAGAGGTACATAGGGAAAGATCCAGAAGGGTCCCAAGTGCAGCTTCTGTTCCCATGGAGTTTGGAGTGCACCACCCTCTAAGCTTCACTAGCCAAGAAGCTCTCCAAACCCTTCCATTTAGGGTTACTTAGAGATGTGAAAGTAAATCACAAAATGCCTGCAAACACAGGTAGAAGTCGTGGTCTCTGGGGAGGGGAAATGAGGAAGAGAGGGTTGGTGTTTTCCCAAGAAGCCCCGTAGAGTTATTTGACTCTTTGACTGTAATCACATATAATTTTGTTAAAGACAAAAACCAAAAACAGAAAAAAAGATAACACAAGTAAAGGTTTTAACATTTTTTTTCTTGACCTCCACTTTGAAAACCTCTGCATTAACAGCAAGCTCCTGCACTAATTACTGGACCTGTGCCTCTGGGGCCCATCACAGAGCCTGGGGCAGGAACAGAAACTTCTAGGAGACCAATGAATGAAGAGGAACAAACAAAAACACGTTTTCTTAAGAACAGGCTTTCAAGTTATCTTTAGCTCCTATCACGTAGGTATGATCTAATTGGTTATCATTGACATAGAGAGATAGTTGGGTTGTCTCCATGTCCTGCACTTCTATTTTTCTGTGGAAAAAAAACAGAATCTGGAAAACAGAATTGATTATTTGTAAGAGATAGCAGCTTAATCTTATGATTCAGAGACCACCATCATAGTAAATTCGGGATTTTAAATTTTGATTTGAGAAGTGGAAGATTATAATGCACTGGTTTTCAACTGAGGGAGAGAACGTAAGAGAATCGATCCCAAGGGTGGGAATGCTGAGGAGGGTTAGGCGAGGTGGAGGAAAACCGCTGTCCGTTTGAGAACCACTAATATTTACAGGAAGCAGTGATGGTAGGGTCAAGAGGGTGGTTTGTGGTTCTAGCTCTGCCGCTTATTCACCCACCCGAGTCACTTGGCCTCAATTCCTATTAAATAAGAAGGCTGCACTTGATGGCCACTAAGATTACAATTAAGTCTAAAAATTATTGTATGTTGTACCAATAATATTCCGAATGGCAAAGGCACGTCAGACTGATCTAGACAAGGAAACTCTTTTATCTTTAAAATAGAAATAAAAACATTTTGGAAAAGAAAATAATATTTGATTTGGGTTTTGAGACTTACAAATTAAATACTACATAATTCCATTTTGTTGAATAAAATTAACATACTGGATACAGTTTCTTTACACGCAAATGCCATGATGTTTTTATTTGGGCTCCTTGACAACAGCTTCCCTGCTTCATAAATTCTGTGTGAGATACTCTTTTCTCCTCCTGATCTCTATGTGGCTAGAAAAAAAGGAAGTATGCTTAAGTGGTAAGTGATGATACGCTCTTACTTTGTCTTATGTTCATTCCTATGGTTTCTACCGCAATTATGTTTCTTTACTGAGTATGGCTAAAAATGTACCTGCAGCAAGAGCTTGGAAATGCAAGGTAAATGCTTGATTAGCTGCAATTAGGGGCTCATGAAAATAAATACCAAGTGACAGTTTGCACTATTCATCAGAGAGCATTAACGGAGGTGAGAGGGGGCATACTTTTTTTCTTTTTTAAAAATAACCAAATGAAGAAAAGTCATCAATAATGCTATCACTTAGAGAAAATCACCTTTAATAGATTGCATCACTAACAGTGTCTTCCAATCCTTTTTCTTGGCAGATACAGCAAACACAGTGGTCCAGAAACACAATTCAAAGGCTTGGCACAAGCGCAAACTTTCACATACATAAAAGCTATATGTACCATAGCTGGACTATGGAGGAGATATGGCCCCTGCCAGAGATGATGCCCAGAGTGGAGAGGAAGAGGAAGAAATTCCCTGGCTTCTTCCTTTCTTTTTTCTCCAGTTTCCCAATAGTGTTGAACCCAGCCAGAAGCCAGCTGACATGAGAGTCTGGAAAATGCAGCCTGCAGGGAGCAAGCCCCAGTCAATCAGACAAGGGATAGGGTGAGGTGTAAACAAGCACGGGATCAGCACAGTCCACCCCTTTTGCTCCTCAGCATTTATTCTCATCCTTCTACCCAAACTTAACTCTCTAAAACAACTTCGTGCTTCTACCTAACACAAAACTGTAGTCTAAGTGCCTGACATTAACCTTTCGATTGTCAAGGCATCCATTTCAAAAGACATCCATCTTGAATAAGCATATTACCAGTTGTATGACACAGGGACTGGCAAAACAACCGGATAAGGTTATCTTATCATCAAAGGAGAAATTCAAGAAAGTTATCTTATCCAGTTGTTTTGCCACCACCACCCATGAAGGTCCCTCTTTCAGAAAGCCCTGGATAACCTAGATAACTGACTACTTGAGTGAGCCTCTCTCCCTTCCTGTGCCCTAATTCTCACTCTCACGTTTTAAATTTGCCAGTAAAGAGTGAACCCATGAAAGACACCTCACTCTCAGAAGCTAATAAAGGCAGAGCCCCAGGTTCGCACTCTTTTGCTCTTGTTCTTTCTCTCTCTCTTTACCCTCAACCTCTCTGTGTGGCCCTTGGGCATACTGTATACCCTCCAGGATCTGTGAGTAAAAAATCTTGTTCCTCAAAATTCTCTGATGGTTTCTTGGTGAAGTGCATCCTGAGATCATAACAAGAACCACAAGGGCTGATCCAGCCACAACATTGGCCCTGGCAGGGGAAATGTCTGTGGGGGTTTGTTAAGAGTAATACAGGCAAATGCCTCAGGCATTCCAAGCCTATATAGCATCACTATCAATAGGCTAAACCAACACAGCAAAACATTAGGCAGAAGATATGTCCTGCAAATAAATATGTTCTCACCCTCTTCCCAGCAAGAGGAAACACAAAATCCCATCTATCATGTTATCCATATCAAGTCTAGGATCTCCAAGGGATATACGGGACCATCAGGTCTGGGCATGTCTCTTCATAACCTGAGTGCCACTGAATTCAATTATAAAGTTAAGTACCACCAAAACTCTTTATGCAATGCCACAGGGAAAGGTGGAGTGGTTGGAATCACTAGTTAAAATACACATAACATAGCAGCCTCAGTTCTCAATTTCATATCTGATCACAAGGCTATAGTTGATATTTATCGTATCCTTTTTCCACCACCCATTCCATTTCACCCTGGCCTTCATTCAGAACCTTGGCTGGTTGAAGTTCTTTATTCAGTGAGGTGACTTCAACCTTCATTCTTAACGGGCTTCAATCCTTAATCATCCTGCCTTTTGGGGTTGCTGTTACTCCTGTCCCACATGCTGACTCTTCCTATTGAATATGCAAGTATTATGAAATATCCCAGTGAATCCCAAGTCCAGACATAGTCTTATCTGTCTCCACTGTGTAAAAATGCCTCCACATCAGTGGAACCATTGTTGTGTATCCTGATGGAAGCGCTCCATTCTTGGGAATGAAGACTTCTAGAAGAGACGAGACAAGATTACAGAGATGAGAAGCCAAACTCTTGCCAGTGGGTTATCAGCTGTGAGAAGCCCCTCCCGCATCCACCCCTTGGTTCCCAATCTGTGTGCTCTTGCCATGAGAGAAAATGCAACATATATATACATATATATATATTATTTTTGAGGAAGATTAGCCCTGAGCTAACATCTGCTGCCAATCCTCCTCTTTTAGCTGAGGAAGACTGGCCCTGAGCTAACATCCATGCCCATCTTCCTCTACTTTGTGGGATGCCTGCCACAGTATGGCTTGCCAAGCTGTGCTTTGTCTGCATCTGGGATCCAAACTGGCGAACCCCGGGCTGCCAAACCAGAACGAGCGAACTTAACTGCTGCGCCACTAGGCCGGCCCCGATGCAACATATATTAATTGTTGGTTCAGATCATATCCTATAAAACAACACCTCAGCTTGGCAAGGAGTTTTCTCCTAGCTGGTGCCATCACTGAGTCTTCAGTAGACCATTCCAACATTTTATCAGAGCAGCTGCTTCTAGATTTTGGGACACATGGTAAGACTAGTTGAATCTATTGCTGTACTTAGGGTAAAATGGTTCCTTCATTGGAAGCAACGTTGTGTGGAATACCTTGATGGTGAATAGGAATGCCATGAGTCCATAGATAATGGTGCTGGCAGAAGCTAAAAGACAGAGAAAAACAATCCATATTCAAAAGAAAATCAATGAGGACAAACTGCGCCCACTTAATGATGGAAGGGCTGCAATGTAACTGACCTACCACCAGGTGGCTGGCTGCTCCCTCAAGGGAATGATGCCATCTGAGAGGCTCAGCATTGGCCTTTGCTGCTGGCATATTGTGCACTCAACAGCAGCAGCAGCCAGATTAATCTTAGTGTGAGAAAGTCCATGTTGTTGATCCCAAGCATAGCCTGCATTTCTGATGTCATGGCCACTTTATTTATGAACACACCGAGTGAGCAAAGTGGCTGAAAAAAAGAGAATTGACTTATATCCACAGGATGGTCATCTTGCCCACTTATTACTGAGAGGTTCCACTGACATGGGTGCTTTTTGGTCAGTATTTACATTGGGCACAAATATCTTTATATTCTGTACCTCTCCAATCAGATTCCCCAGTAGAGCTTGAGACAGAGGTTCATACATATGTGATTTATTTTTAAAGCATTCTCAGGAAAATCTGATAAGGGAAGCAGACTAGGGACTGGAAAGGAGCTATGCAAGAGTGTGGTTTCAGGTGAAGTCTAGCTTCATCCTGATTCCATGGGGAGCTCTGGAGGGTAAATTATACCACCGAATTTGTCCCACCTTGAGCTAAGGGAAAGGGTTTTTGTATCCCCATCTCAGTCAGTCATTGGCTGCAGGCTGTCAGAGTAGGGAAAGCAGTATAATTCCCAGGCACCTCTGGGCAAGAGAACTTCAAATGTTCAAAGATAACCCTCCCGAGAAAGTTGCAAGTATGAGGCATTGCCTTAGCACCCACATCAGCTCAGAGATGTGCACACAGACTAAGCATTAAAAGGAACCCATTTCTAGCGGTCTTTATTCCCTTGTGTAGATCCAGACTTCCATCTGGTATCATTTTTCTTCTGCCTGAAGGACATCCTTTAATATTTCTTGTTGTGCATGATGTAGTAGTGATTAATTCTTTCAGCCTTGGTTAAGTGTGAAAACATCTTTATTTCGCCTTCATTTTGAAAGATATTTTACTGAGTATATAATTCCAGGTTGACAGGATTTTTCTTTTAGTACTTTAAAGATAGTGCTCCACTATCTTCTTATTTATATTGTTTCCAACAAAAAATTTGAAGTCATCCTTATCCTTGTTCTTTGATGTGCAGCATATCTTTTTTTCTCTGGCTGTTTTTAGGATTTTCTCATTATGACTAGTTTTAACCAATTTGGTTACAATGTGCCTTACTGTTGTTTTCTTCTTGTTTCTCGGGCTCGAGTATTTGTGGAGCTTCTTTGATGTATCAAAGGCTTATAGTTTATAGGTTTATAGTTTCTACCAAATTTGGGAAATTTTCAGCCATTATTTCTTTAAATATTTTTCTGTCTTTCCCTCTCTCTGCTTTCCTTTGGGGACTTCAGCTACACCTATTTAGACTGCTCGAAGTTGTCCCACAGTCCACTTACATTGTAATGTTCATCTCTGAAAACTCTGAGTCTTTTTTTTTACATCTCCCATATCTCTACTTAACTTTCTGAACAAACATATACAGTTATAATCATTGTTTTAATATCCTTACCTGCGAATTCCAATATCTGTATCCATTATGGGTGGTTTCAACTGAGTAATTTGTCTCCTAATTATGGGTCATATCTTCCCACTTCTTTGCATTGCCTATCAATTTTTGTATTGGATGGCAGATGTGGTGTTCAATTGCACTCACAAGCATTAACAAGTGAGGGGCCAGCCCCGTGGCCAAGTGGTTAAGTTCTTGTGTTCCGCTTTGGTGGCCCAGGGTTTCACCGGTTCGCCATGCTGAGGCAGCATCCCACATGCCACAACTAGAAGGCCCCACCACTAAAAATACATAACTATGTACCGAGGTGCTTTGGGGAGAAAAAGGAAAAAATAAAATAAAATAAAATCTTAAAAAAAAAAAGAATTAAAAAATGATATTCTCTCTAGATGTAAAGTTCGATATGGCAGCACGTGCTCTTGCCCCTGCTCCATACCCGCGCAGGCCCCTCTGAGTTTGCCTGCAGTTGCGGTGGACAGTGCACTGACAGTCCCGTCAAGAACCCATTTGTCTCTCTGCTTTTCTGCCTAAAGGTACCTAGCAGGGTTTGGGACTTAAAATCCTGAGAGACAATTCTCAACCGGTGAGGGACAGGAGAAAATGGATAAATACCCCAGCTTTGCTGTCCCTTGAGAAATCAAGTCTGAGGTGCATTCCACATGTTCCTCAGAAAATCCCCAGCAGAACTGAGCTTCAGTTACTCACGGGGGAAACCCACTCATTTATGAATCCTGGATGGGGTTTTCCTCCTTCCTGTCGCACTGTCCCTGATCTTCTTCTTGAGCTTCCTGAGATTACCTCCTACATAAACCATCTGCACCAAGACCTTGCCTCAGAATCGGCTTTTGGAGGGACACAGACTAACACAGATATGTATGTATTAGATTATCCTAGTAATTGTATCTTTCACATCCTCTAAGAGTTGTTCTCAAATCTCATTTCATATTATAATCAACTGGAGAAAAACACATAAAAATTTCTGGGAATTGTCAAATAATAAACAAATCCAGATTTAGTAAAGAGAGACTGTATTCGAAAAGATTATTGCAAAGAGGGGTAGGAGAGACCGTTGCACTAAGGGAAGGAGGAATATTGCAGTAGGAGAAGCTCTGAACATAAGATCTCAAGGTTTGGGCAAAAAGAGCTTCTCTTTTGTAGCGAGCAGTAAACAAGACTAGGAAGAATCAGGTGTGGGGAAGTGGGATGAAAAGGTGACCTCATGGGGTAGTCAGTCATAGAATGTTTTACCCCAAAGTCAGCCTTTTCTCAGGAGAGGCTCTGAAGGAAGAGCTGTGCGCTGACTCAGGCTGAGGGTGGCCCAAAGCTCAGGGGCCTGGGAGGACAGAATCTTAAAGTTTGGTTAACAAGCATTTTGTTCTGATTGATCACCAAGAACAAGCGATTCTAGTAATCGTTTATGAGGCCATGATGGGAACTTAGAGGGTTTGTGTCTGGTTTTATCATAGGTAAACAAGGGGGCATATATGAGTCTTACACCTAAGTCATATGGGAAAGGATGGTTCTTTGGGGTAGGTCTTTTCCAGAACCGAAAAGAGGCGGAGTGTGTGTGTGTGTGTGTGTGTGTGTGTGTGTGTATTTCATAAGTGTCACTGTTTCTCTAGGAGCACAGGGCTCAGGTAAAATTCAACATTGTCAGGATGGAGCGTGGACAACAACACTTTCTAGAAGCTCCCTAGGTAATGTATAGATTACAATAAGAGACTTGAGAGACACATCAACTAATTAAAATATGTGGACCTTATTTCAGATCCTAATTCAAACAAAACTATTTTAAAAATGACATTTATAAAACAATTGGAAATTTTACCACTGGATCTTTGATGAAGTTAAGGAATTACTGTTATTTTTCGGGCGTCATGATATTATGCTTACGAATTTTTAATTTTAACAAAAGCGATCATGGTATTGTGGTTATGTTTTTTATAAAGTTCTTATATTTCAGAGACACTCACTGGAGGAAATGTTTATGGGTTCAATGATATGATTTCTTGGATTTGCATCAACATAATATGGAAAGGGGGAAGTGGGTGGGCAATTAGATGGCCATGAACTGATAACCATTGAAGCTGGGTGGTGGGTCACATGGGCTCACTAGGCTAGTATGTCTATTCTTGCATATGTCTGAAGTAAAAAAGCTTTTCTAAGGAAGCTCCCTAATTGTTCTTATTATGCAGCCCATATTGAAAACTGCTTTTCATAGCCTTACTTATTTTTTGTCTGCCCAATTGTCAAAACCTGAAAGAGGTTTGGTAAGGGTTCCCCTCCCATGACTATTACATTTCTATCCATTTCTCCTTGAATTTTTTGCAATGCTTGATTTATATATTTCATTGCTTTATTATTTGTCACGCTAAAGTTTATGAAAGATTTCCTTTTCTTTTTCTTGAAAAAATAATATATGCTCATGGCAAAAGTAAAGAAAAAAGAATCAAGCAGTATATAAAGGTATACAGTGAAAAACCAATTTCCCTTTCACCTCAAATTCCCAATTTTCAGTCCCTCTCCCCAGTGTCAGCCACAATTACCAATTTCATCTGTCTCTATGGAGGAATAGTGGATGTGTGTTTGAACATACATACATACATATATATATATATATATATATACAAATAAATACTTGAACGTCCTTTTTTATATATATATAAAATATTTTATATATATTTATATATATATGGGACCTCAGTATTTTACACACTGTTAGACTCCTTGCATTTATCACTCAGATCTTGCACAGAAAATTGCTTCAGTGGAAAGCTATGCACTGTCGCAAACCCTGCAGCATTACTGATTCTGTTTCTCTGAGAGCTATTTTACAACTCTGTAAATTATAGAAAATGGATAACAATGCAAAATAATTCCTGTTTATTGGCATGCAAATCAATTCTGTCAGGTGCGGGAACAACCTCCCCACCCAAGGAAAAACCAGTTTTGCCCCCCTGCACATTCATTTTGATGCGGGGTCGGTGAGCCGAGGAGTCGAAAGAAAGATTTCTTAGACTCTCAAGATCTGGCAGTAGTGCTCTTTTATTTAGAGAATAGTATAGAATAGCATGGGGACAGGACCCATGGGCAGTCAGAGCTTCTGTTGCCGCCGCGTCCGCTGCCCCCGCTGGCATGGGGACAGAACCCATGGGCAGGCAGAGCCGCTGCTGCTGCCCCCGCTGGCATGGGGACAGGACCCATGGGCAGGCAGAGCTGGTGCGTGGGGACAGGACCCACGGGCAGTCAGAGCTCCTGCTGCTGCCCCGAGTTGAGGGTTAGGGCTAAATTTAAGGCATAGGTATATGATTCATCTCTTTACAAGACAAAGGAAAGAACATGAAAAAAAGTTAAAATGGTATCAGTGCAGGTGGGGTCTGGTCATTGGGTGATCCCATGACTTTTAGACAAGAATCAAATCGGATTAAGTAAAGGTTAGAAAGGTTAGACGCCACCACCCTAAACCAGTTACATGAGATTGCCAGACAGCAACCAACTTAAGTTCTTGCCTTCCCCATTAAGAGCTTCTAGAGATAAGACCATTCCCCCTTCTTCCTGGCTCAGAGAGGGAGGCATCTTCACAGATAGAGGTTTCCCTTAGAAATGTAAATGTTTCCCAACAAAGGGGCAAACAAATTCCACTCCTTGGAGCCTGAATCTCATCTGTAGTTTTAAAACTAACCAGCCTAAAAATCCTCATCATAAGCCATTTTAAAATTAAGCAGCCTAAAAATCCTCATCAATTTCACCATTCCTTTATTCCATATGAATTTGTGCCTCTTTGACTTCTCCTTTGAACCAGTTATGACATCTGCCTAGTTCCTTCAAAATGAGCAAAATAAAATCTTTAACGTGTTCATTTTATATCTGCATCAGAATCATGATTTTACCCTTTTTTTTGATAACTATCCTTTAACAGTATTTAGCAAATAGGTTGAACATACATCCCATGGGATGTGTGGAAAATCCAACTTTATTTTTGTCTCTCATGCCCTGTGTGAATACGTCTCTGGATGTATCAATAACTCATTTAATCTGCCCAATCATTTGCTTCAACAATGCTTCAATAAATATTCTTTCATATGTGTTTTTAAGTCAAATGTCATTACACTTGTAGGATGAATTTCTAGAAAAGGAATGGCTAAATCACTCTCCAAAGAGATTATACCAATTTACCCTCCCACTAAAAGTGTATAAAATGATGGTTTTTCTACATTCTCTGAACATTGTACATTATCAAACTTTTAGATCTTTTCCAATATAGCAGGTGAAAAACAGAATCTTATTTAAATATGTGTTTCCTTCATTACGAATGAGATTAAGCATATTTTCAGACAATGTAAGTCATTAACTTTCTTTTTCTGTACGCTTCCTATTTATGTCCTTTGCTCATTTTTTCTATTGTGTTTTGGTATTTTTCATATTAACACGTAAGCTCTCTTCATATATTAAGGAAATGTGCCCTTTCTCATGTGTGTTGCAAATATATTTTCCCATAGTGGGTCTGGGGCAACTACAAAGAGATGGGGCAAGGCAAGCATAGTACAACTCAGTGGTTCAGAATGTGGCTGCCTAGAAAGTATGCATCTCTCACACCTCCTGCCCTTTAGAGGTGACTGAGCTGTTACCTTCTCATTCACTGCAGTTCAGCAATGAAGATCTAATTGAAGTGCAAGAAAAAGGGTGCATTGAAAAGTCACCATGGAAACTGCCCCTCCCACAGCCATTTACCATTCAAAGGCTTCTACAGGCATTCATGTACCACAAACTAGCAAAGAAAGATTTCCAGACTCACAATCCTAATTTTGAATGCAATTTGAAGGTGCTTAGAGGTGTAGGGGAGGAGGACATTTCCTCTTCCCAAATGGGGGTTCATCTGGCTGGAGAACGAATTAAATTCACATGAGACAGAATAGCAAGAGAAAATTAAACAAAGCTTTATGAGGAACCATGGCCTGGGGCCTTTCTTCCTGAAGGAAGAAAAGGCACCGAAGAAGTGGGGTGCACAGAGTGGTTATATACCCCGAAACAAGGTGTTTCACATATGATTGAAATGTCCCCTTTACAATAGTCACGAGGCTGCTCTGCCAGCACAGCACTTGATGGAAACAGCAGATAGGTCTGCTGTCTCAGTGAACGCCACGGGGTGGCAGGTGTGTTGCCTCGGTCTGGGGGGTCACAGATGAGCACTGCAATCGGTTCCTAGCCTAAAGAAAGATGCTTAATCTTTAAGGAGATGCCAACGTTGGGAAGGGGAGGGAAGTCAATTACAGGAGGTTACCAGAGAAGCACAATAAAATGCAGATTTAAGTCCTTGCCTTTGGTATTGATTAAGAGTTTCTAGAGAGAAGGTCATCTCCTTTCTTCTTCCTGGTACAGAGAGGGAGGCACCTTTTACAGATAGAGATTTACCTTTGTGGGGACCTGGAATTGGCCACCCCAAGATATGTCTCTTTGGTATCAGGACTATTTGAGGTTGATTGCTTTTGATAAACTGGGACAGGGAAGGAGGCTCTGAGGAATGGAACTTGCCCTTCCTTAGGACACATTTACATTTGTAAGGTAAATCTCTATCTGTAAAAGGTGCCTCCCTCTCTGTACCAGGAAGAAGAAAGGAGATGACCTTCTCTCTAAAAACTCTTAATCAATACCAAAGGCAAGGACTTAAATCTGCATTTTATTGTGCTAGTCTGGTAACCTCCTGTAACTGACTTCCCTCCCCCTCCCAACGTTGGCATCTCCTTAAAGATTAAGCATCTTTCTTTAGGCTGGGAACCGATTGCGGCGCTCATCTGTGACCCCCCTCAGCCCGAGGCAACACACCTGCCACCCTGCGGCACTCACTGAGACAGCAGACCTATCCGCCGTTTCGATCAAGCGCTGTGCTGACAGAGCAGCCTCGTGACTATTGTAAAAGGGACTTTTCAATCACATGTGAAACACCCTGTTTGGGGGGTATATAACCACTCTGTGCACCCCACTTCTTCGGTGCCCTTTCTTCCTTCGGGAAGAAAGGCCCTGGGCCATGGTTCCTCATAAAGCTTTGTTTAATTTTCTCTTGCTATTCTGTCTCATGTGAATTTAATTCGTTCTCCAGCCAGACGAACCCACATTTGGGGAGAGGAAATGTCCTCCTCCCCTACACCTTACAAATGTAAATGTGTCCTAACAAAGGGCACGTTCTATTCCTCAGAGCCTCCTTCCCTGTCCCAGTTTATCAAAAGCAATCAGCCTCAAATAATCCTGATGCCAAAGAGACATATCTTGGGGTGGCCAATTTCAGGTCCCTACAGAGGCATAAAGAAGGCCTGTGGTTTCTATAGGGAGATAACTAGGAAAAGAATTGTGTTCAGTCTAGCTTCTGCAGAAGATAATTTGTTGAGACATAAGAATGTATTTTGTTTTTGCTGCAATTTTCCTTCCTTACCCACCCTGTGCTGAGCATTCCCTGTCCATAGTGCTTACTGACCTCAGGAGTGGTTTGTATTACTGGGCCTTAAGCAGAAACTACTTAAAGACTATCTCTGGTCTTGCCTTTAGTGAAAGCCCAAGGGCACTGAAGAGGCTAAGCTATGAATTTGGGTGGGAGAGGATGTGCAGAGGAAAAATTCATTCTCTTTGGAGGGCAGAGAAGTCAGTGAAAGCAGGAGAGGTTCTGCAAGGAATGAAGTCCTGTGACCACTGTTGAAAGCATGCAAGTTGGTTACAGAACCTGGTCAATGATGGCTGGTGATCTTAAGGAGGCAGGAGCCTAGGCATTGGAATTTCCAGCTGTAACAAGAAGTCCCAGTTCCAATGGAGGAAAAGACAAGAGGCCTGGCCATTTTCAAAGGACACTGGGCATCTCAGCCCCAATCACTGTGGCCTCAGGATTATTAGTGTCTCCCAGGCAATGACCCCTGGGATCTATGAGTGACTTTATGGTGGTGCATCACGGTGACCAGGGGAGTCTTAAGAATGACTGAGGTTGACTTTCCCATCATTTTGGCTGGCTGGGAGCTCAAAATTATAATCAACTAATTATATAATATATATATATTTATATATATATATTTTATATATATATATATTTATTTATTTCTTCTTTAAAGATTGGCACCTGAGCTAACAACTGTTGCCAATCTTTTTTTTTTTCCTGCTTTTTCTCCCCACATACCCGCCAGTACATAGTTGCAGATTTTTTAGTTGTGGGTCCTTCCAGTTGTGGCATGTAGGACGCTGCCTCAGCATGGCCTGATGAGCGGTGCCATGTCCGCGCCCAGGATGCGAACCAGCGAAACCCTGGGCCGCCGAAGCAGAGCACACCAACTTAACCACTCGGCCACTGGGCCATCCCCTAATTTAATTTTAATAATCTAATATGATACCTTTACAAATTGGAATTTGTGGTGAAAGATTCACACCCACTGCACTTTTCGGGACTAGTATTTTAAGAAGCCTCAGCCAGCTCAGCTGCTGTACAGAAATCCCACCACAAAAAAGGACATTTGTGATGTAGTTATAATATTATGGGGGTTTTTGGCCTACTTAGTAAATGCTTATAAATGCATAAATTTTGCCTTATTTTCACAGTAAATTATGGCTTTTTACGGGAGCAAATAGGTTTCCTGAAAAGGTACCTTGACTATGACATTTTATCAGCAAGAAATAAGTATCAACCATTTTAAGGTCTGACATCACATTAGAGCCAGTGAGGTCCAAAATCAGGGATGGCCTAGATGGTTCTCTACTGCCCTCCAGTGGGAAAGCTAGACAGAGGTCAAAACATTCTTGGAATGGAAAAGAGACTGGCTTACAGTTCTAACATTGGCATGCAAAAAATGTGGACAGAAAGAAGATAAAAAGAACTGAAGGCTATTTTTTTTTGCAGTGTGTTCAGAAATAAGTGAACTGTTGAACGATGAGTCATTTAGTAATATGCCTTCTAAGACTGTATTTAAACCTGAGGATTTGCTGACAAGACGTACACAGCATTTTGACATAAACATCTTAAGCATTCTGAGTCTCTATATTTACTTATATAATATTACAATACTTATGCATACTTATTTCATTACGATCTTGTAGTCTACTATATATCAAAACACTCTTCTTAGGAGAGAATTATTAAAGAGTTTTAAGGAAATTATTCAGCTTCTCAATTTCTCCATGAATCTGACAGATAACATGACAGGCTTGCATTAAAAAGTTTATTTAGGGGCCGGCCCCGTGGCTGAATGGTTAAGTTCGTGCGTTTCACTTCCGTGGCCCAGGGTTTTGCTGGTTTGGATCCTGGGGACGGATACAGCACTACTCATCAGGCCATGCTGAGGCAGCGTCCCACATAGTACAACCAGAGGGACTCACAACTGCAACATACAACTATGTTCCGGGGGCTTTGGGGAAAAGAAGAAGGGGGAAAAAAAGGAAATTTGGCAATAGTCGTTAGCTCAGGTGCCAATCTATAGAAAAGAAAAAGTTTATTTAGCACTTCTGCATTACCTACATGAGGCTTAAAACTCTATCCTTTTTAAAATTCATCTTTAAAGTATCCAAATTACTGCATTAAGCATTAGCAGAGAGTAGTAGTTGCAAACCAAGGATCTACATGATTCCTTATTTTTAAACAAATTTTCAGAACATATTAATCCCTCTTGAACAATTAAAACAAAAAACACAAAATCACATTCATGTCTCTCCCCCTGGTGATGGGAAGTGTGGGGTATGGTGCGAAGACATACCTGGTTACCTTTATTTACTTCATTCAGTAAATGGATTCATCATGCAGCCAGAAAACATGTATTCAAGCATGAGAACAATCTGTAAAAACGCCTTATCATTTCACAAATCTTTTTCTGGCTGTTGAGAACAAGAGAGGAGGCAAGAACAAAAGATACAAATTTCACGCTAATTTGAAAACTTTAACAAGTAATAGAGTCTGCTTTATATAAAAATTATGAGATAATCTACCCTAGGAAATTTCAACACTTCGGCAATGTTTCCTGAGCAAGGTGGTGACTAAAAATAATACCTACAATATATTGACTATTTCCTGCATACCAGGTACTGTGCTACGATGATTTCATTGACCTTCATAAGAACCATAGGAGACAGGTACTATTATCATTCCATTTTACAGATAACTGACAACAGAGAACTTAATTAACTTGTTCAAGTCACTGGCAGAGGGAGGGATAAACCTCCAGAGAAAGATTTAACAAGAACAAATCTGGTTTGTTTCGAAGTAGGAGCCTTCTAGAACTCTTATTTACTTTCTAAATTTACTGTACTTTTATTTAATATTTGTGTGGATATTTTTATCCAGGATGTTAAAGTTTTCATGTTGTCTAGGACTTTAGGCAGAGGTTTCAAAATCAGAACAATATAATAGTTGTCAAGTTTTCTTACATTTTAAATAAAGATGCCAATCTTCTTTTGCAGAAAATGCTAAGAGATTGATGAAGGAATTCTGCCAGGACAAGCCTCCTGGCAGTTATACAAGAGAAGACAAAGAATTAATTGGAGATTGAAGAGGCTGATGGTGAGAATATCTCTGCAGGCTTGTGAAGGTGCTGTGACATTTCCACTCCTCATGGAGAAGGGGGGGTGTATTAGTTATCTATTCCTGCATAACAAATTATCCCACAACTAAGGCACTTGAAACAAACATTTATTATCTCACACAGTTTCTGTAGATCAGGAATTTGGCAGCAGTTTAGCTGAATGGTGCTGGCTCAGAGTTTCTCATAAAGTTGCAATCAAAATGTCATCTGAGTAATCAAGCTGAGGGTATATGCACACACTCTGGCTGTAAGAAGGCTAGAAAAAGTGAGTAACTGTCTTTCTCACTTTTTGTAAGCAGTGCTCACCACCACCAAGACACACAGTGGGGAATTCCCCACACGTAGAGAACTCAAATGATGGACAGCAGAAAATAAAACTACAAAACGGTCAAATGCAAAGTGATCCCTTTGGCTGCCCAATGATGCGGGGTCGGTGAGCCGAGGAGTCGAAAGAAAGATTTCTTAGACTCTCAAGATCTGGCAGTAGTGCTCTTTTATTTAGAGAATAGTGTGGAATAGCATGGGGACAGGACCCATGGGCAGTCAGAGCTTCTGCTGCCACTGCTTCTGCTGCCCCCACTGGCATGGGGACAGAGCCCATGGGCAGGCAGAGCCGCTGCTGCTGCCCCCGCTGGCATGGCGACAGGACCCATGGGCAGGCAGAGCTGGTGCGTGGGGACAGGACCCACGGGCAGTCAGAGCTCCTGCTGCTGCCCCGAGTTGAGGGTTAGGGCTAAATTTAAGGCATGGGTATGTGAGTCATCTCTTTACAAGACAAAGGAAAAAAAGTTAAAATGGTACCAGTGCCGGTAGGGTCCGGCCATTGGGCGGTCCCACAACTTTTAGATAAGAATCAAACCGGATTGAGTAAATGGCAGAAGTCACCGCTCAAATATTATCTTCAACTAAAGACAAAGGAGGATTTTGGGGTGGGGGGTCAGTTACATGAGGTTGCCAGACAGTAAATGACTTAAGTTCTTGCCTTCCCCATTAAGAGTTTCCAGAGATAAGGCCATCCCCCACTTCCTCCTGGCACAGAGAGGGAGGCATGGAGATTTCCTTCACAAATGCAATTGTCTCTGATCAAAGGGCAAGCAAATTCCACTCCTTGGAGCCTGCTTCTTATCTGCAGTTTTAAAAGTAACCAGCCTAAAAATCCTCATCACCCAACACCAATATAACCACTGCTTTCAGCACTTATAATTCAAAAAAAAGTTGCCACTTAACATATTGCAACTACGCTTCATACAACCAAAGATGCACTCACTCTGTCACCCTCCAAGGGAGTCAACCCAATGTCTCATCAGTTACCACACCCATCCATCCATTTCTAAGCCTAGAACCTCTAGTTGATATCCATTCCTCTGCAACTTATGGAGTAAATAACAAAGTTTACCAACAATAGCACACTCTATATACAATAGTGAAGTAAAGAGTAAAGAAAGAAAATAAAAGTTAAAGCATATGAAAGCACACATGACACATCAAGAAAGGAAATACATGCAAAGATAACAGCTCTCATTTCTTCCCCTGATCACAAGGACTTCATCTCCATTTACGACTTTCTTTATCCACCAGCCATTCTGTGTTCCCTTCACCTTTAAACAGTACCTTCATATCTAAGGGATCCGAGTGTTTGATGGGCTTATCTGTTTAAAGGTATATTAGCAAACCTATTTCTCTTTGATGATCAGGGTTAATCACTACCACCAATACCATAACCTCATCCTCCTTCTCCTTCTCTTGCCTATCCAGTGACATGAGATACGCAAAATGGTTAGATGGCAGTCTCAGCTCCAAATCAATGGAACCATTGTTCCTTTCTTTGGTAACAAACCTCTAAACCAGCAAACCCCAGAATCTCAGAGAATGGCAGTTAAAAAAATTTTAGGTGGGGGTTGTTAGGTGTAATATCTTGCCTATGGAAGTGTGGTGGTTTGAAAACATATCCACAAATTCTTTGACACTTCTCCCATAAAAAAAGGAATCTCCTTGGATATAACCAGCCTTAATGACTAAGTCCTCATGAACTAAATATGGTTTGAAGTGACACTATCATTGGGACTTCCATTGTTAATTTAGAAAACACATCATAGTTTCCACTCAGATTTCTCTCTTTTGGGATGCTTGCCCTTGGAACCTAGCTACTATGTTGTAAGAAACCAAACAGCATTGTAGAAAAGGCCATGAGTAGGTGTTCTGGCCACAGATTCAGCATCAGTCATCAGATACGTGAAGGACTGGGCTTTTAGATGGTTCCAGACCCCTACTTTTTAGCTGCCTTAGCTAGCATCAAGTAGAAAGTGGAATAGAGATAAGCTGTCTCCATTGAGCCCTGCACAAATTACAGATTTGTAGGCAAAGTAAACGTCGTCACTGTTTTAAACCACGAAGTTTTGGGGTGGTTATACAGCAATAGATAACAGGAACAGGAAAAAAGACTGCTAAATATTGGACAGTAGTTCAAAGCATGTACTACATCCTTCCTATTTCCCAGAGGCACCATGACTAAGTCTTCAATAAGACCAGGTGCTTCCTGGTAATAGGATATACAGTTAGACCAATGAATTCTATGGGCAATAGCCCATTGCATTACTTCTTTCACTACTGAGTGAGTTTCTTGGTCAGGAGCAATATGGTGTCAGACACAATGACAGTGTATAAAGCATTCAGTAAGTCCCCAGGTGGTGGTGCTAACAGAAGCACAGCAAGCAGTGAAAGCAAATCTAAATCTAGAGTAAACGTATTTCAGAGAGGGCAGATTACTCCCTCAAAGATCAGGGAGGGCCAATGGAATCGACTTGCCTTCAAGTAGTTGGCTGATCCTCTTGGAGCATGGGGTATATCACCAACTCAGGACTGGTCACTTCTGCTGGCAACCTGAACACTCAGTAGTAGCTTAGTGATCCCATACACAGCTCCAGTCCTGTTATTACTGCCATTTCATTCACGATTCCACTGAGCAAGCACTGAGGCTGGAAAAGGAGACTGAGTTTCATCCACAGAGCAGTTCATTTCATCCCTATGATTCTAAAGATTCATTCTGCCAGGTCCATCACTATATCCCTTCCCCAGTCTTCCCTGTCACCAGTTCTCCAAACTTGCTCTTTCCATGTCTTTGACCAACTGGCCAAACAAATTAGCCTCAGACCATGAACTATTAACCAAGGCCATCTCTCCTTTCAGGCAAAGTGAACTTCAAGACATGCTGTTGGATATTCTGCCCCATTAAAAGGACTTCACAGCTTCGATGCTCTTCACATCTAAAGTACGATGACAACTTAATCCATTTCTGGCAGGTACTAGCATATTGTGCAGAGCAACATGTTTGCATGGTGCCTGGCATACCATGGGTGCTCAATAGGTATTTGTTGAACAATTTCTTTTTGATGCAATAGCTTCCCATTGATCTAAAAGACTCTGCTGGGTGTGGCTTCTGCATACTTCCCATTCTTCTCTGCACTCTAAGACTTGGTCCTCAATTCCTGGAAGTTCCATGATCCCTTTTGCCACAAGATCTTTGTTCAGATGATTCCTTCTTCTTGCCTAGTTAACTCCATCCTCAGATCTTGACTCAAGGATCCCTTCGTGTCTTACAACTATCTTTCTTCACTGTACTTATCTTCACATTCACTTATGTGTTTAATTAATTCCTGTCTTGCCCTGGTACTCTAAGTTCAATGACTATGTGCACTCACCACTGGATTCCCAGAACCTAACATAGTGCCTGGCACTTAATAGGTGCTAAACAATATTTTGTTGAATGAATGAATACACAAATAAATGAAGGAAAGTGTCTGTAATACAATGCAGTATAGGTAATTTAGCTACAAGTTATCACTGCCAGTTTTGCTTAAGAAGCTTTCTGCCATCAGTTTTTACTTCTCTAATTCACACTTCTTCATTAATTTAAAAACACATTTGTCTAGATAAGAACTTTCCTAAGCATTATTTCTATACTAGCACTATGCAACAGAAATATGTGAGCTACATATATAACTTTAAATATGCTAATAGCCACAATATAAAAAGTAAAAAGAAATTAATCTTAATATTTTATTTAACCAAACATATCCAAAACATTAACATTTCAACATCGTAATCAATATAAAAATTATTAGATATCTTACATCCATTTCTTCCTACTAAGTCTTCAAACTTTGGTGGGCATTTTAGTTTCATCATTATCTCAATTTGAACTAGCCATCTTTCAAGAGCTCAATGGCCAGTGGATACTGTACGGGACAGTGTAGTTCTATAGGTTTCGTTTTCACAAGAAAGAGTCTTACAGTCCTCAGCTCCTATAATTGGTGTCAGGAAAACTTCCTCAAGTCTAAACCTTCACCCAGAAGGGTCTCACTGTTCCAATCTAAGAGATCATTTAAACCAGATACTAGAATGAGCCCCAACTCCTTCAGGTTTTGGAACTTAGAAAGTTGTCTCTGGGAACAATTTTAACTAGCATGTATTTTTCACCTTCTTTAAGATCCTTTTATCTCTTATTTAAACGTATACTTGGCTCCTCTTGAAGGTGGGGGCTACCTCCTTTGCAAACTCTTCTCTCTCTCCTACTTGGAGGCCAGTTTATAATTCTCCGCACTTTTAGGTACTTCATGGCAAATCTGTCGGTCCCCCTGGCTGCCTAGGAAAGCTTGGGGTATGTCCGTCCAAGCTGCTTAGGTCCAGCATTATTAATTCTTTCAGCGCTTCCCTTATGACTGTTTGGGCCTCTGGAGGAGGCATCCCGGAGAGCAGCGCCAAGCCAAGGTTTAGGGCCACACACAGCTGGATTCGGATTGCTCCCTCGGCTCAGAAGGTGGCTCTCTTTCCGCCAGCATTATATGCACGCTATGGTTTTCAGGAGCTTCAACCTCACCACAAGGACCAAGACAGCTTGGGGAGCATCACCTGCCCTTGGCCAAAGAGGAAGAGGCGGGACATCCGCCCGGCCCGAGCCATTTCCGGAAGTGACGTAGGAGTGTCAACATGCAAGATGGCGGCCCATCACCGGCAGAACACGGCAGGGCGGAGGAAAGTGCAGGTATAGGAGTCCGGCTCCTCGACCTTCCGGACGTGGCTGTCAGCTTGGGGCCCACCTCCAGCGAGCAGATGCCTCGGGCCGCGGTCGGCTGGGGTAGCGGCTTGGGGCGAACGGGACGGGTCGCAGCCGGCAGCGAGGGGTGGGGCCGCGGCGCTAACGGCTTGAGGAAGGGGCGGGGGGCGGCCGGCTGGGTCCGCCTGCGCCGGGGCCCGGGACCCTTGGGTGCGCAGCTTGGAGCCCAAGGTTGCCAGTCGCCCGCTGTCTCCTAGGCTTGGGCTTGCGGGGTCGGGATGGGCTCGTTCCCCGCCCACCTGCCTCCCCCTTCCCCTGCCTCTGTCCCCTGCGCTCTGCCCTAGCCGCGTCGGAGCAGAGGCCTCCTTGCGCTGGCCCAGCGGCGGGCGGCGGCGGAGGGAGTGGGCCTGTGCGGGGGCGTGGCGGGGTGGCGGAGCGCCGACCGCCTTGCGGAGGATTCTGCACGTGGGAGCCTCCTCCTTTTTTTTTTTTTTTTTGTGCGGGAGCTTTCTCCCCGGTGAGGTGGAATCGACCTGGGAGTGTGCTGGGTTTAGTGGGGAAATTATAATGTTTATCGTTTTGGAATTTAATTTTGTCTAAACCGTTTCATCATTTTCATGTGCATCTTTGAGTGTTTCTTTCCTGTTTCTATAATTTATTATCCAAGGGTAAAGCTTTATCTTACCCTTCCGTGTGTGCTTTATGCCTTCGTGAATCCACTTTTGTTTTGGGTACGTTTAAGAGGTATTGCTATCTATTATTTTCAGCGATGCAAGGGTGAAAACCCTATTATAGGTGTTTACTGCAGGTATGTTGTATGTAGTAGTGATGATATGGTGCACTTATTCATTAAACATTTACTGAGCACTTAGTTTGGGCCCAAAAACGTGCAAAAAATTAAGAGAATATTGGAATAAGTAACACCTAGCCTTTCTTTATAAAACATAGCATTATATATAGTTCTACAGGTTGAAATCAGTGAGTGTTTAATAGGTAGTCAGGACAAAGGGTTTCTTCAGTAAGATAACTCCAGTAAATGGCTGGCTGGGCAGTTGAGCTCTTTGTTTTATTGATCTTATTGATGTGTACAGTGTCCTGAGCACTCAATAGATGTTTGTTGAATTGAGTGAAATTAATAAGAATTAAAAATAGCTTACCCTGTTAGGTGATTTTCAAGTGCATTAGTGACAGGATTTAAGTAACCCCCACGTCCACGTCAGGTGGTGAGTATGTCTGCTCCTGAGTCAAATGTAACTCAAAATTGTAGCTTAATTTGTATTCTAGACACTAGAGTGGTACGCTCCTTAGGGTAGTAAGGAGAGTTAATCAGGTCTCTCAGTTTCTTGTATTTAGACTTAAAAAATACTATAAAAGTGCAGGATGGGGAAAATGTAAATTAACTGCAGTGTGTGTGGAAAAATTAAGTGTTTTAATAAGTTGAATGTGAGCCATCGCATGTAGAATGAGGGAGACGATGATTCCACTCTTCACTGGTTAGAGTACAAAACTAGAGTATTGGGTTCAGTGCTTAGCACCTTGTTCTTAATAGGTACAGCAATCAGATTGGTGAAGTGACTTGAAACTGTTTCCTATGAAGAGCGCTGGAAAGAACTAAGATTAGCTTGCTGAAGATTCAGTGACTCTTGTTAGCTACTTTCAGAATTTGTTCCCAAGGTATAGAACTAGTGTGAGAAGCCACAGAGAGTGATTTTATCTCAACATGAGGGAGAACTTTTGTTTATGGAAGTGTTTTTTAAACTAGTGCATGTCCATTGCAAAACACCACAAACAATACAGAAGTATAAATGATAACTGTCCTCCACTCTTCAAAGAAAGCTACTGTGGATATATGTGATATATAATCCCAGACCAAGAATTTTCATCCTGAGCACTACTGACGTCTTGGGCCAGATAATTATTTATTGTGGAGGGGCTGTCTTATGCATTGTCGGTTGTTTTGCATCATCCTGGCTTCTGCCTACTAGATATTAGCACCTTCCCAGTTGTGACAACCGAAAATGACTCTAGACATTTTCAGATGTTCCCTGGAGGGCAAAATTGCACTGATTGAAAACCAGTGTTCTGTACCTCTTCCTGCATGTGTACCCAACGTAATGACTTTGTTTTTTACTCTGAATGGAGTAATAGTTTTCACTGTTTTGTTTCTTGCTGTTTGTCAAAATTTTAAATACACGTGCCCTTTGACTCAGCAATTCCTCGTCTCAAAGATTTGTTTTATGGAAGTACGTATGCATGTATCTCTTTCTAGTTATGCAAGAGTGTTGATCATAGGAATGCTGTCATTGTGAAAAGCAAAAAGTGTAAATGTCCATCAGTAGTCAACTGGCAGATAAGTTAGATATATTCATGTAGTGGATTAATTTGTAGTTGTTAAAAAGATAAGCTAGATCTGTAATATTAAAACGGAAAAGTTCCAAAAGTCAGAAAAGCAAGTCAACATAGTATGGTCCTGTTTCCACAAAGGAAATAATACATTCTAAAAAGTCTGCAAGGATATTAATGGTGGTTATCTCTAGGGTATTCGATTATGTGGTTATGGGTAAGGCAGGAAATGGGGTATCTTTTACTTTATATGAATCTTTATATTTTTTAACTTCTTACAACATTTTATGCTGATATAAATTTTAAAAACTTCCCATTTTGGAAAAACTATATATGTCTACATAAATACATTTTGCCTCTTGGCTGTCTGTGTCTTATACCAAGAGTCAGTAGCCCTGAGCTCCATTACCAAATTTTAGGCCCAAAAGAACCCTTGAGACTTATAATATTGATGAGTAACCAGTGGAGAGGGGTCCAAACATACTGCTTAATTATAGATCCAATGAAGAATAAGTACATGTCTTACTGTCTTCAACCTCTACGGAGACTGGAGGTGAGTATGAGGGGGAGGGGTGGATTTGTGATTTTTAGAAACATGAGCAAACAATCAAATACGTGAGTTCAGATATAAGGTGCAGCTTTTTTCTGGTAATCAAGATATCAAACCAAGTCTTTTCCCTCCCTGGCTGTCCTTTAGTGTTATAATTTTCTGGCAACCTGAGTCTGTTGGTTGGCTCTGTCTCTATTTTTCCTTCAACTTTGGCTTCTTCCCTCACTTGCTTCAGAATTCTTGGGGTGAAGTTGGAAAAAAGTCACTAGTATTCCTGGTTTAGGAGCAACAACATGCCCCTAGTATTCAGTGATGGTTCAAGAATATAAATACTTGGCCTTCTATAACAGGAGGATTCTTTTAGTTGGAAATGTCCCAAAATCCAACTTAACCAAGCTCACATAATAAAAGACAGGCATTAGCTCCTGTAAATGACAACTCAAGAAGTAGCGCTAGTTTTGTGCAAATCTTGAACCATGGGCTCACTGTGACTCTCTACCCTACGGAATCATGTAAAGTCAGCTTTACCATTGGGCTGCCTACAAGTTGTCTTCTCCTATTTCCAAACTCCCAGCTCTAGGCTTTCCCTCATGGTGGCATGGTGACTGCACCTGTCCCAGACCTCATGTCCTTTCATCACACTATCCATGGGAACAGAGAGTCTCTTAAGTAGCTCTTGCACGGTTTCTCCTAGGATTTGCTTTCCTCGAGCAAAGTACTGGGAGCAGAAGTGGGGAATGGAGGGGCAATGAACAACTGTCTGTTCTACCAGTACTTGCCCCCTTTCCCTGCCAAATATTTAGTTATTCTAGACCTATTCGGAGCTCAGTGTAATCTTTACTCCTATTTCTGAGTCCCAGTTCTGGATTGGTTGTTTAATCTTTGAGACTTTTTTAAGGAAGTAGAATGATGCCAAATCCTGCCTTCTCAAGGAAAGACCCTTACAAATTAGCCATATGTCCAAGGTGAGTTACTTTTATGTAGGATGAGTAATAAAAAATTCATTATCAGTGTGACATCTGTTAGAACAGGTCAGCAAGCATTTCTCTGAAGGGCCAAATAAATATTTTAGGCTTTATAAGCCATTCTGCTGTGTCATAACCACTCATTTGTGCCCTTATACTGTGAAACCAGCCATAGACAATACCTAATGAATAGGTGTGGCTGTGTTCCAATAAAAATTTGTTTACAAAACAGACTTTGGCCTGGATTTGGCCCATGGGTGGTTTTTTACTAATGTCTAGAGAAGTTTTTTACTAACCCCTAACTAGAAGAAGTCAGGCTAGAAGGTGTCCTATTTTTATTTGCAACACTGCTTTTTAGAATACTTTTTAAAATCAGCACTCTTGCAATGTAGCTATGAACAGAAAGTCATGGTCCACAATATTGAACAGGAAAAGCAGATGTGAGAATTATTGATATTTGGCCAGTTTTTCTTGGCCAAATTTAGCCTGATAGTTAGAAGTACCCTTACACAAAAGAACTGTGTGATGCCATTTACAAGATATTACAGAACAGACAAAACTAATCTATGGGGGAAAAAAGATCTAGATTGCCTGGGGGTGAGGTGTAGAGATTGGAAAGAGAATGAGGCAATTGTCTAGGGTGGTGATAATGTTCTATGTATCTTGGTAGGGGTTTGTATTACACAGGTGTATTCATTTGTCAGAAGTATCTATATACACTTAAGATTTGTACATTTCACCACATGTAAATTTTACCTTAAAAAAAGAGGAGCCATAAATAAATAATGAACTCTGGTTAATGATATCCATGCTAAAGTATTTAGACGGAAGCGTTATTGATGATGTGCAACTTATTTTGAAAAGAATAAAAAAGTAACGTGAATCAGATAGTTGGATGGGTATGAGATAAAGCAAATATAGAAAATGTTAATTGTAGAATATATGTAGTGGGTATATGGATGTTTGCAGTATATTTCTTTCAGCTTTCGTATGTGTTTGAAATTTTTCATAATAAAATGTTGGGGAAAAATGAGTTTTAAAGGTTAAAAAATGGTTAGATAGTGATAAGCAGCAGAAGAGGGGGAAGTGAAATTTTAGTTGTGGTAGCCAGAGAAGGCCTTGCTGAGAGGCTGACTTTTGACTAAAGATCTGAAGGAATGAGGAAATGAGATTGCCATCTGGGGAAAGAGCATTCCTGTGAGAATATCAAATGCAGAGAGGTCCTGAGCTGGGAATGTACATGGCCTATTTGTGGAACAATAGGGAGGCCTTTGTGGCTGGCATGGAGGAGTGAGGGGAAGAGGAGTAGGAGATGAAATCAGAGAGGTAGCTGCAGGCCAGATCCTCGACTATAGGGGAATAGTAAGGGCTTGGCTTTTACTCTTGAGTGAGCGAGGAAGCAGTTGGTGGGTTTTGAGCAGGGGAATATCATGATATACATGTGTTTTGTAGGATCAGCCTGGTTGTGTATTCAGAGCAGACTGCAGGTGAGCAAGGGCAGAGCCAGGAGACCAGAAGCTGTTTAAAAAATCCAGGTGCTGTATGATAGTGGCTCTACCCAGGACGATGAGAAGTGTTTGAATTCTGGATCAGACTTGCAGATGAGATGTGAGCTGAGAGAAAGAGAAGTAAGGATGGCACCAAGTTTTTGGCCCTGAGCAACTAGTAGAATGGAGTTGCCATTAACTCCATCAATGAGGAAAACTACAGGAAAAGCTAGTTTGGAGAGGACTTTCAGGAGCTCTGTTTATTACATGCCCTGATTAAGATGTCTGTTAGACGTCCAAGTGGAGATGACTTAATGCACACCTCGGGGAACCTGGGAGAAGAGCCCAGAGTATCCCCTGTGTGAGCCTGAAATGCTTTTAAGTCTTTCTTCTTTTCTTAAAAATATTGTGAGTTTTGTCCTTATTCCATAATATATCCATCTTGGTTTTTATGTAAAAAATTGTTTAGTTGCTATTGTAGGTTCAATACCCCCCACAAAGGTTCTCCCCCGACATGCTCATGCTCTAATCCCTGAAACTTGTAAATATGTTATGTTACATGATAAAAAGGACTTGGCAGATAAAATGAAGGTTACGGACCTCAAAATAGGGAGATTCTCCTGGATTATCCCAGTGGGCCTAATCTAATTATATGAGCCCTTAAAAGCAGAGAATTTTCTCTGGTTGGAGGCAGTCAGAGAGATTTGAGGCATGAGAGGGACCCTTCCTTGCAGGAGAGGACCACATAGAAATCATGAGAAGGAATGCATGTACCTTCTAGGAGCAAGGGAGGACCCTTGGTTGAAAGCCAGCAAGGAAACAGGGCCCTCAGGCCTACAACAAGGAGCTGAATTTGGCCAGCAACCTGAATGAGTTTGCAAGTAGACGTTCCCAGAGCCTCCAGGAAGAAATGCAGACCCACCAATGCTTGTTGATTTTGGCTTTGTGAGCCACCATAAGCAGAGGACTTGCCCAAGCACAGCCTGGACTTCTGACCTTCAGAACTGTGAAATAGTAAATGGGAGTTGTTTTAGGCTGCTAGATTTGTGCTAATTTATTATGGCAGCAATAGAGAACTAATCTGATTATTTTAAAATAAAATAGTAATCAAAGATATGTTTTTCTCCTGATTGCTTCTACCCTCTGGCACATTACCAATAACTCTTGGGGTATTTAAGCTTGAAATGCGGAGAAAGAGCACATGAAGTTCAGTGGATCATCTCCCCTATCTGATGTCTTTGTTTCGGGTCTCTAATTGCTGGAGAAATTAAACAGAGCTTACTGAACCAGCTAATACTTACAGTGTAACTTAACTAAATACTTGCTGCTGGGGGCTACCCTATTGTTTTTCTCCCGGTCAGAGGCCCGTTAACTGGCTCTTCCAAAATGCATACCTTCCACTGAAAACCTGGCTTCCCGTTCCTTGCAGAGCTCTTCTAATACCCTGTCCGCCTCCCTTTTTTTTTTTAAAGCAAACCAGGAATGTCAGATATGAGTTCTCATCTTCTCTGCCTTTGCCTGTACTTTTGACTCTGTCTAAAAGAAACTTTACCAGGACTTTGTTCACTCATTTATTGCTTCTATCGCCAGTACCTTCTGCTTTTCTCTTTGATTTCCATCTCTTCTGCCTGCAAAACTTGCCTGTATCTTGGAAAAAATTTTTCGCTTAATTTGCTGTCACTTCTAGTTATGCTTCCTCCCCCCCTACTAGAATGAAAGCTCCAGGAGGACGTTAGAGCACGCTCCTATATTTTGGGCATTTAGAATAGAGCCTGGCCACTGGTGGAGGCTTAACCAATATTTGTTGAAAGAATTGAATCTTGTTTTCCTTCTATCTTTCTACAACCAAATTTTATTTTTCTTTAACAACAAGTTTTTAATGTAATACATCCTGGAATATAGTTCATTCTTTAATGACCACATAGAATGGAGGTATCATAATTGATCTAGCCATTTCCTTACTGAAGATATTGTTTCTGTTTTTCTGTTGTACTAAAATTTACTAAAAAAATTAATAGCAGTTATAAAATAGCAAAGGAAGTCTTAAAAGTAAATAATATAGAATGCATAAAAAATGATCAGTTTGAAAGTTCCAACATCTAGTTGATGGAAGTTTAAGAAGCAGCAAAGAAAACAAATGACTACTAATGAATTGATACAAGAGAATTTCCCAGAGCTAAAGTGCCACAAGTGTCTAGATTGAAAAGGTTTTCTAAATGCATGGCAAAAGTAATGATGAAAGGACCAAATCAAGAATTCTTATAACAGCAAGAAAAAAGAGAAGATCTTAAAAGCTTGGGAGGGGGCGCAGTTACAGGGTGCAGGAGAGAATGAAAATGGGATCACTTTAAAGTTGAATAAGACAGAGTGGCATTGAATTTAGTGGCAACACTGGATGGTAGAGGAAGTTAGAGCAGTGCCTCCAAAAGCTAAGGAAATTTTTTCTACATGGATTTTTTTATCCTGCTGAATCAAGCATAAAGGTAAAGACTTTTTCAGGCGTATAAGGACTAAGTTACCTCCCATGTACCTTTTCCTATGTTAGTTTCTTAAGGTCCTGTGAATGTACTTCAAAACTGGGGAGTGAACAAAGAAAGAAGGAGACATTCGAATTCAGGAAACAGTGGCTCCAGCCCAAAAAAGCAGTAAAGGGAAGCACCAAAGGTGACAACTGCCAGCAGACCTAGAGGGCAGCCAGCCCAGATTGGAGTGAGAAGATGGAGGATTCTGAGGGGGAAACCTTCTTGCTAGAACATCTAATATGTTGCAGCAATTAAAGAAAATTGGAAGTTAAAGTAGAGGAAACCACGGAAGAAGGAAAGAAAGAGAACTCTAGGGAAAACGAAGACCTCTCTGAAGAAGGAAATATGTTTGTAATATAATACTTGACTAGTCAGTAGACAATGAAGTCACAACAGTGTATCACCAATTATTGATTCAACCAAAAATAGTGATTGATATAACCAAAAATAGTGATTATATTTATCTATATCAAAAGCGTAGAGGGAAGAGATAGTAAGGGTAGTTTCAGAGCTACGTCTGATTCTACCATAGCATAAGGAAATAGGTAATGCCTGAAATGGATGAGCCAGAAATTTGTAGGATAAGCACAGTGTGCAGAGAAGTGCAGTAACTATCCAGAAGAAACAACCAGGAGTTGAAATCAGTTAGCCCTAGGGGATTAAGACTGGATTTGGGGAGTCTTGTCCAGACATGGGGAATGGTTTTTCATTACAGTCTATCAGTACTATTTGATTTTCTGAATACAGGGTAGAATTACTTGGATAAAAATCAAGTTATGAATTTAAAAAACTAAGTAATATATGCCCATTGTAAAACATTTATACCATATAAAAAAGGGATGAGTGAGTGAAAATCACCCTAATTTCATCACCCACGAATAACTAGTGGTAATTTTGTATTTGTATATATATATATATTTATCCTTCCAAACTTGTGTATTTGTTTTTAAATATATATTTAAGATTTAACATTATTTAAGTGTTATTTTAAAAAATGACATTTTTACAATAATTATTGTACTCTACGGTGTTGGATCATGCATGTTTCACCTAGAAAATATATTATGGCTTTCTTCCTGTGTCAGTCTAGATCTACATCAACATTTTTAATGATTAAACAGTATTCTCTTTTATAGATATGTGTGCCAAAATTTATCCATCTAGGATAGTTCCTTGTTTTTAATTGCACATCTGTATCTTTCATACGGCAGACACTGTAATGAGGATACAGTGGTGGGAGGAACAGGGCAGACAAGTTCCTTGCCCTCTTGGATCTTTTATTCTAATGGTGAATATATAACAAAAAAGAGAAATATGGAGTTTGGTAAGGATTGGAAAAGAAAGAAATAGGGTAGGTGTTAGAGGAAGGGGATGAGGGAAGGCCTTTCAGAGCGAGTGACCTTTCTGCTAAGACCTGAAGGTGAGGGTGAGCCGGACAAGATAACAGCTGGGGGAAGAGTATTCCTGTGGGCATGGGGGAGGCGGGAACCTTCTTGGCACAGAGAACAGTTAATGTGAAGGCCCTGGCATGGGAAAGGAGTTTGGTGTAACTGTCATGAAAGAAGCTGGGGGACGTTAGTTTGAGGTGAGTGTGAGGACGCAGGTTAGAACCAAAGCATGTGAGGAGTTTGGACTTAACTTTAAATGCAGTGGCAAGCCTTTGGAAAGCTTCAGCAGAACGGTGCCATGATTTTATTTTAAAATGTCTCTTAGGAGGCATGACTGTTTCTTCCTGCCCTTGGGCTCTGTTAGATATCCTTGTATCCTTGCGTTTGCTTGTTCCTTTCTTTTTTTAATTTAAGCTGGTTTGAGTAGCTTTCAGTTACAGTTGCTTGTACCCAAAAGACTGGGTTAAGACAACATCCATGTTGTCTTTGGGTATACAATCCTGGTCTTATTCCTGTCTTTTTTTTCTTTTTAAAGATAGGTACCTGAGTTAACAACTGTTGCCAATCTTTGTTTTTTCTTCTTCTCCTCCTCCTCCCCAGTACATAGTTGTATCTTCCAGTTGTGAGTGCCTCTAGTTGTGGCATGTGTGATGCCCTCATCATGGTCTGAGCACGGTGCCATGTGCATGCCCAGGATCCGAACCAGCGAAACCCTGGGCCGCTGCAGCAGAGCGTGCAAACCTAACCACTCGGCCACGGGACCAGGCCCTCTTCATGTCTTTGATTATCTATGTGTTTCTTGGCCATTTTCTTTTCTTTTTTAAAAAATTCCCTCTTCATAATCTTTTTTCCTCTTTCTGTTAGAGAGTTTGACTTTTATTGTTTTGTAAGGAATCTAGCTTTATTGAGATAAATTCTCATAATGTAAGTTCACCCTGTTAAAGTGTACAATTCAGTGATTTTTTAGTATATTCGCCAAGTTGTGCATTGATCACCTAATTCCAGAACATTTTCATTATCCCCAAAAGAAACCCCATATACGTTAGTAGTTACTCCTCAATCTCTACTCTTCCAAGCCCCTAGCAACCACTAATCTACTTTCTATCCCTATGGATTTACCTATTCTGGACATTTTATAAAGTATGTGGCCTTTTGTGACTGGCTTCTTTCATGTAGCATAATGTTTTCAAGGTTCATCCCTGTTGTGGCATGTATCAGTACTTCACTCATTTTTATGGCTGAATATTATTCCATTGTGTGGATATATCACATTTTGTTTATCCTTATGTCAGTTGATGGACTCAAATGAGTTTCCACATTTTGGCTATTGTTAATAAATCTCCTATGAAAATTTCTCTACATACAAATGGTTTTGACTTGTATTTGGTGAGATCAGTGCTGCTCTTTTCCTTTTTTTTTTTTTTAAAGATTTAATTTTTTTCCTTTTTCTCCCCAAAGCCCCCCAGTACGTAGTTATATATTCTTCGTTGTGGGTCGTTCTAGTTGTGGCATGTGGGACGCTGTCTCAGCGTGGCTTGATGAGCAGTGTCATGTCCGCACCCAGGATTCGAACCAACGAAACACTGGGCCGTCTGCAGTGGAGTGCGCGAACTTAACCACTCGGCCACAGGGCCAGCCCCTGCTCTTTTCCTTTTTAAAGATTGCTATCTTGTCATGTTAGCAGAACCTTCTTTATGTAGACTATGTAAAATATTCACCTTTTTATTTTTTTTAAAGATTGGCACCTGAGCTAACAACTGTTGCCAGTCTTCATTTTTTTCTTTTTCTCCCCAAATCCCCCCAGTGCATAGTTGTATATTTCAGTTGTGGGTCCTTTCTAGTTGTGGGACGTGGGATGCCACCTCAGCGTGGCCTGATGAGTGGTGCCGTGTCCTCGCACAGGATCTGAACCAGCGAAACCCTGGGCTTCTGTAGCGGAGCGTGCGAACTTAACCACTCAGCCACGGGGACACCCCCTCACCTGTCTTTTTAAAAGTACTTTTATGATTAAGTTAGTAAATTTCCATTTTTAATCCATATGAAAATTGATTTTGGTTTAAGATTTGGAGAAAGAATATAATTTTCCCCAATAGAATCACCAAATGCTCCTACATAATCTATTAAATAATTTATCATGCCCTTAGTGATTTGAAACACTATTTTATATCAAAATAGAAAATTCATAATAGGAAATTATCTTTCCTGATTTTGTTTTATTCCAGTGATCCTTTTATATATTCCTCTTGTGGTACTCCATTGCAATTCTGGTAGCTTTATAATACCTTTAAAGATCTTTAAAGACTATCCTTCTAATTACCTTCATTTTAAAAAATGACCGGGTATTCCTTCCTTCCTCCCCACCCCAAAACATTGTACTATTTATTTTGTCAGCTTCTAGAAAGAAATTGAGTCGGATTCTGACCAAAGTTGGGTTATAATCACAGATTTAGAAAAGAATTGTCATTTTGAATCTTCCTATGCCACAGTATGGCGTGTCTCCTTTATTCAAGTTTTTCCTTTTATGTACCTTGTCCTGTCAGTTATGTATCTGCCTTGCAAAATACATTTTTAAGTATTTATTCTTGTTGCTATTGTAAATGGGTTCCCTTGCCCTCATTATATTCTTAACTGGTTATTTCATTAGATTAGGAAAGTTTTGCTTTTGGCTGCTAGCCAGCTTGTTGACTTTTTCTTAGTCATAATTACCTTTGGTTGATTCTCTTGGGTTTTCACGTGGAGCAGACAGATTACCAGGAGTAACAAGGTAAGGGGACGTGCTCTGAAGGGAAAGGTTAGTGTATTATAGGAACTCAAAACCTCGTTTTGCTTGGCAGGGCAGAGAAGGCCTTTTTGAGGCCTGCAGGAATCTCAAGACTGCAGTAGGAGTTAGCCAGACAGAGAGTGGGAGGAAGAGCTTCCAAAGAGAAGGGACCGGTGTGATGGTCTGGAGGCCCAGTGTGTGCACGGAGCAGGAGCAGAGAGAACAAAGATGAGGCAGGAGAGGTGAACGAGGCACATTTTGAAGCCGTGTTAGGAGTTCAGATCAAATTGTAAGTCTAGTAGAATAAGAACCCAGAGAGGTTTTTGAGCAGGAGTGAGACGTTCTAGTTTACACTTTTAAAAGATTACTCCAGCTGCTTTGTGGAAAATGGGTTAAAGACAGACAGGAGTGGGAGAGGAGTCCAGTTAGGAAGCAGCTGCAGTATTTTAGCATCTAACTTGCTCATCTTGGACTAGGCCATCATTAATGTCGTTCTTCTCTTCTTCTCAGCCCTTCAGTCTCCATAGAGTACAATAAAATTTTATTGGATTGAAAAAAAAGTTTTATGTTGGAAAACATGGGATTTTGAATTCCAGATTGGCTCCTAGGAGGCTACATTTTATTATTGCATGTTTTGTAGCTTCATAAAAAGCCAATCTTGACATATTTGTCAGGTTTCCTATGTTATTCGAGATGAAGTGGAAAAATACAATCGAAATGGAGTCAATGCCCTGCAGCTGGATCCAGCACTAAACAGGCTCTTCACGGCTGGTCGAGACTCCATCATAAGAATATGGAGTGTCAATCAGCACAAGGTAAGGCGGGGACTCAGTATACATTTTAAATCTATACTCAGTAAATTTTGGTCTGTCTAACATGACGCTTTCACAGTCGGATGTAATTTCTTTGAGAACTGAGTCATGGTAGACTCTGTAAAGACATTGCAACCAGAATTGTGTAAGCCTTTGAGAACTCCCTAGGGGAGTTTTAGAAGTGTTTTAGCTAAGGCAGGGACTCCATGAACTAGGTTTGTGATAAGAGCTCTCTGCTTCAAAGGAGCAAAGAGATTTGTCTGGTAGAGGGATTACTTTCAACAATTTATTTTTCTGCTTTAAATATGTTCCCAAAAAGCTTCTTGGCAACACTTTTCAGTGCTACTAAAGAAAGATTGAATATGCTTTTGCATTTATAATTAATCTTGAACAAATATTTGATTTCTTCATTTAAAAGTGATTAGGCCAACCACAAAACCCATATGGCCTTATCAGATAATATAAGATTGGTATAAAAATATGAAGACAACATACTCCCCTTCTTCAGGAGATTGAAAGTCTTCTTACTTAAACAGGAAAGGGAATTTAAATATATGTAAAGATAAAACCCCAGTCAAATGGAAAGGAACTCTTTATGTATTTTGTTTGAATGCCTGTATTGTGAGTGACATAGAAGGGAAGATTCAGGGAAGGAAAAGGAGCATTTACTGAGCTCCTCGCCATGTACCAGACACTCAGCACTTTCATATCCAGTATGGTCTTAATTCTTACAATAATCCTTTACAGCATCTGTTATGATCCATTTTCAAAGATGGGAAAACAGACTCAGAAAAATCCATGATTAAATAGCTAGTGAGTGACAGAGAATTAGAGCCCAATCTAACTTCAAAACCCTGGTGCTAGACCTTGTAGTTTTAAAAGTCTGTGCCTGTTCAGCAAGCTCTACGAGTCTGATGTTTAGTCCAAAAAAGAACCACTACTTTGCACAGTTGCTGGATGATGTTTCTTTAAACGGACTTTGGTCCACTGGGCTTTGGATTCTATAACCAGTGGAAACAGTGGTGGCCCAATGTCAAAAACATGGGAAGTAAGAAAACTATGGCTTTGAAATGCTTTTTGGAACTTATATTTGAATTGGAATATCACCTTTCTGGGAATTTACAGTATTTCAAACAAATTCAGGAAAATGCTCTTAAGAACTAACCTGGAAGAATCTAGAAATTTGCCTCTCCTACCCTCGAACATCTTTTTTCTAGTCTTCATTTTATGACAAAATTGAATAGCGTCATTTCTCAAATAGACTTGTAGAGAGCCGTTCGTTCTCTTTGCCCGTGCAGAGTCTTGAACTTGCTTGTCTTAAATGTAGGATGTAACTAAATACTCTTCTTTAAAAAGCCTCTCCTGGTAATTAAGCCAAGTGAGAGAAGTAGAAGAATCTCAAGTTACTGAATTGAAATGGTGACACACGTAGTACTCCTTTAGCCCTTGGCTTCCATTTCTTCTCTGAAGGACTGTAGATATCATGAGCAAAACATTTAGTTCAGAAGGTAGAAACAGCAGTGGGAAGCTAAACTCAAAGGTAGTCCTCTCCCTCTGCAGTCACGCTAGTCTCCTCACCACTCTTGTTTCTGCCCCTGCCATCTGTTGTGAGCCTTCCCCACTGCTGGTTCAAATCTCCCCAGCCTGCAGATTTGTTCATGTCCTGTGCTTTCCAGTAAACCCCTTCCTGTAGCACTTTGTGTTACACATGGTGACTAGCCCAGATCTTGTTGCCTTCACCAACTCAAGGCATAAAAATTAAGCATTTGTCCCAGAAACCTAGGCTTTCATCAGTAATAAAACTGTCCTAAAACAAAACTTCTATTTATATCTGTCATCTGAAAGCATCAACTGTTTGATGAAATTCTACTCTGAATTCAGTTGTCGATTTTAAGGCCTTAGAGCAGTGTGTCACATTAACTGAAGAATCTAAACATATCTATAATTTGTGATATATTTCATCCTCTAATATAAACTAATGACATTCTTATGATTTCTCTTTTGATTTCAGCAAGATCCATATATAGCATCTATGGAACATCATACTGATTGGGTAAACGACATTGTACTCTGTTGTAATGGGAAAACATGTAAGTATTTCCTTGGATTATTGGGCTTCTGGATGTTTTTAGTTCAATTGGATATAATTTTTCATTTTTTATGTAAGCTTTTTTACTGAAGTATAACGTACATACAGAAAAGCACACACCTTGAGAGTACAGCTCAATACAATTTCACAAGGTGAACACCCATATCAAGAAACAGATTGCCAGAAGCCCCCTTATGCCACCTTCAGTCATTACCCCCTGCCCCAAGGTAACTGCTCTCCTGTCTTCTAACCACTATAGGTTAGCTTTGACTGCACTGAACTGTATATAAGTAGACTTATACAATATGTATTATTCTGGTGGTTGCCAGAGGTGCGAAGTAGGGTTGGGCAAAATGGTGAAGGGAGTCAAAAGGTACAAACTTCTATTTATAAAATAAGTCCTGGGGATGTAATATACAGCATGGCGACTATAGTTAATAATACTGTATTGTATATTTGGAAGTTGCTAAGAGAGTACATCATAAAAGTTTTCACTACAAGAAAAATAATTCTGTATCTATATGTGGTGACGGATGTTATCCAGACTTATTGTGGTAATCGTTTCACAATGTATACAAATATCGGATCATTATGTTGTACACCTGAAACTAATATAATGTTGTATGTCAATTATACCTCAATAAAAAAAAGTAAACTAAAGGCAAAAAAATATGTATTGTTCTTTTATCCTTTTTAATATCCCTTTTTGTTCTTTTATAGTAACGTCTATTTCTTGGTTTTGCAGTCTGTTAGAGAAATTTTTCTCAATCAAATTAGTTGCACCTTCAACTGGAAAATTAAAAGTTTGCCCTGCCTATTTAAAAAAATATTTGAGACAAAATATGATAGGTTCTAGAAAGAGCTTTTAGATATATGTGTGTGTGTGTGTATGAACATTAATAGATGTTTGAATTAATTTTAGCAATACTATAAATATTCAAGTATGTATATGTATATATGAACATTAGTTTGAAACAATGTTACATTGTTTTAAGAGAAGTCTTTAAAATGATGATGTCACACTACTAACGGATTTGTTAATTCTTTGCCTCTTGTAGTAATATCTGCTTCTTCTGACACGACAGTAAAAGTATGGAATGCACATAAGGGATTTTGCATGTCAACATTAAGGACACATAAGGTAAAACAACTAATATAGTTTTCAGTGTCTTTAGTGTAATATTGGCGTCAATACAGTTCTTTATGTAGCCCATTTTCCTATTGATCTACAGAGTAGATCACAGTGTGTGTGTTCTGTTACAGGATTATGTAAAGGCCTTAGCATATGCCAAGGATAAAGAACTGGTAGCATCAGCTGGGTTGGACAGACAAATATTCCTTTGGGATGTGAATACTCTAACAGCATTGACTGCCTCAAATAACACTGTCACAAGTAAGATGTTTGAAAAAAATTTCTATGATAGTAACCCAAGTTGACATAAAGAATGGTTAATAAAACATCTTTGATAGATTTGCATCGAAACAGTGGTTCATATTTTGAGAATGCTTCTACCTGCAGTGTTCTATCCCCCAAGAGTTTGATTAAACAACAGAGTTATTTCCTCACTGCACTCTAAAAGTGGTAACTTCTCCAGGTCTAAGCTGGTTATTTTTGTAAATGCGCATGTCTTAGCTCCCTAGCTAAAGTGTAAGTTCCTACAGGGCAGGAGAGTCTGTCTTATTACTGCTTTGTCCATCTCACAGCATTGCCTGTCCCAAAGCCATACTCTCAGCAGGTATTATTGGTGGAAGTGGTGATTACCTGACAGAGTAGGCAGTTTTTTACTTTTAAAAGTGTTACTATATATTAAGAGCCTTTGAGTTAATGGGCATGATGGAAAATACCCAAAGGAAAGAAAGAAAAGGCTTTCAGTGCCAATTTTGTGGGACCATTTCAGAACAAGCCCTAAAGAATCCAGCCAATTCCAGAAGAGTTCAGGGAAGCTAGGGTGCTTCTAGAGGCAATTCAGAGATGTTCACAGCAGGTTAATAGCATGGATGCTTCATCAACGAAGAGATCTCAGATTACCAGGTCACACCCATACACGTCTCATGCTTGGCCCAGCCTACTAGGGCGCTCTAGGCCAGGTGTCAGAAGGGACTCCCAGGAGCACATTTTTAGCTAAGCCTGGCCTAGAAGGTCTGTGTTCAAGACATGGGCCCGAACTATCTAGATCCCTACATTATAGGTCCAGTTTGTCACAACTCTGTGGAATAATCACATTGACATAGCTAAAACAGTTCTAATATAACCTAGTAGGTGCCAAGAAGGGCAGTTTGAGAGACTGGTGTTTATAATTTCTTGAATATTGCTTTTCGCTATTTCCTAGGAAATATGTGACGGTCTAATCACTATTCTTCTGTTGTTCTTGATTTTTCATCTGTACGCTATCTTAGTGATTCAGCAGCTGGTCCCTGCTGGGGGCTGTCATGATACATCACTTAGCTGTCTCTAGATGTAAGGCCTACCTCAAAGAGACACTAATAAGAAGGAACAAAGGAAAAAAAGCAGGACTGTCCCAAGGTCAGAGACCAGGCTTAGTGGTTATAGATTCTGCAACAGATACGTTTTGTTTACAGTTGTTTAGAGAGAATATCACATAAGTTTTTTTATGACTATAGAAATAATACTAATAGCTAACATTTATTGAGCACTTACTACAAGCATTTACTTTTCTAAATACTTTACCTGTTTTAACTCCTCTACTCATAACTTCTCAGTATGTTTGTTTATATTTATTCTTTATTGTAAAATTAGGATCACACTATATAGATAGTTTTTTGTGCAATTTTTTTCTACTTCATTGATACTGAGTTCTAAATCAAAGGGTATGAACATGATTCTTGCTCCATGTTGCCTAACTTCCTTCCAGAAGAGTTGTGTCGAATTATCCTCCAAGTAATGTATGAGAGTGCCATTTTACCGTATTTTTTGAGAATTAAGTTTTACCTTGTTTTTTATCTGATGTGGTAGATGAAAATAGTATTTTTGTTTTGATTTGTGTTTCCTTTATAATAGCACGTTTGGACCTTTTTTTCATATTTATTGGCACGTATACCTCTGAAAATACGTTACTGATGTCGATTGTTTTTAAATGGCAGTGCAATTCAGTTTAGCAAATGTTTATCGAGCACTTGTAAACTCAAATCCAGAAAAGATGTAAATTTTGATAACAATATTGTTTAGAATTATCTCCATTATAGGTAGATTTCTTTTTCTTAGAGCACTCATAAAGATAAGATTTCCTGAATCAAATAATTAAACTTGCAATTTTTGTTGACTAGCTATTAAACAGCTGATAATTTTGTTAACATTTAGCTCCATTTATCCTTAATAGCTTCTTCGTTAAGCGGGAACAAAGATTCCATTTATAGCCTGGCAATGAATCAACTGGGAACAATCATTGTATCAGGGTCCACTGAGAAGGTAAGGGGGAGCTTCAGGGTGTATTTTAACACTAAGAAACAAAGAAACCAAAATCACTTGATCTGTGTAATTACTAAATATATAGACAGTGGTTTTACCTGGTGGATGCTAAAAGAAAGGTTTTATTTAAGCAAATAAAAGAGTATGACTATATAATTACTGCCGTGTGTGTGGTAATGGGGTAGAGGGATGAGGTTGATGGGGTGCGGGAGGCCTGTGCATTTTTTGATATTAGAGAGGCCTCCTCCTACTTAGAAAGATTGGGAGACTTAGGCAGTGTTCATGGGCAGAAGCAGCATTTCCTTCTCAGAAGTTAATGGTTGTCATTTGACTTATAAAGATCGTCTCTTACTTAAATTTGATCATGTATATACTCAGTTTGTGTAATATTTGGTTAAAATTCACAGGTTTTAAGAGTATGGGATCCAAGAACATGTGCAAAACTAATGAAGCTTAAAGGGCACACAGATAATGTAAAAGCATTGCTGTTGAACAGAGATGGCACACAGGTATGTGGTTTCATTTGGACATTTACCTAATGACTCTAAAAAATTTCATACAGCAGAAATTTCCCCACTTTGTATACTGTTGCATAAGTTGATTTGAACCAAAAGCCACACATATTATAAACTGTGATCTAATTTTAAATCCTTAAAATACTCAATTGTGCATATAATAATCCACATTTTTTAATTAGTCTGTTTGCATCACTTTTAAATAAAGGCCAAACAAGGAATTTCCTCAGAATAATTTTAATGCAGATAAGTATATGCAGTTATAAGTATAGGCTAAAATAATTTAAATTGTTACCTTGTGTAAAGCAGAAGGAATCTTTGGTATTGAATACTTTCTGCCAGAGTAGTCAGTGGAAAATTTCCTCGTGGTGGGTCTGACTGCAGGGCGCATCTTATTGGTTGACTATGTAGGTTCAGTCTATAAGTTTAGTTATCTAACCTAGTACTTAGACTCAACGCTTTAAAGAAAAACATTTTGGTAATGTTTGAACATGTACTAGTACTCTGTTGGCCACATAATTTGTGAATTATAAATCACAATTCTATTTGTGCTGTAGCAGTGGAAGAATGATTTTTCATCAATGTAGGTAATAAAAAACAAAAACTGAGCACCATTTTATACTAAGACATACCACCTACCACTGCCTCCCTCAGCCATTTTTTTCAGAGAGTGGGGCTAAGTTCAGAGCTAATTGGAATTGATTGTGATGGAGTTGGAAAGGGAGTGTGAGAAGATGGCGAGATGAGGAACGCCATCAGTCTGTTACTGCCATAGGAATTGCCTTTTGGAAATGGTGTCACACATGAATTAGAGAAACCTTTGTCTCCAGAGATAGAGAAGGCTTGAAAAACCAGCCAAAGGAAGAAAATCATGTTTCAGAATCAGGCAAAGAGAGGCTTGAAGATGCCCATGGAGTTCTTCAGAGATGTGGAAGGATCTCGATGTTACTATACTGTGTGGACTTCACTAGTACTTAGTTTGCTCATCTGCAAAGTGAGAATCTTAATAGTTTGTATAGTTGGTGAGAAGATTAGAAGTAATAGGTATATTCTTTTCTGTAAGCTGTGGTATTTTCTAGAGCTCTTGAGTTCCTTTGCAGCCCTACTTTCATGTGAGTCTTAAGAGCCCAGTGTAGTCAGCTTCTCACTTTTTTGCAGTGTAGCTACTACGCTGCACTTGAGATGGTCGCCCATGCCTTGTTCTGTTAGCTTTGTCCAGGATTGGACTAGATCGTATGGTCTCCATGGGACTGCCCTTAAGTAGGGGCTGTAGATAAGATGGTTTCCAGAAGGGGGCTCTGGGCCTGGCAGACTTTCAAAGCTCCTCCTGTCTACCACACTCCATGCCTTTTTCCCTATATATACAGTTCTAAATGTGCTTTTACTTTAGTTGATTTAAATAGCATGTATAGTGACAAATGCACTTTGTCTGAAGGCAGCCACACTTACTGTAAGCAGAGGCAGTGATATGGCTGTACTTTCAAAGTTGCCTGTCAGCCTGACAGTGCATAATTAAGCAGATGTCATTCCTCCTGTAGTTCCTCCTCCATCCATTTTCCTAATTGGCACGTATAGACTAAATGTAAATTTAACCACCAGCAACGCAGCATGTTTACTTTAGGGAACTGATCAACAAACAAGTATAATAGCTACTCATTTGGAAAAAAGAGAGGAGGACAAAAGAACCTGTATGTACTAATTCTCAGACTTTTGTAATATGAAGGGAATAGTTATCAGGTACTGCACCAGAGTATGTATTGCATCCTGCAGAGTTGCCCTGCAGGCTTATAATGGAGGGTCTCTGGTGGCATTGTAAGTCAGGGACTTGTGATAAGATATATATAACAGGCCAGTGATCCCATGGGTGTCAGCCTGTTGCCTCACTTCCTTTGTTGTAGAGTAGGATCCTTATTTAGCAGATTTTACTATTTGAAGTCTGTCACCTTTGCAGTTGTTTTGATTGGTGCTGACATTACTAGGCCAATCCACCTGACTTTTTGGTCCTTGTGCTTGCTCAGGCAATTGCTTGAGTAGCTGGGACAACATGCCATGTTGGTTTGAGTCAGTCATGTCCTCATGTATCACTCACAGGGTTTTCCTGGTGGTAATATAAGTCCTGCTGAATCTAGCTTGGAGGTCCAGGGGTCTCTGAGCTTTAGGCCACTCTTTGCCCCTGACTTACCTGGCCCACTTGGCTGTTCTCTATTGCAGTTGCAGTTGTGTTTGAGTGACCATCCCAGAAACACTTATGTTAGTAAACAGCACCCTGGTCCCAATACACGGGTACCTCTCATCTCCATTGGAAAAACACAGAGCACCTGATCAGGGCTGTAGAATCTGTGCCCCTAAGTCTGATTGAGCAGAACCATTTGGGGCCTTCTGCCCTAGTCCCAGGAGTCACCTCATAATGAGAGAGTCTTCATGTTTATCCAGTGGAAGGGTGGAGGCAGTGGAAAACGTTTTAATGACTCTTCCAGCTTCTACAAGATATCAGGCACTAGAATTCCTATAAAATAGGCACACACTTCAACCATACTACCAAACACTGTAAAGAAGTTTGCTAATAATTGTACTTTGAAAGTAATTGCTGTCTATTTGGGGGCATACTTTTTAGCAGTCTTAGAATACTGACTACCGTCAAAGATTATTTTGTCTTCTACATCAGGGTTGATAAAACTCTGTTTTCTCATCTGCTTGTAGATGTGTACTTTGGGTTTGGGACGTATCTCTTCCTGTTGCAAGTCACCCAGGCTATGAGGACTTTGAACCCATTATCTTTGCCTTCCTTATCCTCAGATTGTCAAGCCTTGCTCCCTGTTGATACATGGTCTAGGATCTGAGTGATCAAAGGGTAGCATCTCTTCCAGGAATGGGGAGCCCCTCCTTGCCCTCTCTCCATCAGACTGCCGCAGGTCTCCCACACACATACTGAAGGTCTGCGTGTAATCTTCCTCTTTAGTTTCTTTATTGGTTAGTTTCTTGTGTAAACTAGTAGTCTCTTGTGAACTAGTCGGAATAGGTGATTAAAACACAGATGCTCCTCGCACCTTATGGGGGAGTCTCCTAGTATGTGTTCATTTAATTAAACATGTCCAGAGTTCTAAAGGCCCTTTCAAGTCACAGGCATGTTAATAAATCCTTAATGTTGCTGAAGGCCTCATCTGTTCAAATACTTTCCGAATCTCCAAGCCCACAACTATCTTCTCTTTGAAACTCTTTGCCTACTTAATTTCATACACCAGCACCAGCAGTTGCCTTTGTCCTTGGGGTCATTTTTTTCCCCAGAGAAACAAGTTTTTATCCTCTTCTGTAAGTCACCACAGTAACTGGTAGAGAACACCAGGCATGCTGAATGCAAATGTAGGGTGGCTGAGTCAGCCAGTTTCTGTCGGACTCACAGTGTGCTCAGCCCTAATTTCTGTGCCAGCAACTTCTTTGTAGTTGATGCTCCTGAACCTTTAGAAATTGTCAGAATTGCTAATGTTAACTCTGAATGCTCAGGGTCCACATTTTATATTAATAGAGGTTGAACTTGAGGCTCATATGGGAAGTATCCAAGGTCACAGAGAGTGAGTGGTAAGCCTGTGAGTAGTTTTTACTTCTGATGCCTGTCAATAGAATCCAAGAGACCTGGCAGGCCACCAGGAATCCAGAGCCCTGAGGGAAGGAACGAGACTGAGGTGTGACCCAGGGCTCCAAAAGGCTTGCTGTCCTAGTGCAGTGCTTCTCAAACTTAGCATACCAGAATGACCTGGAGAGGCTGTCAAAACAGAGATTGCTGGGTCCCACCAGAGTTTCTGCCTCATTAGGTCTGGAATGAGTCCCAGAAATTTACATTTCTAACAAGTTCCTGGGGGATGCCAGTGCTGCACGTGCCCAGGTAGAGGACAAAGGCAGTTTTGCTCAGAGGTTTCCCCTGCTTGAGCATGAACCGTTGCCTTTGGTCATTTCAGCCTGTGGTGCATGCATAAGTCTTTATCAGAGGCAGAAATACTGGTTGTTAGAAGTGTGTGTTTGACCGTGGGGAGTCAGGAGAGAAGCCAAGTGCAAAGCACAGGAAAGCAGGAACTTTGTGACAGGTTCTAACCTTAACTTTCTTTGTTCCCAGTGCCTTTCTGGCAGTTCTGATGGGACAATTCGCCTTTGGTCCCTTGGCCAGCAGAGATGTATAGCAACGTACCGAGTCCATGATGAAGGTGTTTGGGCTCTGCAAGTCAATGATGCCTTTACCCACGTGTATTCTGGAGGAAGGGACAGGAAGATTTATTGTACAGACCTAAGAAACCCTGATATTCGGGTGCTCATTTGTGAAGAAAAAGCACCAGTTCTCAAGGTGTGGCATATATTTTAGTTTTACAATTAAGATTGTTACATGTGATAGGCAAATATAGCAAAATCTCTATTAAAACATGAATCAACCGTGGTATTTTATTTGAAAAAGGTATTTTAACATTTTTGTTAGTCACCTGTGAAGAAATTGCAACTTTTTGGGTACCTTGGGGACCCGTGTCTCTCCCACTGGCAAATTCTACTGAGATTGCCCCATATTGCTCCGGAGGAGGAATATGAGGAGTTCAGTTGTCTGTGAGCAGACAGCAAAGCAGAAATGTGTACATTGCCTCAAGAGGGAGGTGTGGAAGAGTGCTCCTGAAGAAGAGGGAACGAGCTGGTTCATACTCTAAACCATTACTGCCTCAGAGCAGTCCTGATAATCAGGATCTGGGATGTGGGTAAAAGGGCACTTGAGAGGCTATCCATATGAACACCTGCTAAAAGTGAAGCCTGGACTAGAAAATGGCCAGATCATACGACAAGATGTTCAGCCTCACTAATAATCAGAGAATTGCACATTAAAGCAACAGTGAGGAAATTTTCAGATTTAAAATGGGGGCATAAAGACAGCACGGCCCCCTCTTAGGAATCATCTGAAAACAACAAAGACAACAAGAAATAGAATTGCGGATACTCATCATCTGCAAAACTAAGTGCTATCTGAACCCCAGACCATGGGATAGGAGGAAAGGCTGAAAAAGGGAGTAGAGGCCCAATGAGATAGTTGAGAGGATGCCTATGGTCTGAGAGCTCCCATGAAACTGGCCGAGTACAGTTTTTTAAGATATATGGCACACCCTAATGGACAAAACCAGTAATCCTTTAGAGAAGCAAGAGAATTAAGGCTGAAATCCTACAGACACAGCATGTGTGTAGGAAGCAGGCTGATGGGGGAAGACAAGTGTAGAGGAGAAACATTCTGCATTGTGAGTCCTGCAGCTGCCGGGATCTCTTGGCTCTGGAGAAAAAGATGAAAAGAACTTAGCACAAAGCGAAATAAGTCAGAGGGTGAAAGTCACATACCATATGATCTCACACATATGTAGAAGATAAAAACAACAACAAACTCATAGAAACAGAGGTTAGATTGGTGGTTACCAGAGGGGAAAGGGGGAGGGAGGGGGGCGAAAGGGGTGATTAGGCACTTGTGTGCGTGATCGATTGTGCTTAGTCTTTGGGTGGTGAACATGATGTAATCTATGTAGGAATTGAAATATAATGGTGTACACTTGAAATTTATATAATGTTATAAACCAACGTTACCACAATAAAAAAAATTTTTTTAAATAACTTAGCACAGACATAACCGTGTGTTATAAGGAACTTCACTTTGAACTGAAGAGGATTCGTGTTTGCTAGTCGAGCCCTGTCCCCAGGACTCGAAACCTGCGATTTCCTGGTACCGGAAGAATAGTGGATGAATGAAGATTGCATGCACATAATATATACGTGGGTTTATGTCTCTTTTTCTATGTATAGTATTTTAAAAATACAGAGGGACACACAGTAAACTTCACAAATGTACTGTCCTTAGGCAGGAGGGGCGAATTAATGGATACTTTTCACTTTTGCTGTGTTGTTAGGATGCTTTTTTGCTACAAACATTTTCAAAAAAAAAAGAAAGTTATTTCCTTGTTATTGAGAAAGATCATAAAAAGAAAAGAGTAGCAAAAAAATATTTATGGTCAGTCATCCTTTTGAATGTCTTCATTTAGATACCTTAACTTAATCACACTTAAAACTTTGTCACTGTTTTTGATAAGTCACCCCTGTTACACTTTTATAGAGTGTATATTCCTTTAGCAAAGAGACTGCCTCATTCTTATGTGCATCCCTAGCTTTTAACACATGCCATGGTACAATCGACACACAAATGTTGAATGGAGGAGTTGATATTTAGTAATGTATGGCTAGTCCTGGCAGTTCAGAAGAGTCAGCATTCTATAAAGCAATATTTTTTGCTTTATTTTCAGATGGAGCTTGATAGATCAGCTGATCCCCCTCCTGCAATCTGGGTTGCAACAACTAAGTCTACAGTAAATAAATGGGTAAGTGAGCCACTGTTGACCTGGCAAAGGTTTATAAACAGTGTGGTTTCTTATCAGAGACCTGTCAGATACCAGTAGCAAATGCTCACTATGACCTGACTCTCAGCATGCTTTTGGACAGTGGCAAAAATCTGAAAGCCCCTATGGATGCAGGTGTGATCCTAAGGATTTTACTAAAATTAAGGTAATAGTCAAAATGAAACTTCTGTCTTCTACTTCTTTGTCAGGAGCCAAGATAGGCATTTGATGTGCTTAGAACAGGCACTGTTGCCTGATAAAACCAGTAAATATTAGCACAGCTTCTAAACTCATGAAGCTGCATTTGAAAATAGGCAGCCCAAGGACCAGCACAGCAGGGAAGCTCGTTAGGATTCTCTTTTTTCTAAACCTAAGAGAAAGCAGAAAATTGTGCTTTCAAATTCGTTTCCCTTTTCTTCACATCATGGAGAACAGGGATAGAAATAGAGGATAAGCAGAGAGAAGTCATCAAAAATACTTTTAATTCTTAAATCTTAATTAAAGAAGATTTAAGTTTTCTTACTTACCAGACTATTTGTGGATAATAAAAGAGAAAGTGATTACATGTATTCCTGTTTATTTGCAGGTCCAGTGGTCTTTCTCTGTACTTGTAAAAAATACTGTATATCTTATCTAAATTTTATTGTTCTAATTTGAGATCAACAAAGCTTTACCTGCAAGAGTACCTAGTGTTCTCTCCAAAAAAACAACATTCCCTTCTTCATATTTGTTTGTTTGTTTGTTTTTAATCATGGTAGATAATTGTACTTCGTGACTAAGTATTTTTTAGTTGATGTTATTGTTGAGTTTTTCTCATTTGTTCTTTGTTTTTCTTGCCACTTTAAACAGATTGGCAAAGCTTACAGAGCATAAAATGATTAAATAATAAATTTTGTTCCTTTAGACATTGAAGGGAATTCATAATTTTAGAGCCTCTGGAGATTATGACAACGACTGTACAAATCCCATAACACCCCTTTGTACGCAGCCTGACCAGGTTATTAAAGGTGAGTAAGGAAATTGGGAGGTAATGTACCTTTTATTGAGGTTAATTGTTGTTACTAAGAGATTGACAAAAATAAAGGAGATGACCTTTCTTTAAATGTAATTCTTATGTCAACAAAAGACTAATAGTCTATTGGTTTATTTTTAATAAAAGAAAAACATTTAAAAATGCTAACGTGGGCTTTCTTGAGTTAATCTTTTTGCTTAGCATCAAAATAGTCATGGTCTTGGTAAAGCCAATAGCCATTTTGTAAAATATATAAAGTTTAATGTTGCCTTTTGGCACAAATGAGAAAGGTCATATCTGGTCCTCAAATTGTACATGCTACAGCTGAGAGTGGCAACTCTAACGTAGAGTTTGAGATTAGAATATTGAATGGTGCATTCATCTGTAGTTAGATGTCCGTGCTATTGCCTTTAGATTACAGTGTCCATTCAGGAGGCATAAAAGAGAGGGAATATAGGAAGCAAAAGTTAATGAGAGATGGGACTAATTCAGAGATTTCCTGCCCTCATTTGAAATTTGCCAGATTTTCCAGTGGGTAAAACTGGTTGCCCTTCACAATTTTCCACTAGTAGCCTCTTGAAATGAGGAGTCCTTTAACTCATAATCTATCATTAAAATCAGATAGTTCTTCTTTAATTGGCCTTAAATTGCCTTAGATATAATTATATAGTCTTCTCATTTGCCTTCTCATTTCTGGTGGCTAGTATGACTTATGTTCTGTTACAGGACAGTTAACAGTTGTTGCCATTCTGTGAATTTAAATGTAGAAGGGTTGTTTTGCTAATTGTGTGGGGTTTTTTTTCTTTTAGGGGGTGCTAGTATTATTCAGTGCCACATTCTTAATGATAAGAGACATATATTAACCAAAGATACCAATAATAACGTGGCATATTGGGATGTATTGAAGGTGAGTATCTTTTTGTGTTAAATATAAGTTATTGGATCATGTATCCCTTTTATTTTTTGTTGTAAAATATATATAAAATAAGATAACATAATGTATAAATTAAGCTTTAATTGCAATAATACCTTATGTTGTGTGTGGATACTTTCTTATATGAATATTAGATAAGGCTTTTTAAACACCTAAAATTTGAATGGAACCATTTTCTCTGTTGAGTATGTTACGAACTGTGTTATTTGCTGCCATACCTTAAAATGAATACATTAGAGTTCCTCATCCTTGACCTTACTAACATTTTGGGCCAGATAAGTTTTTGTTGGGGAGGTGGAGAGAGGGATCTGTCCTGTACATTATAGGATGTTTAGCAGCATCTTCACCTGCTACCCACTAGATGCCAGTTACCACTTTCTCCTCCCATCCCCTCCCCACTTCAGTTTGGACAGCCAAAAATGTCTCCAGACATTGCCATGTGTTTATGGGGAGGAAGAAGGATGCAAAATCACTCTAGGTTGAGAACCACTGGAGTATATGAAATAAGTTTGGCCTTTTCTTAGGATTTACAGCCATCACTGTGAGCATGTTATAACTCTGGGTCATGTTACAATGGCTCCCTCTGGGATAGTTGAGATATATTAAGTTGTTCAACCACATTCTAAATAGCACTAAACAATTTATGGGCAGATTGAGAAGTTTGCTTTTAGAGTTCTGATAAATGTTCCTTCTTAGTGTTGTTAGTATATTTGAATGAGTATTACGTACAGAGAATTGTATTGAGAGTCATAGTGATGGAAGAGTCTGTACCATGATCCCTTCTTGTAGGAGGGACAAGAGTGGGGGAATGTGAAAGCCTTTTAGGTAAAGAATCATCAAATCACAGGAAAGCTTATGGACAAGGGCAATTACTTACAACTGGAGAAATCAGGAGAGCTTCATGGTAGAGAATTCATTTGAACAGGGTCTTAAAGGATTCCAGCAGACGAACAATGGGAAGGCATTTTAGGAAGAGGGAGTGAATGACATAGGCACGGAAGAAGGAAGGTACATATTCAGGGCAAGGTGAGCAGTTTTGTGTAATTGGAGACTAGAGTGAGTATGAGGGAGGAGTAGTGGTTTAAGAATGAAAGATAAGAGTTCAGTCATTTCCCAAAGAGCCTTGAATTGCAGGCCCCAGAGTTGGCCTTTCTTTGGTACTTCCTAAAGAATCTCGATCTGAGATGGTTTTAGAGCAGGAAAATCCCACGTTCAGAGCAGTAGTAGTATGGGTAATGAGAAAGAAGCTGGATGACAGTTGTCTTACGCTTACTGGTTCGGGGATCTAACAGCAGAGGTAGATGTTGGGTGTATTATAAAGGGAGAATGGAAAAGATCTGGTGTTTTGGTTAGGCTCCTGGTTATAAGGATCAGAGATTCATTTAAATTAACTCTGGATCTAAAGAATAAGATAAACAAGTTTCTTTCTGGGAAAAGAGACCATCTCTGAATAGAAACCTTGGCCTGACTAACACTTTCCTTCCCTGTGGGGCAGCTGTGTGGGAAGTCACATTGCAAAACAGTTGTTTGCTGAGCATCACTTCAGAACAAGAGGCCTTAGTTGAGTGGAAAATTTAATTGCAGCGGGCTGCAAAAGTCTGATTGGTTTTCCTTACAGTAGAAATATGCTTATCAGGGGACTAGAAACTCAGCATTTGTGTCAGAATGGGGTGTTGTGGAGATGGGGAGGCTCCAGAACAGCCCTAAGGACCTCATCAGCAGGAACTTTGATACTCCACTACTACTGTGGCCCTAGCGCTGCTCTGTGGCTGGGCTTCACCTCATACTTCCCAGCATTGATGCTCTCCAGAATAGCTAATAAAATCTAATCAGGCCAGCTACTCTTTGAGGGTTGACTTACTGATTTCCTGACTATGGGTCTGATGTCCATTCTTGGTCTAATTAGCTGAAGCATTAGTAGAGTCATGCTGTCTGAATGGGAGGTAGTTCTGCATCGATGGGACACTGAGCTGGCATGCACAATAATTGGCATTTTTGTGTCCCTAGCAGCTTCCCATATCCAGACACCAGATCTTGAAGTTTCAAGATCAAGTGATCGGATAAAATGGACATGACATTAAACGGAAGTAGGGAAGTCAGGAGCATTTAAGAACATAGGCTCAGAGTTGGATAGAGCTACATTCTAATCTTGACTCTGCCAGCTATTAGCTAAGTGATGTCCCAGAATATGCTGAACCTCTCTAAACCTCCGTCTTCATTCCTGAAATGTGGGTGGTACCTATTTCTTGGTGATGTTAAGGAGATGTTCAAGAAATATATAGCGTAGTGGCTGGCAGATAATAGGAGGCTGTTGTACTAATACCGGTGAAACAGCATCATCAGATGTTTATCTGGACTAGGGTGGGAACAAATGGAATGGCAACAAATAGAACGGTTAGATATTTAGGCCTGTGGATAAGAGTGATGCTTGAGTGAAAGGGAGTATGAAGGAAAGGAAAGAGCAGAGAGGAGTCTCAGATTTGTAGATTAGATAGTTTGGTGAGTGTAAGTGATACATGGGATGTAAGGAAAAATGATTTGTTGGGGAAAAGGGACATGCTGAGAAAGACAATGAATTTGAGTTTATGTGGGATATCTGGGTGGAGGTGTCTGCTGGGCAGACAGCTATACCACCCATTGCACAGATGGAAGAACTGGGCTGGAGAAATAGGTTCTGCAGTCATCAGCTCATGGATTACAATTGAAGTCATAGGAAGTATCAAAGTTTCCAAAGGATACATCTATACTGAACAGAAACGAAACCAAGTCATCGCTCTTTCAGGAATTGTTAGAAAAAGAGGAAGCCACAAAGGTGTATAGTAAAAAAGGATAAGAAAACCAAGAGCTGATGGCAGCTCAAGCACTAATTTAAGCCTTCCAGAAAGGAGCTTGTGGTTAGCAGCATTGGCCTGCTGAGAGTTCATATAAGATGTGGGATATAGTATGCTCATGGATTTAACCACTGAAGAGGATGGTGTCTGGGGAGAACAGTTTCTAGGGAGTTCTAAGGGCAAAAGCCAGATAGAATGAGTTGAGTAGTGATTGGGAGGTGAAGAGACAGAATTTGAGTGGAGCCCATCTTTCATGAAATTTGGCTTTGGTGAGGTGGGCAGCAAGAGGCAGTTGCTGGAGAGGAGTTAGGGATCAAAGGGTTAAGGGAAGGTTTTGTCTCAGTGTTTGTATGTTTTGAGATGGGAGAAATGAGCATGGTTCACTGCTCATGGGGAGAAGCCAGTAGAGACATCAGAGGGTAGATGATGGTACAGGGTCCCCAAGAAGTGAGAGGTGAGGGGATCTAGAGCTTAGCAAGAAGGGACACCTTTTTCCTTGTACCAAGAAGAATGGTAGCAGAAAGTTAAGAGGATTCTGTCAAGGCTTCCCTTTTTTTGAGGAGAAGAGGTCAGGCTCATGTTCTGAGGGTAGTGAGGGAGGTGTCAAGGTCAAAGATAGGAGGAGAGTAAAGATTTAGCAGAGAAGCTGTGAAGAATGGACTTTGGAAACAAGACGTCTCAGCGTTAATGATCCAGTTGAAGTTGGAGACTGTATATTTATACTAGGAATATTGTCAAGGATTTGAGAGGCCAGCATGTCCTATGTGTTGTCCATGTGGATGTTGATGTTGTCCGTGATGAAAGAAAGAACTCAAGATAAACTGCACGACACTGAGCCAGGGCTGCAGTCTCCGCTGAATGAGGGAGAGAGTGACCACAGAGATTGCTAGATGGCGTTAAGGAAAAGGGTACAGCTTACTGCAGCTAAATGACGTGGCCGCAAAGAAACAGGAGTTTTTACGTGGAGATGATGGAATAAAGGTCTGTATATGCCTTTAGGGAGCTATCGGTGTGGGAGAAGAAGCAGAGTTATGAGTTGAGAAGACGGTTATGAAGTGGGACCCTCAGGAAAGAGCCAGGTTGCTGTTAGGACAAGGAGGTGGATGAAACATGCTGTGATGTGCTTCAGGATTGAAATGAGCTGTAATTGGAAATGCTCCATGGCACCAGAGGAAGTTGAGGACATACTTTTGGGGAGCACACATATTTAGAGAATGAAAATAAGGAAGGATTATAATGGTCAAGAAAGAGAAACTCAAAACTGCTGCCTATGTTATAGCTGTTGTCTGAAGGTAGTTTCACAGTTCTCTTAAAGTGCTTAGTAACTGTTATTTGTTCCTTGAAGATTTTTTTGCTTCATTTGACTTTGCTTCCAGATAAACGTGGTGGTATGTTATATCAATATAAGCAAAATCAAATTATAGTTTCCAAAAAAGAATATACTGTGGTTTTTTAATTTAAAATTTTAATAGCAGATAGTTATTTAAAGATAAATGCTTTAAGATAAAACTATGTGACCACATCTTTTTGAAATGTTTTTTAGGCTCCATTTTATTTAGACAAATGTGAAAGTGTATAAAATTTTAAATAGCTAAGTCAGAATCAAATCAATTTACCACTTAATATTAGTAATTATTGTACGTTCTTTTTGGTGTATAGGCATGTAAAGTTGAAGATCTGGGCAAAGTGGATTTTGAAGAGGAAATTAAGAAAAGATTTAAGATGGTATATGTGCCCAATTGGTTCTCAGTAGACTTAAAAACAGGGGTAAGTTAACAAACTGATATTTGTGTACTTTGGGATAGTAGAAAATTTCTAATACAGCTGAAAATTAAGCAGTGTTACTTACAGAGTCCTATGTTTTTAAGTGTGAAAGGAAAAAAATTTTAATTTTAACACTTGCAAAATACAGTTTAAATGCCTTTTGCTATCCCAGTAAATTAAATTGTGATTACATTCAGTCACATGAAACCCATTTTGGTTTTGAATCTGTGGCTTAGCACTTTAGTCAAATCGAGCAAATAAATAAGGATTTAGAGACTTATTGGGAGGATGTATCAAATAGAATGCCACTAAGCATTTTTTCCTTGTGACAGATGTTGACTATTACTTTGGATGAGAGTGACTGTTTTGCTGCTTGGGTTTCTGCGAAAGATGCTGGCTTCAGCAGCCCTGACGGGTCAGATCCAAAACGTGAGTTTAGGTATCCTTCTTTCCCTCCTTCCAAAAGAGAAGGGGGATCTGTGCTGTTTTTTGCTACATGCTCATCTTTTTTTTAATATTTTGGTTTTTAAAATCATTTTTCCTGAAATCCGTTTATCCTCTCATATGGAAATGGAAAATACTATTCTATTTTAAGTGCTTGAGAGGACTTGATTTTTCTTACAGTCTGCGGTTTAGCTTTAACAATTAAATACGCAACACACTGTCTACCCTTAAACCATTCTGGAAATCTGTTAGGTTAGGAAAAGTGAAGCTGGGAAACAGGTTTCTTGTTGTTGTTGGTTTTCCTTTTTTTTTTTTAATTGAGGTATAATTGATGTAATATTGTATTAGTTTCAGATGTACAAAATAGTGACTCAATATTTGTATATATTGCAAAATGATCACCACAATAAGTGTAGTTAACATCCATCACTGTACACACATTTTTTTCCTTGTGATGAAAATTTTTAAGATCAAATATCTTTAAGATTTGAAATATGCAATACAGTATTATTAACTATAGTCACCATGCTGTGCATTACATCTCCATGACTTATTTATTTTATAATCAGAAGTTTGTACCTTTTGACCTTTTTCACCCACCTCTGGCAACCACCAGTCTGTTCTCTGTATCTATGAGTTTGTTCTTTTTTAAAACTTTTTTTAGATGCCACATATAAGTGAGATCATATGGTATTTGTCTGTCTCTGTCTGACTTATTTCACTTAGTATAATGCCTTCAGGGTCTATCCATGTTGTCGCAAATGGCAAGGATTCATTCTTTTTTATGTCTGAATAATACTTCATTGTGTATACATATACTCACCACATTTTCTTTATTCATCCATCAGTGGACACTTAGGTTGTTTCCATATCTTGGCTATTGTAAATAATGCTGGGGTGAACATGGGGTGTGTATATCTTTTCAAGTTAGTGTTTTTGTTTTCTTCAGATAAATACCAAGAAGTGGAATTGCTAGATCCTATGGTAGCTCTGTTTTTAAGTTTTTGAGGAACCTCCGTACTGTTTACCATAGTGGCTGCACCAATTTACATTCCCACCAACAGTGCACACCTGTTTTATTTTCTCCACATCCTCACCAACACTTGTTATTTCTTATCTTTTTGATAATAGCCATTCTAAGAGATGTGAGGTGATATCTCATTGTGGTTTTGATTTGCATTTCCCTGATGATTAGTGATGTTGAGCATCTTTTCATGTACTTATTGGCCATCTGTATGTCTTCTTTGGAAAAATGTCTATTCAGATCTTCTTCCCATTTTTTAATCAGATTTTTTTTTTGCTGTTGAGTTGTATGAATTCTTTATATATTTTGAACATTAACCCCTTTTCAGATAAATGATTTGAAAATATTTTTCCCCATTCAGTAGATTGCCTTTTCATTTTGTTGATGGTTTCCTTTGCTGTTCAGAAGCTTATTAGTTTGATGTAGTCTTGCTTGTTTATTTTTGCTTTTGGTTTCAGATCCAAAAAATCATTGCCAAGACTAATGTTAGAGAGCTTACTGCCTGTGTTTCCTTCTAGGAGTTTTATGGTTTTCAGGTCTTAAATTCAAGTCTTTAATCCATTTTGAGTTATTTTTTGTGTGTATTGAGAAGAGACTCATCTTTTAAGAGTCTATTATATTTTGCTGATTATATCATTGGTCAGTATTCTCTTAAGAATGTAGCATGTAGAAATACCTGATATATACAAGTATAGTTTTAGTGGATTTATGTGGAAATAGCCCTTTAAAGAATGCAATTCATGTTTTTGTTTGTTTTTAAATGGTTACATCTGAACAACCAAATAGAATATCTGTTTGCTCTATATTATCACTGCTTTAAGCATTCTAAGATAAAGTTTTAATAGAGTTGGCAAAATCTCCAAAGTCTTTTTTTTAGACATCATTGGCATTGGGTTAAGAATTTAGCATTAGAATATGTGGAAACATAACTTTTCTTTCTTTCCCTCTATTTTTAGGTTAAAACTAGTAACTCTCTCTTCCATTTCTTTTAATTAACTCTTTTGCAGTGAACTTGGGGGGACTTTTGCTCCAGGCACTCCTAGAGTATTGGCCCAGAACACATGTGAATCCAATGGATGAAGAAGAAAATGAAGTAAACCATGGTTCGTGTTGTTATATCGGGATAATTGATTAAAAATTACTCAGAAGTTAAAAATACTTAGACTGTTTGTTATGCTAAAAATTTTTAAGAAACATTTTAAGCATTTGCTAAATTGTGACATAATAAATATTTGTGATATGCCCAGTTTATTCCCCTCCTTTCCACATCCCGAAGTGAGAATGTGCATTCAGTCTTAACTGAGATTCCAAGAGAGCTTTCAGTCAGTGAGACTGCTCAAGCTGGGTGGGATAAACTCTATATACCTTCATCCTTGAAAGTAGGCCGTTTAACAGCCTTACTTCAAAGATATTTCTCAGAGTATTTGTGAACCTGCTGAATTTCCCTCTAAAGCTAGCTAATTAGCTGCATCAGAAAGCCAGGTTTGTCCTTGTAGAGTCGTACTTTATGTTGGCCTGAAATGTAGATACTACCTAGTTTGATAATCTACCTGATCTTGGCTCTGAATGTTTCAAAAAATCAAATTCCAACTCAGAAGTATCAGGGTAAGTCAACAAGTATGTGTGAAGCATTAGTGTCATTGAGGACACTCAAAAGCTATATGTGCCATGCAGTAACTTTCTCTGGGCAGCAAAGGAGAACATGTTTTGAATGTATGAATTTGGATCAGCTTGATTAAAGGAAGGGGGAAAAAGGAACTTAAAATTTCACAGCTTATATGTTACCTCCAGCTGGTTGAAGAGTACTTGAGTCCCACCCACTGAGGGCTTACTCACCTGAGGATTCTTCGAATTCTCTGAGGATTCTGCTGAAGATTGCCCACTTCCGGTGGTCCGCAGTGACGAGGACCTCCTGCCAGAGATTTGTTCTGGCTGACTGATTCATCCATAATGATTTTTGGAGTTTAAATTTCTTTTGCAAGGATGACATGCTTCTCTGAAAGCCAGTCTTCTGACGTTCCCATTAGGGAGAGGGCACTGACCCCAACCATGAGGGCTTTTCTTTTATGTCACCTGGCCCAGTTTGCTTCCTGTCAGAATTGTACAGTGGACCATGAAGCAGAGAAACTCAATGGAAAGATCTCTCCACAGAGGGTTGAAAAAGCCAATTTGTGGTCTGGGCTCTGCCGTTTATCAGCTATGTAACTATGGGCATGTCATTTCCTGTTCTTGGCTTGTCCTCCATCTATAGCATGGCAGTTAGACAGAATGCCCTCAGAGGCCCAAGTAGATGATAAAGATTAAGTAATCAAAAAACAGTGGTACGGTCAGCACCCCTTGAATCCAAGCTTTGGTTAGGGGAGTAAGGAGGAAGTCAGAGGAAACCCCACATCATCTCTAAAATCAAACTGCCACAGTAAATGCAGCTAGGGCCCGCCCACCTCCCCAGCTAGAGCTCAGGACACTGCACACTCCACCTGTCTGGTAATCTGCTGCACCTGCACAGTGCTCAGTGGATACTCAAGAGTTGCCTAGATTATACTTGGTGAGCAGCTCAAGTATTCAGAGGCCTATAGTGAGTTGCAGGTGGGGGTAATAAAGATAAATGGTCATAGATACCCTGTCCTTCAGGGACTGACATTCTTGTGGGGCAGAGAGCTACCCACATAAAGCATTATGAGATCGGAGAGAAGTGGTGGATGCTATGAGAGAGGTTCTGCAAGTGCTAAGGATTTCAGAGGGTGAGCTTGCTTCCAGATCTATTAGGGAAGTGTTTATGAACAAGGTGGCACTTGAGTGAGGGTCTGTTGCACTTGGATCAAAACATTACAAAGAAAGCAGAGTGAAGTGAAATCCGCGGAGAGCAATAAAAATGAGATTATGGCCTCTGAGGATTTTATTGTTTGCTAATACCTTAGCCATTAGTTACAGCTGCCATTAACCATAATTTTTTTTCCTGGACCCAGAAATTTTCTGAGCTTGGTGTTCTACGAAAGAAAAAAAAGGCACACTGCCGTCTGTAAACAGGCTGTGCTAGACCTCCCTGTGGCTGAAGTAGATGGTTAGGTTTCCTTTCAAATCTCAAACATGAATCTCTTCTATTAAAATCCTCTAAAATGCAGTCATTTCTCATGAGCTACATCGCAAGTTGCCATATTTCATATTTTCAGGAATATAACTGTGGTTTGTTTTTTACTTTTATTTCTGAATGGCTGACTGATAGAACTTTTTTTTTTTTTAAAGATTTTATTTTTTTCCTTTTTTCTCCCCAAAGCCTCCTGGTACATAGTTGTATAGTCTTCGTTGTGGGTCCTTCTAGTTGTGAAAACTTTTGACTTTAACAATCTTATGATGTTTGAAGCTTATGGAAACAAAATATTTAGGATCTGTGTTTTTAGCACTAACTGAATACTGACACCATCTGCATCTTTTCCTAGTAAATGGGGAGCAGGAGAACCGAGTACAGAAGGGAAATGGATATTTTCAGGTGCCCCCACACACCCCTGTGATCTTTGGTGAAGCTGGAGGTCGCACACTGTTCAGGTATGAGTAAGGACTGGAGGCCCTGCCTAAGAAAGCACCCCATTTGCTAAGAAGTATTGATTCAAACAGATATTATAGAGGGTTTATTATTAACTTCTAGGGGTGTCATGGATTTGGAAACTTCCATCTCCATGAGACAGTTAAGTGTTTCATGCTAGTAGACCACATTCTGATTGAGAGCTGAGCCCCTGGTGTTAAAATGAGTTCAATACCTTGCCTCGAGGCAGCTTCTCTAGTGGTTTCTGCAGGAAACTCTCACTTTGTCTCACTTAGCCAGCGTGACTGCCAGGGTCAGGGAACAGATGGCATTTCCAGAAGTCCCTGCCCACAGAACAGCATCAGAGTAGGTAACTTCCCTCAGGCTAGGCCAGGCAAGACGGACTGGGCTGCTCCCGGGAACTGCTATGCGCAACAATGGCCTGACGTGAGGTTCGAGGCAGTCCTTCGTGAGGCGCCGCAGGGAAGAGCTGGACTGGCTTCACCTCCAAATTGCCAGTAAGGCCCTGGTGGAGTCACGGGGGGAGCTCACTAGAGTCTCCCAAAAGTAAGGACCAAAAGTAAGAAAATGTTTGTCTTGCCCTTGAGCGCTTGTCTTGCCCTTTCCCTTCTCTTCCTTTATGGTGGTTTCCTGAGAGTGTGGTTACCAAAAATATCCTGACCCCCATTATGTGTGGAGGCTTGTGCTATGCACTGTGGCACTGGCAGGGGACCTTTCTTGAGGGCTTTGCCTACATCACCCAAGGACTCAGAGGCAGCTGTAGTGTATGCCTGGCCTCAGTTCTGGGGCCTGAGTTCTAGGGCCTGCTCTCCCTCCTAGCCGAGTTAGTCATTCTGCCTGGCTGCACTTTTTTCCTTCAGCTGTCAGTTGGGGGTTTTCCTAAACGACCTCTGTAAGGGTCCCTCCCTCTAATGTTTGTTGACAGTGATTTTGTCATCTGTGCTTGTTGTGTTGCTTACTACCTGATGGATTGTGTTTAGGCTGCTCTGCCGAGATTCAGGGGGTGAGACTGAGTCGATGCTTCTTAATGAGACGGTGCCACAATGGGTAATTGACATCACTGTGGACGTAAGTGTCTTCCACTACCACTTTGCCCTTTTACTTTTCCCAAATCATGAAGTTAAGAACTGCTTTAGACTGTATAATCTTAAACTTTCATAAAAACTAGGCTGCCAAGTGGAACCCTTTTCTGCTCCCTGCAGTTCCAAAGTTGCAGAAATATTGATAATTTATACATCTGTTTATATCTTTGTTGGGTTTTAATTATGAAAATAATAGATGCTTATTGAAGAAAATAATGAATAAAGTGAAACTCACATCCCTTTCCCAGTCACTCCTCCTCTTCCATTCACCCCGTCCTTCTCCCCAGAGGTAACAACTACTAATAGTTTAGTGCATAGCCTTCAGTACTTTTTTCTGTGCATACACATCATATATTATTTGCATATATATATGTGCATATATACTTCATTTTATTTTGCACAAAATCTCCTATTATACATACTGTTCTGCAACTCTTTTTTTTCACTTAAAAATATATTTTGGACATCTTTTCATGTCTGTACATATGGATTATTCCTTTTTAATGACTGCATAACATTCCATTGTATAAGTATACCATAATTTATTTAACCAGTCCCCTATTAATGGACATTCAGGTTATTTCCAATGTTTTCTATTACAAACAATGCTGCAGTGAACATCCTTTTACATATGTTTGTGTACTTTTTAGGATAAATTCCTAGAAGTAGAATTGCTGGATCAAAGGGTATGCACATTTTAAATTTTGATAGATAGTGCCAAATTGCCTTCCACAAAGGCCGTCCCACTTGACACTCTCACCAACAGTGGATCAGTGCCCATTTCCCCACACCCTCACCAACGCTGGATACTTTAAATCTTTGCTGCAAGATAGGCAGATATTATCTCACTGTTTTAATGTGTGTTTTCTTTTTTTAATTTGTAAGGTTAAGCATCTTTTCATATTGGCCGTTTGTATTTCTTCTGTGAATTGTCTGTCTGTATTCTTTATTGATTTTACTATTGGGCTATTTGTCTTATTGATTTGTAGGAGTTCTTCATACTGAATATTAACCTTTTGACTATTATCTGTGCCTCTCAATTGAATTTTTACTTTGTTTATGGTGTCTTTTGCCAGGCAAAAGGTTTTAATTTTTGTATAATCAGATTGATCCTTTATGGCTCTGAGTTTCATAGCTTGCTTAGGTGTTTCCTACTCCAAAGTAGCAAAAATGTTTTGCCGTGTTCTCCTCCAGTACGTTTATGGTAATTATCTATGTCTGGATCTTTAATCTATTAGAATTTATTCTGTTTTGTGTGAAGTAGGATGCTAACTTTCTCCAAATGGATAGCCAGTGTGCCAACACAATTTATTGAATAATCTCCCCTTTTCCTACTAATTTGAAGTGCTATCTTTACCATATACTAAATTTCTATGTACACATGGGTCGGTTTCTAGACTCTTATGTGCTGTTGACCTATTTTGTATATTCCTAAACTATATGAAAAGAGATTTAATCTCTAAACCTTCAGAAAATTTGTTTTCTGTCCCAGATAGACCTCCAAGAACTTAAAGCCAGTGTGACACCTGATGGATATTCTATGGTCTTCTCTAAGTGCAAGCTCCCCATAAACCACTACTTCCTTTGAGTGTGAAATTCACCTGGGAGGCATTGCTGACTTTAGGCCCGTGGCTTATTCCTGAGAGGAGACATCCAGACAGGATATGACATGGAGGCTTGGTGGGGATTAATACCTAGAGAAAAGATGACCAGTTAATTTTATCTTTCATCTAAGTATGTGGTTTACTTCGTGGTAGACATGTAGGTGCTTGGCTGACATTTCCACTCTTGCTTAAAACTTCAGACCTCACTCTCATGTCAGAGGGAAGGGGAGAGAGAGGAGCTGATTGGCCTCTTCAGTTGATGATATGCCTCAACAGCATAGAGTGTATAGTTTTGCTCAAACGTGAATGTTGTGGGTTTCTCTCAAGACACTTAAATTTTTTGTTTGGGCCTTTAGATATCAGCCCCAATGCTTTAACATGGAATTGAGATTTTGGTTTGTATGGCTTAAAGAATTAAAATAAAGTTTCTTTCCCTGTAGTACCTTGAATTGGTATTTGAGAAGAGCCATGCTGTGGTTTCATATTGCCACTGACATAATGTGTGATTTGTCTTTATGTATCCTTTATTATAAAACAAAATGTTACACTTTCTGATATATTTTCTCTTAAGGCTGACTTAGATAACTTGATGGCTTACTATAAATTTCATAGAAAGTCACTTTTAATTGTAAAATAACTGTTAACTTGTAAATCATGTTTTCCTGTTGACTTCACTTTAGCCTGTCAGCTAACAGAAACTATTATATCTTTTTTTTACTTTTACTATTTCAGAAAAATATGCCCAAATTCAACAAAATTCCTTTCTACCTCCAACCTCATGCATCTTCAGGAGCAAAAACCTTAAAAAAGTAAGTAAATGTATTGTCATGTGATGACTTGATCTAATTAATTACCAGAGATATTTTTATTCCTTATGATTGCTTTTATAGTAAAGAAAGCTAGTACTAGATCTAAGCTAGTTTTATAATATTGAAAGTTTATACAATGTAACCATTTTCCAAGTACCTACTGTGGTAGTCTGCAGATGTTAAAAAAATAAGTGATGTTCATAAATAATCTAAAAATAATAGATTTTGTCTCTTGCCATAATTCATAGTTTAGGACACAATCTGTGTATAATAACTGCTTTTATGGATACTTAGGGAACAAGAGTAGGGGAAAGAAAAGAATTTGTGGCTGGAGCTTTCCAGAAAGGCTTCTTGAAGGACATGAAATTTCAGGTGGGCATGTAAGGATGGATAGAACTTCAAAAGAGAGATATTCCAGGTCCAGGAAATCATCAGGGATTTAGAAGTGGGAGCGTGCACAAGATACTGAAAATTAGCGAGGACCAATGTAGCTGCAGCATAGGATGGAGGGGTGGCGGGAAGATACTAGGAGGGAAGTCAGAAAGGAAATTTGAAGTTTCATTGATGTATATCCTACCATGTAAAATCAACACTTTAAAACATTTTGTTAGGGAAATTTCTAAACATATACAAAAAAGAGAAGAGGAGAATGAACTCCCATTGTCTTAACAAACAGCTTCAGTAATTATCAACACGTGGCTAAAGATTCTGTTTCATCTAAACTTCTACCTGCCCTCCCACCCACCTACCTACACACACACACACAAGATTATTTTAAAGAAAGTCCTATATCACTTCAACTAGATTTAATGGCTGAAGTTCAAGATGGCTTTCAGAGTTTGAACCTGGGCTCCTTGGTTTGACCATTATTAACTGATGTCAGAGATGCAGGAGAAGTAGGTTTAGGGGTGAGGAAGGTGATGAATCTAGTTCTGGACATGTAGAGTTTGAGGGGCCTGTGGGATATTCTGCTGCAGATACCCAGCTGGCTGTCAGGTTTGTGGGCCTGGAGTTCAGGCAGGAGGTTGAGACTTGAGGTCTTGGCTGCAGGCAGGAAAGCCCTGCGACAGATGAGCACCAAGATCATCGGAGCCTGGTAAGTACTGGGGCTGCCTTCCCTTCCAGGAGCCCATGCTCTGGGAAAGTCTTTAAGGGAATAAAACCCAGAAGGCTATTCTTTATGTATATGTAAGTTTTAAGAACATGTATTTAATCTCACTTAGCTGCACATAATCTGGGTCTTAGGAGGACACTAGAGAAAATCTGTTGGCAGTTCTAAAAATGGATTAAGGCAATGACTAAAAGCATTTATTGGTTTATGTTTCTGTGGTATGTTTTATCTTTATCAAATGTAAACACCAAAGAATTTGGAACAGATAATATCCAGTGATTCCTGATGTCACAATCTGCCCTTGCTTTTTATAGAGATAGACTCTCTGCTAGTGACATGCTCCAAGTCCGGAAAGTAATGGAACATGTTTATGAGAAAATCATCAACTTGGATAATGAGTCTCAAACCACTAGCTCTTCTAATAATGAAAAACCAGGAGAACAGGAAAAAGAAGAGGATATTGCTGTTTTGGCAGAGGAGAAAATCGAACTTTTGTGCCAGGACCAGGTAAGTGGACTTGAGAACCACAGCCTCATTTTTTCCAGTGCTGGTGCTAAGATAGGGTTACATAACAGGGTGTTATTATGATTCTCAAGTCTGTTGCCTTTGGGGGGCTTCAGCTTTTAGAAGGACTCCAAGGAGCGCTGGGTTTCTCCCACCTATCTGTGAGGCCCCTTCTGGAGGGACTCTTCAGTCCATCCCAAAGCTTCCATTTACCCCTGCGGAGGTTTTCAGGAAAGGAGCACGGAGATTTAAATACACACACAAACAAATGTGGATGTGCTGGCAGCTTTTTTTCTGAGAAGAAAAAGACACATGATCATCTTAATTTGCAGAGGAGCATCTCCCATGTTAGTTTAAGCTTTGAGGTGGAGTTGGGTGGAGCTGTTTCAAATAAAGATGCACTCATGACATTTCTTCAGAGGAATGGCTGAAGATGGTGTTTCTGGCCTAGCCACACAGGCTGCACACCTCACTGTGCCCAGGTTTGTGCCTGTATGCATGGCAGCTATGTCAGCAACAGCAGGCCACCAGGTGTGGGCAAGGAGAGGATAAGCTGGACCACCTGATGAGAGTCCCTGAGTTAACAAGAAAGGTCTTAAATATTAGAGGCTTTGACATTTTGTATTATTTTTTGCTATTCAGGTTTTGGATCCAAATATGGACCTTCGAACAGTGAAACACTTCATATGGAAGAGCGGTGGTGACCTCACCCTCCATTACCGTCAGAAGTCCACGTGAAGGTTGGGCAAATGCTCCTGGCTATTCATTTACTGACCTTCCTCTATGGCCCCACGAGTAGTCCTAGGAAGCCCACTGAGCCCCAACGGGAGCAAGACTTCTAACGGCCAATTTGGTGTGGACCGAGATTCTCTTTCAATTGAAGTGACTAATTGAGATGTAATATAGAAACCAGTCTCCATGTGTAGAGTAAGCTGTCCCCAGGGAGGCAGGATGTGAGAGCAGAAAAGCCCCCGAGCAGACTGTGTCTTGTGAGATGTACAGAGAACTGACGACAGGCCAGTGCAGACTTTGCTTCCTCCTTTTGTTTCAAAGGACCTTATCTTTGTTAGCACTTGTTAGAGATACATTGGTAGGGCCACATCTGTCACTGTGTTTCAACTTCAAACCCACTCTCTATAGCTTTTCTAAGAGAGTACATTCCATTCATGCAGTACCTATGAAGGCTTTTTCCAAGTTTGTCATTAAAAACAAACAAATTGTTTTCACCATTTAAGACAGTTATTTTTAATAGGAATTTGCTGTTGCACAATTTGAGAGCCAGCCCATTTCATAATAAATGATTATTGTTGGGCTTGTTTTTAATATTGCATCTCAGATGTGTTCTTTTAGGAAGATCTTCTGAAATTGATCCAGGTGCTGGATCATAGCACTTGGACGCCAGACTAGAATACGCCCAGCCGGTGCCCAGTGATGCCGCCCCCCCCTCAGTGTCCCTGCCTGTGTAGCAGTCACAGGGAGGTGCAGCTGTTTCAGTCCCTCCTCCGCTGTGTCCAGTTTTATTTACAAGCAAAGCCAGATGACACCACAGGTTCTTACTCTGAGTGAGCAGCATGACACTGTCAAAACTTAAGTCCATGATGAAATTTTAACATCATTTCAATGCTACCTAAAATTTATGGTGTCAAAAGTGAAAGGACATTATAGTGAGTTAATTTGACATTCATATCCTAGAAGTATACATATTTGTTTTTCCAGAGTTTTATATAAGCAGGTTTTTGTTGTACTTGTATCCAGATTTCTTTTCACTATTCTTTCTAAAACTCTAAAGCTTTCATAGAATCATTTGGATCTTGTACAGAATATAACTTATTGGGGATAAACACTTCAACTTTTGGCAGAAAAAAATACTTTGGATTCTCCCCAGGGTCATTTGTATTCAGAATTAGATCAATGGTCCACCCCCATAAAACTATACAAGACAAGCCTCCTGTATGAAGCCAGAAGCACAAGTGCCTTCACAGGGCAGTTCATTCCAGTCCAGTTCCCTCCCCAGCTTGTGTGTGGCCTGGCCCCGCAACAGCATGGACTGGGGAGGGGGTGGGAATGGTTTTCCTTTTCTACATCTTCACAGGTTCAGCTGGAGGCAGCTGATGGGCCTGGGCCCAGCCCTTCCTATTTGCGATACTCTGATCCGCACAACTGTAGAGACAGGGCTCCCCCCTTGCTGGTCGGCCTCCTCTGGAAAGTGGACAGGTCCTTGCCTCCAGCTCTTTGACGAAGTGAGCAAAGACATGCCACGTTTCCACTGAGTCTTTCTCCCTTAAGCAGAGAGCACCCGGCTGCTTTTTTTAAAAACCCTTTCTATCTGTTGGATACAACAGTGCACTTTTGGTGCACATTTTTTAGCAATAGTCGTGAATTAATGGCAAAAAAAAAAAAAAAAGAACTCATTTACCAGCCCTCAGTTGTTTGCATGAGGGGCCCTTGGGCCGAAGGAAGGGGTTTGCTGGGCCACTGCCCTGTGCACTGAGCCTCGAGGGGCGGCTGTGCTCCCTTCCTGTCATAGATCTGACCCCCAGCATGGTTGTACTTTTTTTCTTCCAGTCAAACCAGTATTAGTTTCCAGAAAATTTGACAGTCTGCAATGCCAAAAGGGTAAAAATCTGTATTTCACAGTTGTATAGAATAAAGGCTTTAGTTAAAATATTTCTTAGTACACATTTATTTTTTTCACTTGTCATTTTCCTTCATAGCAAATTACAGCGAAACTAAGAAACTTCTGGTTTCATGTTTATCCTGGAAATAATTAGCATTGATACTCCTTTTGTCCCCCAATTTAGGGAGGGGAAAGTGTGAAAATGAGGGAGGGAAGAACCAGAACCGTGGCTAAGCGTGCCTTCGGGTCAGATGGCCAGGTTGCAGTTAAGGGAAGCTGGCCTCAGAACAGCCCCGTGGCGATGCTCTCCCACTTCTTGGATTCCTGCAAGCACTTTGGGCTCCCAGACAGTCCAGGAACCAGCTCCAGCACTGGCTTTGGACACAGTGCCTCCTTGTTCTGCAGGCTTATCAGCTATTCCAGTAGGCTTGACAAGGGCTTGTTTTAAATGCAGTCACAGTGCTAGAAAAATTAAGTGTTTACTAATTTGGGGCCTTCCCTCCATGTACTTGGTTTGTGCCCCCGTCTCCCCCTGCCCCGAGCTGACAGTCCTTGTCCTGTGGGCCAGCAGACCTCTGTGAATTCCTTTTAAGTGCAGACATTATGAATCAATCTGTAAAGGTAGGACTTTGAACTTGGAAGAGGCTAGAAGACAAGGCCAGGGGCAGCTTTCATGGTAATCAGCAATGAGTGTGGGAAGGTGCGGGACTCCAACCAAGTCAGAAGAGGACTTCAGGTGATGAGGGGCCGCCCCTGGATGGAGCCCTCCCTTTTCTGCAGGAACTGCACAAAGCAGAAGACCCGCCGCCTCCCAAGGCACCTGGGGGTGAGGGGAACAGACTCCTCATCCCCCTTGGAGTTGGGGCTGTGTGTAAAGAGATCCCATCAGGGGACCAACTTTGAGAGTCTGCTTAGGATGGTGAACTTAAATTTGTAACTTGTATTCACCATTCAGTCTGGCAGGATGCCTTGTATATTTAGAAGATACAGTTCTATAAGTTTTGGAGCTGACAGGAGTCACTACTGGGGATACTAGGTCTGTGGGGTGTGGACCCTGAGGAAGAAGAAACCTTGTGGTCCAAGCACAAGTGAGTCTCTGCTGAAGAGCCTAGAATTTTCAGCCCCCACCTGCCTGCCCCAGGAGAGGTGGTCAAGTTCGCTGCCTCTCTTCTCCAACGGTGACTGGCATACGTTGGCCAGCCTGAGCCAACTGTGCAGTGTGACATAGGGATGAGGGTACGTGATGGAAGAGACTATTATTGGGGCTTCAGGGGTCCCCAGGGCCTTCCAGTACAGATAGGGCTGCCTGAGCTGTGTAGCAAAAATGAAGGCAAGCCCTACAAGGCAGTCAGGCAAATGCTCTACACCAACCCCTTCCTCCCTCACCCCATCTTCACATCTGATGGTGTCTGGACCCTGCAGCCTCTTGGGCAGCCACAGCGACCAAAGCAAGAGTAAGCACTGGACTCAGGGGTGCATGGCCAAAAGATGCCCTTCCCCAAGGCCCACAGCCTCCTTGTACTACCCACTGAGGCTTCCTGCCCCAGCCAAGCAGCAGAGAATCCTTTCCTATCCCAGCTCCTGTAAAACTTACTTAACCAGGGGTGCTGCTCCCAGCCCTTTACCACCCCAAACAGTGCCCAGTTCCCTAAAGCCAGGACCATCAGGCAGGATTCATGCAGGGAGGTCATCTCTTGGAGACTAGGATCGGGGGGGTCTGAGTGGACACAAAAGCTCCCTGCCAGAAGTCCCTGCACATCACCCAGAGCCACAGCCTAGGAGGCTGAATACAGTGGGCTATGATCAGGCAAGGGGCTGGGATGCACAGTGTGGCCTGAGCTGCCTCCCCACATCTGGGCCTCGTGAAATGCCATCAGGGGCCTTGTCACAGTCCAGGGCATTATTCTGGGGTAGAAAGCTGGCCCTCACTGGCTGCCCCCTCGGCCTCCACCTCGGAATCTGGGTGCTCTGTGCTTGCTGGCTCCTCCTCAGCCTGAGCTTCGAGCAGCTCGGCAGACAGCCCATCTTCTGGTGAGGATGCACAGGTGAGGCTGTCGGGAAGGGTCAGCTGAGGCAGGTGGTCTGGCTGGGCCTGAGCACCTGGACTGTCCGGGAAGGAGACCTCAAACTCTGACCCAGACCATGTGGCCTCACCTGAAACAGAGAGGGTGGGGCTGAGGAAGACTGCAGAACCTGGGGCCAGTGTGGCCTGGAGCAATAACCCCATTGACCCCCAACTCCCACCCCAGGCATTGTTGTGCGGATAGGAGATCCAGTGTACAAATGCATTGATGTGGTTGTATACCACCCAAAGACTAGCCTCTCACCTGGCCGAGAAGCTCAGGGAAACCTTCCCCACAGCCCAGGGTCCTTCCCAGAGGCTTCAGAAGGTGCCGGCTACTCACCTCCACGCTCATGAGAACCGCTGCTGGAGCAGACATCCTCTGTTCCTGAGGCTGAGACAGCTGTGGAGGTCAGCTCTGTGGATGAGGGCAGGCTGGGCCAGACACTGGCATTGCTGCTGTCCAAGAGAGAGATGCCCGACACGTCCAGGAAGCCTAGGGGAAGGAGCGCAGTTCTTTGCCAGCACAAAATCCTGAATGCTGGAATGCCAGTACCCTGCGCTCATTTCTGCCCAGTTCCTGGGGCATCTGGCCCAGTCGGAGACTGTAATCTCCTCAGCCCATGGTGATGCCCCCACCCAACCACAGAAAGGCTCCCCACTGCCCGATTCCGAGGAAAGAAGGGGTCTGGGATTGGGCCTCATGAGAGTAGCTCAGCAGCAGAGGGCCCAGACCCTGCTCTGTCCCCAATGTGCTGTGTGACCTTGAGGAGGCCACCTTTCTTCTCTCAATTGCAGTCTCCCATCTGTACACTGGATCAGATCATCTGTAACCATCTCAGCGTATGTGAGACAGGAGGGGTCAGCGGGTCTGAGGAAGGTTTCGGCACTATGGCCAAAGTCCAGCCCTGTGCCCGGGACCCACTTGAGCACCAGAAGTTGCACATTCCTCAGCCTGCTCTCCAGGCCAGCTCAGTACCTGGGTCCATGACTCGCTGCACTGGAGGTGGAGGCTGAAGAGGAATCTCCAAGGAACGTGGAAGATCGCCAAGGTCTGGAGCACCATGGCTGAGAAGCCCGAGCTCAGGAAGCCGTCTCTCCATGGAGGAGTCAGGTGCCTGCAGCAGGGCCTAGGGGAGCCAGGAAAGAAGAGGGAACGGTATAGTCCAACCTAACCCCGAGTCCATGCTTGCCCCGGGAGGGAGCACTGCTCTGCCTGAAGGAGCGAACAGCCTTGGTGATCTGACCCTTCCTCTGAAGGGGATGTGAAGTCAGGCCACAGGGGCCTGGCTGGCTTCCTCTGTGGTGCCCACATGGAGAGGCAGCACACTTCCCACTCTGCTGAGGAGCCCTAGGCATCCACCTGGCTGGTTCCCATCAATGACCCACAAGAAGAGAGGGCCTTCCTTGAATTCTGGCATGCCTGGAGAGCAATCCTTGAGTGCCCCCTGGTGCAGATCCCAGGCGCCAGCCCAGGGCCCAAAGGCACTCAAGGGACCTGCCCAACCACCATGAAGGCAGGGCCAATGCTCCCCTGTAGAGTTGGCCAGAGAACCAGCCCTGGCCCAACTTTACCACACACTCATTGAGGCACAGAACAAGTTTCTCACTCATGAAATGAAAATGACAACTACTGGCTCGCCACTACCCTCACCTCCAGACCCAAGTGGCAGGAGAACCAAAGTGGGTTTCACTGTCCCAGGACAGTGTCTGAGTCCCAGAGGCAGATGGGCCTCCCAAGGCTCCACAGACAGCCCTGGTGAGGGTCGCCTCCAGAGTCCTCTCTTCCCAGCTAAGAGGCCCTGCTGCCACATGAAGCTCCCCTCTTCCACCCGCCGGCAAGTGCTCCCCACGTACCTCCATGTAGTCACTCTGCCTGGAGCCCATGTCTGGGCTGGGAGGGGCTGGAGTGTCCTGGGGGGTGGGTCCAGGTGGCGGGGCACCAGGTGGTGGGGTAGCAGGTGGTGGGGCACCAGGCGGCTTCTTGTGGTGGCTGGGGGGCTGGGTTGGGATCCGGTGCAGATACCCATAGCCAATGCCACACCCCAGACTGCCAAAGGCCAGAAACATTCAATCCAGGGGTTGTCCCACAGCCCTTCCTATCTTTGCCACCCCCACCCACTATTGGCAGTGAGGGTGCTGAAAGGGTGCCCCCTGGACCAATGGTCAGCGTCAGGATCCCTGGGCCCAGGGCCCAGCCCTCCACCCCCACCATGGGACTCTGGAGGTCCATGCCCACTGGCCAGGCCCACCCAGGGCCCCACTAGAGCCCCACCCTGCAACCCTCGACCCCAGGAAGTACCTGCCCTCTCCACCCCAGGCTGCATTGGGAGTAACAGTCACCTCCCTGCAGGAGTCGGACTCAGAGTTATAAACCATCAGCTTCAAGGGCTTCCCCTCATGGGACTCGATGAGCGTAAAGAAGTCCTCGGACTACGACAAACACACAGCACCTGAGCCCTGCTCCCAGCACTGGAGCTGGAAACCTCAACAAAACGAGACACTTATGGACAGCACCCATCTCTCCGCCCCCCATCCAGGGGACCAAGGGAGGCACAAGCCAAGGCTTCCTCACCTCCTGGAGGATCTGGTCTGAGCCAACCACATAGTCTGTGTAGGGGCGCAGGCCGGCAAGGAAGGCAGGCGAAGAGGGTTCCACGTCCTGAGGAAAGAATCACGAACCATCGGCCTTGCTGCAGCAGAGGGAGAGGGGCGGGGAGCTGCTTCTCCAGGTAGGGAGTAGGACACTTGGCCTCTGTCCCCAGGCCAGGGCCTCAAGCCCTTCTCCCACCCCACCCCCTACTTCCCTCCCTCCCCCAGGTCCACAGCCCGCTCAGCAGAGGGCAGCACTGTAGCATGGCTCACAGCACTGAGCTCTGGACTCCCACCTGGTTCAACTCCTGGCTCCACCAACTGCTAGCTGGGTGACTGTGGACAAATACTTAACTCCTCAGCCTCAGTTTTCCCACAATTAAAAATAGGATGTGTAGTACTTACTCATAGGGTTGCTGAGAAGATTAAAAAAATCTATATGTAAAGAATGAAAACCTCCCTGCGGAATGCAAAGGGATCTGTATGATCACCCCCATGGCACTCATGGATAAACTGAGGCAGGCGGTGAAGGCTCCCCCAAGAGGAGAGCCACAGAGGATGCTAGAGACCAAAACAGCCGATTTCTAGCTCAGGGCCCCCACCTTCCACCACGTCAAAGGACCAAGTATTCGAGAACTTGGGCACCATCGAATGTACATGTCACATGTGCACATGTGTCTGTGAACAGACACACACAGCAACGTCTGTGACAACTCAGTCACTGAGATTCATTAAGGTTCAGACCCAAGGCACCAGCCCAGTGCTAAGGCTGTTCTCGAGGGGCCTGCCAGAAAAAAGCACGATAAAGACCTGGTATACTAGAGACGATACAAAAACCTGCTACCTATAAAGACGGACAACAGCAGCCGCATGCTGGCTGTACCTCCACCCTGCCAGTAGATGGGATCCCACCTTTCACAAGAAACCACGGCACAGAGACTAAGAAAGTGCCCCAAGTCACGTGGCTCACAAGAAGCAGGGTACACCGTTCAGGTAATGATGAGCTGCCCTCTCTGGGAAACGAGTGAGTGATACCTGTCCTCAGGGAGTCCTCTAATAGACCCATGGCTGTCGGCCTCTCCCAGTTGCCCCTGACACCCCACCACTATCCCCCAGCTACCCATCCCCATGCTCTGGCCCCACCCTCACCGCAGACCTGGCCCATTGCACCCACCCACATATGTGCCCTGCCAGCACTCACCAGGACGTGCCACACGTGCTCGCTGGCCCTGCGGAAGCTGCAGAAGCGCACACTGGCGCCCAGCAGGCCCTGGCCGCCCCACATGTTGCTGGGCACCACCTCCACCTCGCGCACCTTCATGGTCTTCATGCTGAACACCTCCAGCTTCACGGGCTTCTCCACATTGGCCTTCAGCAGGGCCTTCAGCGTGTCATTCTCCTTGTTCTGCGGGGGCAGCGGGGCTCACTCCGCACCCGGGCTGGGCCCCTCAGACAAGTCTGGGTCTGAGATGGGGCAAGGGCCTTGGTGGCCAGCTGCCCCAGCAGGGCCTGGTGCAGGGATGGGCCAGGGCAGTGGCTGGGCCCAGGTTCACAGGCCAGGCCTGGGCCTGCAGCCACCGAGAGCCCCACCACCCCTGAGCACTGCTAAACCTTCCTCCCTCAGCTCCCCAGAAAATACAACAAAGTAAGCAAAGAGCCTCCTGGGTCCAGAGCACTGCAGGGCTGCCCCACTCTAAGTGCCCCTTGGCCAGAGCTCTCACACCTCTCATGTCCCAAGAGGCAGGCCCCTCAGGCCTTGTGGCCAGCTCCAAGAGTCCATTTGCCTCCAGTCCACCCCAGAGGGCTCAGGAGCTGAGCTCTGGGCAGGGCCCCAATCAGACTGAGTATAGCCCTAGAAGAAGGGGAGACAGGGCTGGGCCCCCCTCCAGAAGAAAACGGAGGCAGGAGCAGGGCTGGGACCTCCTATGGGACAGGAGACACATACACACAAGCAAAGCAGAGGTAGGATGGGGGAGCCTTACCAGTCGCGAGTGCCCAATGGTGATGATGAAGTCAAAGTAGGGCTCCAGGCCCGCCTGCTGGGCCGGGGAGTTCTCCTGCACCTGCAGAGGCCACAGTCACTGCGCCAACCCCATGACTCTCCCAGAAGCCCCCGGCCCTCAATTTCAGAAACCATCACCAGTCCCATGTCTCAGTGAGGACACATACACTGGCATGAACTGTCCTGGGCAGGTCACAAATGGCCATTGTCAAGATTCACTCCATCTTGTGCTACCTTCCTGAGCACAAACTTTCCTCTTTAGGAAAGTGACTCTTTCCTGATCATGATCCCTTGAGTGTGCTTCCAGAGATGCCTCATAAGAGAGCCAGGGGCAGCCCTGAGGGCTACCAGTAGACCATACAGAGACAGGGTGGCACAGGCCTGCGGGGATGCTGCCCCCAGAGGGCTGGGCTGGGGCCACTGGAAAGCCAGAAGGGTTTACCAGAAAGGTTTCGATGTGGACAGGAAGGGAGGTCCCCAGGAGAGATGGAAGCAGGGTGGTGCCCAGAAAGACAGAGTGGGGAAGGCGGCCTGTAGCCAGATCCCAGAGGGCCTCCGACCCTGTGGTGACAGATCCAAGCTCAGGCCAGCAGGTGGTGGGAGCTGCTGAGAAGTGGTGGCTGAGGAGAGCAGACCCCAGGGACAGGAATGAGCTCAAGCCAGGGAGCCTGTGAGCAGTGCCCAATCCTGCCTCAGCATCTAGCCTCCACTCCCATGCAGGACGTCTCCTCTGGGAGCCATTCCCAGCCCTGTCCTGCCCTGAGCTCCCAGCTCACTGCCATCTCCAAAAGCACAACAGCAGGCTGCCAGCGGTGGCAGAAATCCATCTCACAGGCCCCATTTACAGAGCCTTGCCCAGACAAGGCTGCCTTTATCCTCAGATCCACAACCCTGACACTGGGCCCCACACCCTCAGGCCTTTGGTGTGAGCCCTTGATGCCCTGCTGATCAGGCCCCAGCCCAGGGGGCACAGGGCTCACGTGGCCTCAGGTTCTGGATGCCTCCCACAAGAAGGCCCTGTGGTTTCTCCCACCCACCAGCCCCTCCAGTCTTGGATTTCTCAAGCTGAAAGAGAGCTCACCACTGAGCCTTTGCATCAAGGCCAATTTGCCCCTGCAATTAGGATTCCCTTCTGGCAGTGTCACCAACTGAGCCCCTGTTGCAACCGGCAGAAGCTGCCATGGCTTCCAATGAGAGTGAGCCCAGAAACCAAGTCCAGCCCTAGGTGGCCTGGCCCAGAGGGCTGGAGGCCCTGCTACAGGGGAGCCCTGAGCCCGCCCCCTGTCCCTTCAGGGGAAACCTGGGACGAGGTGGCTTTTGAAAATCATAGGACAGTTAATCAGGGAGAGCTTGTGAGAGGTGCTCCTCCCTGCTCAGGGCCACTTCCAAGCCACTCCACCTCTCTTGGGTGAGGCCCCACCTCCTGGAGCTGGTGCCACCCAGCTGCCTGCCCACTCCCCTCAACATTGTCTGTCAGCTGCCCTCCATCATCAATGAGGTCCAGAGGCTCAGGCCCCCAACAGCCAGGCCTGGCCCTCTCCCAACCCACTCAGCGCCTCTAGCCATCCTCTCCTGTGCCTTGCCCTCTGTCTGGCTGTCCTCCACTGCCCTTGTCCTGGGCCTCGTCATTGCCCACTATGGCTCCGCAGTGGAAATAACCCTCGCTGCTGCCCACCACACCCCTACTCCCACGACAAGCACCGCCCTCTGTCCGCCTCTCCTTGGGGCTCCCATCACACCCGACCAACAGCTCCACAATGCACGCTGCTTTCCCAACACTCCCGCTACATTCCCCATTGGGGAACCTAATGCAATTAACAGCAACAGTGGTTTATACTTCCTGGGGGTTGGCTGAGTGCCTGGGGACTGCACCATCTGATTTACCTGTCATTTAATGCTTTTACTAAGCCCAACTTACAGAGGAGGGAAAAATACTCAGTTACTCAGTAATCCGATCCAAGGAAATCCAACCCAGAGCCTGCTCCTAACCACTGCCCTGTGACAGCCATTTCCTGGGGAACCACCCCCCCCACCCATGGAAGCTTGCTGAGGGCAGGAACTTCTCCAGTGTGCCTGGCACACAGTGGGAACACCAATATTTATAGAAGGCAGTACACTTGTTCTTCAGTTTTTAAAAAGCTAAGTAGGTAATGTCACCCTTCCACCTAAAACCTCCCGATGGCTCCACATCTTGGAATGAAATCCTAAGTCCTCAGGACAACATGCAAGGTCCCACACTCATCTGTTACCACTCTCCTCCTTCCACTGACCGCCCCATCCAAGCACACCACCCGCCCCCCCTTGCTTCTCCTCAAGCACAATGATCACAACCCCGCCTCAAGGCCGCCCTCTGCCCGGGACGCTCTTCCCCCAAACATCTGCACTGTCCACTCCTTTCTTCCTTCCAAGGTGTCTGTTCCTTAATCACAGGCCTTTCCTGACCTCTCTATCCAAAATAGCACCCACTCCTCACTCTGCATCCCCTTACCCTGCTTTACTTTTCTCGCTAGCAATGATCACCATCTACCAAATATTTCTCTTTCTTGCCTGTCTCCCTTCTCTCCCTGTCTGCCACAGAGTATGTGCTCAAAAATACCTGTTTTTGTGAATGAAGACCTACCAACCCTTGATCTCTCCACTCTGTCCAATAGGCCCTTCCTATCTTCACTCCCACCCACCCTCCCCTCCCTCTTGCCAATATCCTCAATTCCTTTGCCTTCCACCAAACCTGTTGGAAGACTCTCTTGGCTGGATGCATTCCACTGTCCACCTTTTCTGTCTGATACCTCACCATGATGTCCACTAGAGAAAGCACATCGCTAGGCACAAATCCTGTCAACTCTGGGTCCTGAAGCCAACCTGGCTTTCCTTTCAGGAAACCCCTTCCTTAGCCCTCCCCCCTGGTAGTTGATAACAGAGCCTGCCATCACAACACAGAAACCCACACCCATCTCTGCAGCCATCCACTGTGCACCAGGGAAAAGAGGGTCCCTCCCTGCTGCACTCCGGGGGTCAAAGACCCTCCTGCCTCTCACCTCCGTTACAGCCCCTCCTTCTCTGCAGTACAAATCTCGACCCCAAATCTCCACCAGGCTAGGGGTCCCTCTCCTCACCTCAGACCCTAGGAACCCCACTCGGTCTCCACTTCCCCCAGGGCTGCTTGTCGGGGCCTCCCTGTAGCAACACCGAGAGGACATTCTCAGCCCGTCCTTACTGCTCCTATCGGTAAGGCTTCGCCCTGGGTACCTCCCCCTGCTGCAAACGTTCTCCCCGTGCCTTATGCAGCATTCTCCTGGCTCTCCCGCTCCCCACTTTCCCTGGCTGGTTGGCACTGGTCCTCGACCCCCGGAAGCTCCTCCGAAACCACGAGAGGTGGGACGCGCGCCGGCCGGCTCCCCCGCAGCTGGCGCCCACTTGGTTACCCCGAACCCCTAAATCCAAGGTGGGGGGCCGCGGGGTCTCGGCGTTGCCGGCTCTCTCCCCGGGCCCAGCACGGAGCGTGGCACCCAGCAAACGATCATAAATGTGACCTAAGCACACAAATGAGTCCCGACTGGACCTGGTGCAAGCTTCACCAGGGAAAAGTGCCATTCCGGGACGACTTGGCCCAACCCGACCAGGAAACGCTCCCGCTTCCTGCAGAGCTGGCACTTGGGGCGGGCGCCGGGCCGACCGCGGCCGCAGACGGCGGGGGTCCACGGGTGCCGCAGGGCTGCCTCCCGCAGGCGGCGCCCACTGGGCAGGGGGCACCCCCTCCCCCGGGTAGCTGCACTACGGCCGGGACCCCGCCGCTGCCGCCCTCCGGCTGGCGATCAGGCGTCCCGGTGCGGGCGCCCCGCCAAAGTCACCGGCGCCGCGGAGCGACTCACCCCGTGAAGGTGGAAACCCTCGGCGCCGCCCGCGGGCTGCTCGGTGCTGGCGCCCAGGCCCATGGCAGCGGCCCGCCTCCGGCGCCCGTGTCCGGTACCCAGCTGGCCGACCCGGCGCCACCGGCGGGGACTCGCCCTCTCGGCGCTTGATTACCAGCGCCTTGTCACGTGGCCACCCGGCTGCTCCCGCCCCTCACTCTGAGGCCCTTAGCAACCGGCGGGCTGCTCCGTTGCCAAGGACGCGCGCGCCTCCGCCTTCCGGCCGCGAGAGGCGTGCCCAGGACCGTGAAGGGGAATCCGGCTTCGCGCCGCGCCACTAGACCCGGACTCGGAGCCGCGGGCTCTCGGAGATGAGCGGCGATGACTCCTGCCTTATGGTGCGTGGTCCGGGCGCTGCCCGGCCGCTCCCTGCTGGACTCTCCGCCCCTGGCCCGGTGACCCCCACGCCCTGCTGCTCTCCTGTCACCTCTCTGACCGCTCTTGCTGTACCCTTTACCCGCCTTCCGCTGTTCCTGGTCTTTGCAGGCAGTCCTGGCCCCTTCTCGCCTCACTCTCCCTAGCGAGTGCATCCTTTCTGATGCTCTCTGTGACCCTTAGCCCCAAATCAGCATCACCCCCCAGTCCTGTCCTCGAGCTCCTCCAAACCAATGCATCCAAAACCCCTCTCCGTCATCTTGCCGTCATCTCCCCCTCCCTTGCTTGTGACTGTTCTGTGTCCCCCACCTCAGTAGATGGTACACCGTTTGATCCCCAGCCTTAACTCTTCCCCATGCCTGTCTCCTGATCCTATCAGCAAGAAATGTCAGCTCCTAAATGTCTCCTGAGATCACCTACTCCTTTTTATCGCCTAGCCCAGGGATCACCACCGTCTCTCCCCTGGGCACCTGACAGTCTCCCTCCCCATTGGTTTCTCTGCTTCAACGCTCTTCACCATCAGTGCCCCCTGCTGCCACTGCCACTACCACCACCACCACCACAACACACACACAGACACACAGCAGCCAGAGCGGTTTTTACAAAAACACATCTGAACACATCCCTCCCCCTGCTTAAAACCATTCCAACTGCTTCCTATTACTCTCAGGATGGTATCTGTGCCCTTTCACATGGCCCACAAGGCCAATCCAACCACAACTATCCCCAACCCCAGCACCCACAAACCTTAGGGGAAGTGAGACTCTGCTTCGAAATCTCAGCGTCTGTTATGCATGATCTCTGTCAAGCCACAGTATCCATGGGCTTCAGCTTCCTTTACTGTGAAGGATGTAGACAGGATAATGCATAAGATAATGGATGTAAAGCCCTTGATACAATTCCTAACAGGTGGTTAGGCCACAGTATCTTGTAGCTCTAATTATTGGTGTAATTATAATTATTATTAGTTCTTGCTCTTTCCTCTTATTCCCTTCCTAAGACAAAGCTTGAGTTGGAGTCTCCACCGCATTTGAACCAGAATCTGTGGATGATCCCAGAACAAACACCTCCAAACTCCCTCCTGGGGAAACTGTATGGAGCTGCTTCTGGGGCTGGTGAAGGGCGGGATGAGGCCTGAACGTTCTCTTTCCCTTCCCTTTGCAGCACTGAGGAAGAGCGGGGAATAGGGAGGGAGCAGGTCAGAACAGAGACACAGAAGGGGTTGGGGCTATTGCAACTATGTCTTCCTCGCCACAGGCTGGGATCATTTACTACAGCCAGGAAAAGTACTTCCGCCACCTGCAGCAGGCTGCGGCTGTGGGCTTGGAGAAATTCAGCAATGACCCCGTGCTGCAGTTCTTTAAAGCCTATGGAGTCCTCAGGGAAGGTAAGAACTCATCAGTGTTGGCCTCCTGACCCCGGGCACCACCCCAGCACTGACACTCTGGCTCCACGTGGATGCCTACTTATTCCGCAGCCATGTTCCCATGGAAACAGTCTTACACTCAGCGCCTAGCTTCCCAGGTTAATCCACAGAAGCCGGTGTAATGCACAGCTAGTTGACTGTTGTGACCTCAGAGAGCTCATTACCCCTGGTCTGCACCTCGGTTTCCCTATCTGTAAAATGAGTGGGTGGAGAGATGACTGCATGGTGATTGAACTAATCCCAGGCTTGGAAGCTGAGAGACAGAAGTGCAGGAAAAGGAGGAAGTGGTAGGTGTGGGTGCAGGCAGGTGTGGTACAGGAGCAGGGAGAGGAGTGGGGCCCATGCAGGTGCTGACATGCTGACTTGCTGACATTCAGAAGGTGGTCATGGGCTGGGGGCCAGCTGAGCTGCCCATGGCCAACAACAGTGGATATGGAGGCCTAAATGTAATTGGTGGCTCTTGAGCAGCTAGCTGAGAATGCCCTGAGGTGGTCCTTCAGAACTGACCCCCAGCCAGTTCAGAGCTGAGCCAGAAATCCCAGCCTCACAGGTATCCCTGCGAGTACTTACAGGTACATCTCTCGGCTCCACGCCCTTGAGCCTTTGGCAGGCTGGGCCCTGGTGCCAGCAGCCCCCTCAGAGAGCTTCCGTTTTCGGGGAAGTTGGGCCATTGGCGACCTTTTGGACCAGTTGTTAGTCCTCTGCTTCTGGGTGAAGCCAGGTGGTGCCAAGCCTTGGGTCAGCCCTGATAAGGGCTCCCATATGTCTGCCTCAGAGCCTCCTGCCCTCTGGTCCTAGAGCTCAAGAACCTAATGACATGGGCTTTCTTTGCAGAGCGTATCCAGGATGCCATCAGCAACTTGGAGAGCATCCGGAATTACCCAGATGTGTCCCTGTGCTCCATCATGGCCCTCATTTATGCTCACAAACGCTGTGAAACCATTGGTGAGTGCAGCCATGCTCAGCCAGACCTGGCTCCACCAGAGAAAGAGAGCTCTGCCCCTCAAGGACTGCTGACGGAAGTGTGTGCACTGGTGACTGCAGATGCTGTTGGCCAGTGAGGAGTGGCCGCTGTTCCTCTCCCTCCCTTGGGAGACCTCAAAGAAGACCCCATGCCCGGGCCCAACTGAGTGGGAGCCACAGGCAGAGAGCATGACAGTGGGAGGGGTCCTTCTTCCAGATCCCAAGAGTTGGGGAGACACCCTGCTTTTCTTTGCCAAGACCTTGTTGAGAAAAATCAAGCCAATGTAAATAATTCTGTCCCTAATCTCCACCTCTCAAGAGTCAGGGAGAGATTCCAAGAGACTACAAACTACTCTTTCCCTACCCAGAATGTGTTGTGGGCCTGAGGTGGGGGATTCAGGTTTAGTCTGTCTGTTCAGCATACTGCTGGGCACAGAGGAGAAAAGATAAATCCAGGACAGCAAACCCAAGTCCAGACCTGGGGGGCTCCCGTGGCATCGCCGAGGCCAGTGTGGCTGGTTCTAGGCCCCAGGCTGGCGTATAGTCAGCTATAGGTATTTAGAGGTCCAGAGTGTCCAGAGACAGCTCCCTGGGGCCTCAGTGGCCCATACAGGACCAGGCAGACTTCCTCACCCTGACTCATCCCTCTCCTCCTCCTCTTTCGGATTCAAAGACCGAGAAGCTATTCAGGAGCTGGAGAGCAGCTTGAAGGAAATCCGCAAGACAGCCAGTGGGACTGCCCTGTACTATGGCGGCCTCTTCCTCTGGCTCTTGGGCCACCATGACAAGGCCAAGGAGTACATTGACCGCATGCTGAAGGTCTCCAGCAGCTCCAGAGAGGTACCTAACGTGGGCATCATGGGGGCAGCAGCTTAAGAAAGCAGCATCCAAACACATCATAGTAGGGTGGCCATTACTCCCACTGTGGGCTGTGGGACTGAGGAAGGGCCACATCCATTCACTGACAGGACCCTGGGTCTCACAGGTGCCCCACCCACATTTTCTCAGGGCTGAGCTGTGTACACACTGACATTTGCCCACAGCGTCCAATCTGCAGATGGGTATTCTGTGGCCCGCACTATACATTTTAAAAATCATGAATTAGTTAATAACATTTAGAAATCAGAAAATTTTTACTTAAAAGTTCAGATTTCCTGGTTCTTTTGAAAAACTAGATGATCTGGCTACACTGGGCCTGCATTCCCTCTTTGTGGTGATCTGCTGGGTATCAGTGGTGGCTCATATAGTAGATCTTGTTTATGGTGGATCTCACATGTGGTGGATCTCATATGTGGTGGGTCTCATCTGCAGTGGATCTCATATATAGTGGATCTCACATACGGTAGATCATATGTGGTAGATCTCCCATGCAGTGGCTCTCCCATGCAGTGAATCTCACATACAGTAGATCATATGCAGTGGATCTCATATGTGATGCATCTCGTATGTCGTGGATCTCATATGTAGTGAATCTCACATACAGTAGATCATATGCAGTGGATCTCATATGTGATGCATCTCGTATGTCATGGATCTCATATGTAGTGAATCTCACATACAGTAGATCATATGCAGTAGATCTCATATGCAGTAGATCTCCTATGAGGTGGATCTCATATGTGGTGGATCTCATATGCGGTAGATCTCCTATTGGTAGATCTCATATGCAGTAAATCTGTACTAATGGTAGCATTTGAAGTCTTAGTCTAGGCCATGCATCCTCAGCAGAGGTGGTATCACCCCCCAAGCGGGTAAAAATTGGTTCTTGGAGGAGAGGGTGAAAAAAATCTTACTCTTTATGTATAAAGCACAGATATACATAGAGTACATAAACAGGTAGTATATCTGTAATATTAAAATTTCTTGGAGGGAGAAGGAATGATTAGAGAAAAAATTGTCTAAACAAGCCTCCTTAGGAGGACAATTATGGAAAAGAGTTGCGAAACCTGGTCTAGGCCATGAGGGATGCCTCAGGCCGGGGTCTTCCAAGTGACCCCTCGTCTGACTTCTTGGCCTGGCCTGCCCCATCTGCCAAGAGAGGCTGGGTGAAGGCTGGAGAGGAGCTGGCAAGGCCCGGGAGCTCAGAATGGCTCCTGCTCACCCACCCAGAGGGCCTTCCCGGCTTCACATGCAGGCCAGGTCCTGTGCTGGGCTAAGGAGTGGAGAGAGTAGGAGTGGCCCTGCCCCCGTGCCCCATGTTGGCTTCCTGACCCCAGTGTAAAGTGAACAAGCAATGACAAGACAGGTGAGAGTGCCTCAGGAAGGGGTATAAGAGCTGGGGGTCACAGGGAGGGCCAACCCAGCCTGGAGGGTCAAGGAAGGCCCCCTACAGGAGGGGCCTCCGAGGCTGAGTTTTAAAGTCTAGGGGTAGTTAATTAGGTGAAGGGATTTGGTTTGGGTCTGTGCACTGGGAAGGGCGTTCTAGGTAAAGGAACAGTAGGTACGAAGCCCTGGCAGTGAGAGAGAGCAGGGCTGCCCTGGGATCTACGTGTAGTTGTGCCTGGCAGGGCCTCGCAGTGTGGAGTGAAAAAGGGTGGGACATGAGACAAGAAGGGCAGGCCAGTGGGGCCCACCCCATGGCCTAGTGGTTAAGTTCAGCACACTCCACTTTGGTAGTCCAGGTTTGGTTCCCAAGTGTGGACCTACACCATGCATTGGCAGCCATGCTGTGGCAGTGTCCCACATACAAAACAGAGGAAGACTGGCACAGATGTTAGCTCACAGCGAATCTTCCTCAGCTAAAAAAAAAAAAAGAAAGAAAAGCAGGCTGGGTGGAGGCTGTGCAGGACCAAGGACTTCACCTTTTGTCTTGTTCTTATCCCAGGGCTATGTGCTCAGAGGCTGGGTGGACCTCACCTCAGAGAAGCCCCACACTGTGAAGAAATCCATCAAGTACCTGGAACAAGGAATTCAGGATACCAAAGATGTGCTGGGGCTGATGGGAAAGGTGGGCAGTGGACAGGGGACGGGTGGGAGTGTCCCTGACTGGACCATTGGAGCCAGAGACCCACCAGGTGACGTCAGGCCAGACCCTCAGTCTCCAGGCTTCTCATCCAGTAGATGAGGAGCAGAGGCCCAGAGAGGGTGAGCGTCACACAGCAGCCTGGGCCCACTCCAGTCTCACGTTCCTTCCTGCTCAGCCTGAGTTTCTGTCTCATTCTATAGGGGCTCTTTCAGGGTCTCCTCCTCAGGGTCTGTCCTCCTCTGGTCTCTCAGGCTGTCTCGCTTTGCCTTTTGGTTTCCCTCACTGCCCTTTTCTGCGTCTTTCTTTCACACTTTCTCTTTGCACCTGTTAAATTCACTTAATTGCCTGTAAGAGAAGGAAGGTATGGTACGTGTTTCATATTTTCTGGTCTTAATTTAAATTAAGTTCCTTTTTTCTTATGTAACTGTCATTGAGTCAATCTATGAGGGAAAAGCTATCTTATTCTCTTCTGTTTGTGTGTATCTTTCTGATAAAATGAATATGCACTCATTAAAAAAACAGAAGTCTAAAAGTCGAAAGACAAATTAAAAGGACGTCTCTAGCCCCACCACTCCCAAGCAACTCACATTAGCATTTGAGGGCAGTGTCTCCCACTCTTTTTTTCTCTGCTTGGGTCCAGAGTGTGACTTGGGCTGGGTTTCTGGGAAGCACACACCATGGAGATTATCCTGCAGGAGGTTTATCGGGGAGCAGCCTTGAGACCAACACCTGTGCGGAAAGTGAAGGAAGCAGGACTGGGCAGAGGGACAGGTTGGGCTGTGGAGCAGTCACAGCAAAGGCCTCAGCCAGCTCGCCTTGGAACTGGGGAGCCGGGATGGCCCTTCGCTAGCCCCCGTCACCCACAAGACGCTGGATGTGGGCTCCCCCTGGAGAGGGATCCCACCTGGCACGAGGAAGCTCCCTTCAGCCGTGGGCCATCCTAGCAGGGAGGCCTCTGAGAGCGCTCAGCTGCCAACCCTCCTGGTCCTGACGGGGACCACACACAGCACCACTGCGGGCTGGAGATGGTGTTGTTATTACATGTCGCTGTAATCATAGGACATGATCTCATTTGGTTTCCTTTTTCTTCATGTAATATTCTGTCATAAACAAATGTCAATTTGAATGTCTACATGAAGCCAGTCCCCTCTTGGATGGGTCTAATGTAAGTCCCAGCCCAACCTCCCGTGGTTTGATATTGAGATTGTGTTCAGTCGTACACTTACAAAGAGTGCGGCAGTGGGCACTTTATGCATAAATCTTTATTTAGAATAATCCTTCCCTTGTTTTTAATCAGTCGCTTGATGGAGGGTTACTATAGGTCTAACATTAGCCATCATTTCAAGAGCCCACTTTCAAGTCTTTTAGGAGGCCCCTGCCCCTCAGGCAACTGTGTCATGACTCAGCCAGGAGAACCTGGTGGCTGGCACTGGCCTACAGAAGCCCTGACCCCGACTCCCGCCCAGTGGGCCTTGACAGAGAAAAAGCACCACAGCCTCGCTGTAGGGGGTTGCCTGCAAACCCTGACTGACTCTGAGCTGCTGCCCCGGGCCCTGGTGAGCAGTCTTCAGTGATGAATGTCAGGAAAGCGAGTGGGAAATGAATGGGCCATTTGTGGAATTGGAAAGCTCCCAGTGACCCCAGCTCTCCCTCTAGGGGTGGCCCTCATGTGGCCTTGCTCTGTCCTAGGCCTGCTCAGGGCTCAGCTGTTTCCCTGGAGGCCCTGCCTTGCCTGTCCAGGAACCCAAGACTGCTGTGGACCTCGATTTGCCACTCTGAGTGATGACTCCTTCCCCAGGATCTTCAAGGGACTCCCTGGCCCAGCGGAGGGGCGCCCCCCAGTGCCCGTGTGTCAGGCTCTGCTTCCGTCCAGCAGAGACATCGACATCCCGCCTCCCTTCGTGGGCGCTGATGGAGGTTCCTCTCTTCGACTTTCCACAGGCAATGTACTTGATGATGCAGCAGAACTACTCAGGGGCCCTGGAGGTGGTGAACCAGATCACAGTTGCCTCAGGGAGCTTCCTGCCTGCCCTGGTCCTGAAGATGCGGCTGTTCTTGGCTCGGCAGGACTGGGAGCGGACAGTAGAAATAGGACACAGGTGAGGGGCGGGGCTCAACCTGTGCTGCTGGGCAAAGGGGCTGCTGCTTTTTTTGGCAAGCCAAGGGTTCTAATATGTTCCCATCTTACAAGGTGGGGAGATGGGAGACACTGTGTATTTGGTGGAACGAGACATAAAGGTAAATATTGTCAATAGACGGGTCGTGGGTGGTGACATGATCATATTGGGAGGCAGAGGACTGATGAAACTAAACTCTAACCTGTCATAGCAGGAAGCCAGCAGCTGTGCCTACGAGGGACAAATCCAGACATAGGCATATCAGGAGGTCTACGCATATTGTTTAGAGGAGAGATGGAGGAAACTGCCAAAAGAACCCAAAGCATCAAGAGTTACAGGGTGAAAAGCAGCTGTCCCTGAGAAGTAGGGTAGGGGAGAGTGGGCCTAGGGGCTGTTGTTGGTTAATTTTTTTAAACTATGGGTATGATATACTTTAATAAAAACTTCAGGGGAAAACTGTCATTGGTAACTGAGAGAAGACTTTTAGTAGCAGGCCGAGTGTATCAGCAGATGGCAGAGAGTTCAGGAGTCAGTGGGACCCGTGGAAGCTAGACACCAAGTGTGGAGTGATGCTGAAGCATTTTCTTTTTTGTTCCTTTCTTTTTTTTTTTTTAAAGATTTAAAAAAGTTTTCCTTTTTCTCCTCAAAGCCCCCCGGGTACAAAGTTGTGTATTTTTAGTTGTGAGTCCTTCTAGTGGTGGCATGTGGAACACTGCCCCACCATGGCCTGATGAGTGGTGCCATGTCCACACCAAGGATCCAAACCGGCGAAATCCTGGGCCGCTGAAGCGGAGCACATGAACCCAACCACTTGGCCACGGGGCCGGCCCTGAAGCATTTTCATTGTGAATAGAAATAGACAGTTTCAGGAGGAGGGGTGTTTGATGGAAGGTTTTCTGAGAACGGAATTTTCTAGATAACTGAAGCTTCTCTCTTTACATTTGTTGGGGAGGAGAAAATCCCGTCTCGTCCCTTCTTGTGTTCTTATGGCTGGACTAGTAATAAAATTGATACAAGACCAGATTAACAGGAGAAAAACCCAGTTTAATACGTATGTTCTGGAGATCACAGAGAAATGATGCTCAGGGGGTGAACAAAGCAGGCAGTATATATATCTTTTACACAAAGAAACAGTACATTTGTGAGGAATGACGGGACGAAGAAACTTAGATTTGCCGTAGTAATTAGTGAGGAATTTCAGCAGAGTGTAGGCTTGAGGTAGTAAATTTGCAAGGTTTGTTTATGCAGGCTTCTCGGCCCTGGATTCGCAGCTCTGGGGATGAGGATGTGGGGAGAGCACCTTCCATGTGGGAGATTTATTTCCTGCTTTCAGGGAACAGAGATGGGAGGGTCAGAGTGCCCTTTTTGCTTCTCAAGTAGCTTTAATTCAAAATAATCAATATGCTATTGTGGAATATTTGGGGGTGGCCCACCCGGGGCCCCAACAAACTCTAACGCTCTAACTATTTTTATCAAGTAATTCTAAAAAAGTATAATACTAATTTTCTCCCTGAAATGAGTTAATGGACTGTTTTTTTCTGAATGGCCATGAGTCATCACTATGAACTGTCACTAAATTGTGTGGAAAGAAACGAAATCGAAACAAACCTCTTCCTTCCCCGTGGAGGGATGACAATTCCTGTGACGATAAGTGGAATCTGAGTCTCAGAGAGAGGTGCTGGTGGTAACTTAAAGTGACTCCACCCTGCTCAGCCCGCAGGGGCCCTCCTGTGCATGCCTGTGTGGGCCCTCAGCTTCCTTCTTTCTCCGTTTACACCTGGGCAGTGTCCTTGGCAGGAGTGGGGTCAAGAGCCTGCTCTGGAGGCTCAGCCTCCGGCCAGCAGGATACTCAGAAGCCCCAGGCTGAAGGCCAACACCGTGGGTGTGTGCTGCCTTTCTGGCCCAGGCCCTGCCGCACCCACGGCAGGGAGCAGCGTTTGGTGCCAACAGGCTGAGTCCAACACCCGGCCGGCTTCCCACACGGAGGGTTTCACAGCTGCTGGTGTTCATGGAATTCTCCTTTTGCTTTTTCAATCTCTGCTCTCTCTAGGTGTGTTTCTCCTTTTGTCTCTAATATTATTTACTTTTCCCTTCTCTCTTTTTTTTCTTCATCAATATTAAAAGAATTTGTCTCTTTTATTAATCTTTTTAAAGAATCAGCGTTGACTTTTTGTTGATGCTCTCTATTGTATCTTTGTTTTCTAATTTATTCATTTCTGCTCTTAACTTTATTATTTCCTGCCAGCTACTTCCTTTGGAGCTGTTCTGCTCTTATTTTCTGTCTCTTGAGTTGGCTGCCTGGCTCATCCATTCTCAATCTTCTTTTAGAATGTGAGCATTTAAGTCTGTGTATGTCCCTCCAGGCACTGTTTTAGCAGTATCTACACATCTGGATATGTAGTATTTTCAGTATCATTTGGTTCTAAGAATTTTCTAATATCCATTCTGATTCTTCTTTAGTCCATAAGTCATTTAAATGTTTCTTTTAAAATTTCTGAATTACGAGGTTCACAGTATTTTCTGAATCATCATAAATGGTTAGAACTCCGTGAATGTTGACTGTGCCTAATTGTGTTGGAATTTTATATGTTAATTAGAGTAACCCTCTATTAAGCAGAAGGCCATTCCCTGACCAGACTGAAAAATATGAAGCTTCCTATAAAGAAACAGAATATTGAAAACTCCATAGTATGATCAGAAGTTGCATCTTCACAAAGACACATGATGGAAACCAAGGTTCCTTTTCCATCTTACAGCCGCAGACTGCACTCCAAACACCTCTCTGCCACCCACCCCTGGACTGTTGGATCATAGTCATATCTGTGTTAGTTGGGATATAAATAGGTTTCTGTCACAAAGACACCCCAAATACTTAAATAACACAAAAAGTTTATTTCTCTCTCAGGGAAAAGTTTGGGTGGTGGTCCAGGGCTGGGACTGCAGCTTAACTCTGCAGGGTCCCTGTCCTCTTCTGTCTCACTGCTCTACATTTCCTAAGATGTTGCTTACATGGTCCACATTACAGCCCCAGGAAGGTGGAAAGAAGTAATGGGAGGCATGCTGTCAGGACTACACTGGGTATCACGCTGGGCACTTTCACTTACTTCCTATTGGCCAGAACTTAATCACGTGGCCACAAGCTGCAAAGGGAGGCTGGGAAATGTTGTCTTTATTCTGGGTAGCCATGTGCCCCACCAGTTCAGGAGTTCTATTATTAAAAGGAGAGGAGGAAGCAACATAGTGAATTCTCCCAAACCTTTTTGTGTTGGAAATGAGTTTTGCATATCCCTAGAAAGCCTTCTTGCTTATCCCAAGGTGAAACGCATATGCAATAACATGGAGATGCTGAGAACACTCATTGCTGACACAATAACCCTGACCAGCAATGGTTCTGCAATGGAGGTTGACATGCCTGATGATGATGACTACTGAGCCATCCTTATTTCCTGAAATTCAGGGTCTTAGCAATAGTTGGTTTCATTTAAAATTTAAACTTTTTGTGTAGTCATAATTTAAGAAACTTTTGAAATTTCCTACCTAAAAAAAAGAAGAGGAAAGGGAGAATGGATATTAGAAGACAATCAGAAGTTGCCACCACACCATCCTAGCTTTGCCTATGAATACTCTCAATTCATGTGGCTCCTCTTCCTGTTTCAGAATCCTAGAAAAAGATGAAAGCAATATTGATGCCTGCCAAATTCTAGCTGTGCATGAGCTCGCAAGAGAAGGAAACATGACCACAGTAAGTTCTTCCAAGACTCAGAAGTTGAGCCTTGAAGCAAACACAGCCAGGAGGAACCCCTCATAGAACCTACATCCCCAGGGCCTCAGAGGGTGCTCCCTGGATTTCAGCTCCTCCCTCCCCAGCCTCCTCCATACTCCCTGCCAAGGAGGTCTGCTCTGGTTTGGTCTTTGAGCAATACAGTTCCTAAGGCAGGCAGTGAGGTTGACTCTGGTTCTGCCGTGTGTTCCCTGTGTGAGCCTGGGCAGGTGTCTCTGTCTGGATAAGCCCCAGGGTTCTCATTTATAAAATAGAGATAATTCCACCCACTGTGTGAGGGTGTTATAAGGACTAAATGAGGTGACAAGTGGGAGAACTTGGAACAGTGCCTGCAGCACTACAATAGTTTGATCAATGGTAAGTGATACAAGTCATGGTTGTGTTTCAGATTTCAGGAAATACCATTTTTTTGAGGGAAAGCTTGGAATTGTTCAAGTTTTGACCAGGCAGTACCTGGCCCCAAACTTGCTCCCAAGCCTTGTAGTTTTCCAAAGAAACCCAAAATAGCCTTCAAATGCAGTCAGAAATACCTAGAATTCTTAATGAAACCCTCAATGTCCAGACAGGTTCTTATTTTCAAAATGAGTTTGTGTTTTCCGCCAAAACATTGCCTTTTGAGTAAATACGTTGCCTTTGTGGAAAGTGTGGCAGATCAAGAGTCTCTGAGGGGTCAGGGCAGGAAGAGGAAGCCTCTGGTTCCTTCTGCACAGCTCTGAGATTATGGATTTCTCAGCGTGAGTGAAGTGGAAGGGACAGTCTGTACTTAGGAGGAGTTCTCGAAAAGGGCCTCAGCACCATCTCTGGGTAGGAACACGAGAACAGGCATGTCCTCAGATCCCTGAGACCCCAGAGCCCTAAGCAGATCTTCCTGGGGCCTGGCCTGAGGGCTAATCCCACTGGCAGAGTTAGCATTTAATGCCCCTCAGTTGCCCCCACCTCAAACCCTGAGATCTACCCCTCGCCCCAGCCCAAGCTGCCCAGTTCCAATTTTGCATTTACTGAGCAGGGTTTCTCCTCTGGCATTTCCTTGTAGCTGGGAACTAAGCACTCCTTACTCCTGCATAGGGAGTGGGCAGAAGAGTCCATGGGAAAGAACACAGGCTTTGCAGTCAGTCAGTCACCTAGTTGGCTGGGTAACCTCGTGCAAATTACCTACTCTTTCCGACCCTTCATCTGCTCTACTGGAAAATTTGGATAGTTATGCTTACTTCAGGGCTATTGGGAGGATTCACTGGAATGACAGGGAAGCACCAATGTGGTGTCTCATATCAAAATGGAGCAGAGGCTCAGGACCAGGGACTCGCCCTGACCGTCTGCTCCTAGGCCAGGTTTGCTGCTGGCCTAGCGGGCTGCAGTGTGGGCGCAGTGACAGCTGGCTCCTGGCTTTGGGTAGATCTGAAAGGGCACCTTCTCTTCACAAATTCATGAACAAAGGGGCAGTGCCAGCTCTTGGTTGAATAATGTTCCCTAATGCTCCACCAACAGGGTTCTGAAATAATACAGATGCCTGGGCCCCTCCAAGTCCAGTTAAATCTGGATCTCCGGGGCTGGCACCTGGGCATGGGTATTTGTAAGATGTCCCAGCTGATGCTCCTGTGCACACAGGGTTGAGAACCTCTGCCCCACTCCCGTTTTACATACTGCCTTTGACATTGTCTGTTCTGTCCTTGCAGGCTGCCGAGCACGTTAGAAATCTGATTAAGGCGCTAGAGAAAAGAGAGCCCCAAAATCCAAGCCTCCATCTGAAAAAAATCCTTGTGGTTAGCAGACTGGTAAGAAGGTTCTTCCCTAGTTTCTGAAATAGTGCTTCTCGCCGTGTTCCCTAGGGAAGCCCTGTCGTCCCCCTGGCAGCTCCCTGAGTACCCTGACCCTCCCCTCTCTGGCTCAAACTTGGCCTCTTGGGCTGCTGGCTGGTACTTGGGGCCCCGACCTGCCTCTGACCGATAACTGTATCGTGTGGGCTCTGTATCCTTGCTCCACGAGCCCCTTAGAGATGCTCTGAAGATCAGCAAGATGAGGTCTGGAAGCGCTTTTCCAGTGGGAGGCATCTTATCTGGGGACAAGAGGGCAGTATCCCAGCTGCCGTGCAGCAGAGCTATGCCCAGCTTTGGCCTCGGGCTGCTGGGACGCCCGACTCCCACGTTCTTTCTGTGGAAGTGCCCTGGGAAGGCTGGCCGGCCTAGGCCTCTCCGACAACAGGTAAGGTGCAAACAGACCAGGTTGTTAAACAGTCTGTCTCTGTCAGACCCTTCAGCCCCAAAGCAGGGTTCACTAGAAGGAAGTGCTGCAAGAAAAGAACAGCTCTGGGGCCTCAGGGACCAGGACTCTGGGGTCGGGTCGCATGCCGTCAGGAAACGGCCCCTCTCTCCACGGCTGTGTTTGGTTCTCTCTGCCTCATTCTCCACGTGGCAGGGACTGTGGCTGCTCAGAGTCTCTTCAGGGCCACTTGCCATCAACGGGACACAAAGAGTTTCTCTCACCCAGCTTTAATTCGTGAAAAACCTCTTGGTGACTCATTGTACCCATTACTGTGGCCAGACAGGGGGTCCCTCGGAGGGCCCTGTGACTGGAGGCAGGTTCCACAGATGTGGCCAGTAGGAGGTTCTTGGGGAGCTGGACGGCTACACAGAGCCAGCTGCCTGGACACAGGGTACCTCTTGGGCTCTCCTGAGCACCCCCCGGGCCTGCCAAAGTGTCACCTGTTTCCAGCGTGGCCTTGCTCAGACAGACTAGGCTGACTGGTTTCCCACTCTGTGTGTCTGTTCCTTGCAGTGTGGGAGGCATCCGGTGATTCTACAGCTAGTGTATAGCTTCATTGAACGCACCTTCATGGCCACACCCTCCTACGCCCATGTGGCCACAGAGCTGGGCTATCTCTTCATCCTGCAGGAGCAAGTGAAGGAGGCATCCCTCTGGTACTCGGAGGCCATGAAACTGGATGACAGCAGTGTGGCTGCCTTGACAGGTCTATGTGGGCTGGGTAGAGGGAGGGGAGGGCGGGTGTTGGGAGCCAGGCAAGGTGGCCTCCATGAGTCCAGAAGAGAGGTGCTGGGAAGCATTCTCTCCAGAGGGTGTGTGAGTGTGGGGCTGCATTGTATGATGGGGTGCCTTTCCGTGAATCCACAAGTGTAGATTTAAGAGGGACAGGAATTCTCATGTGGTCAAAGCCACTCTGATCTACATCAGACCTCCAATATCCACACTCTGACCCTCCTGGGAGACTGACGGCCTGCCTCTTAGGCTCTGTCGGCCCTGCTTCTTCTTAGGCCTCACAAAGCCAGTATTGGAGACAGTCCTGCTCCCAACACACCTGCACCCCAAAAACTCTAGCCTCACCTCTATAGACCCTCCCTCTGCAGTCCCCTGAGCTGGAAGGCCACCAGAGTGAGGAGTTTTGAGAGTTTTACTTCCCTGTCTGTCCACATGCTTTTTCCTTCCTTTATATAAATGTCAAATGAATTTTCCAGAGCTCAATTTTTATCTTCCACATTTTTAAAAAGCCCTCAAATCTGTGATCCCTGGTAAATTCTGAGCCAGCCAGTGTTTAATTTTAGTTGCAGTAGCCGTATGATCCAGCGCTCAAGGCAGGCCGGCTTCTTGCCCTCGCTCTGAGGAGTTGTGTCTTTTGGGGCAAGTCACGTCTCTCTACACTCCAGGCTTCTCCTCTGTGCAGCGCACTTGTCAGCGTGGCTGGCCTTGATTGCTGGTTCAACACGTCAGGCCGACTCCTCAGTCATTGCCTCTTCCTCCATCCCCAAATCCCAGGAAAATAATGGAAGACATTTTTAAAAGATAATGAGTCCGCTGCAGCCCTAGAGACAGGGAAAGTTACCTTCAGTGGACCGGAAACTTTAAGAACTTCACATTTCTAGAAGATGTAAAGCAGATTGCATCAAATACATGGGAACTCCAAGCAGGTGTGAAAATCCATAAGCCAGCGTGGGCGGAGATGGGTCAGCTAAAGAATGAAGCAGACTAGCTTTCCCCCAAAGAGCTCCAGCAAAAATGAAAATTGAAAATCTAAAGCTCAGGGTTACCAGAGGCTCGGAGCAAAACATGCCATGGGACAGTCAGCCAGTTGATGGGAGAATTATTGAAAACCAGAGAGTGGAATCAAGGAGGCTCTTACTGGTGGGGTGCAGGAGGGAGCAAAGCAGAGTCCCGATGACCTCCCACCACCACCAGGGACACGAAGGACAAAAAGACTTGGCTGCTCAGCACAGACACAAAATCCCCCAAAATGTTCCTCTGCCAGGCTAAGTGCTTCCCCACTTCCTCATTCAAGGGAGAGCCCCGGCTGGTCAGCCAGAAGGGAAGTCCACTGGTCACAATGTCCGTCCCACATACTCCAGCCCACGCTGAGCCCACTCGTGTGTCTGAGTCACCATCTTATCTGGCCTGGCTGGGAAAATCAGCGGCCTTAAAAATTTGGGAGATCTGCCCAGTTGCTAATAAATCATCAGGCCAGTCCATTTATAAATCAGCTAGCAATTTGAAAGAGGGGCCGTGTGGAACATGCAAAGCAGTGCCCTCTGAGGAGCAGAGTTAAGGCTGGATGCAGAAAAAGATTTTTTCCCTCAAAACATTTCCAATGTTTACTGGCTCCAGAGGCTACTATATCAGTAAGTAAAGAACATACAATTATGAAAAAATACAGAGAACAAAAAAAGAGTTGCTGAAAATTAAAAATATGATTGCCAAGTAAAAAATTCTATAGATGAACCAAATAATGGGATGGATATAATTGAAAACCAAGACGGTGATTAGGAATATAGTGAGGGGGCTGGCCCCGTGGCCTAGTGGTTAAGTTTGCGCACTCTGCTTTGGCAGCCCGGGGTTTCGCTGGTTCGGACCCTGGGCGGGGACATGGCACCGCTCATCAGGCCATGCTGAGGTGGCGTCCCACATGCCACAGCTAGAAGGACCCACAACTAGAACATATAACTGTGTACTGGGGGGCTTTGGGGAGAAGAAACAAAAAGAGGAAGATTGGCAACAGATGTTAGCTCAGATGCCAATCTTTAAAAAAAAAAGGGAAGACAGGAATAAAGACACCAAAATGGCCAAGAAATATCTTGTAAAAGAAAAATAGTAGGAACAGAGGGGATTTATCCTCCCAATATCAAAATATATAACAAAACAAGCCTATTTAAGTCAGTTTGAGGCCAATGCTGGGATAAACAAATAGATAAATGGGACAGAAACAGATCTTATGATAAAAATGACATTTCAAACCAAGAGTTTCAATAGCTCATGGCTGGACACCTGCCTATCCATTATGAGAAAAATAAAGGTAAGCACCCATCTCACACTCCAGATGAATTAAGCATTTAAACAGGAAAATTAAATTGGACTTGGGTTTCCTTGGGGATTCTAAGCCTGACCACAAACTCAGAAACTGTAAAGGGAAATTGCAATTTGACTATGTAAAAATTTAAAATTAATGGATAGCAAAAGACACTGTAAAAATCGTTAAAAAGTAAGTGGCAAACTGATAGAAAATGTTTGCAACAAAGGGTTAATAGTATATAACAAGAAAAAAAATCACCCCAGAAGACAAAAAGGCAAAAGTTATGAGGAGAAAATTCCCAGTAGAAAAGAAAAGGCCATTAAATATATGAAAAGATGCTCATTCTCCCTAATAATGAAAAAAGTCTGAATTAAAATGAGTTACTACTCACCATTCAGACTGGCAAAGAGTAAAGCAGTTTGCAAGGTTGTGGGGAAAGGACACTTTCAAATTCTTGGCAGTAATATTAATTCAGATATCTTTGGAGGACAAGTTGGCCTTATCTATCAATGTTTTAGATATGCACACCCTTTGACCCATCAACTCTACTTCTGGAATTAGAACACACAAAAATGTTCACCATGGCATTGTAATGTTTAAACATTGAAAACCAACTAAATGTGAAATGAGATCTCCTTCAATAGGGCAATAGTTAAATAAATGGTTACATCCACGGTGGAATATTGTGTCCTCATTAAAGAGAATGGGGTAGATTTGTATGAACTGATAGGAAAATATGTGCATGCATTAATAACTTATAAATGCTTAGAAAGATGTTTGAAGGAGTACCCCAAATTGTTAATAGTGGTTATCTCTAGAGAGAGACTTGGTTAAAGCCAGAGCATGAGCTAGAGATGTTTTTTTATATTGCCTTAGGATTTGAATTCTTTACCATGAGCATGCATGACTCTTTAAGTTTATGAAGATGTTGGAAAAGTTCCCCTGCCCTGAGACCCCTTCCTTCCACTGTCTCATCCATGCTCCTTGGCCTGCTGGACTGCTGGCTCTACTTTGGAGCTGGCTGCTCATCCTTGTTCTGTCCCATCCCCAGGGATTATCTGGTGCCAGATCTTAGACGGCCACCTGGAGGAGGCTGAGCACCAGCTGGAATTCCTGAAGGAGGTGCAGCAGTCCCTTGGGAAATCTGAGGTCAGAGCTCTCTGGGGGCATGGGTTCCTCCAGGATTGTGTCCCTGCCTTCCTCCCACCCCCAATTTCCAGTAGAGAGCAGCCAAGATGGCCTGGACTTCTGCTTCGCCCTCACCTACCGACTCTGCCCAGCTGGCCTTTGGTTCCAAGATCTGGGCCTGCCTCCCACAGGTGCTGGTTTTCCTCCAAGCCCTTCTGGCGTCCAAGAAGCACAAGGGGGAGCAGGAAGCCACAGTGCTCCTGAAGGAGGCAGCGGAGCTGCACTTCTCCAGCATGCAGGGCCTCCCCCTGAGCACCGAGTATTTTGAAAAGCTGGACCCCCTCTTCCTGATCTGCATCGCCAAGGAGTACTTGTTCTTCTGCCCCAAGCAGGTTAGAGGAAGGCACATCTTCATGGCGGGGGCCTGGAATACAGGTTTGGACAGAGGCAGGGACATCAGCTGCCCAGTCACCAGGCTTCTCTGAGCCCTGGGTGATTCAGGAGCCCAGTGCTTTTCAGCCTTGAACAGGCAGTACATGAATTACCTGGGAGTTGTTCCAGTGTAGATTCTGACTCGGTAGGTGAGGCATGAAGCCCTGCATCTTGAACTAGCTCCCAGGTGATGCTGATGCTGCTGCTCCAGGGTCCTCACTTGGAGGAGCAGGGCACTGGCCCATGCCCCTGCCTTCATCCTAGGGAAGAACTGGGCTCCCTTTTTTCCAGAAGTCTTCTAAGAAGTATGTTAGTCTTTACTTGTTTGTCCTGCTTTCCCAGCCAGTCAAGATTCTTTGTGGGCAAGGATCGTATCTTACACGCTAATATCCCCCCAGTGCCTTGTAATGAGTCATCCTACAAATATTTATTGAGTGCACTACCATGTGCTGACACCGTGCTAGGTACTGGGGACACAACAGTGAACCAAACAAAGTCCCCATCCTCTGGAGCTTATAGTACCGAGTAGATAATAAATATATGTGGAATCAAATAAAATTCCTTCACTGACAGAGTGTTTTCTGAGAGCTCCAGGAGTCTCTCTCTAGGAACAGGGCAAACTGCACAGCCAGATCCCCGTGTTCCTACAGCCCCGGTCACCAGGCCAGATTGTGTCTCCACTTCTTAAACAAGTTGCTGTGATCTTGAATCCTGTAGTCAAAGCAGCACCAGCTCTGATCGACCCCCTGTATGTAATGGCTCAGGTCAAGTATCTCTCAGGTGAGCCCTTGGGGTCCTCATTGCCAGGTGGGGCCCCTGGGTTAGTGTCCACAGGCTCCCTACCTGGGATACTTCACGCACACACACACACACACACACACACACACACACACGCACACACCCTCACCAGGCCTGCCCGCCCACTCCTTCCAGCCTCCAGTCCCCCAGAAACCTTCCTGACTTTCCTCACCAGCAGGGGTCTCTCCCAGACGGCCTTTTGCTGATCGCTTACTTGATCTGTGCCAGGTAACAGTCACTGAGCTTCCATTCCGTGCAGGCACCTCTCTGAGACTGGGACGCAGCAGTGCTCAAAATAGGCCAAGGTTCCCCGTGGAGTTTGCATTCCAGTAAGGGCGCTGGACCATAAACATAACACCTAAGCACATTGTGTTGTTTGTTAGGACACAACAATGCAGTGGAGATGACTACCGCAGGGAGGGGGACGCGGGGGTGGCAGGGCTGCACTTTTTAAAAGGCTGCCAGGCAGGCCTCATGGGGAAGTGAGACCCTGTACCATTAGGCTTTCAGAGCCCTGGGGCGGCCAAAGCGGTACCCTTCCAGCTTCTCCCGCCTCGTGGCCCCGATCCTAGAGAGAGAGGGAAAGAGGGGAGAGCCCTCCGTGGAGGCCCTGTTGTCCTCTCTGAAGTACTGTCCCTGCAGCCCTTGACCGCTGTCTGCCTGGAAGCCAAGCTGATCCCTGATGTCCTGGCGGCTTCCAAAGGATTCAGCACACCGCGGCGTGTCTCTGTCGTCTGGCACTGCCTTGTGTGGGTCGCACTCTGCTGAGAGCTCCCCTGTCTTCATCCTCGGTCCTCCCGGTGTTCATCCGGGGTGCCTGGTTTATCCACAGCTTCAAGGTCCCCTGGGTACAAGGGAGGGCAGGAGCACTTCCCCAGGGGTGCTGACAGCTGCCAGCAGATTTAGGACCAAAGCAAGGTCTCCAGCTGCTTCGGTTGCCATGGTGACATCTTCACATTTCTGCAACACACAGAGAAGGAGCAGGGAGTTTGGGACCTGGAAGCAGGTGCTCCCCACTCACCAGATTATGAACCCCTAGCAGGAGCTGTTGAGGGACCTGGCTGCAGAGGGAGGAGGGATCTCCTGCCAGCTCACTGTGCTGTAGCGCTAGGCTGCCACTGCCGCCTAAGGGCCAGCCTGGCTGCAAGGAGACCCCAGCCCCATATTGCTGGGGCCTTCCGAGCTCAGCCTCAAGAGCAGATGGCCCTGGATTTCAGTGCTGACTTTGTCCCTACCTAGCTGAGTGACTTACATCACTGGAGTCCCAGTCCTACATCGGAAGGACAAGGATAATAACACCAACCTCGCAGGACTGGACAAATGTTAAACCCCCTTTCTAAAGTGCTTCTCATGTGTTGGGCATAGAGCAGGTGCTTCATGAGTTGTGGCTATTATAGTTGCTGTTATTATTAGGTTTTGCTCTGCTCTTAAGTGTGGGAATTGAGACTTAAATTGTTCTCCTGAGCTTCCAGATGGAGTAGTGAAGTGACTTAGCTGTTTCCCTCAGGGTTACAGAGAGAAGGGAAGTGTTACACCAAGGTTTGAGTTTCCTGGCTTTTGTCTGGGTCAAAGCAAAAACTGTGTAGTTCTAATTTTAGGAAGAAACCTCTGAGTGAAGCAGAAAAGAACTAAGTAAAATGCCCAACTTGGGCATTTCTGGGTAACAGAACACTTAAAATCCATTCTGCTTTTACATATTGGGTCCTGGGAGTCCCCGGGGGCCCTGGATGTAGAGGTTTGTTTGTTATTTTCAGGAGAGTTAGAGAATGCCCAGAGCACCCTGCAGCGTTGCCTGGAACTGGACCCCACCTCCGTGGACACCCACCTTCTCATGTCCCAGATCTACCTGACTCAGGGCAACTTTGCCATGTGCTCCCACTGCTTAGAGCTGGGCGTCAGCCACAACTTCCAGGTGGGCATCCTCTGTGCACCACCTGCATCCTGAAGCCCAGCTAGCTGCAGCCCCCACTTGCCTTGCAGAGTAGCCACAGGAGCTGTCTGCATCCCTCAGACCCTTCTGTTGGCCCGAGGGGCAGGCTCAGTGGCTCCTGTGACTTTCTCCATCCCGGGTGCTGGGAGCAGCAGCGGGGAAGCGGATGCCCACACTCTGCTATGCTCGTCTAGGTCCGAGACCACCCCCTCTACCACTTCATCAAGGCCAGGGCCCTCAACAAGTCTGGGGACTATCCAGAAGCCATAAAGACATTGAAAATGATCATAAAATTGCCAACTGTGAAGATGGAAGAAAGCAAGAAGTTCCGTGGGCCCTCGGTGCAGCCCAGCGAACGGGTATCCATCTTACTGGAACTGGCAGATGCCCTCCGGATGAATGGGGAGCTGGTAAGAAATGCCATGCTCTCTTCCCATGGGACTGGGGCATATCACAGGTCCAGAGTAGGCCTGGGAACCAGGCTCTCATTTTGGCTGATGTTTACTTGTGCTATGACTTGAGCCTTTATTCATTTGGGAGCATATCTCTCTCCTACCTAACAGGTTTCAGTGGCACCCATTGCCCTCAAGATAAAGTCCAAATCCTACTAAGTCCTGCATGATCTGTCCCTGTCTACCTTACTGTCCCCATGAGGATCTCAGGGAGGTGGAGCACACAGGCCCATTAGGGCCACCACAGGTGATCGTGCAGATTGGGCAATGCACAGCTCCAGTGGATGCCAGTCACTTCCTAATCTTTATGAACTGTGTCCCCTTGGAGTTTTGCAGTGTACAAACTGCTCAACAATATAAGACAGCCCTGGGCCCTTGGAAGATCTGGCTGGGCAAAGGCAGGAAGCACATGGGCATCCTATGCTGGTCCACAGGAGCAATGAGGAACATAGAGGCAGGATCAAGGCCTGTGGGGAGCTGCACTCTGCATGCTCCCTTGGCCTGACTAGCCTCACCCACTCACCTGCTCACTGGGAAGGGGTTTGTCAGCAGAGCTCCAAGACGATCTCTGAGATCCATCAGTACTAGGGCATCCAGCCTTCTCCTGTGATGATCCTGGTATACAGCAGGAACCAGCCCATGAAATCTTTTCTCCTTAAAGTTAAAAATTGCCTTCTGGGCAAAGATGGAAATGTGCAAGCCCATTTATTGTACAGTCATGTGCTGTACAATGATATTTCGGTCAACAACAGACTGCATAAATGACGGTGCTCCCATAAGATAGTACCACATAGCCTGGTTGTGTAGCAGGCTGTCCCATCCAGGTTTGTGTAAGCACACTCTGTGATGTTCGTACAATGGCAAAATTGCCCGGCAACACATTTCTCAGAACGTAACCCTGTTGTTAAGCGATGCATGACTGTACTTTCCTCCTTTAAATCTGCCAAAAGGAACAAAAGAATTAAAAGTAGAGAAGGAATCTCCATCTGTAACAAAATTAGGGAACAGTTGCATCTAAGAATAGTTAATGCAGTCCATCATTCATTCAGCCATTGACTGAGGGCCTCCTCTATGCCAGGTAGTGTGATGGGGCTGGGGATGAAGAACAGGTGGCCAGCAAGGACCCTGTCCTTTCAGAAGTTACCATTGATGGGAGAGAGAGAAAGCAAGGCGCAGTGAGTGGGAGCCTGAGGTTCCTGCATGTGCTTGAAACTTTCTGAACTAGAGGTGTGGCCAAGCCGGGAAAAGCGGGGACATTCCTAGAGGAACACAGTTCCAGCCCATAGAAGGGCAGGGCTGCTGAACAAGAACCCCCTGCTGAAATGCCTCCTTTGTTTTCTCTGTCCCAAACTCCTTTACAGGAGGGGTGGCCCAGGGTCAAGTAAGGAGGGATGCAACCTGAAAGTCAGGTTTGTGGCTCACTTTGCTGAGTTAACAGATCTGTGAGCTGTGGCCTTCACTCTGAGCCAAGGGATTCCATCCTGACCCCAGCTTCTCACAATGGCTACTCTCAAGGAGGACCCACAGAAAGCAAAGGGGGAGATGTGCTCCCAGGGCAGCTGTGCTGGGCACTCTGCCTCCCTAGCCTAGTTCTTGGGGAAAGGCAGGGTTAGATGGAGGTGTTCCCATAGATCCTGTTAGGATCAGAAGGGGTCCACCATGGAACCATAGGTGGTTACAAGACAGAAAGGAAGGGAAAGAGGGAGGTAGGGAAGGGAAGAAAGAAAGAGAGGGAGAGAGGGGAAGAAAGGAGGGAAGGAAAAAACAAGGGAGGAAAGAAAGAGAGAAGGGAGGGAGAAAATAGAAAATAAGCAAAAGACAAGTAAAGATTACACTTTGGGAGAAAGAGTACTGTAAAAAATAGAAGAAAGATTTTTTTAAAAAACTTTTCTGCACTCAATGAAAATAAAAAGAACATGGAATCTTGTAAAACAAGCTCAAAGTAGAGTGCAGGAGATCAACGCAGGGGTCCTAGTGAAACAGGGAAAGATGAAGAGTCAGCCAGCAGTTACAGAAAGCAACCACCAAAAACAGTGATACGGTTATAAAGTCAGAACCCCATGATGAAGAGCAGAAAGCAGCCCAGCCTTTGCCGAAGTTCCCTGACTGGAGGAAAGGGTGGAGAAAACCAGGAAAGTGATTAAAATGATTTGAGAGGATGATGGACAAGAAAGACAGAAAACGGATATCCCACAAAGGCATGATCAATGTTACTGAAGAAGAGAGAACACATGGAACAGAGGAAACATCCAAGAGGTAGTAGGGGTACGGCTCCTTTAGGAAAGGCATGAAGCAGCAGCTCAGAAAAGCCCTCTGTGTTGGGGAAATAGCAGAGAAATGTTAAAACCAAGAAATATCCTCATAGTAATATCCTAATGAAGTTATGGGAAACCAGGATTAGCAACGTAGCGAAGGTTCCTACATGATCTGGGTAGAGAGCATATGACCCACCGTGAGAGAAAAATCATCTTGGCCTCAGACTTTTACTCAACAATACTATATTCAGGAAGACAACAGAAAAATATTCACAAAGGGTTGAGGGCAGAAGGATGTCCCCCAGGATATCTTTCACATATGAAAGCTTTAAAAAACACTCTCAAAAATCGAATAACTCGAGAATTAATGTGTTAGTTAAACTTTTCTGAAAAATCTATTTGTAGATAGAATCCAGACAACCAAAATACGAAATAAAATGAAGTTTTTACGAGTGGGAAAAAATTTGAGGTGTAAGAGGACAGAATTAAGTCCAGTTAAACATAGAACTAATCTAAATAAATCTAAATATAGTTACATTGAAATAACTGTGGTAATTTTGACTCTAGGCCAGTATGATTGCTAAGTTCTTGAAATAAAAGTTATTAAAGTCAAAATAACAATAATATCCCATAAAAAATTCAGGGAGAGGGATGTGAAAGGAAGGTGAGGGACCATAAACATGCTAATTTTTTCCATCTTTGTGAAGGAAAGTATGAAATAAAAGTTTACACAAACTATTTCTTGATAGAAAGATAGAAAGGTCCATTTGAATTATGTCTTCATTATATCTGTACTCTTGATTATTTAAGTTACTCTCTTTGCTGGTTTTGGTGATTTCTGCCTTGCCTTCAACCTCACCAGACATTTATTCCGTAACCTCTGCTTTCTTTTTGTTTGCCTGGTATGTATGTAGCATCTTTTAACTTTTATTCTGGGCCTTTTGGTTTTTGGAACACAGACAGTAGGAGGTCCACTGTCTGTTTGTTTGAACCACTGTGAATGTCTTCTTTATTTAGTAGGTACGTTTATTTCATTTACAGTTTTATTATTACAGATATGTGCTCTTGGACTTTTTGTCAATTTATTTTGTTTTCATTTTATATGTGTAGCAGGACTGCTTCCAGCTGTCTCCATGTTTCATTTCTCTCCAGGCAGGGGTGGGAAGGGGGATTGCTTTAAGTTTCTTGGAAGGGGTTTTAAGTGTTGTCAGGCCACCTGTGGTGAATGACAGCAAATGGAGGGTCTGTTGGGTTCCCATGTTTTAGCATGAGGCCACCAAGGTCATGCAGGATGCCATCAACGAGTTCAGCGGCACGCCAGAGGAGATCCGCATCACTATCGCTAATGTGGACTTGGCCCTGAGCAAGGGGAACGTGGACATGGCACTGAGCATACTGAGGAACATCACGCCCAAGCAGCCCTGCTACACAGAAGCAAGGGAGAAGATGGCCAGCATCTACCTGCAGACCCGCAAAGACATCCGCCTCTACATAGGATGCTACCGGTAAGCCCCGGGCAGCGACTGACAGCCTCTTCTCCAATGGCGTTTTAAGGAGTGTTTTCTTCAATTGTGTTTCTTCATCCTGGGTCTCCAAAATGTGCCCTTGGAATGTGTTTGATGAAAGTATGGAATTTCCTGTGTGTTAGAATTTGAGCATGCTAGGTCAGCTAGCCCGGCTTATTGCTAAGTTCTGAGGATACAGAACTGAATCTGCCCTGAGCCCTGTTTGCCCCCCCAATATGGCTCACATTCTGATGGGAACCATGAGAACATACTTCTGCTCTGGGCCCTGGCTCTGCCTGTCCTTGAGGAAATGTCCAGTGACTTGGATGTGACCAATGTGAGGTTAAGCAAGATTGAGAACAGAGATTGGAAGCCCCAAGCCACTGTCTCTATGATTTGACATTGGGACCTCAAGCATACCTCCTCATTCCCCTTCCTCAGGCAAAACCCTAGATAGGCAACTCAGGTGGGAGGGGAGTGCCGAGCAGGAGATAGGGGAGGTGATGCCAAGAGCAGTACGAAACCAATAAACACCGGGGCTACATGGTCACATTGGAGTTTTACAAAGGGCAGGGTGGCTGCCTTATGGAGAGGGGTCTGGAGGGTTGGCAATGGAGGCCGGTGGAATGGGTGAAGGCTCCAGTCATGGTCCAGATGACAGATGCAGAGAGCCTGAACTAAGGTAACCAGCACAATGCCTCATGTACAGTGGGCTTTCAATAAGTATGCATGACGAATGAATGAAAGAGTGAATGAATGAAAGTCAGCCAGAATTAGTAGGAAAGAAGAGGAGATGGATTCAGGAATATGAAGGATGCACAGGTCTGAGATAAGTTTTGGTTACTTTTGCAGGGATCTCTGTGAACATCTGCCTGGCCCGCACACCAGCCTGCTACTGGGTGATGCTTTCATGAAAATTCAGGAGGTGAGTGAAAGCCTCGTGGCCTTTCCAAGTGGATCCTCAATCTCACTTCTCCAGCGGGAGGGAAGAGAGAGACCCCCGGATGCTTTCCCCACCAGCCTGAGAAGGCCCTGGAGGTCTATGACGAGGCCTATCGCAAGAACCCACACGATGCTTCCCTGGTCAGCAGGATTGGGCAAGCTTATGTGAAAACCCACCAGTACACCAAGGTCAGGCTGCGCTGGGGTGGGAAGGGTGGGGAGAGCCAGTCCAGCAAATGGAGGAGGGTACATGGGTGGGAGGATCTGGATGGGAGGGGAGTGACTGAGTTTCCACCCTCACTTCCCTGCTGAATGGGGTGCCAAGGGGAGAACTCAGCAACTCCCCAGCACCCAACACACACCTGCTCAGGCTGAGACTTGAGCCCTGTGCCAGCTGGGAGGGCCTTTTCCCCTTAGGCTTCTGTGTCTGGAGGGGCACACAGGTGTGCTGGCTGCTGATGGTAACATGGTGAGAGGCGCTTAAGTGTAGTACCAGACGTGATGCCAATATTTCCTGTTTGCACTAAGGCGATTAATTATTACGAGGCTGCCCAGAAGATTAGCGGACAAGACTTTCTGTGCTGTGATCTGGCTGAACTGCTCCTGAAGTTAAAGAAATTCAACAAAGCAGAAAAAGTTTTGAAGCAGGCCCTGGAACATGACTTTGGTGAGGTAGCACTTGAACTCATGCCCCAGCATCTGGAGCAGGCACGCTGCCCCCTACCCCACTTGCTCTTCTCTCGCAGAATGGTGTAGGGAATGGCCACTAGCTGGGGTCCTGAACCCAGTACCCCTGCCCACATCCCCAGCTTCCCAGGGGCCAGAAAACACTAATTTGAGTTTTCATTTTGCAGTCAAAGACATCCCATCCATGATGAATGATGTCAAGTGCTTACTTTTGCTAGCAAAGGTTTACAAGAGCCATAAAAAAGAAGATGTGATGGAAACTTTGAACAAGGTAATTGACAAGTAGACTCAAGCTCTGTATCTGCCGTTTCCTAATGGGAACTGAACAAGGAAGGATAGAACTGCAGGTCTGGAAGGCTCCAGGCCTGGGTCCTCAAAAGAGGACCTAGGTTACATCTCTGACCTCCACCTTCCATTTATTCCCCTACCCTTGCTCATTCATTGATGGTGCACGAAAGTGCTCTAAGCCTGGCTGGGCTGGAGAAGGAAGGGAGTAAGACAGTGCCTTTGTCCTCAAGGATGCTGGTGGTGATGATAATGGACAATGCCAGTAGCTCCCATGTGTTGAATGTGTTATGCTGGGTTCTGTACTAGGCTTTATTTGCTTTCTTATTTAATTCTCACAGTAGGCCTTTGAGATAAGCACTGTGACATTCCTATTTAACAGATAAGGCTCAAAGAGGTTAAGAAATGTACCCAAAGTCCCACTGCTGGTAAGTAGTGGAGCTGAGCTTTGAACTAGGTCTGCCTGTCCCAACCTATACTCTTTCCCCACTGGGCTGCCCCTGATAGGAGAGCTCCTGGCCATTCTGCCACGCCTTCCTCACTCTAGAATCACCCAAGGGTGTGGCCTGGCATTTGTTCCCGGAGGGACATGTTGTGGTTGTAGAGGGAGAGCCCACTCTCTGACTGCTTGAGATAATTTATTCTCTTCTTTCCCATTGGATTCCCATTCCTCTGTTTGGCCCTTGGGGGACTGAGTGCTGCTTTGTGTCCACTTCCTGAAACTTAACCTTGGCATCATCCTTTCCTTTTGCCCCGATACCCACTTGTTACTTTCTTGGTCACTGAATGTCATGGACATTTGTGGGGACTGCCTCAAACTCCATTAAGAACGCATGCATCCGTTAAAACATAGCCTGCATTAGATACCTCCTGTGTGCTTGTCTAGCCTGTAGAACAACCAAAGCAAATTAGATCCAGTAAGTGTCCAGGTGTGCTGGAAACAGGTGCACAGGTAAAGTATGGTAGAGTGCTTGGTTTCAGGGCCTTTGCCTCTGCCCCTGCCAGGACACGTGCCAGCCTGCCTCCTGAGGATTCAGCCAGGGGACTTGCCTGTCCAGAGTGACCCAGATTTACTCAAGGGCATTTGAGACGCCCTTTCTAACACTACTGGCTCTGAAACAAGAGCTTGGGGACTTTCTGGGAATTGGCCTGAGATCTGGCACATCAGGCTCTGGGTTTCTGATTCTGAGTTTACTGGTTTCTCAAGGCCATGGACCTTCAGTTTCGGATACTGAAGCGTGTTCCACTGGAGCAACCCGAAATGATCCCCTCCCAAAAGCAACTGGCAGCCTCCATCTGCATCCAGTTTGGTGAGCAGTACCTGGCAGAGAAGGAGTATGCCAAGGCAGTGCGATCTTATAAGGATGCCCTCTCCTACTCGCCTATTGACAATAAGGTGGGGTCCTCAAAGCAAGACACCTTCTCTTGGGGTAAGATGCCTTGCGGAGATCCCTGACTAGGGGCAGAGGCCAGTTCCTTCTCTGTGCCTCCCTGAGGAGCTGGAGGGGTAAGGGGCATGGGAACCCTGGAGTGGGGAGCCTGCTCTAGCTGACCCCAGGGCCCTCACCCTCCGCAGCCCTTGGAGCAAGGCAGGGAAGCCTCACTTTGGACAGCCGTTTGTGGAGGGTGGATTGGGGAAGATGTTTCTGGAAGTCATGTTAGTCTGGTATTTTCAGGTTCCTCTTGGAGGTGGGGAGACAGTGAGAATGTGGCTTCCAGGGGCTCTTTATGCATGAACCCCAGGCTAAGTTTCCAAGGAGGGAGGTGTGACTCCAGAGAGAGAATTCTGGCTGGAGTTCACCTAAGAGAGTCTATGAAGAGCTTAGTGACAGATCCATTCATTCATTTAATGTGCGCTCATTTAACAGATTTCCAGTATACGCCAAGTACTGAGCTGGGCGCTGGAGACACAGTGGGGCAAGACGTGGTCCCTACCATAGATTGCTCTCAGGCAAGGGAGTATAGCCAAGTACATATGCAGTTCTAACACCGTGTGATCTGTGCCTTCATGTGGGTCAGGACACCGGGAACTCAGAAGAAGGGTACCTGTCTCAGGGTCTGGGGTGCAGAGGGCTTCCCAGAGAAGGTAAGGTTGGAGCTGAAGCTGAAGGATGAGTATGAGTTAACCAGGCCCCAACTTCAGAGGTTAGTTAGTAAAACACATGGTATGACTGCAGTATTGGGTGGGAGAAGGGGAAAGCCAGAGACATTGTCCCAGGGATTCCAGACACATTTTGAAGGCAGAGCTGATTGAAATGAGGTGTGAGAATGAGGCATCTATCCCTGAGTTTTCCCATGATGTTCATTGGTTAGTTTATTCCATCTGGTCTTGTCACAGGTGGTGCTGGAGCTAGCGCAGCTCTACCTGCTCCAAGGGGACTTGGACTTGTGTGAGCAGCATTGTGCCATCCTCCTGCAGACTGAGAAGAACCATGAGACCGCCTCTGCAGTAAGAGGCCCCCGAGACCTCTTCCCTTCCCCCCGCCAGGGTCTCTGTGACCACCTGCAAGCTGTTTCCTAGCCCCATAACCTCAGATACCTGGCTGACCCACCCCTGAAAGGGTGGTGGGCCATGGAGACTGCAGGCTGGATCTGCTGCCCTTCGGACGGGAGAGGTGGGCTGGCAGCAGGGGGCAGCATCAACCTCCAGCACCAATCCAAGGGGCGGTGGTGAGGTTGATTGGATCCAGGGGAAACCACACCCACTGTTGGTGGAGGCAGGGGTGGGAAAGGTTCCTGGGCTTGGGGAAGCGTGTGGGAAAAGCCATCCCCAGTCCTACTTCTCTCCTCCTATCACCCAGACCACCTCCAGGGCCACCCCAGCAGAGGAGGGGGAGCCCCATTCTACCTTACTGCCTGAGCTGGCAGTTCTCAGATGTGGGTAGAGGGGCTGGCTCTGCTGGCTGTCAAAATGTCCCATTGATGTCTACCCCTGGCCTTACCTTCTCACTTCCATCCTACCCCAGCCCCCCTCCCCCCGCAGGCCCCCACCTTCTGGCCTCCCCCTGTGGCGGCTTCTCCCTGTGCCCGGAGAGGCTACCTTGGAAGTCCTCTTCTACCTTCCCTCCTTTGTCCGCCCCCTAACATCCCCCACCCCACCCCATGCCCATGCAAGCTGCTGTCAGGAATTCCGGAGCCTTGTGTGTTTTCTGATAGATGATGGCTGACCTGATGTTTAGAAAACAGAAATATGAAGCCGCCATCAATCTCTACCACCAAGTCCTAGAGAAAGCGCCAGGTAACTAACTGCCTGCCTGGCAACCGCCCAGTGAGACCGCCTTTCTCAGTTCCCACCCAGCAAGGGCTGCTCTCCCCAAGAAGGGTGGGCCCTCTCCCTCCTTCCTGACTGAGCAGAGAAAGCCCCTTCCTCTCTGATTGTTCCCAGAGAGGCAGGAAACTGATAAAGCCCCGATGGAACGTGCTGGCCTTTCTGAGTCCAAGGGGCCAATTCCTGGTCTTAGGCAGGGCAATGCTTGGCACGGGACCCGGGACAGCCTGTCTGTCTCCAAATCACAGACAGTGGGGCTCAACATAAGTCCCCTTCTGAGGTCACAGCCAACTGGAGGTGGCTCGAAATTGTCTCCTAATATGTAGCTCCATTCACACTGCAGCATAAAACCACCCCTTCTTGCTGGAGAAGGGGCCTGGCAGGAGGCTCAGGCTAGAGCCCCAGCAGGCCCAGAGCAGAGTCCACTGAGAGGCCCAGCAGATCACAGCTGTTAGGAGTGTGGGTCCTGGAGCCAGACTGCCAAGGTTTCAATCCTGGTCTTCCACTTACCAGCTGTGTAACCTTTGGCAGATAACTTCTTTGTGTCTCAGTTTCTTCATCTGTAAAATGGGAACAATAAGAATACCTACTTCATTGAGTAGTTAACATATAGGTAAAGCACTTAATGCCAACTACAATATAAGTGGTATATAAGTGTTAGCTGCTATTATTACTACTTTTAAGCATTATTATTCTCTCAATATGGGAGACCAGTGGAGACGCTAGAACCACCGCGATGTCCCTGCTCAGCCCAAATGGGTCGCGTCTCCTGGTCCGCTCTGCTTCTCCCTGCCAGGCCACAGCACCCCACCTGATACAGCTGTTGGTTATCACAGCCTGGAGATTTCTGCTCTTTTATTTTAGATAATTTTCCCATATTGAATAAACTAATCGATCTGCTACGAAGAAGTGGCAAACTTGAAGATGCCCCTGCCTACTTTGAATTGGCCAAGAAGATGTCCAGCCGCGTGCCTTTGGAGCCAGGGTTCAACTACTGCAGAGGCATCTACTGCTGGTGAGGTGGGGGTGGGGGTGTCAGGGCAACTAAGTACAGGAGGCTGTCTCTAAGAGACACGCTGGGCTTTTGCTCAGCTCTAGGGAAGCAGAAATTCACCTTCTAGATCAGGGAGCCCAGAGGCCAGCAATCCAGCCCCTGCTCTGTGCAGGTACATGCAGTGGCCCCTGTGTGTCCCTGCACTCCCAGGCCTCGGTTTCCCTCTCTGATTCTTGGTGTCTCTCTCTTCCTCTACAGGCACATAGGGCAGCCCAACGAAGCCCTGAAGTTCCTAAACAAAGCACGCAAGGACAGCATGTGGGGCCAGAGAGCTACCTACTACATGGTGCAGATCTGTCTGAACCCAGACAGTGAGATCGTGGGCGGAGAGGCTTTGGAGAACCTGGTGGCTGAGAGCAAGTAAGGGCCAGGCTGACCTGCGGGGCAGGGGTGGGACCCCGGGAAGGCGGGGAGAGCCTGTGGCCTCTAGGTCCAGGCCAGGGGAAGGCCACACGGGCAGGCCGGCGGCCTCTGCTTCGGCCTCCCACGCCCGCAGCGCCCCCGACAGGAAGGAGTCGGAGCAGCAAGGCGTGCGTACGGCCGAGAAGCTGCTGCGCGAGTTCTACCCGCGCTCGGCCTGGGGCCAGACCCAGCTGAGGCTGCTGAAGAGCCTCTGCCTGCTGGCCACCAGGGAGAAGGCCAACGTGGAGGCGGCGCTGGGCACCTTCATCGAGATGGTGCAGGCCGAGGTGCGCCAGCGGGGCGGGGGCGGGGGCGGGGGCGGGCGGGGCGGCGGGGCCAGGCCGAGGGCCGAGCGACGACGCCTGCTCCCCCTCCCCGGTGCGCAGAAGGACAGCGTCCCCGCCCTGCTGGCCATGGCACAGGCCTACATGCTGCTGAAGCAGGTCCCCAAGGCGCGCACGCAGTTGAAGCGCCTGGCCAAGGCCCCGTGGGCGCTGGCCGAGGCCGAGGAACTGGAGAAGAGCTGGCTCCTGCTGGCCGACATCTACTGCCAGGGCAGCAAGTTCGACCTCGCTTCGGAGCTGCTGCGGCGCTGCGTGCAATACAACAAGGCGAGGGGGCGCACTGCCGACAGCGCGGCCGAGGCGCGGGGAAGCGGGGTCTTCAGGGCGCAGGGGTGCGGGGAAGGAACGTGATGAGACGAGGCGGGACAAGAAGGGGCACATGGACCACACAGCAGGATGGGAACGGAGAACCCGGGAGACGGGGCAAAGGCTAGAGGAGGAGGTGGGCAGGTTCGGGCAGCCCCGAGCGGAGATCACGGGATGGAGAAGAGAGATGGGAAGGGTTCATGAGGTCGACGGGCGTGTAGGGGTTGGTCGGGCCAGGAGGGGCGTTTGCAGGTCTTAGCAGGAGGCCTGCCGGGGAAGGGGTCCTGCCAGCCTCGGAATAGCTGAGAAGAGGGTGCACAGTTCACCCCTCGCAAAGGTGGGGGTGCTGCTGGAGTCCCTGAGTGGTTTGAGTTAATGAAGCTCACAGCCGTCCTTTGCCCCGGCTCCTCCCACCTCGGCTGGTTCCACCCGCCACTGGGACCGGTTGCGGCTTCCCCTCCGCAGAGGCTCTGACTAGCTTTCCCCGCAGTCCTGCTGCAAGGCCTACGAGTACATGGGCTTCATCATGGAGAAGGAGCAGTCCTACAAGGACGCAGCCAACAACTACGAGCTGGCCTGGAAGTACAGTCATCAAGCCAACCCTGCCATTGGTAAGGCAGCCAGCCAAGGTGCACGTGGGTGGGCCAGGGAGCTGGGCAGGAGGACCACCAGCCTGACCCCAGAACTCAAGGCCTGGATTCTGGCTGCTGTGGGATTCAGAGGGGTTCTCAGATCATCAGGGTGCCACCCACCATCTGTATTCTCCCTATTCCTGGACAGGCTTTAAACTCGCTTTCAACTACTTGAAGGATAAGAGATACGTGGAGGCCATCGAAGTCTGCCACAATGTAAGCCACCAACACTGGCAGGGCTTGGGGCAGTGGCCTGGGGCAGTGGCAGGGAGCCTGGCCTGATGTTTCACACCTTTTCTTGCTCTGTCCCAGGTCCTCAGGGAGCACCCCAACTACCCCAAAATCAGAGAAGAAATTTTGGAAAAGGCCCAAGGATCTTTGAGGCCCTAGCTGTCGTCAGTGGGAGCCAGTGTGGGTGCAAGCCATCAACCGACAGAAGTTTCATGGAGGGTGTAGGAAGTGGGTCAGTGGAGAAGAGGTTCAGAAAATGACATATTCTTCCCCACTTCTCTAGTGTGTGTGGTTTATTTGAATCATGCCTCATCTTCTCTAAGGGGCATCCCAACTCTTAATGTTGTTAAGGCACAAGAAGCAGTTTTGCTCTGAGGAAGAAAGACATCAACCAGCTTAGCTTTTGCTGGGTTCATTGGGCACCTTCTAATGGACCCCACTTTTATCTCAGACTCTGTGAAGAGGAAGAGGGGAACCAAGAGGCGGTTAAAAAATACCCTACAGCTATTTTGATATTGTTTTGTCAGCCCATAAATGCCTCCTCTCTCCTGTCTGGTCCCCGGAATGCTGGAGCTAAAGCAGCAGCTGCTCCTCCCTGCCATGCTGCCCTCTGCGTCCTCCCTGGCAGTGGGCCCAGATGGGAGGACCAGCTGCAGAAGGCCCCCAGGCTGAGGCTGTGTGAGCTAGGCCGTCATCCTGCAGGTCGGAAGGGCCATTGGCCCACTCTGTCCATACATCCTGTCTCCTCCTCCTCATGTCTTCAGTTGGCCTCTGCTGGTCCTCACTGGTTTGGGACAAACCTGATTACCCTGGCCTGGTGCAGGGAAATACCTCCCAAGAAAAATAGTTCCCACTTCAGTTTTTGTAAAAGACACCGACCAACTAATTCATCCTCCAGAAACCTTCTTAACACTTAAGGGGATGAAAGCAGTGGTCCCTGTTTGGATGAGTGTTGTAACTGGCAAGAGGGTGAAGAGGTCACCTTTGCTGTGCTCCCAGTACCTCTCTTCCTGTTTTTCAGGATGGCAGTAATGGGCCAGTCTGACCTCAGGGGAAGGAACTCTGAGCCGGGAGTCAGGAGGCCTAGAATCTTCCCGTGCGATCTTCCCAAGACCCTTCCCCTCTCTGGGTCTCAGTGTCCCCATCTGTGGCAGGAAATTAGACTAGATCTGTGTTCTCAAATCACAGCACAAATCCCTGCCAATGACAGACAGCAAACATTTGAAAGTTTAATAACTATGTGTTTAAATATAATTTTTATATAATAAAAATAGCTCAACAAACTCATGAATTCATGGGTGCTATTATACAGAATGCTTCTAACTTTTAAGCATATTGATAGAATTGATATAAAGTAAAATACTTAGGAGGAGGAGAATGCAGCTATGGCAAAGTCTCAAGAGAAGTTGTCCAGTGACCAAGATTTGGGACCAGGGAACAGGTAAGGGTCCCTTTTAGAAGAGCCCGAGTTGTCCTTGGTGGTTGCCAAGCCTTGTTTTTATAACATATTGCTGATCCTGTGCATGGTCTGAGTCAATGATCTGGAACCTTTCACCAGGTTACTCCCATCATTCGTATGGGGAACCAGTCCACTTTGCTATTAGCTGCTTTGCAGCCCAGTGTCTTGGGGCAGGTTGTGTTGAGGCGGGTCTGTCTGTCTGGAGAATGATGCTATAAAGGATTGTCCATTAATCACGTTTTTATTGCTGTAAAACCTAAGTTGTCTTCAATTATCTAAAAAAAAAAAAAAAAAGCTGAGAAGTGACCCTGTGGCTCTAGATGGGGAGTGTACAGCCTCAGTCCAGCCTGGGCTGTGTCCATGGGGTATCGCCTGCAGGGGCTTCCACCCAGGGTCTCGGAGCTGCTGGGGGCTGGCACCCAGACCCCCAGGCCAGTCAAAGCAGAGCCTCAGAGCCTGGCTTTGGATCCTGCTTACTGAAGCAATTTCTACAAGAGGCTTCCCAAGGACCAGTGAGAAGGGAGACAGGACAACTGAATGTACCCGGATACTCCATCCTGAGAAGCCTAAGACCTGGCTGTCCTTGCCTATGCTGGTTACAGGCCGCCCCCCCATAGGCTAGACTCCAAGCCATGAGTCCTCTAATGGCTACTGACGATATGGCTATGTGGCCATGTCCATGCATGTTTGGAGACAAGAGACAGATACTTAAAGGGTGACAGAACAAGCAAAAAAGGGAGGATAGAACATACAGAAATAGAGGCAGAAACGTGAAAACAAAATGAAAGTCACAAACATGCACATGAGGCTGCATGTTCCAGGCATTTTTGTAAGCGCTGTGTATATGTGAGCTGGACAAGCTTATAAGGTGAGCACTGTTATAATTTGCACAGTATTGAGGACACCCAGGCAGAGAGGAAGTCACCTCATTAGGTATAGAAAAGCTGAGATTTGAACACGGCACTCTGGGCCCATGCTCTTAAACTGTAAGCCATCAAGATAAAATAAGGGGAGCCCAACACAGATCGACGGAGGCAGAGAATCAGAGCAAGAAAAGGACACCCAAGTCAGGTCTCCTTCTTTTGGTCCCCCTCACCAGCACTTGTGTAAATCATTACTCCTAACGGGGAGGTCGACCTTGCTCCTCGGGCCCCCAGACTGGGGCTCCCAAGGGCAAGGTGCAGCCTGCTCCTCTGGCCTGCAGCCCAGGCTGCCGGGGACAGGTCAGACAGGTCTGGCTGGTGCAGATGGATAAGGTTCTGCAGCTTCTGGTGCTCAAGTCCCCAGGGACCTCAGCTGCTCAGCCCCACGCTAGGCCTCCACCAGCCACATCCCACTGCCCGCCCCTACCCAGCTCAGGGTGGGTGAATGGGAAGGAGTGTGCCCTTTCCCATCCCAAGCAGACAGCCCCATCTCAGAAGACTGCCCTGCTGCTGCTCCCCACGGCCACCCCAGGTGACCACTGGAGAGAGATGGGGTCATCCAGGGGGAAAACTGCTCCCTCTGCCTGGCCGGCCTCTTAGCTGGCTTCCTGTCTCCAAGTTGCTTGGCCTGCGTGGAAGGAGGCCCAATGTGTTGTGTTCCCCACTCCCATCCCTAACACAGCCTGTGTCCACACTGCCCTGCAGGGCCTGTCTCCCCCTCCCTCCCACTGCCTCTAGAGGGTGGACCCATGCTCCCTGTTTCACAAACGCAGACCACACTGTTAAAAATAGAGCCTCTTTATTGGTACCTGTAAGCTCAGGTACAAAGTGTTCCCACAAGCACGCAGGCTGGCAAGGCCTCCTGGGCGAGAGGGCAGGCCCAGAGCCTGGGCTTCTTGGCACAGACACAGAGAAAAATGAATAAATTATAGTTCTAATACTCAGGGACAATATAGAAATTATGATGCAGAATTCAGTATCAGCAAACGAAAGGCATAAAAGCCATAAGAAGCCACCCCTCGTCCCTGGCCAGCTGGCCTTAGGGCATGGGCAGGTGGACCAGGCTGGAGTGCAGTGCCCAGAAAGCCCTGAGATAGTAGTCAGGGGCATGCTGAGGGCCCTGAGGCAAGTCCCTGGCCCTCTCTAGGCTTCCTGCTTCCCCCTCCTATATTCATGGGCCTGGAATAAAGGCTGTAACTTTTGGGAGCAGGGGAGATGGGGCAGAGGACAGGAAGCAGAGGGGGCTGCATGGGGCAGCACAGGGTTTTGGTCATGGTTGGTCAGCCCAGCCCCTCCCCCTGCCCAGATGCTGTCCCAGGCCAGCCCCTGCCTGCTCAGCCATCTGGAGCCAAGCAGCTGCCATAGTAGACTTAGGGCTCAGATCCACACCTGGTCTACACCAGACAGGGCAGGACTACAAGGCAAAAGGGACTCGGAGGGGTCTCTGCCCCACCCAACCCCCAGCACTGCCCACCAGCCAGACAGGAGACGCCTAAGCCACTTAGTCTCCAAATAAATTATGGAAATAAATTATAGTCTTCACAGTCCAGAGGATTCAGCCACCCAAGGGTCTAGGGCTCAGGGTGGCAGGAGAAGCAGTAAGAAGTGGCTGATTTCAGCCCTGTCTTGCTGTCTTTGGGCTGAAGAACATCATACAAGACCGACAAGGGGTCTGCAAAGCTCCAGGGGAGCCATGGTTCCTCCTCTTCCTGGCACAGCACTGCAGAAGCGGAAGAGACTATGTGGGCACCGAGTTAGGGGGAGGTGGGGTGCGGGGGCTGGGCGGCTGAGAGGGGAAGCCCCCTCCCCACCCTCTCTTCAGCACAGAAAGTGACAAAAATAAATAAATCAATCCAGAGTGTTGCACGAAAATCAGGAGTGCCCGCGTGGGTGAGCCAGCCCACGGGAAACCATTACATAATAGACCTCGGGAGCCCCCAAATTACAACAAAGCAGCAACAGGGCTCTTGGGGCCAGGTAAAGGCACCTTAGTCCTCACACGGGCACCGGCTCTACCAGAGATGCTGGGGCAGCGTCCTCAAACAACTGGCTGTCCGTGAAGGGAGCCAGGGCCTCGGCAGCTGGCTCGGACAAGCCCATGATGGACTCCAGGAAGCAAGTGCTGGCATCCCCAGGCGGAGAAAAGGCAGGCAAGAGGAAATGGGGTGCCTCAAGGTTGTCCAGGCTGTCAGACACCTTCCGGGAGGTGGAGTAAGGCCCCAGACTATAGTCTGGCAGGGCCTGGAGCAGTTCAAAGGAGTCGCAGGAAGACAAGCTGAGGTCTACTGAGCTGCTCTGGCCGGCGTCCGTGCTGGGCAGCCCTGAGGTGCCAGGGAGGCTGCCTTCTCCCAATCCTTCAAGGCCACTGTTTAGGAAGCAGCTGGCATCCAGGTTGGCGTTTTCATCCAGGATGCTTGATGTGAGGCTAGAACTGTAACAGCTGTGGGTCCAGCTGGCCAGGCCACCAGGGTCACCAGTACCAAAGATGTCAGCCGGGTGGAAGCAGCTGAGGTTGTCGAGGCTCCCCACTCCCCCTTCCTCTTCCTCCTCCTCCTCTCCACCCAGGTCAGAGTCACTGAAACTCAGGATTCGAGCCAAGCTGTCATCATCCACGCTAGGCGGGAAGCCAGGGCCAGGCAGGGCCGGGTGGGTGGGGCCGTCAGGGGCCTCGCTGGTGCCTGATGCTGTGGAGGAGTCGGTCATGTCGCTGCTGCAGCTGTTGTCTCCTAGCTCGCTGCTCACAGGGGGCTTGGCCAGTGGGAAAGTGGGGGCCAAGACAGGCTCATCAGGGCTAAGTGGGCCCCCCGGGGCAGGGGCCTCCAGCTCCCCAAGGCTCTCAGCCCCCTGCTCCAGCTGCAGACGGGTAAGCGTGTGGATGAAATGGGTCTGAACTCGTGCCTGATTAAATTCCACACGGCCCTTGGGGTTCTCACAGCCCTCCCTGCAGCAGCCACAGGGGAATGCTGTGTGGTCCATCTGCAGAGAAAGCAGAGAAATGAGTGAGGATGCCCTGGAGCCCCAAAAGTCCCCAAGCTCAGGCTTCCCTTCCCAGCCTGGTCTGGACACTATACCTGGCACTTGATGCCTGCTAGGCTGCAGCTGCAGGTCTCAGGGTCGCAGACCCTATCGCAGCGACAGCCACAATCCTCTCGGGATCGGCGCAGAGCCTGCAGCTCCCGCTTCTCCTCACGATCGATCCTCCGCACACCGGCGGCCCGTAGCAGGGCCCGCCGCTGCCGGGCTGGATAGGGCTGTAGAAAGGTCATTTCTTCCAACCGGCCACCTGCCACGGCCACTGCCAAGTCCTCCTCTACAGAGGCATCATCAATGGCGTCCACTGTAAGTGGTGGGCTGGCCTCTGTCTCAGGTACGCCAGCCTCTGCAAGCTGGATCCACAGGAGAGAGGAGGGATGTGAGAGGCACAGACATGTGGTCTTAGCCCTCACAGCCATCAGTCACTCAACAAACGCTCCCCTTGTGCTTACTCTGGGCTGGGCCCTGTGGATACCATAGTGATAGCCAAGAACACCTCGCTCAGGGCATTTACAAAGAGATTTCCTGTACATGTCACTTCCCAGTTCAGGGACAAACCCCCTCCCCAACCCAGACAGATACACCCACCCCCAACGCTGCATCAGTCCCACATCCCTTCCCCAGTGAGGTCAAATAGATTCAGGCACCTTGGACCCAGCCCCTGCAGCAAACTCGAGCCCTTCCAAACCCCACTGTCTGCAGGTAATTCAGGCAACAGACCCTGATCAAGCAATCGCTGGCTCCGTGGGCCTCTTTCCCCAAATACATAAGGAGCAAACTGGCATCCACCCCTGAGCCCCCGCCCCTCAAGGCTAGGACTTCAGAAGCTGCCCAAGGGCATGGACCTTGTAGAGGGTCTCCCCACCTTCCACTGCAGCACCTCCAGCTTTTCCTCCTTCAAGCGTAGGCGGAGCTTCTCGTGCCGGGCGCGGGCTTGCTCCTGTGTAAACTCGGCCAAGGAGAAGCGGCGGCAGGCGCTATGGTGAGGGGCCATACCCAGAGTGCAGCCGCCACGGCTGGGCACGCTGGTGAAGCCCTGGCACCGAGGAAAGTAGAAGACAGTGATGCCATCGAAGGCTACGCGGCCCGGGCGCTTGCGGGGAGCCCGCTTCAGGATGGACAGGGCTGGAAGGCAGACAGGGAAGGGGCAGGGCGTTAGCTCTCCGTGAGGAACAGCATAACCTCCAGGAAGACGATGCTGAACGGTGTCTCCTCGCACCTCCCTCACTTCCCTCCCACCCCCCAAAAAGAAATGAGTCTGAATTTAGGAGCCAGCCTGGCTGGGATTGGAGCTGGTAAAAATGACCACCACCCCTATGTCAACACCAGCTTACTGTTATTTACCAGTCCAAATGAGAGCCATTTGTAAGATCAAACATCTTTCCCATCTTTATTAGCTATTTATAGGTCCCTTGTATAGTTTTCTAGTTTTTATTTATTTGTAGGAGCTCTTTATATACAATATTAGAGATATTAATCATTTGTCTAACCTATCTGTGCAAATATTTTAGTCTTTTATTTTTGTTCATGGCATTTTACAAAATAATTTCTAAGGTTGATGTCACAAAAAAAGGTACTGATCTTTTCCTTTATAGCTTCTGCATTTTGTATCAGACTTAGAAAGGCCTTCCCTTTGTAAGTTATTGATTGTATATTGATTAGTAGGCTATGTATTGGTATAGTCTATACATAGACATATACATATATTGGTATATTATTGCGTTTTATTAGGTTGAACCATAAAAATTATCATAAAATTGTTGAATATTAGCAATTCCATAGAATTCAACTTAATATATTAATTTTGTACCCACACCTGAGGGAATTTCCCTTCTAAAAGGTTTTCCGTTTATATTTTTAAATTCACCAGGTAGTTAGCCATCTGCAAATAACGGCAGTTTTGCCTGTCCCAATCCAGTACGTAGGATTCTTATTCTCCTTGCTAACTGAATGGCTAGCACTTCTGAACAATGTTACTAAGAGTGGTGACAGCATCCTCATCTTGTTCCTGACACAGAGACCCTGCTTCCAGTATTTCCTCATTAATCAGAATGCCAGCTTTTGGGTCAAGACACATATTTTTCATTATTTAAGATAGAATTTGCTTATTCCTTTCTTACCAAGGGTCTTATCTAGAAGGAATGTTAGATTTTATCAAACATGCTTTCAGCATCTATAGCGGCTCTCATGTTTTTCCTCCTCTGACACAGTCATTTGGTAAACTATAAGACTGGATTTTATAACATTAAACCATCCTTGTATTTCCAGAATAAACCCAGAGTAGTTTAGTCAACATACTGTTAGATTCTATGTGCTAAAAGTTATACTCCTTTTTTATATATAATGCATATATATATATATATACACACATAATACATAGACATCATATCTGTGATATGAAAATGTTGTGTTGGGGTGATTAGGAAAAATAATGTCTAAAAGGGCTCCTTGGCATTGGGGGGAGCGATAATGAAAAATAAGATTGAGAAACACTGCTCTGGGGCCATCTTTGTCAGTTTGGAATCAGAATTACACCAGCTTGAAAAATAACTGGGGAAAAAACCTTTTCACTATGTTTGGGCAAAGCTGAGTAGCATTGTGACAGGAGAGGGACCGGCTTAACAGGCCTGGCAGCGGAGAAGTGTGGGGCGTGGGACTCCAGTAGTTCAGTTGGTAGGAGGACAGGGCACAAGCTGGAGAACGAAACTGAACAGAAGGGAGGAGCCAGAGCAGGAAGGCCTGAGGGCCACTCTGAGGAGCTCTGTCCTGCACGTCTTCTGAGCTGGGGAGTCCCAAGGGCAAAGGTCAATCTAGCTGGGCCCAACTGCCTCTGGACAGTGGGCATTCCTGAGTGACCACTATATTATGGAAAGCCAAGTAGGGAGCTAAAGCCATGGGGACACAACCTCCAGAGGCTGGAATGGATTTGTTAGGGTGCCCCCCAAATTTATCTTCAGGAAGGAAGAAGTGTATGGTGGGGTCCCCAGGGGAGAGGGGACTCACGGGTGAAACTTTGGGGGCCACAGAAGTCACGGCCAGGCAGGGGCATCTGATCCCAGGGGCCCTCCTCATCCGAGTCCCAGGCTGGGGAGACTGAGGAGTTCGGGGAGCAGGATCGAGAGTGGCAGCCCGAGGAGGACACAGAGGAGGAGGAGGAGCAGAGAGAGGAGTCGTCCTCGTCCAGCTGGTCAAACTTCCTCTTCAGCAGCCCAGTCATGGTGGTGCAGGGGGTGCTCTGGATTCTGGGCACAGACAGCCTGGAAGGGGAAGGAGAAAGCTCTAAGTGGCAGGCCTGAGGGCAGGAGGTGGGCCCTCAGCCATGACCATCATCTCCCCCAGTCACCCTCTGAGAAGTCCCCTCCCTTCGTCCTCCCAACCCGGCCTGCGGAGCTCTACATGCAGGCGGCACGTCTCCAGGAGGCTTCTGTGCACAAGGGCGAGCACCAAGGTCCAAACCCTCATCCTGGCGCCTGCAGACTCCTACCACCTCTGCCCAAAAGCCCTCCCAGACGCTGCCAGGCACCTTTCCCCACTACCTCCTACGACCCACCTTCACACACGCACACATCAGATTGACAGATGGACCCACAGACTGCAGTCCAGCCTCGCTCATTCCCCGACAGGAATCCTGGGGGCTGACTCACTGGCTGGGTGATTCACATGGCTCGCATCTGTGTGCCTTTGTGTGTGTGAGGCCGCCTGCACCGACAGCCTGCACAGCCCTTGTACAGTGGCTCTGCTTCCTCCTCCTCCTCCCCCAGCACACCCACAGACACACCACCCTGCACACACACACACACATACGGGCCGCAGGCCCTCCCTCTGGGGCCGGGCTGACCAGGGCACTCCGGGAAACAGGCTGGTTTTGACATTGGCCTCAATTCCCAGACCCAGGACTTTCCTGAGCCCCTCTTCTCCTGTGATGGAGCTGCTCAGACTTTCCCTCAGAAACCCCCGCCCCGCAGGAGAAGTCCCCTGCCTCCAGGCCTGACTGTGGGACCGGAGCCATGCAGGGTTCATGTCTCTTTAACATCTCTTGTTTGATCTTAAAAATTCACCTACATCCTGCCTTCTATTCCAATATCTAACCTAGTTTGTTTGCAGTTATTCCTTTGGAAATTATTTTTTACCCTTAAAAAAAAAAAAACACTTCTAGTGAAACTGACCAGCCAAGACAGTGTCCCACTCTCTCCTGTCTGTAGCTCGGTGACTCGGAGCACCCCAGGACACCCGGCTCTCTGTGTTTCCCCTTTGAGGGTCTCAGCCCTCCGCGGGAGTACAACCAGAGACTCCCACAGCCTGGCTGGCCTCATCCGGGTGGAGGGAACTTGGGGTTCCTTCCCCTAAATGCTGCAGCAAATAGGAGCCCCTTCCACTGCTTGGGAATCCCCAAAGGACTCAGTCCTATGGGCTGAGCACAATTACCTTGTCTCTCTGTGCATCCTGTGTCCTTTGGCACTCAAGGCTGGGCCTCAGGAGGTCACAGGAGGAAGGGGAAACGATGCAGAGGCCCCAGTGCTGGGGAGCCCCTCCCCCACTGCCATCACAGGAAATGAGAGAGAACAGGAAAAACCAACCAGAAGGCTGGCCCTCTCCCTGCTCAGGTGTCCTTTCCAAACACGACCCCTTTTGCCATGACTTCCATGAAGTCCCTGCATCCTAGACCTAGAGGGTGTGCTGTCACCGACCTGCTAGATAAAATCGATAAAATCCGTCCGGGGACAGCCTCGCCCGGCAGGCACCAGAGAGGCAGGAGAGCTTCCCTCCTCGCCAACCCTCCACGCTGGGCCCCAGGGGAAGAGGCCGCACAGGTGTTTCCGGGGGGCTTCTCGGCGGGTGGTTTCTCAGGCGTGGCTCCCTCCCTCCCAGGGTCAAACCACAAACAAAAACAACTGAGCTCCCAGCTGACCTGCAGGCTCTCCCAGGAGTTGGGGGAAGTCATGACCCATAGCCAGGCACACACACATACAGACCACAAGACACTCAGGCACACAGGAACTCACATGGACAAAACACACCCACACATCTTTTCCCCACCACAGTCCTGCTGGGAGACCCTATCCTTTCCCAAACTAGGGATGCTGTCTATGAGGTGCTGCTGAAGGCCGCCCTAATCACACCTCCAAGACTGACACCCCCCAAAACCAAATGCCCACTTGGTATCTCGGCCTGGCTGTCCCTAGAAACAAAATTCCGCAGGCCCCAAATCGAACCCTTTGTCTCTGTCCCCCAACCCCCCGTGCCATCTGTTCCTCTTCCTGTGCTCCCTATCTTAGTAACAGCACTGCCACCCACCCAGTTACTCAAGCCAGACCTGCAGTCACCCTCCACTCCCGCCTCCCTCTCCCCACATCCACATCCTGGAAGCACACATTCGCTCATTTAATGCACACAAGGCCAGGCACACGCAGTAGACACCGTGGAGGCCACCCAGCAGTGTTAAGAACTTTGACTCCAGAACCAGACTGCCTGCATTTGAACCCTGGCTCGGCTGGGTGACCCCAGGCAAGTTCCTTAACTTCTCTGTATCTCCAATTCTTTGTCTGAAAACCTTAAAGGGTTGGGAGGTTTACATAAATCAATACACTCAAGTTCTTAGTGATAAGTGCTCAGTGAATGTGTAATTCTGCACTGTAAAAAGAGAAAGAAAGAAAGAAACAGGATGAGCACACAGATGAACCTGCCTGATATCACATTGAGTGAAAGAAGCCAGAACCAGAATATATGTGAATGAAGTTCAGGAAAAGGCGAACCCAGTCAGTGATGATAGAAGGCAGAACAGTGGTTCGGGGTAGCGGAGCTGGGGCATGCACTGGGGACAGTCATGAGGGAATCTTCTGGGAGAGTCTTGAAATGTTCCATGTTGATCTGGGTGGTAGTTCCACGCGTGTCTAAAACTAAAAATTCATCTAGCTGTGTAAGATTCATATACTTCATGCATTCTATGTATGTCACCTTCAATTTTACAAGTTCATTATCCTATGTCTCTGCTACTACCCATGTCCCCTGCCTCTGCTCCTGCCCTCTCCCTGCAGCCAGTCTTTAACCTGCAGCCAGAGTGATCTTATTAAACCACATATCAGATCAGCCTGCCACCCCCACGCTTAGAAGCGCTCCGTAGCTCCCCTTGGGGAAGCTTGTCTTTAGGATCAAGTCTAGAATTCCAGGAAAGGCCAATGCAGGCCTGGCTGTTGCCTCCCTTCCAGACTCATAGTGCAAGACTCTCCCCACCCTCCTCTCACTTTATATCCCAGCTGAACTTGCAGTTCCCCTAATGGCCTTGCCCTGCTCACCTCCTGGCTTTTGCCCAAGCTGGAACCCAGCCTGACCTCACTTTAGAAGTCATCTCCAAGAGGGCCTCCCTGAGACCCCCTGCCCTCCTCAGTGACTACATGCCTCTCTGGGCTCCATGGACCCTGGGATTCCCCTATCACAGCCCTTATCTCCCCATCCTGCAACAGCCTCACTGCTCATCTCCCTCACACCAGGCTGAGGGTCCCTCTACCTGGCTGTCACTGTGCCCGTGCCTACAACAGAGTCAGGCATAGAGAAGGTACCTGAGGACCGGCAGTGGTAAACAGGCCGGCGCTGTGTATCAGGTATAAACAGAGACAAGATTCAGGTACATGAGGTCCCTGGGTGTCACTGGTCAGCATGATCTTCTCCTGTTCCTGTCACAGTTAGTTTGGGGGGTGGGTGGCGGGGAGCACATGCCCATCCCCTAGCCTGCATCAGAGGGGTTAAGTAAGAATGGTACCCAGAAAGGGATGGCTCTGCGGGCAGGAGGAGGAAACTTAGGCTGCAGGCATCTCAGGAGGCTCCCTGCTCCCCAAGAGTAAACAGAGAGAGAAAGAGATGTCAAGGAAGCAGGTTCCAGCCAGACACCCTGGCTCTGCCTCAAGCATGTCTACAGAATGGGAGCTTCAGGTGAGGGGCGATAAGCTCCAAGGCTGCAGACAGGAAAACAGGGACCCAAGGAGGCTTGCTTGGGCCGTGCTGCAGGCCCTCCTGAGGAACCCTAGCAGGATCTGCAGACCTGGGATGAAATGAGAAGTCGTCTCCTCCCTAATATGCCCTTGGGGTGGGGGGAAGGCAAAGAGCCCCTGGATCTCCTGCTTGGCTGTCCCACCTGGGAATCCAGAGGCTGAGAGAAGCAGAGGCGGGAGATGAGACAAAAAGACCCAGCCAGAGACAAGGAGAAGCCAAGTCAGAAAAGGAATGAAAGATAGTGAAAGAGTCCAAGAAAAGTGTCAGACAGTGAGTCAGAGGGTGGGGGAGGGGCCCTCAGCAGCTACCCAGGAATCAAGATCCCGACCATGGCACTGTTCCCAGGGCGAGCACAGCCCCCTCCTAGGGTCCTGGAGGAAGGAAAAGCAATTCCCAGGAGCTGGCTCAGACAGAAATACCACACCCCTGAAGAGCCCCGGAGACAGGCCCTGAATCAAAGAGAACCAGACTTCTTCCGGGATCTGCCTGGGCCCTGAGAATCAGGCTGCCCTCCTGCCACCACACACAGGCGCTGACAGCCCAGGACAAGGGGGGACGCCTCCCCACCCTACTTGCCACAACTATCTACACACTCAGGCCACATGGTGTGAATCCAGGAAAGGCCACCTCACCCTGGACACCAAGCAAACAAAGGCTGTTTGGGAGGGAGGGGGGAATATCTCCAGGGCCCTGAAGAGTCACACCAACTCCTCTGCGCACTCCAGCAGTCCCAATGCCCGACCCCCCCAGCCAGGGCTGGCATTGGGGAAGGGACACCTTCAGCTGCCTCCGTCCTCCTCCAGGAATCTGAAGAATGCATCCTTTAACCTCAGAGCCCCAGGCCTTGGCCAGACTGGGTCAGTTCCCCCTCTAACACCTGGGGCCACGTGACCCAAGGCCCTCAGGAGCTACTTCCTGGGAGAAGGGGAGGGTATCTCAGAGCACCAAGAGCCCCCAGTGGGATTGGCTGGAAAAACAGCCTAGGCAACCCAGAGAGCACAGACACACCCCTCCCCCACCCATCCCTGTGGAAGTGATCCTGGGGGAGGGGACAGTTCCTCAGCCTTGGCCTCCAGGGCCTGGCACTGGGTAGGTGCCAAATGTTTGCTGGCTCTGTGAGGCAATTGCTCCTGCAGAAGGGAAATTGCACCTGACAGTGACTGCTTCCTGCACGTAAGTGAGGCCTCCTTCACTCTCATTCATTCATTCATTCATTCATTCAACAAATACTTATTGAGCTCCTAAGACGTGCCAGGCACTGTGTCAGGCACTTGGGCATACAGGGAGCAAGACATACACTAGTGCTGCCCCCTTGAGCTTTGAGTTTAGTGGAAAGGAGTATAATCAGTTGCAAACCAGGGTTGAGGGCTCGGATGGAGGGTGGGAGGAGTGAGGCAGGAGGGGAACAGCTAGGGGTGAAGACAGGTCCCTCCGAGGAAGGATGTAGGAAGAGTTCCAGAGAGGGGCCACGGCAGTGTGAGGGACTTGAGGGGGGAGAGATAAAGTGGGGAGGAGGGAAAGGCGCCAGGGCTGACAGGGCGGGCTTTAGCCTGAGGGCACAGGAAGCCACACAAGGGTTTAAGTAGGGAGTGACAATACCAGATTTGCATTTTAAAAAGATGGCTCAGCACCGGGACTGGAGGGGATGGGAGGGGGTGTGACCGGTTGGACCGCGCTGCCCGAGCTAGGTGACAGATGACAGGACAAGGGCACAGGAGAAAGGGGAACAGACTGCTGGACGTGGAGACCGAAGAGGGCAGTGATGTCAAGGATTTGGGGGTGAGGTGATGAGTTCCGTTCCAGAGGACTATGAGACATCCGAGTGGAGGTGTCGGGTGGGCAGTGAGCCCGGGAGGGACCCTCTTGTGTCAGGAGTGTGGGCTATGTGTGTGATTATGCCAGGGAGCAGGAGTGACTAAGTGTGTGACGGCTGCTGTCGTGTGGGCATCTCAACAGTGCGTGCCTGTGGAAGGGCCCCCGGGGAGGGGAAACTGAGGACCGGGAGGAAGTACGTGCCGGGGAAGGAAGAAGTGCGTGGGAGAGAACCTACGTGTGCCCGCGGGTGGCCGGGGTAGCTGCGCCCGTGACTCACAGCGGTGGCCTCCGCGTGTGACGGTGACTGACAAACAGGTGAGCGTACGACACAATCCCTCCCTCCCTCCCGGGGTCCGTGACTCACGGAGCCTCAGTCCTCGCTCACCCCTCCACTCCCTCCCTGACCCCCGCCAGCTGGGGGCGCCAGGCACGCGCCGCAGCCCCGGCACCCGCCCCCGGGGGGAGCCCGAGGAGGAAGGTGACAAATGTCACCTGCTCCGGCCACGCGAGGAACTTCTGAAAAGTTCTCAGGCAACTGGGTCAAAAGGAAACTCACCCGCGGACGCGCGCACCCCGTCACCCCGCCACCCGCGCGCAACCTCGGCTCGGCCGCCCCCCGCCCCGAGCTCGGGGCGCCGTGACTTCTCGGGGGGACCGGTGGCGGGGGAGGGGAGCGGAAAACCTATGACTCTCGCCTCCCGGGCCCCCAGCCCCGGACTCCGGCCGTGCGCTCAGGCTGGGGCCGGGCTGGGCTGTCCCCGCCCCGGCGCCTGCTCCGGGGGGCGAGGGGCAGATGGCAGGGGCCGGAGGAGCAGTGCCACCCGCGCGGGACGCCCCCTCCCCAAGGTGCCATCCGGCCGGGCCGGAGCCCCTCCGCGCTCACCTGCGATCCGGGCGCTCGCCGAAGACAGCCACGCCACCCGCGTCCAGCCCGGGGACGCCCCTCGCGCCGCGCCCCTGCGTCCGCTCGGTCGGGCAGCTGTGGGCCCAGCCGCCCCAGCTCTGCGCGTCCGGCAGCGGCGGCGGCGGCGGGAGACTGGCTGCACCCGGCCCCGCCCGCCGCTCCGCCCTCCTCGTCAGTGGAAAACTCCGGGGCTCACGGCGCTGACGCACGCCGGGCCTCCCGCCAGGCTGCCCGGCCGCCCGCAGCCCCGCCCCGGAGGCGCCGCCTCCTCCCCCGCCCGGCCGGGCGCCGCGCCGCGGGCCTCCCCGCAGACTCTGACCCCGCGACGGCACCTCGACCGCCCGCTGCCCTCCGTGTCCCCTCGCCTGCAGTTTCCTAAAGTCGCCGACGCTGCAAGCCGGCAGAGCAGGGTCGTAAAGATGCCCACCTCCCCCCGCGACCCCCTTTTACAGATGGGTAGACTGAGGCCCAGAGCGGCGCCGAGCGTCCTGAGGGCCACCCGGCGAGAAGGTGGCAGTGCCGAGGCCGCCTGCATGCTCTCACCGCAGCCCGGTCCCAGGCAGTTTACTATAATCCAATCTAAAAGTTCCCCCCTCTGTGCACCCTCTACCACCCACCCCCAGATCCGCCTGAAAAATAAACTATGACTGGAGAAGAACCTGGGGGTTCGGGGATGGGGGGGAGCAAGCAGGCGGGAGGGGGAGAAAGTCATCTGTGGACCTGACCTTCACCTCTCCCCACGGGCCAGAGACCACGCAGAAGCTCTCAGTTGGTTCTTGGAACCAGCTTTCCCCCTAACCCATTCCCACCCCATCCCTCCCTTAAAAAAAGGCTGGTTTCTTTCGAGCCAGATCCTGGCCACTTAAAATGGCCCAGTGCCTTCTCGGCTCCCGCCAAGGCCTTTCCTGACTAGGGGCCAACTCTCCCTGTATTCCTGTGCAGGGGAAAGTGTGTGCAAGCCCCGCAGCGAGTCCCGGCCCGGGAGCACACCCTCTGCCCGCTTCCCAACCGCTAGGCCAGGCCTACCCACCACGCGGCCCTGTAGCGTTTCTGTCCTCACACCTGTGTTGCAGCCGGCCCTCTGTCCCGTATCCCTTCCTGCCCTCTCGCTGCTTATCACAAGCCCATCGCCTTTGAGGACTCAGCTTGCACTGCCTCCTCCAGGGAGCCTTCGTGGGAGCCTGACCCTCCCCCTCCCAGTCTGGCTCCTGCTGCATTCTGGGTTCTTCCCTGACTGTCCTAGATGAATGCTGTCAGGGACTAGCCCAGCCCTCTGGATTCCTTTCTGCCTTCCTCCAGGTAGGGGTGGGAGTGACCTGTCCTGCCTGGATGGCACCTGGAGTGGAGATGATGGTGAGGGCCCTTCTGCAGCCCCAGGGGCATATGTAGAGGAGGCCACGAAGGGTCTGCCGCCCTTTATCTTTCCAGGGAAGAACAATGCGGGGAACGCAGGTTGGGAGAAGCTACAGCCCGTGCCCTTCCTGGATGCCTTGGGTGTGTGGACCTGGAGGGCGTGCAGGGAGAGGTGTCTGGACGGCTGGATCCCAGCTTCCAGTACTTCCTAGCGCCCTCAGGATGAAGTCTCAGCTCCATAGGGCATACAAAGCCAGAATAATCTGGCCCTTGCCCACCTTGGCAGCCTCACCTCTCTCTCTGCAGGTTCCCATCCCACGCTCCCTTCTCTGCTCCTCCATTTAGATGTCTTTAATGTGTGTACATGTCTTTTTACTTGTACATTGTGCATGTCACATTGGTACAGTGTATCTAGTTTTAATTGACACGCGGCGTATTCTGTTCTATGTCTCATTGAGTTTCTTCCAGCCTGACCTCTACACTCCCACCTACACCCTTGATAACCGCAATCCAGCCTGTTTGCCAGTGGTCAATTCTTGGGGCTGTGTCCTGCTCATCCTGGTTCAAACTTCCAAAGATGCTGATCTCCAGCCTGCACCTGCGTTGCACCCACTTAGTTGTATGGTTTACTTGTATGTTTCCTTGTGTGTTGTCTGTGAGCCGTGGGAGGGCAGGGGCTGTGTCTAACTGTCCTTAGTGGTTGGTAAGAACTTGTTGAATAAATTAAATGTACCTAGTGAATGTGTACAGGGAGCTGGGGCTCAAGAAGAGGGCAGGGCTGGAAGTGGAGATGGAAGGGTCATCAGCATACAGCTGGTACCTGGGAGCCATGGGTGTGACTGAGATAGCTCAGGAGAGAGTTTAAAGGCAACAGAGCTGGGTGTCAGTTGCTAGAGGTGACTTAGCCCTTAGGCCTATGATGGCTGGTGGCCACCCTCCTACCACCCCCTCAGACACAGCTGTGCTCTCCCTGTGGCTGCTGGTTGCAGACTTTGCTGGTCCAGAGGAATCCTTTCTTCCACTGCCTCCTTCCTACCTCTAATCCTCTGGCCAGGTCCGCAGGAGAAACGGGGTCTCTGTGACTTAGAGTAGAATTCTAGTTTACTTTCTTCCTCTCTCTCTCTCTCCTTCAGTCTTCCAATTGGTAAAGTGAGGGCATTGGACCAGAGAACCCCACCAGCTACAACATTTCTTGAGTTTCTTCGAGTTATTTCTTGAGCATCTTCTAGATGCTGCCTGCTGATCAGGGAACTGGGCAGCTTTGAGCACTAGAGATAATGAGGGTCTCTTGGGCTGCCTAAGTTTGCATCCTGCTGAGCTGTGTATTGGGAAACCAGACAGGACAGAGAGCAGGGCAGGGAGTTGTCAGGGGCCAGTGTGGAGGCTTAGAGCAGGGAGCCTGGTGGGTGACGGGGTTTGGGGGACAGGAAGAAAAGGAGAGAACATAAGGGAAAATACAGGAGAATAAAAAGAATCAAATAAGTGATGTGTTTTCTCCAGAAAAGCATCTCTCTGTCCTGGAATGGGCTCACCAGATGTTCCCCAGATGTTGCTGGTGATGGGAAACATCTTCCTCTGGGATCCCAGCTAAGTTCTTCCTGTTGGTGGGGAAATGAAGAGTCTGTTCCAAGGCAAGAAGGGTGGGGTCTCGAGCAGCATCCATCTGTGACTATGGCACATACATAGGCAGAAACACACCCACACATCCTCAGGGAATTTCTGAATACTTAGGAGAATCCACCAAGTTTCTCAAACAGTCAGTATCCGTGGACCACCCATTTTAGGTAAATAAAAAATAGCTAGTTTTAAATAAAAATTTTTTTTTTTGAGGAAGATTAGCCCTGAGCTAATATCCACTCCATTCCTCCTCTTTTTGCTGAGGAAGATTGGCTCTGAGCTAACATCTGTGCCCATCTTCCTCTACTTTTTATATGTGGGATGATTTGATAAGCAGTTGTAGGTCCATGCCTGGGATCCAAACTGGTGAACCCCGGGCCACCGAAGTGGAGCACACGAACTTAACCACTACACCACCGGGCTTACCCCTTAAATCAATATTTTTAAAAATTAAAAATTGATGATGCATTCCCATCAGAAAGACAAAAATTAAAAGGACAAATTAAAAAAACAGTACCATATGTGACAAGATTGAGAATTAACCTGACTTATCATACATTGTTGGTGGGAGGGTAAAATGATACAATCAGTTTGGAAAATAATTGGGCAGGACCTAGTAAGGCCAAACGTAGGTAAACTCTATGATCTTGTAATTCTACTCCTCAATATATACCTAAGAGAAACAAGCTACTTATGTCCACCAAAAGACACAAAAATGTTATAGCAGCTTTACCTATAACAGTCTGAAAATGGAAAAAACCCAAATGTCTAAAAGGTGACTAGAAACAATTTCTGATTTATCATACAAAGGAATATTACACAGCAATGAAAAAGAACAAGCAATTGCCTCATGCAATGACAGGGCTGAATGTTTTTTTTAAAGAGTGGCCCCAAGCTAACATCTGTTGCCAATCTTCCTGTTTTTTTTTTCTTCTCCCCAAAACCCCCCGGTACATAGTTGTATATTCTAGTTGTAGGTCCTTCTAGTTCTGCTATATGGGACGCTGCCTCAGCATGGCTTAATGAGTGGTGCTAGGTCTGTGCCCAGGGTCTGAACCAGTGAAGCCCTGGGCCACTGAAGTGGACCACGTGAACTTAATTGCTTGCCCACTGGGCCAGCACCACAGGGCTGAATCTTAAAAACTTTATATTGAGTAAAAGAAGCCAAGCACACAAGAAGCATAATTATAATTCCATTTATTTGTATGAAGTTTAAAAACAGGCAGAACCAAATCACAGTGAAAGATAACGTTACCTTTGGGAATATTGACTGGGAAGGGCCACGAAAGCGCCTTCTGGGGTGGTGGAGGTGTTCTGTATCTCTATCTGGGCAGTGGTTGGACAGGCACAGACATATGTAAAGATTCAAATTCTATACTGGAGATGTGTTCACTTCACTGTATGGAAGTTTTACCTTCATAAAAGGAGTGGGGGAGGGAACAACGATCATGGTGCCTTCATTGTGAACTGGGTGCTGCTGTTTTCAGCCTTTCCAGAAAGTCTACCTCCTGACCAATGAAGGATAGTTGGGGCTCCCAGGTCAGGTTCAACTGTGTAAGTTTCTTGACATCTAAATGAGTGTAACGAGTGGGAATCTTATTCCATTGTGATTTGTAGGTGCAAGGAAGTTTATATTTTTTGCATCTAAGAGTTTTATAGTTTTAGCTCTTACATGTAGGACTTTGATCCATTTAGAGTAACTTTTGTATATTGTGTAAGGTCAGAGTCCAACTTCATTATTTTCCATGTGAAAAACCAGTTTCCCCAGCACCACTTGTTGACAAGATGTTATTTCAAAATCAAATCAAAGTAGCTGATTCCCCAGGAGAACTTTGACCTCAGTCAGCAGGGAAACTCTCTCCCATGTGCTGCCTCCAAGGCTCGTCTAAGGAATGGGGATGCCGTCCCCTGTCCAGGACGGCCTGGCTCTCTGATTTTCTGTCCATGTTGTCTGCTTATGGCTAATATGCCCCTCTCCTGGCTTAGGGACTCACTGAAAGTAGGTGGCGGGCTCTGCTGTTTCTGAGCCACCCTTGGTAGTGGAGAGGAAAGGAAAGAGTCTTAAGTGAGGCTGGGAGCAGGAACTAAGGTCCTGTCTCCTTAGGAGGCTCAAACATTCATCTTTGGACAACCCCACCCTGCAACCTCCTATTCTCCCCAGGCCTGGGGAGAGCATGCTCCTCTCCGCCTTGCCTCTTCTTCCTTCCCCTCAAAGGAACTCACCTCTCCAGTCCCCACCACCCCCCCGCCCCCCCCAACCTAGTCCCTGCAACAGGCTAAAGATGTGGCTCCCAGATGAGCTGCAGCAGCATCACCTGAGCACTTGTTAGAAATGCAGACTCGTGGGACCTTCCCAGACCCACTGACTCAGAAACCAGGAGTGGGGCCCAGCAACTCGTGTGCTACCCAGCCCTCCATTGATTCTGGTGCACATCAGAGTTTGACATCCACTGAGCTAAGGCCTTGGAAAGCAAAACCCAGGAAAGAGGAGTGTCTTCAGGCATATTACTTGAACGTTGATGTTTATTGAAAGTGAAAGACTTTGGAGTGTAGATCTGTGGATTAAAAATCTGAGCAGTCGAGCGCTGGGTCAAAGGGTTTGACGGATATTACCAAATCACCCTCCTAAACATTGCACCAGTTTCACTCTCCACCAATGGTACCTGAGCATGCCTGTTTCCCAACACCCGCCCTGGCACTGGGTATTATCACACTTATTGACCTCTGCCAATCTGGTAGGAGAAACAAAGAAGACACCTTACTGTTTTAATTGGCATTTCTCTAATCATGAGTGAAGCTGAGACTTCTGTAACCCGTTTGTCTTTCTCTCTAAGCCACTGGTTTACATTCTTTGCTGATTCTGTATTGGGTTGCTTTAGGTCTTTGAGGATTAAGGAGATGAACTGTCCTGTCTGTCACACATGTTGTTCTTACTCCAGGTTTGTTTTTTACCTTGGTTTATAGCATGTTTTACCAGACAGAAGTTTCAAATTTTATGTACTCAAATTTCTTAAATATTTATTTTAGGGATCCTGGGTTTTCTGTGCTGCATTCCCTACCATAATATTATAAATAAATTGACCTATTCTTTTCTCTAGAGTTTAATGGTCTTATTTTTAATATGTAAATACTTTATCCATTTGAAATTTATTTTGACTTAGGAATGGAATAGGGTTCCCACTTTGTTTTTTCCCCCAAATGATTAGTTAATTTTCTTACCATCTTTCTCTTCTAATTTTAAGGTCACCTTAAACAGAAATTGAATTCTCATGTGTATTGGAGTCTGTTTCTAGTTTTCTATTCTAGTCCACTGGTTGTCTATTTCATCTTTGGGTACCAAATTGCTTTACAAATTATAAATTCATTATGTGTTTCATCATCTGATAGTGTAGTCCCAATGTATTACTTTTCTTTTTCAGGGCTTTCCTGGCTCTTATTTATTTCTCCATTTGAATTGCATATCATTTTTAACAAGTTCCACACCTGACAAACAAAAAAGTCCGTTGAGTATTTTAATTAGAATCACACTGAATTAATAGATTAATTGAGCACTGACATTTTTATAATATCGCGCCTTTCTATTCAAAAGCACAGTATAGAATGTTCCCTGTATAATTTTAATATCTTTGTAAAGGCTCTTATATGTTTTTTAAGTATTTTTCTGAATATTTTACCTTTTTGATTGCTATTGTAACTGCAATTTCTTTCTATTATATTTTCTGATAAGTTGTATTTTTTTAATGTACAGCAAGGCTCCTGAATTTTGTATATTAACCTTGGAAACTGTCGCCATCCTGAATTCTCTTACTGTCTCTAACGGTTGTGCATTTTTCAATCACATCGTCTATACATAATTTTGCTATTCTGTTATGGTTTTGTTGGTTTTAAGCAGGAATGGATGTGGGTTATTTGTCAAATGTCTTTTAGACATCTATCGAGAAGATGTTATATAGTTTTCCTTTGATCTATTAATATGGCCAATTTTATTAGAGATTCCATAATGTTATTGAACCACCTGCATTACTAGGATGAACTCACAGGGATATGATGAATGATGTTTTTGGGATATTGTTGATTTATATTTGCTAGCATTTTATTTGAGATTTTTGCATCTCAAATTCAATCATATTTAATTACAATTCATACCCTCCACATTCCTCCTTATCTTTTGTTTTCTTGATAGATCGTGAGCTGATGGGGTCAATTAAAATCTACTCTTGTGTTTCATCCAATTTCTACTTGCATTTTCTGTATATTGTTATTCTTAACTATCTTATCTTATTCTTGATTTTGAAGCTATGCTATTTGGTGCATAGAGATTTCTGAAAACTAGATTCTTAATATGGATACTGCTCTCTCTCCTGTTTAACTTCCTTTTGTCTCATTCAACATTTTTATTTTGAATTTAACCTTGACTGATGGTAATATTGCAGTCTCCGCTGAATGTTTTCTTGTATACCTTGCTTTATATTTTACTGTTAACTTTTCTGAGTTAGTTTGATAAAGATGCATCTCTTCTATACAACATACAATAGGACATTATTTTATGATCCAGTAGGAGAATCTTTTTTCTATTATTAGGATGGATTTATTTATCCCATTTACATTTCTTGATATATTAACCTTAATTCTGTCATCTTATCTTTCTGATTTATTTTCTATTTTAATGCTCCCTCTGTTCTCTATGTTTTACTATGTGTATTTTTTGGTTTTCTTTGATATGCATGTGTAGGTACACATGTGTTTGTATTTTTGTCTGATGGTCTGAAGGTTTCAGTCTGTTTTTAATTTTTCTAGTGGTTGCCTTTATGTTGATTTATTTCTCTGCCAAGAGAAGAAAACCTTCAAATGTATGGAAAGAGTCATATTCTTGAAGGCTGAGCCTTGGCACCACAGTTCTGTCTTCAAATTCTTGATGTCTAATACACAACATGACAAATGGTGATGGTCTTGCCCTCAAGCCAAAGGTTCAGGGTCATCAAGATACTGAACGTCCCACTGAGATGCTGCTCAAGCTAGCCATCTACGGCAGACAGCTATCAGTGCCACAGAGGGAGGCTGTAGCTTATCTCATTTCAAAACCTCATGCGAATAGCCTTCCCTCAACAACCAGCATACTTGGCTCAACAGTGTCTTTTACTCGCTGTCCATTTCTCCGCGCAGTATTCTGAAATGACACAGTCGGAGAGGCCATGAATCGAGGGCGTTGACTCTTCTCGCTATTTGTTTCTACACACATCGAGAGCAGGAGCCAGATTGTTGCCTGACAGCTAGTCTTCGGGAATACAGTGGGGTGTGGTTGGCGTTCAGATGCAAGGTTTTTTTTGTGTGGGGGAGAAAACTGTTTTAAATGTGTGAATTGAAGCTGGTTGATCAGTCAGGGTACCAACAGATAATGGCACACTCAAAATAGGATGATTTAGGAAAGCTTATTCACAAAGGGACTATTTGCAAACGTGTGGGTGTAGGAGCACCCCAAGAGATGGTACAATAACCTGGAGGAGCAGCAGCAGGGCTGTTACCACCAATAGACCCGAAGGAGAAAGGAGGAGTGCTCACCCGAAGGGAGAGAACTGAGTAGAGTGGGCTGGCTGCCTTGGGAGGAGCAGTGGCCCCTGTTGTAGCATACATCTAACCCATGGAGACTCACAGGCAGGGAATCAGGGGACAAAATGCCTTCATCTCACTCTCTTCCCTCTCCTTTTCCTGTGGGGGTTCCCCATGGTTGAACCCAACTGGAAGCCAGAAGCTCATTCATCTTATTTTGCAAAGGAATTCTGTGATAAATAGAACAAAAACTTATCAGGTACATTTCCCTCATGTGTTTTCTGAAAATATGTGGAGAGCTGACACCTCAGTGGTACACTTATTAGAAATGCTTTCAACTACAAGTAACAGAGAACCCAAATTATAGTGGCTTTAAACAGAGGAATTTACTTCTGTAACAGCAAGGCTGGAAGTAGGCAGCCACTGACATTGGGTAATGACTGTGCGGGTGTCTCTAGAATTCTCAGCCTTTACCTTGTGCTAGTTGCTTCATATTTGCAGGATGGGGCTGCCCAGCACTAGGCATCCCGGCCATGGTTAAGTTAGGAAGGAGGAGAAGAGGGGTACCAGCACATACACCTATTTTATTAACAAAAATTTTTTTTCATGAAAGTACCCTCAGCAGACTTCCCATCATATTTCATTAGCCAAAACTGGGTCTCATGGTCTCCTGTAGCAGCAAGGGAGACTAGGAAAGTGAGAAATGGGCTGGTCATCATTGATTTAGACCACTTGTAATCAGTTGCCTGAGACTGGAGGCCTTGGTGCAGGATCCAAATCAGGAATCTGTTATCAAGAAAGAAGGGATGGAATAAATTCTGCATGAACAATGAACAAGGCTTGCCACAAATGGTGTTATACAACAATAAAGCCAATTGTCTGCTAGCACTCACTCAGGACAGCAATTGCTCTTTCACACTATGTGCCATTGATTTTATGAGAAATTCAAAAGTGTTGTTTGATCAAGTAATTTTGTCAAGAGCTTGTTTTGCTTTTCATCAGTAGCCTATGACTCAATTTACAAGCCACAATTTGAACTGTGTTGGTTTTCACTGTAAATTGGACAACTTTAATTATGCTTCTCTGGTTTTGCTCTTTTCTCTGTTGTTAGGGACAAAATGCATCGTCATCACACTGGACATTATTATTTTACCTTTATTCTGGAAAGACGATTGGTTTTCTAACTAGCTTACAGGACCTGCTGATGTGAACATGATGGAAAAGTCTCATTGGGCTACAGGCCACTATCTGACAAAGTTTCATAATCGATGATGCCTCAGGGACTAAAGGAAATGCACTACCACCTAATAAAATCCCATTTTCAAATATTCATTCCCATATCTATCTTTCTGATTCACACTTTTTTCTGAGTGTGTAAAATCATCTTATTCTACACACTCATCTACCCTGGTATATATAATCACATTTCATAGTACAGTATTTTTGTTACTATTTTCAATACTACTTTTTGGTTTAATGAACCTCTTTTGAACTACTGATCCATCTTCATGATTTGGGGCCATACTACCATATAATAGCAACAATCAATTGGAAATATAACAAATGTAAACAATAGCGTGAAAATATTTTAGCAAGTTGAACTACAGTTAATGTCATTCTCTTTACTAAGTATGAGCTCAGCTGAACTGGCCAACCCAGTTCTGGTGGCATAGGTGCACCTACAAGACCATGATAGTTATTACAAAGGTAATGGGATTTCCGTGGAAATTATTGCTGTTCTCACATTTATGAACATGTCCATGAACAAAATGGCTTGTCTGTGTAGCAGGCCCTGCCCATGCCCTACTCATGTCCCCTCACCCTCACAATTTTCACATGTGCCGGTGGCTTCTCACTGCAGACACATGCGATTCTCAGCCTGGGGGGATTTCTCGGACCACAGAACCATGCTCCGCTGGCACACAGGGCAGGCTGGAAGCACCAGGGAGCTAATGCCCGTGGATGCAGCCCTTAACTGTAGTGGGCTAGGGTGGGGCCCTCTGAGGCACGTTCCACACAGCCTCCCAGGGGTCCCAGCGGGACAAGCCAAAGTTGCCCGTGGCGGTAAATACTCTCCAATGCTCCCTGAGTCATCTTCCTTCCCTTCCCTGTCTACCTTCTCCTTTCTCCACCATTGCTTCTGGGGGTCACCCCTCAACTAAAACTCTTGCACTCAAATCTTTGTCTCAGGGTCTGCATCTGGGGAAAGGAGCCCCAGGCAGGTTTTTCTCTGAACTATTCCTGCTGACCTTGAGATTTATGAACCCCAGTTTAGGAAAAACTGCTCTAGACAACTCTGCTCATCTTACAAATGAGAAGACTGAGGCCCAGATGTGCCTAGGGTCGCTCTGTGGTCAGAGGCAGCCCAGTCGGCCCTGAAGTTTCCTGTGATGCCCTCAGCACACGCAGGGGTCCTGATACTCCTGGAGGCTGTCCTGGAGGGTCTGACGGGAACTGCTCCACTCAGGTGTGGCACACTGGGTCCTCGGACCATCTTAGACTTACCTGGATGATCCTCTGAGGGAGGACGGGAACCTGCTGGCAAAAGCTGAGGCAGAAGAGGGATAAGAGAAGGGGCAGATGAGGCGAGGTGGGCCTGGGGCCAGCTGAAGGGCTGGGCCTGATGGCTCTTACGTCCTCATTCCCTGGGACGTGGCTCTGCTCGATCTCCCAGCTCTTGCGTGGTGCTCCTCCTGCTCACTGCCCCCGCCGTTGACGTGAAGGTTGTTCTGGGTCTTCCCTGAAGAAGTTTCCCTGCAAACATCCCGTTTACAAACTCTCATACACACACACATGCTTCTCTCTGGGCTTAGACCCCAGCTCTGTGGATCTCGAAGACCCTGTGAGAGGGATCCATGTCCATTTCTCTCTGCTTTGTCTTTTCCTATTTCCTATGAGAGAAGCCTGTGACCCTGCCAACCATTTCCAGAAGAAGTTGGCTTCTAGCCCAGCTTTCTAAATAATATGATAATCTGTTCCAAATGTCCAACCTACCGACCTTTTCTTATTCCCACTTGACAGACTGGGAAACCTAAAGCCAAGAAAGAAGTTATACCATGAGCCCATGATCTGACTCCCAGACAGTGAACTTGCCATCTCAACCTCCGTGCAGGCTCGTGAGGGAGTTTGTTTAAGCCATAAACTCACCCTCCTGGTCACCCACAACCCCAGGATGAGTAGAACCTGTTGGGGTCAAGGTCCTGCTGGTAAAAGCACCTGCTCTCCTGGCTCTGCCCAGCCCAGGTCCCTCACCTCAGTTTCTTTGGGGCCAACAGGGATGTCATCCAGAGGAAATGGAGCACAAATGTCCAGGGCCAGCTCCTGCAGGAGGAGACTTACTTCCATAACATTTACTAAACTCTGCAGTGAACAGGCCCTAGGTTCACTAGGGAGGGGGAGGCAGAGGGACCTTAATGAATCCAATGGGTCCCTGCCCTCCCACAGGGAGCTCAGAGGCTAAGAAGTGGGATAATTCATTGACTAGAAGTTAGAGTGTACTAAGGGCCACAATAACAATACTAGCTGTGAGAGATTAGAAACACATCCACGGACTCTTTCACATTCTTCTTATCAAAAGGAGAAATCTAATTCCTCTCCCTTTGAATATGGGCAGCCTTTCTAACTTGCTTCTAATGAATAAAACGTGTAAGAAGCGATACTGTTTGATTTCAAAGGCAAGTTAGAAAAAGTGATACAGCTTCTGCCTGGCTTTTTCTTGGGACACTCACCCTTGAAACCCAGATGTCATACTGTGAGAAAGCCCGGGCTACACAAAAACCATGTGTAGGTGTTCTGATCAATAGCCCCAGCCAAGGTCCCAGCTGGCAGCCAGCATCAAACGCCAGATGTATGAATGAACATGGTTTCAGATGATTCCAACCCCCAGCCTTCATGCCTTTCCAGTTATGGGCTGGCTTCACTAAGTTCTGCCCACACTATAGATTCCTGAGAAAAATAAATGTACGTTAAGCCACTGAATTTTGGGGGTGGTTTGTTATGCATCAATAAATGACTGGAACTATACTAAAGTGCACTGCATATTTCTTAGAAGCCAAACAGTGTGCTAAGCACTTTACAGGATTATAATCAAGTTTAATCCTCCAGATGATCCTATTAAGTAGATACTCTGGGATCTCCACCTTATGGAGAACCGAAGCTCAGAGTGATTGATTGACTCGTCTGAATCATAGCGCTTATAAGTGTCGGAAACAGGACCAGAGGCAGCAGCGTGCTGGTAAATGTTTAACAACCAGTTCTCTGGGGTGAAAAAGTCATGATTTGCAGTGTTTGCCAGCTTCCATGGTGTAAATTCTCCCACCATGGCTGATTTCAAGCTACTGGTACTACAAGTGAAACTGGGAAGAGATGTGCACGCTCAGCTCTCCAGGCAGTTTGTGCCGGCGTCAGTACGCCGCTGAGTGGAGGCTGCCAACCCGAGGACCGTGTTCTGAGGAGATGATGGAGACAGCATGTACAGTGAGGGGTGTTCAGGGGAGTCTTCCAGACTTCTTCCTTGAAATATAGGTTGAGCTGTGGAAAAGTCATTTTGCATATTCACTCATTCTGTTTCCCTAAATTATGTACCAGACACTGTTTTAGTCACTGATTAGTGGCAAAATACAGACAAGGTCTCTCCGTTCAGGGGATTTTCTTTTTAGCAGGACAGAGACAGAGAGACTCAAACGCATAGGGCATATTGAGAAGTTTGAATTATTCTGGGAGCGAGAGATGGAGAGTGAAGTGGAGCCCGGACGTAGGATGTCACAGTCAGTCCCCAAGAGCAGAGATGGGTTGGTGGCTCCCTGCCCTCTTCTGGCCCTTCCATTTGGGGAAACTCTGGATCAGAAAAGTCTGAAGCTCGTTAGATTGGGGAAAGTTTCCCAGCGCTACCTCCACCAGCCCTCTCTCCATCCCTCTCCCTCCGTCTCTTGGTGAGAAGCTTCCTGAAGTTGGCCTGAGGCTCCTGAGAGGCTAATTCCACTGGGACCCTCAACTGGGGGATCTTAGGATCTGCGATAGAGATAAGAATCCGTGCAAAATCCTGAAATAATTCCCACGTGGAGCCGATTCTTAACTGGAAAAAAAAATGCTTCTAATCCAAAGGATTCTGTGCTCTGCAGAGACAAAATACATTGTCCAAGGCACAGCTTCATCAGAAAGAGAATCCTGAGGAATCGCTCTCTTCCAAGATGACAACATCCAAGCTTGAGTGATTTCATCCAAGGAAGGTGATTTATTTTTGATACACAAGATTGAAAATACTTAAAGCATGACATGTGAAATTATTAAGGAGATACTAAGATGTGAAGAATTAAGTTTTCCTGGTGTCTTGGTTGGTCAGAGTTGGGGCGGGGCATAAATAACTGAGGGGGATTACAACTTATAAGAGGACATAGCCAAATCGGATTTTTGAGGTCACTGCTCCTAAAGCCATTGGCTGAACTGACATAGGGAGGAGATCCTTCTAGCAACTCTCTTCTTCGCCTAGGCCCTTCTGGATTCCATCAGTTCTCTTCCTGAGGTCTCTGTGCTGCCCCAGCCTATCTTCCAGTTGATTAGGGAAAACTGTGGATCTGCTCTTTCTGTAAAATGGTATCTTTCTTGCCATGGGAGAGTCTTTTTTCTTTTTTTAACTATATTTTCTTCCCTTTGGTAAAATTCATACATGTACATGGTTAAAAATATTCAAATTGGCAGAAAAGGAAATTTCTATCTTCCTTCTGCTTACCCTAGGTCTCTCTAATAGAGGCACTATTCATTGGTTTGATTTTTTTTCTTTTGTCTCTTTCCAGAAACAGTCTATGTGCATTATTCACACACACACAGACACATATATCCCCTATCCTACTTGACCTCTTGGGAGCATTGATCCCAGCCCTCCCTCTGCCTCCCTCCCCTCTCCTCTCAACCTGCTCTCACCTCACTGGGCTGTGGGCATGGCTCCCTGTTCTTCTGTCTCTCTCACTGCTCCTTTGAGGATCTTTTCCTAGTTCTATTTTCTCTCTCAATCTCTCAATATTGAATGGCCCCAGGGCAGCGACCCCTGCCCCTTTTCTGTCTGTGCCCGTTCCCTACGTGGCCCTTTCTCCAGCCACAGCTTTGCATATGGTCTTCACGGCTGATCTCCCTGCTGGGAGGCTTCCATTCTTCCACTCGCTGCTCCAGACCCACTCTCCACCCTCCTTCCGGCTCTGTGCCTGGGGACTGACCTGTATGAACTACCTCAGTGGGCTCCCTCGCCCTCTGGTTTTCCCTGGGGTTTGACCACTGGCCAACAGAGACATGAGTTTGGAGGGAGGGAGGAGAGCGGGGTCAGGATATAGGTTCTCCCTGTAGGAGAGACTGGCTGCACTCCTCCACCGACATTCAACACCTCCTGTCAGTTGGCAACATTCCAACTTGTGTATCAAAAATAAATCCCCTTCCTCGGAGGAAATCACACAAGTTTGGATGTTGTCCTCTCCACTTAGCTCTCTCTGTCCCCAAGTTCCAGCAACTCCCTCCTCTCACCCCTTCAGAACTATGGATGGTTAAGGCCCCATTGCTACTGGCCTTGGGGTCCTACGCGGTCCTCAGGAGTTCTCTATACACTGCTACCTTCTTAAAGAGGCCTTTTATGAAACCTTCCTCAAATTCCTCCATCCAAGTGTGCCAGCTGTTCCCCTCTGCTACAGATCCCAGACAGCTCTCACATTTCTATCACCCCTGAACTCCCAACCTGCATAAACAGCTCAGACTGCTGATTCCTCACCACACTCCTAAAGCTGCTCCTCCCCAAGTCTTCCCTCTCCTGGGAAATGGTAACTCCACACTTGTAGTGACACAATCACTCTTTCCTCCTCTTCTCTCACAGTCCCATCTGGTCTATCAGCAAATTCTATCAGCACTACTACCAAAATATACCCAGAAGCACCTCACTGCTTCACAGTTCCTACCACCCTGGTCCAGCCACCCTTATGTCTCGCCTGGATTATTGCACCTGCCTCCTCCTGGGCTCCCTGATTCCACCCTCGTGCTCTGTCATCTGTCTCCACTCAGCAGCCAGAGTGATCTACTGAAGACTAAGTCACGTCATGAAAGAAGTCACACTTCTTTGCTCAAGACCCTCCATTGGCTTCCCATCTCACTATAAAAGCCAAAGCCCCTAAAGGGGCCTACATGGTCCCCCTCCGTCACCTTCCCAACCTGGACACACTCTATGCTACCACTCTGCCCCTTGCTCATTCTGCTTCACCACACTGGCCTCCCTGCTGCTCCTCACATGTCAAGTAAAATCCTGCCTCAGGGCCTTTGCACTTTCTATGCCCTCTACCTGACAGATCTTTGAAGTTCTCTTGCCTCATTCTCTGCTCAAACGCCAACTTGTCCAAGAGGCCATCTCTGACCATTCCACCTAAAACAGCACAACCTCCAACATTTTGTGAACTCTTTGCTCCCATTTTCCTTCACAGCACATATGCACATCTGATGTTGACCCCCAACCCCTAAGCAGCCCAAATCAGGACCTTCATCTATTTTGTTCATTGCTGTATCCCCAGTGTCTTCAACATGCCTGGCACTTGGTAGGGGCTCAATATATGTGTGTTAAATGAATAAAGATCTTTTAAAAAGTCACCACCATGGGCAGCACAGACAGAAGTCTGGAGGATGACCTGGGTTGTCCTCCCCTAACACTACGTCTTGGACAGTTGGCTCAGAAACAACCGCCTCATCCTCCCCCACAAGGTATACCATGCCTGAGTCCAGAGGGAACATGTGATTCATTTAACCAGTTCCCCACAGATGAACCTTTAGGTAGGTCTCAATCTGTGGCATTTCAAACAACGCTGCTGAGATCCACCTTGCGCATTTATCCCTGTATTCACGTCTGTGGGATAAATTCCTATGTGTACAATTGGTTAGGTCAAAGGGCATGTTCATCTAAAGTTCTGATCATATTGCCAAGCTGTTCTCCAAACTGGAGGGCCAGCCAGTTCTCCCCACCTCCACCCCGCCTCCTCCAACAGGGGAGAAATCCTCCTCTTTCTCCACCTGCTCCAACACCATGCAGTATTGGACTTTTTGATCTTGGCTAACATGGATTGGTACACTGGTGTTTAACTGGCATTTCTATACTGTGGGAAAAGTGAAGCATCTTTTCCTAGGAACCCCTCCGGGGATCGGAACAGCCTGGCTGAGATCCAGCTGGAGAGAGCCTGGGACCCAGCCTAACCAGGCGGGGGCAGACAGCACCCACGGCTCCACTCACTCCCTCGTTTTCTGCACGTTCCTTCCTTCCCCACAAGCTTCTGATTCCTGGAACCAGGCTCAGTGACCTCACGCCAGTGACTTCACATCCGGGACCTTCTGGGAATTCTCAGCAGCACTTTTTCGTAAGAAACTTAACGGGGGAGGCGAGAGGAGAGAAGGAAGGGAGTGCGTCGTAAGGGGGGTGAGGGGGAGGCGGAGCTTTTGGAGAAAAAGAGAGAAAGAGCGGCAGAGCCAGCTTCCTTTTTCCGATCAGGGACGGGTGGAGCTGGCAGGGACTGTGGCCGAGCTGCCGCCAGCGAGACTCGAGTACCCGCCCCCGCGGCCAGCAGCTGGGCACTCGCGCGCCCCTCCCCCGGGACGCGGGTGGCTTGGGGCGCGGACCCAGCCCCATCGCTCCTGGTATGGGACCACGGGACGATTCCCGAGTGCCCCCGGGCTGAGCCTCTGCCAGAATTTTCTTCGGAAGTTAACGGGGCATCTGACTTGGCAGCTTTGCCACAGATGGGGAGCACGTACCAAGATGGAGAAGGCTGGGGTTGGGGGGGGGGGTTGGGGGGGGGCGGCCTGATTTGCAGGTACTACCAGTATAGTAGGAGAGACACGTACAAAACCTAACGGCTACAGCCGGCTTTTCCAAGCCACAAAACTGCTTAAGGCTGAGAGGTCAAAGAAGGACGTTGTCGATGGTTTTTGCTTCCTTGAAGAAATTGCCTCTGAACTGAATCTTCAAGACCAAGTCTTCCAGAAATGGCAGGGTGGAAGATCAGGGGAGCACAGCATAGGAAAACCAGGCGTAAGTGATGATTTTTGTAGGCCCTAGGCACTTTTCCCCTGGTAGGCTCCTTCCTCCATAAAGAAATATTCAAAAATGTATTTCACAACTGTGGTGGTGTAAAGACAAATATGTTAATGTTTTGTATTGAAGCGTTTTCATCTACCTAAAAGTTCTTTTGTTTTTCTTCTGATTTTAAAGAAGTTAAAACATTTTCATGGGATCCTAAAAGTAGTGTGGCCCGGGGCTCCACGCCTGCTGTGCCCAGTGGATAAGATGGCAGTGGGCAAAGTCCAGCCATGTGACAGCCTGGATAGAACATTAAAGCACCTGGAAGGTACGATTCTCCTGGGGGAGTGGTTGGAGAGAGGCTATAAACGCGGGCAGCAGCTGCACAAGAAGGGCCTGGAATGACCTAAGGAGTGTGGATTTTGTGGTGGAGGCGGTGAGGAGCCACTGCAGGGCTGGAGGAATGACAGTTTGGGGGTGGAAGGGGGGGCGCCGAGAGCACTGGGATGGCTGTTGCTGCAATATGACATTCCTACTCTCTTGGAGCAACAGTGGGGATGGAAGGGAGGGGAAAGGGCAAAAGAGATGTGGGAATGTGCAGCAGATTGATGTGAGGGGCTGGGGCAGGGAGAAGCCTGGGCTGATTTCTCTGGCTTGTCCCTCTGCCACAGCCCCTCTTGGAAAAGGAGAAAACAAGAGGAGAAACTGTGTGTCCTTTGGGACTTTGGGAAGATCAAATGGAAGGTCCTTCACCAATCACAAAGCAGGGAGAATTTGTGCACCTTAACAGGGGTGTGGGTGGCTTCAGGGCCACTTCTTGCCCAGATCTCTGCAGTGGTTCCTTAATAGGCTTTCCAACCCCCTCTCTGCTGCCCAAGCACCTCTCCAAAGCTCCATTCCCATTGGGCCACTTTTCTGCTCCCCATGGCCCAGAGGACACAACGACAGTCCTCACCTGGGCATTTCCAGAGTTCAGAATGAGAAAAAACCGACTGCATTTTCAACACTCTTTACAGTAGAACGCTGTTCCAGAACCTCATTTGGTACACATTTCTCAATCCTCAATAACTGCCCTTTCTCTGTCGCCACCCCCGCACTCCTCTGCCAGAAAACAAACAAAAATTATACTTGATTCCCACCTTCCAATGCAAACACTGGGCTTCCTCCAGAGCAGACCAGGCCAAGATCAAGGGATGGGGCAGGAAACAGACTTTCAGGGAGAAGAGCTGGGCTCGCATGGCCCCTTGAAAGACAAACCTTCATTTATCTACTCCAAAACATGGACTGAGCACCTACTATGTGCTTTTGCATCATTCCAGGCACTGGAGATGCAACAGTAAACAAACAAGAAGTGGTTTGCATGGAGGTGATTCCACTGGGGCAAGACTTGACTGTGGAGATGGCACTTTCCAAAGACGGCCACACGTTCTTCTAGAACTTTCCCTCTTCCTCATCAAAAGGTGGTGTCTAACATCCCTTCCATTTAGTCTAGGCAGACTTGTCACTCACAACCAGCAGAATGCAGCAGAAGTGATTTTGTGTGACTTCTGAGGCTACGTCATAAAAGGCGCTGCAGCTTCTGGCTTATTAGTTGGGACACATGCCTTTGGAGCTTTAAGATGGAGTGTAGGAAGTCCACCTACCCTAAGACTGCCATGCTGTGATGAGACCCAGGCCACATGGAGAGGCCATGCATGTGTGTTCTGGCTGACATCCCAGCTGACATCCCAGCCAACAGCCAGTGTCAGCTGCCAGACATGTGAGTGAGCGAATCTTTAGACATTTCCAGACCCTAGCTGTCAAATCACTTCCAGCCTTCAAGACTTCCCAGCTGAGGCCCCACACATCATGGTACAGAGACAGTCCATCCCCACCGTGTTCTGTCCAAATTCCTGACCCACAGAATTCATGAGCATCATAGAATGGTGGTTGTTTAAACTACTAAATTTGAGGTGGTTTACTATGCAGAAATAGTATCTAGAACACTCACAATAAGCAAGCAAATACATGAGCAAGATCATTTCATATTGTGATAAGTCCTCAGGAAATCATAAGACAGCATGATAACTCGGAGGAAGGCCTCTTTAGCTTGGGGGTGCAGGGGCATGCTGATAGGCAGGGGAGGCAGGGGAGGTAGCATCAGGAAAGGGCTTTCTGGAGAAACATTTGAACTGGAATCTGAGTGAGAAGGAGCCCAGCCACCAAATATCTGGCAGAGAGACTTCCAGGCAGAAGGTACAGCAAGTGCAAAGGCCCTGAGGCAGGAATCAGGTGGGTGCACTGTGAAGATCAGGAAGGCCAGTGTAACTAGGGGGATGTGAGTGAGGAGGAGAGTGGGGGCAACGAAGTTGGAGAGGAAGGCAGAGAGGCAAGCTTCAGCAGTCTTACAGGGTGCTGAGAAGAGTTAGATTTCAGAGTGAGTGAGCTGGGAAACCAGTGGAAGGTATCACACAGGAGTGACTTGGTAGGTAAAGCTCTTTGTTTTCCCAATCTTTTTTTTTTTTTTTTCTGCTTTATCTCCCCAAATTCCCCCCCGCCGCCGCCCCACATAGTGTATATCTTAGTTGCAGGTCCTTCTAGTTGTGGCATGTGGGACACGGCCTCAACGTGGCCTGACAAGCGGGGCCATGTCGGCGCCCAGGATCCGAACAGGTGAAACCCTGGGCCGCCAAAGCGGAGCGCGTGAACTTAACCACTCGGCCACGGCCTGCCTGGAAAAACTCTTGATAAGAGCTTTGGGTGTCAGGTGGGTGACAGACTGTAAGGACAGACAGGGCGAAGGGAGGAAGACCACTTGGGAGGCTAAGGGAGTGGTGCAGGAAAGAGGGGATGGATGGCGGCCTGAGGCAGGGTGACGGCGGAAAAGATGAGCTCTCGTGGACAAACTGGGGACACAGAGGAAGTGACAGAGACCTACGAGAAGGGAGGAGGCGCCCGGCCCGCAAGTCGGTCCCGGGCGGGGCCGTGACGTCGGCGAGGGCCGGAACCCCGCATCCTGCTGGAATCCCGGAGGGAGGCTCCGAGCAAGGGCCCACCAGGAAGGCGCGTACTGGCGGCCGGCGTCCGCCGCGCGGAGCCAGCATCTGGCTGGGCGCCTGCCCGGCGTTTCCCGGCAACGGCCGCCGCCGCCGGAAAGTTACCAACCTGGCGGCCCGGTGACGTCGTCGTCACCTTGGCAACGGCTGGTGTGGACGCTCTGGGGGCGGGGCCTGGGCGCGGTGCGCTCCGCCTTCTGCCGCCAGGCCCCGCTTCCAGCCCCCGCCCCTCCCCCGCAGGCGAGAGGCGGAGCCCCGGGCCGGGCGGCAGGTGGGGCGGCAGGTGTGCGGCGCGCCAGGCGAGGCCTCACCGGGTGGCCGCTGCTCTCCTTGGTGTGCGTTGCCTCTGGCGCGGTCCCCGCCCATCCACCAACCCCTCCCCAGTCTTCTCCCTACGCCTCTACGTCCAGCCATCGGGACTGGCTCCTCTTGTCGTTCAGGTCGCTTCCTCAGAGATGCCTTCTCGACTACCCAAGCTAACGTAACTGCCGACCCCCTTCTCATGGACTGACCTTGTTTTTATTTCCTTCACAGTATCGCTCCCCTCTAAAATTATCTTATCCCTGTTCCATGAGGTTAGGGATAAATTCTGCCATGATCATCAATATTCTTAGCACCCTGAACAGAACCTGGCTGAAGTAGGTGCTCAATAAATGTCATCCTTAGCTGGATGACTCAGTGAATTCACTCAATCATTTCGTTCATCTGTGCTTTTGTTTATTTATTTGACATTTATGGAGTGCCTTCTAGGCACTTGTGCTAAGAGATACTGAGATGAACAACACAGGGACTCCACCTGGAGGTGAGAAAAGAGATATATTAAAACTAATAATTACAATAATACTGAAAGTGAACATCTCTGAATTCTAGATGCGAGGCAGAGCTCCAGGCACTTTACACATATTAATTTAGTTAATTTTCACAAAAGTAGAGACTGTTACAATTGCACCCACTTTACGGATGTGAACACTGAGAACAGTCATGCTGTCACTCTCTGGGCCTTGTAATCAAGTGAGGTCCCACAGAGGGCGGAGGAGGGGGACATGTGGCAAAGGGTCCGGCGAGATGTGGCTATCAGGCCCAGGTGCGTAGACTTGGTATTTTAATTGCTGCCCCACACCACAGTCTTCCACAGGAGACAGGCTCTTCCAAGTCAGAGCTGTGCTGCCCTAGGGGAGCCCACCTAGATCAGCAGAGCAGGCGATGAGGGGCGGTGAGGGGTGTGGAGGGCTGAGTCCCTGGCTGGCGGTACCATAGGAGCCTACCTGTTCAACTGAAGCAAAGTGCTCCTGCCCCTTCCTACAAAGGGGTGTCCAGGAAACCCAGGAACTGAACTGATTCCCACCTCTGGGTTTCTGTATCTGCTCTTCCCTCTGCGCAGCCTGCACCTACCCTGATTTTCACAAAACTAGCTCGCTCTTATTCAGATCTCAAGCGAGGTTTCTTTTTTCCTTAGAGAGGCCTGCCTTGGTCACATTCCCTAAGGCAATCACGTGTCATTGTCACATTAAGATTCCTACCCTGGAGTGGGAGAATGGCCTAGCCAGGTACATTGCCCTTATTCCTGATCTGATTTTCCTGTTTATTCGTTGTCTCTGTCTCCTCATTCTAGAAAGTCAGTTCCCCGAGAGCAGGACCCCCTTCGACCTCACCTGTGTCCCTGCTGCCTAGAACAGGCTTGGTATGCAGCAGGCGCTCAATGCTTTTTGAAAGAAAGAGTAAAAAGGGCCCTTCCCCAAATCATTCTGGCTTTCCAGGCCAGGAACCCGTACTCCTCGCACAGAACCTGACCTGAGCAGACAAAAGTGGCCCAGCCATCTTAGCCACTGGCATTCTGGCGTGAGGCCCTCCCTCCTTCCCAGGGCCGACTGGGCTGCTCTCCCACTCTGGAGCAAGATTCTGGTCCGATTCCACCCCAGGATGTTGTCCAAGAACCTCCAGAGGGGAGGCCAGAGGCTGAGGGGCAGCGGTGTCTGTGTGTGGGTGGGCGAGGGAAGCAAGGAGAACAGGGGAGGGGCAGGCCTTCCTGGGTCCCGGCCAAGGTGGTAGAAGAAGGGGTGGCTTTTCCCAGCCTGCTGTTGCCAGGAAAACAGGCACCTGGAGGTGTGGCTGTTTTTCCCCACAGTGGGAACCCAGACTCTGGAACAGATGCACAAATAGTCAGACACAAGGAAGAGAGAATAAAACGGGTTTATTCAGACTGTGCAGAGTGTGGGGCAGTGGGGGCAGAGAGGCAGTACATTTGGCTTCTAGGGACACTGCTGCTTGCCAGCCTCGTCTGTGTGACCTTTGGGCGGCCAGGACGACCAGTGGAACAATGGAGATGGTGATGAAGGGGCTGCAGCAGGGCCCTTTCCGGAGGCCTCAGGCCAATCCCAGAGACCAACAAATCCTCTGTCTGTTGGCCCTGCCCTCTCCAGGAATTAAGGAGCAGATGGCTGAGAACACTTTAACTCATAATAAAGAAATAAAGGGTGAGGGTGGAGGGTCACTCAGGGGCTCCGTCTCAGGCGGTGTCATGCAGACTCGCATGTGGGCATGTGGGCCAGGCCTGGGTGAGGAGCACGTGTGTCTGTATATATTTCACCTGCCACAAGCAGCTGCGAGCCCCCGTCCTACTGCCACACCCGGGCTACTCCGTGGGCCTCCTCCCAACCTTTTCTCCCCATTTTGTAGGAACCGGGCCTATTGATAGAATCGACATAGGGAAACTGCCCACAAGTCTCCGAAGATGCCTTTTCTTCTCGGTCCTTGCCTCATGTGCACAGGAAGTAGGCACTCAGTCCTGGGACCCTGGAGAGAGTTGCCCCAGTGACGGCTGGGAGGCTATGGTGGGAGGCAGAGGGGCTCATTGGGCGGCTGGCTGGGAGTGGCTGCAGGGCACATGCGCCATCTCAGCTTCTGCCAGGCCCCCGCTGAGCCCGGCTGGGCTGCGCAGGAACTGTCGCAACAAGGGGCAGGCGTGGAGCCCGAGGTGGGGGCCCGGGCCCCTGGGCGGCTCTGCCTGCTCCGTGACCGAGGTGGAGGAGGAGAGGACTGTGTTCCTGCAATGGTCCACTCCCTCGCACTGCTCGGTCATGCTTCTCATGGCTCCATAGTGGTGAGAGCCACCCGGACCAGTCTGCAGCTCCAGAAGGCTCTTCTGCTGCCCGGTGGGCAGGGGGCTGGCTGAGGCAGGGGCAGTTTCAGGCTGTCCAGAGCACTGGGTGGCCTCCTTTTTCTCGGCCTTGTCCTGGACGCCCTTCTGGTGGAGCAGGGCGTGGCCCACATCCTGGGCCAGGTGTGTGCTTTTCACTGAGACACCAGGGCTGCCCCTCAGGCTGGGAGCCTCCGGCAGCTTCCTTGTGGCTGACTCAATGGAGATGATGGTTGGGGAGGAGGGTGAATTCCGGCTGGAACGCAAGACTCGCAAGACTCGAGGGAGGTCTGAATTATCTCTCAGTGTCTCCAGCCCCCTGGTGGAAGGGGCAGTTGAGGCTGCTTGACCTCCGGCCTCTGTGTGATTTTTAACCTTGGCTTGACTCTGGACCTCAGGGTCGCACAAAACCTTGGTTTGGCTCTTGACTGCAGTTTGACCCCTGACCTCTTGGCTTGAGCAATTGGGCCTGGCTCTACTGCTGTCCGTGACACTGACCTTGTGGGCATTGTGGTCCCTTGGGTGTCCTTGGGAATGGCCCTTGGCATTAACCTCAGGCTGGAGGCTAGACATGGAGCTGAGGGCCTTGTGCACAGCCTCCTCGATGTCCAGCAGCCTGGCCAGGGTCTGTTCCTTCAGCCGGGCCACTTCCGTGCTGACCTTTGTCAGCTCCCCAAAGGCCTGCTCCACCGAGGCCTCGGGCTGGCAGGGGGCAGCAGGAGTCTGAGAGGCCTCTCTCAGCTGGGGCACAGCCTCAAAGAGCCTCTGCAGCGCCCGCACGTCCACACTGCCTGCGGCCTCCTTCTCCAGGGCTTGTACCTGGTTCAGGAGACCCTGGAGCTCTTGCTGGCTTCCCTGCAGAACCTCAGGGCTCTCAGGGGCCCCTTGCTGGGAACTGTCCATGGGCTTTTCTCCTGGGGGGCTGGGGCCCTTCTGTGGTGAGGTGGGGTCACTGCTGAGAGCTGAGACCTTGGGAGGCTCAGGGCTTTGGGTATTGCTGCCAGCAGCCTGACCCCTTGTGGGCTTGGTGGCCATGGTACTGTGGCCATGTTGGGAGCCGGGCTGGCTCTGTCCACCAGGGCATCCAGCCAGAGGTACACGGCCCTGGCCTGCAGTGGTGGGGACCTTGGCTGACGGAAGGATGGCTGCATCTCTCTCACCTTGTTTGTGTTCTCCTTGCCCCACCTCCTTGGAAGAGCCAGGAGACAGAGCCAAGGGCTTGGGTGGTCTCTGAGGAGGGCGGATCTGGCTTAGGTGTGCCGGTTTAGGGGGCAGCTGGGGCTTCTTCCTTGGGGGCATGGTGGGCTCCAGTTTTGAGGTTTTTGTCCGTGATCCCCCAGGGGTTCTCTGGCCAGCAGGGCTGTTGTGGGAGTGGAGAAGGGTGTCCTGCAGGGGCTCGGAGGCCTGCCGGATGGAGTCCTCATCATGGTGGGCGTGGGCTGGGAAGTCAGGTCCTGTCACAGCAGCTGGGAGAGGAGGAGGAGGAGGAACAGAGGCATTATGGGAGTGCAGGCTGGCACCTGCAGCCTGAGACCCAGAGGCCAGAGTGTGGTGGGCTAAAGGGGCAGCCTTCAGGGTGGTCTCTGCAGCTTGGAGGCCCCTTGGGCCGATTCCTACCATCACCTTCTCTGGAGCCTCCCAGGCCCTCTGTGTGCAGTCCCCAGGCTCCTCCCGCCCTGGCCCAAGACTCTGACTTGGGCCTTCCAGGAGTGGGCTGGGAGCCTGGGCCGAGAGGGCAGTCTCCTTGCCTCTTGGCAGGGGCTCCCTCATAGAAGGCTGGACACCCCCAGGTGGGTCAAAGGTCCTCACAGGGTGAGCAGTGTAGATGCCATCCTGAATAGTCACCCACCCCTCAGGCAGCCCTCTGGGCAGTGCTTTCTGTTCCCCACTGACCTTTCTGGGGGCTGCTGGGATCCTGGGGTCACCTCCAGCCATCGGCCTAGTGTTGCCCTGGGCCTCCACAGTGGCCACGGCTGGTGCTTGCCAGAGACCATCCTGGAAGGGCGTGGAGGTGGATCCCGGGGTGGGGCCCTGCTTGTGCTTGTTCAGAACTTGCTGCTGCAGGCTTTGGGCCTCGGCTGTTGCCATCCGGAGACTCTGCCTGGAGGCCTGGAGGTCTGGGATCCTGGGCCCTGGGGCTGTAGATGTGGCTCCTGACTGTCTCAAAGCTGCCTTCCCTTTCTGCCCACTGCAAATGTCTTCCTGCTTTTCTTCCCCAGCCGGAGGGACAGCCTTTCCAATGGCCCGTGGCGGGCAAGAGGTGGCCCCCGGGCCTCTCAGATGCCCCATCCCCATGCTGGGGTCCAGTGGGGGAACATGAATGATGCTCTCAGTTAGGGGCAGCTTCTGGGCCCCCTCGCTGGTTGGCACTGGACTTGAGTCAGCTGGTGGCTCCCACCGCAGACTGTGCAGGCCGCTCAGGTCTCCTTTGTCTATGCAGCTGGCCAGCAGCTGCACACTGCTCCTCTCAGGGGCCCTGCTGGTCAGCCTGGGCTGCAGGGAGTAGGCGGTCAGTGACACCAGGCCCTGATCTGTCTCCTGCATCACCACTCCCGTCCTCGCCACTGAGGTCCCCAGGCCACAAGCCAGCAACTGCTGGAACTCAGGGTCCATGTCTTCGACATTCCCGCCGCTTCCTGGAGCTGGCAGCCTTAGAGGCTTGAGCCGGAGCTGGCCCGTTGGGTCCTCCTGCACCAGCAGCCCCTGCTGGTCCACATCTGGCCGGCGCAGCATTTGGCGGACAATCCTGGGAAGCTCGCCAGACACCAGCTCCTCCTTCCTTATGTAGGGGCCCCCCTGCCCTGGGCTTGGGAGCATGTACTTGGCAAGGCAGAGCTCCCCCGGCCCTCGGGCCTCCATGAGGATGCCTCCATGGTGCAGGATGCCAGGCGTGGCATGCAGAGTCCACAGGGTCCCCTCGGCTATAGTCTTCTGCCTCTCCAGCACCCCATTGTCTGAGATGCCCACAGGCTGCTCCTCTTGGAGGTTGTCCCCTCGGATGCTCTCAGCTGCCAGGGAGCCCATGGGGCAATTCTCAAAGAGCCAGGTGAACTTGTGCACAGAGCCCTCAGGGATGGGCTCAGGGATTACCCTGGACCCCTGGTCCTCCCTCTTGCCTGCTTCCAGGGCCTGGAAAACCTCCTTCTGACGAGACACCTGCCCTGAAGGGATCTCCACGCGGCTGCAGTATCGTACAGGCCCTTTTCCGCAGGGACGGCCTGAGGTCTGCAGAGGCTCGGTCTCAAAGACATGTCTGTCTGTCTGTCTTTCCCCATCCTGTACCTGGCTGACCTGCAGGTGCTTCTCCCTGGAGCCTTCTGGCCTGTCCAGGGCTTGGGGTGTGAACATCCAGGTGCAGGACCGTTCCTTCGCCTTGGTTGTGGGATCTGTGACCTCTGACCCCTGCTTCTCTGCCAACTCACTCATTGGGCATGTCTCAAACAACCACCGGATGGTCTGTACATCGCCTTTTAGGGGTGCGTCAGGCTCGGGACCTGCCTGACTCTTTCCTTCTTCTTCCTGTCGTTCCTGCTGCTCCCGCTGGTGGATCACCTCTAGGGGCTGGGTCTCAAAGAGCCACCGAGCAGTGCCCACATCTCCGGCCACCACCTCCTGCCTAGTGATGCCCCGCACCACATCGACAGTGCTGGGGTTTCGGCCCAGTTGGTCTAAGGGCTGTGTCTCAAACATCCACCTGTAGCCCTTGACATCACCTCCAACTACCTGCTCTCTGCTGACAGAGGTCAGGGCATGGAGGTGGCCTTTTCCATCCTGCATGGCATACACTGGGGACCCTATGTCCTGGGACTGCCCAGCAGAATCCGTTCCTTCTGCTCTGTTCACACTCCCATGGGCCAAAGGCTCACCCTGCCCAATGCTGTCCAGGGGAAGGGTCTCAAAAAGGTTCTTGAAGGTCTTCACATCCCCCTTCACCCCATCCCTCTGGGGGGCACTCTGAGAGAGGGACAGTGCTGAGGAGCCATCACTGGATGGATGCTCATACATGAGCCCCTCACCCTTCCGGGGACCCACCCGCTGCAGGTGACCCACTTGGACCTTGTCTCTGGGAGTGTCCAGAGGCTTTGTCTCAAATAGCCACAGGGTGGAGCGGACGTCTCCAGGGACCACTTCCTCTTTGGGTGGGACCTCTGTTCCAGCCTCCTCTTCTCCCTTTAGAGTGTCTAGTGCTCGGGTCTCAAACAGATGCCGCTGATGCTGAACATCTGGACCGGGAGGGATGAGGTCTGGAGATGGCTGGAAGTCCTTCTCATCCACCAAGATCTCCCGGATGGCATCCAGAGGTTGTGTCTCAAAGATCCAGCGAGCTGCACTGACATCGGGCCGGACACCCTCCTCCAGGGAGATCCCCCGGATCACCCGCACCTGGCTGGGGTCCCGGTTGATGGCATCCAGAGGTTGGGTCTCGAAGAGCCAGCGAGCGGTCCTCACTGCATTGCTTTGGATCTCCTCCCGGCATGCAGCTTTGACCTCGTGGATTGCGCCCTCTGCGTCCTGAATAGCACACAGCGGCTCGGTTTGGAACAACTTCACTGTCTTCTTCACATCGCCCTTCAGCTCCTGGATCTCTGAGCGCAGCTCCAAGGGGCTCTGCTCCTGGATGGAGGGGCGGGAACCCAGGCGGTCCAGCGGCCGTGTCTCAAAGAGCATCCTGGTACCCCGGACATCTCCACTGGCTGCAGGCTCCCTCATGGTAGCCTCCGGTGCCCCAGTCTGGCCTGTCAGTTCATCCAGTGGCTTTGTCTCAAACAGCCAGCGGGCTGCGCGAACATCCCCTCCAGATGGCCGAGGTCCGGCTGGCTCCTGGTCTATGCTGTTGGCAAAGGAGCCTTCCTCAAACTTTCTGGAGGTGGCCTGGACATTGCCACCGGGCACAGGCTCCCTGGCAGGTGGCTTTTCATGGTCCCCAATGGCGTCCAGCCGCCAATTCTCAAAGATCCAGCGCATGCACTGGACATCACCCTCAGTGGGCTCCTCAGAACCCAGGACCTCAGCCAGGTCTTCAGCCACAGCCTCGGCCAGATTCTTGCGGAGCTCAGGATGGATGTGCTTATAGAGGCGGCGGAGCTCACTTGCTTGCCGCTGCTGGTGGAACTTGGAGAAGGACTCCTTGGGGGGTGGCGGTGGCAGATCCTCCAGGGCTGGGGGTGGAGGGAGGGGCAGGTCCTCTGCAGTTGCCATGGGGATGGTTGATGTGGGAGCTGCCTGTGTCTGGGCTTTGGCCATCCTCCTGAGGAGAAGGGGCAGAGATGAGGATGGGGCTGGGGACCTTAGGTGGGATGGGGGCTAGTTGCTGGGAGAAATGTCAGGGAGCCAGGCCCAGGGCCAGAGCAGCCCTGCGGTGCCATATGCTTAGAGACCCCTTCCCTCTCCAGACCTCACCTGGGTCTCACTCTGAAACCTGTATGCCTGGTGTGTGACAAGTCTTGAACTTAGGGCATAGGGAGCCACCCATCAAGGTGGGTACCAGCTCCCCAGAATCACCTGGGTTGCTAGGGTGCAAGGGCACTGCTGGCCTTGAAGCTGTGGCCTTCAGCCCCAGAGGAGGTGCCCAAACTTCCAGCAGGCAAACTGGACATGCCTCATCCTCACCTTCCGTTGCAAATTCAGTCTTCCCTGGCAAACTCCCAGGTGAATGTCTGGGGGAATCCTGACTTACAGGGTCCCTAGGCCAGGGACAGGCAGGTCCCTAAACTTGTGACCACTTCTTATGGAGAAGAAATTCCCTTTGATAGCACCAGAGGGCGTGCTTGCCACTTTCACTGGATGTCCTGCCCAACCTTCACCTCTTGGTTCTCAGCTCACTCTCTAACCTTTCCCTGGCCCAGGGAGGCAAGCAGGGGTCAGCAGCCCATGCCACAGCAGAAGTGGTCGAGGCTCAGGGAGGGGCGATCATTCACCAGATATCTCCTGGTTAGGCAGAGCCAGATTCTGAATCCCACGTAGGGCTTTTCTGTGCCATATGGCAAGACTCAGGTCTGAGCTGGGGGATCTCAAGGGTCTTTGAGTCCAACCACTCATAATTAAAGATGAAGAAACTGAGGCCCAGAAAGAGTCAGATCTTGGTGAATGAGTGGCAGGCAGTGCTGGCTCGGGGTTACTATACCCTATTTGGGGCTTTGCTCCCAAGAAGTGAGAGGGTAGGGGGCGTGGAGCTCTCCTACTGTCTGTGTGCCCCTCTGTTCCCCAGCAGGCCCCCCAGGAGAGTGTGAGGGTGATACTGACAGGGAGGGAAGGCACTGGGACCAAGAGCCTTTCTGCAGAGATAGCCCTGCCCCTTGCTCATGGCGACTTGTCCCTAACGTGTGCAACCGGCTGAGTCTCCTGTGGTTCTCTTCTTTCTCCCACCTCTTGGCAATCACTTCCGCCAAGGCGCTGCCTCCCCCCAGCTCGCCCCACCCCATCTCAATGGCCTCCCTCCACTCAAGCCCTTCTCTGGTCTCTGTCCTCTCTGTGTCTTATCTGTCTTGTGACAGGTGTACTAACAGTCCCCAGAGGCCAGTGGTGAAAGAATGAGAAGCACGTCCCCCCTCCCGCGGCCCCTGACCCACTGCTCTGCTCCACACTCGGTGCTAAATATAGCCAAGGTCCTGGCCTCAGCACGGCAGCCCTGGGCTCAGGAGGGAGGCTCAGGCTCAGCTGTGGGACCCTGGGCACCTTGGCCCACCTCAACTCCTCCTCTGCCTGGGCTCCCTGATCCCACCCCAGCCTCCTGAGCTCGTTTCAGACCCTGGCCTGTAGAATGACAGGTGCTGGGGCCTGGAACCCTCTCCTGGCCAAAGGGGCCTGGGAGTGGGAGGATGTGCAGAGACATGGGCAGCAGGACTTCCTCCTCACGGCTACCTCAGAAGGAGGGGAAACTGAGACCTGCTTGCCCCACTCCCCCCCTAGCAGCTCCGCCAAAGACACGAGAGCCCAGAGGAGTGTGAGCTCTAAAACCTGCAGCCCAAGTCTCCTCACGTGCTCTGGGGGGCTCCTGAGGAGGACCCCCTGCCAAATGAAATTGTGCCTGTCCCCACCTCCTTCCTGTCCTGTCACCACCAGTGTGGGCTGAGCAGATGGTACTTACAGGCCACCAGATCCACCCCAACCCCGCCCCCAGGAATCTCCAGAATCCCTGTGATGGTCACAAATTGTTAGAATCCAGGGATGTCAGACCCAAGGACCCTCAGAGGTCACTGAACCTAACCCCCTCATTGCAGGCAGGGAAACTGAGGCCCAAAGAGGGGCAAGGAGCTGTCCTAGGAGGCTTGCAGGGCAGCGGCAAGGCCTGAAGGAGATTTCCCGACCCCTAGTGCACCCCCACCCCTGCCTGGCCTGGGACGCCTGGGGCCTAAGTTTCTAGAGGGCAGGGACAGGGGTGGGGTGAGGGCAGAATTCAGAGCTGGGACCAGACTAAGAATGGGGGCCTGAGTCCCAGAGCGTGGCCTCCTAGGGGTGGGCCAGCCTCTCAGGGTGACCCTACCCTTGCCTCCAGGTCTGCTCCTCGTTAGCCCAGCCCCCCCCCCCACACACACACACATGTCTCCACATCCCAGCGGACTCAGATCCGGTCTCCCCACCTTGAGCCCCACAGATCTGCCCCAAGGGCTTTCCTACTGGGCGAGACGATGGCCTGGGGCACAGTCTGTATCCCACTTCAGGTCCTAGGCCATGATATGTGGGGAGCTGGAGAGACACCCTGGGGTCAGACATGCCAAGACTTTCGCCCACAACAGCTGGGGGTGGAGCTTGTCCTAGCAATGTGGCCTACTAACCACCCACCAGTCCCCACGTCCTCCCCTACTCTTCTGTCCCTCTTTCCTCCAGACACTGGGCCTACCTGGGGCTTCCCTGTGAGGAAGCCATGAAGCCTGAGGAGCTCCATACTTGTATTTTAAAAACCCCAACTCCAGGCCACCTCCTCTGAAAGCCTTTCTGGATTATGCCAAACTGGTAAGAACCTGTTACTGCTGCAGGCCTCAGGCCTGTGGCAGCGGCTCTGAGAGCTGCTGTGGCGCTCAGGCCGACTCTCCCTCAACTTCCTCATGGAATCTTTATATCAGAGGCCCCTCCACTCATCTTTCCCCAGATGCAAGGCCCCTCGACCTCATGCTCCATGCATAGCCACCCTAATACATGCCTTCACCCTGTAAGCCATCCCAGAGGGTCCACAGGGGAGCCCAGTCTGGAGAGCCAGCTCCACCACAGAGAGACAAAGGGGCAAGTTACTCACCTGAGGGGCCTGCTTGGCTGATAGGGTGCTTGGGGTCTGTGGCAGGTGTTTCCTAAGGGTCTGTTGTTTCTCCCGAGCTTCTTGTTCGGGCTTGGTCTTACTGTGCTGGCTCCGTTAGATGCTTCTTGCTGCCCTGGCTCTGGGTCTCTGTCCCCTGCCAGCCCCAGCAGCTGCCTTTATCTTGCTGGCCAGGGGGTGGGCCAAGGTGGGGGCGGGGAGGAGAGGCTAAGTTCAGAGTATGAAGTGGTTCAGTTATTTTTAGGGCTTGTGGAAGTCCGTCTTCCATGCTGAGGAGTCAGTTACGCGTCCTTTCTGCTGGGGAGAGGAAGAGGACGGAGTCGGGAGAGCTTCATTCATCCAAGTGTGATCTGAGGATTGGGGTCATGACTCAGCTGTGGTGTGGGGGCAGGTGTCCTAGACTATTTTGAGGGGGTGAATAAGAAGGGGCATCTGACACCTGGACAGCCCTCCCCTAATCCTGTGAGCCCCCACCTCCCTACTCTGGACTGGCCTTTGACTAGGCCTGACGTGTGTGTGTGTGTGTGTGTGTGCATGTCTGTGTGTTTGTGTATGGTATGTGTGTGTCCACCATGCCGGGAGACCAGAGGCCCCCTGAGGACAGGTGCGGGCCCCTCCTCCTGTGTTTCCAGCCTGGACGCCTCTGAGCATAAGGCCTAGCTCTTCTCCCCTATCCCCTCTGCTCTGAACAGCCCCCTTTCTCATCCGTTCCTCCTCATGCCCCACAGCACAGGTCTGCACAGCTCTGAGTGCAGCTGGATTGGGGGAAAGACATCTGAATTCCCAGGCCTCACCCCTTTACTAGGTCGCTGATTTATCAAAGAATTTCACAGAATGGTTCTGTGGTTTTCATAGCAGACGATCTGGGTCCTTGTTTACTTTTGGGCTCTCCCCTCTGACTCAGGGCCCAGACTTTCTGGGAATGGAGGGGAGGGGAGGGGAGGGGCAGCGAGTGGGGAGCTGACTGCGGGGTTATTTCTGACCCTGGCGTCATCAGCTTCCCAGTCATAGACGGGGGTGGGAGGGGGATGTCATGCCTGCCCCTCCTTCACTGCCCAGAGCTGGAGGGGCTTAGCAGGCTCAAGAGATCTCGGCATGTAGGCGGGGAAGGGGCCAGTGTGATGGGGGGGTATCAGGGGATCAGTCAGAGCACAGGTAGAGGAGACATTTTGTCCAGGTTCCATGTCTAAGGCCGTGCAGGTGCTTCTGTTACCTGGCAGAACAGGGTCTTCCTTCTGACAGCCGAATGCCCCAGGGAGTCATACCAGCCACTGCTCACTTTTTCCATGGAGTCAATGTCGGGTCACTCAGTGCCCGCTGGGGGCGGGGAGGGAGTGTCAGGAAGCCCCTCTCCCTGGTCTCCTCCCTTTTCCTGCTTCCCTTGCCCTTTTCTCCCCTTCTGCCTGCTCCCCTGCCTTCTGGCTCTCCCCGGGAAGGGCAGGGGGACACGATGTACCAGTCCTCTCAGGCCAGGGAAGGAGATGCCTCGGGTGTCCCTGGGTCTCCTGGGAGGAACCTTCTTCCTGGGGATACCATGAGTGACTCCCTGCTAAGGTGGTTTCCAGAAGTGAATGAATGAACGTTCGAGAAGGTTTTATGAGCATGCTCAGCACACGGCCTAAGCTATGGCAGTGCCTGCTATTACTACATACAGAAGAAGAGAAATTCACCCAGTGCAACTCACTTTTGTGTTCACCTCAGGTGTGATAACTCAGGGTGGAAGTTTCTCAGGCCTCAATACTAAGAAAGAGGCTTTTCCTGACCACCTGTTGTGTTTGTATTTAATGCCGCTGTGCTGTCCAATATTGTCACCATTAACCACACATGTGACTATTTAATTTAAATAGATTAAAATGAAATAAAGTTGAAAATCCAGTTCCTCTGTCACACTAGCCACATTTTAAGTGCTCCATAGAGACGTGTACCTAGTAACTCTCATATTGGACAGCGTAGACCATCTCCATCATTATGGAAAGTTCTGTTGGATGGTACTATCCTAGACACTGAAAATCTCATAACAGATGGTGTTTCCCTCTTTGCCTTGGCTGTTAGGAAGCTCTGAGTTAAACTTTTAGTCTTCTGGTGAGTAGACTTGGTGCCCTGCATCCTGTGTAAGGATGATCAACTGTCCCTGTTGCTCATCTCTGAGGGGTTTCCCAGAACAAGGGACTTTCACTTTGAAAACTGGGAAAGTTCTAAGAAAACCAGAATGAGTTGGTCACTCTCTGTGTAATGATCTAACAGTACCACATCATCAAGGTGTCAATTACAAGGCGTTAAGGCAGTAAACCAGGCATTGGTTATCAGAGTACCTTTGGTGGAGAAACTGTGCATCTATTCTTTTAAGCCCCCTTAAATTATTTTGGGAATGAGGCCTGGAATAAATAAACACACTGAGGTTGAATGGCTGCGCTTATTAATTGATCTTTGCCAAAAGCCAGGGGGCCTTGGGGGAGGGGGCGAAGAGCGAAGGGTGCTGCTCTCCAGGGATCACAGTCCCTCTTTCTGGAGCCTCCTGCTTCCCAGTCGTGAGGATGCTTTCCCCTGCCAGCCCCTCCTGCCGAGGGGGCCTCTGCCAAAGTCGGGGATCGGGCAGAAGTTCGTGCTGAAGTCTCGCTGCAGAACTGGCGCTCTAGGCGGAGCTTGGAGTAGCTGGCAGCAGACGCACCTGGAGTTTCAGGACAGGCAGGACTGGGGAATGATGAAGCGCCACACTGCCTGAGTTTGAATCTTACCTGTGAGACCTACTAGCTGTGTGACCTTGGCAACTTACTCACCCCCTCTGTTCCTCAGTTTCCTCATCTATAAAATGGGGCTAATAATTGTGCATATCACCAAGGGCTGCTGTGAGGAATATACATTTATTACTAACCCTCAACCCCCCACACCTAAAGCATTTAGAACTGTGCCCGGCATGCCATAAGCTCAATAAATGAATAAGCTCAGTAAGTTTTTCCCTGGATCCTGGCCCCCCACGCCCCCAGCTTCTCCGGTTCTCAGATCCCAGTGTGTCCTCTTGGTCAGAAGATGAGTGCCCTTCCAGGCACTGGCTGGCAGTCCTGGCTTCCCTCCAGCAGGGAAGCAGACACGGGTGCCAAGGGAGAGCTCCGGGCAGGCCAGGCGGCGTCTGTTCCAGGCCTGCTCAGCCCCTGATAAAATCACCTGGACCCGAAGAAAGGCTTTTCAGCTCTGGGGTCAGCTCAAGGGGTGGGCAGATTTGAGGGGCGAGTCTCCCCCACTCCTGTTACGAGAATGTCGTGGCTACTGCAGGAGAGGCAGCAGAGCGTGGTGTTCGAGAATGTGGGATCTGGTGTCAGACTGCCTGGGATCAAATAGCCAGCCTGTCTCTTCCTATTTATATGACCTCTGAGTGTCTTCCAGCTCTCTGTACCCTGGTGTCTTGGTCTGGGATCTGCCAACAGCAGAATCTCCGATGTACGATTGGGTGCAAGTCATTTAACTGGGGAGGAACGTGGTGAAGGAGTGAAGTGAGCTTAACCCCACAGAGGACCCTCTGAGAGCTGGTGCAGAACCCGCCTTCCCGGGGTTAGGAAGCTGGGGTCTTTATCCACCAGCCTCACCCCCACTGGCCGAGGGCTGCTCCTAGAAGCACTAACTCCCTGGACTTCTGGTCTGCCCCTCAGGCAGGGAGATGCAAGTGTTTGAGATGCAGTGAAGCTGGGGTGTGTACAGGGACGGTCTACTGAAGCTGCAGGTGACCACTGGGAAGGGGTGAGGCAATATGGGGGGCGCTGGCAGCACCTGCTACGTTAGGTTCTCCCATCTGTGAGATGACAACATGCCTACATCATGTGGTTGCTTTAAAGATTTAGACTTGTGTTGTCCAGTAGAAAAATAATGCAAGCCACATTAAGTCATTTAAAAGTTTCTAGGGCCAGCCCAGGTGGTCTACGGTTAAGTTTGGCACGTTCCACTTCAGCAGGCCAGGGTCCATTCCTGGGTGCAGACCTACACCACTTGTCATTGGCCATGCTGTGGCAGTGACCGGCCTACAAAATAGAGAAAGATTGGTGCAGATGTTAGCTGAGGGCAAATATTCCTCAGCAAAAAAAAAAAAAAAAAAAGTTTCTAGTAGCCATATTAAAAAAAGCAAAAGATAAAAAGGTGAAATTAATTTTAATAATATATTTTATTTGATTGAAATTGCTGAAATATTATCATGTGTACATGAATCAATAAAAATTATTATTATTATTTTTTTAAAGATTGGCACCTGAGCTAATGTCGGTTGTCAATCTTCTTTTTTTTTTTCCTGCTTTTTCTCCCCAAATCCCCCCCAGTACATAGTTGTATATTTTAGTTGTGAGTCCTTCTGGTTGTGGCATGTGGGACACCACCTCAGCACGGCTTGATGAGCAGTGCCATGTCTGCACCCAGGATCTGAACTGGAGAAACCCCGGGCCACCAAAGTGGAGCACGCAAAGTCAACCACTCGGCCACGGGGCCAACCCCCAATAAAAATTATTAATGAGTTATTTTACATTCTTTATTTTGAATTGAGTCTTCAGAATCCAATGTGTATTTTTTTCCTCCTAAACAGACTATTTTTTAGGGCAGTTTTAGGTTTACAGCAAAATTGAGCAGAAAGTAAAGAGAGTTCCCATGTACCATCTGTCCCAACACATGCACAGCACCCCCTACTATCAACATCCCCCACCAGAGTGGTACGTTTGTTACAGTTGATGAGTCTACATTGACACGTCATTATTACTCAAAGTGCGTAGCTTACATTAGGGGTTATTTTTTGGTGTTGTACATTCTATGCATTTGGGCAAATGTGTAATGACATGCGTCCACCATTACAGTATCATACAGAGTCGTTTGACTGCCCTAAAAATCCTCTGCGCTCCACTTATTCATGCCTTCCTCCCCTCTTTCTCCTGGCAACCATTGATCTTTTTGCTGTTTCCACAGTTTTGCCTTTTCCAGAATGTCATATAGCAGGAGTCATAAAGTGTATGGACTTTTCGGATTGGCTTCTTTCACTTAGTCATATGCGTTTAAGGTCTCTCCATGTCTTTTCATGGCTTGATAGCTCATTTCTTTCTAGCACTGAATACTATTCCAGTGTCTGGATGTACCATAGTTTATTTATCTGCTCACCTACTGATGGACATCTTGGTTGCTTCCAAGTTTCGGCAATTATGAATAAAGCTGCTATAAACATCTGCATGCAGGTTTTGTGTGTACATAAGTTTTGGGTAAATTCAACTCCCTTGGGTAAATACCAAGGAGCATGATTGCTGGATATGGTAAGAGCATGTTTAGTTTTGTAAGAAACTGCCAAACTGTCTTCCAAAGTGGCTGCACCATTCATTGCCAGCAATGAATGAGAGTTTCTGTTGCTCCATATCCTTGTCAACATTTGGTATTGTCAGTGTTCTGAATTTTGGCCATTCTAATAGGTGTATAGTGGTATCTCATTGTTATTTTAATATGCATTTCCCTGATGACATATGAGGTGGAGCATCTTTTCTTCTGCTTATCTGCCATCTGTATATCTTATTTGGTGAAGTGTCTACTCAGGTCTTTGGTCCATTTTTTAATTGGTTTGTTTGCTTTCTTAGTGAGTTTTATGAGTTCTTTGTATATTTTGGATAACAGTCCTTTTTCAGATATGTCTTTTGCAAATATATTCTCACAGTCTATGGTTTGTCTTCTGATTCTCTTGACATGTCTTTCACAGAGCAGAAGTTTTTAATTTTAATGAAATCCAGCTGATCAATTATTTCTTCTATGGATTATGCCTTTGGTGTTGTATCTAAAAAGTCATCACTGTACCCAAGGTCATCTAGGTTTTATCCTATTTTATCTTCTTATTGTTTTGTGTTTTACGTTTAAGTCTGTGATCCATTTTGAGTTAATTTTGGTCAGGAATATAAGATCTGTGTCTAGATTCATTTTTTTTTTTTTTGCATGTGACTGTTCAGTGGTTCCAGTACCATTTGTTGAAAAGACTATTTTTGCTCCATTATATTGCCTTTGCTCCTTTGTCAAAGATCAGTTGACTATAATTCTGTTTTTGCATGCTGTCTGCTTTTTCCATGAGAGCCCTTAGCACATTCATCATAGTTGTTTCAAACTCACAGCCTGATAATTCCAACATTCCTGCCATATCTGAGTCTGATTGCGATGCTTCTTTAGTCTCTTCAAACTGTGTTTTTGCCTTTTAGTATACCTTGTAATTTTTTCATTGAAAGCCAGACATGATGTGCTGGGTGAAATGAACTGCTATGGGCAGTCTTTAGTGATTCAGTGATGAGGTCCTTAGGGATGAGAAGCTTTGTATAGTCCCAGGATTAGGTCTCAGTCTTTTAGTGAGCCTGTGCCTCTGGACTGTGAACTTCACAAGTGATGTCAATCCCTCCACTTCATCTTAGGTGGGACAGGATGGCTGGAGGAGGCTGGACGCAAGAGGGGATTTTTCTCTGATATGCCCTGTGAGCACCTGGTACAGCTCCAGGAGGGAAAACTCACAAAAGTGTGGGGGTTCCCTGCCATTGCTAATGCTCAGCCTTGTCCACACTGTGCCTCCAGCAATTCATCAATTACAGCTCAGGTTTTTTACCCTAGCACTGGTTCCGGTAGAGGTTTCTGTTAAGTTGTGATTCCTTGTATCTGCCTGTCTGTCTCTCCAGTCTTGGGGGCAGCAGTTTACCATGTGCTTTCACTTCTCTGACAGATCCAGGAAGAATTGTTGACTTTTAAGTTTGCTCAGCTTTTTACTTGTTGTTAGGATGGAGTGGCGAGGCCCAAGCTGAACTGGAAATTGGAAGTCTCCACTGTTTATTTTATACTTATAGAGCATCTCAATTTAGACCCTAAATTTTATCAGAGATACTTGATCTCTGTTTAGCTTTAATGATATTTCCAAATGAAAAAGTAGATACTTGAGTTGTCCGGATAACCAAATTGAGTGTCAGTTTTTAAAATTTGAATGATTTAAAATTAAATAAGATAAAAACTGCTGTTCGTCAGTTATACTAGTCACATTTCAGGTGCTCAGTAGCCACACGTGATGACTTTTGTCAGCACAGACAGCACAGACTTGGCGGGTTAATTCAAGCAAGGAGATTAGGATGGTGCCTGGTGCCAAGAGGCCCTCAGCTGTGGCTGAGACTGTGTACTGAGAGAGGCAGGAAGGTGCGGGGCTCCTGCGGGCCTGGGAGTCAGGGATCCTGGTCCTAGTTCCAGCTCTGCCCCTGGCAACTCCCCTTTCTGTGCTTCATTTTCCCGTCTCCAAAATGTGTAGGACAATAGTTGGTGGTATTTAAAGGCCTCTCCAGGTCAAAAATCTCACTGACAGAGAGAGAATGAGTCCAGATTCTCACTTTACAGTTGAAAAGACTGAGACCCAGCAAAGGAAAGCCACAGGCACAGGGAGAGTCAGGGGCTAACATTTCATTTACTTTTCTCAGTTTAGAACAACTTTCCAGGATCTACCAATGTTCAAATCCCTTCCTTCTCTAATTAACTCCCAGCTCCAATGCTTTGAGCTCCTACTATAGATTTGATCTCTTTCAGTCCTCATGGAGGCCCTATGAGAAAGGTATTTTTGTGCCCATTTTACAGGTGAGGAAATGAAGGTTCAGAGAAGTTAGATTGACACGTTAAAGTGGCATAATGAGTGACAGGCTTAGCAAGGACTAGAACTCAGGTTTCCTAACCCCTGGGTCAGGGTGGCTGGTACTCTTCCAGCCCCTGGGGATGCTTTGTGAGGAGGGATGTGATGGGGAATGAGACTGATCCGGCCTCTCTCAGGATGTGGCCACGATCAAGATGCCCAAACTCTGCCTGGTGGGGGCAGCAGGAAGCTTGGAGGTGGCTGCCCCTCAGGCCTTGGGCTTGAAGAACTCTTACTGGTCCTGCAACACCATTTGGGGGCCCCAGATTGTTACTGAGCAATGGGCTTGCTCTGTTTGCCACGATCTGAGCCAACTAATCACATCGAGCTAGAGATCGAGAAAGTAAGCATTTATTCGATTAGCCAGCATAATCAGAAGATGACAGACTAATGTCTCAAAAAATCATCTTAGAGAATTACAGAATCTTGAGGCAGTTATACGGGGGAAATGGGCAGTAAGGAGGGGGTTTAGAAGTGTCCGCCTTCAAGCACGACGGACTCCAGGGCGCCTCATTGTTCTTTTCTTCTGTCAGTGATGATGGACGTCTTACAGGTGTTCCTTCTTCCCAGAGGCCTTCTTGTTCCTTGGGAAAATTTGTTATTATTGTTAAGAACAAAGCTATCAGCGTACCTCAGCAGGGGTATGTGCACAGGATCAGGGCCGTAAAATCATGAAAGCGTGTAGTCATTTATAATGATTACATGCTGGAAGGGTTTTAACTAGGAAAGGGTCATTTGGCGTGACAAGATGGCCTCACTTATGTTCACTTACAATATTACGTGGCTAGGGAAGGGTTGGGATTGGCAGCCTCTTGGGACAAAGATCTCTGCCCTTTGACCTTGTTAGCATCCTCTACTTGCAAATTTCCCCTCCTCCCATCCTTCCCCAACATGTCTTGATGCCCCACTGGGAGCCAAGCCCTATGCTGGATGATTCCTGGGACGCACCAGCTTCTCAGCTGTGGAGCCTGTCCTGGGAGCTCACAGTCTAGTGGGAAACTGACCTGGTGAGGATAGAGGTACCAGCTCGATGTAGGGGGGCCCAGTGCGGGTGAAGTATACTCCAACCCGGGTGGTTCCATGGAGGAGGCAGCCTATGAGCTGAGTCCCCCAAATGAGGAGATACTTGGTGGGTGGAGACAGTAGGTATTATGGACAGAATTGGGTCTCCCCTGCATTCGTGTGTTGAAACCTTGACCCCCTGGTACCTTAGCATGCGACTGTCTTTGGAGATAGGGCCTTTAAAGAGGTGAGTAAGGTTAAATGAGGGCATCAGGGTGGGCTCTAATCCGATATGAATGGTGTTCTTATAGAGAGGAAGAGGCACCGGATATGCACCTGCACAGAGGAGAGGCCGTGTGAGCACAGAGTGAGCAGGCAGCTGTCTGCGAGCAAAGGAGAGAGGCCTCAGGAGAAAGCAAACCTGACGTCACCCTGATCTTGGACTTCCAGCCTCCAGAACTGTGAGAAAATAATTTCTGTTGCTTAAACCTCCGAGTCTGTGGGATTTTGTTGTGTTCTGAGCTGACTAAGATAGTAGGGAACAGCATTTAGGTAGAAGGAGTGACCTAAACATAGGCAAGGAGGTGGGAAAATCTGATTGAGCCCAGGGTGGATAGAGGGATGTTGATTCAGGGGTCCCAGAGGTCCTGGGTCAAGTTTTATCCATTTCTGCACCCCCAGTACTGCTGAGTACAGATAGTGTGAGCAGGTCTTAGCAAATGTCTAATGAATGATGGTGTGGTCAGCAGAATTCTAAAGACGGCCCCCCAAGATTCCTGTCCCCTGGTGATTCATCAAACACCAGTCCAGGCACTGCTCTGAAGGGATTTTGCATGTGTGATTAAAGTGCCAAGTCAGTCGATCTTAAAATAAAGAGATTATCTGGGTGGGCCTCACCCAATCAGGTGAGCCCTTTGTAAGTGGAAAGTTTTCTTCAGCTGGTGGCAGAAGAGGAAATCAGAGAGACTCGAGGCATGAGGGGGATTTGACGGACCATCACTGACTTGAAGATGGACAGGCTGTGTGAGAAGGAATGGGGTGCCTTAAGGAACTGAGAGAGGCCCCTGGCTGACTGCCAGCAAGGAAGTGGGCCCACAATCCTATAACTTCGGGAACTGAGTTCTGTTACCAACCTGAATGAGCTTGGAACAGTTTTCTTCAGTTTCCAGATGAGGACTCAGCCTAATGCTTCCCTGAGCAGGGAGCCCAGCCCAGCCCTGCCAGACTTCTGCATTAGCTGCAGAACTAATACCACTGTATTAGCTATGGAACTGTGAACTAATAAACAGGAGTTGTTGAAGGTGCTCTTTGTGGTATTCTGCTACGAAGCAACAGAAAACTAATACAGATGGAAACTGGAGCAGTCGAGGAGGCGGGCAATGCCTGCCCACTTGTAACAATCACCCAGCCAGCCCCACGCTTGGCCAAAGCATTCCCTGCCAAGTGGCCGGCTGGGGGACCTGTGCTTGGTGCCCGCAGGTCACCACCTGAGAGTCTCAGAATCAAGAAATCCTGGTTAGGGAAACTCAGAGCAGATGGGGCCCACAGTCTTTCATTGCCCCATTTTACACTTGGGGAAACTGAGGCGTGCAGCTGAGCCTGGGTGCTGCAGAATAGTGAAAGGAGCCGGTTTCAGACACTCCTCCTTTGGAACCTGGCTCCACCCCTTCCCAGCTCTATAACGTTGGACGAGTTACGTCAGCCCTCTGTGCCTCAGTTTCCCTGTGTGTACAATGGGGATGGCATACTTTGGACATGAGCAGATGAGGGAAGGTATTCTGTGCAGAGGGAAGGAAGTGGGCAAAGGCACAGACGTATGGATGGTGTGATATGTGCAGTGTGACTTGAGTGCAGGGTGGATGGGCAGAGGGTGGAGAGTGGTCTTTGGTGGTGGGTGGGGGCCAAACTGTGGGTGCCAGGCAAGGAGTTTGGGCCCCATCCTGAAGGATTTTAACGAGGGCAATTTGGGTCTCAGGAGGCAGGTGATGAGGGCCTGTCACAGTAGTCCTGGTTCTGAATGAGGAAGATTCGGTGGAGGCAGAGAGGAGGGGAGGAGGGGCTGAGTCTGAAGGATGCTGAGGAGTAGAATAGACAACACATAAAAGAGCTAAAAGATGTCTGGGTACCTGGTGAACTGTTTGGGGTAGCAGACTGAAGTCTGTTTAGTCAACCTGGTGTAAGGCGATGGAGCCCTCAGGGGTGGTCCCCAGCTGCCTGGCTTGAGGAAGTGAATGGGTGAGGATGCTGTTCCCTAAGCTGGGCAAGGGGGGTGAGGGGAAGGGCAGGGTGGTTGGTGGAAGGGGAGGCAACAGGTTGACTTTGGACAAGATGAGCCCGAGATGCCAGGGTCTCCCAGGCACAGCCGGTCTTCAGGGGGCCGGATAATCGGAACTGGAGCTCAGGAGGAAAGACTGGGCTGATCACACACCTGGCAGCCCATTTGTGTGTAGGTGGGATTTGAGGCCCTGAGGGGAGGTGATCTCCCAGGGCTCTGCAGAGAGGGGCGGGCTCAGGGACAGACCTGGGAGAAGGTGGACTGTAGAGAAGTGGCCAAAGAGAAGCAGCAGCTAGAGAGGTAGGAGAAAAATCAGGAGAGGAGGTAGTCATGGAAGATGCCGAGGGAACCACATATTTTGAGGAGGGAAGACAGCAACAGTGTCTAGTGCTACACAGCGTAAGACAAGGAGTGGGAAGGGGTTGCAGGCTTCAACCAGGATGCCCTTGAGGACCTTGGCCAGAGAAGCCACAGTGAGGGGGAGGAGGCAAAGCCAGGCTGTAGAGAGGGGAGGAGGGCTTGGGGTGAGAATGTGGAGACGCCAGGGAGAGGTGATTCTGGTAAGTAACTCCTCTGGTTCTCACAGTTCTCGTTGGTCAAATGGGAATCAATATAGGAGTCAGGATTGTTGTTAAAAACCACATTAATTTGCCATCAGGAAAGCACCCTGTAAACTGAGAGTGGCTTCTGGCAAGAGAGGGATGCATCGTTCTGAAGGCGCGCAGAGAAATGGAGCGTTGGAAATGGCTGGCAATGCCTCCAGTGCCCAGAAGGTGGCAGCGCCTCACCAAGTGACACTTTATCTTGCAGGACGAAGCCCTGCATCTCATCATTTCATTTCTTTATTCTACAAGAATTCTTTGCACAGCTACTATGGACTGGGCTCTGGGCTAAGCACTGGAGATTTTTGTGTATCTATATCTATATCCTCATGGAGCCTACATTTTAGTTGAAGTGGCAGATACAAATAAATGAATTCTCCTCATAACTGTCGATTAACCCTCTAACCTCCAAAGATTTATCTTCTCCAAGCAAACTTTCTAGAATGTGTGACATGTATCCTTTCCTCCTTGAACAAAAGGTGATGAACAGAACTTAGGTTCAAATGCTGGGTCTACCACTAAATGATGTGTTTGCTTATTCATGGGACAGACAGAAGGTATTTTCCAAAGTTGGCCACTCTAATATCCCCATACGTAGTCCTTATAATGTGACCCTGACATTCCTCCAAGTGAGAGAAAGGAATCTGTGTACCATCCCCTTGAATCCAGGCAGACTTGTGACTATAGTGAAAGGACACTTTGTGACTTCTGAGGCTGGGCCATTAAAGGCAATCCAGTTTCCCCCTGATTCTCTAGGAACACTGGAAGCCAGGCACCATGCTGTGAGGAAGCCCGAGCAGCCTGTGGGTAGATCCCGTGGAGATGAATCAAGGCCCCCAGCTCACAGAGCTGGCTAAGTTCCCAGTCAACAGCTAGCATCCACTTGCAAGCCATGAGAGCAAGCCATCTTGGAAGTAAATGCTCCAGTTTCAAGTTGAGCTGTCCCAGCTGATGCCACACTGAGCAGAGATGAGCTGATTGCAGAATTGTGAGCAAAATAAATGGCTGTTACTGTTTTAAGCCATTTAAATTTGGGGGTGATTTGTTATACAGCAATAGCAAGATACAATTAACTAAATTAATACTTACGAGGGTCTATTCTCTGCTGGGCTCTTTGCTAGGAGCTGGGGATATAGGGTAAATGGGACAGACACAGTCTGTACTATTGTAGGATTTATTGTCCAGCTGGGAGAATACACTGTAGTCAAAATACAAGCTAACTTAAACTTGAAGCTATGACAAGGTGACAAGGTGCCAGGCACCTTGCCTTTTTGCATTATCTCCAAGAATATTTCATGTACGAATAACCTCCCTTTCCTCAGAATTATTGTGGATCTCTGGTGGGAGACTGGCCATTAAGGGTGCACAGGAAGCTGGGAGAGGACCAGGGGCAGCCCCAGGGTGATGGGCCTGTGGATGTCCCCACTCACACCTTCTCCAGAGCCCTTGCTCTAGCCAAGGCCACCATTTCTCATCTCACAATCGCATCGGCATCCCAACTCTTCCTTGCGTGTCCACTCTTGGTGCCCTCAGTCCAAGAGCAGCAAGAGAGGTCTCTCTAAGCGCTAGTCTGTTCATGGGGCCCCTGTGCTTAAACACTGCAAGTCCTCCGGCTGCTCCTGGGATAAGACCAAAGTCTTTGCCAGGGCTCACAAGGCCTTGAGAGATTGGCTCCACCGGCAGCCCAACCTCCCCCACAGAGCTCTCTCCTTCCCTCCTTTTCCTGTCCCCCGAATGCACAAAGCTCTCTCCCACTTCAGTCTCTTAGCACCAGCTGTTCCCTCTTCTGAGCTGCTGGGGACACTTCAGCCCCCTCCCCTTCCCTCCCCTCACATCTGCAGACGGAGGCAAGAGCATAAATGGACCCTGGCCCCATCCTCCTTCTCTTCCTGTTCCTGGTTGTGTCCTGCACCGTGAGGGGACTGTGTACATGTGAGGACATCCCAGACTGCAGGTCCAAACTGCATGCATAAACTATCCTCTCTTTGGCTATCCCAGGACTAGAGATGTGTACCCTGGCAGAATAGTCTGTTCTCTGGTGGCTGGACCTAGAAAAGAGACCCACACAGGCCCTGGAGGTGAGCTGGGATGTGTGAGTAGACAGTACTGGGGTCTCGGGTGCCTTGAGATGGAGAGAGACATCTTCAAAGGACTTGCCCAAGGGAGCTGCCTGGAGGGCCAATGGGACCCCCAAAGAGAAAGTTTTGTGGAGGTAAAATAGGTCCAGTGGCTGAATGGAAATTGCCAGGAGCAAGCTGGAAATTGCATCACCCGTGCCAGTAACTGCAAAGAGTGTGGGGCTGGGAGGGTCCCCAAAGAACTTCAAAACACCCCATGACAGAAAGAGCCAGGCTTGAACATCTGCCGAGCTCAGGGAGCCATGTTTTAGGGAAGTTCCAGACATGCGATGTCCTCCTTCCCTTTTACCTCTCTTCCTGCCCAGCTCCCTGAACTTTGACTCTGGAGGGGTCAGAACACTTGAAGGGCAAACTGGTCAGGCACGGCAGGGGAGCAAGGTGGGGCCATGGAATCCTGCTCCCCCTCAGCTTAGGAGCTCAGTGGGGAAGGGAAATGGGCTGGCTTCCTCACTATTTCCTCTCCCTTACTCCCAGTCCTCTTTACCCACTCACGATGTCACCCTTATCTCATTTAGGGTGGGGGAAGGAGAGGGAGGAGAGAAAAGGGCAGAAAAGCCATTGATGGTGTCCTCTGGGTGGTCAGTTCCAGATGCTGGATCTTCCTCTTGTGGGCTGCTCTGTGTGTGCATTGGAGACACCACCCTTGGGTACGCCATTCTCTGACCAGAGTGACATAACCTCAAGCCAACTGCTTATGACATCTTTCCATCTGCACAATCTTTGCCCAGCAGGTGTCCTCTTGAGTGGGCTCACAGGAGACCTCAGCGACTCTCTTCGCTCTTGCACCCAGTCAGCTCCAGGGCGCTCAGGCCAAGCTTTCTCAGTGGCTCTCTCTTTTTTTTTTTAATTTTTATTTATTTTTATTATTTATTTATTTATTTATTTTTATTGAGTTATTGATAGGTTACAATCTTGTGAAATTTCAGTTGTACATTAATGTTTGTCAGTCATGTTGTAGGTGCACCACTTCACCCTTTGTGCCCACCCCCCACCCCACCTTTCCCCTGGTATCCACTAAACTGTTCTTGGTCCATAGTTTTAAATTCCTCATATGAGTGGAGTCATACACAGATTATCCTTCTCTCGCTGGCTTATTTCACTTAACATAATTCTCTCAAGGTCCATCCACGTTATTGCAAATGGAATGATTTTGTTCTGTTTTGCAGCTGAGTAGTATTCCATTGTATATATGTACCACATCTTCTTTATCCATTCATCTGTTGCTGGACACTTAGGTTGCTTCCATGTCTTGGCTATTGTAAACAGTGCTGCAATAAACATTGGGGTGCATAGGACTTTTGGGATTGCTGACTTCAAGCTCTTTGGATAAATACCCAGTAGTGGGATGGCTGGATCGTATGGTAGTTCTATTTTTAATTTTTTGAGGAATCTCCATACTGTTTTCCATAGTGGCTGCACCAGTTTGCATTCCCACCAGCAGTGTATGAGGGTTCCTTTTTCTCTACAACCTCTCCAACATTTGTTGCTATTAGTTTTAGATATTTTTGTCATTCTAACGGGTGTAAGGTGATATCTTAGTGTAGTTTTGATTTGCATTTCCCTGATGATCAGCGATGATGAGCATCTTTTCATGTGCCTATTGGCCATCAGTATATCTTCTTTGGAGAAATGTCTGTTCATGTCTCCAGCCCATTTTTTGATTGGGTTGTTTGATGTTTTGTTGTTGAGTTGCGAGAGTTCTTTATATATTAAGGATATTAAGCCTTTGTCAGATATATGACTTGCAAATATTTTTTTCCCAGTTAGTGGGTTGTTTTTTTGTTTCAATCCTGTTTTCATTTGCCTTGAAGAAGCTCTTTAATCTGATGAAGTCCCATTTGTTTATTCTTTCTATTGTTTCCCTTCTCTGAGAAGGCATGGTGTCCGAAAAGATCCTTTTAATACTGATGTCAAAGAGTGTACTGCCTACGTTTTCTTCCAGAAGCCTTATGGTTTCAGGTCTCACCTTTAGGTCTTTGATCCATTTTGAGTTTATTTTGGTGAATGGTGAAAAAGAATGGTCAATTTTCATTCTTTTACATGTGGCTTTCCAGTTTTCCCAGCTCTCGGTGGCTCTCTTGGAGGTCCTCCTATCAGGCTTGAGGCGGGAGGAAGCACAACTCTTTCCTCCAAGAAACCCTCTTTCCAGTTTCACTTCTGGTCCCATGCTACTGCCTGGTGGCAGGTGATGGGCTAGAGGTCACAAAACAATTTGGTTGCCATCTTTCTGCAAATCTTGCACTTTACTCCAGATTGTGGGGCATTTGGGTGCATTTTTCTTACATCTGGAGCTCTGGCCAAAATCTGTGAGGTAGGAAACGCCCCTTGGAAAATGTTACATGAAGAATGATTTTGCACCTGGAGGGATTCAAACTGCACCTCAATAGCACAAAGATTATTTTAAGCTAAAAATATCTGAACAGACAGCAGCTGCAGAAAAAAATCTTATATAAACTTATTTTGCAGATGTAAGCAGGACCTCCTGAAAAATAAACCCCCTCTCTGGGAGGTTTGCAGCCAGAAAGGAAACTAACCACTATCACCGGGACATGTAATTGCTTCACAAACTTTATCTGAAACTGTTCTACCTTCCTTTTGTTTTTTCATGGAAGCCTTTTCTCCAACCTCCCTTTCCCCTTTTAAAGTTGGTATATAAACCTCTATCTTTGGATGGCTGGGGAGCCGATTTATCTGAAGGCTCCCTGGTAAATAAACTGTCTTTTCTCCTGTAAATCTGTCTGTTAGTTCACAAGCCCCCAGCACTGAACCTAAGTTGGTAGAGGAAACTTTTTCCTCCCACCACCCTCTCCTCTTGACGACAAGAGTGTGGAGGACTGTCTAAGCTTTTCTATCTGGTGCTGGATTGTCTCTTCCTGCTCTTCTAGTGTTACTGCATAGCAAAGAGTTCACTCATTCTCTCTCTCTCTCTGTCTGCCTCATGCATGTTAATTAGATGAGAAGAAGAAATTGGAAAAAAGAGAACATATGAGAGATGATACTGCTAACTTTATTACTTATTTATATAAATCATTGTAACTGTATTACTTATTTATATAAATCATTGTACCTCCAGTTTAGCCACAAACAATGAAGACCTGATGTGTGTTGGGGAGTGGCTGCACAAAAGGAATGCTTTCTTGGTTCCAAAGCGATAATGACTGGGAGAATGGATGAATTATGCTTGTTTTCCTTTGGTCTGGTCTAATTGCATTTGAGTAAAATGTAAAATGTCACCAGGTGGCTGATTACACAGTGACGGCACCAATTAAAAAAAAACATCAATAGCTTCTGTATTTGTCAGCTTGGGCCGCCATGACAAAAGACCATAGACTGGGTGGATTAAACAACAGACATTTATCTCTCAGTCTAGGGGTCGAGAAGTCTAAGATCAAGGTATCTGCCATTTCAGTTCTTTGGTGAGGGCCTCTTCCTAGCTTGCAGGCCTCAGCCTTCTCACTGTGTCCTCGCATGCTCACATGGCTGTGGGGTGGAGGGAGCAGGGAAGGCTCTGGTCTCTCTTCTTCTTCTTGTAGGGACACTAATCTGATCAACGGGGCTCCGCCCTCATGACCTCATCTAGGTGTAATTACCTCTTAAGGGCCCCATCTCCAAATATCACCACGCTGGATGTTAGGGCTTTCACATGTGAACTTGAGGGGACACAAACATTCAGTCCATAGCAGTTTCTCTATAAACAGAGACTATGTATCAGTTATTATAATAATTAAACTGTTAAAAGTATTATAGTTAATACTATAAAAAGTTAAAGTTAAAAAGTGCTGTAGTTAATGGAAAGCCACATGTAAAAGAATGAAAATTGACCATTCTTTCTCACCATTCACCAAAATAAACTCAAAATGGATCAAAGACCTAAAGGTGAGACCTGAAACCATAAGGCTTCTGGAAGAAAACGTAGGCAGTACACTCTTTGACATCAGTAGTAAAAGGATCTTTTCGGACACCATGTCTTCTCAGAGAAGGGAAACAATAGAAAGAATAAACAAATGGGACTTCATCAGACTAAAGAGCTTCTTCAAGGCAAATGAAAACAGGATTGAAACGAAAAAACAACCCACTAACGGGCAAAAAATATTTGCAACATCCAACAAAGGCTTAATATCCATAATATATAAAGAACTCACACGACTCAACAACAAAAAATCAAACAACCTGATCAAAAAATGGGCAGGAGAGGGGCCGGCCTGGTGGCACAATAGTTAAGTGCGTATGTTCCACTTTGGCAGCCCAGGATTCGCCGGTTCAGATCCCGGGTGCGGACATGGCACCACTTGGCAAGCCATGCTGTGGTAGGCGTCCCACATATAAAGTGGAAGAAGATGGGCACAGATGTTAGCTCAGGGCCAGTCTTCCTCAGCAAAAAGAGGAGGATTGGCAGCAGATGTTACTTCAGGGCTAATCTTCCTCACAAAAAAAAAAAAAGAAAGATTAACTTTGGGGCTGGCCCCGTGGCTGAGTGGTTAGGTTCGCGCACTCCGCTGCAGGTGGCCCAGTGTTTCATTGGTTCGAATCCTGGGCACGGACATGGCACTGCTCATTAAACCATGTTGAGGCAGCATCCCACATGCCACAACTAGAAGGACCCACAACGAAGAATATACAACTATGTACTGGGGGGCTTTGGAGAGAAAAAGGAAAAAATAAAATCTTTAAAAAAAAATGGGCAGGAGACATGAACAGACATTTCTCTAAAGAAGATATATGGATGGCCAATAGGCACATGAAAAGATGTTCATCATCGCTGATCATCAGGGAAATGCAAATCAACCTACACTAAGATATCATCTTACACCCGTTAGAATGACAAAAATATCTAAAACTAATAGTAACAAGTGTTGGAGAGGTTGTAGAGAAAAAGGAATCCTCATGCACTGCTGGTGGGAATGCAAACTGGTGCAGCCACTATGGAAAACAGCATGGAGATTCCTCAAAAAATTAAAAATAGAACTACCATACGATCCAGCTATCCCACTACTGGGTATCTATCCAAAGAGCTTGAAGTCAGAAATTCCAAAAGTCCCATGCATCCCAATGTTCATTGCAGCATTATTTACAATAGCCAAGATGTGGAAGCAACCTAAGTGCCCATCAACTGATGATTGGATAAAGAAGATGTGGTATATATATATACAATGTAATATCACTCAGTCGTAAAAAAGAACAAAATCATCCCATTTGCAACAACATGGATGGACCTTGAGGGAATTATGTTAACTGAAATAAGCCAGCTAGAGAAGGACAATCTCTGTACGACTCCACTCATATGAGGAATTTAAAAATGTAGACAAAGAGAACAGATTAGTGGCTACCAGGGGAAAGATGGGGTGGGGGGTGGGCACAAAGGGTGAAGGGGTGCACCTATGACATGACTGACAAACAATAATGTACAACTGAAATTTCACAAGATTTTAACCTATCATTAACTCAATAAAAAATTTTTTAAAAAGTATTGTAGTTAAATATCATAGTTAAAAAGTTAAAAAGTATTATAATAGTTATAAAGTTGAAGTCTTTATAATAGTTAAGGGGCTGGGAATAGGCTGAGTTCAGTGCTGTGTTTGTTCAGTCTGGGATTAGAGTTGGGTTGCAGTTAGGGCTGAGACTTCAAGGTTCAGTGTTTGGATGTTCCTGGTTACAGTTGAGGTCAGTGGTCACACTGAACGTGTAGTTTGTGGAATTTGATTCTGGGGGTTGTGTTTACTTCCTGGTGTGTGTATTTGTATGAATTCTACCAAAGAGCTAGGATATACACACTCTTTTAATTGAATAATAGAGGTACTCTAGCTGAGCATTGTTTTAGAGATCAGAGGGACAAAATGCATAACCTTAGAAATTATACCACAGGAGAATGGTGCCAAGGTTGCAGTGTGGGTGGACTCTGAACTCACCTCCTCCCACAGACACAACTAATTTACAACTACTCTTGGAACAATTACCCCTGAGAGAGAACTGAAAACTGGATAAAAAGAACCCCCACAGCAAAGGACAGTGCTGACTGAGGTGGAAGAATCAGAAATTCCTTTCTGGAGAGGAAAAAGCCCCCTTTTAACTGCAGCATGTCACAGCCAGCTGGGAGCAAGCCTAAGGTACGAAGGCTTCCCTGGAGGAGTGAGGGATCTGAGTGGGGGAGCATTACTGCTATAAACAGCTTTTGGACTCAGCACAACTGAGACAAGCGTCATAATATCTGGCTTTGCTGGTGATTAACTACAATGAGGAATATCGCCAGAAAAGCTATTAGACATAAGGAAAAAAGCCTGATCTTAAAGGGCCCATGCACAAATTCACTCATTTTGGAAAGCAACCTAAAATCACCAGAAAGAAAGGTGCATGGTCCTTTGGTGAAAAGATATTCACCTGATAGGCTCTGGGTGCACCTCAGTGAGAGGTGAGACCTCTCCAGGGACTGAAACATTGGTGGCAGATATTACTGTGACCTAGTACAGGCATGCTGACACAGATGCTGACAGATGCATTGGAGTTCTTCCCCTGGCCTGTTAGCTCAGGATCTGCCCCACCCACTAGAGCACCGATTTAATGCAGCTTAGCCAGGATAGGCTGCCCATCCTAGGGACTTGCCTCACCCAACAGGAAGCCCCCTGGCAACTAGTGGGCCCACATAGGTGGGGTGCCTGGAACATCAGCAGCCAGGTGAGTGGGTCCACCTCAGTGGGGCAGGGCATCCACAAGGGGCGGGCCTGTGTTGGTGGAGTGTGTGGGGCCTAGCAATGGGGCGACTGGGTACACTTTAATGAGTTGGAACACACCCAGCAGGACTGTGTTGACAGGGTATGTGGCGCTGTGGGTGGTGGGGCTTGTCAGCTGCAACAGACTTGTGCTTCCCAAACAGCCGCATAGGGGATTGGCCCCACCTTCCAAAGCCTGAAGCAATTGAGTGCTCCCATGCTTGGGCTCGGCCCCACTCCACTGCAATCCTGAAAGAGCTGATAAAACTATTGCAGACTGGAGGCTTATAGTAATTGTAAGCCCCTGGGCCTAGCAACCAGTCATGCTGGGGCCTACTCACATAACAGAAAAACTGTAATAGTACTGTGCTATTAGACCTTGCAGCCAACTGTGCTTGGGTTCCCCATGCCTGATAAAGTGACTGAAGGGTCCATAGCAGCCACACACAGCTGAGCATTACAACCAGCTGGCCAGGGGGACAGTCTAACCTCCCTGGGAACCTGCAACCAAAGCAACTTGCCACAACAGAAGGACACATGTAGCACACACAGGGGACATTCCTGGAACATTTGGCACTGGTGATGAGAGGGAAGCACACTGCTGGGCCTCATAAAGCATCTCTTACATAAGGCCACCTCTCCAAGATCGGGAGACATAGCTGACCTACCTAATACACAGATAAAAGCACAGAGAAAGAGGCAAAATGAGGAGACAAAGGAATACGTTCCAAGTAAGGAAACAGGAACAAAACCCCAGAAAAAGAACTAAATGAAATATAAATAAATAATCTACCTGACAAAGAGTTCAAACAAAAAGTCATAAGGATGCTCACTGATCTTGGGAGACGAATGGATGAACTCAGTGAGAACTTCAACAAAGAACTGGAAAATATTTTTTAAAAAATCAGAAATGAAGAATGCAATGCTGAAAATGAAAAATTCACTAGAGGGATTCAATAGTAGAGTTGATGATACAGAAGAACAGAGCAGAGAGCTGGACAAAAGACTAGAGGAAATCACCCAAGCTGAACAGATAAAAGAAAAAAGAATTAAAAAGAACAAGGACAGTCTAAGGGACTTCTGGGACAATATCAAGTGCACTAACATCCGTATCATAGGTGTCCCAGAAGGAGAAGAGAGAGACAAAGGGGCAGAGAATCTACTTGAAGAAATAATAGCTGAAAACTTTCCTCACTTAATGAAGGAAACAGACATCCAGGTACAGGAAGCACAGAGAGCACCAAACAAGATAAACCCAAAGAGGCCCACACCAAGACACATTATAATTAAAATGCCAAGAATCAAAGATAAAGAGAGAATCCTAAAAGGTACAAGAGAAAGGCAACAAGTTACATACAAAGGTAACCTGATAAGGCTATCAGCTAACTTCTCAGCAGAAACCTTACAGGCTAGAAGAGAGTGATAGGATATATTTAAAGTGCTGAAGGGAAAAAACCTACAGCCAAGAATACTCTACCTGGCAAAGTTATCATTCAGAATGGAAGGAGAGATAAAAGATCTTCCCAGACAAGCAAAAACTAAAGGAATTTATCACCAAGAAACTAGCCTTACAAGAAATGCTAAAGGGACTTAATTTGGAAAGAGAAGACTACAAATAGTAATAAGAAAATTATCAAAAAATCCACAGACCAATAAAATCACTGGTAAAGGCAAGCAAAATATAGTAATGGTAACAGATCAACCACCTATGAAGCTAATATGAAGGTCAAAAGACAAAAGTACTAAAATTATCTATTTCCATAATAAAAGGGTAACAGATACACATGCACAAAAAAATAGGTTAGTTATGATATGAAAAACATAAAATTTGGGAGGAGAGGGTAACAGAGTAGAGCTTTTAGCAAGAGGTAAAGAGACAATCAACTTAACATAGATTGCTTATACGTAGCTTATTATATATGAACCTCATGGTAATCACAAACCAGAAACCTATAATAAATACACAAAAAATTAAGAGAAAGGAGCCCAAACATAATACTAAAGAAAGGCATCAAACCACAAGGGAAGAGAGCAAGAGAAGAAAAGAACAGAGAAGAACTACTAAAACACCCAGAAAAGAAGTAACAAAATGGCAAAAGGTACATACTTGTCAATAGCTACTTTAAGTGTCAATGGACTAAATGCTCCAATCAAAAGGAATAGGGTTGCTGATTGGATTAAAAAGCAAGACCCACATATATGCTGCATACAAGAGACACACTTCAGACCTAAAGACACTCACAAACTGAAAGTAAAGGGATGAAAGAAGATACTCCATGGAAATGGCAATGAAAAGAAAACTAGGGTAGCAATACTCATATCACAAAATAGATTTTAAAACAAAAACACTAATGAGACAAAGAAGGGTACTACATAATGATAAAGGGAATAATCAAACAAAAGGGTATAACACTTGTAAATATCTATGCACCCAACATAGGAGCACCTAAGTAGATAAAGCAATTATTAACAGACATAAAAGGAGAACACAGTAATACAGTAATAGTAGGGCACTTTAACAATCCACTTACACCAATGGATAGAGCATCCAAACAGATCAATAAGGAAAAATTGGCCTTAAATGACTCATTAGACTAGATGGACTTAGTAGATATACACAGAACATTCCATCCAAAAACCCCAGAACACTCATTCTTTTCAAATGCACATGAAACATTCTCCAGGATAGATCACATATCAGGCCACAGAACAAATTTCAATAAATTTAAGAAGATTGAAATAATACCAAGCATCTTTTCTGACCACAATGGTAGGAAACTAGAAATCAACTACAGGAAAAAAATCAGGAAAGCTACAAATATGTGGAGATTAAACAAAATGCTACTGAACAGTGACTGGGTTAATGAAGAAATCAAAGGAGAAATAAAAAAAAATACCTGGAGATAAATTAAAATGAAAATGTGACTTGCCAAAATTTCTGGGATACAGCAAAAGTGGTTCTAAGAGGGAAGTTTATGGCAATACATGCCTATCTCAACAAATGAGAAAAATCTCAAATAAACAATCTAACAGTGCACCTAAAGGAACTTGAAAAAGAAGAACAAACAAAGCCCAAAATCAATAGAAAGAAAGAAATAATAAAAATCAGAGCAGAAATAAATGAAATAGAGACTTAAACAACAATAGAAAAAAATTAGTGAAACCAAGAGCTGGTTCTTTGACAAGATAAAGAAAATTGACAAACCTTTAGGTAGACTCACCAAGAAAAAAAGAGAGAAGCCTCAAGTAAATAAAAGCAGAAATGAAAGAGGAGAAATTACAACAGACACCTCAGAAATACAAAAGATTATAAGAGAATGCTATGAAATGCTATGTGCCAACAAATTGGATAACCTAGAAGAAATGGATAAACTGTTAGAATCATACAACCTTCTAATACTGAATCAAGAATAAAAAGAGCATTTGAATAGACTGGTCACCAGTAAGGAGATTGAAACAGCAATCAAAAACCTCCCCAACAATAAAAGTCCGGGACCAGACGGCTTCCCTTGTGAATTCTATCAAACATTCAAAGAAGACAATACCTGTCCTTCTCAAACTCTTCCAAAAAGTTGAAGAGGAGGAAAAGCCTCCTAACTCATTCTATGAAGCCAACCTTACCCTGATACCAATACCAGACAGGGACAACACAAAAAAGAAAAAGAAAGTTACAGGCCAATATCACTGAGGAACATCGATGCAAAAATCCTCAACAAAATACTAGCAAATTGAATACAAAAATACATTGAAAAGATCATACACCATGATCAAGTGGGCTTTATTAGAAACTTCTAGAAGAAAACATATGCAGTACGCTCTTCAACAATGGTCTTAGCAACATATTTTCAAGTACCACGTGGGACCGGGCAAGGGAAACAATAAAAAAAAATGAACAAATGGGACTACATCAAACTAAAAAGCTTCTGCACAGCAAAGGAAACCATCAACAAAACGAAAAGACAACCTAACAATTGGGAGAAAATATTTGCAAACAACATATCAGATAAGGGGTTAATATCCAAAATATCCAAATATACATCTCAACGACAACAAAACTAACAACTCAATTAAAAAATGGGCAAAAGATCTGAACAGACATTTCTCCAAAGAAGATACACAGATGGTCAACAGGCATATGAAAAGATGTCCGACATCACTAACTATCAGGGAAATGAAAATCAAAACTACAATGAGATATCACCTCACACCCATCAGAATTGTTTCAATTAACAAGACAGGAAATAACAAGTGTTGGAGAGGATGTGGAGAAAAGGGAACTCTCATACAGTGCTGGAGGGAGTGCAAACTGGCACAGTCACTATGGAAAACAGTATGGAGATTCCTCAGAAAATTAAGAATAGAACTACCATATGATCCAGCTATTCCACTGCTGGGTATTTATCCAAAGAACATGAAAACATGAATGCATAAAGATACGTGCACCCCTATATTCACTGCAGCCTTATACACAATAGCCAAGCCTTGGAAGGAACCTATTTGTCCATCAAGGGATGAATGGATAAAGAAGATGTGGTATATATACACAATGGAATACTACTCAGCCATAAGAAATGATAAAATCTGGCCATTTGTGACAACATGGCTGGACCTTGAGGATATTATGCTAAGTGAAATAAGTCAGAGGGAGAAAGTCAAATACTATATGATCTCACTTGTAAGTACAAGATGAAAACAACAAGAAACAATCACGTAGAAACAGAAACTGGAGTTTTGGTTACCAGAAGGGAAGCGGGGAGGGGGATGTGAAAGGGGTGATTAGGCACATGTGTATGGTGATGGATTGTAATTAATCTCTGGGTGGTGAACATGATGTAATCTACACAGAAATTGAAATATAACGATGTTCACCTGAAATTTATATAATGTTATAAACCAATGTTACTGCAATAAAAAAAGAAGACAAAACAAAAATTAAAAAAAAGAAATTATACCCTATAATTATCAAATTTTGCAAGTCACAGAAAGTCATTTTTGGACACACAGGGACTTGCAAAGTATACCACCAATGAAGTCTTTCCGAAGAACATAATATGGCTGAAAGGATTCAGCAAATGAAAAATACATCCAAGTGAACAAAGCTTCTGTAAGACAGAGGCATCTACGTATGGAGCAGTGACGAACAATGAAACTGGTTATAAATAGTTAAATCTAAACAGTTTGGATAATAGAAAAATGGAAGAGGTGTGACATGAAAAATTAACAAGGTATTATCACATCTATTTTCCAAAACTTCAAGGCACCTGGAAAGAGAAAGGAGGAGAAGTTATAGCGTTCAGAAGTTTGATGATCTGAGAGGCAACAGTAAGCAATAATTTAAACAAAAATGGTTGTAAAAGTGACAAATGCACAAGGTGAAGACATTCAAACCTTGGAAAGGTGTGCAATTAATAATCGACAGTAAACCTCCATGCTAGAATTTCCCTTCATTGCTCTCCGGAGATGGCTTCACTATTTCTGGCCCTGTTCTTTCTTTGTTTATTCCCTTATTTTGTAGGATACTTCCTAAGCATTGTGAAAGGTGTTTATTCTGCCCTCACACAGTACTGGTAATTAAGGTGGGTCTAGAATTCTAGAACTATGAGGGCTTGATTTTTGTCTCCAGCCCCCAGAGTTGCTGATGACATTCTGATACTCTTTCCTTTGCAGGTGACAGCTTTTACTGCTGTAACCATTTATTTTTTGGTACCTGAAGCTTTTAAGATTGGCTCTCAATTCCTGGTTCTGAAACTTGACCAGGAGGTGTCTACTTGTGGGTCTTTTTCAGCACTGGGAGGGCCTTTCCATCTGAAGACTGTGTCTTCAGTCCCCAGCATGAATTAACCCAGCCCTTCATTTCAAACATGAACGGGCAGCCACTCACCACCAGACATGTTGTCAAAATCAACAGCAAACTTGAGAAGGACCAAGATGAACAAACAGAAAAAAATAGATAGAATTCAGGGAACTGAAACTTTGAAAGTGCTGACTGATCTCTCTCCAAATCCATGACTATGGAAGCGTTCAGTGGCTCAGAGTGCTGCTCAGTAATTGTCCCTCATTTCCTGACTCCTCTCACTCCCCTCCACAATGATTTTACATCTTTACCTCTCTTTTCAGACCTCCAGTGCAGCCTCCCCCATCCTCATCCTCAGCCGATTACCTTGATTTCCCTGAGAATTACAAGATTGAGAAGAAAATTCTCAGAAGTTCCACCACCAGATCTACCCAATTTCCGGGTCTGTTGCCTGTGTGCTCCATCTTCCTGCCCGCCACCATGGAGTCAGCATCCCCACTCTTAGCTGAGCCCTGCTCTAGCTCCCTCCCGTCGGCCTAGATCCCCTCCCGTCTCTCCTTCTGAAGGACCGCTTCACCACTCTCTCCCCTCTCCTACATCCTCATTTCCCCCCTCTCTGCTGTGTCGCTTCCACCAGCAGGCCAACATGCTGTTATTTTTCACATCTTAAAAAGTAACGAACAATGCTCTGCTTCCTGCTCTGGCTACTGCCTTTCGCTCTTCCTCTCTTTGCATGGAAACGTCTTGAAAAATTTGTCTACACTTGTTGTCTCTAATTCTTCATCTCCCATTCTTTTTAATCGAGATTTTGCCCCTATCATTCTACCAAAGCAAATCTTGTCAAGATCAGAAATGACCTCCTGGTAACTAAATCCAGTGGTCAATTCTCAGGCCTCGTTTTACGTTGGACACAGGTGATCACTCCACCTTACTTGAACACTGTCTTTACTTGGCTCCCAACACTCTGCACTCTCTTGGTTTACCTCTGACCTCACTGGCAGCTCCTCTCACTCTCCATTGCTGGTTCTCTCTCAGCTATCCATCCTCCTAATGTTGGAATGTCCAGGACCCAGTCCTTGAACCAATTCTCTTCTTTATCTACACTCTTCATGAACTTCTTCTTCTTCTTCTTTTTCCTTTGAGGAAGATTAGCTCTGAGCTAACATACACCACCAATCCTCCTCTTTTTGCTGAGCAAGATTGGCCCTGAGCTAACATTTGTGCCCATCTTCCTCTATTTTTTATACGTGAGATGCCCGCCACAGCATGGCTTGATAAGCAGTGCATAGGTCCGCACCTGGGATCTGAACTGGTGAATCCTGGCCTGCTGAAGTAGAGTGTGTGAACTTAATGCTGCACCACTGTGTGGGCCCCATGAACTTCTTTTTAAAGACTGTTTATATACAATTATCTACAGTCCTCACTTCTCTCTTCTGATCTCAAGACTCACGTATTTCGCTGCCTATTTAACATCTCCTTTTGGATGTCAAATAGACACCTCATGCTTCGCAAGTCCAAAATTGAGTTCCTGATCTCCCCATCTCCCCTCCAAAATGGGGCCTCCCAGTCCCCTGCCCTGTCTCAGTAAATGATAATTTGGATCTCCTAGTACTCTAAGAACACGAATCCTGTCTTTTCTTCACATGACGCATCTCATGCATTATATACTATATAATACATCCATTGTATATCTAGAATAACCACCTTCATCTGGTCCATGTTACAATCACTCACACCTGAACCTTCTGGGAGACCCTCCTTACTAGAATAACCAGCTCATCCCAGTTTGCTTGGTACTTTCCTGATTTTTCATTGAAAGTCAAGTCTGAGGAAACCCCTCAGCCCTGGGGCAAACCAGGATAGCTTTTCATCCTACTTCTCACTGAGCTCTGCTTCTTCCACGGCCTCCCTACAGTCTCTTCTCAATGGAGTTAGGGCGATTCCTTTGAAAAGCAAATTTTGTCATGTCACTTCTTTGCTCAAAACCCTTCAGTAGCTCCCCATACCACTCAGAGAGAAAGTTGCTGCTTTCAGCGGCCTGCAAGGCTGCAGGATCCACAGGTTTGCAGGCAAAGATGGAGAGAGCATTTTGAGCAGGCTGATAGTGAGATACCCATGCAATGCTGGATCGGCAATGTCCAGAACTGAAGGGAGAATCAAGAACTTATTCTGTTTGCAAAAGAAGAGCAGATGGTTACGGAAAGAGTTGAAAGAAGGAATTTTAGGGGATTAGAACTATTTGGTTAAATCGAAAAAAAAATCAATAGTAGGACTGAGAGATGAAATGACAGAATGTCTCTCTGGGGATACAAGTGATAGTCAGTACATAACTAATATACATATAATTTGCCTAAGTATTATTGAAAAGACAAATTATAAAAATATGTATAACTATATATTTGCAACACAATGCCCCAAACTCCTAAAATTTTCAGTGTGCATCTTCCTAAACCGAGGACACTCTTTTATATAACCAGCACACAACCTTTCAAATCAGGAAATCAGAAAGCAGCGTTGGTAGAACGCTGACATCTGATCCAAAGACTCTATTTAGATTTCACCAACTATCTCAATAACGTCACTTTCCTGTTTGGTTCAAGATCATCCTTTGCACTTAAAAATCATGTAAGGATGTTCATGCCTCATGTTGACACTAAACAGGAAAGTCAGGAACTGAGGACACTCTCTATCTCTCAAGAGCCAAGTGGTTTCTCATCTTTCCTGGGCCACAGGACTTACTCATCGCTGCTTCTCTCTGCTTCCTTCTTTTAAGCAGCTTCCTCCGCTTGCATGTGGGCCCCATGGCTACCAGCCGCAGTTTGTCTGACTTGACCACTGGACTGCGCACCATTATTGCCTATGGGGTCTCTACAATATCCAGGTTTTGAAAGGGGTAATCTTGTCTCAGTCCAGGCTAGAGATTGGTTCATCTTTGGTCTGGGGTCTACCTCTGGTCTAGTCACCTGTGGTCAAGGTGGGGAGCAAAGTGACAGTAGTAACTCCTGGGGAGCCCCTACAGGGCTATGGACAAGGTGAAGTAGTTTCTTTAAGAAGAATGAATCAGATGGAGGACCCTGAACACGTCTGCTATGTTCTATAGTCATTCATGAAGTTCTCATAGGGCAGGTTTTTTTTTTTTTTAAATCAGTTTATAGATTTTAAAAAGTGAGGACATTTGGTAAAGGTTTTGTGAATGTGGAGATTTAGCGTCAGTTTGAGTTCATGGGTCATTATTGGGAAACACTGGTCTAAGTCCAGCACTTCAATTTCTCAGATGAGTAAACTAAGGCCCAGAGAGGGCAAGGGATTTGTCCCTTTATACATGGCCTGTCAGTGGCAGAGCTGGGACTAGAACCAGGGCTGGTACTGGGGTGAAGCAAGACAAGTGCCTAGGGTGCACAATTTAAGGGGGCCCTCACTCTCGGAGCCATACAAGTGCCCCGGGTACCTCCCTTGCCTCACCCTAGGTCCAGCCCGGATTAGAGTTCTAGGGTCCTGCTCACCAGGAGAGAGAGATCATGTCTGGCTTAGAGGGTTTGGGTGAGGGGAGCTTATGAGGAATTTTTCTGTATTGCTACCTTCAGAGAGAAGTAAGTTCCTGAGCTGGTTAAGCTAGTTTCCCCAAGGTGAGGGATCTGGTAGCTTGGGATGGTTGCTCACTGGAGAAGCCTGAGTTATCCTGCGGACCTAGAGCATTGAGGGCCCACCAAGTCTGGTTGCAGAGCTCCTGGCCTGAGTTATCTTTAGCTGGTTGCTGAGGGTTGCAGCATTTCTCAGAACTGGTGATGGATACTTCTCTTTTCCCTCTCGTAAAAATAGTCCTTCAGTCCAACCAGTCTTGTAGGATCTGTTCTTGCAGAAATGGGACATGTAGGGTTTTGGTTTCTCTAGTCTCCTGTCTGGTGTCTGCTTCCTTCATGCAGAAGTGCTTACTAAGAATTTTACCACAGGAGGGTTTTAAGAAAGCTAGTACTGGCTTTGTTGTTGGTTGAGGAAAAAAAATCAGCAAGGTGGTCAGTAAGATGAAGAAGAAATAAAGGAGAGAAGAGAAACACCCTGAACCATTTTGTGACCCTTCTGCTACCACCTGGTCCAAGGCACAAGCCTTTCTCACGTGGTCTCTCGCTCCACTCTCACCTTGATCAGGTGTATTCTCAACAAGGCAGCCAGAGGGATTTGTTAAAGCATAAATCTGGCAAGAAAGTGAAATAAAAGGCATTCGGATTGGAAAGGAAGATGTAAAACTATAGCTATTTGTGGATGATGTGATCTTGTATACAGAAAATCCTAAGAAATGCCAAAAAACTATCAGAACTAATTAATGAGTTCAGCAAGGTTGCAGGGTATGAGACCAATATATAAACATCAGTTGCATTTCTATACACTTGCAATGAAAAATCCAAAAGTGAAATTAACAAAACAATTTCATTTATAATAGCATCAACAAGGAAAAACTCTTAGGACTAAATTTAACAAAGGAAGTGCAAGACATATATATTCTGAAAACTGCAAAACATTATTGAAATAAATTAAGGGAGATATACATAAATGAAAAAATATTTCATGTTCATAGTTCAGAAAACTGAATAATGTTAAGATGGCAATACTCCCCAAATTGATGGATAGATTTAATGCGGTCTTTTTCAGAATCCCAACTAGCTTCTTTGTAGACTTGACAAGTTGATCCTAAAATTCGTATGGAAACTCAAGAGCCAGACTAGCCAAAATGATCTTGAAAAAGAAGAAAAGTTGGAGGACTCACACTTTTCAATTTCGAAACTTACTGCAAAGGAATAATAATCAGGACAATGGGATACTGGCATAAGGATAGAGAGTTCAGAAATAAATCCATGTATCTATGGTTGACTGATTTTTGACAGGGGTGCCACAACCATTCAATGGGAAAAGAGCAGTCTTTTCAACAGATGATGTTGAGACAATTGGATATTAAAAGAATGAAGCTGGATCCCTTACTTCACACCATGTACAAAAATAAATCAAAATGGATCAAAGACCTAAATGTAAAAGCCAAAATTATAAACTCTCAAAAAGAAATAGGTGTATATCATCATGACGTTGGATTTGGCAATGAATTCTTTGCTATGACACCAAAAGCACAAGAAACAAAAGAAAAAGATAGATAAATTGGACTTCATCAAAATTAAAAACTTTTTGTGCTTCAAATCAAGAAAGAGAAAAGGCAATCCATAGAAGGGGAGAAAATACTTGCAAATCCAGGCTATATAAAGAATGCTAACAACTCAATAATAAAAAAAGAATAACCTAATTAAAAATAGGCAAAGGATCTGAATAGATACTTCTCCAAAGAAGATAGACAAATGGCCACTAAGCACATGAAAAGACACCCAACATCATTAGTCATCAGGGAAAAACAAATCAAAACCACAGTGTGGTAACACTTCACACCCACTAGGATAACTAGAATGAAAAAATAAGACAATAAGTGTCAGCAAGAATGTGAGGAAAGAACCCTCACACATTGCTAATGGATGTGTAAAATGGTGCAGCCACTTAGAAAAATAGTCTAGCAGTTCCATAAAAAGTTAAAAATATATTTTCCATTTGACCCAGCAATTCCACTCTTAGGTGTAGACCCCAAAGAAATGAAAACATATATCCAAATAAAAATTTGTATATGAATGTTCATTGTAACATTATTTGTAAGAGCCAAAAGTGGAAACAGCCCAAAAGTCTGTCAAGTGATGAAAGGATAAACAAATTGTAGTATATTCATTCAATGGAATATTATTTGGCCATAAAAAGGAATGAAGTACTGACACTTGCTAAAACATGGATAAAGCTTGCAAACATTATACTAAGTGAAAGAAGCAGTCACAAAAGACCACAACTTATATGATCCCATTTGTATGAAATGTCCAGAAAAGGGAAATATATAGAAACAGAAAGTGGACTAGTAGTTACTTAGGCCTGGGGTGGGGTGGATGAGAAGATTGGGGAGTGACATCTAAAGGGTAAGTGGTTTCTTTCTGAGGTGACGAAAATGTTCTAAAATTGACTGTGGTGATGGTTGCACAACTCTGTGAGTATACTATAAAGCAATGAATTGTGCACTTTGAGTGAGTTGTATAACATAAATTATATCTCATTAAAGTTGCTTATATCTATATCTATATCTATAAGATCATGTCCTGTCTCTGCTGAGCATCCTCCAAGGGCTCCCATTTCACTCAGAAGAGTAAATTTCAAAGTCTTTACAATGACCTACAAGGCCCAGCAGGATCTGGAACCCCATTGCCTCTCTGATCTCATGTACTCCTCTGCCCTTCTAGAGTACTCCTTCTACTCCTTCTGTCCTCTAACTAGACTGCTTTTCTCTCAGATGACTGCATGGCTCATTCCCGTCCTTCCTTCAGGTCTCTACTCAAATGCCACCTTCTCAATAAAACTTAGTCTTACCGGTCTATTAAAAATTGCAATTCTTACCCCATTGTCTTGCTCCATTTTTCTTTTCCATGGCACTTACCATCCTCTTAGCAGGGGTGATAGTCAAAATATATAACAATTCATACTATAGGTATAGAGTTACAGAGTGTAAAATAGGATATAGATCCTAGAAACCCACGCTGGGGTCTAATATTAATGCTTTAGTTGCTAGATCATAGGGAGATCTGGGTGGGGTGTGTTTCTGGGAAGGTCCAGGTAAGCCAGGGGACATTTAGGCCTTAGGGTAGAGGTACAGGACTATTTCAACTGCTCTGCTTACTAGTACATACCTGACGAATATCAGCTCTGCTTGTATCACATTATGTCAGTTTCTTATTCTATTTTCATCAATCTCTCCCATTAGAACTCAAGCTACAGGAATGCAGGGAGTTTTGCCTGTTTTATTCACTGATGGATCCCTAGCACCCAGAGAAGCATGTGGCATGTAGCAGGCTTTAAAAATAGTATTTGTTGAATAAATGAATAACCTATTTAGGAAATACCAGCATGCAAATTTTGGAAATGAGTGCCGAATCTCTATGACCTAGACCTCTGATATCAAGATTTTCTAGCTGCAACATGTGTTGAGCAGGTCTGTGTGCTGATGGTCCATGACAAACAACCTGGTTTTATTGGTCACTGAAAATGCTGAGACAAATTTGTGGAGCTAGAGATGGGGAGGGAGTGGATTAGTCAGGACTCTTGGTTACAAGGGATAAAAACTAAATTCAAACTGTAGGGGTAGGAAGGAATTAGTTGCTTACATAACTGAAAAGCCCAGAGTTTAGTCTGGCTTCAGACTCGGCTGGATCAGGAATTCCAATACTGCCATCAGGAATATGTCTCTCAATTCCGTGGCCCTGCTTTCTTCTAAACCACCTTCATTCCCAGGCCATCTCTTCCCAAGTTGTGGCAAATATGGCCACAGGCATCTCTAGATTCTGTCAGCCAAGCAAATTCCTGTGGGAAGACAGGACCTTTTTCTGAATAGTTCACCCAGGTTGGCTCACATGCAATCCCTGAACCATCTCTGAAGCCAGAAGAACAGAGATGGGGAGGACCGGGGGCAGTAGACCGCCAGGTAGAGAGATCCTGGTGGAGGGAGACCAAAGCCACCAAGGATCTAGGAGCAGAAAGCAAGTCCCAGACTGGGGCATGGGATTCAGATAAAGACCTGCCTAGGAAGAAGATGGAAGCCCAATTACCCACAGGGAGAAGGGAGGCCCACTGAGTTCATACCAGATCCTTCGTGATTCTCAACTAGTATTGGCTAAGTGTCATGACACTGTTGGTTCTTAACATAGTTTGATGGTGCAGTAGGGAAAGATTTGCTGATGGATTAAATGTGCAGAATTAGAGAAAGAGAAGAGTCCAGGATGATCCAAGGATAGGAGTCAGGGCAACTAGAAAGATCAAGATGCCATAAGCCAAGGTAGGGAATACTGAAAAGGAGCATTTTTTTAGTGGAAGTCAGGAGTCAGCTTTATTCTTGTTACTTTGAGATATTTATTAACACACAAATGGAGGGAGATGTTAGGGAAACAATTAGACATACAAGTCCGCAGCTTAGGGGAGATGTCCATGTTGGGGATATAAATTTCAGAGCCATGACCAGATGGATAGTATTTAAATCCATGAGCCTGGATAGACACCTGGGGAGTGAATACAGACAGAACAATGGAAAGTTAAAGGACTGAGCCCTGGGATGCTGAAACATTTAGAGATTGAGGAGATGAGTAGCTAAATGGAGACTGACAAAGAGCATCCAGTGAGATGAGAGAAAAAGCAAGAGAATTAGGAATTCTGGAAGCAAGACAAAAGAGTGTGTCTGGGAAGAGAGAGTCAACCAACTGCGTCAAATGCTGTTTATAGGTTAAGATGAGATCTGAGGATTGACTAGAGAGGTTAGCAATGTCATAAATGACCTACCAAAACGGCCAGAGCTATTTTGGCAAAACCATATGGGCGAAAGTTTGATTGGAGTGCATTTAACAGAGAATGGCAACAGAAGAATTGGAATCGGTATGCAGAAAAGAAAACGTTTTTTAAAAAAGAGTTTTTCTGTGAAGGAAAACAGAGAAATGGGGTTGTGGTATAGAAGGAGAAGTGGTGTCAAGAGGTATTCTTTAAAATTAATGCTTTATAATTTTTTGTATCAGTTTTCTTTTTTATTATTTTTCAATTAAAATTTTTATTTGGAGACAATAGTAGATTCACATGCAGTTGTAAAAAATAATACAGAGAGATCCCGTGTACCCTTTTACCCAGTTTCCCCAAATGGCAACATCTAACACACTAGGGTACCACATCACATCCAGGAGACTGACATAGACAGTCAGGATACGAAGCATTTTCACCATCACAAAGATCCCTGGTATTGCCCTTTACAGCCAGACCCCCTCCTTAACCCAGCAACCACTAGGGTGTTACTCATTTCTATAATTTTGTCATTTCGAGAACGTTGTATAATGGAATCATAGAGTATGTGACCTTTTGAGTTTTTGTTTTCACTCAGCATAATTCTCTGGAGATTCATCCAGGTTGCTGCATGTATCAACAATTCATTCCTTTTTATTTCTGTGTAGTATGCCATGGTATTGATGTACCACAGTTTGTTTAATCATTCAAGTGTTGGAAAATATCTGGATTGTTTCCAGTTGTTGGCTCTCACAAATAAAGCTGCTGTAAACATTTGTATGCAGGTCTTTTGTGTGAAGATAAGTTTTCATTTCTCTGAGATGAATTCTTGGTACTACAATCACTGGGCCATATGGTATTTGCTTATTTAGTTTTTAAAGAAATTGCAAACTGTGTCCCAGAGCGTCTGTACTACCAGCAATATATGACTGATCCAGTTTCTCCATATCCTTGCCAGCATTTGGTGGTAACACTGTTTATTATTTTCACCATTTTGATAGACGTATAGCAGTACCTCGTGATTTTAATCTGCATTTTCCTAGGGGCTGACAATGTGCTTATTTGCCTTCTGTATATCTTCTTTGGTGAAAGTTCTCTTTATGTGTTTTGCCCATTTCCTAATTGGATTGTTTGCTTTCTTACTGTTAAATTTTGAGAGTTTTAAAAAATATATTATTGCTGCTAGTCTTTTATTGATATGCGGTTCGCAAATATTTTCTCCCACTCTGTAGCTTGTCTTCTTTACAGAGTCTTTTGAAAGCAAACATTGTTAATTTTGATTGTGTCCATGTATTGATTTTTCGTTTTATGGATTGTACTCTCGGTGTCAAGTCTGAGAACCCTGCCTAGCCCTAGATCCTGAAGATAGTGTCCCAGGCTTTTTTCCCTAAAAATTTTATAGCTTCCTGTTCATTAGGTTTGTGATTCATTTTGACAACTTTTAGATAAGCTGTGAGACAGGTTATATTTGAAGCGAATTTCTTGTAGATAGCATATAGCTTAGTGATGTTTTAAAATCCTCTCTGCCAATTTCTATATTTTAATTCATGTATTTTAGACCATTTTCATTTAATCTAATTATTGATATGTTAAGACTTAAGTCTGCTACCTTATCTTTCGTTTTTTATTTGTTGTTTGTTTCTTTTTTTTCTCCCCAAAGTCCCAGCACGTAGTTGTATATCCTAGTGAGTCCTTCCAGTTCTTCTATGTGGGATGCTGCCACAGCATGGCTTAACAAGCGGTGTGTTGGTTGGTGCCAGTGCCGGGATGTGAACCAGCAAACCCTGGGCCACTGTAGCGGAGCGGTCGAACTTAACCACCCAGCCAGCCCTTGTTTCTGTTTTCTTCTTACTGTTTTCCTGTGGGTAACATGCACACTTTTTAGAAATCAATTTTGATTTCTCTATAATGTTTTTGAGTTTATTTTTTGGTATAGCTTTTTTAGTGATTGCTTTAGGTGTTACCTTACATTTATTTAACTTGTCACAATCTATGGATGTTGACATTTTTCCAGTTTGAGTGAAGTGTAGAAACTTTGCCTCCCTTTACATTCCTTTATCTTCCCCCATCTATAATGTCGTTGTCTTAAATGTTTCTTCTACATACATTTAGAACCACATGAGACAGTGCTATAATTTTTATTTCAATTATCAAACATAATTTAGAAAACTCAAGAGGATAAGGAAAATGTCTTTCATTTACCCATATTTTTGCTTATTACATTCTTTCTGTCCGTCTTGATGCTCCAAAGTTCCTTCTTTTATGGTTTCTTTTCTGTTTAGAGAACTTCCTTTAGTCATTCTTTAGGGTAGGTCTGCAGGCAACATATTTTTTTAGTTTATCTTCATTTGAGAATGTCTCGATTTCCTCTTCATTTCTGAAGGATATTTTCAATGGGTATAGGAGTCTGGATCAAAAGTTCTTTTCTTTCACACTTTCCATCTGGCCTTTGGTTTCTGGTGAGAAATTCACTGTCATTTGAATTATTTTTCCCTTATCTATAACTTATTATTACTCTTTTGCTGCTTTCGAGATTGTTTCTTTGTGTTTAGTTTTCAGAAGTTTGACTATTAAGTGTCTTGGTGTGAATTTCCTTGGGTTTTCCCATTTGGGACTTACTCAGCTGCTTGAATCTGTAGGTTTATTTTTTGCCAAATTTGGGAAGTTTTCAGCATTATTTCTTCAAGTACTTTTTTGGCCTTGCTGTCTTTCTTCTTTCCTTCCAAGGCTTCGAAGACATGAATGTTAGATCTCCTGTTATTATCTTGCATGTTTTATTTTCTGTTGGTTTATCTTCAAGTTAACTGATTCTTTCCTTTGTCCCCTTCATTCTTCTGTTTAGGTCATCCACAGAGCTTCAAAAAATTTTGGTTATTGTATTTTTCAGTTCTAAAATTTTCATTCAGTTCTTCTCTATATCTTTTTTTTGTTTGCTGAGACTTTATATTTCCTTGCTGAGGCCTTCTATTTTTTCATTTGCTTCAAGCACATTTGTAATTGCTTGTTGAAGCGTTTTTATGATGGTGGCTTTAAAACCTTTGTCAGATAATTCCAATGTCTTTGACATCTTGGTGTTGGCATCTATTGACAGTCTTTTTATTCAGTTTGAGATTTTCCTGGTTCTTGGTTTGATGAATGATTTTTATTGAAAGTTGGACATTTTGGGTACTATGTTATGAGACTCTGGATCTTACTTAAAACTTTTATTGCAGCTGGCTTCCTTTGACACCATTCAAGCAAGGGAAAGGGTGATGTTGCTTCATTACTGCTGGTGAAGGTCAAAGTCCAGGTTCCCCACTTGGCCTTTGTTGACACCTGAGGAGAGAAACTTGTTATTGATGGTTGTATGTGTGTGGGGGGTTCTGGCTCCCATCCAACCTCCACTGATACCTCTTTAACCAGATGGAGTGGAAGAGGTAAGACTGCCTTGTTACTGCTCCCCATGTGACCTTCACTGACATAAGAGGGAGTGAGTGGCCTCATACTCACCAGGCAGTGGTAAAGTCCTTACTCTGCAGTAGGCCTCCACTGACACCACCCCTGTGGGGGGAAGGAGGGTGACTCATTACTTCCTGGTGTCAGTGGAAGTCTAGGCTCCCATATGGTCTCCACTAGCACCATACGGTGCAGGGGTTGGAGGGTAGGGCTTGTGTTAACCTTAGAAATGTCAAACTCTAGGGTCCCCAAAGTACCTAGATTCCCTCTTTTCCTGGATCATGACTCTTTTCCCAGAAATTGCAAGCCTTCAGACTCCTTTTCCATCTTTGGAAATCGGCACAGCCTTTGGCTAGTCTCATCACACCTCCTTTCTCCCCTCCCTCCCCCTAGACCATTGGGAAGTCAGGCTCAGGGAGAGGATTTACATAGTGAGGGAGGAGGGAAGGAAGGCTTTCCTTTTCTTCATTCTACCTTTTTATCTTTAAAATTTGGACATTTCTCATTGCTTGGATTGATTATCTGCCTCTACTCCTCAAAAAGGTTCATACATGCTTGATAATCCCCCTGGCTAGCATAATTTTTAGAACTTATGCTAAAAGAGCTCCTGTCTGCTGCACCCACCCTGATTTATCTTACAAATCCCCTCTGTTAATTTTCCTTAGTGTTGCCACATGCAGGAACCCCTTCCCAGCTTGGGTCCCCCCCAACCTCCAACCAATGGGAGAGGCTAAGGGCCATCCAGGGTACATAGGCTGTGTTCTTAGACTCGATGCTCCCTTTACTTTCCCTTCCCAACTTCCATTCAGTCTTTAACTTAGTTCTTGGGTCAGCTCCTAGAGGCCAGTACCTCTTCCCCTCCTGCTCTACAGCTTTCTTCCCAGTGAGGCTGGGGGCATCGTCCCCTGTGCTGTGTTGTCCGCTGTGCTGTGTTGATCATGACGTAACATGCAGCACACCAGATAGAAGGTCATTTTTCATGTCGGTTTCTCCCAGGAAATGGTGAACTTTCACTAGCTCGGCCTCCAGGCTTCAGTCAAACTTTGTGGGAGTCACATGAATGATTATGTAAAATAAACACTTATTCTACCCCGTGCAGGAGGGATCTCAGGTTAAGGCTGGGAACTCTGGTCTAGGATTTGGAGAAGCGGCCAAGTGCTCTCTACAAGGAGGGGGGCACTCAGGGAAGGGAGGTGGACACTGTGTTCTCAGAGTTTCCCTCTCTCTCTAGGCAGGAACTGTAACCATAGCAGGCAAGTGATGGGCATGCGGGGACCACAGAACTAGTGCTGGAGAAAAATGAATAAAAGTGAGTGGTAAAGCTGACGCCCTGAGGAGGGAGTGGCAGATCGCTCAGTGGTGCTGCAGGGCGAGCCCTTGGCCCTGAACAGTCTGGGTTTACATTTTTTTGAAAAGGAGCTGAGGGAGGGAGTGGTTTTATTTCCTGCCAAGGGCTGTATGCTTACCAAGACCCCAGCAGCGAGTGGGTGTCTCCTTCAGCTGAGAAGTGAGAAGAACACACCCCATGGGGGGGGCACAGCAGGGTTGCTGACTGCCTCCCTGCCCCGAGTTGGTGTGGCTGGCTGGGAGAGGCAACCTTGCTTCTGGATGCAAAGACTCCTGGTTGGAAGGACTTGAGCTGCTGCTCTAGTGATGGTCACAGATGTACCTTCCTGGGTGAGGGGCCACAGTCTAGGACAAAAGGCATCAATAGTGGCTGATGAATTAGAGAAACTTGATGTTCTCTAATAGGATGTTCTCAATAGACAACGGCAAGGGAGTAGACTCGGGGCATTAGAAACATCACTCTCCCCAGAGAGGAAATTAAGAACTGGTAAGAAGTGAGAATGGGGTCATAGTGGACACCGAATGGTGATGGAATCAATGACCTGCTATTAGGAATGTGGGAATCAGAGGAGAAAGTCGGGGCAGGCCTTGGGGAGAGTGAGGAAGTAGCTGAAATGTTCACAGATCCTGGAAGGAAACTGGAAGATAAGGATCTGCTTATGAAAATCCATAACTATCTTCAGGGGTTAAGGAAGAGTATGAGATTTTGTGTAAAAAAGAAGACAACAGTGGGGGGTCAGCCCCATGGCCTAGTGGTTAAGTTTGGCATACTCTGCTTCAGTGGCCTGGGTTTGGTTCCTGGGTGTGGACCTACGCCACTCCTTGGTAGCCATGTCGTGAGGGCAGCTCACATACAAATAGAGGAAGATTGGCACAGATGTTAGCTCAGGGCAAATCTTCCTTAGGAAAAAAAAAAGAAGACAACAGGTCCAAAATGGAGTCACTTATGATAAGCGCCGTATCACCAAACTAAAACTTAATTACAGTTTTGGCTCTCCCAGAAATGGAATCTTAAACCAGTCAATCAAAAACCAACTAATCAGCATGAATTAGATAATCTACCTGGTAGACCCCTGCCATCCCTAAAGGAAGGTGACCTCGCAATAACCCACCCACTTTTTGCCCAGTATATCTTCCTTGTCCCCTCTCCCTTCTGCCTACAAAAGTCTTTCATTTTGGACAGCTCCTCAGAGCTCCTTTCTATCAGCTAGAGTGGATGCTGCGCGATTCATGAATTGTTGAATAAAGCCAATAAGATCTTTCAGATTTACTCAGTTGAATTTTGTTTTTTTAACACTTGTCTAGTTGTTTCCTGTCTTTAGAGGGGAATCAGCTAAGAGATAAATTTTTGTGCTTTCAGCAAAATTGAGGAAGGAGCTAACGGAGTTAGCGGCTGACAGATCATTAGAATACACTTTGATGATGCTGGACTATCATGTGATTTTTAGCATTTCACCTGGAAAAGTTTCCATAAATTGAGTGTCATTGCTATTTAAAAAAACCTTTCCATTCCAATCTATTTATTTGTATGAATAATTTAAAATATAGGAATAAAATTGATGTCAAATTCTATCTTATTCTAGCAATGTTATATTTATCCATGGACATGTGAAGTAATTAGGCAAAAACACACCTTCTAATTCACCAAGATGTATTGCCAATAAAATTTTATTTTCTATGTTTACTAATTACTTATCAAAATATATAAATATGTAATTTGGTTTTTTTTGAGGAAGATTAGCCCTGAGCTAACATCTGCTGCCAATCCTCCTCTTTTTTGCTGAGGAAGACTGGCTCTGAGCTAACATCCATGCCCATCTTCCTCTACTTTATATGTGGGACACCTGTCACAGCATAACCCGACAAGCAACGCGTGGGTGTACACCTGGGATCCAAACCAGTGAACACTGGGCCGCCGAAGCAGAACATATGAACCTAACATCTGTGCCACTGGGCCAGCCCCTAAATATGTAATTTTGATTCAATAAATAGTTGTAATATTCAATACAGAAGAAACTCTTTTGGGCAACACTTACAGTCACAGTTATAGGAAATTTAAAAAAAACACATTTCAGATAAATTGATGATTTGCTTAATTTCTTTCTTTATTGAAAAGGTAATGAACATTCATAATAAAAAATTCAAAGAGTACTAAAAAGTATGGGCTGAAAGTAAGTTTTTCTCCCTTCCCCGCCCTAGAAAACTGTGCCCTTGTCAGAGGCACTCTCTGTAACCAGTTTCTGGTGCATCCTATCACTGATTCTTCATGTGCACATTCAAGGAGATAGTTGGTGCTCAGTAAACATGTCACTTTTTTGTCGTTTCCCTCTTGTATCCAGTTAAAGAACCTTTTTGGCTCTGCCACTCCTCTCTGACTCTGAGGAGGCTGGGCCTAGCCTGAGATGAAACTCTGAAGTAAACGAACACCTGCCTTCCGCAGGCGATACCTCAGCCATGGGGAGGCTGCGGAAACTTCGGGGAGCCAGGGAGACCCTGCCAGGTGACGCACAGAGGCACGAGGCCTCAAAGGGCATGGGCCAGCCTTCTCCATACTTCACGTGCTCTCAGTTGGGGGGTCTCCCAGCTCAGAGGTCTTAGAAGTTGAACTGGTCCCTCCAAAAAGGTATGTTGAAATCCTAACCCCTGGTACTTGTGGAGGTGACTTCATTTGCATATAGAGTCTTTGCAGCTATAACAAAGTTAAATGAGGTCATACTGGGTTGGGGGGGCCCTAAACCCAATGACTGGTGGCCTTGTAAGAAGGCCGTGTGAAGACACTGAGACACAGACACCCAGCGAGAAGCCATGTGACAAGAGAGTCAGAGATTGGAGTGATGTGTCTGCAAACCAAGGGTTGCCAGCAACCACCAGAGGGGAGAAGAGAAGCATGGGACAGATTTTCTCTCCCTCAGACCCCTGCCCTCCACCGCCGCCCAGAAGGAACTAACCCTGGCAACACCTTGATTTCAGATTTCTAGCCTCCAGAACTGTGAGTGAATAGCTTTTTGTTGTCTGAAGCCTGCGCCATGTGGTATTTGTTATGGCAGCCCTAGGAGACGAATACAGGGGGTCCTGAGCCAGTGCAGCTCCTTGCCTCCCAGGCCAGATGAAGGAGGTGTCCTTCCTGCAGCAGGATCTGTTGGAGCCCTGCCCAGACCCTCCGTCATGCCTTTCAGCAGCCAGAACTGCTACGAAAGGCACCCGCCTGCAACCCTTTCCGGAGAGTTGCTCTCCGGAGGGTGAAGCCACTGTTCTGGAGGTGCCTGGAGTTCTGCCCCTTCCTCCTGTGTGGCATGTAATAAATGATGGTCCAGCACTCTTACCTCGAGGCAGATAGCCTGGGTGTCTTTATTACTCCAGAGCTCTCTGAGCCATGAGGCTGAGCGCAGATGTCAGCTGACCACACGCCCTGGCTTAGCTTCTTCCCCTACCCCACCCTGCTCCCCTCACACCCTTACAAGGTTCTCCCAAGAGCATCTCCCACCCCATATCACCTGCTCCCGAGCCCCTGTCTCAGACTCTGCCTCCAGGAGGCCTGACTGAAGACACTTTCCAGGGCCCCGTTCCTCCGTTCTTGGGCTTATGGCTGTCCTAAGGTGTTGTGCTGTGGGATGTCCACGGGATGCAAATTTAGACCCGGACTGAGTGAAGTCCTGGGGCTCTGCTGGGCATCAGTGCTGGTGGGTGATTTGTGAGGGGCAGACGCTGTGGAAGTGAAGTCCTCGTAGAGGCTGGCAGCGGGTGCAGCTGGCAGTCCCTGGGCTGGGTGATAGGGGGACCTTCCCCACTGGAGCCCTGATGGTCTACAGAAGCAGCACCCTGGGGGCTCCTGGACACCCCAACAGCACTCCCTGGGGCCCTTTCCAGGCTCATGCACTTGCTCTTCCTAGCGGGCAGCAGGCTGCCTCCTTCCTTGGGCTCCTTCTCCAAGCTTCCCAAAGCCTCCCCTCTCACACTCGCCTCTTCCCCCCCCACACATTTATTCATTCATTCAGCAAATATTTTTTCAGTATCAGCTTTGTGGCAGGCATTGTTCTAGGTGCTGGGGATTGAGCAGTGGGCAAAAAGATCCGGCCCTGCTCTCACGGAGCTCAGAGCCCAGTGGGGAGAGGACACACAGGCAGACGTGGAGCATCACGTCCCACACCGGGCAGTCTCCTGGCTGCGGGGAAATCATTTCCTTTTCTTGCTTTTCTCAAGGTGCTGCAAGTTCCCTTCTCCTAAGGGTTTAGACTATAGTATAATAATAATAATAATAATAATAATAATAATAATAATAATAATATATAATAATTATGATGATGATGATAATGGCAGACAGCCTTCTTGTAGGACATTTCATTTCTGTCCTGTCCATGTGCTACCTGCTCATATTGGGCGAGGGAAAGTGAAAAATACAAGGAGAAAGAAGCATAAATTAGAATCTAAAATATTATCCAGCAACCTATGTTTTGTCTATTAAATAAATCATATCGTTAGGTGTCAGTTGACAGATCTCATAAGAAAAGGGGAGCAATTAAGAACTATTTCTGGAACATTCCATAACCATCCTCAGAGGTTGGGGAAGGTTACAGGGAGATTGTGTAGTTGTTTTCTAGGTTCATCACTCGGAGCCATGTGACTTTGGGCAAGCCCCTTAACCTCTCTGGGCATCAGTTTGCTGAAGCTTAATTGTATGAGAAGAGGTGCGTGGATGTGCTCAGCATGCCCTAAAAGTTTGAGGATCAGTAGAATCAGAACCACCTAGGGAACTTTGTCAAAAAACAGATCCTAGGGCTCTTCCCACAGAGATTCTGATTCAGTTGGTATGTGGTGGGACCCAGGAATTTGTAGTTTTTAGAAGCTTCTGAGAGTTCCGGATGCACAGCTGGATTTGGAAGCCGCTGTCCTGAGGCTACTCCTGAGCTCAGTAAATGTTGCTGGCTCAGGCCGGGTACTCATGGTGCAGAGATCACTAAGATCTGTTTCCTGTCTTTAGGGAGCACATCAGCCAGCGGGGACAATAGACATGTAAACAAATGACCACAAAACAGGGTGACAATTTTTGTGATAGATATACATACAAGATATAGTGGAAGTGCGGGGGAGGGTGTGATTAAATTTATTTTAGGAAGGGACATTGTAGATGGGTTTTGATGGATGAAGCCAAGTGAACAAGGTGGGTTAGACGGAATTCCAGGCAGAGAAATGACCTGGGCAAGAGCACAGAGGTACTGTATTAATTTCCTCGGGCGGCTGTAACACAGTACCATGAATTGGGTGGCAAAAAACAATGGAAATTTATTCTCTCACAGCTCTGGAGGCCAAAAGTCCAAAATCAAGGTATTGGCAGGGCCATGCTCCCTCTGAAGATTCTGGGGAAGAATCTTTCCTTGCCTGGCTCTGCTGGTTGCTGACAATCCTTAGCATTCCTTGGCTTGCAGAGTGTCACTCCAATCTCCGCCTCTGTCTTCACATGGCCACCTTCTTCTTGTGTCTCTGTGTGTCCGTCTTCTCCTTATAAGGGCACCAGTCATTCAAGCTCAATCCAATCCAGTAAAACTTCATTTCAATCTAATTATATCTGCAAAAAGTCCTATTACCAAATAAGGCCCCTTTCGCAGGTACCGGGGGTTAGGACTTCTGCCTATCTTTTTGAGGGACACAACTCAATCCATTACAGACAAGAGAAAACAAATATTATGCTATTTACTCTCCTACTTTGCCATTGGCCTTAGGCTTGTTCAGGTAGCAAGACCAGAATGTTGAGTTTGTTGTAGGGATTCAAAGCTCAGAGGAAGCTTAGAAAATGGATGGCAAGCCTCAGATAACTGGGAAGTTGTTTGGGAATTAGGCCGGGTCTAGTTCGTATTTTTGACCTCTCTGATTGGTTCAGTCTGGTGGGTAGTGCTCGTGGGCTAAGCCAATCATCATACGCTCACCAGACTACCTGTCCACTGCCCTTGCCTGGGCACCCATTGTTGGTTCCCTCAGCTATAGCCAGGAGGTCAAGTTCTCTGATACCACTTTGAGAACTTATTTACCTTCCTTGGCTTGCCCAGAACAGCTATCTCTCTGAAGCAAGTGATCACATGAACCCATTAAGTCTTTCAAAAATTTTTTCATTGTGATAACATTGGTTTATAACATGATATAAATTTCAGGTGTACATCACTATATTTTGATTTCTGTGTAGATTACATTATGTTCACCACCCAAAGACTAACTACAATCCATCACCATACACATGTGCCTAATCACCCCTTTTGCCCCCCTCCCTCCCCACTTCCCCTGCTAACCACCAATCTAATACCTGTCTCTATGTGTTTGTTTGTTGTTGTTTTTATCTTCTCCTTTGAGTGAGATCATGCGATATTTGACTTTCTCCATCTGACTTATTTCACTTAGCATAATACCCTCAAGGTCCATCCATGTTGTCACAAATGGCAAGATTTCACCCTTTTTATGGCTGAGCAGTATTCCATTGTGTATATATACCACATCTTCATCCATTTGTCCCTTGATGGGCACTTCAATTGCTTCCAAGTCTTGGCTATAGTGAATAACACTGCTATGAACATAGAGGGGCATGTATCTTTACGCATTCGTGTTTTCATGTGCTTTGGATAAATACCCAGCAGCGGAATAGCTGGATCATGTGGTAGTTCTATTCTTAATTTTTAGAGAAATCTTCATGCTGTTTTCCGCAGTGATTGCACCAGTTTCTGCTCTCACCAGCAGTGTATGAGAGATCCCTTATCTCCACATCCTCTCCAACATGTATTTCCTGTCTTGTTAATTATAGCCATTCTGACAGGGGGGAGGTAATATCACATTATAGTTTTGATTTTCATTTTCCTATAGTTAGTGATGTTGAACATCTTTTCATGTGCCTGTTGCCCATCTGTATATCTTTTTTGGAGAAATGTCTTTTCAGATCTTTTGCCCATTTTTTAATTGGGTTGTTAGTTTTTTTGTTGTTGTTGAGATGTATGAATTCTTTATATATTTTGGATATTAACCCCTTATCAGATATATTGTTTGCAAATATCTTCTCCCAATTGTTAGGTTGTCTTTTCATTTTGTTGATGGTTTCCTTTGCTGTGCAGAAGCTTTCTAGTTTGATGTAGTCCCATTTGTTTATTTTTTCTACTGTTTCCCTTGCCTGGTCAGACATGGTACTTGAAAATAAGCTGCTAAGACTGATGTCAAAGACCGTACCACCTATATATTATCTTCTAGGAGTTTCATGGTTTCAGGTCTTACATTCCAGTCTTCAATCCAGTTTGAGTTAGTTTTTGTGCATGGTGTAAGATAATGGTCTACTTTCATTCTTTTGCACATGGCTGTCCAGTTTTCCCAACACCATTTATTGAAGAGACTTTCTTTTCTCCCTTGTGTATTCTTGGCTCCTTTGTTGAAAATTAGCTGTCCATAGATGTGTGGGTTTATTTCTGGGTTCTCAATTCTGTTCCATTGATCTGTGTGTCTGTTTTTGTGCCAGTACCATGCTGTTTTGGTTGCTATAGCTTTGTGTTATATTTTGAAATCAGGAAATGTGAGACCTCCCGCTTTGTTCCTTTTTCTCAAGATTCTTTTAGCTATTCAGGATCTTTTGCTATTCTACATAAATATTAGGATTCTTTGTTCTATTTCTGTGAAAAATGTCATTGGAACTTTGATGGGGATTGCATTGAATCTGTAGATTGCTTTAGGAAGTATGGACATTTTAACTATGTTAATTCTTCCAGTCCAAGAGCACAGAGTATCTTTCCATTGCTTTCTGTCTTCTTCAATTTCTTTCAACAGTGTTATGTAGTTTCCAGTGTACAGATCTTTCACCTCTCTGGTTAAGTTTATTCCTAGGTATTTAATTCTTTTTGTTGCAATTGTAAATGGGATTGTATTCTTAATTTCTCTTTCTGCTACTTCGTTGTTAATGTATAGAAACAATTGATTTTTGTATGTTGATTTTGTATTTTGCAACTTTACTGTATTAGTTTATTATTTCTAAAAGATTTTTGGTGGATTCTTTAGAGTTATATATATATAAAATCATATCATCTGCAAACAGTGACTATTTCACTTCTTCCTTTCCAATTTGGATCCCTTTTATTTCTTTTTCTTGCCTGGTTTGTCTGGCTAGGACTTCCAATACTATGTGAAATAAGAGTGGTGAAACTGGGCATCCTTGTCTGGTTCCTGTTCTTGAGGGATAGCTTTCAGTTTTTCTCCATTGAGAATGATATTAGCTGTGGGTTTGTCTTATATGGCCTTTATTATGTTGAGGTACTGTCTTTCTATACCCATTTTATTCAGAGTTTTTATCATAAATGGATGCTGCATCTTGTGAAATGCTTTCTTTGCATCTATTGAGATGATCATATGATTTTTATTCTTCATTTGTTAATGTAGTATATCGCATTGATTGATTCGCAAATGCCAAACCATCCCTGGATCCCTGCAATATCCCACTTGATCTTGGTGTACGATCTTTTTAATGTATTGTTGTATTCGATTTGCTGATATTCTGTTGAGGATTTTTGCATCGATATTCATCAGTGATATTGCCCTGTAAGTATCAGGGTAATGTTGGCTAAGTAGAATGAGTCAGGAAGCCTCCCCTCCTCTTCAAGTTTTGCAAGAGTTTGAGAAGGATAGGTATTAAGTCTTCTTTGAATGTTTAGTGGAATTCACCGGGGAAGCCGTCTGGTCCTGGACTTTTATTGTTGGGGAGGTTTTTGATTGCTGTTTCAATCTCCTTACTGTTGATCGGTCTATTCAAATGCTCTATTTCTTCTTGATTCAGTTTTGGAAGGTTGTATGATTCTAAGAATTTTTCCATGAATTTTTCCATTTCTTCTAGATTATCCAATTTGTTGGCTTATAGTTTTTCATAGTATTCTCTTACAATCTTTTGTATTTCTGAGGTGTCTGCTGTAATTTCTCCTCTTTCATTTCTGATTTTATTTATTTGAGGCTTCTCTGTCTTTTTTTGGTGAGTCTAGCTAAAGGCTTATCAATTTTGTTTATCTTTTCAAAGAACCAGCTCTAAGTTTCACTGATTTTTTTCTACTTTTTTTTTGTCTCAATTTTATTTATTTCTGCTCTTATTTTTATTATTTCCTTCCTTCTACTGAATTTGGGCTTTGTTTGTTTTTCTTCTTTCCAGTTCCTTTAGGCACACTGTTGTATTGTTTATTTCAGATTTTTCTTGTTTGTTGAGGTAGGCGTGTATTGCTATAAACTTCCCTTTTAGAACCGCTTTCGTTGTCACCCATAAATTTTGGCATGTTGTATTTTCGTTTTCATTTATCTTCAGGTATTTTTTTTTTTTAATTTCTCCTTTGATTTCTTCATTGATCCAGTCACTGTTCAGTAGCATTTTCTTTAATCTCCACGTATTTGTGGCTTTTCTGATTTTCTTCCTGTAGTTGATTTCTAGTTTCATACCATTGTGGTCAGAAAAGATGCTTGGTATTATTTCAGTCTTTTTAAATTTATTGAAACTTGTTCTGTGGAGAGTCCCAGGTGCCTATGAAAAGAATGTGTATTCTGCGTTTTTTGGATGGAATGTTCTGTATATATCTACTAAGTCCATCTAGTCTAACGTGTCATTTAAGGGCAATATTTCCTTGTTGATCTTCTGTTTGGATGATCTATCCATTGGTGTAAATGGAGTGTTAAAGTCCCCTACTATTATTGTGTTACTCTCTATTTCTCCTCTTATGTCTGTTAATAATTACTTTATATATTTAGGCACTCCTATGTTGGGTGCATAGATATTTACAAGTATTTTATCCTCTTGTTGAATCATTACCTTCATCATTATGTAGTGCCCTTCTTTGTCTCTTGTTACAGTTTTTGTTTTAAAGTCTATTTTGTTTGATATGAGTATTGCTACCTCAGCTTTCTTTTCTTTGCCATTTGCGTGGAGTATCTCTTTCCACCCCTTCACTTTCAGTTTGTGAGTGTCTCTAGGTCTGAAGTGTGTCTCTTGTATGCAGCATAATATATGGGTCTTGTTTTTTTAATCCAATTGGCCATCCTATGCCTTTTGATTGGAGCATTTAGTCCATTGACATTTAAAGTAGCTATTGATAAATATGTATTTATTGCCATTTTGTTGCTTTTTTTTTTCTGAGTGTTTTAGTGCTTCGTCTCTGTTCCTTTCTTTTTCTCATGCTCTCTTCCCTTGTGGTTTGATGGCTTTCTTTAGTAATATGTTTGATTTCTTTTGTCTTATCTTTTTGCTTACTTATTATAGGTTTCTGATTTGTGATTAACATGAGGTTCATATATAATAACCTACATATATAGCAATTCATACTAAGTTGATGGTCTCTTTAGTTTGACCTCTTGCTAAAAGCTCTAGTCTTTTACCCACCTCATCTCAGTTTTATGTTTTTGATATCATATCTAGCATCTTTTTTTGTGCTTGTGTATCCATTGCCCTCTTATCCTGGAAATAGATAATTTTAGTACTTTTGCCTTTTGACCTTCATATTATCTTCATAGGTGATTGATCTGCCACCTTTACTGCATATTTGCCTTCACCAGTGATTTTATTGCTTTTTTTATTGATAATTTTCTTACTCTTATCTGTGGTCTTCTCTTTCCCACTTAAATAAGTCGCTTTAGCATTTCATGCAAAACTGGTTTCTTGGTGATAAAGTCCTTTAGTTTTTGCTTGTCTGGGAAGCTCTTTATCTCTCCTTCCATTCTGAATGATAACCTTGCCAGGCATCTTGGCCTTAGGCTTTTTCCTTTCAGTACTTTAAATATATCATGCCACTCCCTTCTAGCCTGTGAGACTTCTGCTGAAAAGTCAGCTGATAGCCTTGTGGGGTTTCCTTCTATGTAACTTGTTACCTTTCTCTTACAGCTTTTAGGATTCTCTCTTTATCTTTGATTATTGAAATTATAATGTGTCTTAACTATAATGGGCCTCTTTGGGTTTATCTTGTGTTTGGTGCTCTCTGTGCTTCCTGTACCTGGATGTCTGTTTCCTTCATTAGGTTAGGAAAGTTTTCAGCCATTATTTTTTCAGATAAATTCTCTCCTCTTTGGCCTCTCTCTTCTCCTTCTGGGACACCTATAATACAGATGTTAGTGCGCTTGATGTTGTCCCAGAGGTCCCTTAGACTGTCCTTGTTCTTTTTAGTCCTTTTTTCTTTTATTTGTTCAGCTTGGGTGATTTCCTCTAGTCTTCGTCCAGCTCACTGATCTGTTCTTCTCTATCATCAACTCTGCTATTGAGTCCCTCTAGTGAATTTTTCATTTCCAGTATTTCATTCTTCATTTTTGATTGGTTTTCTTTCATATTCCAGTTCTTTGTTGAAGTTCTCGCTGAGTTCATCCATTCGTCTCCCAAGATCAGTGAGCATCCTTATGACTTTTTGTTTGAACTCTTTGTCAGGTAGATTGTTTATTATTTTCATTTAGTTCTTTTTCTGAGGTTTTGTCCTGTTTCCTTACTTGGAACATATTCCTTTGTCTCCTCATGTTGCCTCTTTCTCTGTGCTTATATCCATGTATTAAGTAGGTCAGCTATGTCTCCTGATCTTGCAGAGGTGGCCTTATGTAAGAGATGCCTTATGAGGCCCAGAAGTGTGCTTCCCTCTCATCACCAATTCCAAATATTCCTGGAGTGTCCCCTCCAGGGCTACATGTGTCCTATTGTGGCAGGTTGCTCTTGCTGCAGTTCTAGCTAGGTTGTCCCCCTGGCCAGGCAGTTGTAATGCTCAGCTGTGTGTGGCTGCTACAGACCCTCCAGTCAGTTTTTCAGGTGTGGGGAGCCCTAGTACCATTGGCTGAAAGGTATAATAGCACATTCCTATTGCAGTTTTATGTTAAGTGAGTAGGGCTACAGTGTGACTGGTTGCTAAGCTCAGGGGCTTACAATTACTATAGGCCTCCAGCCTGCAAGGCTCTTGTCAGCTCTTTCAGGATTGCACCTGAGTGGGGCGGGTCCTGGGCATGAGAGCACCCAATTGTTTAAGGCTTTGGAAGGTGGGGCCAATCCCCTATGTGTATGCAATTCCCTATTCCTGTTTGGGAAGCACAGATATCTTGCAGTTGACAAGACCCCACTACCCATAGGGCCACACACCCCATCAACACAGTCCTGCTGGGTGTGCCCTGACCCACTGAGGCAGATCCAGACACCCCAGAGCCTAGGCCACAGATGCTCCACCAATGCAGGCCTGCCTCTTGTGCAGGCCCTATGCCACAGAGATGGACCTACTTACCCAGCTGGTGAGGTTCCAAGCACCCCGCCTATGTGGGCCCACTACTTGCCAGAGGACTTGCTGTTGGGTGAGATAAGTCCCTAGGATGGGCAGCCTGCCCTGGCTGAGCTGCATTATGCATAAAACATAATGTGTTTTAAATCAGTGCTCTAGTTGATGGGGCAGATCCTGAGCTAACAGGCCAGGGGAAGAACTCCAATGGCATCTACCAACATCTGTGTCAGCATGCCTGTACTAGGTCACAGTAATATCTGCCACCAATGTCTCAGTCCCTGGAGAGGTCTCACTCTTCACCAAGATACATCCAGAGGCTATCAGGTGAGTCTTTTTTCACCAAATGACTGTGCACCTTTCTTTCTGGTGATTTTAGGTTGCTTTCCATAATGGGCAAATTTGTGTGTGGTTCCTTTAAGAGCATGACTTTTTTCACCCTTATGTCTGATAGCTTCTCTGGTGGTGTTCCTCATTGTTGTTAGTAGTCAGCAAAGTCAGGTATGGTGACACTTGTCTCAGTTGTGCTGAATCCAAAAGGTGCTTATAGCAGTCATGCTTCCCTGCTCAGCTCCCCTGCTCCTCCAGGGAAGGCTGTGTACTTTAGGAGCTCCTGGCCATGAAGCACTGCAGCTCACAAAGGTGGCATTTTTTCTGTCTATAAAGGGATCTCTGCCTCTTCCACCTCAGACAGCACTGTTGCTTGTTGCAGGGGTTCTTTTTATTTGGTTTTCAGTTCTCTCTCAGGGGTAACTGTTCTAACAGTAGTTGTAAATTTGTTGTGTCCACGGGAAGAGATGAGTTCAGAGTCTGCCAATGCCACCATCTTGACACTCTCTCCCATTAAGTTGTAAATGGAGGGCAGAGATAGCTGGAGACATCTGGGTGTTTTAGGGGTGTTGCAGGTGTGCTCTCCAGTCTTCAGCTCGCTCTCCTATATACACAGCTGTTAGGAGCATTTCTGAGTCAGGGATGAGGGCAGGTTGGAGGATGGGCACTCAGGTGTGGTGGGGGATGGCTAGGCAGCAGGTGGAGTAGCAGATGATCTTAATTGACCTCTGATGGGGGCAGTGAGCAGGTCCCCATTTTCTCTGCCTCTGAATCTCCTAGGGAAGATCCTCTTATCTCGCACCTAAGAAGTAGCACAATGTAGTAATTCTTACTTCACTTACTTATGAGCAGACAGATAATATACGTGCCAAGCTTGTCAAGGGAGAGCAGATTTTATTTTCTTTTAACTACTGGGCAGGATTGATTATCTGAAGATGTGTTTTATTTGGCCCTCATCGAGTTTTAAAAACCAACTTGAATTGGCTGCCAATTCAAATCAGGAAATTTCACCTGAAAAATTCCTGTTTTGGGGTATTAAAGTATTTGGAAACACAGGGGCTGGGGTCCCCAAAGCCAGAGTGTTCTGGACATGAGTTCCAGCTCTCACCTTATGATAGGACGTGCTACTCCAGTGTGCTGAAGATGCTCCCCCCTCAGACTCCCCACTCCAATAAGTTTCATACCTGGCCCTTGTCAGCATTTGGGTCTATGATCCCTGCTTTAGTGGTTATCAGGCCTGGTAAGGGGCTTCTGGGCAGGAAGGAGTCTAAATTTCTGGGCTTCAGGGACCACCTGAGCCATATCAAGGCCCCCAGATCAAAGGACAGAGGATACTCCTTATCCAGCAGGAAAACTAAAATTAATTAACTAAATAATTTTTAGATGTGGGGTAATTATTACAGTAGTCTGAGAGACAAGATAATAAAGGGAGTTCGATGTACACAAAGCATCTGACCTTCTTTATTGGAACCAAAGCAAACAAAGCAAGTACAAGGGGGATTCTGTACTCCCCTGTGCCCACCTCTGTCTGAGCACTTGCAACAGGAGACTGTAGTGAGCTGTTTATGGGTTTCTCTCACTAAACCTCATATTTTCCCTCTGAAAAATGGGGCTAATAATCCTTCTGGCCAGACCCCAGGTACCTTGACATCTGCAAAGGAACGCCACATAAGAAATGGCTCTATAAACTGTAAAGTACTATGTTGTTAATTGCTGAATAATTATTAAGCTAAACTTCAAAGCAAACCATAGGACTGCTGCTGAGTTTGCTAGGGTAAACTGAGTTAATTCAAATTTAAAAAAGCCCTATATTAGAATGCCTATGTTGCATTGGGTCCTGTGATGGTTAATTTTGTGTGTCAACTTGGCTAGGCTACGGTATCCAGTTGTTTGGTCAAACATAAGTCTAGATATTGCTGTGAAGGTATTTTTAAAAATGTTATTAACATTTAAATAAGTAGACTTTGAGTAAAGTAGATTACCCTCCATAATGTGGGTTGGCCTCATCCAATCAGTTGAAGGTCTTAAGAGAGAAGACTCAGATCCCCCAAGGAAGAAGAAATTTTGTCTCCAGACTGCTCTGCAGATTTCAGACTTGCCGGTTCCTACAATCACATGAGCCAATTCCTTAAAATAAATCTCTCTCATGTGTATTTATATAACCAATAAGACACATATATCCTATTTGGCTCTGTCTCTCTGGAGAACTCTGACTAATACAGGTCTCAAGCTAAAGCATGCTTTCACATAACATAATTTATCTCTTTTAATGTCCACAACATCCTCTCAGAAGTAGGTATTGTTGGCTCCATTGAGCATTTGCTTTTGAGAATGCTGAAAGGACAGAGAGAGATTAGGAAATTTTCCCAGGTCATAGGAAAAACAGATGTTTGAAGGCAGGCATATCTGGATGCAGAACTATCACATTGAGTCAGAGGCTGAGACGAGACCAGCGTGTAGGAGAAACAGGCCTTTTTACTATTCCAGATCTTTCTATCCTGTTATCCTTTGTCATGCTGTCTTTCTTGATCCCTCCCCAAGTGACAGTCATCTGGAGACCATCAGGGAGACAAGCTGAACTGGGCGATGACAATGTTCCAAGCAGGCCAAGCCCCTCTACGTGGGGGGTGTGTGCAACTTGGACAAAGGCACTTTGAAGCAGAGGTGGTTGGGAAAGTCTTAATCTCTAAAAGAACCATCTCGGAGTGAGATTATGTTCCATGCCTTTCATTGCCCAATTCTTTAGATTGCAAGTGATGAAAACCCAAACCAAACTAACGTAAATAAAAAAGAGAATTTACTGACTTATGTAATGAAAAGTCCAAAAGTTTGGGCATGATGGGATCCAGGTTCTTAAGTGATGTCATCAGAACTCAGTCCTTCTTTCACCATCTTTTGGTTCTGCTTTTCCTTGTGTTGGCCTAATTCTCTAGAAGATTCTTCCGTAATGGTAGCAAGACAGTGATGAGCATGTCTAAATTTCCGTCCCTGCATTGAGGATCCTCAGCAGAGAAAGAGAGAGAGCCCGTGCTTCCCAGCAGTTCCCATAAACGTCCTGAAATTGACTCTCAGTGGGCCATCTTGGAACAGGTGCTTATCCATGACCAATCTCTGTGGTCAGAGGGGTGGAATATGATGGGTTCCCCACTGGAGACCATCCAGGCTCTGGAAAGTTTAAAGTATATCAAAGTCCTTTCTGACTTTCTGACATACAAGTATTCACAAAGGAAGGAATTAGTAGATTTATCAAACTGAAAAGTAAAAGCGTTTGGATGTCAACATCCATGGTAAACAAACAAAAGTGAAAACAGAAAACTAGACAAGAATATTTGCCAAATTCATGGCTAATAGTCTTATTATAGTCTTAAAATATAAAGAGTACAGACGTTGATAAGAAAACCACTGACTCTATGACTGAGAAAAGTGAGCAATTGGCAGCACCACTTAGACATCCCACAGGTACATCAAAATCAGCTTACAAAAATGAACTCCCTCATTTATAGCAGGTAGAGTGCTCTGAAGAAGCAAGTAGCAGAAGATCTGACGTATACCAGCTTAAACTGTAAAGGCCAGAAGTATATTGCCTTCAGAGCTCTAGTTTTATTTCTCGGAAATTTCTTCTGCTTTTCCTTTTTTACCATGTCCAACTTCTTCCTCAACTCTGGCTGCCCTTCTGGTGACAAAAAGGTTGCAGCAGCTTCAGGCTTCATAGACTCATACCCATACAGTCCAGAATGAAAGAGAGCATGTGTCCTAGAATTCCAAACAAAACACTCCATCTTCACATCAATTGGTCTTGAGTCCATCCGTAGACAGGGAGATGCCAAAAGCTGATTGGCTTATACCTGGTTCTTGAACTAGTCTCTGGAAAAAGAGATAAGATTATTTTGTTTCATTTAAGTCCATCAGAGCCCACTCCAGGAACTGGGTGAAGTCAAACTTACCAAACTTTATGACTGCTGTAAAGATGAACTGAGGGAGGAATGATTGCTGGGGAGATAGCCACAAAGTCCACAATATCGCCATTGTCTCCAAACATGCCTGCCCCTTATATTGTCCAGCTCTCTGCATTGTATCCAGAGTTATCTTTCTAAATTTTGCATATTTACCTTGCTTAAAACCTTCTAATGGTCCCATGCTACATGCATGATACAGTCCAGATCCTTCACTGTGACTTACAAAGTCCTCCAAGGACTAGCTCTTAGGCCCCAAGACTTGTCTTCCCAGTCTGTCCAGGCTTGTCCCTTGCCCCCGCCCTTCCTCATCCCCTACCCCTGCCATCTGTTTTCCAGGCACACAGATCTTGTTTCTTTTCTTGTTTCCTTCTTTCTTTTCTCTTTCCTCTAGAGGTTTATACATACTGTTTCTTTTGCCTAGCACACTCTTATACCACATCTTCACCTAAGCAAATGTCTCCTGACCTCTTAATTATCAGGCTAGGTGACCCCTTCCCATGGGAAGACTATACTGACCTTTTCTACTCCAAGGCTGGCTTAGCTGTCTCTTTGCTTACGTGTGTCACCTGTCTGCCCCCCTTTAGCTTGTCAACTCTGTGATGACACATATGAGTTTGTCTTGTTCACTACTCTATCTCCAGTGTCTTCCCCTTTTCCTTGACATATAGAACATGTAAAATAAATATTTGTTGAACAAATGAATAAAATAACAAAGAATGGAATATTATAGTTAATAAACCCATGTAAAATATTTACCTTTGGGAAGAGGGCTCAAGAATAACATTTTTTTTAAGCTTTGTATAGTGTTCCAAATTTTCTTCAACAAGCCTTTATTACTTATAGAACAAGCACAATACAGAAGAAGGCAAGTTCTTCCTAATATTGACTGGAGACTTAATTCCTGGTAACCTCCCCCACTGATCCTGGCCCAGACCCTGAGAACTTCCCAGAGACTTCCACATTGTCAACCTTAAGTCTTGGGGAGAAAAACAAATAAACAAGCAAAAAAAAAAAAAAAAAAAGGAACAAGAGTAGTTCCCTTCTCTTTTCTTCTTTCTCAGACACTCCTGGGGGTGATAGGAAAGGAAAACAACACAGAGATGATTTAAAAAAATTTTTTAAAGCCTTTTAAAATTGTGGAGCATAGCCTACATGCAAATGAGTTTATGAAGACCTAATTGAATTTATAGAAAGGTAATAAAAGGAATACTCATGTACCCATTACCCAGGCCATGAGATAGAAGAGTATCATGTGTCAGAAGCCCCTATGTGCCCCTCCCCAAATGTGTTCTTTTCCCTGGTTCCAGAGGTAATGACCATCCTGAATTTTATACCATTCATTCCCTGGTTTGGCTTTATTCTTTTTGTTCTTCTTTTCACCACTTAGGTACGTGTCCCCAAACAAGGTAGTGCTTCATTTCACCCACTGTTGAACTTAATACTAATGAAACTATAAACATTCTTCTGTGTCTTGTTTCTTCCATTTAGTGTGCTTTTGAGATTCATTATGTAGGGTGCGCTCTAAGAAACTCATTTTTTAAATGTTGTATTCTCTTCTACGATATGGGTGTAAGTAAGCATACATCGTCTTGCAGGTGGAAACTTAATTGCTTTCAGTTTTTTGTATTACAAGCAAACTTTGCTGCTATACATTCAAGTACATGGCTCTAGCACATATGAGTGAGATTTTCACTAGATTATGTAACGACAGCTGGAATCGTTGAGTTACAGAACGTGTGCTTGTTCAACTAGATATGTCAAACTGTCTTTCAAAATAGTTGTACCAATATACACTACTTTTCATCATAGAGTGACGTTTTTAATGCTTCACATTTTCTCCAATGTTAGGCTGATCTAAATCATCTTCAGCCTTTTCTTTTGACTTCTATATCCTTATATTTTAAATGTATGTTTGGAAACAGACTATAGTTAGACTTTAAAAATCAATCTGACAATCTTTATTTTTTAATTGGAGCATTTGATCCATTTATATTTGCTGTAATTACTAGCATTTTAAGTAATGTTTTCTTGCATGCCCCCCACCTTTTTTTTTTTTTTTTTGCTGAGGAAGATTTGCCCTGAGCTAACATCTGTGCCAGTCTTCCTCTATTTTGTATGTGGGTCACTGCCATAGCATGGCCACCAATGATTTGTGTAGGTCCATACTCAGAAACCGAACCTGGGCTGTCAAAGTGGAGCACACTGAACTTAACCACTAGGCTATGGGGCCAGCTCTGCATTCCCCTGTTTTTATTTCTAGGAGATCTATTTGGCTTTATTCTAAAGCTACTTTTCTTTAACTCACATTTTCAAGCTTCTCTGTTATTTCTTGAAACATATTAAATATATATTGTTTTCTCTTACTGATATTCTTAATATCTGAATTTCTTTAGAGCTGATACTTTTGTCACTTTTTTTTCTGGTAGCCTTTAGTCATAGTGCCTTCTTCCTTTGTATGACTTACATTCCAGAAATAAAAATTATAATAATTAAAACTGAAAATTCAAAGGACAGGTTTAGCATGGAATAAATAGAGCTAAAGAGAGAATTAGAAAACTGGAGGACAGAACTTGAGAAATTAACCAAAATGTATGCCATGGAGACAAAGAGATTGAAAGCCTTAAAGAGAGATTTAACAAAACAAGGAGGATAAGATTGTTTGAAACACCGGTTGGTGATCGAGGCTCAGTTTTATGGGCCAGCATGGATATAGGCTTATTCAAAGAACGAGGACTCCAAGGGAGATGGAAATCTACTCTCCAGTCTCACCTGAAAGGGTAATGCATTATACAATTATAAGCTGTTTCATGCTTCTCTGGCTTTGTACATGCATTCCAAATACCCAGAATTTTCCCCAGTTCTTATCTACCTAGCAAACTGGGACTTATACTACAAGACCCAACTCAACATTGCCTTTCAAAATAGGTATAAAAAATATTAAAGCTTAAAATATGATAATGAGTGAACATTATTTATTTATTTTTACTTCCATTTTCTCAGAAATTTGTGGCCATTCTTTCAGAACTGGGTTGGGGGAGTTTCCTCCAGAGATTTGAGTTTACCTTTATCCTGTATTAGGGTTACTGTCTGTCCAGGACCACTTTAAATTAAGTTGTTAGCTGAGGTTTTTTTGACCACTGGGAAAGAATGAACATGGGTTTCAAATTCATGTGATGGAAGGGCTTACGGTTAAAAATTGTCAGGGAAATAGTTCCTCTCTCTGTTCCACACTAAGGATTGAGACTTTCACTTTCTTGGGTTGGGGGTGTAGAAAAGTCCCTGTTTGTCCACTGTCATACTATGGATGCAGTCCTGGGGATCCAGCTTTAGGTGCATTATCCTCTTAGACTCTCTGCCTTGGGCAAGTCATGGATTTCTCGTCTGTCTCTGTCTCCTTGAGCAGAAAAAGTTATACTCAATTTCATAAAGTTTTATAAATGCTGTTAAGGCTAAATATGGCATTAGAGCTCTGCTTACATGCACTAAATTAGTCCCTGACTGAGCATTCCTCTTCTTCCAGATCATATATGCTTTTATATTTTATTCAGAATTTTAAATTGTTTTTACTATGAGAGACAGGAGATACAAATATGGAATGGGAGACCCGTAATGTTGGCTTGAAATCAGGATTGATAAGGACTCATGATTTTCAAAAACAGGTATGTGTGTATGTACATTTCCGTGTGTGTGTCTATCTTAGCTCTGTCCATTAAAAGAGCCTAGAAACAATGACATCCAGTAACATGCAGGATACCTAGTACCAGATCTTGGTTTCTAAACTCAATTCCTTACTAAAAGAATCAGGGCTCCTTGAAAAAATCATTAATTCAATGTCCAGGGCAGGGAAAGGATGTTGAAGTCCTGTTGTGCAAAAAAGCAAGGATGTACTCAAATACTAATGGAGATGTGTGAAAAGACACAGGAGCCAGCTTGAATGGGTTCCCACAGGCCAAATCTGGGAGAATTTGAGCATCCAAAAAGAATAACAATGGAAATGGATTATAACACATTGAATTTTAAAAATCCATGAATCCATAGTAATACTCAAGGATGAGGGAAAGGGAGTGTGGGTGAAAGGCATCTTTGATAGAAGAGTAAATATCAAGGTTGAGTTCCCCAGGTAATAGACTGGAGAATGGAGATTTGTATGCAGGAAATTTGCTGGGGAAGGCTGCTAGGATCAACACTGTGGGGGACTAAGGAAAGCAGGAATGCGCGGGGGAAGGGGTGAGCCATGATGTCATCATAGCAGGAGCAAAAGCTGTTTTTGTGGGGAGCTCTGGAGTCGGGATGACCCATCGGAGTTCTTCTAAATTGGGGCGAGGGGCCTGAGCCTTTGTATTTCCTCCTACTACATCATTGGAGATAAGGACTATCCCGGGCAGTAGCCATAACCTTGGGGAAGGCAGTTTTTTCCACTGAAGGTAGTTCCTGTGGAGGACCTTAGCTGAGAGCTCTCAGCAGACAACGCCAAGAGCAGCTGGAGGAGCGAGTGTTCCCATCGTCAGGGGGAATCACAAAGCACACAGCATGCACCACAGTGCCAGATAATAAGTGTAGAAGGAATGATAGAGTTAGAAAATCACAATTTGGCAAATTTCAGTGTAATAATTGATCCAGGCACGAATCATCAATGCCTGGATGATCAATGCTGCAACCATTAGGTGAAAGGTGAAAGGTTTTGGGGCAACAAAATAGTCAAATAGTCTGAAAGTTTCTCCTCACTTTTAAATTTAATTGCTTCAATTAATTCACTTTAATTCACTTCACATTTAATTTACTTCAACGTAATTACTTTTTAATTGCAAAGATTTTAAATACAATGTGTCCGTAACTTCTCAAATGGTTCAGCCAAAGAAAAATTAATCTCTCTCTTTCTCTCTCTCAATCTCCCCTCTTTGTCTCCGTAAAGAGAAATCAAACAAATGTGGCAGAATATTAAAATTCATGCATCCAAATAAAGGTTATATGGTGGTTATTGTAGTACTCATTGAACTTCTTAGCTTTGAAACTTTTCAAAATAAAAAGTTGTGGAGAAAAGCAGAAGAAACTCTCTTAATCTTAATCCTTAATCTAAATATTCTGCCAGTCAGTTTCAGGCTGCTTAAAATGGTTCATTAAATTTTTTTGAAATCTAAAGATGAAAAACTCTGAAGAGGATTTCCCGAGTCCCTCTGACGTTCTCTTCCTATTCCTGTAGATACAACAATAAATCTTGCCAGAGAGGAGGAGAACTGGGTGCTTTCAGCCTGGGTAAGGCCCAGGCAACACCAACCAACGGGCTGAAAAGGAAGGCCACCAAAACTTAAAAACATCCGGTTACACGTCAGTAACGAGAGAGGAGGTGACCTCTCCTTTCAGTTCCTAATGTTCAGTTTTGAACTCTAAGGAATGGAAATTTCCAAATCAAAAAGAGCTTCATGGAAAGAGTGTGGCTGACTATTAACACGGTACTGCATTCAAATCCCTGGCCACTTGCTGCTGGTGGGACGTATCTAATAATGATAACAACCAGTACCACTTCTAACATTCAAGGGGAGTTGGCTGTGTGCCAGGTCCACGTCTAAGAACTCCACAAGCATTCATTCATTTAATTCTTACAGCACTATGGGGTAAGTTATTATTGTCACTCTCATTTTACAGAGGAAGAAACTGAGTCCGAAAGTGTTAAGAGCCTGCCCAAAGTCTTAGCTGGTGGGTGAAAGAGCTGGGATTTGCACCAGGCTGTGTCCCTCTGGAGCTCCCACTTGTCACCACTATACCGTGCAGTCTTTCAGTAATGGCTTTAGGGGAAGAGTTGTGGTAAAAGGCAAGTGACTGGTGGTTTGCTTTTGAGGAGGGGTTGGTCCATATGCATGTTGACCTTTAACACCCTCGGGCAGAGTGTGCACCAGGTTAACCAGAGTGACCATCCTTATGATTGGGCCACTCCAGATGAGGTATCGGCAAGGACAGCTGTTAAGGGAACCAACCCCAATCCACAAAATGGAAGATCCTTTATAAGGAATGAAACAGAAGTCCATCAAATTCAGAGCTGGGTGGCAGATGGGTCAGCCAGCAAGTTTCAGAGAGCCAGACTTTCCACTGGAGATATGTGCCTGAACCTCCACCTCATGAAAATCTGGACACTTACTCATTTCATTGCCACGTGCTCCCACCCTCTTCCCCTGATAGCAGGAAGAGAGCACCCAGAGTGGATTTCATGTCAGCTCAGCTGGAAGGCTCCCTGCCCGGAGGGGGACAAGACCAATCACAGATGTTCTCAGGGGATGAGGAGTGAGGGAATGAGCTCAGGGAAAGATGTCGCAGTTGACTTTGTCACCCTGAAGTTGTACCCCTAAACCTCTCTGCTAGCCTCTTGCAGGTAACATCCAGTACAAGGTGTGACCCTGACTTGGATGGACACTGATTTCTCAGATGTTGGGGCTGCCCTGTGTTTGGGTACCGATCAGTCCAGGTATTTCCCAGGACAGGATGATGCCTCCCTTTGGGGTATGCTTAATACCCAGACTCCCCACCCTGGCCAGGTTCCCTGAATTAGAAACACAAGGGAGGGAGTCAGCTTGTCCTGCAGAGTGCCTCGGGGCACCTTTCTTGTGCCGTCAAGCACAGAAGAGCCTCTGCTGGAGCAGTCCGTCTTAGTGCTCTCCTCCTAGGGCCTTGGACTCGTTTCAGGGTAAGTCGTGGCTTCTTTTGTCCATTTTTAGAAAGATGCTATTTGGATTTTGCACGCATCTGTGAAAGTAAAAACAGGATTTATGGTGCTGGGGATTGAGGAAGAGTTTTGCAACTCACACCCCAAAGGAGAAGTATTGGCTTCCTCAGCTTCCCCCTGACAATGGAGATTAATGTTATCCCACCGCACTGGTGACTAGCAGGCAGTGGAACTAAAATAGATCTTCTTCATGTGGGAAGGAGGAGTGAGGGTGCTGGAGGCTCCCAGCTTCCCTCTCTTCTTGGCTAGAGGGCTGACAGGTGAAGGCTGGATGCTGATTGGCAAAGCCCCCCTGTGGGAATAAGCCAGTATAGAGGCTCAGGTGCAAGTCCTGTAAGCCCTGAGCGGGGCCACAATTCTGGAGGCAGCTGCCTGGGTGGAGCACATGGCCCTGAAGGTCCAGCACGGGGAGGAGAAGGTGCTGGGAACTGTTTGTCCAAGCCTTCCTCCCTCAATTAGGGCCTTCCCAGCCCTCCCCACCATGCCTCTCCCTGCGACCCCTCTGCAGCTTTCTGGCTGGTGCCCCATTTCACCCACGGGGCACTAAGGCTGAGACAAGCTCAGGGATGAACTCACTGTCGCTTGGCTGTTGTGGCTGCAATGCCCCAGGGCACATGTGAGACCCAGTGAACACCAACCCTCAGTTGTCTGGGGCCCCAGGCTCCCATGAGTGAGGATAACATCTCCCTATGCCTTTCTGGAGTCACAGGGGCAGCTCAAAGGTGTCAGGGACAAGTCTGTGCCCTCTGATGGCTTCCTCCATGTTTGCCAGACATCAGCTATTGCTTGCCTGGCATCCACGTCTCCTGGGAGCTGTTTGTGGTACACTCTGGAGGCGCCAAGCAGCCGTGGCTTTGCTGGCTTCCTCATGGATCTGGGGAAACAGTCTTGCTCCTCAGAGCATCAGGCAAAGTCCCAGAGGGGACTGGGGCCAGATGCCTCCTGCTTCTTCCTCTCCACACCTTCCACATCACCAGGCCCAGATAACTCTGCACAGGAGCGGCTCCCTTAGCTGCACACCAGTCACCCCAAGAAGACAACATTCTGCTGAACAGGGAACAGCCCATGTCTGGGTCCCAGGAGGGCTCAGATGGCATCTCCCGCCTCAGCTGGGAAGCGCTGGGCTGAGATTCAAGCCTGGGTCTGCCTCAGTGGATGAAAGCCCTGCTCTTCCTCACATCAGAGATGGAAGGACCTGGAAGACAGGGAAGTGACAGAAGCCAGGACACATTATGATGAGTGGACAAGGGAACAGCGATGCTCTGGAACAAAGAGGGATGAGGAGACAGGAGGGAGGGTGCATCTGCAAAGATGTCAGGCTCCCACCAGGAGCGAGTCCTTTGGGTTTGGGTGGCAGCAGGCCAGGAGGGTGTCTCCTTGGCTTGTCTGGGCTGTGAGGGCTGCTGGGGGAGAGTTCACCTGAGAGCTGGGGGCTTTGCCACACGACAGCAGGACTTTTCTGTCATGGGTCACCCCAGGATCTCTGCTATCTCATGCAGTCACCAATCTTCTCAGCTGGCTTGTGGCTTCTCCCAGCAGTGCCCTGGCTTCTCATGGGGCTTTCTTTTTCCTCTTTTGCTGACAGAGAATCCACACCTCCAGGTTGTTAAGCCACTGCCACTGCCCTCTACAAAGCTTGCCCCCTTTTTGCCCCTAGGAGTTGTATGTGTGTGTGTGTGTGTGTGTGTGTGCACGCGTGTGTCTGTGTGTCCACGCAGGCATGTACCTGGGTACTTAGTGTTAGGGTTTCTGCTACTTTGCGTGTTTTTTTTGTTTTTTTGTTTTTTGTTTTTTTTTTTTTAGGAAGATTAGCCCTGAGCTAGCTGCCGCCAATCCTCCTCTTTTTGCCGAGGAAGGCTGGCCCTGAGCTAACATCCGTGCCCATCTTCCTCTACTTTATATGTGGGACGCCTGCCACAGCATGGCTTGTCAAGCAGTGCCATGTCCACACCCAGGATCTGAACCTGCGAACCCCGGGCCACTGAAGCAGAACGTGCACACTTAACTGCTGCACCACTGGGCTGGTCCCGGGTTTCTGCTACTTTGGGTCGTCCAGGGAGCTCAGTGGCTGGCGCATAGGTGGGAAGGTGGCTGTCTGACGGGCACTTGCGTGGAGAGCAGGGGGTGAAGGGGAGGGTGGTTACCAGCTAGGATTGCATGGAGCTGCTGGGAACTCTTTCTCTGCCCCTCATTCCTGGCTGAACAGCCCCCAGGACGGGAAGAGTGACAACGCCACAAGGGTGAAGACCACCAGGCAGCTCTGGTGGGCCTTTTGAGGAAATGACAAAGCGGGAAAGGCACTCCGGCAAAGGTCATCCCCATGTCCTCTCTAGGCTGTGGCCTCGGACTGGGAAGGAGGGACGGCGAGGAGTAGCCGTGAGGTCCAGGCTGGGGGCTGGGCCATAAGAAGCTGGGGCAGGAGATTCTGGTTCGCACGAGGTCACCAGGCAGTGTTGGGGAGGGTGAGGCTGGCTTCGCTAGGCAGCGGAGTTAGTGGAGATGGTAGATGCGTCTGCTTGGGGTAACAGCAGGACGGGGTGTTTGTGAAAGGGTCCAGGGGTGCAGACAGCAGGGACAGGGCGACTCTGAGGCTTGACTATGAAGGGGAGGAGACGGAGAGCACCTGAGGGGCTCCTTTAGCCCGCCATCTCCTGGGCCTCTCTGATTGCTTCTCGCTCGCCCCGTCCACACTTAACACACCAGCCTCATACTCACCAGGTGCACCTGTGGGATTCTCCCAGCCTGTTGGTCTCTCAGGCTCCAGCCACAGCACCCATATTACCTAAATCTTCTGCCTAGAGCCTTCCTCCTTTGACCTTGCGTGGCCCTGAGGCTCTGTCATGCCCCAAGGCACCCTGTCCTTCTTTTCTCTATTCCTTTTTCCAAATCCATTCACATCTATTTGATACCTATTCTGTACCAGGCTCTATGGGGCAGGAAGAACCATGGGGAATTTTCACCTAATTTTTTTTTCTGGTTCTACTTTTCAAACACGTAAATTCCTTCAGTGTTGGTAGAGGAGAGTTTCCCCTTTTCTTTCCTTCTAGACTTTAAAAGAGAGAGTGACAAGGTGGGGCAGGCAGCCGGGAATGTATAGACTGTGGTGGGTCTCAGAGAGCGAGGCCCTGCGCGTGTCTCCTGACCGAGGCCTGGAGATGCTGCAGCACCCACGATCATGTGTGAGGTCCAGGGGCAAAGGGGATCTGTGCCCTACTCCCCGGGCAGAGTCCTGGGAAGCCCCGAGCCTGCAGAGAGGGAATGGATCTAGGCAGACAGGGCCATAACCATCGTTAGGGGAGGCCTATGGTGGGTGTGGCGGAGAAGCAGAAGAGTGAATTCTGGGTCCACAGTGTGGAATGGAGAAGTGAGGAGAGCAGCTGGACCGGAGGGTCAAGGCAGGCTGGAAGGGTAGCCAAGCCGCCTGGGTGGCTCAGTGGCTGGTATAGATGGGGAGGTGGCTGCCTAGCTGGTATTTACACGGAGAGCAGAGGGTGAAGGGAAGGGTGGTTACCAGCTAGGATTGCGTGCACCTACAAGCAGCACAAAATCCAATAGATGGTGGCACGAACACTCTATGACTCCTGCACTAGGAAGTCAGGGGGTGGGCAGCCCAAAGTGGATGCAGCACCGTAACAATGTCACCCTGGACCCAGGCACCTTATGCCTTTCTTCTTTACCATCCTTTTATTAGGGAAAAAAAAATAGCAAATTGTGGTTTTTGGTTTAAGAACTAAATTTAATTCATGCAAATAATCCGTTCTCAAAAAATGAGTCATAAACACAGAAGAAGTGCATTCTTTTTTAGACCTGTTCAAATGTAGCTCACAAACATCAATGCGCCTCCACTAACTAGAGCTACTCCTACAACGTCAAGTTGCCTCCTACTCTGCGGGTCACGATTTTATCAGTGGAAACTTAGTTACTATTTTTCTTCCCCCCTCTCCAGCTTTATTGAGACATAATTTACATATAACGTTGTGTAAGTTTAAGGTATACTATGTTATGATTTGATACATGTATATATTGTGAAATGATTACCGTAATAAGGTTAGTTAACACATCCATCACCCCGCATAATTACCTTTTTCTTGCAGTCAGAACATTTAAGATTTACTCTCTTAGCAACTTTCAAGTATATAATACAGTATTGTTAACTATAATCACCATGCTGTACGTTAGATCCCAAGAACTTGTTAATCTTATAACTAGAAGTTTCTATCCTTTGACCAAACTCTCACCATTTTCTCTAGCCCACAGCCCTTGGTAACCACCAATCTACTCTCTGTTTCTATGAGTTCGGCTTTTTTAGATTCCACATATAAGTGAAATCATACAGTATTTGTCTTTCTTTGTCTGACTTATTTCACTTAGCATAATGCCCTCAAGCTCCATCCATGTTATTACAAATGGCAGGATTTCCTTCTTTTTATCGTTGAATAATATTCCATTGAATATATGTACCACATATTTTTAATCCATTCATCCATTAATGGACACTTGGGTTGTTTCCATATCTTGGCTATTGTGAATAATGCTGCAACGAACACGAGGGTGTAAATATCTCTTTGAGATACTGATTTCATTTCCTTCAGATATATACCCAGAAGTGAGATTGCTGGATTACATAGTAGTTCTATTTTTAATTTCTTGGGGAACTTCCATGCTATTTCCCACAGTGGCTGTATCAGTTTACATTCCCACCAACATTGTACAAGGGTTCCCTTTTCTCCACATCCTCACCAGTACTTCTCAAATATTGTCTTTTGATAATAGCCATTCTAACAGGTGTGAGATGATATCTCATTGTGGTTTTGATTTTCATTTCCCTAATGATTAGTGGTGTTGAGTGCCTTTTCGTGTACTTGTTGCCCATCTGTAAGTCTTCTTTGAAAAAATGTCTATTCAGATCCTTTGCCCACTTTTTTCTCTTTTTTGGTGAGGAAGATTCACCTTCAGCTAACATCCGTTCCTAATCATCCACGTTTTTTTGGCTTGAGGAAGATTAGTCCTGAACTAACATCTGTGCCAATTCTCCTCTATTTTTTGTATGTGAGATGCCTTGACATCATGCCTGATGAGTGATGTAGGTCCTTGCCTGGGATCCAAACCCGGGGACCCAGGCCACTGAAGTGGAGGGTATGGAACTTTAACCACTTGGCCGCGGGGCTGGTGCCCCACTTTGCCCATTCTTTGATTGGTTAATCACTATTTTTGTTGCTGCATTAACTTCACCTTGGTAAACCTATAGTACTTTATTAATATTTTGCACCTTATGAATAGCAGCTGCTGAATTTACCCAGCACATGTCACTGAACACAGAAGTTACATCTTTCCAACGGCCCACTCGTGTTAACTATAGAGCATAATCACACTTCTTGCATCCCTCCATTCTCTGCCCTTCATACACTGGTAAGCAAAACTGTGTTCACAAAAATGCATATAAAACTTTAGGTCCTGCTTAAATTCCATGGTGGGTCCAAATCTGCATCTGCAGAAGGTGCTCTGGGATATCACCATAGGTTACTCAGGATACCTGTGTATGTGAGGTCTCAAGTTACACATCCTCACCCCATTCCACTCTTGAAGAGGGAAGAGAACTGAGGGGCCCTTGGACAGTTTTCTAGACACTGGAATTAAGGCCACCTCACATCCTCATCGACAAGACAGCAGCATGATGGCCTTGGGGTTCTGCTGGTTTCCCTGAAGACTCCGTGAAGTCAGAGGTGCTGGGCCCAGTGGCTGGCATATATAGAATACTTGGAAGAAGGGGGGAGTCTGTGGAGCAGGTGTTCCCTTAGCCCGGGAGTGGCCAAAGGTGACGAAAGGGCTGGTGGAATAGAGCTCCCCGAATGCCCAGGGTTGATAACCTGGGCTCCTTATGTCTCCTAAGGTTGCTCTGATGTCACATTTATTTATTTATTTATTTTTTTGAGGAGGATCAGCCCTGAGCTAACCACCGCCAATCCTCCTCATTTTGCTGAGGAAGACTGGCCCTGAGATAACATCCGTGCCCATCTTCCTCTACTTTCTATGTGGGACACCTACCACAGCATGGTGTGCCAAGCGGTGCCATGTCCACACCTGGGATCCAAACCGGCGAACCCCAGGCCGCCGAGAAGCAGAACGTGCGAACTTAACCGCTGCACCACCGGGCTGGCCCCTCTGTTTTCAATTCTCTTTTGCCAGTAAGGGTACATGAGAATTCAGACATAGTCTCAGTTCCTCATTGCTGCAGCTGCACCGTGCCTATACTGAGCGTTTTCAGAAACCTTCCTTCCATAAGCTTCAGATACTGTCTTACTAGTTCATGCCTCTTCAGGTAAAATACCTGGATGCCTTTAGGAAGTAGCCAAATTGTGTGCTAAACACTCCAGAGAACTGCCGTCAGTGTCGACTGCCTATTTTCTCCCCAGCCCGTGGGTATCTGCCTGAGCTTTGAGCAATGACGGATTAACGCAATGTCATTCCTGCCGCCTCTGAACAGTTTACATTAACAACTGTGATAAATGCGTTGTAGCTAAGAGTCATTTTCTTGACTTTCAGGTTTAAATCGCATGTGGCTAGCAGCCTCTGGGCAGCTCCTTCCAATATTTCATTAAAATGCTAATAAATATGTAGGAAACAATGAAAATGCTCAGTAATGCCACAGACTGAGACTGAAAATAGCCTTAACAGAATCGGGGAGGAATCTGCATTTATTACAAGGTAGCATCATTTTAAAAGACAAACCACTGTGAGTTTTGCCTTCTGAAACAGAAAAATAGTAAATAAATGACAGTAGGAAAAAATATTTATAACACATATGACAGACAAAAGGCCATTATATTTCCTCTATAATCAGCTCTTAAAAATCAATTTTAAAATGTCAAACATACCAATGTATGTGCAAAAGATGCCAAGAGGCAATTCACACAAAAATATGAATTATTCACTCAGTAAATGTTTGTCAGGCACCATTTGAGCCCTGTGGGTCTGGTCCTTAAATGCCAAAATGGAAGATAAAAAAGAAACAGACAAATATATAATATAACATCAGGTAGAGATAAAGGATAAGAAATCAAATAAAGCCAGGAATAGTGATAGGGAGTGAGGGTGGTGTGGGGTCCGTATTTTAGATGGGGTGATTTGTGAAGGCCTATCTGTGGAGGTGACACTGAAACAAAGGCTGAGTGAAGCTAGGGGGTGAGCCATACACAGATCTTGTAAAAGGGGATCCTGGGCAAAAGAAGGAGCAAGTTCCAATGGCCTGTGGTAGGGAAGAGCTCAGCCTGTTTCAGGAACCACTAAGAGGACTGTGTGGCTAAACAGGGTGTGGGAGGAAAGTCTTGGGATATGAGACTGGGAAAGGAGGCAAGGGCTGAATCATGAAGGGCCTTGTAGATCCTGGTAGAGAGTTTGGGTTCATTCTAAGGGAAATGGGAACGACTGGGTGGTTTCAAGTACAGAAGTGACATGATCAGACTGGAGTATTAAGAGGACCCCCTGGAGTGGTGCAGTGAATGGACAGCAGAGGGGAAGCAGACAGAGGAGTGAGGAGTCGTCTAGGGGAGAGATGGTGATGCAGTGGATCGGTGGACAGTGGTGGAAGTGGTGAGAAGCGATGTGGCGCAGGACCTGTGTTGAAAAAAGTGCTGGCTGGGACGTGCTGGTGTGTTGGAAATGGAATGTTGGGGAAAGAGGGGCATCCAGGATGACCGCAAGATTTTTGGCCAGAGCAGCTGGAAGAATGGAGTTGTCGTTTACTGAGACAGTGAAGACTGCAAGGTTCTGCGATGAGAGCCGGGAGATGCTTGTTGTACATCCAAGGGAAACTGTCTGGGAACCGAGTATACACATCTAGACTTTAGAGAAGTCTGGGCTGGAAGAAAAGCTTTGGACATTGCCAGTGTAGAGGGATGGTGTTTGCACCTTTGTGACTGGCTGAGCTCTCCAGGCGGGTGAGTGTAACTAGAGAGGAGAACAGACATGGGGACCTTGCTTTGGGGCCCTTGATATTTCGAGGTCAGGGAAGGCGGAAGGGAACAAGTGGAGGAGACTGTCGAAGAGCAGCCAGTGAGGTGGCTGCAGAACTGAGAGAGAGAGTGATATCTCCAGCGCCAAGTGGAGGAGGAAGTGATTAACTTTGTTAAATTCTGCTGATGAGCCAAGTAAGGTGCGCCTGATTAGGGACAATCGGATTTAGTCACAGGGTGACTTTGACAAGAAGGTGTGTGTGCAAGTGATGAGAAGAAACTTCAAGAGAGAATGGGGGCCAAGGAACTGGAGACAACTCTTCTGAGTGTCTCTACATGCAGTAGAGACATGGGACAAGAACTGGAGGAGATATGGGGTCAAGAGGAGGGTTCTAAGAATGGGAAGTACTCTGGCTGCTGTCTGTAAACTGAGAATTATCCAGCAGACAGGGGAGATGGATTGTGCAGGAGAGAGGGAGCAAAGGCAGGAAGACATTTGTTGGGAAGATGGCGGGGGATGTGATCTAGTGCACAAGGGGAGGGCTGGCTTTAGGTAAGAGCAGGGACAATTCTTCCGTCTTATCAGGAGGGAAGGCAGAGTGCTTGGACACAGCTGCAGGTAGGTGGGAAGATGTCGTGGTGGGAGCCTGTGGCAATTCTTTTCTGGTTCCTTCTATTTCTCAGTGAAATGTGTTTTGAAATGGGCAGTTAGCCATTACCGATGGAAGTGTAAATGTGCCTTTTGGTATTAGTCTTCCCGGCTTGGCAGATGGGCATCCTCTTGCCCCCAAACAGGGCTACATGGATATGCCAAGGAGTCCTTAGAATTGGTACTATTGGAGTCCCTGGCTGATTGGAGCATCATCTCTGCCAACAAAAATCCAAGATACAGGGTGTCCATGAGTCGCTGTGGTTTGGATTTCTAATAAATTCGCTTCCATATAAGATATAAACAATGTGTGAAATGTAACCCAGAGAGAATTTACTAGAGATTTAAATAAAGCTGGTTATGTTTGGTTTTTCTTCCTTTTTTTTTTTTTTGCAGGTAATGAGATCTACATTACACTGAAACGGCTATATCTAAGTGTGTCCAAAATGATGGTGGATGCATTGAAAGTCGACCTTCCTGCAACAAACTGTGCTAAATCTCAAATAAATTCTCTCTTTGTTTCCTTTTGCAGACTGTATATTTTTCATAGACGTGAGCTTTTTAAACACTCAGATTGCACAGGACCTAACGGGAGCCCCGTTCAGCTCCAGCTCTTCTCCCTCTAAGACGCCCCTCCCTCTCCAGAGCAAGTGTCATCCCCTTCTTCTCTTCCTCGAGTTTCTTGGTTTTTTTCTCCCATTTTTAAAATATGGTAAAACATACATAACATAAAATTGACCATCTTAACCATTTTTAAGTGTACAGTTCATGGGTATTAAGTACCTTCATATTATTATATAACCATCACCGTCCAGCTCCTGAATTCTTTTCATTTTGCAAAACTGAGACACTAAACCCAGGAAACAATAACTCCCCTAACCCCCACCCCTTGCAGATTTTGTGGGGCTCTGATGGCTTCTCCTCTGCTCCCTTAACCGAGTGCTACGTCATCTCTTTTTCCTTAAAATACTTCTTTTGTGATGTTATTGGTCACTTTTTAAAATCCTCTTATCCCTCTTTCTTTGCTCCCTGCTGAAGAGCAGACTTACCACCTCTTCTGGAGAACAGCAGTCTTTTTTTCCCTCTCTGCCCCTTGAAGTCAGTAGCTGGTGTTTTATAAAATAACAAAAGTCCACAATATCCCGACTAGAAAGCCTGGGAAGGTGGGGGTGTGCTAAAGTCCGGGATTGCGGTTCCTGGAGGGTCAGCACCACAGCATCGTCTTTCTGAAAAGCAATATTGCAGTAGCTAGCAAGAGACACACAGACACTTAAATCCATTGACCCAATAATTCCTCTTAGACGATCAAAGATACGCACAGAGTTACATTCAGCACAGTGTCGTACATAATAGTGAAAAACTGGGAGTTGCATCCATGTCCATCAGTAGGTGCTTGGCTCAAAAAGTCTATATGGACTCCTGTGCAGCCATTAAAAATCCTGTTTGAATTTAAGACATGAGAAAATATTTATGCTATATTAAATGAAAAAATAAAACATAAAACTGTATGTGTGTTATGACCACAAATATGTTTTAAAAAAATATGTATCTGCGGAAAAAGACACGGTAGAAAACTCTGTTAAACCACTGTCATCTCTGGGAGGTGGAATATGGTGTAATTTTAAATTTTTACACATTTCTTTATTTTTTCGCATTTTCTATGACTGTGCATCTCTTTTATAATCAGAAAAGATATAAAGAATATAAACAAACCCATTGAAAACTGAACAGTCTTACCTAGTATTCAAAGAAATTAAAATTAAAATTTTATTTTGTTTCCACATAAATAAATGAGGAAATATGGAGTGAAAGAGTAATTTTCCTGCTGAGCATGTTTTGTGGTTTCTAGTGCTCTCTAGGGTGTGTCTGTGAAGGGACATTTGCTGTTGCCTAACAGCGTGCCTTAACAACAGAGTTGGAAACATGATGCCACACATCCTTGAGAAAAGAACTTGGCCCTCCCATGGATGCAGGGTGTCTTGAAGAAAAACTGGATATTTCTAAATTTGCTAAGACCTATTCTCTCACTTGCTCTCAGATAATACTACTCTTGGGTAACCCAAAATGTGATTGTCAACTCAGCAAGTTAAGCAAACATTATTACAAGTCATGCTAAACCGAAGTGGTCCCCATGGGCCAGGGGAGTATAATGTGGGTGGAGAAGAAAATTAGCTTCTGAGTTAGGAGAGACTGCCCCAATTTTGAGGGCACTAATGGGATACCATCTAGGGGCCAGGTGGCACCCAAGGCGGACTTCTCAGAGTTGGTTTGTCACATTCCCGGGTGTAGTTGTCAGCTTTGTGAGACCAGAGATGAAGTCCCTTCCTGGGAGTTCAGGGATAGCCTCTGAGAGAGAGATGATGGAAGGCCCACCAGACCCTTTACACACTCCAGATACAGTGGGGTTTAGGGGATGATAGCTCTACCCAGTAACCCTATCCTTCTTGGTGGCAAGGTCCCTGGGAAGCTGACTTCTCCCACAAATGGTCATTTAATGAGCATAGAATAAGCCTAAAGTGAGTAGGATTATTTGGAAGTGACTTGGCATTTCCCCCACCCGCTGGGGCAGCCCTAGGATGTGGCCATCCCTTGACAGCAGCCCCCTCTCATCTAAGGCTCCGTCCGCCCAGATCCTGCTGTAGGCTGCTGAAAGCATTTGCCTCTGGGAATCCCGGTATCCTTTGCTGATGAATCTCTGTTGACCATTTTTTGTTAGAGATACTGATGTCGCAGAACAGCTATCACCAAAGGCTGCACCGCCTAGGCGGCACCTGTCACTGTGAGTGGATCAATTCCGTTAAATTCTGCCTTGTGGAGGGCAGACCTCCCCTAAGTGCCCAAGTCATCCATCTGCAGACCTTTTTTATGGGAATTTTCTTTTGCCTGCCTGTGTTCTCTGCTCTTAGAGGCAGGATTGGTCTGCATTTCCCCCCCCAGCTTTATGGGGATTTAATTGACATATGACAATGTATGAGTTTAAGGTATATGACAGTAGTGATTTTATATACTCTGTATATTTTGCAAAATGATCACCACAATATGGTTAGTTACATCTATCACCTCACATAGTTACAATTTTGTGTGTGTGTGATGAGAACTTTTAAAATCTACTCTAACAACTTTCAAATATATAATACAGTATTGTTAACTGCAGTCACCATAGGATTGCTCTGTATTTTTATCAAGATGAAGAAGGAATCAGCAGACTGAGAGTCAAGGCATCTACCCCTTTCATTAATTCACTGTGTGATCTTGGGCCAGCCTCTGACCCTCTCTGAGCCTCCTTGTCCTTACCTGCAAAATGTAAGTTTGGACCCAATTATCTATGACTGCCCACAATTCTGTGATTGAAGAACTAAGAAAAATAAGAAGACAACAAGGTTGAGATAGTATGGGAAAGTTTCAATACAGTAATAATAGGAAGAAAAAGAATCAAATTAGTCACCACCACTTCTTTGAGCTTGCTTTGCCAGGCTGTGCTGTGAACTTTGTGGAGGTAATCTTACAAAATCCTCATAATCCTAGGAAGCAGGCACTACTTTTATTCTTATTTTCCAGATGAGGAAACTGAGCCTCAGAGATGTTAAGTAACTCGAGGAAGATCACAGACTCGATATGTTGGGACTTAGGCGTGGAACAAACTCTCTCTGCCTCTGGAGTCCGTCATTTCCCTCTGCTTTTGGGATGTGCAGACCTCAGAAGCAGTAATGGATGTGATCCGATTGTGCTCTAGGCCAACTGTCCTTTTCAAACCTGGCCGCCTTTATTCAGACACCACATCATTGCTATTTAGCGTTTTTTAATGAACTTCCTTACTCTCCCCCTATTCTGTCTTATTCAGAAAAATGAATGAATGAGTGTTTCTTATGATACAAATTTAATTTTTTTCTAGAAAGGAAAGTGTCTGCTCCTCTACTTTTGTTTCTCAAGCCAAAAGATTTTTTTCTCTCTTCTTGGGAGGCCAGAAATAGGTTAAAATTCAATTTAAAATTTCATGATTGAACAGCTGGAATGAAGATCAAGTAATAAGGGAGCAATCTTGTGAACACCTTGAGGAGAACGCCCCCTCCACTGGTTGTTTGAGCCAATGCTCCAGAAGGTTCCCGCCACCCACTCTGCTCCCAATGCCTTTCAATATTCACACACATTTCTCCTAAGAGCTCAAGAGCCCCAGGCTCTCACACGTCTCCTTTATATCCACCATCCACCAGTCTACAGTAGCTTCCCCTCCTTTGCCTAGAGAACACCTTACCCTTAAAGACTCAGGTCAGATGTCTTTATTACCCAAAGGAAATAATTGAAGAGGAGAGAGGAAATTACACAGACAAAAGTGCTTTAAAATAGGTATTTGCTATATATTGCAAACAAGTGAAACATTTATCAACAGAGTAATGGTGAGCAAATTACAGTACGTGATCTTGATGAAACATGATTCATTCTCTCATTGGTTAAACAAACATGCTGACTGCCAAGGAGGCATCAGAAATAGAGCAAGGAGTCAGATGCCTTCAATGAATACACAGCCTGGCAAAGTCTTCTGAAATGCTCCTTGCAAAACCCTATGGAAACAGAGAGCCATTTGTGGCAGATTATACAATTGTACATTATGAGTACAACTCTAAACACGTGAGGGGATGAGCAAGGTCTGGATGGGAAAATTGAAATGTTGTATGGTTAGGTTATAGATGACACTTTCTTTAGCATTGTTACAATTGTTCTTCAAGCTCTGAAGTTTTAGAACATCTCAAATGTTTACTGAAAACAGAAAGCTGCTCTTGTGACCCTGGCTCTCCACATCGACTGTTGCATGAACATTGGGGGTTCTCTCCCGATGGATGGGGGCTTGCCATGAGGTGATTGGGAGGGAACGTTCAAGGCAGTCTGGGAGGGTTGGGTCAGGGAAGGCTATCAATCTTACATCCAGGAGTGTCCACTGAGTGCCACGGTAGGGACCAGCCTCCTCTGTGTCTGGGCTACATTACACAGCAGAGCCTGCAGTCTCCTCCAAGCTCTGTCAACACTACTGCTTAAGTGCCAGGTAGGGGGAAAGCTGAAGTCTGGGAACCAGACAAGAGGGTTGGGACCTGCAAAAGTTGGTGGCTGGTTCTTCATGCTGGAAAGGATGCTCTCTAGCTGAAAAAGAAGTATTATCTCCATTCTACAGATGAGGAAACAAGCTCAGTTGGCCCTAAGCCAACCAGTGGGTAAGTGATAGAGTTGAGATTAGAAATCATCCCTTCTTAGTTTGGGCCAGGGTTCTTTCTATTTCTCCCTCTGGGTCTGGAAGCAGGTGGAGACGCATGAGGTCAGATGGGAGAGACCTGGCTGACAGGGTAGGTGCAGTCCTTTGGGAATGGGAGACGATGGGGAACCTGTTGGTGGGACCACATGATGGAGGGTCTCAGAGGTCAGGCATTTAAGTTTGAATTTGATGCAGCAGGCACTGGGAAACCTTTGTAGGTTTGGGGACACGATAGAAGGGAGTTTAAGGAAGAGGAGGCTGGCAGTAAGTGCTGGCTGGTATGATCAAGGCGAGGCTGAGCCAGACACATGGTGAAGTTGGTGGGCAGCACCCACCCCTCCAGCTTCTTGGAAATACATCTTCTTGCACCTCTAACCATGAGTTTGGAATGGAAGCTGCCATCTTATCTATCCCTTGCCTATGGATACCACCACCTGGTCCAGGGATGGGCATCTGATACAAACTTGGCTAATCAGAGCCCTTCCCCAGGAATTTTGACCTTGAGACCCTAGAGGAATGGGTCTCAGTCCCTCTCTGATAACAAAGCTGCATTACGAGAATCTGGGAGCTCTGTCACCCCGGGATATTTGAGAGTCAGAGAGAGGAAATTCTAGCTAGATTCAAGCCCTGGTTTCCACACACTCTGAGGGCTCAGCCACCCCCGTCCATGCTGCTGTGTGAACAATACTCACCACTTCCTTTTTAGCTAAGCTAGTCTGAGTTGAATTTTCGTCATTTGTAAACAAAAGAGTCTTGACATTTGCAATAAGAAATATTCCCACCCTTTATCATTCAAATTTTGAGCACAATTCTCAAAAACATCTTAGGGTTGTTTTTTTAGGCATTGGGTCCATCATTTCTTGCTTGTAAGAAACGAAAAAAATCTGTCCTCATTCTTCTGTGTCAGATTCAGAAACTCCAGGCTCTCTGTAGGGAGGAGGCTTTGGGGATCCCTTCAGACATGGAGGGACACCTCTCCATCACTGGTGTAGTGGGTAAAATTGCTGCTCAGAATGCTTTCCCGCCTGCCTGTTTGTGACTCAGGCGGGGAGAAACCGGTGTCGACAGAATAACAGCACAGGACAGCCAGGCATTTCCTGTACAGGTGGGAAAGGTATCTTCTGAACTTCTCTCCAGCAAAGGCATAGATAATGGGATTGAGGCAACAGTGGATAAATGCTATTGTCTCGGTCACACCGATGGCCAATTTCAGATCCCTTTTCATGTCACAATCCGGAAAGAAGTCGTAGAGATTGAGCGTCTCTAAGAAAATCATGATGTTGTAGGGTGTCCAGAAGAGGAAAAATACGATGACCACCAGAAGGATCAGTTTAATAGCTTTAGCTTTCTTGCGGTTCTTGCAGGAGAACAGCGTCCGCATGATTCTGAAGTAACAGTAGATCAAAATGAGCAGCGGGAGCAGGAAGCCAAGAGCATTTGCTTCTACATTGCGGAGCACGGGCCAGATGTCCTGCAGGACCTCGGGGTAGTCACCAAGGCATTCATTTTCTTTTTGTTTTGTGAACATGAACTGGGGTGCTGCCACCAAGATGGCTGCTGCCCAGACGCCCAGGCTGATGGTGACGCCGTGCGTCACAGTCCGGTTGTTCATGGAGTTGGCGGCCAGGACAATGGCCAGGTACCTATCGATGCTGATGATGGTGATGAAGAAGATGCCTCCAAAAAACCCGATGAAGAAGAAGGCAGTGGTGAGTTTGCACACGGCATTGTGAAAGCCTTGTTCACTTCTCAGATAGTGAGTCCAGAAGGGCAAAGTGGCTACAAAAAGCAGATCGGACAAGGCCAGGTTCAGGAGGTAAATGTCGGTGATGCTCTTGCGCTTCCGGCTGTTGCTGAGGGAAAAGATCACCAGCAAATTTCCCACCAGGCCGAACACAAAGACAAGGGAGTAGACCACGGACAGGAAGGCAGTCCCAAAGACCACGATGTCCTCCATGTTACAGGCTTCTGCAGACTCATCGTACTGAAAATCGTCCGAGATCGGCTCAGGGAAGTGGGTGGGCATGGTGAGGGCCTGGATCAGAAAGGAAAATAAGTAACAGCATTAGTTCTCGAGAAACAAAGTTAGAATTCTGTCTGGCCCCAGGCATAGGCGAGAAACACATACTGGTTGGGTGTCTGACCAATACATTTCCCAGTGTCACACATGCCATCTTGTTTAATCCCCACAACAGTGTCTGAGTGAGGCTGGAACAGACTCCTTTGACAGAAGAGGAAACCAAGTCTCTGAGAGGTTCAGTAACTTGCCCAAAGCCACACAGTAAATGGCTCAGCGAGCACTTGAATCTAGGCCTTTTGAAGCTTGAGACATCGTTTTTTCTTTGCTTTTCAAAAGTTTCTCTGAAAGGTAGCTGGCTTGACCAGCACGTGGACAGCAGCGGAGAGGACTACTGGTGGGGAGGCGAGGCAGTGGCTTAGCAGAGAGGTGCAGCTGTAATTCACACCTCCAGTCCAGCGCCTCCTTTTATTCCCACCTCCTCTACCCTCTGGACCCTGATTTCTCCTGTACGAAGCCGAGGCTGAAGAGAGAGGTCTCAGCCACTCTCCAGAGCCCTGAGCAGACCTGTGCCCAGAAGCCCTCATCTTTGTTTTCGAGAGCCATTTCTTTTCCTCTTCCTCTTGCAACCAACAAGTCCTTCTCTTCCTTAAGGGGTGAGACATAGAGTCACACAGTCAAGGGTGACTACCTCATCTTGGTTTGCCCAGGACTTTTGTGATTTTAGCACCGAAGTTTCACATGTCAGAAACTCCTCAGTTCTAAGCAAACTGCAGCGGCTGGTCATCCGATAACTCCAAGTGAAGAGAAGGTGTGGCCATCACCCGGGCCTTTGCAGTCAGGAAGGGCTGATGGGTCCCTGATGGAGGACTGTGTTCAGTTAGCCTGCTGGGCTGCCCCCCGGGGGCTAGTTAACCCGATAATTACCACCCGTGCTTCACTTCGACCCTGACTTCCCCACTTTTCTTATTTCCCGTTTCTCTCTTAACAAAAACTGAAAGATAAAACATTTCTGCACAGGTTGGGAAGGAAAACTTATCTCATTCCCCTCAACTTCTCCCAGCCAGGACTCACTCCTCATTCACTCCAGAGGCTGCAAGGGCAGCACTTTCGCTCTGGTCCTCTGGGGCCTGCTCCTCTTCCTTGTGACACCACAGACAGGCCCCTTAGAAACCCCAGGTGTATTCAGAACACACCTCCTAGCTGTCACTGCCTCCCTCCCCATGCAACTAAAAGCGAACTCTTGCTTCTTTAACCAAGGGAGTGTCCACACCCCGCTGCATCCTTTCCTTGTTGGTTTTACCAAGATGGTGTCTGCCAAAGTGAGAGCCCACCCAGCCGGGGCTTTGCTCCTCCCTTCTCAGCCTCTGCTTTGCGTCCTGGCCCATGTCAGCATCTTACCCAGACTCTTCCAGGATGAAGCTGGCCAAGGCTTTCTGACCTGGGCCGTCTCGGGCTGGGATGGAGCTCTGAACCCGAGGGAAAGTCTATGTGTTGTTTGCTTTAGGCTGCAATGCCCTTTTCTCAGAGAGGACGTCTGGCTGTGACCTTAATGATGTTTAAGTGGAACCACATAAAATGGCTGATAAGCAACCATTTTTGAACCACACATATGTCAGTTTCAAGTGGCTCAAACTGAGAGATAGGGACACAGGGGGTTTGCTACTTGGGGCCAGTGGCTTCTTGCAGAGGCACGTCTTACAGACATGCAGCCATGGAGGAGTATAAATAGTCAGGCCCTTGGTGCTTATGAGTTAGGGGCCTGGGGCTAGCTACCCTCTCCCGTCTGCCCTCCAGTGAAAAGAGCTGGCAAAGCTGACCTCAAGAGGAGCCCAAGGCCGATAAAAGTCATTCTGCATCTCTTCGCACCTGTGCTCAGTCCTGCAGCCCAGGAACATTGTGCTTTGGGATCAGGTCGGTTTTGCCAAAGCTACGGGTGAGTTAGATTTCCACTCTTGGCACTGTGCCTTGCACACAGGGACCTCCTAAAGTCTTCAGGGAAGGATCCCGGGGTCACTGACAGGGAGGGCAGGGAGGTGGGCGGGAAGGGTGAGGGATGTGTGACTTGGGCTCTCCTGAGACTGAATCCCACATCTGCCCGCTCTGACCGAGTGACCTTGGGCGACCTTGGAACCTCAGAGCCTGACATTTCTCATCTACAAGGCTGGGATTCATTCTCATGCCTGCCCACAGCACTGTTCTGAGGGAAGCACCTGGCACAGTGTGTTGCACACAGCAAGCACTTAATAAATGCACAAGGTGAGGGAGCAGAAGCACTTTGGACCTGTGGGATCATCCAGGCTGCCTGTGGACGTTCACGTTTTGCTCCCACCCTAGCCATTGTGTAAAGTTTGCTTTATTTTTTTTTCCCTGAAATAAAAAATGTTTTCTTTTCAGATTTTTTTTGGGGAGGGAGAGGGAGTAAGCCAACATTTACGGAGCTTTTACTAAGATGTCAGGCTCATTGTAATTCTGAAAGGAAAGTCCTGTGTCTAATTCACCGCCCCCGAATGGCTCAGGGATGTTTGTGATAAGAGGAAGGGGTAGGCTGGGACAAGAGCGTGGAGAAGGCAGGGATAGTTAGAAAAAAACAACTGACTGCCTGGCTGAGTGTCAAGGAGGTCCCAAATCCACCCATTGCTTGCTGGGTGCCCTGGCTCAGGGCTGCTACAAGCACAGGGACACCTTCTCTAATTTGCACCAAGAGGCCAAATAAGCCAGGAGTGGTCCTGGTTGGAGGGTCAACATCCATTCAGCAGACCATCTGAAGTCCCCGCAGGCACTGGGCTCGGCATGGCAGGGAGCACATGGGGAGATCAGTCAGGCACAGTCTGGGCCATGAAGGGGCTTCTCATCTCAACAGGGAACAGTGCACATGGGCAAAGACTTTGATGAAGGTAGCTGCAGGGAGTGTGTCAATCTGTCCTCTGCAGATGAGAGGCAACTTCAGGGACGCGATCAGAGGGATCATTTTGCCTGACTGTTGGTCTCATTGCTTATTGAGAGCAAAATGGCTGGTCAGGGAACATCTGTCTAGCTTGGGACCACTACCTGCCATCCTGAGGGTTCGCTCAGGTGAGGGTTCATTAACACTCAGCGGTCTCTTCCTGGCTCCCTAGTGGCTCAGAGTCCTCAGCCAAGACCCCAGAACCGTCCTTGTCTCCCACTGTTCTGCCTGAGCTCTTGCAGAGTGCTATGCATGCAGTGGATGCTCACGCAGCATATTGTGATCCCTGCCATGAGCAATTCTGCACCTTGTACAGAGGAAGGAACGGGAGGGGCACAGCTTTCAATGAGCTCCTACGTGAGTCTGAGGAACTGCACAGTCACTCCAGAGAACTTACTCCCCGTGCCATTCACATGTCCGTTTGCACACACTACGCTCAGCAGGGTCACAGCAAGGTTTAGCAGCTGGCTCATCATACAGCTAGAAGTGGGGGGAGTGGGGCTGAGGCCGCATCCACACTCGTGCCCCTTCCCCTCTCCCTTCCCCAAGATGACGCAGACAAAGCCAAACCCTGGAGGGGAGAAGACATAAGGACTCGGTGAATACCAAAGAAAGCAGAACCCAGAACAGGTGGTAAAAGCCATAAACGCAACCATCTCAGTTTCCCTCTCTAAAACAACCTCATAGGTTTGTTGAGAGCATAAGAATGAAATAAAATGTAAATCTCTTACTGGGAATTTATCCTAGAGATGTACTCACACACATGCTCAAGGAAACATGTACACTGACAGCCACTGCAGCCAGACTGAAATGTACATGAAGGGAACCAACTCATGGTCCATCATTAGGGGCAGATCAAATTAAACTATGGTCACTCTGAATAACAGAATACTAAGACCGTGTTTAAAAAACAAACAAACAGGTGCCAGCCCAGTGGCATAGTGGTTAAGTTTGTGCCCTCTGCTTTGGGGGCTGGCATTCACCAGTTTGGATCCTGGGTGAGGACCTACACACTGCTGGTCAAGCCATGCTGTGGTGGCATCCCACATACAAAATAGAGGAAGACTGGCACAGATCTTAACTCAGTGACAATCTTCCTCAAGCAAAAAGACGAAGATTGGTAACAGATGTTAGCTCAGGGCCAATCTTCCTCACCAAAAAAAAAAAAAAAAAAAAAAACACAAAAAACCCCCAAACTACCAAAAAAAACAACAAACAAAAAAACTCCACTACTAGGCAGATCTATATGTTCTTTTATAAAACAATCTCTAACATATACTGATAAGTGGAAAAAGCCAGGTGAGGTACTGTGCATATAGTATGCTGTCATTTGTGGAAAGGAGTGATGTATGTATGTGAGTGTTTGCATAAGGTTTGAGTATCTCTGAAGGGACACACTCCTAGTGGCGACAACAATGTGCTGGAAAGGGGTACTGGAGACTAGAGGATGAGAGAGAGGAGGCTTATCACTGTAAAGCTGTGGAATTTTTTTACAATGTATATGCGTATTACCTATCTTGGAAAAAATTTCAATCAATTGACTTGGAATTTAAAAAATAAAAATAAACAAAAATCTAAAGGGTTATGAAAAATTAAAATAAATAAGTTAGCAAGTAGCCTAATACAGTAACCATCAGCATGTCGTACGTGTTCAATAAACAGTAGCCAACACCTAAAAGGATTATTATCTTTACTTTATGGGCAAGTAGATGCACTCAGAGAGGGTGAGTAACTTGCTCAAGTCCACACAGCTGGCATGTCGCAGGGCTGCAGTTTGGGCATAGAGATGGCCAGCCTCAGCACTTTTTTCCAACCTTACTTTACGGCCCTTCCCCCATCCTCCTTGCCCCAGACTGGGAGTTCCTAAGAGAACAGTGTCCTCTTCAGCTCTGTAGGCCAGTGTTCAGCAGAGGGCAAGGCCTGGCACAGAGCAAGTGCCACAGGAAGATTTGCAGAAGGATAAACATTGTATCCTAGACCTTCATTCAAAGAGTTCCATGGGAGTAATGGTGACAGCAGCCTTTTAATTGCCCCGTTCCCAGGGGAGCTTACAGGGAAACAGGTGTCCTTCCTGTCATGGGCCAGGGGACCTTGATACCTGAGAGCTTAGAGGATGCCTAGCTTGTTGAATGAATGAATGCATGAGTGAATGAATGAATGAAACGCCGAAAGAAGCGATGCATCAGCCTTATGGTGCAGAGCCCCGGAGACAAGCACAGGCCCACCACCTCTCCACCGCGAGAAGACAACCTAGGAACACAGCTGCCCATCTCAGCACGCTCTGTCAACGAGTGGCTGTCGGACGCATCTGATCAGGAGGCAGCTGGTGCACAAGCAGTTTCAGCCCTCTCTTCCATGCGAATGTCAAGGCCCAGAAGCCACCTCAAATGTGTGACTCAGAGGTGACCCAGGGTTTTACGTGGCTGGGAGCCAGTTCAAACCCAGCCCCGTTAGCTGCAAGCCCCAGAGCATGGGAGGGCACTGTCTACATCAGAAATCTGACATTGGTGAAGGACATCTTCACTGATCTATTCCACTGAGCTTGGCAGCTTCATCAAGGCATCTTTTTAGGAAGGGTGGGCCTGAGCTGGGTGGACCTTTTATTTCTGGATCCTCTGAGATGTCCCAGGATTGGGAGATGAGCTTGAAGATAGAGCCTCCTGGCAGCAGATGGGAGCAGGGCCAGTCCTTAGGGGTGGCCTTCAGGGGAGGTCAAAGGCCTGCCAGGAGTCTAATTGGCTTTCACTTGGGTTGGACACTGGCTTTCTTGGCCCTGAAGACACCAGAAACCAAGTGCAAGAATCCAAAGAGCTAAACCTTTGCAGTGTTTGCTTGGCTAGGTTTCCTACAGACACGTTGCAAGAGGAAGGCTGCACGCAAGGTGAAGTTGCAAGAAGGCACCGCGGCGGAGGCTGCACTGCACAGCTCAGGGCAGCAGCCAGCGAGAGCAGAAATCCCCCAGGCTGTTCTCAGGCCTCCCCGCCCTCTATCCCTGTTAAGTCAAGGTTAGTAAATGGTGTTGAGCTGGGAGAGTTTGAGCTGGACCTAGAAGCAGAGCTTTGAGTGCGCGTGCGCTTCATACCCCAGTAGAAATGGATTTTGGATGACCTGCTGGATAAAATTAGTGGCTCGCCTCCCCTGCCGATCCTTTCCTACTTCCTCCAGGCCACTTCCTTTTCTCAGGCCAGCTCGTTTATTTTTTAACTTTTTTTGGTCATCATTACCCATTGCTTCCAACCAGCTTCCCTTTTCTAGACTTCCCTTCTCATTAGGTGGCCCAGATCCTTTTCCTTCTTCTCTCTGAGGTCGTTTTCATATTGCTTCCCCCTGTCTTTTGGCCTCCTGTCCTGCTTACTGTTTTCTAGATGCACTGCATCTTCTTCTTTTTTTACCCTCCTGGGTCTCTGTTTATGGCTTTTTAGGGCCTTGAGTGAAGACTGGGTTTGAGGTTCAGTCTAACGCTAAGAAAATTGTGGGGTTTAATTGTTTTCCTTTGCACCAAATGAAACTCCACAATTGCTTAAGTCCTGACCCCAGCTCTTCCCCTAGGGAAGCCATTGTGCTACTGACGTTCCAGAATCTGAGGTTAACCTCAGAGAAACCCCACTTTAGAAAGAGAGGAGGTTACCATTCCCGGGTGCCTACTAAGTGTCATGCTCCATACACAAGATCCCATTTCATTCTCTCCAGAAGCTCACACGAGAAATGGTTATCTCCACTGAACAAAGTAACCAACAGCAGCCCGGAGAGATGGAGATGACTCGTCCAAGTGATGAGGATCAGGGCTGCCCCAGGGAGAGAAGCCCAAGGCGTCCTGCCCTACATACCGATCTATATCATCCTCCCGGAAGCACAGGATGTCCTGACCTGATCCGATCTGATTCTTACCAAAAGTTATATGACCACCAAATAACCAGACCAGACCCCACCTGCACTGATACCATTTTAATGACTTTTTTTTACATAATCTTTCCTTTATCTTGTAAAGCGAGAACTCACATACCTATGCCTTAAATTTAGCCCTACCCTCAACCCATGTTTGTAGCTCTTCCCGCCCATGGGTTCTGTCCCCATGCTGCTCCATGCTATTCTCTGAATAAAAGAGCACTACTGCCAGACCCTGACAGTCCAAGAAATCTTTCTTTCGACTCCTCAGCTCGTCGAGCCCGCATCACAAGGAAGAGAGAGAGCCAGGATTTCAACCCAGATGCGTCTCTCCATAAAGCCACGCTCCCTGCACTGCTCAATGCTTTCCGTCTTGGAGGGGAAATCTGCAGGCTATCACAGGCCACTTCTCCAGAACTCGAACTGAAGAATAGTGGAGCAGCCCTCCTAGAAAGAAGGTGATCCACGATGAAACCCTGAACACTCCTCCTGGGTTTCTCCCTTCTAGACTCAGAACCCAGGAGGCTGACTCGCGGTGAAACGGTGGGCGGGAAATGGAGAGGGGATATTATTTGCCTCTCCAGCCATGAGTAGGTGGTCGTCACTGCCAGACCCCCAGAATCTAGCTCTCACCAATGATGGTGAAGAAATTGGGATCCTTTTCTCTGGAGAAGAAAGGGCTGAAGGCTGAAGGGTCAGCTTATTTCCTATCTTCAAATACATGGTGATTTTTTCAGAGCCAGGTACTTCATAGGGGCCCACACTCCGCAGACGGCTGGGAGACCCTGGGTAGCTCACTTCCAGCCCTACCTCAGTGTCTTGATGTGTGACATGAAAGCATCGGACCAGATCATCTCTAAGGGCCTGGCCAGCTCTGGCATGCTCAATTTTCCAGCAAGAGCTGAACCAAAGGAAACAATCTTAAGGAGCAACATGAGTCCCAGGTCAGTGAACGTGTGACCGAGTGTCCACAGAAGTGGCTGCTCAGCAACCTGCCCAGGGAACATAAAGCTTCTGGGCTTGCAGCCTGTGAGCCCTCAGATGAGGTTCCGACTAGAGACAGGGAGCTGGATGGATCAGGGGGTTTCCAGTCCTGACAAGTCTTGAGCTTCATCTTGTACTAGACAGGAAGGTCCTCAGTCTGGCCCCAAGCTCACACCTGCTGCTGTTGGGACCCTGAGTTTGACCAGGTCCTGATGGTTTTCCCATTTACAGGACTGTTATTTTTATAACAGACACTCCTCAGGATGCCAAGAGAGCTAAGCTGAGAAGGCAGCAGAGGGGCAGAGGGAGGAGCTTTGAATTCCACACTAAGGAGCTATAAGAGCACCTTTTACAACTTGCACCCCATCCCCTGCACAAGTAAGTGAGTAGATTTCTATTCCTGCAGCAACAAGTCTGCCTAAAACAACTTCACATTACTCACCCACCGCATTTTAAATGGGGGTGGGGGGACGGTGCAAACGCACACCCCAAGCCAAAACCAGCAACAGGTGATGACCATTCCTGAGGCATTCAGGCCCCTCTGCTCCGTGAGCCACCGCTTTACAGGACCTGCAGCTGTTCTGGAACTGACACCCCTCCCTCTCCTTTCCACTTCAAAGTCCCCTGCAGTATTTCTCTCTGTCAAAGCGAAGTGTGACATTTCGAAAAGAGATGCTTCAAGATTTTTTTTTTTTAATAATTGAAGAAGATGGACTTGTTCGTTAATTATTAATCAAGTCAATATCTATTAAGTATCTTTACCATATGCTAGTGTAAGGACAAATAAAAATTAAAGATAAGAGGCTGAATTCTCCCTGTTGAAAATAAAGAGATTTCCCTGGCCTCCTTTTTCTTAGAGCATCTGCTTTAGAAAACTTGTCATTGTAAGCAGGTCCCTCTCTCTTTGAGATGTGGATACATATGCTTTTGAAAATGTGATGGGTTCTTTCCTCAGCTTTATGAGCCAGGAATGTCTTTCTCAAGGACCTGGGAACCATCTCTTTGAAATGTAAACACTGAGAGCTAGCACCCCATCTCCCAGCTCCTGGGGAGGGCAGGGAGCTGCCGCCGGCAGGCGCCTTACTGCAAGTTGCAAAACCACCTCCTATCATAGACAGATGAGAAGTCGGCCAGTTACCACGGGAAAGTCAGGATGGACCGTGTGTGACTGTCAAGGCCTCTCACATGAGGACGAGTTATTGTTCACCTTGAGAACACGTATGTAAGGGATTGCATCTACTTGGCTGTATAAAAGGGTGAGAAGTTCTTCTGTCTTTGCAATCTCCCCGTGGATTGCCAAGCGATGCACATCACATTCTGTTTAATGCTTATTTAATAATAATAGTGTTTCCTCTCTCTATTTGTGGAGAGGTTTTCCTGGGTTGGAGGAGCTTTTGTTTTTAATTATATTTCCCCAACGCTAGACATTGTGCTAAATTCTATGAGGGAAAAATGTTTAAGATACAGTCTCTGTAAATTTTTATTATTGTTTAGTAACAGAATATAAGAGACCCAAAGGTTGGGCCATTTAAGCTGAGTTTAAAGGCTGGGAGTGTCTTCCAGATAGACAAAGGTGGAGGTGGGAATGGAGTGTTTGAAGTCAAAAGCACTGAGGGAATGAGCATGGGGACGTCTTCTGGGGCCAAGGCCAGGCAGAGGAGGTGCGAGGGAATACACTAGAAAAGGAAGGAAGTGAGGATGTTGGGGTTAGAAGGGGTCAACATGTTCCCAGAGCATTCAGGAAAGTCCCGCTCAGTGTGAGCACAGGGCTCAGGTAAGGATGCAGAGAGAGCTGAGGCTGCGAAGGCGGAAGCGTGGTAAAGCAAGGGGCCTCCAATTCCCCACTAAGGAACTGTGGGGAAAAACTAAAAAAGACTTTGAAATAGGCAAAAAACAATTACTGGGTCTTCTATCTAGCACCCCCCATCTCTCCCTTTCATTGTTTCAGTTAATTTACAGCTGTGTACGTTGTAGGAGACTGATAGTTGTGTAATAGCTCTTGTTCATGGATGTAGAAATTGTGTCTGGTGGAGGTTCATTTGGTCACTGCTATGTGGATATGGACCAATTTTGCATCTATCTCTAAATTCATCTCAGCATTTCTGGAAGCTTCTCATGCATGCTATTGCTGTGGCTGGGGTCTGTTCGCTGTCATTGCTGTATAGGATTCCACTGTGTGTGTTCACGATTATTATCTATTCTACTGTTGCACACCAGCGTGGCTCTCAGTTTGGCGCCACTGTGAACAACGCTGCTGTGCACAATTTTGTGTGTGCGCCTACATCTCCTACTACATGGATGCATTTTTAAAATGCAGACCAAAAAGCAGATGTGCTGTATGAATTAGGTACATGAAGGTCAGAATCAGGCAAAGATAATCCATCTTATTTAGGGTGCATATCTAGGTGGTAAAACCATAAGGACCAGTAAGGAAGCAACGACCATAAAAGTCAGGATTGGGGTGACTTCTGGGGTGGGGTTGGTCAGGAAGGGACCTGAGGGAGGCTGGGGAGGTTGGCCCAGTTCTCTCCTACTGCTTGGATGGCGGTTAGGTGGGAGATCAATTTATAATAAGTTGGTAACCTGTACACTATTCTTTGACTGTGTTATATTTCATGATGAACATAGATTTAAGGAAAAGGACAAAGAGGGCCTGGGAGGGGATTTAAGGAGATGTGATATAGGGTTTCTTCCCTACCAAGACTCACAATCCAAAATAGTTGCACTTGGGCCAAAAAGATGTGGTGGTTGGAGAGCTGCGAGAATTCCAGCCCTCGTGGCAGCCAGGGCATTCTGAGCCCCCAAGGAGGGCAGGCAGGATCAGGGTTCAGCTGGAAGCCTCAACGTGCCCTTGCTGTCCTGGGCAGGGTGAGTGATGCAAAAGAGCACGAGCCCTTGTAATCCTGGCCTGTGCTGCTGGGAATCAGAACAAGTTCTGAAAAGTCAGCGAAGACCTGGCCTGTGCCACCTTGGCGCCACTGCCTCACAGCCGTGACCTGTTATGGAACGCAGGAATTTCCCTCCCTGTCTAGCTCACCCGCTGCCTCTGAACATCTTCAAGGGGAAAAAGCTTGAGTCTGATTAAAATGGGGGCAGCTGAGGACTCTGTCCAGGTCAGACACGGGGGTGGGGAGGGGGCAGCTGAATGTCTCAGATCCTGGCAAGGAGGTTCTTTGAGGCCAGGGTCTCTGACACTGCTGTTCTTCTGCAGCCCAGCCAAGCTGGGAATGGGGTGCCTCTTCAGGGGTGGGGGCTGGGGGGTGGGGAAGGGAATGGGTGTTGGTCTTGGATGAGTCAGCTGTGGCATACCCCTTCCTCTCCTGCCTCTCACAACCTCATCTGAAAGCAGTCAATGATCTTCAGGAGCACAAACTTTCTGAGCCTCTGTTTCCCATAACGACAACACAAGTTGCTTCTCGAGCAACAAATATGAGCTAAGCAGTGTGCTTGGAACTGTACATACCATGCCCTTAATCCTCACAGAAACTTAGCGTGTATCCGTCACCCAGGTTCAGCGATTATCAACTCATGGTCAATTTCCATGTTAAAAGCAGGGCTTGAGGTTCATAGCAAGGTCACGTGCAGAGCCAGGACTTCAGTCCAAAGTCAAGCCATCTTCCCCGCCCCATCTGGGGAGAATGACAGCTGTCAGCAGGGCTGGGGTATGGCTGGCATGTGGTTGACACATCCTCTGGTCCTCCCTTCCTAAGGGTATGGGTGACAGCCAGGACAGCCTGAGAGCTAAAGGGGTTGGGCTGAGTCTATTTCCTGTCGTGTGTCCCCATGTGAGAATAAAGCTAAGCCAAGAGGGAGGCGAAGGATGTGAATCCACCCTGTTCCCCCCCAACACACACAGGGGTCCCCAAGGCTCAGTAGCCCAGATGCCATCTGCCTCATTTCACAAAGCCTGAGCCCCTCCCAAGTGCCCCTGGGCACAGGATGACCTGTCCCCTGAACAGACCCCGGGAGTGCTGGCCCACCTGGAAAGTTCTCTTGCCTGCTTCTCACACAGTCCAATCTTTTTTCCTTAAGTTCTTTTCTACCACAACTTTTCCATCTCAGGTATTTGAAAAAAGAAAAAGAACATTTTGGAGGGTGTTAGGGGAAATCCTCCGATGCCCCGGCCTTTCTCTGGGCCCAGCTGTGAACTTACGGAGCTGACCACAGTACTCTGCGAGGCCGTGATGGCCAGATACAAGTCAAGTCATGAGAAATGACGGCCCCAGCCAGTCCTCAGTGGGGCCTCTATGTGTCCCCTGCTGTCTTGCAGCCATCCATGTGTCCGCTCATAATTTCTCTCTGAAGACTGTGCTTTCCAACAACACACACCTTCTTCACCTGAGTAAAGTCACAGCGATTATGACAGCACATATCAAAATGGAACTTGGGATTTGTGCCAGCAATTTATTAATTCAAATAGTTTTCATTATAAATGCAATTGATGCTCTTTGTAAAAAATGTGGATGGCATAAAAAGGCATGGAAATAAAAGGAAAAAACCCCAAAACTACCCACAATCCAACTTTCCAACATCAACTACAGATAGCTTTTAGCTTTTTCCATCCAATATTCATGCATATTTTTATATTCATATAGGGTATATTTATATTTAGAATGTAGATGCTATTTAAAAAACTTTTCACTATAAAATTTTCAGGCATATATAAAAGCAGAGAGAACCCCCAGGGACCTATCACCCAGCTTCAACAATTAGCAACTCAGGGTCAATATTTCATGTATTTCTCGTTTCATGCCTACCGGATTATTTAAAAATAAACCCAGACATCATAGCATTTCACCCATAAATAGTTAAGTGTAAGTCTATGAAAGAATAAGGACTCTTTACAAAAGATAAATACTATTTATCACCTTAAAACATTAAAAATAATTCCACATAACATCTAGATGCAATTTTAAATGATGCTCTTTTTAGTTAATAAGTTATGAGCATTTCTCCATGTCCCTAAGATGTAATTATTAATGCTTCCAGTCATATTCCATCATGTCGAGTGTGTCATAAATGATCTAATCACTCACTGCCCGCCACTACTCCAGCCCCTTGGACATACAGGCTGCAGCATCCTTAGGAAATTGGTCTCCCTGGTCATTAGCCCACCCTGACTTCTGACCACAGTGCCCCGCCCAGCACGCCCACAGGTGCTGACTGGGTCCTCTGCTCCTACCTGGGCTGGGCCTGGGAAGGGAACCTCTGGACGTGCCAGTCAGCCACCCTGTCCCACGCAGACTCTGCCAGAGAGTATTTCCCTTTCACTCCTTCTGAAGGCATCTTTATTTGCAGAGTCAGCCAATAGTATCTAGTTTCCTGTGAGGGAGACTATCTTTAGATGCTGCTGCCAGCAAGCTCAGAGGTCTAGGCTGGAGGCCAGCTGGTGACAGGAGGGTCTGAATTCACAAACCTGGAAGACCCAAGCCTGGGGGAGACCCCAAGGGGGTTGGAGGGAGTAATGATTTGGGGGCTGTGTGATCTACCCCCACACGGGTGGAGGGCAGGGAACAGCGCAGCTCTCTTTAAGGTGTGCCCACCGAGCTGTAGTTTTCCTGCCCATAAAAGGGAGGCCATCACACTCACCAGACAGCATTGGGGTGCAGATGAAATGAGCTACAGCTTCTCTCTCAAAGAGTGGTCCCAGCTGGGAGCTCGTTAGAAACACAGCACTGCAGGTCCCACCCTAGCCCACTGAATTCCACTCTGCATTTTAATGAATTTCTTAGGAGATGGGTAAGCACATTGAGTTTGAGAAATGTTGGCACAGAAAGCACCTAGTGAGTGCCTGGCACCTGGTAGATAGTTCATAAATATTTTTTTCTCACTTCCCTCTTCAAGGCATTAGTGGCTCCCTAAACATTTCGGTCAAGCCCGTTACATTTCTGATGAGCGCAGGCTTCACCCACAAACCGGCCCAGGCTCCTTTCCGCACTGTCTGTCACTGCTGGCCCCGCTCCAGCGGATGGGGAGTCCACCTGGGCCCTGACTTTTCCAGGCCATGCTCCTGCTCCTTGCCCAGGCGAATCTCAACCACGATGGCCTCATTGCCTTCCCATCGCTTCCTTACCTGCCTGACTCTTGTTCAAGGCAAATGCTGCTTCTGGTCCGTCTCCATCCCAGGGCCTCGCCAGGGTCCAGCTCTGGTAGACACTCAGCACACATTTATTAAATGGTCAGGGGGTCCTCCAAGGCCTTTCCTGGCTCCTCTCTGCCCACGTGTGGCCTGTGCCCCTGCATTTCCTTAGCTCTGGTCGCTGTGGGCTCCTGTGGGCAGGGTGTACTGTGTGCTCCCTGCTTGGCCTCCTCCTCAGTACCTGTCACACCCAGCCAGGACAGAGCTGTGGGCTGGAACTGCAGTGCCACAGGGCTGGCGACCTGCTGGTGTTTGAGGAAGTCCAAGGCCAGTTTCCTTTCCTTGTCTGCCCCTGGCCTCAGTGCTAGGCCACCTTTCTCTGTCCTTGGCCAGGAGGCTGCAGCCCCTCAAACCACTCTCTGATACTGGCCCTTTCTCATCCTCACCCCACGGCCACCTGTCTCAGGGTCCACCCAGCGGGGCCAGATGCTTCAGCCCCCTGTCCCACCTTTGATGCCCCTCCTGCTGCCTCCTGCTTCTCTCTGGGATCTGGCCAAGACTTTGCCTCTCTTCTGGTCACATACTCTTCCTGGAAAATCTCATTCACCCCACGTCAGTGACCACCTCTGTGATCTGATTCCCACATCTCCGTCTCCAGCCAGAGCTTACATGACCTCTGATGCCCATCCATGTCCTCCATGCCTCTCCCCATTTACCTCCCTGACCATTCTCCATCCAGAAGTCAGGGAGCTCTTTCTAAAACCCAAACTGCAGACTTAAACCCTCCAAGATTCTGCTCATTGTCAGTTCAAGTCCCTGGGCTTGTGAGCACGGCCTTCACATGATTCCACCCCTTCCTCAGACCATCACCCGGCCAGTGCAGTGGAGCTGCTCTTCCCTTCCCAACTCACCTGGCTAGTGAGTGTGGGATTCAATTTTACCTCCTTTGAAGCTAACACGTAAGCCTTTACTGTTCCACAGATGCTGGCAGAAGACAGGACTTTATGACCCATGGCCCAGCGAGCAGCATATATGTGTCAGTTCCCCTCCCTCCCAAATCCCACAGAGTGAGTGGTGGGCCCAGGTGGACATCCGCACACGAAGGAGTTTGCTTGACTGGAGAGGAACCCTGAGCTTGGGGAACACAGCATTTTATAGCAAGCGGTGAGCAAGCCTGCTCTTTGGCCCTGAGAGAAACATCACCTCATCCCTCAGGCTGCAAACGCCACACTGAGAAATGAGCCAAGGGATGAGCAGAGCAGCCGAGCTTTACATTCTTGCCACTCTTCTCGTCAGCGAGGCTGGAGGGCCTTGGTGGCTATCCCCCTCCCCACCTCCACAGGCCTCAGTAAATGCGTCTCTGGCTCTGCCTCGGGACCTTCTCCTCCCCGGACCCCTGTTCACCCCTCCCAGTCCTCTCATTCTGCATGCCGCCCATTCCTTAGACCACCCTTTGTCTGAGTCAGTCCTTATGAAGGGGAGCAGAATACACCACCCCAAAATAAGCCGCTTTGGCATATTGATTATTTTGAGATATAGGCACTTGAAAAAGAGCAAACACAGGGAGAGGCTTTCTCTGAACTCTCCCCATCTGCCTAAAGACAGAATCTGCAAAAGGAATTCAATTGTCATAAATCTCCTCCCTGCGAGTTTCACCATCCAGGGAGGTTGACTCTTGTCAGAGGAGAGGAGACTAGAAGTCCACATCACACCCAGACACACTTTGACACCAACTATTATACCGCCCATCTGCTCATCCAAGGGCCCGTTCATCTTTCCTAAAAATCACTTACTCTCTCCTAAATTGTCTATATCCCCCTGCCCTTTCCCTGTTAAGCTGGTTTCTAAGCCTGAATTCCAAGCCACCTCGAGGAGTTACTCACTTTCCCCTGGGTATCTCTCACATATCCACGTAAACAAACTTATGACTGTTTCTCTCTTGTTCATCTGTCTTTCATTACAGGGTTCTCAGTCGAGAACTCAGACGGGTAGAGGGAAAATGACTTCTCCACCCCTGCAGTTTCTGGTGACTCAGATAGGACCTCTGAGACACCTTACCCACTTGGAGCCTGTGGATGGGATCCTGGGAAAACCAGCAGAAGCCAACGAAGGGTCAGAATAATTTTTCCTCCCCTACACTTGTTTACAAGTTCTTTATCACCCTCAGCTTCTCTTCCAGTTGAGACAGCAAATGCCGAGGACAGCCTGGTTTCTGTTGGGTAGGGGGATGAGGGTGTGCTGGACTGGCTTAGTGGCAAAAGCCATGGCACAGAGGCCGTGAGGATGATGGGAACAGCCTGGCCGTGATGGGCACGGACACACAAGGCAGGTGAGGACTGGAGACTTGTTTTGAGTAAAGCTTTGTGGGAGAGACACAGCAAAGGGAAGTAAGTATGATTAGGCCTTGACTACCAGGCTAAATATTTGTACTTTAGCTACGGGCTGTGGGAGCTTTGGGGCTAATCACAGCAAACCCTTATGCAACATGGGGTATGCGCTAGGTAATGTTCTGAGTCCTCGATGCATGTGAACTCGTGTCACCCAGTGACCCCAGAAGCAGGTCCTATCATTATCGTCATTTTACAGGGGAGGAAACTGAGGCCAGGAGAGGTTATGTAACTGGCTCCAGGCCACACGGCTTACAGGCGGCAGTGCCAGGATTTGAATTTAGCACTTAGTTTTCATAACTTATGCCACACATTCTCAGTGGGGGCCACACTGCTCCTAGAGGGGTGAAAATTGTCTAAAGCACAGGTACATGCACAGGACATAAACAGATAGACAGCATATCTATGTCATTAAAATTTCATGAGAGGCGGTTAAGAATATGATGTCTAAAAAGACTTGTTGGGGGGTGATAATGAAAAACAGGTTGAGAGACCTTTGTCTGCGCTCTTGATCAGACAGCTGGGCTGTGTCTCATTTTTAGAGCCTGGGGTTAGGGACTAACAGGACCAAACTGACGTCATCAGAAGAATGAACCAGTGCTTGAACAGATGTGAGGGAAGGCTGCTGTGTGAAGGGAGGAGCCGATTATATCAAATGCTTCTCCGTGCCAGGAAGCGCGCCAGCTACACTGACGTTAGCAATATCTCTGTGTGGTCTTCACCTTCAAGTTAGGTATTACTATCCCCATTTTCAGATGATGAAATGAGGAGAAAAGAGCAATGGGTCCTAAGCCACACTGGAAAGGGATCAAGTGAGGATTGAGCTTCCCGATTCCAAACACAGGCAGGGAGAGCAGTGAGGTGTCGAGGGAGTGGGGAGCAGAAGAGAGGAGGGGCTCTGCTAAAGGAGAAAGCACAGAATTGGTAAAAGATCGGGCATATTGAGGAACCAGGGAGATTTTAAAGACTGTTATGCCATGGACAAGTCCACAGCAATATGCTAGGAGATTTCAGAAGCAGAAAGAAGTTTCTCTTTCCTCTTCTCCCCCTAAGAGAAGAAAAGATCAGGCGTAGAAAATTGGAAAGTAGTAAATCTAGACAAAATAAACGCCATTTACAATTTACCTCTGTCCTAATGTTTACATTTTAACATTATTTGTTGCAATTTCCTAGGCTTGTTTCATAGATTCTGCTCAGCAGTGATACAAAGCATTCCTCTTTGGTACAAGCGTAACAGGACCCAGCGAAGAACTTCAGAAGTATTTTGGATAAAACATTTTTTGACGTCATTGAACTGTTTTCTTAACAATATTTTTAAAAATCTGTTCCCCTCCCCCTAAATTTACTGTGTTCCCAACGACATAGAATTTACTAATGGAGAATAACGGAAAATGAATGAATTAACTACAAACTTGGATTATAAAAATATGTCCATTTTAGCCCTTTGAACTACATAAGTAATTCCAATTAACTCCTAGGATGTCTTTGTATTGCTTTCTGATGTTCTGGAGGGTCTGCTCTAAGAAAAAAATAAAATAATAGTTGTCTCTCACAAACGGTGCCCTTTAAGCAGCTTTTTCTATTGTCGCTGTATGGATGATATAATGCTCCATACCCAGGGGCAAGAAAATATCAGAACTCCTGGGTCCCCACCATGGATCAGGTACTGAAAATCAGCTGTCAGTTCAGCCAGCTGCCCAGGGAATAAGTGAACCTGCAGGGTGACCTTATATGTGACATCAGTGACTACAGAAGTGACAGATCTCCTCCAGTCATATTTCCAAGAAGATCATCTTTATTTCAGACACTGTCATTCCAACGATAACAAAAACCAAGGCGTTCGTAACGAAGTACAAAGGTGGAGGAACAAATTCGGCGGCTGCCTTGCACTAGTTTGCACAAGTGCACCTGACCCTAAGAAACTAACACCAGGTAATTTTATGGGATCATAGTGTGCTTTGGGGCTGAAGTGGATCCTGTTCAACAGAAGACTACAACTGGACCGCAAACAGAGGGTGGGATTCGGGTCCAGTGCAGCCAAATTAGCTCCTGATAAACTTCCTCAGTTAGACGGACCTGAACCAAAAATTTAGATGCCTCAGGTCCCCGTTTAATCTTTCAGAACCAATCATTCCACCTGAAGTGGCTAACACTTGTCTCAAAAGTGCCTTATAAAGTGCAAGGACAGCAAAGGCTATGAAAGAAACATTTGGCCGGCTAATTTCGTAGCATTCAGAATATCCGAAACGAGCAGTTGTTTGGCTGTTGTTGTCATGGAAAATTTAGACAGCGTGCAGTCGCAGCTGTGGCTGCAGGGGAATACAGGCAAACCAGACGGGAGCGGGTTTGCGCCACCGTCATCCTGTTAGAGAGAGAAGCCCTCTTCGTAGGTACTTTTACAGACTTTTACTCTTTTGTAGCAAAAAAACATCTTGTTACAATATAGTAATCTGTGTTTTATTCAGAGCCAGCTTCTAATCTAAACTCCAAAATAGAATATCAATATTTATTTCTGCTTGAACTAGCACCCAAAGAATCAGTTCTGGGTAAATCACAGTGAAATTTCTACCCACTTTGGAAGGCAATGAAGATCTGGGTCCGTCCTTGGCTGTAGTCATTTGTCTGACTGTTTACTGCCCTGCGGATGTAGTTGATAGAGTAAGTGTTCCATCCTCAAGTGACAAATTGGCAGGAAGGGAGGGTTTGGTGTCCAGGGAGCCATGCCGAGTCATTTTATTCAGTCAATATACTTGTTGTGGCAGAAGCTGCAGTAACATTTCAGCTCAGACAGAGCCAGGCTTACTTCAAAGTTTCCAACATGCTAGTTGGTAAACAGACCTTGAGTACTTTAGCACATTGACTTCACACAAGTTTGGAATATCCTCAAATCTGGATTGGGCACGAGGAGGCATATCTTTCAACAGGTTGAATGGCTTAAATGGAAAATTCACTTAAAAGTTCCCTTTTCAAAAGTGTTCTAGATCAATGATCAAGATTTTGTAAATCTGCAATGTCAAGTCAATTTAACCCGCTTGCAAAAGAGGCTAATAAGTTACGTTTCCTGAAGCCAGTACATGTCCTACAGCTTAAGTGTATGTCTGGGTTCCATAAAGAAGTCACATTTGTTGAAATCATACATCCAGCAACTTGGTTATATTGCGACATCTCTCCACACGGAGCATTTCGGAGGTGAATTAGGCAACATTTTGTCATATCTAAAGCTCACGTGTGTGTGATGATTAGTGTGTTTTTTTTTTTTTAAAGATTTTATTTTTTCCTTTTTCTCCCCAAAGCCCCCCAGTACATAGTTGTATATTTCTCGTTGTGGGTTCTTCTAGTTGTGGTATGTGGGATGCTGCCTCAGCGTGGTCTGACGAGCAGTGCCATGTCCGCGCCCAGGATTCGAACCAACGAAACACTGGGACGCCTGCAGCAGAGCACGCGAACTTAACCACTCGGCCACGGGGCCAGCCCCCGATTAGTGTGTTTTTTTAAGCAAATAAAATCCATCTGTGATTCGTATGTGAAAATATGTCTGTCTGAGAAAGACAAACAGTGTATGATCTCACTTACATGTGGAATAGAAAATTGTCAAGTTCAGAGAAACAGTCATGGTTTCTCGGGGCTGAGGAGTGAGAGAAATGGGGAGATGTTGGTCAAAGGATACAAACTTTCAGTTTTCAGATGAGTAAGTTCCAGGGATCAAAGAAAGCGTGGTGAAGGGAGTTAACCACACTGTGTTGTGCACTTAACAGTTGCTGTGAGTTTAATGTCCTCACCGTAACAACAACAGGGTGGTAATTATGTGAGGGTGTGTTAACCAGCCTCACTGTGGTAAACACTTTACAATATATAGGTGTATCACATCAACACAGTGTATAGCTTAAACTTACAGAGCTTTATATGTCAATTATACCCTGATAAAGCTGGAAATAAATAAATACTGGAAAATTTTTTAAAAAGAAAATGTGTGTCATTCTTCTCCAGGAGTCTCATTTGGGTTGCGTTATTTCTAAACCTCAATAGGTTGAGGCAGAAGTCCTAAAGGCTCATTGCAAACTAAAGCAAAAGTGCCCCTTTATTCCAAAAAAGTCATCATTTGCACACAATTATATGGTTATTGGCAACCACCACCGCTATTGTGCACGGCATTTTTGTCCATAGGCCACGCATCACTAACCTGGCTCACTTGTATCACTCACTCAGCCATCAGGTATTTATTAAGCATCTTGCTGCATGCCACACCTTGTGCTCAGGGCTGCTTGCTTGGGACACAAGGATGAAGGGGGCAGGGTCTCTACCCTAACCCTTCAGGGTCTCTGGCTTCCACTCTTCAAGGTTGCAAAGAGAGACAGCTCAGGGAACGTCAGGTGATAGGCAGTTATCAGAAGGATACAGGAATGGTCTCTCTTGCCTCTGTCCACTGAGCTCTATCTTTCGTCTCCTGGTGTCTCTGCCTCTCCCCAGCACTCCCCAAGGCCCGGAGCATCAGGCTGGGCAGCCGATCAGCAGGCACGGCCCAGCCTGGTGGACAAGCTTGGGCTGCAGGACACCCTTCAATTCACTGGTTTCACACAAAACACAGCTTTGCTGACAAAAATGTCCGCAGCAGCTGCATTTCTCAGGAGCGAGTGGTACGTGCAGGTGAAACTGGCAGGCTCTAGGGTTGCAATTTTGTGAAGAACCTGCAGACCCACAATTGTTTGGTTCAAACCCTGGCCCTGCCACTCTCAAGCTGTGTGGCCTCAATCAAGTTATTTTTCTGAGCCTGAGTTTCCCTGATTGTGAAAATCAGGATAATAAAACCCATGTGGCAGGTTGGTGTGAGGATTAGGAATGACAAAGCACTTCAAATTGTTCCTGGAATGTCAGGAAATGATCAATTACTATTCAAAGCAAGAAGGTCCCAAACAAGGTAATGAGGGTAATAAACACCTGCATGCTGGGGTCACCTGGAGGAAGGAACACTCTCTTCCTAAGAGGTCTTGGTGGATGCATTCACCTGGGAGGACGTGCCAGGAGAAGGACCAAACCCTACGAAGGGTCAGGAGAGTTAATGGCCCCACACATCAGGGGAGCTCTCAGAGTGGCCCCTTTCTCCTGGGGTCTCCAGGGGTTTGATGAAGCGCAGCTGCCTGTGCCCTTAGAGCCCTGTTCACTCTCTGTGGTCCTGTTCCATCGTATATTGCTCCCCTCGGCAAGGATTTCTGAGTACCACTGACCTTTTCTACTTCAACCTCTCAGGAAATCTTCTCCGCCCCCAGATGGCCTTTTTACTTAGAAAAAAATTGAAATCCAAGTGTTACAGACTGAAAGTTTGTGTCCCCCCCAAATTCCTATGTTAAAGCCTTAACCCTTAATGTGACTATTTGGAGGTGGGGCCTTTAAGAAGGTTATTAAGGTTAAATGAGATCATTAGAGTGGGGCCCTGATCGAATAGGACTGGCGTCCATACAAGAAGAGGAAGAAACGCCAGGGATGTGTGTGCACAGAGAAAAGGTCATGGAAAAACACAGCAAGGAGGTGGCCATCTGCAAGACAAGGAGCAAGGTCTCGAGTAAAACAAAACCTGCTGACACCTTGATCTCAGACTTCCTGCCTCTCAAACAGGGAAAAGTACCTTCTACTGTTTCAGCCACCCAGTCGGTGGTATTTTGCTATGACCGCCCAAGCAAACGCATACACCAAATTTGATGTCAGTTAATTAGAGTGGAATACTTTCTCAAAGTTTATGGGCTGAAGAGCATTAGGAACACTATAGTCAAAACCCAGGTTTGTTTAGCTTGCTGTAGCAAGGGAGGACACACACTGGAGGAACCAGGGAGCATCTCCTTCCGGGGGAGTTGGGAGGGACTTATAGGATCTGGGTTTGTGCTGGATGAGTCTCAGGAGGGAGACAGGAGGCGGGGTCAGCTGTGGATCAGACTCCGTCAAGAAGCAAGGCCATTCTGTGACTGGACGTCTTAACAAATATTAGCTGGGGTGGGAGGATTGAAGAGGGCTAGAGTTATCCCTGGTTAAGGGACAGCAGTCACTGATGTTGCCAGTCACTTTGTGGTTGTGGAGGGGCCCCGTCTGAGCATCTCTGGTGTTCAGGTGGGAACATCATGTCAGACAGCCAAGGGTCAGGCGAGTCCTCCCTCTCCTGTCTTATATTCGGGAATCCCATATGGTACAGCCCACTGAATGGGAACAATGAAAAGGACAGCTATGGCGTGCACGTGCAGCTCAGGTAATGGTTTACAAAGCACTCCCACAGGCACTGGCTCCCTTTCAGAGGCCCAAGGAAGTTAGAGGAGTAACTCTAGACCACTTAGCTGGTAGGTTGAGGGAGTGGGAAGGACATCCACCCCCGGTCAGAAATTCACCTACCTGCAATGCCTGGCTGTTTCTCTTCAGGTTATGGAACACAGAGCAGACCCCTTCTGGGCAGACTCAGGGTGGGCAGCCATCGCTCCTTCCTAAAGGGGTTGCCTCCTGGCCCTGGGAGGGCAGCAGGCGAAACAGAACAGGGTCAGGCGAGCCATTTGCTAAATGGAAGCCCTGGGGCTCCCCATTGTGGTTGTCACATGAACTGCTGGCCCAGGCCTGGCTGAGACAGGTGTGGCAGCAGGGTCCCCTCCACAGCAACAGGAGCACCTGCCATGACTCAGGTCCTGTGCCAGGCATGCCATAGTCAGGGCCTCATCTCACCCTTAACCCATTGGCCTACGAGCTGCAGGTTCTCAGCCCGTCATAGATGTGAGAAAACAGAGCTGAAGTCCGAGTTTACCCCGGAAAAGCGTGCAGATGCTGGGCTTCTAGGCCTTGTCGAGTGACAGAGCTATACGTGTTGCACTGACTCCCCTTCCCAATTCTGAATTTGCAGTGGCTTCAACTAGGCTGCGGAACTGAGGAGTCATGTTCAGACTCTATGGAGGGCTTCCCAAGTGTACAGTGTTTTCACAACCATCATTTCTTACAGGCCTCCCAGGACCCTATAAAGCAGGTTCGCCAGGCATGACTGTCTCTACTTTACAACCAAGAAAACAGGTACGGAGATAACGACAGGTAAAACATCATCGCCATCATCACTGTGTGTTAGCGTCTACCACGTGCCAGGCTCCGTGCAAGTGCTTTACCACTGTTAGCTTGCTTAATACTCAGACAGCACTGGTCTTGTTCCCATTTTACAGACGAGGATGTGGAGGCACAGAAAAGTTGAGTACCTTTCCCAAGGTCACACAGTTCAGGAACTGGAGCTGCAGTCTGACTTTGGAATCTGAGCTCGCTCTTACCACACTATCCTGACACATGGGACTCATTTCAGGCCACAGGTCTGGTAAAAGATGTGCAGGAACTGGATTCCATCTTCTCTGATGCCCCAGACAATGTTCTTTCCACCACACCACACTGGCTCTGATGTCCTGTTTCAGCATCTGCAGATAATGATACAGGTGGAAACAAACAAAAAGAGACCATTTACACTCAGTTCTTTGGAGAGAAAAAAAAAATTGGAAAGATTAATGAGGGCAGACTCAGGGCCCCGAGGAAGGGTGTTCGATTGGCGCCCTGCAAGAGATGACTGAGGTTGAGGCCAAGCTCCAGGCCAAGCTTGTGGGCCAGTCTAGCTGCATCTCCCTAGAGGAGGGAAGGACTTGTCAGGCCACACGAGTTGCTGTCAATGCTGGCCGCCTGTCTGAGTGTGGTTCTAAAGCACCTCTGGCAGTTGACTGAAGTCTGGCCAGAGGGCTGGTCTCTCCCAGGAGCCGCAGTTTCAATATCGCAGTGTCGGGAGCTGCATGTCCAATACGGTGGTCACTGGCCGTGTGTGGCTGTCGAGCACTTGAAATGCGGCTAGTCTCGATGGCAATGTGGTGAAAGTATACGCTATTTATCAGATTTTTGAAGACTTAGAACGTCATGTATCTCCTTAATAACTTTTGTGTTAATTCTATGTTGAAATTATAACATTTTAGAGGTACATATTGGGTTTAATAAAACATTTTATTAAAATTAATTTTTCCCGTTTCTCTTTACTTTTTAAATCACTACTAGGAAATTACCTGTTTGGCTATTGCTATTGGCTGCTAATGGATGGCACTGACACAGAGCTCTTGGTCCTGGTGAATTGGCTTGTGATATATATTGGCAGCCAGACAGCCCTCGGAGATGTCCCACAGTGCAGGCCTGCACAGTGCACTCTCTACTGAAGTGTCGGAGGAGGCCAGTGGTGAGTGGAGGGTGGGGGAGAAGTGGCCTTAACGCCTTGTTTCTGCCAAATGGCAAAAAGTTCAGTGACAGGGGTGCAGCATGTTTTATGTGTGAATTACTCTTCTCACAGTGGCAATATCCCTTGGTTTAAGCTCATTTACACTACACTCCAGCCGCGAGGAACTTCTTTCAGTTTGTAAGGCCCTCCAAGCTTCTTCCAGCCTTCGCCCTTTCGTGCTGGAATTATTCCCTCCCTCTCTCTCCCTGTCTTCCTCTCTCTGCTTGGCTGTCTCTTTAGATGGCAAGTTGGTTCCAGAGAGAGGCCTCCCTGACCCTCTGGGCTGTGTGAGGTCCCCCACCCCATCGACCCTCTCAGACATTATTCCCTCTTCACAGAACTGATCACACTTCATCACCACCCTTGTGGGGACGTCTTTCTGTCCACTAAACAGGAGCATCCTGAGGGCAGGGTCTGTGTCCACCCACTGCTGTATCCTGGTGCCAACACGGTCAGCTCAGCGAGGATTTACACAATTAGGGGAGAAGTGGCGATTTGCCCAGCAGCCACTCTGTGCCAGGCACTTTGTCACCTGGTCATCACTCCCCATCTCAGCCCCCTGAGGGAGCCACTGTCACACTTATGTTATGGAGCACAGCACCAGCTTGGGAGGGGAAGACCCTTGCCCAAGGTCACCTGTGTGGTGAGTGCCCGAGCGGGACTAGAAACCAAGCAAGGCGGGTTCCCATACCTGGTGCCTTCCACCTCACCAAGGGCGGCGCCTGCTTTCAGTTTCTATCTCAGAGGGACTGTGGCCCTCCAGTCAAGCTCAGGTCTGCTCTGTTCTTTGGGAGACGCCATGCTTCCTGAGATGGTCGGTATCCAAGCCCTGAAGTCTCAAAGGGTCTGTGCTTGCTTCAGTGACACCGCAGCAGGGCCCAGGGGAGAATACTGCAGGGGTCAGACGGCCGGTGGGTGCAGGCACCGAGTGCAGGGGCGGGGGGCCCTGAACATCAAGTGCGGGGTGGTTCCAACCAGATGGAAGAGGGGAGCGGGGAGCAGATCTGCTCGGAAGGGCCCGCAGGCTAGGTGAGGCCTGCGAAACTCATAAGGCAGCAGCCCAGAAGGTGTGGCCCCTTCCCCCAGGCTGAGAGAGAGAGCTGGGAGGCCCTACAGGGCTCAGGGTGCCTGCCCTCGCCTTTCCCTCTCTTGGGGGAAGTGAGGAGAGTGCTCAGGTGCATAGAAAGACAAGTTTAACAATCAGGAGGGCGAATCAGAGTGAGAAGCCGGACTTCAGGAGAGAAAATGCCTGCCTTGAAAGGACTTCTGTGAGAGAAGGCTGAGAGGCCTGCTCTGACGGAATATTGACGAGAATGACTAATTGCTTCACCAGGCACCCCTCCTCCCCTCCTCACTATAGGGCTCCCCGTGCAGACTGACCCAAATTCCTCCCCACATAACCCGGCAGGCACACATGACAAGCCCTGCTTTGCTAGGCTTCTGCCTCATACAGAAACACGCAGAGATGACAGTAACATTGACACGTCAAGTTTGCCAAAGACGGGGAAAAGGATAAAGCACCAGGGCAGACAGAGACCCGCCAAAGACTGAGGGAGGCAGCGGCTGGACGTCGGGTGGGGGGAGGGGCACAGAAATTTAAAGATCAGAGGGCCTGGTGGGGAGCGGAAGCATGAGGTCATGAGGTCCTCAAAGCAGGCTCTCCAGGGCCCAGGGGAACATCTGTGGGGCCCATTCGTGTTCTGGGTAAGGTGTTAGGTAGCCAGACAGGGGGCCAAGACCCGACCCTGTGCTGTCTGGGTTTTTCACTGGGGAACCAATTGGAAAAACTGCTTGAACCATCTTGAGAGTTCCTTGAATTCAACTTTGCCCGTAGGACCCCATCCCAAAGGTAGGCTTGGGAGACACCACACTGTGGGTGACCAGGCCACCAAGGAGTACCCACTCAGGTGGCACGTGGGCGGGAGGAACGGTCAGGAAGACCTTCAGAAATTCCTCTCCCTGGGAGACAGCCCGCACACAGAGCTTCATGAAACTGCTCAGTCCTCTCCATCTCTGTTAGCACCTGCTGTTTTCCTGGCTCTCCTTTTGCTCAGGGTAGTGGGGTCGAACGATAGGTATTGGAGCTCACACAGGCTGACAACGGTCTCAATGGATGACTTCATCTGGAGTTTCATTGTGAGTGAATGAATGGCACATGGTGCATTTTCTCTCCACAGTGAATAACAACTCTACACAGCTGACTGAGAGTGGACGTTGACGGTTATTTTAAAACTGCTTTTTAGTCATTCTTTCAACCCTTAACCCTACAATTGTGTGAGAAGCAGCTACAGGCTGGCTGGAGTGCTGAGACTTCCTGTGTTGTGCCTCAGTTTCCCTCTCCGCACAATGAGAAGGAGTGACCGCGTCCTTCCCAGGGCCTCTTCAGCTCTATACAACTAGTGTGCCTGCCTGAGCTTTGCCTGAGCCCCCAGTTCCAGGAGATTTTAAAATTCTCTTGTAGATACCCTACATGGAGCCCTGAGCTGGCGCTGGGGACAAGGGCAGGGCAGAACTTGAGTCCCAGAGATTCAGTCTGGAAGCTTCCCAGAGACACACCTATGTCATATCTTGAGAGGGGTGGAAGACTGTGGGCCAAGGAAAAGAAAGAAAGAAAGAAGGAGAGAGGAAAAGCAAAGGAGAAAAGAAGCAATTTTCAGGTAATATAGGCAACAAGAATATCTGGTATGGAACAACTCAGATGCTAGATAATAACTTAAAAACACCTTTCAAATAAATGACCGATGTGGCAGAAAGGTAAGGGAAATCTTCATTGCCCAGAATGCAAATCCAGAGAGCAGAGGGAAGGCTGGTGCCTGCCTCATCCCTCAGGCTGAGCCTGGCCTTCATGGGGCATGCCCCTGCAGCGAGGAGGATGGAGACAAGCGCTGGGCCAGGAGGGGTGGGAGTTTCCTCTGAGTCCAGCAAAGCAGGAATCCCCAAAGGGCAGCGGCCTCGATACCTCTCTCAGCTCCTTCCCTAGGAGACGGAGACTGAGGCAAACCTGTGTAGTAATGCCCTATGAGGACGTGGGATTCAAGGGTACAAAGGGAAGGAAAAGAAGTGAGGCTGGGAGAGGAAAAGCAAATACAAAGTGGTGCATTGCTGAGCTGGCCACAGTTCCATGAGAAGATACAGCTCGTCACTGGGTCATGTGGGACCTCTGCTAAAGACCCATGGAACTGCTGTCTCTCAGAACAGTCAGCTGTGGGGACAAAGGGCAAGCAATTCAATCCTCGGCTCTTTCTCTTCTCCTCTGTCTCCTTGGTCAGCATTTCCCTCGTGGGGCATTAACTTCCCTGCACTTCTGGGTTGAGTGACCTGGCTCTCTGAGTAGTCACTGTGGAAAGCAGAGGCTCCATGGATGCAGGTAGATGAGATTGAGAGCCAGAGCTGCCCTGTGTCCTGGTGCTGCGGGCGTGATGGAGGCTGCCCCAAAGCCTTGCCCTCAGCCCTGGGGAGGCTGAGACACCGACAGGGTTAGGAACTGAGGCTAAGGAGGTGGAGGCCTAGGCAACAATGGAGACTGCAGGAGCACCTCTGAGGTGCTTTGGCTAGGAAGCAGCCTGTGTTCAGAAGGCCAGCAGGGCTGAGCAGTCCTGGGGAGGCACATAAGCTGGGTCCAGCATGGGGGTCTCAACAAGAAACAGATGTTTTTTATAAAGAGCTATTTACAAGTGTATGGGCAAGTGGAGGCACCCCAGGGCCCAGTGCAGCAACCGGTCCCCACAGTAGAACAGCAAAATGAACTGTACCACTTTTCGGCTTAAAAGGACAAAGGGAAGGAGAGATTTCCAGAACTGGAAGGAGAGAGTCATGTACAGTAGATTGCCCTGAGAGGAGAAGGGATCTTTGGGGGAGGAACCGGTCAAGCCAAGGCAACCTCAGAGGAAGGGATGCAAAGGATTAAATATCTGATGTGGTCCGAATAGATCCAAATAGGCAGAGCGGGTGGAAAAGGGTGGAGCGAATCGGGATCTGAAGGAGTGGACTGCAGATATCTGGCAGACTTACAGGTGAAATTCCAAGTAATATGAGTTCATGATCAAAAATCAAAAACACGCAAGGAACCCAGCTAGCCTGAATCACAATTAGCCAAAACATCAAATCTCAAAACGAGACCCATGAAGACTTCAAACACAGAAATTGTAAATAAAGAATATAAAATGGGCATATTAATTTGTTTAAAGAAACAAGGAAGATAGTAGAATATAAAGAAGAAATAAGAGGCCATCAAAAATAGTTTGGGTGATATGAAAAACAATGGACGTTCAGGAAATAAAAAATACATAATGACTGAAAATATAAAATGCAACACGTGAGTTAAGGTTAAACACAGGAAAAGAAGAACTTATGAGCTTTAAAAAAGATCTGAAGATATTACCAGAATGCAATGCAGAAAGACCAAAGGGTGGAAAATATGAAAGAGAGGTCAGGAGACATGGGACACAGAATAAGGAGGTGTGAACACAGAGCTACTCAAAGTCTCAGAAGACTGTGGTGGTCGGGCTCTAAGATGGCCCCTGATCCCACCTCCTGGTAGTCACACCCTGGACTGATCGTCTCCTCTTGAATGTTGGCAGGATCTGTGACTTGCTTCTAACCGATAGCATATGGACGCGGCAAAGGTGATGAGATGTCATTTCTGTAAATTATGTCACATGAGATTGTAACGTCTGTCTTGCTAGTGTGCTCTCTGGATAGACTCTTTGCCCACAGGGTCTGATCAGAGATGGCAGCTGGTGCATCTTGGAAACTCATCACATTCTTGCTTGAAAGAAGTCTCCCGGAACAGGAGAAGGTGAAAATTGCCTCAATTTCAAGACGTGATAAGCAGCTGTCTCCCAGCGGAGTGAGGACTAAGCAAGAAATGGGCAAGATGTCCAGGGGCACCTCTAATGTTTAGGAGCCCTGAAACAAACAAATGACTGACAAGGACGAAGTGGTTATACTTGGAAAGAGGGTCTGAAGAGCAGCAGAATGGGTGTTAAGCCATGAGACTTCCGAGGCCAGGTGCACACGCAAACTTTTGCTCTCTGGTGTAAAACTAATCCTAGCAATGAGGTGACACTTTAATAGGGATTCCACTCTTCTACCCAGAGGCAACTGCTAATACCATTTTGGCAGAGTGCCGTGTTGGGGAAATACTGTTTAAAAAAGCAAAATCTCCTCCCAATCTAGAAAACCTCTCCACAAAGGTAGCAGAGGAAGAAAACAGTTTCATTATTGAATAAGCATTAAACCAAAATGTGGTGAACGTCACAGGGAATCCGTTAAGAGATTGTGAAGACAGAAAACAATTTTGCCCTGTTATATAACCAGGCAGCTACAACCCATTACATACATGTTCTCTAGATAAACAATGACTAGTCCTCAAGTAAGAGGACTCCATGGCACCTTGTGTCATATATGGTTTGTTCTGACTTTATCAAAGTAATTAAGGAGACCCCCTGTGTTGGCTTTATCCAGAGGAGAAACCAACTTCTCATTAAAAATTGGAAAAAGGCGCCCATTGAAGTTGGTGCTTATTCTCCCACAGAAGCTGAGAGATGGAAGCACTGTCCCCCTTGATGGTGATTGCATTTCAAAAAGATGGCTCCCAGGTCTTGTTCCTCAGTATGAGGCTGGTCATTATAAAGATTTACACCCGTTTGAGAAGGACAAAGAAATTCTGAAACAAAAGGGAGAGGAGAGAGAAGTCTCTTCTCTTATTTACGACAGGGAAAATTAAGCTTCCCATTTTTATTTTGTATTTGTCTTTACATCATCTGATGTGTTTTCTATGGCTATTTCTTTTTTCTCAAAGTTAACAACATACTGTATACAGACTTCTAAGTCCTAGGGGTATTTTTAAATATTACTGAAAATTTCCTCATAAAGGCCATTTTAACACAGAATAGCTCACACTATTTTAAATTTTTGATGGTAAATACCAGAGGGGAAAAACAGCTAAAAGTATTTTTGGTGATCTTTCCTGGAGTGTGGGACTAGTGTGAACATTGGGGACAAGGGACAGTTATAAAGTTTTAGCATCGTTTAATTTTTTGTGTTTATTACTGGTATAAAAACTAAAATTAATCATAATTTTAAAATCCCCATATACCACTTTTCCCCCCCATCCCAGAAGCGGCACCTAACCTTTAGGTGTTTCATAGGTCAGACAGCTATTTTTATTTCTGCTCTGATATTTATGTGGAAATAAAACTATTTTTGATGTTCTTAATGAACGCTCTGACTCATATCTGGACAGGTGACCTCAGAGATTCATGACCTCAGAGATTTCTAGATCTCTCCTGCTCACGTAAAGGACTTCGTGATTCTCCTCTTCTTTCTCTGAATTTCCTAACTCCTAGAAGTTATGAGGGGCTAGAGAAAATGCCCGTTCCACATCAAATAGTGAGCATAGTGTTTTGGTAAGAATGTTAAGACATGAGTTGGTTAAAAAAGGGTTGGTTACAGTGAAGGTTCTGGTCTACAGCAGGGACTCTAGCATCCCCTGAAACCTAACACTTTCTTAGAGCTTTGGTGCCTGGGCAGCTAGGTTTGAGCTAATCTTGCCATTTATTCGCTCTGTGACCTTGGACAATTTACTTAATTGAGTTAAGCTTCTGCTTCCTCATTAACAAAATGGGGATAATAACAACCCCTCTTTCTTAGAGGTTTGGCAAGGATTAAATGGGACGATGTTTGTGACAGTGTATGTATTGTACTTATTTGAAGTGGTCAATAAATTAGCTATGGTCAGTGTTATTGTAAGAACAACGCAGACCCTATGGAAAGCACCTGTCTATGCAGTTAGCATAAGTGTACTGAAAAGAATAACAATATAACACGGTGAAAGAAAAAAATTTCATGGGGTTGGTATCAGATAGACTGGAGTTTAGATCTGGGCTCAGTTACTTGTCTTCTATACGATTCAAGTGGAGTGATCATACAAAGCTGAGGTGCTCAGTGCATCCCACGGGCTCATGTCAGTGAGGGCCTCACACAACTGTGTCTTGGATGACCAGATCAAAACTCACTTGCTTTTGAAATTTGATGAATAGAATTAGAAAATGAGCTTTCATCTTAGAGCCATATAAATAACATATACAATGCAGTAATGTCCATAATATATAAAGAGTTCTTACATGTCGATAAGAAAAAGGCAGCTAAATAGAAAACCAGGCAAAGGATATGTCAGAAGAAATAGAACAGAATGATATCTATATGAAAAGACTCCCAACCTGCAGTATTCAAATAAATGAAGAATAAAACAATGATATAACTGGTTGTTTCTGGTATACAGGAAACAAATTGATACGGGTATTTGTTTAAATTAACCTTTTTATTTTGAGATAATCATAAAAACAAATGCAGTGATAAGTAATTATAAAAAGAGATCACGTGTACCTTTATGTAGTTTCCCCCAATAGTAATCTCTTGCAAAACTGTAGTACAATACCACAACCATGATATTGACATTGATACAGTCAAGATACAGAGCGATTCTATCACCATAAGGATCCCTCGTGTTGCCTTTTTATAGCCACATTCAAGAATGTTATATAAATGGAACCATACAGTATGTAACCTTTTGAAACTGACTTTTTTTTCCACTCAGTCTATTTCTCTAAAAATTCATCCCAGTTATGACGTGTCTCAATAGTCTGTTCCTTTTTGTTGCTAAGTAGTATTGCCTGGTATGGCTGCACTATCCTTTAACTATTCACCCTTTAAAAACAACTGGGTTGTTCAGGGTTTTGGGTTATTGTAAATAAGGCTGCTACGAACATTCATGTTCAGGGTTTTAGGTGAACTTAAGTTTTCATTTCTCTAGAATAAATGCCCAGAAAAGCAGTTGATGGTAGTTGCATGTTTAGGTTTTCTAAGGAACTGCCAAACCATTTTTCAGAGTGGCTGTACCATTTTACATTCTCACTAGCAATGTATAAAAAATTCAGTTTCTCACACTCTTACCTGCACTTTTTTATTTTCACCATTCTGATGGGCGTGTATTGGTATCACATTGTGGTTTTAATTAGGATTTCCCTAATGGCTAGTGATGCTGACCATCCTTTCATGTGCTTATTTGACACCCATTGATTCTCTTTGGTGAAATGTCTCTTGCCCACCTTCTAACTGGGTTGTTTGTTTTGAGAGTTCTTTAGATATTCTAGATGCCAGCTCTTTGTTGGATATGGGTTTTGCAAATATTTCTCCCCCTCTGTAGCTTGTTTTTTCCTCATAATAGTCTTTCACAGAGCAAAAGTTTTTTATTTTGATGAAATCCTGTTTTTACATTTTTGAATTGTGCTTTTGGTGTCAAGCCTAAGAACTCTTTGCCTATCCCTCCAACCCGAAGTTTTTCTCTTAATGTTTTTCCTAAAAGTTTTATAATTTTGAGTTGTACATTTAAGTCTGTGATACATTTTGAGTTAATTTTGCATGAAGTGTGAGTTTTAGGCTGGGGTGCACTTCTATGCCTATGGATGTCCAATGGCTCCAGCACTGTTGTTGAAAAAGTCATCCTTTCTCTGCTGAATTGTTTTTGCACCTTTGTCAAAAACCGGTCAGGCATATGTGTGTGAACCTATTTCTCACTTCTCTAAACTGTTCCATTAACCTATATGTCTATTTCTCTACCAACACCACACTGTATTTGATTACTGTAGCTCCATAGTAAGTTTTGAAATCAGTTTATTCTTCTTTTTCCCACTTTATTCTTCTTTTTCAAAATTGTTTTAGCTATCCTAGCTCCTTTGCCTTGCCATATGAAGTTTAGAATATCAGAGTTATACAAGCTTCATAAAATGAATTGGGAAGCATTCCCTGCTGTATTCTGGAAGATCTTGTTTAGACTTTGTGTTCCTCTTCTTTAAACATTTGGTAGACATTCCCAGTGAAATCATCATGATCTGATGTGAAAGTCTGTGAAAGTCATCACGGTCCCCAATTTTTTATTGAGAATTTTAAAATTATGAATTCAATTTGTTTTATAGTTACAGGGCTATTTCATATTAAGCGGTGGTAGTTTGCGTTTTTTGAGGAACTAGTCCATTTCATCTAAGTTATCAAATTTATGTGTGTGGCACTGTTTGTAGTATGGCTTTATTATCCTTTTGATGTCTTCAGGGTCTGTAGTGTATCCTCTGTTTCATTCTTGATATTGGTGATTTTGTGTCTTCTCTCTTTTTCCCTGGTTAGCCTAAGTGGAGGGCTGTCGATGTACTTCATCTTTTCAGAGAATCACCTTTTCTCCTTGATTTCTTCCATTGTTTTTCTGTTTTCAATTTCACAGATTTCTGTTCTTATCTTTATTATTTCCTTCCTTCTTTTTGCTTTGGGTCTTTCTGTTCTTCTTTTCCTAGGTTCTTGAGATTATTCTTACTTGGATTATTGATTTGAAACCGTTCCTCTTTCTAATGTAAACATTTAGTACTTTAAATTTTCCTTTCAGCTCTGCTTTAGTTGTGTCTCACAAACTTTGATGGTCGTACTTTCGTTTTCATTCAATTCAGTGGGTTTTAAAAATTTCCCTTGAGACTTCTTTTTTCACCCGGGGGTTATTTAGAAGTGTGCTGTTTAATTTCCAAGTATTTGTAGATTTTTCTCTTCTTTCTGTTACTGGTTTCTAGTTAGATTCCATTATGGTCAGAGAACACATTCTGTATGATTTTATTTGTTAAAAATTTGTTAAGGTTTATTTTACGGCCCAGGATGTGGTCTCTATTAGTATTTGATCTTAGCGCACCTAAAAAGAATGTGCTCTGCTGCTGTAAGGTGCTCTATAAATGTCAGTTCAATCCTGTTAGTTGATAGTGTTGCTGAGTTCTTCCATATCCTGATTTTCTGTCTAGTGGTTTTATCTACTGTTGAGGGAGGGGTGTTAAAGAAGACAATTATAACTGTTGGTGTGTCTTTTTCTCCTTTATCAGACTTTACTTCACATATTTTGCAGCTCTGTTGACTGGTGCATACATATTTACAATTGCTATGTCTTCTTGATGGATTGACCCTTTTTTCATTACGTAAAGTCCCTCTCTATCTCTGGTAATTTTCTTTGCTCAGAAATCTACCTGATATTAACATAGCCACTCTGCTTTCTTTTGATTGATGTTTGCGTGGTACATCTTTATCCATCCTTTTACTTTCAATCTACCTGTATCATTATATTTGAAGTGAGTTTCTTGTAGGCGGCATGTAATTGAGTCATGTTTTCTAGCTGGTCTTTTAATTGGTGTACTTAAACCAGTTACATCTAAGGTAATTATTGATATTTTAAGGGTTAAGTGTTCATTTTTATTGAACCTTTTATTTTTTTATTTTCTGTTTATTTTTTTGTTTCTCTATTTTCTTTTACCCACTTTCCTGTGGGTTAATTGAGCATTTTTAGAGTTCTGTTTTGATTTATCTGTAATTTTTGAGTGCATCTCTTGGTATAGCTTATTTAGTGTTTGCTCCAGGAGTTACGTTATATATCCATAACGTCACAATCTACTGGTATCGACATTTTGCTGGTTCGAGGGAAGTGTAGGAATCTTACTTCCCTTTACTTTCTATTTACAATATAATTGCCTTGAATAGTCTTTCATATACATTTAGAACCACACTAAGCACTGCTATAATTTTGCTTCCACCATCAAACAACTTAAAAAACTCAAGAGGAAAAGAAAACTGTATTTACCCATACTTTTATTCTCTCTGTTTCTCTTTCTTTCCTCCTGATGTGCCAAGGTTTCTCCTTTTAGAGATTTCAGTCATTCTTTTAAGATAGGTCTGCTGGCGACAAATTCTCTTAGTTTTCCTTCTTCTAAAAATGCGTTGATTTTAGCACTTGAAAAATGTTGTGTTACTTCTCTCTGGCCTCCATGGTTTCTGATGAGAAATTCACTGCGATTTGAATTGTTTTTCTACCATAGATGGAAGGTGTCTTTTTTCTTTTACTGTGTTCAAGATTTTTCTTTGTCTTCGTTTTTAGAAGTTTGACTATGATGCATCGTCTTGGTTTGGATTTCTTCATTTTATCCTGTTTGGGATTCACTCAGCTTCTTGAATCTGTACGTTTTTGCCTTTTGCCAATTTGGGAAGTTCTCAGATATTATTACTTCAAACACTTTTTCAGCTTTGTCCCTCCCCTCGCTTTCTCCTCTCTTTCTAAGGTTCTGACACAAATGTTAAATATTTTGCTATTGTCCCACAGGTGCTTGGGGTTGTGCGATTTCTTTTTTAACTTCTATTTTCTGACTATTGTTCAGATTGGGCAATTTCTTTTGTTCTATCTTCAAGTTCACTCGTTCTTTCCTGCGTCTCCTCAGTTCTGCTGTTGAGATCATCCACTGAATTATTTTGTTACTGTATTTTTCAGTTCTAAAATTTCCACTTGGTTCTTCTTTGTTTCCTCTACTTCTTTGATGAGACTTTTTATTTTCTCATTTGTTTCAAGTAATTGCTCATTGAGGCATTTTTATGATGGCTGCTTTTTTGGTCAGATAATTCTAGTATCTCTGTAATCTTGGTATTGGTGTCTATTCATTGTCTTTTTAATTCAAGTTGAAATTTTCTCGGTTCTTGTTATGATGAGTGAGTTTCCATCGAAACTCGGACATTTTGCATATTGTGTTACAAGAGTCTGGATCTTATTTAAAACTTCTGTTTCAACTGGTTTTCTCTGCGAATGCTCTGATGGGGGAGGAGAGATGCTAGCTCGTTACTGCCAGTGCAGGTAGAAATACAGGTTTCCTACTTGGCCTCCACTGACAAGGAAGAAGAAAGGGCTCCTCATTAGTTCTGGGTTGGAGTGAGAGTTCTGGCTTTCTCGAGCCTCCACTGAGACGTCCTTGGCTGGGAGGGGCAGGATTGCCTAATTACTGCTCCCCATGTGGTTTCCACTGACACCACAGGTGTTGCCCTCATTCCTGCTAGACAATAATGAAAGTCCTGACTCTCTGCAAGGCCTTCTCTGATACTAAGCTGTAGGGGAGAGTGGGGAATCAGAAGGAGGTTGGGGTGCCTCATTACAGCCTGGAATGTGTGGAAGTCTAGGTCCCCAGGAGGCCCTTGCTGGAGTGGGTGGGGGTTGGCCACAGTTTTTTCTGTGGTTTTTAGCCAGAATAGAGAGGTTATTATCTGAACCTTTTCTGTCTTTCTTTGTACACTGCCTTGGTCCTAGTCTTTTGGTTTTGAGGGGGCTTTTAAAAATCTGCTCCTCTTGGAGCTTCCAGGCAGCTAGCTCCTTCTTTCACTACTTTGTTAGCTTTGGGTCCTCCCAGTCTGCCCTTTCACTCCACCTTTTAGGGTCTCTCTCTCTCATATGTATATAATGTCCAGGGGGGTTCATTGTGTCTAGTGGGAGGAATAGGATAAAGTACATTTACTCCATCTTCCCAAAGTGGAAATCTGTGTATTTATTTTTAAGCATGCCACTTTGCTTAACTCTTTTATAATAATAGGAAGAAGATCCTAAACAAGAAGAAGGATAATAAGCAGCGAATGTTTTTCCAGTGCCCAACAGCCTAAGATATAGGTATGAATTCATTTTACAGGCGAGGAACATGTGTACCAGGTCCCGAGGTCCCACAGGTAGTAAGTGGCAGAGCTAGGATTCAAGCCCAGGTTGAGAGCACCCAAAGCATGATTCTGAATTTCCGTCTCTTATTTGATCCATTTGTCTCTTTCCAGCACTCATTTCCAATGAAACCTGTGTCTTTTTAGATCTATCCTCCAGCAGCTGTTTCATGGAGAAGCAGTGAAGCTAGAGGTTAGACAGACCACACTGGAGCCACACTGCCTGATTCAAAGTCCTACCTATGTTAGCCAGATGACCTTAAGCAAGTTTCGCAACCTCCTCTCCCTCATATTCCTCACTTATAAAGTGGGAGTAATAATGGACTTGCCTCACAGAGCTGTTATAAGAATTAAATAAATTGATGTTTGTAAATTACCTAGAACAATGCCTGGCACGGTAGGTATGAATTAAGTCCTTGCTATTATTCTTTCCATGCCATTACACAACTGCTCCCTTTTCCTGGAAATGTCTTTCTCCATTATCAACCCTAATCAAGATATTTTTCTACATCTACGTCAGGCTTAGAGTGCCCCCGGCCCACTGTCATTTCACCAGGAATATGTGTATCCAATTTGAGAAACAAGAATGTGTAATGTGCTGCACAGGAAGCCTGGAATCTCACAGGTGCTTAGTAAATGATTGCAATTTTGATCTATGAGGCAAGAGGACTTCCTTGAATTCTCAGAAGAGTCCTATGAGGCAAATCCATATTTATTAGTCCCATTTTATAAATGAGGAATGTGAGGGAGAAGGAGGTTGAGCAACTTGCCTAAGGTCACATGGCTAATAATAGGTAGGTTTTTAATCAGGCAGTCTGGCACCAACGTGTGTCCCCCTCTCCTCTGCCTTATACTGCCTCTCTATGAAACAGCCGGCACAGCAGACAGTAGACTTTAAGCATTCACTGCTTAAAGTAGACAACGTCACAGGGTGGGGATTGTCAAGGAACGAGTGACTGGGAAGAGTGAGGAAGTTATCACAATAGTTCAAGTGAGAGATGCTGGAGGATTCGGACATGTTTTGAAGGAAGAAACAACAAGATGTGCCAAGAATTGGATGTGCCACATGAAGCAAAGAGAGGAGTTAAGAATGACTTATGTTTTTGGCCTGAGTAACTGGGGGATGCAGATGTCAGTTATCGAGAGGTGAATCCTAGGGGGAGGACCAGGTTTGTGGAACATGAATCAAGAGTTTTATTTTGGCTATATAACACTTAGATACCTCAAATGGGGCACCTGCAGGTACGAATCAAGTTTAAGGAAGAAATATGAGCTAGACCAGGGAAATAAATGTGGGCATGACCAGCCTTTTGAAAGTAGAAAAGCCATGGGAATGGATGGCTGCATCTAGTGGGGTCAACACAAAGAAGTGGTCCAAAGGCTGAGCCTGGGGACTCCTGATACAGACTGAAATTAAGTAGGGGATAGCAGTGTGTGAAACAGCTGCCTGATTGATTCTATTTTCTCTGTGAAATCAGAAGCAATGTCATTGGCTGAGAAGGAGGAGAGAGGATCAGGAGTGAAATGGTTGTCTTGGAGGCTGGGAGGCTGAGTTGACCAGGGACACTGAATAGAATTGCCTGGCAATATGGAAAGTCTGCTTGAGGTTTGTTGTCAGGAACTAAGTACAACAAGGCAGAAAGTTATGTGTGTCTCCATTAGGAGCTGCTGTGCGGTGCAGATATAGAGCAGACAGAAGGTGGGTTTAGCAGAGCTGAGGTTTGGGTGGGAGAGTGTGAGAGAGAGAGAGATGGCTGGAGCTTTGAGGTTTCTGTGAATCAGTCTCCTTCTTGCTCCTCCAGAAATTGGTCCTGTTTTCAATGCTGGTTGAGTTTTCACTGGTGCCTCCCCTGTCTCTTTGCTCTTTGTCCATCTTCCTGCCCTTTTCACCACACACATTCATCCCTCTGGGCCTCAGCCTTCCTCCTCCTCTTCCCCTCCTGCCTCCTCCTTTGATTTCTTATCCTGCCCACAAGCCAGCTCAGCCAGAAGAACTGGAACCAGCACTTCAAAAGGCACAGTAATAACGACTTTCTCTATTTGACAAAGACTCCTACCTGTATGCTAAGTCTGAGTTGATTTTCTTAGAATGCAGGCTCATTGAAGCCAGAGGAAGTTCTGTGCAGCTAGTCTGCCCATTGACCAATGTGCTCTGAGGCTTACCATTTGTTAGGTCCATTGTGAAATGTGAAGGTAGTCTCTGAGCCATTCCTTCTGCTGTCTTCTGTAAGGACCTTGTTGTCTGGCAGAGGAGAGAGACTGACCCAGGTGAAAAGGACTGCAGTGGACTTTGAGATGCACCCTTTCCCAGCCCCATCATTCCCCTTAAGACTGAGGGACGTATTCTCCCAGCTTCTGGGAGTGCTGTTGGCAGGCAGCACCATACTGTCAGCCCTCTCAGAAATTGTTTTGGTTGACAATTGTTTACACCTGATTGTAAAGCCCCAGCTTCCTCAACCCAACTTGAGACATCTCAGAAGGGTCATTCCAGCTTCAGAGCTCCCTGTAGGGTAAGCTGAGGCCTTCATTGAGACCACATCACAGTTTGACTTCTCCATCTCTCCAGTTGTTGCTTCTTCCTCCTCTTCCACAGATGTTGACCCCAAGAGTACCCCTCAACGAACTCCACACACTCTAATCTCCATCTTGGAGTCTGCTTCCTGGGGAGTCCAGCTTGCAACAGTTGGTACCAGGAGTGATTCAAGAAAGCAGATGCTAAGACGGGATTTTATTGCCTTTAGAAATTTGTTTTCTTGCCATAGCAGTAAACCCACACCAGTACTCTAAAATAACCCCTTCACTGGATTCTTCATTTTCTATAAAATCATAATTGCATGCATCATCTTCTGGGTCTCAAGCCCAAATCCTTCATCAAATATAATTTGTTGCCACATTTTCTCCTCTACTGCCCCAACCAGACCAAGACCTTGTTTCTTGGGTAAGGATGAGGATACTTGGAGTTGTGCCTACTTCTCTCATGCTGAGATCTTGTATTCTGGGCTGGAGACAGAGCTCAGAATTCAAGGCTGTCAGAACAACTGGAAATTCGTGGAGACACAAATGCCAGAAAAGAGAAAGCTAGCAGCAGAGCACAGAAATCTGAATGAAAACTCCTCTCCCAGTCTTGGCCTACCCCTCAACTGTGGAGTTATTTCTTAAAACTGAAGGAAAACCACATAGTAAATGATTCTGTTCATATGAAAGTCCAGAATAGGGAAATCTATAGAGCTAAAAGTATATTAGTGGCTGCTTGGGTTTGGGATGAGGATGGGGGAATGGGAGGAGGATAGAGGAGTGATAGCTAAAAGGTACAGGGTTTGAGTGACATCAGCATCATAGTGGAGTAAATTGTTCCCTTTGTCTCTCTCCTCTAAGTTGCAACTAAATGGACATTCCTTAACCAATAGAAGATTCCCTAGACAGCACAATAGGATGCCTGAGAGATCCATGCAGCCATACATCTGAAGATGGGTGGACTGGATCCACAGGAAGCAGTAGAACTAGGTGAGTGTATCCCTCCCCATCCCAAGCAGCAGTGATCTATGTCTCCGGTCTTCACAGTGGCCAGCATGACTGTAAGAAGAGGTAGGGGCAGCCTGGCCTGCATGCAAACACTTTTGGAGTGGTAGCCCAGCCAGCCCACCATGTCACAGTGGCCCCACCCATGGGAACACTCCCCACCAAGTGGTGGCAGCTCAGCCCCCATGAAGGAGCCCTGCCACCAAATGCAGTAGCTCAGCCAAACCACCAACAAGCACAGAGCCAGCCCATGCACTAAAGAAAGTGTGCCCCCAGCCTAGGGCAGCAGTTCAGCTGGTCCCCTGACGAGTGCAGTGGTCCTACCCACATGGAAGCGACCCAGTGGCAGAGCACAGAGGCCCCTCCAGCGCATGTGTGCATGAGCTGCCAAGTGGTTGTGGCCAGCATGCAAATGTAGAGCAGCCTTCCTGGCACAACTTCCAGCAGATAGGGTGGGATCAGAAAAAGCAGCTCCTGTCCTGCTTCCCATGGTGGCAAGTGGAATCTGTGACCTGATACTACCACAAATGCACCAGCAAAGGATCAGTTCATCAAACACCATTAAGAACTACAGTAACACTTCATAGCAGAAGGAAAATGACAAGTCTCCAGAAACCAATCCTGCACTCACAGAAATTTACAATCTAACTGACAGAGAATTCAAAATAGTTGTCATAAAGAAACTCAATGAGTTTCAAGAAAACTCAGAAAGACAGTTCAGTGAGCTCAGGAATAAAATTGTTGAGCAGAAGGAATACTTCACCAAAGAGATTGAAACTCTAAAAAAAAAAGAAAACCCCCAAGAAATTCTGGATATAAAGAACAAAATTAATTAGATAAAAGAATAATCTAGAAACCATAAAAATAGAGCTGACATTATGCAAGACAGAATTAGTAATTTAGAAGATAGAAACATAGAACTGCTTCAGGTGGAGGAGACAGAACTAAGATTTTTAAAAAATGAAGAAATTCTTCAAGAAATATCTAACTCAATTAGGAAAAGCAACATAAGGATTAAAGGTATTACAGAAGGAGAAGGGAGGGAGAAAGGAACAGAGAGCTTGTTCAAAGAAATAATAGCTGAGAACTTCCCAAACCTGGGGAAAGAACTGGATTTATAAATACATTAAGTATATAGAACTCCTAATTACATAAATGCAAAAAGACCTTCTCCAAGGCATATGATAGTAAAACTGGCAAAAGTCAATGACAAAGAAAAAATATTAACAGCAGCAGGGCAGAAGAAAATAAACTTCAGAGGAATCCCTATCAGGCTTTCAGTGGCTTTCTCAACAGTAACCTTACAGGCTAGGAGAGAATGGAATGATATATTCAAAATACTGAAAGACAAAACTTTCAGCCAAGAATACTCTATCTAGTGAAACTATCCTTCAGATACAATGGAGAAATAAAAGCTTCCCCAGATGAACAAAAGCTGAGGGAGTTCATGGCAACTAGGCCTGCCTTACGAGAAATGTTGAAAGGAGTCTTCCCATCTGAAACCAAAAAGAAAAGATCTGCAAAACCTTCAGCAAGGAGATAAATAGACAGATAGAATCTTGGCTGGCCTAGTGGTGTAGTGGTTAAGTTCACATGCTCTGCTTTAGTGGTCCAGGGTTCGTGGGCTTGGATCCCGAGCACAGACCTACACCTCGCTCATCAAGCCATGCTGTGGTGGTGTCCCACATACAAAATAGAGGAAGATTGGTACAGATGTTAGTTCAGGGATAATCTTCCTCAAGCAAAAAAAGGAAGATTGGCAACAGATCTTAGCTCAGGGCCAATCTTCCTCACCAAAAACAAAAAAATAAACAAATAAATAGGATCAGAAAATTGCAGCTCTATGTCAGAATAGGTTAACAAACAATTATACCATAAAAGATAAAGGGAAAGAAAACATCAAAAATAACTATAAACACTTCAATTTAGTCACAAACTCACAACACAAAAAAGAACAATTTGTGACAACAATAACTCAGAGGGGGAAAAGGAAAGGGAAGGAACCTACTTAGGCTAATGCAAATAAGAAGCTATCAGAAAATAGACTATCTCCTCTATGAGATCTTTTATACAAATCTTATGATAACCACTAAACAAAATATCAGAGCAGAGCTATAAATCATAGAGAGAAAACTGACAAAAACATGACAGAAAACCACCAAACTTTAATGGCAGTCAGAAATACAAGGAAAAGAAACAATGGAAATATAGAACAACCAGAAAACAAGAGATAAAATAGCAGTATTAAGCTCTTGTATATCAACAATCACTCTAAATGTAAATGGACTGAATTCTTCAATCAAAAGACACAGAGTGGCTGGATGGATTAAAAAACAAGACCCAACAATATGCTGCCTCCAGGAAACACATCTCAGCTCTCAAGACAAACATAGGCTCAGAGTGAAGGGATGGAAGATGATACTCCAAGCAAATGGCAAGCAAAAGAAAGTAGGTGTACTTATATCAGAAAAAGCAGACTTCAAGATAAAAAAGACAATGAGAAACAAAGAGGGGCAGTATATAATGATAAAAGGGACATTCCACCAAGAGGACATAACACTTATGAATACATATGCACCAAACACAGGAGCACCAAAGTATATAAAGTAACTATTAACAGACCTAAAGAGAGACACTAACAACAACACAATAATAGTAGGGGACCTCAACCCTCCACTTACATCAATGGATGGATCATCCAGACAGAAAGTCAACAAGGAAACAATGGCCTTAAATGAAATACTAGACCAGATGGGCTTAATAGCTATATATAGAATATTCCATCCCAAAACAGCAGAATACACAATCTTTGCAAGTGCACGTGGAACATTCTCAAAGATAGACCATATGTTGGGAAACAAGGCAAGCCTCAATAAATTTAAGAAGATTGAAATCATATCAAGCATCTTTTCTGACCATAATGCTATAAAACTAGAAGTCAACTACAAGAAAAAGGCTGGGAAAGTCACAAATATGTGGAGACTAAATAACATGCTACTGAACAACCGTTGGATCAATGACAAAATCAAAGGAGAAATTAAAAAATACATAGAGACAAGTGAAAATGAAAACACAACATACAGCTCTTATGGGATGCAGCAAAAGCAGTACTAAGAGGGAAATTTATAGCAATGTAGGCCTACCTCAACAAATAAGAAAAACCTCAAATAAGGAATCTTTCTTTTTCTTTTTTTTATTTTTTTTTTGAGGAAGATTAGCCCTGAACTAACATCTGCTGCCAATCCTCCTCTTTTATTTTTCACTGAGGAAGGCTGGCACTGAGCTAACATCCATGCCTATCTTCCTCTACTTTATATGTGGGACACCTGCCAGGGTATGGCTTGACAAATGGTGTGTAGGTCCACACCGGGGATCCAAACCGGTGAACCCTGGGCCGCCGAAGCGGGACATTTGAACTTAACCGCTGTGCCACTGGGCCAGCCCCCTCAAATAAATAATCTTAAACTCCACCTAATAGAACTAGAAAAAGAAGAATAAACAAAGCCCAGAAGGAGAGAAATAATAAAAATTAGAGGAGTAATAAATGAAATAGAGACTAAAAAAAACAATAGAAAGGATCAATGAAACTAAGAGCTGTTCTTTGAGAAGATAGACAAAATCGGCAAACCCTTAGCCAGACTCCCTAAGAAAAAAAGAGAGAAGGCTCAAATAAATAAAATTACAAATGAAAGAGGAGAAATTATAATGGATAGCACAGAAATACAAAGGATTATAAGATGATACTATGAAAAACTGTATGCTAACAAAAGGATAATCTAGAAGAAATGGATAAATTCTCAGACTCATACAATCTCCCAAAACTGAATCAATAATAAATAGAGAATCTGAATAGATCAATAACAAGTAAAAAGATTAAAATAGTAATCAAAAACCTCCCAAAATATAAAAGTCCAGGACCAGATGGCTTCTCTGGAGAATTCTACCAAACATTCAAAGATTTAATACCCATCCTCCTCAAACTATTCCAAAAAAAATTGAAGACAGAGTGCCTCCTAACTCATTCTATGAGACCAACATTACCATCATACCAAAACCAGACAAGGACAACACAAAGAAGGAAAATTACAGACCAATATTGCTGATGACTACTGATGCAAAAATCCTCAAGAAAATATTGGCAAACAGAATAAAGCAATACATTAAAAGGATCATATACCATGAGCAAGTAGGATTTATACTAGGAATGCAGGGATGGTTCAACATCTGCAAATCAATCAATGTGATACACCACATTAACAAAATGAGGAATAAAAATCACATGATCATCTCAATAGATTCAGAGAAAGCATTTGACAAGATCCAACATCCATTTATGATAAAAACTCTCAATAAAATGGATACAGAAGGAAAGTAGCTCAATATAAGAAAGACCATATGTGACAAACCCACAGCCAACATCATACTTACTGAAAGACTGAAAGCCATCCCTGTGAGAACAGGAACAAGACAAGGGTGCCTAGTCTTGCCACTCCTATTCAACATAGTACTGGAAGTGTTGACCAGAGCAATTAGGCAAGAAAAGGAAAAATTGGTATCCAAATTGGAAAGGAAGAAGTAAAACTCTGTTTGTGAACGACATGATTCTATATACAGAAAACCCTAAAGAATCCACCAGAAAACTATTAGAAATAATCAAAAACTACAGCAAAGTTTCAGGGTACAAAACCACCTTACAAAAATCAGTTATGTTTCAGGGCCAGCCCCATGGCTGAGCGGTTAAGTTCATGCGCTCCTCTCTGGTGGCCCAGGGTTTCACCAGTTTGGATCCTGGGCGTGGACATGGCACTGCTCATCAGGCCATGCTGAGGTGGCATCCTGCATAGCACAACCAGAGGCACTCACAACTAGAATACACAACTATGTACTGGGGGGCTTTGGGGAGAAGAAGAAAAAAAAAACAGATTGCCAACAGATCTTAGTGCAGGTGCCAATCTTTAAAAAAAAAAAAAGTCAGTTATGTTTATATACATGAATATCAAACTAGCAGAAAGAGAAGTCAAGAATACAATCCCATTTACAATCACAAGAAAAAGAATAAAATATTGAGGCCAGTCCAGTGGAATAGTGGTTAAGTGTGCATGTTCTGCTTCAGCAGCCTGGGGTTCACAGATTCAGATCCTAGGTGCAGACCTACACACTGCTCATCAAGCCATGTTGTGGTGGTGTCCCACATACAAAAAAATAGAGGAAGATTGGTATGGATGTTAGCTCAGGGCCAATCTTCCTCACCAAAAAAAAGAATGAAGTATCTAGGAATAAACTTAACCAAGGAGGTGAAAGACCTATACACTGAAAACTATAAGATATTATCGAAAGAAACTGAAGAAGACATAAAGAAATGGAAAGATGTTCCATGTTCATGGATTGGAAGAATAAATATAGTTAAAATGTTAATATTACCTAAGGCAATCTACAGATTCAATGCAATCCCAATCAGAATCTCAATGACATTCTTCAGGGAAATAGAACAAAGAATCCTAAAATTTATATGAAACAGCAAAAGACCTGGAATAGCAAAGCAATCCTGAGAAAAAAGAACAAAGCTGGAGACATCACAGTCCCTGACTTCAAACTATTCTACAAAGATACAGTAATCAAAACAGCATGGTATTGGCACAAAAATAGACACACAGATCAATGGAACAGAATTGAAGGCTCGGAAATAAAACCACACATCTATGGGCATCTAATCTTCAACAAAGGAGCCAAGAACACATAATGGAGAAAGGAAAGTCTCTTCAATAAATGGTGCTGGGAAAACTGGACAGACACATGCAAAAGAATGAAAGTAGACCATTATCTTACACCATACACAAAAATTAACTCAAAATGGGTTAAAGATTTGAGTGTAAGACCTGAAACCATAAACCTCTTACAAGAAAATATGGGCAGTACACACTTTGACATTGGTCTTAGCAGCATCTTTTTTAATACCACGTCTACTCAGGCAAGGGAAACAATAGAAAAAATAAACAAATGGGACTACATCAGCCTAAAAAGTTGCAAGATAAAGGAAGCCAGGAACAAAAGGAAAAGACAGCCCACTAACTGGGAGAAAATATTTGCAAATTATATACCTGACAAGGGGTTAATTTCCAAAATATAAAAGGACTCCTATAACTCAACAGCAGAAAAACAAACAACCCAATCAAAAAATGGGCAGAGCATATGAACGGACATTTTGCCAAAGAAGATATACAGATGGCCAACAGACATATGAAAAGATGTTCAACATCACTAATTACTAGGGAATGCAAATCAAAACTACAATGAGGTATCACCTTACACCTGTCAGAATGGCTATAATTAACAAGAAAAGAAACAATAAATGTTGGAGAGGCTGTGGAGGAAAAGGAATTCTCATACACTGCTGTTGGGAATGCAAACTGGTGCTGCAGCCACTATGGAAAGCAGTATGGAGATTCCTCAAAAAACTAAAAATAGAAATACCATATGATCCAGCTATCCCACTACTGGGAATTTATCCAACGAACACAAAATCAACAATAAAAAGAGATTTCTGCACCCCTATGTTCATTGCAGCACTATTCACAATAGCCAACATGTGAAAGCAACCCAAGTGCCCATCAACTGGTGACTGATAAAGAAGATGTGGTATATATACACAATGGAATACTACTCAGCCATAAAAAAGACAAAATCGTCCCATTTGCAACAACATGGATGGACCTTGAGGGTATTATGTTAAGCAAAATAAGTGAGACAGAGAAAGACAACCACTGTATGATTTCACCCATATGTGGAAGATAAACAAACACATGGACAAAGAGAACAGATTAGTGCTTACCAGAGGGGAAGGGGATGGGGAGGGGGTGGGCAAAAGGAGTAAAGGGGCACATATGTATGGCAACAGATAAAAACCAGACTACTGGTGGTAAACACAATGCAGTCTACACAGAAACTGATATATAATAATGCACACCTTTTTGCTTGAGGAAAATTGTCGCTGAGCTAACATCTGTGCCAATCTTCCTCTATTTTATGTGGGATGCCACTACAGCGTGGCCTGATGAGCAGCGCTAGGTCCGCCCAGGGATTCCAACGAGCAAACCCCTGCCGAGGAACAGGGTGCGTGAACTCCACAGGCTAGGCTACCGGGCGGCCTCAGGGGTTCTTTTTCAGGTGATAAAAATGTTCTGAAACTGAAGAAGTTGATGGTTGCACATATCTGTGAATACGCAAAAAGTCACTGGATGGTGCACTTGAAAGGAGTGAGCTTATGTGAACCATATTCCAAGGAAGCTGTTTAAAAGAACTGAAGGAAGAGCAGGGGTGGACCCAGGGGCAGCCGGACCGAGGGCTCTGCCATCGCCAGGCTCTCCCATCTGTGGGTTGGCTCTTGATGCTGGCAGGGTGATAGCCATGCCCCTGCCACCAGGAAAAGCCAGTTTATGGTAAGAGACACTGAAGCCTGAATGCAGGATTCGGTAAAACACCCAAACCCGGGAACTTCTGCCCCCACCCACCTCCGTGGTAGCCGAGGTGAGGTCCAGCTGATAAGCAGAGATTGGAAGCGTCTTAGTGTGGGTTCCAAGAAGCAGAGCCTGCGACAAGGACGTGGGTGCAGGTAGTGTCTGGAGAAGGTGGTCCCAGGCAGCAGGAGTGAAGACGGAAGGAAGTGAGGGAAGGGACGGAAACCCACCAGGGACGTTGCTGGGTAGCTTCTGCTGGGAGCCCTGGGGCCTAATCGCGGGATACCCTCTGAGACAGGGCCAGGGCTTGGGTGAGGCAGGTGAGGCACGTAGGGGGCCAAGTTTCAGGGGCATTAGCACTCGGGTGCCGCCCCTGCTCTGGCGCGCCCCTGACTGTGAGTGCCGCCGGAAACTTTGCACCCAGCCGCCTCTCTTGCTTTATCCTAGTCGCTGCCCTGCTCTGAGAGACTGTAGAGCTCACCTCACAATTCCCTCCAAGCAGTGAGGAGCCTGGGTGTCTTGTCAGTGACCCCTGTCCCAAACTGATTGAGCGTTGCCCCTGGGTCGCTAAATCCTGGTACTTCCAGCCCTCGGGCCGAGAGTCAGACAAGGAAGCTCCTGCCCTCCAGGAACGCCCGCCAGGGATGAGGTGAACTCGGAGGTCGGCTGGGGGCCCGTGCCTGAGCATCCGCAGCATCGGCAGCGGAGAGCCAGGCTTGTCTGGAAACAGTCTGGGCAGGGCTGTAGCGGTTCCCTCCCCGCACCCCGGCCCCTTCTGCTTCTTTGACGTTTGAAGCCAGCTGAGGAAAGCTGCACTTGAAGAACTTGGCTTAGGTCTCCTGGAATATGGGAGCTGGACTTCTGCTGTCCCGAAAGCACCCCACTCAAGAAGACACCTGAAGGGGAGTGTGTGGGAGATGCTCTGTCAGAAACCCGGGACAGCCGGGCTTAGAAGGTGTCAACCAGGTCACTGACAGGAGTTTCTGAAAAACCCACAGAAGCGCTCCAGGGGAGGAAGGGAGGCAGCAGGCCACAGCGGATCGCCTCGGGGCCAGACCCTCACCAGGGCCGTCCGGGCATGCCCTCTGCTCCCTGCCTTGCCTCCCTCTCCCAAGCCATCCCTGGAGGAGGGAGAGGCAGCAGAGTGAGTGCTGAGAAGAAAGGGAAGGACAGAGTGGAGAAGCAGGGAAGAAGGCAGCCTCCCCGCCTTCCCCAGCGCGATTTTCTCAGCCCAAGGAAGGCCCAGCTGGAGGAGGGGGTGGGGTGCTCAAGTGGGTAAGAGATCTTCATTCGGATAGTTGATTGGACTGGACTTTTCTAATACCTAAAAAATAAGAGAGTATTAACACCCACGTGTGACTCAGAAGGCTACGAGGTCTGCCCAAGAGTCAGACGAGTAGGGAAGAGTGAGTCAACAGGGTCAACGGCACAGGTCTGCAGGGGCGGCGGGAGAGGAAAACAGTCATTTTCTGCGCCCGTCTTCCTGGGTTCACTCATTCGTTAAACCTACGTCCTCCATTCTAGCCCAGCCCAAATGTGCCAAAATGGCACAATTATAAAATTCTGTCTGTATTTCTAAAATTTGTTTAGAACTTGAAAGAGAGGACAGGTGTGGTTAATAGGCACCCTTGGATACCCGCCAGCCAGTGAGGGCCTGTCCTCTGGGTGCTGACACTATTTCCAAAGCAAAGGGAGTTGTTGGGAGCTGAGCAGCCACCCCAAGGGTGCTGCTGCAGCCTCTCCCCTTCACAGAGGCCCGAAGGGTGGAGATAGACTCTTGGCAGCCAAGGCAGGAAGCTCTAAGAACTAAATGTTAATAACAAGGCCAGAATTGACACTTGGTCAAGGTGCTAAGGTACTGCTGTCCTGGTTGTCGGTGGCCAGCGTAGTTATCTAATAGCTTGAGCATCATCTTTGAGAAAAGCTGGCTCTCGCATGCTTGTTTCTGGCTCCTGCGTGCTTGTTGCTGGCGCAGTGATGGGTGGCGAGGGATTCTCCCTCTAGTCCAAGGAGAAGGAAGGGACAGTCTAGCTCAGGGCTTGCAAATTTCATGTGCACACAGGTCACCCAGGCTCTTGTTAAAATGCAGAGTCGGCTTCACCAGGTCTGGAGTAGGGCCGGGATTACACATTTCTAACCAGCTCATAGGTGACGTCCGTACTTTGGTCCTTGGACCACATTTGTAGTAGCAAAGATCCAGAACAGTGGTTCTCAATCTTAGTTGCACATTAGAATCACATGGGGGAATTTGCAAAAAAGAGATTCAGATTTTATTGGTTTAGAGTACCTGACACTGATATTTTTAAAACTCCCCTGTAATTCTATAAACTGCTAAGATTGAGAAATACTGATTTAGAATGTGTAAGAACTGTAACTGCTATTTATTTATGCATGATAAATGTGGTTGAGGAGTTAATACCTGCAATCATCTGTGAGAAGTTGAGAAAGCCTAGTACACCTTACCTACCCCCCAAACCTCAATCCAATGCGCTAGATGGCTGCTGATAAAAGCGCCCTTGCACCTAACCACCATCCAGCTGCAGACAGGCAGGACTGGCCCAGCCGAATGGATGTGGTTGCTTTGAATTTTCTGTGCAGAAATTGAGAGGAAGGATATGTGTGAGTGTGTCTGCACCAGGGACAGCTACTTGTCTGTGCTGGAAATTCAGCATGAACACATTGACTGAAAGGTCCCTTGGTACTCTGATGAATCTTTCCTCCCTCGCATCTCCCAGTTGAAAAGCAGTCTTTTCATCTGACGCAAGGCTGTGATGGTGATACTTTGAGACCGGTCACTTTGCAAAGGTCTTAAGTGTTTTTTGTATTCATTTCCTGGGGCTGACCTAACAAATTACCAAAACTAGGTGGGTTAAAACAACAAGAATTTATTCTCTCACAGTAGGGAGGCCAAAGTCTAAAATCAAGGTGTTGGCAGGGCCCTGTCCTCTGAAAGCTCTGGGGAGAATCTGTTCCATGCCTGTCTCATAGCTTCTGCTGGTTGCCAGCAATCCTGGGCCTTCCTTGGCTTGCAGACGCATCGCTCCAGTCTCTGCCTCCACAACTTGCGGCGTTCTCCTCGTGTGTCTGTAACTTTGTATCTCTTCTCCTCTTCTTATAAGGACACCAGTCATATTGGCTTAAAGATTCACCCTATTCAAATATTACCTCTTCTTAACTAATAACATCCACAACAATCCTATTTCTAAATCATGTCACATTCTGAGGTTCTTGGAAGAACATGAATTTTGGGGGTATACTATCCAACCTAGTACACTTTTCTTACCTAAAGATGGGAAGATTCCTAAGGCCATCACAACTACATTTGGAAAAACCTTGCCTAAATACCTTCCCAGATGACCCTTAAACTGGAGTCCTCTGTCTCACACCTGAGCCCAGCCTATTGGCAGCTCACTGTAATGGAAAGAATGCAGAACACAGAGCCTGGCGGACCTGAGATCTAAGCTACACTTAGCTGTGTGATTTTGCTTAAGTTGCTTATACTCTCCTGACTTGCATGATCTGTAAAATGGGGCAATAAGTGAGATAACCAAACATCTGTTGGGCATTTCTTTTGTGTGATACACCATATGAGAAGCTTTCTAGTGGTTATTTGATTAACAGAAGTACCATCATCACGAAGCTGTGAGAATAAATTAGTTAACACATAGCCCATACCTGACAAGTGGTAGGTGATGAACAAATATTAGTTCTTTTTACACTACTCCCCACCCCAGGTGCTGGCAATTTCTGATACTCCTATGCACAGCACTTCCCAGTGTCCCTAGGCAGTCACCCAGATTACCTGCCCAGGCGTTTCTGATGGGCAGCATGGAACGGGAGACTTGGGAGTCAGCTCCACCAGGAACTCCCATTACGACTTGAGCAAGTCATTCACACTCTTTCATCGGTGGTCTACTCTGCTACCTACTCAAGAATAAGCATCTGAGAGCAACGCACCAGCGTGGAAAGTGGAGACTCAGGGCCTGGAAGGTGAGGAGGCTCTCAGATGCTGGTTCATGTGGCTGTGGAACATCCCTGTCCTGAGTTCACCACCAAAGTGGTCCTGAGTTCACCTGCTCCACTCCACGATCGCTCTTCTTTGCGTGCCTGCCCCAATCTTTACTGTGCTGTATTCAAAGCTCCCTCTGGAGCTGCCAGGGGGTTAATTGGCTTCTGGGCTTTAAAGAAAATGTGAAACTGGTAGAAGAGCCCCTCTCTGGGTTTGGACAGAGTGTAGTGTATTTCTTTGCTCTCTTGCAGGACTTCCTGTTTCTGCAGAAATTCTTCCCCCACCTCATTAGCTCTGGAGTTGCTGGGCACTCATTCAACTCTGTCAGCCACCACAGAACATCCTTGCTTTGCTCGCTTCTCTTTCTTCCCCAGGGTCCTCTCCATTGAGCGCTAGTGTGTCCACCTGACATAGTTGAAACTTCGGATGGGCTCAGCTGCCAAATCTTCTGGGTGTGGCCCTCTCTCCAGGTGTCAAGCAGTGAAGATACAGGAGGTTGCATTCCCATTTTATCTGACAAGCCTTGGAAGATCCCATCTCTACAACAATAACAATCCATTACATTGTTAAGGAACACCAAATTATCCCAAGCACTTTCACACACATTATCTCATTAAGTCACAACATCCTCATGAAAGCTTAATGTCTATTTTACAGATGAAGATGCCCAACCCCCCCGTCAAAATGTAATCTGCAGACCAGCAGCTTTGGCATTGCCTGGGAGCTGGTTAGACATGCAGAATCCTGGGTCCAGAGCTGCTTAATCATGATCCGCCGTCTAAGAAGATTCCCACCTGACTTGTGTGCACATTAAAGTGTGGAAGCATTGGACTAAACTTCTTTTTAGTGTTTTGAATATAAAAATTTATTTTTAAGTCAAAGTATGCAACAAATAAAACCTATAGAAAATAGATTTTCCCAACAAAATCTGTCACCTTACCAAATAATATTTTGAAAACACATTCCTTCATTCATTATAAAGGTCCTTAAAATACAAAAGAAAGAAATCTGTAAGAAAGTCTAGTAGGCCCGATCCTGTTGTCAGGACTTTATGTTGGTGGTTACCCGTCAGTACATCCCACGCCATCCACCTCCACTCATGTCACCTTGCCCATAGTAACCTCCATTGCCTCCACCACCAAGGTTCACTGACTTTCCCAGAGTTCCAGGGAAACATGGTGGCTCAGTTGGGATGGGAACCCAGGCTCTGAGACTCACAGAGAAATGCTTTTCTTACAATAATGCTTCACTCTCTGCTCGAAGTCTCACCCATCCTTCAAGGTCAGCTCTTGGGCCACCTCCACATTCTTACCTGGAAGGCCCAAGCAGAATCAGACCCCTGCTTTTGCTTGTGAAGCCCTTGATGTGCTCCTCTGACACAGTGGTGAAAGCATCTGGCTTTGCAACAAGGTGGAAAAAATCAAATCAACAAGGTGGAGAACATCCAATCACCAAGCATCTTGGGGTAATCATTGGATTTGTCTGGAAGAGCTACATCACTTGGGTGGCCATACCTGAGTGATGGGGGGTCAAAGGGAACGAACTGCTGTGCAAAAGGAGGAATTTGTGTTGATCCTGAGCATGGGGAAGATCAAGATGGAGAGAGAAATTAGGAGGAGAGAGTACCAGAACCTCATGGGAGATGCTGTAGTGAAGTTTCTAAATTCTTGGTGGGAGTGGATTGCTTTTTGTTTTGGTTTGGTTTGGAGTGAATAGTGGTGAATGGGCTGTATTTTGCACAAAGTGGAGGCTTGGGGTGATGCACTGAAGCTGGGAACTGACCTGTGCCAGAGGGGCAAGAGGCCTCAGTGGGCCCTAGGACTGCACAGTGACTGGTATGGGCCAGGCTATCTCTGGTTCTTGGAATCTCCAGGACCTAGCCCAGCATGCCTAAAATGTTTCTTGTATGAATGAATGAGAGCTGAACGCCATAAACGTTATCTATTCCAATTCTCTCTCTTTTTTTTGTTACTGTTCATTTGTTGTTGATTTTTAAACTTTTTTAAATCATAAAATGCATTAAATATTCCAACATGAAAATATAAATTTACAGTTTAAAAAATAACAATAAAATGAACACCAGTATGCTCACCATCCTAATGAAGAAACAGAACAGAAAAGTACCTGCTCAGTCTCCCATGGCTCCTCCCCGATTGTATCCCCTTCTCACCGCCCACTTGGGGATGGGCTGGCCAGACTTTCATTCGAAGCCTTCCTGTTCTTTCCTCTGCAATTTTACCGTATAGGGAAACAGCTTTGCCTATTTCGAATTTTATACAAATGGAGTGATACCGTATGTGTTATGATTCATCTTGCTTTGTTAGCTCAATATTCTGTTTGTGAGATTCATCTTCATTGATGAATGTGGCCGTAATGTATTCATTTTCACTGTAGTATATTCCATTAAATAATTGTATCCCAATTTGTTTAGCCATTACCTTTTTAATGGCTGCGTGGGTTGTTTTGGGATCTTTGTTATTATAACATCACTGCAGAGACCAGTCCTGCACACATGTCCTGGCACACTAGGCTATTTTCCATCCATGGAACTGGTGTGTCACAGGGGATGCCCACATTCCACTTTACTAGATAAACCAAACTCTTTTCCAGAGGGAGTAAACTAACTTAGACTTCCACCAGTCCTATAGAGGACTTCCCATCACTATAAAATCCTTGCCAACACTTGGTATTGTCAGACTTAAATTTTGTATGATCTGGTGAGTGTAAAATAGCATCTCATTATGTTTTTAATTTTAATTTCCCTGACTTCTAATGAGATTAATCACATTTTCTAACATTTATTGGCCATTTAGATTTTCCTTTTTGCGAAGATCCTATTTACATCTTTCATATGTTTTTAAGTAATGTTGTGTCTCTTACTTATAGATTTCAGAGTATCTTTATATATAATTTTGGATAAAAGTGCTTAGGTTATGTATGTTGACATGTCTTCACTCAGTTTTTGGATTTTTTCTTTTTCTCTTTCTTTATGTGTCTTTAGTGAGACGCTTTTCATTTTAATGTATTTGGATTTCCCAATGCTTTCCTTAAAGACTGGTGCTTTTTGTGTCTTAAGACATCAGCTATGGACTAAATTGTGTCCCCCCAAAATTCATATATTGAAGCTCTAATGCCCAATGTGACTATATTTGGATATACGGCCTATAAGGAGGCAATAAAGGTTAAGTGAGGTCATAAGGGTGGGGCCCTAATCTGGGAGGATTAGTATCCTTATAAGAAGAGACACCAGAGATCTCTCTTCTCTGTACCCATGGAAAGGACATGTAAGGACATAGCAGGAAGGCAGCTGTCTGAAAACCAGGAAGAGAGCTTCATTGGAAACAGAATCAGCTGGCACTTTGGTCTTGGATTTCTAGCCTCCGGAACCGTGAGCAATAAATCTCTATTGTTTAAACCACCTAGTGGATGGCATTTTGTTATGGCAGCCCAAAGAGACTATTACAATATCCTTCCCTACCAGAAGGTTACAAAAATGTTCTTCTATATTAACTTTTTAAGGTCTCATAGTTTTGCCTCTCATGTTTAGATCTTTAATCCACCTGGAAATAATTTTTTTGTAAGGTGTGAGGTAGGTGGTTAAATATTTTTTCATATGGATAATCAATGGACTCATCATTTGTTGAAAAATTTCTTCTTTTCTCACTGAGCTGCAATGCCAATTTGGTCACGAAACAAATTCCAACTATGAGTGGGTTTGTTTCTGGGGTCTATCTTTGGTTCCTTTGATCTATCTATCATTCAGTGTAAAACATATGGTCTTAATTACCAAAGCTTTATAATAATTACTGATATCTGATATGGTGAGATCCCACATTGTTCTTCATTAGCAGTATCTTGGCTGATTATAGGCATTTGTATTTCTGAATAAATTTTAGAACTAGTTTGTCAATCACAGAAAAATATTGTGAGGATTTTTCATAATTATGTGGAATCCTTACATCAGTTTGGGGGAAAACTGACATCTTTTGATATTTAGTCTTCTAAAACATTAACTTGACATATCTCTGCACCCATTTAGGAGTTCTTTAATGTCTTTTATTAAAGTTTTATAATTTTCTATATACAAATTCTTGTTCATTTTTGTGAGATTTACACCTCAATACTTCATATTTATTGATGCTATAATGAAAGAAATCATTTTTTAAAAAATTACGTTTTATATCTTTTTGTGGCTGGGATATATATAGAATTGTGTACTATCAACTTTCATTCAGCAATCTTATTAAATTCTCTTGCTAATTTTAATATTTTACCTGTGGATTCTTTTGGGTTTCCTACATTTTTACATGTACATTTGTAGATTCATTTGGGTTTGTTCCCCACATCCTCTATAAATAATGACAGCTTTGTCTCTCCTTTTCCAGTCCGTGTGTCATTGATTTTTTGTTCTTGACTTATCAGGCAGGTTAGTATCTCCAGTACCAGATAGAAGTGGTGATAGAGTCAGCATATTTTTCCTATTCTTAATTTCAAAGGGATTACTTTCCTTGTTGATAATGATATTTGCTATAGGTTTTGTAGCTACATTTTCAAGTTAAGGAAGTTCCAACTTTAAGAATATCTTTTCATGAAGAGATCTTGAATTTTTCTCTTAAAATTTTTAACGAAGTGCAATATACAAATGGAAAATGCCTGTATCATAAATGCATGAATATCCTCAAGCTGAACTCATCTGTATGACTAGAACCTAGATCAAAAAACAGATTATCAGTTCCTTAGAAGCCCCTTTCCATCTTCTCACTCACCCCACAGAGGTAACCAATCTTGACTTCTGATACCACAGACTGGTTTCACCTGTTTTTTGGTTCCTTGTATAAGTGGAATCGTATAGTATGCTGTATTTGCATCTGACTTCTTTTGTGCAACATTATGTTTGTGGGATTCATCCATACTGTTTTGTATAATTGTAGATCATCCGTTCTCATTCCTGTCGTGTATTCTGTTGTGGGAATACAGTATAATCCGTTGATCTATTCTACTATTGATGGGCACTTGTGTCGTGTCCAGTAGTCTACTGTGAATAGCCCTGCTATGAATATTCTAATATACGTCTTTTGTGAAATGTATACATTTGGGTTGGATATATACCTTGGAGTAGAATTGATAAACCATAGAATATGTACATATTCAACTTTAGTAGAAAATGCCAAACCATTTTCCAAAGTGGTTACAATAGTTTACACTTCCACCAGCAAAGTTGGAGAGTTTCTCTTGCTCCATATGCTTGCTGAATTTTTTCAGTTTTCCTGCGTCTATCAAGATGACCATGTGATCATCTGCTTTTTTTCCAATTAATCTATTATTGTGGTGAATTACACTTAGAGGTTTTTCTAATGAAAAAGCAGCCTTACATTCCTGGAATAAATCCAACTTAGTCAAGATGTATAATTGTTTGCACATTCCTTGATTCGGTGTGCTGCTGTTTTGCATACAGTCTTTACCTCTGTCTTCACTGGTGGCGTTGGCCTATATTTTCATTTTGGTAATGATCCTAACCCCCTGAAAGGGTTATGAACGCTAAGATAAACTCTTGACACCCTCCATCTCTAACAATCTTTGACTCCCAGATTCTCCCTTGTCATTCAGATAACTGCAGATTCAATTTCCTTCCTATTAACATGAAAAATGCCTAGCCCAGCATTCCCCAGGCAGAGGAATGAAGCACGACTCCTACATTAATCCTCCTAGAAACTCTCGGTGATGTGTGCATGTCCGCTAAAGCGCCGGATTAGATGAGCTCTCACACAATCACAAGGAGTGGATGGAAAGCGAGATGGCAGGGGCAGAGGAAGAAAGCCTCTGTGTTCATGAACCTGAGGCCCACTCTACTGTGTTGGCACCAGATGTTTCTAAAATGCCTCCAGTTTGCTTCTGGGAGCTCCTCTCCTGTTGCGTTGCCCTTACCCTCTCTGGTGCTAGTGCAGGATGGAGAGCTCCCAGACCGTGAGGCCCAAACTCGCCCCCCACCCCCAGTCACTAACCACAATGCTCACACACAGGAAACTGGTGAAAATAAGATTTCATGCCTCCTGAATGAAGGCAGTACACACATTTTTCAATGTTTCATCTTTGAGAGAAGTTCTTCCACAAAAGCTTCCAGAACGGCACTCCTGAGAGTTTGATGGGAAATGGGATATTTTCATGGTCTCAACAAATCTCTCCACAAATGGCTTATTAATAACAAAGAGAGACATAGCAGCTTTACTAGTGGCATACATTTTAACCAAGTGAGCAAGGTTTATATCACCAACAGTGGGACTAACTGATATCATGTGTCCCCTGAGAAGGACACATCATTTCTGCCAAAAACACCACAGAAGTCCAGACTAACCTGGACTTAATCACAAGGAAACATCAGACAAATCCAAAGTGAGGGACATTCTAAAATATAACTGACCTGTATTCTTTAAAAAATGTCAACATCTTGAAAAACAAAGAGAGGCAGGGGCAGAGTTTCAGATCAGGTGCAAGCTAATGGGCTTGGTAGTTACCTGCAATGCATGACCCTGAATTGGATTCTGGACCAAGAGAAAAAAAGGTACTATTAAGGACATTACTGAGACAACTGGTGAAATTATAAAATAAACTTCTTAGATAGTATTATTCTGTTAATGTTAAATTTCTTGATCTTGATAATGATACCATGGTGACATAAGAGAATGTCCTTGTTTTTAGGAAATTCACACTAAAGGGTTTAGGGAAGAAGGAACACGATGCCTCTAATTTTTCTAAAATGATTCAGAAAACATTATGTATGTATCACATAAGGGAGAGAGAAAATGATAAAACAAGTGTGCCAAAATGTTAACACTTGGTGACTCTGGGAGAAGAATATACCAGAGTTCCTTGTATATTCTTGCAATTTTTCTTTTCTAGATATTATTTCAAAATAGTAAGTGAAAAGGAAGACTTCCACATTTAGCAAATGGGAAACCACTAAGGTAAAATAATAAGGGTCACTTTGGTGGTTAGAAACATACAGTACAGTTATTGACACATTCTTGGTGCTAGATCTCTTGAGAGGAAATTGCTTATCTTCTTAACAACCCCAAGACAGGGATCATCACTCATCTTGTACATGAGAATGATGAGGTCTACAGAGGTGAACTACAACAACCAAGGTTACCCAGCCAGTAAGCAACAGGGCTGGAATTTCACCCAGGTCTGTGTTACTCCAAAGCCTTCAGATTCCCTGGGGTGTGGCCTTGACAAAAAATGACCAGAAGACAAGGTGGCGTTTATGTCCTCTTTGTTGTGAGCTGTTGGGTCTTCATTCATCCTGCATTTTCTGAGACCTACCTCATGCTAGGCACTGCCTTGGACATAGTGTGTAGAGACCAAAAAAAGAGCAAGGTGTGAATAGAGTCTGGTGGGGAAGACAGCAAGGAACACAAGGGTGGACGTGGACAGGATCTACAGTGAGACACAAGGGTTTCCGGCAGGATGAGAAGGAAGTTAATTCTGTCTGCCCTGATGGCTTGGGGTAGTTTCAGGTAGCTCACCCCATTTCGGTAGCAGCTCTTCCTCTTTGTGGTCATGCAGCTCTTGGAAAAGTTATCTAACATACCCACAGCATCGTGTGGAGGATGGGATTTAGTGCAGGTGAAATGCCAGTGTGGCTGATTCAGGGTCTCTTTTAGGAGCTGTGGTCTTTGGGGACCCTGGGAGTAGCTAAAGAGAAGACAGAGGCTGGTGCAGAATATATTGATGCTGCTGTATCTTCCGGTCATCAAGGAAACCAGGACAGAGGTGTCCCCAGCCTGTTTCCAAAACAGATATTCTGAACTAAGCCTGAATAATAATAATAAAAGAGGAATATTACACTGTTTCACAAAATCCTCTTCTATGCAGGGAACAGGACTAAATATTACCAGGAGAGAAAAAGAGAAGCATGTTCACAATCTACTTTCATCCTTAACTAGGGAGTATTTTTCCTGGGGCAAAGGTGGAAGTCCTCCCAGCTTCCCCTCAAGAATTCTTCATATGCTCATGAGCTCTGAAGCATACTGTCTTTATCAGACATCCTGGTCTCTACATTCCTCCCTCAGAAGCTGGAATCAATAGATCAGACAGTACCCATAGGTACACAGATGCAAAGGTGGCCACTCTAAGATAACACAGCTTGAGCACAGGTTTTCACCAGAGATGGAAATGCCCACTGACTGAGAGCTAATATTCAATCCTGGAGCAGACTCAACCTCAGGCCATTGAAACTTAGGAGGGGAGCCCAGGGCACTCCCAAAATCCCACTGGGGCCCAAATATGTAAGCAATGGCTGGCCTATGAGGGATACTCATAAAATGCAAGTTATCATTATTATGTGAAGGGAGTCAAAACATGCCACCCCAAAATATGCCACTTTGGCATAGGGATTATTTTGAGCTAAAGGCAATTGAGAATCAACTGATGCAGAAAGAGTTCTCTGCTCTTCCCTGGTCTGCCTAAAAGCAGAGCATAAATTTCCCTTTGAGGAAGGTGCCCACTCTGTACCAGGGAGAGAAAAGTGACTCTTATCATCAAAAATGAGGAGTAGAGGGGGCCGGCCCCATGGCTGAGAGGTTAAGTTTGCGCGCTCTGCTTCAGCAGCCCACGGTTTCTCCAGTTCCGATCCTGGGAGCGGATCTAGCACCGCTTATCAAGCCATGCCGATGCGGCAACCCACATGGAAGAACTAGAAGCACCTACAACTAGAACATACAGCTATGTACTAGGGGGCTTTGAGGAGAAGAAGCAGAGTGGCCTCAGACGTTAGCTCAGGGCCAATCTTTAAGAAAAAAAATAAAATAAAATGAGAAGTTGACACCAAGGTGAGTTTGCCTGAACAGACATTACTAAAATAGCCCTTATCTTCCATTAGCTCTCCCGTATATTTCCTTTCCACTTCCCCACAACTTTATCAACCCTTGGAGCCCTAGTCTCCTTTCCTTTGTTAAAACGGTATATAAGTGGCCAACTTCTTTTAGTGGAAGAAGTAAAAGAAGTGGAAACTTCTTTTATTTTCACTCCTTTTCTGTGAAGTCCGCTACACAAAAATATTAATGAAAATTATGTGCCTTTTCTCCTGTTTATCTGTCTTTTGTTTAATTCACAGACTCTCAGGTACTAATCCTGAGTGTGTGGAAAAAAGAGATTTTTCTCCCTACAATATGCTTAATAACAGTAAATTCAGACTTCCCTTGCATACCACTTTTTGTCATGCAGATGCTTTTTGCTTTGGGAGTCATTGGGAGAGAATTCCAAGTGTGGATTAGTAAATTAATCTACAGTTTAATCAGTAAATCATTTGTGAAGTGGAAACTTCTCTGCTTTTTATTTGTCATTGATAGCCATTTTCTATTTCCTAGCACTTTATTATTGAAAGGACAACATGTCATCAAAGCAAACTTTAAAAATAAAGAGGAATTATCTAATATCTGACTGTTTTAATTCCTGCCTATTTCATTCCAGAATGCGATTACAGGCACCCATGTCGTGGCATAGACAGTCACAATATACGTGCTACCTTAATCTGCTTTTTTGATCATACAGACTTGTCTGGATTTCTGCATAGTTTTCATAATGATTATGTCCTTTCGTTATTCATCATTCTTCAGAAAACCATTACATCCTGGGACTCCTGCAATGAAAGTGCCATTGTTTGCTAAACTCCTTCAGAAGAGAATCATTTAATTTTACCTTTTTACCCCTTTTGACGACTAGGGCAGTGCTGGGACTATGCTAGGAACTCAGTAAGTGTTTGTGGCCTTCCAAAAAAAAAAAAGATGTTACTAGAAGATAAATTCTAGAAATAGAGGACCACCAAAAAACTGAAAGATCTAATCAGTCCTCCTTGCATACAAGATAGCACAAATTTCCTGAAAATGCAAGTAAAAATACGAACGTTATGCTATTAACCACACTTTTCTCCATGTTCGACCCTTCAAAGCAATATTGTGGTTGTGTCTTTGACTGTATGCAGGCAACCTTCCTGACTACTCTTATACAGGAAATAAATATTTAGAAGTGAGAAAAAATTTGTTTATTGCTGCTTTTTTTCTATTAATCTATGTGGGAATTAAATTATATACACGGCAAAAATTTTCTGATAAGCTGGCTTTATTATTAATAGCACATATGCTTTTATTAAACTCAGGCATCTGTCTACAACTTTTTCTGAAGCAAATGCTTTTGCATCCTGAAAATCATTGGTGAACTTACAGCTGGAAAATGCAGAAAACCCTAGGCTGTGCTTCAGAGACTCGAGTTCTGGCTCTGGCTCTATCATCGACTTCCTGTGTGTTTTGGATGAGTTACTTCACCTCTCTGGACCTACATATTCCTATTTATAAAAAGAGAGTTCAGTTAGATGTCCCGACGTCATTTTCTGCCTAACACTTTCTAACAAGTATCTGTGATAGTAATTTACACATTTACTCTTAGAGTTGATCTAAACACAGTCTTTTCTTTTTTATTTTCTTCATTTTAGGGGAAAGGAGGTAGAATGTGCTATTAATTATTGTTTGCCAAATAGAGAACTGACATCCTCTTGCAACATAACTGCCTCAAATGAGGTCGTTATAAGATCTTAAAGCAAGCGGGCACTAGCCTATGGGGTCAGAGGAGACGGAGCTGCTTCTGATGGCAAAGGAGGCTCAAGGGGAACTAGCCATCCAAGGTTCTCTGAAGTTTAGAAAGATAACCCACACTGTGATATTCTAATATGGTCTTTCCTCTCATCTTTTCTGTCTTTAAAGGAGCCGCGACTCAGCGCTTACACACATCTGGGAATTGCGTGATCGCAGGAGCCTCTCTAGCACAGAGCCTGAAGTCAGCTGTCTTTTCACCAGATAGACTTCCTTGGATGTATAGATCAAGTAAGATATCTGTAGCTGCCTATCAGTTTGTTCCTCTGAATCCCATGATTAAGTCACTTAGAGATATTGGCTCAACATGTTATCTCCCCATCTGTGATCACCAGGCCCACGCCATAGTCTGTCACAATAACTACAGTAGTTAGTTGCCCTGCCCGGAAACCCCGGGCTCTTCCCAGCCCCGGTGAGTGCAGAGAGTCCATTTCAACTGTACTCAATCCCAGCACAGCACTGTTTGAAGAGTTTGGAGCCTACCTCCGTCCATCTATTTTCCATTCTGAGATAAGCAACTCATCGGGGTTCTTGGAGGACACGATGGAGCTGGGTTTACGCAGGAGGTCCCCGGTGGATTTAATGCAGCAATCCATCTGTGTACTGCTACTTTTACATTCTTTCTTCCACTTCCGTCAAGAGAATTTTTTGGCCATTCGGTGTCATTTAGGAGGATCCAACAAGTCCAGGTTTGTATTAGCCAACTCAGCAAACTGGTAGGACTCGAGAGGCCACAAAGCTGACCTCTAATGAAAGTAGCCATATCAATGAATCCATCCACATCCTAGATTTCATTCTGCCCTCCTTGCTTCAGGAGCCATTCCCACCTATTCCCCAGGTTTTTGATAATTAAAAGCCAACAAATTCCAATAAGTCCTTCAGAGGGTAACACTATCTTCTATCTTCTGATTTCTTATTTGATCCCCCTGGTCATGATGAGTTCAGACTCTGGAGAGGCAGGACCTGAGGGGAGCTTTTCACTAAGATGTACAGGGGCGAGGAGATTCATTCAGGTCCATCAAGTCCCCAGAATCTCCCAGATATCATCATTCCCATTGTTAGGACCCAACTTTTTAAAAAGTTCAATGTTTTACATTTCACAAAGAGACACAGAGAAACAGTATGTTCAATTGACATTATGATTCAGAAACCCACAGAATCAGTTTCTGAGTGAGGTCCTCCACTGTCTTTGCCGAGAGTTCTCAACCAGAGGTGATGCTACTCCTCAAAGGGGCATTTGGAAATGGTGATGGGAGTCTGGTGGTCACAATAGCTGTGTGTTGCTGTTGGTATTTGGTACCCAAAGATAAAGAATATTAAACATACTGTGAAATCAGGACTTAGGAATGAATTGGGGCATTTGTGGGGATCTCTCAGGAGCTCACAGGCCATCTCTTTTTTGAGCCCTGTCATGAGAATGATAGAACTCCCTTCCCAGCCATGGTCATTCTCCTCAAGATGCAAATTCTCAGGAGACGAAGTCTGATTGGCTTTTCCTGGGCTCAGCCTTGGAGGAAGATCAGAGCTGGGGCACGATAATTGATAGTTTGTTGGTTCTGCAAAGGAAAAGGAGGGTCTTTATACCAAAAGAAAGAAAATGGACGCTGAATAGGCACAAAACAATAATGACAGCAAACAAAACAAATGTCCACAACAGTTACTATCAGTCAGAGAATCTCGAATCTGATCACTTCTGGGTCAGAGGATTGATCAGAATTCTTTCAGTTATAAGAGACAGAAACTCAGCTGAAGGCAGTTAAATGTATTAGCTTGTGTAACTGTGAAATCCACCACCCCTCACTTAGGGTCTATTTTCATCCATTGCAGTGGGTACTGACAAATAAAAATGGCAAGTAATAAGATATATTGGAATATATGAGGAAGCCATTTGGTGTAAACCTAATTCGGCCTGACCTTGTCTTTCCAAAAGGGCCTGACCGAGGCCATTGAGCGTGCACTGTATATCTGCTTTAGAGATTCCCTATGGCAAGAGCAAAGGCCCTTGAGATAAAGGTGCAACTTTCCTCCCCCTCCCAACGTTGGCGTCTCCTTAAGGATTAAGTATCTTTCCTTAGGCTAGAAACTGATTGCTGCGCTCACCTGTGACCGCCCAGCTTGAGACAATAGACTTGCCTCCTGCTACGCCCATCAAGATAGCAGACCCACTACCTGCTGTGTTCATCAGGTGCTGTGCCGACAGGGCAATCTTGTGACTAGTGTGGGAGGGACATTCCAATCATATGTGAAACACCCTCTTTGAGGGTATATAACCACCCTGTGTACCCCCACTTCTTTGGAGTGCTCTGTTCCTTTGTGGAAAGACTCTCCCGGGTTATAATCCTAAGATTTAAGCTCAGAATAAACTCACCCAAATTTTCATTTATAGATTGGTTATGGATTATTTTTGTTGACAGTTCACAACTGGCCCTTTCAATGGGGGAGCTGGTGACATTTAGTTCTGGGAAATTTTCTTGACTTATGTCTTTGATAATTCCCTCTCCTTGTTTTCCCTGTGCTCTTTGTGGAATTCCTGTATCTTGGACGTTGGGCCCTAGGAATGGCCCTTGGATTTTTTTCTTTCTCCTGTTTTTCCATATTTTTGTCTTTTTTGCTCTCCATTATGGGAGATATTCTTTCTTCACTTTCTAATCTTTCTGCTGATTTTTAAAAACTGATATCAAGCTTTTAACCTCCAGAGCTCTTTTCGTTCTATCAATGTTCCTTTTGATGGCATTCAATTCTCGTTTCATGTATGTCATACCTTCTCTTTTTTGCTGAAGATAGCAGCATTTATATTTTTGAAGTTCTCTTCTCTCTGCCAGCCTCTGATTCCTCGAAATCCTTGATTCCTGACAGTTTGTTCTGGCCTCTGTCTTTCACGGTGGAGGATTTCCTCTCCTGTCTGGCAGGTCTTCGTCATCCATCTGTGGGAAGCTCTGGGCACTTGGGAGGGTCCGTCAGCTGTGAACATCACTAAGTGTTGCCTGTTTGGACAACATAGAAGGGGGTGGTGCACAATGCCGGTGGTCGTGAGTGTTTCCTCTTAGACTCATCGGATTCTACCGAGGAGATTCTTCCGGTCTCCATCTGGCTGCAGGGTCTGAGTGAGGGATACGGGGAAGAGGGGTCTTAGCTGGGTATGCATATGGTTGCTTAATCCTCTCTCTGGAGAATCTGACTCTTCTGCAGGGATGAGGGAGGGGCAGCCACCTGCTGCACAGAATAGAGAAGGGGACCTAGGGATGAAGCTGTTTCTTAAACAGCTTTCTACCAATTCCCCTCATTTAAACTATCTGCTCATCCCCTTGAAGATGCCTTTCCAAAGACGCCTGGCCCTGCCCATTCCAGAGCCTTTAGAAAACCCTGCAGAGTAAACCGGGCTGGTTCCTGGCTTAGCATTGGCATTCTGGAGGCTGCCAAGTCAGTTATCACTTGTGCGTCTGCTTTCCTGATTCTAAACTTTTGTTGTTGACATCACATTCTTTCCATTCTTATGATTTTACACCTTAATTAGGAGAAAACCCAAACCTACTTCACTGTAATTTCAGAGTATTTCCTGAGGAGGCAGAATTAGACCTTTGTTTTCAGTCTACCATCTTTACCTGAAGTTCTCATCTTCTTGCTTCTTGCCTGAAGCTCCTTCTTGATTCGTGGACTTTAAAAATTCTGTTCCTTCTGCCCTTCACCCTTCATCTAGTGAACAGCTGCTTAGCACCAGCTTTGCTCCAACACAAACCATCAAGGAGATCTCCCCTGGTCACCCCCACACAGACACACACACACCAGGCTGGACCTGCTGTTCTAAACGTCCTTAATACCGCCACCGCCCATTCATACCATCACGATTATCGTCAAACATCTGTATAATTGGCTTTTTCCCACCACATCTGACCCTATAGGACAGAAACCCTGGCTATGTCATCCATCACTGTATCCTCACCACCCAGCACAGAGACTCACATAGTAAGAACTTGATAAATATTTATAGGATTAATGAAAAAATGAATACATGACTGGAATCATTAATTCTAGAAACAAAACAGCATGCAACATTTAAATACCAGTTTTTCAAAGTTTTTCTCATCATTATTTCAAAAATCTTAAGATATAGTCTTAGTGTATCCCATTATGCCAGTGTAATTTAAATGTTAAAAATATTCATTAAGGAGGGCTGGCCCCGTGGCCGAGTGGTTAGGTTGGTGCACTCCGCTGCAGGCGGCCCAGTGTTTTGTTGGTTCAAATCCTGGATGTGGACATGGCACTGCTCATCAGACCACACTGAGGCAGCGTCCTACATGCCACAACTAGAAGGACCCACAACCAAGAATATACAACTATGCACCGGGGGGCTTTGGGGAGAAAAAGGAAAAAATAGAATCTTTAAAAAAAAAAAAAAATCCATTAAGGGGCCGGCCCCGTGGCCAAGTGGTTAAATTCTCACACTCCGCTGCAGCAGCCCAGTGTTTCGCTGGTTCAGATCCTGGGTGCGGACTTGGCACCGCTCATCAGGCCATGCTGAGATGGCATCCCACATGCCACAACTAGAAGGACCCACAACTAAGAATATACAACTATGTGCCGGGGGGCTTTGGGGAGAAAAAGGAAAAAGTTTTTTAAAAATCTTAAAAAAAAAAAAAGACTGAGACATTTAAAAAAAAATATCCATTAATAGGCAATATTTGGGGGTATGTGCCCCATCCCCCCAAATTCCAGCAATGCTCTATTGGCATACCTCACCAAATCATAGGTTGTTGTTGGACAGGATAGGTCTCCTAAATTGCAAAGAATTAGGACAGATCAGCCAAAACTCACTATGGAAAGCACATATGCACATATTGTAGAAGTTGGTGGTGCAAGCTCCATCTCAAACCCCAAAATATTGAGGTGCAGGAAGTTTTGCACCTTAAAACTATAAAACATCTACACACCTGAACCAGAAAAGCTGGTGTGTTCCCTAAAGAGAATGCTCTGAGCTCTGCAATGTTCTTCAGCAGTCAGGAAGCCGTGTTGTTGGGGCCAGCCCAGTGGTGCAGCGGTTAAGTGCGCACTTTCTGCTTTGGTGGCCTGGGGTTCGCTGTTTTGGATCCCGGGTGTGGACATGGCACCGCTTGGCAAGCCATGCTGTGGTAGGCATCCCACATATAAAGTAGAGGAAGATGGGCACGGATGTTAGCTCAGGGACAGTCTTCCTCAGCAAAAAGAGGAGGATTGGCAGCTGTTAGCTCAGGGCTAATCTTCCTCAAAAAAAAGAAGGAAGCCATGTTGAACCAGCTATAGGATTGAGCTGGAATGATTTCTTTGGAGGGATTGCTGGTGATTCAATGTAATGGTGCATCTCAGGAGTCATCTGTGACTAATAAGATGTGTAACCCAGTACTTAGAGACTCAACGCTACTGTTTCCTAATCTTGCTTGTTTACTTACACCATTAATTATGATGTTGTTTGTTTTGCGGTTTGTATGTATGTTAGGGTTCTCCAGAGAAACAGAACCAACTGAATGTATATATACATAGGGAGAGAGAGATTTATTTTAAGAAAATGGCTCATGCAATTGTGGAGGCTTGGCAAGTCCAAAGCCTGCAGGGTAGGGAGGCTGGCCAGCTGGAGACCTGGAAAAAAGTTCACAGGTGGTTTTCTGGCAGATTTCCCTCTCCTTCCAAGGAGGTCAGTCTTTTTCTATTAAGGCCTTCAACTGATTGGATGAGGCCCACCCACATTTTGGAGAGTAATCTGCTTTACTCAAAGCCCACCAACTTAAATTAATTAGTTAATTTCATCTAAAAGATTCCTTCACAGAAACACCCAGGATGTTTGACCAAATATCTGGGTACCATGGCCTGGCCAAGTTAATGGAAAAAATTAGCCATTGCATGTGGTGATTACTGAAACTGCTCACAGGATTTTTCCAAGTTTTGGAGACTAGATGAAGAAAAAGGCGATGGATTTCAGTTAAGACTCTCCCCCAAAACTTGGGAATTATGTCAATGATAGAATTAGCAAACGTTATTAAAAATATGTTTTTAAACATGTCCGCCCCTGAGGGTATTCCTTCCAGAACCCACTGAATGTGTCTGTGCAGCAGGAGGTGGCATTGGTGAGGCCACTGATTCTAGAGGCCTCCTCTGACTCTGGCTGTGCAGCCTGGTCTCTGCTGCCTTCTCCGAGAGTGCCGAGATCCCTGCTCTCTGCCCAAAGGCAAGGAAGCAAGGCTCCTCCTCAATTTACCTCACAGTCGGCCTGTCTTTAGAGCCAGGTATCAGGTCCTAACCCCTGGGACTTTTAAATGTAACCTTATTTGGAAAAAGAGTGTTTGCAGACGTGATTGAGTCAACGATCTTGAAATAGGGCGAGTATTGTGGATTATCCAGGTGGACCCTAAATGCAGTCACAAGAGTCCTCATGATAGAAGCAGAGGGAGATTTCACGCAGCACACAGAGGAGAAGGTGATGTGAAGACAGAGCCAGAGGTTGGAGAGATGCAACCACAAGACCGGGATTGCTGGGGCAGCCACCAGGAGCTGCATGAGGCAAGGAAGGATTCTCCCTTCCAGGCCCCAGAGAGAGCTCAGTCCTGCTGCACTGCAGTCATCTGGACTCCAGAAGTGTGAAAGAATAAATTTCTGTTGTTTTAAGCCACGAAGTTCGTAGTAACTTGTTTTACAGCAGCCTCAGGAAACTGTTACTCTGGGCAAGGGCAGACAGCGCCCAGTGCTGCAGGGGCCCACACCAGCCCTGTGCTGTGGCCTGGGAACCACAGAAAGAGGGTCGTCCTGGCCGTGCAGTCCTTTCCCCAGCTCTTCACCTGCCTCCCACATTTTCATCTTGCATTGTGCTCCGTTCAACAATTTATTGAGAAGATGCAGTGCGTCAGGCCCCGTGCCAAGTATGGAGGAGCAGCAGACGAAAGGATCTCAAGGACCTCCCAAGAAAGACTCCTTGGGGTTTCCAGAATCACCTCCACTGCCTGGCCTTGCCTCTGCCCAAGTCAAGTTATTTAGTAAAACTAGGCCTCTACCAAGCGGCCCAGCTCTGTGAAGTTCAGGGAATGTGGTGGGTGGAAGCCGCCCGCTCCCCTGACTTCCCTCAGCCTCCGCTCACTTACCTTGCACAGAGCACCCCTTCTGTGCCAGGTGCTGTGCTGTAATTCTGGCCCAACTTGGAAACTGGGCTTGGGGAAATTCCGCCTTAGTCCTTCAGACCTGCTTGGCTGGGCTGGGGACGGGTATGTGGCTCCTTCCCCAGTCTGTGGGTGAAACAGGTATCACAGTTTCCACCCTCGTGGTGTGAATCAGCAGCACCTGCGGGCTCTGAGTGTCACCTTTTGTGCCCCATTGATCTTTGCTTATCACAGAGAAAACGCTCATAAAGGATCGGAGGTTTTCCCCGAACTGCGTCAGAGGATGAATGATGTTGGTGAGGGATTAACTCAGGTATGAACTCACACGAGCAGATATTTCTAAGAGATGAAATTGTTAGGCCAAAAAAGATTGGATTCAGGGCTCATGAAGAAAGATTGAGAGAAATACACAGCCATTCTAAACCGCATCTAAAGAAAGTTGAAGTGTAACAGTGAAATGGGCATGATCTGGACTGGGGAACTTATTCCCTCCCTGGGGTTTCCATGAGGAACTTCTTCCTGTCTCCAGGAAAGGGAGCTGTAATGGAAAGAATAAGTGGTTTCTTTTCACCCCGCACTTACTGCTCTTCATTGCAGGAGGATAAGCGTCTATGATTGGCAAGTTAAAAAGAATCTGTCACTTGCCATCCATTAGACTACGCTAACCAGACGGATGGGCCCCATCTCTCTGTTGCCTTCTTGGGATGCCTTGAACCCCACAGTAAAGGTGCTTATGGCTGTAGACCTCTGTGGTAGGTTGACCAAGTGGGTCTGTTTTTGTCTGACCCAGTTAGGTCCTTGCCTCTCGATATTGAGGCAAGATACTGTCCGCCATGCAGGGGGCGGAATTTACCCCGCTGGCTTGATCTCAACCAGAAGAAATAAACCATCAGTTCTTAAATCTGTCCCTAAAATGTCTACTGCCATCACTCTATGGAAGAAAGTACAAACGATCAAGTTAGGAGAGGCAACTGTTCTAGACAAAGTGCAGGTGAAATGTGGTGTTTTTTTCATCTAACTTTGTACTCTTTCAATGATCAAATATGCGTGTAGGCATCATAGTAGAATTAAGCAGTCTACTTTTCTTTTTATGCAGCTCTTAAGCACTTTTCAAATTGTTTCTATTATAAATTATATCATACTTATTACATTATATTTAAGTATATATAAGTATTTTAAGTATATGTAAGTATATATTATATATAAATTATATTATACCATTGTCAAGTCATATAATTTCTTTGAGCTTCAGTTTTTGCAAACACAAACAATAATAACCACTATGCAGAATTTTCATAAGACCTAATTAGGATGAAGTATATAAAGGAATGGGTATATAAAAGGCACTCAATAAATAGAAGCTTCTTAATTAGTCTCCATTCTATTAGTTGTGCCAGAAGCCCAATTGAAATTAGCTGAAACCTAAAAGGGGGCAGGGGGTGGACATTAATGAATCATGCAGTTATTATTCCAGTGGCACACACAATTTCATCAGAATTTCATATTCTCTCCATTTCTTGGCTATAATTTTCACTGCTTGGCTTCAGCCTTCAAATAGTTTTCTGCTGCATATCACTCAAGATGTGCGATTCTCTGAATCAATCATGGTGGACAGGAAGAGGAAACATTCTCATTGACCAGACCTGAGTCATGGGCCTTCCTTTTAATGGCGTGTGCGTGTGTAGCAATATGGTTGGTGACCAACCAATAATGCATAGAATGGGAGTAGGACGGACGTTCCCTTATCTGAAGATTCATCTAAAGAAAGGATGTTGACAGACACAAGCAACATGGCCATTACCTTATTTTGTTCACCGTAGGATGAAAAGAGGAAACTTTTAATAATGATGATGATATTTTCAGTGCACAACATATGAGTAATGGCATCACTCCTATAGAAGTTACCCCTGCTAGTGTTACAATTCAAATATATATGTATATGCATGCACACACGTACACATACACTTGTGCAAGCTACATGCCATGGAGGAAAGCCAGTCTGGTAGAAATTATACAACTTCAAAATAACAATGAAATTATTTTATTTTCATACAGTTTTCAATTTTTAAAAAATTTTAATAGACTTTATTCTCTTAGAGAATATAAATATATTCTTTTAGTATACAGACAGTTTAAGCAGAAAATACGGAAAGTTCCCATATACCACTGCGCTAGTCTGCTTGGGCTGTCATACCAAAATATTCTAGGCTGGCGGCTTAAACAACAGAAATTAATTTTCTCGAAGTTCTGAAGGCTGGAAGTCCAAGATCAAGGTGCCGACAAATTGGGTTCCTGGTGAGAGGCTCTTACTGGCTTGTAAGTGGCCATTTTCTTGCTGTGTCCTCCCATCACCTCTTTTCTGTGCACTTAGAGAGAGAAAGAGAGATCTCTGCTGTCTCTTCCTTTTCTTATAAGGATGCCAGTCCTATCAGATTAGGGCCCCAACCTTATGACTTAATTTAACCTTAATTACCTCCTTAAAGGCCATATCTCCAAATACCATCACCTTGAGGGTTAGGGCTTCAATATAAAATTTGGGGAGGACACAGTTCAATCCATAACAGCATCTCTCGCTCCTGCACAGTTTCCTCTGTTATTAACATCTTGCATTAGTGTGAAACATTTGTTACAGTTGATGAGCCAATACTGACACATTCTTATTAACTGAAGTCCATAGTCTGCATTAGGATTCACTCTGTTTGACACTTCTATGGTTTTGACAAATGCATAACAAATGTATCCACCATTCCAGCATCGTGCAGAATAGTTCCATCACCCCAAAAAAGCCCTGTGCTCTACGTTTCATCCCCTCCTCCCCCTGAACCCCTGGCAACCATTGATCTTTTTACTGTCTCCAGAGTTTTGCCTTCTCCAGAATGTCATGTGATTGGAATCATACAGCATGTAGCCTTTTCAGAAGGGCCTCTTTCACTCATCAATACACACTTAAGTTGTCTTTTCGTGGCTTGACAGCTCTTTCTTTAATCACTAAATAATATTCCATTGTGTACGTTGCCACAGTTTGTTTATCCATTCATCTATTGAAGGACGTCTTGGTTGCTTCCAAATTTGGTAATTACGAATAAAGCTGCTGTAAACATTTGTGCTCAGGTTTTTGTGTGGATACGTTTTTAACTCAATTGGGTAAATACTCAGGAGCATGACTATTGTTCTCCAGCCTTCGGTGCTGTCAGTGTTTGAATTTTAGCCATTCTAATAGGTATGCAGTGGTATCTCACTGCTGTTTTACTTTACGATTTCCTAAGGACACAATGTATTGAGCATATTTTCACATGCTAATTTGCCATTCGATGTGTTTTTTGGTGAGATCAATTTTTTTAAAACTTTTTAAATAACTGTAGGATGCAATAATAGGTCCACCCCCATTCTGCCACTCGTCACAGACAGACAAGTGCCTCCAGAGGAGCTGTTGTTCGCCGAGCTGCACACACAAGAGAGGGCAGACTCAGAAGAAGGAATCAGCCACACTGAAACCTGCAGAGTGAAGGATCTAATTAAGGTATGTATTGATACTCATCTTTGGGGAAGAAGGACATAAGCAACCAGGGACACTTTTATGTCCTTGGAGGAGAGACAGAGGTCTGGTACAAGAGGTGAATTTTTAAAAAAATCTTTTCATGTCCCCAGAGTCCACAAACCCTGCATATGTCTTAGTGGCTGTCCCAGGGTCTGGCCGGGTGAGTGAAGTAGCCATGCCATTTTCTCTGCAGGATGCTAAGAGAGAGTCAAACCTCCTACCAGAGTGAGAAGGTAGATGAGAAAAGATCCCCCATTTGACCAGGCAACTGGGGGGAATCTGTCCTCGTGCCGGGTTCAATGTTTCTATCTGACAACTGAAGGAAGACAACTGGCAAGCAAACCTTCAGCCTTGATGAGATGCTAACTTAAATGATCTCATCCCCTTCTCACCAAACCCTGAAAAGCATTATTAGCCCCTTCTCACGGAAGAGGAAGCTGAGATTCACTTTGCAAAACAAGCCCAAGTTTACTCTGCTACAAAGTAATCTAGAACTTGGAAGTCAGGGGGCGCAGACTCCGAAAGATTGGAGCTTTTTACTCCACCCACAAATATGGGTACCCATATTTCCAGAGAAATATGGAAAAGGAAAGGGATTTGGAGGAGACGGATGTGGTTTTGAGTCCTGGCTCACTCGCCTCCCTCTCGGTGTAGCGTCGGCCACTGGACCGAAGCTCTCTGAGATAGAGACGTAAAGCAGATGTGAGTGCCTGCTTCATGGGGTGGAAGAGAAATCAATCAGGCAGTACATCGAAAATTCCTGGTCTACTGTAACAAATGGTAGAGATTGTTAATACTTTCCACAGGTTTGACTGATCAAAGAGCCTGGGGAGGTGCGGACAGGGGGTCAGTAGGAAAGATCCGGGGAGAGAATGTGTTGAGGACCTACTCTTGTTCTGGGATATTAGGAGGGCAGAACAAAAGGAGGGGGAGCTGAAAATTGTTTTTTAAAATAACTGTAAAAGACAAGTAGGAAGGAAGATGTAGGAGGGGAAAATGTTGTTTTGATAGACACTGGCCACAAAGAAAAACCAAAGGACCCACCTCCATACTTCAGAAACTATGTTTTAAAAATCTATTTGAGGTACAGACGTGAATGAAATTAATGTTTTTAAAAGCTGCTAAGGGCATTTCAAATTATAGAAAGGTGGCATAGTGGATAGCGATGTCTGAATCTTCAGCAACAAATTGCTTTGGAAAAATAGGAAGTCTAGATTGAAATTGCCTTGAATGTACATATCAATTTGAGAAGAATTACCACATTTTAAATGTAGAGTCTTCCCTTCCATAAATATAGTACATATTTCCTTTTAATTATGTCTTCTTTTATGTCCTTCAACAAAGTTTTATAATATTTTACACAATTGAATTGCAGTTTTTATCAGATTTGCTCCTAGTAATTTCTTTTTTTGGGGAGGAAGATTAGCCCTGAGCTAACATCTGCTTCCAATCCTCCTCTTTTTGCTGAGGAAGACCGGCCCTGAGCTAAAATCCGTGCCCATCTTCCTCTACTTTATAAGTGGGACGCCTACCACAGCATGGCTTGCCAAACAGTGACATGTGCACACCCGGGATCTGAACCGGTGAACCCTGGGCCACCGAAGCAGAACATGCGCACTTAACCGCTGCGCCACCAGGCTGGCCCCCCAGTAATTTTTGATGCTAGTGTGATTGGGCTCATTTTTTCTATTGCATTTTATTGATTGATTGATTGGCTATACTAGAGAAAGCATTTTTTTAGCTTTGATTTTTTTTTTTTTTTTTTGGTGACGGAGATTGGCCCTAAGCTAACATCTGTTGCCAATCTTCCTCTTTTTTTTTTTTCTCCCCAAAGCCCCAGTACATAGTTGTATATCCTAGTTGTAAGTCCTTATAGTTCTTCTATGTGGGATGCTGCTATAGCATAACTTGATGAGCAGTGTGTAGGTCTGCACCCAGGATCCCAACCAGTGAACCCCAGGCTGCTAAATCAGGGTGGGTGAACTCAACCACTGTGCCACAGAGCCGGCCCCATCTATTGCATTTTTAAATTAGTTATTTATAGTCCTTAAAAGCAGTTAAAAGAATGAACTAAACTTTTTAGAATTGTGTGATTATACTTCTAAAACAACATGCTGGGAGAAAAAAAGCAAGATACAAAATGAGAGATATAATATTATACCATTTATGTAAGTTAAAAGCAAATGCAAAACAATATTATACATTGTTTATGGATACATATAAGCATGTAAAAGTACGGAGGAAACTGGAATGATACAAACCAAATTGGTTTTAGCAGGCTCCTGGGGTGTGGAGATGTTGTATAGTTAAAGGGAACATTAGCTTCATCTCTATTGCATTAGAGAAGAAGGAAGGTAGGAAGGAAGAAAGGATGGAAGGAGGGAGGGAGGCAGGAAGGAAGGATGGAAGGAGGGAGGAAGGAGGGAAGAAAGGATGGAAGGAGGGAGGGAGGAAGGGAGGAAGGAGGAGGGAGGGAGGGAGGAAGGAAAGGAAGAGAAAGAGAGAAAAAAGAACCAAAAGCAAATATAACAATATGTTAGTAGTTGCTAATTCTGGATGGTAGAACTGTAGATATCTAAGTTTTCTTTGTGAATTTTGTTTTTTCTCATCTACTCAACCCTCCTGTATTAGTCAGCCTGGGAAGTTTTCAATTTTTAGAACTGAACAAAATACCACAGTCTGGGTGGCTTAAATGACAGAACTCACAGTTCTGCAGGCTAGAAGTTCAAGATCAAGGTGCTAGAAAATTGAGATCCTAGTAAGAGCCTCTTCCTGGCTTGCAGACGGCCACTTTCACTCTGTCCCCACGTGACATTTCTCTGCACATGTGCAGAGAGAGAGAGGGCTTTGGTGTCTCTTCCTCTTCTTATCAGGACATCAGTCCAATCAGATCAGGGCCCCATCCTCATGCCCTCATTTAACCTTAATTACCTCCCTAAAACCCTATCTCCAAATACCATCACAACGAGGGTTAGGGCTTCAATATATGAATTTTAGGGGACACAATTCAGTCCATGGCATTCTACCCTCTGGCCTCTCAAACTTCACGTCCTTCTCACATGCAAAATACGTTCACTCCATCTCAACAGCCCCAAAGTCCTAACCCACTCCAGCATCAATTCTGAGTCCAAAGTCTCACCTAGGTACCATCAAAGTCAGGTATGGGTGAGACTTGAGGTGTGATTCATCCGAAGGCAAAATTCCACTCCAGCTGTGAGCCTGTGAAAGCAACTATGTGCTTCCAAAATACAGTGGTGGGACAGACATAGGAGAGACATTGCCATTCCAAAGGGACAAATCAGAAAGAAGAGAGGGGTGATGGGTCCCAAGGAGGCCCAAAACCTAGAAAGGCAAATCCCATTAGACTATAAGGCTTGAGAATAATCCTCTTTGTCTGGGTGCTCTGCCTTCTAGACTCACCGGGATGGTAGTGTCACCTCCATGGCCCTAGGCTGTGGCCTCACACCTGTGGCATAGGGCAGGGGTGGCCTAGCCTCCTGAAACTGAGGACAAAGAAGCCTTGCCCCCTGGGCCTGTGAGGAGAGTGTCAGCCCTGATGATCTCTGTATCACTTCAGAGTCATCCCTCCCTTTTCTTTTCTTTTCTTTTTTTTGGTGAGGAAGATTTCTAGTGAGCTACCATCTGTGCCAATCTTCCTCTATTTTGTATGTGGGATGCTGACAGAGCATGGCTTGATGAGCGGTATGTAGGTCCGCATCCGTGCTCCAAACCTACAAACCTGGGCCGCAAAGGAGAGTGTGCCAACCTATTACTACACCACCGGCCAGCCCCATTCCTCCCTTTTCTTGAAGGATAAAACGTGTTCAAAAGCGAATGGCTCTATTGTTCCAATCCCACAGAATCCCAGAAGTTCAAAAGCCTTCCTTTATTTTCTGCTGTCTCTGCAGCTTTGATCCAAACTGTCAGTGTCTCTATTCTGGGCTTCTCCTGAAACCGTTAATGAACTCTGTGGGTAATCTCTGTATGGCGTGGTTGTCCAGCCACACCCTAGGTGTACTCTCCACTTTCTCATGTTTGCAGGATGGATAAGCTGAGTTTTCTGAATCTTCAAGTTCTGATTTCTTTTTGCCTGACAATTCCTTCTTCAATTTGTGTTTCTCCTCTCACATTTTACTATTAGCAGTGAGGAGAAGCCAGGCCGTACCTTCAACACTTGGCTTAGAAATCTGCTCAGCTGAATATCCAGTCTTGTTGTTTACAAGCTCTGCCTTTCACAAAACATGAGAACACAATTCACCCAGTTCTTTGCCGCTTTGTAACAAGGATCACCTTTCCTCCAGTTTCCGATAGCATGTTCCTAATTTCTGTGCGAGATCCTACTGGAAGCAGCTTTAACATTCGTATTTCTACCAACATTTTGTCCCTGATGATGTAGGTATTCCCTGAGATGGCGGAAGCATTCTCTACAGCTCTCCTCTTTTCTCCCTGTGTTCGCACTATAATCGCCTTTCATGTCCATATTTCTGCCAATAGGTCCTTCAGGGCAATCTAGGCTTTTTCTAGCATGTGCCTCAAAGCTCATCCAGCCTCCGCCCAGTGTCCAGTTCCACAGCCACTTTCACATTTTTAGGTATTTGTCACAGCAGCACCCCACTTCTCAGTACCATAGTCTGTGTTACTCTGCTCAAGCCACCATAACGAAATACCACAGACTGCGTGGCTTAAACAACAGGAATTTATTTTCCCACAGTTCTGGAGGCTGGGAAGTCCAAGATCAGGGTGCCAACACAGTCAGGCTCCGGTGGGAGCCCTCTTCCAGGTTGCAGGCTGCCAACTCCTCATTGTATCCTCACACAGCTCAGAGCAGAGAGAGGAAGCAAGCTCCCTTCTGATTCTTATAAGGGGGCTCATCCCATTCGTGAGGGCTACACCATCATGACCTCATCTAATCCAATTACTTCCCAAAGGCCCAGCCTCTTAGTACCAGCACAATGGTGGGTAGGGTTTCAATATATGAATTTTGGGAGGACACAAACATTCAGTCCATAACAAGGGTTTAGGGCTTCCCCATATGACTGGGGCAGGGGGTGACAGGCAGACACAATTCAGTCCATATCTTTAAATGAAAATATTTTTAAAGAATCTATTTCTCTTAGGTGCTTCTGTGACCGGGTCCTCCTGCCTTGATGGATTATACAGTCGAGCCCAATTTGACGACAATAACTGACTACTACTATCCTGATGCCATTTCAAGCCCCTGCGATGGGGAACTTATCCAGAGAGATAGCAAGTTGCTTCTTGCTATCTTTTACTGCCTCCTGTTTGTATTTGGTCTTCTGGGAAACAGCCTGGTCATCCTGGTCCTTGTCGCCTGCAAGAAGCTGAGGAGCATCACAGATGTATACCTCTTGAACCTGGCTCTGTCTGACCTGCTTTTTGTTTTCTCCTTCCCCTTTCAGACCCACTATCAGCTGGACCAGTGGGTGTTTGGGACTGTAATGTGCAAGGTGGTCTCTGGCTTTTATTACATTGGCTTCTTCAGCAGCATGTTCTTTATCACGCTCATGAGTGTGGACAGGTACCTGGCAATTGTCCATGCTGTGTATGCCATCAACGTGAGGACACCCAGCATGGGCATAGCCCTGAGTCTGGCAGTATGGCTGACTGCCATCATTGCCACTAGCCCGCTACTAATATTTTACCAAGTGGCCGCTGAAGATGGCGTTCTACAGTGTTATTCATCTTACAATCAACAGACTTTGAAGTGGAAAATCTTCATCCACTTTGAAATGAATATCTTAGGCCTGCTGATCCCATTCACCATCCTTATGTTCTGCTACATTAGCATCTTACAACAGCTGAAGAGTTGCCAAAACCACAACAAGACCAAGGCCATCAGGTTGGTGCTCATTGTGGTCATTGCATCTTTACTCTTCTGGGTCCCATTCAATGTAGTCCTCTTCCTTACTTCCCTGCACAATATGCACATCTTGGATGGATGTGTCATGAGCCAGCGGCTGATTTATGCCACCCATGTCACAGAAACCATTTCCTTCACTCACTGCTGTGTGAATCCTATTATCTACGCTTTCATGGGCGAGAAGTTCAAGAAACACCTCTCCGAAATATTTCAGAAAAGTTGCAGCCACATCTTCCTCTACCTAGGGAGACAAATCACCAGGGAAAGCTGGGAAAAACCATCCTCCCTCTATCAGCATTCCTCCCGTTCCTCCAGCACAGACTACATTTTGTGAGGAGAGTGGCTTCACGCAGGCCCCTGCCTGCATCACCATTCTTCTTTCGGGAGTCAGAAATGGCTTCCATCAGCGTCTAAGGCTACATGAAGGGATACTCTTGGAAACTGGGTTACAGACATGAGACTTATGTTACAATATGAAATGAATTCTTACTATTGCAAGTTAATCTTCTCAACTTTCAAAGACTTTTTTTACTATTTTCTGGAAATAGTCTATATATTTCATTATTAAGTATAGTGTTAGTTGTGAGGGACTTTTTTTCTTAGTTTTTAGAGTGTCTTTATCACATGCCAATTTAAATTTTTATCAAATGCCTTTTCCTTATCTATCGAGGTGACCATATAGTTTTCCTCCATTATTCTGTTAATTTGGTGAGCTACATTGATTGATTTTCTTGTCTTAAAATCAGCCTGTATTTTTCCTGGAAAAAAATGACCTCTTAATCATGATCATTTTAATAAGCAATTGGATTCTCTCGGGATTTTCATATATCTGTGTCATGGGAGATCAGAATTTGCCACCCCAAAATATGTCTCTTTGCCTTGATTAAATTTTTAAGAACAAAAGACTCAGAAAGAAACTTTGACTTCCCCCCTAAATGCCTAAGAAAATTTAAGATAGAAGGTCTGTTCAAGGAAGGAGCTATCACCATAGATATCTCCAGGTGTGGTAGACAGGCAGGAACGTAGCAAGGCCATGGTCCAGCAAACATTTGTTGACCAAACATTTGCTTTTTCATCTCTGTGTTTCCATTGCCCTCCTCCCCTTTGAAGTTACAAACCACTACCCCCAACATCCTCCTTTGTCTTTAGCTGAAGATAGTATTTAAGGTGGTGGCTTCGGACATTTTGGTGAGCTACTACTCAGTTTTTCTGGGATTCTCCCATGTACACATCTTATTAAACTTTGATTTTCTCCTGGTATTCTGTCTCATGTCGATTTATTTCTTAGACCAGCCAGAAGAGGGTAGAGAAATACTCTTTCTCCTCTTTAGTGTTCATAAGAGATATTATCTTGTAATTTTTCTTTCTTATAATGTCCTGGTCAGATTTGGCCTCCCAAAATGTGTTGGGAAGTAGTCTCTTTTCCACTACTCTATGAAAAAAAGTTTATGTAGAGCATTTTGTTTGTTTCCTCCTTGAATGTTTGGTAAAACTCACTAGTGAAGCCATCTGGTGTTTCTCTGTAGGAAGATTTCAAATTATGCATTCAGTTTCTTTGGCAGATAGAGATCATTCAGATTTTCTGTTTTTGTTTGTCTCAGTTTTGAAAAGCTGTGATTTTTAAGGAATTTTCCCACTTTATCTAAGTTGTCAAATATTTTACTGTAAAGTTGTTCCTAATATCTTCTTATAGCCTTCTAAATGCATGAGGATCTGAAGTAATGCCCTTTTTCATTCCTGATACTGGTAATTTGCATTTTCTCTCTTTTTTTCCTCTGCTCAGTCTTATGGGTTTGTCAATTTTATTAGTCTTCTCAAACAACCAGTTATTGACTTTGTTGATTTTCTGCTTTTGTTTTTTCATTGGTTTCTACAGTTATCTTACCTGCTTTCTTTGGGTTTAATTTATTGTTTTGTTCTAGCTTCTTGACATGGAATCTTAGATTATTGATTGTCAACCTTTGGTCATTTCTGAAAGATTTTGTGTGTGTGTGGGAGGAAGAATGGCCCTGAGCTAATGTCCCTTGCCAATCTTCCTCTTTTTGCTTGAGGAAGATTGTCCCTGAGTTAACATCTGTGCCAATCTTCCTCTATTTTGTATATGGGACACCACCACAGCATGGTTTGATGAGTAGTGTGTAGGTTTGTACCCAGGATGCGAACCCATGACCCCTGGGCCACCAAAGCAGAATGCACAGACTTAGCCACTATGCCACGGGGCCAGCCCCTGATGCCCTGACTAGTTAGATGTTTTTAAAGCTATATAATTCCCTCTAAGCACTGCTTTGGCTGCATCCCATACATTTTGATATAACAGATTTTCATTAATTTTCAATTTAGATTACTGTCTATTTTCCATTGTGAATACTTCTTGGAATCATGAGTTGTTTAGAAGTTAATTTAAAATTTCCAAAGAGGATTTCTAATTATCTTTGTGTTTTAATTTCCAGTTTGACTACACCGTTCTCAGAGAACATACATGTATGATTCAATTTTTTGAAATTTATTGAAAATTGTTTTATGATCCAGAATATGGCTTATTATGGTAAACGTTCCATGTATACTTGAAAAGAATAGGTGTATTATGCAGTTTTTGGCTGTAGCTGGTTAATCAGATTGTTCAAGTCTTCTATATTCTTGCCGATTTTTCCTGTTTGCTTATTCTATGAGTCACTGAGAGAGGTATATTAGGATCTCAAACTATGATTACGTTTGTCTATTTTTCATTTTAATTCTGCTAATTTTTTCTGTATATATCTTGAAGCCATATTTTTAGGTGCATACAAATGTGGGATTCTTATGCTTTTCTGTTGAATTGATTCTTTTTTTTTTTAATTAAGATTGGCACCTGAGCTAACACCTGTTGCTAATCTTTTTCTTCTCCTCCCCCTCCCCCTTCCTCTCCTTCTCCTTCTTCTTCTTCTTCTTCTTTCTCCTCCCCAAAGCCCCTGAGTATGTAGTTGCGTATTCTAGTTGCAGGTCCTTCTAGTTGTGCTGTGTGGGATGCCACCTCAGCATGGCTTGATGAGCAGTGCTAGGTCTGCACCCAGGATCTGAACTGGCGAGACCCTGGGCCACTGAAGCAGAGCACGTGAACTTGTTGATGCAAATAATTCATAACCAATTTATAAATCAAAATTGGGGTGAGTTTACCCTGAGCCAAAACGTGAGGACCATATAGCCTGGGAGAGTCATTCCACAGAGGAATGGAGCACTCCAAAGAAGTGGGGGTGTACAGAGTGGTTATATACTGTCAAAGAGCATGTATCACACATGATTGAAATGTCCGTTTTACAAGAGTCATGAGATTGTCCTGTTGGCACAGTGACTGATGACACAGCAGGTAGTAGGTCTGCTGTCTCAGTGGACACAGCAGGGTGGCAGGTCTGTTGTCTCAAGCTGGGTGGTCACAGGTGAGTGCAGCAATCAATTCCTAGTCTAGGGAGAGATGCTCACCCTCAAGGAAATGCTTGTGTGGGGGAAGTTGCACCTTTATCTTAAGGGCATTTGTTCTTGCCTTTGGGACATAGGAAATGCTTAAAGTGGATATGGCCACGTCAGGTCCTTTTGGGAAAAAAAAAGGTTAGGCCAAGTCAGCTTTACACCAAATGGCTTCCTCATATTCTCCAATATATCTTATTGCTTGTCATTTTTATCAACCTTAACTACTCAGCCCTGGGGCCAGCCCCAAATGGATTCTTTTATCACTATGAAATGTGTCTATTTGTCCACTAATACTTCTCATCCTAATGCTACTATGCCCAGCACTAATATAACCAGACCAGCTTTCTTTTGATCAATCTGTATACTGTGTTTCTCTCTACTCTTACTTTAGACCAAACTATTTTCCTATATTTAAAATTTCTCTCTTATAAGCAGAATTTAGTTGGGGCTTTTTAAATTCTTTTTGCACAGAGAAGGTTTAATTACCGTGTGGATACATGGTACGTATAAAATCTAAAAATCACTTTTAAATGAAATATTCTGTTGGATCCCATTACATAGCATGTAAAAGACTGATTTCATATTTCAGAATGATTTTTTTCTGTAATTTTCCAGTTGAACAAGATAACTTCAATTACAGATGATGCATTCTGCAAAACTGACACGTTATATTGACCATACTGAAGAGAAATGCCTGGAGGGCAGTCTAATCATCTTGGGAAAGCGTCTAAATAGTTTTACCTCTAAATGTTTAAGTATGTGCTTACATTTATTCACACCACTCCTCAAAAAAGTGTAAGCTTCTGAAAACCATGAAAAAATAGCTTCTTTCTTCTGCTTTAGACACAAAACGTATTTACTTAATTCTGAGTATTCTGTGAGCTCCATTATCATATTGAGGTCACTAGTAATGAAAGACGAACTCTCCTCATTCTGGATTCCCAGAATCTGAAATCCCAGTTGAAATGTAGCCATGTGGCAATTTCCTGATAATCTGTCTTTGTAGAACTTTCATTGTACTTTTCTCCGTCATCTCAGTGCTTGCTAAAACCTCTGTCCTCTTGGAGTAATTTCTTACGTTGATGCCAGTAAGTGTATTTAGAAATGAAAGTTCTGATTCTAAATGTCCAAGCTGACCTCTCAGATCTTTTGAAGACTCCCATCCTTCAGAATCTGATTGATATATTTCTTGAAATGATTTTTGGACTCTGGAAATTTCTTCCCAGGGGGTTGGCAGCTCCTTGTGAGGCAGGTTCAGGGCTGCCATCTCTGCTTCCAAGATGCAGACCTTGGGTATTCATGCATGGCACTGAGAGGTACTTGGTCCCAGGGGGTCCTCAGTCACTTCCTGACTGCTGTACACACCTCACCCAGTGCAAGAAGCCTATGCTTACTCCTAGCAAGTGTGGATTATTTTCCTAGCTTGGAGGGGGGATGGGAGAGCAGCAGTGACTCCAGCACCGGCACATAGAAGCCCACACTCACATATCTCATGGTCACTTGTGTCCCTGCTCACATTGCCGTAGCTGTCTATAAGCAGGCCCCCACTTCAGGGAGTTGGATTGTTCCAACCCAAAGCCCAAGGGTGCCACAGCTTGTATTTCTTACCCAGTCTAATAATCTTTGCCTTTTAATCAGAGCGTTTAGCTCATTTACATTTAATAAAAATATATGAGGCAATAGCACAAAACAGGGGGTGTAAATGGAAGAGTAAATGGAGTTGAACATTTATATGCAGTTTTTTTTTTCATTTTCAAGAAGTATTACAGTTCTACCTTAAGATAGGCTGGAATAAGTTAGAGACGACTTTTCAAGTTTCTAGGATAAACAGTAGAAATACAAGAAAACATAACTAAAAAGCTAATGAGAGAAATGGAATTAAAATAATACTTGATTAATGGAAAAGAAGCCAGGAACAGACCAAGAAACAGGTATAACAAATACAAAACAAATAGCAAGATGGTAGAATTGAACCCAACCATATCAGTAATAGATACCAACCCAAAGCTCTCATATCATTGAATTGCCAAGCCAGCCCTGACCTCCTACATGTAGACTCTTTTTATTTATTAAGATAAAATTCACATAATATTCACCAGTTTAATCATTTTAAAGTTTACAATTAGTGGCTTTAAGTACATTCACAATGTTGTGCAACCATCACTACTATATAGTTCCAGAACTTTCTCAACACCCTAAATGGAAACCCCATTTCCATTAAGTGATCACTCCTCATTCCTCTCCCCTTCGCCAAGCACTAATCTGCTGTGTCTCTCTGGAATTGCCTATTCTGGGTATTTCACATAAATGGAATTATACAGTATGCAGTCTTTTATGTCTGGCTTCTTTCATTTTGCAAAATGTTTTCAAGTCTAGGCTTCTTTTTTTTTTTTTTAAGGTATTTCTTTTTTTTTTTTAAAGATCGGCACCTGAGCTAACAACTGTTGCCAATCGTCTTCTTTTTTTTTCTGCTTTTTCTCCCCAAAGTCCCCCAGTACCTAGTTGTGTATTTTAGTTGTAGGTCCTTCTAGTTGTGGCATGTGGGATGCCACCTCAGCGTGGCCTGATGAGTGGTGCCATGTCCTCGCCCAGGATCCGAACCAGTAAAACCCTGGGCCACCGAAGTGGAGCATGTGAACTTAACCACTGGGCCACGGGGCTGGCTCCCTGGCTTCTTTTTATGTGAGCAAAAGATACCCTGACTTCTACTCTTGGTAGTGCCAGACTAGGCACATCAGACCAACACTTCCAATGAAGAAAAGTGGAAAAGCTGGACAAAAGTTAAAAATATATATGTGTCCAACTGCTTGAAAGTTCATGGATAATTATAAGACCTTGGAAAAGACATAAATCTCGAGAGCTAAACCCAGCATTTGGATCTGTTTTTTCCCCTAAAGATATTTGCCAATTTCAGGAGAGGCTTCTGCAAGGCTGAGAATCTGAGTAGCATTTTTGACTGACTCACAGGGATAGGGAGATTAAAGTTTGACCCCAGTACCTTCCAAATAGGGATGCTGGTAAATCTCTGTTTGGGGTTGGGACCCTGAGAGCTATACCTTAGGTTTGGGCGCACCAGAAACTGAGCAGCCCTTGGAGGAAGCAGAACCTAGCTTCTGTTATCTCAACCCTTAGAAACTGGTTTGAGGGAATCCCAGGTTGCTACTGCTCCCCAGGAACCTGACATATTTAAACATTAATCCCCTCTGGAGGAAGATAATATCATTCTCCACCTCAATCATTCTGTGAACAGTTTTCTAAAATTTTTTGAATTTTTTATTGTTTTTGGCACACACTAAAAATAACCAGAAACATGAAGAGACATGAGACCATAAACAAGAAAGACCAGAATCAACAGGCAATAAAAGCAGATCTACAGAAACTCCAGACACACACGTGATGAAACAGAGATTTCAAAACAACAATGCTCACTATGATCAGCTAGATAAAAGAAAAGCTTCAGAAATTGGCAGGGAATTGGAAACTATAATTTTAAAAAAGAAGATAGTATATTTGAAAAAGAACTAAATAGAAACTTTAAAAATAAAATAATTAAAATTAATAACTCTATGGATGGGTTTTTCAACAGATTAGACACAGCTGAAGAGGAAATTAGTGAACTGAGAGATAGGCAAGAAGAAAATATAAAAAATAAAGCATGGGGAGACCCCCTTCCCCCTAAAGAAAAGAAAAGAAAAAGAAAATATAATGGAGAAGGTAAGAGACATAAAGCATAAAATGATAGAGCCTAGCATATGTTTTTGAGTCCTAAAATGAGAATAGAGAAAGAATGGGGCAGATGCAACATTAGAAAATGTAATGGGTGAGAATGTTCCCACCTTGAAGAAAGTCATCAAGAGACAAACTCAAGAAGTCCTACAATCCCAAGTACGATTAAAAAAACATCACATTTAGGCATATCAGAAACTGATGAAAACCAAAAACTTAGAGAAAATTTTAAAGGCATCCAGATTTTTTATAAAGACATTATCTTCAAGAGAGGGGCAATTAAAGTGACAGTAGACTTCTCAACAGAAAGAATGAAAGCTAGAAGAAAAAGAAATGATACCTTTAAAGAGCTAAAAGAAAACTAGAATTCATATCCAGTGAAGATATTCTTTAGGAATGATGGTAACATAAAGCATTTCATAATTTATCTTCTTAAAATGCAAAGTGTCAAATATAAACAAGACAAATAATGAAATTAAGCTTCTGGACAATAATCTAAAAGAAGATCTTCATGACCTTGGTGTAAGGAAAGATGTCTTAAATAGGATTCAAAAATATCAACCAAAAAATAAATTTGACTGCATTGAAATTAAGACTTCTATTAATCAAAAGACAAAGTGGTGGACACTGTGATGTGCCACCCAGATTCCTGCCATGGAATAAAGAACTTTTCACTCCAGCTGCTGGGAGAGCCAGCAGCAGACATCGTTCAGCTCTCAGCCCCTTGGGGATTGCCTTACCTGTCCCTTCACAGGGTGGACTGCATCCCACGATCAATCAATTTGAAAGCATAAAGTCCCGGTCCCCTCAGCTGAACTTGGGATAGTTTTGAAGGAGAGAGTCAGCTATAACCTGCAGACTACAGTGCCGCTCAACTTTTCCCTCTCCTCAACTGCTTCTTTCCCCAGATGTTGATCCCAAGAGCATTCTCAAATAAACTTCCTGCACACTCGTCTCCATCTCAGAATCTGCTTCTTGGGAAACCCAACCTGCCACAGATACCATTCAGAAAGTGAAAATACATTCAGAATATATCATGGATTTCGAATTGTTGGAAACAGAACTAAGAATAATTTATCTTTCTGTTTTTCTGCTCTATAACAGGCTTCCCCCATGAGACAAAGGGTGCATTGTACTGTATGTCAATTATAATTTAATTAAAAAAAATGCAACCTCCACCAAAAAGATCCTCAAACCAACCAAACAAAAAACTCTTCAGCAGGGCCCATCACACCCTGCAGAGCTGGCTTGTCTTCCTTTCCTCCTTTTGTCCCCCCTCCTCCTTCATGTGTACAGTTTCAGCCACTCCGGCTTCCCTTGAGGCATGGGAGATTGGCCTCCATATTTACTCAAATGGTTCTCCCTCTCAATTTTTATGTGAGTGTCTCTGCTTTATTTTACATTTTCTATTTTTTTATTAAAGAGTTCCTCGATCTGTTCTTGCAATTTTCCAATTCATTTTTCACCTCTGTTCCATCTATGGTGCTCTCATTTCAGCTATTACATTACATATATATGTTTATTTACACATGTATAAAACATGCTCTTTTTCACACCGGCACAGCGAGGCACTCAATCAACAAGTGCTAAGTTGAAATGATGAGGACAGGAAGGATATAGGGAAGAGGACAGAGGGACAGTCACATTTTTAGGCACCTACTCTGAGCTGGGTACTTAACCAATACTTTCTCATTCAACTTCAAAAGTCCTTCAAGATGGGTATCATTAGCCTCAGATGCTACCAAGTCTGAATCCAGATCACGATGCCTCCAAAGCCACAGGAGCTCACCCCACCTCCTGCACTGGCCAGCAAGTCCACTGTCTTCTCTCCCGCGCCCTGTGCTCCTCAGCTCAGCTGCCTGGCCTGGAGCAAGCCGAGTTCTGGAGGACACAACTCTGAGTTCAGCCAGCCCCCTGGGAGGGGCCATCATGCTGGGCACAGCCAGATTAGACCAGCTCTGCAGCTGGCCTGCAAATTGGGGAGGAGTTTCCTCTACCTGCTGCCGGACTGCAGCCTGTCAGGACTTTTCTTTCTCCAACCAATCAAAGACCATTTGGAGCAGCCAACACTTGTGAAGTGGAATATACCTCCAGATCTTGAACCATGCCAGGTTTTCTTGAGGAGATATTTCAAGAAACACCTCAGAAGTCCTGTCCTGGACCCTGCTCCTCCCACTTACAAGTCGGCCTAAACTAACCTCTCAAAGCATCAAGGCCGTCACCTGTGAGATAAGGATGATGAAGATGGTGGTGATGATGCTATCTGTCCTGCCTGCTCCATAGAACTGCTTGATGTTCAATCTGTCACCTGTAAACATCTTCGTGCACATAATAGGCAAACCATTATTACTGTAACAAAAATATACAGCATGTAGCCTTTTACTAGCTGTGTAACTCTGGGAAACTTACTTTCACTGTTCTGTGCTTCAGTGTTCTTATGTGTAACATGGGGATGGTGATAATGCACACCTCTGATTTATGTGAGAGGCTTATACAGGGCTATGAAGCTGTGTTCTATCACCACCCACCACTTACGAGCTGGCAATGACAACAGTCACCTACAGAATAGAAAGACTTGGAGCTCATTTCTGTGTGTGTCTGGGTGTATGTGTGTGGTATGCTAAGAATATGTCTGACAAGGAAAGGCTGAAGAACTGTTCTGGATTAAAAGAGACATGGCAATTAATATGTCATATAGACATAATGATTAATAGTTGATCCTAAATTGGACTCTGGATCGAGGGAAAATACTATGAAGGACAGTTTTGGTACAGTTGGTGAAATTTGAATTTGGACTACCTATGCGATAACGTAAGTATTAAAATTAGTATTAAAAGAGAGATACACCTGGGAAATCTGGACACCCACATGTAAAAGAATGAAAAGAGACCATTCTTTTACAAACATTCACAAAAATAAACTCAAAATGGATCAAAGACCTAAAGGTAAGACCTGAAACCATAAGGCTTCTAGAAGAAAATATAGGCAGCATACTCTTTGACATCAATCTTAAAAGGATCTTTTCAGACACTATGTCTTCTCAGACAAGGGAAACAATAGAAAGAGTAAACAAATGGGACTTTATCAGGCTAAAGGGCTTCTTGAAGGCAAGGGAAAACAGGATTGAAACCAAAAAACAACCCACCAATTGGGAAAAAATATTTGCAAATCATATATCCGACGAAGGGTTAATCACCATAATATATACAGAACTCACACAACTCAACAACAAAAATTCCAACAATACAATCAAAAAATGGGCAGGGGACATGAACAGACATTTCTCAAAAGAAGATATACAGATGGCCAATAGGCACATGAAAAGTTGCTCATCATCACTGATCATCAGGGAAATGCAAATCAAAACTACACTAAGATCTCACCTTACACCCATTAGAATGGCTAAAATAACCAAAACAAAAAGTAACAACAGATGTTGGAGAGATTGGGGAGAAAAAGGAACACTCATACTCTGCTGGTGGGAATGAAAACTGGTGCAGCCACTACGGAAAACAGTATGGAGATTTCTCAAAAAGTTAAAAATAGAAATAGCATATGACCCAGCCATCCCACTACTGGGTATCTATTCAAAGAACTTGGAATCAGCAATTCCAAAAGAACCATGCACCCCTATGTTCATTGCAGCATTATTTACAATAGCTAAGACGTTGAAGCAACCTAAGCGCCCATCAACTGATGACTGGATAAAGAAGATATGGTATATATACACAATGGAATACTACTCAGCCATAAAAAAGGATAAAATAGTCCCATTCACGACAACATGGATGGACCTGGAGGGTATTATGTTAAGTGAAATAAGCCAGATAGAGAAAGACAATCTCTGTATAACTCCACTCATATGTGGAAATTAAACACATAGACTAAGAGAACAGATTAGTGGTTACCAGGGGAAAGGGAGGGTGGCGGGTGGGTACAAAGTGTGAAGTGATGCACCTACTACACGACTAGCAATAATGCGCAACTCAGATTTCACAAGGTTGTAAACTATCATAATCTCAATAAAAAGTTTAAAAAAAAAACCACCTAGAACAGTGCCTGGGCTATAGAAAGCACAACAATTAATGTTACCTGTTATTACGTACTAGGATGTAAGCCACATGAGGGCATAAACTTCATCTATTTTACTCACTGCTGTATCCCCTGGAACAGCCCTGGTACATAATATGTGCTTAATTAATATTTGTTGAATGAATAAGGGAACTGGCCTCTGAAGCAAGACAGTTAAGAACTATGGTGAGGTATTCAGGGTCAATTGTCCTCACACGCAGAGACTGACATTATTCACTCTGGTTCCTGGTCATTGGTTACCCTGGTGACCCCGGTCTGCAAAGCATCCTGAGATTAGTCCAATTGTTCCCGTCACCTGGTTAACCAACCGAAAATGCACCTAGCAACTCCCAAATAAAATGCATTGTGATTGACTAACCCATGATTGTCTGACGTCTGTCCTGGTTCTGCTCCTCACTGCCTTGCCTGGTAAAGGGAGCGGGACTGGATTTTGCTGCCATCTTCTCTCTGCTCCTCAGCTGGCCAAGACAGGTTCTGACTGGCCGAGTCCGAGCCTCAGGCCAATGCTCACGTACAAGGAAGAAGGCTTGCCTTTGTAAGGAGCTTCAGTAGGCAAATTTCAGCTGGAAGTCATGCTGCAAAGAGGTCTCGGAGGGCTGGTGAGTCACCGACATGCAAAATCTCTTCTCCGAGCCCTGGCTGGCCAGCCCCCGCTGCCCAGGTCAGCCTGGATGCCAGCCCAGCCTATCACTGTGAGTATCCTCATTGCTTACCAGATGCCGGGGAGTTGGGATGGTGGTTGCAGAGTCCCAGAGTGAGAGACCTCAGCTGTCCTTTGTTCTGCTGCTCTCCTTTGACAGATGAGAAAACTGAGGCCTGGAGATACAAGGTGGCCTGCCCAAGGCCACAGCAGTGACTGGCAGAATTGAGACTTAGAGCCAGCACTCCCGATTCTTAGAAGATGCTCATTTCACTTGGCTCTATTGTCCTATATTGAGGGGTGGGGCCCTCAAACTGAGGGCTTAGAGACGACACCTGGAGGCCCCTCCAGCCTCACCGACCCTGTTGAACATTCCCCATATGGGAAATCTGGTTTGCCAATCCCCAGAGTGAGCAGAATTAGGGGAAGAAAATCTGCTCAGCGCCAACTCAAGGGAAAGCAGTCATTACATTTTAATGAGGTATTTTCTAGATAAAAAGAAGTAGGAGGCAAAATTAAAAGTCAATTGGGTGCAAATTAAGTGCAAAAGAGTAGCATTCATTGGATGTCACTCCTTTCATATTTTCATAAGGTGAGTAACTTCATTCCAAAAATATTTGAGTCCAGGCTTGGTTTCACCTCAGTCCTAGGAAAGAATTCTTTGGCTCAAACTAGAGAAGGGTATTCAGATAAACTCTGTGGGATTCAGATGGAACTAACATCTTGGAACACTTGCCTTGGGTTGGGGACCAGGCCAAGTACCTTCGTGTCTCATGACCTCATGCCACCCTCACAGCAACCTACAGGGCAGGTGGTGTTATTCTCATTTTACATTTGAAAACTGACGTTCGGGGTAGTTAAGGGGCAAGCAGCAGGAAGTGCAACATATGAATGGGGAGAAATTATACAGACCGAATTCAAATGCCACTCTACCATCCACCAGCTGGCGAAAGAGCCCCCTGCAGGAAGGCAGAAAGGATTGGAGTTCATTCTTATACGTTTAGGCTTTTTTCCACCCCTTAAGAACATGTCTGTCTATAAATAATATAAGAATCTGTATTTCTCTCCATTTGTGTAGGTAAGGGAGGGCGCATAAAGGGAACTGTGACTAAACTGATAAATGATCCAGAAAAACGTAGAAACTGTACAAGAACAGGAAGGACTGATTGGCACCAGCGAATACAAGCAATAACCAGGTGGAAAGTACAAGAAGGTGCTGCCTTATGATGGATTATTCACAACTCCTGGGAGGAGAGCTGGCCATCTGCACCACGTCCTCTCCTCTGTCTGCCAGAAAAGGGAGACTCTGGTTGCTCCTCCAGTTGTAACGGGACCGTAGGAGGGATAATAAACCAGATAGTCAACCAAGGTGAACTCTCTTGGGAGTAGAGTTTGGAGGACATGGGGGAGCAGGAGAGGGAAGAGGCAGGGAAAAGGTTGTGACTTTAAATTATATACCAGCCAGAATCCCCAGGGGCACTGAGGCTTGACCAGCCTACAGGTTCCCCTGTGCAAGTGGGAGTCCTTCTGACACGCCCATCTGGACATTTTATTCTCCTGCTTATAACTCTTCCGGATAAAACCCAATTCTTTAACATGGTGCCTTGGGTCCCAGGCTTTCTCTCTGACCTCCTCCCTTGCCTCCCTTCTCCCCCATTAGACATTTCCACTTCTACAGTTCTGGGAACCTGACATGCTGTCTCCCACCTCTGGGCATTTGTACACGATCTACTTCGTGAAAACAGGCCCATCTATTAAACACGTGCATGAATTAATAAGTCAAATTGGAATTGATTCAGACACAGTCTGCTGCCTCTTTTGGACTCTGCAGGTCTCAAACAGCCACTTCCAGTCCAATATAAAGGATTATTCCATCCCCAATGCCAGCTGGAGCCCAGTCATGGTGGGGCTGTATAACGAACTCATGGAGAAGACTGTGGATGGGTCATGGACGCGACTTCCAGGTTGTTGGCGCTCTCTGCAGTTACTGAAAGAGGCAGACCTTGCTAGGATTGCTAAGGCTGTCCCCAGTAAGTTCAAACCCCTGTATCAGGATTGCTTAACCTGGGCTGGAGGGGGCTCTGAATAATGCAGAACTTTTGACAAAACTTTGCCTATGTGTGTGCATTTTCCCCAAGGCGCGCTGTGTCTCAGCCCATCTCCCATATCTCTGGTGTGGCTTGCATTAGCCTGAGAGTCAGGTACAAGGCAGCCTGGACATGGTGATCCTAGACTCACATGACATTAGGCCAGAAAAGGAACTTGGAGGACACCTAGTTCAACCTGCTCATTTCACAGATGAGAAAACTGAGACCTAGAGAGCTGACATAGGGAGTTTTTGGCAGAGCCTGGACTAGAATCAGGAAGCCCTGACTCCTGGTTCCGTATTCTCTCCACCCTGTCAGCAGTCATTCCTGGTGTCTCCTTATACGTGCTCGCCCCACCACCTCCTGTGACAAGGGCAGCACGAGTGAGGAATCGAGAAGGGGCAGTGCCTTCACCCTCGTACACCCGAGGCTGGTAGCTCAGTGACGCTGCCAGTGGGCAACAGTCAGGTATCTTAGTGACCACTGAGGCCAGGAGCCAGAACCTGTTGGAGCAGGACTCATGCTCCCTCTAGTGGTCAGTTTGAGCTGAGACCCTGGTCAAGGAGAAAGGATGGAAAAGAATGGCAGAAGATGGGATATGGCATTGAAGAGACAGGAGGAGCCAGTTGGAAGACTTCTAATTTTATACACCTAACCTTTAATTAGAAATTCTGCTTTGATATTCCTGGAAAAAATGCAGGTGTGCATAAGCATTTGGATTTTGTGTATCGGAGGTTTTACCCTTGACCTCCAATTAAGGCCTCCAAACCCTTCCACTTCCCTTGGAGTTCATACTGTACAGACAAATCTCACGTAAATCTCAGACCTGTGGGAATTAGAGGAGGGGACATATTTGCTTATTTTACAGGAAGGGTTTTCACCTGCTTATGCCTTGATCTGCCAAAATCAGTGCATTTCAGATTAGCACTGGTTATTTAGTTGATAGAAACAGTCGTATTCTGATTCCACGGGCAGTTCACTCCTCACCGTCCCTCACACTGCTGATCTCTTCTCCTCCCCGGAAGCTGCTCTTCTCCTTCAGAGGATGATGGGGCCATTCCAGGAGGCGCAGATGGGAAGCTGAGGGCGGTGGGTTTTCCTGAGGACCTCCTCCGCTCAGATCCTTTCTGCCCAGGAGACCCCCTGCACCGCCCAGAGGGTCAGACTCCAGCCTGAGGTCCGTCTCACTGACTTGACTCTTCTCTCTAGTCCAAATGATTGAAGATGCCCGCCTCTTTCTACGGATCACAGATACAGAGAGACTCGGCTTTGAGTATGTCATCTTCCACAGTGACTCGGAGAAGAAGTGTGTCTGCTTGTTCCAGCCTGGGCCCCTCCTGGAGGGGCTGCCTGGGTGAGGCATGGAGGACCATCCCAGTTGGCAGCTCAAATGGGCTTTTTCTTGGTCAAAGAGCAGGAAGGGGGTGAGAAGCCAGTCGGTGGGTCCATGGCTGCCTTTCACAGGTTCTTGGTTACTGCAGCGCAGAGGAGCATAAACCTCATTTTACCAGCTTCCCGGGCAGGGTGACTCCGCCAGCCCCTCAGCCACTTACCCAAGGTGTGGCCTGTCCCTATTAGGGAGTTCTTTCACTGATCCTCAACCTCCTAAATAGCACTGGAATAAGCAGTTGACATTAAAAATGAGAAGGAAACGCTATTCTTGCTCAGTGGCTAGAATATGCCAGACCCAGTACACGGAGCTTTGGCTGTGTTAATTTAATGCTCACCAAAATTCTTAGAAGGAGATACTCTTTTTTTTCTAACTTATAGATGAAGAAACAGGTGCTCCAAGTGCTGACTCCACAGGTGCTCCATGTGACTGAGGTCATATGGCTAGAAATGTGGGATTCGGAGTTAGGTCTCTCTGCCTGCAAAGCCCATGCTGTTTTCTCTGCACCCTTCTATTTCCACCTGAGACTAACCCAGGAGGGAACACAAATTCATCAGAATTTGAGGTTAAAGCGGGCCGTGGGTGGAAGGCTCCTTCCGCCACTTTGAATAGCTCATCCCCTACTAAGCAGGTGCAACTTAATTAGACAACATTGCTTGTCTTCCCCTTCCATTGGTTTTCCTCTCTCCGCTCCACCCTGAGTAATGTAAGAATGTGGCCCTGGATGGCAGGGAACTCTTCAGCATTTCGCCTCACCAGCACCTGGCCATGCAGAGTGGGGTCCTGGGTCAGTATTGCTTCCACTTTCTCCCCTTGTCTGGCCCTGCAGGATCATCCATGGCGGTGCGCTGGGGACCATGATAGACACCACGTTTTTCGCGACGGCATACTACAGTGCCAATGCAGTCTTTACAGGGACCATGACCATCACCTTCAGGAGGTCTGTTTCCTTGCCTGGGTTCAAGTGAGGAGTAAGCTGGTGTGAGGTTATTCCATGTGTTATGATGGCAAATAAGGGCTCAGGCGGCAATCTGATTGCAAGGAGGAGATTTAACTTCTGCTTTTCTCATGGACCAATCTAAACTTTTAAGCTGTTCCTTTTTCATTCAAGGACAAGGCACCAGGCTTGAAGATGGGTTATGTGTTCGAACAAAATAAAAATATTCTACATAGGATGATGACGAACTATTTTTGGCCCCCGGTGACTTAGAGAAAATCAATCAACGTGCCCATAAATATTTAACTCAGTCCACAAATAATTATTGGGCCCCTACTGAAATGATAACTCCTTAGATTCGACTAGTGTCTTACTAAACACTTACACACACATTATTTCATTTGATCTTTACTATAACGCTGGGAGATAGGTACTATTATCTCCAATTTGACAAGTGAGGAAGCTGAGGTGAATACCCAGCTGGCAAGTGACAAAGCCAGGATGAAATGCAAGCATCGCTGCCTCATTCCAAAGTCTGCTTGCTTTGCACAACACTGCTCTGCCTTGGTGAGCTCTCAAGAACACACAGAGAAGGGCAAGACACAGCCCCTACTCTCAAAGGAGGGGAACAAGGTGTATTGGTCAGAGTTCTCTAGAGAAACAGATGTAGACACAAAATATTATATTAATATATTAATCAATGTAGCTATTATAAAGAATACTAATATATTAACATACACATAGATAGATTTATTTCAGGGACTTGACTTATGCAGTTGTGGGGACTGGCAAGTCTGAAATCTACAGGGCAGCCCATCAGGATGGAAACTTTTGGGCAGGAACCGAGGCTGCAGTCTTAAGGCAGTATTTCTTCTTCCTCAGGGAAGCCTCAGTTTTGTTCTTAAGGCCTTTCCACTGATAGATTCGGCCCACCCAGGTTATTGAAGATAATCTCCTTTACTTAAAATTAACCGAATCTACAAAATACCTCGATAGCAACTCCTTGATTAGCATTGATTGAATAACTGGGGATGATAACCCAGTCAAGCTGACATATAAAACTCACCATCACATAAGGAATACTTGTTTACAGATTAGAGCCATTCTGCCAAAGAAGAAGAAAGCCTTCCATGTGTGGATAGAGCTACTTGATATTATGCAAACTGCAACTGGGTCCTGCTCACCTCTGTGGGCAACTCAAAAACTGGTCAGCAACTGGGAGAACTGCGACCAGAAAATAGGTGCTAACGTTTATGAACTTTTAGCCAAAATGTAGCATATCTTTCCTCACTGGGAAGATGGCAGGAAAACAAGAGGAGCTTGATCTTTCCAGAGGATGGGGAAACGGTTTGTTACAATGTTGATGGAGTGGTTTGTGGCTTCTATATGATGATAAAACAAAATGCCACACAGCCTGGGCTTGCCTTGTGGCTCCTCTCTCCCAATGCCCCTGATACTCGGCGCTTGGAGTAGAATCCCAGGACCCCCTTTCTGGTAGGGACGCAGCCCCCCACCCCACAATAGAGTCTTCCACTCCTTTCTCAGAGACCAGCCCGTGAGCTGCTCTACCTCATTGCTCTCTCACAGCCCAGTCATCCTCGGCTCCGTGGTGAGGCTGGAGGCAACGGTAACTGGCACAGAAGGAAGAAAGGTATTTCTCTCTTGTGAAGCCCAAAACAGTGACGGGACCATCCTCTTTGCCGAAGCTTCTGGTAAAGCCATTAGAATTCTTTGTTCCTGCTGTTTGTGCCCATCCTTGTGACCGGGCACAGAGGGCGACTTCCCCTACTGCTGACAGGAGTGGCTGCCCTTGGAGACTCTTAAGGTTGCTCTTTCAGATTGTGCAAGTTTAGGGTGGGAGGGATGTCCTAATGAAGAGCAGCCTCTGTTAGTTATAGGATGGAGATCACCATAACATGCTCATTTACCTCTCTGGGAGGCAACTAGTCATAAAGAGGCTTATGCAGCGGAGGGGAGGGGCAGCACAGTGTGCATGGTATCTCCCCTCTTGATCCCCTACTGGCTTCTAAAATGCAAAGGTGGGCTCATTGCTTTGACAACAGTAGAGGGAATTTAGATATTTCCAGAAGCAGCTGGAAGTGCCTCCAGGCAGACAGGAAAGGACTCCCTGAGCTGGTTTTTCTGGAAGATGGGGGGCAACTCACCTGTGTGCTCTTCACCATTCCAGCCATCTTCTTCCAAATGAAGTGACACAGACGCAAGGCACTGTAAGGCACATCTCCTCCTGCCCTGGAGGGCAGGAAACCAAGCTTCCTTTGGAGCAGCTTCTCTTTCCCCTATTCATCTCCCTTCCCATGTTTACTCCAGCTCTTTCCTTCTTGGATGGTGGAAACGCCTCCAAATGTCAAAGCTTGTTGTGAATAAAGTTTTAAGATGAAGGTCATGTAGCCAAACTGATATATGTGTATTTCTTCCCGGATAGAGAGTGTCTACAATCATTGGGATGGGAAAGCATCATGTAACCTTAACATCCAACTCAGAAAAAAAAGGGCCAGATTGGGTTTGAGGACCCAACGTGTAACTCAGGGGGAGTTCGGTCATAGAAGCAAAATCACCTTCCACTGACTGCAAACAAGTCAAGGAAGCCTTGCCTGATGTTAATGACCTTGTTTTTAACTAAAGTCACACACAATGTTTTCGCCAGATATTTTTCCTTTTATTTTTTAATTCACTCCTCCAAGTTCTGCCATTAAGTAAGTACTGCTCCAAAACCGTCACTCATCTGCTGATGGGTAATGCTCCTTTCAAATGATCTTATATGGCTCTGCGTCCCCAGGAACATGAGGGGAGGATAGAGGGGATGAGGGGAATCTGGGCTCCAGGGCTGTGAGTGTGGCAGGAACAGATAGAGGAGGAAAACCTGGCAGGCACACACCGCTCTTGAAAGCCAGCCCATTTCTTCTGAGCCCAGAGCCAAGCCAACACACCTGCCGAGGGTGGGGCAGTGGGGAACAGGTTTTCACTCTAGGTCCCACCTCTGCCCACCCCCACAGTGGCCAAGAGCAGCCTCTGCAATACACCAATCCATTATTTCTCACAAGTAGGAATGCTTTAAGTCAGTCAGTCTTCCTATAAAAGGAAGTTTCAGCTTAGTTATCAACATTGCACAAAGAAAATGAGTCTTGTAGCTTAGAACAAGGGGTAGCAAAGTATTCAACAATTACCAGACAGGTTTGTAGACATATTTTTTTTTTAAAGATTTTATTTTTTTCCCTTTTTCTCCCCAAACCCCCCAGTACATAGTTGTATATTCTTCGTTGTGGGTCCTTCTAGTTGTGGCATGAGGGACACTGCCTCAGCATGGCTTGATGAGCAGTGCCATGTCCGAGCCCAGGATCCGAACCAACGAAACACTGGGCCGCCTGCAGTGGAGCGCGGGAACTTAACCACTCGGCCACGGGGCCAGCCCCAGTAGACATATTTTTTAATGTTCATGTTTTGCTTAATCTCCACTAGGGATAAAGAGCCCACTTTCTTGCCTGTCCCTTGGGTCTCAGTAGCACAGGAATGAAGCCTTCAAAAACAGCATCTTGCTCCCTAAATCGTCAGTTTCTTTCCTGACCTAAATTTCCTGGGTGAAGAATGGCTAGTGGAAAGCAATGAAGGCCGTTGTCATGAAAAGTTTGGATTTTATTCTGCAAATATCCAGGGCCACTGAAGGTGCTTGCCCGCCTTTTTCAACAGGAGTGTCAGGATCCCAGCAGTAATATTTGGCTAGAGATTAACCAGACAGGAAGAATGGGAAGTTGGGAGATCAAAAAGGTTATGGACAGAGTCCAGATGAGAGAGAGAACCGTAATCTTAACCGTCTAAAGTTGTCCAATAGAAATGTAGTGTGGGCCACACGTGTAATTTTAAATGTTCAAATAGATATATTAAAAAAGTAAAAAGAAACAAGTAAAATTAATTTACATAACATATTTCACCTAACCCAATATATCAAACATATCATTTCAACACGGCATAATATAAAAATTATTGAGATATTTTACCGTATTACCAGAAGTCTTAGAAATCCAGTGTGTGGATAACTTACAGCACATGTCAATTCCTAAATTAAATTTTCAGCGTTTAAGGGAAAATGTGGGTCTGCCAAAACAATAAAGTGTTAAAGCGAAAAATATTCCTCACTGCTTCAGTTCTTAATATAAATTAAAATTAAATAAAACTTGAAATTCTGGTCTTCAGGCACACTACCCAGATTTCAAGCGCTCAACAGTCACAGATGGCTACGGGCTCCCGCGTTGGGCAAAGCAAGTCTCTACCGTAAATACGTCCAGACGTTGCACCCAAAAGCCCAACTCTGCGTTAATACCCGGTTAAGCTCCGGGCGCCGGGAAAGCGCGGATCCTGCAGTTCCGGACGTCGTCAAGAGGTGGCACTAAGGAGAACGGCCTGACGCGCTCGGCAGGAGCGTCCAACCCCGGAAGCTAAATCCCCCCGCTCTGTCTAGTTCTTCCGGCTTTCTCCACCGGCTACTACACCGAGCCTGGTTTGCTCCGGTCCTGAAGGCTGCAGCGGGGCAGGATGGGCCGGAGAGCAGAGCCGCGGTGTCTGCGGAGCGAGTGAAGAGCGGCGAGTCGTTGCCGGGTACGGCGCCCGGAGCTGCGCACCGGCGGTGGGTGCTCAGGTCCCGACTCCCGACGGGCGCAAACGGCAGAGAGCCCCCGGCTTAGAACGCGTCGCCGGGTTACCGCCATCGCGTCGTCTTGTCCTCCAAGGTCGCCAGGGCCGGGGCTGAGCTCCCACCGACGTCACCCTGAGCCCGGTGCACTCGCAGGCCTCCTCTCCAATGATTCAGAAGTCACGCCCGGCGCTGCTGCAGCCTCAGGATGTCGGAGATAGGGTGGAAACGCTTATGGTAAACTGCGGGAAAGGAAAGGCAGGGAGGGGTTCCGGGACCGCCGGCTCGAGGAGGGAAATTCACGAGGTTGCCAAGGGTCTGCGGCTCGAATGCGCGCGGAACCAGTTGGGGACGTGGCAAGAGAGATGGAGTTTGACTAAGGGAATTGAAAAGGGTGGGAGGAGGGAGGAGAGGAGTCGCAGCCCAACCCTCGCGACAGGCAAGGTCTCGCAGCTGCACTGGATCTGGGTAGAGATGGGTGGAATTGCCAGAGCCTTGGGGAGTGTTGGGGGAATGTGCCTGCGCAGCCCTGAGCGAGGTGCGAGTGCTACGGAACGTCGCTTTGAGTTGCATGCCTAGAGTGACAGAGTTGGGAGGACACCTGGGCAGATATTTGGACTGTCTCAAGGCCGGGTAATAGTCCCATGCCTGAGAAGCGGTCGGTGCTCGAGTGAGCTGTTCCAGGACGGCAGTGCGCCCGCGGGCGGGGCGAGAGGACACCCTCTGGTTATCCACCTTCAAGTCTGCTGGGAACCCGCGTGGTCCGCGGGCGCCACGAGGCCACGCCCCTCCCGCGTCTGGATTGGTTGCTGTCATCGTGCCGCCAGGCCGCCATTGGTGGAGGCGGAGGCGGGGCTGGGTAGGTGGGTCCCGGAGGATCTTCTGGCTGTGTCGCGACTAATGACGGGCGGAGGCCGGGTGCGGCTTGGCCTGGAGCCGCAAGGGCCCGGGCGGCGGCGGCGGCTCTCCCTCCTGAAGTGCTGATTCAGGGGGATGGTGCGGGATTTTTTTTTCTTAAAAAATCTTCATTATTATTATTATTATTATTGTTGTTGTTTTGATTGAGGTTGTGATAGTTTACAACATTGTGAAATTTCAGTTGTACATTATTATTTGTCAGTCATAGGGGATTTTTTTTTTTAATCCTTAAAAAAGGCAGCGGCGGCGGCGGCTCTACGTTTACATTTTTTAAAACACGCTTACCTATTTCTCTTTCGGGGTCCTCCAGTTGTGGTCTTGAGATCTGAATTGGATTTAGGATTTAGTTTTTTAAAGCGGAGTAAGAACTGCTTGTGGAATCTGTTTGCCAACTATTTAAGTGCTCCTTACTGCCTTTGTGTTCCTGTGTTTTATTGTTTGGTTGTTTTTGCCCTCCCTCCTCAAAAAAAACCAAAAAAAACTGTATTAACTCATCTTATTTACCATGAATAACTTTGGGCTATTTAGAAAAAAATCAAACATGCCGTCAAAGGATATGCCATTTACCACTGACAATATCTTAAGATTATTCAAAATGAAAAGTGTAAATTCTGTTTATCTTTTTTAATAATTGTATTACCTGCTGTTTTTTAACTATTAGAGGTTAATCTATACTGCTGGTATATATTTAGCATCTGCTGAGTGCTAATGCACCTGGAAAATTACAAAGTTTAAAAAGTTATGGACTCCGTTTATTCAATAAATATTTATTGAGTCAGTAATATGTCCAAGCAATGTGCTGTGAAAATAAAGACATAAAGAAGATAGTTCCTGCAATGGGGGAGGGTGTGAGTGTGTGTGTTTGTGTGTGTGTGAAGGACAGCAGCCTTAAAACAAATGCCATACAACACCTGTGAGAGCACTGGGCAAGCAGCGCCAAGGAGAAAGGCTCAGAAGCTATAAAGTTGGAACTACAGGTCACTCCTACAGCCTTACTGGAGCTAAGGGCTGGAGGGAGCTGGAGATTACCCTGTCTAGGGATGGGGCATGCAGGGCCCACTAAGCTTTATCCTTTGGAATTGTGCTCAAGGGAGAGCCATGTGCAGATTTCCTGTTAGATGACGTGATTCATTCATTCTTAACTATTGAGCACCTACTGTGCACCAGCCTCCATGCTGGAGGTACCCGTGAACAGGACAGCCAGTGGCCTCTTCTGTCCTAGACCCTCAGTCATAAGGGAGCTGGGCTCAGGTGCAGTGGAAGCGCTGAGGAGGAGCACTGAACACCAGTGGGGGTTAGGGGGCTTTCCCAGAGCAGATGAGATCTAAGCGAGGCCCCTAGGGATGAACTAGACCTGGGAGGAGCTAGGGTGGAGTTTTCAGAAGTGAGAGGAAGGCAGAGTCCTTTATGGCTGCAGGGTGTGTAAAAGGGAGGAGGCTGAGAGAGCAGGCCACCTGATTCATGAAAGGCCTTGTAAGCCAGCAGATAGGACTTTATCCTGAAAGGAAGATGAAACAATTCAAAGATGTTGTTTTGTTTTTTAATTGTAATTGAGTGAGTGTTAATGACATTTATCAGATACTTTATGGTTTCTAATCCATTTATCACTACTTGCACTTTTAGTCCATTGTTTATTTATTTTTTAAATTGATAACTTCAAATTGTACAAAATATTGTCTCTCATTGAAGGGTTTTGCATCTGGAAGCAATGTGGTCAGATTTGCAGTTTTAAAAGATGACTCTGGCCACCGGGTAGAAAATAGATTAGAAAGATCAAAGAGATAACATGACGTGTGGGTGAAGAGATGGTGGCAGTCACCAAGGCAAGACATGAAGGGGCTCTGAGCTAGGATGGACAGAAGCAGGTGAGTTTGAGAGCTGTTTAGGAGGTAGAATAAGGATGGTGCCCAGGTTTCTGGCTGGAGTAGCTGGTTAGATAAATGGCAGGGCATTCACTGGGACAGGGCACCCTGGAGGAGGAGCAGATTTGGGCGAGGGAGAGAGAAGAGTTCTGGTTTGGAAATGTTGTCTGAGGTGCCTGTGGGACATCTGAGTAGGTGGATATGTGGGTCTGATGCTCTGGAGAGAGGTTGCCAGTATGAATAGAAGGGTGGAAATTGAAGCCGTGGGAGTGGGTGAAGGGGTATGGGAGCATTGTTCAGGAAAGAAGAACCTCTCCATGTAAAGGAGGAGAGGCCAGAGAAGTGAGAGGAAGACCAGGACAGTGTCAATCCCTGAAGCCAGAGGAAGAGAGCCTTTCAAGAAGGAGCCAGTAATAGTCAACAGTGGCATGCTGCTGAGCAGCCTGAGAAGTGCCCTGATTTTCACTTCAGACTAAGGCATATGGTGAAAAGAACATCGATTTTGAGTCCTAGCCAATGACTTCAAATGCTGCAACTTAGGATACATTTGTAACCTCTGTGAGCTCCAGTTTTATCTGTAAAATGGGTTTAAATATCTAGCTCTTGAGAGTGTTGGGAGATTTTGAGGTGGTATATATAGATGCCTCACCCAGTGCTGCTCTGGGAGCACAGAGGTGGGTGGGTTGGTATGGTTGAGGCTGGAGACCACCAAGGAGGCCACTAGGATGGATCGGTGGGGGTCAGGCTCTGGGAAGACTGGGGGTCATCAGGAGGACTTGGTCATGAAGCAGTAAGTAGAGTGAGGAGTCTTATGTGTCTCCTAAATTTCCCACTGGAATATCTCAGTGTGGATTGGAGAAGAGGCAAATGTGCGGAGAACTGTTGACCGAGTTTCCATTTGGGGGTTTGGGTTTGAGATGCCTGTGGACCATTTGAGGGGAGATGGAGGAGGCGTGGGGATAGCAGAGTCTGGAGAGAGGCCGGACTGGGTTGGAGTGTGGGCGTTGCCTGCATGTGTATGTGAAGTAGAGTGCAGTGTGGGTGTGGTGAGGGTGCCCTGAGAGGCTGCAGCTGTAGGAGATAAGAGCAACAGCAACATCTGCAGGCTGAACCAAGGAAAAGGACAGAGAAAGCAAAAACAGAGGAGAGGCGGTCAGCAGAGCACCAGCGCACCAGCAAATGCACCAGAGAGACCAAGAAAGAGAAGGCCAAGGACAAGAAAGGGTCCTGGGATGCGGCAGGTCCTTGGTGAGACACAGGGCAGCTTTAGTGGAGGAGCTTTAGCTGGAGAGTAGGCCGTGGTGGCCCGAGGGGTGACCAGAGAAGAGGGAGTGGCGATGACGTGGCATCAGGCTGGGAAGATGGAGGGCTTTTAAGCTTGTTTCCAGGCAGAGGAGAAGATGCTAATGGAAGGGAGAGGCTGAGTGTGCACAGAAGAAGGGCTCATTGGTGCCATACAGTCTAGGATGAGGCCAAGAAACACAAAACTCATGGGAATATGGGTCAACAAAAGGGGCAGGCTGTCTCTCCTTGGGGGCCTGTTGAAGCATACACATTTAGCTGGGTTGTACTTGTTGTCTTATCAATTCTACCACCCTTTGATACTTCACAAGCTATTTGAACGTGGTTATATGCTCCAGTATTTATTATCTGAATTTATTTAGTCCTTTCCCCAACAGTCTTTTAAGTAATTCCAGCTATAATTTGAGACTTGCCTGTTTGGTGGAATGTGGAATGATCTCTCTTCTCTATGAAACAAATACCACAGATTACAGACCTTTTAGTTCTGGCTGTAAGCACTTACGTGAGGTGTGTAACAGACCACTTCATGTTCATGTTAGCAGTGTTTTAGGACAACAGTATGCCATTTATTAAAAAATAGCACAAATGCCATCTGACGAGGAGAGAAGATCTTCTCAGATGGAGTTTGCCAAGTGTCTCCTTTGGAGAAGAGGGCTTTTCCTGGTTGAGTTTTTTAAAGCGCCTTTTCACAACCATTTGTGATTGAGTCTGGATTCTGGGGCGTGTGTTGCAGGGAGCACATTCGGTCTTTGAGAGAGTCCTGCCCTTCTGGGTGGTGCCTCTAGACTAGCCAGTGTGTGTGCCTGTCCTAGCTTAAAGGAGGGCTGGCAAACCCAGGAGAGGCTGCTGGTCTGCCGCACCGTGTGCGCTCTGCTTATGTCTCAGCACGATAGGTGGGTATAAGAGAAGGAGAAAGTAAGGAAATCATAGGTTTTAGAGGAAGTGGCACTTGTTTCACATTGCATCTGAGCTTACAGTTTCACTTCCTTTGTCTTGTTTCTGTAAATATCTACAGGTCCTACAACCAAGGGAGCCTAGAAACCAGCGGTTCAGAGTTAAAACACTATGTTTAGTTGATTTCGCTTTTATGAAGATGAGGAGATAGCCAATAACTTTTATTATCAGGACAAATAGGGAAGTATAGTCAGTGGCATGATTTACAGATGGAAATGGACATGTTGCTCAGTAAGAGCAAAGTTACTATCAATGCTAAGACCAGAGAGCTGCTTCTTGCAGTGTACTATGTTCTCAATAACATTCCAGCACTGTTAATTGCTGGCTACACTTTTCACTTCTCCAAAGTACAAAGATAATACAGGGCACCACCAGGTGAGTTTCTAAGAGATCCTTACAAAGGTGAGCATCGCTCTGGCAAAGCCACCAACACAGTGTTCTGTTGTCCTGCAGTTGCATCCAGTGATCAAAGCTTTCCTGTGTGGCTCCGTCAGTGGGACCTGCTCCACTCTCCTTTTCCAACCTCTGGATCTCCTCAAAACACGCCTGCAGACTCTACAGCCCTCCCCCCATGGGTAAGGCCTGCTGCCCCCCAATTTAGTGAGGAGCTGGTTTCAACAACTTCTCCCAGACACAGGAGCATCTTTACTGTGTTGTCAACTTACATTTTCTTGGATGCTCAAAGAAAATACAAACCGTGTCCGACTTTCATGTGTTTTTGTGTATATTCTTTTTTGTGAATATTTTTTGTATTTGACAATTCTTGTTAATTAAATGGGGTCCTTCCATGAGCAGCTTCCTGGGATCTGCCTTGGTGACATTTGCATTTTATTGTGCTAGCCTGTAATGTCGTAACTGTGCTGCCTGGTACGAGTAGTGAGTGGTCCTTGACATAATGTTAAGTATTGAGTGTCTCTTTTGTGCCCCCATATTGGCTCAGCACTGTGGGAAGTATACAAAATATATATATAACAGGAGGTTAGCTCATTGCTTATGCTGTGAATGGACAGATAAACATGTATATGCCAAATCATGAACACTTAGGAAAGCCAAGGTTCCAAGATGCATTGTGGAGATTCTTAAGTGTTCTAGAAAAGAGCCCATGCAAAGAAATTTTTGAGTGTGGAGTTCTCTTGTGAGGATGTGGTCTAAGTGATTTTTTCTTCCCTGCCTCCATTTTGTCTCCCTCAGATCCAGACGCGTTGGGATGTTGGCTCTGCTCCTGAAGGTGGTTCGCACAGAGAGTCTTTTGGGCCTTTGGAAAGGGATGTCCCCTGTAAGCTGCCTTGGGTCTTCTCTTGTTCCTTCTCCTTTGATAACTGGCCATTTCTCATCTATCTCGCGTATCCTCTCTGTTAAGGATCCAAGAGAGTTGGCAGTGGTGGGAGGAGCTGCGTGGTCTTCCTGTCTCTCTCACCGTCACTAACTTCTCTCTGAGGGCTCGGGGAAACAGTACGTCTGGACGCCCTGGGTACGACCTCTTAGTGCAGCACAGTCTCTAGAGCAGACGCAGCTGGCGCCCCCGCCTGTCAGCCTGTCCTTGCCCTTACCCATCAGTGCAAGCAGGCTGAGACCACCACACCTGCTCTTTGTCTGAACCCTTTTTGTGGCCTTAGGAACTCACTTTGCTGGAATAACCAGGGAATTAACGCCCACCCCACCCTTGCCGCAGCCCTTGGCCAATGAGAAATGAGAGTTGATGTTTAAAACCTCACTCCCCTCCTCAGGTGGAGGGATAACTCTGAGGCGTGTCCTCCACTGATTCCCAGAGGTCCCCAAAGGGATTAACTTGACCATGGCAGTAACTGGTTAGATTACACACCCTTTACTGACTGCCTCCTCTCTTGTTTCTCTTCCCTATTCTCCTATTAATGTTCCCTCTACACCTTAAATCAACAACATGCATGCAAATCCTGGGTCTTCTTTTGGGAAAACCCAGCTAAGACAGTAGTTACAGTGTTCGTCTTTTTTTGTTTTTCCTGCGGGGGAGAAAGATTGTCACTGAGCTAACATCTGTGCCAGTCTTCCTCCACTTTGTATGTGGGATGCCACCACAGCATGGCTTGATGAGCAGTGTGTAGGTCTGCGTCCAGGATCCAAACCTGTGAACCCCAGGCCACTAAACTGGAGCGCTTGAACTTAACCACTACACCACCGGGCCAGCCCCAGTGTCAGTCTTTGATTTCTTTCCTTCCTCCAACTTTTTCTGCAGTCCATTGTGAGGTGTGTCCCTGGCGTTGGAATCTACTTTGGCACTCTCTACTCTTTGAAGCAGTACTTCCTGCGAGGCCATCCCCCCACTGCCCTGGAGTCGGTCATACTGGGGGTGGGCTCTCGCTCAGTTGCAGGGGTCTGCATGTCACCCATCACTGTGATCAAGACACGTTACGAGGTGAGTTTGACTGCTTTAGGCCCTCAGGGTGGGTAAACAGAGGCACTGGGCCCTTGAGTCAAGTGACCACTGGTGTCAACTCCTGATTTATAACCTAACGTATATTTGGATGTGGTCAGAGAACTCATTTGTGTAGGCAGGCCAAGCCACATGTCAACCAGAGCTTGCAGTGCCCTGGTAATGCCACATACCCTGAAGTTTGCTTGGTTCATTGCTCAAACCCAGGGCCACTGTGCCAGTCACTGGTTCTATGCTTCCTTTGCAGAGTGGGAGGTACGGCTATGAGAGCATCTATGCAGCCCTGAGGAGCATCTATCGCAACGAGGGACACCGGGGCCTCTTCAGTGGCCTGACAGCAACACTCCTTCGTGACGCACCCTTTTCTGGAATCTACCTGATGTTTTACAACCAGACCAAAAACATCATGCTCCATGGTATGGATAAAGGAAGGTGTGGTGGGGAAGAGATATCCCTAAGACATCACCTCCTCACCACTTTCTTTTGATATGAGACTATTTGTTGTTCTTAGCAGCGCCAGATTCTTAGCAGAGTTAAGGAGCTGAGTCATATCAGCTTTATGTCAGGCATGGGGCTGGGTGCTGGGATGCAACGGTTGACATGACAGACGTGGTCCCTGGCCTTTCGAGTTGATAGCCTGTTGAGGCAGAGTACTGATAGTACTGTAATTCTTGAGTGGGGAGGGGGTGGAATAAAGCACGTTTTGCATAGGTCTTGCAACCATACTTCCCCAATTTGCCTGATCTTAAGATTGCTGGGTCCCACCCAAGGACTCCTCAATCAGATGCTTTAGGGTAAGACCTAGGAGTCTGTATTTTTGAGGAAGCACTTGAAGGTATTCTTATCAGACGAGTTTGGGAAACTGCAATGGGTTAGGAGCTGGAAGAAAAATATTATTTTCACCTCCCTTGCTGTGTTCCCAGTTAATGTGGTTTTGAGCCCTTCATTTGGCTGAAGAGAAAGGTGCCAAACCTCAGGCATTCTGGCAGGCCCACTACCTGTAAGATCATGTTGGGCAAGACATGGGCAGAGTCAGTGGGCAGTAAACATCCACCCAGGCAGAGCCAGGTATTGATAGAAACACATCCTGTAAAATGAATCTTTGTTCAATAAGGTTCCTATGGATAATTTGAGCAAAGAATTGCAACCAAGGTCATTTAATTGGGGAAGCTAGAATGCCACCATCAGGTGATCAGTGATGACCAGCTGCAATTGGGGTGTTTTGGGAGATTTGCTGCTTCTCCCTAGGCACCAGGAGATATGACGCTGTAGATCACAGCCTTATTTTGCAGTAGAAAATTAAGGCACTATCAGAGCTTGGATGCACCTTTTTAACTGCTCAATCCGTCTTAAAATTTTTTTTATTTGGTATTTAGAAATCATTTTAAACTTACAAAAAAGCCACGAGAATAGTACAAATAACTCCATAGCCCTTATTATTCTCTTTTTATATGTATAATTGCTTTTTCCAAACCATTTAAAAGTAAGTTACAGGGGCCGGCCCAGTGGCGCAGCGGTTAAGTTCTCATGTTCCCCTTCGAGGGCTGGGGGTTCGCTGGTTGGGATCCCAGGTGTGGACATGCACTGCTTGTCAAGCCATGCTGTGGTAGGCATCCCACATATAAACTAGAGGAAGTTGGGCATGGATGTTAGCTCAGGGCCAGTCTTCCTCAGCAAAAAGAGGAGGATTGGCGGCAGATGTTAGCTCAGGGCTAATCTTCCTCAAAAAAAAAAAAATTTTTAATTAAAATTTAAAAAAAGTGAGTTGCAGACATGATGCCGCTTTCTCGTGAAATACCTCAGTGTGTATTTCCTGAGAACAAAACCATTCTCATATAACCATCCTACCAAATTCAGGAAATTTAACATAGTTATAATTCTTTAATCTATAGTCTGATCTATAAGTCTTAATTTCACCAATTGTCCCAATAATATATTTTGTAGCAATTTTTATTTTTTATTTTTAAGAGTATAGGCCAGTTACATAACTTCAGCATGGGTTTATCTGATGTTTCCACGTGACTAGATTCAGTTATACATTTTTAGCAAGAGGACCACATATGTGATGTTGTGTCCCCAGTGCCTTATGTCAGGAAACTCATGGCATCAGTTTGGCCCATTGTGGGGAATATTAACTTTTTATCACTTGCATAAGATAGTGTGTCCACTGAAAACTCACTTATTTTTTCTTTTGTAATTTGTAAGTATCTCTGTGGGGAAAGACTTTGAATCTATATAAATCTATATAAAACATCCTGTTCCTTTCATCCATATATTTTAGCATCAGTCAATGATTCTTGCCTGAATCAATTATTATTATGATGGTTGTAAAAAGGTGAATTTTTAACTTCATTATTCCATCCACAATTAGTTACACCTTTACATTTTTAATTCTTAACCTCATTGGAATCCAACCCCTTCTGGCTTTTGGTAAGAATTAGTGGGCAACTTGGCCTTGATATTTATCTGATGAATGTGAGATTTGTTTATAACTGAATGTTGCCTTTGTCCTATTTCAGACCAGTTGGATGTGGCCTTTCTTCCCGTGGTAAATTTCAGCTGTGGGATATTTGCTGGTATTCTGGCCTCACTGGTAACTCAACCTGCAGATGTTATCAAAACTCATATGCAACTCTCCCCAGTGAAATTTCGGTGGATTGGCCAGGCAGTGACACTCATATTCAAAGTAAGGATATAGAAAAAATACTGGTTCTAATTGTGGTTAAGGCCCTCTCTCTCTAGAGCAGTAGCTCTCATCCTTTACACATTAGAATCACCTGGGGAACTTTGAAAAATCCCCATTCCCAGGTTACAACCTGGGCTGATTATATCAGAAGCTCTTGGGGAGTGAAATGCTGACATCAGTATTTTAAGTTTCTCAGTGATTCCAATGTGTTGCCAAGGTTGAGAATCACTGCTAAAAACCTATGGGTTTTTTTGGGGGGGGGGGGCATACATTAGGACAACCTGTGCCATTTGTCAAACATGCGGATTGCTGGGCTCCACCTCAGACCTACTGAATCAGGTGATCTGGGAGGACTAGCAATCTCATCTAGGACCTAGGAAGAAATACAGTCAGGAAAAACCCACAAACACATTGTTTGTTTCTAGGCGCTTGCTCTAATACAAATGGACAAATGGTATTATTGAAGACAAAAAGTACAGTAGATGTAAAGTGTACTAAAGTGCTATTTAAAAGCCACTGAGTTGGCCCTTTGGAAACGAGTTCTTTTATCACACATCAAATATCCTTGTTCAAGGTAAATTTGTCACTTACATCTTTAGATTTTTCTGTACTTCTCAATTTTTCTGTGTAGCAGGGGAAACACAAGAGCATATGCATCGAGTATCTGTCTCACCCTGGATCTATGCGGACATTTGTGAATCTGATCAGATTCCTCACACTGCTTAGGTTGCCTGCTTTCTTATTCTCTACACCTAAAATCATAAAGTTTGAAAATATATTCTCAGTATATATGAAAATGGCAGGAATGATAACAATAGGAATGAAGAAATCAATCCAGATTATGAGGGAGGAGTAAGAGGCGTTTTGTCTTTGATTGTGATGTAGGGCCACCAAGAACATACAGTGAGTTACAAAAAGATGCCCCTCCAGGCAGGCAAATTGCCAAAAGGGCACCTTGTCCTTCAGCCTGGAGCCTGGGCCCAGGGCTTGGCAAGCAGACCTTGGTCTGTATTTCAGCTGCCACCTGGGGCTGGGTACTTCCATGCATTGTACAAGCTGTACAACTGCACACAGCAACCCTGCAAAAAGATTTTCAGCTAAGAGATAAATTCCCCAGGATAGAGCAAGCCTAAAAAGATAGAGCTTAGTGACTATGCAAAAATATATAGTTTTTAAGTTCATTGTCTCCTTGGACCCTAGCTTCGGCATTATTTATAAAAGTCTAAAAAACTAAGACTTAAAAATAGGGTAACACAGAGAAAGTCTCCTACTCTTGTGCCAGGTGTATAACTGCATTGTTACTTTGCTTCCAGAGTTTTGACGTTCGTTTTCCTCCTAGGACTATGGGCTGCGTGGCTTCTTCCAAGGAGGTGTCCCCCGGGCCCTCCGCAGAACTCTGATGGCAGCCATGGCGTGGACAGTCTACGAAGAGATGATGGCCAAGATGGGCCTGAAGTCCTGACTGAGAGGGGACTGCAAAAAGATGGGATCTGTTGCCCTGCCTGCTTTCTGCCATGGGCTGCCTCCTCTCACCATCCTGGAGTAAGATGAAGTCCTCTCTGGAAAGCTAGGCAGATACGTCACCTTCGGCTACCCAACTCAAGTAGAGAATAGATGGGCCTGACTCAAGCCCTCGGAATCTCCCCAAAGAGGAGTCACTGATACACGCAGCCCTTTGGGGAGTCAGGAGAAGGCTTTGCGTACCCTGCAAGCCTACTTGAAAAGGCATTTCCGGAGAGAGCTCTGCCAGGTGGCTCCACCTCAGCCACCCGTCTACACCATGGTGCCTCTTTGGATGTGTTCTTGGGCAAGGCATCACAAAGCCAGAAAGGCAGTGTGCCTCGCGCTGTGGCCGAGGAGCTCCAGCAGGGGAGGTGGGGTCTTCAGAGAGAGGAGTCACTGTCACCAGGCTGAAGTCTGCGTCTGAGGGGATGTTAGGATGAGGAAGAAAAGGTTCCTAATCACCTTCCCAGAGACTCTGGAGAAGAGGGGACAGTGGCTTCCTAGCCTCTTAAGTGTCCAAATTAAACTTTTTCATCTTGGCTCCTGTACTGTTTCAACTCTAAGTTGTTCTGGCATTTTTGTGCAGCTGAAGTTCAGATAAATAAAATGAAGCACTTTATCACTGAAGACTTTGGCATACCTAGCGTCATCACTCTGTCCTGAAATAATAAAATAGTCTTAAGTTGGCTGGTTCTTGACCTATGTGGATTCTAAAACCTAAAAATTTTTTAAACAGCTTTATTTTATATATCATACAATTCACCAATTTCAAATATATGATTCAGTGATTTTCAGAAACTTTACACAGTGGTACAACCGTCACTCTAAATCAGTTTAGAACACATTCATCCCCAAGCAGGTCTCTTATTCACAATTAATCCTTGTTCTGAGCCCCAGCCAGCCACTGATCTGCTTTCTGACTCTATAGATTGGCCTTTTCTGTACATTTCATATAAATGGAATCATAAAATATGTAGTCTCTTGTTCTGGTTTCTTTGGCATAAAGTTTTTGAGGTTCATCCATGATGTGGCATGTTCAACACTTTGCCCTTTTTATTTTATGGTTGAATAATATTCCATTGTATGCCTATACTATATTTTATTTACCCATTCATCAATTGAGGAATATTTGAATTGTTTTCACTTTTTAAAATTATTTTTTAAAATTCTTATTTTTTTTTTTTTGAGGAAGATTAGCCCTGAGCTAACTGCTACCAATCCTTCTCTTTTTGCTGAGGAAGACTGGCCCTGAGCTCACATCCATGCCCATCTTCCTCTGCTTTCTATGTGGGCCGCCCACCACAGCATGGTGTGGCAAGCAGTGCCACGTCCACACCCGGGATCTGAACCGGCGAACCCCAGGCCGCCGAAGTGGAACATGCACACTTAACCACTGCACCACTGGGCCGGCCCGTATTATTATTTTTGAATAATGCCACTATGAACCTTCACAAGTGTTTTGGGGACATATATTTTCATTTCTTTTGCATATATGTCTAGAGTGGAGTTCCTGGATCACGGGGTGACTATGTTTAACCACTCAAGAAACTACCAGACTATTTTCCAAAGTGGCTGCACCATTTACATTCCCACCAGCAGGATATGAGGGTTCCGATTTGCCCACATCTTCCTCAACACTTGTTATTGTCTGTTTTATTTATTATAGGCATTCTTATAGGCATTCTAGTGGGAACCCAAGTTTTTCTATCAATTTTCATACTTAGGAGAGGGCTGTTAGTTCATCCAAACAGCAGAAGGGGCAAGTCTGGCCTCCTGGTTAAGAACATGGGCTGTGACCCAGGGGGCCCAGGTTGAAAGCCTGGCTCTCTCCACTTCCTCAGACACTTTTGAAACTGGGCTTGGGAAATGAGGTTAGTAACATTTCCTCCCTCCTGGGGGTGGGTGGTAGGGTTAAATGAGCAAATGTTTCTGGCACATTTTCTTGGTGTCCTAGGGCTGCCACAGCAAACTCCCACACGCTGGGTGGCTTCTGACAACAGAAGTTTATTCTCTCACTGTTCTGGAGCCTACAAGTCTGAAATGAAGGTGTCGGCAGGGCCACGCTCTCTTGGAAGTCTCTACGGGAAGATGTTCCCTGTCTCTTCCAGCTTCTGGTGCTTGCTGGCGATTCTTGGCAGTCATCACTCCAGTCTCTGCTTCTGCCTTCACAATGCCTTCTCCCCCGTGTGTCTGTCTCTCTATGTCCAAATTTTTGTCTTCTGTTAAGGACACAGTCATTGGTTTAGGGCCCATCTTACTCCAGAATGACCTCGTCTTAACATGATTACATCTGCAAAGATCTCTGTTTCCAAATAAGGTCCCATTCATAGCAACTGGGGGTTAGGAATCCAACATACCTTTTTGGGGGACACAAGTCAACCTATAACATACATATTAAGTTTAATGATTTATAAGTTTGAGTTAAGTTTATACTTTAGGTTTTAGGTTAAAATGCCCTATTCAAGATGATATGGGGAGGAGTATGGGAGAAGACAAAGGATCCTAATCTCATAGTGACACCTAAGCCACTGGTGCTTGGTGACCTGTGCGTGAGGCCTTGTGCTGGAAAAGCAGGAAAGTGCTGAGCACTGGGAATGGTGCTGGGCCAGGAATGAGGGAAGGCAGTTTACACAGACAATGGATGGAGTGGCTGCATCCTAAGAACTTAGACTCTGAGGCAGGGTGTCAGGTCCTTTCCCACGACCTCTTCAGTCTCCTTTGACCCTCATTTTGGGCAGTGGGAGCCTAGCGCTGGTGAGGGCCCTGCAAGGGGGCAGAGATGAGGCCCAGAAGCATAGGCTTCATCCCAATGCAGATCTGCTCACCTTATACTTGGCTGGTGAATTTAGGCCACTTAGAGACCCCTTCTGTGCTCCTCATTTGTTGTTCTGGGGGCAAATAATCACAAGATTTGGAGAAATAGCTAATTTTCTCTAAACATGGGGTAAAATTGAAATTTGCCTTTGTGAATCCTGACTGCAGAGGCTAGTGACCCCGGGGTCTGCATATGCCAGGTCCCCAGGCCCTGTTTCTTCCTCTCCTGCGGTCTCCCACGAGTATTATTACAGTTCAGAAGGAAGTGGCTAGTGAGCTGCAGCTGGCTTTGGGAACATTGCCCAGTGTCCTTTTTTTTGATTGATTTGTTTTGGCTGCCTCAGACTTAAAGCAAATTATTCAGAGGCTGGGCTTTGTGGGAGGAAACAGTCATCTGGGGACTAGAGATAAGGCTCAGGAAAGCAGGAACCAAAGGAGGACAGAAGCAAAGCTTTGAAGCTGCTATCACAGTCAATTTCCAAAAATATATCATGAAGCTTTTCAAACAATCACGAGAGTACAGCAAATGGTGCACTGGCCCTTCATTCACATCCTCCAGGTGGAACAATTATCAGGATTTTGTCACTCTTGCTTGTCTTTCCTCTCCCCCGCCCCTCCTTTTTTCTTTCCTTGACGAAGCTTTTGAAAGCAGATCCCAGACATCACACCATTTCACCCTTCTAGACTTCAATATGCATCTCCAAAAATTATGGACATTTCTCTTACATAACTACAGTGTTATCCCACCAGAAAAAAGTTAAATTTTTTGCATATCATCCAATACGGAGCCCATAGTCACATTTACCTGATTGTCTCAAAAAAGATTTTTTACAGTCGGTTTATTTGAATCAGGATTCCAACGAGGTCCTGAGATTCTTTCATCAGCTGTTCGAAAGGGTAAGTCTGAGGCAAACCACGATTGGAGTGAGTCAGTTCCTGAGGGCCCAATCAACTCGGGGAACCCAGCAATAATGACTGCGGGGTTGGGGGGTTGAAAAGCTGAAGTCTGCTCACTAAGGCAATGTCCCTTCCACGGCCCCCCAGGCTGAGTCGTGTACATTTCTAACTTCTCGCTGACTTCAAATTCTCAAATCTTAGCCTTTGTCACTACGCCCTCTCCAAAAAAAGCTGGCTCAATGCAACAGCCTCCAGGTGTTACTTCAGAGTCCAAGTTCTTCCCGCTCCTTGGGAACCACCGGCTTGGGTAGCTAATAAACACTGTGGAGTCTAAGATCAGTGGTTCTGAAACTTGGGTGCACACCGTTATCATCTGGAGAGCTTTAAAAACTACTAATGCCTGGGTCTGCCGCCCAGAGATTCTAATCAGCCTAGATTGCGGCCCGGGCACTAGGAGTTTTTAAAGATCCCCAGGTGATGCTAACACGCAGGCAAGGCAGAGAACCACGGAGGAGCCCTCCAGAGCCACTTTCACCCCTCAGCTCTCCCAAGCCGGCCTCCCACGGTTAAGCAGGAGCTCTTTCTGCGGGCGGGGAGAGCACAAGCCCCGGGCTGCGGCGGGGGCGGGACCGCGAGCGTGGAGGCTCGGATACGGGGCGTGGCTCCGCGGCGGGGGCGGGGCCCGCGGGGACGAAAGGCGGGAGCAGCCTGGCGCGGCAGCTCGCCGGCCCCAGACCAGCGGAAACGCCTCCGTTTTTCAAAACAAAGAGGAGAGGCGGGAGGCGTGTGCGGTGCGCAGGGCTGAGACTTCCTCGGGTTGGTCCCTCAGGCACGAACGCTTCAGCATCTTTGGGTGACAATGGAGGGAAGCATGGGGGGCGGCCGGCGCTCGGGGTCCGATGGCCTCCGGTGGCCTTCGAAGACCATGCCGGCCATGGAGGAGCTGCAGAGCCGCTTGCAGGAGACCCTGGACCTGCTGTCCCCGCAAGAGCTGCGCAGCTTCCGTCGCATCCTCAAGACGGTGGACGAGGAGCCGCGCGTGAGCCCGCTGCAGCTGGAGCTGGAGGGCGGCAGCGCGTCGGGGCTGGCCAGCCTGCTCGCCAAGCACTACTACCTGCCGGCCGCGCCGCGCGTCCTCGCCAAGGTGCTGCAGCAGCTGCGCCGCGCCGACCTGCTGGCCCGCTGGCAGAATGCCGCCGCCGCCGCGGACGACTACGGCCCGGGTGAGCGCGGGGACTGCCCTCCCGCCCGGGGATTCCCGGCCTTGGGGGGGGGGCATGGGGGGGGGTTGGGTGAGCGCGGGGTTCGGCCCTTCCTCCCCGGGGATCCAGGACAGCCCCGCGCCCAGGTTGGCGGCGGGGGACCGGCCTTGGATGGGGGAGGGGTAGAGGAGCAAAGAGGGTGCGGGCGTCCGGGGATCGAGAAAACGCGCTGCGGGAGGTGGGAGCCCAGGGGTAAGTGGGCAGGAGAGTCACCTTCCCAGGCACGGAATCCCAGTGACCAGTTAAAGAGTAGCCATCAGGGTCTACCAGTTCATTTTGGGGTCGGCTCGGAAATCAGACTGACTTAGCAGGCCTGGGATACATTTTTAACGAGTAGCTCCAAGTGATTGTGATGTGGGAGGTTTTTAGACGAGGCAGAGAGAAACGGAGTGTTAGAATCCCCACGGCCACATCTTCAGTGGGTGTGTTTATGGGGCGGGGGTCCCTCTTCTTGCACGCCTTTAGACCATTTGCCATAAATCTGGGAAGTTGTGGTTTATGATAAAGAAATGTAGTATGTAACAGGATGGGGGAGGTTGGGGCTTTCCCCGCGAAATTTAACGTGTGTGTGAGAGAGAGAAAGAGCGCGAGAGCGAGCAGCCCTTGTATGCAAGGCGTTGAGGTGGACGCTAAAAGGTGCCATCGCTGCTCTCTGACCTCAGCATGCTTATGATCTGGTTGAGTTTTGAGGTCTGTTGCTGATTTTTCCTAAGATTTGTAATGGATGACAACTGTAGTCGCCCACAGAACATGACCTGTAGGCAGAACACGGCCCCATGGAGACTGCACCTGTGCAACACTGATCACCTTGTCCCTCGGGACTTCCTTGTTTATGGATCACTCTTTTAATCACCCCTTTAGATTGAGTCTCTTGCTGTTGGCAAAGTGGTTTTCTTTCCCAGAATCATCCAAACTACACAATATGGTTGCACAGTGTAGGTACCCAGTAAGTACTTGCATTGAATGCTGAGAGACAAGGTTAAATGAAATAAGATAGGGTGTGGTCTTTTACTCCGCCTTTCCCTTTATTGTCGTCTTGGTCTCGTCTTCAGGAAGTGCAGGTGCAGTAATGTTAATTAGCCCTGGTCTTTTTCCTCCCTGGCCTGGGTCTTTCTGCCCTTGAACCTGACTGGGATCTAAGAGAGTTCTGTTTAAAGTTTCCAGCCTCATGAGTTTGAGAGAGGGTGTTCATAATCCAAGAAACCTGGTCTAAAAGGAGATTGAAGCCTACCGGATCCAAAAACATAAGAGACAACTGAGTTCCTTAGGAGGAGCTTCCTGTTAACAGGAACAACAGCAGATCTTGATTAGAAAGAAAAAATGAAAAAAAAAAAATAATGTTCTTTTTCTGTTTTATTCTCTTTTCGTGAAAATTCATCCAGTGATTCCAAGAAAGGTTCCCAAGAGAAGCTATGATTGTGTGGATGGTGAATTGGTAAATATTTTCACTGTTTCTCCCACACTGTACACTGGTTAGTAAAGAGAACGTTTAGCCACCGTTTGAACTTTTTTTGTGCTGCTCCTCTTCCGGTTAAAGGGGACTATCTGTGTGGTTGTCTCCAGTGGTCAGATCGTTATAATAGGAAAAGGTGACAATCACCAGTTAAAACCACTGCATGCATTAACCAAACTGAGGTATGCAGTGGTATCACCTCCAATTTACAAGTCAAAGGAGGTGAGGCACCGGAGGTTAAATGAAGATTCTATGGCCTTGGGCAACTACATAAATTGCTGGCTGCAGGGTACTTTTGGTTTTTTTAAAGTTTTAATTATGGAAATTTTAAACAAATACTAAAGTAGAATAGAAAAATGAATGTCTCAAACTCCAGCCCAGCTCTTATCACCCTGCTTCGACAATTAGCAACATGTGATCAGTCTTGTTTCCTCTGCTTTCCCCTCCCAGTTACTTTAAAGGACATCCACTTTCATCTACAAATATTTTTTTTTTTTTTTTTGGAGGAAGATTAGCCCTCAGCTAACTACTGCCAGTCCTCCTCTTTTTGCTGAGGAAGCCTGGCTCTGAGCTAACATCCGTGCCCATCTTCCTCTAGTTTCTAACATCCGTGCCCATCTTCCTCTAGTTTATACGTGGGACGCCTACCACAGCATGGCTGCCAAGCAGTGCCATGTCCGCACCCGGGATCCGAACCAGCGAACCCCGGGCCGCCGCAGAACGTGCGAACTTAACCGCTGCGCCACCGGGCCGGCCCCTCATCTACAAATATTTTAGTATATATCTCTGAGACCTTTTTCAAAATAGGACCACAAAAAGAAGTTCCTTAACCTTGGCAAAGATGCACTTAGTATTCAGATTTTCTTGGCTGGTTCCTTTGTCTTTTACAGTTGGTTTGTTTGAATCAGGATTCTGATTCAAACAAGGTCTACACAATGACATTTGATTAGTTCGTCTCTTAAGACTGAATTTATGGTACTTCTCCCTTCTTTAAACTTTTTCTTCTTTGTTTGTTGAAGAAACCAGGTTATTTGTCCTGTAGAATGTCCCACAGTCTGGATTTTGTTGACTGCAGCCTGTGTTGTCATTTACCATTTTCTTATCTCTCCGTATTTCCTTAAACCAGTAGTTATGGCTGCATATAGGAATTTAAAAACAGATTGGCCTAGAGGCCGGCCTGGTGGTGCAGCGGTAAAGTTCACACGTTCCACTTTGGTGGCCTGGGGTTCGCTGGTTCGGATCCCAGGTGTGGACATGGCACTGCTTGGCAAGCTGTGCTGTGGCAGGTGTCCCACATATAAAATAGAGGAAGATGGGTGTGGATGTTAGCTCAGGGCCAGTCTTCCTCAGCAAAAAGAGGAGGATTGGCAGCAGATGTTAGCTAATCTTCCTCAAAAAAAAAAAGAGATTGGCCTATTAGTCCTAGTCTGAGAAAGATATGTGAAAGGATGATAAATCAAGTCATGCCTCCCCTCACCCCACCTCCAGAACTGACTCAGAGAAGCAATCAGTGTGCCTCTGATCTGAACTGGAAAGCCTTTCCATTAATCCTAGAAAAAACTTGTTGTCTTATATATATAGGTTTGGATTTATATGTATATATATTTGGATTTCTGAGCCTGGTTTGGTTTAAATACTGTTTCTTGGCTTTCCTGGAAAACAGGACCGTTATGACCTGAGTGGCAGGCGGAAGGCCTTCCTCATGTGTGTGAAGAGGAACAGGCCCGGGGCTCAGCACGACGTCATGCTGATGAAGGAATGGCTTGGCCAGTGCCAGTTCGAACATACATCCTGCATCGATCCTGACAAAATGGTAACAAATTAAAAACAAAAATGAAAAATTGTAACTTGGATTTTATAACCTTCCTTCATCTTTTTTTTTTTTTTAAAAAATGGGGTTTTAGTCCCTGGCGAGAACCAGGACCTGCTGAGTAATGATATGTGTGTCCTGATGAAATTCTTGATGCTTTTGTAATCTTATGTGTGTGGTACCCCAGCTCCCCTTCCAGTCAAGCAGGGACCTCTTGGGGTCCAGTCTTGGCTGGGGCTGTGCAGTTGAAGAGGGAAGGAAACCCAAGATGGGATCCTCAGCAAGATGGGCAAGGAGACCCAAGGAAAAGCTGTGAGTCCGGAGTGGGCTAGGTCCAGAGCATTTGGGAGCAGGGGAGACCAAGGAAGCAGCTTTGAGAGGTCAGTAGGAGGCCAGGCCAGAGGGATTCCAGCAACTTCAGAGCCCAAGGATTTTGAGTCCTTGTGGGACTCGCTTGGAACTGTGGGAGGGGGTGGGGCTGAGAGCCCTGGTAGAACTGCATTGTGACTTAAGGAGATGACACAGAAAAAAATACAGTGAAAGAGTGGTGGCGGTTGGGTGGGAACTCCTTTTTGACCTCTTTGACCCTAGCTGAGCTGCAGCCCAGACCTGCTCTTATTTGGGGACAATAACATAGGAAAGCCCTTCATAGATCCTTTGAGTCACTGCTAATGAGGATCAAGGAAGGGCATAGCAGGACTTATGAATGCAGCATGGACTGCCAGAGTTGGAATCCTGTCTCTTACTGTTGTTACCTTAAATCTGGTTCTCAACCTAGGGTAATTTTGTCCCCCAGAGGACATTTGGCAATGTCTGGAGACGTTTTTGGTTGTCACAGCTGGAGGGTGCTGCTGGCACCTAGTGCATAGAAGCCAGGGATGCTGCTAAACATCCTAGAATGCCCAGGACAGCCCCTGCAGCAAAGAATTATCTCACCGCAAATGTCAGCAGTTCAATAGTTGTAGAAACCCTGCCTTAAATTGACTGCTTATCTCTGAAATGGCTGTGATGATAGTAACGGATCTTGCAGGGCTGTTGTGGGAATGAAATGAGCTGCTATGTGTAAAAGATCTCAGAATATTGGCTGACTTATAGTAAGTGCTCAGTAAAGTTAGATTTTATTAATATTTCAAAGCTAAAAATAGACTCCTTCATTTTTCCCAAGGATTGTACCAGAATCTCTTCCACATTACGTGATTTTTAATCCAGTCTTTTCTGTTCAGGTGGAAGATATTGCCAGTGTTCTTTTGGTTTATTCTCCCAAAGGTCCGGAAGTCACCTTTTTCTGTACATCTTGTCCACGTTTATTTGTATATATTTAGCGATCTTACTGGCAAAAGTATTTTGCTGTTTAAGTTTCATTTTGCGGATTATCGTCATGCTCTACGTAATGACATGTTGGTCAATGACAGACCGCATATGTAACAGTGGTCCTATAAGATTAGTACCATATAACCCAGGTGTGTCCTAGGCTGTACCATCTAGGTTTGTGTAAGTACACTCTGTGATGTTTGCACAACGATGAAATCACCTGATAATGCATTTCTCAGAATGCATCCTTGTCATTAAGCGATGCACGGCTATTAGTTTGGTTAAATATCTTTTGGTTATTTTTTTCCTTCTGTATAAATTACCCATTTGTATCCTTTGCCCTTTTTCCTACTGGATTTTCTTTTCCTTGTTCTTATTCTTTAGTTATGTTCCTGGACATTATTATTATTTTTTAAGATTGGCCCTGAGCTAACATCTGTTGCCAATCTTTTTTTTTTTTTCTCTTCTCCCCAAAGCCTCCTAGTACATAGTTGTATATTCTAGTTACAGGTCCTTCTAGTTCTGCTATGTGGGACATGGCTTGACAAGTGGTGCCACGTCTGTGCCCAGGATCCGAACTGGAGAAACCCTGGGCCGCCGAAGCGGAGCTCATGAACTTAACCACTCGGCCACGGGGCTGGCCCCCCTAGACATTATTTATTTACAAAATATACTGCAGATATTTTTTGTCTACCCTGTTACTTGCCTTTTGATTTTTTGTCGTCTTAAGTCATATCTAAGTCTTTTAATTTTTGCAGTAAACTTGTCAGTCTTTATATCGTCTTCTTGGTTTTTGTGTCTTGATTGAACCCCATGCCTTCCAAACTTTAAAATTTTTAAATTATTTTTCTGTAATATTGTTAGAGTTTAAGGTTTACTTTCTACTCTCTGTAATTTTTATTTTTGCAACAGTGTGAGATAGGAGGTCTGACTTTCTTTCCAAATGGACAGTCAGTCACCTCAACATTTATTGAGTGATGCATCCTTCCTCCCCATATATGAAATTTCACCTTTATCATGAATGAAATTCTTGTATATACTTGGATCAATTTCTGGCTTCTAAAATATTCCATTCATCTATTTGTTTGTACTTAGGCCCGTATATCACTGTTGTATTCATCATGATTTTGTAGTACATTTTGATGTCTAATAGGACCTATTCCTCCTCATTGAGTTTGTTTTTGTTTTTTGCTTCTGAATTTCTTGGTTGTTCTTGAGCATTATCTGTTCCCTATGACCTTGAGAATAATCTAGTTAAGCTCCACAGAAATCTTTTGGGATTTTGATTGACATGACATTGAATTGAGATTAATAGGAGGTGAATTGACAAATTAATAGCATTGAGTCATCTCAGTCAGAAGCATCAGTATGTCATGGTTTGTTTACATTGCCTCTTCACTAAAGTTTTTTTTATCGTTTTCTTCCTCTAGGTAATGTGCATTTCTTCTTAGGTTTATTTCTAGGGATTGGTTTAACTTTGGTGTGACCATGTATGAGATTTCTTTTTCCATTATGTAATTTGAATGATTATTGCTGGGTTATTGGGAGCTCTAGATCATTGTATCTGGTCAAGTTGCTGATCTGTAGTTCTGTGGTTTTTAGTTGATTATTTTATATTTCTAGATAGTTGTGTTATCTGTAAATAATGAGCTTTGGCTCTTTGTTTCCAGTATTTGAACTTCGTTTAATTTTTACTTATTGAAATGGTTAGGATCTTTGTTACAGCTGTATAGGAGCAGTGATAGCAGCCATCATGCCTTGCTCCTCTTTTTAGTGGGCTAGGTTCTGATGACATCTCCTGATAGATTCTGGCAGGTATATATTATTCAGTAGACTCCTCCATTCCTTTTCATTTCTAGCTTACTTATAAAATAATAATTTTTGTATATAAAATAAGTTAATACAAAATTTAAATACATTAACCATTTGGGGAGCTATAATTCTCTTGTATTTGTGGTAGAGAATCAGAGATCCCATAATTTTGTCAAACAAGAACCAGTGGCACAAGAAGAAATCATGAATTCTGAGAGCAAGCAAAAGAGAAGTGAAAGTTAGAAACTAGTGTTTACCTCATACTTCCTCTGTTAGAGATGTAGGTATTTCCGTATTTGTCATCTCATCGGATCACCTTGTAAAGGGGCCATCTCTAGCATTTCTGGGTTTTCCTACCTCCAGTTCTGTTTTCATATGTTATCCTATTTTACAGGAGTTACTTGGAAAAATAACATCATTTCGTGATGGACTAAATGAAATTAAAGATGAAATTGGCTGCTGTCTTGTTACTCTGATGTCCCATGGAGAAAATGGCTTTATTAAAATGAAAGATGATGAAAGAGTCAGCCTGGAAGACATTTTTGAAATGTTTAACAATAAAAATTGTCCAGCACTTCAAGAGAAACCAAAAATCTTTATAATCCAGGCCTGCAGAGGAGGTAGGTGGAGACTTCTTTGTAATAGTCCTGTTTCTAGGAAATTCTCATATTGATGATTGAGGAAAGAAAAGCAAATTAAAAAAAATTACTTATTTTAAATTAGGGGGCCCTGAGCTGATGTAACTTTAGTTGTGTAGTATACTAGGGACTTTGAGCTGGGAGGAAGGGATGGAAGAAAAACATAGGTGAGATAGAATAGTTAACTTAGGCTGAGGAAGGGTCCAAGTCACTAACTTCGTGAGGTGGGTCAGGGAACCTCAAATTCTGAGAGAGATGTGTGCAGTTTCCAGGGACATCCCACCATCATGTGATTCCAGGTGCCTTGTGGGACTAACGTCTGACTTATAAAGCTTTTGTGGCTATTTCTCTCTCTCATTGAGATACAAGCTTGTTGTGACTTTTATTAAGGGTTACTGGTGTCAGTGGTGTACTATTGTAATTTGTATTTTCATTCCTCAAAAAATAGAGAAAAGAGATAGTGGTGTCGAAACGGATGATGAACCAATGGACTCTGACGACATATCAGAGAAGAGGAGGCTGCCTACATTCAGTGATTATTTCATCATCTATCCCACCCAGGCAGGTAGGACAGTGAGGGTAGATGACAGTGAGATACACATTCTTCCAGAGGGGTTAGGTTATTCCTGATGGTTTTCTAAATCTTTAAAAAAAATTACCTGTGCTTTACGAATTGACGTATTTAAGGAGAAATGTTTATTAACCCATCCATCTCCCTTCAAAAAATGTTTCACTTTCAGAGATGGTAGGTTGGCATCTTACTATTCATGTCTTCCAGGAAGGCACCAACCTCTTAGCAAAGTATCACATGGTAAATAAGATTGTTGACTCTCATGTGAAAAAGATCCTGGACCAAAAGATCTGCCACTTGCTATCTTTGAGACCTTCAGTATTTCTTAACCTCTAGATGTGTCAGTTTAGTCATGTAAAACAAGAATGATAAAACTCACTCGTGTCATTGGGATGTTATGTAAATTAAACTATGTAATGCAGATGTTGTGCTTATCTTAATAACTGGCGTAATAAAACCAAAAAAAGAAATTAGCTACTCTTATTGCTAATATGCTAATAACATTATTATCATTATTATTACTAATACTATTACTACTAATAAGTTAAAGTCCAAAAGAATCTTGTGTACTGAAAAGGTGGACTTGATTCACTGGTGTGAAGGGAAACAGAAAAATGTAGAGAAAGTAGAAGTAAGTGGTCAAGGATGTTTATTCAGCTGTTTTTATCTTGACTTTATTTAAAAAAGATTATGATAGTTTACATATATGTATATACAATTCAAGATGAAATGTTAGTGAAGAAATGGAAGCAAAGGAAAATAAGGGCAGTAATGTAAAATGAAATATACTTAATGGTGAGACATTAAAAATGTCCCTATTGAAGTTAGATATAACATTCCACTCCTTGGTTATTTACCCAAGAGTGATGAAAGCATGTGGCCTCATAGAGACTTGCACACGAATGTTCACAGCAGCTTTATCTGCAATAGTCAAGACTGGAAACAACCCAAATGACCATCAACAGGTGAATGAATAAAAACAGATCGTGATATATCGTACATGGAATATGACTCAGCAATAAAGAAGTGAGCTCCTGATACATAATACAACGTAGATGAAGCTCAGAATAATTATGCTGACTGAAAGAAACCAGACAAAACAAAGTACATACTGTACGACTGCACAAAGGAAATTCTAGAAAATGCAAACTAATCTATAGTAACAGAAGGCAAATCAATGGTGCTTGGGGGTGGGCTGGAAGGGAAGGATTACAAAGGGGCATGAGGACATTGCGGGGAATTGATTGGTATGTTCATAATCTTGATTATGGTGATGGTTTCATGGAAGTATACATATGTGAAAACTTATTAAATTGTCTACTTAAAGTATGTACAGATGATTATCGATTATAAATTATACTTTAATAAAACTGTAAAAATGTTTAAAAGTTAGGTGTAAGACAAGCTTGCTCACTATCACCCCTACTATTTAACATGGCATGGGTGGTCCTAGCTAATACATTAAGGTAAGAAAAAGAGATAGAAGGATAAATATTCTAGAAATTATTAGTGTTGAATATAGTAGCAATAATCACTTAAAACATATAATAGAAAATAAAAAGATACCATGTTATTTTTCTTGCTTTAGTGAATGATGTCTAGAAATGACTAAAAAAAGATGAGTAAGAATTTTATTAGAGAAAATTACAAAACATTCCTAAAAGACATAAAGGAAGACTTGAATAAATGATTAGAAATACCATGTTCATGGATAGAAATTTTAATACCATAGAAATGACAGGGTTTTTTCCAAGTTAATTTATAAATTCAATTCCAAAGTGTTTTTTCATGGAATTTGACAAACTAATAATAAAATTATTATGGAACAGGTAAGGATCAGGACAAGGAGCCTTGTGCTGCAGTTTTGTTGAATGAATGAATTTTACGAGTTTGTGCTGGACTCTATGTTTGAGGGCTAGAGATTCAGTATTGAACAGAAGAGCTAAAAATCTGTCTCCACGGAGCTTATGTTCTGGTTGGGGAGACAGACAGTAAACACGGAGAGAAAATAGATATTGTGTTACTTTGTGATTCCATTTGTATAAAGTTCAAAAGCAAACAAAACTAATCTGTGATGTTAGAAGTCAGGATACTGCTTGCCCTCGGAGCTGCAGAGTGTTTGGAGTGGTGATGACCAAAGTGGGCAAGATGGAGTGCTGGTACCATCTTGTTTATTGATGAGGGTGCCAGTTATGTGAGTGTGTTCATTTTATGAAAATTTACTGAGCTATTATATGCCCTTATGCTTTGCATCCTTTTCCCTCTGATGGTTTCTCTTCAATGAAAAGTTTACCAAAAATGAAACAATGTGTTAGATGGCGATGAGTGCTATGGAGAAAAATCACGCCAGAAGAGGGAGTTGTTGAGGGGTAGGGAGTGGAGACTGTAGTTTTTAAAAACAGATGTATAGAGATGTCCCCACTGAGAAGGTGATCATTGTGTAGAGATTTGAGGGACATAAGAGAGTGAGCTATGCAGTATTTGAGAGAATTTGTCTTGTAAGGTATGAGTGCTTAGGGTAAAGAAATAACAAAAGCTCTGTGTCAGCCCACGTAGAGACAAATAGACCATTGGGGTTGAACCTAGAGGTAGAACCAAATATGTAGGGAAACCAGATATGTGACTTAAGAAGCCATTACAAATCAATGGTGAAAGAATGGGCCATTCTATAAATAGTGCTAGGAAAACTGGCTTCTCCATGGGAAAAAAATAAAAATTTATTTTCAGATTTCTTGGCATAGAGTTCATTTTATCTTTAATCACCTGAAATCTCTAACCTATCTACAGTTATGTTCTCTTCTTTATCTCTAGAGTTTGTGGCTTCCTTTTATTCTTGATCAATCTTTCCTGTGGTGTATTTAATTAAGAACCCATTTTTACTTTTGTTAATTCTCTCTAGTATATGTATGTTTTTTATTTCATTGATTTTGGCTCTTATTTCAATTTTTCTTCATTTTGGAGGGTTTATTCTACTCTGCGTTTCCTGACTATTTCAGTGCGGTACTTGGCTCCTTATTTTCTACCTTTTTAAAAAATAAGCATTTTTAAAGCTCTCGTTCCCCTCTAAGTATTGCTTTCGCTGTAACCCTTACATTTTAATGTGTCACAACCTTATCCTTCAGTTCTAAGAATTCGTAAATTTCCATTATTTTATGCATTAGTTATTGACAAATGTCTCTAAATTTCTGGTGTTGGGATTTAAAAATTTCTGCTTTTGTTATTGATGTCTATTTGTGCTGTGAACTGAGAAAGAATATCAACTGTGATACCAATTTGAAATCAGTTGAAACTTGGTTTATGTCTTGGCCTACAGTAAATTTTTAATGGCTATCGGACTATCATATTCTGTACGAGTTTAAGACTATGTGCTCTCCACTTCTCGAGTGCTGGGTTCTATAGAATTCTATGAATTAAGCTTAACTGTGTTGTTCAGATGTTTTATGTCTGTATTAAATTTGTCTGTTTGACCTGCCAACAATTGCGATAGTGTTACTGTGTCACGTTATCATGGTGGGTTTGTCAGTTTCTTCTGTAGTTCTAATGTGTATTTTTATTTTCTTTATATATTTTGAGGCAACTGTAGTAGAGGCATATGATTTTAGAACTGTTACAACTTGTGGTGAAATAAATATTTTAACTGTTGTTTGTGGACTTACTATCCCAAATAGTGGTTTTTTTGTGTTAGTTTGTTTTGTCTGATTTTAATATAGATACTCTAGTATTCTTTTGGCCCATATTTGCCTGGTATCTATTCTTTAGACCTTTTTCTTTTTACCTTTCTGGGCCCTATGTTTTAGGTGGTCTCTTTTAAACAGAATATAGTGGGGCCGGCCCCGTGGCTGAGTGGTTAAGTTTGCACACTCTGCTTTGGCGGCCCAGGGTTTCGCCAGTTCGGATCCTGGGTGCGGACATGACACCACTCATCAGGCCATGCTGAGGTGGCGTCCCACAGGCCACAGCTAGAGGGACCCACAACTAAAATATGCAACTATGTACCGGGGGCTTTGGGGAGAGAAGAAGAAAAAAAAGATTGGCAACAGATGTTAGCGCAGGTGCCAATCTTTAAAAAAAAAAAAAAGAATATAGCTGGATTGTGTTTTTTAACCCAGCTTGACATTATCTTTCTTTTTACTGGTGAGTTGGGACAATTTATCTTTATTGTGACTATTGATATATTTTCATTTTTACCACTTTGTGCTATTTGTCCTATTTTTCTTTGCCTTTTCCCTCTCCTTTATGCTCTTGCTTTTCATTGATTGTGAGTTCAGTTTGTCATTCTTCCATTTTCTCCCCTGCTCACTGGGAAGGTGTACATTCTGTATCTCTTCTTCTCATGGTTGCCCGTGAAATTTCATTCATGTGTACATGGTCTGAAGTTAATAGAAAAGCTTATTCCTCCTCCCTGATGACATGAGGAACCTTAGACACACTGTCTCACCTTCCTCCACACTTAGGCACTGCTTTAGTTTAACATTTATTTCTACCCTTTATTTTTTGTGTCTTGGTTAACATTCTTTATTTATATGAAAGTATTTATGTATTCTTAAACTCCTTCACCTTCCGCCTGATTTTCTTCTGAATTAAAACATTAATCCAACATGTTTTTATCAGATATGTTGGCAAGTACCAGGGTGGCAAGCACTATTCTAGGTAATGCCTATCCCTTTTTTAAAACTCCACAAATTAGAATGTTATTGTAATATTTTATACAGTCCATGTTTGTTTATGTTTACCCATGTAGTTAACATTTTCTTCGTTCTCTATTCCTTTCTGAATCTTAGACCATTTTTCTGGGGTCATTTCCATATATCCTTTAGAAATTCACTTAAGGAAGATTTAGGTGGTAAATTCATTTTAAACCCAAATCTGGCTGATTGTTTGACAGTATGTTTGCTTGTTCCTTCTTGTGATTCTATCTTTTATTGAAACATTTCATGCTTGGTTATTTTATATTTTGTACCTACTATTTCTAATATCGAAAGTCTTTGGGAGTCACTCATTTGGTTGTTTCTGTTGACTGTCACTCATGGCGATGTTTCTTTGTGTGTTTCAACTCTTAGCTCACCTGTGGAATCCAAATTGGTGGTCTTCCTGGGGGTGTAAATAGGGAATACTTCCTTTAGAGAGGACTATCACCCACCTGGATCCCTGTAGCTCCCTTTCAGGGTCCAGGGTTAATGCAGAAGTCCTGGGTTCTTCTCCCTCCCTCCCAGGCTTGCCGTCAAAGCTTTTCCTTGCTAGACGTGCCAGGACAGACATCTTCCTGTAGGCACCGTGCAGCTCTGTTTTTCCTGTTTGCTTTCTGCTCCCAGTTCAGGTTTCAACTTCCTCATTTGGAGGGATGTGGTGCCTTGGAGATTTCTATGAATTCCTATCAGCCCAGAATAGCATTAAAATTTTATTTTAATCAAGAATCAAATTTTAAAGCTGGAAGGGTATTTAAAGTTATCTAGTATCCAAAGCAGGAAACTTGGAATATATGAATCTTTTAGGGTCACCCATTTTCACTTCATCAGTTGATGCATACATACATGGTCTGGCGGTACCAAATACGTGTGGGGATCTGGGCAACAGGCACTCCATATACCATTGATGAGAGTGAGTGAGTACCACCTCTTTGGAGAGCAATGTGTGATATCTAGTAAAGTTAAAAATCTGTTAACTCCCTGACCCAGCGATTTCGCTTCTGGGTGTGTGCCCTAGTGCTGTGGTGCCCAAACCAGTGGGCACATGAACTCACACAGCGATACTTAACTCTGTGAACCACTAGCTCGGGTAGTTGAAGGTTTGGAAAGTTAGATCATGCAGCATTCTTTTCTGTGATATCATTGGTTAGCTAGGTTTTGGAAGCTTGCTGAGATAAAAAGCGAGTACCATGGTGGAACCCTCGGTTGATAAGTCGTGCAGCGCCCAACAGGTGCACACATCCCATTAATCAGTAATGGTGGTTATTTAAGAACAAAATAAAAATAGTTTTCTTTCCATTTGTGTGGGTTTTTTTCCCCCAAGTGCCAATCAGTTATTAGGATATAAATACTAAATGTAAACCTAACTACTTTAATAAATGGAACTCTTAGTTATTTCTTTTAGTCTAGGAGCACTGTGAAAAAATTACCGAGACACTAAGGGTACTGTGAACTGAGAAAGTTTGGGCACCTCTGCCCTAAAGAGTCGTCTGCCCCTGTATATGTGGAATACAGTGACCAGCTGTCCCAGTTTGCCAGACTGAAGGGTTTTCTGGGATGCTGGATTTTTCAGTGCTGCAACCGGGAAAGGGGCAAATGAGGACGAGTTGGTCACTCTAACATGGGTGCTTCTTTGAAATTGTTTACAATAGGGATAATTGAAGTGGAGAGAAAGCTAAAGTCATTGGGAGTGGATATTCATACAGTAGAATATTGTGCAACAATTGAAAAGAATCGTGGAGAAGTTTTAAATGTAGCAGTGCATGAAGATTACATAATACAAATAGTATTACTTGAATATAAAGATTTTAAAACACAAAATAACATATTATCACTGTATCTATAGCTTGTAAAAGTATAAAAATATGGGCAAAAAGAAGAGCCAAAAGCTTTGTGATAGGGACTGCCTCTGGTAGAGGCAGAGAGTGTAGGGAAGGAGGGAACAGAAAGTAATCAAGGAGGAAATTCAAATGAGGCTTCAACTATTTCTCGTCTGAAAGGAAGAGTTGGAACAAATATGCAAAATGTTAGGATTTGTTAGATCTGGGTGGTGGATAGGCAGGTGGGTGTTCTTTACATTATTCTGTGTTCTTTTTGTATATTTAAAGATTTTTGAGAGATGGCAAATATAGGGATTGGCGAAAAAGGGATTGGAAGCAAAAATGCAGGCAACACTGATGCAGATTTGCTGTAAAGGGAGTTGAGAAATGGGGACATTGTCTGGATGGCGATGAGGGATCAAAAGAGTTTTGTTTTTAAGGTGGGCAGTACTGCTGCACAGATGCTGATGGGATGAGCCAGGAGAGAGGGGAAATTTTCAGGAGAGAATGCAGATCAGACAGCTAGGGAGCTGAGATTTTGAGCCTAGGCAGTATATCTCCTTCAGGCAACATGTTAGGCTGATTTTTCAAATTGAAGAAAGAAGTTACCATTTTCCTCTATTGGGAAGACTCCAGAAAGAGTAGATTTGAGGGGGAGGGGAAATCAAGAGTTCGAAATGGTGATTAGCCATCGCAGTGGACATGCTAAGGAGGTAGTTGATTATTTAAGTCTAGGATCAGGTGACTGGTGTGCATTGGAGAGAGAAACGTGAGAGTCATCAGCTCATAATGTTCTTTAAAGCCGTAGGCCTGGATGAGGTCACAGGCCTTATTGCAATATGAATAGAATGCCAAGATGAAGAATCAGCAGTGGATGCTAAGAAGGAGCAGCCACTGCTGTGGAAGCCACGTGAAGGAAGTGTTTTAAGGAGGAGGTGACTGACTACATCAGACGCTGCTCACAGGTCAAGTAGGATGTGGACAGAGAATTCGCCTTTGGATTTAGAAAAGTGGAGGTCACTGTGAACCTTGACAAGAATAGTCTGGGATATGGACAAAATTGTGGACTCAAAGGAGTAGAAATACAGCTACATGCAAGAGAAAGGATTGGCCTTAGAAATAGAGCATTGAGTGAGAAAAGTCACAGTAGACTTTTGTGTTTTTTAAAAAATTTAAAACAAAACCACACATTGCAGTGTTTAAGGATACATATATATGTGGTAAAACTATGACTTTTTTTTAAAAAAAGGTGAATGGTAAATACAAAATTAAGATTAGTGGTTTCTGTATGGGGAGGGAGGGAATGGGATCTGGAAGGAGCACACAGGTACGTGCTAATTTCCTAATATGTGAATCAATCAGCAGAAGACCAATACCCCAATAGATCAATGCATATAGGCAGCTAACTGAGAATTCCCAGGGAGCACAGTTAACGTGGAGAAGATGCTCAACCTTACTTATAAGAAGAAAGTTAAACAAGATTGAAGTACCATTTTTCATCTATCAGATTGGCAGAGATCAGAAAGTTTGAATGTGTCCTCTTGGTGAAGAGATAGGAAATTTACTTATTAATTACTGGTGGGACTGTGCATTGGTATCACTTCTTTGGAGGACCATTTGGCATCATCTAGCACAATTACAAATGCACACGTACTTCCTGTCTAGGAATTCATCTTCCAGGTATCTAGTAGATGTCTGAATGACATGTGCTCAATGTTATTCACTGACACTTTTTTATAGCAAAGTATTAGGAACAATTTAAATGTCCATCCATAGGGGACTAGTTAAATAAATTATGGTAAATCATCGAGTAGAATACTATGTAATGGAGGAAGAAGCCCTTTATTTATTGAAGATGAACAACCTTCAAGGTGACTTGGTGAAAAAAAGTCAGATCATAGAGCAGCATGTATAATACGCTGCTGGGGTTGGGAGGAGAGTGGTTACACACTCGAACATGTATAAACTTCTTCATACATGGAACAGATCTGGAAGGATGCACAGGAAACTGATACGGTTAATTTTCTTGGGCATGGGACAAAGAGGGAGGGAGACTTCACTAGATTTCTTTTGTAATTTGAATTTTGAACCAGTTAAATGTATTATCTATTCAAAAAATGAATTTTAAACATTTTAAAATGGAGTTATCTGCTTTTAAAAATTGGGAGACTTCACATAAAAACTCAGATTTCTGGCATCTGGCTCACCAGAGACATTTATACCAGCTACGTGACCCCTGCAGGTCCCAGAGCTTGTCACTCCTGGTCTGTGACAGAGCCGTGTCTCCTGCATACAAGAGAAATGGCAACATGCTTTCATCAGTTTCTTGGCTATTTGTGCTGAGTCTTGTGAGTGGGTGTTGCTCATGTTCCATGGCCAGAGTTGTCTACCCCATTTTACAATGCAAGTTGGGGGATCCCAGTCCTGGTGATCTTTTGACCTTGTTTGGTAGATCTCTGGACACTCACTGGCTTTCAGCCAGAGTCTAAAGTTCTCCACTTTCACTCATCTGACTCTTTTTTTTGTGGTTTAGAATCTGTCCTGATGATTGAACCCATGGCCACAGACTTACCATTGCTGATAATTTTCAAAGTAATGAAAAATGTATGATCTTTTGTTTGAGAAGATCCTTGGTAGCTACTCTTGATTTTTTGTTTTGTTCACTGGCACATGATTCTTCAGAGGCTGCAGACTGCATTAGGGCGGAGGCTTTCAATGTCATTTACCATAGCCCACAGTAAGAAATTGCTATTGTATTTCATCAAATCTAATCCCTTGATTGTAAGACATAACATTATTTTGTGTCATCAAGAAGCTACTAATTAGGGACCGACCTCGTGGCACAGTGGTTAAGTGCGCACGTTCCGCTTCGGCGGCCCAGCGTTCGCTGGTTCAGATCCTGGGTGCAGACATGGCACCACTTGGCAAGCCATGCTGTGGCAGGCGTCCCACATATAAAGTAGAGGAAGATGGGCACAGCTGTTAGCTCAGGGCCAGCCTTCCTTGGCAAAAAGAGGAGGATTGGCAGCAGATGTTAGCTCAGGGCTGATCTTCCTCAAAAAAAAAAAAAAAAAGGAAGCTACTAATTAATCTGTGATACAGCAGAGATTATACAGCATATCCAGGTTGTAGAGATGCTAAAGTGAAAAGAAATCTTAGAATTGATAAAATATGTAGCTCATTATAATGTTATATACACTTACATAGAAGTATAAATATATATGTAGCAAATACTAGTTTTAAAAATAGTACTTGCCCTTACTATGTTTGAGATACTTTAATATTTTCTGTTATATCCCATGCTATCCCATTATAAAAAAATGTTGGTTTCAATCTACTAAATTGATGTCTTGACTGATTATTGGGCCACAACTTGCAGTTTGAAGAACACTGGACTAGATGGACTAGTGAGCTTTGTGATGTGGTGTTTCTAACTCAGATTTACTCTAAGAGGGCCAATACTGAAATTCCCATATGGTTCCCACGCGAAACAGATATGTTCTCTGGATTCTTTTACAACTTGACTGAGGTATATTGAAGTATAAATTGTACGTATTTCACGTATACAATTAAAACAGGTATGAGTATATACTCATGACAGTATCACCATGACCAAGATGAGCAAATATTTCCATCACCCCAGTTTCCTCATGTCATAATCCCTGCCTGGCTCCATCCCATCCCTAGGTCACCACGGATCCGCTCTCTGTTACCACAGGTTAGATTACCTTGTCTGGAATTTTATAGAACTAGAATTACACAGTACGTATGATGTTTTCTTCCATGCAGCACAACGGTTTTGTGATTCACGCATGCTGTTTTGTATATCAGTATTCATTCCCTTTAATTTCTGAGTAATATTTAATTGTGTGGATATAACAATTTGTTTATCCATTCACTTGAACATTTGGATTGTTTCTAGTTTTTGATGATTACAAATAAAGCTGCTGTGAACATTTGTGTGCAAGTCTTTGGGCGTGTTTTTGTTTTCCTTGGGTAAATACTAAGAAATGGAATGACGGTTCATAAAGTAGGTAATGTTTAACTTTTTTTTTTTTGGTGAGGAATATTGTCCCTGAGCTGACATCTGTTGCCAGTCTTCCTCTTTTTATGTGAGGAAGATTGTCCCTGAGCTAACATCTGTGCCAATCTTCTATTTTGTATGTGGGATGCCACCACAGCATGGCTTGATGAACGATGTGTAGGTCTGAGCCAGGGATCCAAACCTGAGAACCCCAGGCCACTGAAGCAGCCCGTGTGAACCTAACCACTACACCACTGGGCCAGCCCCTGTTTAACTTTTAAAGAAACTGCCAAATTCTTTTCCAAGGTGGTTGTATCATTTTGCATTCCCACTGGCAGTGTGGGAGAATTCCAGTTGCTCCACATTCTCATTAGCGCTTGGTATGATCTGTTTTGAAATTTTAGACAATCTAATGTGGATACAATAGTAGCACCTTGTGGTTTTAATTTGCATTTCCTGGAAGGCTAATAATGCTGGTTTTCTCTTCATGTGACTATTGGTTATTCATGTATCTTCCTTGCCCAACTTTGTGTTGGGGTGTTTGTTTTCTTAAGTTGTAAGAGTTCTTTATAAATTCTGGTTACAAGTTCTTTCTCTGGTATGTGTTACAAATATTTCCTCCCAATCTGTGGCTTGCTTTTGATTTTCTCAAATAATGTCTTTCAAAAAGCAAAAGGTTTTAATTTTGATTAAGTCCAATTTATCAATTTTTTTCTTTTATGATTTATGCTTTTTGTGTTCTAAGAAACCTTTCTCTACCCTGTGGTTGCAAAGACGTCCCGTATTTTTTCTGTTTCAATCCAGATTCCCTATGTGAGGGTGCAATTTTGACATTCCCATTGAATTTCCACACTAGATAGACATGTTTCCTGTTTTTTAACCTAACTAATAATAAAAATAATTTCAGTAGTTAAACTTTTGGGAACCCCCAAATAAATTCCCTATGGGTGTATGTAGGGGTTATTTAAATGTTTAAATGCTACAGCAAAAGTTTAAAATGCTATATAGCAAAAGTCAGCAAGAAAAAAAAAGGGATAAATGAAGCAAATATGGCAAAATGATGATAACTATTGAATCCTAGATATAAGTACATGGAGGTTTGTTAAACTTTAATTTCTACTTCTGTGTATATTTGAAAACTTTTATTTAAAAAAATGCATATAAAAAGAATGCCCTCGAGGGGCTGGCCTGGTTGCATAGTAGTGAAATTCATGTGCTCTGCTTTGGCGGCCCAGGGTTTGCAGGGTCGGATCTGGGGCACAGACCTAGCACTGCTCATCAAACCATGTTGTGGTGGCATCCTAAATAAAAGAGAGGGAGATTGGCAACAGATGTTAGCTCAGGGCCACTCTTCCTCACAAAAAAAAGAAAAGAAAGAAAGAAAGAATGCCCTTGAGAAGTTACGTGTATTGGTCACACGAGGTCCCTGGGAGGCTCAGGTGCTTCCTTTGTTTGTGCCTGTTTCTGTTGTGGCCCAAGACACAATCCTGATAACTGGAGAGTGTTTCTGTATTCGCACTTCAGAGCCATTTTCTCGGCTTTAACTATGAGTCACAGAGCAAGTTAGCTGCCAGTAGAAGAGGAAAATGGACAAAATGTTTCTCTCTTTCCTTTGCAGACCATGTCGCTTTACGGCATCCCCGCACTGGCTCCGTGATGATCGAAGCAATGGCTGAAGTCTTTAAACAGCATGGAAACAGGTGGCACATTGCTGACTTTTTCACCAGAGTAAGTAAATTCCTAGTGAACATGTGCTCCATTCACTCTGAAGCTAATGCACTTGATGAGAACGTTTTCCTGAGAAGATTGACTTTTAGCCGTGAAAACATGAGACATACTGGAAAGTTGCTTGAAAACAATGGGCTGGTGGTGAGTTTCGAGGCAGCACTGTTGAGAAGACCTGGCTGAGCCAGATGCTGAGGAGAACTGATAGGGACACTTTCTAATCATTGGTAATACGAGTGAGTGGGATATTAGGTGAGCTTGGAATTTCCCGCCTGCCCTGTGGTCCTGCCCTGCGGTCCTGCCCTTGAAGTCGGCTTCAGCCTGACTCAGGTCCCCCGGGAGAGGGGACCACAGAGGCCTTCTTTAAGGACTAACACTAGCTCTCGTTTGTCCTCCCAGCTCGTAGCCCATAGTAGATGTTCACGGAATGAATGAGTAGCCAAGAATTGCAGCAGATTTATACATAAACAGTAGTTTGGTGGATGGCCCAATTACAGTCGTCTGTCATATCAGGATTGAAGAGTAATCTTCTTCTTAATCTGGGAGTTTTATACCCAAAGAGGGCTAAATTTAGAAAAGGTGGTACATGAGCACAGTACCATCCATACTAACATTTACTGCGTTGCTCACTCTGTGCCAGTTCTGTTGTCTGCGCTTCAAAGATATTTATCCGTTTATCCATGTAAGCCTTCCGACAACCTCAGGGAGGTCCTGGGATTCGCATCCACTCTTACACATGGAGAGCTAGTTAGTGACAGAGTTGGCATTCTAGCCCAGGCAGAGGGCTTCTAGAGTTTGTCCTTAACCACAGTTATATATTAATTACTCCTCACCTCCCCCAGGTATGGTAACTATTGTTATTTCTTTCAAAAAAACATTTAATGTTAAGACTTTACATATGATGCTTAACACCTTTCAAAACTCAATTGAGATAAGCTCGTGGGGGAAAGGTTGAGGGACTACAGACTGTTTTGACAGTTGTCCCAACCACATTCCCAAATATATTGCTCAATTTCTCTTTTTAAGAAAATAGTTTCTTGTTAGCCTCTCAGGAATACATAATAGCAAAGATTTAACCAACTGTAAATAGAAATCCATTTTAGTTAACGCTAACTGAAAAATTGGTTGGCTTACCAATGTTCAGTAAGTCTTTATTGAACATCTTTCTTTTTCTTTCTTTTTTTCCTTTTTGGTGAGGAAGATTGGCCCTGAGCTAATATCTGTTGCTCATCTTCCTCTTTTTGCCTGAGGAAGATTGACCTTGAGCTAACATCTGTGCTAGTCGTCCTCTGTTTTGTATGTGGGATGCCACCACAGCATGGCCTGATCAGCCATGTGTAGGTCCGAGCCTGGGATCCAAACCCATGAACCCCAGGCCACCGAAGAGCAGCATGCAAACTTAACCACTACACCACTGGGCCAGCCCCTGGTTCACTTCATTTTTAAAGTGCCAGCTGAGTAGATGCTGGCAAGAAAGCCCAAAAATGAGCATGGTGTGGCCTTTGCGTTAAAGGCACTTACAACATAGTGATGAACTTACAACCAACCCTGGAATTGTACAGCTGTTGGATACTTTGACATAACATCCATCCCCTTCATTTTACCAGGAGTTACCAAGGCTCAGGAGAGGTTAATATCTTGCCTGATATTACCCAGGGTCAAGTTGAACCTGAACCCAGGTCTGTGGACTCCTGAGTCCAGTGCTCTTTCCATCCCATGGCACTGCGTTCCAAGCACTTGGTGGGACGTGGACGGTGTTGGCGTGGTTTTCCCGATGCCGTCGTGTAACTCTGCCATCTCGTTCTGTGGGGTTTACTGGAAGGCTGTCGCTCAGGGCCTCACATTATCTTTTCACGCTTTTTCAACAGTTTGTGCTTTTATCTTTCAGGTGAATAACAGAGTGGTGCACACTGAATTTCATCTACGTGAGGAACCAATAAAAGTATCACTTGTAATGGAATCAACTTTAACTAAATCGGTGTACTTTTGACATCAGGAAGATTTCGAAAATGACTGCATTATAACAGACTGTAAAGAGCCGTGGGCGTTTGACCTCTAGTACGAATGGTTATCGTTTTGAATTATGACTGTCACCAGTACTTCTCCATTTTGTTTTTTATATATATGTTACTTTTGTAAGGTTTAACTGTGCTTATTTGATACTTGTAAATAATTTGACTTTTTTTTTTTAAAAGATCACTGTTTTCTGACAAATGTTTTTCCTGAACTGTTACCCAAACATGGAAGTCCAGGTCTCTGTGTACTGTTTTTATCATGTGCTTCTCTTGCCTATTACACCCACCTTCTCCATGCTCAATCTAGTGCTGGTGGGAAGCCTCATTTTCTGGGCTTAGTGGTCAAGACCTGCCCTTATGTGGTCTTGTCATCTTATTTCCCCCACACTGTCTTCTGCAGCCAGACTGATCCCCTTTTTGACCCCGTAAGCCGTTCTCAAGTGTGACCTGGGTGTCTCTGCCTGCACTTTGTGCCCTTGATGCCTTCCACCAGTTCCCCTGCTTCCTCCCTGCTGCCTCAGACCTTTGAACTGCTGTTTTCTCTGCCTGGAACACGGTTCCATCCCATGTAGGTGAGTCCTTTCCATCCTTCAGAGTTTGGTTCAAACATCATTCGCACAGGATAGCTTTCCATAACCCCTCACGCTAGGTCAGCTCTTTCTAAGTGCTCAGAGACCCTATGCTTTTCTTATGTAGCATTTAAATGTGTCGTGGCTGGTTTTGTTTTTGTTGCTTTTTGTGTGTGTGAGGAAGATTGACCCTGAACTAATGTCCGCTGCCAATCTTTCCTCTCCTTTTCTTGCTTGAGGAAGATTGTTGCTGAGCTAACATCTGTGCCAGTCTTCCTCTGTTTTACGTGGGATCCCACCAGTGTGGCTTGACGAGCAGTGCTAGGTCTGCGCGCAGGATCCGAACCTGCAAACCTCGGCCCGCTAAAGCAGAGGGTGTGAACTTAACCACTACACCCCCAGGCTGGCCCCAAGTGTCGTGGCTGTTTAATATCTCTCTCCAATTCAGTCGTAAGCTTCAAGAGGCAGAGGCCATGTGTCTCGTTTATTGCCGTATCCGAGCTTCCGTCTGTCCCTTAAGACACAGAGAAGCCGTGCAATGGATGTCTAGTGAATGACTGATCCCTGTCTTTTAAGCATTTTATCCATTCCTCAGACCTCGCCTCATTACCTCTCTGCATGTCTAGCCAACTGCTGGTCATCCCCACCTACTTGGATGTCCCATGGCTGCTTTAACGCAACAAGTTGGCAGTTAACCTAAGTTTCCCCTGTATCTCTTTGTAAAACCCATCCCATTATTAATGTTCCTTTGACTGCCCGCTGCCTGCAAAATATACCCAAAATTCCCTTAGGATATTCCAAGTCCTCCTCTCAGGCCTTAACCTACACTATCTGTGCATTGCCTGTTTGTCCTCCGTCTGGGCCACACCAGGCAATTCCCCCTTCCTTCAATGACCTTTTCTCCCAGAATCGGGCTTGTGGATGAATGAATGTTGAATGAACACTCTTGGATATGTTATCATTTCGTGTTCACTCTCTCTTTTCTGCCTGAAATGCCCTTTTTTCTCACTGTGTGCTTCCTCTATGCCATGCGTTGTTTAGGGCACCACTTGGGTCCCATCCCACTGTAAAGAAAGCCTGTCTGTAGACCACTGTGTTTAGAGTGACAGACTGTGGACTGAGCATGAGTTTTAACTGTAACCGTGTTCTGACTTTCTGTGTAACTCTGAACTGGGTTTGGACCTCACTTTCCCCATCTATATACAAGGAGATTTGGCTCAGCTGACTCTGAGACCTCATCCTGCTGGACTTCAGTGAACTTCTTGGTGAACTTGCTCATGAACATCCTGCGGATGGGGCTGTTCCTGAGCCCAGCGGTTCAAGCTGGCAGTCGCTTAAGACTGTTGGGCAGGGGTTGGGTGAGAACGCTCTGAAGATTGAGGGCCAAATTGACTGAAGCAACCCAGACTCTCCAGGCCTGTCTCCATTTCAGGGATAATTGTGTCCTTTTTAGTTAATGTGATTTTTTAAGTATATATACATGTGATTTAATTTTTAAACCTTTGACGTCAGATATTTGACATGTCACTTTTTTTTTTATAAAGTATTAAAATGTCTCCTTGGTTTATAAAATATGAACACCGGGTGAGCCTTTCTCTATTCCCTCGCATCCTAGGATTTCCAGGTACAGGGGCTCGTTTCAGGGGAGCAGCAGCAGCTGAAATATCAATAGCGCCTCTTTCCTGGGAGAGGTCAAGTGACTTAACTCAGAGAAACAGTCAGCGTGTGGTGAAGCTGGGATTCCAGTACATGAACTAATACGAGACACAAAGGCCCAAGCGATGGAGAAAAGCTGTAGGATGGAATGCTTTCAGTGGACAGAAGGGACCAGAGTATTTAACTGAGAGAATGAGAGCTTTGGGACAAAGGAGGGAAAAGTGATTTGGGAACATTGTTCAGGCCACTACAGGTATGGTTGGTGGACGGTCCTCTAAGACAACCAGATCCCAGACAAACAGGTGAAGATGAGCAAAGAGGAGGCCTTAGAAAGGACGGGGGAAGGGACCCGAGATGAACTTGATGCCTGGGGCCAGCTCGGTGCCCATATTTTCTTAGCTTCAAATCAGGATAGGGGCACTGCTAGCCACCAATGCCGTGTGAAGTATAGCCCAAAAAAATCTGCAGTCCCTAGCACAGTTTTATACTTGAAAACAATTTTTTTCTTTCATAATTGAGATTTTATTGGTTTTTTTGAGGATCAATACACAGACATTTCAATCTGAAATGTACACAATTCTGAACATATACCAAACATCTAAAAAATCATGTGATTCTTTTCTAAATGGTTATTCCAGTGACTTTCCAGTTTAAAGGTGGGAGGCAAATTTCCCTTAACAGGCTATCAAATACCATTATCTTCAAATGTTAACGCCTGTTACATCATAAGTCCTACTAATTCACAATTTAATATATACACCACATACTGAAATTTTCAGTCTTTCACAGCACATTAACAAAGCTACTAGGAAAACTGGACTTCCGCAACCAAAGATGTTATAGAGGGCACAAAATCCTGACAGGGAGAGTCAAGATCAAGGACTGGTTTTCTTTAGGAAACACTTCTACCAAAAATAACATGGGAATGGAAGTAATTTAAAACGTTCAAGACATATTAAATGCACAACTGACTCCAAATTGCCATTTAGTATGCTTTGTATCATAGGCTGTAAAAACTGCCCCTATCTGTGGAATGTTAAGCTGAGCCCAAGAAGACTAAAGTCTCCCTATTCAGTATCCTTGCTATTTTCTGGTTGTACCAAAAAACCAAGTGATTTCACTTCTTAAAAGAAGCGTTTACACTTAAAAAATGGGATGAGGCACGGTTCCCTCCTTAAAAATGTTTCTAGAGCTACTAAAACACTTGGCGTTTACAAAATAGTTGATAAGAATACAAGGGAGACGGCATCACTGATAAGACATGGTGCGTGATATTGGTCAGACTTGGCTTCTTTCCTGCCCGTCAGAGTCTCGGTTTTCTGCAGGGAAGTCTTCTTTAGGCTCTGGTTAGTCACTCCGGCCTGTTTTCCTTTTGCCCCCCTTTTCCCCTTTGGTTTGCACATTTTTGTCTGAAGATTTATCCTTCCCCACGGCCTTTTTCGGACTCCTTTTTGGGTTTCGTTTTCACTTTTGCAGGAGCAGGTTTAGCTGACAACCTTGCCATCTCCTGGGTTCCTCCTCCGTGCCCTCCACGGAGCTGACCCTCCTCTTGGGCATCTTGGTGGCGGGGCGGGCGCCTGCCGGGTGCCTTCGCGAAGCTAGGCTGCCGCCCCTTCCACCGCCCCGAGCTGCTGGGACCCGCCAAAAAAAAATTTTTTTAAGGCCAGTTTTTATTTTTTAAATACAAATCCCAAAAACCAAAGTTGGCAAAAGGAAGGCTCTGAGATGTTTATCAAAAATGGGCATGAGTAAAAAATGGTGGAGAAATTTCTGGTGCAGAGGACCCAGAGGCTGAGAGGTGGGGAGGAGGACACCTGGCTGGGCGGCCAACACCTTTCTTTGACAAGTGCCTCTTAGGCCAAGGACTTCTCACTGTGGTTTACTACCACTACTGTATTTTCATCTTTGGACTTTTCTCAACTCATTTCCTCACCAAAAATTTTCATCATGCAGATCAGTTCTCAAGGACAAAGTTATTTTGTGGAGAAACAAATACCTAAGAATAATTACAATTTCCTAGTTTTTTTAGTGGACACATTCTTGAGACTCTCTTGTGCATAGGGGAGGGAGCTGCTGAGATGGTGTGGGAGTGTCCTAGAAGGCCCACCAGACAAGTCCTGCAGTGACAGAAAAGCCAGCCATTCAGTTTTCATATAGTGTGCTTTTTTTTTGGTGAGGAAGATTGGCCCTGAGCTAACATCTGTGCCAGTCTTCCTCTATTTTGTATGTGGGATGCTGCCACAGCATGGCTTGATGAACGGCGTGTAGGTCTGCACCTGGGATCTGAACAGTCAACCCCAGGCCAGCAAGGCAGAAGCTCCAACTTAACCATTATGCCACTGGCCCCTCATATAGCCATATAGCTATTTTTAAGTCTTCTTTTTTCTTTTTTTTTTTTAAGAGCCAAAATGTCTCCAGATATTTTCAGCAGTTTCTAAGGATGTTGAAAGCCATGGCTAAGTTTACTCCTTCCCTTCTATGTCAGCTCTTCCTTTAAACACAGTGGGGTTTTGTTTCAATTTAAAAACAACCTGTGTTCCTCAGAACATTTACGAACAAATGAGGAAGAAAACCCCATCCAGTTTCTCTCTGTGTATATCAGTGCTTCTCACCCTTCGCTGCACATTAAAACTATCTAGAGAGCTATTCTTAAAAATCAGATGTGTTTTGGTTTGGGGTTGGGCAAGTTTAAAAGCTCTCCAAATGATTCTAAGTGTAGCCAGGGTTGAAACCTACCGTACAAGTAATCATTTGGCTATTGGCTATTTCTTTACAATCATTTTTTAACGGATAGGGCTTCAACTTTTTAAAAAATAACCACCCTCATCCTGCAACTCCGTTTTGTACCATAGATTATATTGTAATTACTTTTTAATGGTTGCATAGTATTGTACTGGACGGAATAAGTCTTTATTAACTAATCTCCTATCAATTGATAGGCAATTTTTCTTCTACCAGAAAAAAAAACCCGCGTGCATACCATCTGTGCATTCTTTTTAATTTTTTCAGGAACACTTCCTGTAAGTGAACCTTTTAAAATCTTTCATTATGTGCTGCTAAACTGTCCTCCAAAAAATGAGAATTTCTCCAGCTTTTGTTTACTAGACACCGGCTTGTGCTCAACACTCTTTCCCACACAGGAAACCGCAGCTTAGCTGTGGGACCCGCTCAGGCTCATAGATACAAAAGGCTGGGTAAGAACTCGAATCCCGATTGGCTGGCAGGCCTCAGGCCCGCGTCCTCGACTGGAATTGCAGCAGGAGGGGCCGAGACACCCGGAACATCGCTGGGGCGGAGAAAGCCCCCAACTTGCCAGCTGCCCAGCCCAAACCAACCGGAACCAGCCCCCACCTAGGCACCCTTTCCTGGCTCCCCGCGCCAGCGCCGCAAGCCCGCCTTCCGGAAAGAGAAGGCCCGCCCCCTCAGACTCCGCCCTTCCGCTAGGCTCTCGTTGTCATTGGCTGGCGGCGGAGTACATAAGGACGTCATTTCCGCCCGCCTGTCCTTTCCGCGCTGCCCGGCGAGGGGTCCATACGGCGTTGTTCTGGGTGAGCGTTCTGTAGGGTCCCGGTCGTCCCTCCGGGCCACCAGAACAAGCTTCCTTCTCAGCTGAGGTGTGCGAGGACTGGGGATGAAAGCCGGCAGACGCAGCGTGTCCGTCTCCGGCTCGGCGCGCTCCCCTCGGGTGCGGCGGCCGCACGTGGACGGGTTCGGGCGCGCGGGTTCCCACAAGGCCCTGGGGGTGGGGGTGGCGGACCGTGGATGGCGGGGCGCAGAAAGCAGGCCCGGCGCAGTGCGCTGCGATCGCGCCGGCCCTCGATCCTGAGCCCAGAGGCCCAGGCGCCAGTTTGTAGCAGCTCTTTGGCCTGGTCGGGTTTTCCCGTTGGCGTTGTTGCACTTGTTGCGTTCAGGAGTTAAGGTTCTTGGCAGGGTTTTGAGGAGAATTAATGACTGCAGGGAGAAGTAATGCAGAAGCGCCCACCTACAATCTGCTGGAAAATAAACCTGTTCCCATCTCCGCTATCTCTGCTCAACCCTTGCGTATTCTCGAGCATGGCTGCTCTTTCACAGCTGGTTGTTAATTTCGGTCATCGATAACTTATACTTAACTCCTGGGTAACTTGAGAAGGGTTAAGTCTCAATTTACTGTTTTTGATTAGTTTCATTATCTGAGTGTTGCACCCACCTCCACACCCACTCTTCGCTCAGCAAGATTCGCTGTGATGTGTGGCATATGTCTGTCAGTGGGTTTCTGCCCACTAAACTGGAAGCTCAGTGCCCGACACCGTAGGAAGGGTAGTCCACGGTTGCATTTAAATATGAAGTTACTTGGCTCTCAAGAGTGGTTAGAATGCACCTGTTCCCCTGCCCGACTTAATCACTGGAATGAAAAGGACAAGATTTGTAACAATCGTTTTCAGGTTCCCGTCGTAACTTAAAAGGGAAGCTTTCACAATGTCCGGAGCCCTTGACGTCCTGCAAATGAAGGAGGAGGATGTCCTCAAATTCCTTGCAGCAGGAACCCACTTAGGTGGCACCAACCTTGACTTCCAGATGGAACAGTACATCTACAAAAGGAAAAGTGATGGTCAGTCATTGCTGTAATTTTTTTTTTTACATGCCAGCTTTATAAGTTTGATCCTGCTATTCTGATGGGTAGTGCTGCATGAAGTAATTTTCTAACATCTGGCTTGAAGGACTCTACTAAGTAACAAATGAAACCAAATCTCTAGATTGGACACAAGCTTTAAAACTAAATAAAAGTGTTCTGGTTGTTTTTGGAAGGAGTTTTCTGGGCTCCAGTGGAAGAGTATGGCAGTTGCTAGGTTGAGTCCTGAAGGAGGTGTGAGATGTGAAGATGATGAGGAAGCTCATTAGCTGAGTTCTAGTAACTTATCCCCCACAGTGTCTGTCTCATAGGTTCTGATACTGGTGGTTCAACTGAATTCTGAGAGGAAAGTCTAGAGCAGTAGTGGGAATTCACAGTTTGGCTGGGGGCGGGGGGTAGGTTGTGACAAGGCACTAGTTGGGTAAGGCAGTTTTTCAGCTTAGAGATAGAGCTGCTGTGGAGGATTTCAGCCTGGGGGAGGCAAGCTGTAAAGGAGTTTGGGGGGTGAATCTCATCTCAAAACAGAAGGTAAGAGGAAAGAGCGGTAAGAGACCAGCAAGTGGGTAAGAAGTTGTAGGAATCCAAATGGGGGCCTGACCAGGGTTAGTACAGGGGGAGAGAAAGGAGAAAGATGCACTTTGCCTACTGAATCAGCTGCACACTGTTAAAGCTCAGGGTGGAGGCCAGTCTTGGCCAGTGAACTTCTGAGTGTCGGAAGTGTGCTATATTAAGGGCAGGATTTTCGCTAACACCAGTAGAGCTTGCCTCTATGACTGGAGTTTGATAGTACTCGCTGCCACATACATTCGACTTTTTAGGTAGTTTTCCATTTGCAAAGCTTGGTCGGGTGATAAAAAGCCTTGTGCTCTCATCTAGGCATCTACATCATAAATTTGAAGAGAACCTGGGAGAAGCTGCTGCTGGCAGCTCGTGCCATTGTTGCCATTGAAAACCCAGCTGACGTCAGTGTCATATCCTCCAGGAATACTGGCCAGGTTTGTGGAACAATATGCTTGGTTTTTATTTTAAGAACGATAAAGGTTATAGATGTTTTGGGATGTATATAAAACCATAAGAAAATAAAAACCCATAGTTTTGCTGTTCAGACATCATTTTAAATTGACCTGAGCTGTAGGAGTTGCCAGTGTTTGACATTTCAACATACGTACCACTTGGCATTTGGCAATATGTTAAAGTTTATGTTTTCATGTCATCGTGTATTTTCTTGTGCCACTAAATATTGAGAGATGACCCTACTAAAGTGGCTCATCACATCTTTCTGTAGTCAAATTTTGTATGTTTAAAATGATGAAATGGTAAAATAAAAAATTTTGATGTTAACTGCAGCATTTTTTAGAAAGCTTTTCTAAGTAGGGTACCAGTGCTTATCTCATAAGCAAGAGTGAGAATTTTTGCCTGCTTAAAGAAAGGAAAAACAGCTTAATTTTTTTTAATGGCCAATGAAGTAAAATTTTAGTAGTGTTTTTACCCTGTTTCTATTTTGATAATTCTTTTCCTTTGTTCATTTTTCTATTGAGAAAGGAAATAGATTTCTTGCGAGTTGATTTTGTAAGAGCTCTAACAATGACTTCACCCCATTTCTAATTTTTAAAAAGATTTGGCTTGGATTTTGACAGATTTTTAAATTGTGTAGTAAGGTGGTCCTTTTGTATTTTGTTGTTTAGTTGGCAGTTCCCATGAACTTAAGATGTGTTTCACAGGGGGTTATTCCCCAGAGGCTGGCTTGTGACCTGACCCCTAGTGTGGTGCATGGTAGAAGGCGGTTGTAATGCTGTTGTAGAATGAGCTTAGTGACCACTCTAAATGCTTTCTTCTGTACAAGTTGACTGAGGATCTAGATTGGTCCAGACACCGTTTCTGAGGGCTTGGGATATAGTAGAAAAACAGTAAGAGCCTTTTTGAAGGGATGCAGGAAATACTGAGCTCTATAGAGGAAGAAAGTGGCAGGGTAAAGAAAGCTGGATGTATTCCTGCTTTGTAATAGGGTGGCTGTGATGAAATTTGGCCAGAAGCTGGAAGTGCTTCCTGGGTGCCAGGCACTGTTGAGTGTTCTGTTGATTCATTTAATATTCATAACCTTCTGAGGAACTTGGAGACATGTAACTTGCCCAAGTCACTCACAAAGTGGCCTAGATGGTACTTGAAACCAGGCAGATTGGCTCTGGAGCCTCCAGCAGTGAGGAAGCCAGTGAGCCACAACATTTGAGGGGAGTGGGAGTGGGGAGAGCATTCCACGCAGAGGGCCTGCGGCTTGGGGGCGTGCTTAGCATGTTTCCTAGCCCTGGTGTTGTAGGTACTTTGCAGGTACCATGAAGGTATTGAAGAATTACTGGATGTTTTAAGTGTTTGATGTTTTCCTTTCTGAGGAGGGGGGTGTTTGGGCATCCAACTAGATAGGCTGCCTCGTGTGGTCACAGAACTGGGTGTTGGCACATGTACACTTGGACAGTTCCTATGACTCTCTGGAGTACTGCTAACTCTTAATGTTAATTCTTCAAGCGAGCTGTGCTGAAGTTTGCTGCTGCCACTGGAGCCACTCCTATTGCTGGCCGCTTCACTCCTGGAACCTTCACTAACCAGATCCAGGCAGCCTTCCGGGAACCGAGACTTCTGGTGGTAACTGATCCCAGGGCTGACCACCAGCCTCTCACAGAGGCGTCTTATGTTAACCTGCCTACCATTGCTCTGTGTAACACGGACTCTCCCCTGCGCTATGTGGACATCGCCATCCCATGCAACAATAAGGTAACAACTTTACCGTTGAATTCTAGAGGTTGAGAATGCGTACTCTAGAAATAAGTGGACACTTCTTCTGCACATTGTTAGAGCTTGGAGTTGAGGCTGCTGGCTGGCCGATGAACTCACAAGTGTAGGTAGTGTGCTACATGAGGGGCAAGTTTTTCGCTAACACCACAAGGGTCTCTGGCCCAATGAGTGGAGTTTGATAGTAATTCTTGCTACAAGTATAATTTTAATGTATAAGAGCTTTAAGGAGAGGGAAAAACATTTGAAAAATGGCCTGTTTTTTGCTTTTCTCCATAATTGTTCTACTTGGGCCTCTCGGGCTTTATGCACTTGGACTTTCTGTTTTCAGACCAACTTGACGAATCCTGCTATAAGATCCTAAAAAGGTGGGTTGCATGTGGTTCATTTTGGTCTGGTTTATCACTCATCTCAAAACCCTGGTTCTCCATAAGAATCGGCCAGAGAGGTTCTTTTTGGGCCAGGCACTGATCCCAGGGATTTCATTTCGTTGCCTGGATGGAGTCTTGACAGTAGTATTTTGTTAAATCCCCATGATTCCAATGTGTAATCAAGACTGAAGACCACTGATTTATGGAATAGTCTGTTATAAACAGTTTCAAACTAAGAAATGTGTCTATTCTTCCTAGTACCAACAGCTTAGACGATGTAGGGGGAGGAGCTTGCTACTTGGGGTGGACTATCACTTTTTAATAACCTGGCACTCTTGCAGGGAGCTCACTCTGTGGGTCTGATGTGGTGGATGCTTGCCCGGGAAGTTCTGCGCATGCGGGGTACCATCTCCCGTGAACACCCATGGGAGGTCATGCCTGATCTCTACTTCTACAGAGATCCTGAAGAGGTAAGCTTCCTCTATGAATGCTTGTCCCATAAACACGTTGGACACCTTGATCTGTGCTTCTTGGAGGTAAAGTTTGTCCCTATGTATTTTTTCCTTTTTCCTAACCAGATTGAAAAGGAAGAGCAGGCTGCTGCTGAAAAGGCTGTGACCAAGGAGGAATTTCAGGGTGAATGGACTGCTCCTGCTCCTGAGTTCACTGCTACTCAGCCTGAGGTTGCAGACTGGTCTGAAGGCGTGCAGGTGCCCTCTGTGCCTATTCAGCAGTTCCCTACTGGTATGTACCATGATGCTGGTGCATCGAGCTGGCGGCTTGGCACTTGGATGTTTCAAATCTAATGTTAATTCTCCATGGCTGTATATACTAGCATTAGAAAGTTTCGTCCCAGTGTGCTGTCGCTGTGGTAATAGCTTTTGACAGGCTGAATTCAGGTGCTGTTGAAATGGTCTGCCCTTTGAAATGTGTGTCTGATGAGTGCAAGGCAGATTGCTTGTGGGCGTGGGGTGACAAGTACTTTGGGAATGGAGCTGATGGTTTTTTGTATTTTCTTAACAGAAGACTGGAGTGCTCAGCCTGCCACTGAAGACTGGTCTGCAGCTCCCACTGCTCAGGCCACTGAGTGGGTAGGAACAACCACTGAGTGGTCTTAAGCTGTTCTTCTACAAACTCGGAAAATGGAAATAAGGTTGACGGAAAATAAACAAGTTTCTAAAAGTTGTGTCCATTTATTTCAGTTTTTTAATTCCAGATCAAGATGCCTAAGCTCACTTTAGGTCTTTTGACATCAGTTTTACTTCTGAAGCCCACTGTGGATAAAGTATATTGCATTTTACTTGGGAGTTTTCCTGAGCTTTTTGGGGGACTATCTGTGTTTTGAAAATAGATGTAAACAATTGCACGTACATAGGGTAACCTTGGAATGTTTTTCCAAGGTCCTGATAATCTTTTATTGTCATCTGCATTGACAGCGAATTCTATAGAGCCCAGATTTTAAAGTAAATTGGCATTGAGTGACAGTCCTACTGTTTGCCACTTATGTGGCCAATGCATTGAGTAATATCTGGCATTTGCAGACCCACCTTGGGCAAAAGAGGGATGAAGTCTTATTCTGGAACCCCGGAGGGGCCACGGCCTTCTCTAGCCTTAAGAGACACCTATTGCTCGGTCAGCTTGCCCATAGGTTCTGGGAGCAGGTTGAAGGAGTGTATAAAAATTTCATGTAAAAGTACATAATGCTGTCCATTCTGCCATTTTCTGTGCGTTTCAGTTCTATTGAAAATGCTAATGGCTCCCTCCTTAACTGATTGCACAGTAACCTAATGCTTTTTTTAATGTAATGCACAGTAATGCTTTTTGGAAAACATTCTTAGATGAATAAGAGAATGGAGAAATTAAACAGGGTGGATCCAGGTTTTGAGGATCCTGAGTGATTTACATTGGTTCATGCATTGTCCCCTTGGGGAACTGAGAAAATATGTGACCACATTTCCCCCTGCTGTTGAGGCAGTGAGGGGACCCCACAGCTCAAGCTCACAGTTAAGTCTGCCACTGGCTCTGCAGGAGCAAGTTTGGGCGAGTCTACCACCCCCTGTGAATCCAGTGTGCAGGAGACCAACCCACGGCGTTACCCCGTGCCGCAAGTGGTGACACCTGGAGTCAGGATGGCTGTGAGCAGGGAGAGGGAGCCTGGGTGGCATTGGAGGTTGTGGGCTGGAGTGTAGGGACTGAGGGGTAAAGCTCATTTGTTAGCAAATTCTAGGGTGGAGGAGGCAGAACAGGAAAACTGGTATTTCCACCCATGTTGTAGAACGTATATCCTGTCAGATTGACTTCATCTGGCAACTGCTGACCCCTCCAGGACTGCCCAACCCACCTTGTTCCCACACCTCAAATCTGCTCCCTGTCCCCAAGTCCGGTGTTCTAGCGCCCAGTGTTTCCAACCTAGAGACCTACGTTCCTCTTGCCCCTTGTTTTGGCACCTGCTGCCTTGTGTTACCACAATAGTTTCACAATTTTTTTTCTTTCTAGAATCTAAGTTCCTAACTTTAGGAGTTAAAGAGACATGTCCTCTGGCAGGGTTGGTTTATGCTTACCATAGTGGAAGCCAGGAGTATCCTAGATGGAATTTCTTGCAGATCCACTCTCTGCTCACCTGGGGTTTAACTTGCCTCATACCTTCTTCACACCCTCCCTGAGAATTAGATCTTGTTCCTCGTGTCAACAGCTGCTGAAATTCTGCCCCAACCTAGGACCACAAAATGGCCCAGACCTGAGGTCACCCTACTCTGGTCCCCAGTAGCTGCCCCATGGCTGCAGCTGGTGTTCTGAGCTAGCATGAACCAGAATAGGCATCTTACCCTAGCTCATCCAAACCTAGTTTTCTCATGGGCCCTGTGGTGCCTACCTGATGTGGGGTCCATAAGCACTGCTGAATCTGAGTGATAAATTAATCCCCACCTCTAGCTGTGTTCACCCAGCAAGCTGCCACTGGAGACTTACCCCTTTCGGTGTCAGCAGCCTTGAGTCTTCCCCAGCACTGCTGTGGGCTGTTCCCTGGCATGAGGCCACTGCTAACGGGAGAGAGTAGCCCGCTGTCTCTCCCTCCCTGGCGCTGCACTGAATTTGCCTGAGTGAGCCTCCTCCCTTCTTTTCCCCAGCACCTCTCTGTCCACACCGGGGCAGTTTTACTGGAAATAGTAACTTGTTCAGTTCCCGTGTCCTGCCTGATCTCAGAAACGGCTTGCTGTAAATAATACAAGGCTTAAGGTTTTGTTTTTCTTTATTGTGGAAAGAACACTTAACCTGAGATCTACCCTCTAGCTTAAGATTTTACATGTTCCTATCACAGCTCTGAACTCCTGATGCACTTCTTGGGGCTTTGTCTCCTAAGCTTAGAGAAAATCCCATACAGAACTTTGTAGAGTACTCCGTTTCTTCTGTTTCTTAAGTACCTCAGGGGCTTCTTCCGCAGGACTCTGGACAACAAGCACGCATTTTCCTAATACATCCTAAATACAAGGACAAATCAGTATCCCCAGTGAATTCAGCCTAACACAGTACCTGGTAGACAACAGTAAGTACTTTTCTAAGTGAACAGAGAAAGTGGTTAAGAATAAATCTTAGAGACTTAAGCATTTAAGAAAGAGCTAGACAGGTAAATCCCATTTGGCATGCCTGAGGCTCCCAATGAGACTCAAGGTACACACTCTTGCACGTTGCTCATGGGCACATAGCTCGCTACACGGGGAGCTGTGTCACCTGCTTTAAACCTCACCTGGGTGTTATCTCATCCCCTACTTCAAAGCCGCAGGCTCACTCAGTGTTTAGAGAATGTGCTGCACTTCCTGAGGTCAGCTTGGGTTGTGGTCTCCTGGGGAGTGGGTGGGTGAGACTGGGTCTGGTCTGGGCCATGATTCAGCACCAAGGACGCCCTCACATACCCAAGTATCCGTGAGGGGACCCTGGCCATTGTATTACTATCAACATCATGTGCTGCGTAGTGAGGCAGATAGGAGTGTGGGCTTTGGAATCAGGACATGCCTGGAATGATGAAAGCTCTGCTGAGCCGAGTCCTAGTGTGTGGTTCTGGGCAAGAAATGATGATTCCGGGCCTGAGTGACCTCACCATCAAATGGGGATAATCATGGGGTTGTGATTCAGAGATTGTGCACAGTAACTAGTCTGAGTCTGGGCATGTAGCAAACGCTCATTCTATCTATCACATTGTCCTTCTGTAAGTATATAATTTAAAAATAATTTTTAATTGTAAAATGTATCATGCATGCAGATTATTATAAAAGACATATCTGTATATTCTGGAATAAGAGTGTGTAACCATTATGTGGGTTATGAAATAGGGGCCAGGACCTGAGAACATCTCCACGTGCCCCTCCTTGTGCCTTCCTCCCTGAAGTCACAGAGCTCCTGTTCCCGCCAGCCCTTGGGTGACTTGATCGTTTTACCTAATTATGCCCTTTTCAATCAAGAATTGTTTGGTTTTCCTGTTTGTTTTTGAGCTTCCTATAAGTGGATCATAGCATATCTTCCTGTGTGACTTGCTTCTTTCCTTCAGTGTTGTTTTTGTGCTTTTCATCCTTGGTCGCCATGCTCCTGTAGAGTCGGCCGTGACATCAGGGTACTGCAGTGGCCATTTGAGTTGTTTCCACATTCTGGCCGTTATCAACAGAGCTACTTTGAACATTTTTGTGAGATCGTGATGCACAGGAATTTCCCCACTGACTTCACCAGATAACATCAGATGGTTTCACTATCATATATAAAATCCTGTGAAAACACAGCCATAAACCTTAGCATTTTCTATTGAAAACACTGTCCTTTCTTCACTGCACAGAACTGTTGCCTCTCAAAAACCCAGGGTCCATCCATGCAGGGTCTTATTCTGGCCTCTATTCTCCCCCACTCTATGACTCTGTCCCTGGGCCAATGCCACACTGTCCTTCCTCTTTACTAGAATTCAATAATCTACTGCGGCAACAGGTAAGGGCAATCCTCTTGCCTTCCTTCTTTTCTCCAAGAGAGTCTTGGCTATTATTGATCCTTCTGAGTTGTCATATACATTTTTTAACCAGCTAGTACAGATCCAGCATAAAGCCAGTTGGGATTGCATTGTTTCTATAATTTAAAGCAATATTGACTGATTTACAATATTAAGTTTTCAATCCATGAACGATCTATATATCTTGTCAGTTTCTCATGTTTATGTCCCTCCCTCAATAAAATGTTGCAATCTTTTATAAAGATCATAATCTTTTAGTAAGTTTATGCCTAGATACTCAAGATATTTTAAATTGTACCCTTTTAAGAAACTACTCTTAGGAATCCTGTTGGAACAGCTCAACCCATATTCTAGATAACACAGATATCCACTGGTAAATGTCACTATTGCCATGGGGTTTCTGACCCTTCCCGAGCAGTCCAGACCTTTTGTGCAAGGCAGAGATGAGATTACTGAATTCCATCCATGAAAAGCCTGCTCCGAACATCCTTGCCAAACATTGTACTCATTTAGTAGAGCAGAACCTGCTGCACTTCTGCACATGCTCATTTCAGTGGGATTTACTTAGGAATGATCCAAAAATTACCCAATTCTACCTTTGCAAAGTATCTCAAGTAAAATAAGAATTCAACAGTCAGAAAATATTTATAAAGCACTTACTCTGGACCATACATTATTCTAAGCACTGGGGATACAGCAGTGAATGAAGACCAAGCTTGTAACCTTAGGGTAGTTACATTTTGAATGGGAAGCCAGGTAACTAAGAAGTTAACAAGTAAACCATTTTCTATAGGAACAGAAGTAAGGATTATGGGAACCCAAAAAAGGTCTAAAGCAAGAATCACAGGCATTAGGCTATAGAAAAGAGAGACAGATGGAGAGAATCATTGGAGAGAATCAAAAGAGAGCAAAGAAATGCCTCTGAAAGGAGGAGTCTCAGCCCAGCCTCATCAAGTGGAGCAAAGAGAGGTTCTACCCTCATGGGGACCTGGAAGCCTTTACCAGAAGCCACGGAGTCTCTTGGAGCCCATGCTGTGTGAAAGGTGTAGACCTCTACCACTCAATCCATGGAAAACACACCTAAGTTTTTCCTCTTTTCTCCTTTAGATATTTCTGGAAATGAGGAACAAGAGTAAAAGCTCTAACTGCACAGACATCTAACCCAGTTCTGTCCCCTGCTGTCCCCTCACTGAAAGACAATGGTCCAAGGAGTGCCCCCCCTCAGTTCGCACTGGTGTAAAGAGCACCCAATGTTGCGAGAAGTGTCCATCATCATGTCCCCACTGGAAAGCCCACCACCACCTCCATAGCCACTAACCTCTGCATTTCCTTCTATCCGATACCCTATCCCAACCCAAGGGTGTCTTCCATTTATGATTTGCAAGAGAAAGTTACCACCTTCCTCATGGGAAGATACTCTTCCAGACCATTATGGCCGTACACAGGACTGCACAGGGCCCTCACAGGCTTTCAAGCCTGAAGGAATGAATGGGTGGATTTGATGTTTGTTTTAAAATCCCTTATAGAGGATTCTTATTATATTAGTGTATATCATTTCACATAGATATAATTCTGTTAATTAAATTGTTTTTTAAAACACAATGTCTAATTATTAATACTTTTCGCAATTTAGAAATGAAAAATATCACAATTTAAAATACAATGGGAAGATTAAACAATAAGATAGTATTGGAGAGGAGTTTGGTGAACTAGAAAAATATATGAAGAAATTACAAGGAGAATAGAGACAGAGGAATAAACAAGAGGAAAGAGAAATTAAGATATACAGAGGGTAAAATGAGAAAGTCAAACATCCAGTTGGAGTTCCAAAGAGAGAGAAGAGAGAAAATGGGGAAAGTCAGCATGAAAGAGAAAAGGCTGAGAATTTTCTGAAATTCTCATCAATCTACAAATTCAGGAATCCCAATGTGTACCAAGTAGGACCAATTTATAATAACTTACTTCTTGGTTACATTGTTGAGGAATCATGGAAATGCCAAATACAAAAGTGTTCTTGAAAGGAGCTAGGAGAAAAAGAAGGACACCCAACTGTTCCCCATTAACAGTGACAGCTAGAAGACAGTAGAATGAGAAAAAAGAATAGTCAACCCAGCTCTGCTATCCAAGAATTAGGACAATATAAAGACTTTTCCAGAAAACAAGTTAACAAGGACAAAAAAAGTGATGCCAGAAGGAAGCTGTGGCCAAGATTGTTAGTGGTCCACCGATGTCCATCTTCCCTTTTTCCATAGTAATAGATCCCCTGAATTTCAGCTGGGCCCAGGTTGAAAAGCTGGCGCCTCACATTACATGGTGGTAAAATCTTCGGTTAGGTTTCGAGGCTTGCATTACTTTGGAGGGTAGACCACAATTTGACAAAATCTGTGGCATTAAGGAAATGGTAGGAAAGATCCAGAATGATGGCTTATGTAGACAATTTTTTTTTGACTGCTCTAAGTCCTATAAGAGACAGGAACTCTAGCTAAATCTAGCCAGCCTGCAAGCAGAAATGGAAGGATGCAGAGTTTTGCTAATACAGGCATGTTCTCTCTCTGCTCTGCCATATCCTCAGCAGAACACTTCTGTACAACCAAGTCAGGCAGCTATGAGCTATGCATCAGGAGGAGATAACACTGGTTCTTTGGGAAGATAGCATGCAGTCAGCAGAGATTAAGGTAAGATTAAAGGTAGTGTTTTCCATTACAAACTTACCATAAACAAGAAAAAAATCTGGCAAAATCAGATTATAGCAACAGGGCTTTGGAACAGGAATTCTCATACTAGCCAGTGGGAGTAGAAATTGGTACAGTTTGGTATTATGTAGTAATAGAAGCATCTGCAATATCCCTCTTGGGGGTACACATCAAAGAAACTCATGCACATTTGCACTAGGATATGTGAATTCTAATCAACAAACCTGGAAATGGCCCAGAGTCCATCTACAGCGCAGCTGGTAAACTGTCATCTGTTATAGCACAGAGAGCCAGGCAACAATGAAAACGAACAAGGCACAGCTACATGCAGTGACATGCATAAGTCTTAGACACTTACACTTTGAGCAAAAGAGGCGTGAACAAAAATCATTCCTAACATGTGATTCCATTTGTAAAAAGTTCAAAAACAAGCAAAAGTAAGCTATATTCTTTAGAGATGTATTCGTTGGTTCAAACATTATAGAAATCAAAATGTCTAATTTATGGGGTAAAACCAAGCAAAATAAAAGCATTCAACTAAATATATACAAAGAGCATAGGGGACATGTGGAAGACAATGTGTTTCAAGGTCTTTGTTAATGAAAGAGGTAAATACTGACTTTAGAATATAAGAACCTCTCTCATCCCACATGCTCATCTTACAACATGACCGTGCCACTACCCCATGGGTGCAATCTATGTCCCCTTCCTTTTAACCTGGGTGGAACTTTGTGACCCCCTCAACTAACAAGGTGCAATGGAATTGTATGCTATGTGATTCCAAGGATAGAGCATAAAAGCACCACCCCCTTTTGTCTGGATCTCTTGGGACATTTGCTCTGGGACCTCAGCCATCCTCCAGTGAGGAAACCCAAGCAGCTGAGGAGAAGCCCACCGGAGAGGAAGCAAGGCCCCTCACGCCCAGGCCCCAGACCAGCTGAGCAGCCAGCCAGCAGCCAGCAGTAACCTGCCAGCCATGTGGGTGATCTGTATTGAAAGTGGATTGTCCAGTCTTGATTGGAGCCATCTCAGCTGATGCCATGTGGACCAGATGTGAGTGATTCCTGTCAGGCTCTGTCAAAATTGCATATTTGTGAGCAAAAGAAATGATTGTTGTTGTTTTAACCAACTTAGCTTTAGGAAAGTTTATAGGCAGAAAGTGATGTAAAATGAGAAAATTCTAGAGGCATTTTCACTAATGTCAGAAACAAGACATGGATGCCCACTATCACTGCTCCTTTACTATGTCATAGCAATGAACTTATCAGACAATGCTCCTAGGCAAGCGTAACTAATTGTATACACACCATACAGCCAATTGACTTTTCCCTGTAGAATTTATAATAAGCAGTTCTCTATATTACAGTTTTTGTACCTATTGCATATATTAGCTATATAATAAACTATTGACTACAAAATAGTTTACTGTCTATTTTCCTATTTTTAATATTTTACAAAATTTCTACTTTTATAAACATAGCTGTCATGAACATCCTTGTGGTTAACTGAATCAAATGGCAAGGACATTTTAAGGATTTAAGATAAAATCATTAAATTTTGCCAAATTGCATTTTTAGTAGCAACAAAATAGATTCCAGTTTTCAATTTATCATCACCCAAAACAATTAATTTTTCTTCATCTGATTAACGAAAAATTGCATTTCGGTGGTATTGTTTTTGCATTGCAGTTAGATAAAGAGCAACTGCTGACCTGCTCTGGTTTGAATGTCAAGGAAGAGGCTGCAAGGCTTGACTCCTCTGAAAGCATTCCCGTGCAATGGGAGTGGGTCTAGGTGGCATTAAGGTCCCCTCTGCCAGCAGCAATCTATGCATAAGATGATCAAATTAAAGCGGCAGAAAAATAAACTCTTACACATTGTATTTTACTATTCAACAATATTTGAAGAAAGCCACGTGCCCTGCACTCAGCTAGGAATAGGGGATCTGACAGAACTGAAAACATTCCCCTCCCTCCAGGAACTTACTCTGTGATTTGGAGAGAAGACAAGTCAAAAGGCATCCAAGGGCAGGGATATCTATGCCACTTTTTTTTTTCCTGTAAAAACAGCAGCTTTATAAGTTAAAAAAGAAAAAAAGATACAGTCCTTGAGAAAAAACCTTCTATTTTATATTTCAAAGAATTCATGTATTTCACCTTACCCGTGCCCATAATAGAGACTTCTCTCTAAAATAAACTGGGAAAATAGAGGAATGTATGGCTTGAATATATCTAAATTCATAGACCTAAGCAGGGCACCGGGCAGGTCACTGTCGGTCGTTCTGTTAACCACAGGAGGGCAGAGGCACTCTGCATGTCAAATGCTTCCTCACTAGCACTTTTCCAAACCCTGGTGAAGATTAGGGGTCAGGGTGGCACCTGTGCCTTCTCCACCGTCTGATGTCTGGTGCTCAGGGACCAGAACAGGAGAAGGTGCTTAAAACATGGTTTCTCACCTATTAACCTTTCACAAGGGCTGCACCAGGAGAAAGGTCAAAGGCTAGAGGAGGATGCGTCCTCATCCCTTTTTGTGACGAAGGATTCACAAAGAATTCCTTGGAGGCCCTTGCGTCTTAGTGATCAGCAGCCTGAGGGGCTGGGTATCGCAGAGGGCTGCTTCCGACTCCGATGGGCACTCACACGGAGAAGGCGCTGGTGGGAGACAATGGTCCTTGCTGGAGCTCTTTCCCCGAGGCTGGGAGGACGGCTGTCATCACCAGCGCAGGCCCTGAATACTCTACCCTTAGTGTGAAAAATCTCTGTGTTCTTGTCTTTTGCCTTAGACGCTTTCATTTTTCTCTAACTTTTTAGAACCCAAGCTACTACATTATTTACCATTGCACAAACCCCAAATACTTGCTACTGTATAAAATATCTACCATTGTTCAGGAAACCAGAAGCTTAAATTCAAGACTTAAAAATTTCAACAAGAATACCCAATTAAATTCTGTGCAAGGAACCTGGGGCATAATGTACACCTCCCAGACGAAGGGCTGCTTTTGCGAAACAACCTTGACAAATCTGATTGAGTTCTTGCTCTTGCCTTCTAAAGGCTCCCCTTGGGCAGCAGCCTGGACACTCCACCTGGGAGGTCAGGGCTTAGTACTGCTCTGGAACGCCTCTTGGGAACCCCCCAAAGCCCATAGCACAAAGGGCTTTGAAATATTTTCCAAGATGGGAGATCTTTATAAGAATGTGAACTGAATTTTTGATCATGCTGAAAGAAGTCTGGAATCAATGATGTGAAGAAAAGGCCAAAGTGCGTAACAGCATTTGAGGTGGAAAATGGAAACTGACTCTATAGGAATGAGACCAAGTTCTCATATGACTTCCAAGCTGGCTCCAAAGGAAATTTCCAGTGAGGGGTCCATGTTGTGATCACCTAAAGGGCAATATTCCTAAGTTCGGTTTCTAGTTTAAGGGCCAGTCATGAAATTTTACCCATATTTCCTACAACTTTGTTAACAGATTGGACCTGCTCTTGAAATGGCCAAGCAGCTCCTATCAGACATAATCTCCCAGAGATAACCACTAAAAACTCTGGGGAAAATACAAAAACTATTGCTGGAAGATAGTGAAGAAACAAAAAAAGTAAGTAGGTTCTGGAGAGGAATTGACCCCTTTAAGAAGAAAGTCACTAGGTGGGTTTCCCACCTTTTGCAGCTTTTTTTCTTTGGTTAACCTCAGTCCACCCCAAGCATGACAGCTAAAACCTGAATAGAATCCAGTGGTCCCCTAGCTTGAAGAATCAGCACTAGTTTGAGGCAACTGAATTAAAATCACCTGTAACCTCACAGGTACTCATTGGCAATTATCTCGAACGAAAGAAATGCATTTCCTATCCATGCCCTTATGCATACAAGGATGGTAATATGTACCTGAGATTGTTCAAGGACAAAGGACATCTTTGTGAAATGACTAAGCAAAGGGTGCAGCATGTGGCAGGCGTACAATCAATGTTTTCTTCCTTCTCAAGAAACAGGAATAACGCTCCCAGAGTTCAGATTTCACATCCCCAAATTCATCTTTCAGTCTCTTCTCTAAATTTAGATTGTCTAATAAAACTTAAAAGAAGGGCGTCTGTCCATGAATGACAGTCCCACAAATATTACTGAGCAGAGAATCTTCAAACACCAAAGAATTCTTAAGTCCAAGTCATTGCTAGAAAAGACAACATAGAGGGGTTAAGCAGAACAGAATCCCTTTTGAGGATACTTAACATTTGAAGGAAAAAGGAACTCGTAACCACTGAAGGAATAGACAGCAAAGGCTTCTTGCATCCAGAAACAGGCCTGGGATTGGTAGGACTAAGGCATTTTAGCCTTGGGCCACCCATGGAGGATTTAGGGCGGTCCCCAGTCCTGGCCACTTCACAATGAGGCCTTCATAATTCTATCTTCTTTGCTTACTTTTATGCATTAGTCTATTTTCACAGTGTGAGTTTAAGAAACTGCCTGGTCCCATCTCCGTGGTGGCTAAATCTGAGTGGTGAAGGGCACAGCCCAACCGTGTCTGTCAAGGCCTTTATCAGAAAAGCTTTTGGTAAAAGCAGACAAGACTGACAGATCCAAGCCTCACATGGAGAAACCCTACTCAGGGTTTGGGTTTTGGGGGTCAGGACATCTCAGGGCCCTCCCAGGCTCACATAATCCCTTTGTTCCAAGTCACTGAGGTCAGTCCTTGGTCCACAGTGTTCCAGCCATAAGCACACAGCCTGGGTGAGAACCTGGCTGGGCAGCTAGCAAGGCCTTTTGAGCACTCATCCTTAACTAGCACTAGGGAGAGCCCGTGTTAGGTACAAGCAGAGGCAGCAGCCTGGGCTGAGATCTCTCCTAGGCACTCACTTTCTGGAGGAGGGAGATGGCAAAGTAGAGGGTGGTAAGAAGGTTGACTTTATTCTCTTTAGGGCACAAATCCTGGGCTCTTTTTCTTGGAAAAGTGAGCTCAGGAGCACTGCAGAAAGGGAATTAATTGTAAAATTTATTTCCCCTTAGTTAACTCCTGAATGCAAAGTCAAACGTGGGAAGACCGCTTTCCAAGACCTCACCTTGATTCCTCCTGCAGCTTCATTTTCAGTGCTCAGAAGTCCTTGGGCTGAGAGGATCAACCCGAGAGAAGGCTGACCCTGTGAGTCAGCCCTGGAGTGGCTTGAACAGGGCAGTCACCCAAGGAGGGGAGGAGATGGGGAAACTGGGCTCCCCCAGCTCTCATCAGCACACTTTGTACTGATGGCTTCCAAATTCCTCAAGGTTATCTTCTTAGATCAACATCTGGATGGTGCCCAGGGACTGGGGCAAGTTAGGACACTGCAACAAGTGTGGATGAGGAAGGAGACACGTGTTAAAATGCGTCCAGGGCCAGCCCCGTGGCCGAGTGTTTAAGTTCGTGTGCTCTACTTCAGTGGCCCAGGGTTTTGCTGGTTCGCATCCTAGGTGCCGACACAGCACCGCTCATCAGGCCATGTTGAGGTGGCGTCCCACATGCCACAACTAGAAGGACTCACAACTAAAATATACAACTATGTACTGGGGGGATTTGGGAGAAAAAGCAGAAAAAAAAAAAAGAAGATTGGCAACAGTTGTTAGCTCAGGGGCCAATCTTTAAAAAAACAAAACAAAACAAAAAAACGTGTCCATGAGACAGAGGGACTTGTCAAATTGAAGATTCTCATCCTGTACTCCCAAAGATTCCTGGCAGTGTCCCAAAGATTCCAGGACTCAGTATTTCTAAAAGGTTCTCCAGGTGATTCTGACACAGGGGGAAAAAAGTGGGGGAATCACTTCTTTAGAAACTCTAACAGGGCTCCTCCAGGCTTGGTGTCCAGAGCGACAAGGTCAGGATAGAGAGATGGGAAAGGGAGGGGGAGAACAAAGGAATTTGATCTAACGGCTTGAGTAGTATCTAAGTCATCTATCAGTATAAAGCCATCTACATCAAATCAACAACACTTATTTAGCTCAAGATTCCACTGGGTGATTCTTCTGGTCTGGGCCAGGCTCAGGTAACCTGGGATGGGTTTACTCACTTGTCTGGGGCCAAGTGGCAGGTGCGCTGGGAGATGGGCTGGAGGATCCCAGATGGCCTCTCTCTCAGCTGGGATCTCAGCTCAGTCTTTGGGGGTGCTGGGCCATGTCGTCTGTCAGAATAGCCAGGGTTTGCTTATATGGAGGCAGGTTTCCAGGAGCAGCAAGAAATTTTCGAGTTTCCTTTTGCATCGCCTTTCCTATGTCCCATCGGCCAAAAGAAGTCACCAGTCCAAGCCCAGGCTCAGGGTGGGAGGGTTCCCCAAGAGTATGGATACAGGAAGGCGTGAGCAAATGCAGGGGCCTCAGTGCACCCCATGGAGGAATGAGGAGACCAAAGGCAACTAATCATAAAATAAAAGTAAAAAGGAGGTTCCTGAGGTTGAGCAGGGCAGCCGGTCCAGGCCCTGACTTCAGGAGGAAAGAGGAGAACCGACAAAGGCCACCTGGCCCCCAGCTCCCTGGATGAGTGTTTGGAGAAAGCACAGCTGTCAGACCCTGAAGTCGGAGCCGTGCCCTGCCCCAGTCCTCCACAGCCTCTAAAACTGGAGCCTGTGCTCCAACAGGTCGGGAAACAGCCACAGGGAGGCGGGAAACTGTGTCCAGTCCAGGAGCCCGCGCTTGTCCCGCGGCTGCCGCGGCGAGGCGGCGGGCGCCTCCGGCCTCTGAGCAGACGCGGCCCCGGACTTGGGGGCGAGCCGAGCCCCCTGTGGGCCGGACTCTCCCGAGGACAGTCCAGCGGGCTCGGCCTCCTCCTGCACCCAGACACACTCCTTGCCGCGCGGGCGGCCCGAGGCAGGAGGGGACCCTGGGGCGCCCCGGCTCTCGCTCATCAGCCCGGGCCTCGGCCTCGCGCGGCTGCGGGCTCCGGGCTGGATTCCTCGCCCCTCAGGATCCAGGGCGCTGGTGGGCCGGTGTCCCCACGGCACCTGCTCCTGGGCGCCCACCTTCTGGTCCCCTTTGTTTCAGTCGACCCACCCTGGGTGCAGGCTTGGCCTCCCTCAGCGCTCCCGGCAGCTGTCTGCAGCTCCAACGGCCCCAGCCAGCCCCCAACGGCTCCCACCAATCTCCAATGGCCCCCGCCAGCCCCCAACGGCCCCAGCCGGCCCCCCGAGCTGCCCCCCAATCCCCAGCGACCCCCCACCAATCCCCAGCGGCCCCAGCCAGCCCCCAACGGTCCCCTCCAGTCACCAGCGGCCCCCCACCAAGTCCCAATGGCCCCAGCCAGTCCCCAAAGGCCCTGGACGACCCTGGATTGGGTCTTAACTTCCTCCCATCCTGGGGTGGGACGGCTCCCTAGAGGGAGCAGAGGTTAGGGGGGCCTGAAGGATGACTAGGTGCTGACAAGTGAAGAGCGTCTGCAGGGTGTTGCGGGCTGAGGGTAAGGAGGGTGCCATATCCTGCAGAGGCGCCTGGAGAAGGCAGTAACTTTGGGAGCTTCTCAGGTTATCCAGTGCGCGCTGGAGCTTAGAGCTGGAGGAGAGGATGGAGAGAGACAGTGCTGGGGAGGAAGACAGGAAGACTGGGGGAAGATCATGAGGCCTCCAGGACCAGAAGAAGAGGGTTCAAGGGTGCGATCAGATGTGTGCTGTAGAAGGAAGCTCTGGGGACAGTGGGGACAATGGAAAAAGTTCCCAGTCAAGCCTGGTGCAGAAAGCTGGCCAGGAGATTGCATGTGTGACCTAGATAGGAGGGAAGATGACCTGGGCTAGGGGATGGCCCTTAGGGTGAAGAATTGTAGACTTTATTTTAAAGCTACAAACAAGAACATGAGTCACAGACCAGTCATAGTGATGGGGGCAGGGCTGCGAAGAGAGTGGGTGAGGGATGAAGGAGGCAGAATTTAGTAGCTGGCTGGTGCCCCTGCCCTTGACTGAGACAGGGAGGCAGGAGCAAAGGAAGTCAGAGGTATGGCACGGAGAGGCGGATGCCCGGTCCAATTTGGGAAATGTTTAGTTTGAAAATGGAGATACTCTGGGCCCATCCAAGATTCACAGGGAAGAGGGGTCCAGTGTGTGGACCTGGGGATCAGAGATGGGCTGGAATTATCAACATAAATGTGAAGCCACGGGACTGGATAAGATCAGAGGGAGCTGTGGACAGCCCCATGCAAGGGACAGGTAGAGGGAGAGAAACTTCCTAGCCGTCTGAGGAGGACGAGTGAAAGAAGATGAAAAAGATAAAAAGCAAAGGTATCTCACATGCTGATGAAAAAGTCAAGTTTGGAATGGAGTTTGGAATAAACATTTGGCAGCACTCGTGGAAATTAAAATGTAATTCCACTTTTCGGTATCTATCTACCAGGAAGGAGTAGGCACATAACAGCAGAGGGGGAGGTGAGGGGAGCACCCTACCCCTGCAGGCCGTATGAGGTGCATTGCGCAGAATTTCACAACAGTCATCTGACTAAAAGCCTGCCTGCTGCTAGTTATCACCAGGCAAAAGAAATCCTAAAAATCATTGATAAGCTGCTCCTCCCCACTGTAGCAGACTGCTGCCGTACACCCCGCCAGCTCGGCATGGCACTAGGTACTAGCATTATTGCAGCATTGTTTATAATAGGGGAACTTCGGGAAAAACCTCAATGTCCAGCCACAGGGGAAAGGCCGAAATCAAGGATGATACGTGCTGATGAGCAAACAGGACATACAACAGTTAAAAGGAATTCACACACCTGTATGTCTGAATAGATCCTAAAAACACTGCTGAAAAAGCAAAAAGTACATGAATATCTTCATATTGACACCTCTGCAGAGACAATGCCTCACGTGCCTTGAGGAATATAGATACGAATATAAACGCATAATTAAAGGAGTGGAGATAGGCCCCAGGAGCAGTTACTGCTAAGGACCAAGGGTACTGAGGTTGGGAGTGGTACTGAAGAGGACTTGATTCACGATTTAAAAAAAAAGAAACAAGGCAAATGTAAAGTTATTGGTGTAATTAAAAGTGACACAACTGAAAATAAGTTTTTTGAAAAGTACCCGTGATGGAAAAAGGCGCGAGCCTCTTCATTGTCCAGAAGGTGCACTATTCGAGTTCCCACCTTGTTTCCCTTTGCCTCAGCCTCACTTTGGGGACATAAAGGGGACACAGGAATCTCATGGGCACACCTCACTGACATATGGTCCCACCTGCACATGTGAACTCTCCACTGCCTTGCCCCAGCCTCCCCCAAACCCTACTGTTTCTGGGAGCCCTAAGCAGAGAGCGTACTAAGTGTCAGCTGGAAACTGCTATTTGGGCAGGCTTCTGCTCCAGGCCGCTGCTTCCTGGGAGAGTGGAGGATCTCTAAGTCAACCCATCAGATGGACCTGGTACATGGGTGGGAAGGAGAGGGAAGACTCAAGGAGTAGACCACCCTTCAGGGGGCGTGGCCAGCTTTTCCTCCTATGTCCTGGGTTCTGTAAGAATGCACTGCCCCACCCCGCCCAGGTAACCCCCTCTCCAGGTCACCTGCCCAGCCCCCAGGCCCTGATTGTCAGGCTCTCAGGCAGGCTGAGGGAGGGCCCACAGGGAGCGGGGAGCTTTGAGCCTTTCTGCTCTGTTTGAATCTATTTGGCTGTTAAAGAGATATGAATATTGTGCTTTTAAAATTCATTTAAGTTTTCTTTCTGTCAATGATTTACTAGCGATATGGATCAGCTTCCTTAAGGTCTGTTTCTACTTTCTGGAATTAAACTGAATCAGAAAGTTGGCAACAGTACCATCCCTCCAGTCCAATCCCTGCAGTGGGATGTGGGTCTCTTTGATTACAGACCCTCTGTCCACACTGAAACCCCCAATGACCATTGCAGAAGGCTGAGTTTTGTACTCTCTATACTAAAGGGAAAAAAAGAAGAGGAGGGATTTTCTCCACTATAAAATGTCCTAGAACCTCCCTCCTGTCCTTCCACAAACTGGCCTGCATCCCCGCTCATTCTTTCCTTTGCCCAGTTCTCCAGCTGCCCTCCCAAATGAAGAAAGCAGAAAGCCCAGGCTTGAGAATGGATGCCCGCCCTGTGGAAGAGGCATCTTCTGTCCTCTCGTTGCCATCTGCTCACCTACAGGCCTTGGGAGGCAGTGTGTGTTGTGTTTGTGTGTTGGTTGCTGTGGCTGCCCTGGTGGGTCCAGTGTGTTTATCAGAAAAAAAGGGAGAGGGCCTCGAATTAGTTGAGGGGGAGAGGATCCCAGATGTGGACGTAGGAGGAACCCCAGGTGGGGACCTCTGGTGGGAGTGGAGGAGAAAGAGATGCTGCTGCCTTCTCTTTCTGTTTCTGGGTCCTTCTCAAGACCAAGCTCATGGTGCTGCCCACATGGCTCCTGGAGAGAGGGCACATTGGCCAACAGGCCCCAGGATGCTTTCTTAGGCCTCAAAAAGGTTTTCACAGGGAAGAGGCTCCCCCCTCCCACCACCCACTGCCACAGTGCCCCGGAAAGCTGAGACTTTCTGTTCTCCTCCTTCATCGGATCCATTCCACAGTGCTAGTCTGAGAGGTAGAGTGGGTGGGGGAGGCACAGAGGAGGTGTTTAGCCCTATGGGGTGGGAGGTAGGGGTACTTATAAAGCCTGGAGCCCCACATGCAAGGTAGGAAGGGTGGAGTCTGAACCAGATTGATGGGTACTGACTTCCTCTCCTGCCCCTTGCCCTGATGCCGGAGGCCACAGGGAAGGGCTCTGACCTCAGACAAGGGCACTGCTGCGCTGGAGGGGAGCTGGAGCCCTGAGGTTTTGGTGGGGAGGAGGGCTTCAAACCAAAGCCCTTCCAAGCCTGCTGGGCCCCACGGAATGGGAAGGTTTCTCTTGGGGTAGCGACAGCAGGCCAGTTGCTGGTCACCTCTCTCCACCTCCTGTATCTGCCCTGTGCCCCCTCCCCCCACTTTGCTTCTTTAGGCTTCTCCCCCTCCCCCAAGCCCCTGTCTTCTGTGTGGCTTGCTAGCTTGTTCCCATCCCACCCAAGAGCGACTCCTTCTGGCCCTGGCTGGGAAGTAAATGTGTATGCTTTTGTCACCAGTGTATCAGGGTAGAACGTGAAGTAAAGGAAGTTCTGGAAAAGGTCAAATGTCACAATCAGGTCCAGGGAGCAGGATAAGAACCCTGAACCCTGCAGAGAGCCCTGCATGCTGCTGCGAGGCAGGTGGGAAGCTGGAGGGTTTGAGGGGGAGAGGTGAGTGACCACTCAGAGGGGTCTCAAAGGACAACTGTTTTTAAATGTGGTGAGGAAGGCCCAGCCCTAGGGACTGGAGGCTGAGAAGCTGGTCCAATGGCACTGAGGAGTGGTGGCAAAGATTTCTGAGAAGGATGGGGCGCTCGGCTCCAGCTCCTGCCAGGCCAGCTGTCTGTGCGAGGGAAGGGAGCTTCCTGAGCCAGTGCTGAAGTGGGCGGAGGTGCAGATGTCTGTCCAGTGTGCCAGACAGCCCTGGGACCAGGAGAGGCCGCCTCTGCCCTCCCACACTGCGCCCTGGGCCTGTCTCTGTGCTTCACAGCAGAAGGAAGCAGGAGGTATGTAGTGGGCCTGTCTTCTGGGAAGGCTGGAGTTATTTCTTTAGTGATCTCATTTGCCCACAGTAGTGCGTGTAGAGGCCTCTTTCCTGCTGCAACCAAACTCTAGACCTGCCTATAAGAGAGAAAATTGAGAAAATAGATGCATCTTCCATCACTCTATCGGTGAGTTAGGGGATAGATGGATGGATGGATGGATGGATGGATAGATAGATAGATGGTTTCCTAAAAGAACACCGTGTGAGCTGTTCTCTGGTATTTCCTTCCTCCTGAGGTCACAGAGCAGCTGCTGTTGTGATGCCTTGATTGACTTTATTATTTTACCCCTAAATATGCCCCTTTGATTCATAAATTATTTAGTTTTCATGTTTGGTTTTTGAAAATCAACTTTGTTGAGATATAATTCACATACCATGCAATTTAGCCAGAGTGTACAATTTCAGTGATTTTTAATATACTCAAGGAGTTGTGCAACTATCTCCACAATCAATTTAGAACACTTTCCTCATCCACAAAAGAACCCCACACCCATCAGCAGGTATTCCCTATTTCCACCAACCCCACCTCCAGCACTAGGCAACTCCTAATCCGCTTTTGGTCTCTAGAGAGATTTCTGTTCTGGACATTTCATATAAATGGAATCATACAACATACCGTCCGTGGTGACTGGTTTCTTTCGGGTAGCATAATGTTTTCAAGGTTCATCCATACTGTAGCACGTATCAGTACTTTATTTCTCCTTATTGATGAATAATATTCCACTGTATGGATATACCACATTTTTAGAATCTGTTCATCAGTTTATGGACATTTGGGTTGTTTCTATTTTTTGGCAGTCATGAATAATGCTGCTATGAACATTCGTGTACAAGTGTTTGTGTGGATATATGTTTTCATTTCTCTTGCATATCTGCCTAGGAGTGGAATTGCTGGATCATGCCGTAACTGTTGAAAACCTTGAGGAACCCAGACTGTTTTCTAAATCGGCAGCACCATGTTACATTCCCACTAGCAGTGTATGAGGGTTCCAATTTCTCCACAGCCCCGCCAATACTTATTATTTGCCTTTTTAATTGTGGTTTTGATGTGCATTTCCCTGATAACTATGTGCTTATTGGCCATTTATATATCTTCTTTCAGAGAACTGTCTATTCCAATCCTTTGCCCATTTTTTAGTTGGCCTGTTTGTTTTTGAGCCTCTTATAAATGGCATCATAGCATATCTTCTTGTGTGATCTACTTCTTTCCCTCGATGCTATTTTTGTGCTTTTCATTCCTGGTTGCCACGCTCCTGTAGAGTCATCCATGACTTCAGTGGGCTGCTGTCTTTGTTTGGTCTGCTATAACAGAATACCACAGACTAAAATGTATTGCTCACAGTTCTGGAGGCTGGAAGTCAGAGATCAGAGTGCCAGCATGGTCAGGTGAGGGCCCTCTTCTGGGTCGTGGATCAAAGGGGCTAGGGAGCTTTGTGGGGTCTCATTTATAACAGCACAAATCCCATTTATGAGGCCTCTACCCTCATGATCTAATCACCTCCCGAAGGCCCCATCTCCTAATACCATGAGGTTTGGGGGTTAGGATTCCAACATACGAATTTGGTGGGGGACACAAACACTCAGACCATGGTAACTGCAATGGCCATTTGGGTTGTTTCCATGTTCTGGCCGTTACCAACAGGGCTGTTTTGAACACTTTTTTTTTTTTTTTAAAGATTGGCACCTGGGCTAACAACTATTGCCAATCTTCCTTTTTTTTTTTTTTTTTAAGGATTGGCACCTGGCCTAACAACTGTTGCCAATCTTTTTTTTTTTTTTCTGCTTTATCTCCCCAAACCCGCCCTGTACACAGTTGTATATCTTAGTTGCAGGTCCTTCTAGTTGCGGGATGTGGGACGCCACCTCAAAGTGGCCTGACGAGCAGTGCCATGTCCGCGCCCAGGATCCGAACCCTGGGCCGCCGCAGCGGAGCGCGCGAACTTAACCACTCGGCCACGGAGCCGGCCCCTGTTTTGAACATTTTTGATAAGGCCTGGTGCACAGAAATTTCTCCCCTGTGGGTTTTAAACTTTAATTTTATCAGATAATGTCAAACGGTGTCACAGTCATATATAAAATCCTATGAAAATACAGCCTCAATCCCTAGCACTTTCTCTTGAAAACACCGTCACTGCTCAGGGCTGCTGCCTTTCAGAAATCTAGTCCATCCATCCATGCAGGGTCTGATTCCAGCCTCTCTGTTCTCCCGCCGTTCTATGGCTCTGTCTCTAAGCCGGGGCTACATTCTCCTAATTATTAAAGCTTCATAGTTTATCTGGACTTCTGGTAGGGCAGATTTTTTACCTATGAATTTTGGTCAGAGAAAATCAGGTCCTATTTGGCATGGTGTGTGTCAGGATTTACCAAAGGCACTGACTGGAACAAGGGAAGGCTGGTCTGAGGGGACTTAAGCCAAGAGCCCTTCAGGATCCACTGCCACCAGGTCAAGTTATAGCTGCGACTGGAAGGGGCGCTTGATGCAGTATTGACCAGAGGGCTGGAGGTACAGAGCAAAAGGGGTAAGGTCTTGGGGTGAAAACAAGACTGTCCATGATCGTTTGCCCCTCCTTCTTGTGGTCTTTCCCTTTTTAGCCTCCCAGAAGCCACAGAATTGTCCCAAATACTTCCCCCTTCTCCGTGACCTGTCCCATCTTCTCTATCCCAGCATCAGGGAGTTGAGAGACTGCTCACATCTTGAAAAGTAATCATTAAAACAGAAGGAAAGGCCTTTCAGATTTCACCAAGGAGGGTTAGCACTTTATCCACATAAAGAAACGGGACTTAAAAACTTGAAGCAAAACTACGTGATCTGGATCATAGAGACGCCTTGGGATTTCTCCACTTTCCTGTTAGTGTAAGAAAGTGGTGTTCAAACTACAACGAGTGATCTCTTAATCTTTGTTTAAATTAAACATTCCAGCTGGCATCTTTATAATGAAACAATACCATTGTGGACAATATCATAAAATAGAAAACACCAGAAAATCACTACTAATGTGGTTGAGCAGAGTTTGGCGAAATTGCGTTTCAGTTATTTACAGCACGAATGAACAAATTCAAGATGCCAAATGCATTTCTTAATGCAGGTCTTATCAAAGTTGGATTGTTAAATACAGAGTGTTCATAATAGATCTAGGCGTCAAGCTGGAGAAACTTCTGAAGTGCCTGTGTAGGATTCTATTCTGTGAGGGTCATGGGCAGGATTTTTTTGGCTTTTGAAGTCCACTCTGAGTGAGAGGTGGGCCTTCCACTGTGAAGTCTTACGTTGGTTTTCTTTCTCTCTTCTCCGTTAGATATTTCTAGAAGTCTGATATGTCTAGAAGTGGACCAGGAAGATGCTTCTAGCTACATTTAAGTGGGTAAATGAGGTTAACAGTAAAATTTTCTTACTCTTCTGTGGCATAATAAAAAATATATTTGGTCTTTGTCCCCACTTTCTGGTACAGAGCTCCTAAAACCCTTGAATTTCCTGAGTGTTAAGAAGAGTGTCTCTTGTATGCTAGTAAGATGACTCAAGATAGGGGCACCTAGATAATTTCAGGATGGCAGCTGGTCCCTCTGACCTCCAGGAAGGCAAGAGGGGCCAGAGATTAAGTTTAGTCACCAATGGTCAATGATTTAATTAGTCCTGCCTATTTAATGAAATCTTGATAAGAAACTTGTAAACAACAGCATTTATAGGGCTTCTGGGTTGGTGAGTACGTCAATGTGCCAGGAGTATGGCAGTCCCGGAAGCTCTGGGCAAGTCCTCTACCCCATCTCTCCCCTATGCTTTTCTTTCACTTGACTGCTCCTGAGTTATATCTTTTATAATAAATCAGCAATCATAAGTAAAGCACATCCTGAGTTTTGTGAGTCATTCTTGCAAATTCTTAAACCTCGGGGGGAGGGTAATGGAAGCCCCTGAATTGGTGGTTGATTGGGCAGAAATGAGGGTAGCTGGGGACCCCATTTGTGGCTGGTATCTGAAGTGGGGACAGACTTGTGGGACTGGATCCTTACTTGTGAGATCTGCGCTAACTCTGGGTAGTTGGTGTCAAAACTGAATTGTTAGACACCCAGTTGGTGTCAGAGAATTGAAGAATTAGATAGGGGGGCCAGCCCGGTGGCACAGCCGTTAAGTGGGCACGTTTCACTTCAGCGGCCCACGGTTGGCTGGTTCTGATCCTGGGTGCGCACATGGCACCGCTTGGCAAGCCATGCTGTGGTAGGCATCCCACATATAAAGAAGAGGAAGATGGGCATGGATGTTAACTCACGGCCAGTCTTCTTCAGCAAAAAGAGGAAGATTGGCGGCAGATGTTAGCTCAGAGCTAATCTTCCGCCAAAAAAAAAAGAATTAGATAGTATGGAATGACATATTTGGTTGCTGTTTAGGGAACACCCTCATCTCTCCTCCCTCTCCACCCCATGGAAGTTTCATCCACCTGCAGCATATCCTGCTTCTACTCTGAGTCTTTGATTTGGATATGTATCTCTGTGCAGGGCTGGGAATGGGGCTTCCATTTATTTATTTGTTTACTTATTTATTTATTTGTTTTGAGGAAAAATAGCCATGAGCTAGCATCTGTGCCCATCTCCCTCTATTTTATACGTGGGACGCCTGCCACAGCATGGCTTGACAAGCGGTACTAGGTCCGCACCCGGGATCTGAACCGGTGAACCCTGGGCTGCTGAAGCAGAGGCACAAACTTAACCACTGTGCCACTCTGCATACATTTATTTTTATGTATAATAACTTCTCAAATGAGTCACTCCTGCATGTCAAATAAGGCTCACTAAAGGGATCCCTTTCAGAACCAGAAAAGCTCTACACAGAAGACAAATTCCAATTCCACACTTATTGTCAAAAATGGCAGTTTTAGAAAGCTTACTTTGTCCTGCCTTCCAGTGATCAAAGCTGTAGAATATTAAAATCACCTTTCTAGCCAGTTTTTTTTAAACTTTAAAAACATAAAAGCAGGATTACTTTACTGACTTATTGTATTTTTAAAATTATCCTTTAATCAGCAAGGACACCAAGAGGAAGGAAGGAAGAAAGAGAAAGAGAGAGAGACAGGAAGGGAGGGCGGGAAGGAGGAGGGGAGGGAGGAAGAAGGAAAGAAAAGGAAGGGAGAAAGCAAGCCCTGGTCAGGTTCAATTCCAGACAGCGGTAAGGCTGTATTTATAAATGTTGTGTATTTTGACAGAATTTAAAATAAGCAATAGGCCTCTGAGAGTTTTACTTTATTTACAAATAAGGGATTTCTTTAAGTGATCTGTGAGTCACTTTTTCTCCCAAGTAGTCTGTGGTGGACCAGGCATCAACGTTTTCCAAGTGATCCAATAAAACTAAGCATGAGAATGGACAAACAAAGAAGTGAAGATGCCTTCTGGGGTCACTCAGCTGCTTGGTGGCAGGATGGAGACTGGTACCTGCACCCCTGAACAGAAGTACAAAGCTCCTTCTGTGCATCACACCCCCAGGCATGGCTCAGGCTGATGGAGCCTGACTCATCTCTCCCCAGGCTGTAGCCTCAGACAGTAGCTGATAGATGATGGGAAGAGGTCTCTAAGAAGTTGCTTCATATGGCGTCAGGCTGCAGGGGTAGAGCAGAGGTTGTCAAGGTCTGACCACGCTTGCTTCCTACCCTGCTCAGCTGAGCCCACCTGCCCGGAAGCTCTCTCAGGTGAGAACACATCAGGTCAGCGCTGGTCCTTCATTTATCCTTGGACTGTGCATGTTCCCCATTGCCTGCTAATGTCGTCTGGGCTCCTGCAGACAATAACTATAAAGAGGGGATGAGTAATGCGGTGATTGCAAAAATGTAAGGCCTACAGCTTATGAATTACATAGTACACAATTATTGGTTCAATCATTTATTTACCCCAAAATTGTGCACTTGGAAACCATGATGATCCAATTTTTTTGGTGGTTACTTGGACAATAATGGCCAGAATTTAGTAATTTCAAATAACAAACCACCTTTGCTTACTTTAGGGACTAAACTCTCCATATAACCAGTAGAAAATGCTGTAATTTTTCGCTGCCTCAGGTCTCCAGGCCCATTTCACTATCTTCTTCTAAAAACTCTACCCTCCAAGTCATACAGCTCACTGTGAGGAACCTTATCTCTCTCCCTTCCAGGACTTCATAGGCACCATTCTCTTTCCTTCTGCAACTTGTTGCTTTGTTTTTGCATATGACAGCTTTCACAATTTTCTTGGGAGACAGGGAGAACATATTTTTATTTTATTATTCAAAAATATGTTTTAGGAACAATGAAATAGCACATGCTGATAACTCTAATAAAAAGAAAAAATATATAATAGTGTTTGCTTTAAAGATGTTCCTGAAAAATTCATAATCACAGCTGTTTATGTGTGCTGCCAGCTCTCAATTATTTATGCTCAAATTATTTATTTTATGGAATATCTGTGGAAAAAAATTTGAATCCTAGATTGCTCCTGGCTTACTTTCTAGACTCAACATCTGGAACTCTTTATTCTTAAGTTAGTATATTCTCAGAGGATGAAAACTAATTTGAATGGCTGTATAAGGTTGCATAAATCCATGTTAAAAACTATGTTTTCCACAGCTAAAGAGCACTTTGCAACCACAGTTTTCTCCAATATTCACAAAAAAACTAGAACTGGCTGAATTGAAGATAAAGATATTATAATCAATAAGTTACACTTGTAATACAAAGAGTAAAAAATACCTTCAACATCTCAATTCTTTAAAATCTCAAGCCAGGGGAATATGTCTGAAGCACTGAATACTTGAAGTGTCTTTTCCATCTTCAAAATTCTAGAAAAACAAATATTACAGAAGACTTCTGTCATATTCCACAAAGTCCCTATGGGCTTGAAGTAAAAGGAAATCAGATCACTAAAAAAGTCAAGAATAAGTCTTAAATACCATAAAATATTTATAAAGAAAAGCATTATAATTTGCAGGGAAAAAAGTGGAAGCAGGGGTTGAATGCTCACCTTGAAAACCATAACATGCAACATAGCCCTAAGCGTTTCTCAGCATGAATCTCTGTTTACTGCACCCTGCACGACCTCTCTGACAGTGTGCGTCAGAGACCTTCTGTCTATAGATCTGTCTTGTGGAGAAGCGCAAATTCATACCGATCAGCTATTGTGAACAGCAAGCAGAAATGGTAAGTTCTGAAATATTTGAAAGTTGGGACTCATTGCATCAAAAAGAAATTCATAAAAGTACTTTTTAAGCTTATTGAATGCAGGTGGGTGTATTTTCAACAGTCTGCTAATTTCTGGACTGTTGGATTTTGTAATTACTTATTTTGGTCAACATAATAAAGACTTCAGTTCTGGCGTGACTAAATGCACTAGTTAGGATTTTGCCTGAGTTTTGCATGCTGGAATATGCATTGTATAACCATAGGCAGGTTTTTCATCTGAAAACACATTGAAATGCATTGGCTAGTAAAGCTATCCCTCAATACCATGGGTTGTGTTTTATCTATCCTTTAAGTCACCGTTCATGCTGGCCCTGTGGCTGAGTGGTTATGTTCGTATGCTCTGCTTCAGGGGCCCAGGGTTTAGTGGGTTCAGTGGTATCACTCATCAGGCCACGCTGAGGTGGTGTCCCACATAGCACAAGCAGAAAGACCTACAGCTAGAATATACAACGATGTACTGGGGGGCTTTGGGGAGAAGAAGGGGAAGAAAAAGAAGGCTGGAAACAGATGCTAGCTCAGGTGCCAATCTTTAATAACTCAATGTTCTTTGCAAGCTTCTCCAGCAAAGAAGGCCCTCCCCTTTAGCGGAGGAGGAAGACATAAGACAATTCAAATCTCATAGGGTCTGGGAAAGCAGTGCACATAAGGAAGAATGGTATTTCTTTAAAAGCTCTTGTTTTTGTTTAAAAATATGAGATTTTACTCCATAATACATGTGAGTAATGCATCGTTTTATTCCTGAAGCCTCAACTACCCCTGGGATCGTCTTACTCTCCACCTCAATAAGTAAAGCAAGAACATATTTTCAAAACTGTGTGCAGAGTCCAAATACTGTTTGGGAATTCAAAAAACAGAGCATAAAGATTTTATTTAAAATCAGGGATAGGGGCCAGCCCCGTGGCGTAGCTGTTAAGTTTGCGTGCTCAGCTCTGGCCACTGGGGTTTGCTGGTTTGGATCCTGTGGGTGGTCCTACACAGCATTCATCAAGCCATGCTGTGGTAGCATCCCACATACAAAATAGAGGAAGATTGGCACAGATGTTAGCTCAGCGACAATCTTCCTTGAGCAAAAAATAATAATAAAAAAAAATCAGGGATAGGAGAAACTTTATCTTTATATAACGCCTCAAGCACTTCTAAATAGAGGAGCAGCTCCATGTTTTTCTAAAATTCACTGAATATGCAGAAAAAAATTAAAAAGTGAATTTGAAACAGGAGCAAAATCCTGTGACAATTTGTATTTCTGTGCTAGCAAATAAACTACTGAGTTCTTTCCTGTAATCCCAATTTGAATTACTGAATACCAACAATAATTACTAATTACCATGTTAACTATGGAATTATTGTTAAATTCTTAGGTATGGTCACTTAATAAGTCATGATTTGTTAGAGCTACATACAGTAAATAGTGTAGATTTGTGGGTGAAATAATATGACGGCTGAGATTTGATTTTCAAACTTCTGACCCGCCCCCTGCCCCCACCAAAAAAAATGTATGTGAGTCGAGTAGAGGGTAAGTGAAAATGAGGGATTAATAAAACAAGAAAGGAAAATGTTGATGTTTACTGAAACTAGGTAAAAAAAAAAAAGAGCATTTCCCCTCCTAATTTTGTGTATATTTAAAATTTTTCATAATAAAAACAAACAAGTTATCATGTTGAACATGGCAACTCGTGGAAATTTACTGAGAAAAAATAAAATTGAGTTAACCAATATCAAATATTTAAATGAAAATACTAACCATAAAACACAGCCTCCACAGTGGGTTTCCTGAAATAAAGATGCTGTTTTCAACCAAAGTATTTGTTGGATCTTGGTTTTTGGCCTTGTGTTTGTTTTTTTAAAGTAACTACTGCAATTAAATAATATTCAAAATGTTAATAATTTGTGAAGAGATTCGAATCCCATGTTATAAAATGACGACGTTTGTGATCTGCTCTGCTCAAATCTGTACAGAGCCTGGTGGCATTTGTAATTAGAGTGCAAAATCACACTTTGTGAGATTAACAAAGACACTGCAGATGCTGAGAGATGGGACAAGTTCCTTATTTGCATGCCTGGATGCCCTGCTTTTCAGCGTTTATTTCTTCCAATCACTGGTTCCACAGACCAAGTCTATAGCCTCACATGTGAGGACTTAGCTGCTTTCTGTGTATCAATGGAATTGCATATGCATTTATTTGTAGTGTTCAATGTTCAAGTATAAAGTTGTTTTCCTTTAGTAATCAAAGAGAATCTTACACATTTATGCAGTTTAGTATATACTATATGCATAATGTGCTCATATTATTTTTAAAAATAGAATATTTCTCGAAGCTAATAGACTAAAACTGAGTGACAGGGTAACACCTTCCTACGGAGGTGTCCTGAGTTTCAGTAACTGTTAACGGACTTGTTAGAGCAGAAGTTGATCTCAGGAATGAGGAGTACTGTGGTGGCATCTGTTTTAGCACCAGACAGAAGCAAAAACTTGGCTAAATCATGCCAAAAGTTCAGGATGACTTAGGTCTCGGCTGATCCAGACAGGGAATCTGACTTCCCATACAAGGCAGACACCGTCCTCCAGGTTACGATGAGTCACCCTCATTATATGGAGGAACAAAGGGCAAGGCTCACAGGAAGACTATCCTCTGGTGTGTCCTTAGATTGGGTTCCCCCAGGAGCAGACCGGGGAACAAGGGTTCTAGTACAAGCAATTTACTGGGGAGGGATCCCAGGAAGCACATGCAGGGAGTGGGGAAGGTAGGGAAGGGAGATCCGGATGGGTGCATCTTTGAGTAGGCAAGTGCGGTGGGCAACTGGGCGCCTCCCACTGGGGACTCTGGGAGGCATCGTGGAACACACACAGTACCTCACCTGAGGGGTGATGCGGCAGGGTGGGGAATTAACGAGTTCCTCAGGTTTAATGATAATTGTGATTTGCTAAAACTTCAAAAACTGTTTTTTTGATGCTCCATTCATTGAATATGTTGATTAAAGAGTTCCAACTGATTTTGAACAAAAACACAACCAAAATTTAAAATAATTCATTTATAAAAGTGAGTAGGGACACTTAGTTTGATTGACAAAGTAGTTTTTCAAAGGCTCAAACATTTCTAAAATCTGATGATTAACACCAAACTTCGAATGAGAAATGAGCAAAATTAAAAGGACAGTCATTTGATTTAAACAAAAAGTCCCTTTCATGAAGCGGTGTGTCAAGGCACGTTCTGGAGCTGCACATGTTGAAGGGCCGTTTTAGGAGGCAGTCCTCTTAAAATACCCATTTAGCTTTGAAGTGGGCCTTGATGCTTTCTCAGCAGATTTCCATCTTTTGGGGAGATGTGTGAGGACCAGTGACATCACCGCAGCGCCCACGGTGGAAGGTAAATGCTTACACACGTTTTGTGGAAGTTACACATTCACCACCAACTTTCTGGAGAAACAGAGATTCAACACTTAGTTTTCTATTAAACTTTGGCTTTCATTTATTTGAGCTGTTTGCCACCAAAAGCTTTTAATGCCAAAATCATTGCCAAATGATTAAATAGTTGCAGATTTATATCATACAAAGAAATTATAAAACCTCTTTAGCAAAAGCCATCAGACTACTCTTTGTATTCTGTGTATGATTTCTCAGCTTCCCTTTCCTTACCCCTAATTTCCTACATACCGCACCCACCCGCCAACCAACAGTACAGCTTTGTGTATTTCACATGCCATGGCACTTGTCACTGTGCATCTGGCTTGTACTCAAGTCACCAGCAGAGGCAGCAGCTTGGAGTACTTCTATCACCATCTGAGACAAGTAGGAATTGACTGTCCCTAGGTCCTCATGTCCCAGCACACTCTAATTTTAGCAAGTGACCTGAGTGCTGTTCTTGAAAGAGGGCTGCCCCTTAGCTAGTTAGTAAGTTGGTTAGTTAAGCTGCTGCTTCTGGAAAGAGTAGAGAAAAGAGAGATGGGTTACTGGGGTCATCCTTCAGATTTAAGCATGTCTAGGTGACAGCTCCTTTCACGCGTGTCTCATACACCACCAGAAGAGATCACGGCATTACACACATTTGCAAATAAATGATAACTAGTTCTCAAGTAAGAGGACTTGACAGCGCCTCCTACGACAGACACTTGAATGACCTGACTTTAAGCAGAAAAAGGACATTTGATTCTTTTCAGGGGTGCTGCTTCAGAGTACTCCCCCTCCTCAAACATTTCAGAAGAAAGAAAATTACGTTGTCACAGAACAGCCAAAGATATCTAAATGCGCTTTGTTTGTAGACCTTGTCACATGTAGTTCACCCTAAATTCAGCTGGTAATTGGGGTGACCATTTGTGTTAGCTAATCGGCTTTATCCAAAGGAAAAATAAACTTCTCATATCTTTACGGAAAAATAAACCTCTCATATCTTTACGGCGGGAGGTAGTTTTACCATCTGGAGTGAGGGGCCCACTGAAGCTGGGCTCCTGCCCTCCCCCAGAAACAGAGAGCGAGGGGTGTCTTCCTTGATGTCATTTCAGAGAGATGGCTCCCGGGTCCCTGAGAAAGACATTCCCAGGTCGTAAAGCTGGCAAGAGCCTTAGTTGGCTTTTAGAAAGATTTATATACATTTCAAGGGGACAGAGAAAGAACTTTCAAATTTTCTGAAGTACAGCAGAAGGACGAGAGGTCTTGTATTTTCAGCAGGGAGAACTAAGCCTCTTTTAAAAAATATTTATTTTTAACTTGTATTTGTCCTTACACAAGTAATGTAGGCTGTCTTCTCAAGGAATGCAAGCTGGAAAAGGGAAGAAAATGTATTTTCCCCTAGAGTTTCCGGAAGGCATAGGGCCCCGCTGCTATCTTCATTTTAGCCCAGTGAGACAGTCTTCCTCCAGAATGATCAGATAGTGAATCTGTGTTGTTTTAAGCCACTAAATTTTTGGCACTTTGTTACATCAGCAATAGGAAACTAACACACTAATATATTCTTTATCGCATGATAAGAAAAGAAATTCTATGTATGCACAGCAGATCACTATTATATATCTCTACACTGATATATAATATGTGCTAATATATTATAGATGAAAATCACTTCAGAAATATATTTAACATACTTGTGATCGCGAGCATTTTCATCATTTACTCTGTGCACCGAGGTAGATCACAGAGTTTTGGGTGAGACTCGTTTGATTTAATAATTGATGTATTCAAATTTTATGACATTATTATCTATTACAAATGAGTCAGTTCTAACCACGTCGCCTCTCTTCCATTCCTCAGGGAGACCAGCTCGTATCACTTAGAAATTGCTTGGCTGCTAGTTACAGAGGCCTAAAATGAGCAGCTTAATTAAGACGGGGCCATATTTTTCACTCTTATAAAGTGGCCTCTAGAGCGAGGCAAACCAGAGACTTTTCGGAGGCTCCAGGCGCTGTCAGCGTTTCAGGGTCCTCCTATCTGTGCTCTGCCCACCTTAGTTTTCATTCTCATGGTTGTAAGATGGCCATTGTGACTCCATTTGAAACATCCCATGTTTTTGGCAGGAAGAGGGAGGAAAGGGAAGGAGAGAGGCCGGCCTGGTGGTGCAGCAGTTAAGTTTGCATGTCCCGCTTCAGCGGCAGCTGCTTATAACAAATATTTAATATATTGGTTTGACTAAGGACAGAAGCTCGTTCTGGCATGTCTTTCTATAAAGTGGGAAAACACTGCTCTTCTTTTTGCTTCAAATGTCATGTGAAACTCTCCTTATTAGGAAATGAGTTCAAGATGTGGTTTGTCATGCTTCCAGGTTTTGCCTCCCCTCACGTGATGGTGAAGGTAAGGGCTCTTGAGATGCTTCCTGCACACTATCTGTGAGGAGTGATCTGACGTTTCTCCTCACAGAGCCCTTTGTACGTAACTGTCCGTATGACCCTGTCTGGGAATGAGGGGAGACCTGGCAAAGATCGCCGGGAGTGAAAATCCACTGGCTGCTTCCTCACCAGGCACTGAACTCTGGGACTACTTTTAATTGGCAGATTTCTTTAAAAGATTTCTTTAAGGGGCTGGCCCCGTGGCCGAGTGGTTAAGTTCGCGCGCTCCGCAGCAGGCGGCCCAGTGTTTCGTTGGTTCGAATCCTGGGTGCGGACATGGCACTGCTCGTCAGACCACGCTGAGGCAGCGTCCCACATGCCACAACTAGAGGAACCCACAACGAAGAATATACAACTATGTACCGGGGGGCTTTGGGGAGAAAAAGGAAAAAATAAAATCTTTAAAAAAAAAAAATTCTTTAAAAAGAAATCTTGCAGGAGTCGTGTTGGACCCTTAGCCCTCTGAGAAATCTACCTGATGGCGTCCGTCAATGTGGCAGGTGCTGCTGGGAGGGGAGAACCTGAGAGAGCACAGATGACTCAGGTGGTTGTGAGGGGATGAGAGGGTTTTCCTCCCCGAGAGCCATGAGAAAGCAGGGCTGAGACTGGTTCTATCTCTCGGTGGAACAGGAGGCGGATCTGTCTCAAGTCAGGCCACACTAGCTGAGGAGATAAGCTTAGAGGAAAAGGAAGGGGGCCAGTGGGAACCCTGGGTAAAAACTGCAGTAAAGATTTTGTTAAAAATAGGCTGTCCCAGGGTGGCCCTGTGGCTGAGTGGTTAAGTTCATGCTCTCAGCTTCAGCGGCCCAGGGTTCGCATGTTCGGATCCTGGGCACAGACATTTGCACTGCTCATCAAGCCATGCTGAGGCAGCATCCCGCAAACAAAACAGAAAAATAGAGGAAGATTGCAACATGTGTCAGCTCAGGGCCAATCTTCCTCACCAAGACAACTGTCCTGGGGCTGGCCTGGTGGTGTACTGGTTAAGCAATGATGTAGTGGTTAAGTTCACATGTTCTGCTTTGGTGGCCTGGGTTCATGGGTTCAGATCCTGGGTGTGAACTTATGCACCACTCAACAAGCCATGCTGTGGTGGAGTCCCACATATAAAAAATAGAGGAAGATTGCCTGTTAGCTCAGCAACAATCTTCCTCAAGCAAAAAGAAGATTGGCAACAGATGTTAGCTCAGGGCCCATCTTCCTCACAAAGAAAAAAAGAAAAAAAATAGGTTGTCCTCAGTTTAGTCACATGTGTGCTGTCTATACCTTATTGTGGACTTCAGATTAACAAGATCAGAAACCAGATTTTTAGTTTGTCAAGGAGCAAAAAATTAGAGAAGGGAGCTTCTATTATAGAGATCTTACCATGGGCCAGGCAATTATTTTTTCAAACAGAGTTTTAAAACTGAAAACTCTGCCAGTGTTATAGGCAATTTTTTTTAAAAAACAGAGCCTGATAATTAATTCCAATCTACGAACTCAAATGGCAACAGATTACCTGGGATCTGTGATTTTCTCAAGGCACTTCTTAACAAACCCCCAGATAACAAAAGGATAGACGCTTGGCTGCTTGGTAAGCATAGAATTAAAACAAAGATAGTTCTCTTTTTTCAAAGATTATTTCCTGCTTCTTTGTGCATGTTTCTTGTCTCGGGATTACTGATATCAGTAATCTGAGTCAGGGCTCCCCCACTGCAACATGCTGACATCTGATGAAGACCCTCCTTGACCCACTTTAGTCACACTCCTCTGAACCTGCTTCTCAGCTAGGCTTGACCCTGGGACTTCAGTGTCTGTCTTTGCACCATCCAATTTTAACAGGAACCTTACTAAGTCACTTTAGCAAGAATCCCCCACCTTTGATATCTGGTCAAATTCCCTGCCCCCCACCATCCCTCAGGTGATGTCTGGTCACCCTGGCGTGACTTTGGCAAGAATCCTGTCAAGTTGGTTTAGCGAGAAATCCTCCCTTACCACTGATATTTCCTCTTAGTAATTTTCATCCACTGACTCCCCTAAGCTGCTCTTTGGCTGTAAATCCCCACTTGTTAATATTGCATTGGGAATTGAGCCCAGTTTTATCCTGAGGTCTCTTTTCTCCTATTGCAATAGTTCCTGAATAAAATCTGTTTTTAACACTTTAATTATTGTTCAGTTCTGGTTTTCTTCAACACACCACACTAATACATTCTTATCCTGAGTCTCTCCTTTTGCTAACATCCTTGCATTTTGTTGCCTTGTGTCCACCCTTTCCTTCTTGAATAGTAATAATATTACAAGGATTAAAATCCACAAATTGGGCTCAGAAAGTTGAACAGCAGAAGCATGTCTCCTATGGAGTGAGTTTTACCACAGCAAGTTGGATAAGACCCAGGCTCTTAATTAGGGAACATAACGTACATTATTACGGAGGTCACCACTGGCCAGAACACAATTGTGACTGGGTCCTAGCATACAGAGAGAGAGAGAGAAAGAGGGAGAGAGGGGCTGGCTGTGGAGCTTGGGAACACATAGAAGCTTTGTCTGAGCGGCTGGTAGCTCAGTTGGTGTATTTCTCTGTTTACCGTTGAAACTTGGGGACTGTGTAGCTAAAAACTGTAACATCAGGGTCAAAGACTTGGAAGAGGCAGGTTTGCTCTGCAAGTGAGGACTGAAGGGCAAATGAAGAAAAATTTCTGTATGTTTCTTTCAGATTTGATCAAGCAATTCATTATTATTTACCTGGCAACAATTAAACATTCTTATAGCTATTTATAAAACTCAGTTTTTTCATATCTCTGTAGGAAAAATAGGATTACTGTCATGAATCTGAAGATCTCTGGCCTGCCTTTTATCTTTTTAATTAAAAAAAAACCTTTTATGACACTTACTTTGATACATAATTTTGTTAGGTGAACAACAATTGTCTAATTGTGGATGTGATTTTGCATACATTTAAGTTTTCAGGTGAAATACGGAGATGCCCTTAGCTCATAGTTACTTTCCTAAGGTAATTTTCTTCTGTGAATGATTCACTCATTTACACTGACTTTCAGTAATCCCCCTAACAAAATGTTTGCCATACCCTCTAGTTCTTTTATGCTTGACTCTATGTGCTGATATAAAATAGTATAATGCTTCATTGCTAATGAGCATGGATTTCCTTTTAGAGTGATGAAAATGCTATAGAATTAGATAATGGTGATGGCTCCACAACCTTGTGAACATACTAAAAAATCTCTAAATTTTACACTTTAAAATTGTGAATTTTGTGGTATGTGAACTATATCTCAACAAAAACAGTTACTGAGTTTTTGGTTTATAATGGCAGGTTAACTACACATGCTTATTTTATCTACTCTCCCTTCCAAAATATCACTAAAATTACAGTAGTACAATATTTTAAAGAGGTACAGAATTTAAAAATATTTTACTTCACAGGGGCAGTAGAGAATGTTAAAAAAGGTTTTAAGCCCCAAAGAAAAGGAGACACCAAAGACAAGAGATTATAACAATTTTGGAAGATAGAAAGTGGAGGGAGGATGGTAACTGACTTGGCAGAGTGCAGGAAGTCCCAATTTAAGTGCTTGCAGGGGCGATGCCAGAGGAAGGCATGCCAAGGGTACATGTCAAAACACCAAGTCCCCACACCTGGAGGACCAGGTATCATAGAAAGCAGGGCTGAGGTCTGGGCAAGCTGCACATTCTGAATGGGTTCCCAGGTTCATGGCACCAACTTGCTCTGGTCACTGGAAGTTTATTATGGAGAAATTTCCAGACTCAGAAACTGTGGAGAACAGGGGTGATGGGCAGGGTATAGGAAAGGGACACATCCAGATACTCATGTGGGTCCCTTGCCTACCTTGATCACAGCATATCAGTTGTAAGATATTCACACTCCGCTATCTTCCTACTCCTGCCAGGCTGGAGAACGGATTGCTCTTCCCTGAAGAAACTGAATGACCCAAGGGGAAAATCTTCCAGCCACTTAGATTTTGAGGTCTGCTCATGTAAAGGGTAGCATGGCTGCCCATTACACCACTCCTTAACAAGCCCTGTGCTCATACTTGGGGCATCCAGTCACCTCTTGAATGCCCAACTATTATACAGCAAAGGAAAGTGAAAGATCGCCAGATAAAGGGGAACACTTTCAACAAGAAGGGGAGAGGTGAAAACAAACCAGGATGAAGGAACTTGGAGTAAACAAGCCAACTCAGTGCAAAGAACAAAACTGACAGAGAAGCAAATAAATAAAACAAAAGAATAAGCAAACATCCCCCCATTGTAGTATAATTACTATTTTCCTAGAGTTTAGAGAAAATATTATGTGCTTTGAAAAAAAGAAAGTCAACAAACAAGAATGTGGCCTTAGAATTTATAAGTATGATCACCCAAGTAAAATATGAAATTCAATAGAAAGTATATAATGAATAAAATAAGGAAAATTTATGAAAGGTAAAATAAAAAGTCAAAGATTTGGAAACTAGGAAACAGAAAAATGAGGAACAATTTAGAGGATCAGTTTAGTTTTCTGTCATTAGTTTTTAATAGCCAGCTAATAAAAATTTCAAAAAGAAGAAAGAGAATGGAGGGGAATAAATTAATAAGAAAAATTTATAGTAAATTAAAAAGAAAAATTACAGAATAGAATTTTATAAATTTTTACATGAAAATGGTCCACCAAGTGGGGGTGAAAACAAAACTCACAGTGAAGCATAGCATGGGGAAGTTTCCGGACAATTGGGGTTAAAATGAGATCTTGAACATTTCCAGAGATTAAAAAAATAATCACAAGGAATGAGAATCCGAAAGATCTAGAATTTCTGAACAACAGCATTGGAAGAAAAAATACAGAAAAACAGTGCATCTATAATTCTGAGGGAAAACAATTTTCAATCTAGAATTCTATACCCAGCCAAACAGGCAATCAAATGTGAGGGTAGAATAAAGCAGTTTTCAGGTATGCAAGAACTCAAAAAAAATTCACTTAATATGTACCCTTTTTAAGGAAAGTACTAGAAAGTATGCTTCAGAAAATGAGGCAACACACGGAAAATGAGAATGACATGGGATCCAAGACACAGGTGACTCATCATAGCAAAGCAATGAAGGGACGTTCTAGTCCTGCACCAGGCTTACAGAGCAACCAGTCTAAAACCAGAGCAAGAGAACAGGTGATTACAGAGGACAATAGAAGTCGACGATTATTCGATGTATTGGAATGCTTGAAAAAGTTATTGCTAGATATTTGACAGATCTGTTGGAATATTTGGAAAAAATGAGTGATAAGTGAATAAAAAACCAGGCAAATTAAAATAAATAAATGAAAGCAAAAACAGGGCGATTATTAACCCTAGGAAAAACAAAGTTATACAAACAAAGGAAACAATCATTGATCACAAGTTTCTGTAAGAATAATATTTACATATTTATAATCATATAAATACTGATTGATACCAGTATATTCAGCAGGTGAGGAAAAAGGGACAGGAAGGAGTAGATGACAAGAAAACTAAACCCTCAACAAGAAGTCAATAGCCTACAATAAAGAAGTATATAAATGGCTGTTTGTGTGAATTATTTAGCAATATGGAAATAAAGAAAAAATAGCTGGGAAAACAGTGAAACATGGTTAACTCTAGTGAGTGGGATTGTGGAATGCTGTGAGGTGGCAAAAGGGGCTATTGTCTTTCAACCTAAGCCTTTTAATGCCATTATAACTTTGTGTAAGTACTATTTTGATAAATATTAAAATGAATTAAAATGGTACTTATTGGTGTGGTGGTGTATTAGTTTGTTAGGGCCGCCATAATGTGGTACCACTGGGTGGCTCACACAACAGAAATTTGTTGTCTCACAGTTCTCAAGACTAGAAGTATGAGACTGAGGTGTTGGCACGGTTGGTTCCCTCTGAGGGCTGGAGAGAAGGATCTGTTCCAGACCTCTCTCCTTGGCTTGTAGGTGACTGTCTTCTCCCCGTGTCTTCACATTGTCTCCCCTCTATGCACGTTTCTGTGTGCAAGTTTACCCCTTTTTTATAAGGACATCAGTGGCCCACCCTAATGAACTCATTTTAACTTGATTACCTCTGTAAAGATCCCATCTCCAAACAATGTCACATTCTGAGGTACTAGGGGTTAGATCTGCAACATATGAATTTGGAGGGGACACAATTCAGCCCATAAAATGTGGGGATTGTCAGTTGCAGCCAAAGATTCTGTGGAGAAATCCTCTGTAGTGTTAGCAAGTTACTTAATTTTGGCCATGAGTCCACTTGTAGTCCTGGGAGGTCTTGCCTTCTGTGGAGCACAAAGCTGATATTCAAAGAAGTGACACTGACTCAAATATGGCCTCGGAAGCTGTCTTTCTGGGACTGAGAACGCCACTGCAAAAACGGCAAACACCAGAATTTAAATAGGAATAAAAAGGTAGCACAATGAGTGTTCAGTGGGACCTCCATACTTTGATTGCATAAATTGTATATCATTCCATATATTATGGAGTAGAAGATCAAAGACAGGACTTCACAAAAATTTGCCATTAAGGACCTTTGTTGTACAGGTTTGAGGAGTCCTTTAATAAAGACATCCACTGCAAGAGAAACAAAGAGCTGGCCTGACAGTAGGAGAGAATCAATCAGCATATGTTTACAACTCGTTACTTAGAGAAAGAATGTTTAATTAGCCATGAAGTTAGTGTACAATGAGATTTATATTGGATGTTTACAGTCTCGTTGGATTGCTTCTTCAAGGTTCCCTGGATGATTCTTTTTTGCACACACTGAGACAAGAGCCTAAAAGGAAACTTGATGACGATGTTGGCATTTATACCACCACGTCATGCGGGGAGCTCTGGGAATTCAAGAGGCAAGGCTGCTGTTGGTTGGATTACATTCAGAATTGTTCTTTCATCTTTCAAATCATTTGTGTGTAGTTCTACACATAAAAAATGAAATTTAGCGGAATCACAGGGTTACAAAACCCATGAAATTGAACAGAGGCACAGAGTTATAGGATTCAATAGTGTGACCTCCAAATCTTAGGAAAATGATAAGAAAGCGTGTCTAAGACTGAAACCAATATTACCATGTTAATTGAACGAGATCCATCATTTACAGAAATCATCCACTGTAAGAGATGGTTTTTAAAAGTTTTCATAAATTTAAACGCAAAGGGTAACTCTCATAGAATCTTCGAAATCCAATCTCAGTTGTAATTGGCCTGAGGTACTCTTGTTACATTAAATGTGTAAGGGCATGCATGTGAAAACATTAGCCCTGGGGTTGCGTGTGTATGTACATGTGTGTGTTAGGGAGGAGAGTGTGGATGGCTATTTAATCTGCACAGAGTATGGACACAGGAGCCTAAAGATAGGCATTTGTCGGTATAACTCCACCTCTGTTCATGGCTGGTGGGTTTGGCTTGTGGCATGTGGGGTGAGGTATAGTGTGGTGGGGTGGGATGGTTGCTACAGTGGGGTGGCGCATTGGCAAAAGGGTCTGTGTTTTGGTGAGTTGAGCTGGTGTGTGGTGTGGTTGGACTTGGCGTGTGGTTTGATGTGGGGTTGAGTTGGTGTGGAGCGGACCCCCTTGGTGAGGGGTTTGGCATGGGACGCTGATTCAGTGGGATGGGGAGGTGTGAGACTGGAATGTGTGAGTGTGTGTGGGGATATAGTGTGGAGATGGGGGGGTGTGTGTGTGAGATATGGTTGTAGCTTAGTTTAGCTTTGTTTAGATTTTCTTTTGCCCTTTGTTTCAGTCTTTGTTTTTGTCTTTGTTTGGCTTTTGTTTTGTCTTTGTTTCACTCTTTGTTTAAACTTTCTTTGGCTTTTGTTTGGTCTTTCTTTAGCCTTTTGTTTAAACTTTGTGTGGCCTTTTTGTAGTCTTTGTGTAGCTTTTGTTTTTAAGTGGATCTTGGCTAAGAACTCATCAAAAACACCTTGTGTAATGAAAAACCCGGATATATAATCTCTCCCTATATATTCTCCATGCATTGAGGTAGCCTCAACCCCTCCAGGGACCTGGTACAGACTTGGAACTTGTTTCATACAACACCTGCTACTTGAAGGTAAGAGGCTTCCATTGGTTTTCATCTTACTTCATGTTGTACTTCATCTTCAAGTGGCAAGTGCACATTTTTGTACAGGCCATTTCATTATATCCCAGGGGAAACTTGCTGTATGTAATAGCAGTCAAGATTGGGAAGATTGGGAAGACATAAAAGGAAGGAGAAGACAAGAAGAGAAGACACCAAGCTTATTCTGATGTGGGCAGACGGCCCTCCCGGAATGTTCTGGCTAATGTTTGGGAATTGTCTGAGCCTGGGGAAAAGCTCTGAACCCTAATTCAGATTCTCTCAGGTTTAAAGCCCCATGTTCCTGGAGCCAGATCAAGAACGCCACTGACCTCTTCGTTTTCTATTTCTCTTTTTATTATTTGTCATGATTTGAAAATGAGTTTTCTTCTTATCTAGGGCAACTTCTTTCTTCATACAGCTGGGTTTATGTGTGGGGGATACTAATGGAACAACAAAGCCACAATCTTGTAGGAATTTTGTCCCCTGCAGACCAGCAATCTTAAATGGAAGGACATTATGCTTTGTCTTATACAGGATGTCAGAAATCATAGTTTTTCTGGTTTTGTGGTTGATAGGAAAAAAGAAAAGATTATGTGTCAGGGGAATAAGGTCATGAACTTGGCTAGCGTTCTAGGAAGAAAATGTGGGGAAGAATTTCTAATGCTTTGTGAATAAAACAGGGAGGCAGAAAACAGACTGCTGTCAGCTGCGCAACTATATCACTTTATGTTTATTTAGAATAGCAGGAGAATGCCCTGGTGGGTGGATTTTAAAAGTTGTTTCAGATTTACAGAAAAATTGCAAACAGTACAAAAATTCCAGGTGTACCCAGATTACTCGGATTTTGACGTTTCACCACATTTGCTTTATCGTTCTTTCTTTCTCTGTGTACACATAAACATATTGTTTTTTTCTGAGCATTTGAGATTCAATTACAGACATGATCAAAATCAGAAAATTAGCATGGAGAAAATACTATTATTTAATCTACAGACATCTAGATTTCATCAATTGTCCCAGGAGTCAATCCAGGATCATGTATCACCTTTAGCTGTCACTTCTCTTTGGTCTCCTTCAATCTGAAGCAGTGCATAAGACAGTCATTCTCTTCCATGAGCTTAACAATTTTGGAGAGTATAAGGCCGTTATTTTGCCAGAGGTCCCTCAATTTGGGTTTGGTCTGATGTTTTCTCATGACTAGATCCAGATGATCCAGTTTTGGAAGGAAGATGCTTGCATTTTAGGTCATAGATATCCAAGATCATACTTGAAGCTGATTGTACAAACTTTTAATTTACAGTCTTGTTTATCTGATGGTAACTAGGATTTAAAATGAATACCTAAAATCTTACAAGAAAATACAAAAAGTCAAAAATCCAGAGCAGATTTACAGATAATTTACAGATAATTCTCAAGTATTCACCAAAAGAGTCTAAGTGCTGCCCTTTAATGCTAAGTGGTAACTATAATGACATGTCCATGAACTTGGTAGGTCTGTAGGGTGATATTTCATGTAGATTCTTTGTGTGTGTTGGATTCATGTCCACTGCTCTATTCATTCATTCATTTCATAAACGTAATAACTTCTTTCTAAGCAAAACCATCTGCTGAAGGCAGATATAGTTCAATAAAGAGCTGTCCTGAATAGTCTCTCCGGGCTCCCTGGCCACCTTTAGCGTGTTGACAGTTGCCTGGTAAAGAAAGAACTTGCATTTTGTTTGTTTGTAAGTGGGAACACTTCTGTTTGGAGGTGGCTGGAAGTTTTATTGTTCTAGAAGTGGAGACTTTGACTTCCCAGGAGACTTTCTTTGTTTTGGGAGAACTACTGAAATGGGTTCTTTAGACATGCAGATATAAAGCATCCTTTTTTTTTTTCCCCTTGGAGAAAACTCTGAAGTCACTATAAATCTGAATGCGGGGCAGCTGATTAACTTGTTATACGATCTTTGTAGAAATGTGAATGTGCTATGGCTTTAACAGGACTGTTCCCTGGATGAAATAGATAAATGTTTTCTTTCCTAAATATGGAATTAGGTTAGAAGTTTGGGTTCTGCACATGGTGCTATTTAATGTTGGGGACTCAACTTTGGGGAAAATATAGCATTAGCTATTATGATTGCCTTATCCGGGCCATAGAAGTCACCCTGGAGCTTGAGAAAGTGTTTACCACTTAAAGGAATGTGTGATGTGTTCCCATGAGATGAGCCATCTTGGATGGAAAATGAGGGCCTCCTTCTCTCACTCAGCCCACAGAATTCGGGGCCAGGACATGGAAGGCTTGGAAGGACAGGAGAGTCTTGTGGATGGGAGTTGAGTTGCTTTCACAACCTGGAAGTCTACTGTGCTGGACTGGGCCCCAAGGATTAGGTTCCATCATGTGGGCTCCAAGAGTGATCTCTTCTATTGGCTGTGCAGGCCACTCTGGCTTCTGTTGCTTCTGTTACCCCTAAAGCATTAGGTAAAAGCCTGATGTTACCTGTGCTCTGAGTGGTTAAGGGGTCAGTTTTAAAATGTACCTGGGATTTTGTTTTTAGATGTAGTGAGGCCAGGAGATCAGGAGATGATTGTCATTGAAAAGATAGTGTGTTACTCACAGTTCCCAAGAGAAGGGAGAATGCCAGGCCATGCAGGGCTGCATGGAGAAGCACCAGGGTCGGTCAGGAGTCAGAAGTAGTGAGGGGAAAGCATAGACAAGAGCCTTTATTGTGTTCTTTGTGGGGAGGAATGGGCAAGGAAGGGTAAGCAGGGTAGGTAGGTTTAGGATGGGCTAGTTCGAATAACTTCAGTGGGCTCAGGGGTGTAGGGTCTGTTCTGAGTAGTTTGGTAGCTGGCCCTGACGTGATTAGGACAGAGGAATATCAACCCAATCTGTGAGAGGTTGATAAAGAAGGTAGTTAGCTAGTTTAGGTTCTGGATTGGTTGGTTTGCATATGAAAGGCACGTTCACAGGGGAATCCTTTGCTATCTCTGGGAATTAGATAGCTTTAGGAGGGGCAATCTCTTCAGGATTAGCAAGGCCCCAGATGCCAGAGCATCAAGACTATAGAAAATAAGAAGATATAGTTTATACACAGTCAATGTCCACTTTTAGAGTGAATGGGGCTAGGGAAAGGAGAGCAGCACTTAGACTCTGGAGCAATAGCATTTAAGAGCTAGGACTTCTGATACAGACAAGCTCACGGAATGTGTATCTATTTCTTATGGGAGTCCGAAAATTAATTATGAAGATAGAGGAATGGATTTTCAGTGATCCACAGCGGTGGGTATATTAGCTTTATATTGCTGTGTAACAAATTACCACAAACTTAGCATCTTAAAACCATTCCCATTTATCATCTCACAGTTCTGTAAATCAGATGTCCAGGAGGCTAGGTACTCTGCTCGGAGTCTCACAAGGCTGAAAATGAGATGTTGGTTGGCTAGGCTCTTATCTAGAAGCTCTGGGGGAGAATCTACATCCAAGCTCACACTGGTTGTTGGCAGAATTTATTTCCTTATGGTTGTAGGACTAAGGTCACTGGCCTCCTCTACCTTCAAGTCAACAATGGTGGGTTGAGCTCTTCTCATGCTTTGAATCTCTCTGACTTTCTTCTGTTGCATTTCTCTGATTCCAGGTGGAGAAAGTTCTGGGCTTTTATGGGCTCATGTGATTAGATTGGGCCCACCCGAACAATCCAGGGTCATCTCCCTGTTTCAAGCTCTAAACCTTAATTACATCTGCAAAGTTCCTTTTGCTATGTAACATTACATACTCATAGATTTCAGCAATTAGGATTTAGAAATTGATTGGGAGGGTCATTTTGCCCACCACAGGGGGTTTATCATTAATGTAAGCATTGAGCACTTGATTAAGGTGGTATCTGCCAGATTTCTCCATTATAAAATTACTGTTTTTTTCTTTTTAATTAATAGATATTTATTGGGGGGTTATTTTGAGACTATGCAAATACTGTTTTTCCTTAAACTTTCACCTGCTAATTATAGCATCCGTTAGTGAATGCTGCTTGCAGAAATTACTACTGTGGTGTTCTAATGGTGATTTTCGATTTCCCTCATTGTCTCTATATTTATTAATTGGAATTATTCTTTAAGAAAGAGTGTCTCTTCTACCCCATTTCTTTATTTGTTCGGTTATTTATTTATATCAGGTTGAATCCAATGATTTTTATTTTATTCTTTCGCTTATAATCCAATACTCTTGTTATTTATCCTCTCACTCAAATGGCTTTGTCCATTGGGAGCTCTTTTAGGTTGGCTCCTGTGCCCTTTTCACACGTCCTCATTCTTTATGAGAACTTTCTTACTTTCTGCCACTACAGTTTGCTCCAAGATCAACTTGTATTTTCTCTACCTTAGCCTGAAATCAACCACCTTTTCAATGAGCCATGGCTCCTTTTATTGGACAAAGATATTTAGAAACCAAGATCTGGGTACCAGGTATATTCTTTGCTACTGGAGTGTCACTTCTTCTAAGCCCTATAAGTGAACAGAGCTAGGAAATGTATGTATGTATACTAATGTATATATACTCACACCTATATTTATCTCTGTATCTCTGACTGCAGTCCAGTGCCACCAGGTTCATTCTAGCATTCCTCTTTTCCTTATTTGTAACCTCATTCTCTGATAGAAAGAAACATGAGTCTCATTATCTACAATATATTTACTTATTTACTCAATCCTGGTATGCATATGAAGCAGTTTTAGAGTTGCTAATGTATACTTCTCTGAGAAACAAATTTATCAGCAAAAGCATACCATTTGTGTATAGTTATTTTTGTCTTTAGCCTTATAGTATCCAGTTAAAACACTATTTTCCAAAGTTACTTAGGTCACCTCCTTTCTTTCTCATCCCTTTCATGTGGTTATGTGATTAAATTATAGATTGTGTGTAATCTAGTTCAATTAATTTGTCACAGTCAGCATTTTATCTTGGGTTTCCTCTCCTTTCCTACATCTTGATTGACTTTTTTGCTTGACTTTTAAAAACATTTCCTTTTTCTTCTTGAAATGCCTCATCTTGTCACCCGTTTTGTTCATCTTTCCTCCTACTTTCTTTAACTATCAGTAATGATCATATCTGAATCTGCTTCTATTGACCATTTTTCTCTTGATTTCAGTCCCCTTTTCCTATTTCTTCAAGTGTCGGTTAATTTTTATTGTATGCTGAGCATTGTAGATAATAGATTGTAGAGATTCTGGGTTATGTTAAATTATTGGAGGATAACCTTGATCCTGTCAAGGCTTGGTTTTAGGCCTTGTTAGGTCAGACCTATTTCATTTTTACCCTTACTCCTAGTTGTGGTCTCTACCCTAGTGTGAGATCTTTCAGAGGCCTCAAGGTGAAAGCCTGGGGTGTTCAGCAATGTCTCACCGTGTTTCCCCAGTAATGTATGAGCTCTGATATTTCTGCTTAGTTATCAGCCTCTTAGCAACTGTTCTTTCTTGGGCTTCCTACAGTCTCAGCCTGAAATTGTACAACTTTCGAATTGGTCAAGTATCTGAGAGAAATCGTACGTATCTTCTCAGTAGTACTCTACTCTTTTGTTACTCTCCTCTCCACCCCCTTCCAGATCCCTGTGGTCTTAGTAACCCCTAACTCTGATCTCTGTTTCTTCCCCTCTTTTCTTGAGCTCTTTTTCCATGTAGAGCAGTTTGAAAAATATCTTCAGGGAGAAAACCAGGATAAACGTGGAGTTTATCTCTTTCTAATTTTTTCTCTCAAGGATCACAGCCCTGCAATGCTTGCCATCCACTGCCTGCAAACAATAACTTTGTATATTCTCTTCAGCTTTTGTGGTTTTCAGTGGGAGTTGTAAGTTCAATACTTGCTACTACACCAGGACTGATCAATTTTTTTTTAAATAAGAGAGCTTGTAGAATCATAGGATTTCACTTATTCTGTCAAGCAGGTAGAAGAGGAACATGCTCATCTGATTTGACAGAGAAATCTTACAAAGATTTACACAGTAAGTTATAGAGTTGTCAATTGCATCATTATTACTACAAAAACAAATTATCAAGTAAGACAACCAATTGGAATTACAGGTTTCTTTTGGAGGTTATTTTTGTATCTAGAATCTTCATAACCTTATATGACCCCTTTGTTCAAGTAAGACTTCTGAGATCCGATATGTATTAAGAAAGAATGGGATAAATGGTTATGAATAGCCATGTAAATCTCCATAGTGTATGGGAAAACAAGATTGATATTTTGAAGAAGTTCTCCGTTTAATGCCTTATCAAATTGGATTCCTTCATCGAGTTTGCAGTGCAAAAACCACAGCTCTGTTTTAGAGCTGTAAGGGAGGAAGACATTCCTTCAACTCCTTTCTTGAGATGCTTGACTTAATTGTGAAGACTTGCATTTTTAGAGCCAGATTCTGAAATTTCATTCATTTCAGGAATTTCATTCATTGGTGTTATAAGCAAAAGTCAGGTTTGTAGAGATCAGATTTACTAGGAGAAATTACTAAAGATCTTTTACTTAATGACAGTGAATTAACTGGATGTATAGCATTTTTCCTCTATAATGATAAAATGGCTTTAAAAAATCTGCATGTGATTTTGTGATTATATCCTCCTCTTAGCCTCCAACAGACAGACAGCATCTAAATCAAGCATCCTGATCCTTCCTAGGACTGTGAGAGTGCACTTCTGTGTACAAAACACTTGAATTAACCAAACCAGTAAATTAACCAGAACACATTCTACTGCTTTACTTTTAGGAAAAAAAGAAGCAAATGATACCAAGACAAGCTCCTAACAGGGATCTAATCACCAGATGTGTGCGGATGAAAATACAGGTACAAATGAATCTCTTATACTCTTTTGGATCTGCATCTAAATTATAGTATAACGATTACTTGTATTTAGAATGTCAAAGTAGAATGCAGAATCAGCAAAAGACTGAGCAATCAACCTTTCAATAAGGGTTAAACTCTTTTAAAAACTGTTCCAGGTGTTTCCGAGTATTCTAAGTTTGGGGAGTAGAAATTTGAAAAAAAAAATTTCTCTGCACCAGAGGGGCTATGATGTAAGCCACCATTTGTCCACCTTTGGCTAACCCATGTCCTATGCACAGTGGAACAGCCATTTCATGAAAAAGAAATTTCCTTCCCTTTCATCCTGAAATTCTACTCAGGAGATTCTTTCCATCTCTTTGTCTTAACTGAATCCAGCCAGTCTTCACAAGTCTTCACCTGTCAGCATGTCAAATGGGGGCCATTTTACACTCCAAGTAGCTCGAGATTTGAGAGTAAGGTCAGCGTCCCGCCCGGTGACACTTTCAGGCCACTACTTCTTCCCTCTGTAGTTATTCCTCTACGTTTCGAAACTTGTGCTCCATTCCTTGTGTCCGTCTTCACCTGACATCCCAGTCACTCCTCTCCTTCAATGATGATTTTGTTACCAGGCTCCCATTCCCTCTCCATTCCAACTCCATCCATCAACTTAGATGACTTTAATGGCCACGTGAATGAACTATTCACTACACCAATGAAAGTCAAAGTAGAATGCAGAATCAGCAGAAGACTGACCAATCAAACTTTCAATAAAAGTTAAATAATTTTAAAAACTATTCCAGGTGTTTCACAGTTTTCTAGGTTTTTGGAGCAGAAATTTGAAAAGAAAAATTCTCTGCATCAGAGGGAATATGACCTGCACCCCATTTGTCCACCTTTGGCAAACCCATATACTACGCATTCTGCTTCATCCATCTAGTGTCATGCTGTGAAACTTGTCAACACTTGAAACTACTCCATCTCTGACTCAAATAGTGCAAACATCTAGGATCTCATTCACAACCTTCCTTTCGTGCAACTTTCTTTGTTAAGTATCCCACTACAGCTGTTCTCCCATTATGTACTTGTAGTTGACTTGCCCCTCCATCTCTCTATCCGTTTATGAATCCATTCACCTATCCATTCATCATCACCATTTTCTACCTCCTATTTTTTCCCTATTATGGATAGATTCTAGGATCCATCATTTCAATTATTCTCTTGTAAATTCTCTGGCAAACCTCAACCCTGGTTCAAACTATCTGCTTCTCCATATCTGCACCCAGGCTGCTGAGAACAACTGGAGAAAAACACAATGGGGGAGATTGGTATTACTAAAAATTAATGGGCAATGACCTCAAGCAGGCAGTCAAAACTACTTGGCAGCTTGGTCTCCAAATTTCTGCAAAATCTCTTTTGAATCCATTCTATTCTTTTCAAATCTTCAACTCTCTCATTTTCAGCTGATAACCTTATCTCCCATTTCACTGGAAAAATGAAAGCTATTAGATGGGAATTTCCTCTTCCGACAAAGGCCAGCCCTTCTGCATGTGCTCTGCTTTCCATCTCCTCAGGTTCTCCTCAAGAATACTAATTATTTCCTTTCTTCATGATTTTATTTCAATCTCTTCCTCTCTACTAGACTCTTCCCATCAGCATGTATGCATGCTTCCATCACAACAAAAAATGAGTCAATCAATCTAACCCCCTCTCAAAAACAAAAACCAAAACCGCTGGAAACTACATGATTCTCTAGCTACCACCACTCTCCTCCCCTTCGTTCTCAAACTTCTGGCCTGAGTTGCTTATAGTTTCTTTCTCCAAATCCTCAACCCCTATTTCCTCCGCAAACCCTCCAATCTGATTCCTGTTTCAACCATTCCTTGGACAGAATTCTTGTTAAAGTCATCGATTATTTCCATATCACTTAATCTAATATACCTTTATCTCCTCATATCATACCACCTCAAAGAGTCATTCCTCAAAGTTGACCACTCCCTGTTTTGAAACACTCCTTTCCTTTGGCTTCCATGATACTGAATACTTCCATGATATTGATACATGATACTGAATACTCCTAGTTTCCCTCCTACCTCTCCAACTCTTCTACTATATTCTTGGCCCTTCACTCCTCCTCCACCTAACATGTAAATGTGGGAGTGCCCAAGGCAAAGTCATACCCTCTTCTCATTCTACATTCTGCCACCAAGGCAATCCTGCCCATCCCCATGGCTTCAATTGCCACCTATACTCCAACAAATTTCAAATTCTATCTCCTGCCCAGACTTCTCCTCTGAAGTTTCCAGTTGACCCCTCCATCTAGATGCACCTCTAACACCTCACCTCAAATGCATCTAAAACCAAACTCATGATTCTGCCTCTTCCCCCAAAGCTTTTCCTCCAGTAGATGCTTCCACCACCTACTTAGTTGCTCAAACTATATGCCTTGAAGTCACCCTTTACTATTTCTCCTGTTCTTTTTTTGAACAGATGAATGATTTCAATGTGAAATGGCAAATATAAAAATGGAGCCATATGAATTGCAAAATGGAACAAAGATAAGTGGCATTTCATCCAGTTGAGGGAGTCTACCAGTGTAACTGCTATTGGGTGACTCAGAGGGTGGTCTTAGACACAAAATTCAGGAAAAAGGGTGGTCAACAATCCAGTGCTTATTTCAGCTTGGTAGCCTGGTCTCTTTGTCTCCCCAAGATTCACACCTTTGGGGAACCCAAGGCAGCTTAGCAGCTCTCACCTTCCTCTAGCTGTCGGAAGAGCAATAAGTCAGCCCCATCAGGTAATCTAGGTACTCTCCTTTAGCCCCCTGCTATGACCATAGGCCAAATTAACATTTAGGTTTTTCTATAAGACAACGCAAACCTGGAAGATTGATTGCCTTCTTCGTAATTCAGGAAGAATTACACAAGAGAGGATGTGTTTAATCTACATACGTATACATTGAAAATCCCACCATTTTCATAGAGGAGAAAGACACAATCCTTATTTCTTACATCACAACCAGATTAAGAAAGACAAATAAGAAAACTTAGCATAACTTGAAAAAAATAATACTTTCTATGGAGAGACCACTTTATGTTAAAACCTTAATTCTTAAAATAGCCCTGCTGGGAATCTAACACAAGCAGCCTGAGTCCTACATAACACCCCAGGGAGCAGAAGCACCTGGGGATTTTAAAGACACTTTTCAGTTCAGTCATAGTTAACACTCATTCGTTGAATGGAGCGCACAGCAGAGCTCTGCAAATTCAGACAGAACCCTTTCCTCAAGGAGTTCAAGCTGAGATCACAGACATACAGCCACACTCTTTTCACGGAGTGTCATATGTCCCCCAATAGAAGTATGTATAAATTACAGAGATAATCCAGAGAAGGGGACAAGGTGAGACCTTAGCTGGGTTGTTTAGGATGAATAGGAGTTCACCATACAAACATGATGGGGGAAAGGCATTCCAGGAAAAGAGAACAGTATGTTCAAAAGCTCATCTTTTGATCATAGGATGTTTCTGACCTATAGCAGTGAGGGGTAGTGGTGGGAGATAGAGGGGAAAGGTGGACGGGGACCAAATTCTGAGGAGTCTTGTGTGCCGTGTAAACTAAGAAGCAAGGGCGTTGTTCTGTAGCTGAAGAGAGCCTCTGAAGTTTTTGAGAAGGGGAATGGATAAACAGGCGACAAACTCAGGCCTTTGGTTCCTTTTCCTGGACCCTCTTGCTCCCATCTGTAGAAAACTATGGAATTATTCATCCACATACAATTCTTGTGTAAGTTCATGTGTCCAGAAGAGAAAACTATGTATTGTGTAATTTTACACGTAAGGAAATGAAGAATGTCATGTTATTAAAATTACATTCTGAAAATTACTGTATTTCTTACATGTTTAGCTGGCTCCACTATAATAAGCAAGGTTTTTACTCCTAAAACATTTGCTAAATATATGGCCTGTGTGCTAAGGATACCGACCTTGGGTGACACTTGTTCCCTCCCCTAGAATAGCTGGAGTTGGGTAGAGTTTGTTCAGTCGCAAAGGGCCTTTGCACAAGTCTGTGAAATAGTTATGTGGGCAATGTGGTTCTTGGACCGCTTGAGTTTATCCTTGTTGCCTGGAACCAAGGAAAACAGCGAGGGCTTTTTCATCTCCCCATATAGGCTGTCAGCTCCAAGACAATCAGCACCCTCTTATGCTGTTACTTTTTGATGGCCTTGGCAGGTCCCCAAATCAGGATTTTGGAAAGATGCTGCTCTCTGTGGAAAAGCACCCTGATTCAAAATAAATCTCGGTGTGAAGTTTTCCATTGCCCGGAACTAGTTTCCCAACAACACTCTACTGTTCAACATTCACTGTATTAATTTGTAAACATTTTGGTTGCTAAGGAGACAAATGGATAAAGATATCCTTAGAGACAGCATGTAGCAGTTACAACCGAAGTTGATTTCCTCCTTAGGTTTTTGCTGCTGTGGACTGAACAACACACAAGCCACCGTCTTTTACGGTGTAAATCTACAGTCAGAGGAAAGCATTAGCTTTTGGCCTGAGAGAGAATTAGCAAGATTTTAGAAGCTATTAAAGGTTTCTAAGGGAGGTGGTGAATGTGGAATGAGTTTGCTCTGCAGTGATAACGTTTTTCATAGCAGCGGAGTTGGGGCTGAGCAGCCTTCGGAAGGACGTGGTATCGCTAGGTGAAAGAAGCCCCGGCCTGGAGTGGAACATTTGAACTCCCAGTTTTTATTCAGAAACAGTTCGTTGACAAAGCACCGGTGTGCATTCCTCACTTGCAGGAAGTCGTGGGCATCCTTTTGACAGCCTGGGGCTCTCAGCCTGGGACAGCTGAGCTCCAGAGGCCAACTTGCTGAATGGTTCTGCCCCTGCGCCCCTCCCCGGCATTCTGATTGGCTGCCTTAGCAACATAAATTCTTTTCTTTTTTGGGCCAATCAAATGGGCGTGAATTAATATTTTCTTGCTGTCATTTCCCCTTCCTTGAGTCCTGCGGAGTTAAGCATATTTGTATATGATTACTGGCTTTTAAAGATTATTCTTTTTCTATTTTCCTATTTTTTAAAAATTTATAGTTTTTTTTAAACATTCCGATTATTAAAATTTTATACTTTTATATGTTCGTGTATTTTCTTCTATATTGACACAGGTCTTTTAACCTGCATCCTCGTGGTATCTTTTATTCTGTAAAATTAAGCCCTTTGGTTTGCTTCCCTTCTCTTCGACGTCTGCCGTGATGGAAGCCACAGGTGTCAGGAATACAGACTAGCCCACCTTGGTTGGGATTTTGGGGCCCTCATTCACTAGCTCTGTGTCCTAGGGTGGGTTATCTGACTTCTCTGTATTTCAGCTTTCTCGCTTACAAAACGGGGCTATTGCGAGGATTAAACGAGTTAAATGCATAAAGCCCTTGAAGAATGGCCGGCTTGTATCTACTCACATAGGTTTGCTGTTATTCTCATTGGGGTCTTTGGTCTACTTTCATTTTGTCTCTCTTTTGAGTACTTCATCCATTAAAACAATGCTATCTCTGTTATGAACTATGCTACTGTACATATGTGGGTCTGTTTCTGGGCTTTCTATTCTGTCCCTTTGATTTATTGGTCTATTTCCAAGCCAATATGCCATTGTTTTAATTAGTTGTTTATGATGAGCGTTGAACCTCGTAGGGCAAGACTGTATTCTTATTCAAAACCGTCTTGGGCCTTTATACTTCCATAAGAACTATTGGATCATCTTGTCAATACATGAAAATCTAATATTTATTGGAATTGCATTACATTTATAGATTTATTAGGAGATATTCAGCAAACTTATGATATTGACTATTCCTTTTGCTGCCGTCAGAAAGGCTTTGCAAATTTCTTTATGAAGGCCTTGCGTTTCTTTCATCGTATATATTTTTACCCGTAGGTGTCCTATCGTTTTGTGGTCAGTGAATGGCTTCTTTTATTTTACGTTTTCTAATTGGATCTTCCTGATCTATAAAAGTAATTTTGATTCTGATGTATTGATATTGGGTCCAGAAATCTTGTTGGACTTTCTTTTTAGTTCTATGATCTTGTAGAGCCTCATAGTTTTTTGTTTTATCTTGTTTTTTGTATTGGTTAGGATTTCAAGTGCACTGTTGAAAAGTAGTAATGATAGCATCTTTTTGGGTGTCTGATTGGGAGGAAAATGTTTCTAAGATTTCACCAGCAGTAAGCTGTTACTATGTATATTTTGGTAGCTGGCTTTTGATAATGTCAAGAACATTCCCTTCCCTTCCCATTATGCTAAGAGTATTTATCATGAATAGGTATTGCATTTTATTGAATGCTTTCCTAGCATCTATTACTGATCATATTTTTTCCCTTAATTTGTTAATATGGTAAATAATTCTTCCAGACTTTCCAAATCTAAACCATTATTGGATTGACCATCTTTACTTTGTATTATGAAACATTTTACCTATCAGATTGGCAAAAACCTGAGGACTTAATGACCCACTTTATTGTTGAGGTGATGAGAAAATGAGCATTATCATAAATTGCTTGTAGAATGATAATTTGTATAAACCCCAGGAAGAGCAAGTTTGAAAAATCTATCAAAATCTACAAAATTACAAATGAATAACTTCTTTGACCCAGTGAGCCCACTTTTAGAGATTTATCTCTCAGATATTTGCACCTGTGAAATGATGGGTGCACAACTTTATTCACTATTCGTTTGTAATGATAACAGATGGGAAACAACCAAACTTTTCACTTATAGGAGACTAGATAAGTAAACCACGATGCCACCTTCCACTGGAGTCTCAGACAGATGAAAAGTAACGAGGACACTCTCTGTGTTCTCCTCGGAAAGATATATCGTCAAGTGAGAAAAATAAGGCGTCCACATTACTCTTTTGCATAAAAATCATGGCAAAAATGACACACGCAAACATATGTATCTGCAAACAAAAACACGGCAATAACTCATTTGTTGAAGGTTTTCTCTGCGATGCCTTCAGCGCTAGAAGGCACTGAGGATAAACTGGAAAGAAAGTGCCTGCTCTCATGAAGCCTCTATTTTCATGAGGGAGACAAAAACAAGCAAAATAACAAATGCATAACAGAGTTCCTAGTGATAAGATAGATACTGTCAAAGATGTACCTACACAGAGTCTCTATTCTATCTGTTCATCATTTCTTCAACTTTTTAAAATTCAAAAGTGTGGTTTTTTGAGAGAGGGTTCACGTCCACATATAGAGATCTAGTTAATTCTTTTAAATGGCTGCACAGAATTCCATTGCATGAATTTATCGCACTTTCTCTGTTTCTCTAACGAACTTTGGTTTATGTTTTGTGTTTTTCGTTGATTTTTCAAGTGAAGCTGCAGTCAGCACTGTTGTATGTGCCTCTCTGTGCACGTGCACTGTGATTTCTATAAGAAGTACACTGAGGAGTGGAATTCCTGGGCCTTTACACACACACTGTCATTTTTACTACAGACTGTTGATTTGCCCTCCCAAGTGGCTCTTCTGAGTCGCATGTCCACCCGCTGTGTGTGAGCGGTCCTGTTTGCCTACCTCCTTGCTTCATTTGATGTTTGGCTATTTCACTTTAACCAGTATGATGCTTGTGGAATGATATCTAATTACTGTTTTGATCTGTATCTTTCTGATAATTGATGAGTTTGGATGCATTTTTATATACCTACGGGTCATCTACTGCTTTCTCTTCTGTAAATTACCTCTTCAAATCATTTGTCCAATTTTCTATTGGGTTTTCTTTTTCATATTGATTTGTAGGAGTTCTTTAAAGATTCCGGATAGTGATTCTTTGTATGTTATATGTGTTGTATTTTCCTAGTGTTGGTTATCTTGTGGCCACATTTATGCTGTCTTTTGATGTCCAGTAGTTGTTAATTTGATGTAGTCAATTATATCACCTGGAAAGTTAATTATATCAACACTATTTGTTGACAAATCTGCCTTATCTCTACTGGTTTGTAAGAACATCTCTATCATACATCAAGTTCTCTTGGGTTTGTTCTTGGGTTCTGTTTTCTTTCTCTGTGGTTTACTTGTCTATTTCTGGGCCCGTGCCAACTATTTTAATTACTATCTCTTAGTAATATGTTTTGATATGTGGTAGGAAAAGTCTTGTCATTCTTTAAAAAATTTTCTTGGTGATTCTTGGTCCTTTGCTCTTTCCTCAGATCAGATTGTCATGTTCCAAAAGACTTTTGGTGATTTTAGTAAGAAAGACATATAATTTATGAATTAGTTTTGGAAAAGATTGCATCTTTGTGATATAAATCTGTTCTATCTATGAACCATTTTTCTTTTTATTTATTCACATGTTCTTTTATACTTTCACTGAAGTTTTGAAATTTTTCCCCACGAAGATTTACGCATTTTAATTTACACATTTTAATTTTCTCTTTTTTTCTAGGTATCTTGGGATTCTTGTTGCTACTGTGAATAAATTTTTCCAGTTATTCTTTTCCATATTCCCTCTCTCCTGGGTATTCTGCATTCCCTTGGCAGCAAATCTCATCTCCCTGTCAAATACACTAAGATTTATTTATCACCCTCTTTCTCTCTCTTGCTATCTCCTGACCCTTGTGGCCAATCACGTCCTTTCACAGTTGCTTGGAGGCTCCACAAGTTTCTTAAACTGAACATGCCTAAGACTGAACTCTCGATTCTTCCCTTGCCCCGTCTCTAAACTTATTCTCTTCCTAATAAAATGATCCATCACCTAACCTAATTTCTCTGGGAGAAATTGCTTCCTCTATTGCTCACCCTATACTCTGATCCTTTGCAATTTTGAGCCATATGCTAATGCTTCCAGTACAGAGCAGTCTACTGTGTGGCATCATCAGGACTAGATCCTCACAAGCATCTCAGATTTAGCATGTCTGGCACACGGTTGGTGCTCAATTGATATTTAGTGAATAAATGAATGTCCAAAACTGTATGTACCCTTACTCCCCTGTCCCCCAGCCTTCTCCACCTCAGTAAATCGCTCCATTGTGTATTTGCTTAATCCATGAATCTGGCAGTCATCCTTGCTTTATCCTTTCCAGTGAATCATTTATCCATTCTATCCTTAAGTCCTATTAATTTTGCTTCCAGAATCCCCTCCACCACCACTGCCCTAGTGAAGGCCCTGTGTTCTCTCACTGGTGTCCTTGCCTCCACTCCTGCTTCACTCCAATCTACACTGCAAGAAGCCTGAATGAGCACAACCAGAGGCACTCACAACTGAAATATGCAACTATATACCGGGGGACTTTGGGGAGAAGAAGAAAGAAAAAAAGAAGATTGGCAACAGATATTAGCTCAGGTGCCAATCTTTAAAAAAATGATGCCTGAGTGATCTTCATGAAACATAAATAGGAAGTCTTATCTCTTCTAGTCAAGATCTTCACTGCCTTCCTGTTCTTTCTATCTTTAGGTCACCTTCAAGGCCCTGCATTGTTTTGCCCACATCTCACCCTCCAGCCTCATCATACTCCAGTCACACCCCCTTCTCTGGTTTTTGAGCACGTCAAGGACTTCTTTCTGGAACTCTCTCCTCCCTTATGCATGGAAGGCTCCCACTTATCCTTCAGATCTCAAATTAAATATTACTTCCTTCAGAATCATTCCTTAGCCTCTCAATCTAAATTTATCTCACTGTTATATTCTCTTCTAGCACCCGGGAGCCTAATCACTCTCCTTTATACATTGTTCATGGGATGATCTGTTAAAGTCCCTTCACTGTACCCTAAACTCTGTGAGTTGAGGAACCTTCTTTGTCTTGTTCACCACTGGCACTTAGGAGGCACAGAAAAAGTGTTCAAATGAATGGCCAAGTGTTAGTGTTGTATTTGGCTATATTTTCTTTCAGTCTTTTTCTGTGTATATTTTTTATACAAGTAGTCTGATACCACCTGGCCTTCTCTGTCAGCGGGGTCATTGTGGTCACAAACTGTCCCAATAGCTCCCATTGACAGTTCAGAAGGCCTTCACCAGCCTGAAGATAAGCCCTAAGATTGCTTGAAGTCTCCAGAGTGCCGGTATCTCATCTATTCAAGACAGGATCTGAGCTTGCGGCGCTCCCCCTGCGAGGTCCCCCTGGCTCTGCCCCAGCCCCCTGCTCAGGGTGCTACCTCTGGAGGTGTCTGAGGGTACCTGAGGGAGCTAGGAGCTCTCTTGATGTGGCCTGCGGCATTGACTCTCAGCTGGCTTCAGCTGGGATGCCTGGCTCCCCGGTGTTGGTGCCATACAATAAATAATCTAGCTTCTTGCTGCTTTCATTTGATATTACAGAAGAATTTTCTTATGTCAGTACAACCTCTTCATAAGCATCTTTTAAAACAGCTGCCTTGGGGCTGGCCCGGTGGCGGAGTGGTTAAGTTCGTGCGCTCTGCTATGGCAGCCTAGGGTTTCGCCGGTTCGGATCCTGGGCGCGGACATGGTGCCGCTCATCAAGCCATGCTGGGGTAGCATCCCACATGCCACCACTAGAAGGATCTAAAATACACAACTAAACTAAAAATACACAACTATGTACCGGCGGGCTTTGGGGAGAAAAAGGAAAAATAAAATCTCTTTATAAAAATAAAAAAATAAAACTGCTACCTTATATTCAGCTGGTCTTCAAATAGCTACCTAATATTTCCATGGTTAATCAATTATAAATATATTAATAACTCAATAGAAATCAAAGCCGTACTGTTTAAATTGTATTTTCACAAAAACACCAAAATTTCCTCACCCATCTTCTCTCTTTTAATAAGCTAGCCTGATTTTAAGAAATGTATAGAATAATGAATGCTTCACTTTTTCTGTTCTGACAATGTTTTGAAAGACCATCCCCCAATTCTAGGGAATATGCAGAAATTAAGTTTGGGTATTTTTAACATTCTCACTCCCTGTTCCTCCCAGTAATTAAAATTTCATTTACTATTTTTCATCCATATTCTTACATTATTACTGAAAATATATTTTATTTCTGTCTCCTCTCATAGGTTAAAAGATTTTATTGCTCTCGAGGACTTTGATTTCTGGAGAGTAAATATTAAATTGTGAAATGGAGGCAAGATCTAACAGAAATTCATTCAAGATTTACAAGTATTTTAAGCACTTGAAGTTACTTCTCCCTGCTTTGAAATAATTCAGGATTTTAAATGCTAGACATTTCATCTTGTTCTTGAAACAAATCTATGAAAACTACAATTTCTGGTTACTTCCATCTCTTCCTTACAATTATTCCTAATCATATGAAGGCAGAGAGGGTGGCAGGGCAGGTTTTAATGAGAAATTATAGCCATGTATAGGAAGGAGTTGAGAAAAGGAAAGGAAAGCCCTAGGAAGAGCATGTCCTTATTTATTCAAGCTTCTCCACTTTGTGAATTTATGGGGGAACTCTTTGTCCAACGAGTACATTCGAAGTGGAAAGAGAGAGGGAAAACTAAGGAGGCAGACATCCATGTTCTCTCTTTCCTCTGGATGAAACCATAAAATCATGGTGGGGACGTGGTATGGTGTGGTAGAAACATTCGGATAGGTTTGAAATTGTGGGAGTAGGTATGAGGGGTGGTGGATGTTTGTGACACACTTCAATAGGAAGAGTGGAGACAGGCTGCAAGCCCCTGGGAGAGGCCAGCCCTCAGCCACATCCAATGTGGCCCAGGGTTGGGTGCACAGTTTTGGTTGGGGAGCTGTCTAGGCCAATGGCCTCAAGGTAGGGCTCTTGATTCCCCACATGTAGTGCATGGCATGCATGGGAACCAGAGGTTACCTAGAGTGGATGTGGAGGAGGTGAGAGGACAGCTAGATCAGAGTAGGAGGCTTCTGAGTAGGGACCCTAAAGACCAGTGGCTTCGGTGGGATCAAGTGGTCTGCAGTAACATGTGTCATTCATGCCAAAGGGCCCGGTGAGAGCAGATGAGGCATCTTATGGCTGAGTCCAGCAGCGGAGGACAACACCCAGACCAGCCATCCCTTCCCTCATTGCCGTGAGGACTCTCAGATTTTCCATATTATGCTCACCTGGAGATGGAATAGAGGGAGGTAAGGAATAGTTCTGTTAGGGAACTGAACTTTAACTGACTGCTTATTAGGAAGAGACAGTTTACGCCAGAAGTGATCCAGGCAGTATAAATTCGGAGATTTGGTTACTTTGTCCCTTCCCCTTTCTCTCCCAGAAAGGGAAAGAAATTGTATATTGTATCAATTATACAATTATACAGAAATGAAAAAGTTGTACTTTTTTTTTGGTACAACTGAGTTGAGTTTGAATAAATTTGAAACTTGTTGCTTTGCTTGTCAACTTAAATTTCTTTTTCCCCAAGTATGTATTAAACACCCCATTCCTTAATCCATGTGGCTTATTAAGAAGTCTTGAGACTGGTCGTTGTCTTCCCTTGGAGTTTTGATATCTGAGGCCAGAATAGCGTTCTCACATAGAGTTCAGGGCCTGGATAGTCAGGGTGAAGACTTGCCTCTCGTCCTTCCCATGTTGAGTTCTTTACAATAAGACAAGGGCAAGGCCTTGCTCATGACTCTGAGGGAACTGACTGACAAGAATTGAAGAACTATTCTGTTTCCCAAATATTGGCCTGCACCCTCCCTTCGCTTTGCAGAGTGTCCACCCATTTCCACGTTTGGCTTCCTGTGGTCCCAGGTAGATGCGAAGGAGTGCACGGGCTGCAGCCTGTCTACTTACTACTTGTGTTGTCTTTCCTTTCCAGAGGCCTGCCCAGGACTAAGGGCCACATGCCGTTTCTATTAAATAATTACCCCACATCCCAACTGCCTTTTAAAAAGGATGGTAGAAAGGAAGAAAAGATGGCTGGAAGGAAGAAAATCCATTTTGTATTCAGGTCTCTAATTTCCACCTGCAATCTCCTTAGGGAATAGTGACCTGTGTTTAAAGATACCCGTGACACTGGTGGTTATATAGAGATGCTAGTGCCATCTCCAGAATGTGTAATCAAATGTGTGTATTGATTAAAGCTTGCTAGTTAATTTACATGAGTTAGGAAAAGGCATAATGCGTTCATGAAGTCTTTTTTTTTCCTAAAAAGGCCAGCTTTATAACTTTCAAGATCAGTTAGAAAGGTCTCTTCTTGTGTTGCCCTTTTCATTGAACAGGCTCTGTTGCCTGAGCCAAAGCAAAGGTCCCTGAGGGAACATGGGACTGCTAGGGAACATCTGGGGACAGGCAGCGACAGGCTGAGGGCCCCTGCAGCGGTTGTGAGAGACACTCTTTGTTCTCTCTCTCATTATAATCAAGCATCTACTGAATGCCTGTTCTGAATCAGCCATTCAACAAGGCTCTGAGGCCAGAAAAATCTTAGAAGGCAGTGAAGCAGTAAGTGTAACACTAAAGGTTGCAGAAACTCTCCTAGAATTATGAACAGCACACAAGGTCAGGGCACAGAAGAGGGAGGAGTGATCATTTCTCCTTGGGAGAGAGAAGGCTCTGGAAATTCTCCCGAAGAGGTAACTTGGCTTTGGGCTGAGCCTCAAGGCGGTGGAGGCAGGAGTTTAATCATCAATTGTTCAATTGTTGGGTGGGAAGATGCCCTATGGGACAAAGTCCAAAGGCTTGAAATAATCCCAGCTCTTGGGGCCTGGGGGCAGCTGAATTGGGCTGGATGCACTCACTAAGGGAGGTTCTTTTCTTGAATAACAGCCTTATTATTGAAGAAAAGTCACCCTTCCAGTACTTTTGCCTAGTGCTCATTGGCTAGAACATGGCCACATGGGGAGTTGTATGTACTGAACTGGGCATATCATGGTGCCAAACAAAATCAAGCTTTGTTATGGAAGAAGGGGAGAGTGGATGGCGCCTAGTCGACTAGTTGTATTGACCATTATGAGTTTGCTCTTTTATTATTATTAAATGATCTTGGAGAGTTTGCTTAACTTCTTCAGGCCTCAATTTCCTCATCTCTAAAATGGGGACAGTAGGGACAACCTCGAAGGGTTATTTTGGGAATTGGAAATAATAGATATGAAACATCTGTAACATGGTTGGTGCCTGCTAAATAGTGGGGGGAGGTTCTTGTTCTCCTCCCTTTGCTTCTTCTCCTTTGCTTCCTTTTCCTCCTTCTTTAAAAACCTGCCTCACTTTCCCTCCTCTCTAGTTAAGAGTGTATGAGAACATCTGGAAAGTCTGGAGATGATTCTATTACAGTTTCAAATTCAGTTATTTTTCTCTTCATCCCGCCAGACAGTTCATAATCATCTTTGCTCTGCAATTAGGTGGTATCTTTTGTGAAAAAATCATGTAGTTGTTTATAGTGATTTGTTTTTACCCACTAAAGTAAATAAAAATGTAATTAATGCTTGAGTTAAGTGTCATCAGAGATACACAGTGAGACACACAGAGAATATGTCCGAAGAATGCAGTAAAGTTAGACAAGCCACTTGAATGAATTCTTAGTCAGTGAAGGGGAATTGGAATTTATTAGGCAAGTTATTTGCATTAGGTACAGTGCCAAGTTCTTTACCTACTTTATTTTACTTAATACTTTCAAAAGTCCTCTGAGTTAAGTATTATTATTCACTATTCCCCTCCGTTATGGACTGAATGTTTGTGTCCTCCAAAATTCATATGTTGAAATCTAATCTTCTATGTGATAGTATTAGGAGGCTGACCTTTGGGAGGTGATTAGGTCATGAGAGTGGAGCCCTCATGAATGGGATTAGTGCTCTTAAAAAGAGGCTACAGAGAACTCTCATGTACCTTCTGTCATTTGAGGACACAGGAAGAGGAATGACTTCTGTGAACCAGGAAGTGTGCCCTCACCAAACATCGAATCTGCTGGCACCTTGATCTTGGCCTTCCATGCCTCCAGAACTATGAGAAAAAGTTTCTGTTGTTTATAAGTCACCCAGTTTATGGTATTTTTTTATAGTAGCCCAAACTGAATAAAACACCTTCATTTAGATGAGGAAACTGAGTATATTAATTTCGAATTGTATTTGATTGCTTGTAACTGAAATAATAATGGTTTAAATAAGGTGGAAGCTTTTTTCCATGAGATTGCCTCTCATGTAAAAGGTGCTCTTGGTTCAAGAGTCCAGACCTGGAACAGCAGCTCCACAGTCATCAAGGATTCAGGCTCCTCCAGGCTTTGTGCTCCACCACGTGGCTTCATCTACAAGATTGAGCCATGATCCAAGATGGCTGCCGTGCCCAAGAATAGGTTGCTAGATTGCAGTTTGTGCACATTTTTGTCTTCACTAGATAATTCCAAATTGTTTCCAGAAATACATAATCTTTCCAAGCACCCATGGAACATATGGAAATATTGGCTATGAACCATGCCATAAAGCAAATCTCAACAAATATCAGAATCATTATCACATAGACCACGGTCTCTGACTAGAATGCATTAGAATTGGAAGTCAATGTAACAAAAATAACTCTAAAGACTTGGAAATTTTACAATGGATTTTAAAAAATAATTGATCAAAGAACTCATCCATATTTAGAATCAAGTGAAATGAAAAACTTATGTTAATGCTTTTGTTACTTAGCTAAAGTTGTACCTAACGGAAAAACTATAGCCATAAATGCACATGGAGAAGCACTTGACTCAAGAAAAGAGAAAAAGAACAAGAACATAAACCTCAAGAAAATTAAGGAAATAATAAATGCATAATATGAAATTAATGAACTAGAAAACAAAGAGCAAGTACAAGCAAGAAAACCAAAAGCTTGTTTTTGAAAAGAATAACAAAGTAGATAAATTCTGGCAAGATTAATCAAGAAAAATGAGAGAGGGTGCAGATATGTAATATAAAGTACCAAAGGAGCTGTAACTATAAATTTATCATTGATTATAAAAGCCATAAGAGATATAACATGTCTATAGCCATAAAAGTTAAAAAAATGAATGATTGTCCAAGTGTATAAATTTGAACAATATGTGAAGTACGGTCTTACTTTTTATTGACTATATATTTACATGTAAATATTCTCAAATAAAAAATGTTCAAATATTTTATAAGTGGTTATGGGATAAAAATTTTGGGATTTTTATTATTTTAATTAATCCAAGTTTTCTAATTTTCAGCAGTGAATACAGATTTTAAAACGAACTAATGAGTTGGAGGTGGGAGTGGAGGAAGCACCTGGGGGTCACACTCCCCTCAGGACCCTCTCCGAGTTTACATTCTAGAATCCCACTATGTGCCTTCTTGCTCTGCTGAGAAGTCCTGGCCACCACACTGTGTCATGTCTCCAAATTCCTTTCTCTACCTTTCCTTCTTCAGTACACTGTTTCCCCAACTTTCCATCTTTTTCACCCTAGGACATAGACCCATGCATCTATGCAGCCTTATCCCATTCCTGGGCCCATCTCCAGTCCCCCGATGTCTGGACCCAGGGCCTGGACTCCTGCTCCTCAGAGAGGAGGGCTGAGCACAGGAGCCACAGATAGTGTTGGACCTGCTCAAAGGGTGCAGGATGTTGTAGTTATAGAGACATGGATTCAAATCCCCTGTCTGCCTCTTACTGGCTTTATGAACTTGGTCATGTTTCTCAGTCTCTCTCATCTTTAATTTGTTGATGATAATATCATATTATAAAAACTAGGTAAAGTATATAAAGCAACCACCTTACACTAGGTGCTTAGTAAATGTGAATTCTTTCCTCTGCTGTTGGTCATCTGCCTGTAGCTATAACTAATTTACTAGTAAGCCTGAAGTGTTGGGAAAAGATGACTTGTGGGTATATTGCTCTTGTTAAGAATTTGGAGCTTCGAATTCCTAAACTGGAGCATGATGTGGGGCAAAGAGTTGGAGAGGCAGTGACTATAACCAACTGAACGCTACCAGGGGAAATGGTTAGCGGCCAGAGCCTTTCCACAGACTATAAACATTTTACTAAGAGGAAGGGGAAAATGTTGTTTTAAAGCTCGATGAATTTTCAGCTGGTTGCCCTAGAATAATGTCGAGTTTCCAGGGAAGAGAATTTTTTTCCTTCAGGACCACACATGATGGATTACATGAGGTGGGGCTGTCCCCTGCTGGACATTGTGGGGGAACGCAGAGAGTGAAAAAAGTTGTCATAGCATAAGAATTTGAGAACTTTCCCCTGACGTGCCGGAGGAAGAGATGGCTGGGTGGGGGACGGGATGGGGGGCGGGTCTGGATGGGCATAGAGTGGGCCCACGCATCACAGCAGGTGGATGGGAATTGAGAATTCAGTCAGAGCAGGAATTCAGTCATAAGAGGCTTAAAATCTCCCTTTTACCCCATGCTAGTCATTCTTAAAAATCTGAGGTGAGTGATAGATTTTCTTTTATTTGTGGCGAGTGCCTGAGCCATTTGGGAAAAGATGACCTCAGAAGGCTGGAGGCACTGGGGATGTCTGGGTTGTCTGTGAAAAGTTGAGTAACATAGTCTCCAGGTGTTGGGGGCCTAAAGAAATGACTCCTGCGGGTTGATCCTGGAGTGTTTTATTTCATTATTTCCCCTGCGAGGAGAAACTTGAGCTGAACTTTACCACATATGTAGGACTTGGGTAGGGGTTTGGCAGATCTTTAAGGTCCTATAATGAATCAGACCCTAAAAATCAGATTTAGTTTCTCATTGGTCTAAAAATATCTGTTTGCACCAAGGGTTTCTTTGGATACTGCTCTTTGGATACCATCTCCTCCTGCAAATTTGGAAATTTCTCTTCTAAGAGGCTGCTTCTCCTCCTGCCTCTGTGACTGCCCCTGCTGCTCCTTCTTCCCTGGCCCCTCTACCTGAAGCTTGAAGGTAGGCCCACTATTCCTCCTGGGAGCACTCCCTCGTCTGGCTCTTCATTCAGTTCGTACTCATTGCATCCATTCCCAAGGTTGTGCTTCTTCCACGAAGTGAAGAACTCTCAAGATGACAGCTCTAGCTCCTGAGTTTTGGGTGCCCATGTCCACATGGATGCCCTGAGCACCTTAAACTCACGGCATTCTAGACCAATGAGATGATCTCCCTCCCTCTCATCTATTTAGTCTTTTGATCTGCTGATGTCATGACCATGCCTCCAGTCACCAGGACTAGATCCTTCACAGTGACTGGTAACTCCTGTCCTCCCTCAGCACCTGTATGATGAGCACTATCTGTTCTTCCACACTGCACTGCAGACAGGGCGGGCTCTCAGGGGGACTGTAATTCACCTCTCTGTATCTTTGCTTAGGTATCAACAATTCCTTACTTCTGACTGTCCAAATCTTAGGGCCAGATGAAATGTTTCTACCCATGAAGTTTCCCCTGCTTCCCCAGCCCAACATATTGCCTCCTTTCTTGTGGATTTTCTGTGCTGTTTTACCAGCACGTTCTCATGTTCCAGAGCATTTCTAGTACTGTGCTTACTGACATCTGTGTAACATTTCTCCATCCATACTGTGAGCTGTCAGCAAGATGTTTATCTGATCCATCCCTTCAACTCCCTCAGGGACTTGTTCATATTTGGGTTCAATAAATGGGTTTTGTGGCTATTTATACACTATATGCATCCTTGATTGTCTCCCCAGCTAGTGCATAAGTTTCCTAAGGACTGGACTAAGCATGATTCAGCTTGCGACTACTACAGCAGCTGAGCACTGTGCCTGGTACAACCTAAGTGTATAAGATATGCTGAATTGAATGGGTGAAAGTAACCCCAATAACCATTTAGTATTTATTGTACCTTGAGGAGCTCTAACCCTAAAAGTGTTGGATAAAGCAAATGACCCTATAAGAAAAGCTGAGAAGGAAGGGATAGAGATGGAGGAGAGAATCTAGGAGAATGTCGTATGACAGGAAAGGGAAAAATTTAGACGGAGAGAGGGATCAAGTAGGAAGACAATTGGGTTAGCAGCATGCAGATCTTTGGGGAGCAATGGAAGACTGTTTTTCTTTGGGAGAAAAGGAACAGAAGCCAGGTTGGAGTGTGTTGAGGGGGAGGGGATGGAGAAATGGAGAAAAGAAGCATTGATAATTTTACAAGAACTTTCCCCATAGAGAGAAGAGCCATAGGGAGGAAAATAGATGTGGAAGTGTGATCCAGAGAGGATTTTCTTTTACAATGAGATGTACAGCACTTGAGTATGTCTAAAAGCAGATGGAGTGGGGAAGACCTTCTCAACCAAAATGTAAAACTCTGAATGAGAACTAAGAAACTTAATCACATAAAAATTAATTATTTTTGCATGATAAAAGCAGGTGAAATACTGGGAAAGAACACTTGCAGCGTGCATAACGGGTGCAGCACATAATTCGGACTACCACAAACTGAGGTGAAAAAAATATGTATTTTTCGTTAACTCCACTCAACATACTCCTCAGCCCACATTTCTGTCTGTAGCAGAAGACAGTCACATCAGAAAAAAGTTTTCAAATATCCCCTGAGAGTAACTTAGTTGTTTTTAATGTATTCATCCTTAAAAAATAAGATCATAAGTTCTGTCGTCAAAGAATCCACCCCTTCTCCACGCTTTCCTTGAACTTGGTGCATGCTTCTATTGGTCAACATCACACTGTTTTGTGACACACACTGCACGTCTGTGTCTCCAACTTGACCTTGAGCCTGTTGAGTGCAGGGACCTTCTCAGCGTCCAGGACACGCCCACCACCCATATATATTTGTTGACTCTTGTTGATTAATGGTCATTTATGTCCCCATGTGCACCAGTGTCTGAGAGTATTAGGTTAGGGCTATTTCTGCACTTGTCACGTTCACAGCAAGGATATTGGAATAATTTAGTTTTAAACCCCCTTCTGGAAATTTTTCAAGACTCAAATTCTCTTTAGTCCATTCTCCTCCTCCTCCTCTTTCTTTTTAACTGAAGTAAACAGTAAAGCGCACAAAAACTAAGTGTACAGTTCACTAAATTTTTACATATGCACGCACCTGTGTAATCACCTCTCAGGTCAAGATCCAGAACATTCTCAGCCCCCAACAGGCTCTCTCATGCCCCTTCTCAGTCAGAGCTCATCTTCTCCATGTACAACTATGTTGTGATTTCCCGCAGCCTAGAGTAGATTAATTTTGCCTATTTTTGAACATTGTACAAACTGAATCATACAGCTTGTGTTCCTTTGTGTCTGGCTTCGTTTGTTGAACATTATGTTTGTGAGATTCAAACATGGTGATGTGTGTATCAGTAGGTTGTTCTTTTTCACCATTGTGTAGTATTTATGATATTAACAGTGATATGGTTTTAATAAAGTCTATTCTTTTGTTTTTTAGAGACAAGCCCTTTCCTAAATCTAGAATATTATTTTACCAGGGATATGTTTGGTTTTGTAATATTTTTCCTGTTCTAAATGGGTCACTAAAACATAAGAGAAAAAAGAGCTAATTTTAAGAAAACATGATTAAAAATACACAAATAAAAATTAATAAGCCCTTAATTTAGGTCCTTTCAATAGAGTTGGGCAGGAAATTTATCTTCTAGCTTCAGGATTTAGGACTACCTTGAATGCTAACCTGGACTATGGGAGCAGCAGGGAGTGGGTTCTTGGAGCACACAGCTCCCTCATCTCATGTGCTGTTTCATGGATGATTTCCAGTGAGATGAGTCAGAAAACGGGTAAGGAGGGTCCCAGACTCTCCAAGAACCAGAAGTTTTCCGAGCACTTCGTCATACGTTGCTGCCCACCATTCACCTTCCTCAACTCCAAACGTGAGATCGTGGATCGGAAATACAGCATCTGTCGAAGTGGCTGCTTCTACCAGAAGAAGGAAGAGGACTGGATCTGCTGTGCCTGCCAAAAGACCAGGTAAGTGGTCTGCACTGCCCACCCAGCACCTCAGCTGGATGTTGGCCTCTTGTCTCTCAGCTCCGAGGCCCCCCTTCCTGCTTTACTCTGTGATGCTGGGGCTGGGGCTCTGCAAACTGCTCTTCTCCCGATCCCCTGACAGACAGCTCCCCAGTAGGTTGTGGCATTGGAAGGTACTGGAGGGAGATTGGAAGGTGGGAGGGGGAGCAGGGCCTGCCTTCCTGTTTCCAGCACCTGTCAGCATCCCTTAAGCAGCAGAGGAGAGCCATGGCTCCAGCCTCCAGCTTCTTTTGGCCCTCTCAGCCCCAGCCGCCGTGCAACGTCCCCTAAGAAGCCCAAGAAACAGCCAGCGGCACCCCCCGCGGTGGTCAGAGCACCAGCCAAGCCACGGTCCCCTCCGAGGTCTGAGCGTCAGCCACGCCCCCGCCCAGAGGCCCGACCACCACCAGCCAAGCAGCGCCCCCCTCAGAAGCCCAAGCAGCAGCCGCGCAGCAGCCCCCAGAGAGGGCCAGGCACCAGCCGTGGGGGGTCCCCCAACAAAGCTTCTAGGTTCTGGTAACACCATCTCTTCCCTTTCGTTCCCCCAGCCCTAAGGTTAGTAGCTGCTTCCTGTGTTTACTAACATCTGGGTTATTTCAATGGCCCTCTTTCAGCCTTACCAAGCCTGTGTAATCAATTCCCTGCATTAAATCCCCTTGTTTGAAATATCTAGTGTGGCTTCTGTTTTCCTCATAGCCGCTGTTGGTATAATACTTCAGATGGCAGTATCACTGAGTCCTTTGTCTACTAGGACTGGAAGTGATTAATTTATCAGAGCATTGACTATAGTAATAGATTGAAGAAATGAGGCCCTCAATTCCTGTGCCTCAGGGAGACGAGGAACGATGACTCTAAGGAATATCTTTGTGTGTGTAAAAGGAGAGGTTTAGCCAGTTTGTCCGTCCATCCTTCCAACACACTTCACCTAATGTTAATTTCAGTGGCAAGATCATTCATTCATTTGCTCAGTCAGTCATTCAGCAAACTTGATCACATACCTATAGAGTTCCATATACCACACTAGAGGGTGGGAATATGGCAGTGAAGAAACCAGATGGTTTGTGCTTCACCAGGATCAGAAAAGAGAATGGTTGGTCACAGTGTAGGGTGTCAACGCTCTAATATTGTCATAATCAGTATGTACATTGGGCTATGGGAGCCTGGAGCTGGGCTCTTTCTCAGGAGTTTGGGGCTTCAGAGAGGAGGTTAGGCTAGGATGGCAGAGGCTAAAAGGAGGATGATCCATATAGACAGAAAAAGTGAGCCAAGGAGGCACATGTCCATCTGCTCCATCTTAGGCAAGTCAATTTGTTTTTTTAAAAATAAACTTCAATTTTTAGAGCAGTTCTAGGTCCACAGCAAAATTGAGCAGAAGGTACAGAGGTTTCCATATACTCCCTGCCCACACACATGGCAGGTCAACTTTTTAGTCCTTTTAATATTTAGAAATGACCCTGTTTTATAAGTTAATAGTGGGCATTAATTGTGTTTGAGGTTCTCATATCTACTCTGATATGCAGCACCTGCATAGCACAATGCTGCGTATGCATGTCATATGATATTTGCAGATTTAATTAGCAGAAGAATCAACTGGGGAGCTTGTTAAAGATGCTGCCAGAGAACCTAATTGCTTGGATCACTGGTGAGGCCTGGGGATCTGCATTTTCAGGAAGCAACTCCTGTCCCCCAGCATAGTGACAGGTGGTATACAGACCACACTTTGAGAAACGTTGACCTACATCATCCAAAAATAAATGATCTACATTATCTGTGATTTGTAGTAAAGAAATGTGCCACATTTATGGTACTAAAAGTGGAAGTATTTAAGAGTGCAAGATCAGGTAAGGTTGATTTGTGAAGGAAGTAACAGGCTACCAGTTGCTAAAACCGTAATAGGAAGTTGTACGCCAGGTGACCTAGTCATTAATGTAGGCCCTTCCAAGGGGCCTGAGTGAAAGGGGCCTAGCACAGGACTTCTGTAAACTTTGATATGGAAGTGGTAGGAAATGTGCAGAGCAGAGGGACTTAACTGTACATGAGACGTGTCATCTGTGGTGGTGACTTCAGGCCACCATCTACAGTGAGTTGCGTGATGGCTGTTTGGGTGGCTAGAGATCAAGCAGGACATGGAAAGGAGATGGAAGACAATGAAAGCAGACTTCGCTTGAGCCACAAATTTGTCTGGACCCAGCCTTGCTGGTTTTTTTCGCTTAAACTCAAGAGACATCCTAGTGTTGGCATATGTTGACTCCCTCAGTTAAGTCTTCTCAGTGGGTATCAGAGGAGGTGCCTCCAATAGGCTGTCACTGCCTCCTTAGCCATTGTCCTTTACCTGAGACCAGGGGACCTGACAGGCTCTGTTCATAATGTCCCACGACTTTGCGGATGCACCATCTGAGCCCTTCTGAGATACACACTTTTCCTTCTCAGATTCCCAAAGATCCTAAGGGAATGCCTCAGAGCCATTGCTTAGCCATACTATCTATTCTCTCTTTTGATACTGATTGACTATCCTCAATCAAAGGGGTGAGAGGAAGATTATGGGAAAAATTTCACTCTTAAGTAGAGCTACTAAATGGCACATGAAGAAAGGATCCGAAAAGGTTTTCTGAAGTAGGCTTGCTTTCTGAAATGGTGCCATTCCTGAGGCCTGACCTTTAGAGGTCAAATAATTTTGACAAAGGTCTTTTGGGTCCTTAGTCACTCACTTGGATGGATCTTCTCAATAATCCCGAGAATATTTACGTCTTACGATCCAAATGGTGTGATTCCCTGCATCCTGATTGAACATGGAGTATTCTCATATTTGATGGGAGAAAACCCTGGCATCTCCCTCTTAGTTTATACTATTCTCTCAATTCTTCAAGAATTTAGGATTCCATAGGTCATCCTTGCCTTTAGGGTTAACACATTTTTCCTGGGCTGAGCTGCTTTTGATTTCTCAGTGCTCCACTTTTGGGAGCTGCGGATCTGTGGTCTTCTGAAACCACTGTGGCTATGAGTGACTGGTTTGGGGTCAGTCACACATATTTGGGCAGTGCTGTGTGTCTTTGACTCATTCTTTCACAGAACATCTTGTTGTACCAAATCGAGCCCTGCACCGCAGAAGCCTGGAGCACCAATTTATTTCTGCGTGTGTTTTCAAGCCTGTTCATCAAGACCGCATGCACAGCACTGCACAAGCTCTGGGCAATCAAGGGAAATGATGCACATTCCTGGTCCAGCTGCTCAGATGGTATTTATGGGGGCCCATCCCATGGTGATGCTGCTGTTCCCTCCAGGAGCACCTCTGAGCTCGGCTGCCTCCACCCTCAGCCCACATTCATGGTCCCACCTCGTGGATCCCTCTGCTTCTCCAGCCCCTTATTGATTCCCTTCTCTCACTTCAGCAGATAATAAAATCAAAGCCCAGGAAAGAGAACTGATTGTTAGAGGGGAAAGGTTCTACATGGCTTCTGGTTCTCCACAGAATTTGGCCTTTTGAGGACAGAGAATACTCTAACTTTGAGTTTCAAACTGAAGCAAGCCAGCTTTGGTGTTTTATTGACCACCCACCATCCTGGGCTAGGCATGGCAGGGCATTGCTTCTAAAGTTTAGGACAAGCACACCAACTGAATGACTACATGCTGGATACATTGGTCACAGAGTAGAAACCACCCCACTTTCCCTTGTAGCTGTGGAAGATCCATAGTGGTATATTGTTTTGGGTTTGTTTGGAATTATCAGGACTGCCAAAGAACAATGCAATTATATACCTGACAAGCTACAATTTACTTCAGAAGAGTGCTGACCCATGAGGGGGTAAACTAGCCCTTCCAGTCCCTTTTCTGAGCGCTCCCTCTACCTCCCCACGCAACAAACACTGACTTTGTAGTCATGTCTTAGAAAGAACTTCTTTCTTACGTGTCTGTGGAAAAATTCCATCCAGGCACATGTTATGCTTGATTTCACGCCAGTGGTTATTCTCTGGCAATCTATCTTTGGTCTCAACAGACAAACAAAATCAGGAATTCATCTATCATTTTCCAGGTAACAGCAGTTGGGAAAAGGACCCAAGCACTTTGCTCTTAGATGAGGCTCCTGCCCTGCCTGCCTCTCAGATTGCATTATTGCTTTTGCAACAGAACTCTTGAATCTTGCTCTACCTAAGTCATAAATTCCTTCCCACTGGGAGCAGGCCTTTACACATCGTGGTCTCTATAGTGCAGTGCCTATGCAGAGCAGTCGCTTATGCAGAGGCCTGGGTGAGCCCAAGAGGCCTCTAGTTCTATGAGCTGTGTGTGTTCTCTCAGTCTGACAGCTCTGCCCTGGCCACATGTCCTCAGTCTAGACCACACAGTGACCACTCTCTCTCTAATAGCCTTAATCCTGTTGTCGCCCATCCTCCTGCTATGCTCATCCCCACACATCCCAATCCTAGATCAAGCTGCTGACGCACCAGCACTGCTGCAGCTTCCCAGCTGCTGAGCCCAGTCGTGGAGACTGAGCATGGCTAGGAAAAGCCTTCTAGCCTTAACAGTTGGTGACCACAAATGGATGCGCCCCAGGTCCTCTCCAGACCAGCCTGCTTCCACCCACCCTGACATGCTTGTCAGGATGTGTGTCTGTCTCTGAATCCTTGACCTCAGCCTCCAGGATGAAGTTGTTTTTCCTGACCTGTCCCTTCCCCCGCTGCTCACACCATGCTCTTCCTCCCTCCACTCCTGCTCCTCCAGGGTCTTGCTCCACTGTTTATTTACCTCTCTAACAGCTTCAACATTTTTCTACTGTATAAAAAGAAACTGTCTTTTTCTGTTGTCTAAGTAGACATTCTCTAAAGAGAAAGCTCTATAGCTTTTAAACATGTTCGGCTGTCTCCTGGTGACTGTGTGTTCACCTCCGGCCCTGTCCTATCTCTTTTCTTCCCTTCTCAGGCGAAATTTAAGAATAGTGTGAACTCGTCACCTTTGCTTCTCCAAATCCCATTCACTCTTCAACTGACCGTGCTCTGATTCTTCGCATAGCACCTCGCTGGAATTCCTCCTGTGCAGGTTCCTCCAGAAGCAACGATGAAAGGGCAAGCAGTTTATTTGGGAGGGGAAGGGAACGCTGGAGAAATGGAGGAAGTGAGATGGGAAGGGAAGCAGCCCACAAAAAGTGTATTATCCATCCAGCCTGCACTGTGGCCCCTGGGGCTTAATCCTGTTGAGGAACCCCATGAGCCAGTGTAGGACATGCATCTCAGAGTTGTCCCACCCACGGGGTAAAGGAGATGGGACACTTATACACCAGTTCCTGTCAGTCAGTGGTCAACCAATGCTGCTTTGAAGGTGGGGGCATTAATTCCTTCATACTTCTGGCCTGCCAAGTGATGGCAAAGTGGGCTGTGGCAGCAGAAAAAAGCCCACGGGCAAAGAAACGCATCTGGATGTTGGCCCAGTGTGCACAGAAGTGGTAAGGGTGAGGGGCCATAGGAAAAGCACACACAGCATCTGCTCTAACAGCTTACCTATGGCCTTCGTGTTGCTTTGCCTAATGAATGCTGAATCCAGTCTTGACATCAGGTCTTGTCTGTCGATCTGGTTGACCACTCCCTCACTCAGTCATTAAATTCTCTATTCTCTTGGCTTCCAGGAGCTTCCTCTTTCCTAATTCTCTGCATGAACTTTCTCAGTCTCCTTTGTGAGTCCTTCCTTTTCTTCCAATTGCTTTCAAAGATCATGCTTTTTGTATTGTATGTAATCCAAGGTCACAAAAATTTCCTTCTATGTTTTCTTCTAGGAATTTTAAATTGTAGGTTTTACCTTTACATTATTACCCATTTTGAGTTAATTTTTTCTAAGTAGTGTGAGGTATGGATTGAGGTTAAAGTTTTCTGCATATGCGTATTTACCTGTTCCAGCATCATTTGTTGAAAATATTCTCCACTGACTCACTTTTGCAATTTTATTGAAAAATCAGTTGACCATAATGTGTGAGTTTATTTCTGGACTTTCTGTCCTGTTCCGCTAATTTATTTGTCTTTCCTTTCTCCAGTATAACACTTGATTACTGTAGCTTTATAGTAAGTATTGAAATTAGTTCATGTGACTTCTCCCCGACATTGTTTTTCATTTTTGAAATTGTTTTTGGCTATTCTAATTCCTTTATTTTTCCATATAAATGTTAGTGTCAGTGCGTCAATTTCTGCAATACATCCTGATGGGATGTTGAATGGGACTGTGTTAAGTTTATAATCAGTTTGAGGAGAACTATAACAATATTGAGTCTATCAATGTGGTACATCTCTTCAATCATTTAGGTCTTTTTTGTTATCTAGTTTCCAGCATGCAGATCTTGCACATATTTTGTTTGCTTTATAACTAAGTATTTCATACTTTTTAGGTGTTATTAAAATAGTACTCTTTTCAATGTCAATTTTCAATTGTTCATTGCTAGTATATCAAAGCAATTGATTTTTGTATATTGATCATGTATTCTGTGATCTTGCTAAACTCACTTATGCTAGCTTTTTTATGGTAGACTCTGGGATTTTCTATGTTGGCAGTCGTATTGCCTGTGAATAGAGAGAGTTTTATTTTTTACTTTTCAATCTGTATGCCTAGTTTTGGCATATGGTTTAAAGTGCTATTTCACTTAGAATATTTGCTTCTTAGAGAAATATTTTAATAAGCTTAAGTCCTTGCCAAATTGGCTTTCGAGGTTGTTAAAAGAGGTTAGAGCTCAGAGGCCTGAGCCCAACCAGATAAGGCGCTCAGGTTGGGTTGTTGGTTTATATCTGTTCTTTCTTCAAATCCTCATTTCAAGACATGGGTCATCTTTCCCCCCGTTCATCCATTGACTTACTCTATTGCCATCTAGAGAATGAGCATGATGTGCTTTGGATTTAAAGAATCAAAGAGGTCATAACTACTCCTAGAATTGTTATCATGGTAATTGCCCAAGATCACCAGGCACTGATGTCACCTCGATGCTTATGGGAGATGGTTACCGAAGCTGTGGGGATTGGATTTACGTGTGGATTTATTTCCAATCCACAGTTAGGGCCAAGCTCTTCTTGGAGGGAATTTACTGCTGACGAGCACTCATGTGATGGTTGCCCACATGTGAGCCAAAGACTCATGTCGCTTCCTTCCCTAACGCTACATGGGTCCGAGGTGTTTCTTTCTTCTGCTCTGCTATGTGGGCAGTCTTTATAATTTTCACCCTTCAAAGCTGTGCTACAAGATGAGTAGGTCATTTTATATCGTGTTTGATTTTTGTGTCATGGTGACTTATTTTCCTGTTTTGAGTTGGTCAATGGGGATGATGTGACAAGTATTTCGTGCAGGCCAAGAACCTCCCTCCTGTGTCTGCAGAATCATCACTAACGTCAGTGGTAAGGAGATTTAGGATAGCTCTTTGACTTAAGAGCCTTCACGTTTCTTGCTGGCAGATGGCCACCCCCTCCATGGGCTTGACTGGTACCTCACCTGCTACATTTCTGACACCCGTGTCCACCTCTCTTGCTGGCGTATGCATGAGTCACGAGCAGGGGCTCTATCTTAAACTCGTGTCTCCAGGGCCTGACTCAGGGCTTAGCTGATGTTATCGTCTGAATGAGATCTATAAATACGCCTAGCAGTCAGTCTGCCACAGTGGGAAGGTTAAGGACTCTGGCATCAGGTTTGGGTCTGAGCTTTGCTGCCCATCCAAGTTACTTATTCTCTCAAAACCACATTTCCCCATCTGTAGAATGAGGATATTATTTACCTCATTAGTTATTGTAAAGTGCTTAGTTTATCATCTTATAGTACTAGGTAAGTGGATATTATTAGAACTTCCTTAACGGAGACACTGTGTCATTGAATTCTAACTCACAGATTCTCCCCAACTCACTTGCTTCCACTGGTTGAACTGGAGTTCAGGAGCTGTTGCTGCACAGTTTGATGCCCCAGTGGCATCAATGTGGCTGCCATTGCCATTGAAATGCTAATTAGTTAATTAAGTGTTTATATGATTTAAGATGCCGCAGTGGCTTGTTGCAGTGGTATCTGCACAGGGTGATGCCTGGGATCTGTGGGCTTCCGTGCTAGTATCAGCACCCAGGATTTTGTATTCAGCAGGATCCATGAGGAGTTCTAATCCATTCAGGCTGCCACATGTCTGGAGTCATAGAGGTGATCCAGAAGATGTAAAGATTTCCTCCCCAAATCTCAAGGGATGTGTTCCAAACTTCCAGGCTACAATTCACTCTACAAGTTTCAATAAAGTATTTCTTCATTTATTTTTCCTGGTATCCTCCATCCTGTCTGAAGAGGGTTAGCACTGTTAGCTCGATATATAATTTGGGGTTTGGGAAGATGCTATTGTTAATACTTGAATATGTATTTTATTTCTTATTTTAAAAACTTCTCAAATTATCAGAAAAGCTGTGATTCCCATAAATTTAGTCTTTAGTGTAAAAGCATGGCACATTTCTGATATACACATCTTGGTCTTCTTTTTTTTTCTTGTTTGTATTTTAAATTAAGAACTTTGATGGTGTTCTGAAACTATTTGACATGGTCTCATTTTGAAGGTGATCACATAGATTCTGCTGTCTAAAGAGGCTGCAGTTGATAGAATATAATCTCTCAGTTGGAGAATAAGCTTGCAGGCAATGCTTGTCTGGGGCCACGTGTTCATAATATCTTTACTGGGTATCGTTTATCTCTTTCTTGAATACCGTCTGTTCCCCATCAAAATAGGAACATGTCAATATGGTCACAATTTTGTAGAGTGAGTGCATATACCCTGTGTGTATATGTGTGTATGTTCATGTCTTTAAGTCTATGGATAGTAAAACTAGTTGTTTTCTAAGAGTGGGGTGGTACTTTGACTTCCTTTGTGTTTTTCTGTGTTTCAAAATTATCTGCAATGATTAAATATAAAAGCAATAATTATTGTACATAAAAATAGAAGGACTTTTTATGAATATCTTTCCTAGGCTCAGGCCAGGAAAATAAATTATCATTTTATTTTGCCCAGATACAACCAGAATTGAGAAATTAAAGAGAGGGATTCTAAGGCTGGATTTCCTAGAATAATAATAACTTCAAAGGTAGTTTACAAATTCATAGTTATATTAACCGAGCATGGAGAAAAAGTCTATCACTTAACAGTGTTGTGGATTTTTATGTTTCTTTTTATAAACCAGATTGAAAAGGAAAACCAAGCCAACTCCGAAGAAGAAGTGACCAGTAAGGAATATCAAGTGAATGGATGGCCTCAGCTCCTGGGCTCACTGCTTCTCGACCAACATGCCCTTGGGCGAGTCATCCAGCTTCGAATATGACCCAGGGGCAGACACCTGCGGAGGTGGCAGCTGCCAATGCCCATGGTCCCCACGGAGTGGGGGGCCTGCTGGGCAGCCTGCCTGGAGGTGAGAGGGGCATCTCTGTGTGTTTTGCTCCAGTCAGTGGGTCCCAGCAGTGCCCCTCAGGCTCCAGAACTCGGTGCACAGCTCTTTGGTCTCACCTGCAGTCCTTTCTCCCCCAGGACGTGCACAGGCTGCCAGGGTCTTTGGATCAGGATGGCTCAAGTGCCAGCCCATGTGTTGTCCTCCAGCCTCTGTTCCTCTCTGTCCCTGGCATCCTGTTGCGGAGTCTGACTTTTTTGATCCTTGACCCTCTTCTTTGTAATTAATCCTCTGTCTGGGTTCCTCTCTTCCCCTGTGCCATTTGCTTTCCATTTGGATAGTCCCTACTCTAGAATTCATTGTTTTGCAAACTGTGTTGCTTTGGGCAAGTTGTCTGGCCTCAATCAGATGCCCTCCACCCAGCCCCTCTCTTGAAGGGGTCCTGGAGACAGGGCTGCACCCCAATTCCTGAGAAGGGCTGAGGCCTTGTCCCTTTGTGCTCTCTCTGGCTGGGTTCCTCCACATTTCCATCTGACACTGTAGTAGGATCAGGAAAAATAGGAAAGGAGCTTTGCCTTGGGGAGTGAGGGGAACTAAGTGGAGGAGACGCACATGAGGGGAGATTAAGCAGTCTTAAGACTCCTGCCTGTGTAGGAGGCCATTCAGGAGTGCAGGAGTCTGATCCCAATTGTAAGGAAGCAGGGTTAGGGGTTGACTTTTCCTCTCATCTCTCTATTTTGCTCCCACTATCTGTAGCCTTAGACTCTTGGGAAGAACTTTGATCTTGAGTATGTGCTCTTGATCAGGGCCACAGGAACTAACACCCCTATTTCACCCTGGTTCCACCACGCCCTACACATACACACATGATGGAGGGGGATTGCCTCTGGCTTAAGTAGAAGACCCTCAAATCATCTTGTGCTCTTGTGGATTGGGGTGTGTGTGTGTTTTGGAACTTGGCTTTGGGAAGATGTCTTTGGGTTCTCATTTTCTCTCCCAGGCACAAATACTGGAGAGCCCCTCCAAGTCCCATGTTGGTCCCATGCCCGCTGAGACCCTGATCACTGAAGCTGATCATGAGACTACACTCTAACACACTCCCTTCTGGGGCCTGCCCTTGACTTAGGTTTCCCCTGTATGCCCAGCAGTGGCCTTGTATGAGCCCTTCTTGGGCTACTTTTCCTACTCAGCTCAGAGTTGGGGGATGAAAGGAAAGGAACTGGAGTGGATCCATCTCTCTTTAGGATCCAGCAGGATCCACTCCAAAAGCCATCCCAGGTTTTTTTTGCTGTTGTTTTTCGTTTTCTCTTGGGGGGTGAAGATTCGCCCTGAGCTAACATCTGCTGCCAATCTTCCTCTTTTTTTTTGTACTACACTTTCTTGCCTTCTTTCTGTTCTCTCCTTTGTACATGTAAACAGGATCTTGTTGTATTTACTCTGGTCTTGGGCCCATCTCAGGGTCTGTTCTTGTTCATCCTGCCTGTGATGCTCTGGCCCAAGAGCTCTGTATTGGTGTCTTTAGCTCAAATATCATCTCAGAGATGCTTCCCTTGGAAACGCAGTGTGGTTTCCATAGTTACTGTTTAGCCCATCACTCTAGTTTGTTTGTCTTTACAGCACTTATCACCCTCTGGAATTACCTGGTTCATTTATTTACTTGTTTATTGCTTGGCTCTTCCCCTTCTAATCTAAACTCCAAGATTGCCAACACATGTTTACTGCTACATTCTCAGCTCCTAGCACTAGTAAGAAATCAATAAACACTTGTTGACTGAATGGATGCTTGTTTGTTGTTTTTTTATAGGAAGAATTTCTCAAAAGTGTAGATATTTTTGGGAAGTCAAAGGTGTCTATCATATTTAACAATAAGGAACTGTTGGTGACCTTGTGGGGCACACTCTGCATGGAGTAAATGGGAGGTGAGGAAGAGGAATTCATGGAGGGAGATGCAACTCCCTCAAGTAAGCTTAACCGTGAAGGGAAGCAGAGGATAGGGCAATAGCTGGAACATTCCATGAACTCAGGAGACACTTGAGCATGGTGACTGCTGCTGGGAAGAAGGCAGCAGAATGGGCGTATGAAGAAGGAGGAGAAGACAATTGATGGAGTCAAGAACTTAGGAGGTGGGGGGTGGGAATCCAGGGTACAGGTGAGGGGATCAGGCACAGAGCAGCGGTCCCTGTTTATTGGAAAAAAGGAAGGAGAAAAGGAGAGTATAGGTTTCAGTGGGTTTGCAGGGTCAGTGGCAGGATCTTGAGGCAATTCCTGCCTGTAGCTTTGATTTTTTTCTTGAAGTAGGATGTGAAGTGATGTGTTCACAATGGGTAGTGGTGGTGTTGGGCGTGAGAGATATAAGGATGGTGAAGAGGATTATAAAGAAATCGCTTCATCCCAGGTCTTGGAAATCTTGTAAAAAAAACCCTTTCTCCAGGTGAATTTAATTAATTAATTTACAATTCAAGGTGCTATTTTTCCACTAAGTCATTGCCTACAACCTCATATTTAGTTGTAAATCCTAGATCTAAACTTGAGACCCACAGGGTCTCAGATGGAAGATGAATGAGTTGGAGAAAGAAAGGCAGAGTCTAATCTTCCCAAGGAATAAAGAATCATGAGGAAGTTTTCACCACGGGAATATGCAAAAATTCTGACAGATCTCAGCGAGATGGGGCTGTGCTGTCAATGTCTGTCTGGGCTGCTGTTCTAACACCAGAGAAATGTGGAAACTCAAGCCTGGAAGGATCTTGGGAGGGCTTCTTGCCTGACTCCTCTGCGCATGTCTCAGGCACTTACTATCACTGCTTTGATAAAATGAAGTGTTCTTAATGGACAAAGATGATTCTGTTGATCCAACTTTAGGATGTGCAGCTGTAATTTGGAGAGATTTTGCATACTCACCGTTATTTGTAGCACAGGTACATACTTGCAGGAATGTTGGTTTATACAGATAAAGATAAAAATAACTTCTTTTTATTGAGTATCAACTATGCATCCATCCTATACCACAGGATGTTTTACATGTGTAAATGAGAGAGGTTGGTCCTGGCCCCCATGGCCACTGGAACCATGACCTTGACCTTATTGCCATCATACTGCAGCCTAGAAGTTTCCAATTTGAGCTTGGTGGAGCCCTGAGGTACTTGGAGATGCACCTTATGAGATCAGAAGGAGGTGGAGCCAATAGGGCTCCTGGTTACACCTCCACATCGACTAAGGCAGTTTTAGGGTCTATGCTGACTTCTGATTTTTTATATATAAAGGATTCCACTGGGATAACAGAGTCTGACAACCTTCACTTTCATAACTGTAAGAAAATATTGACAGAATACTTATGTTAGTGATTCTCTAAATAATTTATTGAATTGAAGAATGTACTCTTTGGCATTACATCATAGGGCTGGGTTGAGTTGACTGGTATTTCAGTGACTACTTATTTCCTCTTAGGCAACAATTCACCTACCACCAAGTTGATTGTTTTGACTTTTGATCAACTGGATAGGTTTACCCAAAGTACAGATGAGCAAAAGAGCATAGATTAACATATTGTCCTAATAATTATACCTATACTTTTACTTTTAAATGAATTTACGTAAACGTGTTACATTCAACATGGTACTACAAATCTATTTCTGTTGCATATGCTACCTTAACTATATAAACTACTTTCATAATACATAAAATAGGCTTGAGGAGAGTGGAGAACATGGTAAGTTACAGCTTAAGTGGTGGCCTTACTTCATAGCAAATCAAATATCTATCAGATTCGAATCATTTGGCTCAAAAAGATCTCTTAACAACAAAACTAAGTTCTAAAAAAGTAGTAAATCTCATTACTAGAGTAACATTCTCATTGGATTTTGAAGCATATGAACGGTCCTGAGAGTCCATTCATAATCTGAGGCCAGAAGTCTGTGGGACCCTGTGGTGTATCTGGAGAGGCTAGTGGATGCCCCTCTAGAACCAAAAGGCTGTAAGTATTTTGTAGAGAGAGAGGTAGATAATCTCAAGTAATTAGAGTCCAGAAAGAAGGTACTTTCTTGTGGCAAGAGGGTCTAAGTTTCTAAAGGTCCCTTTGTGCAGAAGATGTAAGCTCCCCAGGAAGAAAGGGCGGGGAAGAGCGTCTGGGTCCGTGTTTGAGAAGGTGGCTGATAGGGTGAAAGTCTTTTCTGTGGTGAATTAATGACAGATATTCTTGATAAAGATAGGAAGTTATTTGCATCAGCATTAGCCAAACCAGCCCTTGCTGCATGAAGAAAGTGAGAGCTTTTTGGGCCATTCTTTATTAATGAAGCCACACTGGGCCAATATTAGATGCAGATGTTTTATCAGATATTGAAAATAGTCCCTTGGCTCAGGTGGTGGCCCATGCACAGCCCTGTGTTGACCTCCAGGCAAATCTATTTGATTAATGATGACATGGAGTTATCACTGTTGTGATATCATCATCGAAGAGGGTTGGGTAGTCTGTCATTCAGAGAGTGTGGGACCCAATAGACATTCAGGCAACTTTGCATCCATTAGATCATGTTTGCACACAGATCAGAGGGTAAAGTTAAAAAAATTTTTTTTTCATTTTTTAAATTTTTCTTTGAGGAAGATTAACTCTGAGCTAACACCCGCCTCCAATCCTCTTCTTTTTGCTGAGAAAGACTGGCTCTGAGCTAACATCTGTGCCCTTCTTCCTCTACTTTATGTGTGGGACGCCTGCCACAGCATGGCTTGATAAGCAATGCTGAGGTCTGTACCCGGGATCTGAACTGGAGAACCCCGGGCCTCTGAAGTGGAGGGCATGAACTTTACTACCATGCCGCCACGCTGGCCCAGAGAGCAAAGTTTTTCCTGACACCTCATATGTCCCTCTACCTAGGTGCAAGCCCATTCACAGCTAATTAATTCACTTCTAGGCATATCAGGAGAAAGGTGTTTGGTACACTGGGGGGCAGAGTGTCCCTCAGTCATGGGGAGGGTCCTGTGGGAGCCCGCCTGGCCTCCAGGACCTCTTGTTGATGGGAGTTACTTAGTAAATCTCCCTGCATTTGGTTTTATTTCTGAGATCTCTGAAGTACACAAATTTTTGGGTTTGTTATCTGCAATTTCTGTCTCAGGAAGGCAGCATCTCTCTTCTGTATTGGAAGAAATCTGATGCACCAAAAAGAAAAAGGCTGATGTTCTCTTTTTTTTTTCCTCCCCCTGCATAGTCATCCAACAGATTTTTACATAATCTGTTTTCACTATAATTCACCCTCCATTTCTTAAATTCTCTGTAATATCCCCTTCTGCAGCTGACAGCTTCTGTTCTTTCTCTTCTAGAAGAGAGAAGCTTCTGGAAGCAGAATTTCTGAGTCAGACCCTTTAATAGAATCATAGTTTTCTGCTGATGGAGATCGTTAAGGATCGCTACTGCCAGCTGCAAGGTTTTGCATTTATTTTCGACTAGAGCTTTGGTTGCAAGCAGTAAAAAAAGAATCATTTTCCAACTTTTTTCTTCCAGTCCAGCCTTGCTGACACCTCGTTATTGGGCTTGGAATGTAAACGATGTCTGTTTTCTTAACTCTTGTTAATGTGGATTTTGGTACCATCTGAATTCCCTGATTTTTCGTCTTCTTACTGTATTAGTCTGCCAACCAACTCTTTCTTTTTAAAGTGATCCTGTCCATTTCCTTCCTTATGATTTTTCTCCTCCGATGCAAAGATCAAGATCAAGTGTTTCAGCTGCATAACATATTTATTCAGAACTTCAAGCCCATTCTTTTTTCTAAGCCACAGCTTCTTTCTGAGACTGGCAATCTTATCTGATTTGCTCACCAATCTCAGCAGGTAGGGATGGGAGGGCGGAAACATCGAGAGACAGGAAACCACAGCTTCCTCCCCACTCCAGGCTCCCATGCGCCCCCTCCAATTGCCACTCCTTCCTTGTCTTTCAGCTCCTGTCTTCCTTTCCTCTCTTTCCCTCACTTATCTGTTTTTCTACAACTTAAATTGGCAAAAGATCTTGGTTTTTAGATTTCTGGCAGAGCTACCTACAACCTTCCTACATTTTTATTGCTTGGGCTTCACATCGTCTTCGCTGCCTTCTCCGGATCTTGTTACCAGGTGCTACCTGAGATTCTCACCAAACCAGAAGCACTTTGACTCATGCAGGTTCCCACTGTTAGGTGACCAAGAATGGCCTCTGAGAGGGGTGCTCACTCACAGGTAGGTGAATTCTGACTCCAGATCTCCCCATCCCAGTTTTCTTCTCTTCCCCAAATGGCCTGATGCCAAGATGTCACATGCCCTACAGATATGCTCTCCTGAATTAGGATGGTTATGTCATTGGTGAATCTACTTCCTTAATTTGCTTTCACCTGCAGTTTTAATGTGCTGTTACTTGCATTGTCTCAAGTCTCCAAGAGTCCTCAGCCAAATACTTGAACCCCCTTCTCCTGCGATACCTTCCTTTTCTTCTGGTATAAGTTTCCTTTCGGTGAGCTCTTGGGGTCCTAATAAAAGAATCTCTGGAGTTCAAAACATGTGTGTTTGTGTGTGAGCGTGTGTGTGTGTGTGTGTGTGTGTGAGAGAGAGAGAGAGAGAGAGAGAAATAGACAGAGACAAAGAAAGAGAGAGAGAATGATTCTTTCCCTTTTTGTGGCTTTTTCCTTCTGCTGCTTCATGTGCTGTGGGAGAAGTGGGTCCCTCCCTTCCATTCCTAGTCTTTCTCTTGTTCAAAACCATAAGCAGTGGGAGGTACAGGGCTCCTGGTAGGGGCAAACCTTTGATGCTCTTTACCCATACGGAAGGAGGTTTGGTTGGCATGTCATTCCAACTTCCTCTCTCTTCCGACTTGTGAAACTCAAATTGCTGGGGAAATGAGAAAGCATTAGTGTATACATATCACCCAACAAAGCTTTATAATGTTGTTTCTTAAGGCAGCTCAGTTTTCTGAACATTTTAGACCCCCATTGGGATGTAACTGATTTAGAACAATGTTATATGGTAACTTTCTCCTACAGTCCTGAAATTCTGTGATTTAGATGGATTATGTTGTCTTTAGTTTGAATATAGACATACTACACAAGGACATTCAGATCCACGTGGTTTCTGTGATTGTGGTGGGAGTGTACACAAATGGAGTTGCTCTATTTTCTGAGCTGGAAAGTTGCTGAAAGGAGGGGCCTATCAAAGTTCATCTCCTGGTGGGCAATGCTTTTATCTAGTGCTTTGTTGGTTGCCTCTGTCTCCCATTTTGCACAGTGGTTGGGTACAGCTTTCCAGTCCACACATCTCACCTGCCCCCTACCACTTATACCTCCAGGTAGTTAAAAAATGAGCTCTGATTAGGACCCCTTAAATTGCCTCTCTCTCTCTCTTCCTCAAAATGCTTCCTCTCAGGACTCTCAGATGCAAGTGACCAAAACAAAGAGGATGCATCTCCAAAGCTTGGAGAAGGCAGGGCTGTGTCCACAGCTCTTTCTGTATTTCTTTGTTTATATGCCTACTCTTTGGATCATTCATGTGACCAGAGGGTATGAGGTTCTAGGATTTTCCCAGCTTCAGACACCTACCCACCCCTTTGGTCAAGGAGCAGTGTCTATTTCTGAAGAAGATGGGGGAGGCCAATCAAGGCTGCACAGATCTAGCCACTGGGAGAGTAATACAGACTTCTGGTTGACAGCTATTTTTCTCCCCCCAACAGCATTTTGAAGGTATCATCCTATTGTCTGCTGACCTCTATAGTTGCCAGTGAAAAATCTGCTGTCAGTGTACTTGTCCTTCCATTGTAAGTAAATTATATTTTCCCTTTAGTTGCTTTTAAGATTTTTCTTTGTCTTTGGTGTTTTGAAGTTTCACTGTGATGTCACTAAGCATGGTTTTATTTTTATTTATTTTGCTCAGGATTCAAGTTTCTTCAGTCTGAAGACATATATCTTTCTTCAGGGATGTGCCAAAAAAAGATATCGTTGTACAACCATCATCATGGCAAAAATTAAAAATTATCAAGTGTTGGCAAGGATATGGGGAAAAGTCTCATAAGCTACCGATAGAAATTTGTAAACTATTACAACACCTTTGGGGTGAAATTGAGGGATATGTGCAAAGCAGGATATTGTATAACCTATGATCAAGCAATTACGATTTCAGGCACCCACCTGAGAGAAAACTGGCATTCATTGAAAAAGGAGATACATATACATATGTTCAGTGAAGCACTGTATCTCATTGAAAAAAAGAGAGAAAGAGAAAGAAATTAATCAAAATGTCCACCAATAGGAGAACGAGTGAATCAATAAATGCACATTCATAAACAAAATCCTAAACAGCAGTTAAAATAAATGAATCAGATACACCCAGATGAGGGAGATACATTTGGGGGAAAAAATTAGGAATACAAAAAGCAAATAGTAGATGGTAAATGCAATATGATGCCCTATGCGTAGATTTTAATAACCCACAAAAGTATAATTGCCCAATAAGCAGAAACTGTAAGATCTCACACTCTCTGAATACTGCAATAGAATTTAAAAAGACAACAAAATAAAAGGCTATCCAAGAAATATCTGTCCTCTTGGAAATCAAAAATATTTGAAATAATTCCTGGCTTGAAGAAATAACAGAAATTAAAAGTGCTATAGAAATGGTCAACACTATTAGCCAGACACAAATGTTTTTGGAGAGATAAGTGGGAGGCTGATGATAAGCCTGGGGTCTCTCCAAGGTTACAAGTCTTAGAAAACAAAAACTCTGGTTCTGAGTCAATTTTGGATCTGGGTTGTACTGTGGCTTCTGCAGCTTTCTGACACGGAGAAAAGGGGGAAGAGTTAGAATTCACCCATCCCTCACAAACTTCCTTATTAATAGGTAGGAAAACACAGTAGAAGATAATAGAATGTTGTAGAATGTGGAGGGATGTAAAATGGGCGGTGTTAGGTAGAGGGAACTCAGTGAGGGAGAGAGGGGGCATCTGGAACAGTCTGGTGCTGGGAGCTGGCATGGCCAAGCACAGGCAGATGCTCCAACAAGGAATGACCCTGTGCCCTCGAGTGAGCACAGCCAGACCCTGCCAAGTTTAAGGGGCAAGCAAAAATATGGGGGCAATGCCAGAGAGAGATCTGTTCAAGGTGTAGGGCTGGGATGAGAGGGAATGCCAGAGAGTAGGGAGGAAGAGTGGTAGACTCAGATGAGATTTAGCTCAGAATGCCACACCCCCAGAAAGAGAAATCAGGCCGAGTACTGTCCCAGGGCAGCTGGAGGGCAAGGCCAGAGTGTCCTGGCTTCCTCACTTGGGGAGGCCACTTCTCTGTGGAAGTGGCAATAAAAAGGCAGGGGAATTGAACTCCACAGAGCTTTCAGGTAGAAATATTTCTCCTGCCTCAATTCAGGTGCTAAATGAACAACAAAATGAAGACCTCTACTATGAACAGTTTCCAACAATGAGATATCCGAGGCCATTACATTCCTGGGAATAACACCAGGGGTGCCATGACAGACTACTAGAAAGAACAAATTAGTGGGCCAGCCCCACTCAGACCCAATAAGGAAGCTTAATATTTCTTCAGCCCGTTTTAGATTTTGGCAAAGCCAGACCCCACACTCAGAGCTTGCTAAGCTCTATCCTCCATATCATCCAGGAGATACACAGTTACTACAGAGTGAGCAGCTGGGGAGGAGAGAGCACCGAGTGCATTAATTCACATGAAAAATTGGACATTAGCACAGAAATGTTAATAAACAGAAATCCCTGAATTCTTTATGTTCGTCTGTTGTGGAAATAAAACCCTCTGGGGATAGATAAAAACATGTATGGAAATTACTTGAAACTGATGTACAAATAAATTAATGTGCCTTGGATATTCTTACTAAAATGTGCTATAATTCGATTGTATTTTTTGTCTTTTAAGGGTTGTTTCTGGGGAGCACTATGCAGTAAATATTGCAGAAGTTATATAAAGCTCCAAAAGCTATTCTATGTAAATTTCTTGAGTGTGAATTCCCAACCATAATGTTTGGTATATTACTTTGATAATTCTGGAAGTTAATTGATTTTATATTCTGACATTTTCACTGGTTTGGGGAAAACTGATGTGTGTACCCTGAGTTGTTCTGTAAATGCTTAACAACCGGCTATCTGGGTGAAAAGTCCTGATTTATGGTGTTTGCCAATTTCCATGGTGTAAATACTTCCACTACAGCTGAGTGCAAGCGATAAACGTGATGTCGCTGAATGCAGAAGTGGGAAGAGATGTTGACAGGCGACTCTTCTGAGTCGATACAAACCACTGCACGTACCTATGGGCTTCTGTGAAACTGCAATTTTTTACTAAAAATTCTGCTCCATAAATATACAAAGGCACTAGTGAAAGGAAAAATATAAAGGGAAAATAAAATGAATTCAAACTGGGGAGCTCAAGTGGAGAAAATTGACAGATTTCTTTTAAACTTTGAGAAATGGTATTTGTCTATAATCTGTACTTTATTATTACTTTTTATTAAGCCAACAAGATATCTATGTACCACAGTGAGTGTTCTGAACTCTTAGATTCTTTGGTTTTCCCCTAGACAGAGGCTGGGGCTTCTTTCCTTTTGGATATTGGTGCTAAGCCAACGCTGACCAAAGAATCAATGGGACCTGCACCCTCTGAAGCCGGTTTCAGGATGGCTGAGCTGAGGGTCCAGAAAGAAGAAAAGATATGGAGGCTTCTGAATTTTGGGGAGGCAATGCTGAAATTTAGAGCCGTGGTTTGATATGATAATATATAGCTTTTTGTTATTAACATTAATGGACAAGAAAAATTAGTTGTTCAAAAACGGAAAAAAATGGATTAATAAACTCTTCTGTTAGAGTAAGGCAAGAAGAACTTATTAAAATAGAGGCGAATTGGAAATGTCAATAAGAACCCATGGACACTTTTTAAAGGAGGCATTATCTGTTCTGTCCCTACAGTGATTTATGCTGCCGGATGCTTTTGCTGCCATCCTGCCAAATTCCAGTCAAAATGTGGAGCAAGTTTATTTGCAGAACTAGCGCCTGTGTCTTCTGAAACTCTCCTCCAGCGGAAGGAACAAATGCCCTTGGAGGAGAGTTGATTCCATGTTTCTGGGCAGGGACAAGAAATCAGGATTAGTATGTGAATTCCAGATGTTGAGAGAAAGCAAGGTTGCATTAGGGAATCAGAGAGTCATAAATCCATAATGATGCAAAAGAGAAGATAAAAAAGAATTACCTGAAAAGCACACCTGGTTTCTGAAATTGTTTACTGAAAAGGCTGTATATTGATTAACACACATTATGTGAGGCCCACACTGAAGTTTTTATAACCATCTGTTTGAAAATACAGGATGCTGTTTTTTCCTATAAGGAGGTGAACCAGTAGGAGTACAGGTGTACCTTTCCTGTACGGAACCAGAAGGGGTATCATAGGACATTATCAATGTTCCAAAGATCTCTGCAAAATGTGGTTTATTTGATAGAAAAGGATGCAAGCAGATTGGAGAGAGAATCGGGATTTTTGGTGATGCTGTGAACGACCTTTCAGAGTTGTTTCTCTTATCCTCCTGGCAGTAAATTATAATCTTTCCTAAGTATTGCCAGCAGCAGTTGCGCAGCGGAGAGAGGCATCCTCTGAAAGCTTCGCTGAGTTTATCAACTAGCCAGCACGTGTGTCCTAGTGCAAGATAGGTCATGTTGCTTGTGGCCATTTATCCAACAATGACTCACTTTGCACAGGCAAGGGTTCTATACCCTCTTTCAAGATTATTTCTATTCCCACGTGGCTGTGCACCTCAGATGGCAAATCACCAGCTTCTCCAACCACAGTGGGCCTCATTGTGCCTCACTCCAAGGGGAGAAAGTCCTCCAGATGTCGCAAAATGTTAAAAGATCCTGACGAATGGAACACTTTGAGAGGGCAATATCAAACAGAAAAAAGTTTGCTGGTGAAGAAGGGTCAAAGCTAGTTAAAAACTAAAAGGAGAAAGATAGAATAAAAGGAAAATATGTCATAAAATGCAAATTTTAACTGAGCTTATCTCTCTAAGGAGATTTTAAAGTTAAGGCGGTATGGGAAATAAGTGAAGGAACAGGAAGCAGCATGATAAGGGGTAAGTTTGTCACAAATGTGTGAGGAAAACATGCTGGCACTAAACAGCCACAAGTACAAACATCAAGTGGAAAAACAGGTCAATATAACGTCTATTGGCGTCCGCGAGAACAAAACGTATGATATAACAAGTGAAAAAAGAGGTCCCTTTTATTTACTGAGGTAGATTCACCCTGAGCTAACATCTGTGCCAATCTTCCTCTATTTTTTAGCATGTGGGCCTCCAGGGTGGTGTAGGTCCGTGCCCAGGAACAGAACCTGGGCCACCAAAGACGAGCACACCAAACTTAACCACTAGGCTACTGGGACTGGCCCCAAAAGGTCATTTTAACACCAACTGGTGCTTCTGATAACATCTGGTTCTTTGCAAAATCTGCATCTTAAACTCACTATGGTTTACACAAAATTGGAAGGAAACCATCTAACAACAGGTTTGTCACCAATAAAGGATAGCACGGTGCCAGACATACGCAAGCAGGAGGTCCAACCACTCTCCCCGAAGGAGATGGTGGTGGAAGCCTGCTTTGGGCAGAGAGTCAGCAGCACTGTGGGACTGTCCAGTGGACGGCAGGATGCAGGTATTGGGTGGAAACTGAGTGGGCTTAAAGGAGGAACAAAGAAAAGAGGGTTTCTGGCTTTGTATAAATAAAAATAAATCAATCCAAGAATGGGTGTTTGTGAGCCTCTGAGCACTGCCCACGGTCAGTGTCAATCACTCAGGATTGGCAGGTTTGCCTTCTCTTCTTCTCTCTCTGGGTGTCACAGTAAGAACTCGCCCTGGGGGCTTACAAGTCAAACTGGATTCGTAGTGATCAAGACAGCTTACTGCTCTCAGCACACTGTCCTCCTTGTTTCTAACATCTCTGAAGGAAAGGTGAGACCCCAGAAAGAGGGCAAAAGAGGAGGTGTCAACATACGAGCACCCTCCTTTCCTGCTCTTTAAGTCACTGAACGTAATTTGTGGCAATCTGGGGGATACTGCTCTGGACTCCATGGAACACCTCTTGCCTGGATGTAGGTAAAAGAATCCAGAAGGCGCTCTCTCTAGATTTTTAGTAAGGGGGAGACACGGGGGCCCTTGCAGATGATGCACAGCAACTTGAAGAGAACAAAAGGCAGACTTTAACAATAATTGCTGAGGAAGGCTTGTTGTCAGCCCCATTGTGAACACTCAGAAATTTAGGGCTATTTTGAAGGGTTCAAATTCCTTCCTTCACAAGTTGGGAACTTGAAGTTGTCTTTGAAGTATTAATATAATGCTATCCCATTTCTATAGCCATATGCTGGTGAGTCCATCACCAAAATAACATTCCACATACAAATTCACTCATATCCACTCCTCCTCTCCTAGTTCCCCCACTTGTCTTCCTTATTCAGACTGGATTTTTATCACGTGGTTTTTGGATGCTGCCCTGCTTCTTCCTGGTTCTTGCCGTCACTATCTGAACTGTGTAGCCCAGCTCTACTTCCCTCTAGGTCCTGGGCAGTGGCTTCTTCCTTCTTGATACTGAGAATCTCCTGCTCCATCTGCTTCTGCCTCTGTACTTCTAACTAAATTCTAGTACCTACGGGCCTCCATGCCTCCATCCCAAGATACAAGCACACCCCATTGATCATCTCCCTCATTGTACGGTCAATATCTTTCTGTTCTTTTATATACCGGAAAGCATTTTGCCCAAATTAATTCTTCACTAATATTAGTTTTACACAGAATGGATTCCACAGTTTCTCCTAAGAGCAGGTGAAGTTTTATAGTCAGAAATGTCTCCATGAATAGATGTCATCTGAGTCCGTAAGACAAGTTGTAATCACAGACCTATAAAACAAGTACAGACATCAGAGTTCACATAGTCCAACATACCTAATTTACAGGCGAAGAAACTGAGTCCTAGAGAAGGTAAGTGATTTTCCCTGAGTCTCTCGTTGAAGCTGCCCTGGAAGACACACTTCCTGACCCAGGGTTCGAGACACTTTCTATCACTAAGAGCAATTTAGTAAGTGACATCATTCTGGAAGCAGTGAGGACAGATTTGAGTGGGGAAAGACTGGCAGGGAAAACACATAGGAGGCGGTTGTAAAAGTTCGGGAAAAAGTTGATGAGGGATTGGAGTCTAATGCTGAAAAGGTGGAAATTCATCTGTTGGACTTAGAGTAAATTTCCTCACCTGAAAATGGCACAAAGACTTAATGGCCATGTCCCTATACTTCCCAGGGAGCAGACACTCCAAGCTGAGATAATACCGTGTACATCATGCAGAGGCATGAACTGGGTCTTCAAGTTCTTCAGCATGGATGGAGAACAGCAGGCACGTAGGAGCAAAGCAGGAGATAAGGCCACTTCATGGAATTAAGATTTCCTTGCAAAGTCTGGAGCAGATGTTCATTGTACCTAAGAACTCAATCCACGGTAAGGTTCTAGAAGAGGGTCCAACACAGAGTGGAACTATTGAAAGCCCAGTACTAAAGGCAGTGCAAACACAACCGTCCGTAGCTTCTGTCTGTGAACCAGAAGCCATAACACAGTGGGCAATGGAGGTCCATGAGGCCATATGGAGACACTGGAGCAGAGAGTAGCAAGGTATCCCAAACTATGGCTGAGGCACTGGGAACAAGGGGATAACACTGAGGAAATGGGAGATTCTGAGACTGGCTCACTGGATGGAGCATAGACTCATTCCCAGAGCTTCAAAGGTGCTTTAGAGCACCAGAACCAACTCACCACACACTGGAGATTGTGTTTAATCACAACCAACAATGCTTCCAAGTGTGATTTTTGGAGTAAACTGAGTTGTTCCCACGCTTGGCCCAGCCACTAACACATCAGCACAGACCATATCAACACCATTCTCCCCCTTCCACTGACATGTGTTAAAGATTTAGTGAGCTATTCCCTATTCAGTATTTCATATAATAACATGTTATCTTAGTCATAATGCAGCTTTTTTTGAAGAAGATTAGCCCTGAGCTAACATCTGCTGCCAATCCTCATCTTTTTGCTGACGAAGACTGGCCCTGAGCTAACATCCATGCCCATCTTCCTCTGTTTTATGTTGGTCACCTGCCACAGCATGGCTTGACAAGTGGTATGTAGGTCCGCACCTGGGATCCGAGCTGGCAAACCCTGGGCCACGGAACCAGAATGTGCGAACTTAACTGCTGCACCACCAGGCTGGCCCATAATGCAGCTTTTTATGATCATATTTTAGATGAGAAAAAAATGAAGTTCAGAGACTCACCTAAATGTTACACAGCTGATATTCCGAGGATCTGAGATTCTGACAACCACACAAGCTTTGCTTCTCAGCCTTCTTTTCCTGGTAAATCTCAATGAACTGAAACTGCCTCATGTCCCCTGCAGGGCTGGCAGACCTTAGGGGTGTCTTCCCTCAGAGATGGGTGACTCCTGCTTTTGCTGCCTTCTCCCTCATGTAAGTGGCCAGGATGCTCCTACATGCTATCTGGCTATTGGTGGCCATTGGTGATGAGTCACAAGGGCTTGTAGGGTAGTGGTGTAACCCAGCTGCTCCACACTCCAAATCCAGGTGGGGCAAGACCAAAGGTCTTAGGCTGCAGCTTCAGATGGCAATCTCTGGATAGAGCAAAGCCCTGGTTCTCAACCCTTTCTGGCCAAGCCACTGGTTTGTGCTGGATCCTGATTACCCCCAGGTGTGCTACATCAGCTTTTTCATTCATCTTAATAAAAAATAGTCATCGTATTGAGTGCTTACTATGTGCCAGTGAATTAAGCACTTCGGATACATTTAATTTCCCAACAACCCTTTGAGATACACAGCTTTATTACCTAAGTTTTATGGAAGAAGAAATAAATCAGCCCAGAGATATTAATAAGTTGCCCAACATTCCACAATTACTAGGTAGGAGTGAAGCTGAGATTTGAAGCCAGCAGTTTGGTCCCTGGATTTCTTGACTTCCATGTTGACCCTGGGCTTCTTGACTTTGCCAGCTTACCTGACTCCAGACACTGACCACAGCTCTTCTTCCTGGTTCCAACTCAGTGACTCACAGGCAACATGGGTTCCTCAATCTCCAGTCACAGTCCTGTATGTTTTCAACTGATGATGTCCTTCAACTGGACACTTCCTGCCCCAGAAGTTTCCTCAGACTCACTAATAACACTGCCCAAGTGTTCTGTGCTTAATCTTTTGGAAAACTAACTAACCCCCTGTTCCAGCTGAGACCTACTCCAATACTGAGAGTCAAGACTAACTCAGTTCTAAAGCCAGGCGTGCCTTGAATTGCTGTTTGCTGGGTGAAGGTTGTTTAAACTATTTCCTACCTGTTAAAAGAGCTGCTGAAATCCAAATAGAAAATATGAGTTTACTGTGCTTTGTGTCAATCACGTATATTATTTAGGCTACAGGAGGCTGGAGTAACAAACACGTTCACAACTGATTAGTGGCTCAAAACCACTTAAAATTTGTGCCTTGGCTCAGATGACAATCCTGGGCAGGCGTATAGATCGACTGGGCATCTCTCCTCCACACAGTCATTTAAGGACCTAGGATGGCAGAGGCTCTGCCATCTTCGGTACAGAGCTTCCAATGTCACTATTGTCATGTCCTTCTCAGTCAAGTAGAAGGAGGAAAGAGTGTGGAAGAATGCAATAGGAAGGTTTTCATGGACCACGGTCAGAAGTAGCACATATCACTTCTGTTCACATCCCATTGGCTGAAATTCAAACAAAGGGCCTTAACTACAAGGGAGGCTGGGGAATGCAGTCTAGTCATGTAGCAAAGAAGAAGAAAAACAGATTTTGGTGAACAATAAAGTGTTCTTGCCACTCCTCATGTCTGTGCATTCTTAACTTTTGTCTTCAGTTTGTTCGTCTGCATTTTCCTGGACTCAACTTTATAGATTTATAGCTTTCTACTTTCTTGAGTGTGTGTATTCTTCAAGTCTTCTATAGAAGGTGGCAGAAAAGAAGTTAAGTAAATGAGTAATAATACGAAGAATGTAGTAGAAAATCACAAAGTATGAAACGACTTCTGTTCTGTACACAGCTGGAAGAGAGAATGGGAAGATAGCAAATTGTTTCAGTTTTGAGGAAAGGCCTACAAGTGGGTAACATTTCCCAAGATTTTACAGGTCATAGGTTGCGCCCTGGACATCATTCACTTCTGCATAGGTATTCCTGTAATTGTAATATGTGTAACCTGATACCCTTCATGTACTCAGGCACGTTATAGATGTAGAGGACTGAGGAATGCAGACATCCATGCTCACCTGGAATTCTAGGTATGGATTGTTTTATGAAGATAGAGCAAATGAAAACCACTATATTTATAAGCATTTTGTATAATTAAATGCAGAGTCTTTCTCATTTATCTTTAAAAGTTATTCATCGCTAATTAATGCATTTCATTCTACCTTCATACTTGAATACAGAGTTTTTTGACTTCAATTTCATTAATAAAACTTGTCAAATCAATTATTGAAAATTCATATAATGGAATAATATATAATACTTGAAAACTGAATAAAAGCTTTATTTGTTGTTGCTGAATAATCTCCAAGACATGTAAGTGAAGAAAGTAAGGTCCAGGGAAACTGGGAGGATATAGAAGCCTGGATTAAAGAGCAAGTCCTGGTTTATATTCATAACAATTCCTGCAAATTTTCAGTAGAAAAAAATGCTAAGACTGGTAGATGTGGATCATTTTTGCTCCCTTCCCAAAGATAAAGCCAACTCTTTTATGAGAGCCACATAATTGGGTTTCTACTCAGGAACTCCTGGGAAAGAAAGCATCAAAATAAATCTCTTTGAAGAAAAATACACCTGGAATTCCAATATGAGCTTGTTTGTGTGCGACAATAAACTTCTCTTCTGTATCATAAGAAAGCAACAACTGAGGGAGAAATCTATTAAACACTATTTTAGCAAAACTAGAGGCAGATAAGATCTAAGTTACAAAAAACTAGGGCTGCCACAGGCCACTAAAATAAGCTCAGAAGTTGCCCAGGGATAGTGAGTGGAAAGGTGGCCTTATGACAGTGGATTTCAAAAATATACTTCCTTTAGATAAAGACACATGTGGAGTGATAAACACATATCTCTTGCACATGTTAAGAGCTGAGGATCTGGGAAGTCGGATGGAGACGGAATGGAAACTGTGTTGGGATGGGAGAGAAAAGGCAATGAAAATGCGTGTCGAATAGCAAGCAACAGCAAATCTCAGAAAATGCCAAAAAAAAAAAGAAAAACCAACCCAAACAACAAAAATACCTACCTCCTGCAAACAGTTAGGAAAATCCAACTAATTCAATGCTGAGAATAATAAAAAGTAGCTGACCCAGCATCATGGAAAGATATAATAAAAAAATTGTCAGCAAAATTTATGAGCTAAGGAATACCAAAACAACTTGCATTAGATGAACATTCTAACCAAATATTTTGTCCTGAGTTAAAAAAAACAAACAAACTTAAGGAATCGATTCCTCCTATGAGGGAAGATTACCAAGCAGAAATACCAGAACCCAAGGGAGGAGAAAAATGTGAGCTGTCAGAAAGAAAAAGAAGAAAATGAAAAGCAAGAACTCAGCACAAAGCAGCCCTGCGACACCCTCATTTATCTTTTAAGTGGTAAATTCCAGAAGTCAATATTTGTAAGAGTTCCAGCTAGGGTCAAAAGTGCCTCAGGCAGCCCCAAGGAAGGAGGGACAACTTACACATCTGATACACTCCTGTCTTTCCCACAAATCTTCTGAAGAAGAAACACATACAAAAAATAAACAACTACAAACCACAAAACTTAAAAAAATGGAGAATACATAATATTTAATAATATGACGGAGCAAAAGCTAAATATATTTGTTATCTTACTAAATGTAAATGGCCTCAATTCACCTATTAAAAGAAAAAGATATTCAGATTGGATCACAAAGCAAGCTACACAAGAAAAATATCTAAAACACGGTAATTCAGAAAGGCTGAAAATAAAAGGATGAGCAAAGGTATACCTGAAAAATAGCCCCCTTCCCTAACTAAAGACCAGGAAGATTACCAGCTTCATACTTCATACCAACCGTGAGTGTTAGTTAATGTCTAAAAGTATTAAATGAGACGAGTGCTCTTTATATAATGCTAGTGTGCAATTGGTGCAAAAATAATGAATATCTATGCACAAATTAACACAACATTAATGTTCAGTAAACTGAAATTACAGGATATGGAAACAAATAAAGTTATCAACACACAGTAGAAGATGACTTTAATTTACTCTCTCAGTCGATAACAGAGCAAGTAGACAATAAAAGCAAGAATATGGAAGACTTAATAACACAATTAGTAAGATAGATGTAATTGACATGTATGGATCTATTATTCCTGAAAATATAGGTGACTATAGAAGATCAAGAAAATTGATCATTTTTCAAAGAAGACATACAAATGGCCAACAGGTATGTGAAAAGATGCTCAGTATCACTAATTTTCAGGGAAACGAAAATCAAAACCACAATGAGTTATCATCTCACAGCTGTTAGGATGTCTAGTATCAAAAAGACAAGAGATACAAATGTTGGTGAGGATGTGGAGCAAAGGGAACCCTTGTACACTGTTGGTGGGAATATAAACTGGTATAGCCACTATGAGAAACAGAATGGAAGGTCCTCAAGAATTAAAAATAGAACTACCATATGATCCAGCAATCCCACTTCTGAAAATATATCCAAAGGAAACGAAATCTCTCTCAAAGAGATAGATATCTGTACTCCCATGTTCACTGCAGCATTGTTCACAATAGCCAAGATATGGAAACAACCGAAGTGTCTGTTGATGGATGAAGGGATACAAAAAATGTGGTATATATGTACAATGGAATATTATTTAGTCATAAAAAGAAGGAAATCTTGCTGTTTGTGACAGCGTGGATGAACCTGGAGGGCGTTATGCTAAGTGAAATAAGTCAGGCAGAGAAAGACAAATGCTGTGTGGGATCACTCATATGTGGAATCTGAAAAAAAAATTAGTCAAACTCATAGAAATAATGGTGGTTGCCAGGGTTAGGAGGGTGGGGGAAATGGGAGATGTTGGTTAGTACAAACATTCGGTTATAAGATGAGTAAGTTCTGGGTATATAATATATAGCACAGTGACTACATTCAATAATTCTGTCTTGCATATACTTGAAATTTGCTAAGATAGTGGATCTTAAATGTTCTCACCAAAGAAAAGAGGGTAACTATGTGAGATGATAGATTAACTTAATTGTGGGAATTATATCACAATGTATACACATCAAATCATCATACTGTATGCTTTAAATATATTGCAATTTCGTTTGTCGTTTTTTCCTCAATAAAGCCAGGGAAAAAAAAGCCTTAATAATTCCAGAATGCAAAAACAAAACAAAACAAGAAACAAAAAAGAAGAAGAAGAAAAGAAAAGAAATGAATGACAACAGCAAAATCCAGAAGGACCCTTCTTCCTGGAAATTAAAAATATCACCACCATCATGTATCTCTCACACAATTTTTTGGTCAAAGAGAAAATATCAACCAAAATTTGAATATTTTGAGAAAACAACAAAAACACTATAAATCATAAGGGATACAGCTAAAGCTGTGCTAAGATGAATGTTAATAGCCTTAAATTCTTAGATCAATAAAAAAACAAAGAATGAAAGTAAGTGAAATAACCAGCCTACTCAAACATTAAAAAACAAACAGGAAATAATCCAAAGAAACCCAGAAGAAAGGAATAATGAATATAAAGGCAGAAACTAATGAAGTAGAAAAGAGAAAAGAGTGTTTTCCTGAATGATCAACAGAAAGCTTAAATAATGATCGGGGCCCAGGCCAAAAGTGTGTTGCAAGTTTATATAAAACTGAAGAAAAATACTACAATAATTCATATTGCCATTTGCCAACTGAAATTCCTTGCCGATTGGCAACTTGCTAGATTATAAAGAGAACATGTTCAATCAATGACATTTATCAAATTTATTCCAGTGCTTTGCCAGAGCACCAAGGATGCTGTAGGCTGAGAAGGGAATTCATTAAAAATCAAGGAATCTAGAAACACCTTTTCCAAAGGTATTTTACAAATGCTAGCCCTTCCTCTCCCTCAATTATAAATAGATTGGTTCTGTGATTGAACAATTTTTGGCAAAAAACTATGTGTTGGGGCTGGCCCGGTGGTGTCATGGTTAAGTTTGTGTGCTACACTTTGGCAGCCCAGGGTTCATGGGTTCAGATCCCAGGTGCTGGCCACACACTGCTCATCAAGCCATACTGTGGTGGCATCCCACATACAAAATAGAGGAAGACTGGCACAGATGTTAGCTCAGGGACAATCTTCCTCAAGCACAAAGAGGAAGATTGGCACAGAAGTTAGCTCAGGGACAACATTTCTCAAGCAAAAAGAGGAAGATGAGTAACACAGGTCAGCTCAGGGCCAATCTTCCTCAAGCAAAAAGTGGCAGATTGGCAACAGATGTTAGCTCAAGGCCAATCTTCCTCACCATAGAAAGAAACTGTATGTGATGGCTAATTTTACGTGTCAACTTGACTGGTCTTGGGGTGCCTAGATTAAACATTATTTCTGGGGCTATCTGTGACAGTGTTTCTGGATGACATTAGCATTTGAACTGGTTGAGTCAGTAAAGCAGATCAGATTGCCTTCCCCAATGTGAGTGAGCATCATCCAATTTGTTGAAGGCCTGAAAAGAACTAAAGGTAGAGAAAAGAGAAAACTGCCCCCTTTTTTTCTGCCTCACTGTTCAGCTGGGACATCTCATGTTGTCTTCTCCTGCTCTCAGACTTGGATTTACATGATCTGTTCCCTTGGTCCTCAGGCCTTTGGACTCAGACTGAATTACACCACTGGCTTTCCTGGGTCTTCAGCTTGTAGACAGCAAATCTTGGGACTTCTCAGTCTCTATAATCATGTGAGCCAATTCTTCATAATTAATCTCCTTTTATATATATGTATCTTACTGGGTCTGTTTCCCTGGAGAACCCTAATGCACTGTGTGTTGTATTCTATTTATGGAGAGTAACAGTAACCATTAGCATGTTAGAAACTCTGAGAAGGATGCTGCTATTTTTTTCCTCCCCAAAGCCCCAGTACATAGTTGTATATTCTAGTTGTAAGTCTCTCTACTTCTTCTGTGTGAGCCACTGCCACAGCATGGCTACTGACAGACCAGTGGTGTGGTTCTGAGACCGGGAATGAAACCTGGGCTGCTGAAGTGGAGAACACTGAACTTTAATCACTAGGTCATCAGGGCTGATCCTTTAATCACTCAGGATGCTACTTTTTTTTTTTCTCTGCTTTATCTCCCCCAACCCCCCCTGTACATAGTTGTATATCTTAGTTGCAGGTCCTTCTAGTTGTGGGATGTGGGACGCCGCCTCAACGTGGCCTGACGAGCGGTGCCATGTCCGCGCCCAGGATCTGAATGCTGGGCTGCCACAGCAGAGCGCACGAACTTAACCACTCGGCCACAGAGCTGGCCCCATGGATGCTACTTTTTTAAGCAAAGAGTTTTCTACAGTATTTTCCAAACTGATTTGACCACAGAATCCTTTTTACATATAACATCTCTTAATACTCCATGGAGCACATGTTGGGATATACTGTCTTAGATTTACTCATTTTATAAAAGTTGATTAGAATGATGCAAAATATCGCTTAAAAAATATTTATATATATACACACATCTAGACACACATACACATGAATGGCTCACATAATTATAGAGACTGAGAAGTCCCAGGATCTGCAGCTGCAAGCTGGAGACCCAGGAGAGCTGATGGTGTAGTTCTAGTCTGAGTTGGAAGACCCGAGAACTAAGAGAGCCAACGGTATGAGTTTCAGTCCAAAAGCTGGCAGGCTCAAGACCCAAGAAGAGCCAATGTTTCCGTTCACCCCTCAAGATAGGAAAAACTGATAACCTAGCTCAAGCACACAGGCAGGAGGAGGTCCCCCTCACTTGACAAAAAGGGTGAGCCTTTTTGTTCTATCCAGGCCTTCAAATGATTGGATGAGAGCCACCCACATTAGAGAGGACCATCTACTTTATTCAGTCTACTCATTTAAGTGTTAGTCTCACCCAAAAACATCCTCACAGACATACCCAAAATAATGTTTGACCAAGTATCTGTGAACCTGGTGGCCCAGTCAAGCTCACTCATCTAATTAACCATTACATCAAGTAAGTTCTGTTTTCACTTATAGCGATATGATTTTCAGAGGTGGGAATATCATGGTTTTCTAGAAACTGTAGACTGAAATGGGATACAAATGATCTAGTTGCAAAGGTAAATGACTCATTAACCAATAAGAATAAAAGAATTCCTCAGTTCCAAAAGAACAGGGGTGTTTCATTTTCCCAAGAATTTGCTGTCCAAATAAATAGCCATTAGAGGGAGCTCTGGTTGCAGCTTAGAAAATAAATTATTCTCCATGAATTGGTAATGTCAACTTGGAACTCCAAGTTTGAATGGAGACACAGAGAATATATATTTTTTAGAAAACTAAAATAAAAAGTAATAAGTATCCTTTAACGTCACCATTTTGTATATCTGATCTTAGTGAGATCAAACTTGCTTCATGGAGAGCAAGAGCCAACTGATACAGAGGTGAAGCTGGGTGGAATGGGAAGCTCTGGGCTTGAGGTCCAGCTGTGTCAGAGGGCAGCCGCGTGCCCGAGTCAGCTGCTTCCCCTCTCTCCTGGCCTATTTCCTCTCCTGGACAATGAAGAAGAAGACAGAGATTAGTGTTTATCACACTTCGGAGTCTGTGGATGGGAGAATTCTAGGAGAATCTAAAAATTTTTCTTTTTTCAAAAGATAACCTTGAAAATGTTACGTTCTCCAAAGCTGACGGTCTGGAAAGGATTGTTTAAACCATATTCTCAATCATGTGGGTGATACACTCACACTCAAAACCAGCTTCGGCCACGCAGTTTCTGAGCTGTGTTGACAATTATGTTGGTACCAGCTAACCCCTGTCTTGAAGCGACAGCACTGAACTTTTACTGTGTTGCTGAGCCTTCTGGATGACTTTAGGTTAGTGTTGTTCAAATGCCGACAGTTGACTTATAATTACCATTGTACTCATGTTGTAAAGACAAATTTCCTTTCCAGCAGAGATAATATGCAATTGAAGCCAGTGTCATAGAAGAAGGCTTTAGAGTCATAGGTCATTTTGCAAACTGAGATTCTGATTTGACACAATAAAAATTATTGCAGAAGAGAAATGCACTTACTCCTTTCACTTCATGTCTTCCACTTCTTGGGCTAATGAGAAGATAGCAGGCCAATATTACATAACTACTGCATCCACGCGAGTGAAAGCTGCATGACCATATACTGTGCTGAATAAGCCAGTATAATAACGAGTTTGGTGGTGGTTTGAAACGAGAAAGAGATAGAAGAATTGAGTCCTCACTCAACACCTGTATGATAGACAAGCTGAAGTCAAAAGACCTGGCTCACAGGGGCTGGCCCCGTGGCCGAGTGGTTAAGTTCGCGCGCTCCGCTGCAGGCGGCCCAGTGTTTCGTTGGTTCGAATCCTGGGCGCGGACATGGCACTGCTCATCAGACCACGCTGAGGCGGCGTCCCACATGCCACAACTAGAAGAACCCACAACGAAGAATACACAACTATGTACCGGGGGGCTTTGGGGAGAAAAAGGAAAAAATAAAATCTTTTAAAAAAAAAAAAAAAAAAAAAAAAAAAGACCTGGCTCACAGCAGGCAGAAATATAGTCATGGAAGTAAAAGCCTGTCCAGATCTTGTTTCTGTGCTATCAACTCAAAACAGCTTATTAGCAGTAGCTGTGAAGATTCCAAATACATTCTCACTGTTTTAGACTGCACAATTTATTGATTCGTTCATTAGAATAACAGATCATGGTTAAATGAAAAAACAGCAATGACTCACCATGCTCAAAAACAAAAATAAAATAGGCCAACAAGAAAAAAAGTCCAAACAACCTCACAAATACATTTTTCTGTTATTAAACCAACATCAATGTTTTAGTTTAGCAAAACAGCATCATCCATTACATTTAACTGGTTAATCTGAATGAAAGCAGTTTTGTAGTTTTGCTTCTGGACTGTTATCCAGAACATACAGCACGTCAAGAAGAGGATGCCAATCAGATCTTTACTTTCATATCGAGTGTCCGTGTTGCCCATCAGGAGTCCACTTGGCATGGCCTCCAGGAGTCTCTGCTCTTTGGTGCTGGCACTCTTGCTGCTCCTGCAAGTCCTGGAATCTGGCTAGATGGCAGGAAAAGAGGAAATACTGGGGTCAGCAGGAAAGTTCTTCAAAGTGGTGAATCTGTTTACAGATCACTGGGAATGGATTTTGTTATGCTAACTAGGCATTCTGCTATTTCCTGCTAAAGCACATGATTCCATAGATGACAGCTGAAGGTGTTTTGCTGGCAAATATAGCTTTAAGCTCCTCTTGCTAGGGTGGCTCTAGTTCAACAAAGTCTTAACTCACAAAAGGAGGTTAAGAAGAGGCAGGAAGGTGTCAAGCAAACTTTGGAATTAGACAAAGAGCTTTGCATACCCCATTCTTAGTTGTTGTTTATTGTTTGGGACTAGAAAGGGAAGGACAAAGGTAGGGGGCCACAGTTTACTGTGACATCCCACATCCAGTCTCATTTTCATTTTAGGAGAAGGGGGTTTCTCTTTCTCTTCCACTGCCTTTATTCTTTTCCATTCTTACTCTCAGCCTTCATCAAGGGACTGTGGCAGGACAGAACCGGGCCCCTGTGGAGGAAGCAGTTGAGTAGTGAAAGTAGGAGGAGACCAAGGGAGAAGAGGCTTTGGGTACCCGTTTGAGATGAATTCTGCTTGAACTGAATGCAGCCAGAGAACAGTAAAGAACCCCTTGTTCCACCTTCAGGCTCTGCAGGTAGTAGTCATGTGATATTGAAACTCTTTGGGACACAGGGACAGAGTTATGGAGATATGGTGTTACACAAGTTTCACAACAATACTGGGAGGTAGGGATTATCTTCCCCATTTTAAAGTTGAGGAAATTGAGCCTTAAAAAGGTTAGGTGAGGGGTGGGCTCCGTGGCCAAGTAGTTGAGTTCGTGCACTCCGCTTCGGCAGCCCAGGGTTTCGCTGGTTCGGATCCTGGGCATGGACAAGGCGCTCATTAGGCCATGTTGAGGCGGCATCCCACATGCTACAACCAGAAGGACCCACAACTAAAATATACAACTGTGTACTGGGGGTATTTGGGGAGAAAAAGTAGAAAAAGAAAAAAAAAAGATTGGCAAAAGTTGTTAGCTCAGGTGCCAATCTTTTTTTTTTTTTTTAAAAAGGTTAGGTGATTTACCAAAGGTCATAAAACTAACAAGTGGCGGGTTAGACTTCAACTCCAAAACCACCTGACTCCCATGCTGGTGCTCTTTTCACCACACCACCCTGCCTCTCCTATTCTCTACCTCTCTTTCCCAAACTCTCCATCTGCCTTCCCCGCTCTCATCTGGATCCATTCTGACTGGTGGGGCATATGTAAGAGATGCAGAGTTTGGTACAGCCTGAAACTCTATGCCCGGGAGACGCTAACAGCAGTCAAAATCCATAACCTGCAAGTCTGCAGCAACACTGTCTGCCTCACTCCACACCTACTGAATCAGAATCTCCATTTTAGCAAGATCCCTGGATAAGCATCAAAGTTTGAGAAGTCTGCTCAGACCTACTTAGGCAACCTATTATATGTGATAAAAATTTTAGGGCTCTCTCATCAACTTATTTTAAAAATGGAAAAGGCCATCCGTTTAAAAGCTTACCATCTCAATTAAGGAGTACAATGGAGTGGATTCATTTCCATAAAAGGGCACAAACCAGTTGTGGACTTTAATGGACTTGCATGGAGAATATCTAGATCACTGCTCATCGAACACCTTCCATACGCCGGGCACATATTTCATCCCATTTTCTCCTCATGAAATCCTTGTGAGATCCATAAGCCTCCGTCTTTAGGCAAGGAAACTGAGGGATAGAGAGGCCAAGTGACTTGCTCAAGTTCCCACCTTTGGTCAGTGCTTTTCTCCAGGCCAGCCCTTTTCTGACTAGTGGGCAGGTCCTCATGGGAGTTCACCCCAGAGAAGATGGGAAGAGCAGATGCCCTTAACTGCTGCTGACTCACAGGAAGCAGGAATCATAGGCTCAGAAGAGTAATTCACCCCATGTCACATGGCAAGGCAGCAAACAGCAGACTCTGGCTGAGCCGACAAGAGCCAGAACCCCCTGGGCAGGTGAAAGCCATTCTCTCTTTTAATGTGATTTGGAGATGTTTATGCATAGGAATAATTCTTCTATGGCACCAGGAAGACACAGCCCTCATAATAAACATCAAATATACCAGGATCTCCAAAGCTTTTAGGACTTTCTAGAAGTGGTCAGGGGCTGGTCCTGTGGCCGAGTGGTTAAGTTTGTGTGCTCTGCTTCGGTGGCCCAGGGTTTTGCTGGTTCGGATCCTGGGCGCAGACACGGCACCATTCATCAGGCCATGCTGAGTCAGTGTCCCACATGCCACAACTAGAAGAACCCACAACTAAAATATACAGCTGTGTACTCGGGGGGTTGGGGGAGAAAAAGCAAAGAAAAAAAAGATTGGCAACAATAGTTAGTTCAGGTGCCAATCTTTAAAAAAAAAGTGATCAAATATTTCAGATTTCTGGTAATATACAACAGATCTAGAAAAATGAAGCTTTAGGCTTTTGATTAAACATGGCAGACTGAATACACGTGTTTGTCTCCCTGCCCCCAGGAAGTCCCAGTAAAATGACCGTAAAGGAGTAATAAATAAAATGAGTGTAAATGAAGCAACTCTTATGTTTAGGAAAACATCTTGATGGGTTTTAGTGTGAAATGTGAGGACTTAGATAAGTAGAACAGAAGGAAAACTAATTGCTCTGAGGAATAAGGTAACAATGTTAGGAATTGCCCTCTGACAAGGAGGTTTGGGAACTCCTGGGGACTAGAAGAAGCGCTGAGGTGGAGAACATCTTGACAAGGATACTGGTAAGCAGCGTCTCAGGGAAAGGCATCACCCAGAGGGATCGTGGTGGGGAGGAGCGAGGAACAGTAAAATGTCAAATACTCTTTTTTTGATGTTTCCTGTCCCCTGATCTGTTTGAGTCATCTTTCATTTTTCTCAGTTAATCACTTACAGTCTGTAATACACATTAGGTTGGTGTTGGTGCTCTGGGAAATGAGGGGGAGGAGGTTAGCCACATTAAGAACAAAGCAGAGAACAGAGAGAGAAACAGGATTGGATGGAGGTAGGGTGTCTGGAAGTAAACAGGACAGGCAGGCTCTTAGAGGAAGAGGGAGCTGAATGTAGGAAAACTTCCTCTCTGACTCCTTACCACTGTCATTCCGGAATCTTCAGTAAGTGGTAAGGACTCGTTATACACACCTGTTTGGGCTAATGATGCTCTGAGGAATGGAGGAACAATGGCTTTTCCTTGTTTGGGGCAAAGCAAGGCAGACAGAGGAGGCAAGACAATAAGCAGGATTATCAGCAGGAGAAATTTGGAGCGAGTGGTAGTTATCTCCCACCTTTACTATGAAAATCTGTGGCTGGAAGACTTGGGGGATACTTAGGCTACAGATACAAAGTCTTATTTAATTCATTTGATTTAATGATTTAATTTTCATTTAATCTCGTGAAGTTAATTTTTATTTTCCCTATTTTACAGATGAGAAAACTGAGATTAGTAAGTTCCAATATCTTGCCAAGTGTAGTGTAGCTAAAAAGTGCTGAGGAAAAATTTGAACGCAACTATGTATAACTCGAAAGTTATCTGCAATTCATATTCTGATTTTATTCATTTAAGACATTTGCATCTGGGAGGCCTTTCTACCATCATAAGATTGTACATTTTAAAGGCAGCATTACTGGGCTCCCAAATCCTTCCTTCCCTCTTTTGCTTTCTTTGACCGTGCCCTCCTTGGCAGGTGGGGGCAGGGGCTGGAGTGAGGAATTTCAAATTGAAGCATGATGGTATAAACATTCTCTGTCTTTAGTTTTCCCCTTTGGCTTGTGAAATTGGGGCAACCCAGTATAAGGGGGTGTGCCAAGACAGATGCCATCTCTTTGTGTCTTAAATAATTGCACTGCCTTGGGCTTCCAGAGCTTTTGGTCAGATGGGTCAAGTAGGTCAAATATTCTTGTGTATGTCTCTCTCTCCTTATTTAGACCAAGCTCTAGGAGGAAGAGCAAGAATCATGTGAGGTTCGTTTCTTAACTTCCCGCAGATCAAACCCAGAGCTGTGTACATTCTGTGTGAACAACAAACACTTATTGGCATTGAAGTGGGTTGAACTCTACTTCCTTACAGATAAGTCCATCTACCATTTCCTCAGAGCCTACCGAGAAATGGATGGGAAATAAGACTCCAGTCCATAAAGGCTTAATAACAATTTCCTCCATAAACTTTACAAAAAACTCCTCAAAAACTTGATGTAGGGACACCTTGGTACACTTAATTCTCTGCACAGAATAAAATAACTCCGGGGCCTTCTCTAGATCTCTACTTTGCCACTGCACCATTTACTCTATCCACAGTAATGAGATCTGTTGGGTGGGCAAGACGAATTGAGTACAGCTGCATGGTGGGTTGGTCTGGCTCAGGTTATCCAGACGAAGCATAATCCCTTAATAAACATGTTCTCATGCTTGTGCTTCCCTACAAGATTATGCAAGTCTATATCTCCTTGTGCTGCCACCCTACAGCCCACTCCACATGGGGAAATAAATCCACATGATTAGCCTGGAAGCAAAACATGTGCAAGTGGTTTCCTGACTCCAGCACAGCTGGCTTTGGCTGCTCTTTGAGGCTTGGTTGGGATTTCGCCTGCTAGTTTTTCATTTGCTTTGGCCAAAGCCTATCTTGTGTAACAGAATCATCTCAGAGCTTTCCTCCAAGAACCAGCAGCAGAAGGACCTTCCACCTTCCTCCTAAAATATTACAGCACACTACTCAAAGGTTTTTCATCTCCAGGGGCAATGGTTGTTGATAGAGGAGTTCACTGCCCAATAAACTTGACTCAAGTACTGCTTAGCTAAATTCCTGTGTTAGCTAGAATGAAATTAGAGATACAATATCTCATGAAAAATTTAAGAAGCTATTTTCTTTGTGTCCCCGAGATTTGGTTACATTGTCCTCAAACTGAACAGTTTGTACTCAAAACCTTCACAAGAAGGAAGTGTCAGTCAAAACCTTTAAGGTTGCAAACACGGTATTAATTTCCACAAGAGAAAAAGTCAAATCTTGAAGGGGAAAATTCAGAGGGAGAAGAATAGATGAGAAAACGTCTTCCCTGGAGCTTGACTAAACTCTACAGACACCAGACCACAGCATGAACACTTGTTCTGATTCAATCAGTGATGAATTTTTAACTTATACTGCAGTGAAGTCAGCTGCCACCCGCCCTGTCCATAATCAGCAGGAAAGTCATGGGACAGATCTAATGCGTAGTGGCCACTTTACCCTCAGAAAGAAATTCTATCCTCTACCCCAAGAGAAGACATTCATCGAAGTCTTTGTGATGAGGAAGGGAGCACATTCACTCCACCTCAGTTTTGATGTTCAGGAAAATGCATGAATCCAGGGGAAAGGGGTGTGGATGAATATATCACCCAGTGAGATTCAGCTCAGCTGCCCCTCCAGACGGTCCAAACTCTGTGGGATGCACTCCGGCAGATGTCTCCACCAGGGCCTCCTGGTAGGAAGAGCATGTGTTCTCTCCACGCCAGCAATTGGGGTTTAGGTATTATTTTCTGTTGTTTCTCACTCAAGGATGAAGTGGCTCAAAGATAACAGAAACCACAGCATTTGATGACTTGTCGGGAGGAGCCTCTCAAATTGTCTCCCCACCGTCAGCACTCCGGGAGCCAGGCTGTGGGTCTGAGCCTGGTGTTCCTCTGCTTAAAGCCTTCCGAGGTTCCCAGTGTGACAGGATAGACCTTCACACACCCAGGTGTCCTCTATGACCTGGTCTCTGTCTGCCTTTCCAGACCCATCTCCCCCATCTCTCACCCCACAATTAACCCTCTGACCACACCAAACTGCACAAGTCAGGCTATTCTTACTTTTTTTCCTTTTTTTTGAGGAAGATTAGCTCTGAGCTAACATCTGCTGCCAATCCTCCTCGTTTTGCTGAGGAAGACTGGCCCTGAGCTAACATTCATGCCCATCTTCCTCTACTTTATATGTGGGATGCCTGCCACAGCATGGCTTGACAAGTGGTGCCATGTCTGCATCCGGGATTCAGACCGGTGAACCGCGGGCGGCCGAAGTGGAACGAGTGCACTTAACCTCTGGGCCACTGGGCCTGCCCCCAGGCTATTCTTGCCTCTGGTTTTTCTTCACGCCATCTGCTAAGTCTAAAAGCCCTCCCCCATCCTGCAATCTCCTATCCTGCTTCACACCTGCTCAGCCTTCTAGACGCAGTTCTGGTTCCTTCACTCCCGTGCAGCGGATTAGGTGGCGCCTCCTCTCTGCCCTCATCACACTCTGAGCCCAGGGGAAAGAGCTCTGTGCTTGAGCTGTGGAAGGAACCTATCATTCCTACTTCATTCCTTTCAGTTCAATATCTTGGACCCAATTCCTTCTAGACTCTCTTAAAGAGAGTGGATCTGACTTCTCAGATAACACCCATGTGTACCTGACCAGACCTTGTTCACCGGAGGCCCTCAAGGCCATGTTCCGCCCTCAGAGTTAGGTAGGGGCAGGCCAACGGGCCAGTTGCCTTGTGCACCAACACCACTGGGAGCTTAGCAAGCGATTGAAAAGAAAGAAGTATGCAGATTACAGTTTGAGAAGGGAGCGATCTTCACTAGACTTTCAAAGATCAGCAGAAAAGGTGGGTTGGGTTACCTACAGAGCTTTTGTTTCACTAAATAAGGTATGCATATTTGTGTCCCCGGCTGCATTTCTCACGACCAAGGAAGACAGGCGGAGGCTGCCAATCCTAACAGCCTTCTTCGCCCTGCCCTCATGCTCAGTCTCTCCTCTGTGCACATATTGAATAAATATTTAAAGATTATTCTTTTGAAGGGGCCCCAAGTTATCTGCCTGTGCCCAGCCCTGTCCGCTCACCCTCTTGGACTGGACCGTCCATAGAGACCGGTCTATAGCCAAAACAGCTCTGAAGTTTTTTTCCTGGCTCCTCAGCCTTGGTTGCTGTGACTTATCAGCCACCCCACTCCCCATCTGTCCTGTTTTCTCAGTTGCCCTGTTCCCTTTTTCTCAGCAACACCTGCTCCATTCCCACCCCCTCTGTATTGAGGTTTTCCTTAATACTCCACCATAGGAGGCATTTTTGACAAGAGTGACTCATTTCTTTCTGGAGCTCAGCCCCAAATCCCAGAAGACTGGGAAGTTTTACCTGTGGTAGTTGACAACAGGTAGCACAGGTCACAAAGCCTTTCATCTCTGAGATAGCTGTGGAGACTCTGGACAGCGGAGGGTAATTCTGTGAGAAGCAGCATTAGGTGCACAAAGTACAGCTGAAACAGCACATGAAGCTGGCAGGAAAGTTCTCTTTGACGATTCTTTAAGGCTACAGATACAGAAAATAAAGATAAAGTGTTAAGGAGACTAAATCAAGGGCTTAACGTTAAAAATGGTGGCTTCATTATATACATGTATCTCCTCACATGTGTGGTTTAACACAAGAACATTAATTAATATAACATGCAACCCCCCCATTAACTGATTAAACAAGAATAATCTTCTGATTGCTTCAGTTAATGCAGAAGAAGCATCTGATAAAATTCAGCACTGATTTCTGATTTAAAGATTAGCAATCTGCTAATTTAATCTTCCTTTAAAAGAACTTCCTTAATCTGATAAAGTGTGTCTACAAATAACCCACAGCAAATGCCATTCTCAACAGTGAAAGATTAAAAGCTTCACCTTTGAGGTCCAGAACAAGACAAAAATGCCCACCATCACCACTGCACTTCAACATTGTTTTAGAGGTCTTAGCCAGAAATAAACATAAAGAGATAAAATTGACATTTTCACAGATTCGTACACAGACAGTTCTGAAGAATCTACAGATAGATTAGAATTAATAAGCAAGTTTTGCAATTTGCTGGATACAGAAAAATATATATAGATATATACTCCAAATTGATTTATGTATTCCAATGGATTTATTTTGCAGAACTTGCCAAATTGATTTTAAAGTTTATATGGAATTTTATTTGCCAAGGGATAAGAATAGCCAAGAGAGTCTTGAAGAAGAAGAATGAGGTACAGGACTTGCCCTCCCAGATATCAAGGTTGATGTAAAGCTTCAGTAGTCGAGACAGTTTGGTATTGACACAAGGATAGAAAAATATCCCAATGGAACAGAATAGAGAGTCCAGAGGCAAACCCATTCTTATGTGAATTGTTTTATTTATGAGGAAGGAAGCGCTGAAGGTCACTGGAAAAAGAAAGACTTTTCAGTAAATAGTAAATGGTTCAATAAATAGTGTCTAGTTATCCATACAATGAAATAAAAAGGAATCTGACACCTTTTGACACCATACACAAAAATCAATTCCAGATGGATTAAAGTGAAAGCTATGAAGATTTTAAAAGACAATATAGGGGAATATTTTCATGACCCTGTACAAGGAAAGATTTTTAATATGAAATACAAAAAAAATGCTAACCAATAATATAGTGATTAATACATTTGACTACATTAAAGTAAAGAGCTTCTGTTCATCAGTCACTTTAAAGAGAGTGAATGTTTGAGACACAGAGTGAGAGACATAGATAACTAAGAAAGGGCTAATACAAAAGATGTATAAAGATCTTCCCAAATCAGAAAACCCTAATCAAAAAAGGGCAGAAGTCTTGAATAGACACTTCAGAAGAGAGGCAATGCTAACTGTCAGTAACCATATTAAAAGCCTCTTAACCTTAAACTAATTATAAATTAAACTATAATTAAATACTATTAACATATGGATATCCATCACACAGCCAACAGATTGGTACAGATGATAAAGTCTGACAATATTAAGTGTGGGAGTCATTGTGCAGCATGAAGAGCTTTCACTTATTGCTGGAGGGAGCATGAATTGATCCCACCATTTTGGAAAACAGTTTGGCATTATCTAGTGGATTTGAAGAGATGCAAACTCTATGACTCAGCAATGTCACTCCTTAGGATATATCCTAGAGAAAATTATGTTCGTGTGCCCCAAGAGACAAGTGTAGGAATGCTTAAAACCGTATTGCTCTTTATAGCACCAAATTGGAAATAACTTGAATGATAATTCACAGTAGAAATGATAACAAATTAATTGTGGATTGGTAAACAGTGGTTGATTCTCATGAGCCAAATAATGAGTGAAAGGAATTAAAGACAAAAGAATACATAAGGTATAGTTATAGTAGTATGTATTGTATTTTAAAGGACGTAAGATTGCGTGGTATCCCAGTGAGACTGAAGTCAAGTTTCTTTTCTCTCCATTTTCTCTGTCTACTTGCTTGATCCCAGATACCGGTTCCTGGTCTATGAACTTAAATTCCATCTGCAGAAATATTCTGCCAAGAGTTATTTGTGATATTAAGTTTACCAAATTTGTACTTAAAATCCAGCTATTCTCTCAGAAAAGGGAATTCTAGACATTCCTGCTTTTGTTGCTTTATTTTGCAAAATTCAGATAGCTTTACTGATGGCACTGTACAAGCCTTCTTATCTTGTTTATTAAAAACCTCTTCACTGCCACTTTGCTTTCCTCCAGCACAGGGCTGAATAGCCTACTGACAAAGCTTCTGCTTCCACTTCTGAGTCAATATGGATTCTTGTTTCTCTTTATTCAGTAATAAAATCCACCACTTTTCTGTGGTACAAATCACATTTTGAGGTCTTTGGGCCACCATAGTCACATATTCCCTAAAATTTTCCATATGTGTCATCTTTGTAGTCAACTCCTCTCCCCAAAAATGTCAACTTAAATATTTTTGCCAAGGCAACAAATTATTTAGTCAGTAAATCATAATTACATATTTTTGGAGGTCAAAGACAACTTTTATAGACTACAGCAACAATTACTGAGTCCAAATTTCTTACAAGACTCCTTTGTTAGAAATAGCATCTGTAAGAAGAAGAAAGGAAAGAAGAAGAAAAATTGGAGGAGTGAAAATTGGTGGAAGAAATATCAACAATCTAGGATATGCAGATGACACCATCTTACAGGCAGACAGCAGCAATGACCTGAAACGACTTGTGGCGAAAGTGAAAGAAGAAAGTGCCAAAGCAGGACTGCATTTGAACAGGAAGAAGACAAAAATCATGACCACAGAAGAGCTACACAACTTTAACATAGACAATGAAGACACTGAAATTGTTAAAGATTTTGTTTACCTTGGTCCAGTCATCAATTTAAATGGAGACTGAAGCCAAGAAATCAAGAGAAGACTGAGACTTGGAAGGGCAGCAGTGAAAGAAATAGGAAAGATCATCAATGTAAGGAAGTGTCGTCAGAGATTAAGGCCAAGATTACCCACACCCTCATGTTCCCAGTTACTACATACAGTTGCAAAAGCTGGACAATGAAGAAAGCTGGCGGGAAAAAACTGGATTCATTTGAAATATGGTATTGTAGGAGAGCTCTGTGTATAGCCTGGGCAGCCAGAACGATGAACAAGTGGGTCTTAGCGCAAATTAAACCTGAGCTATCACTGGAGGCAAAAGCGATAAAACCGAGGCTGTCCTACTTCAGGCACCTCATGAGAAGGCAGGACTCTGCAAAATACAATAATGCTGGGAAAAGTAGAGGGCAGCAGGAAAAGAGGAAGACCAAATATGAGATGAGTTGACTCCATAAAGGCAGCCATTGGCACGAGTCTACAGGAAGTGAGTAGGGCTGTGGAGCACAGGACTTTGCGGACATCACTCATTCACAGGTCATCAGGAGTTGGAGCTGACATGACGGTATGCAACAACAAAGAATAATTTTATGAAGCAAAGTACTATCACCTTTCAGTAGCTTTAGGATAAGATGAACATTTTTTCCTTCTTATTAAGATTTGTTTCACCAGTTATTAGAAAACCTTGTAAATGTCAAGGCTGAGTGCTGAAATTCCAATAGTTTGTATCAAGGGGAAAAAACCAAAAACAGTTCTGAGAATCTCAACACTTATAATATGGAAAGGAAAAGGATAGATGAGGATTTTTAACAAATTAAATATGAGGCAGGAAATGTTTTGCATTTCTAGTGTCAAGCTGATACCCCTAGGCTAGATCCTAGTTAATTTTTACTATTTCTGACTATTCTGTTAACTGTTCCAGGAGTATTTTATTACATAAAAAAGAGAGTTTATAGGTTATCATTGATTGGAAGTTATGGCTGAAACATTTACCACTCATCCACTATCCACAGCTTCTTCATATTTCCCAGTCCCTTTTCAGTTCACTGGGCTTTACAACTAGTTCTGGCTAGTTACAGCATGGCTACTCAGTGAGTTACAGGAGCTCCACAGATGGGGCTATGTAAGCAGTTCTGGCTGTGAGCAGAAGTGATGCTGAGTGTGACCCTCTTGTACTTTCCTCAGCTGGTTGCTACTGGAAGCCTGGGTCTTTGGGTCACCACTTGGAGTGGGGCTCCCTGAAGAGACATCAGACCCACATGAGATTGTTAACGGGCTAGAAATAAACCTTCATATGTTAGGACATTGAGATTGCTTGTTACTACACCACAGCCTGGCCTAAACTGACTGACACAGAAGGGATTTTTTTTTTTTAAAGATTTTATTTTTTCCTTTTTTCTCCCCAAAGCCCCCCGGTGCATAGTTGTATATTCTTCGTTGTGGGTCCTTCTAGTTGTGGCATGTGGGACGCTGCCTCAGCGTGGTTTGATGAGCAGTGCCATGTCCGCGCCCAGGATTCGAACCAAGGAAACACTGGGCCGCCTGCAGCAGAGCGCGCGAACTTAACCACTCGGCCACGGGGCCAGCCCCAGACACAGAAGGGATTTTTAAATCCAGTTTCTTCCAGTCATCTATCTGATGTTTGCTTCCTTTATTCAATGGTGTTTTTTGAGCACCTCCTCTGTAGGGCTTGGGCACTATACTATAATGAGTGGATAGCCAGGAATTTAAGAGACAACTACTGTGCAGATCAGCTGAAGGGCAGGGGAGTCAGCTAAGCCATCAGGAAAAGCTCCCAGAGGGGCTGGCCCCGTGGCTGAGTGGTTAAGTTTGCGCGCTCTGCTGCGGCAGCCCAGGGTTCGGATACTGGGCACGGACATGGCACTGCTTGTCAGGTCACGATGAGGCGGCGTCCCACATGCCACAACTAGAAGGACCCACAACTAAGATATACAACTGTGTATGGGATGGTTTGGGGAGATAAAGCAGAAAAAAAAAAAAAAGATTGGCAACAGTTGTAAGCTCAGGTGCCAATCTTTAAAAAAAAAAAGGAAAAGCTCCCAGGAAAAGGTGGCACCCAATTAGGGTCCTGAGAGACTCTAGCAGGAAGTAGGAGGTTGCTAAGTTTAAGAAATCATGGCAGGACATTTTAGGCAGTAGAAACAATACGCAAGGGTAGAGAAGTATGAACCAATACGGCAGGTACAGGGAACTATGGTAGTAGGTCCACAGTGACACTGAGGCTCACTCACCCAGCTTTCCTTTGCATAGCACACCAACAACCTGACCCCTGGGAGAGCCCCACCTGCTACACCATCTCCAGAATTGGTAACTGCTAATATTTGTTGATGTGGTTCATTTGCTCTTGCTATGTTCTGCTCTGTGGAGAGGTGAACAGTGCTAAGAAACCTAATTAAAAAATGGTTTTAGAATGAGTCAGACCTGAGTGTAAATCTTGCCTTGGTCATTGGGCAAGTCATGTAACCTCCTCTGTGAAATGGCCATAATAATACTTTGTCCTGTGCTGCAGAGTTTGTGAGAGCATTCAGTGATGTTCTCATGGCTGGGGTATCTCAATGTACAGTTGAAAAATGCACACACACACATATGCGCATGCATCTCATACAGTGTAAGCCAGTTTGCCACGCCAAAGGGCAGTTTTGAAGCAGCACAGCCAGAACACAGTGGCTGTGGCATGCATCCTCTGGAGACCAGTTCTGATCCCAGGCTTGAGCCAGAGCAAGGGCCCTTCCTTAGTGCCGCCTGAACCATATTTGGCCTACAGATTCAATTTGTTTAACCTGCATTAAGTGACTTTAAAAGTGAACTCATTGCCAATCTGGGAAAATTGGATGATTTCATATAAAAGACGGAATTTCCAGTTTTTCTTGAAAAGTTGGAAAAAAGTAGCAACTTGGGTCCACGTGGTGGGGAAGATCACTGGAGCTGAGGCGTGGTCGCCTCTTTGCACAGCGGGTGCCCAGGTCATCGCAGCCCACTGTGATCTGTTATTCTCATTTGATCATTTGCTTTACCTGGCAGGCATTTCACTTGCTACCCTGAGTCATCCAAAACCAGTTACTCACATCCAGATTGAACAGCAGTTAGTCCTTGGTTGTGGGCTCTGGGAAGCAGTGAGCATAGCTCTGCTGTTGACCACTCAAGGTGGGGCCGTTGCCAGCTGGGCTGGGGTGGAGACGACATTCTGAGCATCAGCTGGCCCAGTCCTAGGAGGAGATGGGTGAGGTCATTTATCCTCTCCCTAAGGATGGGCCAAACCAGTGTGCACAGGCAGCTTTTTTCACTCACCAGTTTATAAAATGTTGTCGGCTGCCTGGTCTTCTGATAACATCCTAGGTGTGGGGCAATTTTGCTGTTAAGGAATCAGAGGTTCTGGAGAGTGATGAATTCTCAGAGCTGGAAGGGAAGACCCTGTGTTGAGGAGAGTGACTTGCCTTCAGTTGGTCCTCTTTGGCCCTCAAGGCCAGAGCTCTTTCCCTCCATCTTCCTGTTGTCCCCTCGCTCACAAGGGCTCCTAGTCTCCCGTAAGGCATAGAAATGAAACGTGAGCAGAAGGTAAAGCATTATGTGAGAGTTCATCACCAACCTCCAAGGCCCCAGCAGGGCCCTGCTCAAGGCTGCCACCTAGGTCAGCAGGCCCAGGCATCCAGGGGCTCAGCCGCATCCTACTTGCCTTCAACTGCTGATCCTGACCTCCTCTCACAGGCACAGGGAGTGTGTGTGTGAATGGTGCACGTCAGGGCTGTAGCGCCCAGTTCAGCAGTTTGTGCACTGCATAATGATGGCGGGCTAGGGGAGAGTAAGGGCTGAAATCCAGCCCATGATTCTCACCATGCTGTGCCCATTCATGGGGTTGCATCTGCCCAGAGGGGGCATTTTTTTCCCCTCTAATTCCCACAAAAGTGCTTTCAAAGCTAGTGGGTGGTCCTCTGTACCATGACCCTAAAAATCCCTCCCACCTAAAGGGAAAAGGTATCCAGGCTCCATCCTGTCTCTTTTTCTGTAAGAAATGATATCAGAAATGTCACATCTGGTTTTCCTTTTTACTTTCTCTTCTTCCTCCAGGAGGCCACTTCTCCACTCCTGATGTGGCTGCTCACACCACTGCCCAGGCTGTAGTGGTGGAACCAGTGGGTTGAAGGGAGCATGGTCAATGAGCAAAGAGTCACTGGCAGTAAATGCATGGATCTGGTTGCGTGTTATTAGAATGGAAATTCACATCTGCCACACATTCAACTCTGAGGTCAAATGGTTATATTTCCTTCCCCAGAGCAAAGGAAATGGTGGATCAGTGAACAGGTGGAAAACTGGGCAAGATATTCATTTTAGGAACTCAATGGGGAAGAACTACAGTGAAATTAGGTATGAGACATCCACCAAACTAACCAAGATCCCAAACAGGAGAATTATTTAATAGCCCATAATAATGCAAAAAGGAGAAAAGGTATCATTTTGAGAAGCTAACTTTTGATTGATATATTGGCCCATCTTTCTCCTATGTGAGAGTTGGTAAGTGTGAGAAGTTGCAAAACAAATGTGAGGTGATTAATTGCCCAGGGTTGAGGGTTGACCCTCTGTTGGTCCATTCTTGTTTTTCACTTGCTTAGTTTCTTTTCTGCCAAATTATTTTACTTGTAGGTAATCCTTCATATCCCTCAAGTGGAGACCAGGTCATAACCACTTACTTTATATTTACATATCCCCTCCTGACTTGTCCTCCCAGCTGCATGTTTATTTCCTCAAATATACATGGAGTGGTCTCTTCGCGGTGGAAGAGTGAGGGGCAATTTCCAACCTATTGTCCAAAAGTCTGCTTTAATTAGGAAATGAGATGTAGCATTTTCCAGTCACATTAACGAAAATTCTCAAAACTGTTACTGCTTCGAAGGAAATATGTGTAACCTTCAGTTATGTCTGCAATACCAGGAAGTGTGGTCCAGTCTATTATCAAAAGTAGTAGAATTTTGGTCTACTTACTCAATCACTTACCACTTAATTACTTTCATGAGATGATTAAGACAACACAGTCGAGAACTGTACTGTCCAATATGGTAGCCACATGTGGCTATTGAGCATTTGAAATGTAACTAGTCCAAATTGAGATATGGTTAAGCGCAAAAGACACATTGGAGTTTGAAGACTTTCTATGAAAAAAATTGTAAAATATCTTATTAACAATTTTAAAATATCAATTACATGTTAAACGATAATATTTGGGATATATTGTGTTAAATACAATATATTATTAACATTGAATTCACCTATTTCTTTTTACTTTTAAAAATCTGGGTACTAGAAAGTTTAAAATTACATATACGGCTTGCATTATACTTCTATGGGACAGCTCTGTGCTAGAATATGGGAGAAAACACTACTCTTCTTATTGATTCACTGTTCAGTCCCTCTGAAGTCCATCTAGGACAGGCACCAAGGAATTCATCACTCTCCCTTCTCCTCCACACCAAGTCCTCTGGATCTTTTCTAACCTCAGCACCCCAACCACCTTCCATCCATCTGTCATTCTGGGAGATGATACTCACTCAAGGTTCTGAAGACCATACTGATTGTGGTTTTTCACTCTTTCCTGGAAGGGCACTGGCAGATCTGCAGTCTCTCTCATAGGAGAATTGATTTAGATCTTTCAGAGACTTCAGGTATTGCCTCTACCAGACAAACCTTTCTCTCGCTAACAGTGTTGGCTTTCCATGATCAAACTTAGATGAACTCTTACGCTAATAAGGTTTCTGTCTCTCAGCTTGATTCTACCAAAGACCCTTTCCTACTGTGCATGAAAAATAACTCTCCATAAAGCCCACTGAATACTTTCCAACGTGTTATACCTACTTCTTATTGCATCCTTGCAGAATATACTGAGGAAAGTAAGGCTATGGTGAAATTCCTTTTACGCTGAAATCTGTAAAATGTAGGTGCACAAAGACTTAGCAAGGGTTAATGATCGAATAGACTACAAGCCTGGTTCTCTTCCAGTCTTGGATCTCTACAGCAAGTGAAGAAATCATCAGGAAATGTACTGATGCTCTCACACAAAAGCTCTAACCAGTTTCTTTCTTCAATCCGGTTTCCACAATGTTCCCAGGGTAATCTCTTGAAAATGCAGACTTGATTGTGTTATCCCCTGCAAAACAAACAACTAATTAGAAACAAACAAGCAAACAAAGAAAATTTTCAGTGGCCACAGAATCACCACCATGCCCCTTTGCCTGTATGACTGAACTTCAATATGCCTTTCCAGCCTCATTTCTCCCTTCCCTACTCTGCAACCTGCCCAATCCCCACAGCCCCCAGCATCTGTACAAATGCCACAGCTCAGCACTCCTTTGGTCTTGTTTTCTCAGTTCCTCTCCTCTGGCTCTTTGCACTATCTCTACATCCCCGGACTCTTCCGTTCCTGGCACACCCTTCAGGCCCAGAACAAATGTTAACTCTATTGGAAGCTTTCTGCAACCTTTCCAGGCAGAATTAACGTCTTCTTTCTCTGGGTTTCCACAATCCTTTGTACTCCCTTTGTGCACTATGCTACTATCATATTCAGATCAACTCTTTTGTCTGTCTTCTCCTTTAAACTAAACTTCTTGAGGGCAGAGACCATTTTTCTCTGTATCTCTATGTGTAGTAAACACTCAGTGGATGGTCCCATCCATTCCACATGTTGATGTTTCCCAAGTCTATCTGCTGAACCCAGCTTTCTTTCCAATTTCTAGACCTAGTTGTTTAACAAATATCTGTCATCTGATGTCCCACAGGGACTTTAAACTCATTGTGATCCAACCTGAACTCACCATGTTTCCTGCTCAAACTGCTCCTCTTCCAAGGTCCCCAACTCTGTGTTTGGCACCATTATCTACCTCTTGGCTCAAGCCAGAAAATGGGATTTGTGCTTGACTCTATCTTTTCTCTTGCCAGATTCTTCTTCCCTTATCCAAAAAACCTTATCCTGTTCCTTCAACTTCCCGTATATCAATTAACTCTGTGTACTTTTCTTCAGTCTTCATTCCTTTGTGCGCTGTCATTATCTCTGGACATCATCATCTCTTGCTTGAATTATAGAAATTCCATCCATTGGAGTCTCCCTATCTTCATATTTGCCCCCAGAACCTAGAAAAGTGTCTGGCATGTAGCAAGGACTCAATAGTTGTAGACTGAACGAATGAATCAATGACCGTACATGGATGAGTGAGTGTGTGACTCAGCCATGTTAAACAAGAGGAACCTTATCTATTTGGATAAGTCTCTCCTCCACCTCCCCATCTCCCACCATCCAGATCCAAGGATGCAGGAAATGACTTAGAGCCCTTTCACTTTGAACTTGAGACTGGAATAATTTTCTTAACATGTGCAGCACCCAACAGCTTTCAACACATTTGCATATCAGTTATGTCAGTTGAGCCTAACATTCCCCTCTGAGACAGAAACCCTTGAGAACTCCCTTTTGGCAGCTGAGCGTCTTTTTCACAGACTTAGAGAGGCTAAGTAATTTTCCCAGAGTTACCAAGGTGGTAAGGAGCAGAGGCAGGGCTCAGGCAGAAGCATGTGGACTCCAAAGCCTGGCCCAGTTTGGCTCAATTTGGCCTCATGCTCAGTGGAACAGCCTTGATTCTCCTGTTCAGTGGAATGCTCACTCCTCAGAGAGCAGCCCCAGCAACAAGATAGCGAAGGCCAGGGGAGCCGGATGAAAACCTCTGAACCTGTGCTGGCCAGAGGGCTGGCGCCCCATCCTCACAGCCTGGGGAAGCTGAGAAGGAGGCAAATGAAGGAAAGCCTGGAATTTGAGGTCTTGTGGCTCTTCCTCAACTCACTCTGTCAATAATAGTCAACAATAACTGAGGGCTGCCTCTCCCAGATTGCAGATGAGAATGTCAGGGAGATGAAGTACTTCTCTGCTCTGTCCTTGGTTTACTTTCTGGAAACCAAAATGGCTGGAAATGTAGAAATGTAGTTGATGAAATCTACCTGGTCAGGGCAGAAAATTCAGACTGGTGAGTAATTCCAGGAAGCAAGAATTGCTACAGTCAGCTTTGATGCCAGGAAATGGACTGTCGATGGGCACAATGGGCATGGATAGTGGAAGAAAAGAACTGAGTGCATGCCAAATGGCACTGCGGGTGGCCTGAGCTCTGGAGGGGGCCCACATCTTCCCAAGTCAACTGTGTGTAAGTGCTGATTGGGAGCAGGAAGCCTTCACTTACATGACTTTCAGCCAGTGCTTACCAAGGACCATAGCATTTGAGGCATTGTGCCAGCCTCTGGGCATAGAGCTGACACAGCACAGCCCCAGGTCTCTAGATGATCAGTCTAGCTGGGTAGATAAGACATGGACGTAAATAGCATAATGCAAAACACAAAGTCATATGTTTCACAGAAGAGATTTTGGCAAGGTCCTGGGGCATCCAGAGGTGGGGGAACCAGGATTTGCTTCATGAGGGAGGAGGCATTTCAAATATGTAGGATTTGGGTAAAGAGAGAATGAGAACATTTCTGACTGAAGGATCCACATGTACAAAGATAAGAACTAGGATTCATGTCAAGGAGTCTGTCTGCTAAGTGTGCTCAAAACTCACCAGTGCGGACCCCAGCAACTCTAGGCAATTCAGCCTTCTCTGTTGCTTCTATGGAGCTTAACTCCTGCCTCCAATGGCTAGTAGCTAATGGTTTACTTTTCTGCATGATTCTGGGGCCTTATGGCTACCTGGTTCCCTTCGTGTTCCTTTCTCCAGGAATAATTCTTCCAGGGTTGATCTCCAGAGCATTGGATCTTGTCACCTCCTGCTGGAAATCCTTTGCAGAAAAATTGTAGCTGCCTCTCTTAGTGTGCTGCACCTCTATCCCCTTGATCCTGTTACCATTTTTGGTCACACTGACTCCTCATTGCTTTCCCTCCCCATAGCTAGCACCTGCACCTATGTGAGAGTCTTCTTGGCCTGTGCACATGAAGAGCTAGACATGCCTGGGAATTTATGTTCCCCTCCCAGGGTCAGCCGTTGACCAATGATTGATGGATGTGGGGTACAAATATGCCACTTTCCTTGTCCCTGATGTGTGCCTAACCTGTCTCCAGAACACCCTGCAAGGTTGAGCCAAAGTTCCCTCTGTGGGACTTTGTCTGACAATCACATGTTACTTGGCCTTTTTCTCTTCTTGATCCCACTTCCCCTTCGCCTCTCCAGGTTTTTCCTGGAAACACTTTCTAATTACTTTCATTCAAATTCTCAAACCAGGGTCTGTTTCTAGGGAACCCAATTTAGACATAAGCCAACTGTAAAAAGCAAAATAATGATACCTCAAAGGTGTCTACATCCTAACCCCTAGAACTTGCGAATATGCAAAGGGGACGTCGCAAGTATAATTAAGGTTATGAATCTTAAGATAGAGAGAGGATCCTAGATTATCCAGGTAGGCCCAATCTGGTCACATGAATCCTTAGAAACAGAGAACTTTCTCGGGCTGAAGTCAGAGAGATATGGCAGAAGAGGCAATCAGAGAGATTCCAAGCATGAGAAGGATTCAACACACCGTTGCTGACTTTGAGATGTAGGGTTGCGTACAAGGACCTGAGAGCGGCCTCTAGGAGCTATCAGCAGCCCCAGATGACAGCCAGCAAGGAAACAAACCCTCGGTCCTACAGCTGCAAGGAACTGGATTTTCCAAAACTCTGAATGAGTTTGGAAGTGGATTCTTCCCAGAGCCTCCCAACAAGAGCCCACCGGCCGACACCTTGATTTCTGCCTTAGGAAACCCAGAGCAGAGAACCCAGCAAAGCCAACTCATACTTCTGATCTCCAGAACTTTGACATAATAAATATGCGTTCTTTTTCAAGCTGCTAAGTTTGTGTTGTTACAGCAGCCATTGAAACTAATATACCAAGGTTTCTCCTAAATAATGTACATACCCACTGTATATCTCTATAGCATTTGCACTAGGAAGGTCATGGGTTTTGTCCATAAACCAACATACTTTAAATCCACATACAGATGTACTGCTTTATGAGGTTGGTTCACCTTCTCAGGGTTGTCACTTCTTTTCCCTTCCCTGGCCTCAGTCTGGTGGTACTGGGGTGGGGGTCTTAGTTTGCTCTATTTTCCTCCAACCTATATTTTATCAGCAAAGGAGTACAGAGGGCTATAGAGATGTGGAGGGTGTAGGTAGAAATGGGAAATAACTTGTGGTCATGGCGAATAAGCCTGTCACCTGTGGGATGGGGAGGATCATCACAGAGCGGGGCTTCCACTGGGGTGCCATCCCTCCCACATTAGGTTCTCCAGATTTGAGGTATCAAGAGGGAAATTGAGGCTGGCGTTCTGAGGCCCTTAGAGGAAGGAGCGAAGACTCCCTCGTACAGCAGCGGGAGCTGCTGGAGGCTCTCAGCAGGTCTGATGCCCCAGCCTGCAGGAGGTGTTCGTTAAGCATTGGTTTGCACGAATGAATGTATAACTCAGATGTCAGTGGTTCTCTTTTCCATGCCTTCCAATTCAGCCATTTCATTCATTTCCACAGCAAACCCCTTAAGATGTTTGTCTCCTCTGCTAAAGATTTGAAGCTACGGAGGGGTCATTTTGTATAATTCTCAGAATTCCATTTAAAAATTTCCATTGAGGGGCCGGCCCCATGGCTGAGTGGTTAAGTCCGCGCACTCCGCTGCAGGCGGCCCAGTGTTTCGTCGGTTCGAATCCTGGGAGCGGACATGGCACCGCTCATCGAGCCACGCTGAGGTGGCATCCCACATGCCACAACTAGAAGGACCCACAACGAAGAATATACAACTATGTACCGGGGGGCTTTGGGGAGAAAAAGGAAAAAAATAAAATCTTAAAAAAAAAAAATTCCCATTGAACATTTCAATGCTCCCAAGTCCCTCTGCTTGGCTGTCATATGGAAGGCAGTTCTCTCTTCCTCTCCCCATGTATAGAACCTGCCCTTTGAGGCTCCTCTCAGTCCTGGATTCTTAAATGTCAAATTTTATCATATAAGGGTATATAGAGACTGTATTTATAACTTCACTCTTTGTCTCAGGTTTATGGAAAGAGTCTTGGATGAACGAATGCAGCACAGGTCCTGGAGGTGTTCTGGTGAAAACACTCACTCCACTACACAGTACATAACTAAGTCCAGGACATAAAGCACAATAGACTCCTTTTCAGCTGTAGGATGAAAATATCTCACCACAGAACTTCTCATCACGTGTCTTGGTAGGGTGTTACCCTGTCTCCTCAGCCTTTATTTCTGAATCATTTTCTCCCCGCTCTGGTGCAAGCCCTGGTCCTTTAGATACCTGTGGACATGCTGTCTCTTCTTCATGCTCTGGTGTGGCCAAGCCCTCCTAACCATGGGGAAGAAACCACCATCTCCCTGTCTCACAGAAACTCTCAAGATGCATCTTCTAGATTAAACTACAGATGGTCCCCGATTTATCATGGTTGGACTTATAATTTTTCCATTTTAGGATGATGCAAAACCAATATGCATCTATTAGAAACTGTACTTTGAATTTCGATTTTTGATCTTTGCCCGGGCCATGATATGTAGTAGGATACTCTCCTGATGCTGCACAGCAATAGTGAGCCGCAGCTCCCAATCAGCGACTAGGAGGGTAAGCAATGGAGACAACCATTCTGTACCCATAAAACAATTCTGTTTTCTGCTTTCAGTACAAGTAAATTACATGAGATATCTAACCCTTTATTATAAAATAGGCTTTGTGTTTGATGATTTTGCCCAACTTAGGCTAATGTAAGTGTTCTGAGCACATTTAAGGTAGGCTGGGCTAAGGGATGTTCAGTAGGTTAGGTATATTAAATGCATTTTCAACTTAGGATATTTTCAACTTATGATGCATTTATCCAGATGTGACCCCATCGTTAGTCAAGGAAGAGCTGTATATTGGAGAGTCTTTTGATGGTAGGAATGCCCGATGGCGGGGCGGGGGGGGGGGGGGGGGGGGGCGTGGTGTCTGGAGATTTAGGGGAAATTCTGCTAGGACTATTCAACCAGACAGATCTGGTTTCCTTCTTTTGTGGTGACTTGAGAGGGGGCCTCCTCTGCTGCCTCTGAGGGTCAACCCCCTCAGCTGAGGTAGGTGGGTAAGGGTGGTGAGGCTCTGGGAGCCTAGGTAATGTGACCTCCTGTGTTTGGAGATAGGTGTGTCCCTTCCAAGTCAAGGCCTGTGTTGCCTCTGCCCCTTCCCTCCCATCTTTCTCCCTGTCTCTTCAGGTCTTCTCCCATCTACCAGAAGACTCACATTGGTATTGAAGGCATGCTTAGCCTTTCCCCTCTGTGTCTCTGTTGAAGCATATGTGCCTTTTTATCAATTATGGGATGTTGTTTTTTATCTTCTAACAATAACTCACTCTGAGCAGATGCTCTGTATTCTCATTATGTAATATTTTTATCAACGTGCAGCTGCACACCTGTGCCATAGCCTTGAGGCTTCTCTACCACTTGGAGGCTTCCCGACTTCACCACTCTGTGAGTTAGGAGCTTCTTCTATCCCAGCGCCTTATTCTCTAATGATCCAAACTGATGAAGGGTGAGAGGGAATGATACTCCGAGCCATGCTGCTCCCTGGGCTCTTTCTTTCTCTGTCCCTTCCTACAGAGAGGTATGTCTGGCTGTGGACATGCTCCTAGGCCAGTGGTGATGGCAGGATGTGACACGGGGACACAAAGTCTTCCCCAAAGAGGCCTCACTTGGGGGCACTCTTCCCCATCACTGGTCCTTAGCCTCTTTTTTGTGCTTATTTTATCAGCTCCCTGAGAATGGGCATTTCACGTTAATAAAGCTAATGAATGGGATCGAAGTATAAAATAAACAGGCTAGATTAATAATTTACAAGAACATCTCAAGAAGCAGAATAAAGTCAAAATCAGTAGCAGACTTTCCCTGGAGCAGCTACCTGAAAGCCAAGCCATGATCAGAGCCCCAAATCTGACTTTCAATGAGAAATCGCTACACGGGGAGAAAATCCTGAAGCCCAAGGGATTCGTATATACTCCCTGTAGGCAGTCTTATGCAGGAGGCCAGATAATCCAAAGGTTGACTATTGAGGGTAGCAATGAACAAAGGGAATTAAATAAAAGAAATTTTCCATGGCTTTAAGACACGATAGCTGGATGCTTTCCTCTTAAGGCTGGGATGGTCTCAGATGACACTGGAATGCTCAGAGTCCATAACCAATGTTTCACCATGTCCACATTCATCTTCATATTAGAGATATCTTTGCCACCACAAACCAAATGCTCCAGGTCTGTTGGGTGTGAACCTCTCTTTGCTGGACAATGGTTAGCTTCTCATCATCTTGGTGATCACCTGGTCTCTCTTCTTTCTACATGGCTGATGCAGGCCCTCTTCTGAGGGAGTTTCCTTCTGTAGTTGCCTACATGTTCAATCCGATTAGAGTGAGGACTGCTGAATAGAGATCCATGCTGATGCCTTCAATTAAGTTTTCTCCATTTAGTTATCCACTGAATTAACAATCTGGCTGTCAAGGGAAAATCTTATTACTCTCCTTTCTAAGTTCTCCCATCATTTACTGAAACTTCTTGATATGTCACAAGCCTCACCGGTCCCTGTCTACTGCCTGCCCTGATGCTTTCTCGGGGTTCTAAGCTCCAAATGGGTACATAAGGCTTCTGTGGGTAAAGGCACAGGGAATAACACTTTGGCTACTCCAAGGTATGGCCCCCAGCCAGAAGACAGACAGCCTTTCTGATGTCTGATGTCTACAGAAAGTACACACGGGAGAGGGAAGGAAAGTTTTGCTTTCTTTCAAAAAAAAGCAGGGCTGGTACATGAGGTAAACCACTTACTGACATTTGTTTGGCTCTATCCATCTGCCTTATCATCCTGAAAATTTTTACTAGATTCTAAGAAATGACTACCTATCAAATTCTGGCTTTAGTGTGGTTGTGAGTTTCCAAGTTTTGTGGGTATTAATAGGTTGGGAAAGTCTCTATTAAGTGTTTCTAGCTTGATTTAATTATAGATAGAATTCCTGGGTCTACAGGATATCTTGAGATTTGTAGCTACAATGTCCAAACCTAAAACTTTATAAACATCATGGACAAATGAAAGGCACTATTTACTGTCCTGGTTTCTCTCTCACTTTATACATTAATTTGGGCAAGTAAACCTTTGGATACAGAGCTCTGATTGCTTGAGATTCAACTAAAATGGATGGAAGTAACTTTATGTTGGGAGCTCTCTGAAATGTCAATATTCATGTTGGCATTTTTCTAGAGAGTCTGTTGACTGTAAAATCAACTTTTTAAATTTCAGAAAGTTTGATCCTCAGATGGGGCACAATACTGGGCCGGCCTGGTGGCACAGCAGTTAAGGTCATACATTCCACTTTGGCAGCCTGGGGTTCGCTGGTTTGGATCCCGGGTGCGGACATGGCACCACTTAGCATGCCATGCTGTGGTAGGCATCCCACATATAAAGTAGAGGAAGATGGGCATGGATGTTAGCTCAGGGCTGGTCTTCCTCAGCAGAAAGAGGAGGATTGGCAGCAGATGTTAGCTCAGGGCTAACCTTCCTCAAAAAAAAATTAAATTAAAATTAAAAAATAAAAAAATAAATTTCAGAAATAGGTCAAGTTTAACAGGAACTTTAGAAATTTCAAAACTCAGTGTATGTCATGGGAAATGAAGACTGAAAATATTAAAAGTAAGTGTTTGGGGATAGTGTTCTTTGAGGGAAACTGAATAGTTTTCAAAGGAATTTGACTGTGCTCTTGGCCTTCTGTTTAGTTTCTTTCACAGATTGTGATAAGTTGGAAAGTGAATGAGCTTGGAGTTGGTCAAAACAAGGATATCCAAGAAAGGAAGTTTAGACAATTGATTTTTCTCCCCTTTGAATTTTACTTTGCTTAACAGTAAAAACGTGGGTGATACTGTCAGGAGTTGAGACATAACACACACAAAGTTGTCAGCAAATGTTATTTCCTCCCTTTGAAGCATCTTTATCTTTTTAAATTTTAAAATAAAATATGATTTAGGGGCCGGCCCTGTGGCATAGTGGTTAAGTTCAGTGTGCTCTGCTTTGGTGGCCCAGGTTCCTGGGTTCTGATCCTGGGCACGGACCTATACCACTCATCACTCATGCTGTGGCAGCGACCCACATATAAAGTGGGGGAAGATTTGCACAGATGTGAGTTAAGGGCTAATCTTCCTCAGCAAAAGAACCCCCAAAAAACCCCAAACCAAAAAATTTAAAAATAAAATGTGATAAAATAATCACTTTGATTCTTTGATTCTCCAATATCACCACAGCTATCTTTCTCAAATGGTACATTTTAGATTAATTTGTAGTCTACTCATAAACCCAGAAATAAGAAGAGAAGTTACTTTATTTTAAGGAGAGCTTAAGATGAAGACCACTCTCATGTATTGACATTTATCATGTATTTTCTGGATTTGGTAAAAAGACAATTGGTCATCTAAAACCCTGACATCAAAGCAGCTGTGTTGCTGAGGCAGGCAGTAGAATAAATAAGACTAAAGCATTTGTGCTTCTGAATTATGAGGCAATCCACATGGTCTTCACCCACATTCATAATCTTCTCCCACATAAGTACTTATCTATCATCTCACTTTATTTGACCCTACAGATCACTGGGGAATTGTTTGACATCTTTTTACAGTTGAGGAAACGGAGACACACATGCAGACATGCACGGCTGTAGTGTCTTGCCTGAAGTTGTACAATATGATAATAGCAAAACCAGAATCCAAGACTCTCCAGCGCCAGTAGGTTTTTTCCCACCTCAGAGTAGCTGGAAGCCTATTAAATGCTGTGACATTTTCAGCAATTATTTGCCTACAGTCCTGCATGAATCTTATTAATAATATTAATGTTATCAACACCTATGAATCTATTTTGAGGTGTGCCAAGGTAACAGTCTACTCACATGCATTATTTTCTTTCAGGTATTTTAATCAGTCATAATATTCAGTTAATAACTATTTCATGATAAATGGATTAGTGTGCATATTAGAATCATTACTACCTTTAGTTACCACCCTTGGGAATCCTTTATTCTTGGCTTTTTATTAGGAACTTCAAAACTCCTAACATAATGTCAATTTAATCAGATTAGTTAAAAATGATTGGTGGTGTATTATAATAGCCCTACGTTGCAAATGTTTGTTTCATTATTTATATGCCCTTTGAATGTTACTATACATTAGCAATAAAATATACTTATAAATATATCATTAATCCAGCCTTGAAGTCAAGAATTATCAGTCAATTTACCCTACATAACTTCGTAAAGCAATATTACCCTCTAACTCAAAGATAAAGTGACTTAAAATCTCCTGGCAGATATATACAAATGCTCTGGCACCAATTCTAATATCTCCCAAAGGAGAAAATACTGCAAGAATAGGAAACAAACTCATAGATTCCTTTCTCTTATCTACCTTCAGGCAAGCATGAACAGTATTCCCAATAGCCAAAGAAGGCAATTTAGTTCACTCCTACTTGGATCTCTGATTGTGCTTCCATCAGGCAACAATGAGAAGAGAATGCATTAAATATCAACAGCTTAAAACATTTTCAATAGACTGCTGGTGTGTTTCCCTACCAATTTGTCTAAAAAGACAAAATCATCCAGCAAAGTAACAAACTATTTGTGGGAATCAGAAAGATATCTGACTTTCGTTAATGCTTCTAGATGACAAAATGTCAGTAATTCTTTATTTAATAAATGTATATATACAGTAAGAAAATCTAAGTAAAAGTATATATGAAATTAAAGTTCAGTTTGAACATTAAGATTCCCTGAAACTATTTTTTGCCTTCTGCGATATTGTCATAAGGTTTTAAATTAGGCTTTAAATTAATTTTTTTGTTTCATATTATTGCTGATAATCTTCCTTGTTCTAAAATCTACTTTGTCTGAAATCAATAAAACTACTCCAGATCTGGTGTCAAGATGGCGGCACTGGAAGTCTGTGAACTGACCTCCTCTCATAGGCACAACAAATTTACAACTACTCTTGGAACAATTTCCTTTTAGAAAGAACTGAAAACTGGATTTAAAAAAACCCACAACAAGAGACAGTGCTGACTGAGGTGGAAGAGGCAGAAATTCCTTTCTGGAGAGGAAAATGCTACATTTTAGCCACAGTGCTTCACAGCTAGGAGAAATCTTAAGGTACAAAGCTTTTCCTGGAGGAGTGGGGGATCTGAGCAGGTAAGCTTTGCCACAATAAACAGCTTTTGGACTCAGCACAACCAAGACAAGTATCCTAATATCTGGCTTTGCTGGCTATTAACAACAATGGGGAATACCCTCAGAAAAGCTACTGGACATAAGGGAAAGTAAAGCCTGTTCTTCAAGGGCCCACACACAAATTCACGTGCTTCAGAAAGCAACCTAAAATCACCAGAAAGAAAGGTGCACAGTCTTTTGGTAAAAAGAGACTCACTTGATAGACTCTGGGCACATCTCAGTAAGAGGTGAGACCTCCCCAGGCTGGGACACCTCCCCAGCGACTGAGACATTGGTGGCAGCCATTATTGTGACTTAGCACAGATTTGCTGACACAGACTCTTGCAGACACCACTGGAGTTCTTCCCCTTGTCTGATAGTGCAGGGGTCAGCCACACCCACTATAACACCAATTTAATCCAGCTCAGCCATGGCAGGCAGCCTGATCTAGGGACTGGCTCCACACAACACCAACCCTTGGGCAACTTGTGGGCCTGCACAGGCAGGGTCTGTGGGACCTCTGCAGCAGGGTGAGTGGTTCTGCCTCTGTGGGGCAGGGCATGTGTGAGAGGGAGGCCTTGCACAAGGGGTAGGCCTGCAGCAGGGTGAGTGAGTGTCCTTCAGAGAATTGGAGCATGTGCACAGGGAGTGTGTAGGGCCTCTGCAGTGGGGTGAGTGAGTCCCCTTCAGAGGGTTGCAGTGTGTGCTCAGGGCAGACTGTGTTGATGGAGTGTGTGGACCTGTGAGTGATGGAGCTTATCAGCTGAAGAACACCTGTGCTTCTCAAACAGCCACATAGGGGATCAGTCTCACCTTCCAACACCTGAAACAATTGAGTGCTATCATGCCTAGGGCTGGCCCCACCCAGCTGCACTCCTGAGAGGGCTGACAACAGCCTTGCAGGCCAGAGGCCTACAGCAATTGTAAACCCCTGAGCCTAGCAAACAGCCACACTTGAGGTCTACTCACTTGATAGAAAAACTGCAGCAGGTATGTGCAATTAGACCTTGCAGCCAACTGTGTTGGGGTTCCCCATGCCTGATAAAGTGACTGAGGTACCATAGCAGCCACATGCAGCCGAGCATTACAACTGGTTGGCCAGAGGGACAGCCTAGCCTCCTCATGTACCTGCAGCAAGAGCAACCCTGTGCAGCAGAAGGACACATGTATCCCAAACAGGGGACACTCCTGGAACATTTGGAACTGGTGATGAGAGGGAAGCACACTGCTGGGCTTCATAAGATATCTCTTACATAAGGCCACTTCTCCAAGATCAGGAGACATAGCTGATCTACCTAAAACATAGATAAGCACAAGGAAAGAGGCAAAATGAGGAGACAAAGGAATATATTCCAAATAGGGGAACAGGACAAATCCTCAGAAAAAGACCTAAACAAAGCAGAGATAAACAATCTACCTGATAAAGGGTACAAACTAATAGTCATAAGGATGCTCACTGATCTTGGGAGAAGAATGGATGAACTCAGTGAGAAGGTCAGCAAAGAACTGGAAAATATAAAAAAGAACCAATCAGAAATGAAAAATACAATAATGGAAATAAAAAATTCCTTAGAGGGACTAATAGCAGAGTAGATGATACAGAAGAACAGATCAGTGAGGTGGATGAAAGACTAGAGGAAATCACCCAAGCTGAACAGATAAAAGAAAAAAGAACTAAAAAGAATGAGGACAGTCAAAGTGACCTCTGGGACAACATCAATCACACTAACATCCATATTATAGGTGTCCCAGAGGGAGAAGAGAGAGACAAAGGGGCAGAGAATCTATTTGAAGAAATAGTAGCTGAAGACTTTCCTAACCTAAGGAGGGAAACAGATATCCGGGTACAGGAAGCACAGAGAGCACCAAACAAGATAAACCCAAAGAGGCCCACATCAAGACACATTATAATTAAAATGTCAAGAATTAAAGATAAAGAGAGAATCCTAAAAGTCACAAGAGAAAGACAACAAGCTACATAAAAGGGAAACCACATAAGACCATCAGCTGATTTCTCAGCAGAAACTTTACAGGCTAGAAGGGAGTGGCACAATATATTTAACGTGCTGAAAGGAAAAAACTTACAGTCAAGAATACTCTACCCAGCAAGTTTATCATTCAGAATGGAAGGAAAGATAAAGAGTTTCCCAGACAAGCAAAAACTAAGGGAGTTTATCACCAAGAAACCAGCCTTACAAGAAATGCTAAAGGGACTTATTTAAGTGGGAAAGAGAAGACCACAAAGAGGAATAAGAAAATTATCCAAAAAAAAGTAATAAAACCATTGACAAAGGCAAATATATAGTAAAGGTAGCAGATCAACCACCTATGAAGCTAATATGAAGATCAAAAGACAAAAGTACTAAAATTAACTATTTCCATGATAAGAGGGTAACAGATACACACGCACAAAAAAAGAGGTTAGATATGATATCAAAAACATAAAATGCAGGAGGTGGGGAGTAAAAGAATAAAGCTTTTAGCAAGAGGTCAAACCTAAGAGACCGTCAACTTAGTATAGATTTGCTGTACATGGAGGTTATTATATATGAACCTCATGGAAATCACAAACCAGAAACCTGTAATAAATACACAAAAAATCAAGAGAAAGGAACCCAAACATAATACTAAAGAACGCCATCAAACCACAAGGGAAGAGAGCAAGTGAAGAAGAAAGGAACAGAGAAGAACTACTAAAACACCCAGAAAAAAAGCAACAAAATGGCAATAAGTATATTCTTATCAATAGGTACTGTAAACGTCAATGGGCTAAATGCTCCAGTCAGAAGGCATAAGGTGGCTGATTGGATAAAAAACAAGACCTATACATATGCTGAATACAAGAGACACACTTCAGACCTAAAGACACTCAGACTGAAAGTGAAGGGATAGAAAAAGATACTCCATGCAAATGGCAATGAAAAGTAAGCTGGGGTGTAACACTTATATCAGACAAAATATACTTTAAAACATAAACTGTAACAAGAGACAAAGAAAGGCACTACATAGTGATAAAAGGAACAACCCAACAAGAGGATATAACACTTGCAAATATCTATGTACCCAACATAGGAGCACCTAAATACATAAAGCAATTATTAATGGACATCAAAGGAGAAATAGACAGCAACACAATGATAGTAGGGAATTTAACACTCTAATTACACTTTGCATCTTTGCCCATCTCTGCATCTCTGTAACTTTCTTTTTTTGCCATTAAGATTTTTCTTTTAATAGGTCATGAGAGATCTTGATTGTATATTTTCCAAAGTACTTTTCCAGCTGCCTCTCCCAACCCTTCCAAAAGATTCTGCCAGTCTTTCAAAAGCAATAAAAGATGCTGGATTATATAGTTCTGTCCACTTCTCTTTATGAAAGCAATATAATCCTAATGACTTTGATGGTCATACACTCTTATCTAATAAGGAAAAACACTTACAAATATCAGAAACCCAGTTTTGAAACATCTGCATTAATTTTGAACTGAATCAGCATTCTGTGGGTTTAAAAAAAGGCAGCAGTTTGAACTGACGACTTGCTGATGAACACATTTCTGCTGGGGGAAGGGGAAGACGGAGAGTGAATGCTGCCTTTCTCCATTGGCCCCAAAGTGCTAATTTCACAAAGGGATACATCAAAAGCAAACATGCAATGGTGGTTTTAAAACTTTTACTGCAATATAACCACGAAGTAAACAGTAATTAGACACCTACCAATTTTTCCCCAAAACAAACCAAAAAAATGTCAACAGGAAAATAACTCTGCCTATACTCGGACAGCTTCTCAAATCATGTTAGAAGGGTCTCACCATTCGATGATCAAGACATTTTAAAATAGCAGTAATTATTTTCATTTTAAGAAAAGGTTCCCTTTCACTCCTCTCCCACCCCAGTATTTAACATGAAAGAATGGGCTTCCTTACACGTTAATTTTATACTTATTTGAAGCAGCAACAAAAACCATCAATAATTTGGCATTTCTGTTTACAGTTGCTCCAAAATTTTTTTCAATTTCACAAAGCCATTTATCCAGTGTTGCCATGAAATAGAGCCTGTAGATTCTAGGTAGCAAAGATTCTTTCTGAAACCAATGTTAAGTCAAAGAAATATAAAGCAGGGCATTACACTAAATTTCTGGATCTAGTACACTATAAAGAGTGAAACCTAGGAAAAGTTACCTATTGTTTTATAGAAGAAATAAAGACCTGCAAAAGCTGGTTTTGGTTGTATAGTATTTTACACACTGTGTGGATTTGCGGCATCTGCTAATTGAAGCAGACATGCACTGTATTTATCCCTGCCCTGTATCCTAGGTCCCTCCCTCCCTACCCCCAACAATCTACTACCTTATACCAAGTATTGTGGATATGAGTCCAAGTCATCCCAGACAATCCAGTGAACAAAGTCAGTGTAATGCACTGGTGTGAAGTGTGAGATTAAAAAAAAGCCCCTTTCAATCTTCATGAAAGTTTTGCTGTAGAAGAAACTTGGCAGCCAAGTTCTCGTTCTTCTCACAGGCAAAATATGCTTGTATCACAAGTCCTTCAGGAAATCCCAAAGCCTTTAGCCTTTCTATAGCTTCTTTTTCCTGAGGCGTTACTTGAATGTAGTTCATATGACCACTTCCAGCTTCTGCAATTCCTCAACTGCCCCCTCCACCCCCTCCTCCTTGACCACCAGCTTCTTGAACCAGTTCATTTAACATCTGTATAAAATGCTCCTGGTGTTGGCTAATTTGCTGAAGTAACTGAGGATCTTCCCGACCTATCCGTTGTAGCAATGCTGGAAGCAGGGAAGGATTCTGTTGAATAATTTTCTCATCTGTTGAAATTGAGGCTGATTCCGTAAAAATTCAAGGGGATGTCCTCCAGAACTTGTTGTTGTAGTCATCGCTGTCGTGGTTGCTGCAGCTGCAGCCACTGAAGACTGAGGAGCCCCAGTACTAGCTGCTGGAGGGGGGTCAACCACAGCCTGACTCTCTCTGTCTCCAGGGATTCCCATGAAAAGATACTCCACTGCTCTGTCAGGGTTGTTGAAACTGGCTCTCAGGGCCGCAATTACTTGCTCTCGTTCACAGCCCATTGACATGATCTCTGCTACCATATTCTCATAAGACTGACCTGTCACAAGCGCACTTGTTGCATCTTCAAAAAGGTTTGACCGAGAAGAATCTCCTGATGTACAGTCAGTTGATGTTGGGCTAGTAGCCACTGGTGTTTCTGCTGGCTTTTCTGCAGGTTTCTCTTGTTTCGTTGCACTAGCAGGTGCAGGTTCAGAAGATGCTGTTGCTGATGCTGGAGTGATGGATGCAGGGGTGGGAGTGGGAGCCAAGGCAGGGGCGGGGGTTGGAGCCTGAGCCACAGCTGGTGCTGTGGAGGAACTATGTGGTAGTGGTGGCAGAATTTGATTGCTGTGTTGTAGCTGGTGCTGGTGTTGTCACTGCTTTGGGTTTTGTCACCATAACCACCACAAAGTTTTTCTCATCAATTTTATATTCCTTTAGAGCAGTATCATCATTGAGGATTTTGCCTGCATAAATTAATTTTTGACCTGCTACAGGAAAGGCATCTTTCCCCTTTTCAGACTCGATCTTCTCCTCCAGTGCTTTCACCGTCTCCTCGGGGTCGATGTCGATCTTGAAGGTCTCCTGCTGGAGGGTCTTCAGGGTGACCCGCATGGTGCCGCCGCGCAGCTCGGCTGCCGGGCCTGCTCTGGGTGCTGGCCGCTGGGCGGGGTCTGTGGCCTGGAGGGGCCCCGGGGTCGCCCGCGCACCTCGTACACTCGGGAGGAAGGCGGTGGAGGGTGGGGGCTTGTCGCATTCTCCCTGTGGAGCGGCCTCTCCCTCAGCCCTGGCCCTCGGCCGCGCCAGTGCCTCCGCGACTGCAGCCTTCCCCGTGAGCTCGGGCCGTCGTGCTCCCTCACGTGCCCGGCGGCAGCCCCGGAGTCTGCAGGAGGCGCGAGGGGCTCTGCGGGACCAGCAGAGAATCCGCTAGCTCACCACGGGCTGGTGGCCGCTGTCATCGTGACTCGCCGAGATGCGCCCCCCTCCCCCACCCCTGCATCTCTGTAACTTTTATTGACCTGTCTAAAACCTCACTGGTTCTTTCCTCTGTTTTGTCAATCTTCCGGTGAGGCCATCCAAGGAAATTTTCATCTCCACTACAGTGTTTTTGATTTCTATCCTTTCCATTTGATTCTTTCTCATAGTTTCCACATCTTTGATGAAATTACCTATCTGATCTTGCATGTTGTCTATCTTTATCATTAGAACCTTTAAGACATTTCATAGTTATTTTAAATTTCCTGTCTGCCAACTCTAACATCTGTGTCATATCTTAATGTGGTTCTAATCATTGCTTTGTCTCTTTCCTTTTTTATCTTTTGTGGATTTCTGTGCAAGACATTCCCCTTTATTTTCTAATTATTATTATTATTATTTTTGCTGGGAAAGATTCTCCCTGAGCTAACATCTGTTGCCCATCTTCCTCTTTTTATTTTATGTGAGCCACTGCCACAGCATGACCACTGACAGACAAGTGGTATGGAATCGAACCCAGGCCACTGAAGAAGAGTGCGCCAAACTTAACCACTAGGCCATCAGGGCTGGTCTGCTTTGTTTCTTCAGACTGTGTTTTTTCTCAGCTTGATTTTTTTTATTGAAAACTGGGCCTATGGTATAGGGCAGTAGATATGAGGTAAATATTTGCTATACTGAGAGATGAGCACAGCTTCCCTTCTCCTACATCTTTATGTCAGAGTTTGTGTTAATCTAGCGATGAGTTAAGGTCTGAAGTTTGCTCCCTGCTTGGCTTTGAGTCTTCCTTTTACCTTACTTCTAAGAGAAAATCTATCTCTTGCAATTGTCCCACCTGTATTCTACAGTTTATTTTTACTCAGTGCTGGTTAGTATGGTGGTAGGGGCAGAGGAGGAAGCATTCGCTCATGTTTTGATTAAGCCTCAGTCTTAGGCACTGTGAACCTGAGTCTCTGTGGTGTGTCCTTCACAAGTGTTCCTGTCTTTTCTCTGGATGTAATGCTGAGCCTAGCACATATTCCTGCTCCTCCTCAGGGGTAGAGCTTTGTTTATTTTCCTGGTCCCCTCCCCTAGATGCTGGTATATTTCCACCACTGCCAGCAGGCTACAGTTTCATTGCTCTTTCTGCTGCAGACTAAGGCTTTTTTTCCTTAGGGGAGACAGGGGATATGGATCAGGATGCATCTGGGCAGTGACTGCTGTTCCCTCCCTCTTGCAGATTAAGACTTTGCTTCGTAGAAGAGATAGAGGAAGTGAGTCTGGACAGAGTTTGACCCCAAGGGGAGAGCTTTCTCATGATTCTTCCAGATCTCCCCTATGAGTACTTGCTAGTGTTCCTGGAGGAAAAGCTTGCAAGAGGATGTGAACTCTCATGTCTGTGCCCCCCAGGGGCATCACACTCTTACACTAGTCCACACTTGGACATTATCAATTTGTTAAAAATTTCTAGCCAAATCTTTTTACCAGCTCATATCACAGTTGACAGTATCTGCCCCAAGTAAGCAAATGCTTGGTTCCTGATTCTCCATGGAGATGCTTGTCTCTCTCCAGATTTCACATTAGTTGTTTGCTCTGTGACCTCAATCTTTGATGGGTTCAAGAAAAACTGTTAATTTGAAGTTTATCCAGCTTTTTTTGTTTGTTGCAGGTTGGGAGCAATGCTCTTTCCATTTTTCTCTCTCTACTAATCAAAAGTCTGTATGTCATTGTAACCTAACAAGTATTTTATAATTCGGAAAGATTGCTTAGGAAAATGAATACTTGCTAACTAACCATTTTCCACAATAGTGTAAGACCTGTGCCTTCCAGTAAAATGATACTTTTGATTTATGGGCAACTTGAAGGGAAGGGCTTCCCAAAGGAATTGATTCCTGACAAGTGGAGGGCTGATTAGGAGGCTGTTCAGGCAGGAGTTTGTTTCATCTGGAGAAAGGCAATGGCAGTGGGAATAGACTGTTAGGATGTATTTGAGAGACATTTTGAAGGTACAAATAAAAAGACTTGTTGAACAGATTGGATAATGGAGGGGTGATGGGTCCTAAACTCTTTCCTAGTTTAGGGTGCTTATGAAAATAGTGATGGCCATATTCATTGAGAAAGGAAATGAAAAGGAAATATGACATGCCTTAAAGGAAGATAACTCCTAGTGTTGAGAGGACACGATACTTTAAGTGATAACAGTGGTGAATCCAAGAGTATAGGCCAGGTATAAAGAGTTATGAAAATGCTCAAATGTTTCACAAGTTAATATAGAAGTTTGAGTCACACCAACTTTTGTTTTGATAATAACCTTTCAATGTGCTTTAGGCTGAAGATATAAGTTTTAGTGAAATTTAACTTGGACAGCTCAGAATGTTAGAGTGAGTCACATTCAGCTTTAATGAGAATCTCTTGATGGTCTTTGTTTGCATCACCTCTGAGTAATCATTATAAATATTTACAGTAGATCTTTACAGCCTTGGATGAGCAGTATACACATGAAACAACTAAGAAAAATTATTTTTTCTTAAAAAAATCTCTGGTTAGGCACATTAAATTCAACTGAGTGGTACTGTTAATAACATTTAAAAATTTTAACAGAATACTATAACAAACTCCGTGGACCACCCCCACCCATAGCCAAAGAAATACAATATTACAAACAGAGTTGAAGGTCCCATTCTTCTCTTTTACCCCATAGCTAGCCATTTTCTTTATTTTGTGTTTATTATTCTCAAAAATATCTTTAGATTTTAATTATCTGTGCATGTGCCCCTAAAATTATGATATAATATTTATATTTTTAAATATTTTATATAAATGGTACAGAACTGTAGGTATCCTCCCCTATTTTTTTCCGCTCATTACAACACTAGTGAGAATCATCCATGTTGGCATCTGTAGCTCTAGGTCTTTTCACTGTTACATGCTACAGTCATACGTCGCTTAATGACAGGGATATATTCTGAGAAATGTGTTGTTAGGCAATTTTATTGTGAGACCATCATAGAGTGTACTTACACAAACCTAGATGGTATAGCCTACTACACACCTAGGCTATATGATACTAACCTTATGGGACCACCATCGTATATGTGGTTCATTGTTGACCCAAAACATCATTGTGCAGCACATGACTGTATTCCATTACACAGACGTTTAAATTCTTTTTCAACTTTTTTCATCGCTACTGCAAAGCAGTGTACACGTGAGAAAGAATATTTCTATGGTATGGACCTAGGAATGGAATTGCTTTACTTATATTCAGAAAATTACTTTCCAAATGATTTCTACCAATTTAAACCCTTACCAAAGATATATAAGTATTTCTGTTACCCCACATCCTTATAGTGTTCAATAGTTGAAAGTTTGCCAATATGACAGGAATATATATGGAGTTGTAAGAATTCTTTGCATATCCTAAATATAAGTCCTTTGTCAGATACATGTTTTGTGAATATTTTCTCCTGGTCTGTAGCTTGGTTACTTGTTTTCCTAGTGGTTTGTTTTGATAAGAAAAAGTTTTAAAATTTTGATGAAGTCTAATTTATACATTGTTTCTTTCCTTGGTTTCATTGGTTACTCTCATTTGTTGTCCTGTCTAAGAAACAAATTTGCCTACCCTAAGTCATGAAGATATTCTCTTATGTTTTCTTCTAGAAGCTTTATGGTTTGGGTGTAAGACTCATATTGAAGTAATTTTGTGTGTGGTGTGAGATGAGGGTTGAGGGTGAACAGGATATACAGTTGTTTTAGCAACTTTTGTTGAAAAGAGTCTCCTTTCTTCCATTGGATTACTTTTATGGCTTTGTGGAAAAATCAAATGGCTAATCTAAAAGTCATTTCTAGACTTTCTGTTTTGTTCCATTGATCCATCGTAGGCACTACCACACTGACTTGATGATGTTTTATAGCAAAACTTGAAGTCAAGTAGTGTAAGTTTTCCAACATTGTTCTTCTTTTTCAAGATTGCTTTGTATATTATAGGTCCTTTGCACTTCCATATGAATTTAAGAGTTGTAAATTTCTACAAAATTGTCTGCTGGGGTTATTTTGGATTATGGTATGTTTATAGATCAATTTGGGGAGAATTGATATCTTAACAATACTAAGTCTTTCTGTACCTGATCATGTTGTACCTCTATTTGTTTAAATTTTCCTTAATTTCTCTGAGCACTGTCCTATAGTTTCCAGTTTTGAGGTCTTATATATCGTTCATTAAACTAGTTTTTAAGTATTTTATGTTTATTGATGTTGTCAAAAATGGAATGTATTTTTAAAGTATTTTATTTTCCAAATGTTTACTGCTAGTACATATCAATATAATTAATTTTGTATCCTAAGAACTTACTAAATTAACTTATTAGTTTTAATAGTTGTTTTGTAAGTTCCTTAAGAAAGGGAAAATAAAGAAATGAAAAACAGAGAGAATAAACATAAAAAAATAATAAAATGGTAGCCATAAATCCAAACATATCAATAGCTGCATTAAATATAAATGGCCTAAACATACCAATTAAACAAAGCTTGTCAAAATAAATTTTAAAAATAATCCAACTATCTATTATTTACAAGAAACTAATTTGACATAGGTATATTTAAAAAATATAAAGTTGGTAAAAGATATATCATGCAAACACTAATCAAAAGAAAGCTAAATAACTATATTAATGTTAGACAAAGTAGACTTCAGCACAAAGGAATATCTCAGGGATAAAAAAGGATACTGCACAATGAAAAAAGGATCAACTTACCAAGAAGGCATAACAATGTTAAATATATGTATATCTAACAACAGAGCTTCAAAATACATGATGAAAGAATGACAGAAATAGACTAATTCACAGTTACAATAGGAGATATCAACACTCTCCTCTCACTATCCCACAAAACTAGTAAACAGAGAGTTAGCAAGGATATAGAAGATCTAAATAACACTATCAGACAACTAGATGTAATTGACACTTATTGAACATACCACCCAAGTGCAGAATATACATTCTTTATAAGTGTCATGGGAACATTCACTGAGATAGATCATATTCTAGGTCAAAATGAAAACTCTAAAATATCTAAAAGAATTTTAAAAATGCAAAGTATATCCTCTTATCATAATGGAACTAGAAACCAATAGCAGTCAGATAACAGGAAAATCTTCAAACACCTGGAAATTAAGCAATACTTTTAAAAATAATTCATAGATAGAAAAGAAAGTCTCAAGGAAAAATTAGAAAATATTTTGAACTGAATGGAAATGAAAATAGAACATGTCAAGATTTGTGGGAAATTAGCTAATGCAGTGCTTAGAGGCAAATCTACAGCATTAAAATGCTTATATTAGGAAAGAAGAAAAGTCTGAAATTAACAACCTAAGATTCTGCTTTAAGGAACTAGGAAACAAAGAGCAAAACAAAATCAAAGTAAAAGGAATGAGGAAAATAATAAAGATAAAAGCCAAAAATCAATGAAATCAAAAACAGGAAAACAATAGAAAAAAATCAATGGAACTAAAAGCTGGTTCTTTGAAAAGTTCAATAAAATTGATAAACCTACAGAAGACCTGCAAGATGAAACTTTCATTAAAGATCCCACAGACATGAAAATAGTGATAAGGAGATATTATGAAAAACTTTAGGCACATAAATTTGACAACTTAAATGAAAATGAACACTTACTCAAAAGCCACAAATTGTCAAAACTCACCCAAGAGGAGGAAACAATTTCCAACTCATTCTGTGAGGCCCAGCATTACTCTGGTATCCAAAACAGAAAAAATAGTACAAGAAAAAAAATCAACAGACCAATATCTCTCATGACCATGCATACAAAAATTCTTAGCAAGCATTAACAAATCAGGCTGGGATTGCCAGCCTGGTTCAATATTTGATAAATCAATATGTTCCACCATATTAATGTTCTAAAGAAGAAAAACCACACAATCACATCAATTGGTACAGAAAAAGCATCTGACAAAACTAAATATCTATTCATTATACAAATTCTCAGGGATAGAAGGGAATTTTATTAACCCAATAAAGGGCATCTACCCAAAATCTATAGCTAACATCATATTTAATGGTGAAAGACTGGATGCTTTCCCTTTAAGATTGGGAGCAAGGCAAGCACGTCTGTTCTTACCACTCCTATTCATTGTCACAGTGGAAGTCTTAGCCAGCTCATCAAGGTAAGAAAAAGAAATAAAAAGCATGCAGATTAGAAAGGAAGAAAATCAATGCCGCTATTTGCAGATGACCTGCAAGTCCCAAGACCTGCAGAGAAAAACCTCCTAGAATATAAGTGAATTTAGCAAGTTTGCAGAATACAAAGTCAACACACAAAAATCAATCATATTTCTATGTACTAGCAATGAACAACTGAAAATTAAAATTGAAAAAACCTCTCATAATGGTTCCAAAAGAATGAAATATTTAGCTACAAATCTAACACAACTAATATAGGATCTGTATGCTGAAACCTATAACATACTGAAGGAAGAGATTAAAGACCTAAGTAAATGGAGAGAGCTACTGTAGTCATGGATTGGAAGACTCAGCACAGTGAAGATGTCAGTTCTCCCAAATGTATCTACAGATTTAATGGAATTTAAATACAAGATACCAGTAGGAGTTTTCTAGGTATAAACAAGCTGATTCTAAAGTTTGTATGGAAAGGCAAAGGAACTAGAATAGCCAAAATAACTTGAAAAGTAGACTAATGTTGGAGGAATTACACTGTTCAATTTTAAGAGTTACTATAAAGCTACTCTAATCAAAACAGTACAGTATTGGTAAAGCGATAGATGAAAAGATCAACGGGACAGAATAGAGAGTCTAGAAATATACCCATGTGGATATGGTCAATTGATTTTTGACAAAAATGCAAAGACAATTCGATGGAGTCATATTAGTGATTTTAACAAATGGCATTGGGAAAATGGGACAGATACATGCAAAATAACTACCCTTGATCTAAGCTTCACAATTATATTAAAAAATTAACTTAAAATGTATCACAGATCTAAATGTAAAATATAAAACTATTTATCTTTTCTCACAAAACATTGGAGAAAATCTTCATGACCTGGAGTTAAGCAAAGAGTTCTTAGACCAAAAACATGGTCTACTTTTTTAAATTGATAAATTTGACATCATCAAAATAAAGAGAAGTGCTCTGTGAAAGACATGTTGAAAGAATGAAAAAGATGGATAACATTCAATGCTGACAAGGGTGTAGTGCATCTGGAACTCTCACACCTTGTAGTGGGAATGAAAAATGGTATAATCACTCTGGAAAATAGTTTTAGGGTATTATAAAGTTAAATATACCTTTGCCATATGACCCAGCAATTCCACACCTAGGTATTTCCTAGGAGAAATGAAACATGTATCCCGCAAAAGACTCATACGAGAATGTTCATAGCAACTTTGCTTGTAATGGACAAAACCTTAAAACAACCCAAATGCCTATCAATAGGACAATGCATAAACATATGACTCCATTTATATCATGTTTAAGAACAGGTAAAGCTAATCGATGGGGACAGAATATTAGTTGCCTATGGTGGGTGGAGAATGACTGGAAGGAAGCCCATGGATATTTTCCAGGATGCCAGACATGTTCTGTATCTAGATCAGTGTGGTAAATGCTTCCAAAGAAGGTCCCAATAATCCCTCCTACTCTAGACACTCTTTTGTAGCATGACTTTGCCACTCTCAAACACAAGGTTTCTCCTTCCATTGAATGTGGTCTAGTCCTGTGACCTTTTTTGACTAACCAAATGAAGAAGTGATGCTGTATAACTTTCAAGGCTGAGCCTTAATGGAGCTTCAATTTCATCTTTGCCTCTTGGAACACTTCTTGAACCCAGCTGCCGAAGCAGCCACAAGGAGAGACCCAAATCAAAGATAACTGAGGCCTGGGTCTGTAGTCCCAGCTGGTAGCTCGTCCCAATTGCCAGCCTTTCTGGACCTTCCAGTCATCCTAGTCACCAGTTGATACTATTTGAAGCAGAAGAACTCCCTGGTCAACCCATTGAGTCTTGAGAAATAATAAATTGTTCTTAAGTCGCTCAGTTTTGGAGCAATTTGTTATGCAGCAGTAAATAACCAAAACTTTTGGGCTATTAGTTACGTGGGCATGTACATTTAGCAAAACTCATAGGCTTGTACACCTATATTCTGAGCATTTTACTGTGTGTTAATCTCGAAAAGAAAAAAACTTATAAGAAAAAGTAAAATATAAGAGTATTAACTAATCATGAAAAACTAGGGCCCATCATCATAATCAATAGCAAAAAATCAAAGCCGATGCTATTAAAATCAGGAACTAGAAAGGAGTGCTATATAATTCAAAATTGTTTTGAAGATTTAGCTAATTCAATGTATAAGAAATTGAAACCATTCAAGCTTTGGAAAAGAAGGGAAAAATATTTTTATTTGCTGGTGTTAAAATTGTATACCTAGAAAACTCCAGGGACTCTATGTGATGATATGAAATTTAATAAGCAAATATAGTGAGGTGACTGGATTAACTGCTAATACACAAATGGTGGTACATTATTTTCGTTACATAAATAATAATCAGTTAGAAATGGAAATTAAAAAATATCCAATTCTCAATAGCAACAAAAATATAAAATAGCTTACAAAGCTACAAAAACCAAATGGAGGAAGCCACAAACATCACTGGAAATAAGATAAAGTATGAACTGAGCTATACTATATACCTGGTTGGGAAAACATAATATCATGATAATATTAATCTTCCCAAATTATATGTGTATATACACACACATTTAATACAATTTCAATAGGAATCTTAATTTTTTTATTAACTGGTTCAAATTACTTTACAATTCATAAGGAAGACTAGCTAAGATACTTTTGAGAAGTAAAATGATGATTGCATATATGCTTTATCAGCCATTAAAATTTACCATATAAAACTTAGTGAAATTAGAAGTATGATATTGGTATAAAAGTAAACATTTGAGTCTGTGAGGCAGAGCACAGAGTCCATACACAAATCCTAGAATGTGTGAGAACTGATTTATGAGAGTTGGCACTCCAATTCAAGTGTTTATTGAATACACAACGCTGGACTAAGCTGTTCTTTATCTGAGAGAATGTAATGTTAGGACTCTCGATCTCCACATATACCAAAACATATTCTTGATAAGTAAAAATGGAGGTATTTTAGACTGGGGAGTTTTATCAAAGGAACACATATTTTTCTTGTTAGATTTTTTTTTGGGTACATTGAGAGGAACTCACGGTTTCACATTGTTACTCTGGAAGACCCTATTGGGAATGAGAAAAGAAACGTTGGCTCTGTACACAGGAATGTGTGCACCCATACGCACTTGGAAACGTACTGAACTTATCCCTGGTTATTACCTCCATTTTAGCTAAACTTTCCCCTCTCTCCAGTATTTGTAGGCTGCTGCTGTGGGGAGGTAAAGAGAAGAGAGTGATAGAGAAAGGAAGGGATCAGGAAAGGCAGGAAGGGAAAAGCAGTGCCAAGGCACGGACTCTGGAGCAGTGGGCACTGGGTCTGAAGTGAAGAGAAAAACGGGATACTTGTGGCCTCCTTTCGTCTTTCCTCCACATGCTAATTAAAACTGATAGAACCATGACGAAGTGGAAGTTTCGAAGCATCTGGTGCCTGTTCTGAGCTTGTAGTGCAGAAGGTGTGTTTCATGTATTAAACTTGAACAGTCACAAAGCCTTTGACTTAAAAGCTCTGCAGAGCTCTGTGAAGTACTTTGCTTTCCCCTGTTGGTTACCATTGTGGATAAACAGATGGCTGAAATATAAGTTGCTTATGGCTTACTTCTTGGTTGGAGGTAAGCCTGTTCAGACAGTTTGATGGTTATTATTACTGTAACTCATCTAATCTAAGATTCCATCAATTGTAAGTCATACTACTTATGTGCCGCTGAAAAAGAAAAAACTATTGCCAGTTACACTGGATGCAGCCTTAATAACATTCCTGCTCAATGCATGGATTGAGCACGCCAGCTTCTGGGCGCTTTGAAATTCCTTTCATCTGTACTGAGGGATTTGCCAATTTCTTTTGCCTTCAGCTGCATTGTGTTGGTGGGTGATAAGCCATCCCTGTGCATTTATCTCAGTAACAAAATGTACCATAATTTCTTCCTTCTATGGGTTTCTAAAGCACTTGGTTATTGCTTTGAAAGAATTATGAGATTACAGTCATTCCTTCAACAAAAATATTTGCTTCGTTAAATTAAACTACATACTCTATTGCTCTATTTCCATGACTTTCTTCAACCACAATGACTTTTCTGCTGGATTGCCGGATCATAGTGAAATCTTCCTGAAGATATTTTCAACCACAAACTCAACTCTTGTAGCTGTGACAAGGCATATGACTCAGTTGAAGTGACAACACTGTGAACAGCCATGGCCAAGTTTGTTCATGACAACTACAATGGTTCTCGATGGCAGACAGTGACTGTGAGAAACAACCTAATTTCACAAATGTTAAGCCATGAATAATAAAAAAGATATGTTTTAGAATCAACAAAATACATTAGATTGGCTTCATTTTAACAGTTTTGCTTTTCCTTCTCGGGCACTTTCTATAGCAGCTCTGCCTCCTGCAAATAGCCCTCGCACCCGGCCAGTCTGTGCCTGCACCCCTGACACACAGCACTGGTTCAGGGGACAGTGGTTGCCTGGGCATCCTCTTGTCCTCAGCAGCAGCATCACTGGCCTGACCAAGCATCCCTCCGTCCTTGACCTTCACAGTGGTGATAAGGAGCTGTCTTCTTTGGGGTAGAAAGAGCAGCAAGAAGCAAAATCTTTGTATAAGTTTAAGAAAATGGGTATTATTTGTGAGGCCCCAACAGGCAATTGCACAGGTTTCCAAGGGCTGAAAATAAAGTCAGTCAGGCTCATGGGACAGAGCCTGTTAAGTCAGAACCTGAGATTTCTGACTCTGGGGCCATACGCCTCTTCCATTTCTGCTTATTCTGATTCCTCCACATGATATAAATTCAATAACTAGATGGTTGACTGTGTCTCTGGTTCACCATGCCAGCAACATGGGCCCAAATCTCCATGACCCAGGGTCTAATCACAGGGTCTGGGTTTTGTAATTCCCATTCTTGATAGAGAAACCTGTTAGTCTCAGCCCAGCAATTGACTTTGCGCTCCACCCCATCTTTCCCTACCTCAGTGTCAGATGTCCATCTTTAGTCAACTATGGCCTCAGGCTACCCCTTCAGTAGGAACTGTGGATGTGATCACTTCCCCCTCCCCCACCAATTGATGTGGGCAGAGAAGTGACAACTGGCCTACCTGGTACAGGAGTAGTGCAGATTTTAATCCTCATTAGAACCCCTGAAAGATGCTGCCTGGGCCTGGCTCAATATTCTGTTAATTAATCTCAAGGAAAAAGTCAACTTCCACAGAAGCCTACCTGTGGTGACCAGGCCATGTCTGGATGACCAGTTATGACAAAGGAAGAGAAGAAGGGACATGGGTCTGAGTTTATTTCTAGTTTCAATGTTGTTACTTTTTGTTTGATATAGGCCTACATAAACCTATCAAGCATGGGATGCTTTTGCTATGAACCAAAAAGGTATCAAAGGTTGCAACCTAGCCCATCTGCCAGAGCCTCCATACGGAATTCGGTGATCCCAGCAGTGATAAATAGTGGCAAAGAGTGGGATGGATGTGGGGGGAGGTGCTTCCACGGGAAGTTGTGCATTGGTATGCAGGTGGGTGGGTGTATTTTACAGCAGAGTATTTTTTTAAGGATTTATCATAGGGTTCCTTCAAATGAGCACATTTGTAGGGTGGGTCCCATCACAGGGTGATTGCAGCTTCCACTCAGCACTGGTATTGCCTGAAGGCAGACGTCTTTGTAGAATAAATGGAACACCAACCTTACAGAAGGAAGTCATCTGTATCACAGACCAATGGTGTGACCTTGGTCAGTGTCCTGGACGTGTCCACACTTCTAACTCCCTCTCCACAAAATGTGAGGAGATTGTGGCTTCTGGTCCAACTGGCAGGATCCCTGCTTACAAAGAATGCTGCGCTGGGCAACAAAGGGGCTCCCACTATTATCAATGCTGTTCCAATGTGTCGTGGCTGAGGGCTCTGCTCATTATCGGATTTCTGCCTCAGGTGACCAAGGCATTCTCTGCGCAAAGACTGTTTTGTACCAACAGTACATTTTATTGCTGGCAGAGGCAGAAGAAACCAAGCAGGCTCTCTTTAGCCCAACAGACCTAACAGACAGCCAGGCATTTCCTGCAGATACTCACTCTCAGAGAAGCACCAAATTCATATTCAACTTTCAGATGTTCACTGGCTGGGACAGCTTGATTAGAAATCCAGAGACAGGCAACCACAAGTATTCCTCCAACACCCCGGCCCTGAGTTTCTAGGTCCAGAGGGATCTGGGGTCCCCTCTTGTAGGCCTATTTCTCCTAGCTGGGCCACTAGAAACAAGTTTCCTAATAACCTGTGGTTAAGTTTGTGAAAAGAAGCAAATGACTGGATTCATCACTAGCTATTTCTTCCAGCAGCAGAGAATTCTAGGGTCAGGCCCTTTCTGACCCTGCAAGACAGTTCTCTGAGGAGACGGGAGGCATGGGTGTGGAGTACGCTGCAAGGAGCGCTCAGAGGCGCCTCACTTATTCTCATTTATTTCTTTAAACCTTTTCTTGTGCACAAAGGGGATTTGAGGGCAGTTAGAGATATATGGGTAGTATAAAAGAATAAAAAGAATAAAAATAGAAGAGATTCAGAGCAAAGGAAAATGACAGGGGGAAAAATACGAAGGCTGATGGGGCGACAGCAGAGCACCGTGCATTTTCTCTGATGACTCTAGAAATTGCCCATCAAGGGCATCTAATGTCTCTCCTTTGCGAGGAGGACACTGGTACTCCCTCCTCTCAACCCCTGGGCCTGGCAGAGGTGAGTTCTGGGTTGCACTGGGGTCGGGTCTCTCCTCTCCCTCATTTCAGGCCTCCTGACCCCCCTGCTTCCCCAGGGGTAAGCGGACTGCTGCTCACCACCCTAAGGAAGCTGCCTTCAATAAGCCCCTGGAATAAAAGGGTCAGGGTCAGAGGGCTGACCCCGATTCAGAAGCCCAGAGTCCTCCTTGGAGCCCTGGTGAGGGGAGATGCCAGAGGGAGCGCTGTCCCAACCAATCTGCCCGCACCACTCTGCAGCATCCCATCGGAGTCCCTTCTCTCACACGGCTGTGGCTTCTGGTGTCGCAGGGCCAGGGAGGGCTTGGAAGTGGCCCCATGAAGGCCGAGCTTTATAAAACATTTAGTGCAATTTTCTAGCTATGTGACATGAGCGAATATGTCAATTTTCTCAAACACATTATAGATGAAGCTAATATGACCTGTTTAAGAAGCTAGATATCTTTAGAGTTAAATAAGTTAATGTGTATTAACTTGTTTACAGGGACCTAGAGAGTTCATTGAATCAGAAACTGAACACAGAAAGTGCTAGAGTCTAGGTTCTGGAAGGAGACACGGACTAGGAGATCCCCTAGAGAAGCTGAGTTGCATGATAGCTAATGGTTGGAGCGTGGGAGACAGGGTTCCTTCGCTTACTTTGGGCAGGTTTCCAAACTTCCTTTAGTCTCATTTTCCTCCTCTGAAAAATGGGAATAATCATAGTTGCATCCTTTATGATTTTTGGGGGGATTAAATGTCCTGTGTAAGAAAAGTGTTTAGAACTCCAATTGTCATGGAAAGTGCTCAACAAACAAGCTATCGCTATTGCCGCTTTAACCCACATTAATAAGAGAGTGACGTTGTCTTCCAGGAAATCACTAATTCTTCGTGGTGCAAGAGGACGTTGTATTTTGCCCTTGCATGGAGAGAATGAGCACGGTGCTCAGGAGCAGAGCGTGGGAAGACATGTTCTCAGAGACCTGGCAAGAGTTTTTGCTGGAAACGGATCTAGTAGTACTCAAATTTCACTTTCCCTCGTTGAGGAGACAATTGTGGATGAGGAAAAGAGCGATAAGGAAGAAAAAGTCTATCTGACAAGTTCTCCCTGTGTCTTGGCCATCTTGTGTCATCTCTTGTGTCGTCTGCTGTTTATGTGGAATTGCCTCATGTACTTGGTGGTGATGGGACCCTGGGAGGTTTCCACAGAGCAGGACAGCTGATGTGGAGGTAATGGAGGACAAAGGGAAGGGCTGAATACCCTTTTCTGAAATGGATGGTGCATGTAAACTTAGAAATTGTACCAGTTCTGCAATAGAGGCTGAATTGGAGAAAATCTGGGTTATCCTATATCTTTAAAGAAATGGCGGGACTTAGGAAAGTGTATTAAGAAATAAATGTCCGATTCATAATTAAAACTAATTTTTTCCTATAAGATGCTTAGTTTAAGAATGCTTAGAGAGAATTGTTCTGTTGAATAGGTTAAATCGTTTCCTTATAATCTCATTTACACTATTACAGCGCTCAAGAAATAGTTTCTTCATGTAAATGCCTTTGCCAGATGCTGTGAGGGGATAAAAAAAACCGTGGCCCTGCCCTCTAAGTAAATCCTTTCTTGGGTCACTTAAATTATCCTTAGTAGGTTCAAAATTAGTATTGCCAGTCACTCTGTTTTGAAAGATGATGGGAAAACAGAGATCTCTTCCTGTCTCTAGGAGTAAGACCAGGTCAATTTGAGCTTCAAATCAATAAGGGAAGAAAAGTAAGCAGACTTCGTGGGGGGGGAGGGAGTGAGAGTGTGAGTGTGTGAGACTGTGTGTGTGTGAGAATGTGCGGGGACAGTGTGTGAGTGTGTGTGAGTATGTGAATGTGTGAATGTGAGACTCTGTGCGGTTCATTACCGCATACAGGGCCTGGCACACTGTCGGCCCTCAGTGAACGTTTGTTGAATGATGGAACACTGAGCATGGACAGGAATCTCTGCGTCCCCAGGAGCACACCCGAGTGCATGTGCTATTCCTTGAGAGGTGTTTCCTGTGACCGAGGCTCTGCAAAGAACTGGATAGATGGGACTGGATTCAGGGGGCAGCTGGGGTCGTCTAGTGGTTCAGGGACAAGGGACTCAGAGAAGATCCTGCAGCCAAGGCTGAGGTGAGAAGGAGGAAGAGTTTGGGAGTCCAACTGCTTTGACTTGGAATTCTGACTTTGTCACTTACGAGCTTTGTGACCTGGTTACCTGGTCTTTCTGAGCCTCAGGTTACTCATCTGTCAGATGCAGGTAATAAGATATTTCACAGAGTTGCTGTGAGAATTCAGTGAAAACAACGGTGTGCAGGGCATGGAGCGCGGCAGGTTCTTTTCTGAGTAGTACCTCTGAGGCAGATTCCTCTTGCGTTGTTGGTCCGCCTTTCAGCTACATCCAAGGAGGTCAGTTCTGTGTGAGCTCGGGTTCATCTTCCACTGGCAACAGCCCATCTACCTCAAGGGTGAGAGTCTTCCTGCGCTGGGGTTCTCTTCTGGGCAGCTGGAACAACAGCCCACAGGTGGCCTGGAAGTGGCCGAGTGCATTAGCCTACAGTCTTCAGATGACACGTCTTGGAAGCCTCTCAGCATGTCCTTGTGGTCCGTGGTCCATGTGGCAGTGACCTCAGTAACACTACCTGATACTGGATTTGCTTCTTTCCCTCTCTCCCTCGCCTGTTTCCTCATTTCTGCTCCCTGGAATTACCTAACTTAAGTGTCTGCACTCAAGACCCTATCCCAGGCTCTGTTCTTAGGGGCACCCAACTGAAGACAACCTCATAAAAGTAAGGCGTATACACCGTGCAAGGGCAGAGCCCTCTGCAAATTCCTGCTTCTGCAAAGGAGGTTGGTGATGTATGGCCTTCCTAGAGGAGGACATTCTGTGTGTGCCTCTTTCCTAGGCAAGAGTCTTCAATGAGCAGGAGATCCCATGCTTCTCTTGGCTTGAGCAGAGGACGTGCAGGGCCAGGAGTCTGCTGAGGGGGCAGAAGCAGCCCCCACACATTTGTGAGCTGGCCCAGCTGCCCATAAGGAAGGAGGTCATGCTCCCAGAGGGACAATATTTCACAAAAGACTCTCAGTTTCTGAGACAGCTAGAAGCCTGGCATTTGTGGGTGGTGCGAGTGGGGTGAAGTAGAGAAGGGGGGATGCTGGCACATGCCACTTGGAACAGTCTTAAATTCCACAAGTTCGGAACATTCATCTCCCCACCTTCTCCAGAACCTGAGTCAGGAAAGGGAAGAAATATTTATTCAGGCTCAGAATATGAAGTTGTTCTAGCCTTCTTCTCCTCACCTGCCCCCTCATCCACCCGGTCAAAAAGGCCCATCATTTCCACTTCCTAAAGCCCGCTAGAACCCATCCACCTCTCTCCCTCTCTTGTACCAGTACAGAAGCTTCCTGTTTGTCTCAATACACGGTCCCCATGTAATACCGTCTCCACGCACAGGAACAGGAATTATCTTTTTAAGAAACCATCCCCCTACTTAGGCTCTCCCATGATTCCCATCACTCTTAGAATTCTGACCTGCACCCAGGAGCCCTGCCTCCTGTCCAGGCACTCTATATTCCCCCTTCATTGAGCAAGGAGTGCTGGAAACAGAGAACATCTCTTTCTAGTCAAGCTTTGTAATAAAACCCAGGTGTCTCCCTTCATGCGACAAAAAGAGCTTCCATTGAATGCTTACTATATTTAAGGCACTGCATGCAGTGCTCTGCTCCTTGTCTTATTTAATCCTCACCACAACCCTGAACTTTAGGTATTTCTACCATTCCTATTTCACAGATGGAGATGCACAGGGAAGTAAATAATGTCTTCTAAATAAGCTCACTAGTAAATGATAGCATCAGGATTCAAACCAGCCAGTCTGACTCTGGAGGAAATCCATGCCTTGCCTCCTGTGTCCTGAATTGACCACCTTCCATAATTGGGCCATGAGCACATATTCAACAGACACGTTAACCAATTTGTTCCTTGAAGCAACTCTGGGAAGCAGGGAAGTCAGGGAATATTATCCTTACTTTGCAGATCGGGAAACTGAACTTGAGAGGCCGTTAGTCTTTAAATATTAACCACGAAGGTGATAATAATGACTCTCCATTGAGTGGCTAATACCCACTGACAAGCACGCTGACCTTGCCAGGAGAACTGTCTCCATGGATGATGTGTGCAATAGCCAAGGTCACACAGGTACTCACCTAGGAGAGGAGCATGGCCAGATTCCAGGGGGACTCTCCAGGGGCAGAAGATGAGGGCAGAGAGGACTCAGTCCACGTTCTCACTCCCAGAGGTGACGTGGTGGGACAGGAGGGAGTGAAATAACAGAGGCTGACCAGCCGTATTGACAGTACAAAGTACCAAACATACAGGGACTAGCACCTCCTGTTGGTCCTCATTCGTCAGGTGGGAGTTCTCATGCCTGGCTTGGTTTGTTTGTCCTCCTGTTTACAGCCAGTGTGATCTGGGGAATCACCACCAGCACTTAAGGCTGCGCTGGCCATTGGGTTACATCTTTTCTCTTTTGGGGAATTTCTCACCAGTGGTTGCCCCAGTATTTGCTCTCAGGACCCCCTTATACTCTTACGTGTTATTGAGGACCCCAAAAGAGCTTGTTTATATGGGCTATCTCTATTGATATTTACCATATTTGAAGTTAATAGTAAGACACTAAATATATATATATTAATTTATTTTAAAATAGCAATAATAAATCCATTACATGTTAACATAAATAATATATTTTTATAATAAATAGCTGTAGTTTCCAAAACAAAAAATACTTTACTAAGAAGATTGGTCTTTTTACATTTACAAACTACTGTTGGTGCCAGGATGCAGAGCTTGGCTTCATAGGTTATAATTTTGCAGGAAGTCTACTGAAAGCATTTCAGACCACTTTTTTCTCAGTATTTAGATTATATTTAGATACCTTTTAATAGATTTCTTTGGATGCTAATATCAGCATCTGCACTTCCAATTAATTAATTGTCAACTCTGTGGCTCCTGAAGGCTAACAGATTTACCTTCCAAAATGTGCTTTGGCTCATTGTAATTAATAAAATGACCTTCTGAAATGGGAAGTGGAAGCCTCTAGATCAGGGAAAATATGCCTTGTTCAACTGAGTGCTGTGCATGGTTGCCAGAGTCAGGCCTGAACTGTAGCATCTGTCAGTAGCAAGGCCAAAAGTCAGAGCACCTAGGAAAGACTTGTGAAAGCAAACACAGAGAGGAAGGAGTAAGGGCGGAAATTCACAAACCAAGAGTGATTTTTATGTTTCAGGAGTTCATGAACATAGCAAATGACAAAATATGTGGGGTTTTGGAATATGCTCTGAGGAAGATTCTTTTGACCATTATTCTGTTAGCCTAGAGTCCTTCCCTAAGGCACCCAGCCTCCATGAACCTGGGAAATTAGTCTTCCATTAAGGCAGGTCCACATCACATCACTGTTATCCATAGACTTCTGACTGACCTGGCTGCCTGTGTCCTGTGACTCCTGCCATTGTTCTTCTCTTATTGAGTTCCCTAAGCATACATACTGTTGCTCACACATCTTTTAAAAATTATTTTATTATTTTTAGTCTTAATTGTGGTAAAATACACATACATAAAATTTACCATCTTAACCATTTTTAAACATACAGTTCAGTGGCATTAAGTACATTCACATTCTTGTGCAACCATCACCACCATTCATCTCTGGAACTCTTTCATCTTGCAAAACTGATACTCTGTACCTGTTAAACAGTAACTCCCCATTTCCCACTCCTCTCCAGCTACAGGTAACCATCAGTCTACTTTCTGTCTCTATGAATTTGACTCCTCTAGGCACCTCATATAAGTGACATCACACAGTATTTGTTCTTTTGTGACTGGCTTATTTTACTTACCATAATGTCCTCAAAGTTCTCCATGTTATAGCATGTGTCAGAATTTCCTTAGTTTTTAAGGCTGAATAATATTCCATTGTATGGATATCCAACATTCTGTTTATCCATTCATCTGTTTATGGACACGTGGGTTGCTTCCGTCTTTTGACTATTGTGAATAATGCTGCCATGAACATAGGTGTACAAACATCTCTTCGAGTGCTTGATTTCAATTCTTTTGGGTCTATACCTATAAGAGGAATAGCTGGATCACATGGTAATTCTATTTTTAATGTTTTGAGGAACCATCACATTGTTTTCCATAGCCCTGCATCATTTTACATTCCCACTAGCAGTGCACAAGGGTTTTAATTTCCCCACATTTTTGCCAATACTTATTATTTTCTGTTTTTTTTTTTGATAGTAGCCATCTTCTTGGGTTCTTACTCATCTTTGGATCCTCTGCAACAGCACATGATACTGTGCCTGGCCCAAGGGATGACCACAATGAGTGGCTTTTAAATGGAATGCCCCTTTTTTTCAGTAACATATGGAACCAGCTCTCCCTCTGCCCAGCCTGCACACCCTCACCAAAGCCATCTTTGTCAATGCACAGTGGTGACCTATGTTAGGGATGAGAGACTCCTAAACCTGAAGAGAGTGCCTCCTGACACATTCTGTTCATACGCGGGAAGACTCAACATTGTAAAGAGGTACATCTTCCTAAACCCATCTGTAAAATCATGTTGGAACTTGATACCACAATACACGATCTATCTAAAAAAATAAGCCTGTGAGAATAGACACAAAAATCCTGGAGAGGAAGAATAGTGGGGCACAGGTAGACTATATTTTACAGCTATTTAAACATATTCACACAGTATGCTTCTGTTTCTGCTGGGAGCCAGAGGGCTGCTCCCAGCTTGGTGTGATGTGGAGGTTTCCGCTAAGCTCCGCTTCCTTGCTGTGGCCTGAGGTTTAATATCACAACTGCAAATCACAGCACTGCTATCAGCATCGCCCACAGCATCGCCCTCAGGGCAACCTCGTTCCTTCAGCTCATTCACCACTCTCTGTTCCCAGCTCTGGTGCTGGCTCATAGCTGTTACCCTTTCTTTAGGAGGGAGGGTTCCTTGGAGATTTTCCCTACTTCCTGCAAGCAGAGCAATCCAAAAATTAAATTTCCTTTAAGATTTAGGGGTTCTGGAGCAAATGAGGGTGATGTGCAAAGTATCTATTGTGTTATTGTGCTAAAAAGAGATTCATTTAAGGAATTCAAAGAATATTTTAGACATTATCACCATTTTGCCTTAGTGAAACCAAGGCAGATAGACCTAATGGGTGGGCAATGGCAGTGCCCCAACCAGACCTTAAGCCCCTAGTGCCCAGCGAATTGCCCTTTTCAGATGCTGGGATGCTTGTTGAGTGATTTGTGACTTGGTGATCAGTGTTTCGTGGTCTGGCAGGCCAATGAGCTCCTTGGACCAACAGGGAAATCACTGATGGCCTCATGTTGCCAGTCCATTGCTGTTTCCTCTCTCTATCATTTTATTGCTGGGCCAGGCAGCTCTTCCAATTATATTTTTTCAAGAAAGGCACCATCTAGACTTCTTAGACAATTCAGAATTCCTGTGTTGTGCTTGCTATTTTTTCTTTCTTTTCCAGCTTTATTGAGATATAACTTACATATAACGTTGTATAAGTCTAAGGTGTACATGTTATGAAATCAAAATATTTTTCATGTTGGATGATGAGGAGCAAGAGCAACCAGACAGACTCCTGCTGTCACCTACATCCTCATGTTCCTCCCTCTGTTGACAGAGGGCTGCTCAAGGGTATAAGAAAATCCCAAGACCTGTTTCTCTCCCAGAGCCAGTTAAGGCTCAGCTGAATTTGGGCTGGGGAGCAGGGCATCTGGATTCCAGTCTAGCTCATACTGCAAATATCACTTTTAAAGATTTGAGGAAATCTGCTGCTGTACCTGAATCTTAAAGTACCTTAAAGATGACCTTGTCATATAGTGATTAAAAAGACACGCTGTGAAGATTAACTGGTTACTTCAGAAACGTTATTCATATGGAAGACAACAGCAGTAGCAGCACCAAAATCTTTCTGAACACCTAAGATACACAAGCTTAGTGTTAGCACAATGGGATCAGCTAGAGAATCAGCCTACGTGGAGAGACTCGATTCATAAATAACTGTGCAAGGAAGTACATAAAAATATGTGTGTCTGGGGCTGCCTTTCTGAAAATGTGACCCACAGAGAAGGTCCCTCAAAATACTTCATGAAAGGAGTTTTGTGTTTGAACCATTTTGGAAAATTCTATCTCTTTTATCTACTCCTTTAGAAATTGGGAATATCCTTGAGATATTAATTTATTAAAAATTTGGGCAAATCCTGCAGCAGGTAACCCATGTAAGCCATGATTTCCCACATTCACTTGGCCACAGAGCTTATTTTCAGCAGCACCTACTGAAATGAAAAAGGAACACATTTTGGCCAAGCTGATCTAGACCTTTACACTTTGGCAGGACTGTAATGGGTATGAAATTTCTGTGAAAGGTGTCAGCCCACAATAAGAGCTCAGTGGAGACATGAGTGAGTAGAGACAGTCCAACAGGAGAGAAGAAAAGGAGCTGGAGCAGAATAGTCTCACAGACACATTTAGAGAAGAAGATGCCAAAAGAAGAAGGAAAAGCTTGAACACCAGGCTAAGTGACTGGACTTGTAGGAGGAAGCTGTGCGTCATGTTCCTCAATAGGCCTCCTCTTGAGAGACCTGTGAGAAAGCCCACAGGTTGCCCATGACCCTTGGTGGGCATACCAGAGTCCCTTTACTGTCTCTATTTCCCAGGAAGGAGAAGACCATCAAGTTGGGTCTGTGTTATCTCCAGTCCTTGCTTAGACCAGTGGTTCTCAAACTTCAGCATGCATTCGAGTAACATGAAGAGCTGGCTAAAACACAGATTGTTGAGCTCTACCCAGTGTTTCTGATTCAGTAGGTCTCAGAAGGCCCCTGGGAATTTGCATTTCCAACAAGCATAAAGTGGTGATAATCCTGCTGGTCTGGGGCCCACCCTTCTAGTAGTCTTTCAGGAATACTTTTATTCCTGACCCTCTGCTCACCAACAGTTTCTGCTCTGGTGGACATACAAAGAACACAGATGAAGGGGATATTTTAAATGGAACTTGAGAGACAGATGGCTGCAGTCATCTCCCTCACTCCTCAGGGTCTCAGTTTACCCACAGGAACAGTGAGAGGCCAGTGTTTGGGCAGGTCAGGGCTTGCAAACTCAAAACCCAGAAGTGTCCAGGTAGCCAATGAAGATGAGTGAAGCAAGCTAGAGAACCCAAGCTAAGACTCAGCTCATGTCAACTGGTGCCATGCCAGGGTCTGGGGCTGCTGTCCCGTGGGTATCACAGTCACCTTTCTATAGGTGAATAAACAGGCTCAGTGAGGGTTCATAATGGGCTCAAGGTAACTCAGCTAGTGAGGGAAAGAGCCTAGATTCCAATTTAAGGGGTTCAATTCCAAAATCTAAGTTCTTTCCCCTCTACGACACAGTCTGAGTACATCCCACCTCCGGGTCATGACACAGGCATTTATAAAGAGTTTGTGGGCTGGGGAGGAGTAAGGAGGTAACAGAGTCCTCTTGGAGATCTGGAAAATTTATATTTGCTGTTTTTTCTATTGCTATTCTGAGGCAGAGCCTCAGGCACGGGGCAGACTCAGACAAGGGACGGCCTGGGTTTGCTAACTGCTCTCGGTTATGCTCTACCAGGTGTAATTTTCCTGCCTCTCTATTACCAGCTTTTCACCCAGGTTTCTTGCCTGGGAGCTCATCAAGCCTTAATTGGAAACAGAAATGCAGCCTCTTGCCTGAGTCACAGGATGACAACAAACCAAGATAAATTAGAGTTAGACTTGCATGAGCTTGGGCTTCTCCTGCTAATGAAGCAAGCGCAAGCTGGAAATCAGCCAGTTTAAGGAGATGGTCTGTTATGGTCTGTAGCACACAAGGTAAGGTTGCCTGCTTTTGCACTTGTGGCAGCACCAGGCTGCCAAGTGCTTAATTCAGAGTCTTCCTCAATCTTTTTAAAAATTTTACTAGGAATAATAAAGCCATATATCTTCCATGTCACATCAAGCAGGATACAAAGAAGAATTAGAGAGTGCCACCCCACAAATTCAACCCACTGATAATTTAGGATGCTAATAAGATATGACAGACAGATTAAATTTATTCATAAATCCCCAGACTCATTTTAAACCCTGTATTTCCCCAACACCCATTATTCTTTTGACATGTTACGGGATGTGTGGGAGTTGAACTTCCTTTCATTTTTCTTCTATGCATTGTGCCCAAATTGGCCAGAGGTGAAGGATGAGATCCAATAAGGAGTTAATATCCAAAATATATGAAGAACTCACACAACCCAATACCAAAAAAACAAACAACCCAATCAAAAAATGGGCAGAGGATATGAACAGACAATTTTCCAAAGAAGATATGCAGATGGCCAACAAGCACGTAAAAAGATGTCCAACATCACTAATTATTAGGGAAATGCAAATCAAAACTATAATGAGATATCACTTCACATCCATCAGAATGGCTGTTATTAGGGGCTGGCCCCATGGCCGAGCGGTTAAGTTCGCGCGCTCCGCTGCAGGCGGCCCAGTGTTTCGTCGGTTTGCATCCTGGGCGCGGACATGGCGCTGCTCGTCAGACCACGCTGAGGCAGCGTCCCACATGCCACAACTAGAGGAACCCACAACGAAGAATACACAACTATGTACCGGGGGGCTTTGGGGAGAAAAAGGAAAAAATAAAATCTTTAAAAAAAAAAAAAAAAAGAATGGCTGTTATTAAAAAGACAAGAAATAAGTGTTGGAAGGCATGTGGAGAAAAAGGAACCTTTATATACTGCTGGTGGGAATGCAAATTGGTACAGCCATTATGGAAAACAGTATGGAGATTTCTCAAAAAATTAAAAATAGAAATACAATATGGTATTTTGCTATTCCACTTCTGGGTTTTTATCCAAAGAACATGAAAATACTAATTCAAAATGATATACGCACCCCTATGTCCATTGTAGCATTATTCACAATAGCCAAGACTGGAAAGCAACGTAAGTGCCATCAGTGGGTGAATGGATAAAGAAGATGTGGTATATATATAACATGGAATACTACTCACTCATAAAAAAAGATGAAATCTTGCTATTTGTGACAACATGAATGGACTTTGAAGGTATTATGCTAAGCAAAATAAAAATCAGACAAAGACAATTACCATATGACTTTGCTCATATGTAGAAGATAAACAAACAAACAAACAAACAAACAAACACATAGATACAGAGAACAGCTTGGTGGTTACCAGAAGGGAAGGGAGTGGGGAAGTGTGGAAGGGTAAAGAGGCACATATATGTGGTGACAAACGGCAACTAGACTATTGGTGGTAAACGTGATGTAGTCTATACAGAAGTCGAAATATAACGATGTACACTTGAAATTTATATAATGTTATAAACCAATGTGTCCTCCAGAAAAAAAAATTTTAAAAAGAGAAGGTAAGGACATATATGTAGAATTAATACAATTATTAGAATACCAGGGAAATTTCTAGAATTAGTAAGTGAATTTTAAAAGTCCTTGAGCTACAAGGTCAATACATAAATATCAACTGTATTTCTTTATACAAATATTATAGAAAGTAAAATTTAAATTTTATTTTACAATTATAATTTACAATTGCATAAAATGGATCAAAGATTTAGGAATAAATACAACACAAGATGTCAAGACTTCCACACTAAAAATTGCAACAGGAGACTTTAAAGAATATCTATAAAAATAGAGGGAATATACAACGTTCATGAATAGAGTACTCAATATCTTGAAGAGTTGATTCTTCCCAAACTGACCTATAGATTCAACACACCCAGAAAGATGTCAAGTCTCAGAAAGATGTTTCTTGGGGGAAATTGACAAGCTGATTTTAAGTGTTATAAAGAAATGCAAAGGAACAAGAATAGCTAAGCCAATTTACTGAAGAACAAATTTGCAAGATATTCAGACTTATTATACAACTACATTAATTAAATCAAATTTGGGCAAATAGATCAATAGAACAGAATGGAGAGTCTTGAAACAGATCCATACATAGGTATCGCCTGATTGTTACAAAGGGTTACACTGCAGTGCAGTGGGGAGAGGAGGGTGCTTTCAATAAATGGTATAAATCCCCTACTTCACGTTATTCACAAAACCCAATTCCAGATAGACTATTGATTTAAATGTGAATGGCAAGCCATCAAAGCGTCTAGGAGATAGCATAGGAGAATATCTTCATAACTTTAGGGTAGGCAAAATTTTCTTCAATGGAACACAAAAAGCACGAATCTTAAGGAAAGATTGATAAGTTCCAATTCATAAAGTTAAGAATTTTTAGAGTAGGGCCCTTCTCTAATCTTCCCTTCTCATTAAAGGAAAAGAAGAAATAAAGATGAAAAGCTTTTAGTCATCAAAAACTTTTAGTCATTCACTTCCATTAAGGAAGTGAAAATGTACTCACAGAGTAGAAGAAAATATTTGCAAAACATTTATTAACAACATAAAAACTTCCACAAACGAATTAAAAAAGATAGACAACTCAATAGAAAAATGAGCACTTTACATAAAAGGATATGAAATATGCTCAACATCAGGGAAACGCAAATTAATCATCAGGGAGATGCAAATTAAAAGCACAAAAAGAATCCAAATTCTGTGACACAGTAATTCTATTACTAGATATAAATCTTCCTAGCATCCTCCTCACGTTTTCTAGCTCCTGGGGCCCCTTTTCCCAGTTCCTCTAGCCGAGACAGCCTTCTCTGTGACTTAGGCTGCCTTCTGAGCAAAGCAGTGGGAGAAAAGAGAGAGGACAGAACAGGATCTGCCTGCCCCCTGGTCCTCTGGCTAAAGAGATGGATGTTCTCTCAGGGGAGGCCTGGTGGGGAGAGAAACAAAAGCAAAAACAACACAGGGATCTCCCCCCACAGCAGAATGGAAGAAGTGTGGACACTAGAACGTGTAGAAAGCGATTAGATGGTATACAATTAGAGCACAAACCAGGACAAAAATCAAATTTATAATTGAGCATTGGATTTTTGTTGCTTCCTGACAGATAAAAGAAAAGGGGGAGTTATGATTGCATTGGATGAAATCTTTGGACTCTTTGACTGTATCTAAAGCTTTCGTTAAATGTTCCCGTTTTAAGAATTGTCATCTTTATCCTCCAGCAATGGTTTCTGAGCTGGCAGCCAGAACATCCCCTGAGCTATCCCCTTCTGGTCAGCACCAGCCCCAGGCACATAGGGCAAGTTGGGAAGATTCACAGGTGTGTCCAAGGGTCGGAGGAGAGAACAGGCCAGCCATCTGTTCTTTATTCTTTTCATTCATTCAACACCTTCTCACCAAGTGACCCATAGGTGCCTGGAACTAAGCACTGATGGAAGTGCACATGTATTGTCATATTACTTCCTTAAATCCACACACACCCTTTATCCCCAGCTCTGAAGTGAGGGCTGAACTTATAGCCCCTGCCTGAGTGTCCTAAGACCCTGGAGCCAAGGACTTCACACTGGGACCTGAACAGCAAACATGATACCGTAGGCAGCAAAGGAAAGAGCCATATTTGGGACCATCTTCAGGGGGAAGTAGCCACTTAGCAGGTAAGGCACTTCACCTCTCTGAATCTCATTTTTATTGTCTATAAAATTGTGTAAACACAGCAACTTCCTCAGAGGGTTATGGTGAGATTAAATGATGTAAATCTGTAAAGTGTATATGCCCAACACAGACTCGAATCTTTACTCAATGGAAGTGATGCTTTCTGGTTCCATCTCTCCCTCCTCTCCTGCAATCTCATGTCTGTTGGGCAGTCTCCCTCCCCGATCTCAGAGGAGACACCCCAGGAGCCTTCAGAGGGGACAGGAGGAAATGCCCTTCTCCCTGGGGGAGTGGGAGCTCTCCTCCCCTCAGCTGCCGAGGGCCAGGAGATGGGAAAAGCAGGCAGCTGGTTCCCTGCCCTGTCAGCCCTGTCCTGTGAGGATTTTGTGAGCTTTAAAAACAAAGAAGCAATGCTATAAATGTGTATGTACCTCAAAAGCTCTAAGGTAGGGCTCCTCAAACTTTAAAGCGCACTCAGACTGCTTGGGACCTTGTAAAACATAGGTTCTGACTCAGTCAGTCGAGGGTGGGGTCTGGGATTCTGCATTTTTGCCAAGTGGTACAGATGCTGCTAGTCATAGACTATACTCCAAAAGGATTCCTTCCGCCTGGAGTACTCAGACCCAGGCTTCCCCAAACCCAGCAGCTGCCAGCATCCCTCATGAGCTGGCCCTCTCCCACTCTGACCTCTCCTGCTCACCCCTCCCAAAGGAAAGCTTGGTCCCTTCTCTCTCCAGACCTGGCCCAGCCACCTTTGGCCCTGGTCATAGTTGGTTCTTTCCCTCACTGAGCTGTGTGCGTGGTGGAGAGAGCGGGCCAGTCACCCCAAAGAAGAAAGAACAGTTCCTATGGCAGCCTCTACTAGACTGAGGCTGAGAGCACTGGCAGCTGAGCCTTGAGCCCTGTATCATGGAGCTGTCCTCTCAGCCTCCGGCCCCTGCAGAGAGACAGCGGGAGCTGGGCCTCCAGGATGCTGCACTTTGCTTTGCAACTTTGAGAGTCTTCTTAGCCCCTTGATCTGTTGGTTTTTCAGGCTCTATCACTTATTGACTGTGTGATTTCAGGCTGTTACCCCCCCTTTCTGAACCCAAGGGTGTTCATTTGTAAAAATAGGAATAAAACCGGACATCCATGTTCATAATGGCACTATTCACAGTATCCAAGAGGTGGAAGCAACTCAAGTGCCTGTAGACACATGAATGGATAAGCAAAATGGTATGTAAATACAATGGAATATTATTCAGCCTTAAAAAGGAAGGACATTCTGACATGCTACAACATGGATGAACCTTGAGAACGTTGTGCCAAGTGAAGTAAGCCAGTCACGAAAAGAAAAATACTGTATGATTCCACTTGGATGAAGTACCGAGAGCAATCAAATTCACAGAGACAGGATGTAGACGGGTGGCTGCCAGAGCCTGGAGGGAGCTGGAATCGGGGAGTTGTTTAATGGGTGCAGAGTTTCAGTCTGGCAAGATGAAAAAGTTCTGGAGAGGAGTGGTGGTCAAGGCTGCACGACAATGTAAATATACTTAATACTACTCTACTATACTCTTAGAAATGGTTAAGTTGGTACATTTTATGTTGGGTTTTTTATTTTTATTTTTTTTAACCACAATTTCTTAAAAAAGAAATAAAACTACGGCCCTCATGGGGTTTTTGTGAGAGACATTGGTTAGACTCCAGGCAGGACCACCAAGGCACAGGGCTCAAGAAAAAAATGAGTTTGATTCTTATGTAAATAGAAAACTTGGGCACTTACTCCCTCTGCAGAGTCCTGCTGTCTCTCTTTCCCGTAACAGGAATCACCCATTCCTAAGTACAAATTGGACACCACTCTGCTGGGAAGTTTGAGAGACAGTGATGGATAGAGCATGTGTATGTTCTCAACAAATGTTGGTGAGCAAATTGGTTTGGTTACCTCCCCCATGTTGGGTGGGGAGCCCGTGGCTTGGAGGTCACTTTGGGCACTAGGGGGAATCCAAGAGAGGGTCCCCTGGGCAAAGACCAACCCCCCTACAACCCTGGAAATTCCTTCTTGGGTTTCCTGGGAAATGAGGCCCCATCTCTCATTCTTATTAAGTCTGAGGGCCCTGCCAAGTGTTCCCTGAATGCCCTCCTGACAATAGGGAAATCGAGGTGCATAGAAGGGAGATCCTTTGCTGGCCTTTCGTTGTCAGTATAGAGAGATTAGGAGAGTCCGGGAGACAGACTTCCTTATACTGTGAGAACTACCAGAAGTTCTGAGTCTCCCTCTCTCTCTTTTTCCTTTACTCCTTCCTTCCTTCTTTCCTTCCAGCCTTCCTTCCTTCCTCCCTCCCTTCCTCCTTCTCTCTCTCTCTCTCTCCTTCCCTCCCTCCCTTCCATTGACAATCATGTTCTCAGCATATCCTGTGTTCCAGGCACTGCCTTGGGTGTTGGGGATCCGAAGGTGCACAAGACAGAATCCTTAACTCTCAGTCTAGTGGTGGAAAAGACAAAAAACAACCATTTCCCTCCGGGGAGTTAAGTGCTGTCACGGACGCCAGGGCACCCAGGGTATTATGGGAGTACACAGACAGACACCTAGTGAGCGACTGGTGGCGGTGGTGTGTCTCGGGTGGAATTGGGGAAGACTTCTTGAGTGAGATGAAGTCTCAAAGTACAAATAGATATTAGCCAAGCACAAAAGATGGCCTACTTCAGGGTGCTCATGCCAGTAAGCTTTTCCCGAAAATGGTTTCTCAGTTTAGACCTTCCAGAACTAAGAATAGCATCTCACTTTTGAAGATCCTGAAGTTTTGTCTAACTTTTACAAACTAAAAGGATGGCTCAGAGCCGTGCAAGGCGAATAAGGGCAAATATATATATAATGAGTAGGCACTGATGTTCTAAAACAATTAATTAGACCAATGTAAATCTCTGGGCATTCAGAGCATTTAGCCTGAAGATTACTATTAAATACCTGTGGGTAAAATCATTAGTTCCACAAATATTTGTTAAGGTAATTTCCTTCCAGGTCCTAGTCTAGGTGATGGCGATAGAGTGGGGAATGAAATGAACAACTTCTCTCCCCGAAAATACGTTATATTTTAGGAAAGGAAGATAGAAAATAAATGAAAGCCTCCTCTTTCTGGGTAGCTCTCTTTTTCTATCTCTATCTCCCTATCTGTCTGTATCTATAGATAGAGATATACAAATTTTTAACACACACATAGTTAATAGGGATGGTTCATATAAAATAGAGCAATTCTAAATTTGTACTGTCCTGTATGGTAGCCACTAGTCATGTGACAATTTAAATATACATTTAAATTAATTAAAATAAAATAAAAATTCAGCTCCTCAGTCTCACGAGCTATTTCAGTTGCTCAATAGCCATATGTGGCTAGTGGCTACCACATTGGACAGTGGAGATATAGAACATTTCTATCATCACAGAAAGTTCTACTGAATGACGCTGCTCCAGCTTAGCTGTCTGCATGGCTAACTCCATTCTCCTTTAATGTTAAGCCTCTTCAATTGGATTAGTCAGGGTTCTCCAGTGAAACAGAACCAATAGGATGTACATATATAAAGAGAGATTTATATAAGGAATTGGCTCAGGCAGTTATGGAGACTGTCATGTCCCAAGATCTGCAGGGTGAGTCGTCAAGCTGGAGAGCCAGGAGAGCCAATGGTACAGTTCCAGTATGAGTCTGAAGGCCTGAGGACCAGGATAACTGTCCAAAGACTGGCAGGCTTGAAGGCAGGAAATAGCTGATGTCCCAGTTTGAAAACAGTCAGGCAGGAGGAACTCTCTCTTATTTGGGGGAGACTAATTTGTTCTATTCATGCTTTCAACTGATTGGATGAGGCCCACCCACATTATGGAGGGCAATCTGCTTTGTTGAATCTATGGATTTCAATGTTAATGTCACCCAGAAACACCCTCACAGAAACATCCAGAGTACTGTTTGACCAAATATCTGGGCACCCTATGGCCTAGTCGAGTTAACACATAAAATTAACCATCACACCAACCTTAATTCACGTTAACACTAGTGACCGTGACATTCTGAAGCACTGTTAATCCACAGCCAACCAGTCTGAGTACTTCCTTTATTTCCAAGGAAGTAAATCCCAAAGCCAGAGGGCAGAAGTAGCTTCCACTTGAACTCTATCAAATGAAATTTTAGAGCATTTCCTTGGGACAATATAGAGCATGGCATACTGAAAAGAGCTTGGATTTATAGTGATACAACATGGGTTTAAATGTCAGCCCTGACACTTGCTCAAAGTGACTTGACATGAGTCTTGGGTTTCTCACCTGTGAAAGAGGATGACAGCACCTCCCTCACTATCCTGTAAAAAATAAATGAGGTCATGAAAAAGAGGGTCTGAAAGATGGTGGACCACGCCAACACATCTATAATGTGACTTTGAAGTGGGAGACTATTCCACTGTGAGACCAGAGGGCATAGGATGTGTTCTTTTCATCTTAATTTACCCCCAGCATACCTGCTACATATTAGACACTGAAAAAATAGTGAATGAATGAATGTATACATGAATTTTGGCCCAACCACTTGTGAGCTTTTAAAAGTCAGATACCAAATTTTGTCTTTTTATGTTTAATACTACAATGCTATGTTCACATATTAAGCTTCTGAAAATGTTTTATGATAGGTTATCAATGTTTGAAATTCAAAAAGAAAAGAGTTTGTTCATAAGCAATTCAGGTCTTGGAGATTGACTAGTTTATAAAAATGTGAAACTATTAGATACTCATTTTTTGTGTCGTTCATCTTAGTGTGTCAGAGATTAAAATCACATTTAATAGCCTTTTGTTATGTTCAAACCATGCAGCCACCTTTTCAGTTCAATAATTCACCCACTGCAGAAGTCATTACCTCTCACTTGGGGGAAGAGAATAATTCTGTTTCACTCAAAGAAGGCACATTGATCTATTTTATTGCCTCCAATGTCACCTATAAAATAATTTCTGATTTTCTATTTTTCAGTTTAATGTGACCTTTCTCTGTAATGAATAAAAATGTGCTCATCAACTAAGCTCAGTGAGTTTTTTGTGACAATGAATGCCGTGACTCCGTGAAGAAACTTTCTCATTATATTAACAAAAGGAAAAAAGGCTGAGTCACCAGTGGCTTATGACTCATTGACTTAGCAGGACAGTGAGTCAGTTGGGCCCTGACTGGAGATGGTAAGTCTGACAAGGGACCAGGTAGATCTCTGCTTCTGGAGTTGCTGATCTTGGAGCAAGGGAGCAAGTCTGTGAACAGGACCAGAGAAGGGAGGCTCTGCTGGTTAAGAAGGTAGTTGGACTTGCAGAGAGCAGCCGTGGAAGGCAAGAGGGCTTCCATGGGATGAACTAAAGGCTAAGAAGGAGATGTGCAAAGTTTTACAGTCAGCCAAGAAATGCATCCATCACATGTGGGCTTGTTGGTGAAGTCTGGAAATCAAAGCAGCTCTAGCCCTGGGAAAAGTTTGCAATGGTACAGTAAGGCAGCCCTCTTCAACAAAGTGCTTAGTAAAAAATGGAAATATTCATTCCTAAGGGACTGAAAGGAAGAAATACAATTGAGTTCAAGAAAATTAGAGGGACAAGAAACATTTAGTAAGCAGCTACTATGTGGGCACCACAAACATCATTCTATTTAATATTCAAGACTCTTGAGGATTATGGTGAAGCACATATGTTGGGCAGGATATGATAACTGCTCTGTTTAATGATAGTGCTCAGGAAAGTGCCATATTACTGTATAAACATTTAGTGGTCCCATTTCCCAGCGGGGAGGATACACAGCTAGTGGGAGTGCAAATGAGCACAGCTTTGTTGGAGCAAAATTCAGCAATATTATGCAAATTTGCTTTTGGTATCTACAGAATGTGAATATGCACAAAAATGTAGCAACAAGGGTGTCCTTTGTGATGCTGATAATATAGAAAACATAGCACTGACTTCATTATATAATAAGAGATTAGAGAAATAAAGTCTAGAAAGTATAATAAATATAATGAAATACTATTCAACCTTTTAAATTGGTTTTGTAAAAGAAAAATTAATGGGAGCCAGCTCCGTGGCCAGGTGGTTAAGTTCACCTGCTCCATTTCGGTGGGCTGGGGTTCACCAGTTTGGATCCTGGGTGTGGACCTACACACTGCTCATCAAGCCATGCTGTGGCGGCGTCCCACACAGAAGAACTAGAATGACCTACAACTAGGATATACAACTATGTATGGGGGCTTTGGGGAGGAAAAAAAAATTAATGAAAGAAAGTTGGCAATACGTTGTTGTGAAAAAAGTTACAAAACAGTGTGGACGGTATTATATGATTAATACCAATTCAATAATATCTTATTACTGTAGGATAATAGAGCACATCGGGCAATATCCTGATCATCTATCCAATTCTAAAGGCTATGGGTTTTTTTTCTTGTATTGGATAAAATTTCCATTGCAATTCCTTATGTCTCAGCTCAAATGCTACCTCCTTCGTGAAGATTTTATGGACTCTTTTCCCTTGCTGGGATTTCTCTCTCCCTCCTCCGTACCCCAGAGCACTTTGTTTTGATCTCCCTTGTCCAATGTCTGTTCTCCAAACTGTATTGTATCTTAATTCTTCTACTAAGCTGTAAACTCTTTGTTTACTTACGAATCCTTCTCTTGAGTTCCCTTAAATAAAGAAAAATACATGTTCTTTTAGAGTATGAGAGCTCTCCTTCTCTCCTGGCTCGTGTCCTGTTGAATGTAAACTACTTAATATTCTATCCAGCCTTCAAGACAACCTTTGCGTCTCAGCTGCTGCCCTCTTCTTGGCCTCATAGCCAATCTTCTCAAAAGAGTAGCCTGCACTTACAGTCTCCCTTTCATGGCATATTGCCTCCTCCACTCACTGCACCTGCCCTCTGTTCCCAGTGATGCCACCTTTGCGCCAGGTACTTCCACGTAGTTTGCATCCGTTTCTTGTACCTTTGCACATTCTTTGATTTTTAGCCTTCTTGACTCATTTTAGGAATGATGATTTTATATAGCTCAGAGTTCAGTTTTGCTTTATGAGTCAGTCCCCAAATTGTGTTCTCTTAATAGTTGAGTTATAGCTATTAGATTTATATATATGCATAAATAAATAAAATATATATATATATATAACCCCCTATCTATATAGATAGATAGATAGATAGATAGGATAGGACCTATATACATAGGATTGTTTTTTTTGGTCTGTTCTCAACTCTGTCATATGATTTTCATGTTATATTTACTTTATTATTATGTCACATTTCTTTGTGGTCCATTTTTGCTGCCATATGTTTTTTGTATTTCTTTTGGTATTTAGAAAAGTGTGCATTTTTGTTCTAGTCATTACCTTAATATGAATGCCTTTTATAATGTTCTTAGGTCCCTTTCCTTACTTCCTCCCACTAAATGGTTTGTTCAACTCTAAATTATACCCTTTTATTCTTAACTCTTACCCATGTGGCAACCAATTAGATTATTCTTCCTCTATTTTTAAGATGTTCTCCCAGAGAACATTCTATTTTTAAAGTTTATTAGGATTTATTTTGAATATAACCATTTTGGATCAATTTTCAGTATTTGATTTAGGCTTTCTTTTCTTTCTTTTTTTTGAATTTTTTGCTGAGGAAGCTTCGCCCTGAGCTAACATCCACTGCCAATCTTCCTTTTTTTGTATATGAGCTGCTGCCACTAACAGATGAGTGGTGTAGGTCTGTACCTGGGAACTGAACCCAGGCAGCAGAAGCCAAATGTGCCAAACTTGAGCACTAGGCCACTGGAGTTGGCCTGACTTTAGAAAATATTTTTTAGATTATAATTTTATATTTTAGTTGTGGTCAAAGTTTAAAAGATTCTTTAAAGACTCCAATCATACATATGTTTGCATGTGTCTGTTTTCTATCTCTATTACTTTCTCTTTGATTCTTTTCAGCCCTTTCTGTATTTTTCTTTTGTTCTTTTGGCTGTTATTATTCCTCTTCTCGATGCTCCTCTTTATATTCTTGGTCAAATCTATTCCCTCTTGCGTACTTCATAATTTAGTTCATTTCTAAGATGATTTTGCCTTTTTTTTTTTTCAATTTCTTTCTTGAATTTGGTCAACTCTCATTTCACATTTTCTCTCTTTTGTCCATTTCTAAGTTTTAAAATTTCTGATTCAAGATGATTTTTCATAATTACAAATGCTTGTTTATTAATATTTGCCTTAGGTTAGAATGTCACATAATTGTTTTTCTTTGCTTCATGGCTGGTTTGTAGGGAGAAATATTATTAGGTGAAATGTTTTATTCCCATTTAAAATTTTCTTCCTGAGGTAGCTGTGTATGGATGTGGCCTGCCATTTTCTGATCATTTTTAAAATGGTTATATTTTTCTGGACCAGAGATAACATACAGGTCTAAGGAGTCTGAATAGCTCACTGGCTTTCTTAGTTCAAGACCACCCTCTTTGTTGGTGTGCTAAGGGCAGTTTCTTTAAAGGTGGCCCCTTAGGGGAGTGGGAAAGAGAGATTAGTTAGCTTCCTAACTTTATGAGCCTTTTGTTTCTTTCTGACCCTTAATTTCCACCTCTTGCTTCCTTCCTCCCATTTACCATGAAGATTCCAGGAGCTATCTTCCCTTTCCGTTGCCCCCCTATGCCCCAGAAGCGGTGCCTTCCATTTCGATCCTGCGTACTTTCACATCTCTTCCTTTCACTTTCTCCATAGCCACCCCAATCCCATCCACTGCCAGTGCTCTGGTTCACCAGGCTTTAGATCTGTTCTCATTTTTCTCCTCTTTGAGTGGGGCCATCTCTTCCTGGTGTGCTTGTATTTCATCACAGCGAGGCTCCTGCTGCCCTCTTCTTTCCCATGCTGCCTCTGCCCATGCTCCATTCAGGTATGAGTTCTGGAGCTGGGTCTGACTTTGCTGTTTTGAATATTTATTCCCCTATTTACATATAAATTGATGATGTTAGTAGTCTCTGCCTCCTAGTCATGCTATAGCATGGCTTAAATGTGGTTTTCTTTGTTTTCTTAAATGTTCTGTATGTTTTCTGGAGGATGCATGAATAGATTCTAATTTAGATGGCTGCCATTGCCCACAAAAACCTGGAAGCTCTATTCATATCATTTCTGAAGGCATCAACATCTTTCAGAAAATCCCAAGTGTAAGTCAGATACAACACTGAGCTCTGGCATAAACTTAGGAGTATAGTATGATGGGGACCTCAGAACCTTGTCTCTCAGGCTTTTCTCTATGCTTGGGGAAACCCTTGAAGGAGAACAGTGGAATCCTTCAGAGATTCAGTATGAAGATCCCTGGACTTGATGTTTACTAGGATCCCTCCAAGCCCTGATATTCCATGATTACAAGAACCATGAGCTGCCATTAATGCTTAATTAACAGGAAGTTCAGTTAACTGGAATAGGATCACATGCAGTTTTGTCAATTGATATTTCTTGGATTTTCTTCCTTTTCTTTGTATCCAGATTGCCTTGGAAGCAATCGTGAAGACATAAAGAGAGGGCTACAGAGATGAATTTCTTACTGTGTATTGTGAACCCCTAGTAGTGTGCTAAGCTGAAATCCCTAATTGTCATGGACAATTGTCATTCTGCTAGAAAAACTCCCTTCCCTGAGACAGGACTTTATACATGCTTTCTCTTCAGAATCATCATTTCCTGAAGCTTCTATGCTAGACCTGCTAAAAATGGTTCCATAACATTCCCTCCTGCTCCTTGCTAATTGGCTCCCATAAGCTTCTGTCTACATTACCAAATTTGGAATTCCCTTCTGAATGTCTGCTCTAATGCTCTTTACACAACTATAAGAAAACTTTTCTAAACCCGGGGCTTCTTAGTATGAAAATAATGCTTTCATTTTTCTTCCCTAAACCCGTTTAAATCCATTATCTCATCAGACCCATTCTTCTCGAGCTAAGCTAGGCAGACAGTCTCAAAAGTGTTTTATTTTTCACAATCTAAAACTATGGCCAAGAGAAGTGAAGTGATTCGTCAAAGGTCCAGTTGAGAAAACTAGATTCATAATCATGTTTCCTCATCCTCAGACAAATGCACACTGTCCACTAGATTTCCCCAAATTGGTAACTAATGTAGATTAAATTAACCCAAATTTCGTTTTCACACAATGCTAAGAGCAATGTACTAGTGAGTATTAGGGATTGTACTTGCCTTAATTGTAGGGGAGGGACCTTGCCATCAAGCTCATACGTCCGTTGTAGTGGTTACTGATACTTTTGAGTCACTGACTACATGAGTTGTGACCTAATTAGGTAAGATTCCTGACACACTTGGTGGGCTGATGAGGTAATTTATAGGACCATAGGGGCTGGGGAGCAGGAAGAAGAGGAATTAATTGAAAGACTTGGGATGCCTGTGGTTCCTCCAAGGCATCTGGAAAACTAATCCCACCCTCTGGTCTGTAAAGGACAAGGGCAAATGACAGTGGTCATATGGAGAGTGAGTGACCATGTTATTGTGACTCAGTTGGAGACAAAACCTGATTCTAAGTCTAAGCAATTATCTTTTTGTTTTTATTCAGGACCCGGCATCAGGAAAGGTCAACCTGTCTCTAATATCCCCTGGAAATGCTGGCCTTCCACTCACAGAAGATGTGGCAGGACACACTGTTTGCAACAAAATGTCTTCCCGCCCTAATGGGAACACACTTGACTGAGCATGTGTCGGGTGCTGGAAAAGGAGAGCCCAAGTGGGAATCAACACAATGGAGCCATTTCATACTCATTATCTGCTTTGAGATTCACACTACTTCTGAGGTGGGTATAGCACCTTGTAGATAAAGAAACTGGAACTCAGAAGGGACCCAGGTTTGTCTGAATCCAAAGCCTTGACTTAACCAACATGTTAAACTGCCCTGGGATGCGTCACAAAAGGACAGGTCCTTCACCATTTGAATATGTTCCCCCTGTTTAAACCTCACATCCTTCACCTGCAAGCAGAGATAATGCTATCCACTTTATAGCAATGGCATGAGGACTGAATAAGGAATTTAGGGAAATGTCTGGCATGCGATAGTCCATCATTCTCCATTGACTGATTTTATTTGGCTACCAGGTTCTCACATCATTAATTCAAAAACTATTTATTGAGCTGTAGTATCAGCTATCACATTTGTAGATTACTTTCTGTGTGCTAGGCATATGCTTGGTAATTTCTATTTACTATTTTATGTAATCCTTGCAATAACCATATAATGTAGGTATTATTGTAATTTTCATTTTACAGATGTGGAAACAGACTCAGAAAGACTAAGTGATGCAGGAAGGCCAAGTCTCTAAAAATTAACTTTCCAAAGCCATTTCACTAAAAGAGCAATTTGCTTAACTTTTAAGGATTTTTTGGGGGTTTAGTTTTGCATCAGCACCATCCCTACCCTGCCCTGGCATTTACATTCTCCTGCCTCTTTAGTTCATATAGGAATGGATGACATCTCCCTTAAGTACAAAATACAATGTTTTATAGTATTCTATATGGCTTCCCCTGCACTTGCCCTGCCTCTTGTGGGAAAATAACACAGGTGGCCACCTTACTCCAGTTTATTTGCCTGAGAGTTTACAGTGAATTGTTTTTCAGTTAAAATATCAATGATTGACCAGTAGCTAATTGGATGAGTTAATTAAAAACTATTTGTTTATGACAAATTGAACTTCAGCTAATTGACCCAAGCCCAGGCCGGTGGCCAGCTTTTTGTTGTGTTATTATTGTTGGTGATGTTTAACCAGATGGCAGGTGACTGACACCAAGTACTCTGAATGATGCAGGTATTCAGTATGTTTGGGATTTAAAGGAAAATTGATTCTTTTTGATCTTGGGCCTCTGTGTCCAGAGAGCAGGATGATTTCTGGGGAAGCCAGATCTGACAGCTACCTGATCCCATGTTTATAGAAAAACCAATAATGCACATTGTTTATTTTTAGCATGCACTGGTTTCTGGCAAAATCTATCTCTTGTAAGAAAGAATAGGGCTGGCTCTGTTTTCCCCTCTTCACTCTCTTGTCTAACTTACAAATGCTCAGCTCTTTCTTTCACCACCCCCCACTTTTATGAAAGTTAATTTCTGCTTCTTAAATACTTTAAATACCTCATGACAGTCCACTTTGATCCAACCTCCCACCACTACCCAAGAGAAAGCCACCGTTATCTCTTATCTAGTCACTAAAACAACCTTCTAAAACTTCTCCCACCCCAATCCATTCTCCACACCACACACAGAATGATTCATCTAAAATATAAATGCCATGGGGTGTCACTCTGTAGCTCAGACCCCACCATAAGCTCCTTGTCACCTTAAGAATAAAGTGCAAAAGAAAATGTATGGCAGCCAAGTACTTCACAGTTGGGACCCAGCCTCTTCTCCACTGGATCCTCTCCTCCTACCAGTGTGAATCAGGGAAGTTCTCCAAACACAGCAAACTCTCCTCATGCCTAGGTCTTTGCATATGCTCTTCCCTCTGTTTGAATGTTCTTCCCCTTTCCCTGTCTGACTACCTCTTACTTATGCTCCTCCAAGTCCTTGTGAACTCGCATGGCACTTCCATCAGAGCACTCGCCACGCTAGACTGCAGTTGACTATGATCCCTTTTAGGCCTTCACTGTAAGACTGTTAATTCATGAGGGGCAAGCACACAGGACAGGCCAAATAAATATTTAAGGACTGAGTGAAAAATAAATGATTTGCACTTTTTATCATGGAAGACTAAGTACTTTGGATTCCCCCACCCCAGCAAGCTGAGGACAAGTAGAAAACTTGACTAAAGGAAAGAAAATTTTAAAGGCACTGAAAAAGTACCAAGAAAGTGAAGAATGACTAGGTGCAGATCCAGGGGGCAGTGAAGATCTGGAGATAAGAGCCCAACTCATTTTATGAGGCCTCTATAACCTTAGCATCAAATCTAATACAGATATTACAAGAAATAAAACTTATAGGTAATTCTCATTCTTGAATAAAAATGCAAGTAACCTAAATATTAGCAAACTGAATCTAGCAATATTTTGTATGGTAATACACAATGACCAAAGTGGTTTTATTCCAGGAATGAATGGTTAATTTGGCATTTGAAAGTCAAACAATGAAATTTTCCACATTAACAGAATAAAGCAGAAAAATCATGCTACCATTTCAAGAGATGAGGAAGCATTTTTAATATAACTCAGTATCCATTCTCATAATGGCACTTTAAAAACTCGGAATAGAATGAAACTTCCTTAATCAGATAAAAGATATCCACCAAATACCTTCAGCAAACAAAAACATTAGAGGGTCAAATTGTGAAAGCTTTCTCACTGAGATCAGAAACAAGACAAGGATGCCCACTAGCATCACTTTTTCTGAACATTGTTTTGGAGGTCTTAGCCAGGGCCGGAGGGCAAGAAAAAGAAATGAAAGTTACGGAGATTGGCTATGATTAAATAAAGCTGATATTATTCCTGAGTAATATAATTGTTTATGGAAAAATGTCTAAGACTAAGAATACAAAGTCCATGTAAGTTTTCTATTGCTGTGTAACAAATTGCCACAAACCTAGCAGCTTAAAACAACCTACATTTATTAGCTCCCAACTTCCACGGGTCAGCATATCAGGCATAGCTCAAGTGGGTCCCCTGCTCAGGGTCTCAGCAGGCTGCAGTCCAGGTGTCACTAGGGCTGTGGTCTCCTTGGAGGCTCAGAGTCTTCCATGCTCAAGTGGCAGAATTCACTTCCTTGCAGCTGTGGAATTCACAGGGGTTTGTTTCTTCTTCGAGGCCAACAGGAGAATGTCTCTGAACTCAGATGAACCCTGTTCATCTTTTAAAGGGTTCCCTTGATCACAACCCCCCAGGTAATCTTCTTTTGGATTACCTTAAAGTTGACTGTTTTCAAAAACCGTTACGTATTAGGGAAGAAAAGATAAAAAAGGACTAACCAAAATGTCGAGTAGTAATTTATGATTCGGGAGGGCATGGATGATTTTTTTCCTCATTTTTGTATTTTTAAGTTATATTTAATAAATATGAATTGTTTTTCCATAAAGAAAATGACATACTGCATATATGAAAAAGAATATATGGGAGTCAGAATAATCTTTCTCAAATATAAAAATTTGCTCAGAGTTTCAGTATATAGATCTAAGCAAGATGTTCATTTTGTAAACAAGCCATTGTTCTTTGTGGCTTTAGTTTATTTTTCTGCAAAATGAGATGAATCCATTTGATTTTTTTGCTACTCTCACCTTGAAGGCAAATCAAACAAATAGCAGCTAATTCAGAGTGGGTAGAAAAGGGAGTTTGTAAAAACAGGAACATTTATTGCGTCTCTGGACTTTAATTCATATTCTAAGTCAAATTTGTTCTAGTTTCACTTTTCCCTTCCCAGTGAAAAAGTAAAGCTCTCCTATTGCTGAGCAACATGTTTATATACGCCCCACTCTCGCTCATCAAATCTCTGACAATACACTCAATAAAAGAAGATCCACCGGCCCAGTTCTGTTTCCATAGCACTAGCCAACAGGATGCTATGTGGTGACCAGGCTTGTAAAGGAGCCTCTTATTATCAGAGACCTCACGGATACTGACTGCAGAGTCCTGAAGGAAAACATGTTTTAACTCTCCCTGTCTAACCTCACGGGGGCCCACAGTGCTGCTCCATTTTACCACAGGATTAAAGGATGGTTTGAACTGGACAAGAAACAAGGTCATCTTAAGTATTTTTGAAAGATAATTTTCTTTGAGCCAATATGTGCTCTGTGACCCAATGAGGGAGAGACCTCAGGACTATTCTAATACAAACAAACTCTCAGGAGGTGGCAGGGCTACGAAATTATATATCTCTGAGGTCGACCACAGCTTCTGCTTCGATTGGCGATGATGAATAATTTTTTAACTTCTTTGAGCCCCAATATCTTCATATGTAGCAAGGGAGATAATAAGACCTATCTTTGAAAATTATGAAGATTAAATGGGATAAATGAAAAGTGCCTGGTACATAATAGATACTTAATAAAATGTTATTTTCCGTGGAGGTTCAGGATGTTGTGTGAAAAATCATAAGGAAGACTAGCCAACTGTTTTAGAGAGAACAGCGGGATTGTGTGTGTATGTGTGGTGCGTGTGGTAGAGGTAGCGGTCAGTAGTAAATATATAATTAGAGGTGGAAACTGAAGCCTACAAGATCTGAGAGAGAGGCTTCTAGATTCCTAGTGTAAAAGTTATGAAGAAAGAGAAATAATTAGTCAACCAATTTTAAAAGGTCAGCTGAACATAATTATAAGCTCATGGTATATGCTAGTTGAAAGACGGTTCCAAATTGGTTATGTCCAATTTTCTCATTTTCAAGCAAAACATGCAAACACACACACACACACACACACACCCCCAAGGTTCAGAGAAGAGAAGAGAATTTCTCAAGGTCACACAACATGAGAGGAGCAGAAATGGGACTAGGGCATTCCCAGTCCCCTGTTTCTGTAAAGGTAAGGTTCCCTCACACTCTGAGATACTGCTGACCCTTCTTTGAAATGCCTGTGTAAATAGGCCCTGTGCTAGGTGTGGGCAAAGCAAGGTGTGGACTCGCCCTTCAGTGCAGTGATCACATGACTAGTTCTGGCCAACAGTGAGCCAAAGGTGAGCAGAAATTGTCTTGGCTGAATGTACAGAGGTCTGAGGATTTGTATGAGGATGGAGCCACATGATGGAAAGAGCCAAGATCATGAATCACTAAATCACTGAATTTCATGAGTGAGAAATCATCTTCTGCTGTGTTTCACTACTGAGATTTGAAGGTTTATCTGTTACAGCATTTAGCCTACCCTACTTAATATATTTCCTCAATCCTAAAATGCACATATTCCCATGCACATTACTCGATGAAATACAGTACGGCAAGAATGGTAAGAAAGGCTTATCAACATGCTCACATTCACACAGCTAGTGTGATACTGATAGTCCAAGCCTCCCAATCCTGGGCCAGATTTAGACGTTCCACGTGGTACTAATGAGGATGGGAAAGCTACCTCATCACAGAAACTACTACATTTCACTAATTCACCCACAGCTCACTGTCACAGTGTGTAGAATAATGACATTATCATTAGTATTTTGAATACTAACTCCCTGGATTCAGTGACCTAGGCAGTGACCAAAGGTTGAATACCAGCTAGATTTGGGGTGGTGGAAGGGAGGGCTGGTGAACCACTGAGAGCCCTACTGTGTCCAGGAAAGGGGGAAGATTCTACTTTGCACAACTGAGTTCAATTTCAAGTTCTGTCAGAGTATGGAAAAGAGGTTGCTCTGCCTGCAGGGTTAGTGTGGTCCTCATCAAACAGCCTTTGGATGTTAGATCTGCCACCTGCACTGTGGTGTCCTGTTGCCTAGGTTACGATGCTCTTCTTGAACAGAAAATCAAATAGTTGCCTAAAACCTGCAGGTAAAGGTCACAGTGGGTAGAACAAGCATCCTTTCTGGTATATAAAGGGAACCATATGCTGTAGGGTAAGCAAGTCCTTTAGATTCCTCCTTTGAGACCAAGCTGGTAAAGATGATCTGGGTAGAAACTTCAGAGATCAGCTATATATAAGTAAGCATCCTGACAACGCAACAAAAAATCCGTAACTGGACATTGGAAATGAATGCTGGAAAACTGAACACAGGATCCCATGTCTTTGAGGGGACATGGTCCCACATGAATCGTTCTCTCCACATTCTCTACTCTTGGCTAACTCCTTTCCTCACCCAACTCTCACAGTGAATTAAGTCTAGATGGCTGAGGAATAAGAAACTTTACAAAAGTAATGATGGAGCATTGGAAGAAGTACATCTTATGTGTGACTTAAATAATGATTTTTCTGCCTTTTCAGGGCTCAGACAGACTTGTGGGTGATGGGGTAAAGGGGAGGAAGAAATTCTCTGGCCAGAATGATTTAGTCCTGTAGCTCAAGCTTGAAGAGACAGAGTACTCCCACCTGGGGGCTAGGGAAGTGATAGACGTTTCAAAAACTCTTTGAGCAGGGGGATGAGAGCTACCAATTGTCCTGTGCTTGTTGCTTTTCATTCTTCTTCTTATAATTTTTACAGTGTTGATGCTTCCAATAATATTGCCACTACTTCTGCTTTTAATACTACTAGTATTTACGACCACTAGTTCTTCTTAAATAATTTCCAGTGAAAGTATTATAAATGTAATATATGCAAGTGATAAAAGTGTAACTGTAAAAAAACACAGAAAATGAAGCTTTCTTTCACTACCTTGGGTACCCAAGAACCACTCCTTAGCAGTAACCAATTTAAAGCATCTCGTGTTACTTCAGAAATATTCTTTGCTTATATAAAGACATATAAATACATTTTAACAGATGTGGGATTTAATACACATACTGTTCCTCAACATGATTTTATCTCCTAACACTGTGTCTTGGACATATTTCCTTGTTAGCACCTATAGAGCTATGTAAATGTGAGAGACAAATTTGGCAGCATGGTACCGTAGAATGAGCATGGGCTATAATTAAGACTATGTGAAAAGATTTGACTGAAAGATGCTAATAGCTTTATTATTTACAATAGCAAAACTTTTGCAACAATCCAAACGTCCCTTAAGAGGGATTGTCATTATGATATCATAGAAAAGTACATAGCAAAACAGCATGTTTTTTTTGATATGAAATTTTAATTGCATTACATAAAATAGTTCTTAGACCAGATTTGGGACAATTTTTCTTTCTCACGTTCAATATCTGCAATTGATTCTTTTCCATAACAGATTGTTCAAGCTTCATGTTTCAAAAATTCTTTCTTATCACTCTGAGGATATGTATTAAATATACCTTAAATTTTTGTTCTGTATGGTTCTTTAATTTGGCCTCCTTTAGTATAGTTCGTTCAGTCTGCTTTTTTTAAAGAACGCTTATACTTCTTAGACGTTGGGTTATTTTCTTTTATGAATGAACTTGGCTTAATGTGATCCAGGAGGAACACAATAAGCCTAAATCTTAACTTGAGCAACTCGTAAATGACATTCTCAGCTGAGTTAAGAAATGGGGCAGGAGCATCTCAGGATGGAGAGGAAAGGAATAGGTGGTGTAATCTGGTTTTGACCAACCCTTGCTAGTATCTTTTCCAACTTCCTTAGGTGACTGTACCCTTGAGGTGCCTCTGCCCAGGAGCTTCCACTCTTTGTCTAAGGGGCTCAACCACTGGATCAGGGACAAGGAACCGTGAAGTGAAAGAATGCTTCGAGACTTGCCAACCCGCTAGCCACCATTACTATTGGTTCCCCACCGCAGCCAGGTGTAGCTCTAGGGTGATCTTTGTCATGTGTAAATGAGATCATTAATGCCCTGGCTTGAAATCCTACTACAGCTTACCATTATACTAGACTAAAATCCACAGTCTTTTTCATGGCCCACAAGGCCTGCATGATATGACTCTGGATCATCTCCCCTGCCTTATCTTCCTCCCTTCTTCCACTCTCCAGGAATTCCTACTGGTCAAACTCAACTGCAAGGCAGAAAACAAGAGAATCTGTTAGGGTAATCCACAAAAGTCAACGTACTGGGGAAGAGAGCAAAATGGAAATGGTGGAGAGCAGGTCTGGAGGGGAATGAAAAAGATCTCCCAGGATAATACCCAAAAGTTAAGAGACACAGGCTTATGGGGCTAGTGGTTACTCAAGAGGGCAATTCAGAACTTTCTTGAGGAGCTATACCTTACCTTGCCTCAAAGGGTTATAGTCATTTAGTGTGAAGAGAGTATATATGTGGGGAGGAGGGCACTCCTCCTAAAAGACACTCTTCTCTCTAACCCTCTACCCGATGGAGATCAGAAAATGCCTAAATAAAGAGAGGGGGATATTTTCATTCCCTCTAGGACAGGTACCTTGGGAAACCTTAAGAGTCAATGAGCCTGCTCTATCCAAGGCACATATTTTAGTCTACAGGTGGAGCTTGATCATAACATCCCTGAAACCTTAGTCAAAGGGACTCTTGATCAAGAAAATCTATGATTTTTAAAAATTTCTTTATAAATTGAACATTTTTCAAGCAATCCATGCAGAATTCTTTTTTTTTTTTTTTAAAGAATAGAACATAGAATTTTTTCTACCTAAGATGTGTGTGAATGTGTGTGTATGCTTGTAGATGAAGACCAACTGAGTCTTTGCCTGCTCCTCCTCCTTTTCCTTGTCTCAGCAGCACCTGAGACAGCAGTCTGGAAAATAGTAATAGAATCTCTGATATAGTCCAACATCACTGCATGGACAGGGAGCCCAATCCGAAGACTCCTCTCCAAGTTCAAGCAGGGACTAGAATTCTGAATCTCTCAATGCTCGGTCTAGAGCTCTGTCTGGCTCCCTACCCTCCTCCCATATGGTCTCTGGTATGACCACACATGCATCATTAAGCCAGTCAAAAGCACCTCAGATGTGGAAAGCACATCAGAGAGAGTGATGGGGTTAGATTAGGCAATAGAACAGATTGGGGAAAGGAGAGTGGTGCATGTCAAAAGAAAAAAAGAAAAATATGGAGCAAATATTAAACCCAAAATGTGTTTGCTGTTGATTTTTCCCTCAAATACACCAAATGCTTGTGTTTAGAGATGAGCAAGTCTAAATCCCACCATTTTATCAACTCATTAATCAAAAGGAAAGGTTTCTCATTCTCACAGATGTTGAGGATGAGTTATTCTCGAAGCATGCAGGCCACAGATGACAGGTACTCCATCAGCCTAAAGTATTTTTGGAAGCAATGGCAGTCAGTGAGAACTGACCTGGTTACTGAAGTCAGTTGGAATGCAAAGCTATTTTGATGGTTACCACAGGAAGCAGCTGCTACTGAAGAAATTATTGACCTGTCTGTTAAAAGTAATCTAATTAGGAACTGGCTATTTGGGCTTATTTAAGTCTCCATATATTAACAAACTAAAGTTCTTATTAAAGCTGTTCTGAGAATAAGGCCAACCCGCCTTTGGAATTTAAAGAAAATACCAAGTTGTCCACACAACTAACTTTTGGTCCATTCTCTGATTGTGTCTCCAAGCTTTTGAATTTTCAAGTTTAGGCTCCACACCTACCACTTCTGATGTATGTGCATTTTATTTTCTAGAAAAGCTCTAAATACTTACTGACATTAATTACCAAAAGTAAATATTTAAAGGAAACAGTCATTGCTGTGATGCTGCATTATAAGAGAGGACAGGGAAATAGAAGTTGGATTCCAGACACTTGATTGCTCCCAATTCTGCCTCAGTGATTGAAGACCTTGGGGTAATAGTCATTGAAAGATGGTCAGCAAGTCTTGTTCCAAACTTAAACCATCTGTGTCTGTCAACCAGTACTCAATTATCTTCATCTTTGTTGTTACTCTTACAAAAAGTTAAATCTAAGTTCTTGAGTCTGTCATCTTCCCACTCAGAGCCTATTTATCTTCTGAATCTTCAGATAAATGTAACAAGCAGGGTAATGGCTTCCTGACCCACTCCAAAGGACGTCAGAAATAGAGGACATGGTGAGATGATGGTAGCAGACAGGAGTACTGGAAGGATGAGATGGACATGTGTGAGGATCAATAACTCTGCTCACAGAACTTCTTTTAGTTTGCTAAGGCTGCTGTAACAAAGTACAACAAACTGAGTAGCTTAAATGACAGAAATTTATTGAATCACAGTTCTGGAGATTAGAAGTTTCAGATCAAGAAGTTTGTGATGGCAGGGCCGTGCTCCTCCTGAAGGCACTAGGAAAGGATCTGTGCCAGGCTTCTCTCCTAGATCCTGGTAGTTCCTGAGCTTGTGGCAGTACAGCTTCAATCTTCACATGACTGTCTCCTTATGTATATGTCTGTACCCAAATTTCTGCTTTTATAAGGACATTAGTCATATTGAATTAGAGGCCCACCCTACTCCAGCATGACCTCATCTTAACTTACCTAATGCATTTACAACACCCCTATTTCCAAATAAGGTCACATTCTGAGGCAGTGGGGGTTAGGACTTCAACATATAAATTTTGGGGAGGGGGACACAATTCAACTCATAAAAGACCTCAATAACCTCTGATGATGGAATCACATCACAGAAAAATCCATAATAAACTTGAGCTAAGAAGAGGTTAAATAAGAGGAAAGATGGACTAGTTGGGCTCTGAATTAGGATTTAGATCTGTATTCTTTCTAGCTATGTAACTTCAGGCCCATTGCTTAATGACTCATCATTTTTTCCAAACCTAATTAAGGGGATAATGAAACCTTTTCTTGCTTTAGGCTGATTGGAATCAAAATATGTGTGGAAGCCCACTAAAATTTCAAATTCTATTCATGTAGCATATAGTACATTTCATAGTCACTTAGAATTAATATTACAATAATTTATGTAAAATATAAAAACCTTGCAATCAAGCTTCAGTTATTCCCCATTATTCTTCATACTATAGTTGTCAAATGCATTACAATTTCATACTATGTAAATCTGACAAGGTACCGTTACAAATTTCACTTTAAACAGTCATATGTATTTTAAACAACTTAAGAGAAAAAGTCTACTATATTTACCCAAATGTTTACCATTTCTAGTGTTCTTCTTACATCCTTAAAATCTGAGTTTCCCTCTGGTATCACTTTCTTTCATTCTTAAGAACTTTCTTTCGCATTTCTTGTAGATCACATTTGTTGGTGACAAATTCTCTTAGTTTTCTTTTATTTGAAATCTCTTCATTTTGCCAAAATTATTAAAGGATATTTTTGCTGGATATAAAATTTGGGGTTAATAGGTTTTTTACCCCTTTCAGCACTTTAAAAGTGTTTTCCACTGTCATCTGGCCTCTATGGTTTCAGATGACAATACTTCAAATCATTCTCTGTCATTGTAGTATTTTTCTCTGGTTTCTCTCAAGGTTTTTCCTTTATCTCTGATTTTCAGCATTTGACTATGACAGGCCTAATCATGGTTTTGTTTTTGCTCATCCTGTTTACAGTTTTCTGAGATTCCTGAATCTTTAAATTTATGTCTTCCATCAAATTTGGGAAGTTTTCAGCCATTATGGGTGGGTTAGAGTGTTAGGGGCTACACCATCATCCCAAAAGCAGGATTTCTAGTGGTTTAGAGCTAAAGACTGGAAAAGCTCTCTGAAGAAGTTATACTGTATGGCATATGGAAGTCAGAATCCCTGGGAGCTGAGTACAGATATACCAAGGAATCCCAATTAAGACCATATGTAATTCTACTCTCAAAAGGTGATGACAGGCATCTTCATCAGCAAATATAAAGGGAGTACTGAAAGGACTAGGGGTTTTTATTGAGTGAGTGGGCCATCACTGAATCTGAGGACGTTCAAAATACCTAGGAATGCAGAAACTGGTGGGGACATCTGACTGACAGCCTTTGTTTGTTAGTTAAGACTGCCTAGTGGTGCCACTCCACCACAGGGCATGTCCAGTGACTGTGTGAGCCTGCAGGGATCCTGGACATGTGCTGATGTGTGGCTCTGGTCGTAGAGACATACAAAGGGTCATCTCTTTTTTTCAGAAGCCTTTACTAGCACAGATCCAGCCTCAAGATTCAGGGTCTTATCCACCTGAGCCATGAGCTACCGGACAGAGGCTTGTATTCACTCTTAAATGCCTCATATACTTCTTCTCTCTCTTCTTTCTCTTGAATTAATAAACTGAACCACATTAACTCTGTGAGAAGTTAATAAGGTGTAACTTTTAGACACAAGGTAGCTCTATCTGAGTAAGGATGATGGCCTTGTTAGGTCAGAAGAAATAGCACTCACACCCAAGTGGATGATGGACTAAATATTTCAAGATGAGAACACTCGTGCTCCCTCTGATTTTTCAGTGCTTATTGGAAATCCAACAAATCAAGCAAGTTCCTTCTATTAAACTAGACCACCTGTCAGAGTCACAGCTTTTCCTCTGCAAATTATTTACCTCAACAGAAAAATCATTGAGGTGTGATCCAGACTCTATAGTTATGATTCATCAAGAATGAGCTTTAGTTAACAGATTAAATGCCACACTGCTTTCGGAAAATTAGGACATTCAACCCATATTCTACTTAGAGTTGTGTGGGTTTTAATGTAGGAAACAGAAAAACATTTTCTTCCATCGTCAAAGTGTCTAAGAACTCTAGAAAATAATTTTTGTTCAAACACACTGTGATTACCAAAGGTGGAGTCTGAGGGCATTTTTATCTATGACCAAAGCATGTGGGACATTAGACCAGAGAATTAGGACATCAGAAACTATAATGAACTTTTGGGTTTTGTGAGACAAAGATTCCACCCTGAGAATTTTCAGTTCTAGTAACTGTGCCTAAGTAATTCAGACCTACCTCTCATTAAGAACAACCAGAAAAATAAAAGAAAGAATTTTTAAAGAATCTGTTTGGATGCATCAGAGAACTAACAAGGTAGTGAAGAATTATATGTCCAGGATCTGTGAGGAGAACAGAGCACATACAAGTGACCCCATCATTTGGGGCCACTTTTCCATAGGATTAGCTCCATGGGAGGAAAGGCTATAATTTTCAACTGATCTGACGGCAGTGGGTGAAAGCTGCTCACCCAGTGTCTTTCTCACTCAATTCTCTGCTGATTTCTTTGGAGAACTTCCTATCCACTCCATGTACAACTAGTGGGAATTTCAATCATGACTACCAATAGGGTAGGCATCTGACTCAAGCTGGGGGCAATCAAATAATACACCACCTAAGAGAACAAAATTAAGAGAAATAATATGGTTGAGAACTGAAATTTGAAGAAGTTCAAATCTTAGAGGTACTAGGAGAAGGGTCCTAGAAAAGGAGTCAGTCAGACAAAATGTGATCAGCAAGATTAGGAGTGGTGGTGTCATGAAACCCAAGAGAAGAGAGTGTTTCGTGAAAATCAGAGAGGTCAACTATGCCAGATGCTACTGAGAGGTCAGGATGACAATTGAAAGGTATTCATTATATATGGCAACATGGAAGTCCTTGGTGATTTTTGATAAGAGAAATTTCAGGAAAGTGGTAGAGGAGAAGCCAGATTAGAGTGGGAAGGAGAGAAACCAGGCAGTGAAGAAATGGAAACATTATGTAGACAATTATTTTGTGGTTTGCTCTGAAGAGGGTAGAATGTATGGCCACATCTGGAGGTAGATAAGGAGTCAAGGGAGTGTTTGTTTTGTTTTGCTTAAGATGAAAGATATTCAGCATGTTTGTATAATCTCTCTGAAGTTGAATCTATTTTTATTTTAAGTGAAACCAGCTTTTGTGCTAGTTTTCAAGCTGTTCTCTGTGTTGCTCTCTACAACCAACTTCTTGCTATCAGATGTTGACAACAATAAGTCTGTAAGTCCTGCATTTGGACATAAATATCTGGAAGCTTTAGAATTGTCATGAGATGGACCCTAGTTCATCTAGTCCAATGACAAGGTGCCTTGCTAAGGTCTTACAGCTGTTTAATGGCAGGATCTCCTCCTTGAAGACTAGTATAGCCAGGCATAGAACTTAAACTTCCTGCTGAATTCAATGGCCTGCAGGGCTCAGCTTCATTCTCAGAGCTGTCATAATTATACATAGAGAGACACAACCCCAAAGCCTCCCTTCACCAGTTTCCCGAGAGTGGATAAGTGTGAGCTTATTCTTTAGACCATCATTATCTTTGGCACATTGATAACATTGACTCTCTGGACGGCAAATCTGGGGTTTGGACTTTTTATAATTGGGCCAAATCTCTGATGTACCTTGTAAGCCCCTAACTAGCCAGTCCTTTGGAATCCTTAGCTAGCATGTTTATTTTGGGAAGGGGAGAGTTCAACATTCAATACTCTTATTTCTTAATTAGATAATTGGCCCAATGAGGCTTCCTTCCAGTTCTAAGCACCAACTCAGAATCTAGACAAAGTTGTGGGCTAAAGAGTCAATATATAATGCTTTTTTAGGAGCCCTTTTTGCAGGGAAATGCCAAGCAAGAGCAAAATGAATGAGCAAGCAAAAACAAAATCAAAGGGTAAATTAAGATGAAGTAATCAAAGCATTTGAAGCTTTTTAAAAACTCTTTAAAAAGGGTAAATGGATGAATATCTCAAGCAATGGTCAACATCAGATTCTTCCTAGATGGTTGAATATGTCATATGAAAACTGTATTATAGCACAAGCAAAGTTACAACTTTATTATCTCCTTGAAAACTTAATTTCCAAGTCCCTGTCATGGTCTGAAAACTTTTCAACAGATATAAAACTACTTGAAATAGATTGGTGCCCCCATCCCACACAAGCCACCTGATGCAAGGATAGCTAAGACATTACTAAAACAAGCAGTACTCTCAACAGGATGTTAAACATCTGGCTCAAGACTTAAAAAATCTATGAAACTATCAGATTGCTATTTCTGAAAGTGTTAGGCTACTGACTACATTTGGTGTGCAGGCTGGAGGGTGGGGAGCAGGGAATAATTCTATATTTGAGCAAGGCATCTTCTTGAAATCTTTCTTTTCTTTAGGACTTCCTGTTTTCTTTTGAATTATTAAGGTTATTGAAGTTTTTTCCTTAAAAGTTTCCCACTTCAAAGAAAGATGTAAATAAGCATGCATGTGTACACACACACATACACACAGTAGATGAATTTGTTTCTTCCAGAACAATCATTAATGCAAATTTTGGTGAAAGACTGGGGAACATTAAGTTGATAACATTGGACCTGTTTCATCACGGAAGTGGCAGTGATTTGTTCTCCCAGGAATAGGTTCATGTTTAGAGAATGAATTTGCTTTCTCTGCCAGCATCAGCACCATCATCCATGGATTTATTGATGCCTTGTAACTCATTAAGTATTCCTCACAACATAGCTTCTGACTGAGCAACCCATTTCACAGCATGAAGAGTATGACACTTAGCTCTCACCTCTGGAATTCTCTGTACTCATCATCTACCCCATCACTGAGAAGGAGCTGGCCTCTTAAAATAGTTGTATTGTCAACTGGGAAACAAAACCCTGCAGGCTCTGGGTGCTATCCTTCAGAATATGGTATATATTCTCAACCTGCGACTGATATATAGAGCTTGAGAACAAAGTGGTAGTGATGCCTCTCGTTACTAAACTTAATAACCCACTGGCAGAGTTTGTGCTTCCCACTCCAGAACCTTGGGCTCTGTTGATCCAAAGATTTTCATTCTTAAGGGACGAATACTTCACGAGGGGAGATAACGTTGACCCCATTAAATTTGAAGCACAGTCTATCCCCTGGCCAGGTTGGGTTACTCATGTCATTGAAACAACAGGCAAAGCAGTCATTGAAGCAGGGCTACTAACTATCTGGGGTGATTGTCCTGATGAACAAGGGGAAATTTGGTTTCTGCTATGAAATGGTTTGGAAGTAGCCTCCTGCTGAGGTTAATTTCTGTGTTGCCTTGTCATACCCTGTTTGACTTCTCGGCTTTTCCATCACCTGTGTAGCCAATTTCCTGCATTAAACTCCCTCTGTTTAAAATTTTTAGAGTGGTTCCTTAGGATCTTGATTGATATAATTTTTGGTATCAAGAGTGGTTCCAGGAAAAATCCTTGAAATTGGGATTCTAGGATTGAGTTCTCATCTATTTGAACACAATTTCAGAGCTTTCCTCCTTAACAGATAGAAAATGGGTTACCAGTACCCTTGGTATTCTCCTCTTCTTCCTTTGTAGTGGAATCTCCACATATTATCTGGTCTCATGGCCACCTTGAATAACTGTTAGTCCTGGCCAGCCTGACTTGTACCAGGTATAGATAGCCATGTGACTAAGTTTTAGCCAATAGAACATACATGAGAATTGTATGTATCCTTTCCTGGAGCCATCCTTAAAGGGGAGAGCTTGCACTTCCCTTTCCTTTTTTACTTTCTGCTGACTGGGATGTAGATGTAAAGAGTGTAACTCCAGCAAACATCTTGAATAGTCCTTTAGGACAGCAGTAAAGAAAGCTTGAAGGAGCCCCTGTCTCTGATGAATTTAAAGAACTTTCTTATCAGTTCAAAGTCTGGATGGGACCAGTGACATTGTCAGTGGCCCCAGGGAGGCTAGAGGCTCTTGCCTAGAGGTAAGAAAAATCCAATACCTCAACTGGAGTTCACGAGGACCCAGAACACAGGACACAAAGAGGCCTCTCCTCTCCCATGGAGGGTAGATTCCTAAGCTGCCCCCTATACCCATTTGCCAGGTTGACAAGAAGATAGAAGGGAGGAACATCTGTGATAAAGAGATGATCTTCAAATTTCCTATCTACTCCAAAAAGACTCAGGGATCCAAAGGAAATGGTTTAAACCAGAAGAGACTGAGACTCCATCCACTGGAAGTTTCAAGGTTTGCCTGTCTATTTGTTTGCCTATTTTCCCTTGCAACCCAGTAGGTGGGGACTTAAGGGGGACATTGATCAGTCATAGGAAATAAAGACTCAACATCATTTGAATCTGATGAGGTTTACACATAGAAGAACAATTCATATACCCTGTGGGGGACTCTGCCAACACAGTGTAAGAGGACATCTGTAAGCAAGTTGTAGAAACTTTGGAAAATGCCTCAGCTCAGTCCCCAATAAAACCAAGACCCTGAGCCTTGGTGACAAATGTCCATCTTCTCCCACTGGAGCCCAAGTTAGATGAAGACAGTGACGGTGCCTGCTTTTGTTGACCATTGTGTGTCCAGTGCTCAGAACAGGGTCTGGCACCTAGTATTTGTTCAATAAATATTGGATGAATGTATGAATGAGCACACAATGTTTTCTTTGTTTTTCAAAACTTTCTGCCGCAAGGAGATGATACATTTCTATTCAGAAGGAAAGAATTATTAAAATTTTACTTTAAATAAATATTTTTAATAAATAATTTTTTTATATAAATGTGAATTACAGTACTTTAAAACAATCTCCTATTGATCTCTCTAAAAGAAAACTCTAGGAAACAATTGAGCAAAAGCTGCATACATTTGAGGGAGAAAGTTGTGACTTAAGTAAGAAGGGGAAGCAGTGAGGGGCGCGGGGTTCCCAAGTTGGCATCAGGAGCCAGGGGTCCAGGACTGGGACAGATCTGAGGTGGGAGAGCCAGAGGCAAGGATGGGCACCACAGTCTCATATTGGCTTATATTTCCTCCCAAATATTTGGAGTGGCTACCACATGCAAAGCACTGTTCTGGGCATTTTATTTCTGCTTCTCCTTTAATCCTCACAGCAATCCTGTTAGGTAAGAATGATGCCCATTTAGCAGGATCAGAGAGGTTAAAGGACATGCTCAAAGACTCAGAGCTGGAGGTCACTGGAGTGAGATCTGACCCAAGCCTGTGTCATTCGCATGCTTGGGCCAACACCTCCAGCCTCCCCTGGACACTTCCTCAGAAAGCCCCTCTGCTCACTGGCTGTCTCTGCTCCTGTCTTCTTCCAGGCTCACTCCAGTTCTCAAGGCCAGCTCCGTGCAATGAGAGGCTCTCAGCCTTCCCTTTGTCTGGTTAACTCCAGCTCAGTCTTCAGAAAAAGCTGAAACGTGCTTGCCTCCAAAGCAGCTCCCTTTGACCACCCCTAACTGTAATTGGGCAGAGCACTGTCACAATTGGAATACTATATTCCATTGTCTGGTTATTTCATGAATGTGTCTTCCCCACAAATGTGGAGACAATATTTGTTTTCACTCTCCATTGTCATCCTAGTGTCTAGAACAGTGCGGCAAGCAGCAAGTCTTGATAGATATTTGTTGAATGAAAAAAGGAATGTTTTGAGTGTGAGAATCTGCTCCAGGGATCATTTCTACAGCCCTTCACTGATTGAGTTGCCTCGTGCAGTGTGCTAGGACAGCCCTGTGTGCCTCTTGATGTGTGTTTCTGTTGCATGGAGGCTAAGCTGGAGGGAATCAGGGTATGACTTGGATTAGATTCTTTTTAAAAATGGAATATATTGTCAATTTTTCTTCAAAGGTTCTGACATAGTTATCCTAGTCTGGGGACTATGCATTATTAACAAAATTCTTCTTAAGATCCAGAAAAAATAAAATTATTTCTTATTAAAAATGAAGTGAAATATGAAAAGTTGCATTATTAAGCATAGGTCTTTGGAGATTGGATACTTTATACTTTATAATCTAGTAAAATAGTTTACAAACTTTATACATTTTCTGTCTATCAACTCAGTCTTGGGAAAGCAAGATATTTGTGCTCTCAAAGTGTCACGCTCCTGTAAACTGAATCAACCATAAACATCTGAAACTTCTAATGTTTAAAAGAAATATGTCGCAAATCATACATCTGATAAGGGACGTGTATCCAGAACATATAAAGAACTCTTAACAATTTAAAAAGACTAACTAAAATTTAAAAAGACAATTAAAAAAGAACTAATCCGCTTATAAAATGGGCAAAGCATTTGAATAGACATTTCTCCAGGAAAGTTATACGTATGGTCAATAACAACATGAAAAGATGTCCAACATCATTAACCATCAGGGAAATGCAAATCGAAACCACAATGAGATTCCACTTCACACCCTTGAATAGCTATAATCAAAAAGACAGATAATAACAAGTGTTGGTGAGGATGTGGAAAAATTGGAACCCTCATACACTGCTGGTGGGAATGTAAAAAGTTTCTGACAACTTTAGAAAACAGTTTAGCAGTTTCCCAAATGGTTAAACAGAGTTATACTACCTAGGAATTCCACTCCTACATACATACCCAAGAGAAAAGAAAACATGTCCACGTAAAAACGTGTACAAGATTTTCATAGCATTGTTATTCAAAACAGTAACAAAATGGGAACAGTCTAATATCCATCAACTGATGAATGGGTAAACAAAATGTGGTATATCCAAACAATGGAATATTATTCAGCCATAGAAAGGAATGAAGTACTTATGCACGCTACAACATGGATGAACCGTGACACCATCATGCTAAGTGAAGAAGCCAGGCACAGCAGACTAAATATTGTATGATTCCATTTATATGAAATATCCAGAATAGACAAATCTATAGTGACAGAAAGTAGATTAGCCGTTGTCAGGGACTGGGGGTTGTGAGGAACTAGGAGTGACTGCTAGAGAGTGCAGCACAATGAAAACTAGGGCAGTTCCTAGAAATGTATACAGATGAGGGGTGGGCACGGGTCCCAGACAAGAGAGCTGATGTCACACAGTCACATATCAATTTCTCCCAGATTTTCAACTTTATTACTATAGTAATGTTTTGTCATTACCAAAATCTATTTCTTACAGAACTGTCATCTTTTCTAATGCTGTGTATTTAGTTGATCTTTCTAAATAATAGTAGGTAACGGTTACTGATTACCTACTACATTCAGGCAGCACATCTTGGTGGCTAAGAGGACAGACTCTGGAGCAACATGAACTGGGTGAAAGTCCAGCCCCACAACTTGCTGTGTGACCCTCGGGCAAGTTGTGTGAGCTGGGATGAGTTATCCAAACCTGCCTTGGCTGTTTCTTCATCTACAAAATGAGAATAATAATAGCACTGACATCACAGAGCTGTTGTGTAGTACTTAGAACAATGTCGGTGTGTATTAAGTGTTAGCTGTTTTTCTTTCCTTATTAACGGTAACAGAATTTAGCCCTGTTTATTATTTTTTCTCCTCCCTCCCAAAAAAACAATGTATGACTTAATTCATCAATTCTATTTTTTATTTTAAAAAATTAATAGACTCTATTTTTATAGCATTTTTAGATGTACAGAAGAATTTAATGGAAAGTACAGAGTTTCCATACCTGCGCCCCCACAACACACACATAGTTCCCCCTATTATTAACATCTTGCACTATGTGGTATATTTGATACAATTGACAAGCCAATATTGATACATTCTTATTAACTAAAGTCCATAGTTCACATTAGAGCTCACTTTTTGTATTGTACAATCATTGGGTTTTGACAAATGTATAGTGGCATGTATCCACCATTACAACATCATATAGAATAGCTCCACTGTCCTAAAAATCCCCTGCACTCCACCTGTTCATCCCTCCCTCCCCTCTGAACCCCTGGCAACTACTGATCTGTTTACTGCCTCCAGAGTGTTGCCTTTTCCAAGATGTCATATAGCTGGAATCATAGTATGCTGCCTTTCAGATTGTCTTCTCTCCCTTAGTAATATGCATTTAAGTTTCCTCCATGTCTTTTTGTGGCTTGACAGCTTCCTTTTGTCATTGAATAATATTCCACTGTCTGGATGTACCAGTTTGTCCATTCACCTACTGAAGGACATCTTGGTTGCTGCCAAGTTTTAGCAATTACGAATAAATCTGCTATAAACATTCACATGCAAGTGTTTGTGTGGACATAACATTTTCAGCTAATTTGGATAAATACCAAGGAGCATAATTGCTGGATCATATGGAAACAGTGTGTTTAGTTTTCTAAGGAACTGCCAAACTGTCTTCCAAAGTGGTTGTACCATTATGAATGCCCATCTGTAATGAAAGAGAGTTCCTGTTGCTCCACATCCTCGCCAGCATTTGGTGGTTTGGATTCCGGCCATTCTAATAAGTGTGTAATGGTATCTAACTGTTGTCTTAATTTGCAATTCCCTGATGACATATGATGTTGAACATCTTTTCATGAGCTTTCTTGCCATCTGCATATCTTCTTTGGTGAGGCATCTGTTAAGATCTCTTGCTTATTTTTAAATTAGGTTGTTATTTTCTTATTATTGAGTTTTAAGTGTTCTCTTTGTACATTTTGGATACCAGTTCTTTATCCCAGATGTGCTTTGCAAAGATTTTCTCCCATTCTCTGGCTTGTCTTTTCATTGTCTTAACATACTTATTTCTGTTTTTTCCCAAGTAATTTTATTGGGATTATAATGGTTTATAACATTGTGTAATTTTGGGTGTACATTATTGTTTATCAACTCCTGAAAACACTTCATCATGCTTATCCCCAGTGGTCTAATTTTTATCCATCACCATACATATATCCCCCTTTATCCCTTTCGCAGAAATATGGAATGCTTCACGAATTTGTGTGTCACTCTCGTGCAGAGGTCATTCTAATCTTCTCTGTATTGTTCCAATTTTAGTATATGTGCTGCTGAAACGAGCACAACATACTTTTTTTTAAATTCACTAATATCTTCTTTAACCTTGATGTAATCCTCTTGCTCTTTTTCAGGTTTGTTTTGTTTATTCTAACTTCATGAGCCAAATGTTTATTAACTTAATTTCTTTGTTTTTGTTTGAACATGAAAATATGCACACTTCTGTACTTTTTTCTTGGTACACTGTTGGCTGAATACCATCTTTTTAAAATAACTAGGGTTTTAAGAATAATGATGAAAAGTGATAGATACATGGAAATATAAAAAATAGTAAAGTAGGCTAAAAAATGAAAAGCAGACATGTGCTACATGATGAATAGTTATTATAATTAAATGAGAGAGGATTTCTGCTTCTGGCTATGATGCAGTGACTTGAAATAGATTGATACTCCCCGAAGATTGACCAGAGAAACTGAATAAAATACAAGGTTCCATCTGTTTGGAGAGCACAGAGAGCTGTTGAGTGAACAGGACTCTGGGGGCCAAGACTCTGGAGAAAGGGAGATGCAGATTGGTGAGTAGACATTCTAGAGCTTCTCTGCCTTCAGGGAATCTGCCAATTTTCAGCACCAATCCAGGCAGAAGGCAAAGAAAGGAAGCGAGTCATTGCTTACAGCCAGAGAAGCAAGCAGAAATTCTAGAAATCTCACAGACCTGTGGAGGAAAAGTGGAGTTTAGAACAGTTCAAACAGCCACAAGCCCCCTGTGAGAGAAGCTAGTCCTTGGAAGTGAGTCTGATGCTGTTGGTTTTCCTGGAGGCATTTGTCAAATTCTTAAATGCTGCGGGGAAGAAATAGAAGACATTGGGAAGGAAGACAAAGGGCAAAGCAGAATTTTCTGCACTTTCGTGGTACTGAGAAAATAAAAATTTGAGTTCAGGACTGACCATGGGAGAGAGGGCCAATTAACAACCCTAGAACTCAGTTAGAAACCCCAGAGGCCAGCCCTGTGGGCAAGTGGTTAACTTCGTGGGCTCTGCTTTGTTGGCCCAGGGTTTCGCCCGTTCAGATCCTGGGGGCAGACATGGCACCACTCATCAAGCCATGCTGAGGCAGCGTCCCACACAGCACAACCAGAGGCATTCACAACTAGAATATACAACTGGGTACTAGGGGGCTTGGAGGAGAAGAAAAAAAAAGAATAAGATTGGGAACAGTTGTTAGCTCAGGTGCCAATCTTTAAAAAAAAAAAAAAAAAAAGAAAGAAAGAAATCTCAAAGAACCACATTGTACAAGCAGTGGGAACCAGAGGTTAGTCCACCTTGAATTAGCTCAGTCCCTGGCTGGACTAAAGTAATCCATCAGCTCACTGTCTGCTTACCAGAGGAGAAGTTGAGCCTTTTTAGATAAAGAAAACATCATTTAGAGTTTCTATAATTTAGAGTTTCTAGAATTTCTATAATTTTTCCATATACACACAATATATAGCTCTCAACAAAAAATTACAATGCCTTCCTAAGAAACTGGACAAAGAGAAAGACAAACAATAGAAGCAGATTCAGAGATGAGACAGTTATGAGAGCTATCAGAGAAGGATTTTAAAATTTTTATAAATATGTTAAAGAAAAGAGAATTTCACAAGAGAACTGGAATATATAAACAAGAATCAAATAGAAATGTTCAAATTAAATATTACTAGTTACCCTATGATCCTAGAATTCTATTCCTAAATATATGCTGAGCAAAAATTTGTCCTTATATTTACTAAAGATCTGTATAAGAACATTTTTAGAAGCTTTAGTTCACAGGAGTCCCAAATTGGAAACTACCCAAGTGTTCATCAGTCAGTGAATGAGTAGACAAGCTGTGGTATATCCATACAATGGAATACTACTCAGCAATAAAAAGGGAAGAACTACTGATACACTCAAAACTAAACTCTTCTTTCCACATCTCCTCCTTTCCTCTGTCAAGCCTGCCCCTCCCCAATTTTTGCTCAGCGCAAAACTCTTGTTGTAGTCAACCTTGACTACTCTGGTTCTCACACATACCATCTAATGGCAAATAAAGTTGGTTCTGTTTTCAAAACATGCTTCTTTCAAAATATCAATTTCTTTTTAAAATTTTGAATCCAGCCACTTCTCATGACCCCCAGTCCTACCATGCCAACATAAACCATGACCATTTCTATTCTAGAGCCTTCAGGTGGGCTTCCTTCATCTGTTCTTGCCTCCCTACCACCTCCAGATGTAGGCCTTCTGAAATGTGCATTCAATTGTTCACCTCACTTGCTTGCAACCATCCCATGATGCCCATCTCATACAGAATCACATTGTGACTCACAAGGCCCCACATCATCTCTCTTCTTCTCTTGCCAAGCTCCAGATCCACAGGCCTCCTTACTCCCCAAACTCCCTCTCAGGGATTTTCATTGATCTCTATGACCTTCTCCTCAGATTTGCCCTTGACTGACAGAGTTTTCTCACCTGGAGATTCCTTGGAGGTTAATCCTTACCCTAGATGGCCAATGATTGACATGGCTTACACATCCCTGGGGCTACAAAACACTGTCCCCTTGCCTCAAGATGGGGCAATACTGGATTAATATATGCTCCAGAGCTGCCTGAGGATCTGGTCATGGCTGGACTTTACCTGGGATCACGTGCCTACTCAGCTACTTCCCCTGCCCTTCTCGCTTCCCTCCTGCTCCTTCTCCTGAGAACACTCACCCAATAAACCACATGCATCCAAATTCCTATCTTAGACTCTGGTTCTAGTTAGTCTAACATAACACACAGGGCTACTACAGAAGAAAGTGCAGTGATTTGGCTTAAAAAAAGGTTTCAGTAGCCTATTTCCTGTACTATTCGTGTGGCAATTGCCCATTCCATACAAAGTGTCCAATCAGGGCTTACAGATTTTAATACCAAAACCTCAAATCTGCAATAAGACTACTAGTCAATTAACAAAATTAAAAAACAAATGAGTAAAGGATGGGTAAGGGCTAAACTGTCCGAAGTCATTGCAACTAGGACAAAAGCCTTGGCACATGGTCAACTTGGGAAGTTGAAAGTTCTGGAAACCGAGCCAAAAGAGAGGACCCCAAGATGAGAGGGCCATAAATCTTAGGGCAAACATTATCCCTGTGCCCAGTGAGTAAGAAGTGGTTTCTTGAAGCACCTGCCTTGAGTAAGGAGCCTTGATGGAAAAGTTCCAGCGAAAAGGCCAAGTGTTCCCCAGAGAAAAGAGTCTAGATGGGGTGAGAGGGTGTACAAAGGAGTTAAGCCTGCATTCTCGGTCTATGTCTAGACCTCAGGCCTGGACGGTGGAGGTTTACTCTCTCAGCCTGTTGCTTGGTGAGGCAGCTTCTGTCAGCCAAGGGCAATCTGGGGAGCTTGCCTGTAAGCCCTTAGCTAGAGCGCTTAAAGTAGTTGGGCATGGGTATGCCAGGTGGTGAAGAGAATTCAGGAGGTCATCAACAGGGTCTACCTACAGGATCATACCCTTCCTCCACTGCAAGCTGTTAAGACAGTGGGGTATAAACCTCTTGGAGAGACATAAAAAGCCAATTTCTTGCATATCACTGAAAAGTAAATCAAGCAGGCCATTCAGGACTCCTGCCCTTAATTGCTCTGAGGGTGGATATGTGTTTGGAGGCTTTTCCTTGCAAATATCCATTCCCTTCTTCGTGGGTTTCCCATGACCAAGTTGTTCCCCTTTACCCCCAAATTGGGGCTATATAAACTCCTTACTTTTACCACCCAAGGTATTAACCCAGCGTGAATTCAACTTCTCACACAAGCATCTTCAGAGGACTGTCCTCGCCGAGGACCTCTGGAGCCTCCAGTCTAAGCCAACTGTCCTGCCATGCTCATCTCGCAACCTTCTCAGGCACAGTAATGTAGGCTATCCAGGAGGTTTGCTATAAACCATCACTTGAGCTGAGCTTCCTGGTGAGTCATGTGCCAGCTCCCTCACCCTCTTTCTGTTAGTTTAATTTTATTTGAATTCAAGTCATATGTTGACATAGATTTAAAGGTCAGTGTCCCCAGGGAGCAGTCTTCCAGTCTCCTTCCTGAGAGGCAAATGTCTGACACCAGCGTGCCCACACCAGATAGAGAATGAGGTCCATAAAGTGTCATCACCCAGAATGCAGGCTTAACTCCTCTACAGCGTCTCAGCCCATCTTCAGCTGTGCAAGCTCTCCAGAAAGTGAATTTCCCTTCTCCTGCCAGGAGGTCCCTGGGCTGCATGGGGTAGGGAGGCTGATCTGGTGGGTGGGTTCTACCAGTTCCACATTCAAACTACCAGAAAATCCTCTTCAGCTTCACCCCGCAGACACCGCCCAGCTCCCACCCCCGCCCCTTAGAGGGAACTGGTGTCTCTAGTGCCTGTGTCTTCCTTCGGTTCTGTGCTGGCAGTTCACTGTTTCTTGTTCTATTCACCATCTGCAGAACCACGTTTAAGACTTACCTGGCTAGCTAAGCAGGTTACCAGGTAACCATTTCACTTTCAGCCTTTCAAAATTCCTGGAAATTTGCATGATCTCTGGGTTTTTTTGACTGAACTCCTGTTCTGTTTGTTCTTAAGAATTGATAGCCTTCGTACTTTTTAACTCTCACTTTAATGGGGTTTGCAAGGAAATATATATGCTTGGGCTCAGCCTGCTCTGTTTCTAGTCCAGCCTTTTGGGAATTGTGTCTATTAGCTGGCCCTCCTCCGTAGGCTCCTTGCTCACATCCATAATAATTATCCAGAGAGTCTGAGGTGTAATACAGAGATGATATGATTTTATTTTTTACCTTCAAAGAAAAACCTAGGGAGAATGGAAGGGGCAAAGTCTCGGATGGGGAGAGGCCAACTAATTCCCACACTCTTGCCCAGACCAAGCCGCCATCTTTTTCTCGTCCAACAGAAAGACTGCTGGGGCTGACAGTGCCCCATCTTCCCATCCCAGGAACCAAACTTTAAATAGACTCCTCAAAAAACCATTCGAGGGAGGTCTTCTGCCATTCCAGACTTTCCTCCTTTCAAAGTTGAGCTATAAAAGATTTCTGCTTGTGTTGTGAACATTAACCTCACCCTTTAAATTTACAGAGAGCTTGTTCAGAAACACAGATAATCTGTCACTCTTGGTAGTCATCAAAAAACATACAAGTACTGGGGCTGGCCCCCTGGCCGAGTGGTTAAGTTCGTGTGCTCCGCTGCAGGCGGCCCAGTGCTTCATTGGTTCGAATCCTGGGCGCGGACATGGCACTGCTCATCAAGCCACGCTGAGGCAGCGTCCCACATGCCACAACTAGAAGGACCCACAACAAAGAATATACAACTATGTACCGGGGGGCTTTGGGGAGAAAAAGGAAAAAATAAATAAACAAATAAAATAAAATCTTTAAAAACAAAACACATACAAGTACTGCCAATGAGTGCCCTTTGTGCTTGCCCAGGTCCAGTGTCCAGACTACAATTTTTCTTGAAAACATGGTCCTGTTTCCAACTTGGTTAATATCTAATTCTGGGGTGTGATGCCATGGATGGCCATTAGGGGGTGCAAGAATTTTAATGTACAGTCCTCCTACAGGATGCCACTCGGATCTTTTTCGTTTAGTGGGCAAAGTGGACTTTTTCTTATGATTTTTAGAAAAAGTTTCCAAGCCACTGTACATTTTTAAATTTTCAGCAGATCACCAAATGCATAAAAAAGAAGAAATAAAAAGGGAAAAACTAATATAAAATATGTTCCCTTTTTTCTCCATTCTTTGCTGGTGATGTGGCCATCCTTTACTTGTTTCAAAGGACAATCATATCTAGGGATCACTCTGCCCTCAGTGTTAGGAGGAGACAAGTCAATTCATCCACTGTGAACACATTGACACAAACTGGTCACTGCTCCTCCCCCAAGATAACCTGCATCCCCCTTTTATGTCCAGGATGACTGATGGTGATGACGTCTTATTCCAGCTTCCTCTTTTTCACTTGAGGTTTTGCCCACTCTCTAAAGAGCTATTTCAAAGTAGCAAGTGAGCAAAAATTTTACTTGATGGTGCAAGAACATCGCATTTATTCATTCATTCTCTTCTTTTGTTGTAATATAAAATTAATCTCAAGGAAATGGAAGGACCTAGGCATTACTGTCTCCTTTTCTCTTCTTGACAGTTTACCATCCCACATGTTGCCAGATCAAGAAAGTCTCAGCATACAACAAATGATCCAGAGACCCGCTGGGCCAGATGAGGAAGGACTGTGCCAGGATCCCAGGCATATGCTCATTTTTGTGTCGACTTTGGTGGGAACTATAGCCACCAACAATTCCAAAGCGGTGTTTCTTATTAATTGTACCACTGGAAAGAAACTGATTAGCTTTCTCAGTTCCAATGCAAAAATAACTAGGTATAAATAAATAAATAAATAATCAGATGCTACTTCTGAAACAAGCAAATGTGACTGGGGGGTGGAGCTATGGACAGATCTTGGATGGGATCCGCATGGCAGTGGTGCAGGAGCAGTTCCCAGAAACAGGGGCATGCTCCCAGAAGAATGCGCATGCTGTGAAGACAAAGCAATAGGTGTCCACTGTCGTTAAGCTCACTGTTCCTTTTTACTATGAAATTCATCCTGGCTTTTGGATATAGAGCTACTTTACGCACTATTGATAAAAAAAAAAAAAAAACTTTTTGACTTTTTTTCAGTTCAACAAAAACAGGCAAAAATTTTCAAGAATGCATACTGTTTAACATTATACTGAGAAGTCTTTGGAATCATCCCACATTGTACACTATAAAAAAATAAAATATCAACAAATACCACTGATTCCAGCAAACCTTAAAAATGAATCTTTAATCTAGCATAAATGAAATGTAGCACAATTCCTGGTGAAAGCACAGTTTTCCTGAGCCCATTAAATATCTCGTTTCCACACCCTGTAAGTTCTCAACTTTGATATCTGAGGGTTACTGGCAGCAGAATAGAAAGTCGTTTTTAATTGCCCCATCTATAGAAAGAAGGATGATCTCTAGAGAAACACAGTTTGAAAGGATCCGAATTTAGCACCTTTAAATTATCAGTGGGAAACAGGCAGATCCTACATCTGGCAGGGGAAAGATTTTCAGGTATGAAATTGAATTTAGTTCCTCCAGTCTGCAAAAGCCCTAAATATAAAACTTTGGGAGAGGCAGAAAAGTATTTGTGGCTGCTTTCTTTGAAGGAACTGGTTTTTGCTTTATTCTTATGAAGAGATTCATTCTCTAATAACAAATGTGAAGAGTAATTTAAAAACTTTTAAATTTCACATTCAAAGTTTTAAAATAGTTTGATTTGTATTTCCAAAGCTTAGAGCTAGATTTTATTTCTCAAATATTGTTGCATAATATCTACATAGAAAAAATTTTTTATTGAAGTTTAACATACATGCCAAGCATATAGCTGGATGAATTTTTGCTAATGTATATATCTGTGTGGCCACTACCCAGATTAAGATATAGAACATCTCCAACATCACAGAAGGCCTCCTCATGCCCCTATATGGTCAACTTCTACCCCTACCCGTGGCCTCAAATGTAACTACTATTCTAACTTTCATGACTATTTTAAATTTCATAAAAATGGAAAAGGTCAGTATATGCTCTTTTAGGTCTGGCTTCTTTCACTCAGTATTATTTCTCTGAGATTCACCCACGTTGTTTCATATAACAAGGATTCATTTGTTCTCATTACTCTATGTTATTTCATGGTATCAATAGACCACAGTTGCATTATCCATCTATTGTCTTTTGGTAGACGTATGTATTCATTTCTCTTAGATACATCCCTAGTAGCGGACTTGCTGAATCATTGGGTAGGCAGCCATTTAGCTTTACTAGATAGTGCCAGCCAGTTATCTAATATAATTGTACTAATTACACTGCAGCTGGAAAGGGGAGTTCTAGTTGTCTCACATCCCTAACAACTCTTGGTTACAATCCATCTCTGTAACTTTAGCCAGTCCGGTAAGCACAGAATGGTATCTTACTGTAGCTTTACTTTGAGTTTCCCTGAATACTATGGATGCTATGCTTCTTTTCATATGCTCTATGCTGTTTGGATTTCCCATTTTGCGAAGTGGCAGCCCAGTTATGTTGTCTATGCTTACTGAGTGGTTTGTCTTTTTCTTATTGATTTATGGAAGATCTTTATATATTTTGGGTATAAGAACTTTGTGGGTTCTATGCACTGCAGCTGTCTTCTCCCCATCTGTAGCTTGCCTTTTCACTCTTACAGTGATGCTTAGTGAAAGCCAATGTATCTTTCTCTTTTTTATGGTTAATGGCTTTGTTTATTTTAAGAATTTTTAAACTTTTTATTTCGAAAAAATCATAGATGCATAGAAAGTTGCAAAAATAATATAGAGAGGTCCCATGTACTCTTCACTGATTTCCCACAAAGGTCACATCTTACAAAACTATAATGCAATAACAAAACCAGGAAGTCAGCATCAGTTTAATTCACAGAGCTTATTCAGATTTCACATCTTATATGTACTTGTGGGTGCGTGTGCACACATGTGTGTGTGGTTCTACGCAATTATATCACATGTGTAGATCATGTAACCACCACCACAATCAAAATACAGAACTATTCCACCACCACAAAGATCCCTATGCTACCCCTTTACAGCCAAATCCACCCACCACTTCTACCCTCTGGCAACCACTAATCTATTCTCCATCTCTAACTTTGTCATTTCAAGAATGTTATATAATGGAATTGCACAGTACATAACCTTTAGAGATTGGCTTTTATCACTCAGCACAATGCCCTTTTGATCCATTCAAGTTATTGCATGTATCAATAGTTTGTTCCTTTTGACTACTAGGTAGTATTCCATCATATGGCAAGACCATGGTTTGTGGAACACTTTACTCATTTAAGGATGTTTGAGTTGTTTCCAACTTTTAGCTTTTACCAAAAAAGCTGCTCTGTACATTTGTGTACAAGGTTTTGTATGGACATAATTTTTCATTTCTCTGGAGTAAATGCTCATGGGTATGGTTTCTGGACCATATGGTAAATCTACATTTTGTTTTTTCAGAAACTGCCAAACTATTTCCCAGAGTGAAAGTATCATTTTACATTCTTACCAGCAATATATGAGGGATCCATTTCTTTACACCCTTGCCAGAATTTGGGATCATCTCCCCGACATGCTGCATGATGGTGTGGCATGATGTGATGGTGTGTTTTTTTCATGGAATCCACTGAAAGTTTTATTTCTTTAGGGTTTTATCCTGACCAATCATTTAAAAACCAAGTAACACAGACCTGGGGGGTAGGAGTTGGGGACTGCACCTCCCTCCTACTCACCATGGACAGCAGTGGGAAAGAGGGAGGGTGCAGGAGAGGTGGCTAAAGCGAGATAGCAGCAGCAGTACTTGGGGCAATGATGTCACAGAGCCAGACCCACCCCAGACCCTCCCCTCCCCCTCCTCAGAAAGCCTCCTTAGGGGCTCAATCCATTTCTTCTGTCAGGAGATGGAGGCACAGGGAGAGAAAGAAGTGGGAGAGGAGGATGCTAGAGAGGCAGGGAGGTGGCACAAACGAAGGCAGAGGTGAGAGGCGTGGGTGAGGCCCCCTGATTTGGAGGCCCTTGGACACTCCACTCCCAGGCCCACCCTGGGAAGGGGTGAGGAAGTCACACCCTCTCATCATATTTTTTTATTTTAGTTGTTCTAATAGATATGTAGATAACAGATGTAGATAATATATTATCTCATCATGATTTTAATTTGCATTTCTCTAATAACTAATGGATTGAACATCTTTTCATGTGCTTATTTGCCATTTTTTCCAATAAAACATCAGATTGTGGGTTGGACTTGGTCTATGGGAAAAAGCTTGTCAACTTTTGTTCTAGATTATTTATTTGTTCTTTTACTCTCCATTTCCTCTTTATCCTGACTGTTGTGTTCTTTATTTTGAGCACTGTATCTCTGCTTGATTCTTTTTTGTGACTGCTAGTTCTGCATCATATTACTAATTTGTCTTTTTATCTTAATGAAGATATTGATTATGTAGCGTCTGTTTTAATAACTCTACTTTGTATGGTATGTGTCATTTAGATTTTGTCTTTAGAACTGTGACATAGTATAACGTTGAAAAGGTTTGGTGCTGGAGCTTAGATATATACAGAACACTCCATCCAAAAACAACAGAATAACTCATTCTTCTCAAGTGCACATGGAACATTCTCAAAGATAGACAATATGTTGGGAAACAAGGCAAGCCTCAATAAATTTAAGAAGATTGAAATCATATCAAGCATCTTTTCTGACCATAAGGCTATGAAACTAGAAATCAGCTACAAGAAAAAAACTGGGGAAGGGACAAAGGTGTGGAGATGAAACAACATGCTACTGAACAACCAATGGATCATTGAAGAAATTAAAGAATAAATCAAAAAATATCTGGAGACAATTGAAAATGAAAACACACCCCACCAACTCATATGGGATGCAGCAAAAGTGGTCCTAAGAGAGAAATTCATAGCCATACAGTCCTACCTCAATAAACGAGTAAACTCTCAAATGGGCAATCTTAAACTACACCTAACATAATTAGAAAAAGAAGAACAGACAAAGCCTAAAGTCAGCAGAGGAGGGAAATAATAAAAATTAAAGCAGAAATAAATGAAATTGAAATCAAAAAACAAAAGTAGAAAGTATCAATGAAACTAAGAGCTGATTCTTTGAGAACATAAACAAAATTGACAAATTCTTAGCCAGATTCACTAAGAAAAAAAGAGAGAAGTTTCAAATAAATAAAAGTAGAAATGAAAGAGGAGAAATTACAACAGGTTCCACAGAAATACAAAGGATTAAAAGAAAATACTACAAAAAGCTATACCCAACAAATTGGATAATGTAGAAGAAATAGATAAATTCTTAGACTCATACAACCTCCCAAAACTGAATCAAGAAGAAATAGAGACTCTGAATAGATGAATCACAAGTAAAGAGATTGAAACAGTAATCAAAAACCTCCCAAAAAACAAAAACCCAGGACCAGCTGGCTTCTCTGGAGAATTATACCAAACATTCAAACAAGATGTAATACCTATACTTCTCAAACTGTTCCAAGAAATTGAAGAAGATGGAACACTTCCTAACACATTCTACAAGGCCAACATCATGCTGATACCAAAGCCTGACAAGGACAGCACGGAAAAGGAGAACTGCAGGCCAATATTGCTGATGAACATAGATGCAAAAATTCTCAACAAAATTTTGGCAACCCGAATTCAGCAATTCATCAAAAGGATCATACATCACGATCAAGTGGGATTCATATCAGGGACACAGGGATGGTTCAGCATCCACAAATCAACCAAAGTGATACACCACATCAACAAACGGAGGAATAAAAACCACATGATCATTTCAATAGATGCAGAGAAAGCATTTGACAAGATCCAACAGCCATTTATGGTAAAAACTCTGAGCAAAATGGGGATAGAAGGGAACTACCTCAACATAATACAGGCCATATATGACAAACCCACAGCCAACATCATACTCAATGGGCAAAAACTGAGTGCCATCCCCCTGAGAACAGGAACGAGACAAGGATGCCCTCTATCACCACTCTTATTTAACACAGTACTGGAGGTTTGGGCCAGAGAAATTAAGCAAGAGAAAGGAATAAAAGGAATCCAATAATGATAAGAATCTCTACTTATTTCTTATCAAACACAATGCTACCAGAAGCCAATGTAACAGCATCTTTAAATTGCTGAAAGAATAAAACAGTCAACTTAGAATTATATATCTAGCATAAGTATGTTTAAAAAATGAAGATGAAGTATACACTTTTTAGATTAACAAAAGCTGAGGGAATTTATTACCAGCAGACTTGCAGTAAAGGAAGTCCTTCAGGCTGAAGGGAAAAAAAATGAATTACACCAGAGAAACTTGGATTTACACAAAGAAAGAAAGATTGCTAGAAATGGTAAATAGGTGGCTAAATACAAAAATTTTTTCTCATCCATGATGTTTGAAAGACAAAGAATAATAATAATATATTGTTGGGTGTATAACTTGTGTAGAAATAAAATGGGTGACTGGAGGGGGGTAAATGAAAACATTTTGTTGTAAGATTCTTAGAGCAGATGTGAAGAATTACAATACTAAAGTGAGATACACTGTGAGTAGTTACAGATATGCAAACACTAGCCATAAGAAAGGCAAAGGTTTCTATGTTAATATTAAAGTTAATTCAAGACAAGAGGGATCTTCCAGTTCATGAAAAGGCCTACCAACGCATCTACTAACAGCAATTCAAAACACATGAAGCAGAAACCGACAGAACTAAAAAAAGAAATAGATGAATACAAAATTATAGCTGGTGATTTTATGACATGTAGTTATTGTTAGAACAATTAAATAAAAAAGTATTGTATAGAGGATTTGCAATACTATCAAATAATTTAATCAACTTGATATTTAGAGAGAACTTCACCCCACAATGGAAGAAGACACAGTCCTTTAAAGTGCACAGGGATCATTCACCAAGATACAGCACATGCTGGGGCCCAAGAAAAGTCTCAATAAATTGAAAGGAATTGAAGTCATATAGAATATGTTCCCTGACCACACAGAATTAAGTTAAAACCCAATAATAAAATGATATGTGGAAAACATCCAAGTATATCATATCAAACAACACACTTTGATATGATCCATGGGTCAAAGAACAAATCTAAAAGGAAATTGCAAAAAAGTTGAACTAATAACAATTAAAACCCAATATATCAGCTAAAGAAGTCCTTAGATGGGAATTTACAGCTTGAAATGCTTATATTAGAGAAAAGTGTTATAAAATCAATGATGTAGAGTTTCACCTTTAAAAAAAGGTAGAAAATAAGAGCAGTTAAACTTTAAAAAAGCAAAATGAAAGAAATAATAAAGACTAGAAGTCACCGAAATAGAAGACAGTCAAATAATAGAGAAAATCAAAGAAGCCAAAAGTGGGTAGCTTGAAAAGATCCGTTAAAAAGACAACGCTCTGGGGCTGGCCCCGTGGCCGAGTGGTTAAGTTCGCGCGCTCTGCTGCAGGCGACCCAGTGTTTCGTTGGTTCGAATCCTGGGCGCGGACATGGCACTGCTCATCAAAGCCACGCTGAGGCGGCGTCCCACATGCCACAACTAGAAGGACCCACAACAAAGAATATACAACTACGTAGTAGGGGCTTTGGGGAGAAAAAAGAAAATAAAATAAAATCTTTAAAAAAAAAAAAAAAGATAACACTCTATCTCAATGGACCTCCAGCTGGACTGAGAGGAAGAGAGAGAAAGAGAGCACAAATTACCAATATCAGAAGTAAAAGAGGGGATATCGCTAGACAGCATACAGATATTAAAAAGTTAATAAGGAAAGCTGTGAATTACGTTATGTCAATAAATTTGGCAACTTAGATGAAAAGGATAATTCCTTGAAAAACAGAATTACCAATAGTGACACTAAAAGAAATTAAAAGTCTGAATAGCCCTATGTCTATTAAAGGAATTGAAATCAAAATTGAAAAGGGACTTCTCACAAAGAAAACTCCAGCCCCGGATGGCTGTACCAGTGACTTCTGGCAAACATTTGAGAAAGAAATAATGCCAGCATCACACAGCTCCCTGAGAAAACAGAAAAGGAGAGAATACTTCCCAACCCATTTTTGAGGCCAGCATCACCCTTAGAACAACACCAGATAAAGATGTTTTAAGAAAAGAAAACTAAAACTCAAGAGGCTGGAGCTAATAACTGAGGAAATGTGATAGCTTTTTTTTTTTTTAAGATGCACTAACATCTGTTGCCAACCTTCTTATTTTTTTCTTCTTCTCCCCAAAGCCCCCCAGTACCTAGTTGTATATTCTAGTTGTAGGTTCTTCTGGTTGTGCTATGGGGGACACCGCCTCAGCATGGCCTGATGAGCAGTGCCGTGTCCGCACCCAGGATCCGAACTGGCGAACCTCGGGCCTGCCCACCCAAGCGGAGCCCGCGAACTTAACCGCTTGGCCACGGGGCCGGCCCCTGTGATGGCTTTTTGACGTGTCAACTTTTCGAGGCTTTAGTCCCCAGTTATTCAAACAAACATACACTAATCCAGGTGTTGCTGCAAAGGGATTTTGAAGATGTAATGAAAGTCCCTAATCAGTTGTCTTTAACTAAGGGAGATTATCCTGGATAATCTGGGTCAGCTTGACTGAATCAGTTGCAACAAGTCTTTGAAAACAGGGCTGAGGCCTTGAGAACTAGAGAGAAAACCAACTCTGCCTGTGGGGAATAGCAGCGGCCCACACCAGTGGAGTTCCAGACTCCCCACAAGCCTCCCTTTTCTGGCTGAATCCTGACTGATACAGCAAGGGAGGCATTAGAAGAAGTTAGAAAAGTGCACAGAACCCAATTATCGTGGGCCTTACAAGCCATGCTAACAGGAGGGGATTTTTAAGTGTAATTAGACATGAGCAGTCATATAATATAAGGGGTTTGCCCAACAGTTTTCTTAATAAATACCTGCCCATCAAACTAGACAAATAAAATGACATCACAGTTTTGGTGGGTTTAAAGAGAACCTGGAACCACTTTATCTTTGGGAACTATATCCTGGAGAAATAATTGAAATTAAAAAAATATATGTTTTCTACTGCTGCCTAACAGATTGCCACAAACTTAGCAGCTTCAAAGACAACACCCATTTATTAACTCACAGTTCTGGAGGGCAGAAGTGCGGCATGGTGTAGCAGAATTCAGTTCCCTATAGCAGCTGCAGGACTGGAGTCCTATTGCCTTCCTGGCTGTCAGCCAGAAGCCACCCTCAGCTCGGCCCACCTTCCTTGCTACTTGGCCCCCTCTATCTTCAACAGAGACTCTCCCTCATCCTGAATCCCTGTCATGCTTTGAATCTTTCTGACTTCTCAAATTGTGAACTCTAGATCCAAATTTGAAGGGCTCATGTGAATAAGTCAGGCCCACCTGGAAAATCTTCCCTTCTTAAAGACAACTGTGCCATGTAACATAACCTAATCACGGAATGAAATCCATCATGTTCACAGTCCTGGGCATAATAAAGGGCAGGTATGCTGGGGAGCGGGAAAGCTTGGGCCCATCTTGGAATTCTCCCTACCACAATGTCTATGTCTGTATCTAATCAAGATAGACAGGCGCAGAGTGTTGATTCCTGCACTATGTGAATGTTCAAGTATGTGTCTACTGGAATTTCTACTGGAAATTCCCAACTCTAGGCCAGGCAGCCTGTGGTATATTACATAATGGAATGTTGTCATTACTTTGGGACATGTTTCTTTATATTTCTGTGATATCCTCGCCTACTTGTCACCCCTAATGACAATGTAAGTGGGAAAATACAACATAGAATGATGCACATGCCATGATAACAGGACTTCCAAAATCATATAAATATTAGAATCACAGTAAAGATCAGAATGAAAATGGGGAAGACAGGGTTTTTTGTTACTGTGTAGTTGATGCAAGGTGGGGGAGGGCGGAGAAAGAGCAAATGTCTTCAGATAAACAAATGTCTTCAAAATAATTGGGCAGAAGTGGAACGAATTTGGCAAACATATGCCACCAGTTGAAGCCAGACTTTGATCATTTCCAGGCTGTGTGAAGCTGGCTTGCAGAGGCAGGGCTGCTGGGGGAGGCAAGTTTGATAAGGAGGGCGGAAGGGTTGAGTGACTCACACCTCCTGGGCTCTCTTTGCCGAGGCTCCTCCTGACTGTTCTCTTCACCTCTGAGTCACTGATTGTGAGTGACAGCCCGAGTAAATATAAAGTCCTTCCCTTTTCTCTCGGGTGGGCCTGCTGTCCAAACTCCTTTCCCCTCCCGCTGCCAGGCCGGGCTCCTAGTTGCTGACTGATCTCTCCAGGCTTTGGACAACCTTCTCTACACTTGGGGCATCAGACTTCATTATCCTTGCTTTACCAAGCAGGCCGCCCCTGTGGGAGGCCTGGCGGGAAGAGGGTGAGTGGGGAGGAAGGCCCGAAGCTCGGCTTCACACATCAGAGAGTTTGGTAAATGAGTATTTCTTCCCGACAGTAACAGGGCTGGGACACAGAGACCATACTTGTTCGAAGCTTCTAATTCAGATATCGATCTTCTAAATTTTCTCAGAGACCACAGAATAAACTAAACGTGTTAGGAAGCCCCCAAATTGCTATCAAACGGCAGGATCGAGGTGAGAAAGCCAGGCTCCCGACGTGTGCTCCCCGAACGATCTGCCCGTTCTTGCTCCCACTCTCCCCTGATTCATCCTTCAGCGCTCTTTTCACCATTTCATAAGAATATTTTTAAGCTTTTAAAAAATATCTTGCCTTTCTCTTCCTACATGTCAGCGAGGGCTCTGAGGAGCAAAAGAAATTTTCCTGTTTTTGACATCTAAAATACTTGGAACAAATGTGGGTGGGCTGGGGAGGAGATCACGTCGTGGTTGAAAGGCATAGGGTGTTTTGTTTTGTTTTTTTCCCACTCCAGGGTCCCATCACTGACTTTCAATCAACACAGTGCTGCTTCTGTTCACAAAGGTAGGTAGTAAATTTAGGTCCACTACAACTGGGGCTTTTGTTTCAAAACTTCCTGAAATCTCCATTAATCTTCACAGGAAGTCTCTGAGGTACATGGAACTTCTCTGAACCTAAGGTTCCTCAGATTGATGACTTATCTCCATTTTTCAAATAAGAGGCAGGCCAGCAGAGGGCCAGAATATAACTACTGAACAAAATTCCATGCAATCAGAAGACCTACGACTAATGAAGACAAACATTCTTAGGGAATATGAGAGAAAAAAGATGCAAAGAAGTTTCAGTTGTTAAATGCAAAATGGCAAAGGTTTCTTTCCATTTGTCCAAAATGAAAAGCAAAAACAGGATATATCTTTATACAACCAATTTGGAAAGCAGGTTGGCAGTTTCTTTAAATGTTAAACATATACTTTCCACATAACCCAGCCGATCCTGGATATATACCCAAAAGAAACAAAAGCGTGTGTCCACACAAGGACTTAAACATGAGTATTCACAGCAGTCTTAGTTGTAAGAGCTGCAAAGTGGGAACAGTACAAACGTTCAGCAACAGGTGAGTGAACAAGCAAATTGCGGTACACACATAGGATAGAAAGCAACTCAGCAATAAAAAAGAACAACATTGGGGCTGGCCCGGTAGTGTAGTGGTTAAGTTTGTGCCCTCTGCTTCTGTGGCCCAGGGTTCGTAGGTTTGGATCCTGGGCACGGACCTAGCACTGTTCGTCAAGTCACGTTGTGGCAGCATCCCATGTAAAATAGAGGAAGATTGGCACAGATTTAGCTCAGGGCCGATCTTCTCACAACCAAAAAAAGATCAACATTTGATACACACAACCACATGGATGAGTAAAAAAAATATGCTGAATGAAAGAAGCCAGACAAAAAGAGAGAACAAACTATATCATCACTTATTTTGGAGGGATAAGGTGTGGATTACCAAGGATCCCAAGGGAAATTTGGGGACAATTATCTTGATTGTGATGATCGTCTTTTTGGACGTCGTCACCTTGTACTTTATATTTAAAAGTATATTTTAAATATATTCACTTTATCATATCAATTGTGCCTCAATAAAGCTAAAAAGGATAGCAATGATTCCTTCCTTCTGCTCAAAATGAAACGAATAAAAGAGGGGCTGGTCCAATGGCACAGCCGTTGGGTTCGCACACTCCACTTCCGCAACCTGGGGTTTGCCAGTTTGGATCCCCGGTGCAGACCTATGTACTGTTTATCAAGCCATGCTGTGGCAGGCATCCCACACATAAAGTAGAGGAAGATGGGCACAGATGTTAGCTCAGGGCCAATCTTCCTCAGCAAAAAGAAGAGGATTGGCAGCTGATGTTAGCTCAGGGCCAATCTTCCTCAAAGAAAAAAAAAGAATACGCCTGTGTGTCCAAGACCTTTGAGATAATTTAGAAGTTTACAATGACTAATGACATAGACTTTTTTCATTTGAATGTTGAGCACTGGTTAGAAAGGCCCAGAGATAGTAAAAATAATTTCTACTGTTCGGGCTCTCCAGATACATAATAATCTGATCGGATGGTATTGAGCTTATAATAAATTTTATGGTCTCATTTGCTACGTTTTCACCTTGGATGACGTGGTCGTAGAATAGGGAGTACCTTTCTATTCCTCCTACAGATATTCTTGATTTGATCCATAGAACAGGATCTGTCAACACTCCTACTACTTGCGAAGAGCTGGAGAAGAGCTTTTGCCCTTACTCCCTCTCCGTGGCAGAAGTGACTTACCTGATGGATGAGATTAAAAGAATTGGCCTTTTCTCTGGCTTACCAACATGGAGGCAGCCTATTTTTTCCCACCTACCTCTCCTTCTAGGTGGTGAGTACACCTGGGTTGGGCCTTTTGTCCCTCTGACTTGATGGGGCTTGAGGTGCACCCAGATCCTTCATCCATGTGACTGGGGGAGTCACCTCTGCAGATGGAACTCTCTCCCTACGTAGTGGCAAGGTCTAGATTTGAGTTGAGATGGAAAGAGGTCATTGAAAGCTGAGTTTGGCCTCAGATCTGAGTCATATTCTACAACTTGGCTAGTAATAAAGTGCATGCTATGATTTAATTCCAACCTCTGAACTGGTTCAGAATCCATGTGATTAAACAGATGACGGGATCACATCAGACAGCCTTGTTATTGCAATAGCATTCTGCATGGAAAGGAATGATAGGTGTGTTGTCATATCCCCAAAAGGAGGAAGAATCTTTCTATAAATAGCATAAAAAGGGCTTCCAGTTATAAATCAATCACGGGAATGTAATGTACAGCACGGTGACTCTAGTCAATAACGCCATATTGTATATTTGAAAGTTGCTAAAAGAGTAGATTTTAAAAGTTCTCATCACAAGAAAAAATGTTTTTGTTGTAACTGCGTATGGTGATGGATGTTAACTAGACTTATTGTGGTGATCATTTCACAATATATACAAATGTCAAACCGTTATGCTGTATACCTGAAACTAATATAATGGTATATGTCAATTATATCTCAATTTAAAAAAAAGAATGAACAAAAGAGTTATTTAAAAAAGTGAAAGAAAACACAAAGTGATGTTTTTGTCACATTATTAAGTTAAACAGAGTTTCTTCCCCTCGTCAGGCATTTTGATATGACAATTATAAAAAGTATTACATCTTTAAATCAATAGGTTCAAGAAAGACATTAATCACCCTTTTAAGCTAAGAATGTCAATACTACCTGATGGTATGCTATGAAATTTTGATTTGTGAAGGTATTGTTTTTGTCATTCAGTTGCTAAATTGTCTAAGAATGATTTGGAAGAAGGAGTTGAAGATTTAGGGGAAGAATTATTATGTAATATTTAAATGATTGAATCATTTATTGGATGATTTTTCATGAATTGTTTATGATTCTAGTTCTCCAAAATGGAAAAACCTCAGTTCCAAAAGTAAAAGGGAAATGTTTAAAGCCACTTGGAGATGTTTTTGACTTTATCATGCATCTCTCCATTAATTTCTGAACTTGTCACGACTGAGGAAGGATTAGAGAAGTTTTGCAGGAACAGAGCCAGAGAACATGGCTATCATGTGCACTGTGTTCCCTCTGTGCTCAGCTCAGATCAAAGGCATGCCCTTGACACTCTCTACCTGCCTCAGGCCCTCAGAACTGTGGTCCAGGGAAAAATCAGACTTCCCTGGTACCACATGTGAGATTTTGCATTTCCTGCTTATGACCTAGCTCTCACGTAGTAGTAATAGTCGTAGTTACAGCAACGACTACAGTTTCCCTAGTGTTTACCTTGTTCCAGGCATCGTCTAAGTGCTTTACATGCATCATTTCATTTAAATCTCACATCACATCAATGGAAAAGCTGGGACAAATCTTAATTCATCAGAGATCTTCATTCCACGTGACATCACTTATAAAGTCTTGTGATCACTCCCTCTAAGTTTCCAGAAGAAAATTTGTATATTGATTTTCTTTCTCTTTAACGTGGCTCTTAAGGATGATACAAAATGTGAGCTATATGTTAAATGACCTATAGTAACAAATAAGAACTGACTTTCAAGAAGGAGGCTCAGAGTGTTGAAAAGCCAGGTATGATAGCCCCACGGAATGATATACCCACATCACACCATTATTTCATGTCATGGTAACACTCAGTTGAGGGACTAAGAGTCTCAAGTACACTGCCCAAATGGGGCAGATTTGGAAACAGTTTCCACCACACACTTGCTGGAGCGCTCTTGTCTTCTGTCATCATCTGCCACTGAACCCAGAATTGCCACAAGAGACCTCATCTCCCACCAGCCCCATTGATTCTTCATCTCTCTTTCTCCTCCCTCCTTTTCCTTTAACCATCTTCATTTTTAAACCAGCTCATCTAATACCTATGTTTACTTGTTTTAGAGAGACTTGGGAAGGTCTCTCCAGGTGCAGGGGTGAGGGGTTCCAAATTCTTGGATTGGATAGGAGGTCCAATCAAAATGGTTTGGAATGTAATAGTCTATGTCTCATTGTACTCTCAGCCTTCAGTAAAACTGTCTGCTGTACTAGAGAAAAGAGCCTTGAGAGTTGATTGGACTGTCTCAAAAACAATAGAGTTGGGATAACAGAACCTCCATGAGGAAAATGAGGTTAAATAAAGTGACTTGTCCAAGATAGAGAAAGCTGGAGCCAGCCAAGATTTGAACCCAGCTGTGTCTGAGTTCAGAACCACACTCTTTAACCATTACTTTACAGACTCTTCCATCTGAGGAAGGGTTTGTTACTACCAGTCCCAAGTAGGTCAGTAAACAAAATGCATTTGTTTCTTCTACACCTTCAGCCTTTCATTGTGAGTATGGCAGTTCACGGAAGTCATCGGTCCTTCTCTTTTAGGGGTGAATCTAGGGCCAAAGCCCTTCTAGTCTTCTAGGTACTGTAATTATCTCAGATGTATCTAATTAAAGATTCTAGAAGACTTACACTGTTAATTCTTAGTGTAACCTGTGTGCTGCTGCTCCTACTTCCATCTGCCATGAGTACTCTGCCTCTGGTCTCATCCCAGGTCAACTTTGTAATGGTACTTATTACAGTCATGCACCCCATAATGATGTTTCTGTTAATGACAGACCACATATATGATAGTGTTCCCAAAGATTAGTACCATATAGCTTAGGTGTACAGTAGGCTATACCATCTAGGTTTGTGTAAGTATACTCTATGATGTTTGCACAATGACAAAATCTCCTAACAATACATTTCTAAGAACATATCCTGTTGTTAAGTGACACATGACTGTACTTTGTATGATTCCCAATACCAAATCCTATCCACAAATGTAAATTTTACTAAAGATGTTGTAAGAGGGGTGGAGGAGGTAGTTTACATTGCATGACAGACAGCATCTCACTCAAAAATTCCTGAGTATCTTCTAAGTCTGTCTTCTTGGTTTTGTAGCCATCTGCCTTCTAGGCTTCTCATCATCTCTTCTCAGTTCATTTGTGGAGCAATTTAGCTCTTCCCTGCTTCCAGATCCAAGTTTATGTACTACCACAAAACCACTGAGAGTATTGTCAATTGGATCAAATGCTATTTCTGAGTATAAAGATTTTTGTTTGAACTGAACAAGCGAATGATTCTTCACCAATGAATAGCCAACCATTTTAAAGACAGTGGGATATTGTAAATATTTAATGCAGAAGGAAGTCAGGTAATCAGGGCCAGTTAAAACCCCTCTTGTTCAGGAGGATGGTTAGGTTTCTTAAAGAGCTACTCCTGAAATCCTTAGAATGAACATGACTTTGGTTCTTTTCTCATGGAAACGTTTGTTCCTGGAGAGCTTTCCTCACCTGCAAAATGAAGAGGTTGGAGAAGATCTTTGACAAATTGTTCATCTGCAAGAGGCCAGCATAGGGACCAACAGGGCTGGAATTCACATGTCCAATCCCAGAGACCTGGTGGGAGGGTCAAGACCTTCCCAGGAAAGGTCTCTGGCCATGCCCAAACTTGGGTGTAAAAGCTAGTATCATATTTGCTTCCAAAATGGTTTTTAAGTAGTTAAGACTGTACATCCACCAATGACTTATAAGATATGACAGAACAATGATAATGTGGGCCAGAGTCAAAGAACTCCATGAATGTAGGCACAGATTCCAGTATCTTTTTCTGTTTATCAACACTGCCTCCTGGCATGCTGATGTGCAGAAGGATAGCATACCTTTGATGAGGTTTTTCATGAAACTATAAAGAGTATAGTAAGCTTCCTAATATCCTGCTGTCTCCCTCCCTGATCTCTCCTAGCCTCCCAGTACCTCACCCACTTTTATTTTTTGCCTGAGAGAATTACAGAAAAGGCTCAGCTCTGTGACTGTGATGATTCAAGGTTCAGTATATGTAATGGAGAAGCAACTACAATGGAGGAATGTATTGGCTTCCGGCCAATCTATGTCCAAATGTTGACCATTTCCTTCTGCCAGCTACTGAAGATCCTTGGGTTGGGAGATATGAGCAAGAATTAGCCCTCTTCCTTCTGACCCAGGATAAGAACCTGAGAATATGCATTACTCACAAACTCCTGTAGCTAATTTTTATGCAAATTAAAATTTGATACCCAATCTGATACAGAGAAAGGTTATAGATGGAAGCTAACAGAGAGAGGGCAAGGGGATGGTGTTGATATGTGTGGGCCAAGGATAATTTGGCAGCCTGGGATGCCTCTTAAGAATTAGAAAGTTAGTAAACAACATTGGCAGCTCTTCCAGCACTTTCCTATCTCTTGTCTCCACTCTCAACCTTGGTTCTGGACTGACATACACTTGGCTGGCTGCAAAGCAGGTCTGTTACTGTCCCACTGTCTCTTTCTTTCCCCTAGACACAGAGCTGCTGAAATGACCTGGTTCATAGCCCCTTGAGAGGAACAGTGGTGACACATTGGCAATAACATCTGTCCATTTGTCTCCAGACACAGTCTGGGTGGCCTCATTTAAGTAGATGCTGCACATATGTGGTCTCCTAATTATCTCCTGCACCTGTGTAGTCTTTACAGCTGTTCTGGAGTCTTGCGGCGGGGGGGGGGGGGGGGGGGGGGGGGGGGACACCTCCACAAGGCCCTTACAGGTTCCCTGCCCATCTGTCAGCCTCTCCGTCTTCACTCTTGACAGTGAGAGTCAGCTGCATCCAGAGCACAGAAGTCAAGACTCCAGCTGGTCTTTACTTGCTCCATAGTCATAGCCAGAAATAGGGAACAATGCCTTAAGCATGCTTCTGCCTGGCATTGCTGGGACTCACTAGGGCTCCCCACCTGGGACTCCTGAGACCTCTTCCACGAAAAGAAGAGAAGAGACAGCAAAGACAGCTGATACGCTCCTTAGAACTAGAGCCTGCGTCGGAACCTTAGGTGCTCTGGCGCAGCTCCTGGGGTCAGAGCCAATGAACGCTCAGACCAGACTTGGTAGCTATGGAGAAAGGGGACCTTAACTTCCGTTCCAAGGCTTTCTCCTGTCTTAACTTTATGTCACCTCCTTTCAAGCTGAAAAGGGGAATGGTTTTCATCTTGAGAAGAACTCTGCAGAGACAATCCCTTGGAGCATATTGTGCACCAGCTGGCACCCTACTGGGATGTTTCTCCTATCAGGGGAAAAGATTGGCATGTGACAATCCTTTAGGGAACAGAGTCAGGCTCATTGAACATAATCATAGACCCAAAGAGAAGCTTCTCTGATTCTACTAATAGGATTCATGATAGACTGACGATGTAGCATGAAGGGAAAGGGGATAATAACTCAGGGGACTTAGCCTCTTGGTCACCAGTAGAATGATCTTCCATTAGCAATGAAGTGGGGCCATGTCATCAGATATGGGCTCATCTGTCTTGAGTTGGGTTTCTTAGAACAGAACCTGCAAGAGACTCAAGGTTATGGGATTTACAGAGCCAGTACTTTTCAGGAAAAACCTAAAAGTGAGAGAGGGAACTAGGACAGGGAAGGAGAAAGAGCTGAGGAAGGATAAAGTCTCAGCCTGATCAATGGAAAGGAATGCCCCCGATGCCCCAGACTTGACTTCACTCTCTGATGACTCCCACTCATGCTTCGACCTCTGCCTCACCCCAGCTCCACAAGCTACATTAGGTGCTGGAGATGGACCAGATGCTGGAGATGGAAAGCATCCCTGTCTTGAAGAGCTCACATTGGTCATCAATGCCTAAAGGCAAGCAAGTATCTGTCATTGCACTTTTCATTATCACTGAACTATTTCTGTGCCTGGTGCTGGGAAGTTTCTAGTCAATTAGTCTCTGCTCTTGGGCATACCAGTTTACAAACACATTTCAAACCTAGTCTTCTAATGGTTCTGAAATAACATTCCCCCCAAATTTTGTTCTGGGCTACCATGATGGAATGTTATTTCCATAAAAAGAGCTGCAAACTTTGTTTCCCTTTTTAAAATCAACTTATATTTACAGGAGAGTTTCTGTTAATTTAATGTTTTAAAAAATGATCAACAACTCTTGTGTTTTGCATTTCTAACTAAAGGTTAACTTTACTTCAATCAAAATGATAAAATTAAAGTGTACATGCCATGATTCAGAACAGGCGTGTAATGTTAATTTTATTTTAAAATTAAAATTGAAAGCTTTAAATAATGTCATCTAACCATTTGTTTACTGTATACATTTAAGCATGCATATAAAGGTATGTCATAATTAATGAACAATAGAAGCTTATGGATGATGAAAAAGAGAGGACTAATAGCTCAAAACTGGGTTTGGAGTATTCAGTTAGCTCTTAATAAGAGGTAGTAAAGAGTTGTTCTCTACATTTTGTGTAATCTGCCCAGAGAACAGAGGTTCCTTATCTCCCCCCAAAACCCTCCCTTGAGAGCTGGATGACTGTGTCTTTGTGCTGATTTTTGTCATGCTCTTTAATTATTTTATAAGCAAACAACAAAAGTGCCTTGCTTCTAAATGAGCTAAAGCTCCTCGGTCACCTTTTGCCATGTATTTTTAAAATTGTTTTCTGTTTCATTTTATTAAAATAAAATAAATCACTTTATTATGTCTTTTAAATTTTTTATATCTATTAACCATTATGGTTAATAAGAGAGCCAAGCTACAAGCATTTTCTATTCTCAGGCCCCTAAACTCCTATCATATTCAAGTGGCCAATCTCTGGCAACAACTCTTTTTTAATGTCCTGCCCAGTTAACAGGATGGATTGGAAGGACTTGGAGATTTGTTAAGGCTGTCAGCTTCCATAATATGTTCTTACTTTCAGGGTAATAATTTGGCCCGATATGTATAAAATACTAATATATATATTATCTATTAAAGGATTCTACCATCCTCTATTTTAAAATCTTGTTTGTCATTGTAACAAGCTAAGTAGAATTATTTTGTTTTGTCATCAACAGGTGGTTTCTCTGCTCTCTCATTTTGCCTGAAGGCCTGTTATAAGCTATAGGCCAGAAACTAGGTCTTCTGAAATTAACAACAAAGAAGAGCCTCCGAGCCCTGGGAGGAAGGACTGTATCAGATACTCCAATTATTGATACTGCAAGAAATACACTCACGGCTGCAGGTTTCCCAGAGAAGCTAATCTTACCACTGTGGGTGGAGACCTGTCAGACTGTACCTGGGGCATCGTTCGGAACTTCCAGGACTCCTGTAACCCAGCAGTAGAAGACTTTGTGAAAGCAGACAGCTGATCCAAGGTCTGACAAAACAAGAATTGATTATGTGGATGATGAGGGAAATATTGTCTTTGTTGGCATTGTCTTTAATGTTCTATCTTTGAAGGGCATACAAAGAAGCCCTTTGCCTGTATTCTTGGGGCATCTGTAGCTGGCTATATTTGAGCAAAGTGGAATGTAATACTGTCTGAACGGTGCCTTATTCCAATTGACCTCCCAGAATTCATGAAAGGCAGTCTAAGGAAATCTTAATAGAGGTAACAAACTAATGAGTCACAAAGGAATGTATACACTTTAAATAATGTCACAAAGGAATGTATATACCTTAAATAATGTCATCCAACTGGTAGACTACCTTATAGCATTCTTGTGAGGATTAACCTAATAATCTGTGAAAAAGGTTTACTGCAGTGCCTGGCCTGAAGTAGTGGCTCAATAAAGGTTATTTTTTAAGGTTATCACCACTAACATAATTGTCTTTGATTCTCATAATAACTCGGTAAGGTAGGAGCGTAAAAATGAGGAGACAATCAGCAGACTGGAGTAAGAAGGGACATTTCTTCCAGAAGCATGCATAATTGCTGGTCACATCTCAGTCACTTGTTGCTTCTAGACCACAAGGGGAAAGGTGCCTTCTGAGCTTATTCAGGGCACAACATGAGCAACTGTACATGGTAGTCCTAGTTTAGAAGACGACATTTGCGTAAATATCTGAAGGTGATGAAGTAGCAAGCCTTGCAGACATTTTGGAGGAAAGCGTTCCAGGCAGAGAGAATGGCATGAGCAAAGACCTCAGACAGGCACATGTCTGGTGTGACTGAAGAATGGTCAGGAGGCCAGTATGGTAAAGGGACTTGAGTGAGAGGGAGAAATGGAAATGAGATTAGGAAGTTGTAGGGGGCCCTGAGCATTTGGCTCTCTAGGCCCTTGTGGGGTCCTTTTTTTTTAACCCCAAGTGAGATGAGAGCCATTAGAGGGTAGTGACATAACACTAAAAGGCTCACTCAGGCTATTGTGTTAAGAGGTAAACATAGAAGCAGGGAGACCAGTAGGAGGCTTGCAAAAATCCAAGGTAATTTCGATGTTGTAGGCACTGGGATACAACAATGAATAAAACCAAGGCCAGGCCTTCGTGTTGCTTACATTCTAGTTTGGAGAAGTAGACAATAAAACAAAGAAGCAGGTTGGTACGCAGTATGTCATGAAGATGAGTGGGTCTAGAGTGATGGGAACATGTCTGCCTCTAGCTGAGATGGAACAGTGGCAGATCAATGCTCCTACTTTTAACTACTAAAACAGCCAGAAACAAACATTAAAAAAATGTTTGTGAAGTCTTCTAAATGCAACAAAATTGGGGACAAAATCCTGAAGAAAATGGAATCACAGAGAGATATATTTGTCAGCTGCTTTTACTCTTGGGCATTGGCCCCAGTGTCAGACAAGAGGTTCCATTACAATATAAACTGGATCATGTCATTCCTTTGGTCCACACCTTCCCATAAATACTGATCTAATTCAGCATAAAGTCAATGTCTTTTCAGTGACGCACAGACCCTACACTTGGACCCCCTTATTAGCTCTCTAACCATTTCCTATTACGATTTCCCTCTGCTCATTTGGCTTCAGCCACCCTGAGCCTTTTGCTGCTCCTCAAACGTGCCAAGCACATGTCTGACTCAGGGCCTTTGCCCGCTGTGCTTTCTAGCTGGAACGCTCTTCTCCAGCCATTAACATGGCTATCTCCCATCCTTCTTTACTCAATGCCATCTGTTCAATGATTCCTTCCCTGACACACTATTTAAATTACATCACTCCCAGAACTCCTTATACCCCTTCCTTTCTTTATTTTTTTTCTCTATAGCATTAATCACCATAGTCTTTATTACACACTTACTTACTTGTTTGGATTACTTTCTATTTCCTTCCCCTGGAATGTACGCTATGGGGGGAATTTATTTTTATGTTTTACTCACACTACCTAAAACAGGGATGGGCCCATTTCAGGCCCTTAAAAAAATATCTGTCAAATAAATGACTGAATGAATAAATGAACAAGTGAATGAACTGCATACCACCAACACTGAAAAATTTCAACCAAATAGTTAAATTAACTTGAAATTGAAGGAGATGGCAGAAGCTGACACGAAATTCTCCTTCCTAGGAAGTTTAGTGTTATAGGAGGAGATTCTGGCAAACCTCACTAATAACCACTTAAATTTTAAAGTTAAAGCCTGACAACATGGGTGAACTGTAAGAAAGTCAACAATAACTTTGCCTGCCACAGATCAACCCTGAAGGGGCCAGAAGGAAAAGGATGTGGTCAGGCTATTTTTCTGACTTGGTTTTCAAATAGAAACTTGATCTTGTCTCAATGTGTTTCAAGGCTCCTACCATGGAATGAAATAGTCTGCGGAAAGAAGTCTCAGTGAACGACCTACAAGGAGCCATTTGCACATCTGCAGACAAACCAGAAAAGTGATGGAAAACATAAAACTCTGTTCAGTCTCACCAAATAGTCCTTGAGACTTTTGAAATTTTTTGTCATTTATCTTTTCCCCCATGTGACCTATTCACCTAAAAGTAAGGCTTGTATTGTCAACCCTAAATTACATCTCCCTATTGGACATGCTATTTCACCAACATATACTAAGTGTTCACTAAATTTTAGTTGAATAAATGAATGAGGCTAAGTGCACAGTACACGGAACAAATACATGTACCCAATGGTGATATTCAAAATATTTAACAATAGTCATGGCTCACGCACAAACCATCCAGAAAGAATGACCCCCCATAAATGAGTAATACAGTTATACCAGAGTACACTGGTTGAAAATCAGCTGCACATTTATCACCCCTCCCTCCCAACTTCAAACATCACTGTATGACACACTATAGCTAACTGTGACAGTGTCCTTGACCCTTTTTGGTCTTCAGCCTTTTTTATTTCCTGATGAATTCATTCACTTAAAGAAAGTAAATTGAGTCACCTATAAAGACCTACCTTTCTAGGATGTAGACTTCTTAATGTTTTGCTCATCTTTGAGTAGAAATTTTTCATTACTAGATATTAATTGTTTAGGTTCAGCACAAATATACCCAGGTTCTGGGCCAATAAACCAATGGTGATTTGCAAGCCTACCCAGTTTGATCTTTTTATTATCTTAGCAAAAGTAATTTCTCATAAAAATCATTTACTAATAATTTCTAATTTCATCATTCAATGAGTTCTTATAAGTACAACGGTCTTTTCAAAGATATAAAACTTCCCTTTCTTTAAGATTAAATATAAAAATTTAACTAAAATACTCAAGGCAATAAAGTCAAATTCTAATCCCTTATGTAGCCAATGAAATGGAATTGAAAGAGAGAGGAATAGTGGATTTTTTTAATGACCCATCCAATCTTTTTACAAATTCCATTATCTTCCCAAAATAAGTTATCTGAGATAGGTTTCTTCTTTATAGGAGTCAGAATCTTCCAATGAAGTTGTTATTATTCACTCAGCCAATATTAAAATAATCAGCTATGGGGAATGTTAGGTCTACAACATAAATGTCTGGTCTACTAATGGACAGATATCATTTCCGAAGACCACATTTGTGTAATTTTATTTTATGTATATCTAGCTCATCTCAGCAATCATTATGGAAGCAGAGACAATTCTCTAATTTTAGTGAATGCAAATATCCCAGCAGCAAGCAACCGTGCAGCTGTATAACTTTCAGAGTTTGTTCTACAATATTTTAACACACAGCACCCACACCTCAAATTCCCTTCTCCACCTCCATAAGAAGTTGTTTGACCTCAGCTACTATGAAAAATGTTAAAGTTCCTTCTATCTTACATAGGTGTGTTTGATGGAAGAGTTCTCTCCACCACCACAATTATGCTATTACATATCTCGTGCACTATAAATAATAAATCTAACTATTCTAAGTGTTTCTTCTTGCACAAAGTTGCAAGCTCTCTCCTTCTTGAGACAAGTCAGATTTTTAAAAATTAATATGTGGCTATTAAAAATTACAGCTAACAGGAGAACCATCATCTTGAAGATTAGAAGAAAGAATAGACTTTGAAAAAATTATTTGCTACAGACAATAAAATAAAACTTTAAAAACTGTCATGTTTAATGAAACTGATGGTGAAAGCTAGTATAATAAAACGGAAGTGACCGTGCTTATTCACAAACACGTATTAGAGTAGTTGCCACAGAGTACTCACTAAATAAGTATTTGCCCCTTTAATAGTAGAAGAAAAAAATTCTGAACTAAAAATAACACCAGGGTATGAATATCAACACCAAATACATCCTGGGTATTTTGTATTTCAAGAATGAAAGGTAGGTAGTAGGTAGATAGATGGATAGATAGATAGATTGATTGATTGATAGATTGATAGGTAGATAGATAAAGACAAATGGATAAGAGAGGGAGAAAGAGAGAAATTTCTGTAAGCATTGAGTAAAGGAAAAAATTTAGGAATGGAAATCACACTGGGCTCAGATTTCTCTGGAAATATGAAACCCTAAAGGACAATGAGGAAAGTTCTAAATAATTTAAGAAAAATAAATTAATAAATTGAATGATAAGCTGATGGATCATTTAAAAAAGGTTTCATACTAGTGAATATGATTTTTGGGCTTATAACCAAGAGCCTAAAGAATTGAGTAACACTGTTATAGAAAATACTTTCTATCCACTTAAATGTTAGTTTGCATTTCCTAGAATTTTATATAAATGTGCTCTTTTCTGTCTGACTTCCTGTACTCAGCGTAATACCTTTGAAATTTACCCATGTTGCTGCATGGATCAACAGCTCACTCCTTTTATTAATGAATGATATTCAATTGCATGGATATACCATAGTTTACTTATCCACTCAGCTTTCAATGTACATTTAGGTTGTTTTTGACTATTACAAATAAAGCTGCTGTGAACATTTGTGTACAAGTCTTCATATGGACACGTTTTAATACGTATGTAGTGTGTAACAATAGTTAATTTTCTTTTCTTTTCTCTTGCATAAATATCTAGGAGTGAAATGAATAAATCATATGGTATGTTTAACATTTTAAGAAGCTAACAAACTACTTTCAAAAGCTGCTATGCCATTTTCTATTCCCACCAGCATTGAATGAGAGCTCCAGTCCTGCCACATCCTCACCGAGACTTTTCATGCTGAAGCCAAAGCAGTGCTGAGAGAACGTTTTATAGCTCAAATGTTTATATTAGAAAAAGAAAGTTCTAAAATCAATATTCTACACTTACAGCAGAAGATGCTAGAAAAAGAAGAGCAAATTAAACCCAAAGCAAGCAGACAGAAGGAATTAATAAAGAGGAGAAATCAGTGAAATAAAAAATAGAAATATAGTAGAAAAAAATCAGTGAAGCCCAAGGCTGGTTCTCGAAAAGCACTAATAAAACTGGTAAATTTCTATCTGGATGTAGTAAGAAAAAAAAAAGAGAAGATACAAATTAACAATAGAAGGAATACAAGAGGGGCCATCACTACAGATCTGACAGACAGTAAAAAGACTTTAAATTCATCTATCATAAAGATAAGATAATAAAGGAACTAAAAAGATAAGGGAATATTACCAAAAAAAACCCCCCAACTATATCCATAAATTTGACAACCTAGATGAAGTGGATCAACTCTTTGAAAGACACAAACCATTAAAATTCACCCAAGAAGAAGTGTAAATAACTCGAATATTGCTGTATCTATTAAAGAAATTGAATTCATAGTTGTTGTTGTTGTTTTAAAGCAATAAAGAGAACTCCAGGCCCAGAAGATTTCACTAGCAATTTCTATCAAACATTTAAGGAAGAAATAATACTAATCCTACATAATCATTTCAAAAAAATAGAAGAAAAGGAAACACTTCTCAAAGACATAGGAAAGAAAACTACAGACCAATATCCTTCAAGATAAAAATTACAGACTCTTCCCCCCAAATATTAGCAAATCAAATTCAGCTATAGATAAAAAGGATAATACATTCATAACCAAGTAGAGTTTATCATGGGAATGTAAGGTTGGTTCAACATTCTAAGAGGAATCAATACAATTTACCATATTAACAGACCAAAGAAGAAAAGTCATATGACCATTTCAACAGATGCAGAAAAAGAATTTGATGCCTCCATCCCAATAATACCTAGCAGAGGGCTCAATTCCATGTACCTAGAGCAGAAAGGCCCTGTCATCAGACCCCGTCATCAATACTTACATGGCCAGAGGTGAGCTGTGCTTGCTGATGTGTTCTAAGGAATAAAGACCGCGTGTGTATAAGGATACCACTTGGACAATAATTTTTCCAAATCAAGCACCTGGAAGAGCTTGGATGGGGCAAGGGGAGAGGTGGGAGGGCAGTACCCATTTCAAGAAAACATTTCTGTCTTTGTCATCAGCATTTTACAAATATCTGAGTCTCAGAAGAAACGAATAAGAGAGGAAGAGATTGGAATAGCTCAGGGGCCTTCAGACTTCTTTTGATAATGTTGTAATGAGATTTGTGAATCTCTTTTTGTGACTTAAATGAAAATCCTTCTGCTGAGAATTTGAACAATGCTTTCTCAGACTTCCTCTTCTGTTATGAAATAATAGAGGACAGTGGTGAGTCCCATACATTTTCCTTTGGTGAAATTCCTTCTTTTCTCTTTGGGCTGTTTTCCTCTATAGCCTCAGGACTATGTGCTCTTACTTTGGCTTTGCGACAACAGCAGCAGAGTGTCTTCTAGCAATGCGTGGAGCAGGGCTCACGATGGCTCTGTTCTAATAATGATAAGGGCTTGAAACTCATTGTAACCCAACTTTCCACTCCTTTGCCCATTAGTTACAGTGAAATCCAAAGTTCTTATCATGCTCACAAGGCCCTACAACTCCAGCCCTTGCCCTGTGACTCTGCCCTTTGCTCTCTAAGCTCCAGTCACAATTCCAGTTTCCCAAATTCATAATGCCGTCCTAAAATTTATGCCTTTAGACATGCTGTTTCCTTTATTTGAGATGCTCTTCACCTGGTTACCTACTATTCATGCTTCAACTCTGAACTTAAAGGTCTTCCTCAGAGATACTCGCCCCGAACACACCCTACCCCATCTAGGAATTGTTCTCCTCTACACTTTCTCTTAGCACCCTGTACTATTTCTTCATTGCACGTGGCATGATCTGCTCTTTTATATCCATTTATGATCTTTTCCTTGGCATCTTTCTCCCACTAGATTGTAAATTCCACACAGGCAGAAACGATGTTCGCTTTATACATCATTGTGTCTCCAGTCCATAAACAATTCTTACCACATAGTAAGTGCTCAGTAAATTCTTATTGACTAAATGTTGAATGGACCACCACTATCCTTCTGGACTCTAATACTTGATCCAAAGTGAATACCCCAATTTTAAGTTCCAATCAAAATATGTTACTGTAATTAACATTTAACCTCATAGCATATTTATTAAAATCACATGCACTACTAGAATGCTATAAAAATATTGTAGCCTGAAAGAATAAGGAATGGTTCTGAATGTGAAGATAGATTGGAGTGTTAGAGACTCAAGCAGCTTTGCCACCTGTTCCATTCGGCATTGTCACCACGGGTTGCTATCACATGTGATTGCAGAGCTTAGGACAAAAATAGTTTTGCAACAATTTCCAGTAAATTCTTTTACTTTTCTGTAGTTTTCCCAACCATTTCTTCATAAATGCTCATGTAATGAGAAACAGCTAGTAATTTGACTTTTTTTAGTGGTCTACTGGGTGCTCTACTCAGTGATAACAATCAGTATAAGGAATCCAAGAAGTATGTGTAATACAGATTGTTTCCTTAGCTACCGAAAATTGTATTATATGTTTGTGTTCATTCATTTTCTTCTAACTGTTTGCAATTTGAAGTAGCATCCCAAAATTGGGGTAACAAGGTTGACATAGCCAGTCTATCTTTGCACCGAAAGCTCAGCCACATATTTGTACCTTCGATTTCTCAGTTGCTAGACAACTACTGTGCCTAACTGTGGTATGACAATGATAAGGAAATTAATACTGTTGACCATTTTGCTCCTAGCCTAATGGTATCTTTAATTAATTGGTTGCCAGGCACAGCAAATACTATTTAATGTCCTAAGACATCCATAATAGGGACAGCAATCTCTAATAGACTCAGAACCCAAGAGCTAAATTGGATTCTATTTGAGATCAGCCCAAACTACAATGACAGCACTATAACTTCCATATGAAGACATATGGTTTGATAAATAATTTGGGGACAATGGTTCATAATTTGAAATTGGAATGGCTTCGGGATATGTTAGAATCAGGTTATCCTAGCTAAAATGTACACAAGAGTCTTTTTCTCTTCTTTTATGAAGCCAAGCACAATGAGAATTTCCAGCGTCCAAGGCATCCTCCTTGATGCGGGGTCGGTGAGCCGAGGAGTCGAAAGAAAGATTTCTTAGACTCTTAAGATCTGGCAGTAGTGCTCTTTTATTTAGAGAATAGTATAGAATAGCATGGGGACATGACCCATGGGCAGGCAGAGCTGGTGCGTGGGGACAGGACCCACGGGCAGTCAGAGCTCCTGCTGCTCCCCGAGTTGAGGGTTAGGGCTAAATTTAAGGCATGGGTATGTGAGTCATCTCTTTACAAGACAAAGGAAAAAAAGTTAAAATGGTACCAGTGCCGGTAGGGTCCTGCCATTGGGCGGTCCCACAACTTTTAGATAAGAATCAAACCAGATTGAGTAAATGGCAGAAGTCACCGCTCAAATATTATCTTCAACTAAAGACAAAGGAGGATTTTGGGGTGGGGGGTCAGTTACATGAGGTTGCCAGACAGTAAACAACTTAAGTTCTTGCCTTCCCCATTAAGAGTTTCCAGAGATAAGGCCATTCCCCCTTCCTCCTGGCACAGAGAGGGAGGCATGGAGATTTCCTTCACAAATGCAACTGTCTCTGATCAAAGGGCAAGCAAATTCCACTCCTCGGAGCCTGCTTCTTATCTGTAGTTTTAAAAGTAACCAGCCTAAAAATCCTCATCACTCCTGACCAATGAAAAGGAAAGGGTCAGGCAAAGGGATTAAATTCCTCCTCAGCCTTCTTGAGAAATCAGGAAGGGGCTGTTGACATAGAACCACACATGGAAGAAAAAACATAAAAAGCTGGCATGACACCAGGCTCCATAGAATTGGAAAAATTAGCAACTATGGCTAAGAGTGAGACCGACAGGGAAAAAAGATAGTGACAAAAAGGCATCTGGTCACAGGGAGGATCAAACTGAGTGATATGGTAGAATTCTGTGCCCATGAGCAGCTGAGGATCCAAATGGGGCCCCACGTAGGTGAGGTGAGTGTGTTTTGCAAGCTTTTGTCACCCAGAAATTCCCAGTGGCTATTTTCAAACTACATGCTTAATGTTTTATATGTATGTTATATATATAATATACATAATGTTTTACATATATATATATATAATGTAGTATTTTCTGTTATTTAAATAATGCTTGTCCAATTTGTGTTTTAAATAATGTTTGAAGTGTTGGGAAAGGGGGTTGTGGTACCTGACAATATTCTATGAAAATCATTAATTGTTTTCTCTTTCATTCCCTCCTTTTCTAGAGTAACATCAAATTTATTCAATTTTTAATATAGCACAATTCTGCCAACACCCCAGGTCCCTGAGTCTCCCCTCTTTCCATGAGGCAGATCCAGTTCTCTAAGTGGAATTCCAGAAATAACTGTTGTTATGACTGTTGTATATACAGTTGAGTTATATCATTTCCAACAAGTGACATTTAGGAATATTGAGTTCTTCTTTATGCTCATTGTTTGGGGAAAGCAAGCCGTGCATTAGGCTGCTATAGCTGATGTTGGGGTTGCTTGTCCCAGATTCTCTTTAGGGAGCCAGTGGACTCATCCCCTAGCTGCTGTGAATGTTGGCTGCTCGTGGCTGTCAGCTATCTCCCTCTTTGGAGAATTATTTTTGGCCAAGAGGACTTTGCCCTAGAAGTGCCTGGGAGGTTGTGTCCTCCCCCACTCCTGTGACTGATTGATATGTGGTTAAACTATTGAGTTGCTGAAACTGGAGGTCTGACCAGGAGGCTACAGAAAATATCAAAAAGACTTGTTTCTTCCCCAGAGGCCATCCTTCACAGTTTAACTGAATGACCCATCTAGGGGCTTTCCTCTGCTCAAAGGCGTGAAGTATCACATCTACACCAACACCCACCTCCACAACGGAGGGAAGGCAAGCAACCGGCTGAGCGGGAGGCATAGGATCTAAAACCCAAAAAACCCCTAAAAATGACAAGAAAAGCCATCTCTTGGGGGAAATAACTAAGTAGCAACAAGAACTTTGAAGACAGCATTGAGGGACACAATCCTCCTTAGGAAGAGCAAGGCTGGAGATTCAGTACTTCAAAATGCATTTGAAACAATTGTAGAAGCAGAACTAAAATTAGCTGCAATTGATAATAAGAATCTTCCCATAAAAATAACAGTAATAAAAAGTAACAACAGCTATTATGATTGAGCACTTGCCAAATGTGAAGCTCAGTGCCAGCTTCTTTACATTGATGCATACTAATCCGTGCAACAATCTGGAAGGCTGCAATGGGACAGGCAGAAAAAGAGAAATGGATCCCATAGAATCATTTCCTTCTCCTCAGCACACAGCACAGTGCCTGGCATGTAGTAGTCACTCAATACGTATTTGTGAAATGAATGGAAGACTAGAAATTTAGATACCAAAATTTTAATAATGGGTAACTTTGGATGGTGGGACCAGGAGCTGCATTTTCGTTTGTGTTTTCTCAAGCTTTCTGCATTAAATTTGTACTTTCATAAACTGGAAAATTATGAGCATATAAAACTATATGCCAATGTTTAAATATTATGAAACTTATGGTCAATAATTTAATTTCAAAATAAAGAAGGTTTTTTGGTATGCAAAGACCTTATTTAGCTTTCCTATATATCACTTCAGGTTTTAACCTGTTAGTACACATCAATCTGAGGTTGCATAAATGCCTCTTAGAAATAGACATTTAGCATCAACTACACATCTGTAGAATGTCATTGTGAAGGTGACTCTGAATCCCAACATGAGGGCTGCTTCGGCTTTCCCCTGGAGAAGGGGCCACTTGTTTAGGGCGCCTCTTCTGCTCGCTGTAAAGGGAACTTCTCCTTTCATCTATGGCCACACAGACGTCTTAAAAAGAGAGTCCCATGCATGTTCCTTAAATCACGGGCCTGTGCTTCATGAAAGCCAGCAATGAACAAAATAAATCTCAGCAAATGCAATGCCATCAGATCCAAAAATTAGGACTTAGGTTAAAATATGCCTGGGTGCCACAACTCAGTTTTCTGGAATATCACCTGAAATTCTATCCTTAGGGGAGTTAAATGAAAATGCTCTGGAATGTCACTTTCTTTTCCTCAGTGAACTACTCTCTGACCAGCAATTGGTCCTCTGCCAGATGACCTTGACCCAGAAATGAACTGCACTCCCATTTTATAGATGAAGAAATTGAGGCTCAGAGAGCTTTAACAATCTGCCAAGGAACAGAGGTAGCTGAAATCAAGTCTGAAACAAGAGACCAGGTTTCCTGAGTTTCTGATCCAATTTCTGCGGCACCCACCGAAGAGGACTTTGTCCCGGCTCTTCTGGACCCTTCACAGTCCAGAAGTCACTCTGCAGTCCCATCTCATCCAGGCTCTCTTCATCACCACCATCACCACCGCTTCCTGGAAGAATTCAGCATCTGGCCCACCTTGTAGCCCCTTCTCCATCCTCAGCTGACATTTCTCCTGCCTTCAGCCTCTAGGGGGCAGAGGTGCTCCCTCCTGAGGGTCACTGTTCCACAAGCTCCACGGAAAGGCCAGCCCTCTGAATGTCACTTTTCTCTGACCCCTTTCTGCAAGTAGTCCTTTTGTCTGACACTGCTCCTTGCAGGATGGATGCTTTCTTTCCATTGTAGTTTAATGAAGCTCAAACCAGGTTCTAGCCATCAGCCTGGGTCAGGAGCTTAGAAACAAAGCAGCTACTTACACTTGGGGGTTGCCTTGTTCTCAGCCGAGCTCTGCTTAAAAGACATCATTTTATTTTACAGTTTTTGCCCCTTTGTAGTTGTGGGGTCATGACCCTTACCCCATTCATGAGATCCTGCCTCCATGATCTGCCAGCTTCCCTATTTCCTCTGAGCTTGGGGCTGTCACCTACTAGACCTCCTGGAGAAGAGGTCCTGCCTCCTAACTTCACCCTGCTGGTTGCTGATTGTGTATTAGGTTAAACCATAGTATGCATATTTTTTATGTACAAAAATGTCAATTTCCTTTGGTTTAACTTAATATAGGGAAGTCCTGTATGAACACCAAGACGCTAGACATTATTGAATTGTAACTGGGCGAAATTTGAAAGAAAGGTTATCTTCCAAGTTATGTACTTTGATTTTTGGAGGGCCTGATCTTTCTAGTCACACACATATTATATAGTCATATATCCTCATGTATACATGTGACTGTGCATGCGTGTATAAACACATATGTCTTGATACTTGTTTATGTTATTTTCACTGACTACCCTTGACAAGGGAATATAATTGTTTATAATTAAAAGCAAAGCCACGGCCCTAGGTCCTGCACTCTCAGCAGACACAGAGGGGCTCCTGTTCACAGCTGTGTCCTCGGTGGGCAGATTCTAGCAAGGACCACAATCTTCAGATGCCCTGAAGTGGGCAAAGCAATGTCATTCCACCACAGGCTCAGTTCGCTGCCAAGGGAGCAGCTAAGCTCCAGAACAGAGGAGACAGCACATCTGTCTGCTTGGGAGGAAGTTTTGGCTCAGTCACCACAGAAGGTTTCAAAGTGGGGCTGGAGCAATTTGCAATTAGACATTCTCATTTGCATTTTTCTTACTAACAGCTATTTAGAGAAGAGCTTTAGATATGCTGGCTGATGATTCTGGAAACTGGGTCTGCTTCTATCCACAGACCTGCAGGCAGAAGGGATTTCAGCAGAGCTAGCATTTAAATACTTAAGTGAAAACACTTTAAAAAGCAGATATTCCATTTTGTTTTTTGGTTTAGTAATAGTTTACCTGTTCTCAGGACTGTTTACTATAGCAGATAGTGAATTCCTCCACATTTTATCTGGGTGATCTTAGACAAAGCAGGCAACCTTTCCAAATTTCAGTTTCCTCCTCTGTAAAACGGGATAAGAACATATTCCTCACAGAATTGTTGTGAGGACTACACGAGATAATGTTTACATTCTAGTGGGGCAGGCAGAGAGCAAACAATAATTGTGTTAGTAAGTGTTTGGTGGTCACTGTGATGAATGATGAAAAGGAAAGATTCAGGCTACCATGAGAGTGACTAATGGGGATCTGGGTTGGTTGGGGGTTCCAAGGGAGGTTTTACACCTTAGGGAAGATGTATTGAAGAATGATGTCATTATTATACCTAGTTGGGATAAGACATGGTGAGTGAGCATCTTGAGATTATCGCGAAAGTTTAGAACTGGAATGCACAGTGTTGGGCAAAGGAAGCAGATAAGACCCATGGTTATCAATAGATGCTTTCTTATTCTCCTATTGTTTCTAAATGTGCTTGGTTAAGCAAAACAAAGGAACTAAATAAATTAGAAGTAGGCTCTTCTGGTGCAGAGCTCTCAACAATGGCATTATTGACATTTTGGTGGGATAGTTCTTTGTTGTGGGGGCATGTTCTGTACATGTAGAATGTTTAGAAGCATCCTTTGCATCTACTTACCCCCTAGTCATGAAATCCAAAAATGTCTCTAGACATTGCCAAATGTCACTGGCTGGGTAAAATCACCCGCAATTGAGAATCACTGCTTTAGAGAATTCATCATAGAATCACATAGCATTTGGAGTAGATAAACCAGTAATAAACAGTCTCCAACCTTTGAGGACAGGGGAGAATATACAAAAACTAACAAGAAAAAACAAAAACGAAGTCAGCCTGAGCCTTAGCCAGAGTCTGGGGTGGGTCATTTGGCATGACGAATTCTGCCCAAGACCTGACTGTGCTGGGTTGTCCTGTTGTGAACTTCGTAAGCTGGAACAAGGTTGCCCAGAAGCACCATCCCTGAGTGGTTCCAGATAGGGCTAGTCAAAAGAGGAACTTGCACAAAATTTGGGAGGGGGAAGTGAGCACTGGCCTTCACTCTCAGAAGGACATCGGGGTCTGATACAGTGGTGGACAGATCCGCAGCAAACTCCATCTTGTCTTCATTCTCCTCCACTCCTTCTCCAGTTCTTTCTCCCAACAGCTAGTTCTGCTGACCAACAGCAACCCCAGCTTACCACCAGAAACTTGACCGTGGAAGTGCAGAGGTGGTAGCCTCACAGAGACAACAGCTCTCTCTCCATGACAGTCCTGCTTGGGTACTGGACGTGCTTGACCTCTCAGCGTTGCCTGCAAGCTCTGACTTGTCCGTCTGACTCGTCCTTCAGTAGGTCTAGTTAGGGCTTATTCTCTGACCTTGTGATCCCTCTTCCAGAACTTCACTTCTCCAGCTCCTCCCACAATTGGGTAATGTCCAATTTCTATAATAAATTCAACCCCTTATTCAATAACTCTCATAATAGTTGAGTGATTGAGCTTTGATAACATCTCTCTATCCTTTAGCTTTCCTCAGAACTGAAATTTCAGAAGCCACTGCTATCTAAGCCATTGTTAGTCATATCCGTCCCAAGAGGGACGCTTAGGACATGAATCATCACCCAGAACAGAGGCAGAGAAGCAGGACAAGCAGTCAACTTCCTTCCTAATTCAATGGGTACTAATGAATTTATCTCTGCTATGCCTGTTCCAAGAGCTCAATTTGTTTTGTCTGCACTGGAAGATTGTGGACATAAAAAAATTAACTCTTTGTAGGTTGAAAGAATAAGGCTTTCCTACGAGCAGCCCCAGGTTTAAAATTTGTGATGTGACAAGTTCAGCAGAGCAGGGCCCACCACATCCCAAGTGAAAGGGATGACCAGAGTGCAGCCTTGACATTCCCTGTGTCTTAGTTCAGGTTCCCCAGAAGCAGACCCAGAGACAAAGCTTTGAGGCAAGTGGCTCACTTAAGAGATGATGCCAGGAGACACTGAGAGAGGGATGGGGATGTGAGGCGGCAGGGTAGGACAGGCAGCCAAGAAAGGGTTTGTTATCAAGCTAGTGACTGCTGGGGTAACTGGCGCTCAATTCCACTGGAGACCTCTAGAAACCAGTAGAGAACACACTGGGTTTTCCCAACTGGGGTTGATGACTTTTGGGAAGGAAGGATATTACGTTAATTCTTGCCATACACTTCTGACCTGCTCTGCACACAGGCAGCAGACTCCAGCTGTCAGAGATGCAGACGCTGGCAGCTAGATATTGGCCAGCATGCACTAAAATGGTAAGGCCCAAGGGAATATGCAGAAAGGCACTGACAGCATCTATTACTCTTGCAACACCAGGTTTTTTGCATAAGACTCAATACTCAGACAGAAACCAGATCTTAGGAAAGAAGCACATTAAAAAATTAAAAAGGGTGTGTCCTGTGTCTTGCCTCTGGTCTCAAGAAGTGGTTGACACCACTGTCTTTGAATCTTAAGTCCTGCAAACTAGAGTCTTCCCCACTCTTATTCCTCTGGTCAATTTAGAGCCAGGTGAAACATTACATTTATTTGCTCAGTTTATTTATTTCCTATTCTTTCTGTCCTTACATTTTCTTCAGACTTGATGGTCATTCCTCTGTTTCCTCATCTGTTGGTACCATTGGACCAAACAGAGGAAAGAGGTGAGAGGTTCTTACGGGAAACGGTGAAATTTGATCAGCAGTGCCCTTTGGGTGTGGATTTTAGCTTATTAGGAAAACTGATCCCACATCCTGAAGTTAAGTGACTTTCCTAAGATGACTTAGCTAGTCAGTAGCAAAGCTCAGATTCAAACCAGATCTGACTTAGTCCAAAACCAATACTGTTCCATTTTGCAACTCAACGCAAGCACTATACTTGGCAGGCAGCTGGAGCGGAGGGTGTGTGCAGCTCCAGAGGAGAGGAGAACCCAATAATGCAGCTCCCAAGTGCCACTCACTATGTATTCATCCACATTATTAATGATAACTTAATAAGAAATAACATTTGAGAAATTACTATATGCTATACACTATGAAGGCCACTTAATCTTCAGAACAACCCTGATACCACTTTAGAATTACTTGGAGAGCGTTTACACATATGAACACCTGGTGGCCCCACCCTGGATCAATTCTATTAGACTGACTTGGGGTTGGAGCACAGCATCAGCACATCTTAAAAACTCACCAGGAGCTTGTAATGAATAACCAGGGTGAAGAACTCTTGCTGGGAATAGTGGTTCCGAGAATTTAGCGTGCGTCAGAATGCCCTGGAGGGCTGACAGAACAGATTTCTGGGCTCCACTCAGAGTTATGATTCAGTAGATCTGGGGTAGGGACCACAGTTTCTCATTTCTAACAAGTCCTCAAGTGACACTGATGTTGCTGGTCTAGGGACCTCACTTAGAGAACCGGAAGTGTAGAAACAAATTTGAGGATGGCGTTATAGTGATTCCCATTTTACAAAGTAATAAACTGAGGCTTGGTGATGACCAAGCCAGAACACGTACCCAGGTCTGTGATCCATGCCCTTAAAATCTATGCTCTCTTTGCCTCACCTTTTACACAAGTTGATCAGGCCTGACTTTGCGCAATGCTTTGCTGAAAAGCAGCGACTTCCAATTTCCAGCACAGTGTAAAAGTCTGCCCGGTGGGCTGCATGAAATCAGTTCCAAATTCTTGCCTAGCAAGAAGGAAGAAGCATTACAGATTACAAAGCTAATTTAGCTTCATTAATCAAGATAACATTAATTGCTCCAATCTTCTTAATGAAGGACTGCTAATGCATACAAAAACACTTCATCCAAGACAACTTCCAAGTGCCTCCTCCAGGGCTTATGCTCAGAGACAGAAAGCTCTTCTGGATTAATGTTCTCTCCTGAATGGACTCAGCTCTCTGTACTGCCTGCCTAAACAGCTAGGATGTTTCTTAGAAAGCATAACTCCTGTTCCAAGTGGAGCAAGCCTCAGGGGCCCCAATGAAGGAGGGCTTTGGTCTATGTGGAATTCAGGGACGGTCTCCCAGTGGATTTAAATTCTTAGTATAAGTCAGAAATTAAACCCAAAGAGCACCCTAAGCAAATAGATCACAAGTTCAATTTCCTCCAGTATTTTTTTTTTTATTGCTATGGAGGTGAATTTCGAGACCTGAAGCATCCTACTGATCGCACTCTCAACTGAAATCAATTTTCCATTGAACTTCTCAGGCTGAGGGCCTCCAAGATTCACAAGGGAGGCCAGCCTTCTGTTTATATACTCTCCCTCCATGCAGGTTTCTCCTTGGAAGAGTGGTCCTTTCATTTAGAAAAGGGTATGGAGCTGAGACATGTCATGATAAGATTATTCCCTGACTCTGCTCTCTCCTTTTTATCTTCTCCCTGCTCCACGGTTTTTTTTTTTTTTTTTTTTTTTGGAGCACCACACCACCAACAGGCTGACAGTAAACAAAGGAAACTGTCTTATCTAGATTCTCTAAAAGCAGAGCCTGAGATGAGTTGTTATGCAAATGATTGAGAGAATGTTCTCAATTCCCATGAGAGTGAGAAAAGCAGACAGGAGAGGGGAAAAAAACTAGGCAAAGATCTGAATTCAGCTGAAATCTAGTCTCACCCTGACCCCCTGGGGAGCTCTGGAGCATGAGTTACATAACAGGGTTCCTTCCTTGAGGCAAGGACGCCAGCGTTTTGTACCCTGTATCAGTCAGTGATTGGCTGTGGGCCACTGATGGGAAGGGCATAATATCCCAGGAATTTCCAAAAGTCCTTCCCAACAGACCAAGGGCAAGTCTCAGGATAAAGGGGCAGCAGTCTAACACTCACTGAAGCTAGGGATAGGTTCACCTGCCAGACAAAGGAGATCTGGGCACCAACAGCATCTACTACAGGAGCATCATAGAATCAAGAAGCCTCTTCCTCGTGTGTATGTGTAACAAGTGCAACTGGGAAGTAAGTGACAATTTTCTTCTGTGACCTTTCTTCAGGAATGCCCAGGGCCGCCCAGGGCCCTTGGTTGGCTTTCCCTTTCTCTGTATTCATACCTCTGCTGCAGCCCTTACGTATGTCAAGAGACCAAGAGCTTCTTGAGACTTGGTCCACACTGAGACCAAGAGCTTCTTGAGACTTGGGACCCTGAGCCACTCATCTTAGTATCCCAAGACCTAGGACAGCACCTGGCACATGCAGCAGCCCCCTGCTTTGTTAATGGTATGACCCAAAGCTTTCCTGTCCCTCCTCTTCATTATCACCTCTCAGCCCAGTCCCATCTGGACCACTTTAAATGAAAAAGACCACAATCAAGATCTTTAAAATGCCCATCTATGAAGTTTGGGAAGCATGTTAATGTAATTGCAGTTGTGTAGGAATGAAATAAAGATAGTTTTTTTCTCTCCAAATAGACAACAACACACAGAAGGTTTAGTTATTCTTGAAGTCTTTTTGGTCCAAAGAAAGATCCACTTAATGGATGTTTAAAGTAACAGGCAACAACCCGCAATGAGATAAACAACAGGGACGTGGACCATTCTTCAGCGTATAAGCACATTCAGAGATAGCATTTTGCATAGTGGAGGTTGTTACAAGGCATAAAGGCAAAATAACTTGGGAATAGAAGCTTATTTCACAAAGCTGATAACCTGTAAGTAGGCCTCACTCTGGCATTTTTATCATATGTAGAAATTGGATTTTTCAAGCATATTCCAAAACAACATCCTTCACTTAAACTAAAACTCTTTCCTTTCTCCTTATAATCATGAAAAGTTATCATTGGAATACAATACTCACAAGCAAAAAAAAACTTTGTGCAAAAACGATGCAAGAAGTGTTTTAAAAGAAGCAAAGACTGTACCTTGATGGCAGATTGAATACACGGTTTTGCCTAAAATCCCTAAAAAGTACACAAAAATAACGAAGTCCAGTTCTTGATTTTGAGTGAGAAAAGCTCCATCTAGACAGACTGTTTGTAAAAAGATTATGTGACTGTGGGAGAGAGGTTCTCTTGGACCACCGCCCAGATGCTTAGCCATCGTGATGTTCCCTTCTAAGATACATGACTGGTGGAAGTTGGGTGATGTGCCTGATCCTAGTACCATTTTCATGGTCTATCAGGTCTTCATAGAAAGGAGGTATCCCTGAAGCAAAGGCAGATCCTCTGGTCCTGTCCTGACCACGTCCCATGGTATCCTCAACAGCTGGAGCATCATGCTAGAAGGAAGACTCTCCCTAGCACTCACGGATAGCACTCACGGATAGCAAGGTTTTTCAGTCAGTCTCTACTCCCGCCGACCCTTCCTGGACTCCATTCCCTTTGTGGCAGTTGGTGGTGAGTAGGTTTGGGGGAATTTATAAGGTGAATTCCTAAGGGATATAATGGGATAGGAGGTGAGGAACTCTGAACACCTCAACAAGCCATGGAAGGATGATTCCTGGTGTTTTGATTGTTAGGATTCATGGGGCTCCTTACTTAAGGATTGGCGCTGGAAGAAGAGCATGTGTTTGTATCGCGTCCCTCAACATGGCCAATGCCGTCCACCGAGGACCTGATGGTGGCAGTACGGGCATCAATTGCTATTCTACGTTCTGCACTGGAGCTTTAAAATCAGTGAAAAACCTCCCAGATCCTGGCAATCTGTCTAGTCTGGGGCATTGACAGGAGGGTGGCATGTTATTTGGAATATATGAAAGGCTGAGTCAGAGACTGATACTACATGTCATTTTACACTAGCAACTCTAACTTTTTAGTGGAATGTAACGCGAGTGCTTCCACCTCCATCTTTTTATGACTGAGCCACTTGCATACTTAACCATCTGATGTCTTACAAGACAGATCTTCCTTCCACACACTTAGGATACACGAACTTTGCTCATCTACATGTTTTTGGTTTGTTTTTAAAATGGGTTTCCATAGGTGTTACTTTACCACACAAGAAAAATCTAACTGATCTGATAAAGACTTCTAGTACTTTTTTACTAATTAATTTTACATCTTTCCCAACTTTTCATTTTTTAAAAAAATTGAGCATGTAATAGAATGCACAAATATTAAGTGTACGGTTTGATTAGTTTTGGCATGCGTGCACAGCCCTATCGACCCAGGAAGTTCCCTCATGCCCCCCCACTTAATCCCTACATCCCCCTCCCCCAGAGGCGACCACTATTCTGATTTCTGTCACCATAGACTTGTTTGATCTGATCTTGAAATTCATACAAATGGATGCTCTTTTGCATCTGATGTCGTTGGGATTTATCCTTGTTTCTGCATGTATCAGTAGCACATCCTTTTCATTGCTGAGTGGTATTCCATTGTATGAAAAATTTTGTCCTTTTGAGCACAAATGTTTCTACTTTTCTTCAGTAAATATTCAGGGGTGGAATTTTTAGAGCAGATTTTCAAGGGTCCAGGCTGTCACTAACCCCCACTCTGTCAACAATGCTTCCAGTTTCACAATCACTAAATAGCACATCCAGAATTAGTTTAATAATTCTGGGTCTGGTATTTACATCTCACGTTGCTTCAAAAATTCTTTGTGAATGATCCCTAAAAGAGAAACCAAATAATTCTAGCTATTGGTGGATTTATTAAGTTCCTGTTTTGAATGTATTTTAAGAGAAATTTCCAGTTGACTTCAATGAGGTTGTTGTTTTTTTTTTTTTTAAGATTTTATTTTTTCCTTTTTCTCCCCAAAGCCCCCCGGTACATAGTTGTATATTCTTTGTTGTGGGTCCTTCTAGTTGTGGCATGTGGGACGCTGCTTCAGCGTGGTCTGACGAGCAGTGCCATGTCCGCGCCCAGGATTCGAACCAACGAAACACTGGGCCGCCTGCAGCGGAGCGCGCAAACTTAACCACTCGGCCACGGGGCCAGCCCCTTCAAGGAGGTTTTTAAGTTATCACCTGCAGTAGATGCTTGTGTTGGCCAACCCACAGCCCCTCACCCTCACCATCTCAGCGCATGCCCATCCAACTGCCAATGGGCAGCACCTGGCTTTCTTTGGTGAGCGCTTTTTCTGATCACCAGAAAAGAAATCCACATGAGGTGAGCCAGAAGAGCTGGGGAATTAACATGCCCCAGAAGCAGCCCTCAACCCTGACTGAGCTGTATGAACAACTGATAGTTCCTTTGCCTTTGAGCAGAATAAATCTGAGGACTGAGTTTTACATTGGCTCTAGATTTCCAGATTAAAGTTCAGGTGCCCAGTGGTAACTTGCGTGATGACATTTTCTTGCTTGGCTATCTTCCCTTCCCTGTCTCACTTCCGCACTCACCTACCGGTGTTTTCTTCACCTTCTAAGTAAACCACCTGCTCTCCATGCTCTGTGTCAGGGTCTGCTTCTGAGGAAACCCAAACTAAAATGCTCATATACAAATCCAGAGCGGGGTATTGTCTTCCAGATCACCCTGTTTGTTTCCTCAGATCACTTACCACAGTACAAGATTATTATGTGTGTTTACCTGTTTGTTATCTGTCTCCCTAACAAGGTTAAACTCATGAGTTTAGTCTGTGTCTCTGTTCCTCAAGGCTTTCTCCTTAGAACTCTCACAAAGCTTTGCATACAGTAGGGGCTCAACAAATGTTGTTCAATGAATGAATGAAAGAGTGAATTCTAAGAAGGTAGATTCAAAGCCAACAGATCTACAACCAATTTACCAAATTACCTTTCAAGGAACACACAGGTATGTTTGTGTGCACATGTGTGTGTGTGTGTATACCAAACTTATCTAATAAATGATATGCAAGAATATCCTCCAGTCAAAACTGGAACCTGAGGGCTCATTCCAAAGCCTGTGTTGTAACCCCTATACTGACTGTTTTTTTCATCTGAAAAACAAAATTATAACCTATATTATCCCCACCACAGGGGTTTCTTGGGACCATTACATTAACGTGTGTATGATACGGCTATGAAATGCATGAAACATTCCAAACTCTGGCAGATACTGTTCACACCCATGCATGTGAAATGGGAAGAACATGACCCCTGTCCTTGACAAAGGTCAAGGGCATCCTCAAGGACATAACGTCTACAATCACAACCAGCTTTGCAGCACAGATCCCTGTTTCCATGAAGCACCTGGGTACCTGCAAGGACAAAAGTCAATAGGATGTTTTCAGGATTCTGGCAAGGTGGTTTGGAAGGCAGCATTGCTTAAATGCAAAGAGGCTGAGTTCAGTGAAAGCAAATGTAGAATAAGTTGAGGTGTGAAGTCACAGGCCTGCGTGCTTGAAATCTGCAGAGGTATCAAGGGCAGAAGTCCAGCTCAGACCCCTGGCCACCTGGTTCCCAACTTGGCTCCCTAGGTAGCTCTCACCTTCTTCTTTTCTTTCAGGATCTCAAACAGCAAATTCCACCCCTTGCCTCATTCAGAGCAACTTTCATTTGTTTCTTTATTTCTTAATACCTTCCAGCATCGGTGCCCACAGGACCTTCTCCTTTTAAGTGGCTTTCTAAAGTTGGGTTCCTCAGGAGCAGAGTCTGAGACAGGGATTCATGTGCACAGGATTTATTAAGGACATGCTCACAGGGGAGACTTGAAAGGGGAAGAGAAGCAAGATAAGCTGGATGAAGGACCTGAGCAAGAATATATTCTCAGCTGGAGTCCAGCTTCAGCCTGATCCCATGGGGAGCTCAGGGGTATGAACTGCACCACTACGTTGGTCCCACTTTGAAGCAAGGAGCCAGCCATTTGAATCCCTTTGTCACTCAGTCATTGCTTTTGTGCTGTCCTGGGCAGGGGGGGCTGTAACCTTGTAGCAAGGCAGCTCCCCTCTGGCTAAGGGCAACATTTTGGAGAAGGGATAGCTGTGAACCGTTAGCAGCCTACACTCACAGCACTGGGGGGATGGGGGCACCAACTGAGTAATGGGGTCTGAGTGGGTATCAAGAGCAGTTAAAAATAGTGGGTCTTGAGTTACTTTGCAAGATGGAGGCACTGGACAGGACTTAGGTCTTGGAATTTCCAATATACTCATTTGCAATTGTACATCTGCCTTTTTGCACGACTTTTATGAATGGATTAGAAGCAATAGTTATTTTACTTTCTTCCCTAAGAAGAATTCTGTGCCATCTTTCTCCTATACTGACTTCTATAATCATACATTTGTCACTCATGTCAAAAACAAACAGAAACTGCCTGGAACTTATGTATAAACATGTCCCATCATGGCTAATATTAATCGAGTGCTTACTATGTGCTGGCCACTGATCTAAGATCTTTACATGTATTATCTCACTTAGCTCTCACACAACAGAGGAGGTACTATTACTCCCCAAGTAAACTCCTCTGCAGCATAGAGAAAGAGGTAAGACTTCCAAACTCTTTTTCTGAAGCCAACATAGCTCAGATACCAAACCCTGACAAACAGCACGTGCAAGACAAAAGGAAGGAAGGAAAGAAGGAAGGAAGGAAGGAGGCCAATTTCACTTAGAAATAGTGACAAAACATTACAGGCAGGAAAAATTTAAGAATCCATATTATCATTGTAATTATATAACAAATACATATAATATAAATAGTACCCAATACAATTAGATAAGAGAAAGAATAAGAAGTATAAATAGTAGGATATTAAAAAGACACGGGCAAAAACATTACTATGTGTAGATCATATAATTTTATAGCTGAGAATTTAAGAGACTCCATCGTATTTTACAATTTAATGATCATATCTTTTTCCTTTTCTACATTTCCCTTAATTTAAACTTTATATTTACAATGGCTTTATGTTGTTATATTAGAGTCTTTTGAGCCAAGCAGTGAAGAAAGCAGTAAACTCTCACTTTATTAAAGAGTTACATGGCAGGAAAATTACTCACTGTGCTGAGAGGTGTGTACCCAAAGTCTGGGGTTAACTGAGCCACTCTCTTCCCTTCAAACTATTTCTGTGTTTGATAGATATCTTAGATGAATTTGCATATTAGCAAAATACAGTGTTGCCACATGTGTCCCTTTCTGTAAATAGAGCCAAAGTATATTTTTCTAACTTCCAGAAGAAAAAAAAAGCAGAAATTGATTAATACTTTCAGTTGCTGTGATTTTGGTGATAATATGAACTCTCTAATACATTAAACTGTAAAGATTTTGAAGGCAATGTGCATCTCAGCTGGGAAGCCTAAAGTAGGAATAAACAGAAGGAGTGTGGGATGGTAAGGAAGCAAATAATCTTACAGAGTATTTTCAACTCTTAAAAAAAGAAATTTGAAAGTAGGCTTTGCCACAACAGGAAATAGAACTATTCCAAATGCCCATTAAACATACCATCAACCTGTCTGAAAAAAGCTGGGATTGCTTCCTGGGAAGTAGTAATATTTCCAGAAAATAAAAATGTAAATATCCTTTTTGCCTGTTAACTCTAATATTGAGAATTACAAACAAAATAAAAAGATTATAAGAAAGATGAAAAGTATCAGGGCACAAGCGCATTCTCCCGGTTCCTCTGCTTGTTGGCTTTGTGAGCCTAGAAATGTTACTTAACTTCAGTGAGCCCACGTTTTTGCATTTTAAAATGGAATTACTACTAATAATGTAGTGATAGAATATTGTTAAAGTGAATAAAGCAAAGGAAACAAAGTGTGTATATGGTATGCTACTTTTTGTGTAAGAGAAATAATGAAATAAGACACTATTATATATGTATCTGTCTATTTTTGCAAAAGGAAACATGAGAAGGATTGTTGGAGGAGGTCATTGAGAGCACGTGATCTGCAAGCTGGACTGGGGCAATCAGAGGCTCCTCACGGCCTCCCTATCCTTGGAATGCACACTCTCCCCACTGTTCCCACAGTGGGAGCTGTTTTCAAGGATGCAGCCTTGAGATGTGTTATTGAGACCATCTGGATGGTATACTTGACTGAACCCCGTTAAGGCTTCTACATAAACTTTTAAGATTCTGGTGGGTGGGTGTGGAGATCCACTCATCTTGTGGCACCCAAGGCGAGCCTCATAACTAAGTTCCCTTGCTTGTTAAACCTGCCACCTACCAATCTGGAGTGGTCTGCCACTTTCTTAGGTCTCTCCTTGCCCTCCGTGTATGGGGGCCAGTTTGCAAACCAACAAGGATAAACCAAAACCTAACGAGATTGGTTATCTAAAGGAGGTGGATGTGTTGAGGGGCACCAACTTACACTCCTCTGAGTATCTGGTCTCCTAGAGTTTTGATTTTCAGAACTATGGTCATCTTTTATATAAACAAAAAGTAAAATTAAAAAAATCAACAAGGATGAGAAGAGAACCCTAAAATGGAATACAAACAAAACCAAATGTATTTAATTATATACTTCCAATGAAGAACATAACCAGACTAAAGGGGAAAATAAAAAGAACTAATTATGGAACTTTTTTTTTTTTTTTAGCTGAGAAAGATTTGCCCTGAGCTAACATCTGTGCCAGTATTCCTCTATTTTGTATGTGGGTCACTGTCACAGCATGGCCACCAATGAGTGGTGTAGGTCTGCACCCAGGAACGAACTCAGGCTGATGAAGTGGAGTGTGCTGAACTTAACCACTAGGCCATGGGGCCAGCCCCTAATCCGTGTAAGTTTTCAACACAGTATTTTGTCTATATTCCCTAAAAAAGTATTTTAAACAAATATTGAATTCTAGTTACTAGGGTTCCCCCCACAACAGTGTTAGCAATTCTAAAACTACTTTTTATACATTCTCAGATTGAGCAAGTAAGTGAATATATTAAGGATGAAGGAGTTATAATCAAATCTGTTGTTTTGGATTGGAATTGAAAGTATCAGCACAAACTCATAGAGATAGATAGATAGATAGGTAGATAGATAGATAGATAGATAGACAGAAACATGTGTATATGTTTACATGGACATACATATATTTCCTAGCTCTGTCCACTGAGAGTCTAAAGCTACGATACAGCAGTAGCAGTGAGTACATCCAATGCCCAGAATTTAGTTTCTAAAATCTCATCTTGTAATAAAAGAAACCAGAAGTCCTTGGAGAAATGGCTGATTCCGGGGCTGGTACCAGGAGAGTACAAGATGAGCCTTGAACATTTTGTTGTGCCAAAAAAAAGAAAGTGCTCAAAGACTGATAGAGATGTGTGAAAAGGACATAAGAGCTAACTTAAAGGAGCACACCTGGCCAAATACGGCACAATTTGAGTACCAAATAGAATAGTGATAGTAACGGATTAGAACATATGAATTGGAAAAGAGTCCCTGAGACCATAATGATACCCAAAAATAGAGACATAGGGAGAAAAATTTCTTTTTTAAAGAAGAATGCTGGGCTAATAGATGTAGAAGGAATAATAGAATCAGGGAGGAAATCACCATTTTGCAACCTTGATGTAATAATCGATTCAGGCAAGAATTATCAATGGTTACTAACATCATTGGGTGAAAAGTTCTTGGGAAACAGAATATTCAAATGGTCTCATATTATCTCCCCACAAACTACTCAGCTGCAAAGGGAAAAATTTACCTTTTCTATGGTAGATACAAGGAAACTCCTTTTGCTTAAGAAAGGTACCTACAGCAACCATGATCAAATACCATACATAAAGGGAGAAGGAATAAGATAGAGAAGCCAGCTGGCTCTCTCATCTAATGTACAATGTTATAATCTAGACCTGTCCATTGCAATTATACAAGAAATAGCAATATGAGATATGAATATTGTTCCGAAAAGATTAAACTCCATGTGTAGATGATGTGACTATGTGCCTAGAAATTCAAGAGAATCAAATGAAAAACTATTTTAACCAATAAGAGAATTCAGTAAGGTAGCCAAAAACATAATAACAGTTTAAAAATTCAATCATTTTCTATACATCATAAAATGTAATAGATTGATTCATGAAGGAAATAAAAACTATAATAAAAACAAACGACACTCAGAATACATGCAAGACTTATAGGAAAGAAACTATTCAGTTATCAAAAAGGACACAGACCATCATGATCCCGATAAGACAACTTAGTAAAATAAACTGTTCTTTCCAAATTAATCCATGATTTAACTCAATGCAAGGTTAATAAAAACCCTTAGAGTATTTATTTTAATTTTCCAAGTTTAAGTTTATCAGATGATGAGATTAACAAAAGTTGCCTATATAATCTTGAATAGCTTTACTGATAATAAAATTTACAAACATAAAGTTTACCTGTTAAAGTGTACATTTCAGTGGTTTTTAGTATATTTACAGAGTTGTGCAACCATCATCAAAATCTAACTTTAGACCATTTTCATTATGCCCAAACAGAAACCTCTTGCACATTTTCCACTTCATTTTTTAATAGCTTTTATTGAGATATAATTCATATACCATAAAGTTCAAGTTTTTAGAGTGTACAGTTCAGTCATTTTTATTGTATGAACAAAGTTGTGCATGGATTGACACTATTTAATTCCAGAACATTGTCATTATCCCAGAAAGAAACCTCAGACCCATTAGCAGTCACCCCCATTGTCCCTCCCCTGGCCCCTAGAAACCACTAATCTACTTTCTGTCTCTATGGATTTGCCTATTTTGGACATTTCATGTAAAAGGAATCATACAGTATGTGCCTTTTTGTGTCTGGCTTCTTTTGAAAAAAGAAGAAATAGAAGAATTTTGCCTCATCAGAACATACTATAAAGTAACAGAGCTAAAACAGTGTAGAACTTTGATAGAAATAGAAAAGTATATAATGAATCACACACATGCACACAAAGAGCCCACCACTTAACACATGACAATGGTGGCAAGTCAAGCCAATGGGAAGGAATGTTAATAGGTGATGTTAGGACAAATAAATGCAAATGTGGAAGAAAATAATTGAGAGCCTTCTCTCATGTCACACAAAAAATGGAATTACTAATAGCTTAAATAATTAAATGTCAAAGAGAAAACTCCAAGGAAGTACAATTACTGCTTCGGGGTGAGAAACCTTCCCTAACAAGACGGAAAATGGAGAAGACATAGGTAAAAGACTGGTAAAGTTGAAAACATCAAAATTCAAGTTGCTGTAACAAATTGGATTATAATCCAAAGAATAAAATAAATATTCATAAATGAATAAAAAATAAATAGAGGAGAAAACTTCTTTACAGAATACAAAAATAAATAGAGGGGACAAAACTTCTTTAGAGAAGAATTTCAGATAATAAGTGTAGATTCTCTCCCCTGTTCCAGGAGGTGGAGCTTAATTTCCTTCTCCTTAACTGTGAGCTGGATTTAGTGACTTGATTCTAACAAATAGGGAATGGAAAGGGAAAAACAATGACTTTGCAATGGAGAAATCTGGCAAATATCACCTTAACCAAGTGATTAAGGTTAACATCCAATAAGTCACACGGAGATCATATACCCCCTGATATGTGGTGGGAAGGGCACTCACCTCTGGGGTGTTCTTCCCCAAAATTCATAACCCCGGTTAAACCATAAGAAAATATCAGACGAACCTGAATTAAGGAACATTCTACAAAGTACCTCACAAGTACTCTTCAAAAGTGTCAAAATCCTGAAAAATAAGGAAAGACTGAGAAATTGTCACAGATTTGAGGAAACAAAGGAAACATGATGACTGACTGCATAGTGGTGTCCTGGATGAGACCTTGGAATAGAAAAAGGACATTAGTGGGAAAACTGGTGAAATCCGAGTAAAGTCTGTAATTTAATAAATTCCATTGTACCAATGTTAATCTCTTAGTTTTGGCAAATGTGCAATGATAATGTAAGATGTTAGCATTAGGAGAAGCTGGGTGAAGAGTAAACAGGAACTCTATAAAGTCTTCGCAACTTTTCTGTAAATCTAAAATTATTTCAAGATAAAAAAATTTTTAGGCTTAATAATAATTACATAGAAAATTTTTTTTCCACTAAAAACACCCCATCAGAAAGAGAATACTACAATGGCAGAATGAAAAAAATATTTTACAATATGTCAAAATATATAAAGAGCCCCTACAAAGCAATAAGAAAAAGGCAAACAATTCAGTACAGAACTGGACAAAGAATATGAAACGGAAAACGAACATGGAAGGAAGAATATCTATAACCAATATTTCTAAGAGAAGATTCTGAATAATCAGAAAAATGCAAATCAGAACAAAAAGATAACATCAGATTGACAAATAATTAAAACGAATGCTAACAATAGGGGTTTAGGGCCATGGGAAATTACTTATACTGCTGATGGGAATGTAAATTGGTGCAATGTTTTTAGAAGGCAATTTAGCAACATCTATCAAGACTTTAACTTGGGATATTCTTTATTGAACAATTCAACAATTGGGAAAACACCCTAGAGAAATGTTCTCGCTCGTGCACAAGGGTATATGTACAAGGATGCTAATTAGAAATTTGGTTCAGAAAATTGTAAACAATCTAAATGTCCACAAAAAGAGAACTATTATTCAGAAAATTGAGAATAATCTAAATGTGTAAAAAAGGGGAATTTAAAATAAGTGAATGACTACATGAAATACCATGCAACTCTTAAAAGTAGGGAAGAGAGGAGCTGGCTCAGTGGCATAGTGGTTGCATTTATGTGCTCCACTTTGGTGGCCTGGGGTTTGGGTGTTCAGATCCCAGGTGTGGATCTACACACCGCTCACCAAATCATGCTGTGGCAGCATCCCACATATAAAATAGAGGAAGATTGGCAACAGCTGTTAACTCAAGGCCAATCTTCCTCACCAAAAAAAAAAAAAAAGTAGGGAGGAGATAAATAGGCAGATGATAGATAGATGGATGGATGGATGGATAGATAGATAGATAGATAGATAGATAAATGGATGCTTGATGTCTTATGTACTTATTTTCTGATAACTTATTTGGCCAATATTTATATATTTTGAGATCCTTAGTACATAAAGGTTATTCTTTATAAATATCAGAAGTTTTTTTTCCTAAGATTGGCCCTGAGCTAACATCTGTTTTTCTTCTCCCTAAGATCCCCCAGTACATAGTTGTATATTCTTGTTGCAGGTCCTTCTAGTTGTGCTGTGTGGGACGCTGCCTCAGCATGGCTTGATGAGCGGTGCTAGGTCTGCGCCCAGGATCTGAATCGGTGAAACCCTGAGCTGCCAAAGCGGAGAGTGGGAACTTAACCACTTCATCATGGGCTGGCCCCAACATCTGAACTTTCCTAACTCCAAGAAGAGCAGTGTCTCATTCTCTTTAACAATCTTGAAATAGAAAGAATATATCATCATTATTTTCACTTTAAATGAATCAAGATGCTCTGCATTCTGAGTGAGCAATGCTAGAAGAAAGCTAATGCTTTTGTGTATTTTTTGTGTATTTGTGTGATGTGTGGATGTGTACTCATTGTTTTGCATGGGTGTGTCTCTGTGCATGTATCTGTTATTTTGTGTGTGTGTCTGTCTGCGTGCCATGTGTTTGTGCTTTAAAGAAGTGCTGGTTCTCACCAGTGCAAGAATTGTACAAATCCCCTGCTATCCTTCTCTTCCTGGTCCCCTACCTCCACCATGACAGCTACACTGGCGTATGAATGTATTTGTTCTGGCCAAAAGATTCTGTCCAAGCGGCAACATTAACTTTTTTGAGCAGATATGTGTCAAACTCTATCCAGGGGAAAGGGCGTTTTCATGCCATATCTACAGCCACTATTCAGGCCACTCTCAGTTTAAAATATTTTATTCTCCCTACGAACCAGAAAAACCGTCTTTGTTAGATGATGTATCTCACTGAGAGGTTCAAACAAGATAGCCATTAAAACCACACCAGGGGACACTATTCAGCAATAGAATGGACCCAACCTCTGATATTGGCTGCCACATGAATAAACCTCAAAAACACTATGTTTAGTGAAAGAAGCCAAATGCGAAAGGCCACACATTCTGATTCCATTTACATAAAATGTCCAGAAATGACAGATCTATGGAGACAGAAAGCAGATTAGTGTTTTTCAAGGCTGGGGGGGTGAGAACAGAGATTGTTTGCAAATGGGAAGGATAGATCTTTTGGAGTGATAGGAATATTATAAGACTGCATTGTGGTGATGTTTGCACAATTTTGTAAATCTACTAAAAATCACTGTACACTTAAAATGGATGAATGTGATGATATGTAAATTATACCTCAATAAAGCTGTTAAAGCTATTGATACAATCTTGAAAAGATAGAACAGTCAGACTGTGCTAAATTTACATTGCTAGGGTCTGTACAGTACTCAATGCCTCACTGAAGATTCCAACTAGACTACATGTCATATTCATCCAATCAGAGTTGCTACTGTTTCTCATTTGATGGCTTGTTCATTCATTAGAAAGTGATCAATGGCAATGGTGACAGCTGGTTGCCTTTACTCATGGGTACATGGAAGCCCTCTCCACATGGAAGCCTTTCCCTTTACACAATCCCCCCCTACACTCACCAATCAATATACAACCAAACAACTGAAAAGAGAGTACAAAGCATCAATATCACTATACAGAGAGGCATGGACAAGGTAGCCAAAAGCATAAATAAGCATAATCCATTCACATTATTACTGGGCAAAGAGCAAGCCCAGTTAGAATTGCCCAACTTGTAAACTGAATAACCAGCAGGAACATCAACAACAAAATTACGGACAAAACAGCTTGCAAAAGAAAGATGGAGAAAATTATATGGGTTACTGTAACAGATCCCACACCCCTGATCACAGAGGCAGAGCCACAGCCCAAGCTGGGCCAAGCTGTTCTTTATCCTTTGGTCATACTCATTGATGTGGGGAGAGGAATCTAACCAGGCTGCTTCCTTAACACATTTCTAACTCTAGCTAGGGGGAAAGCGTCCTTCCCTCCATGGATTCCTTCCAGCCTGTAGGGACCAGGTGTACACTGAGAGAGAAGGAAAATAATATGATGAGAGAAGTCCAGACAAGAGACAGAGAGCATGCTGATGGCATTGTGTCCCCAACTCCAGGTGCCCCTAAAGCTAGCTCCAACTCTGCCTCTCCTACAGTTTGGTTATGTGAGCCCATAAATTTCCTATTTGTACTTAAATTTGTTTGAGTTGGAATTCCATCAGTCACAACCAGAACCTTTTCTAATATAAGCTCATATTGGACAAAGAAATCAAAGAGAACAGGAAATCAATGAAATAGAAGTTAAAGAGGAGACACCGTACTTGAAAGAAGCAATAAAGCAACAGAATGGGCTGTAAAGGCAGCTAGAGGAACAAAACAAAGAGAGGGCGTAGAAACCCAAAACTGTCTCAAAACTACAAATTCAGACCAGAAGCAACAAGAAGTAGAATGACAGCACAGGAAACTGTGTCAGGGATATGGAGTACAGGTTCGAGGGTGAAAAATCACAGACAATTCAGAAGGAAAGGATAAAGAAAGCAATTTTACTGAGACAAAAAGATGACCCGCGGGGGCTGGCCCCGTGGCCGAGTGGTTAAGTTCGCGCGCTCTGCCGCAGGTGGCCCATGGTTTCGTTGGTTCGAATCCTGGGTGCGGACATGGCACTGCTCATCAAACCACGCTGAGGCAGCATCCCACATGCCACAACTAGAAGGACCCACAACGAAGAATATACAACTATGTACCGGGGGGCTTTGGGGAGAAAAAGGAAAAAAAAAAAATCTTTAAAAAAAAAAAAAAAAATGACCCGCACCTGCGAAGGAAAGGGGGCCACAGATTCCGGGAAAACAAAGATAGCAATCTTGGAGCCATCACCAACGTTTCCATGCGTGTAAAAGAAGTACATTTACAAAGGAAAATGAACTAGGCCAGCCTCAGAAGGCAACAGAAAGACATGGATAGAGTGCAAGAGACAAGAGCGTGCACCAAGAATTCCACGAGTTTTACCTATGTGACAAGAAGGCCTAATGGAATGTAAAGTGACATGGGAAATGTTGATCATACCTCTTTGCTTTTTTTTGTCTTGTATTTATGACTTGTTAACTGAAATTAGGATATATTTGAATGTGGACACACACCTAGTAGTTATACCCTAACACTACTCTGCCATGTGTAATCAATACTGGAATGTCCTCTGGTAGGTGAATGTATTCAGAGTTCATGCTGAGAAGAAACAACGTGAGAGCAAGGCAAATGTGTATGAATTTGGGTCAAAAATACCTAAAAGTCTGTTAGATGAATTTGAAGAACAAAGAAATTTTAAAGGCATTAGGCCACAGGATTTACCTACTGATCTTCCGTCTCTGTTCATGGACTATTCAAGGACTTGACCTAACTGACCATCTTTGACATCAGGACAGGAAGGACTAAACACTTAAAGCCCCTGTTCCAACTCAAATGTGTGAGGGCTTTGCAGTCAGTCATTGTCTGAGAGTTCCAGGACACACATTGAGATCTGAATTTGTCCCTCCACACCTTCTCAGTTGAATAATTATGGGATCCAGCAATAGGTAGGTGTCAAGACTAGATTGGAAAAGACACAATTTCCCAAGACTGCGGAACTCCAAGCAAAGGAGTACCCTGTCTTGAAGAACAGGAAAAGTAGGAAAGAAATACCAGGGGGGGCTCTAATCCAATAAATTGTATCCCAATAAATGTATCTGTGCTCCAAAAGCCTGGCTGCCCAGAGAGCTCCATTTTGTCCATTTTAGGCAGATTAGGAAGAAAACTGGAAATCTGTGACTCCACCCTGACCAAGGCCTTCCATTATAGGAGAGGTGATCAAATATGCCAAGAAATCTAAAACCAATGCTCCCTAAGTAAAGAATTTACTTCAAGATACAACCCAGCCCTCTTAGAGAAAGAAGAAGAAGGGAAGGAGAAGGGAGTGAAAGGAAAAGAACTCACAAATGGAGAAGCTGTGGCATTAAAGGGCACAGGAAGTGTTGGCTCCATTTAAATATATTATTATATGTAAATAGATGTCTATGTGTGATATATAGATATATATTAATATAATGTATTACTATAGAAATATATGATGATATATTAATATGCATAATTAATATATAATTAAATATATACATCATAGCCTAAATAATTATAGTAATATTGATTACAAACATAATGTATGTGTGCAGTTCTTAAATGAAAAGATAAATGTAAAACATAATTTATCTTTAAGGCACAGACATATAGCTTAGAGGATACTTGCAAAACATAGGAAATGGGGGCAGAGGTGGGAGGAAGTGTAAGTGGCTAATTTTCCCTTTTCCATTGGGAAACAATAGAAACTTCTTGGTTTCTGAAGTTGTTCCATTGGTGTTGGTGTTGACGTTATTGATTTTAACAACCAAACTCAGGTCCAGCAGCATCACAGGCCCTCCTGAGCTGCCAGTTGGAGTGTAATGGTTCCCATTTTTCTGGAGAGTAAAATGGCCAAATTTATCAAAGGCCTGAAATACCTTCATAACCTTTGATGCAGAAATTCTACTTTTGGGAATTTATCCTAAGAGAATAATCAGATGTACACATATAATCTGTGTACAATGCTGTTTACAGTACCATTATGTGTATTTGCAAGAGGGCATCGAAATCCTGTATGATAAGGAGGGTGGCGGTATAAGGTACAGTTCAAACAGGGATATTTCTGAGAGTGAAAGGCTGTGCCTTTTATAATTACACCAGGACAACAGGCGCCAACAGGGATGGTGCCATACCGACCAGCATATACAAGTGCTATAAATACATTTGTTGTCAGTGCTGTCAGTCAATTCTGACTCCTAGTGACCCTGTGAACAGCAGAGGGGAACCCTCCTCAGTCTTTTTGCACCATCCTCCCACCTCCCCATGCTGTATCAGACAATGCTTCACTGCCATTCATAGGGTTTTTGCTGTCAGTTTTTTTGGAAGTAGGTGGCCAGGTCCTTCCCAGTCTGTCTTAGTCTGGGAGCTCTGCTGAAATCTGTCTACCATGGGTGACCCTGCTGGTATTTGAAATGTCAGTGACACAGTTTTCAGCATCACAGCAACATGCAGCGAGCACAGTATGACAACTGACAGATGGGCGGTGTGGTTCCCTGACGGGGAAACAAACCCAGGCTGCAGCAGCGAGAGTACCACACCTTAACCACCAGACCACCACCCTAAATATATATTACTTTTATAATCAGGAAAAAAGAGTTACTCTAAAATCTACTAAATCCTAAGAGGAAAAAAAAAGGGCAATGAACAAAAAAAGTGCAAGAGTTGGGGCCTTCCAGCTATGCAGGCTGAGATAACAGCCATTCTAGCATCAAAGGCTAGAGCAGCTGAGAAGGCAGCTCACCTGACCACCTCTCAGGACTCATCTGCCTACACTCTGCTGTTAGCCAGCGTGACCCTTTCCTGATTCTCTACTATACACCTACGATCTCTTCATGCAGTTTTCTTAAGCTTCAGGTCATCAGAACAATCTAACAGTATCTTAACCACAGAATGAATCAAACATCCAATCAAAGAAGTTACCCAATGATAGGAGGCCATTCTTTCACATACACATCTGTTAGTGCACCATGAATGGCCACACACAGAGAGAAGTTCCTATAAAATTTTGTCCCAATTGTTGTGGAGGCTTGGAGGGTTGTCTCATTTGGCCAAACTTACCTGAAGGAAATAGGATGAGGGAGCCTCTCAGAGAGGAAGGGATATTGAGGTAGAGTCTTGAAGGAGGTCTTCACAGGCTGGGGCAAGAAATCTTGGTGTAGCTGGTGCGTGAGATATAAATTGAGAGCGCAAAGAGAAGATTCAGGAAGGGCAGATTGAGAAGGGTGCATGGTTGTTCTCTTCTTCCATCTCCCACAGTAATTCTCAGGTTTCAAGCCTGGTACCTAACAAAATCATCTCTGTTTGTGTCAAGGCTGTAAGAACTTTGCTGGGCCAAGAACTATCTGTGTTTCATTAGATCTCCATGTTCACAGCATAGATGGACGTAGATGACAATACAAGATACACAACTGCTCCAAGCCACCTTTGTCCTAACTCTGACATACACAGGATATGAAAATATCTGTTAGCGTAGTAGCTGGTAGGAGACCCGGGAGCGGCTGTTCTGTCCACTGCTATTGCCTGTCCAAAGAGAAGTGGAATTAGCAAGGCTCTTCCACAAATGGGAGGGCTTTGAACTATTCCCAGTACGAGCAGACACAGTGGAGCTGATCTACAGGAGTGGTGTTAATAGCAACGGGTTGTCCTAGATCTCTGAGAGGACTAGCACTTAGAAAATAATCTCATTATGGTTGGTGGTGTCAGACAAAGGAACTCAATGGCAACATTATTAAAGGACAAATTGCAGCTGATATGCAGATCCAAGGCTGACTTTCCTCCTCTCCCTTGCTTCCACTTACTACCAAAACATTGAATGAGCAGTACTCATGGGCGTAACCATAAACCAATTTTACTTTGTTTCAACCATAAACCTATTTTACTTTGTTTCCCACTGTCTCTTTAGAGTTTGCTCGGTGGGAGAAATTCTTTGCTGCCCTTGAATGAAAACTAACTCAGTAAATTACTTTCTGATCACTCGTAGATAATAAGAGATCCTATGAACATTTAAAAATAAAACCTAGAATCTCAATTCAGAAATTAAAATTTAGTCCCATTTAATAATCTAGATTCCAAACTTCATTTAAAGTTAAATCTTCTCTACTTCGCTAGTTAGGCCTTCTACAACCTTTCCCTTCTATCTCTCCTTCTGCCTACTAACCTGGTTTCTGATCTATCACATTTTCTTTGACCTGTCAAACTGTGTGAACAGTCTGATTACTAAGCAGCCACTTCAACTTGTCAGACAGCAGCTGGCCAGCCTGTGTCCTAACCTTTGCATTCTCCCTTCCAACGGTAGCTGATACGTATTGTGCTGTCAGAGAGTTCCACTGAAATCCTCTCTTGATTTGAGATTAAGGGGAATGCACCCTCCACATTACACCCTTGCTCACAGCCCATTTACAGCTCCCCACAAATAAGTCCTGTCTAAAATAAGCTTCCTCTGATGCCCAGAAACTCAATCCTTTTATACTCTCAATGTCGATGAGGCATCTGAGTCATATAACTGATTTTTACTTGTTTCTTTTGAAAATTTTCATTTTGATTTAACATCTCACTATAGCACCTTGCAACTTAAATGCGGTCCAAGGACCCAGCAGCATCAGCAATACCTGAGAGCTTTTTAGAAAAGGAGAAGCTCAAGACCCAGCCCAGATCTACAAAATCAAACACTGCATTTTAGCAAGATTTCCAGGTGATTTATGTGCATATTAAATTTTGAGAAGGGCTGCTTTAGAATCCCTTTTCAACTGTTTCTTGGTGTCTCAGTCAAAACCTTCTACTTACTTTCCTGTTAACACATTTATAGTTCAATATTCTAATATAGCTTTGTGGGTTCTATTTGCAGGAAGAAGGAGAGCCAGTGTCTGTCCTTTGCAAGTCCAGATCTCAAACTACCTAAAGAACTAAATTAAATGCGTTCCTACTGAATTCAAATGTTCCTCTGTCACTTCAAATTCAACATAACCTAAACCAAAGTCATCATTTTCCCGGAACTTGACACCTCTTCCTGACTCCTCTTACCTATAAACCTACCCATTCTTTAAGACTCGAGAAAGGTCAACCTCCTCCAAGACTTTTTTCTTGACCATCATAGCCCACTCTGATCGTTCCCCAGTCTCAACTCACACACCATGGCATTCTTTAGCACTTATTATGTCCTGCTACTTTTCATTTAAGTTATACTGCCCTGTATTGGTATTTAATTTTTCATTCATTCAATAATATTTATTGGTCACTTTCTATGCACCAATCAATGATCTGGGAACTAGGGATATAGTTAAGAACAAAACAGATTCATTTTCTGCTCTCATGAAATTCATATTCATGGGGAAGAAAGAGACAAAAAATAGATAAACAGATAAATATATAATCTTACATCATAACAATGACTATCAAGTTAAGATAACCAGTCCCAACCTCTCCCTTTAACTTCAGCTCATATATTTAACTCTCTGCTCAATATCTTCATTTGGATGTCTAATAAGCATCTCAAATTTAACATGTCCCAAATGGAACTCTTGATTTTCACTCTAACACCCTCTTTTCCCAGTGTCCTCCATCTCAATAAATGGCATCCCCATCCTCATAATCCTCTCTTTCTCTCATTCCCTGCTTCTACTCCATCAGCAAGTCCTGGTAACTCTCCATCTAAAATATATCCAAAATACTTCCACTTCTCTCTACCTCCTCTGCTGCGGCTCTGACCAGGTCACCAATAGTTCATTTGAACTGCTATAGTAGCCACTTGACAGGTCTCCTGCTTCCAGTTCCATCCCTCTACTCTAGTACGTACTCAACCCAGTGGCTGGAATGATCCTTTTATAGAGTAGATCTGAGTGTTCCCTAGCTCAAAACCCTCCAGTGGCTTCCCATTGCAGACTCTGGACTCCTTGCTATCCCTCTGACTTCAGCTCCTACCACTGTCCCCCTTCCTCTCCCACCCCAGCCAGTTTGGCCCACTTGATGTTCTTTGAACCATGCAGCAGGCTCCCTCCCTAGGGCCTCGGCAATTGCTTGAACCACTCTTCCCCTAGATCCCTAGAAGGTTTGCCTTCTCAATTCCCGAGGATCTCTCTCTGTTCAAATATCACCTCTCAGAGAGGTCTTTCCTGATCACTCTATTGAACGAGGTACTCTCTCACTTTTTCCTTTTCCTTTCTTCATGATATTTCCCCGTAATCCTCCCCGCCAACACACATTTGTTTATTTGTCCATTTGTTTATTGTCTGTCTCCTCACTAAAATGCAATAACCCTAAAATGTAATACCCATGAATAGCAAGAATTTTTTTTAACTATTTCATGTCCAGCACCTAGACCAGTGCCTGGAGAGAGTAGACATTCAATAAATATTTGTTGAGCAAATAAATAGTAACTGAAGTACCTAAGTTTGCAAATTATGTACTTTGTTTAATAACAACCCAAACTGTCTGCATAATTATGCCACTGTCATTGACTTGCATTTTTCAATGCTTCCTTAAATAGAATTACAGCTGGGAACTGAGCCTCGCCTGGTATCACAGCAGGACAATGTCAAGCATGCGAACATTGCCCATCGTATGTGCGGCAACAGAAAAAAGTTTGAGAGCAGTTGCTCTAAAATGCAATTTCCAGATGTTTTCTTCTGGAGGCATTTGGTGACAAGAAGGGGAGCACGGCTTCAAGAAGCTGTCCACTGACCTTCTTTGAGAAGGAGTTGGGACGATGTTGCCTCCCACATTCAATGAGGAATGCACACTGCTGGCACTTTACCTGCCTCAGAGCAAAAATACCGATATCCGAGGTGGGGCTTTGAATCAGATGAGATTCCTCGACATTTGATGGTGACGTCCTCTCTACATGGCATGAGTTGTTGACCCTGACTGCACTGTAGCCTCACACAGCAGCTTTTAAGAAATGGCAGTGTACAGCCTCGCTCTCCTCCCCCCCACCCCCCATTCTGATTTAATTGCTTTGGGTGAGCCTAGGCATTGGTATTTCTTAAAAGCTCCCCTTGTGATTTTAATGAGAAGCTGGCGGCCACCTGCTGATCTATAATCCTTGGGTGCTAGAGCCAGTGTAACTCGGAGAGAGTGCATATTCTGTGCAGAGCCAATACGAGGCCTTGGGGAGGAGGCTCAGGAACTGGAGCTGCTCTCAGTCTTTGAAGAACTCACAGCCCTGCAGAGGGCTCCACAGCTGCATGCTCACATCCCAATTAAAACGCTATGAACATTTTGGGGTTTGACAGCTCTAGAGGTGTGGAAAACTTAGGAAGATTCAAGAAAAGAATGGGTGAAAAAATTTAAGAAGTTTGGAATATAAAATACATGAAGCAAAAGTCAAAAGTTAGATTTCCTTAACCTGGAGAAATAGAGTTAGCAGAAGAAGAGTTAGTTTCTTGACTATCTTTAAGTGTATACATATATCCCACAGGAAGAAAAATCTAGGACACAAAAATCCAAATGTGTGAAATAGACACAGCAGAGGGTAATTATTTACACCCATACTATATGCACAAACACACACAGATTAATTACAATCAGATATTTACATAGTGTTCGCCATGAGCTGGATGCCATTCTAAGCTCGATATAGAGCTGGGTACACATTCACTCACTTATCTCTTATGGCAACCCTATGATATAGATACAAATATTATTCCCGTTTTAGAATGAGAAATCTGAGGCACTCAAAGGTTAAGTAACTTGCCTTTATTACCATATGGATCTGGAATTTAAATCTAAGCAGACTGGTTGCAGAGTCCATGCTCTTAACCATTACTTTGTACTGTATGTATGTACGTACATATGTATATATGTGTGTGTGTGTATGTGTAGATATATATTATGTACACTGTGCGTGAGTATATGTGTTTCTATCTATCTAGAAACATATTAGATAGGTAGATACTGATGTGGATTAAGGCTGCCCCAGCTAGAGAAGCCCAAGGTGACCTGGCCTACATGCCAAACTATACAACCCAGTGGACTTTTTATATGGTATGAATTAGGACCGCCCCAGGGAAAGAAGCCCAGGGCATCCTCACCTACATGCCGATCTATATGGCCAGATTCGTATCTAAAGTTATATGACCGCACAATAACCAGACCCCATCTGCACTGAAATCATTTAATGACTTTTTACATCATCTTTTCTTTTCTCCAGTAAAAATAAGTCACGTACCCATGCGTTATAAAATTAGCCCTAACCCTCAACTTGGGGCAGCAGCAGGAGCTCTGACTGCCCGTGGGTCTTGTCCCCACACACCAGCTCTGCCTGCCCATGGGCCCTGTCCCCATGCCAGCGGGGGCAGCAGAAGCGGCGGCAGCAGAAGCTCTGACTGCCCATGGGTCCTGTCCCCATGCTATTCCACACTATTCTCTAAATAAAAGAGCACTACTGCCAGATCTCGAGAGTCTAAGAAATCTTTCTTTTGACTCCTCGGCTCACCAACCCCGCATCAGATATGTACTGCTATGTGTGAGTACACATACATACAGATATACGTATATATGTGTAGGTAATCTCTTAAAGAACATGTATACACACTGTGCTTTACAAAAAGATGCACAGTTTCCTTTAAATAATAAGCATACTTATTTGAATGATAATTTGTAATATTGGGGTTCACAAATAAGTAGGCAAGAACTTTAAAGAGAAAAACACTTACTTGTGTTATCATGTGATAACCCACTACAAATGCTTTGCAGCGAAACTTTTTTGAGACAGATTAACGGGAAGGCACAAGTAGTTCAGTAGAAAGCCTTGTACATTTGTTCTGGGTTATTTTTGCATGTGATGGATAAATGAGGTGAAAAGTGTGTTCTGTGGGGATTTTCCTGCTGGACAAGAAACAACCATAAAAGGCTGACTTTTAAATATTTAGGCTCTGCAGTTCGGTGACTCAATGTCTCATTGTTCTTTAATTGGCTAATTAGCGGTAGGGGAGTTGGGGAGTGGTATTCAGGAGGACGGCACATTCCTGCCTGCAAATTAACAGCACCATTAAAAACCCTGTGTGAGTTTTGTTTTGTTTTGCTTTACCTGTTGCTTTTGTAATGAATTAGGCAAGGTGCTTTCCCCAGTAAAGCAGTTGAAATAGAATTTTTAAAATTTCTTCTAAAATTTTCTTGGAAATAAGGTCTGGGTTTATTGCGATGCTCTATGAAATACTGAGTATGCACATGGTAATAAAAACTACAATATTCCTTTATTTCTTACGGATCTATTTGACAGAAAATTTAGAGATCTTCCTATATTGAATTGAAATTCTTTACTTTTTTATATATATAATTTGATAATTATAATGTGACCTTAATGGAAATGTTAATCCAAATAAACTCACAACATAATTGTTTGGTTAATTTAATGAAGTAATACTAAGTTTAAAGAGTGTGTAGTAATAATGAACAAAGATAAACTGAGGAAGAGGAGAGGAAGTCTCAGAAGATGAGAATGATGAATAAGCAGGAAGGATGACACCACTTACACTGGCCTTTGTTTTCGCTGTACTAAAGTTGTAGATAGTTAACGAAATATTTGAGTAGCAAAGATAAGAGACAAAGATGCTTTATAAAATACTGGTGATGAAACTCTTCTTATAAAAGGGCAGCTGCTCAACTTGGTTGATGTCTATTAAAGACCAAATTAGCCTATTTTTTAAAAACAGAAGCCCTGCAGAGTCATGCTTTCTCTAGGCTCACATTCTCCTTTGTCTAGTAGGATGTGTGTTATGAATGTAAATGAACTCTTCAGACTCAGTTATGAGATGACTCGTGGAGCATCACTAAGCATTTCGTTCCTCCCTGTTACCTGGATTTCCTGGGGGCTGTGTCTGCCACCTCTCATCCCATGCCCCATTCAGTCTCCCCTGTGATTAGGGTCTCTGGGGGACAGGGCACAGCTTCCCCCTGCAGCTTGCACCCTGCCTACTCTTAGCTAAGGTTTCTGCTCTAAACCCTGCCCTGTTTCCTTACCCTAGGGAGGGGGGCTAAACTCTAGGATCCCTACTTTTATCCTTCTTGACAAAGACTGAAAGCAGGTGCAGCCCATCCCATGCCCCTTCCTCCTGGCACTGCTCAGATCTTCTCATCACAGGCATCCTTTCAAGCAGGAAATACTGTTAGATCGTATCAGCCCTAGGAGAGAAAAATCTGCCAGCAATAGGAGGAATGGACCAGCAAACTTGTCAAAGGCACAGAACTTGTCCTATTCATCTTCACATTTCCAGAGCTACCAATGATGCCTCGCAGTCACAGGTGTTCAGTAAATATTGCTTGCACTGAACTTGGACTCCTCTTCTTTTCTTCCCCCTCCCAACTTCATCCTCAGGATCCGTGGCCCCATTGTGGATTTCTTATGAAGCTGCCATAAAAAATATTTTACTTATAATGCCTAGCATGTGATTCGTTCCAGATTAACAAAATTTCCAAAATTTAGATGCCTTAGCTTCAAAAATATTTTTTAGAAGTAAGGTACGGTGTGCAATTTGGGATATAAGGTATGGTAAGAAATAAGTGACTTTTAAAACTATATATAATAGTCAAAAACTGGCAATTACTAAAATGCCCTTCAATAGTTGAATGGATAAATAAATTGTGGTATATTGATGCAATGGAGTACTACACAGCAACAAAAATGAACAGTCTACAGCTATAAACAAAAATATCAGTGAGTCTCACAAATATTCAGAGAACGAAGCCAGATACAAAAGATTGTACTGTATGAGTTCTTATACATCATGTACAAAACAGGCTAAATTAATTTATGCTATTAGGAATCATAACAGTGGTTACCCTAGAGGCTGTGATTCTCAAACGGGCATACTTTGGTCACCAGGGGATATTTGGCAATGTCTAGAGAGATGTTTTTGGTTGTCACACTGGGGATAAAGGTTGCTATTGGAAGCTAGTGGGTAGAGGCCAGGGATGCTGCTGAGGGGGACAGCCCCCCACAGCAAAGAATTCTCCAGCCCAAAACATCAATAGTGCTGCGGTAAAGAAGCCCTATCCTAGAGGGGTAGTGACTGAAAGTGGGCACAAGAAAGCTTCTGGGGCCTGGTAACATTCTGTTTCTTATCTGCGTGCTAATTACACAAACATGCTCAGATGGAAAATTCATCATGATATACACATGTGGTGTGTGTACTTTTATATATGTACATTGTCCTTTAACAAAAAGCTTAAAAAATGTTAAAAAGCTACCTCTGCCTTAGAAAAACTTTATTTAATAAAAATACGTCCTAGGACTCAATTAAAGGATATATTAAGCAGCTATCAGCTTACTTTGACCAAAGTCATCTAGACTTAGTAGAAAACAGAAAAAAAGTAACATGTTGTAGAAAATCCTAAATGCTTAATGACAAAACACAACATATATATATTTCACTTATCAAATCTTGTACTGAATATCAGGACTTAGGATGCACTTTAAAATGGCAATGAAACTTCAAAAACAGCATCATGCACTAATAAAAAATGCATGAATGTTTTATTTACCAGAAAATCCTGGTTGATCTGTAGATAGGAATCTGGCCAAGTCGCTTAGAATCAGAATTTGTTTTGTCAGCATCTGCAGAAACCAAAGAAGAAAACAGCTACTTAAAAAAATGCTTCAGTGCCATCCACAGCCTCTGGCTGACACCTTTCTCTTCAGCCTGCACATCTGCAGCATCTCCTGCTCTGGGATTGTTGGTCCATAAACTGACCCCCATACAAAGAGGGCAAGGAGAGACCTAAGAAAGAGGCAGACCACTCCAGATTGGTAGGTGGCAGGCTGAACAAGCAAGGGAACTTACTTAAAAGGCTTGTCTTGGGTGTCACAAGATGAGTAGATCTCCACACTTACCCGCTAGGATCTCAACTGGGTTCAGTGACATATTCAACCCAGACCGTTTCAACAACACCTATGTTGAGTATGTGTCCTTAAAACAGCTCCTAGAGTGGCAACGGTGGGCAGAACTTCCCTTCCAAGGAGAGGGGAGTGTGTGAGGAACCTCTGACTGCCTGGGTCCAGCTTGCGGCTCATCTGCTGGTCATCCTCTCAATGACCTCCTCCAACAGTGATGAGTCCTTTGTTCCATGAAATTTACAAGGTTTTTCACAGCATGAATTGTCCTTGACAGAGTATTTTGAATGGAAAAGTCTATTGTGGTCATCCGTCTGTGTCTCACATATGTGTGTTAGGTGTGTTGAGGGCATATAACTTGTCTTTTTAGTTTACAGGCCTCCAGCGAAGGGAAACCTCATGTGGCAGGATGTAGGTCCCCAAATCATGAACTTCAATCCTGACGGAAGGAGACTTGGGAGGAGGTAAGTGTATTTTGCATGTAGAAGGGACATGAATAATTGTGGCCAGAAGATGGACTATGGAAGATTATTTACAAAAACAGCTATAATTATTTTCTTCCCTATATCTAGACTCCATGCAATGTGACTTTGTCGCTCTTCCCATATGAGATGGAGACTATTTCCCCACTGCTTTAAATCTGGACTGGCCTTAAGATTTGTTTTAACTAATAGAATGTGGGGAAAGTGAGGCCATCGGAGTTCAGAGCCTGGTCCTCAAGAGGCCTTACACATTCCTGCTCACCTTCTTGGAACCATGCCCCTGCCATGTAATAAGCCTGGGCCAGTTTACTGGACAAATTAGAGACCACATGGAACAGAGACAAGCCATCCCAGGTGAGGCCATCCTAGACCAAGCAGTCCTGGCTAATTCAGCGGCTGCCCCCAGAGGTGGAAGTGAGTCCAGCCAAGACCAGTAAAACCACTCAGCTGAGGCCAGCTCAAACTGGCAGCCCACAAAGTCATGAACTAAACAATTTGGATCAATTTCTTATGTAGCACACACCTCTCTTCTCAGAAAGATGACTCTAAGCAGCTCTGGCATTTATTTGGTTTGTGTCAAGTCCAGTTTTATTAATAGCCCCTCTTTCTCAATAGTTGAGTGAAAGTTCCTAAACTGAATACAGTGACTTAGTTCAAGTAACCTAGCCCTGTCACTGTGGCGAGGAGTTTGAATGCTTAGTGGCCGTACTTGGGTCCTTTCCAGAAGCTGGGGTGATGGGATGGACTGTGAGAAAGTGATGATTCCCAAAAGGCAAAAGATAATAGATACCTAAGGCACAGTATGCTCTGTATCTCATTGCCTCTAATGTGAGAATTCAGGTGCTGTGATGTTTCCGACTGGTTGGTCATTCATTGCCTTGTAGATTCTGTCATCACCACAAACACCAGAGTAAATCATTCATTAATTATTCTACTTGCATGATTTGAAACATGGAAGATCACTAGAAGAAAGAGTCCATTTAGAAAAACTTTTATATTTTGGACACTTCAGTGTCTGGATTTCTGGATAACTTATTTTCTACTGTATTTTATCCTTGAAGCATACCAGGGCTCCTTTGTCCTGAAAAATGAAGGAAGGATGAGTCGGCCAATTTTATGCCCCAATATGTTACAGAATGACACACATTGTAGCAAATACTCCAGTCTTTATGGAAAGTAGAAGGACACTAAGCAAAAATGAAGAAAGAGATGTCTTTAATGCTTGAATAATAAGTATAGAGAGAATTGACAGATAATGGACAAAAGAATATGATTTCCTTTAATCTTCCTAAATAAGCTCTGTCTTCTAGCCTTTTGATTTTCTCTGGCTGACTTGTGGATGTGCTTGACTTGGATTCATTTACCCTCAAAAATAACGAAGACTAAGAGGCGGACATGGTATATGAGTGGGAAATCCAGTGGAAAGAATTGATAGGGCTTAATAGTCTTTCTGTAGATGAAGATTGCATGGGTTCCTTCTGTTAAAATGCTAGTTTTGTAATGGGTGATTCACCAAATCATCTCAGTGAGCAAACCACTCAGGAATCAAGAAATGAATTATAAAACAGCCATAGGATGGACAAATTAGCAGCTGTTAAAATAGTGTTTCTAAGGAATATTAATTGACATGTGAAAATGTACATAACATTTGGCCACGTGAAAAATATTTCTAGAAGTGGATTATGTCATCACTGTCGTAATACATATATTATATATAACATAATATTACCAGTGGGGTCTCTAAAGACATAATTTGAGTGCATTTCTCCTTTTAATGCTTCTTTATGTTTTACAGGCTCTCAGTGTTAGACTGTGTCACTTTTGTAATTATAAAATATAAAAATAAAAATGCAAAATGTGCCAGCTAACTATGGTAGTACCATATAGAAAGTCATGCTGACAAAACATTGAAACCAGAAAAAAATGATTCCCTGGCTCGTCAAGATGCCTCCCTCTTGTATGAATTTTGAAATCAGCATTGTAGTCTGATGGTGATATTCTTTCAAGAGCTGAGAGATCTAAGCTAAATTAAATTACTGACCTCGACAGAATACACCCTAGCAGACAGACCCTGTTCTAAGTATTTTACACACTTTACCTCATGTCACACTCATAACATCCTATGAGGTACTTATTACTATGATCATTTTACACATGAGAAAATTGAAGCATGGAGATTTTAAGCTAAGATGTGGTAGGGTCAGACTCCAGAGTTCTTGCTCTTGACGACTATTCTACAGTTCTCTCCTATCTTGTGACAGACGACATTCCGGGTATTATTCCTCTAAAAAGGAAGGATGTCTCAGAGAGAAAAGCAGAACTGTGAATGCAGAGGCCAAGTAGCCATAAGTAGGCCTTGACCTCCTTCTCTTTGTCTAGTCATGGAGGAATTCACCTTGAGTTTTGAGGACAGCGTCTACCATGGAGAAGCTGAAGGAGGATGTGGGAAAGAAGAGACTTCAGCACAATCTCTGCCTTATGGGGTCCCTTTTGTAAGGGTTGGGATACAATTCAGGCGACCAAACTGTATCTCAGGGCATGCTGCCCATTAGATATTGGTTGTGTGCTAAAAATAAAGGGCTCCTGCTTTCACAAGCTGGAGGATCACTGGATTAGGAAAAGTTGGAGGTCTGTTGCAGGACTTCTCAGAGCCTTCATTATGCTCATGTACGTTTTAGTATCTATGAAGCAGATATAGTGTGCACCATTTCCTAACTCTGCGCAGTCACAAAACATCTTTTTTTCAAGGATCATCTTCTAATATCTCCCCAAGGTAATGTTCTGTGGAACAAAATTTGGGAAATACTGATCTCAAGTAATGGACTCTCTATATTATTTCCATTTTCCCCTAGTCTTCAGTGATTTTTTTTTTTTAATATCCCAACCTTATCTCAAGTGTCCTCTGGAGACACAAAAAAGAATTTGTATCCCTGTTTGGATATGTTCATTAGAGGAATGGTGGCAACCTACTGAGTTTAACATGGTGGAGGCAGCCATAAGCCCCTAGGGGAAATGTATCTTGCTGACAAAGTAGGAACAGTGTCTAAAACTTCACCCAGTCCACCAGGAGCTCTCTCTCCTGTACAGTAAACCTGGGGAGGATTATTGTTAATGCAGCAGTGTTTCCTTCCAGTAATATTAGTTGAGCTTGGTCTATTGCACTGCAGGACTTCCTATATGATATACACAGTTACCAGATAAGCATGTGGAAGAGCTCATCATCAGTGAGTTAATTCAAAAACGTGTGGCCATGGCATGGGCTACACTCTGATTTTTAACATGGCAAAGAAATGAGAGACCTTGGAATAACTCAAAAGTCAGTGCAGACAGCCCCTCCCAGAACCTTCCTTCCTGCACACGCTCATCTTCAAAAATACGTAGAGTATATATTTGGTTGAAGTGTAAGGTCATAAATGGAAAGAAGTTGAAAATCCATGTAAGGAGGAGAATGCCAGCTAAATTACTAGGAGCATCACTGTACTTGCTGATATAATTAACTGACAAATATTCAAAAATATTTCTGTGAATGCTGTCTCTTAGTCCCTTTCTCGGTCATCCTTCCACTTGCAAGAGGTTGACCAATTCAGGAAAGCCTACAGCTCCAGATCTTCACTGTTGGGGGATTGTTCAGTTGTCTCCATGGTCAACAGTATTGCAAGATCATCTTGAGCTTTTTGTTGTTGTATCATCACAGTGATTATCTGTTAAGATAATCAGAGAGGCTGAGCAGTAGGATTTAAGATTCTGGATAAAATTCAAGGGACCAGCATGATGACCACTGACAAAAACAAGAATAACTGCAACTACAGCTTGTTTTCAGAATGGAGGAGAGTGAACAAGAATAGTGAAGGACAAGCATAGAAAATCACTAAAATGAATTGTTAGATGACCTCGGATTTACAACCTATTTCATTCTGTGAGTGAGGTCATCTTAGATCATCCAGTCATCAGCCAACTCACTTCCTGAATGAGCCCAGCAAGGTCTGCCAAGCCAGCCCAACTCCAAAGAACCACCAGCTAACCCATAAAATGATGAGCTAAATAAATGCTTATTATTTTAAGTTGCTGTATTTTGAGGTGTTACACAGTAAAACCTAACTAATGCAGTGTTCTTGGCATGGTGAGAATGTGTGGTCTTTCCCTTGATAACCTGACCCCACTCTCTCTCTTAAAGTCTTGACAGAGCCTCTGAATTTCAGACAAGTCCCACATCGGGTTCCTTGGAAAACCACTTGACATCCTCTGTAACAGTATATCCCAGTTCCTCCCAACAGTGACCCCTGCAGGCTTGCTGGCTCTCCATTCTCAGTACCTTCCACATTCTTCCACAGGGAGTATATAGGGGTTTCTGGATTCCTTCTTTGCTGTATAAGAGCCAAAAGAGTATCAGGGAGCCATCTCCTGTTCTTTCTCACCTTAAATCTGCCACAATTCCATTCCTATTTGGCAGCAGTTGCTCTATGTTGCCAGATGGGAGCCACAAGAGGCTGCCTCCTTCCAGAATTCCAGATGGGCTGTGGAAATAAATGAAGACCATGCATATAAGAAAGCCACCACCACTTGAGTTTGGTAGAGTCAAAGGCAGGCAGGGGAGTAGGAAAGCTTTATAATAAAAGAAAAAAGGAAGGCCTTAGGTATGCTCTGATGGGGGTTGTTGGCGTAGGAAATCCAAATGCAGGCTAACTAGAAGTGGAGCATCTTATGCAATTGGTTTGGAAAGCACATTTGGCGTTCTCTGATTGGTCCTGAGTTGGAAGCTGGGGCAAAAAATAGAAAAGTTGGCAATTATTAACAAAGCGCTAACTGTTCTGGGCCAATTGCTAGAGAGGTTGTGCTTTTACCTCCTGAACTGGTTGCTGCAGAGGTTGCGAGTCAGCATTCTATTGTCATATATGGGCTGGCCTCTGTCCATCTGTATATTCAGTCTCTTAGTCCCTTTCTCGGTCATCCTTCCACTTGCAAGAGGTTGACCAATTCAGGAAAGCCTACAGCTCCAGATCTTCACTGTTGGGGGATTGTTCAGTTGTCTCCATGGTCAACCGTATTGCAAGATCATCTTGAGCTTTTTGTTGTTGTATCATCACAGTGATTATCTGTTAAGATAATCAGAGAGGCTGAGCAGTAGGATTTAAGATTCTGGATAAAATTCAAGGGACCAGCATGATGACCACTGACAAAAACAAGAATAATTAATAGTCCCTATAAGATGCCTCAGAACCAGGAACCCCAACTGCCCAACCCAGGCCAAGTAAATGAATCCCATTGGCCACGAGGAACAACCTTAAAAAGCCAAACAGTTTTTTCCTTAATGCAATGTATTGTCTGTTCTACGTTGCCTGTCTCATTAATCTAAGTACAGCAAGAAGTGTTCGCAATGGCACAGACACCACTATGGCCAGCCAACAAGAAGTCTAGAGCAAAGCAATTGTCCATCACTAATTGTGCCAATGAGTTAACATTGGTCTGTACTTCATCTAGGGTGGAGATGGTATTACTAATAACTTCTGCCAAAGTTAATACATTTCTTATAGTACTTTCTACTTGAATGATTCCCACCATTGGGAAACTGCTCTGATTATTCACATAAACAATTAGTCAGTAATTTCCCCAGGTGGAGGACTTGAGTAATCAAGGGTAGGCTCATTTGGGAAATTGCATCTGAATTTGAATTTCCTAGGTTGGTGATTTCTAGAATTAGGATCTCTGTGTATAAATAAGTCTTAGAATATTATTCCTAAAGTGCATGAGATATAAGTCCGGGGTGAACAAGACCAAGCATCCTGGCTGCACAAGAAGCAGCATCCAGTAGGGGGCACATGAAGATCTAGGAGAAAAAGAGTTGTTGACAACAGGAGGTCAGAAGAAAGGGCTTACATTAGCCAAGTTACATATTTGGATCTCTATTAGTCTCTTCCAGGTGGCAAGTAATGGGCCTATCACCCCATGAAGGTTGCTGAATTCAAACATAGAACCAATTGTAATATTGGTTCTTTCTCTGGCAAAGAAGGGCACTACCAAATTTACATGTTGATTTATTTAAGGTCATTTGTTTATGCAGATGCAAATGCCATTGGATGTAATTCTCTATGATCTTGCTTGATAAGACCCGAGTCGTCCAGAGGTTTCATCATGATGATCTGTGATGGATGAAATATACAGCAATCAGTAATCTTCAGGGCAGTGGCTACTGTTTGGGATAATCTCAGAATGGCATTAGAAAGAGTGTGTTCTGACCTAACAATTATAATAAACAGGAAAGAAAAGAGAAAAAGGGCCATAATGGGTGGACAATAACCAGGGGTCTATAAAAAATGAGAAGAAGAATGGTTATAAGCAAGTAGATGAATAACAAAAGAAGAATTAGTCAGAGTCTTAGTCCCATGTCTTAGGTAGCAGCTGTTGATTATCCTCAGTCATCTGCATATTCCAAAGATCTTGGGTCAGCTGTCTACTTCGAAACATTGGTTGATACTAGAGGATCTCAAGAGAATCCTAAATTTGAGGTTCCTTATTGGAGTAGCTTGTCAACTGTGTGGAATTCTTTATTGTTTCTGTAGTTGTGAAACATGAACCCATAGATACTTCCTGGAGTTTCACTGCTCTATGTGTTGTTAACAGTACCTGATAAAGTCCCTTTCAAAGAAGTTCAGGATTAGTATTTCTCCAATGTCTCTTCCAGTAGATGAAATCTGCTGGTTTAAGATCATGAGGAGGCCGAGGCTGTTTAGGAAGATGTGGTGAGAAGGCACCTTTAATCTGTTAATGATAGGACTGAGTACGAGTCCCCTGCAATATTTTGCCATCTCTGCATACAGCAGGATAGAACATCAGAGATGAAATTCCTAAATGCATGGGTCTTCCAGTTACCAATTCAAACCCAAAATGTTTTGGGTATGCTTTTGGTAGACTTTGCCCTAATTTGGGGGCCTTCTTTGACTCTTGGGTTTATTGTAAAAAGAGGGACTCTGTAGATACCTTTCTGTATCAAGTCAATCAGTTTTTTGGCATCTGAGGCTTTGACCAACATGTGTACAAGTTAATGCAGTTCAGGTAACCCTGGGACGAATGCACCCAAAAGAAGTCTAAATTCTATGAATAGTAGCTGGTCTTGTCTGGGTTAGGGAAAATCTGAATTATAACTGTTAATTCAGCTTGTGTCCAAGGCATACCTGATTCATGGGAGGGATGGAATTTTAGAAGCAACTGGCATTTTGGGGTCTTAGGAGAGTCCCTAAGAAAAGGTAGGGGATCTGGACGGGGGAAAGAAGAGGAAGGAGTTGATGGACATGTGGAAGGAGAGAGATCAGAAGGATAAGGTGCAGAGATAGAGCTTAATATTGAGGCCAAAGGGGAGGATTCACTCAGGAAATGAGTCTAGTTTGTCATTGCTTAAGTTTGTCAGATTGCTTATTAGATTTGGCCAAAGAATCTTCTAGTGAAGTCATTTTTTAGTCAGAATTTCATATGAAGTCCTCTGCAAACCAATAAAAAAACGCTGCCCGTTAAATCTGGAAAACCTTAGCCCCTTTCTTGTCTAAAGCACCTCTCAAATGAACAATTTTGTTCAAGCCAAATGTTCCCAGAGTGGCTACTGAAGATCCAAATCATCATTGGTGAAGTTTGCTATTTAGAGCCATGGATGCGAGGATTAGGGTTGAATGAGAGTTCAAGTAGAAAGGAGGAGTTTCTCCTGGGGGAGGAGGAGAGGACTTAGACCAGATGGTCCCTTGAGAGCAGGCAACAGTGAGTCGAAAGGGATGCTTGTGCACTGGTATCTCGGACCCCCAACCTGAGGGTTGGCTGCCTCTGAACACAGACTGACAGTTGGAACCTCCAGGCAGGCAGAAAATCAAAGAGAACATTCACCAAAGAGAACAGTCTCTCTAGACAAAAGCCAATTTCTCAGAAGAAAACAAAATTGTGATGGAAGGAGAACCTCACCCAGTTTTATTGGTTACTTGGCAAAACTTGACCAAAGGGACTCTGGTTTGCTGGGAACCACAAACTCAGGCTGATAGGCCCGATGCCTGTGTTCTAACTGGTGATCCTTCTTCATATGACAAATGCTTTAGACAGCATGATGCAAAGCAGAAGCATAAAAGGGAGAAAAATGAGTTGAAAAAGAACAACCCGATTCCACCAAGGATGCCAAACAAATGGGAACCAATAACAAAACCCAGGTACTAAACTGAGCATAAATGGCTGAGGAATTCAACACAGAGAGTGGAGTTCAGAGCCAGGGCTGACTCGCAATTTTGGTGAGAACTTGACAAGCCAGGGGCAGCGAGGCACAAGGGGCCTCTGTGGGTACGGCGCCTGGATGAAGGCTGGGGTCCACAGTGGCGGGCAGTGAAGCCTGTCTAGATGGGACCTCTAGGAAAACTCTGGAAATAAATGAAGATCACCCAAATGGGAACAAACAGAAGCTTTTTATTCAGAGCTTGAGTTTGGCAGAGACTCAAGGTCAGGCAGGGGAGCAGGAAAGCTCTATCATGAGAAAAAGGGGAGGCTTCAGGCATGCCCTGACTGGAGGCTGGTGGCATGGGGAACCTGGAGGCAGGTTAACTGGAAGCGGGGGCATCCTATGTGAATGGTTTGGGAGCATATTTGGCTTTCTCTGGTTGGCCCTAAATGGAAGCAGGGGCAAAAAAATAGGGAAGCTGATAGCCATTGACCAAGTCCTGATCACTGAGGGCCAATTGTTGCAGAGGTTGTGGTTTGGCTTCCCCGGCTGGCTGCTGGAGAGGTTATGGGTCAGAGTCCTATCGTCATGTATGATCTGGTTATTGTCCATTTGTATACTTAGCTTCTTAGGGGCTTAATTCTACCAGCCCCTTCTGTATTCAGGGTCTACCTCAAATGCTATATTGTTTCCATCTTTTTACCAGAATTTCCTATTCTGGGTTTCCTGGGGACCAAGAAAGAGTCAGTCCTGGCTCCTTGGCAGAACCAAACAGTGTCTTTCCAGGGTATGCACATTTCTTCCAAATTATCCTCTTGCTCTTCTGGAAGAGAGGGTGCTTTTTTTTCTTTATTACTATAGAGTAGAAGCTTCCCCTACATTATAACCCCCTTCTTCCCCACCCTTAGATTTCTACGTTACAGGTAGGATCCACTTTTCTGTCTCCTGGAGCCATATGCCTCTTGGCTCTGCCTTAAAGGTAGTGGTGGTGGTGGTGGTGGCGGTGGATGGGGAATTGCTGAGAGAAGAAATAGCCTCAGTGTACTGGTAATATCATTGCAACTGGCAGAGAGATTCTTCACTTCTCAAAAGAACTTTAAAACACATGAAAATTCAGATCACTTGATTAAAAAAATTCAGTGTGAATATTCAGTGTGCATGGAAGCCTCTGACCAACTTCGAACTATAAATATTGGTGGGTGAGCATTTTCTCTAGCAACTTCATTCTTTCAGTAAATCTTTACTGAGCACTTCCTTTGTGCTAGGCTCTTTCCAAGGCACTTGGAGATATCAGTGAACAAAACAGAGAGCTCTGCTCTCACGCAGCTTACATTCTAGTGGGGGAAGACAAACAATAAATAGAAAACAGAATAAGAAAGTTCATAGTGTGTTAAAGGGTGGCAGGCACAGTGGAATAAAGACAATGTAGAGAAAGGTAGGGAGGATGGGGCACTGAGGGAAAGACGGCAGGTCCACCTGTCTCCTTTGGTGATGCCTGACTTTGCCATTTCAATAGCAACCTTATTGTTAAGCTTCACTGAAGAAGATCATGACAATTAAGCCATCCCTCAGGGTTTGACGGTTGTTAGGAAAGGAGATGCACACACACACGGGGCCCTTGCTAAATTTCCGGGTACTATTGCTAATTTTATTAATCCTCAGCACAGGCTGAGTCAGCTGCCACGGATCTCAAGTGGTTCAGGATTCAGAGAAGCATTGTATCTGATGTGGCTACAGAGGTTATTAACCAAGTCTGGACTTTATTGGAGGGACCTGATTTACAGTAAGAAAAATCATAAGAGGAAAGAGTTACAAACCAAGACTCTGTAAGTCAGCAATCACCTATACTCCTGTAAAATAATATTATTATTACCAGTATCTCTCGGCACATCAGGATCCCTTATTGGATACCCTGGTCAATGAATGACATTTTGTTATTACTTCTGCATTGTCCTTCTGAGATAGAATCAACCTTACTAAGAAAGCAGCAAAGCTTTTCAAAAGCCATTATTCAGTAGGCAATGAATAGCTGTGTAATAAATTATTAATTGTTCTAAAAAAATGCCTCAGAAAAAAACACCTACCAGAAACAATAAATTCTTTTCTCTGCATTTCTATTTCTATTTGGTCCATTATGATCTGCTTCACCCACTCAGGATACACATATGGTTACCTATCTTTTGTTTTTCTAACTAATCACTGCAGAAGAGCAGAAAATCCAGGATTTCCATTTTGAAGACTCCCACTCCCCTTGAGTTGTCCAAAAACATGATTCACCTAGTCCAATGGGGTCCATCCTGTTTCCTCATACAGCGAGCAGAATGGACTGGACGTGTATTGTGGTCCTCTGCTCTCTTGCTGTCTCATCGTGGGGCTATTGATGACTGGTCCTGTATGATTTGTTTGTACAAGCTTTTGTGTGAACGTACATTTTCATTCCTCTAGGATAAATTCCCAAGGTGAAATGGGTGGGTTGTGTGGTAGGTGTGATTTTAGTTTTAAAAGAAATAGCCAAACTATTTCCCAGAGTGGTTGCACCATTTTACATTTCTGCCAGCAATTCATAAGTGATAAGTTCCTCTGTCTCCTCGCCAGCATTTGGTGTTGTCACTATTTTTTATCTTACCCATTCTGAAAGGTATGGACTGATCTTTCACTATAATTCTAATTTACACCTCCCTGATGGCTAATGATGTTAAGCATCTTTTCCTGCGCTTATTTGACCCAGCTGTATATACCCTCCAATGAAATATCTCTTCTTATCTTTTGCCCATTTTCTACTTGGATTGTTTGGGGGTTTTTACTGTTGAATATTGAAAGTTTTTTTTATATATTCTAGATCAAGTCCACTGTCAGATATATTATTTGAAAATATTTTTTCTGAGTATATCATTTGTCTTTTCATCCTCTTAATAGGGTCTTTCACAGAACAAATGTTTTTTTTTTTTTTAATTGTGATGAGGTCTAATTTATCAATTTTTCCTTTCAACCACTTACTTTTCATTCAACAAATAATTATTGCATCTCTACAATTTATCAAGATAATATTCCAGACAAGAATCAAAGATGTGACATGGTCCCAACTTCAACGCATTTCCAGTCTATTTTGGGAGATTGGAGATATACCCAAATAACTAATATTCCATAACAAGGTTAAGTGGCATGGAAGAGGCAAAAATGCACTTTTTTTGAAAATCAGATATCGTATTTTGACTGACAGTGAAGAAGTGAGTGAAAGTTTCACCATTTCTGTGCCAGAGAATGCCACAAAACAGCATAGAAACTTCCTTTATAAACTCACTTTTTTTGCAGGTTAAAAATGATAATTTTTAGATAACTAACATATATAAATCTCATTACCTGCAAAGCAATTTCACATACACTGTATCAATTAATAACAATCTTGCAGGGCAGTGGAGAGGATAACACCATATTTTATATTTAGGGTAGCTAGGATTCAGTGAAGTTAAGTAACTTGCCCAAAGTCACACAGCTAGGAAGTTGTAAGGTCAGACTGGCACCCCAGTCTTGTGATTAATGCTTTTCTAATTCTACCCAGAATCCTCTCAGGACATATCCTTTCCTTGCCAGTATAAACTCATCAATCTTCTGGCTAAGAAATGGACTGTCTGATTCATGTTTTAAAAGAAGACATGATACATTTCCTTGAGTGCACGAAAGTCAATGAGCTCTTCTTGGTAAAGGAAGAATCCATTAAAACTCTTACAGTGGTCAAAATCATGCAGAAAATGGAAAAACAAGCACTTCCTGTGAATCATGAGGGGCAAAAGAAGGGATGCATATTGCTGAAACTCAGTAAAATTTTCTGGATGACAGCTCAGGATGGAGTAATCAAAGAGGTAGCATTTTAAGTCCTGTTTTTGCAGGCTCATTGTGACCCAAATCATCTTCAAATGCCAAACCTTTCACAGGGAAAGTTAAAAAAAAATCAATCATAGTTCTGGTGAAGAATTGAAGTTTTGTCTGTTTCTGACCTAAAGGACAACAAATAGGGAACTGGGGCTCTTTCTCATTCATAATGTCTCTAGATTTCCATCTGTACTTTCTTCCTGTCTTATTTGTGACTTTGCCCAAATCATTTAACTATTCTATATTTATGTGTCTTTCTTTTAAAATGTTTCTATCTTAGGGAAGATGTTAGAACCTTCATTCTGAAAGAGCCTGTAAAGAGGTGAATTTATATATTAGCTCAGTTTTGCAAACACTTGCGTGGCGTCAAATAACCTTTGAACCCAGCCCCCATTCTTGTCATGATGCAGCCACTGTGGAGAGTAATCATTTCACATGCTACATTCAAGCCTTTACAGTGTTGGCCTAGGATCCAGCTACAGAAGCTGAAGTCTTTACAATGTCTGGACATAAATGAACAAGAGTGTTTACATGTGGCTTGTCGTTGACCAGTCTAGGAGGCACGTGCAGAAAGGCACTGGTGAGCTACCTGCCAGCTCTACCACTGTGCTCATCTCACTGTCCTTGCTCACCCACAAACAATCACAATACCCAAGTCCTAGACTGCTCAAGGGGGGAGACTCCAGACTGAAGCAGGGCAAATGAGAGTTCTTAGACAGCTTAATGTGCACTCTGGGAAAGAGAAGACTCACCTCATTCTTAGATCCTGACCCCTGAGGAGAAGATAATCCTGGAGCTGCCAGGTACCACGGTGTTAAGTCAGTCACCTTAACAAGGAAGCCCACAGAAGAAAGCAGAGAGGAGAGGAGGGGGTGGGGGTGGGGGGGGGGGCAAGGCTGAGACTCTAGCTCTACTTCTGACATCACTGGAACCTCTGAATCCACATGTGCCTGAAGTTGGACCTACCATTTCGTATAACAAAAGGTAAAAATAAGAAAATTAGACAAATATGTTTGGTCGTATATATGCAGATTTTCTCTAGGAGGGTACACAAGAGCGTGATAGCAATGGTTGCCTGTAGGGAGAGGAAACAAGAGGCTGGGAGATAAGGCTGGGAGGGAGTCTTAACTGTGTGCCCATTTGCACTTTTGAATTTCGTACCATGCCAATGCTAATCAAGCATAGACACATGAAATTAAAATTGAATGTAAATAAAATAGAAACAAAATGCAAACTCTCTTCCACTTTAATTTGTGGATAATAAAATCCGTTTAAGAGATGACACCAGATCTTTAAAGAATCAACTCCTTTACCTTTCAAGTTCCCTTGTTAAAGATTTTTTTTTTTGCTGCTGCGGACAGATCAGCGAACCAGCCATCCATTTCTACTGCGCAAATGTGCACGGAGAGAACAACCTCAATTCGCCGTCCTGAGAGAGGATTTTCAGGGTTTTAGGAATCGCCAGCGTAGCTCCACAAACGCTTTATTCTGATGGAGTGACTTCCATTCTGCTCCTAAAACTGAGAGTGTTTTCACAGCTTAGTTATGGGGGCTGAGGCAGTCCGTCTTAGGAAGATCCTGTCTGGGCCCTCTGTCTGATGGTTGCAAACGCGCGATGGAGCCCCGGCCTGGAGCGTAACCTTTCAACTCTCAGTCGTTCTTCCAGGACCTGGAACTCCAGTCGGGAGCCCGAATGCCTTCCTCGCTTGCAGCAATCTTTGGGCGTCCTCCAAACAGCGCGGGCTCACTGACCCGGCCGCGCGGGCAGGGATGGGAGCTTTGGGATACTTGGGCGACAAGGAGCCTGGGACAGCGCCCTGAGCCAAGCGCGACCCCAGTCAATGCGTTTTAAGGAATGAACGTCTCTAGCGCAGTAAATTCATAAGAAAATTAAAGGCATCCAGATCAGGGGATGGGTTACCACGATGACTTTAAATACCCAAGGACTGTGAAGTGAGGAGAGCTGTCAGCGGAGAAGCGCCACGCCAGCTTTGGCGAGGCTCCGGAGGAAGGACGCCCACACTCTGGCCGGCGAGCGGCGGACTTGGTAGAGCCAGGCCAGCGCCGGATTTGGGTGACCCATAGCTCTGCGGTCAGGGAGAGTCCGGGCCCCCGAGGCTCAGGGGCAGGGGACAGGAAAAGTCTTACTTCAAAGCTAGTAACGACCTGAAGTCTTGCCTGGGGGCTCCCTGCCCGCGGCCCCGGCACTGCACTGCGCCGCGAGGGAGCGCCCAGCAAGGGGAGCGGGTCCCCGCCCCGGGCGCGCGCAGCCCAGTCCCGCCTCCTCCCGATGCGCCCCGCCCCTGCCCGCGCGTGCCGCCGGCGCGCCGGGGTAGCTCCGGAGGAACCGGCCGGGCAGGCACCCCCTGGCCCGGCGCAGGCGCGATCGAGCGCCGCCCCTCCTGCCGGGCGCCCGGCACGCGCCCCCGCCCCGCCTCCGCACGCGCCCCCGCCGCGGGCGCCTCTGATTGGCGGTCGGCCGGGCCAGCAGGTGTCGGCGGCGGCTGTGGCCAGGCCCCTGGCTGCCTGCGGCGCGGGCGCCTCCCTCGCAGCCGCTGCTGCCGCCGCGCTCCCGCCTCCAGCCCGCTCCCGGGTTCCCGCTGCGGCTGCGGTTCTGGCGGCCGAGGCTCCGCGGCGCTGCAGCTCAGCTCTGGCGCTCCGACCGACCCGCGCTCCTGCCTCGCAGCCTTCTAATTCAAGCGCCGCGCTGCGGCAGGTGCCCCAGGCATCCCAAAACGCGGTGGCCTGAGCCTGGCCGTCATCACGGACCTGCTCCAAGCTGACCACCCAGTGTGAGTACCGTCCCCTCCCCTCCGGCGGTTTTGCGCCACTCTCTCCCTTACTCTGCCGCAACTTCGGGGGTGGGTGTGTGGAGGAGTCTCTCACGTCCCCGCACACCCGCTGCGCTTCCTGAGCCGGGGTCCCTGGGCATGGCCAGTCTGCCTCTGCGGAGGGGCGTTGGAGGGGGGACGTTGAACTTGCTAGGGGATCGTCGCAGTCAGAACCGCCCTTTTCTCCCGATGCCTGGGCCGGAGCTGGCCTCTGCGTTTCCCTCGCGATTCCAGATCCCCACTGGCCACGTAGCGCTTGGGCTGCGGTTCACCGCGCACCTACTACGCTACGGGCGCAGCAGCAGTGTTCCTTAAACCACTGGGCGAGCGCCCCAAAGCAGCCCAGCGCGGCGGACGACTCTTTAGGACTCTTAATTTCTGTAAAATGGGGCTAATCAGGGACTTGGTCAAGGTCATGGCCGGTGCGCGGAGTAAGAACTCGAGTAGCTCGCGTCTGACCTGGTCCCCTGACTGCCTGCAGAGGGGCGCGCTATTCAGCAGGCGGGGCGGGGGTCACTTCAGCTCATCTCAGCCTCCTCCTCATCCTCTCTTCCCCCCAGCTCCGCCAGATTTGGAGAGGTCGGGAGCCGATCCCAAGGGACCCTACAGAGGTTTGGGGGTAGCCGCGAGGGACCTTCTGGATGAGCGCGGAGCGGAGCGATTCCGCGGTGGGAATCCCGGGACCTGCGGCATTTGCAGCATCCCTTTCATTCCCGGTCACTTAATTTATTAACGTCTCCGCAGGATGGGGGAATTTGCAAGGTGCCTGCTCTTAGATCTGACCTGCTCCGTTTCCTTCTACCAAATAAGCCCTGTCCCCGAGGATAAGTATCCGAGAAACTAACTGCCCACACCAGTTTGGGCCCAGGGACTTCCTAAAAGAAGCGGGTGCGCTCTGGGGTTGGCTCCCATCTACTCTTAGAAAACGCCTGGAGTCTGGCTTCGTTTCTGCCCGCCCCACTCCCTACCCCTTGATCTGGATTTGTTTCACACTTTCCCAGAGGAAGGTGGAGTCCCGTCCCAGAATGTGTAAACGTTGCCAGATGTGAATCGTCTACTCCAGATCCTTTGAGACAGCTCCTGTGGGGCTGTGGGCAGTTCTCAGAGCTTCGGGCTGAAGAAGGGTCGCCCCTCCTCTGTTGACACTGTCACCCTGTCCCTCCCATTCAGCCTTCCTCACCCCAACTCAGTGATGAGAAGACTGCTTAGATAGTTTTATGATGTCTGACATACGTCTTTGAGCCTCACTGTTTTAATCCATAAAATGAGATGACCCCTGCCTTTTAGTCTTCCCAAGGCAGTTGAGGTTCAGGGGACTTGACAGATGAGAAAGTAGAAGGAGGATGGTCCAGGAGGATTTGAGCTGTGGATGGAAGTGGGGGAGATTTAAAGAATTTTTTACAGCAGCCTCTGGGACTGTATTCATAGATCTAAAAATCCTTCTTTCCAGAGAAATTTAGTTTGCTAAGACTTTGAAAAGACAACTTTCCATCTTCCTGTTGATGTTCCTTGCCTGGCCGTGGGCAGGTGCTCTCTCCTAATTACCCCCTCCACCATCCATAATGTGTCTGTGTGGGCTCAAAGCCAGCCATCTCTATGGGGCTGGGGGCGGTCTGTGGAGTTGAGGGCTGTCTCTGGTGGTAGCGGGGGGACTGTGTCTGAGAGTGTGGGGTTGTCTCTGTGAAACTGAAGTGTATCTCTGTGGAGATGGTGTGTATCTCTGTGTCACGATTCTCTTGTGGTCTAGGTGTCCTGTGTGGAGGCGGAGGGGGAATTGTCTGCTCCAGGATCTGCTCACTTTTGAGAAAGTGAAGTGTTAACCATGCTCTGCAATTTAAACTAATAGTGGTATAGATGTGTCCTGTCTCCTTTCATCCTGCCCAGAGGGACAGAAGGAGAGGTCATCTGTGACCTTGGCCTTCAGAGCAGTTAACTCACGCAGACTGAAATACCTCATAGAGAACTGGGCATCCTCCTATTTTTGCCTTCCTGGTTATTACTGTGTTTGCACAGCCTTTTGTCTCAAAGGCAAGTTAAGGAGGGATGACTGGTCAGACCTTGGTGAATTTGTTTTAATGTTATATTGAGGTTTAACATAATCACAGAAAATTGCACAGATCTGACCTGTAAACTCAGCGGATTTTCACAAACACAACATACCTGTGTAATCAGTGCCCAGATTAAGATCTACCCCCATGGGTAACTATCATCCTGCTTAGTTTTGTCAGGCAAGTTTTATTTTTATCACTATTCTTTATTTTATCATTTTAGTTTCAAAGCTAAAATGAAACTAATTGATGATTTTCTACCTCCTTTTTAATGTATGCAAACCAAATGTAGTTCTACATAAGCCAGTCCAGAAAGCTAGAAGGAAGAATTTGGTCTTAAGATCTGGGGAGAGTCTGCACTGGTTGTGCCCCCAACACCCGGATCATCGGTTCTTGGGTGATGTAAGAAGCCAGACCCCAGATAGAACCGTGCTCACGTTGATAAATGGAGGTCAGTTTATTCATAGAATCTATTTGAATAATGCAAATCTGAAATAGTGTCATAAAATATGAACGAAGAAAATATATGACTGAATTCTCATTTGAAACATAAAAAATGAAAATATTTTGAATTCCTCAAAGTTAAAAATTGGTGGAGAATCACAGCATTTCAAGGCTGGGTGATTTATGAACTGTTTATGCTGTTGCCACAGGGTGGCGCCACATTGGCCAGAGAACTGAAATACCCACCATGCTTTCCCAAGGAAAGGAATCCCAGCAATAAAAGTCAATAGTTTGGGATTTCCAAAAGCGATTTCCAAGCGCTATGGTTTTTCCAATGTCTGATGGGCAGGCCCCCCTTCAGGAGCCTACTATAAGGCCATGGATAGAACCCTACCCAGCTTTTTAGTGTGTTGGAGCTGAGGCCCTATTGCCTTCTCTTTAGTGTGTTGGAGCTGTGGTTATGTCCTTGGAATTTTAAAGAAGGTCAACTGAGAAGCTAACTTTGGTGTGTTACGACCCTTTGGTCTCATTTCACCCCAGAATTCCCCCAACAGTGTGAGAGAAGGAGTTCTTTTTTTGAGGCAGGTAGCTCTTTTCACAGAGCACTGTCCACGGTGAACTCGGAAGAATAAACAGGCCTGGGTGTAGGTAAACTGCTGCTGGAAGTAATGCCCTGTGTGTTCCGCAGGGTAGGGACCACATCACCAGGGGCAACCACAGCGGGGCAGGGATGTATTCGGCTGGGGAGAGGGCTAAGTGGACTCACGCAGTGACCTTCTCCTGTCCATTGTCATTCCTTTTATTGTCAGTGTGACCGAGACGCTGTTTAGAAGATTATATTCATGGGCTGGCTGCCATGCTATGACTGCTAAGAATGTTGCATATTTGCCATGTGTTGGACACTATATATATATTTATTTATTTAATCTTCACAATACGAAGAGGGTGGCTTTCCCATTTATATATGAAGGAATTGGGCCCTGAAAATTAAGCACTCTTTCTAAGTTTGCACACTATGTGAGCCAGGGTGAGAATGGAGAGCCAGGTCTCTCAGACAACTTCCCCAGCTGACTTGTACCCTTCTGCAGAGTGAGAGGAGTCTTATGGAATCCGTTTGTCCTCCTTGGCATCTGGTACAGCCGTTTACATTGTAGTAGCTACTTAAGGCTGAGTATGGGATTACCACAAATGGAAGATTCTCTGCTGAGCAAGGGGGAAATCCAGACAGGGAAGGATGAGAATTGGGGTTTGAAGCCATGCAACCTGTAACGCTGGGACGGAGTCTGTGCCCATCAGAATGTGTAGTTTTAGTTTGTGTTTAAAATTTTATGTAAACAGAGGTGTGTCATTCTTTTTTTGTGATTTGCTTTTTTCGCACAGCGTTGTTTTTTGGCGTAGGTTGATAGCAGACGCTGACAATTGTAGATCTAGTGTTTCTTTGTTTGATATGCCAGAGTTTAAATGTTTCCCAGTGATGGACAAAAAGGTGTTTTTACCTTTTACTATTATAAAAAATATTTTAAGGAATATCCCTGATAAGAATTTGTAGAAGGTGCAATATGTGTCTAGGGTATACGTCCCCAGAAGCTGAATAACTAGACAGTGGGATAAGCTTCATCAGCATCTGTGTGTTGCTTCAACCCTATCAGGTTTTGCTGATTGCCTTCTGAAGCGGCTGTGCCACTGCACCCCCTGACTAACACTGTGTCGGTGTTCCTTGTATCCTTGTATCTTTGTGCCTGCCTTTAATCAGGTGTTTTAATTTTGGTTAATCTGATAAGCATGGAATGTATTTCACTGCTAGAGATCTTTAAAAAATATAGTTTGGTTTTCAAGTTTTCTATGCCTTGCTATTTTTTACTAGATAAAACTTCTAGATCTTTAAACTCATCTGAAATTTGTATTTCTGTAGTGTGTGAGGCAGGGATCTATTTGTTTTCCATATTGAAAGCCATTTATCCCCTTGTCATTTAATGAAGAATTAACTATTTTCTCGTTTATTTTGTTGCTATCTCTGTCATATGCCAATTTCTTTTATATTTTTGGATCTGTTTCTGAACTCTGTTCTATTCTATTCATCTCTTTATGATTCTTGAGCTAATACTATTTTGGTTTAATTATTAAAGCTTTATAATAAATCTTTCCTTCTTAGCCTTTTTCTTCAAAATTGTCTTGGCTCTTCTTGAACCTTTAGGTTTCAACATGAATTTTAGGATTTACCCTAAATATCTCTTCCCATGGAAAATACTACTATCAAATTTTGGTAAAATATCGAATAAAATGTATTTTCTTGTTTCTTTTTCTTCAAATAAAGTGCTAATCAATTTTTTTCCATTATATCCTGTGAAATTTTGGTCCCCATTTTAAGTGGATTCACTTTAAGTGACTCTTCTGTGGTACCAGATATCCTTGAATGATAAGGACCATATGAATATAACATTTTTTTTTTTGCTGAAGATTCACCCTGAGCTAACATCTGTGCCAGTCTTCCTCTATTTTGTATATGGGTTGCCACCACAGCATGGCCACTGATGAGTGGTGTAGGTCTGCACCCAGGAACTGAACCCAGGCCACCAAAGCGGAGCACACCAAATTCAACTGCGAGGCCAAGGGACTGACCCCTGAATATAACTTTTAAATACAAATAAGATCGTTTTTTCTTTACTCAACAACATAATGTCAATGATTATTCTTCCATGTCATTATTTTTATCCTCCTAATAATTCATTTCATCTCTGTACCATAATTTATTCAACAAAATCATTCTTTTAAAACACTAAGCATTTTGTACTTTTTGTTGTAACTTTATCTTTATTTTCTTAGGATGAATTACTTTGTCAAAATTTGTTTACTTTTCTTTAGATTTTTGATACATATTGCTAAGTAGCCCTCCAGGAAAGTTTAGAAATTTATTTTGCTCTTGGTAGTGTATGAGTGTGCCAGATCCCCAAGCCTTGTCAGTGATAAATGTGATTATTTATCAACATTGCCAATTTCATAGGCAAAGGAAAAAACCCAGAATCTTGTTTTTTACTTTACTTTTCTTTTCTAGTGAGGCAGAACATATCTTCATGTTTGTTGGCTTTTCACAGCAGGCTTCACTATGCAGTTTTCCACGAGGGTTGTTTCTCTTTTACTTTCTGTAAAAGCAACTTGTGTTATGACTCCACGTTTTTGAGAGAACTATCAGATTGCTTTATATAGATCATGTTCATATTTTTAAATACCGTATTTTATTAATCTTTTCCTCTATGATGGACTTTAGATTGTTTCGGATTTTTTTGTTTTTTGGCTATTACATAGATGTGTGCAGTAAACATCTTTGAAATGTATTTATGTACATGCAAAAGAAATTCTTGAGGATGTGTGCCCGGAAGTGGAATTGCAAGGTCATATTTGATGTAAACTTACAATTTCACCACCTGTGCTAAATTGCTCTCCAGAGTGACTGTACATACTCATTTAAACTTCCTTAGCAGTGTATACAGATACTATCTGTCACATTAAGGAAATAATAATACTAAAGAAAGAAGAACAAAGGTGTTAAAGTAAAAAGTATCTATGTATATATGTTTGTGTATATATAAATATCCTAACATTCATTTAGACAGCTCAGAGGTTTTTGACCTTTTCATCTCAATTCTTGCATCATTTCAGTGATTATATGTAAGTATATAAATCATAAACTTTATATAAATATTTGCTTGGCTTAGGAGAATTGGTGAGAGTTTAAGTAAAAGGTCAGCTATTTTGCAGTGCCTTTATTCAGGGCAGCCTGTAAGAAGAGGTGAGCACCTGTTGAGAACTGGAGGAGCCCCTCTACCCAGCTCTGCGCCCCCGACCCCAGGGTGTGGGTTCCATCACTGGACAATTGTTCCTTTTCATCATCTCTTCTTTTAAAATTTAGAACACCTTGGTTGGGGTACCTCCGAAGCAGTAATGTACCATTATCACCCTAATGCGAATGAGTCTATGTGATCAATTGCTAGTGACAGGACGACCACAAGAGCATGAAACTGCCAGAAAGTTATTGGGGAAAAGGCTGAAGGATGGACTTGGATGGAGGATGGGCTGGAAATCTCACCCACTTCAAACTTACTCTAAGAATCAATTCCACGTTTATGTGAGGGCAGTAAAAAGAACTTCATGAAACTGTGCCTAAATGCTGTTTGAAAACTGTTTTTGGTTTTGTATTCAATCATGTTTTATTTCTCCCCATTACCTTCCCTAGGTAATTATGAGTTAATTTTTTTGCATATACTTATATACCTTTAGCTGGGGAAAGAAAAACACTCTATGGGAAGTTCTTTTGTGGTTGTGATTTACAGCATAAGGCCACTGGTGCGACAGATTGGTGATCTGCCGCTGGGATGCACAAATCCATTCTGTGGGCTGACAGTTTAATCTCACTGAGCAGATACTTGGGAAAAGAACGCAAGACGTGTGAGGAAGGGTGTGTGCCTAGACTAGGGCAGAGGTGCCTATGGCCCCAGGATCTAATGGGGCTATTTGCCAAAGCCCCCAAATAATCCTCTGTCACTGACTCTTGGCTCAGATAACTATGTCATCCTATATGGTTCTCTCATTTTGGTAGGAAGGGTAACTGTCTCAAAGTGTGCAGGGTCATTTTCTAGGCTTGGAAGCCTCCATATCGCTGGAGAAAAGGGAAATAACCCAAGCCTCTTTACATCATGTTTTTTTTCTGAAGGTAGCCCAATCTGCATAAGCAGTGCTTCCAGTTCAAACCTCTTCCTGACGTCCTCTTGAAAACCATTGTCTCAAGATCATTTCACTTTGTCTGTGTAGTTCCAGCCCCAGAAAATATGGCAGGTGCTGTTCTTGCGTTTGTGTTATGTAAGCGTGGTTTTGTTGTTTTGCTTTTTTTGAAAAACAGTTTATTGATTGTTAAGGGCTTTGATTTAATAGAATGACATGTAACCAGAGTATTTGAGATTAATCTCTTTTTTTATGGCTAGTTAGAGGAAAAATTAAAAATATTGTTTTAATTGGATCCTTGTTTAAAGTCTTTTAGAAATCTACCAGTTGGTTTTCAGCTCCTCAGTCCAGTAAATGTCGGGTGTCTCTCCCAGGCCTGCAGACCTTGTGGTCTGGTACCTGAATGCCTGAGATCCCCTAACCGTCCCTTTGTGCTCCCAGTTCTGAATCCCTCCTTCTCACAGCTTGCAGGTACCTGATGCTTGCTCTTCCCACTGCCGCCATTCCCCTTTTTGGTTGCCCTCCCCTCAGACTGCTGCTGTTGGTGGATGGTGATGTAATGCTCGTATTTCCCCTTCTCTTCTATAAATGATCCACAAACAATGAGGAGAATGAGAGAGAAAAAAACGAAACACCAATTTTGGCAAATCTGGGAGATGGTTAAAATTGTTTCCCAGAGAAGGTGGAAGGGCTGTCAGAAGAAGCAAGACCAAGTGGGTGCATGAGAAGAGGCATGGAGGTGTACTCTGCGTGGTCAATCAAGACCACTTCTTGAGAAGGCGAGGGCTGGGTGGGGCAGAAAAACTCAAGTCCGTTGTAGGGTGGGACACAGTGGCAGAAGGAAGCCTGTGGAGGCTGCCAGCACCTCCTACTGCTCCAGCTCAACGCATTCTCTCTTTTGCCCTTGACCAATCTCGCTGGAGTTGTTACTGGTTCTTTTCAGATTTTCCAAAGAACTACCTTTTGGCTTTCTCTTCTCTTTTGTATCATTCTTTATTTTATTTAATCTCTGTTCTCATCTTTATTATTTCCTTCCTTCTACTTTCTTTGGCTTTATTCTTTTTCTAATCTCTTAACTTTACATGATTAACTCCTTGACTTGAGCCTTTCTTCTTTCCCATATATCCGTTTAGCACAATAAATTTCCCTCTAAATACTGCTTTAGCAATATTCATATTCCACAAGTTTTGAAATGTAGTGTTTTTGTTATTGTTCATATGTAAGTTTTTAATGTTTTCATTATGATTTCTTCTTTGATTTATGACTTGTAAACTTTTATTTCATTTTTTAATTTCTAGAACTTTTTAGCAATTATTTTTTCTCTTTTAATACGTAGTGATTAGAGAATGTGGTCTGCATGATTCCAGCTCCTTGAGATTTGTTGAGACTTGTTTTATGGCCTGGTCCCTGGTTTTCACAAATGTTCCATATTTTTCTTGAAAAGGCAGTTATTGGTTGCAGTGATCTGTATATGTTCATTAGCTTAAGCTAGTTGATGGTGTTATTCAGACCCTCAGCCTTTCTTACTCATTTTTTTACAGCTTGATTAATCAATTATTGAGGGAGAAATATATAGAGGTGAATTTGTCTATTTCATCTTGTGCTTCTTTCCACTTTTGCTTTGTATGTTTTGAAGCAATGTGTTACTGGATGCATTCTGGTTTAATTTATTTCCTGGTCAGTTGAGCATATATCGTTATGAAACAACTTTCTTCATCTCTAATAATGCCCCTTGTTTTTAGGTCTGTTTTTGGTAAGGATATACCAGTTTCTTTTGCTTAGTATTTGCCTATCTTATCATTTTCTTATCCTTTCACTGTCAACAGTTCTGCATATTTTTATTTCACTTGTGAAACTTGTTGTAAAGAGCATAAAGTTGCTATATTTTTTCTAAACTATAACTTTTATTGTGAAAGTTATGTTCATTCACAGTGCTATTAATATATTTGGATTTTTTTTTTTACCATTTTGCCTTGTTCTCTCTCATTGTTCCACTTTTTCTATACTTGGTTACCCTATCTAATTGCATTTCGTATTAATTTAGATCCTCTCTCCTACCCCACATTATATTTCCCTTCTCCATTTATTTAAAAACTTTATACTCCATTTCTATTTTCTAGGATTTATTATATGGTAATTTTAGCGTACATATTTACCTTAACAAAATCCAAACTAAAGCAGATTTATTTCTGTCCTTCAGAGCAATTCAGGGACTTTATGTTTAAATATGATCACCTGTCTATCCAATTTATATGTTACTGTTGTCTGGTATTTTAGACTTTTCAAAACCCATGTATTACACTTTTTTATTTTTATTTTTTCACATGGTGTGCAACTTGTTGACAATCTTATTCTACTGTCTTCCAACTTCCATTACTGCACTTTAAGAATTCAGCTAATACTCTGATTATTGTTCTTTTGTAGTATCTATCTTTTCTTTATGGCTGATTTTAGTTCCTTTTCTGTGTATTTGTTGTTCTACGTTTCACTTTGAGGTATGGAGTAATGGACTTCCTTTTAATTATCCCACTCAGGATTCACTGGACTTCTTAAATGTGAGAATTTATGTCTAATCAGTGTTCTGGAAAATTCTCAGTCATTATTCCTTTGAATATTGCTTCTCCCCATTCTCTACTATCACCTCTTAAAACTCTGATCAGATACTGTACATGGTGGACCTTTTTCCTGTGTCCTTTAACCTCTCCTCTGTGTTTCACTTCCTTTCTCAGTGCTGCATTCTGGGTTATTATTTCAGCTCTGTCTACCAATTCACTAATTCTCTTTTCTGAATTCTCAATTCACTAGTTCTCTTTTTTAATCTGTCCACTGACTTTACATTAACTTTTTCAGATATGTGTGGTGATTTTTATAGTTTCTTGTTTATTAGTTATACTTTGATTAGCTCTTGTTTCCTTAACCATATTAAGCATACTTATTTGATATTTTGTGTAAAAATAATTTCATTATTAACAGGAATTTAGCAATTGGAGAGGACTGGTCAGGCACTCTAGTTCTTTATTAATGTGGAATAAAGTGAGAGAACAAACAAGGGACCAGGTAGGGGGCCAAGCACTGGAACTAAGACCACCTCATGCAGACTTTCTACCCACCCCCATCAAAAAGGGCAAGAGGTGTTTGTGAGCTTGAGTAAGACTGAGCTCCCTCAGACATCCTCAACCTCCTCAGTAAGAACCAAGGGTGCCGTGCTCCCTTGGAGTAAGTCTGCCCCTACTCAATAAACATCAAAAGGAGCCCCTCACACTAGGATAAAGATCACATCTACTCTGGCCTTCTGCTCTCTGTTGACTGGATCAAGAGGAAACTTGAAATGCGCATCCCTCCTGCTCCTCGTCACTCATGGTCCCACCCCTACTCTGCCTTGAGTGGACCAGGACTCATCCTATCATGCCTTTTATCCCTGTTGTCAGTCCCCTGGTCTCCAGGGCCACTTCCCCTCAGTTCCTGATGACCTTAGCTCCAGCCTCTCCATCACTCTCTGCAGCACTACTCCTGCCTTATTCCTGGCAATTTCAATATACAGTTAGAGGATCCTTATGACATTTTGTCCTCTCAGTTCCTTGACCTCACATGCTCCAATTTTCTGTTCTCCACCTGACCCTGCCACTTTCTTCCTCAGTCATAGATACACATTTTCATTCCCAGTAATGGCCAGCCCTTTGTAATCTGTTTCATACATCATGTTTCCTGATGACCAACTTCAACCTTCTAATCCTTTCCCTCTCTTATTCTAATTATGACAGTCCCTCAGTGCTCCTGACTTTCACTTCATGATCCCTGACTCTTGAGGTCCTCTCCTTCTGCCTTTTCCAGATTATATTTCATGGTCTGCCCTATAATCAATCCTTTGAGTACACCCTCAGTTCACTTACCCTTCTTGGGCAACATTCTCCTCACTTGGTGGGACCACACACTGGTTAAATCCTAATCTCTGCCTCCTCCCGCCTGCATTTGTGCTGCTGAATGTGGCTGGAGAAGAACTCACAAGCAGTTGACTGGTCTCACATGGCCATGAATGTTAAGGTGGATCCTTAATGCTTCCTGATATTTCCCTGGTCTTTACACTCTCCTATTCTCTTCATTGGTTGTTTCACATTTTCTCCCGACTCCTCACACATCCACCACATCCTCTCTATCCTCACTCTAACATAGAGAAAACTGAAGCCACTCTCGCTGAGAAAACTGAAGCCATCAGAGGGGAACTTCCACAGACTTGCTCCATCATCTGCCTACCTGCCCACATCTGTTGCCATGTACTCTGCCTTTTGTTCTTTCACTAAACACAAAATATTTATGTTCATATCTAAAGGCAGTCCCTCCATTTCCCAGCCCTGGAGCCCAGTTTCCTTGAATACTCAAGGATATCACTCCAGCAATTCTTCCCCCTGTCTTCTGTATCACCAGTTTTCCTCTCTCTACTGGATAATTCTCGTTGGCTTACAATCATGTTATTTCTTCTTTTTCGGAAAACACTTCCTCTTCAACTCCCTTCCACTGCTAGCTATGGTTCCATTTCTCTGATTTCCTTTATATAAAAACTACTAAAAGGAGTCATCTAGATTCACTGTCTGCAAATCTCTCCTCCCGTTCTCTGTTAAATCCACCTCTGCAGATTGCCAGCTCGGCTTCATCACTTCACAAAAAACTGTCAAGATTGCTAATGACCACCATCTTACTAAATATAAAGGTCCATTCTCAGTCCTTATCCTACTTGACTTTTTAGCACCTTTTGCCTCAACCAATCAGTCCATCCTCTATGATACACTTTCTTCACTAGGCCTGGAGGATACATTCTTGATTTTCCTTCTAACTCCTTGGTAATTCTTTCTCTTCTCTCTTGCTAGTTCTTCATCTTTTGCCTCACCTCTTAATGTTGCAGTGCCCCATGGCTGTGTCTTTGATCCTCTTTGCCTTTTAATATATAGTCCCTCCTTACAGGCCTCATCTTGTTTCATGGTTTTAAGTACCATCTATGCCAATGATCCCCAGTTGTATATCTCTAGGCTGGACCCCTCTCTCAAACTCCTTGATCAACCTACTTGACATCTCCTCTTGGGTGTGCAATAATCATCTGCAAATCAACTTTAGAAAGCCCTGATCTTCCCCCCAAACCTGTTCCACCTGCATTTTTTCTCATCTTAGTTGTTTAGGTCCCAATCAATATAATCAATATAAGAATATTAATGCCTTGTTTTACCTTCTTTTTTATGCTAATCTTTGAAATCTGGTGTGTATTTTCAAATCATAGCATATCTCAACTTGGATGCTCAGGATTTTCATCAGAATTACTTGATTTATATTTAAATTTAATGAGATATACAGTTAAAAAAGTACATCCACATACCCAAGTTGCTCTAAATGTATTTAAACATTTTCCAATAGCTGAATTGAAGATCATTTAACAGGAAAAGCAAGAGTTGTTCTGCATAACATCTAGCCTTCTGTTGGTCAGAAGGAAGTTGAGAATTTTGTCTGGAAGACTCTCATTTATGCAAAATTGGGAGTGAGAGAAATGCTGGAATGTAGAAAAGAATGAGCAGATCTCAAAGAGTGGTCTCTTACTGCTCCTTCCACACCCCCATCCATCTCACCCTGTGTTCATTCTCTGTGTCATTGGTGCACAGCTTTTGTTTACTTGTTTATTTCTTGGAAATAATTTCAGTGTCTCCTTCCTGAATAGGGATGAATCCTGGGTTACAACCCAGAACATAGTTGTAGCTACCTGGCGTTATTTTCTTCAAGTGATTCCTCTCCAGATTCATGGAAGAGCTCATCAAATAATTATCCTTCCAGTGGAAATGGTTGTCTTACAGTGTTTCCATTCTTCCTGTTAGATATGTGAGAAATTCACCTAACTGCCAGACAGAGACACAGAGACTGAGATCTTGTGTTTTTCCCCTTTTAGACTCATTATTCTGAAGTGGTCTTGGAAATAAGCTTTTGGTGCTTGGGAGGACAGACATTCAATACTTAATACTTAACGTTAGAAAAATCTGATAAAATTGAGGAGGATCCAAGATGGCGCCGTGAGTAGTCCTCTTTGTCTCTCCCCCTTCCAGTCTACAATTATTTGGACACTTATCGCTTGACAAAGGATATCCAGACAGCATCTCAGGACGTCTGAGAGACCCACGCGACTATACATCGGAAGGCGGACAGATTTTCCTCCGGGAGGATGTGGAAATAGGTGAAAACTCTCCGACCCGACGAGCAGCCTAGTACCCGCAAGTGGCTTTCTTCCAACGGACGCCCCCAGAGGATCTACACACATCTAGGGCAGGAGCGAGCACACAACAGAGGAGCGACGGTGGAAACAGGTGACCAGAACCCTACCTAAACCCCCCGCAATTACTCCTAAACGCAGAGGGAAACTTTGGAGTTGCACACCTGAGCCCGCGGGGAGAGTCTCTCCCCGCCATTGGCGGGGAGACCCCGACTGATGTTCGCGGCGCCCGGAGGGTCCCAGAGAGAGTCGCTGAGGGTACGGAGGTCTCCAAGCTGCCGTTGCCCGCCCCGTGGGACTAGGGATAGCCGGAGATCTCGGAGAGGACCAGGGCTGGGGGAAGTTTCAAAGGCCGGCTCTGCGACCTGGACGGGAAGCGCCGGAGTTCCACCCGGGCAGCAGACAAAACTCTCTGTCTGCCATTAGCAGAGGGGCCACGCCGAGCATTCACGGCTCCGGGAGAGGCCGGGAGAGAATCCCAGGGGGCGGGGCGACCCCCAGCTGCCGTTGCCCGCCCCGTGGGACTAGGGATTGCCGGAGATCTTGGAGAGGACCGGGGCTGGGGGAAGTTTCAAAGGCCGGCTCTGCGACCCGGACGGGAAGCGCCGGAGTTCCGCCCGGGCAGCAGACAAAGCTCTCTGTCTGCCATTAGCAGAGGGGCCACGCCGAGCATTCACGGCTCCGGGAGAGGCCCGGAGAGAATCCCAGAGGGTGGGGCGACCCCCAGCTGCCATTGCCCGCCCCGTGGGACTAGGGATAGCCGGAGATCTCGGAGAGGACTGGGGCTGGGGGGAGTTCCAGAGACCCAGCTTCGTAGCCTAGGGGGAAACCCTACAGGCTCACAGCAGCCTTAGGGAAAGCCTCTGCACAGCACCAGTAGAAGGCACCCAGCCACCAGCCACAAGGCTGGAAGACCCCAGGGCAAAAGCAGCATAGCTAGGTGAACTAACCACAGACTGTAGAAGATGCCAATAGCTCTCCTGCGACCCATAGAGGACAAGTGAGATTTTGTGGGTGCCGACAGCAACGGAGCGACAAATATAAGTGATCCCACCCCTGGCCGCTGGAAAAGCCCATAACACCGTTGCAGACCCCAAGGAGAGAGCACATCTAGGTGGGCTGCAACAGTAGGCACCAGCAGACTGAAGCCCCCCTGTGACGGCCCCCACAGCAGAGGAGGGAATCCAAAGGGCCACTGTGGCTACGAGGAGGGGCCCAGGCCCAGTTAGCAACTGCGGACAGGGTTCCTGGTTGGTGCAGTATAAACAGCTGCTCCCCCACCGCAGCAGCTGAAACAAGTGAAAGGAGCAACTAAACTCTATCTCCATGCGGAGGCACAAATCAACAACATCAAGCAATATGAAAAAATACATTAAATCTCCAGAACAGAAAGAAAGTAACAAATACACAGAAAACAATCCCAAAGAAAATGAGATATATAACCTAAATGATGATGACTTCAAAACAGCCATCATTAAAATTCTCAATGAGTTAAGAGAGAGTTCTGACCGTCAACTCAACGAGTTCAGGAGCTATGTCACAAAAGAGTTTGATACGATAAAGAAGAACCAAACAGAAATATTGGAAATGAAGAACACAATAGAGGAGATTAAGAAAAATCTAGATGCTCTGAACAGTAGGGCCGATAATATGGAGGAAAGAATTAGCAATTTGGAAGATGGCAATATAGAATTGCTGCAGGCAGAGGAGGAGAGAGAAGCAAGACTAAAAAGAAATGAAGAAACTCTCCGAGAATTATCAGATACAATTAGGAGATGCAACGTAAGGATTATAGGTATACCAGAGGGAGAAGAGAAGGAGAAAGGGGCAGAAAGCCTATTCAAAGAAATAATGGCTGAGAACTTCCCAAATCTGGTGAGGGAGATGGATCTTCAGGTGACAGAAGCCAATAGATCTCCAAACTTTATCAATGCAAGAAGACCAACTCCATGCCATATAGTAGTGAAGCTAGCAAAAGTCAACGACAAGGAGAAAATACTAAGGACAGCCAGGCTAAAGAAACTAACCTACAAAGGAACCCCCATCAGGCTATCAGCAGATTTCTCAGCAGAAACTTTACAGGCTAGAAGAGAGTGGAATGATATATTCAAAAATCTGAAGGACAAAAATCTACAGCCAAGAATTCTCTACCCAGCAAAAATATCCTTCAAATACGATGGAGAAATAAAAACTTTCCCAGATAAACAAAAATTAAGGGAGTTCACTGCCACAAAACCTCCTCTTCAGGAAATCCTCAGGAAAACCCTCACTCCTGAAAAATCCAAAAAAGGAAAGGGGCTACAAAACCAAGAGCAGAGGAGATAAGTAGAAGGACAACAACAGAGAGTAGCAGCTCTACATCAGAACAGATTAAACCATGGGACGAGAAACAAAGGAAACTGAAGAAAAGCGGAAAACAAGACACAAAATGGTAGTGGTAGGCCCCTACATCTCAATAATCACTCAAAATGTAAATGGATTGAACTCCCCAATCAAAAGACACAGAGTGGCAGGATGGATCAAAGAACAAGATCCAGCAATATGCTGCCTCCAGGAAACACACCTCAGCCCCAAAGACAAACACAGACTCAGAGTGAAGGGATGGAGAACAATACTCCAAGCTAATAATGAACAAAAGAAAGCAGGTGTCGCTATACTAATATCAGACAAGGTAGATTTCAAAGCAAAACAGATAAAGAAAGATAAAGAGGGACAGTATATAATGATAAAAGGGACTCTCCACCAAGAAGACATAACACTTATAAATATATACGCACCCAACACAGGAGCACCAAAATTTGTAAAGCAACTCTTAATAGAACTAAAAGAAGACATCAACAACAATACAATAATAGTAGGGGACCTCAACACACCATTAACACCAATGGACAGAACATCCAGACAGAAAATCAACAAGGAAATAATAGAATTAAATGAAAAATTAGACCAGATGGACTTAATAGATATATATAGAACACTTCATCCAAAAACAGCAGGTTACACATTCTTCTCAAGTGCACGTGGAACATTCTCAAGGATTGACCATATTTTGGGAACCAAAGCAAACATCAATAAATACAAGAGAGTTGAAATAATATCAAGCATCTTTTCTGATCATAATGCTATTAAACTAGAAATCAACTACAAGAAAAAAGCAGAGAAAGGTGCAAAAATGTGGAGACTAAACAACACGCTTCTCAACAAACAATGGATCATTGAAGAAATTAAAGAAGAAATCAAATTTTATCTGGAGACTAATGAAAATGAGAACACGACATACCAAAATATTTGGGATGCAGCAAAAGCAGTCCTAAGAGGGAAATTCATCGCAATACAGGCCCACCTCACTAAACAAGAAAAAGCTCACATAAGCAACCTCAAACGACACCTAACAGAACTAGAAAAAGAAGAACAAACAAAGCCCAGAGTCAGTAGAAGGAGGGAAATAATAAAAATAAGAGCAGAAATAAACGATATTGAAACAAAAAAGACAATAGAAAGGATCAATGAAACAAAGAGTTGGTTCTTCGAAAGAATTAACAAAATTGACAAACCCCTAGCCAGACTCACCAAGAAAAGAAGAGAGAATTCGCAAATTAATAAAATTAGGAATGACAGAGGAGAAATCACAACAGATACCAATGAAATACAAGAGATCATAAGAGAATACTATGAAAAACTATATGCCAACAAATTGAACAACCTGGAAGAAATGGACAAATTCCTAGACTCCTACAATCTCCCCAAACTGAATCAGGAAGAAATGGAGAATCTGAATAGGCCAATCACAAGCAAGGAAATAGAAATGGTAATCAAAAACCTCCCCAAAAATAAGAGTCCAGGACCAGACGGCTTCTCTGGAGAATTCTACCAAACATTCAAAGAAGACTTAATACCTATTCTCCTCAAACTGTTCCAGAAAATTGAGAAAGATGGAGAACTCCCTAATACATTCTATGAAGCCAACATCACCCTGATCCCCAAACCTGACAAGGACAACACAAAGAAGGAGAACTATAGGCCGATATCACTGATGAACATAGATGCAAAAATCCTCAACAAAATTTTGGCAAACCGATTACAGCAATACATCAAAAAGATTATACACCATGATCAAGTGGGATTTATACCAGGGACACAGGGATGGTTCAACATCCGCAAGTCAATCAACGTGATACACTGCATCAACAAAATGAAAAACAAAAACCACATGATCATCTCAATAGATGCAGAGAAAGCTTTCGACAAGATCCAACACCCATTTATGATAAAAACCCTCAGTAAAATGGGTATAGAAGGAAAGTACCTCAACATAATAAAGGCCATATATGATAGACCCACAGCCAACATCATACTCAATGGACAAAAACTGAAAGCCATCCCTCTGAGGACAGGAACAAGACAAGGGTGCCCACTTTCACCACTCCTATTCAACATAGTACTGGAGGTGCTGGCCAGAGCAATTCGGCAGGAAAAAGAAATAAAAGGAATCCAAATAGGTAACGAAGAAGTAAAACTCTCGTTGTTTGCAGACGACATGATCTTATATATAGAAAACCCCAAAGAATCCACAGAAAAACTATTAGAAATAATCAACAACTACAGCAAAGTAGCAGGGTATAAAATTAACGTGCATAAATCAGTAGCATTTCTATACACTAACAATGAACTAACAGAAAAAGAACTCAAGAACTCAATCCCATTCACAATCACAACGAAAAGAATAAAATACCTTGGGATAAACTTAACCAAGGAAGTGAAGGATCTATACAATGAAAACTACAAGACTTTCTTGAAAGAAATTGACGATGACATAAAGAGATGGAAAGACATTCCTTGCACATGGATTGGAAGAATAAACATAGTTAAAATGTCCATACTACCTAAAGCAATATACAGATTCAATGCTATCCCAATCAGAATCCCAAGAACATTCTTCACAGATATTGAACAAACAATCCTAAAATTTATATGGGGCAACAAAAGACCGCGAATTGCTAAAGCAATCCTGAGCAAGAAAAACAAAGCCGGCGGAATCACAATCCCCGATTTCAAAACATACTACAAAGCTACAGTGATCAAAACAGCATGGTACTGGTACAAAAACAGGTCCACAGATCAATGGAACAGAATTGAAAGCCCAGAGATAAAACCACACATCTATGGACAGCTAATCTTCGACAAAGGAGCAGAGGGCCTACAATGGAGAAAAGAAAGTCTCTTCAACAAATGGTGCTGGGAAAACTGGACAGCCACATGCAAAAGATTGAAAATTGACCAGTCTTTTTCACCACACACCAAAATAAACTCAAAATGGATCAAAGACCTAAAGATTAGGCCTGAGACAATAAGTCTTTTGGAAGAGAATATAGGCAGTACACTCTTGGACATCAGTTTCAAAAGAATCTTTTCGGACACTGTAACTCCTCAGTTGAGGGAAACAATAGAAAGAATAAACAAATGGGACTTCATCAGACTAAAGAGCTTCTTCAAGGCAAGGGAAAACAGGATTGAAACAAAAAAACAGCTCACTAATTGGGAAAAAATATTCACAGGCCACTTATCCGACAAAGGGTTAATCTCCATAATATACAAAGAACTCACACTGCTTAACAACAAAAAAACAAACAACCCGATCAAAAAATGGGCAGAGGACATGAACAGACATTTCTCAAAAGAAGATATGAATATGGCCAATAGACACATGAAAAGATGTTCATCATCGCTAATCATCAGGGAAATGCAAATCAAAACTACACTAAGATATCACCTCACACCCGTTAGATTGGCAAAAACATCCAAAACCAAGAGTGACAAATGTTGGAGAGGTTGTGGAGAAAAAGGAACCCTCATACACTGTTGGTGGGAATGCAAACTGGTACAGCCACTATGGAAAACAGTATGGAGATTTCTCAAAAAGTTAAAAATAGAAATCCCCTATGACCCAGCTATCCCATTACTGGGTATCTATCCTAAGAACCTGATATCAGAAATCTCAAGAGTCCGTTGCACCCCTTTGTTCATCGCAGCATTATTTACAATAGCCAAGACGTGGAACCAGCCTACATGCCCAGAAACTGATGATTGGATAAAGAAGATGTGGTATATATACACAATGGAATACTACTCAGCCATAAAAAAAGACAAAATTGGCCCATTCACAACAACGTGGATGGACCTCGAGGGTATTATGTTAAGCGAAATAAGCCAGTTAGAGAAAGACGAACTCTATATGACTCCACTCATAGGTGGAATTTAGTATATTGATAAGGAGATCTGATCGGTGGTTACCAGGGAAAAGGGGGGGTGGGGGGAGGGCACAGAGGGGGAAGTGGTGTACCCACAACATGACTAACAAAAATGTACAACTGAAATCTCACAAGGTTGTAATCTATTATAACATTAATTAAAAAAAAATCTGATAAAATGAAGAATTTTAAGAAAATGCCATCAATCTGTAGCATGGGCAGTTGGGAGCATATAGTACTCGTTTCTCAGGTGGAGACTTACTGAAAATTTTCTAGTTAGCAGCAAAAACAGTTTTTTGTTTTTAAATTCTATAAAATTGTTTGAGGTTCAGTTTGGAAACAAAGACATAATTTTAGCGTAAAGCAGTACCCCCACTGAGCCTGCACAAATAAGGCAATTCAACAGTAGGCATGTCATCATCTGTGCCAATTTTGCTACTTCAGGTGGCTTCACCTTTTAGATGTTACCCTTCAGACAGATTCCTGAAAATGTGTCTCAGGAGCCTTAATATTTTTAACTCCCAGTCACTTTATTTCTGGAAATCTAGTCTAAGGGAAAAAAAATTTAATGAAAAATCTTAATGGAAGACCCTTTATGCGCAAAGATGTTTATCACCGTTCTCTATGAAACAGCCCAAAATTGGAATTGACCCCAAAGCACAACATCAGGAGTGGATCAGTAAGTATATCCACTCAATATGATATAATGTACCCATCAGGAGTGATGCTTAAAAGTGATTGTACATGGAAATATGCTGGCGATAATGTGTTTAGTGAAAAAAAGTACATACTTCTGTGTTTAATAGGATGACGAAATAACAACAGTCCCTGCAAAGAGTGTGAGAAGTGAGACTTAAATAAACCAATGTGTTAGCACTGGTTGTATTTTTTTGATGGCGTCAGGTGACTAATTTTCTTTTATGACATTATCATATCTTTCAAATTTTCTTAAATGGGAACTTTTTGGAGTACTGAGAACCACACAAAAACCCTAAAGGAAAAACTCACAAGAATGAGAGGGGACAGAGAGCTATTCGAGGCTCCTTCTGATGAGCACCTGGGGGTTGTTCCCCTTTGATAGCATTTGCAGAATTAAGAATCCAAAAGAAAGAGATGGTACCCCTGCCGGGCTGGATGGGGGTACACATTGTTAGGAGGAAATTCACAGTAGGGTTGTGTGCGTTATTTCTGGGTTCTTTGTCTGGCATATCTCCGGGTATAAGTGGGCACTCAAACAGTGTTAGTTGACTTTAGAATCAATGGGCAGAGACTATAGCAAATTTCATTGGCCACATTACAGAATATTTACATTATGCTTTTAGGATGTTATCTCTGGATTTTCAGGAAAAAAATGAAGAAAATTTGTTTTCTATTTCTATCTAATTTGAGTTAAATATCCATGGGCATTACTACTCAATACTAAACTACCTTCCCTGCCTTCTATAGTCCCTCTAAATTGCTGAACCACTTTATTTAAAATAAAGCTGCAGCTATTTTGATTAGCTTATGCTTAGGAATTCTGTAGTCTTGTCTATAGAATTCTGTAACATACCTTAACTATCCTTGAAGTAGCTAACTTTAATTAAAGTATGTGTCTCAACCTCCTGCTGATGGAAGATGTGCTAACGAAGTACAGCTGGGTTTGCAAAACCCGCCATGGATCAGGCTAATGTTAAAGATCATTAAATGATTCCCCTCCTGCCATGATACGGAATTGGAGATTTCTTTCTTTTTATTGCCTGGAGCAAGTTTACTCTCCTCTTTTTTATCTATCCAGTAGGGTATTATCTGGGATCAAATCTCTTTATAATGTTATTGCTTATATATCTTTGAGTATAACCACAGTTTGAAAGGCCTAGCTGAGCACAATATTTTATTGTAAGCTTTTCTATTTGAAACTATTTTCCTTTTGAAAATATACGCTACAGTCTAGTTCAAACATTTATTTCAACTTTCACTATATTGAAGCTTCAAAAAAAAGAAAGAAAGAAACCTATTTATTGCACTTGGGCCTTGGGTCATTGAAGAAACCACAACATTAAAAAGGATCAGATCAGAGAGATGTTTTGAAAATCGTCTGGCCCAGAGGTAGAAAACTGGTGGACTAAAAGTCATCAAGTAGGTCATTCTACCATTTTACCAGGTGATGTGGTACATTGGTGAGACTAATGAGTTCTGTGGACGTGAGTCCATGGCAAAACTTCTTTTGCTGTAAAATAAGTTTCTTGGTCAGTCGCAACATGGTGGGGGGAACCAGGATAACGAATTAAGTATTCTGTAAGTAGTTATAAAGATACAGGTGGGAGCAGTACAGGCAGAGATGGCAAATCTGTATGTGTCTATTCCAGGGAGGAATCACTGCTCCTTCTACATACGAGGTCTAGTGTAATCTGTCTGCCACCAGGTGGTTGGCTGGTTTCCTCCATTCCACATCCAGGGAGGGGCTCAGCACTCTCTCTGCTATTGGGAAGATAGGCCCTCAGCAGTGGTGATAGCCAGATTAGGCCTGCAAAGAGGAAGTCTGTGAGGTTGGACCCATGTGTAGCCATGTTTTGGGCCTGAGGGGCCATGCTGTTGGACCCTGCTGCCATGTCCATTTTGTACAAGACTCACTGAATAAGCACTGGGGAAGAGGCTGCCTGACCTCCCCAAGTGTCATCTTGTCCACCTGGTTATTGATACTGATATTCAGATATCATCATGCTGTGCTCCTCTGAGAGGTCTGTCATCCTCATACCACTTCTTCAGACCTCCTTGCTACTATTCTCCCAATCCTGTTCTTTCCATCCTGCCATACTGTTAGCTACTGCCCATGAATTGATTTAAGTCCATTCTTCCAGACATCTCTTAGTTTAGACAACATGGAAAATCAATATACTGCTTGAAATCATGCTCACCAGAAGGATTACCCTTCGCTACTATCCTTCAGAACCATCCCTGAGTGGGGCTGTAATGCTCCAGCTGTCCACTCGTGGTTGGTGTTAATGATATATCACAGAATTATCCACAAATCATGCCTGAGGTTTTCCTCTTATGTTGGTTGATCATCACGAACTTCCTATGAGGAGATAGGTGTGGACTGATGGAGAGGAGACAATGTAATAGACATCAGAGACAAAAGGAGTCTGAGTCACTTGCCCATGCAACTTACACCTTCTGATACTGCTTAAGCCTAATTTCTTATATACCATTTCCACTTGACAGTGGGTTCCTACTGCACACACCTAGTCTAACAAGACCTAGCCTAGTTCAAAGCTAGGTTCTTCTGGCCACATGATCGCTTGATGTCCCATAGTCAGCCATTCAGTACCAGGGCCTGGTAGCAAGCAAGAGCTGTTTCTCAAAAGGAGACTAGTTATCTGTAGAGGAGGGTGTGGCTCTGTTCTGACACCCTTAGAAGCCTTTGCAGTGCTTCTCCTTGACCTTTGCAGAGGTCCTGTATGGCATCTCTGTTTGTTATGGGCACTTTACATATCGTTGGATCTGTTGGGTCATACATAAACCAACGGACAGAGCAGCTTGCACTGCCACCTGGACGACGGACCCTTCTCCTGCTCCAGGCACCACTCAAAACTGGCTGCCTTACAGTTTACTTAGTAAGTGGCTGAGAACGGCATACTTGTATGTTTCCACCTGTTATCTCCAAAATCCAAAAAAAGCCCACCAAGCTTCAAGCCTTTTTTCTTACTGAAAGGGTTAGTGATGATGATGATTATAATAGTAACAATGATAAAACAACAACCCTAGGCTGTCTAGGACAGTTCATCAGAGAAACAACATACTAAACTCCAGTGGTTGGGATGGAGCAGTAACTGGAGGAGCATTGTGCTAACTTTCTCATTCTAGGGCCTGGAGGAGGTACTCTTGGGCTGATGGGAGCGGGCACTGCTTTGGGCACAGATGTTTGCTCTTGGAACCTTTGGCTTGAAGTACAGTGGAAGCTGGTTTAGAATTAGACTCTTTATCATACATTTGAAAAGTACCCTTCATTTGGAGATTTACTATTTTCATACATTTCATTTCCTCTTCTTTAAGATTATTGTCTATATTTCTGTGTCTTCCTTTATCTTATTGAGCACTATAATCAGGATCATTTTCTCTTCTATTTATATATAGACTGCATCTCTGAGTTTCTAAGTCGTACATTGGGTTTTAAGCACTTGGTAGGCATTTTGGATGATCTTATTTGGCACAGAATAGTTGGCACTGTCTCAGTAGCAGCGCTCGTAGCTGGACTTGGTGAAATTTGGCAAGAGTTCTTTTTTAATAGCCTGCTTTCAAATCAGTCAGTCAACAAATAATTGCCACCAACCCACAAGTAACTGAGTGGAGGCAGGGCTGGAGGGACAGCTGGGTGCCGAGGGGACTGTCACCCACGATTCTTCTGAGTCCAGACGCTCTGCTCCAGCCAGGCTTTTGCCGGTCAGCCCTGCTGGACAGATGCCTGTAGCACTAGGTCCATTACACAGAACGTTCCCCCCCACCCCCCAAAAAATCCATACTTCCAGTAGTCACCTGAATCTGAATGAACAGATTAAAGAGCTTAGATCAGATTTAAGTTCACTGTAAAGTGAGATGACTTTCCTGCAGTCACAGAATGATTCTAGAGCATGCAGATCAAATATAAGTTCTGTGCCTTCTACACGGTATACTAGAAAATTAAAGTGTGTGGATAGTTTGGCAAATTTTGTTTTCGGCCTTCTAGAATGGACTACAACTAGCACAGAAGTTGAAAGCGTTCCGTCTTGCAGTGTTCAGCACTTTTTCTTCTTGAAGGCAAATCTGTGAAAATTGTTATTCCCAATTAATGCCATCTCTTCCCTAAAAGTATGGCTAAATTTTTACACCAAGAAAGGAGGCCTTGTGAGTTTTAATAATTTACAGCTCCGTGATAGGAAGGAGTTGGAAAGAGAAAGGGCAGACCTAGGTCAAATATGCCCGAGGATGCTCAGGCCTCTCTATCAAATATGCCCAGGAAGGATTTTCAAAGATGGGAATGAATCATTTTTAAGTATTCCTTCTTCCAGTTCTGTGACTCTATGACAGAAATTTTTTTTTACTTTTTTTCTTCAATTTTTTTTTATTAAAGTATGTTGGTATACAATATTGTATTAATTTCAGGTGTACAACATAGTGATTTATTTATTTAGATTACAAAATGATCACCTTGATAAGACTAGTAACCACCTGTCATCATACAAAGTTATTGCAATATCGTTGACTATATTTCCTATGCTGTACGTAGGAGAGAATTTTTTATTCTATGGAACGTATTTTTGAGATGTTTAGGGAACTCTATCTCTACAGATAAGCCACAGCATTGTAGTAGGCACAGAAGGAAAGGACAAAGGATCTAAGATGATTTACTACAACTTTCTTTACCTTATTTTCACAACTGCACTGACCACCCTAATCCTGTAGACTTCCGTCCCATTGCCAAAGGATGTGAGAGAAGGAAACAGATTTTCCCAGGATTCTTTGGGTGGTCAGAAGTTGGATAAAAATAGATAAAATCACCTCAGTACTCATCATTTATTTCTGAGTCTAAACACTAAAGCCATCAAAACAAATTTTTATGAGGTGTTTTTAATTGATCATCCATTTGAAAAATTGTGCCAGGGTAACACTGGTGAGAAGTTTCCTCTAGTGCACAGAATGTGGTGATGGGCCATGGATGACAGAGGTCCAGCCTGCCCCATGTGGAAATGATGATGGATCATTGGTAGCTGCAGACATGTCATGGTAATCACCCTCAGTTATAAATGTGAACCTTCAAGTTGTCTCTTAGTTGTTTAAGTTTGCTAGAGGGAAGATATTTTTAGGACAGTAACCTAAAGAGTTTTTGTTCTTGGCAGTCCCTGGACCTCAATTTTCCTGCAGCTTTGTATCATCTGACTCAGACGAGAGTTTCTTCTACAGTGTAGAGAGGATGACTCTGCCACTATTAAGACTGAGCCGTGAGGCCTAGAAGGATGAAACATAGGGGGTAAAGAAGAAGAAAGGCTGATCCTTTGACCCAAGAAGTGTGGGGAAGAGAAAGAGCATGAGCAAAGAGGTCAAGGAGTGTGTGTCCTGACTCTCTTGGAGTAGGACGTCAAGTGGTATGAGTATATGCCTTAGGGTGGGCAGAACAGAACATTCAGCGGAAGCTACACAGGGCCTGAGAACATGGTGGGGAAGACTAGTCTAGGGGAAACTGCAGTTCTTTCCAGGAAGTCCTGTGTAACGACAACTGCTGTGACCCAGGAATGACTATGGAGCACCGGTTGGGGAGCTGTCTGTCGAGTTGGGCCCCACAGCCTGTGGGGTATGGTATGGTATGCAGGGAACCAGGGGTTCCCATAGGCCCTGGTGAGCAAATGTTGAACAGCTGCATGGACAGCTGGAGCTGCTGAAGTCTGGGGTCCAGAAGGGGAGACTGCCAAGAACAAGGACCCTGATTATGAGAGGCCTCAGTGGAGTCATGGTCAACAGCTGGGTATGCCATTCATGACAAAGGACAAGGAAGGCTAGTTACTCCTTGATAGATATGATCCAGACACCAGACCAGCCCCCTGTGGCAGAAGCCAGCCTAGAAGGACCCTGTGTATATAGTCACCCTTTCCCGCATTGCCGTGAAAGCAGTAAAGCTTGCCCCTAGTGCCAGATGCCATCCTGGGAAGGAGGAGGCAGAAGGAAGGAGCTGCCCCATTGGGGAGTTGGACTTTGAACTGCCTGAATATTTTCCAGGAGGAAATAGTTTTAATCAGAGAGTAAGTAGGCAGGTTTGAGTCATTTTCTCTACTTTCTTCTCATCTTAGAGCTCTCACATGGACCACGATGGTGGCTCCCGCCTACCTGCCTCTGTCCTTGTTCACCTCCCCATCTTTCCCACCACTACCTGAGTGAGCTAGGAAAGCACAAATGCTGTGCCTCCAGTTGCTCACCTGTTTAGGAGCCTGAAGTCGCTCCCAGGGCCCTCAGGTCTTGAAGTCCGAGCTCTTTAACATGGCTTCATAGACTCCCTCCTGAACCTCCTGAGCCGCAGACATATTGAATGGTACTCACATCTCTAAGGGATGCCTCCGTGCTCTTCCCTCAGCTTGGATACCTGGCCAACCCTTGTCCCTCCTTAGGGCCCTGGCCTGGACAGTACCAACTCTTGGAAGCCTCCGCATCTCTGCCCCTGTCCTCCTCTTTCTCCTCCTTGGAGGCAGTGACTCACAGCCCATTCCTCAGGTAGCCCGTTACACTGTGCCTGATTGTCCATTTTTGCTCTTCCGGCCTCTGCTCAGTGAAGGTGTGAACAAACACGACTCACCCCAGTCCCAGGATTGTGTCCCTGCATTTGTGACCAGGAGCACCCCCTGTGGTTTGCACACTACCCAGGCTCTGCAGCTGTTATTTGCTTACACCGTCGTTGTGGTGTTTACATATAAATTGATACTTCTAAGTAAGTACCTGAAAATAATTTGCTCTCTTTGGAAGGTAAGTATTTTCCTTTTCTCATCTACTATTAGTTGTCTTAATCTTTTTATTTTGAGAACAAACAGAACGGTAGATTTTAGCCTACCATGTTTGATCATAAATTCAGAATTGATGAAGTCTGAATTAGTGAGGTTTTAATGTATGTTTTTTCATAGTCTTATATTCTCCTCTATATTTATGTGGTCTAGTTCCAAATGCAGCCAGCTGCCAACTCTTATCTTGAGGCACTTTTATTACAGACAGAAGAAATGTACCAGACTTTTATATAGCAGAGGGAGCAAAGAGCATCATTATCCCGTTGAAACTGAAGAGGAAATTCTCAGTGGGCTGAAGAGCTGTGTGTTTTTATCGAGTGTTCGTTAGCTGTCCTCTGTGCAGGGGATCAGCAGGAAAACACCCAAAGGATGGAAAGCAGACAGAGAAAAAACCCAAAAGGCGGGAGAGGCATCACAGGGCTTCCCCTATGTCCAGAGGCTCAGAAAACAAAAGTAGGGGATTGTAGAGGCATTGCTCTAATGTCAAGATGGTAGAGAAATACACTGGCTCTAATACAAACACTGAGCTTTCTGTTTCCTGTAAGTACAGTCATTGTAGATAAAGCCAGAAAAATACAATCAGGGATTATAAATCAGGTCATTTATTTGTCAGTAATGTGTAATGTTTGTATGTGTCTGTATTAGTCAGAGTTCTCCAGAAAAACAGAGCCAGTAGGATATCCTGTTATATGTGTGTGTGTATATATATATATGTGTGTGTACAAAATAAGGAGATTTATTATAAGGAATTGGCTTACATGATTATGTAGGCTGACAAATCCTGAGATCTGCAGCTAGAGATCTGGGAGAGCCAATGGTGTAGTTCCTGTCTGAGTCTGAAGGCCTGAGAACCAAGAGAAATAATAGCGTACTTCCAGACCAAAGGCTGGAAGACTTCAGACCCAGAAAGAGCTGATGTTTCATTTTGAGTCCAGAGGCAGGAAAAAGCCACTCTTCCAGTTTGAACACATCAGACAGAAAGAATTCTGTTGCTTGGAGGAGGGTCAGCCTTTTTGTTCTGTTCAGGCCTTCAACTGATTGAATGAGGCCCACCCATGTTAGGAAGAGTAATCATCCAGAAACCATCACAGACACACCTAGAATAATGTTTGACCAAATATCTGGGCACCCTGTGGCCCAGTCAAGTTGATACATAAAATTAACCACAAAATTAACCATAATTAACATAAAATTAACCATAAAATCACAGGGTCTGTGATTTCATTGCCCAGAATCTCTGCAGTGATCCTAGTCCCTGGTGCCCTCCTGCACAGTGACGGTAGGGAAGGCCCACTTGTGAACTCTGCCTGGAGTGCCTGGAGGTGCTGGGAGGCACAGAGCAGGAGTCTGACAGACTTTGTAGCTTTCTGTTTAGATGAGGGTTTCTCAGCATTGGCACTATTCACATTTCAGACCAGATAATTCTTTGTTGTAGGGGACTGTCCTGGGTATCATAGGATGTTTAGTAGCAGCCGCTGGCCTCTACCCACTGGATGCCAGTAATACACCCCCAGTTGTGACAACTGAAAATTTCTCCAGACATTGCCAAATGTCTCCTGGAGGGCAATGTAGTCCTCAGTTGAGAACCACTGGTTTAGACTCCCACTCTCTTGTCCCCAACCCCACCCCCATACTCCTGGTAACTCCATACACTTTGTGCTCAGAGTGTGTATGGGTTCCCATCTAATACCATTTGAAAACATCTCCCAAGACCTGTTGCCACCAAACACTGCCAGCAGAGGCAGTGGAAGCAGCTCCCCCACCTTTACCATACTTACTTCTCAAGAAATTTCCACCATGATTAATAGATAGAAAATGCAATCAAATCTCAAATGGATGGGAATAATGAGATCTCCCCATCAATTTTCAACTTCCAGACCTGTTCTTATTAGCCAGAGATAAAATTATAGTGTCGCTTCTGTTTAATGGGGGAGGAAGTTTTGCCTAAAGCAGCGTAAGCTTGGAGTCTCCATGGGTATCAGGAGAGTCCATGGTTCAGATAGAGGTCACAGGGCCTATAGGAGCTGGCACCTGGAAGTCCCAGGGTGATAGCATCCAGACTGTAGGAAGCCATGCGTTCCCCATGCAGCTGGGTTTGGAACTGATCTGACTCCTTCTGCACTGCAAGGGGCCTTGGTGGAATTTGGGTCTGCAGAGTGTGCCTGGGTTCAGCCATTCATGGGAGAGAGTGCCTCTGGAGCCAGAGGGGACCTCTTTGTTCATTCTTTTATTCCTTTAGCAACCAGCCATTTAGTTCTCACTTATTCTGAAGCAGGCATTGGACAAAGTCCTGAGGATTGAACATTTAAGGAGATGGATTTATGAAATAGTAAAACAAAGGTGTTTCAGGTGCTCACGTCATTATCTTGTTATTATCTGTCTTTGAATACAGTCATGTGTCACTTGATGGGGACATGTTCTGAGAAATGCGTTAGGTGATTTTGTCATTGTGTCAACATCATAGAGTGCGCTTACACAAACGTTGATGGTATAGCCAACTATACACCTAGGCTATATGGTATTAATCTTCTGGAATCACCATCATATATGTTTTCTGTCGTTGACTGAAACATCCTTATGCTTCTAAGAGTTTTATAAATTTACCTTTCACATTTAGGGAATTGATCCATTTTGAGTTTGTATATTTTTGTATATGGTGTGAGGTAGGTGTCGACCTTCATTCTTTTGCATATGCATATCCAGTTATCTCAGCACTATTTGTTGAATAGACTATTCTTTTTGCCATTGAACTGCTTTGACACCCTTGTCTAAAATCAATTGACCATAAACTTAAGGGTTTATTTCAGGACTCTAAATTCTTTTCCATTGATCTATATTTCTATCCTTATGCCAGTACCACAATGTCTTGATTATTGTAGCTTTGTAGTAAGCTGTGAAATTAAGAAGCGTGACTCCTACAACTTTGGGATTTTTTTCAAGATTATTTTGGCTATTCATGGTCCTTTAATTCCATATGAATTTTTGGATCAGCTTGTAAATTCTTGCAAAAGGGCAGCTTGGATTTTAATAAGAATTACATTGAATCTGTAGATCAATTTTAAGAGTTTTGCTATCTTAACAACATCGTCTTCTAATCCATGAACATGGGATGTCTTTCCTATGTTTAGTGTACAAGTCTTGAATGTCTTGTGTTAAATTAATTCATAAGTATTTTATTCCTTTTGATGCTATTGTAAATGGAATTGCTTTCTTAATTGTATTTTTTGGAGTGTCCATTTCTAGTATATAGAAATATGATTGATATTTGTGTATCAATCTTGTATCCTGCAACCTTGCTGATCTCAGTTTTTTGGTTCTAATTATTTTTTTGTGTATGTGTATTCCTTAGAATTTTCTATATATGAGATCGTGTTTTCTCTGAGTGGAGATACTTTTACTTTTTTTATTTCCACTGTAGGTGCTTTTTACTTCTTTTTCCTGCCTAATTTCCCTGGCTAGGACCTTCAGAAAAATGCTGAATAGAAGTGGTAAGAATGACAGTCTTGTCATGTCCGTTATATTTGGTGGAAAAGCATCCATTCTTTCCCCCTTAAGTATAATGTTAGCGGTGAGTTTTTTGTAGACAGCCTTAATCAAGTTAAGAAAGTTCTCTTCTACTACTAGTTTGTTGAGTGTTTATATCATGAAAGGGTGTTGAATTTTATCAAATACTTTTTATGTATTTATTGAGATGATCATGTAGTATTTGTCCTTTATTCTATTAATATGCTGTGTTACATTGATTGATTTTCACATGTTCAGCCAACCTTGCATTCCTGGCATAAATCCCGCTTTCCTATGGTATACATAATCTTTTTTTATATGGTGCTGGATTTTGCGTGCTAATATTTTGTTGAGGATTTTTAAAATAGATATTCATAAGGGATGTTGATTTATAGTTTTATTTTATTGTGATCTCTTTGTCTGCTTTTGGCATCAGGGTGATACTGGCTTCTGAAAATAAGTTAAGAAGTGTATCTTCCTATTCTGTTTTCTGGGGAAGAGTTTAGGAAAGATTGGTGTTAGTGCTTATTTAAATATTTGGTAGAATTCATTTGTGAAGCCATCTAAACCTGTACTTTTCTTTGTGGGAAGTTTTTGATTATTAATTCAATATCTTTACTAGTTACATATCTATTTTCTATTTCTTCTTGAGTCAATTTCAGTAGGAATTTTTCCATTTTATCTAGGTTACCTAACTTGTTGGCATACAGTTGTTCACAGTATTCCTTTATAATCTTTTTTATGTCTGTGAGGTCAGTATTATAAGGTCAGTATTGATGCTCCTCTTTCTTTCCTGATTTTAGTAATTTGAATCTTATACCTTTTCCTTTGCCAGTCTAGCTAAAGGTTTGTCAACTTTGTTGATCTTTTCAGAGAACCAACTTTGGGTTTTGTTGATTTTTCTCTGTTGTTTTTCTATTTCATTTGTTGCCTTTCTTGTCTATTATTTCCTTCCTTGTGCTTACTTGGGTTTATTTGCTTTTCTTTTTCTAGTTTTTTAAGGTAGAAGATGGGGTTATTGATTTTGATTCTTCTTCTTTTTTTAATATAGGTGTTTATAGCTATAAATTTACCCCTAAGCACTGCTTTAGCTGCATCTCATAAGGTTTTCTATCTGTGTTTTCATTTTTATTCATCTCAGAGTATTCTTATTTCTCTTGACCCTTTGGTTACTTAGGAGTGTGTTGCTTAATTTCCATATACATGTGAACTTCCCAAATTTCCTTCTGTTATTGATTTCTAATTTAATTCCATTGTGGTAAGAGAACATATTTTGTCTTCTTTCAATTCTTGTAAATTTATTGAGATTTATTTTATAGCCTAATATATGGTCTATCTGGAGAAAATTTCATGTGCGTTTGAGAAGAATGTGTATTCTGCTTTTGCGTGGAGTGTTCTGTAGATGTCCGTTAGATCTAGTTAGCTTATTATGTTGCTGAAGTCTTCTATTTTATTGTTGATATTTTGCTAGTTGTTATATCTATGATTGAAAGTTGATATTGAATTCTCCAACTATTATTGTTGAATTATCCATTTCTTCCTTTAATTCTGTCAGTTTAGCTACAAGGATTTCCTTTAGTATTATTGTAATACTAGTCTGCTAGTAATGTAGTATCTCTGTTTTTGTTTATCTAGAATGTCTTACTTTACCATTTGCTTTTGAAAGGTAGTTTTTCTGGATATAGACTTCTTGATTGATAGTACTTTTCTTTCAGTTCTTTGAATATGTCATCCCACTACCTTCTGCCCTCCATAATTTCTGATCAGAAGGCAGCAATTGATCTTATTGAGGATCCTCTGTATGTGATAAGTCACTTCCTCTCATTGCTTCCAAGATTCTGTCTTTTCTTTTGATGGTTTGACCAAGATGTGTCCAGGTGTGCATCTCTTTGAGTTTATTCTACCTATAGTTCATCGAGCTTCTTGGATGAGCAGATTAATGCTTTTCGTGAAATTTGGGAAGTTATCTACCATAATTTATTCAGATATTCTTCTATTTCTTTTTCTCACTCCTGATTTTCTGGTGTACTTAATGATGTTCCACAAGTCTCTAAAGATCTCTTCATTTTTCTTTAGTCTTTTTCCTTTTGTACCTCACACTGGATAATCTCAGTTTTGAACAATCTGAAAACTTATCTTCAAGTTACCTGATTCTTTCTTCTGCCAATTCAGATATGCTGTTGAGTCCTTCTAGTGATTTTTTCACTTCAGTTATTGCATTTTTCAACTCCAGAATTTCTACTTGGTTCTTTTTTACAATTTCTCTCCCTTTATTGATATTTTCTGGTGAAACATCATTCTTACTTTTCCTTAATTCTTTAGACATAGTTTCCTTTGTTTCTTTAATCATGTTTATAAAAGATAATTTAAAGTCTTTGTCCAGTAAGTCCAAAATATGTCCTTCATCACGGACAGTTTCTATTAACTGTTCTTCCCCTGTGTGAATCATTTTCCTGTTTCTTTACATGTCACATTTTTTTTTTTTAATTGGACATTTCAAATAATGTAACATGGCCACTCTGAAAATCAGATCTTCCTTTCCCCTGGGTTTTGTTATTTCTGTTTTTTTGTTTAGTAGCTTTTCTGGACTAATTCTATAACTCTTGTAATCTTTGTCATGTATGGCCACTGAAGCTGTTTTTGGTTAGCTTAGTGGTCAGTTGCTTGGACAGAAATTTCCTTAATGCCTTGAATCAGTATGTCTCCCAGACTTTGCCAAAGGGACTCTGTGTTTGTGTTGGAGTATGTGTCCAGTGCTGTGGCAGGCAATTTACACCTCTGTCTTAGCCTTTGCTTCTTGCTTATTCAGTACCTGAAGCTTCATCTAGAGATGAGAGATTAGTCTTTTTATCTCATTTTTGGGCATATGCACAGCTCTGTGTATGCACACAGCCCTGTACATATACCTGGCCTTGCAGATTCCTGGGAATGTATAGGAGCTTTTCAAAGCCTCCTGTGGACATCTCATTCTCCAGTTTTTCCTTTTAAGTGTTATCTCTAATTGATAATTCTGCTCCATGCCTTTATCTGGGCCCTCTTCTGTTCTTTTCACTCTCAATTTGTAGAATCCTGTGCACTTCCCAGACTGAGCATGGCTCATTGTCTGTGTGAGATAGTCTGTTACACTCCCAGATGTTTGTGGAACAAGTGAATATTTACAGACTCTGTAATGTAAGGAAAATTCCTCAACTATATGATATGTGGTGTTTTACCATGTTGCATCTAAAGCTCTTATTTGGCACTTAGAATAGGAATCCTTTTTGGATGAACCTTTCTTTGCAGCCTCCCACCTGTCAGGCATGTACTTGAAGTGTGGGAGGTATTTATATTCTTGAAATATGTTGAATATCCTTCAGTTCCTGATGCTGGTTTGACAAGGCTGCTGGCTCTGGGTTCGGCAGAGCTGACCTTTTCAAACCAAGCCATATCTGTTACTGAAAGCTTGATATCATTTGCTAGAAGGTAAACATTTGTCTACTAGGATGTGTGACAGAAGACAACCTGCTTCACATTCCTTAGTGTAGCCCACCAAATAGATGTGATATGAAATTGACATTTGTTTTGGGAAATAAAGATATGTATATATACACACACACACAATTTTAATTTTTTTTTTTGAGGAAGATTAGCCCTGAGCTAACTGCTGCCAATCCTCCTCTTTTTGCTTAGGAAGACTGGCCCTGAGCTAACATCCATGCCCATCTTCCTCTACTTTATATGTGGGATGCCTACCACAGCATGGCTTGCCGAGCAGTGCCATGTCTGCACTCGGGATCTGAACCGGTGAACCCCGGGCCACTAAAGCGGAACATGCAAACTTAACCACTGCACCACTGGGCCGGCCCCCAATTTTAATTTTTAATTGTAGCAAAATATACATAACATAAAATTTAGCATCTTAACTATTTTTAAGTGTACGGTTCAGTAGTGTTAAGTATATTTGCATTGTTGTGCAATCAGTCTCTAAAGCACTATATTTTTAATGTTGAATCCTATAAGCTGAAGCTCTCTTGATTATTCAAGATTGATGAACCAGTTGGGGGGTTGTCCCAATCCTTTGGATCTATGTCCTCCTCCCTGATGAAGCAATCCTCATATCCATATGCTCATTATCAGCCAGGAGGGAACCCAGGGAGAGAGGAGGGTAGGATCCATTTCTGTTCATCTTAGCCAGCTTAGGTTACTGCATTGGTGGACAAGGAGCCTAAGATATGGGTTAGATGAGGTTTGAGCCTTTTGGGTGGATTGCAATGAATTATGCTACTTGGAGGCAGTGTGTCACAGTAGGCAGAGCATTGACTTTGGAGTGAGACCGATGTCTGTTTGAATGACTAGATTTATAACCTTGGGTAAGTCTCTGAATCTCTCCAAGCCTGTTTCTCTATAAGAAGAATGCAATTGATATCTGTTGCCTAGTTAGGTATGGACTTATATAATTGCTATTACTAGCTATTATGTGTTTGTGAAAACCAGAAACCAATTTTGTCTCTATCATTTCCCTTTTACTTAGAATATTTATCTCCTCCCCCCCAAAAAAAATCTCTACTGTAAAAATTTGTATCTGTCCCTGTGTTTTATAGTCCCAATATTATCTAATCAATGAATTTACATGGCTATTTCTAAAAAGCTGTATGTATACTTGGTAATAACAGTTGATGTTTTCAAACTTTAGTTTAGAATGCCTAGAAGACGGTTTCAGCTCCTCTTCAGGTGAGGAAGTAAGACTCCTATTATTCATACGTGTGGTTCTGCCAGTTAGAGTTTTTTGATTGCAAGGGACAGGAATCACCTTTAGCTTACTCAAGGAAATTTTGGAAAGAGACTTGGAGACCTCAGAGCGAGAGGAACTAGAATGGCTCTAAGGATCTTGGTCCTTGGTAGTGTGAATAGATGGGGAATGTCTTCATCAAGGGGTCTTCAGAATTACTCAGCTCCAACTACAAATGGTCTTTGGTTACTTGGTACGGGATTCAAATTTGTGGGGGAGAAAGTATCATCAGCCTGGCATGAGTCCTGTGCCTATATTTTGCCTGGAGTGACAAAAACTTCAAAATGGATAGTTCCGCTAAGAGCACAGAAAATGTGGGAATGGAAGTTCCCGAGAATGAAGTTAGGTGGTGTTACCAAATTGCCGGGCCTGGGGGGTGAAAATTGAGCAGGGATAAACAACATCTGTCTACTCTCAAAGCACAACTTTATAGGAACTGCATGAGTTGACTAAAGCCTATTAGGCAGAAGCCACTTTGATGTGAAGGGAATAAACACTTTGATGCTGTAAATTCACAGGCTGTGAGACACCTCTCCCCAGCCTCTGAATCTTTTCCAATGTTTGGAAATTCAACTGATAAAAATTTATAAAGTAGTAAATGGGGCTGTGAAAAGTCATGTTATCTGAGAGATGGCTTCAGGATCGAGTGAGATTCTGATTTTTGTCTATCAAGGGAGATGTTTTAGGATTCATTCCTTCAAAGTAGAGAGGTAGAGAGCCTAGAGCCCAAAGTCAATCTGTATCTGATTCCACCTCTTTGACTTCCACTGGCATTACATCAGACAAGTGTTTAATCGAGCTGAGCATCAGTTTTATCATCTGTAACATGGGAGTGATAATTCCACCTTTCGTAGTTTTATTGGTGTTAAATGACAATATCTGTTGCACCTAGTGTACTCTCTGATAAACCTAAGGTGCCGATATACCTTCCCCCAAACTTCTTACCACCCTTAGGAAACATTTATTCAATATCTTCCTGACTAAGCATTGAGGAAATAAAGACTGACGATGTATGGCTCTGCCTTCAAAGAGCTCTGTCATAAACTGACAGTTGCAGGCTAGCAGCCTGAGATGCAGAGGCAGAGGGATGGGTGGTAAAAAATGGAGGCACCTAGCCTGGTCAGAGAAGCTTTTCTAGAGTAGAGATGGATTCTGAAGTGGGGGAGCTGCGTAGGTGAAATGATGAGGAGGGGCTAGAGTATAGTCATGCCTAGGGTACGGACAGGGTCATGGGCCGAGAGCTGGCCAGGGTTCACTTGGATGGGAAGGACTTGGGATCTCAAGCCAGGAAGTTGTGTCTTTTCCTGTTCCTGGAAAACCTCTTTAGCAAAGTGTAATACTTCCGGATATCTTTACTTTGTCCTGAAGAAGGAGGGAGGGGAAACCTGGTGCAGACTGAATAATGTGCTGGCATATGGATGCCAGGAAGGGCTGGATCAGGCTGCAGGAAGCATCATTATTACTTTCCAAATTAAGAGCTGACATGGCACAGAATTCTCAAATGATGCAGATAGAATAATGTTTTCATTTAGCCAGAGCAAAGCCTAAATTTCTTAATAGATGTTTCCTCCTGGCTGCAAGACTGCCTGAAGGTTAGTAAAGATTGTTTTCTTTTGTTTTAGTTTTTAACTTTCTATCCATTTTAGGAAATACTTATTTAAAAGGGTATTTGCAATCAGTATTCATGTCTTTCTCCTAAATCCTATAAATGAAGGAAGCCAAAGGAAACCAAAATATATACTTGAATGCAAATTCTAGGTGGTTAAAAAAATCACTATTTTTTATCTGTCTTACCCCAAGTTAACTTGTATTTTTCCATTGAACACTCCAAACTCAAACAGCCTTTATTTATGAGCTTAATTTCAGCAGATGCTTCATCCGCTCCTTGAGCACCAGGGGAGTGTGATAACAGGAGTTTCTTTGGGTCTCAGCAGAAGCTTGTACCATAGTCGGTGATATACTGACTGATAAGTCTTTTCGTGTGAAATGAACAGTGTCCTGTCTTCAGGTTTTCTGATCTTGATTCCTGCCAGAGAAGTGATAATGTTTGTATTTCAGCTGAGGGTTTTATTCTCTGCAAGCTTCTTTCTTGTGTAGGTGGGCTGTCAGACCTGCTGGAGATTTACTGGAATTTAATGACACATGTCCCTGGGACCTTTCAGTTCTCTGCAGCTACATCCTGTGCTGGAAGCCAGTGAGGGTTAACCTAACCTAAGAAGCTGATGCCTCTGGGGCAGGCAGATTGTACTCTGAGAACCCCGAGTAGGAAGATTCTAGGCCATATGCTTGAATATATGCCAATTAAGTTAAATCTTTTGGTTTAGCTGTGGGCTTCAAGTGTGTAAAACTGTTTGCAGTTGGAATGTCTGTCACTTAAAATTTAAATAAATGTGAGTTTGTGATTCAAGTTCACATTTGAAAGCAGCGTAAACTTTAGGACTGTCCTTTAAAAATTGTGTTCATACGCATGAAGGGAAAGATTTGGTCAGTGTGATTGTTTCTTATAGTGACCGTTTGAGCAGAGGAGGAGGATGGTGAACAGGTTAGGAACATGGATTCAGGAGTCAGGTCTCCTCAGCTTGTAGCTCAGCACCGCCACTCACCAGTCGGCCATTTATTTAACTCTCTGTGCCTCAGTTTCCCTCAATGAAAGAATAGAAACTATAATAACTATAATATGATTCTTGAGAGACTTTAGAGCAGAGCCAGCCACAAATAACACATTCCATAAAAAATATTAGCCCCTGTTGTTATTCATTAACAATCATCGTCATTGTTAACATCACTTAGACCCACACATTCGGCAATAGAGATAGTGTTTGCAGAGGCTGTGATGATGATGAAAATGTCTGAGTTATCTAGAATCATTTTTTAACTTCCTAAAAACAATTTCTAGTGTTATGAGCATAAAGTAGAGATTATGATAATAAAAAAGGCTTACAAATTTCCAAGCATTTTATATGTATTATATAATATTACACACAATGTAGCAAAAACTGAACCCAGTACAAGCTGCTGTATGTGCTATAAAGTTGTCTGTATCTGTCACATGTTACGATGCCCCCAAAACTATTATTAAATATTTTTGTATCTGTTTGTGTTCTTGGCCCTGGAGGTCCATTTATAAAATATGGACTACTGATGAATTTTCTGTCTCATGGCCCAGCTTTATTTTTCAGAAATCATGTTATTTTTCATTTACTTTCTTCTCCAATATGAATATAAAATATATAATAGTGTATATATATATATATATATATATATATTTGGATTATAAAGTTAATAAATATTTATATAGAGGAATGTGAAGAATATTACTGTCTTAATTCCAGCTGTCTCTCTATACAATTTAGTCTAATTTTTGAACAGTGTGTTCCTGGTACTTTCAGACGGTGCTCAATGAACATTTTTGAAGATATATTTACTACGTATCTTCATACCAAATGTGTTTTCTAAAGCATTTTTTACTGAACAATATATCAAGGAGATATCAATGGATGTAGGTATACAAAATTCTCTTTCTTCTTAAAGTGCAGAGATTATGAAGCAATTTAAATTCATTGTACAAATTGACTTCAATACAAATACTGCAGCTTCTGATTTTTTTGTACTATTCATATATTTTTGTGAATTCTCTAATTTTTACCCTTTGAGTCCTTTTGTTTTAAATATACCTCATATGTTGAATATAAAGTTGGTCGTTATCTTTCTTTAACCTAGTTTGAGAGTTTTTTAAAGTGGTTTTGTCTCATTTATAGCTATTATAAATTACATGTTGGTCTTATTCCTGTTGTCTTCTATTTGTCTGCTAATCCTAACATCTAAGTTATCTCAGCAAATGTTTCCTTTTTCGCTTGACCTTGGGTTCATGGTGGTGAACTCTCTCCACCATGCTGCTGACGTCACTCCTCCAATTTTTTTCTATAATAAACAACATGAAGATGAACATCCTTTTACAGATGTACTTGCACATTTTTCCAATTTCTTGAAGAAAATTCTTAAATTTAAATGGCTGGGTCAATGTTTAAGCATATTTGATAATTACTGCCAGATTGCTATCTAAAACATTTACACTTATATTCCTCTTACTAGTGTATATGAGTGCCCATGTTCTCCAAATCTTATTAAATGAAAATTACAACCTATTGTAATTAGCAGTGCTTGGTTACTAGTGATATGGAACATTTTATTAAACTATGTTTTGGACATTGATAGTTGCTAAATTGCATTTTTTCATGAGTTTTGTAATTTTATCTTTTAGAGAACTTTATATTTTCCTTAGTATTTTAAAAGGATGCTTAATATATTAAAATAATCATCTGTCTTGTTTTTCTGCAGATTTTCACTTGCCTTTTAATTTATTCATCTTATTTTTTGCTGTGAACTTTCTTATTTTATGCAGTAAAAGGTTGGGTGCTATTCTTAGGTTATCCATCAAGTTTGCATAAACTTTTACCTATTCTCAATTCCTTTATGAGGAGACTTAATATTGTAAAGATGGAAGTTCTTCCCCATAATTGGTACATTCCTCAATCAATAAGATATTTATTTGAATTTTTACTCCTAACTTCGGAGTAAAATGATGTTAATCATTTTATCTAGGGACATAAATGGATAATGATAGGCAGACAGTTTTGAAAAGGAAAAATAATGAGAGGTGATTTGCAATACCAGGTTTTAAAATGTGTTACTGGCCTGAGATCAGCTGGTACATCACCAGCTCGGGACAGGTCAGGACAGAAATTCCTGAGAAAGACCCATGTGTGTCTGTGTGTCTATCTATCCATCTATCTGTCTATCTGTTCATGGACCATCTAAGTCAGATAGATTGGTCAATAAATGGTATTGGGACAGTTGACCAATCATGTCAGGTATGTGAGATGTCTAAGGACCATTTGTTAGTGATTTAAAGAAAATGAAGTGATAAAAGAAACAAAAAAAAAAGAGGAAAATTTATTGCAGAGACAAAAGGGCATTTGGTGGCATTCTCAGGCAGAAGTATTGTGGGCCACCAAGATCAACACACCCTGGCCAAATGTTAGTGTCATTCCCAGGAGAGAGACTCTGATATCTAGCATGGGTCAGGTGATACCCCTGGTCCAAACAGCTGTGCCCTGGTGATGTAGGCATGTCTGCTCTGGGCCATTCCTGTGTGTGGGTAAAGGAGAAGTCTCGGAGGAAAAAGGGGCTGTTCATGGCAGGGATAACACCCTCGAAGGTGAAGGAATCGAAATCAGTGAGCCCTCCAGCCCAAGTACCACTCGCTCCAAAGAATAGTCATAGTGAAAATACATCTCTGATCATTTGTGTGTTTTTCCCCTTCCCGGGCCAAGTTCTTTTCTCTTTTATCCTCTCTTAGCAAGTGGCTTAAATGGGAGAGTCCTAACATTTAGATTCCTTTGTAGGAATTAGAAATTTCTTTTCATTTCTAGTCAAGAGCTAGCCATGGTCAAGAGGGAACCCCAGCAGTATTTACTCTTTATTGCTTTTAGGACTTGGATAATCCAAGTTAACCTCTTTACTTCTCTCTCTGTATGAAGTGCATTGTCCCACACAGACACACAGACACACACAAACTTCCTGTGGATTTATAAAGGTCTCATTCAAGCAATTGTCCTTGGACCCTTCTGTTCTCGGTACCTTTCTAGAATGTCGCTTATGTAGACATTGACCTTCATGAAGAAGCTCCCATTGTATATGTATATAGTATTCTTGGAATGTATATTTTTTTTCATTTGCAAGGTTTGTGCTAACCAGTTTCCTGTAGAAGTATCTATATCCTTCCTGATGTTAGTTATTCTAGCCAGGAATAGTATAATTCTACCTTTGTTTTGATCTTTTCACTTTAATGTTGCATTCATTTGATTTCCTTTTAAGTCATCAGCTTCCTCTAAAGCTCATCTAACTCTAGCTTCTTATGATAATTACATTCAAAAACACAGTTAAATAAATTCAGTAATTATATTAGAGTAGCTACTGGGGTTTGTCCTCATGGGATGGACTTAACGGCAATATTTCCCAGAGAGTCGTTTCTTTGTATGTGAAGAGGCAGCTGTTATCAAAGAAAGGTATCTGGAGACAAATACATTTGAGACAGGCAGGGCTAGACAAAATCAAACTGGCCCTTTACGGGCAGACTTCTGAGAAGCTCTGATAAACTTATATGCGTTGTTCATCCCCAAGAGGGCAATACCGTTGGAAGCATTTCTCAAATTTACTTCATCACAGAGCTTCCCTTTCTCAGACTGCTTGTGGGAACAGTAACCCAAGAAAAACGTGTTAGGGAAATGGTAATATAATTAAACCTTGAAGGTGTATTAATTTTCTCATTACTAAATTTTAAAATGTATTCTCTCTGCTGCCATCTTAGTTAGCTATAAACCAGAGACATGCGGGGGCGGGAGCCTCGGTCTGCAAGTCAGGAGCATCCGAATGGGCTTTTTGTCTAGGAGATCGCCTCCTTCTTCTGGGCTTGCCCTCTCTCATCTTTAAACGAAAGGGTCATACCTACGTGACCTCTGACTCACAGGCATTGAGGCTTCTCGAGCTCTAAGGTGCTATTTCTCTTGTTGCATGGGGAATCTAAGTGTGTTTCTCGTAGAAAAGGGAGGAAGCTTTTAGCATTAAAAGGTGTTCTCATCATTCTCTGTCTTGTCCATTTAGAGCTATTTTGTTTATTTGTGTGCAGAAACATTTATCCCTCTTGAGTCCCAACCATTCTTTCTAGATTTGATATGATCGAAGCTGCCACTTCTTTTACTACCTGGGCCTCTTAGAATCTCGTTGAGAATTCTCAGAAACCAAACAGCAGTGAAGTGAAGTGAGGGGGACAGATGTGTCACCTTCTGGGAAACTCTGAAGTGCCATTATCACCTTTAGTGGGGTATTTTAGAGGAAGAAGTCAGTCTGCATTTCCCCTGTGCCAGCGAATCAGTTTCTTCCTGCTCACCAGGAGACTAGAAAATGGCAGCTTATGAAGCTTCTTTCTTACCTTTGCAGCGTAAGGGTGGAGTCTTACTCCTGATACTTCTGCGAACCAGCAGGTGCACCAGGTTCTCTCCCCTCCCCCATCCCTGTCCCCCTCCCCCTCGACAACATCACTTGGGCAAAGTGGACCAAAGATTTACTTTTGACAAATAGCATTACTGGCATGAAAAAAAAATTTTTTTTAAATAGTTGGAATTCCTGTTGTGATTTGTTGGTTAAATCTTGAGATTAGTTTGCATCATACAGTCATGAGGTTTTAAATCATTTAACAAAAGACTTTTAAGGACTGAAACTGTTCTGTTCTCTACATTTATTGCCATTATTTCGAGACTAACACTCTTCATGTGAATAGCAACCAAGTAATAGGATCTCCTGTTCTTAGCTGTCACATGCTAGAAAGAGAGGGCAGCGAGCTCTGGACCTCAAGTTTGGAAACCTGAGGTCTCGAGTTGCCCTCTGCATCTCACAGGGAGTAAAGGTGTGTGCTCTGAGCCAGACAGAGAGACAGTCAGACCCTAGCTGTCCTTATCCTAGGCACTTATCCTAGGCGGAACGTGTAACTGTGAATCTGCATTTTCTCACTTTCCCATCTGTAGGTGGTGGCAATGGTAGTGACTGTCTATAAGATTTTGTGGGAGTTAAGAATATTAAATGTAACATATATGTATATGTAGTATAAATGTATATATATATGAAAAACTAAAGCATCTGGAACATAGTAGGTATTCAATCAATAATGGTAGATTTGTCAAACTCATTATCATTATTTTTTATTATAATTCTCAGCACATTCCTTGAACAATGTTTCAAATATTTGCCTTAGTTATCATGTATTCGTTATGATTCATGATATGAAATATTTGCTTTAATTATAATGAAATTAGATTACTTTTGTTTAGCGTTAGGTTTATTTTACTTTATATGCATATGAAAGACACCTTACAGAATAAAGTGTATTTAACTTGAACTTTTGAATAATCAGCAGCAGCAGCAGCACTGTGTCTCCAGTGAGACGGCACCTTACTGATGGCTTTGAGGCCCCTGTCTGGTTATCCCCAGTCAAGTCCTCTTTCCCCCTCAGAGCTCCCATTTTGCTGTTTATAGTTTACCACATTTATTCCTAAAAAATATATATTCTTTGGCTTTCTATGTTTTTGAACTTTATATAAAAGGAGTCAGACTGTATGCATGCTGTGCATGTGTGTACATGTGGCATGCTTCTCTGTCTCAACATTATGTTTTTAAGATTCATTCACGATGATGAATATACTTACAGCATGTCCTTTTTCACTGCATTAGTGTATTCCATTGTATGAAACAAATATATGCTATTGATCTTTCCTCCTGTTTATGGGTGTTTGGGGTAGTTTTCATGTTTTATTTATTTTGTTTTATTTTATTTTTTACTTTTTTTGAGTGATTGCTATTAATGTTTTGCTGTTAGGTTGAACTGTGTGAAGTAGGCATTTTTATAGGTACAAACTTAGAAATTTAATATGATTGAACCCAATTCCTATCTCTTGTTGCATATTTGCAAGATTCTATCAGAGGAACATAACTAGATGTGGCAGAAATGCTGGTTCATTCCGGAGGTGCATCTTCAACTTTGAAAATGATACCTAATTGTGTTACAAAGAGATTGCACCAATTTATAGTCACTATATGAAATTTGCCATTGTCCCACCTCCTGTTAACACTTGACAAAGACCATTTGGGTGGGTGTGAAATGTGGTTATAATTTGCAATTCTCTACCTGCTAATGAAATCAGGCATATTTTCATGTGTGTTATTTGCCATTTCTGTTTCTTCTTCTATATAAAAATGTGGAGGTTACTTTGGAACTGGTTAATGAGTAGCAGCTGAAAGAGTTTTGACGCTAGAAGACTTAGGCATGTTAGAAAAAGCCTAAGTCACCTCAGAAACTGTTGGTAGAGAAATATGAGTGTTAAGGTACTTCTGGTGAGGTTTCAGATGGAAACAAGGAACTTATTATTGGAAACTGGAGGATCCTTATTATGAAGTGACAGTGAATTTGGCTGAATTGTGTTCTAGTGCTTTGTGGAAAGTGGAACTTCTAAGTGATGAACTTGGGTATTTAGCGGAGGAGATTTCTAAGCCAAGTGTTGAAGGCATGGCCTGGTTTCTCCTTGCTGCTTATAGTGAACTGTGAGAGCAGAGAGATAAATTGAACAAATTGTTAGGCAAAAAGAACCAGAACTTGAAGATTTGGAAAATTCTCAGTCTAGCTATACTGCAAAAAATGAGAAGTCATGTCCATAGAAAACATCAGGGGTGCGACTGGACAATGAATTGCTAAAGAGGTTGTGAGTGTGACATGAATTTTTGGGGGCCAAATGGTGAAGTGTTATGAGCTGAGTTGTGTCACCCCAAAATTCATAATCCCAGTTATTGTTGAAGTTGTTGAAGTCCTAATGCCAGGACCTCAGATTGTGATGGTATTTAGAGACTGGATATTTCAAGAGGCAATTAAGTGAAAATGAGGTTATTAGAGTGGACTCTAATCCAGTATGACTGGCTTTCTTGGAAGAAGAAGAAATTTAGACATAGATGTGTTCAGAGGGAAGACCGTGTGAAGATACAGGGAAAAGACAGCTGTCTATAAGCCAGGGAGAGAGAGGCTTCAGAAGAAACCAACTCTGCTGACATCTTGATCTCAGACTTTTTGCCATCAGAACTGTGAGAAGATTAATTTCTGTTGTTTAAGCTAGCTAGTCTCTGGTTCTCTGTTACAGCAGCGGTAGCAAACTAATACATCTGCTTGTGTGCCAATGCCACTCTGTCCTGATCAATGCAGCTTTGGAAAAAGACATTCAGTATTGAGTAGAGGTAGTGAAAGTGAACATTCCTGCCTTTTCCCTGATCGTTAGGGGAAAGCATTCAGTCTTTCATCATTGACTATGATAGTTGTAGGTTTTTTTAATTTTCATTTTTTTAAATGCCCTTTATATGATTAAGGAAGTTTCCTTGTAGTCTTAGTTTGCAGAGGGTTTCTGTTATGAATGGGTATTGAATTTTGTCAAATGATTTTTCTGCATCTATTGAAATGATCATATGATTTTTCCCTTTTATTCTCTTAATGTGATGAATTACACTGATTGACTTTTGAATGTTGAACCAACCTTGCATTGCTTAGATAAAACCCACTTGGTCATTGTATGTAATCCTTTTGACATCTCACTGGATTGGTTCCACTAATATTTTGTTGAGGATGTGTGCATTCATGTTATGATGGCCTTTAGTTCTGGGCAGTTTCCTGGAATTATTTATTTGATTTCATCCTTGAGTGCGGCCATTCATTAAAAATGATTTTTAAAAATGTAGTTTCCCATAATTTTTAGGTATACAATGCTAAGAGGTGTTTCTTTGAAATATCGTCTTTTCTACTGCTAAGAAAATGGCTAAATAAGATTATTTTACTATTTTTTTCTTTTGCAAAAGAGAGTTTAGTGATTTATGGTTTATATTTCATAGTCATGTAATGAAAACTTCAAAGGATATAGTATATATAGGAATTTTTTTTTTTTTTTTGGTGAGGAAGATTGGCCCTGAGATAACATTTGTTGACAATCTTCCTCTTTTTTTGCTTGAGGAAGACCGTTGCTGAGCCAACATCCATGCCCATCTTCCTCCACCTTATGGATTGGCCACGGATGTTACCTCAGGGCAAATCTTCCTCAGAAAAAAAAAAAAGATACTACCTTATATAAACATTGCACTTAATTCTATTTTAACAACAAAATTGGTTGATTTTGTCCATCCAGAGCTTTTATTTTGCCCTCAATGTGTGGTCTCTCTTTTGATTTCTCAGGTCTTGTTTTGTCGTCTGTGTTTGGTATTAAATCATGGGGAGGAAGCTGGACCTGTCTGGTCTGACTGATGATGAAACAGAGCATGTTCTCCAGGTGGTTCAGCGAGACTTCAACCTTCGAAAAAAGGAGGAAGAACGACTAAGGTGAGATTTTTCTATTGCCCTGAGGGGTACAGTGAACCGTGTATGGACAAGTGGAACAGGTTTCCCTAGAGTGTTCCTTGCTGCTGGCTCTGAGTTCGGAAGTCTTTATGTCATGTAAACACACACTTATGTTTATACAAAGAGTGCTCTGCCCTTTGTAGAAAGGCTTGCCAGCTTCAACACTGGGCATCATGATGTCAGTCCGGAAATGTGCCTGATCACACTCCCAATCAAGGTTTTGTTCGGGCTGCTTACCTTGTAACTTATTACCTGTAGAATGGATGGAGTTTGTGATGACAGTGGCTGTTCTGAGCTCGCTCCTGGCTTTAGTTTTCCTGTTGGCAGGTGCTACTGAAGAATAACCAAAGTGTTATGTGAACAGTTCTTGGGAGAATTAGACTCATATGTGTGCAATCTTCTGTTAGAATGCTCAGCTACCATGGTACAGGGACAGAGCTCTGAAGACCTGATACGAGGAAAGTGACCATCAGATTGGGATGGGATCACCTGGCCCATGACCACCCTCCTCGTGTTATGGAGAAGGAACCTGAGGCCCAGAGAGTGTGTCTTTTGACTCCTCTGCAGTTGATATTTCCTCATGGAATGTTCTGGGATGTACTGTTGCTGCTCGGTTGGGCAGAGTGAAGGAGTCAAAGTGATAGAAATGAGGTCATGTGTTGGGCCACATGGATTTCCATCTTCTTCCCTAGGTTTGGGATGTTCTCTGCTATTATTTCTTTGAACAAGCTTTCTGCTCCATTCTCCTTTGCTTCTCCCTCTTGAATACCTATAATTCTTATGTTGCATTTCCTAATTGAGTTGGATATTTCTTGGAGATTTTCTTCATTTCTTTTTTGTCTTAGTTCTCTCTCCTCCTCTATCTGGAGAATTTCAACATGTCTGTCCTTTATTATGCTGATTTGCTCCTCTATGATGTCTCCTTGAGCATTCAGGGAATCCATATTTTGTTTTACCTCTTCCATTGTGTCTTTCATCTCCAATATTTCTGATTGATTCTTCTTTATAGTTTCAGTCTCTTTTGTGAAGTAGCTCCTGAACTTGTTGAATTGTTTCTCTACATTCTCTTTTAACTTGTTGAGTTTTTTGATGATGGCTATGCTGAATTCTCTGTCATTTAGATTACATATTTCTGTGTCCTCAGGACTGATTTCTGAGTACTTGTCATTTTCTCTCTGGTCTGGAGATTTAATATAATTTTTGATACTGCTAGAGGGCGTGGCTCTGTTTTTGCACATCATGGTATTATTTGGTTCCAGTTATGCCTATTGCCCCTGGGTGGGGTTCAAGAGCCACATATTCTGAGCCCTGTGCATTCCACCGAGATCCCAGGCACTGGAGCCAGTGCTGGGCAGGTGACTGGGAGGGGTGCTTTCCTCTGTGTGCTCTTGGAGTTTTCTTGTTCTGCCTTGCTATCTGCTCCCCTGGAGTGTTGGGGTGATTTCATCAAGGTAGTAGTGGGAGTCGTGAAGGAAAACAAAGCAGGGAAAGAGAGCAGAGACTGATCTGAGGTGGGCAGGGTGCGATTTTTTCCATGGGCTGCTCAGGGAAAACCTCCCTGGTGAGATCTGAGCAGAGACCTGAAGGAAGTGAAGGAGGGAGCTGTGCAACTGTCGGGGTAACATCTAGCAAGGCAGAGGGAAGAACAAATGTCAAGTTTCTGATTCAAGGACATACCTTGTCTGTTTCCAGAGGAGCTAGGAGGGAGTGATCTGGGGGTGGGGGTGCAGTAGTAGAATGAAGTCCACGCAATAGCTGGAGCCCAGTGACATAATAGTAAATCTGTGGTAAAGCCCTTGAGATAGTTTTTAGCTATCCAAGCAGAGATGTCAAGTTGGCATTTGTATATATGCACCTAGAGTTCAGGTGGGAAATCCAAGCTGGAGATAAAAATTTTGTCGTGGAAAAGGTTACATAAAGGGCTGGAGTTCAATCAACACTAAGACCTACTTGAAATTTGTGGCCAATAATTTACATTGAGACCAGTTTCAACATGGTAGTGTATATTTCTCCTGCCTCGTTCACTGTCTCTCCTCTATAAGACCGTGTGCAAGTACCATGTCTTAGTCAGTTTTGTGCCCCAAGCTCTGGACACAGGGCCTCGCACATAATAGACATGCCCTAAATATCCGTGGAATGGATAGATAAATGTAGATTGTCTGTCGATCCATGCGGCCAACTTTATGTTTGGCTTGAAGAATCAGTCTTAATATTTTCTAAGAGTCGTAAAGACCATCTGTGTGTCATGCTTCATCTCTTGGGAACTCGAATATGGGTAAACCGAGATCTTGTTTAATGTCCTGTTCTGACTGTGGAGACAGGTGCCAGTCTATGTGGAAGAGCAGCCTTATGGCTTGGTTTGAGGAGGAGGTTTTAAAGGTGGTGCAGTTGCTCCTGCAGTAGACTTGACAAGGTAGGTGCCATCTTTCTGTTGAGGACTTGTGGTCTTAGTGGACAGCACTCGGTTGCCCTACTGTAGTTCTGTGCAAATGCATGGTCATGGAAACCCGCTCCTGCTGGGGAAAGAGCAATGAATGATGCTTGAAGCCATCAGTGGCCAAAGAGGTTGACATAGCACCTCTTACCATCCTAGGATTGGTTGTTTTTTCTCTGAAGGCAACTGTCACTATTGTCCTTCTACCAATGGTCCTGTTGACATGCCTTGGTGGGTGCCTATCAAACAGGTGTGACACTCTGAATGATTTTGGCAAAGAACCTTACTTAGTAGTGGATAAAAAAAAGGTTGAGACAATGGCACCTAACCAATGAAATTGTCAAACATTTGCCTTGATTTTCCATATGGCTTGGATTTAAGGTACATGTAGAGTCTAGGAAGCTATGTTAGAGAAAGTATTTTTGAATTCTTTAATATTTACTTCACTGAGCATAAGGCTCAGAATGGAAGATTTTTATTTTAAAGTTTTAAATTAAATTATGTTTCTGGGGCTGGCCCCATGGCCGAGTGGTTAAGTTCGCGTGCTCTGCTGCAGGCGGTCCAGTGTTTCGTTGGTTCGAATCCTGGGCACGGACATGGCACTGCTCATCAAACCACGCTGAAGCAGTGTCCCACCTAACACAGCTGGAAGAACCCACAACGAAGAATATACAACTATGTACTGGGGGGCTTTGGGGAGAAAAAGGAAAAAAATAAAATCTTAAAAAAAAAAAATAATGTTTCTTTTCTCCCGACCAGCTGTTCTTTATTCCCTAGTTTCTTGGGTTAGGTTTTGTGAGGGTAGGTCTCAGGTGTAGAGGTTGTACAGTGTTTCTAATCATCTGTTCTTCAGTGTTGACATAAAGTGCAGTGAATAGATAGGTGGTGGAAGTCTGAATTCATGTCCTCAGAACATTCCATGGGAAGGTAAAGAGAGAGAGCGGGCTGAAGAATTCAGCGCAGTTAGGTCATTGGAATGAATTCATGGAAAGAGAACTAAAAGGCATAAAGCAGTCCCTGTGACCTGGCTCTTCCCTGAGCGCTCTGCACACTTCATCTTATTGATTCCTCACAGGAGTCCCTATAAGGAGGAGCCCCATTTGACACAGAGGCACCCAGCACAGAGAAGTTACAAAGCTTTCTCAGAATCACACAGTTAATTGGGATAGAGCCAGGATTCTGTTTCCCAAATTCTCTCAGTTATTCAGACTGGATTAAACCTTTCCCAAACTGTTTGTTTCCTGTTGCCCTCCCTTCCTTCCTCCTTTCCTTTCTTCCTTCCTTCCTTCCTTCTTCCCCTCCTTTCTCTTTCCTTCCTCTATCCTTTTTTTGTAGTTAGGACTTTGTTAACAGAGAGACAGCCAGAGGTGGTGAAGAGAGTGTGGTTTTAGAGTTTGAAAATGTGAGTTTGGGTATTAACATGAGCCCCAAACTTTGGAGAATCCCTTATCCTTCAGCATAACTTCTTCCTCTGTAAAATAGGACTAAGGTTACCTGCCCTATCTATTCCATTATGTTGTTGTAAATACTGAAATAAATGGTGTATTTATAAGTTAAAGATACATGAGGGTATATGCTAGTGATTGACATAGATAGGGGAAAATGTTGACCTGTAGCTGGCAGCACCATGACTTGGGGAAGCCTTCCAAGATTGAGAGCCAAGGCGGACATCCTCATGAGCCAAAGCGATGGGCATGTAGGAGGATTGGCAGTTTGTGCCTGCAGCCAGGCCTGAGTTCAGGCCTGTAGAGTGTGGCATGGAGATTAGGAGCCCAAACTTTCTGGATGTCTCTATCAGGACATCCTATAGGTGCCTCAGTTCTCCTTGCCTAAACAGTGCCCTCTCCCTAGGCTCCAGGAGGTGGGGAGTTGCAGATGCTGGCCTGACTTTGCAGACCTGCTGGCTCACTGGCTTTCAGCAGGAGGAGGGGCAGGCTGCTGCAGGGCCTTAGGGATCTCACAGACACACCTGGAAGATCCCATGTGATTTAGTGTGTTCTGGATAGAATTTTTTTTTAAATAATGGTACATTTAAAGTGAAAATTATGGCTATTTCCTCAGCTTTTTACCAGGGTAGGCTACCTATGGCTTGTGGGGAAGTGACATTTAACATACATTAATTGAGTGCCTACTATGTGCTAAAACTGTGATAGATAGTGGGTATAGAAGATCAACAAAACAATTACAGACCCTGCCCTGCTTGGGGGACAGAAGGAAAAAGGCAAATATTAAGCAAATAATTCTACAGATAACTATGTAACTTCAATTGTGAAAATGCTCTGAAGGAAAATTGCAAAATGCTTCGTCAACATGAAAACAGAAGAACTGGTTAGATGTGAGGGCCCATAGGAGACATTCCCAGGAAACTGGCATTTATGCTGAGTCCTGAAGGCTGATCTCAAATGAACCAGGCTGAAAGGTGGATGGATATTTTGGTATGTGTGCTCAGGCTCACATTCTGTAAGGCACCTGCCTGCCCAAGCTTGGGCAGGAGGATGGTGTAGCTGGGCATACATATATCAAACTGGCTTCAGAAATGCAAATGCTGGGATATACAAATTGCCCTGGTCACAAAAATGGAATTAGGTACAAGAGTATGCAATGTATAAAGAGGCGACAGGGCTTCTAAGCTGTTGCTGGGAGTATTGTAGAACCCGCTCCCTGTACCCAATTGAACCAAGTGAGTGAAGATTGGATGCGTCTTTGTTTCTGGTTCCCTAGGGACTCTGCGGGAGGTGGGAGAGAGTCTCCTTTACTGATGGTGCACACACATGCCTTAAAGTCATTGGAAGACCTTTGCATTAGCTGTGTATGTGCACATGCTTTTGTAGATCTTGGTCTCCAAACTGATGTATGCAAGATATACAACCCTTCTTTATTTTTTTTTACGTGAACTCAGATTCAACTCTAAGCCCATCCTGATGGGCTGGTGGAGAACTCAGTGATTATTGGGGTTGACTGTCCCACCGATTCTGCAGAGATCCTGCGTTTGTGTGTAGCTAAGGTATTGGGAAAGCATCCCCCATTACCTGTCCACATAGGTTTCTCTGCCGTTATCCCAGGCCGCAGGGTCCCATTGGTTGGGCCATTCTGCTGCTGCTTCCCTTGCAGATGTCCCCTAGAGGGCCACCTCCCCACCTGGCTGCCTTGAGTAGTAGAGAGGTCTTTGCTACACAGGCCTACTGACCTGTGGTCCTTCCTAATCTGATGGAAATCTCTCTTTGCCCCAGATCACTGCCCCCAGTGGCTGTCCTCCCCTCTTGGCTCTTTTCTGAGCCCGCAGGTAACATGAGTGAGTGAGTTTGGAATTTATAGAAGATTTGAGGAGATCTTGACTTCCAGCAACTTCTGTTTCCTGCCCTGCAAAATCCCTGAAGTACAGAATTGACAAACACAAATAATATTTATAAATTTGGAGATCTTTGTGTGGTTACCGACACCTTACCATTGGCAAGTGACTTTGTTTTCCATGCCCAAGGTGTCTGCACTTGGCTGTGGCCTCAGTCATAAGTGAGCCCTTAGCAACTGTCCTCTCCATAAGTCCAGTGAAATCATTCTCCTTGGGCCAGCCTGAGTTGTGAAGAACGTGGAACCAGTTGTGTTTTTCCATTTTCAAACCAACCACCATTCTCGTATTTTTTGTATGTAATTACTTTTTTCTTTTTTATGATAAAATTTACATAAAAGTCAATGCACATATCTTATTTGTACAGTTGAATTTTGACAAATATATCCACATGTGTAACCAACACTCCAATCAAGATATAGAATATTTCCATCATCTCCAAAAGTTCCCTGCCTCCAGTCAGCCCCTACTCCTGAGAGGCACCGACTGTTTTAATTTCCATCACATAGTGGGTACTCTTGGGTATCTGTCTTTTTTCACTCGGCATTATGACTTTGAGATTCATCCGTGTTGTTGCATGGTCCAGAGTTTGTTCCTGTATATTGCTGAGTAGGACTCCGTGGTATATTCCATGGCGTCACAGTTTGTTTATCCATTCTCCTGTTGATAATTGAGTTGTTTCCAGTTTTTAGTTGTTATGAATAAAGCTGCTATAAACATTTTTGTACAAGTCTTTGTGTGGACTGTGTTTTCATTTCTCTCGAGCAGATACTTAGAATTGCTGGATCTTGGGGAGATACACAAAAGTAGAGAGTACAAAACATCGCCGTGTATCCACACTCAGTTATAGCTACTATCAACAGTCTATTGCCAATTGCAGACATTGTGTTGTTTTATCTCTAGATACTTCATTATGTATCTCAGAAAAAGGCATTTTCTTACAGAGCATAATGCATTTTAATAGCTAACAAAACTAAAATATTCCTTTCTATCATGTAATATTCAATAAATTTATCCAGCTGTCTTTTTAAAAAAGTCTTTTTCCAGTGTGTTCAAGTGCAAAAGGTCCACACATTAATTTGGTTGTTTTGAATCTCAAGTCCCTTAATTTTGTCATAACTCTTGACTTAAATCAGAAGGCAAGAGTGAGTGGTGTGGGGCGTCTCTGAGAATCGTGTACTTTTAATTTGTTGTTCTTGTGGTTGGGTGGAGTGAGAGGTGGAGCTTAGCTTTGTTCTAATTTTCTTTCCCTCTAAGAAGGTCCTTTTTTTAAAAATTTTTATTTTTTATTGCAGTAACATTGGATTATAACATTATATAACTTTCAGATATACATTGTAGTATATTTCAACTTCTGTGTAGATTACATCATGTTCACCACCAGAAAACTTATACTCCATCACCTCACATGTGTGCCTAATCCCCGCTTTTGCCCTCCTCCTTCCCCCCTTCCCCTATGGTAACCACTAATCCAATCTCTGTTGCTATGTGTTTGTTTGACGTTGTTCTTATCTTCTACTTAGGAGTGAGATCATATGATATTTGACTTTCTCCCTCTGACTTATTTCATTTAGCATGATACCCTCAAGGTCCATCTATGTTGTCACAAATGGCCTAATTTCATCATTTCTTATGGCTGAGTAGTATTCCATTATGTATATATACCACATCTTCTTTATCCATTCGTCCCTTGATGGGCACCTAGGTTGCTTCCAAGTCTTGGCTATTGTGAATAATGCTGCAATGACATAGGGGTGCATGTATCTTTATGCATTTGTGTTTTCAAGTTCTTTGGATAAATACCCAGCAGGGGAATACCTGGATCTTATGGTAGGTCTATTCTTAATTTTCTGAGGATTCTCCATACTGCTTTTCATAGTGGCTGCACCAGTTTGCACTCCCACCAGCAGTGTACAAGGGTTCCCATCTCTCCACATCTTCTCCAACACTTGTTTCCTGTCTTGTTAATTATAGCCATTCTGACCCGAGTGAGGTGATACCTCATTGTAGTTTTGATTTGCATCTCCCTGATAGCTAATGATGTTGAGCATCTTTCATGTGCCTGTTGCCCATCTGTATATCTTCTTTGGAGAAATCTCTGTTCAGATCTTTTGCCCATTTTTTAATTGGGTTGTTGGTTTTTTTGTTGTTGAGCTGTATGAGTTCTTTGTATATTTTGGATATCAACCCCTTATCTGATATATGGTTTGCAAATATCTTCTCCCAATTGTTAGGTTGTCTTTTCATTTTGTTGACGGTTTCCCTTGCTGTGCAGAAGCTTTTTAGCTTGATGTAATCCCATTTGTTCATTTTTTTCTTTTGTTTCCCTTGCCCGGTCAGACATGGTGCTTGAAAATATGCTGCTAAGACTGATGTCAAAGAGCGAACTGCTTATGTTTTCTTCTAGAAGTTTCATGGTTTCAGGTCTTAATTCAAGTCTTTAATCCATTTTGAGTTGATTTTTGTGCATGGTGTAAGATAATGTGGCTGTCCAGTTCTCCCAACACCGTTTATTGAAGAGACTCTCCTTTCTCCATTATATGCTCTTGGCTCCCTTGTCAAATATTAGCTGTCCATAGAAGGTCCTTTTTTACAATTTGTTCCATTGGGTCTCCCTCCAAATTCTGCTATTTTAAAAAGTTTTATCCATGACTAAGTGTTCTTTTTATTTCTGAAAACCATGTATTTAGATTGGGTGTGCTATTTTACACATGCAGAAGGGCAGCACAATTGTCATGGCAGGTGAGTGGAGAAGTGGTGCAGCTGCTATGCTTTCCAGGACTCCCAGTGTGCAGGCAGAAGTGTCCTGCCCCCCACACCTGCCACAGCTCGTAATGGGCATAGTCACACCACAGCTGGAGTATATATATCAGCTCCCGTGTATATGCATGATCATAGGTCTTGCTGTATAAAGTGATTCTGTGAACCCGGTATCAGTAATGTTAGTTGCTTTCTCAGGACTGGGGATGTGGGGCATTGAAGATTTAATCCCATTAAAGGCCATAAGTATAGTGGGACTGTTTAGGGGAGGACAGAGGACTGGACTGGCCTGAGAATAGTAGACACACATTACCAGACTGGAGGGAGCACTTATTTACAAGTTCAATACGGTGTTGACTGTGTTTCTCCGAGACAAGCAACAATATTAAAGCTATGGATGGAGGACATTGGAAAACAAAAGACGTGTTGATCCCTGCTCCTACCTCCAGGGGCTTTGGGTCTATTCTAATCAGGTAAATGTGTAGAAAATGCACATTGTACTTGGTTAATTTTATTCTTCATTTTTCTTTTTTATCAGATGATTTTGTGCAAACAGTAAAAAACCAAAACGGTAAAGAAGACCTTGTAAGGAAAAGCACGAGTCCTCTGCTCCATGTTTAATTGTTTTTGTTCTTAGTTCTTTAGTTCTCCTGGCATTACCTCCATAAATCTAAAAAATAGGCTTATGTTGCTATTTCTTGATGTATCAATTTTAAACACTTTCAGTTCTCTGCTCTGAATCATGGCAAGTTAGCTCACATACACTACCATTACCTTTTGTTTCTTGATGGTTACGTTATTTTTGGCTTGGTTTTCTATTGGTCATATTTCAACCATAAATAGTACAGAAACTTCTGGGTCTCATTCCACCAATGTCTGCCACCCTTTCCGGATTCTGACAATGCAGTCGTGCATATGGCATGCCTGCCTTCCTCTACCACTCCTTCCACTGTCTTTGTCTAGCAACTCTCCCTGCAGGACATACTCAAGGTCGAGGACATTCACAGGCTGTTCTGCAAACCTATTTGAGCCTTTCCTGTTTTGTTCAGAGGCTGACTCTAATGTTGAAAATCAATAAGCAGCCCTTAAGTAATGATGATTGAACACATTGTTTGTGCCCCCTGTTCTTCTTTTTCAGGACTTCATTGAACTCTGTAGGTGGCTGATTGTTCTCCTTTTCTCTTTACTGTTATGAATTAATCACACTTGTATTTGCTGTCATTTTAAAGGAGCCTTGGGAAGGAGAAGGGGCTAAGTGTTGGCTTAGTTTGTCGTCTGGAACCCAGATGCTATAGTAACTTACTTGCTAGTCAGGGCTGTGCGAGGACCCTGGGGAAGGTGCAGAAAGGAGAAGCACTCCTAGTGTACAACGTGTACCCAGAGCACACTCTGGGGTCAGACAGACATGAATGTGACTCCTTCTACCACTTCTTACCTCAGGCTTGTTACCCAGGCTAATGATTCCAGGAGAGGCTGGGGCATTGCTGTGTACTGAGACTGTCAGGAAAGCTGACATTTCTGGAAACTCTGCCCTAACTTTCACTTCACCTCTGTTGACGGAGCCTTTGAGGGGCTGAGGCAGCCTATGCAATGGGCTCTGTTCTCCCTGTAACGGATCCATCCCATGTTCCATAATTCCAGGCATCAGTGATGCCCACTGAGAGGCATATCTTTTCGTGAATTTCCAGGTCTCTACATCTTTCTTTGCTTTGATTGCTCTCTCTGCTTCTAGTGTCGGTCCCTTTAGGAAAGTTTGTTGTTAGTGCCATTGACTCCTAGCAACTCTATGTACAGGAGAACAGACCCCTGCTCGGTCTTTGTGCTCCATCCTCTCCTTCCCATGCCATATTAGACAGTGCTCTGCTGCTATTCATAGGGTTTTCATGGCCACTTTTTTAAGAAGTGGGTGGCCAGGTCCTTCTTCCTAGTCTCTTTTAGTTTGTAAGCTCTGCTGCAACCTGTCCACTATGAGTGACCCTGCTGATATTTGAAATACCAGTGGTATAGCTTTCTGCATCACAGCAACACACAGCCACTACAATATGACAACTGACAGATGGGTGGTGTGGTTCTCTGACCAGGAAACTAACCTGGGCCACGGCAGTGAAAGCCCCGCATCTTAACTACTAGATCACCAGGGCTGGCTCTTCAAGAGAGTAAATAGGGCTGAATATGTTGTGAGTGTCTACACAGAATTCAATGAGAATAATACATTAATTAACATAAAAATTCAGTATCTTCAACTCTGTCTGTGATGATTTTGTTCTCCCAGTAATGAGATTTGTCATCATAATAGGAAGTCTCCATCCCTTCTCTCAATTATATAACTCTTAAAAATAATTCTTTGTATAGTAGAAAATGTAACTAGGCATATATGCTGCATTTAAGGCCATGATATTCCAGAAGCCTTTCCCAACTGCTTTATTTGTTTTAGAATTTGAGTTTCTGGGGACAGTGGAAGTGTGGGAACCTCAACCAGGATCACTGTGATATCTATTCCAACTCTGGGTCTGGTACTAGGCACCGATAGATGGCTTTTGGCCAAGCAGGTTTTTGATGACATTATTTATGGCAGAAATAAAGTCTTAGAGAGGGAGCGAGGCCCTGACTGGAGGAAGAAATGCTTAATAAAGCTTCCTGGGTTGTAGACAGACTAGCAGAAGACCACCACTATCCAGTGTGATTGGGGTGGGAATGGCTAAGCCTTGTTCTTTTCTCTGTTGGACTCCAAGTGCCATCCTTTGAGCACACCAGTCTCGTCATGGTAACTTATGGAGAGCGTGGCCCCTGACTGGTACATTGTCCCTCCTAGGTACCTTGTGGACTGTGTTTGTTTGGGTGTTGGGCATTTGGTTTGGTGTTCCCTCTTCTTCATCTGCCCTTCTGTGTATCTGGCAGACTTAATTTTAAGGACTTCTTTTTCTTGACTTCTGCAATGTAGCATATCATGATGTTCTGTTAATAGATATTAATTCAGACAAATGGATTAAATTATTCAAATAAGTAAGTAGGGGCCTGGCTGGTGGCATAGTGGTTAAGTTCACACACTCCGCTTTGGTGGCCCAGGTTCTCGGGTTCAGATCCCGCGCATTGACCTACACACCACTCCTCAAGCCGTGCTGTGGTGGCGTCCTGCATACAAAGTAGAGGAAGATTGGCACAGATGTTAGCTCAGGGACAATCTTCCTCAAGCAAAAAGAGGAGGATTGGCAACAGATATTAGCTCAGGGCCAATCTTCCTCAACAAAAATAAAAATTAAAAAAATAAATAAGTAGAATGTCATCTGTGTGGCACAGATAATAGTGCTCAACAAATATTTCCATGCTCCTGCACTTTTCCCAGCCTCCCCTACAGTTAAGTTGAGGCCATGTGAGTAGGTCTAGCCAATAGACTATAAGAGGAGGGGCATGTATCATTGTCAGGCCAAGGCTCTTAAGAGCTGGTGTGCCTCCTCCTCCTCGTCTGCCTGCACTGGGGCCCTTGGAGGTCTTGTGTTGAGGCATGGCATCATTAGCTGGAGGCAGCTGAATCCTTAAGACACTGGATGGAGGAGAGTTTCTGATAATCAGCCGGGGACTTTGTGTGAGAAAGAAATACACCTTTGTTGAGTTAAGTCATGGAGGCACCTTGGGGTTTATTTGTTACAGCCTGGTATTACTTTGACTCATATAGTTTCTGAGAGCTAAAAGGGACCAAAGTATTCATTATGCCTCAACCGTTGACTCTGCAGCTGAGGAAGTGGGCTTGGAGGGTGCACAGGCAGTTAGTGGTAGAGTCTGGCCTGGACCCAAGATTCCTGATGCCAGAGCTCCCAGTCTTCCTCCGCCATCCGGCCCCTCATGTTGTAGAAGACGCCCGTGGAAAGATCCCCAGACTTACACTAGAATCATAGTACATACCCTATGATTTTATATTGTTGGGCATGTTTACAAAGTGGTTTTAAAAATGACTGTTAATTGTATGGTACTCCGGTTTTCAAATTGCATCTTGGAGACATTTATGAGATAGCCACAGCCTTTAAAATTTCTCATTGAATGTGTGCTTGCCAGAAGCTAGTTAGCATCTGGATGACTTCCAAAGCTTTGCTGGTGCTCTAATGGACTTGGCCTGTCGGGAGCAGGGGTTAGATTTGATGCCATTGTTTCCCGTAACTGCAACTGGCCATTAATTGTCAGGGTTTGCTGAACTGCCGGTGTACTTATGTCTGCCAAGGACTGCTGGGCTCAGGCTAGGTCAGGGCCGGGGGAAGGAAGTGGGGGAGGAGTGTGATTGGCAGAGGACTTCCTGCCTAGTCTTTTTCTGAGAGGCTTAGCTGCTGCAGCCATCAGCTGTAGCATGTAAGCTCCTCCTTTCACCTGTGTTGAGGAACGGACCTACGTGCATTTGGAGACCTGTGTCTGTGGCTGTAATGTATCAATTACTCACTTGCTGACCTGGCCCGCACCCTCTTTGCCACCTTGGTGGCGGCAATCTTCCATCCCCCGAGAGTCAGCTGTAAGTGTTGGGAGGATATAAATAAGAGCTGCCAGGGATGTGGAAGAACCATTGCAGGGAAGCAAAGCATCTCTCCAAACTAGAAATAATTTGTGTTTCTAGTCTGTTCTGCAGAAACTCCTTTGAGAATTAATCACCATTTTTTTAAAGTAGAAAGAACACAGTGCATTTAATAAAATGAGTTTGTGATCTTCATTCAAAATTCATTTTCATTTTAAGCAAATTAAAATTTTATTGTAAGAGCTTCATTTTTCAAGAAGTTTCTTCTTCAGAAAGTAAAATGCCTTTGTTCTCAATATACTTTGTTTGGACACTTAAATTGATCTAATGAATTAACAAATACTCCTGGTTGTATCCTTCTTTGAAGTTGGAAGTCGGGTGGCCTTGTCTTTACTCAGTTGGAGTAAATATGGCCTGTGGCTCATGAAATAACTATGCGTTCACAGAGTGTGTCTGCCCAGCATCTTCTCACTGGTCCTGCGTAGCTCTTGAGATTCCACACTAACACTGTGGCGTCAACCTGTCCAGGTAATGAATCTGCTGTCTCAGAGGGAAGAAGCTACATGGCAGGAGTTCTTTCCTCCGCGTTGGTGAAGCAGATTAGCCAGCCAGTCACCTGGCAGGACCCTGAAATAACAGAGCCCAGAGCAGGGCATTCTCGGTGGAGTGGAAGGTCTGACACAGCTCCCTTTGAGAGACTCCCTTTGTGATGGGGGAAGGCCCAGTAGGAGTCAGAACTGAGAGACACTGGGAGAGAACCTGGAGACTTGTCATGGCGGGTGTGGGGACCTCAGAGGTGAGGAGGAGGGTAGGCTATAGAGTATCAAGCTCAAAGCTAGAGGGACCCCCCACAAGAATTTTTTTGAATCTTCTTTTTACTTATGATTGGTACTTTTGTCAATAATGAAAAGGTCAAATATATTAAATCTAAGCTGTTGGATTCATTTGCTTCAAAATCATAATGGAATGTCAGGAGCCTTCTGGGCAAATGTGAAGGGGGTGAAAGGGCAGGGAGAGAGAGGGTGGGATTCACAAATTTAATAAGGGCCTTAACCCTTGAGGCAGAGTCCAGAAGGTGAGCTAAGTCTGATTTGAATAATTAGGATGCTATCAAGAGTGAGAAATAAAAACATTAGGCAGATCTGTAAGAATACTTCCGCCTTGGAGGTGGAAAGTAGGGAAAAGGAGGAGGAGAGGTGTTTTTGATCTGATCCTTGAAGACAGACAAGATTTTTCAATTGAATCAAAAATCTGGGCAGCAGGGAGCATGATAAGGAAGAGAAGAGGACATGCTCAATCCACAGTCAGGACCTGTGGTGGGGCAGGAGAGGAAGTGCCTGCTTTGCCCGTAATTCTACTTCCTCATTGTTAATCGTGTTGAATAGGGTGTGGTGTTCCAGGTATGTCTCCTTCTTGGGAAAAACACTATTCATATCTGTTTCCAAAATGAGGAAGCTGAGGATCTAAAAATATGTTAAATAACTTGTCCAGGTGGCACATAGGAGAGGTAAATTCAAACCTAGGCAGTCACCCTGAACTGGGGCTGGTAACCAAGACAGCCCGCTGCCTTGGCACTGAAAACAGGCGCACCCAGGCACCATGGGACAGAGTGGGTGAAACTGAGGCCATCTTAGAAAATCTGGTACTTGTGCTTGCTAAAACTTGGGATATGTGCAGGCGGGGGAAGTAGCAGAGTTGAAGTCAGGATGGGGGACCTGTAGCTGGGACATAACAGGGTCATTAGCCACATGGGCGCTGAGCTCTTCAAATATGCCTTGTCTAGATTGAGATGTAGGCTAAGTGTAAAATGCACTCTGGATTTCAAAGATCTAGTATGAAAAAAATGTGAAATATTTCATTGATAATGTTTTATTTTGAAAACACATTGAAATATATCTAAAATTACATTTCAAATAAAATATATAATTAAAATTAGTTTCACCTGTTTCTTTTTTACTTTTTAAAAATGTGACTACTAAAAGACTTTACCTACATGGCTCACATTATATTTTTATTGGACAGCACTGGTTTGGAATGCTAGCTTATGCAGTTTGGAGTTTATAGGACCAAAAAGTAAACTTTCTCCTCCAATTTTGTTGAGGCTTGTCCTTTTCTATATGAGAAAAGGTATCTGAAAGATCCAGCTAAAGTCTTAGCTACCTAATTGTGTATTGGCCTTTGCTATTAAGAATTGTCATATGTGTCGTGATCTCAGAAGAATGCTCTGGTATTGGCTTTCTGTACAGTTTAAAACGAGAGCATGTTGGCTTCATGCCATATTCACTATGGAGAATTTGTGCATCTCAGCATGGAATAAACCCTTTGATGTTTCTCTGAAGTTAATGGTTGACCAAGTGTGTCATGACCTTTGAAATGATATGTGGCTTTAGAATGGCCTCATATTCATAACTTGTATCATGTCTTCGGCACCATAAGATTGTGAGTTATCACATATTTTTGCCTGTGAGGATCTGCTTTTCGAATGGCCAAGAGGGTTTGATGCTGCAGATGTGCTTGTCATGTAGAAAAGGAATCATACTAATGCTCTTATTCACTTTTTTTTTTTTTTTTGAGGAAGATTAGCCCTGTGCTAACATCCGCCACCAATCCTCCTCTTTTTGCTGAGGAAGGTTGGCCCTGAGCTAACATCTGTGCCCATCTTCCTCTACTTTATATGTGGAACACCTGCCACAGCATGGCTTGATAAGTGGTGTGTAGGTCCACACCCGGGATCTGAACCAGCAAACCCCTGGGTCACCAAAGCAGAGCGCATGAACTCAACCACTACTCAGCCGGGCTTGCCCCACTAATGCTCTATTCACTCTTAATGTCTAGCCCTTCAAAGATCTACAGTTACGAATTTGTAGATTCTGGATACATTCTCCCTGTAATCTCTTATTCTTCAATGACAATCTTCTACTAGATTGCTTTCATGGTTCTAAGTTCCTGATCTTATTTACTTTTCCATTGCAAATGTCAGAGGCTCCACTCTCCTGGGGTCTGATAAAGCTTCTGTGGCACTAATTCTTGGCTTGACCTTTATTCCTCAGACCTCTGGCTGCAGAAAGCATTTCTCTGGCATTTGGTGTGCATAGAATTCAGGACTTGAAAGAGGAGAAAGAGGGAAGCTTCTACAGCCATTATAAAAGAAGCTTTCTGCAAGCACAGTAATTCAGGCACACATGCAATCATTTAGCCAGAAACAGTCTGAAACACAGAGCTGGGGAGCATAGATGGACAGTGTGGAGATCGGCTTCACTTTCTTCCTCCCGCTATGGTGTGCTGTTGGAATGACAACTTCCTTGTTCCCATGAACTTCTTTAGTGACTGGAAACAGGTCTCTGCCTTGATGGCCAGCAGCTGCCTTTCCCTCTTTACTCGGCTCCTGAAGCCAATAGGCTCACCTCCTCGTCCAGTTTCTAAGCTGACATTGTAACCACAGGCCCTCTAGGACCAGTTCAGCTGACCCCATCTTATCAGCAGAGTAATTAAGAGCGATTTTTCAGGAATTGAGACCCCTTGTCCAGTTCAGGCCAGTTGAGACCACCAACCCTTTAACTGGGCCTACACAAATGCCCGATAAGTGACTTTTTTGACATCAAAGGGCTGAAAACTCCATCCTCAGATCATGCTAACACCACTATTTTGTGAACAAACGTCCTACAAAGCACCATGAAGCTTGACTACACTTGCGCAGGTCATCAGTTACCTCACTTTTCCTTACCTCCAGTCCTCTATCTCCACACTTCAGACTGTCCTGCCCTTCATCCCATAAATTTTACCCTAAGCCCTGGATCGGGGAGATAGATCTGAGAGCATATGTCCCCTACCTCCTTGCAGATGGATCTTGCAAATAAAGCTACTCTTAGCAAATAAAGGCTGATGCTCTTTATAATTGGCTCTTTATGCACATTGGGTGGCAAGCCTTTGCTCAGTAATGATACCTTCATAAGGAGATTCGTGAACAACCTCTCTGACTCTTGGGGTGGCTTATAATGGTCCCCTTCTCTCAGATGGGAGATTTCTGCTTCAGCCTAGAGATCCCTTTGCTGGAAATTGGATTGATGCCTTGAATCCCCGGAAGAGCTGGGCCCCAGGTGCCCTCTGAATCCCAGGCCGCTGCAGTTCACCTGCCCCATGCTGCCCTCACTCAGAGCTCCCATTCTGCATAGGGAGGTGTAGGACTTAAGCCTCCTTCCTTGGATGATCCTTATCCCCATGCCTCAGGCTGGAGCTAGAGTGCCTACCTCTGGCATCCAGCCAGATTCTGGGTTTCCAGATGTGGTGACCTGCCTAGTAGTTTGGCAGGGTCTTTGGTTCTGACCACCTCTGGAGTTAGCGCTGGAATGGCATATCCTTGGCCTCTGCCAGGTTCGCCCAAATGTTCGTGTTTGCTTAGCCTGTGTAGCTGTGACAGCTTTCCCCAGTCATCTCCCACCTTGCAATGCTTAGCTCACCTTTTATATCTTCCAGGCTGAGCATCTTGCAGCCACCAGGGTCCACTCCTCATCCAGCGTACGGTAGCCTGGGCTGTGCCTTTGCCCTATTCCATGCTGGAAATGTGCCTGGAGCCTGGGCTTCCTCACTTCCCAAGACTGTACCAGGCCCCTGGTGGGAGCGACATGGTTTTGTGTTGCTCTCCGAATCCCATCTACAGGACCCCCTACCCCACTGCCCTACTCACCATTGCTGGAGCCTACCTGAGTGCTCGTGCCAGATCCTTGCCCAGCCCTGAACCAAGGCTCAGGAGAGGTCCCAGGTCAGCCAGCACAGTGGCTGTGGCTGTCTCCCTCTCTGTGCTGCATCTCTGAGCCCTGACAGGACCTGCATTTCCCCAGACCCTGGGCCTTTGCCATGTGGCCCTTCCCTCCCACTCTCTCCCTTCCCTTCCTGCCTTTTCCTTCTTCCTCTCCTGGGTTAGTTCCCCTGGAATCACGTTTATCCAGCAGAGTTATCCAGAACCAGATCCCAGAAGCTTCTATTGCTGTGAGAGCATAAACAGTTTTGTGTGGTCCTGAAGGAGGTCCATAATGGCCTACATTGCCTCCCATGCTTTGGGGTGTGTGTGGTACAAGAGAAAGGGAGACAGAAAGACTAAAATTCATTGTTGACTGTATTTTTAATCCCCCTTCCTTCATACAGTATTTATTCATTTTACGTGAATCTCAGAGTAAAGGCATAGGATTGGTATTTAATGCCAGACACTCAATTTCACTACTTGTCTTGCTGAAAATATAAAAACTAAGGGGTTCATTGATGCTGGTTTGTTTTGTAGCCAAAGAATCCTCACCTGATGTGTGATCCCGGGCATGTTCCCTCATCTTTTTGTGCCTCCACTTTCCCCATTGTACGATGAAGATGTTGAGAGTACCTGCCTGGAGTGTTGGGAGAGTAAAATGAATTAATACATGGAAAGTCCTGTGGACAGCCCCTGGAACACAGTAAGAACTCATAGGAACTCAGGGTGAGAGCTGTTAGTGGCTTACTCCTGGCTGTTTTATCTGGTCCAGGAATTAAATAATTAGAGTTACCCTTAAATGTTCATATATATTTAGTATATTTAAATAGTTTTATAGTTTGGCTATTCCTAAAGTAAGGTACTTTCCCTTTTTTTGTTATTAGATGATTCTCTACGGGCAGAGATACTAGTGCTTGTTTTACAGTGACGCTTACTCACTTAGACCTTGGATGTCTCTCATCATTTTGTACATTCATTCACTCGTGTGCTGACCTGCTATGGCCAAAGGAGACTGTCAGCTGCCGGGACGTTTTCCCCTTAGAATCAGGGATTCTGACACCTTTTATTTAGGGAGTTCTATGCATTTCCTGTTTCCCTGTATACCTTCTATAGGAACTGTTCAGTGGCTTCTTTTCTTTTTGATTGTAGAAACAAATTATTTCCGTATGAAGTAGAAAATGGATGGGGGGCCAATGAAGAGGCGATTTCTGAGAAAATCACACTTTCTGCTTTGACAGCTTAAATATGAAAGGGAAGCTTTTAAATACTAAGTAGAAGCTCTCACACATGCAGGCACCCCAGCATGACTAATTGGCCTTGGATGCAGCCCCTGGAGTGTTTTCTCCCAGAGAAACATTTCTGCCTCGAAGGCGGTTTCCTGAGTCTTGTATATTGCAGCCCCACAGTCCAGCAGAGCCTCCCTTCTGGGCTGTTTCTTCAGGAATCACACCAGCTGGTCCCTGTCCTCTAGTCCCCTCACTCTGGAGACACTGTGCTGTAATGTGCCATTAAAGTCCTCAGTATTGCTGATGTGCTCAAAAGATCACCTGACACGGGAGAGATCCTGGTCTACTCTTGCCACTATTGAGAACGGCAAGGATGCCTCTGGTTGGAAAAACTTCATGTGATCTTCATGTCTTCCCTGTAACTTTGGGAAGCCTGTCCCTAGACCTGACATTATCAAACCTTAGTTTCCTCTCTGAAGTAGAGAGAGAATATTCCAGAATAAATGATAGAATTTAAGAGCTAAAGTAGAACTTAAAAATGAGTCCTAAATTCAGGTATAACCTGCTTATTTAATGAGTGAAGAATCTAAGTCCCCAGGAGTTAAGCATGTTACATAAAGCAGCACAGCAAGGGAGCACAGACAGTCTTGTGCTGTTTCCTCAATCGTGACAACGTGCCCCTTGTTTAGTTTTTGTTTTCTAGTGCAGTTAGGTATTCACTTAAATGTCAGGAGATCTACAGTCCCCAACTCCCACCTGCTTTCAAGGGAATATTTAAACTCACTGTATTGCTTAAATGCAAATAATCATTATTTAAAATAAATTTGTTTTTTGGGGGGGGTTTGAATTTTGAACATTGAGAAATAAATTTGTTATAAAATTCACACATATTCATGTGGGATATTATAACCCAATTCTAGGTACGTTTTAAAAATGCCAACAGCTGGTAGACTTCTTCTTCCAGGAAGATAGAATAGAGGTATTTGTCCCTATTCCTTCTACTAGGTACAACTAAAAACTCTGCACACTATATTTAAGATAAACACAAGAAGATTTTACAAGAGAGACAGAAGAAGGCAGACTGGTTAAGTACCTTGGGAACTGAGGAAGGACACAGTGGTGAGTTCCCTGGGTTTTCTTTTTGCCATATATGTATATATATATACACATGACACTTAGAAGTAAAAAATCTGGCAACCTAGAAACACAAATGGTCACAGACAAAAAATGCCCCAACAATAGCCTAAGGACCAGGAAAGGAACAGCTGAACAAGACAGAAAACTTTTAGACAATAACTGCTATTCTCCATCCAAACACCACAGAGAAATACCTGTGGCCCCCACCCCTATTCAGAGAAGGCAAAGTAGGGAGCTGGAACTTTTATCCTCCATGGCCAATAACAAGCCCCCACTTCTGTTGTGGTGTAAGTGAGGCCATGTGGAGAGCGAGATTTCTACATGTACCTGGCAGAAACAAGGTGCCCCTCCTGCTGCCAGCCAGGGTGGTGTCAGAGGAGATTAGTGAAGAGTCAAAACTTTCACTATTGTGCAGCAATAATGAGGCCATCCAGACTGTGGAGTCAGTGAAGACCATTTAGGGGCTGAAATTCCCACCCAGCAGTAACAAGGAACCTCCTCCCCAGGTGTCAACAGAAGCCAGGTTGGGAACCTGGACTTCTACCTCTATCTGGCAGTAACAATGCCACACTGGTATGAGAGATGGCCAGCTAAAACAGGCTTAATTAAGATCCAGAGACTCAGAACATAAGCAAAAAATGTACAGGCTTCAATAAAAAGTTGCTCACATACCAAGAACCAGGAACATCTCAAACTGAATGAAAAAAGGATAGTCAATCAATGCCAACGCTGAGATGACAGAGATGATAGAATTAACAGGCAATATTTTAAAGCAGCCATGATAAAAATGCTTCACTGAGCATTTTTGAACATGCTAGAAACAAACAAAAAAACAAAATAAAACAAAAAACCTCAGAAAGAAGTAGAAAGTTTCAGCAGAGACAAAGAAGATATAAAGTAGAGCCAAATGGAAATTTTAGAATTGAAGAATATAATAACTGAAACTCAATAGCAGAATGGAAAAACAGAAGAAAGAATCAATGAGCTGGAAGAAAGAACAGTAGAAATGACCAGATGTGAACAACACAGAGAAAGTAGACTGGAATAAAAAAAATGAACAGAACCTTAGGGGCCTGTGGGCCTATAAGATAGGATCTAACATTCCTGTTATCAGAGTCCCAGGACAAAGAGGGCTGAAAAAGTACTTGAAAGAATAATGGCTGAAAAATTCCCAAATTTGGCAAAAGACACAAACCAACAGATTCAAGAAGCTGAGTGAATCTTAAGGTAAACCTAAAGAAATCCGCACCAACACACATCATAACTAACGTCTGAAACTAAAAAAGGAAAAAATCTTGAAAACAGCCAGTGGAAAATGACACCCTATCTAGAGGGAAAAAACAATTAGAATGATAGATTTCTCAACAGAAAACATGCAGACCAGAAAGCAGTGGCACATTATTTTTCAAGTGATGAAAGAAAAGGACTGTCAACCCAGAATCCAATACGTAGTGAAAATGTCCTCCAGGAGTGAAGGGAAATCAAGACATTCTCAGAGGAAGGAAAACTAAGAATTTGTTGCTAGCAGACCTTTGATAAAAAACTGGCTAAAGAAAGTTCTCTAGACAGGAATAAAATGATAAAAGAAGAAATCTTAGAGTATCAGAAAAGAAGAAAGAATTTGACAAGCAAAAATATAAGTAAATATAATGTTTTCTTTATCCTCTTCTAAATATGTTTTCTAAATTATGTTTGACAGTTAAAGCAAAAATTATAACCTGTCTGATGTGACTTTAAATGTATGTAGGTGAAATATTTAAGACAATTATATTGCAAATGGGGTAAACAGACTTAAAGGGAGATAAGGTTACTATATTTTACTTGAATTAGTAAAATGACTATATCAGTAGAGTGTGATAAATTTTACCTACTGTTAAGTGTGATAAAATGTCTTACCTTCTAACCACTGAAAAAGCTATACAAAGAGATACATTCTCAAACATTAGATAAATCGAAATGAAATTCTAAAAAATATTAAAGTAACCCACAGGAGGGCAGGACAAAGAAAATAGAGAAATGAAAGAGAGAATAAACAGAAAAAAATAAAATAGCAGATTTAAGCCCTTACATATCAATAATTACATTAAGTGTAAATAGCCTAAATACACCAAGGAAAGATACAAATTAGCAAAAGAGACGTGTCCCAATGATATGCTATCTATAAGAAACTCACCTCAAATATAACAATATAGGCAGGTTGAAAGTGAACGTATGGAAAAAGTTATCATGCAAACCTTAGTTTTAAAAAACAGGAGTGGCTATCTTAATATCAGATAAGCTAAACTGCAAAGAAAATCACCAAAGACGGAGAGAGGCATTACATAATGATAAAAGGGTTGGTCCACCAAGAAGACATAACAATCCCAAATGTATATGTACCAAAAAACAGAGCTTGAAAATACATAAAGCAAAAACTGGTAGAAATAAAAACAGGAATAGACAAATCAACAGTTAGAGATAGAAACTTCAACAGCCTCTCTGAACAATTAATAGAACTACTAAACAGATAATCAGCAAAGATGTAGAAAATTCAATACTGTAATCAACCATAGAGAGGCAGTAGGATACTATGAAAGGAGCGCTGCACCAGCATGTAAAGAGCCATTCTGGAGAAGAACAGGAATTTGGAAAATACCTCCAAACTGGAAATTGGTCTTTCTATCAGTCAGCCTTGCACCCTCAGAATGAGTTCTATCTCTTCCCTTCACTGTCCACAGACCTAGTCTGTACTGGTCCAGAAGAGGCCAGAGAGCTCCACAGTCAAGGATGCTGAGCACTCATTCAGTTTTCTCTCCACTCTTGTAGCATAATAGCTTTGAGGCTGCTCTCCACCCCTCAGGTCTGTGTCTTAGACACAGTCAGTGCCTAGTGTCAGAGGCCAGGCCCTCAGGCCTCACTTCCCAGTGATGTGCTTACACTTTTGTTGGAGCATTGGCATAAGCCCCTGAATTGAATATGTTAAAGCATAATTTGCATATAAAATTTAAAGTTATACTTGCATGAATGGTGTTAACTCTAATAATGTGTAGACCAGAGTTTAAATGAGGACAGAGTACACAGCATCTCTAGGACTGCTTTAAAATAAATGACCCTCTAACAAACTAGGTGAATCTAGAAGCAGCAATACAGGCAAAAGTGTCTTTCTTAGCTTTCTAATTTCTTGTCTAATCACCATGATTACAAAGTGTATAGCTCAGAATTAAGAACCTTTTAGTGCAGAGCTTGGCAAACTATGGACCCGCAGGCCAAAGTTGGACCACCACCTGTTTTTGTAGGTAAAGCTATGTTGGAACCCTAGAGAGCAGCATGAGAATCATCTGAAACTTGTTAGAAATGGAAATTCTCTTGCTTCAGACCTACTGAATCAGAAACTCTGGGGGTGGCCCTCAGCAATGTGTGTTTGAACAAGGCCTCCAGGAAAGTTTGAGAGCGCTGAATTATACTATCCTACCATACATTGGCTAACATTGTGATATGACAGTACTTAGTACTTTTGTCTTCTTTGGGGAATTTTGGATGTAGTTCAGCCAACATTGCTTGATGCTGTGGCCATGCACCAGATTCCTTACTACACCTAAAAGTACAGGCGGTGGTCTCCCAGGGAAGCAGGCATGTGGAGCGGTAACTGCAGCATGGCATGTGGTCTTCTAAGAGTCACACCAGCTCTGCAAGCCTAGAGCCAGGGAGGGCAGAAGCAGCAGAAGTGATAGACTTTGCTTTACATGTCTACCCTCAGGACTTTTTCCTGCAGAGAGGGTGTAAGCTCACACTTGAGATGCAGGCTTCAGGAAACAAGTTGAACAACACCATGCCCAGGTCTTAGAGACGAGCCTGGAACCCAGGCTGGGAGTTGGAGAAGAGCTCATCCCAGTGTGCTAAGCGGGTGGGATCACCACAGCACAGGCAGAGGCAAACAGCTCAGAGAAGGACAGGACTGGTCCACAGGGAACAAAGGAGTTATTTTTCTTCTTTTCTTTTGCATATCTTACTGTGGTGGGCTGCAGGATCTGATGAGATGCGATAGGATACCCAGAATCTAGCTCTGGAGTCCAGCTGGAGAAGAAGCAGAAAGAGAGCAGTGCCTGAGTTATTCTTAATCTTTCTAAAAATCGAAAGTCTCCTCATAGATGAGAAATGTTATCAATATACAGCAAGGCATTCAATCAAGAGTTGAGGGTGACAGGAAATGATAGAATAATCCATTGCTCAGGTGTCTTTGAAAGCTCCATCTCTTCGACTGCAGAATTTGAAGGCAACTCTACCAAAGAAGTGGGCAGAGCAGATAGAAACTGCCTCTTCCCAAAGCTAAAGTGATAAAAGCAAGAGAAGTCATTTTAGAAAAGCCAAGAACCAAGTGGCAGGGACACTCCTATGATGGAGAACGAATCTAGATACCATAAGGCAGGAACTTCTGGAGAAGACACTGAGTTCACAGCTGTCCAGAGACGAGGTCTGAGAGAGAACATGTTAAATACAAGTGGGGAAGGTCCAGGCAATGACTGAGCAAGGTTGTTATCAGTTGGTTATTATGTGGTTGTGATGCTTGTGTTTATGTGGTTAAAGGGCCAGTGATAGGACAAGATTGGTGTTTTACCCAAAATGAGGATAATAAACATATCAAGTGAATAAAAATGAGACGATCTTAAAAAAAACAAACAAACGAGAAGGTGCCCTTCCCCACCCCAGGCTTGAGCTTCCCTCTCCCACTCTCAAGCTGATCTGTTTTCCTCCTCCTGTGACCTGATGACATTTTGTTCCATTTCGTTGACTTGTGTGTTAGCGACAGCTTCCCTGCCTTGCCTGGTGTTGCCTTCTGCTTTGGCATTAACTGGGATAGGAGTCCTGGGGCAGACCTCCTTGCGCTGACCCTTGGCTCCCTCCTTACAACACTACGTTCCTGAGTTCAGGTGGTGTTTTTTGTGCCTGTGTAAACTCACAGACTCTGCACCACTGGTTTAAATTCTTTAAACAGGGGGGAGGTAGAGATAAAGTGGGCCTTGGGGGACTGGAAGGTCTCAGACAAGGTTGTGGGCAGTTGGGGTGACTGTCAGTTGTCAAGGTGGTGGAGATGCTGGTGCACAAGGCAAGAAGGGGTTCTGTAGATCACAGACAGTTGGTGCTCAAGGAACACTGGAACTGAAGAATAAAGCACATTCATGAACTGAGTGGATTGTCATAATACGGCCCAGGAGTTATGAGGAGAGTAGGAACCTTCCTATAGCTTCAGGGAGGAGAAGTGAATCAGGAAGTCAGGGAAGTAGTTCTGTAGGAAGAAAAGAGAGCACTGGAGGCCAGGCATCCCCACTGGAAGCCTTGGCTCATGTCTCCATATGGGAATTCCTTCCCAGCATGACTTGGGGAATTTGCATGCTTTCCCAAATCCTAAATCCCAAGAAAAATCAGTAGCGACATCACGAAAATAGGGGAAAGTATTATAATTTTCTTCTAAGAAATAAAGTTTAACAATCAGTGGCTAGCTGTTATTAGTTTGAATGGGTCCACTGCTGTCAAGCAAAAGGAAGAACAGAAAACACTGACACACAGAGGTGAAGGTCAAGGCCATTTCTAGGAACAGGACAGAGCAGGTAGGAGAGAAGCAGTGATGGTCCCATTAGTCATTCTTGCTTGTAGCTATTTCTGTGTTATAAGTGTGTGTCTATGGCACCAGCTGCTGTGAAACTAAGTCAATTTTGCAAATAAAATAAATATTAATAAGTTTATAGGCATGGTATACTTTATACAAATCCTGTGAGTGATGTTTCACGATATGTTAAGTTTTGGAAAACAAGTAAGCCCTTAAATTGGCAATTTCAATATGTAAGTCTGTGTAGTGCTATTAATTTTGCTAGGAGATTGGAATATTACATTATTCAAATACTACCAAATAATGTTCACCCTTGTTTTCTGGTGTTTGACTATTTGGTATGGGCTACAGTTCTTTGTAAATGCTACTAAACTGAATATTTCTTTTTGTTAAACACATCTTTTAGTTATTTGTAATAATGCATAAAGAGTATGAAGAACGTTGGAAGTTTTTTAAGAAACTTATGACTTTGAGATTTCCCAAGAATTCCCATAATTCCAATTTCTCATTCTGCATCCTGTATTTGTGGGAAATTTGGAAATGTTAGCATTGGCCACAGTCCCTTCAAGGGAGGAGCCAGAACCACAGTATAGCCAGTGCAGCCTCTATAGAAGAGTGATGAGTATTCATGGAGCTGGGTGGAAATGGGAATGGGAGAGGGCCACTGAAGGCCGACTGCGTGGCTTAGATGTACACTTATAACTCGAGAGCCTCAGTGTCCTGAGGAAGCAAATAAGACATGGTAGGGTGGGCTGCCAGTTCTCGAACAATGAGGCCTCTCTGGAGGCCCACGTTGGCCATGCTCAGTGCACAGCCTGGTGTTTTGCACTGCAACTTGAGAAGATGGGAAGCACCAGAAGGCAGACCCTGTAACTGCAGCACACAGAGATATGCTTACATCATGACAAATGAGAGCTCCCCACCCTACCTGAAATGGTGCTCAGGACAGGGAGCTCACAGTTCCGGGCTCCTAACCCTGGCAGATTTCTCCCAAGACTCTAAGCACCCTCTTGAGCACTTGTGATCTATATTTAAGTTTTAAACATTATCTGTGGGTAAATGTAAATGATATATATATGTCATGTATATGTGTATGTGTATGTATATATCTCCTTCACTCTGAAGTGAAGTAACTGGACCATGTCCAGGTTGTCATTCTCCAGGTCCTTAAACCACCTGCCTTTGTGGTCAGGCTTAGTTCAGTGCTTCGTGGACTTGGTCTAAATCAGTTCTTACAGTACTTGTGTGAGGTGGGCATTCTTATCCCCAGTTTACAGCTGAGGAAACAGAGGTTCAGTGAGGAGAAGTCACTGACCCTGAGTCACCCAGCTCCACAGTGGCGGAGCTGCTCTTCAAGCCCAGATCTGCCTGCACCTCCAAGCCTTACCCCTTGACCACCACGCTCCAGCCCAAGTTAAATCATTTGGTGCTTCCAGCCCTTGAATCTTAGATTTTAGAACTGGCAGATACTCCAAGAGATCATGGGTGACCCATCTCTTACCTTCCTACAGGCAAGTCGTTTTTCTCCCCATGTTAGAGACGAGCTCTCTGAGGTGTTAGCACTTTGCATGTGCCTTGCACAAGGCCAAAGAGTAAAGTGTAAAAGAGGAAACTAGAGTCTTGCACTTCCTTCTGTCAAACCATACTGCTCTTTTCTTGGCTTTCACCAGTAAGAACAGACAGTTTAGTTTAAGGGATCAAGAAATAATTTGAAAAGGTCATTGCAAACCACACCTGTCCTTTATTCCTGCCCTTTCCTTGTCAGATTCCTGGTTGCTGTGATTGACCATGGTTGTATTCTAGTCCACCCATGCTGAGGATTCTGGTTTCAGCCAGGAGATTTAAAGTCAGGTGCATGAATCTGGCTGCCTTCCTGATAACAGCAGTCTGACTCTGGTGTGTTCATCTTCCAAAGACAGACAGAGCTGCCTTCAGTGTACTTGGGACAAGATGCCTGTTTGCCAGGACAGCGGCAGGGCTGTTCCTTATGACTAGTATGCTATTCTTATTGAAAAATAATCTTTTCTTACAAGTTGGAGTCTTTGACACTTTATCTTCACGCAGGTTTCTGAGGCGAACATTCGGTGCATTTTGCTCATGTCCTTTGTCTCCCCACTTTTGAAAAGCAAAATGGTGTGAACATTGCCATGCACCTTCTCTGTGCCATGGCTCCCCTGAACAGCATCTCAGGCAGGGGCGAAGCCTCTGGATAGGAGTTCAGACACACTCCTGCTCTTTGTCCTCAAGACAAGCCAGTCTCTGTGATGTGGGCCACTTGGTGCTTGTGTATTCAAGGCCTGTCACCAATCAGAGGAAGTGGAGTTTGTCCAGTAGCATCCAATATGGCCTTTCTTTGGGCCTGGCCTTCGTGTATGAGCCCAAATAAAAAGGGAGCTAATAAAGGGGACTCAGGTAAGAGCTACAAAATGACCAGAGGCCTGAAAGATATGATTTAATAAGAAAAATAAAAACAACTAATGACAAGTTAACTGCTAAATTATAGCCACTGCTGACTTTAACTTTCATAACAATAGTGAATTTTGTTTAGTGGTGCTAAGAGAGCTTTTAGTTTTCCTGAATTATTACCAGGGGAGAATTAACCTCATTTTATATAACCTTGTTTTAGGAGAGGAAGAAGGGTAATTTAGAACTGTAGTGAATTAAATCATAGGTCGGATTGTAAAGGTAGAGGGAGAGTCAGAGTAAATAAGAAGAATGAGAGGGAATTAAGGATGAAGGTTTAGAGAAACAGCTCCCAACCAGCTGTAGCTAAACTGAGGTCTCTATGCCCAGGAGAAAACAGGGAAACTTGGCACCAACCTTGAAACTGAACACCCTTGTGTCACCAGCGTCCAGATCAAAAAGCAGGACATCACCAGCTTCCAGAAGCCACTGTGTGTCCCCTTCTAGTCACTGCCCCTCAAGGACAAGGTCCATCTGAACTTCTAGTAGCATGATCAATTTTGCCTATTTTTAAACAAATAGAATCACACTGTATACAATCACTTTCAAGTTGGGCCTCTTTTGTTCAATATTGTTTATGAGAGTCATCCACACATTACGTGTAGTTATAGATTGTTTATTCTCGTTACTCTAGAATATTCAATGTGTTTGTTGATCTATTCTACAGTCTGTGTGGACATCTGGGTAGTTTCTACTCTGGACCTGTTGCAGGTGCTTCTGCTGTGTGCATTCTGTCTTGAGGTGACCATATGAACAGATTCATGTTATGTATATTGCTAGGAGTGGGATTTCTGGGTCAGAAGGCATGTATGCATTAGCCAGAGCAGGTATTGCCAAACAGTTCTCCTAAGCATTTGTACCAGTTTACACTTGCACCAGCAACATATGAGAGTTCCGATTATTCCCTATCCTCGCCAAAACTTGGCATTTTCTGTCTTAATATAAGCCATTATGGTGGTCAGTAGGTGCTCATATAACAGATGAGAAAGCTGAGGCATGGAAAGTGCCTAACATTCTATAGCTTACAAGTGGCGAAGCTGGAGTTTGAACCCTCATAGCTTATCTCCAGGGTCCATGCTCTTCCCACCACATTATCTTCCCTTCCTCGTAGGAGACGTGTCATGTCCTGAGGGATGACCAAAGTTGGTCAGCGCTGGCTAGCCATACACTGGTAGCTCAGTCAGCCTCTGTGGGTCCCCCGTGTCAAATATTTTAACAAAATCTCAAACGTCAGCCATTCAATTGTTGGGTCAATTTTAAAATGTAATTTCTGGACCTGGGAAAGCTGCAGGCTGCCCCCAAATCTCATTTTGGCTTCAGATTTAAAATTTCAAATCCCATGAATGAATTTTCTAATGAGCCACAAAATTGGCTCACTTTTGATTCATCTCTCTTTTTTTTGCCTCTGACCGACTCCTGAGGGAAGAGGCTGGTTCCATCAGACAGCAGAAGGAGAGCAGCCAGCTCATAGCAGAGCGTTCCAGCAGGAAAATAGCCAGAGTGGGCAACGTTCTAGCATGATCCGGTCCTTTCTGCAGATGCTCATGGAGACTGTAGCTACATGGGAAAAGGGGCAAGGAGTAGTTAAAAAAAATAAAGCAGGATATAGAATATTATGATCACTGGAATTACAACTAATAAAACACACACATGTCCCTGAGCATGTGTATGTCAATCGCAAAGCAGAAGGTAACAGTGGTTGTCTTAGGTTCACGGGATAGTGCCTGGGTTTATAGCCTTTTCTGTTTTGCAGACTTTTTGCAAATTGCCTATTTTAGTTTTGTAAAGAAAAAAATTTCAAATTTATAATTTCTAAAAAGATTTTTTCCTTTTCACATTTTTGCTGCCTATATTTGGAAAAAATAACTTAGAATTGTAATGATTTTGAAGTTCTAGAATTATGTTTAACAATCACAGAAGCATAATGTAATGCTTAATGGCAGGGTAATATGCTGAAATGAATAACAGTTCATAGCCAATATTCCAAGGAGGAAATAAGTCTATAATCATAACATAGGACCTATTCCAGAAGTAGAATTAAGGAGAGTGTGTGTAAATAATACATATTATCAATGAGTATATATAAGTGCATATATATGTGTGTATATACATACATATACTCAAACTGACTATGCACACCTGTATGTGTATATGTTAGCAGTCTATTTATCCTAATTCTTATTAGTCTCCCCATTTATAAGACACGTAGGGGTCCTAAAGAACTGGGAAGTAAAATATGTTTAATGTATGTTTAATAGTAGATAGATATTAAATAGCCAATAAAAATATGCTGAAGTATGCATTTTATATGTGTGTATATTTAACACAGTTGAATCACATATCCATAAATTTGCGTGAACATACACAGGATAACTCATTGGTTATTTTTTGGTGATGGTATTATGAGTAGTTTTCCTTTATACTTTATTGTGTTTGCAGAATTTTTTATGATGAACATATGTTTAAATGAAAAAAGCCATAAAGTCCTAGGTAACACGTGACACTTGTGAGTCCCCTTTGTAAGGTGAGTAAGGGTGCTGAGAAGGACAAGGTGGTGTTGTAGAAAGATACTGCTGTTCTCTAGTTTCCAAAGGAACATGAATTGTATTGTTCAAACTACAACTCTCTTTGTTTTAAAGTAGATGATATAGTAAAAGAATTTTGAATGTTGTCCTAGGTTTTTTTTTTTTTTAAAGATTGGCACCTGAGCTAACAACTGTTGCCAATCTTCTTTTCCTTTTTTTTTTTTCTGCTTTTTCTCCCCAAACCACCCCAGTACATAGTTGTATATTTTAGTTATGGATCCTTCTAGTTGTGGCATGTGGGACGCCGCCTCAGCATGGCCTAATGAGCAGTACCATGTCTGCACCCAGGATCCAAACTGGTGAAACCCTGGCCCACCGAAGTGGAGCGTGTGAACTTAACCACTCGGCCATGGGGCCGGCCCCTGTCCTAGATTTTTTGCTAACAATGAGAACATGTTCTTAGGTCTGCTCTTTTTCAATGGTATATTTTATTTTCTCTCAGATTTATGGATTATTAGCCCCTATTTCTTTACTTGTCTTAACAGAGAGAAAATTAATCATTTTACTTTTTACTGGCACATGACTTCTTAATGCTCAAGTGTTCCACTCTACTTGGTTGGATGGTGACACATTATTCATTGTGAGCACTTAAATATTCATCACACTGAACAATGGAATAAAAATGCATTAGAAAGCAAGTAAATATTATTTCATTTATTTAAAAAATGCTTTCTGATTATAAACACGTGACAATATCGAAAACTAGGCAAAAGACATAGAAGTTTAAAGAAAATAAAAATGATATGTAATTGCACACCTTAGAAATACCCACTGTAAAAAGAGTGGTAAGTTGCCTTCTAGATGTTCAGCATTTATTATGAGTTACTGCCTTTCATGGGCTTTATTGAGCTGAATTGTATGTACTGCTGCACTCTGGGGAAGTTTGTGAGATGCACAGACAAGATCCTGCCCCCACACAACTTACTGTCTCACTGGGGGTTGCCGTGTATGTGTGTGTGTGTGTGTAGGGGGGGCGTCTACAAGAGGGAGAGGGAAGTGAGTGGAAAGCAAAACAGGTAAGCACTTTGGTAGTTTAGTGTGAGAAATGCCATTATGGAGGAAGTGTAATTTTTTTAAAAAGGGTGTGCATGTGTATATATAGTAGACAGATTTTTGAAAAGCGTATTGGCGTTCTATATAGTTTTCCCTTAATATTATATTAAGCAATGTCCTATGTCATTAGATATGGCTGTATTATATTATGTTGTATTGTAATATCATGTCATATCATATATCATATCACACTGTAAAACATCATATCCTATGAATGCACCTTAATCTATTTAACCATTTCTTGATTATAGGATATTTGGGTTGTTTGTGATTTTTGTATCATAAAGAATGCTGGAATGAACATCCTCGTATGTCATGAAATTTTGTCATCTTCTCCAATCTTTTATCCTTAAAATTCATTCTAAAAATAGAATGACTGGCTTAAATGCGTGAAATAAAACTTTTCCAGGCGACTGAGACACACCACTGAGTAGGTTTCCAGAGGGTCATGCCAGTTACTCACACAGTGTTTGCTTGCTGGTGAAACGTTTTGTGTTTGCTCCTTCTGAAGCTTGTGGACAGCATCCAAGTGAACACACCCTGTGTTGAGTTCTTTACGGCAAGTGCTGCTTAGCAAGGGCTCTCTGTTTATGGCCAATTAAGCAAATAGAGCCGCGTTTCACGAACGGTGTAACAATGTTAGCAGCCCTGTGGACTTAGTCCCTCTCCGTGCATTCAGAATAGGAAGTGTGTGTCAAGTGCAGGTCAGAATAACAAAAGAGAGCCACGTCACCAAAGTTTTCTTTGATCTCATTCTGTGTCAGGCACGGAAGGCAGAAAGGACTACCACTAACCTTCTAAAAAACAATAAACTCTTGAGACTTTGTGACAGAATAAAAATTTTGTTATATGAAACCCTTGTGTTTTACATATCTGCTAGGAATTAGCATTGATCTTTTAGGCCTGAGGTGTCAGATATGTGGATTTTATACACATAGGAATTAGAAAGTTTCCTTTGTATTTTAAATATATCAATTTAATCAATAAAGACAAATGGTTTTTAAAAAATTAAATGAGATACTTGTTTGCTCTGGAACAGCTTTCCATCTGTGGACATAATGACAGAATGCTCCTGTGAACACACTTTTAGTCCTGATGACCTTGACGGTTGTGTTCTATAGACTCATCTAGGGCACCCGTGACTGAGACCATGTTTAGGGGTATGAAGCCATCATAAGGCTCTAGAAATTTTCTCTTTCTGATTTGGACAAGATATAGCTCAGTAAACTTTTGGACATAACTGCTTTGATGGCTGACCATAACTTATGACAACATTCTCGTTTCTTCTGCATTTTTATAAATCCTAACCCTTCAGTTTAATATTATTAAAGTGTTATGGTAGCCTCATCCAATGGGAAAAACAAATGGGAACAATTCACCATCGTTTTGTGTTATTTTTGCCAAGCAGAGGTCCTGCTTTTAGAGCTGGTCCTTAGGTTTGAAGTGGGAGTGAGAGTCCCTTCTGTGTTGGGAGAAAGATCTAGCTGATGGTGGCTGACCCGGGGTGGGCTGGGGGCCTCGTGACCCTGCATGTTGTGGTGGCTCTGCGTAGTGCTTGGAGTTTGATAACGGCTCTCCTTTCCTTATGTTGTCTGATAGAAGACTGCTGCCCTATGAGATCAGTACATTCCCCTGGAATTACCTCTTAATTAACTTTTCTGGTGCTTAATCATCATAAGCCCTATTTAATATCTAGCCAGTGTAGGAAAGTGCCGGATTGGATTTCTTTTATTAGCAATAAGATAAGGTCCCTCAGAGCCTGTTAAATCAATTCTCATTAGACATTGATTCGTAGGACCGAGAGTTCACCAGCGCTCTGCTGCTGTGATGTTGCAGTTTAGCATTTAGATGGGCTTTGTAGAGATGCTCAAACTTAATGGACTCTGGACCCTGGTAGTTTCAGTATGTCCTAAATTTGTGAAGCTTTATAGCACTAGTGTGTGTTTTGTGCTATTCCTATGTTTTAGGGAAAAGAGAGAGGACCCAGGATTGTTTGGGGGCATAAACAGGGCCCATATGACTAGTCAGACTCCCATCCCGAACAGCCCCACAAAACCAAACAAAAAAGAAATTGAAGACAAGAATTTCAAAGAACCGTGTAGTGTGCTTTGTAACTATTAAAAATGGTTGGGAGTGTAAATTGTTATTTCCTTTATGGACACCAATGTAGCTACAACCACCAAAATTACAGGTGTGTGTAGCCTATAACCTAGCCATTTCATCATCTCTAAGAATTATCCTACAAATATACTTCACACTTTTGAAATAACATACATTGGAAGTTATAGTTGTAACATTGTTTAAAATATACACCAGTAAGTTATTGGGAAAATAAACTATGGTATATCTGGACCATGGAATGCTATATTGTTATAAAAAAGAATGAGGAAGCACTCTACCCTGATATACAAGGATCTCAAAGATATGTTAAGTAAAAATAAGGTTCAGGACAATGGAATGGTACAATTTTATTAAAAAGGGACAAAAAAACACTAAAAAATAAAGAGACAGAGACAGAAAAAGGGAAGAGGAAATGGGCGGAAGGAGAGAACTTCTGTATATGTATGAAAGATCTCTGAAAGGATCCGTGTGAAACGCGCAACTTTGTTTGACTGTAGAGAGGGGAATCCGGAAGCTAAATGACAGGATTAAGGGGGAGACCTTTCATTGTAAACTGTTCTATAATTTCTAAATTTTGAACTTCTGTAAAACCCTGTCAAAACATTTGTAAATGGGCCTAAAAAACATTCATAAATGTCTTAATTGCTTGTGTGATATTGTCAGATAAATACTAAGGGTTCATCAAAAGTTTATTTCCTTTCCTGTAGACTTTAAAATAATGCAACTGTACGTGCACTTGGAAGAAGTATTGTTTACTGAGTCTCTACTTTTTAAGCAGGACATTGAGAGAAATATTCATTTTTATATTCACTGTCCATTACTGTGTGACCCTGAATCTTTAAACATGTATCAATAGACTTCATTAATATTTTACTGAAACTTAATTCTGCTTTTATGGGGTAGTGTGTTGATAAAATATTAATATTTTTATCAGTTTTATAAAGTCTTGACTGGTGCATCTGGTCGAGTCCCCAGGGTGGTTTGGTTGAACCCCATTTTACCCATGAGGAAGGATAGCTCAGAGAAATTAGAGGATGTGATAAGGTCAGTGGCTAGTCAGGGATGCCTGGCTGTTTTCATGTTATATTTGGTTATCTTGGGAATATATCTTTGGCCTAATAAATCAGTATTATGCCCATGCATTTAACCTCATTCCAAATGCCTGTCAACATAATAGAGGAGTGTTATCATTGAGCTGGAAACAGGGGAGTACCTTCCAGTCCTCAACCCAAAGGACTTCTCAGAGATTCAAGAACTCAGAATTACTAAAAACTGTTGTCAATTAAAAACGTAATCGGAAGATACACCTCAGAATGAAATATAAAGTAAATGATGAGTAATTAAACCTTTAAAATTTGAGTTAGTGTTAAATAATTGTTCTTATGATTGCACAACTTAATATGACATCAGAAATAATTCTTAAGAGACAAGAAAGTATAAAAAGCATTAATAATCTGAATATAAAGCCTATAATCCTTTTATTTGGTGGAGGACAAGAAAAAGAGGGAAATTACTTAGGTATATTTTTAGATACTGTTTTATTCTTTATGGTGATGGAGAAAATAGGGTTAAATGGTTTAAAAACATGGAGGTTTGCTTAAAAAATTTAAGAGACTACGTGTTACTCCTGGATGACCAGGGAAAGAGAAAAAGGATCAAAGGAAGCTTTGATCCCTGGAGGAAAGGATGTTGGGAGGCAGGGTGTTAGAAAGGGCAAGGGAGCAGCAAGAACACACAAGATAAAATGATACAAGAAGATCCAATTTATTATCCCAGTCAACGTGAATTTGTTAAACTCATCTATTAAAAAGTAAAGACCTTCAAATTTAATAAAAAAGCAAAGTCAGTGCCATTACCAGAGACCCACGTAAACAAAGTAACACAGAACAGATGAAAATAAAGAACTGAACATTGTGGTAGGCAGAATTTTAAGATAGTCTTCAAGGTTTCACCCCATCTGACCCCTGCCCTGGTGGACAGGCCCTGCATAATCCTCCTGTGATTAAGTTGTGTGATATGGCACAGCTGACTGTAGGAAAAGGAAATTACCTGGATGGGCCTGACCTAATCCCAGGCGCCCTTTAAAAGCAGAGCGTTTTCTCCTGCTGAGAGCAGAAGGGAAAGTCAGAGAGATTGGAAGTGTGACATGGGGGGGTTCCCCATTGCTGAGATGGAGGGGCTGCATGGCAAGGACCTGAGGGCAGCCTCTAGGAGAGAAGTCCCCTGCTGACAGTCAGAGGACAGCAGGGACCTTAGTCTTGCAAGTGTAAGGGAATGAATTCCTCCGACAACCTGAGGGAGCTTGAAAGAGGATCTTCCCCTAGTCAAGTCGCCCGGATGAGGATACAGCTGACCGACACCTTGCTTCCAGCCTTATTAGACCCTGAGCAGAGGCCCCAGCTAAAACGTCCAGACTCCTGACCCTTGAAAACTGTGAGATAATCAATTTAGCAGCAAAGTAGTATTGTCATGGAGTTTGTGGTGATTTGTTACACAGCAATAGAAAACTAACACAGACAAACACACACACACATCCACATACACATAAACTCTAAATAAGAAGGTCAGGTGTTGCTATTAATGCTAGGTAAGTTAGAGTTCAAGGCAAGAAGCATTAATGGGACAAAGTAGGCTTTTTAATTTAAAAAGGAATAACCTATAAATATATAAAAATAAACAATGTTACATGGTTAAGATAGCTCAGATTCTACTTTTAATAAGACAATTTAAATACTCAGAGGAATAGACAGACGCTCAGCAGGAGACACCTGCGCACTTGGAGCCATCCCACAGGACAGGCAGACAGAGAGTAAGTGGAGTTGTGGTAATGGTTTAGGACAGGATTAATACACCTTGTTTGGGCGATGCTCTTAGGCTGGGTGTGTGATCCTTTAGCTGCACCTCTGTGGGCGGACCTGAAGACCCACAGCCCACGCAGCACAAGAAGAGATCCTCGCAGCTTCCAAATTCCTGGGAAGGGCAGCAGTCTCTGGACTTGGGGTGATTCCTGTGCTTGCTTCATCCCTAGGCTGAGCTGGCCATTCCTGTGGGAGCCAGGAGATGGTTCCAAGACTCTGAGGCTGTCAATCCCCTGTGACTGATCCTGCTCAAGTCCACCTCTGTGTGAGCCCAGACACCAGACCTGCTCCCTCCAGGAGAGAAAGTGGCCTGAGCACAGGGGCTGTCGTGAACCCAGTGTTTTACTGCTTCTCCTTCCAGTCCCAGGGCGCCTATTGGGGTTTTCATTGCAGTTAATCTTGCCCTCCCACAGCTCCTCAGTGGGAGAATGTTGGAACTGCACAGGGCAGAGCATAAGGCACATACTCAAGCTTAACTGCACACTGGGCTGTCTGAGGTCTCTGGCCGCACAGAAAGACATCATGGAAATAAATGGAATTTTATAATCTACAGAAGATATAAAGACCTTCCCCCCCAAATCTTATGAAACACTTAAGAACTTAGTTATATTAGGCCAAATTTTTTTTTAAATCTCATTAAGTTATCTGAAGTAGAAATTGTACAGTCTGTTTTCTTGGATCACAAAGTAATAGAGCTAAAACTTAATCAAAAAGTATAACCAAAAACCTTCTCTCCTGAATAACTGCACTTACATGCTCGCTGTTTAGATGATGCAGTTGATGACAGTGCTCTGTGCCCTGTAGCCAGGCCTGTCGGAGGAAGAGCCTTTCATTCTGTGATTTCATTATTAAACGAGTAAACACAGAAATAATTAAACTAGGATTCAAAAGCTAGGAGAAGAAAAGAGTAACAAAAGTAAACTCAGGGTAATAAGAGAAAGGGATGAATAAAAATAAAAGCAAAATTAATGATCTACAAGACAGGAAGGAAGAGTAGAATTAGCAAATTAAAATAAAATCCAGCTAGCTCCTTTCCTGGGGGAAAAAAAGAATAAAATGCCCCAAAATATACTCATGACCAGACTATTCAAGAAAAACAAGAGGAAAGAACAACTATAGAGCATCAGGAATGGGAAGGAGAGTATCACAGGTGCAAAGGAGGTAAAATTTATCTTCTAGAGAAAACTAGTCTACAGCCTTGGTCCTCAAAGTGTGGTCCACAGACCAGCAGCAGCAGTTTCAACTTGGGAGCTTATTAGAAACTGAGACTCTCAGCCCCCACTCTAGACACTGAATCAGAATATGCATTTTGTGTGTGTGTGTGTGTGAGGAAGATTGGCCCTGAGCTAACATCTGTTGCCAATCCTCCTCTTTTTTTGCTTGTGGAAGATTGTCGCTGAGCTAACATCTGTGGCAATCTTCCTCTATTTTGTGTGTGAGTCACTGCCACAGCATGGTTTGATGAGCAGTGTGTAGGTCTCTGCCTGGGATCTGAACCCACGAACCCTGGGCCACCAAAGCAGACCATGCAAACTTAATCACTACACCACTGAGCTGGCCCCCAGAGTCTGCATTTTAATAAGATCCCCAGGTGATTCACATGCACATTAAATCTTGAATGACATTGCTTTAAATCAATGATTCTCAACCTTGGCTGCACACTTTGATCACTTTCAGAACTATAAAAAATACTCGCAGAGATTCTGATATCACTGGCCTGGGCATCAGGAATTTTGAGAACCACCTGGGTGACACTATCGTGATGCCAGAGTTGAGAGACACTGCTCAAAATTATTCTATGCAAATAAATGTTAAAATCATGATGTAATGGATGACTCTCCAGAAAAATGTAAGTTTTCTGGGGGAAAAAAATAACTAAAAATGTGATACATCATCTGAACATACCACCAATCCTGGAACAACCTAAAAAATATGTCAAATGACAACCTCCCAAAAGACAAGGGATTCCTATGGCTTGGGAGACTAAAAGACAAAGCCAGGGGTGCTTTCAACGTAGGGCATCTAACAAAGCATTAGACCCCCTGGGGAAAGAGTATTAGAATCCTACTCCTCCACCATAGATTTGCAAAGAATATCATTCTCCTACTATCTTGGACCTAAGGAGAAAGTGAAAAAATATCCTCCCCTGATCACCCCTAAGGATTTTTTACCCTAAGTTAGCTACCCTTGTATTTGCAGCCCAAGTTTCCAATACCTTTGTGGCATCCACACTCTCAAAAGAGAGTTCTTAAAGGGGTTCTGGGCTGGTCATGTTCCAAGGGCCAAACAGAAGCCAATGCAAATTTTCTGAAAGGAAACTACCTTCAATCTAGGACTCAAAAATTTCTGTGGAGAAAACATTTACTATAAGTAGTCACTAATTACTTAAGGAAACACGGTACTTAAGCAAAAACCAGAGGCAACAGAACCAGGTCTGTAAAACATATAGATGGAAGAATTAATAGCTACAGAGTACAAAAGTAATGCTTACTATGCTAAAGAAGTGAGGTGAGGGGCTGGCCCAGTGGTGCAGTGGTTAAGTTCACACGTTCCACTTCGGCGGCCCAGGGTTCGCCGGTTTGGATCCCGGGTGTGGACATGGCACCGCTTGGCAAGCCATGCTGTGGTAGGCGTCCCACATATAAAGTAGAGGAAGATAGGCATGAATGTTAGCTCAGGGCCAGTCTTCCTCAGCAAAAAGAGGAGGATTGGCAGCAGTTAACTCAGGGCTAATCTTCCTCAAAAAAAAAAAAAAAAAGAAGAAATGAGGTGAAAATGAAAATATGAATAAAGAACAAACTTAAAGACAAAAAGAGCTCATTAAAATGAAATATATAATAATTTAAACTAAAACACTAACCAGTGCATTACATAGCAAGTTAAACACAGCTGAAGAGAGAATTAGTGCAGTTTAAGATGAATTTTTTAAAAAATCTAGAATGCAGTAGGGAGAAACAGAGATGAAAATATGAAAGAGAGATTAAGAGTCAGAGAGAAGATGGAGTGAGGAGGACTAGCCAGAGTTCCAGAAGGAGAAAGAGAGAAAGAATATTTAGAAAAAATATTTGAATTTCCAACAATTGATGAAAGGCTCGAATCAAGATTTTCATGAAGCCCAGCAATTCACAAGCAGGACAATAAAAATAAATCGACATCCAGACTCATTTTGGTGAAGCTGTAGAACACCAAAGAGAAGCAGAAGATCTCAAAAACAGCCAGAGATAAAAGACAGACTTCAAAAGAATAACAACTAGAGTGACTGTTGATTGTCAGCAGCAATGGAATGATATTAAATGATACGGCTGAGAGGTATTTCAGAGTCAAATTGGTAGGCTTCAGTGTTGGATTTGACATGGGATCATGGAGGAAGCATTTCAAGAGTATCTATCAAGTTTCTGGAATGCACAAGATACTTTCACTGAAATATTAATACTTAGAGCCGGATTTGAGGGAGAAGTTGATAAATTTGTTTTTGGACAAGTTGAGTTTGAGATGCTTTGAGACATCCAAAAGAAGATGAGGTTCCTTTTCCATCCCATCATCTAGTTCAGTTTCTTTCTCATCTAAAAACATATTACAGAGCCAGCTCTGATGGCCTAGCAGTTAAAGTTCAATGTGCTCTGCTTTGGCAGCCCGAGTTTGGTTCCTGAGCACAGAACCACAGTACTCGTCTGTCAGTAGCCATGCTGTAGTGGCGGCTCATACAGAAGAACTTACACCTATACACACACTATGTATTGGGGCTTTGGCAGGGGCAAGAAAAAGGAGGAAGATGGGCACAGATGTTAGCATAGGGCAAGTCTTCCCCTGCAAAAGAAATAAAAAAGGCAGATGGTTGGAATCCTAGCCACATTTAGTTCCTATAAAAAAAATATTACAAGGAACTTGGTCAAATGTCTTGCTGAAATTGACTCATACTACATCTATGGCAATCCTTTGGTTCTATCAGAAATAGTGTTAGTTTGGTATGAATTGATTTTTAGTTATAGCCCAGCCACTTACTGTGTGACTTGGGACATAACTCAATGTTTAGGAACCTCAATATCTTCATCTATATCATAGCAATAATACCATATATCTCCCCAAGGTGATGTAAGAACTGAAAGAGATGTTATATCTGAAAACTCTATGCTATATAAAATGCCACACATTTTAGTTCATGATTCCTAACTCCTCAGAGTCAATTTTTTTCCAAGTTCTCATTAGCCACCTGTTTCATGGACTGTCTTTCTAGAATTTTATCAGGCATTGATTTCAAGCTTCATATTTAAACAGAATCTACCTTCTCTCTCTTTTGAAAAGTGGAATACCATTGATCTGATTCAGAGCTCTCGGTCCCTAGCCTCAGAGACTATTGACAGTGGTTTGTAATCACATTTGCAAGTTCTTTCTGGGCCCTGGGATGTGATTTGGCTGAGGCGGGCCACTTGAAGCCAGCACAAGGCACCTGTGTACTTTTTTGTTTTAACTAATTTTATCACTTGTCTTGGATTCCAGTTTCTTATTTTAACTGGAAAATAGTCTCTTCAGTGGAGAAGATGGAAGAAAAAAAGACGTTGAACAGTTCTGAATTTCCCACTAGCATCTGTTAAATAGCATTATACCATCTGCCCCAAGCAATATCACTTTTTGTTTCTTATTTCTATTGCCCAGGAACATAATTTTAGACACCATTTATTCTGAATGTCTTAGCTCATTCTGAACTTTTCTGTAAATATGCTTATAGATCTCTGCCATTTATTTTTTTAGTATCTACTTTTCTTCCATCTTTAGTTTGTGCTTTTAAAAATATGACCTCATTATGGGGCCGGCCCAGTGGCACAGTAGTTAAGTTCTCATGATCCACTTTGGTGACCCGGGGTTCGCCGGTTCAGATCCCGGGTCTTGACCGCTTGTCAAGCCATGCTGTGGCAGGTGTCCCACATATAAAGTAGAGGAAGATGGACACGAATGTTAGCTCAGGCCCAGTCTTCCTCGGCAAAGAAGAGAAGAATTGGTGGCAGATGTTAGCTCAGGACTAATCTTCCTCAAAAAAAAGACCTCATTGGAGCATAGCACTTTGCACATGGTTGATATTCCATGTTTGTTTGTTTGTGTGAATAAATGGATGAATGAATCAATCAGAGAATTTTCCACATTGATTACTTAAGATTTCTTCCCCTTTCTTCCTCATCAAGGTCAGTCACAATTTTATTATCAGTTTTCATTTATATATTCCATGTCCTTTTGAGTTGTATTCCATCATGGGCTTGACCTTTTGATGATACAAATATTTTTCACATGCTTTAGAAAAATATACTTCCCTGAGGTCCTTTTCTACATTTGCTTATGCCCAGCTTTGCATTTCTTCACTGTTATGCATTCCAAGATGATATGATCACTTTCTTTCAAGGTTTCTGTCATTTCAGCATCACCAAGACTTTTTTATTTTTGATATCTGGTCTCAGCTGGGACAGCTGAGATGACTGGGTCTCTCTTTCCATTTTGTCCTTGATCTTGAGTTTCTTTGTGGGGTGGTAGTCTCAGAATTTTAAGAAAAGCATTAGTCGAAGCTGCAAGGACTCATGAAGTCAAGAATCAGAGTGAGGCTAGTAGACTCCAAATCTTGATGACAGGAGCTGTGAAGAACTGGTGATTCTGTTTAATCTACCGTATATGTTATGTTATTCATTTTCACTTATTTTCCCAATAGTTGTCGATTGTATTAGGCTACATGATACATAAATATAAAGTAAGTAAAAGTGGAATCATCAAAATCTTGGGACTATATGTTATTTCCAATTATATATTTTTGTTTTCAGGTTTAGTGCTCTTAACGGAAATCCTCCTTCTGGAAGTGCTCTGGCAGAGAGACTGGTTTTTAGCGATCAACTCAGTTAGTGTATTTTGGAAACACTGACTGAGGAACAGTGGCCATCTGAGTCCTTTCTCTTCCAGAGACAGAGAACAAGATGGTTTTGTCATAGACAGGCACATTTAATCTGCCAGTGGTTTAGATTTAGATCGCTGATCAAAAGCTGTTTTGTTTACTAATTTTCAAAACTTGGTGTAATGTTAATGTATTAAAATAAAACTCGAATGCTCCAGTGTTAGCTCCACGAATGATCTGGAAGAGTGATCCTTAGTCCTGGTGAAACACTGGAATCACCTAGGGAGCTTTTCAAAAGCTACACTGTCCCACGGTTGCTGTGTAATTGGTTGGACGAAGGGGAGGAAGGTTGGTGGAATTTAGTTGAGAATATTTTTTAAAGCCCCCAGGTGAATCTAATGTGCATTCCGAATAGAGAAGCACTACTTTAAAATAGGATTCAGCAAACTTTTTCTTAAAGGGCCAGATAGTAAATATTTTAAGCTTTTCAGGTCATAAGTTCTCTGTTGCAGCTACTCAACTCTGCCTTTGTAGCACAAAAGAAGCCACAAACCGTATGTAAACAAATGAGCATGGCTGTGTTCCAATACACTTCATTTATGGACATTAAAATTAGAATTTCATGTAATTTTCACGTCATGAAATATTATTCTTTCGGGTTTTTTTCAACCATTAAAATAATAAAAACCATTCTTAGCTCATGGGCCATACAAAAACAAGTAGTGGGCCTGATGTGGCCGATGGGCCATAGTTTGCAGACACCAGCTCTAGAACACCTCTGATGAAAGGTCTCTGCCTCCACTGAAACACTTCTTTTCCTGATCTGGGAAGACGTTTTCATCTTTTTTTTTTTTAAATCATCATTTTTCAGTCACTATGATACTTTTCCTTTTAAACAGTTCTATTGTAGTATAATTTACATTCCATAAGTTAACCCATTTTAAGGGTACAAGTCCATGATTTTTAGTAAATTTATACATTTGTGCAATCATCACTGCAATCCAGTTTTAGAGTGTTTTCATTACCCCCAAAAGATCCCTTGTGACCATTTCCATTCAATCACTTTTCCCACCCCAACTCCAGGCAACTGCTCATCTCCTTATTGTTTCTGTAGATTTGCCTTTTCTGGACATTTCATATTTAGAATCATACAATAGGTCATCTTCTGCACTTCTTTTATTTTAACATACTGTTTTTGAGTTAATCCATGTTGTTTTATTCCTAGACAGTATTGTATTGCATGGATAAACCTCATTTTGTTTATCCATTCATTCAATGGATTGTTTGCATTCTTTGCCTTTATGAATAATGCTGCTATGAGATAATTCCTCTCCATTCCTAGTTTGTTGAGAGTTTTTATCATGAAGGAATGTTGAATTTTGTGAAACCATTTTTCTGCATCTATTAAAGCGGTTGTGCATTTTTTGTCCTTTTTCCGCCAGTATAGTGTATTACAAATTAGTTGATTTTCAAATGTTATGAATCTCACTTAGTCTTAGTATGTAGTCCTTTCTATATGTTCCTGGATTTGGTTTGTAACATTTGCTAAGGATCTTTGCTCTATATTCCTAGGAATTATTGGTCAGGAGTTTTCTTTAATTGTGACGTCTCTGTGTAGCTTTGGTATCAGAGCAGTACCCCATAGAATGAGCTGGGAAGTGTTCTTTCCTTCTCCATTTTCTGCATAAGTTTGTGAAAGATTGGTAGCAATGAATTCTCTCAATCTTTGTTTCTGGGAATGTCTTTGTTTTGCCTACATTTTTGGAGGGATAGTTTTGCTGGATATTGAATTCTTGAATGACAGGAATATGGGAATAATCAGGGAATTTTCTAGTCTCTCCTGAGTGTGTGTGCAGCCTTGCATATGTGCACAACCTTCCAGACCCCCAAAGATATATGGGAGCTAATCACAATCCTCTGTGACTGTCTCAATCCCCAGATCTCCCTGGTAAAATTCTGGATTGATCTATTGTTTGTCAAATAGTATCATGACTTCTTTCTCTTTCCCCATTCTTTTGTCTCTGGGATTGCTGCTGTCTCTTATCATGCCCGGGGGCATGAGATTTTGCTGTGCCCTGCTCCAGATCAAATTGGCTGCTTTTGGCAGCAAAATTTCAGGTTTTCATGGCTTGCCTTTCCCTGGTAGAACTACCAGCTGGCGGCTGTGTGGTGGGGAACAGGAGCAGCCCCAAGCTAAAAAGCACAGACTCCCTCTTCTTACCTGAGGTTCAATAGTTTTATTTGAATAAATTCTTCTCAATTTGCTGTATGCCTTTGACCCATTTCCACAGCCCTGAAACAGTTGTTTTTGACAATTTTTTTGAGTTTTATCATGGCTTTGTGGAGAGAGGATTTTCCAAGCTCCTCGTGTTGCCATTGCAGATGTCCTGCACTGCAGTGTCTTTAACTTATTGATTAAGGTTCCATTCTTAGGCAGCTTATGGAAGATAAATTTTTCTTCACTTACTATCAATAAAATCTGTAGCAGCGTTATCCGCTCAAGAAAACTTCCTGGATTTTGTTTATGGTATTCAAAATTGCCACTAAAACAGCAGGCAGATTTGTGCAGAGGAATGAAAGTTTAAGTACTAAACAATTAAGTATTGTTGAATATATACAAATATTGTAGGTTGATAACTGGTAGCAGAGTTAAATAGATTTGTGTATAAAATAGTTTTCTTTCTGAATGGCATTGCTCCTGTCTAGCACCATCATGCTTAGTGTTTCCTTATCACACATTTAGTTCTTATTCTGGGAGGGCCCTGAGTGAGCCAGAGGAATGAAGAGCAGTGAAAACAATTCATCCTTGTCCTCCCTAATCCACCAATGTGGGCAGGTGGAATCAAGTGCTCATGATACCAGGTACAAAAAAGGTAAGAAAAAAGACTTTTGGGTGCAGTCGACCCAGCAGGAACTGGCGTCAGCTTCCTGTGCCTCCATGCATCTCCCATTCCCAGTCCCAAGGCAGGCTGTTCTCTTGGTCTTGGCATTATCCCTGGGAAAAAATGGGACCAGCATATGTGACAATGACTTGCTGGTCCAGTCCCCATTGCTGGCACAGAGAACATCAGAGATTTGGCGGGTCTGGGTCTTAGAAGTAAGTGAGAAGCAAAATCCATTAGTCCCACCCCATGACCGTGGTTTGGTCTGTTTCTTTCCTGCGCCTGTTCTTTCCTGCACCTCCCCTATCTTCCTCCCAAACAGTCATCGCATCAAAAGTGGGACTCCATTATCATTGAACATTTGTTCCTGAGACCCTGTTGTAAAAAGCATGAGCCCAGTTAATAAAGCAGTTATTTAATTTTACATAGGGAGGCAAAGTTTAGTCATAGCATGTGTAAACTGTTGTTGCTCCTGATTAGAAGAGTATTCTTTTTCCTAATTACAGTATTTATAGTTCATTAACAGGTTAACTTGCTCTCCTTTCCTCTTCCACCAAACAGAACTTTAAGGAATCCTTACAGATTTGAAAAGGAACAGTTATATAAAGACAGTATTATACCTACAGTTAAACTAGTACGAGCTTATATATCAGTGTAATACTATTGGCACTACATATATTTGTTGTGTATTTCTTTTGGCAAAGTTACAACTTAAAAGAATTGGGTATTCTGGGGCACCATGTGGTGGTTTAGCCATAACAGGTTGCTAATGAGGGAATCAAGACAGATGCAGACTTTGCCTTAAATGTGAGCTTACATAAGCCACATTAGTCAGTGCTGGTTTTAAACAATTGCATTTCTTGGGAAGCAACTTGTACACTGGATCTTTCTTCTGAAAATCATGCTTTCCCCTTCCTGAGGGGTATGCTGGAACCTCATGGTGAGGAGAAGTGTCACTGTGATTGTGGCTGTGCTTTTAATGCCGTGCTGAATGGAACAGCACTTTGCAATCTCTCAACCACAGCAGTTTCCTCTTCTCATTCAAACCCAAGCATAGAAATGTTTCCCTAACTGCTGTTTGAATCCAAAATGTTTATCTGGCAGACCAGTGCATGTGGAATTCTGGAAGGAAATCTAATTTTAAAAAACATCTTAGAACATTGTGTTCAGGGTTGAAATCAAGGACCATGTTTCCCACACATGTTGTTTTCCAGGCAATTTTCCTTGAGTTTTTTGCTGAAGAGGCTACACCGGTGGTGGTAGGTAGAGAGGAAATGGTCTCAGGAGACCCAGAGAGCAAAGGGACCCACACACATTTCCCTGACAGTAGTTACTTTATTCATCTACACTGCAATCTTAACTTCAGAAAGGATGTGAAGTGGCTTACTGGAGTAACCATGATTCAACTAGCAGAGGCATGCAAAGGGGAATGGAAGTGGAGAAACAAGAAGAGATGGACTGACCTTACTCTAGAGTGAGTCGTTGGAGAGCCCCACCACTCGAGGCCCAGTTTCCTCTGGTGTTCTGGGAGTCCAGGCAGGAAAGGCAAGTGTTGAGTCTGAATGGTGGAGGCCCAGGTTGAGACTGAATGGCTTTGAAGGACAAGATCAGCCACAGTGCTCGGATTTCTTGGTCTTTCTCTCTGGAAGATTCCAGATTTGGATTTTGAACTAAATCTTCCATTTCTATTTGAGTTGTCTAATGTCAGAGGGCCACAAAACTGCATCTTTTAGTCCTATTCCATCATATCTAATTTTGGGATTAGCTTTCCCAGCAAGGCACATTTTCCTGTTCTGCTGTGAGATCTCTGCTTCTCCTCATAGCAGTCAGCCACATGTCTTACAGTAGGACCATTAGGTCAGCAAGTGGGGAATTAAAAGGAATTAAAGGCAGCAGTTTCAGGTCGACTCAAGACATAAGGGTATTTGGTGGCTGGTTACATGGATGGAGTGGCAGGGTAAATTATCACTGTATGGTTCTGTTTCATGAACAGAGGAAGAATAACTTTCTTAAAAGGTTTCACAAGGCCAGTTATGAGCAGGGTAATAGAGCATGGTAGTGTAGACACTTGATATCTAACCTCCTAATTCATCTGGGTTCAAACTGCAGATGCACCAAGTTTTAGCTGTTTGACCTTAAACAAGTAACTTAATTTCTCAGAGCCTCAGTTTGTCCATTTGTAAGATGGCTATAATAATGCCACCCATCTCAAGATTGTCATGAGGGTCAAGTAGGATTATGCACATAAAAAATTTAGCCGTCACATGGTAATCCCTTGTAAATGTCAGCACTTATTATGTCTAAACTCCTGACCTGTTGTTGTTACATTATAACTCTGCACTTTCATTGTTTAAGGAACTGACTGACTGTTACAAGGAATAAAATTGCCTGTCAGTCTGCTGGAAAACAGTTTGGAAATGAGGAAGAACCAAGAAACACTAATGGCTGTATGTTCTCTGAGTTAAACCTTTTTCACTTGTTCAGTGAAGGGATGGGAATGGAGCGTCAGTGCCATCCATGCTAATGTGGAAACTGCATGAAAGGGTGCTGTGTGCTTGTCCAGAGATGCACATCCCCTCCGAGAAGGGCCTTAGTTGTACATCAAAACGAGGTGGGGACGGGTTCTGGTACAGTTACTTCTGCAGGAGACAATGATCCAGAGCTTCCTGCAACCCAAGACATTCCAATGTTGGGACCAGGAGCCAAAGGCACCCCCAAGTCTTGGGGAATCAGGCCTCATGTTTCAGAGCCTTAAGTTGCTAACTGTGACCAGACTTAGAATCACTGTGTAGGAAGATGGAAGAGTCTCTGTCAGCCCATTTCTGGCTAAGAATCTGGGTATAGAAGCCAAAAATTACTTGACTTGCAAAGAATTTCATGTTAGAGTGGTACAATTATGGATCATTGAGTTTTTTCAATTTAGTTTTGTATTATAAAGTTATCATACCTCAGTCTTCTGAGAGAATATATTCATAAGACAAACAAGCAAGGATAACTTAATACAATTATGTGCAAATAATCAGATAAACTCATATATGGGAGGAGCCTCATATCATCTAGATGTCATAGAAATGGAAACAGAAAAAAGCACACACTTTGTGTTAGAAAAGGCCTGGATTTGAATTCAGCTTCAGCACTTTCTGAGTGACCAGTGACAGGGGATGTCAGTTCTTAGAACATCAGTCTCCTTTTCTGTGAAATAGGCAGTGCTTACCTGATTTAACAGTGGTGCAAACTAAATGAGGTGATGTGTGAACTGCAGGACAAAGTCAGTTTCTATCCTTTCTGGTGGGGGTGGGGGCTGGGGGTGTCTGACGGTGTGAGGAGTGAACTAACAGTTCATCAAGACTAGTGTTAGAAGTGTTAGTGTTAAAAGCGGGGATGACTTTCACTTTGTTTCACTTAAGCCTGTCTAGTCTCTTTCAATCCATCCATTCATCTTTCACCTTATTTATTCATACATGCACGCATTCATTCATTCGCCTATTCATCCAGACTTCTTTTTAGTAAGTATCTTGCAGTGTGCAAGATGCTATTGATGCAGAGATGAATGAAACAGGTGGTTCTGTTTGGAATTTGTGAGTTCATATGTGAATGCAGAGATGGTACCTTGCTTCCTTAAGTCTTGGTGTTTAAATTTAAAAACATGATCACATTAAAAACATAAAGCTTAGTTCTGGAATCAAAGATATGAGAAGAAGTCTGATGTTTTACATATCCCAAATTGAATATTGATACATATGTGAACATGTGTATATTTATATTTCTACTAATCATTTGTCTGCATTAAAAGTGAAAGCAGTGTTTTTCCATGCGATCTAGCTTATTTCCTCATTGTTTACTGCTTACTTTAACAATAAATCTAAATATTCATATTATGCACTGGAAACCTCCATCTTCATATTCAAATCTACGTCTTCAAAGATTGGTTGTTTTAGGTTTATGTTTAAGATGGAGAATAAGTCTGGAAGGATTATATGTCTAGGCAATTATATACCGTTCTTAATTTTAAAACTCAGTGTTAAAATAATTTACTATCTTCCACTTCCTGGATTCTAGCTGGGGTAGTATGTGATGCTGAGCAACTCTCATTGTTTTAGATTTCTTCTTCAGTTGTGCATTTAAATACCTTTCTTGTATCAGTGCCTGACATCTCACCCAAGAGTGCCACCTGGTGCATTCAAAATGGCAGAATTTTTATTTTCATCCTCCTATAGCTTGCTTCTCCCTGATTAATTTTCAGCTCTTAATTACCATTATGAGCAACTTGGGTTCTATTCTGTTTGTGTCATTTCAGAAAAAACTTTTTAAAAACTGTTTCCAAAGTATTTTAAACATTATGAAGAGTTTTTAAGTGGTATACATGATAATATAGCAGGTAAGAAATTGCTGGCATGAATTCCAAAAAGAGAGACAATAAGATATTATTCAGTGGACCATTCGGTGAAGAGATTGCAGCACGGCACTGGGCTCCTCACAACTGTGTTTGTTATTCTAGCCTGAAAGGGAGAAGAAAGAACTTCTCTGTTCCCCAAGAGCCTTTTCTCTCACTTATTAAGTTATTATAGATAAGTACTAAACATCTGTTCAACGTCTTTGGCCCTCCTCTTTAAAAACTGGATGCAGGTTGACTTTGGCTCATGATGACATCTTGTTTAGATGTTATACTAACGACAAGATCGCACTGAGGCCTGCCTGCAGTGCTGTTTATGAAACCCTGACTTGAGGGTCAGGCTGCAGGTAAAATGCCATCCAGAAGACTTCTGGCCTTTCAAGAAATTGTCGTGAATCTGTTCCAAGAAGAACTTGGAATTATATACTGCTTTGGAACACAGCATAGACTGCGGTAGAATTTCATCATAGTTTTTATGGGAGATGACAAATTTTGAAAACACTTAAAACTTTTCTTAAAATCTTCGTTTACTATGTATTCATCTGATCAATGTAACTGCTTGGAGAATCATGGGAAGAATAAATATCTTTGGTCAATTTGATACAGACATTTTCTAGTTTTGAGAGGAGAAAGGATAAATGTACTTGCTAAATATGTTCATAAAAAGTCAGTTTATGGGGCTAGCCCAGTGATGCAGCAGTTAAGTTCGCATATTCTGCTTCTCGGCGGCCTGGGGTTCGCCAGTTAGGATCCAGGTGCGGACATGGCACCACTTGGCATGCCATGCTGTGGTAGGCGTCTCACGTATAAAGAGGAAGATGGGCACAGATGTGAGCTTAGGGCCAGTCTTCCTCAGCAAAAAGAGGAGGACTGGGAGTAGTTAGCTCAGGGCTAATCTTCCTCAAAAAAAAAAGTCAGTTTATAAACTCACAATGTTTTAGTATCATATCTTTGGAAACACTATAGACTTTAAATAAATATATAATAAAATTCATATTTGCAACTAAGTCTGAGGCACAGGATGACAATTTGATAAAGTATTTTGTGTTCAAGTACAAAGTCAGAAAATATTCTTTCTAACTTTTTTTGTCTTCCCATAAATCTCCTAAGTGGACATGTTACTTATTAAATATTGTTTTATTGAGTTGATTAGTACTGTGACTCAATTGGATTTAATCTTCTTTATGTACATATTTCTGGATCCCAGAAGCCTCCAGGTGAACTTATTTGGGTGATTTCTTATACATTCCTTAAGGCCACATAACTCTGAATTGCATTAAAAGGAAAAGAAGCATCTTATAGAATTAAATGTGATTTCTCTCGATTTAAACTTTGCATTTTTCCCATTTGCAGCTGCTTAATGATTTGCTATTTTGTCCCCCATTCCTCTACCCGAACATTGCAGCCTTATTTTTACTTAATTACGGCAATTAAGAATATATGTTTCTTTTGCTGAGGAAGATTCGCCCTGAGCTAATATCTGTGCCAATCTTCCTCTATTTTGTGTGTGGGTTGCTGCCCCAGCCTCGCTGATGGGTGGGTGTAGGTCTGCTCCTGGGATCTGAAACCGTGAACCTGGGCCACCAAAGTAGAGTGTGCTGAACTCAACCACCATCCCGTGGAGCTGACCCCCAAGAATATTTTTTAAATCTCAATTCTTTGCTCTTCCTGATAGATATTTGTATCATTCAGGCTCAACCAGAGAAACAGAACAAGTAGGCATATATATTGAGATTTATTGCAAAGAACTAGCTTATGTGATTATGAGAGCTGGGTGGACAAGTCCAAAATCCATAGGGCAGACCGTCATGAAGGGCAGACTGGAATTCTCATGCATGAGTGGAAGCTGCTGTCTACAGGCAGGATTTCTTCTTTCTCAGGGAAGCCTCAGTTCTGCTCATAACAGCCTTTCAACTTATTGAATCTAGCCCACCCAGATCATCTAAAATAATCTCCCTTACTTAAAGTCAACTGATGATTGGACTTTAATCACATCTACAAAATATTTTCCCAGTAACACCTGGACTAATGTTTGAATAACTGGAGACTATAGCCTAGCCAAGTTGACACATAAAATGGACCAGCACATTTAAATGCAAAAAATTTCAACTTTAGCAATGCTAATGTAGACTTATGCCTAATTGTATTTTCTTGATATCATATGAAACCAGTTGTTCCTTTAGTGTTTCAATGAAATGCACATCAGGAGAGTAAATGTTCAGGTCTCTCGTATCTTGGCCGGGGGAAATGGCATCAGAGAGATGATGTGGTTGGTTGTCACTGAGATTCTCTGCCCTGCAGCCAAGTCAGGCAGACAGTTGGATAATTCAGGATTTCCAGGGAAGTCCACCCTAGTATGTTCTATTTTCTCCCTAGCTCCTCAGAACTAGCCTTTCTGAAGGACTCTGTCTAATAAGTCAAGAGGGCTTTCTTTGGCTGCTCAGATTGTGTCTGTTGCTATAATAAAATTCATATGAATGATTATCTAAAACAGCTGGGCTTAAATCTAGAGGCTTTGGAAGCCAGGGGAGGGCACCTTGAGTTTTACCAAGAATACCTATGATGTTGAAAGAGTGCTTCTCCAACAATTGCCAGAAAAGGGGGTTACAGATACTGGGCATTTGAAAACATTGAATGACTACAGTATTTGTTTGCTTCTGGTCTACCTCTAAGAATAAAAGCTTCTTGAAAGCACAGACTGTATATCCTCAGAACATGTCACAGTGAATAGCATAGGTATCAGTTTGGGTCCCAGCAGGAAACAGTGTACAGCCATGCGCTGTTTAATGACAGGGATATGTTCTGAGAAATATGTCATTAGGAGATTTTGTTGTTGTGTGTACTTACACAAACCTAGATGGTATAGGTTACTACACACCTAGGCTATGTGGTACTAATCTTATGGGACCACTGTTGTCTATGTGGTTCATTGTTGACTGAAATGTCATGAGGCACATGACTATACTCAAATTAGGATAATTTGAGGAGGGTTTAACAAAAGGGCCTACTTACAAAGATGTGGGCTCTAGGGAAACCCCAAATGATGTTGTAGTACTCTATAGCCGTTATCAACCCCCATCTGGGATCAGGGGAGGGAGAGGTTACGGGAAGTCTGAAGACAAAGTCTGGGATGGAGGGCTGCCCTCGTAGGTGCTGTGACCTCTGGTTAAGTGATGAAAGCAGTCCGCTGGAGGGGGAGCTGGGAGGAAAGAAATAACCTCACCCCGAAGATGTACCTCACTCTCTCCCCCTGATCACCTGCTGGGTTCTCTGTTGGCTGAACCCACCAAAACTCAGAGAGCCAAGGAGTCTGCTGATGTGGTTCCTCCAAGTCAGTCACCCGATGGGCACAGCGGAGAGCAGACCCAGAGGCCAACAGATTGTAAGCCCTCCATGAATGCTCCAGGTATGTGAACTTGAACAAGCTGCGGAATTGCTCTGAGCCTCAGTTTTCTTCTTATAAAATGAGGCAATCATAGTTATCCGGCTAAGTTAGTTTAGGGGCAGAGAGTATATGTAAATTACCTTTAATGATAGGTGGCATTTCATATAACAGCTACTATTATTATTATAATTGCCACCACCATTGTCATCTCAACCAACTCCTAACGTAGAGGTTCACAGGCCAGTAGGGAAAGAGATAAGATGTTCAAGAAGCATTTGAACTGTTTTAGAATAAACATAGCATCTTACATAAACGTATTTGTGTATACACTTTAACCTAAACTCTAATAGTGAATAAGACAAAACTCCCATCTCCTATGATATATTTTCACTTTTCCTTCCTACTTGCTGGGGATGAAAAAGAAAATTAGTAAACTACCCCAATTTGAATCCCATTCTCCTGCTACCTACCTCAAGAAGGAGAATTTAAAGATAGGGAAAATGGCCAAAAGAGTATTTGGCAGGTGATAGCATTGTGATATAATAAATGTGCCCACATCTGTAATTTCTCTTTTCTATATTATTAGGGATTATAAGGGAGGATTTATAAATATAATAGTATAGATAATAGTGTATATATAGATAGTATAGATTACTATGTTTTATGTATAAGTATGATTTAGATCATAAGTTAGGTACAAAGCCAAATGGAAACATCTTAAAAATTCATCTCGGAGAAAGTTCAAAGGGAATCTGTTCTCTTTGCAAGAAAGAAATCTGCACCTTCGAGGTCCTGGGGACACCAGCAATAGCTTGCTGATTTTGAAAGAAATTCCTACTCATTCCTTATGACAGGCACTCTGTGCTGTCTGCGTGGATAAGACTCCTGGCTGTGAATAAAACCAGGTTGGAGGTTTTGCTACAGTTTATCGTATTACACCTATGAATAATTCATAAGCCATCTGTTGACCATAAAGCCAGTTAAGGAATTCTAATAAATGCACAATTTCCACTTCCTAGGGTAAAGCAGCATTGACATTTACAACCTTCCTGAGCAATAAAATGCCAGTAAAAATATAACTGACAGTTATAGGTCTTTGCTATTTCTAAGCATTAATCACCTCAAAGCACAGTATCAGGCATCTGCATTTCCAGGACTGTTAGCTACAAAATGTTGGCAACATGTTAAACTTGAATTACTTCTTATAATATCTGATATTCACATGAACAAGACTTAATGACTCACAAAGACAATTTGGAATAAATATAGACATTCACCCTGGAATTTTCTCTGTCAGTGCCAATAATTATTAACAATACTAGTTTCTTCTCTGAGGTAGTAATTTTTGGCAGTTTAGTTCTTATTCAGAATGTACTGAAGATGTGATTGTTATTAGTACCACTATCTTTCCCAGCATATAATTATTCACGTATTAACTTAACTTCTTTTTTGTGGGGTGAAAATTACACCATATCAGCAAAGGGATATGATTTCACAGTATCGCTGACACAAAGTGATTTTAACATGGAGCTAATCTTTGTTATGATTCTGAGTTACTTTCAAAAATCATAAATATTGCCTTTTATGACATCCTGATCACACTGGAAAAAAATAAGGAAATAAATATACTTTAAAAAGTATCGAACCCCAATCAGATTTTTGGTATTTTGATATTTTTGTTTTGAACAATCTCTCTCATTGTTTTTTGACGTAGGGACGTGTTTTGATGACGTTTGGGCAGATGAAAATGAGAATGCACGAGAAGCCCCCATAAATGGGTTAGGAAACAGGGATAAGTGGTGTACAAACCTCAGACCTTGTTGCTAACTTGCCAGTTACTTCTCTTTCCTCCCCTCAGTATTCTTTTGTGAAATGAGAGAATGGACCCTGCTTTTCACAGTGGCTGTGGAGCTAGGTACCACTGGTGAGCATCTCCCTTGGACTAGAAAAAAATCCATGCCCTGAAGATCTGGATTTTAGCTCTTGTTTCAACGGACTTAAGTAATGTGACTCTGTTTATTGGACTGTCTTTATATCTTGAAAGTAAAGATAGTAAAATGCATATATAGTAAGACTCTATTTTTATAAATAAGTGGAGAATGTGTATATGTGTGTTCGTATTGATTTTAAAAGATCTGGAGAGAATATTGCTAAATATTGAAAATTATTATCTCTGCGTGACTTTTTTCCTTCTTTTCTACTTTTTTTCTAAATTTCCCTTAAAAATAAAAACTATTTTAATTAAAAAAAAGGTGGTAATAAGTAAAAATGCTCACTTCCCTTCTTGCCTTAACCACTAATGAACACATCCAAAGAAAGTACTATAGAAGTTTGACAGAGAAGGTGTGCGTTTAGAGGGAGTCCATGCCAAGGACTGGAAAGGGGGCAAAGGGGGCAGGTACCCGCTTAGTCAGCACACTGAGGGCAGATCTCTCAAGGGGAGACTCACCTGAACCAGGCTCCCAAAAACTGAGAGGTAAGTCAGAGCACACGGGCCCCAGTTGACGATGGAACTGTTACCACCTCTTGGACAAGGATGCCCCTGTTGACACGACATGCATTCTCTGCCCTCCTAGATCTAGCCCTGATGTTTGTTCGGTGCACATAGAGCCAGGGCAGGGCCCACTCTCACAGGCTGATCGCCTTTGGCATCCATCTCCATGGGAGGGATGTACTGCCCCTGTTAGAGTGTTTGATATGAGGACTTTTGTTTAAACATGGCTAGGATGAAGCTAGCCTTGTGAAATGGAGATCTGCATAGAACATATTAATATGGAAAGAATAAAATCCACAAACCTTGAGGCTCTTTTACTTCTCTGTCAACCTTTATTCTTCCATCCTTTGCACCTTCTGACATCTTTCTGTGTACTTTCTTCAGACCCAGCCTTCCAGGCTTCTTGTATAAAACTCTTTCCTCCTCTTTCCCAGACGGTCAGTGCTGGTCATCACCTTCCAATACAGGGTTCAGCTTTTCCCTCTTTTGTGTTTGCCCAAGAATTCATTCATTTGTCAATGTATGTGGAGCCTCTATTGTTTATGTCCTAGGTCCTGGGCAGGGTAGATGTCTTCATGGGCTCATAAAAGTAACCTCCGTTGGTTAACAAAAAGGCTCTCAAACCTTATCTCAACGGGACTCCTTAGAGATGAGTTCGCTGTGTACTTAGAACTGTTAACCTCAGTCCTCCAGGTGTGGTTCTAGATTCAGGCTTGGTACCATGTTGCTACTGATGAGGGCTGGTACGAATTGATACCCTTGAATTGAGACCTGGGCTGGCATACAATGCATCCATTAAATTAGTGATGGCTATCATAGTCCTCACGTTTAAAAAGAAAAATTCAGACAAGCTGTATTTTGTACATTGGTGTATGTCAGACCCTTGTGACACTGGAGGTTTTGTTTTCCCTGAGCAAGAGTGCTGGTATAAAGTCACTGAACAGGTAGCAACTCAGTTTGAGAAATTAAGGTTATCAGTGGGTGATGAACACCGTGGACATTGGGGTATCTGCCCTGTGGAGTTTGGTTGGTGTCACCCACAGCAGTCTGTTTTATCTGCCTGTTGTTAGGTGACCTTGCAGTTGTGCAAAGTGAGTTACAATCCCTCCTTGATTAAGTGCATCTGTCTCTCTTACATTGTAAAAATAACCGTGGACTCTATGTTCCGCCTAGGATTGTGATTCCTCAATGCCATATGTTTGTGTTGTCATAAACAGTCTTCCCAGAAATTTGGCACAAGCCTGGCCACATGCTGATTGGGATAGGACTTCTTAGCAATCACCGAGAAATCAGTTCTGACTCCAGCCTTCATCACTGAATTTGAGCTTAATGCCCTAAATCTATAGTGGGAGCTCCATAATCTTGTCAAAGACATTTATTTGGATGAAAAGTGTTTCATAACTTATATTTGTGTTTTATGGAACTCTGTATTGATTTTTTTAAAATGTTACAAGAATGCTCATGTATGTCACCTAGATCCTGAGTCTCTTTTATGTTCTAAGTTGTGGCATTTTCCCATTTCATATGACTTTTGATCCAGGAGTTGCTTATTACCCCACTTTTGAAAAATGGTATGAAATAGGAGGAAATTACACAGGGGGAGCAGGAGACCTTCTTTAGAAATGGGCCATGGGCTCATTGAACATCAATGTTGACTGCTGAATGAAAACACACTCAATAGCTACAGAATGCTTAAGACCTAAAGTTTCTCATATACTAGAGCTTTGTGAAACAGTCAACCCAGATTTTTAATGAGTTTGTCCCTCTCGGGATTTGCCGTGTTTAGTAATTAAAACTAAGCAGCTACCTTGCCAAATATGGTCGGATGAACAACCTTTTGTCAAACATTTTGCTGGAGGATGAGGCAGCATTTGATTTCATGGCATTTAATAGGTAATTTTTAAATGGCCAGTAAATTGGCAATTGATTATGTTTTCGAATGAACACAGCCACTACAGAAATACTTGTCCCCTTTAATTAGCATCAACCCATGATATTTTCGCAATGAAAATTAACATTAGTGGTGAAAATATTTTTATAAGATCTGTTTAAAGTATTCAGTGCATGGGGATCACTGTGCTTGGTGCTAAGGAAACAAAGGTGGGGAGGCGGCAGTTGGTCAAGGAATCACAGAAGGAGGCTTGAAATTACAACTGTAGCACTGGTGATGAAGGAGAAGGGTCATAATGCTGCTCAGGATGGGTTCTCTAGAAGCAGAGCCTGAGATCAAGATTTGGATGCCCAAGATTTCTTGGGGGAGCGCTCTTAGGAGAGGAGGAGTGTCCAAATCAGGCTGAGGCAGGGGTGAGGCCTCAGCTGGACTGAGTGTCAGCCTGATCTCATGGGGAGTTCTGGAGAATGCTTTGTACCACAAAGTTGCCCCACCTTAAGGCAAGGAAGGGACTGGCCTTTGGCAGTCTCCCCTACCCTGAACTTGTCAGACATTAACCGAGGTCTGCCCTGGGGTGGATGGGTATGGCCCCTGGGCAAGGGGGCTTCGGAAAGACCAAGGGCAATTTCCCCAAGAAGGAGGGCAGCAACTGAGAATATGAAAGCATCGAGTTGTGAAGGGCCCTTGGTGCAGCACCAACAGCACCCACTATAGATGCTAAGAGAATATGTAGTACAATGTTCCTCTTTGTTCAAAACCCTCTGATGGCCTCCATATCACTCAGGGAAAGAGCCAAATCTCTGAAAAGGCCTGCCAAGGCCTGTGGGACCTAGTGCCCACTCTGACCTCATCTCATAGATGTCTTTGCGTCAGTGCTCATTGTTCAATGTGATCCTCATTGTTGCTCTGGTTAACCTTGTCCCAGCTGAATTTTAAGTTATCTTTTCTATTTAAACAGCAGCATATATTTTGGGTATTCTTTCACATTTCATCAGTATATGTCGAGGAACCCAGTTTTGTTGTCCTACATTTTTATTTCAAAGATCTATAAGTGCCCTAGAATTTTGGTTTTAAGTTAAAACTTGACATATGGTATGACTTTTCTGGCTCCAGAGAAATCTTGTTTCTTTCACCAACATGATCAGAATTACTACCTCCATTTGAAATTGGCCCAGGGTTCAAGATAGAAGAAAAGAGAGTCTTTGAGGTCATTTTTAAAAAAATTTCATACAGAAAGATTGCTAGATGCAGTGGGCTTCCTTATTTGGTCTATATCCTTGCCTTGCCTTTTACATCTGCCTTTCTTTCCACATTTAGGTTTGTTTCTTGGATCTCTGCTGTCTGAGCTCTTTTCACAACTTTTTCAATATTAATACTTCTCTTTATTATTTAGTATCTATTAATTTTTTTCCTCTGTGCACTCTTCATGTTTCTGCATTCTATTTTCACACTCGCTTTCCATTATGTAACAAATCAAGGGAGGTTATCGAAATCTAGTTCCTTGTCAAAATAACATGCTGCCTCCTACTTTACTCACTATGCATGTTGTTGGGGTCTTGGTGCAGAGAGGCCCTCTGTTGATGACATTATAATGCTTCCTTTGAGATGTTTTGAATCATTTTCATTATCAACCTGGCTGCTAGATCTGAAACACTGCCAAGTTCCTGAAGAGGCAATTTTATCTGACAAGTTTTCCAATGCAGGAACGTATGTTATTTATAAGATATAGATCTGAGGACTAATTTAACGTCGGAGATTAGAACACATCAGCAAATGTTTATGGAGGGCCCACTGTGTGCCAGCCAGGGCCTGGAGTAGGGGGCACTTCTGGCACAAAGGAGAGCTCAGGAAATACATATAGGTTGAATAAAAGTGAACTGGCTGGGTTGGACAATACAAAGGTAAACAAAACACGGGTTTGAAGGGGAAGTGGACCTGCAAACACATGATTATAGTAAACTGTAATATGCCTCAATTTTATCATCTATAAACTAGGGACAGGACCTACCTTCTGAGAGTATTAAAAGAAATGATGCATTTTGTAAAGTGCTTAACAGACTCATGAATTTAACAATGTTAGAGCACTATTTAGTAGAGATATATACAGAACAGGGAGAAAGTAACTGATTCTGTAGAGAGTGGTGGGTGGATAAGTAAATCCAAGAAGAGTTAATAGAGTTGGTACCTGAGAGTCGAATAAGGTTTAGCGGATCTACCCATCCATTCGTGGTCTGTGTTGGCAGCAACACTCATGCCTGTTGGTGGCATCGTATATGTTTACGTAGGATGAGAAATTGGACCCCTGTCGATAAGTTTGATCCCCTAATATTGATTGACATTTTTGTTAATGGAATTGCCGGTTTTATTACCGAAGGAAATTACCACAGGAACCACTTACAACTGCAGTTAAACATTATTTACAAATATTCCATGGCCTTGAATGTGTTCAACAATAGTACTTGCTAATCATTGTATTTCAGAAGCCCAGGGCCTGCCAAGTCTCTTGGGAATGACACAAAATATTTTTGTAACAGATTTAGTAATTTCAGCATCATAAAATATTCACTAGTGAAAACTAACCAGTAAATATTATTAATCCTAAAAAAATATTTTAAAGGAGGGAATGTGTGTTTTTTCAGTTCTGCTCTACAATTTTTTTTTAATTGTTGCCTAAATCATGATCCTAATTACTAGGCCTCATTTCCCCTGAAAATGGAAACTTAAAGACACTTTCTGCTGTCTTTAGTTTAGTTTAGTTTAGTTTGTCTAAGGCAAAAATATATCATGATGCATTGGCAACAACTCCTCCAAGATTATTTACCCAGTAATGTCAATCTCCTAGATAAGAGGATATGTCAGCTCCATTTTCCATAAGTTTGGTCTGTCTAGAGTAATATAGAAAAGCATTTATTGTGATGATGAATGGGTATTAAGTGTTTAACTAAAGATTAGAAATATTTAAAACCTATAGCAATCATAGAAACTTATTTCTTCAGAAATCCTTTTGAAATTTTACTTTCGACGAAGCTTAATCCATAACCAAACACCATTGCTAAATATAAACCTGAAATACAGGTTTCTGATATTTGAAAAGGTGGGCCTGGATTACGTTTCAGCCTTTCTGTGATCCGGTTCCTTTATCCCTGCCAGCGCCTGTGCTGTATACGGGAAACTAAATTCAACATCGTCAGGAAAATGTGAAGTAGTACTGCAATGGAAGGAAGAGTCTAAAACAAATCAAAGCAAAAGGTAATATTGGTTTTCTTGGTTGAAACTGTCCCCTTTATATCAGGTATGTGAGTACATATTTATACCTCTTTGCTGTATAACATAAATTTTAAAGTTTGAGTGATATCAGTTACTGATTAAAAATATTCTCCATCCAGATTATTTGGTTTTGATGGTTATGCTAGACTATTTGACCCTGTTGCTTTTGATTCCTACAGCCTCTTCTGCTACACCACGTTACCCGGATACTTGACCTATTCTGTTTATTTATTCAACATAGCTGACAGCCTGTTACTGGACCCTGTGGAAGGGCTGGGCATGCAGTGATGAGCCACCTAGACAGGGCCCTGCCCTCGTGGAGTTGAGTTCTAGTGGAGGAGACAATTAACAAGTCACCAAAGAACAGACATGCAAAGTCGTTAATTACAGATTGTGGTAAGGGCTGGGAAAGAAATAGAGCTCTAAGATAGACATTAATGGGATGCATTCTCTACAAAACATTTGAAGACCTGAACTTTTGCATCACTTCATTTCCCAATATAAACATTGCATGAGAAATTTAATTTTGAATTAAGTACCAAGAAATACTACCTCCGGCGAGGAATTGGTGAGCTTCTTTCTTTGCAAAACTGAAAATTATGTAATTTACCCTTTATCCCTGTTTTCTTTTCCTTTTGTTTCCCTGTTTTATGTTTTTACTCTTTTCCCCCTTTGGTTGCCAGAAAGCGTGGATGAAACTTTGATGCCCGTGAAAGCATGAAAGTATCTCTTCTGGTTAGTATATTTGTGCAGCAGATGAGCTGAACACGCCCCTGGCGCCTGCACCCCCATCCCAAGGACTGTAAATTGTAAAATAGCGGGTAGTTCTGGGGCAGGCCAGGCTCAGCCTGGACAGACCAGAGAGGAGATTTTTCAGGCCAGAACAGAGATATTTGGAGGGGAGATTTAAAAGGAAGTTTCTCAGCATCATATGCAACATAACTCACAGCTCCATTTCTGCACGAAGCTCTCAGTGAAATCGAACTCACTCTACAGTGTTTGGTGGGAATTGGATTGTGTTTTGGGGATGCAGCCAAGTGCTGAGGCTGATCTGAAACTGGCCACAAAGTTAGAGCAGATGTCCCAAAGGGGCCCGCCTCCTTCTGGTCACATTTGGTGCCTGATCCTTTTATCTCTTTTGCTTATTACTTCTTTTCCTAGTTTATTGATTTTATTGCATTTAGACAATTATATATAAGAACATTAGTGAAAACTACAAGCAAATCTCTCTCTCCCCTTCCCTGAGAACTTCAGTTGTGATAGAGAAACAGACCTGGGTTAAAATCCTCGCTCTGATACCTGCCAGCAGTGTTAGACAAGATGCTAGGGAGCGGGTTCTGCAGTGCCGCCCAGTTCCCCTTTACCAGTCCAGAGCACCCATAGCCCAGTGGCTCTGACTGTTGGCTGCTGATGGCTCACAGCTGCTCTCATCTCAGGAGAATTGTCCTCCCTGGAGATTACAAACCCCTTGGGTCAGGGGTGGAGTGACTTCCCACAGACATGACTGACTAATCCAAGGGTGCAAAAGGCTATCCTCTTTTCTCAGATGGGACCAGCTCTGCAGTGCAGCCCATGCTCCAGAGCTCCCTGTGGGATCAGACTGAAGCAGACTCCAGCTGAGACCACATCTCTGCTTGCCTCCATTCCCTTTCCTGTCCTACTTCCTTTAGTCCCTTTCTTTTGAGAGCATTCCTACAATGGGTCATGTGCACAAGAATCCCTGTCTCACGCTCTGCCCTTTGGGCCTCTGTTTTCTTATCTGTAAAACAAAGATAGCTCATCACTTACAGAATTATTTTGAGGCTTAAGTGAAATAATATATATATAATATCCAAACTTAAAAAGCAGGCATTCAAGAGCTGGTATTAACTACTCCTGTAATGTAAGGCCACAATCCATGGCTAAAGAAATGTTGAAAAGCTGAAACATTACTGAAAGCTTTCAGAGTGTCTTGTTATTCCTTCTGAGTATTCTAGTCATCATGACCCAATGGATGACACACAGTCGGATTGCGAAGTGGTAGACCTTTTCCCATTTCTAAGTCCAGGGCTGCCCTCTGGTGGATGCTGAATAAATGTTAATTGAGGATAATAGGTTATGAAATATAACACTTGCAGTCAAACAGCAAACTGTATGCAGATTGGTCTGTCTAAGCTTCAGTCTCAGCAAGCTTCTAGCAGCCTCCAGAGACAAGCTCTTGCAACCGCTTGTCCTCAGAACATATGTCCCTATTCCCTTGAGGCTTGGGTTTCAGAACCAGATGGAAACTTAAAGAGATCTCTGCTCCAAATTCTCACTTCAAGAAAAGAAACTCAGAATTCATAGAGATGAAGTGACGTGTTCACTGTCTCCTGGTGAATGAGGAGAACTAAATTCTAATCCTGCCTTGTCCCTGGCTTCCAACTCAGACTATTTTTGTGGGATGTGCTGCTGTCCCTGTGGGCATGGACTCTTTCTCTAGAAATAGTTCCCATTTATTTAATCACATCTATTACTAATTATATTTGTTACCTTCCTATGTCTTTGCCCTTTGCTCACTTTTCACTAGCTTCTCTGTCCTCTTACTGTTTCTTCAGCACAACATGGAAGCTTCCGACTCCAGGACATTTGCACTGGCCATTCCCTCTGCCTACCATGCTCTTCTCTGCATTACCTTCAAGTCTTTGCTCAAATGTCATTTTCTCACTCTGAACACCCTATTTAATATTTCAGGCCCCCACCACTACCACTCTAGATCTCCCCTCCCCAAGTCTGCTTTTTCTTTTTTCCGTAGCACTTAGTACCTTCCATCATACTATATAACTTACTTATTCATTATGTAACACAATGAATGTAAGTGCCCCAAGAGCAGAGATCTTTGTCTCTTTTGTTCAGTTATGTAGTCCTTGTGCCTAGAATAGTACATAGCACACGATTTGTTGTTAGTGCCATCAAGTCAATTCCAACTCATAGCGACCCCGTGTACAGCAGAGCAGAACCCTGCCTTGTCTTTTTGCCCCATCCTCTCACCTTCCAGCACTGTATCAGACAATGCTCCACTGATATTCATAGGGTTTTCCTGGACAGTTTTTCAGAAATGGGTGACCAGGTCCTTCCTCCCAGGCCATCTCAGTCTAGAAGCTCCACTGAAACCTGTCCACCATGGGTGACCCTGCTGATATTTGAAATACCTGTAGCATAGCTTTCAGCATCACAGCAACACTCGACTGCCACAGTATGACAAACCATCAGACACACAATAGGGACTCAGTCAGTATGTGTTAGGTTAATTAACCTTCCAAAATGAATTTTCACTTAATGGAAGGGCCACTTGCTCCAGCGTGGACATACAGCTCTGTGAAAGCTGAGAGAGGCTGAACAAAATTTCCTATGCTCCATGAAAGACCAGGCCACTGCTGCCCTCACTGCCTACCACCCAGTGTTGCCATCATAATTAGCCCAAGAGACCAGTCTCAAGAAGGAGGGTGTAGTGAGAACCCCTCGTCCACTATCCCCTTAGAGGCCTCCAGGATCCATCCCATCAAGCCTGTCATCCTCCTTTATCCTCTTCATGACCACAAGGCCAAGCCTCCTCCATCCCTGGACTCTATCCTTATGCTGTACAGTTCAGCCTCTTCTCTGACTTTACTTCCACCACCCCAGCCCACAACCCTGCCCCCCTGAGCTCACACCATCATCCGCAGAGGCCCCCTGTCCTCAGCCTCTTCTCGGAGAATTACTATTGTTGTCTTGCTCTGAACCATGCCTCTCCCCAAGAGACACCACTACCCCAAAGCTTTTTCCAATAGAGGCTGTTTCTTCCCTTTCCCCTTGCACATCTGGGCCTACTCCAGACATCTGAATGTCATCTAGTCATCTGAATGTACTACCCACTACCCGTCCTTGTTCTGGCCATGTGTCAGCCTTGTAGCCAGTCCTCCTCATTCACAGCACATTTCGTTACCTGGACCTCCATCTTAGTCTCACCCAATATTCCTGTGACCCTTTCACTCCTCTTTGGTGACTTCAGCATCCTTGCAGGGACCCATCTAGCATGCTAGTCTGTCAATTCTTTGCCTTCCATTAATCTTCCCATCCATGGCCTGTCTCTGGGCCTTGTCGTCTTCACCCTTTCCCAGCCTCCAAATTCTTGACCTTAAGCATCCCAGCCTCTGACCACCCACAGCTTCCTGTCTTCTAGTGGCCCCTCTCCAGTAATTCTTTGTCCTGGGATCCTGTGACTTCCACTTTTTCAAGTCAAGGCCCCCTCTTGTCCTGACTTCATCCCTACTTATCTTGGACTCCATCAGTATGCTTTGGATTCACCTTTAGCCTTTTGCCTCTGCTCTTTCGGCCATTCTCACCTGGCAAACCCCATCCCTGGTTAACCTCCAGTTGCCGTCTGTATGTCTCCTTGCCCTGAGCAGCTGAATGTGGATAAAGCAAAATATTCCACTGTGCTGACTGCTTCCACTTTAAATTTATAACCACAAGAGTCGGTGGGCCCAGAGCCCTGCCTGGCATTCCTGAATCATTTCCCTAGTCAATCTCCACCCTCCATGATGTCAATTATTCCTACCTTGTCCTCTCTCCTCAACACTTCTCACCTCTGCCACCTCCTCATTCTCAGCTAATAAAAATCTTTTCTATTTTTTTTGCTCTAATAATTAATATTATTTATTTATTTCAAACTAAGAATACAACTACATGTTTTATTAATAGAGGAACCCCATCCTCCCAGGCATGGTTGCTTATCAATCATAATGAACTGGTAATTGAAATTTCAACTAGAAGTAAATTGGCCCTGAGAGAAAAGTCAGCCAGCCGCCGCTTAATTTTTCCCTCTTTTACTAAGTTTTTTTATAAAAGAATTAAGGGTTAAGTTACATTAGTCGAATCTTTGCCCCTCTTTGAAGATGAGCAACTTCCCTTTTAAAGAATGGGGACTGCTCTCTATCCAGAGATAAACACTAGTAACATTTGGTGTTTGTTATTCCAAGATTTTCTGTTTTTTAATGAAATCTTTTTTTAATTCAGTGAGAAAACAAAAGCAATTGGAGGCAAATTCCCACCTCACTTTTCCGCCACCAAATCTGCTCCGTCCACCCTGTTAGAGCAAGGACTAGACCTCACACGTGGGCGCCGGTAATCAGTCTGTGGGCAGAGGCAGGAATCCCCAGCAAGCCAGGGCCCGGGAGGGGTGGGCACAGCAGGCCTGGATCCTTTGGGTTATAAGACTTTTACTCTGTCCTAACTCCTCTTAGCCTTCAAAGACTGTCAACCTTCCAGTTACTTTCTTTACCATGATTTCAGTTGAGTAATGACATCATTTTTAATCATGTGTCTGCCTGCTTTTAATTTGCCTGCTAGATGGACATAACTTAAACAATAACTTCAAGGATGACTTTAAGTATAGCTTAAAGTATAAACACTTCTTTTGTAACTTAAAAAAAACTTCTTTTGTAACTTAAAACACTTCTTTAAAGTGTTTATAACTTAAACTATAAACTGAAATAACTTAGTAACAAAGTATAAACACTTCAAGCAAAGCGGATCCCGGAGAGCCAGAACTTATGAATGCAAAAGGACTTACAAATGTAAACGTATACATGTTATTAATCAGTGTATGCCACCTGGTTACTGCGCACTGAAATATTATCATGCATAAAAACAGTTCTGAGTGTTTCCGAGTCAATTGCTGTCGAAATGTCCCTGCAGCTGCACAGCTTGGAAGGTGTAGAGGTTGTGCTGCGAACAGCACCTGCTCTTCCCAGGAAGGGCTCCTTCCTTCCCACAGCGCCACTGACTTGTCAGCCAGAGTCGGGTGAAAAACCCATGCAGACTGCCTCCGAAATCCCTTCAGTCGTTCCTGAAGCTGGTCCCTGGGCCGTGTCATGGGAGGATACACACTGTATCTTTACAGTCTCATATCTGGGAGGTGCTTGAGGGACTTAAATTTGATAGCTGTAAGTTGCTTTCTTTTTCTTCCCTTATTTTTTGTGAGTGTTAATTTTGTGAGGTAAAGACAAGACCGTAAGCCAAGAAAGCTGATGAGACTGGCATAAAGTCCTTCCCCCAACCTGTCCCTGTGTGGCTGGTCAACCCCACAGACAGCCCTGAGCAGCCCACAGCCATGATGACGGGTCTCTGCAAAGTTTTATATATGCAAATTATACACACTTGTTCATTTTTCCTAACAATGCTCTTAGATTAGAACCATGGCAGGTTTACCTTCTTCTTTCTCCTACCTTAGATCTGAATACCTGGAAAACATTAGAAGCTTCTGCATTCCAGTTGTAATTTCATAAATCCCTTGTAATAGTGTTTCCCAAAGTGTGGCATGTGGACCACTGCTGGTAGACCAAATGAATGTGGGTGGTGCAGGACTAAACACTTTTTGTATTAATAGTTACATTTTTGTTGTAATGTGTGTTAGAAAAGAATTTAACAAACATATCTAATCCAATATTTCATGGATGTAAATGCTTAGAATTAGTCAAAATGATGATATTTAAGATTTTTTAGATGAGATGATTAAAAGAAAAATATTAAGTAAACAGTAATAAAGTTGATATATACAAAAATCGTGAAAGTGGTTGCCTGCAAACTCACAATGAGAAAGTAATGTACTCAATGGGCAGAGGCCATCAGACACAGTTTCGTAAGTGGCAAAGGATGTGGAAACTTTTGGAGACAGTTCCAGAGAACAAGACAACTCTGCCTAATCCCACATGGAGAGATATTCTTCTAAGGCACTCAGGTTCTCCCGCTGGAAAGGACAGCTGCCAGTGATACTGTCCCTGCCGAGTGGGGATTATTTTACTGTTCTTATGGGGTTTTGTCTCATAAAGAAATGATAGGAACCATTCAGTCTTTCACTTTCAGAGTCAGAGAATAACCACATCATAACTACAACTGAATTCCTTCAGTCATTCATTCAACAAACACTGCAGAGCACCTTTGTGTGTCAGGCACTGGACCAGGTGCTGGGATTAGAGGAATGAGAAGGTTTTAAGCCCAGGAGTGACTTATCTTGGTAGCATCTCTGAAAAATTGTTCTGGCTGCCCCTGTGACAGGACAGGCAGCAGAACTGGATTAGACCAGAGAAGAGGTCATTGCAATAAGACATGATGGTGGCTTGGACCAGCATGATGGTGGTGGCAGTGGGGAGAAATCAGCAGGTTCAAGAGATATTTCAGGGTAGATCCAATAGGCTGTTGTGACTGATTGGACATTGTGGATGAGAGAAAAACAGGAATCAGGGAGAATGCTGCCTTTTGGCTTCAGAAGCCCTGGAGAAGGTGACGCCTGGTCCTCAGAGCTCACATAACACATTGCAGGGGCCTCAGTATCACATTCTCTAGGAAGTACTGCATGTCAGCCTCTCCTCAAGGGTACACGTAAAGGCATTTGATCAATGTTGACTAGAGGACTGATTAAAATCTTGGGGCATAAGAACACATGAGTGATTGACTTATGGTGCAGAGCAGTCCCCTCTGCCCCATTTTAAATTTCATCTTGAAGAAATGATTTTGAGATTGGACTCCAGTGTTACCCTGCCACTATAAAGACCTACAAGGAAACACAACAGAGGCCCCACCCTTCTGCCTCTGGGACCTAAGAATATGTTTGGGGATAGGCAGAGCTGAGACCAGGTGAGCAGCTCGAGGTGACAGAATAAAAGAGGGAAATTAAAGCTAATTCAAGTCAGATATTAAAGCCAATCAACAGCCATATACTATTAAAAGGAATATCTGTATGTCTATCTGTGTTTATGTCTGTACCTCTAGATTGATCAATAGATATTTCTTTTAATATCACCTCGACGCTAAATTCTAGTGATTACTGGCTGACAAAATACAGGCTCGGGTTTCCCGTTAATCCATGTGAGTCATCCAGGTGGCTTTCTTACATGGATCATGAGTGGTTTTTAGTCCCTTCAGGCAGGGAAATGGCCTTTTGAAGCTGAAGGCTGTGTGGGAAAAGCAGAATCAGGTAGAGGATGATAAATGGGAACAAGGAAAACCCAATAGGATATAAAATAAGCCAGGAGCCTGTACCAGTATTTCTGCCTGGCTCTCTGTGGGAATTGGTGACCTCTCTCTGAGTGGCAGCCTGTGGGGCATCTTCAAGAACTTTATGGAGAGTGGACATGTCCAGATGAGAGGGAGGCCAGATAAAGAAAACAGACTTGTGAATGAGACCCCCTTTGGGGATCCCTGAAATGATGGGGGCACTGAACACCTGCTTGTACATGGGTTGAGTCTCTTAACATAGGATTTCACTGGTTCAGAACAACTTTAGAGCTGGAGACCAGAGTTGAGAAATTGGCCTGCTTGAGGTATTGGAAATTTAACATGCTGGAAAGGACATACTCACAGTGACAGCTCTGGATCAAGCATGGATGGGTGAAGAGAAGGCAATGGTCTGACTTCCTTTAATGCACTTTCCCTCTGTTCCAACAATTTTTGGAGATTCTCTACTTTTAGGGCTGGCTCTGTGTATATACTCTTTCTCCTCAAGTCTTTTGGCACACATTTAGAGTATGGCAACGAAGATGCCTCACCAACCAGGTCAGATCCACGTTCATTTAGTATTGGGATTATTATATTGCTGCCTCTGTTTCTGAAAAGCTCACACCCTGACCTCTGGCCACGTGGTATAATCCGTACTTTTTTCTTGACCTCAAAACTAAGGCTTTGAGAGGTATATACATGAATAATTTGCTCAGGGCCAAGTAAGAGCTGCACAGTTGATTCAGCCAAAGTCTGACTGTGAAGTTTATGAACTTCCTGCTATTCCCATCTGCCATCCTTCCTTTTTGACAATTTTTTTACTATGCAAGAACTTTCAGACAATTTCAGAGAATTTACAGCACTAGGACAGCTCTTAAACCCCCTAGGTGTCCATAACGTTTAAATCTGGTGGATTTCAGTGCAGGCAGGTCTGACTCTGAGTTCCTAAACTTTCTGCCATACCACCCTAATGTCTTCTCTTCTAAACAACTCTTGAGTAGGATATTTTTTTACCTTTATCTGAGGGACTTAAGATGAATCAAAGGAACCGGGGCAATATTAGAGAGTGTAGTTTATAGAACTTAGAACCACAAAGCAGAAGCCTTGCCAGGAAGAAATTTGTGATGCCCAGGAAGGGTTTCCACCCTCCACTGTGTTGCTGGGACAGGATGAAAGTGAGGCTGTGCTATGGGTCAGCATTCCACTGTGGGCCATTGAATCTGGCCCATGTGGGCCCCACCTCGTGTAGTCCACATCCTGCTTCTTCCTAAACCCCACATTTTATGTGTGTTCTCTGTTCTTCTGCTCCTGTACGTTGCAGGCTCCTGTCTTACTAATCCACCTCTGTGACCCATAGTGCCTGACACACTGCTATGAGAAAGTCAGTACTAAGTCAATATTTGTTAGATTCATGAAATTACACATGTTGATGTCTCAGGCCTAGTTTTACCATCAGGTGTTATTTCTATAATTAGTTAAAGTTCATTCTCTGGCTTTATTGGCCATCACACCCTCTCTTTATTAATTGCTCCAATGTAAAAGTGGATGCACAAAATTAATAAGCCAGAACAATCATGGTTTCTAAAGTGATACAGATGAAAGTATTAAAACATGGAAAATAGACTTCATAGATAGGTGATTTGAAACAATGTGATTTGACTTCACGAACATCAAAATGAATTTTTTATTGATGGGAACATTAGCAGTGTTGCTCCTCACTGTTAATGGCCCGCCTTAGCATGCCAATTGTATTGGACACATGTCATGCTCATTTTTGAGTATCTTGTCTATATTTTGTAACACAGTATATATAATATCATGTAATACTTTGCAAATCTCCTTTGTAACTGAGTCTAAAGTGGCAAAACAAACAAAACATACTAATGTATAAGTATAATGTACATATATATGTATATAATTGGAAATTGTGAAAAGTCAATAAAGGAGAAAACTAAGGTGCTACAAGAGAGAATCCCAGGGGGACTTAATTTACTCTGAAGGATAAGAGAAGGCCTTCCATGGAGAAATGGTGGAGGGTGAATGGATTTAGGCTGAGTGAACAGTGGTGAGAGGAGCTTTCAAGAAGAGGGATCAGGTGGGAAAGCCTCGAAGAAGGTAAGAACGTGGCATTTTCAAAGAATAGCAAAAACTTGAACAGGTGGTGTGGTTAGAGCATTGATAAGGGGAGGGGGTGAGTTTGAAGGTAAACAGGCCATGTGGGCTTCTATTAGATCTTGAGAAAAACTAGAGTCTGTGAAAACATGTTAAGTAGGTGGGTGACCCAGTCAGACTTTCATTTTTTAAAGGTCCTTCTTGCTGTAATTTAGAGAAGAGGAAGAAGTGTCCCCAGTCTAGAAAGAGGCTGTTGCCCTGCTCCCAGGGGAGATGAGGCTGAGTCAGACTAGGGGGTGACAGCAATGATGGAGATGAGTGGATGGATGCCAGATATTTTATAGTTAGGACCTAGAATGTGTAGAACCCAATTGACTATGATATGTAAGGAGAGACAAGACCAAGAAAACGTGCTGTGTCTGGCTTTAGCCATTGGGTGGATGGAGGGGCCGTTCACTGAGCCCAGGAAGCCTGGAGCAGAAACAGCTTTGCAGGGACTGATCGAAAATTTTAAACATGTTAAATCTGAGGTGTCTGTGAGATGACATGAATGTACTCACTTCAGGAATCTGTGAATGAGCACCCACCCTTCTTAGAAGTTTTCATGTTAAATATTAATCACCTTACCCCATACTTATAAAGACTAATCGTGTCACTCCAGAACATTTCATATTTGCAGCATTCACTGTCTAGCATTTGCACTCACTTTGGGTTCTATTCAAGACGTGAGGATAGCTGCTGGGTTAAATGGAAAATTGCTGTGGTTGTGTTTCCCTTCAGTGCCCAGATTGAATGGGGGCATGTTGTTCTGAGGGCCACTTTCTTATCTTTGCATGAGTGTGATGGCCTCAGCAAGTGCTTGGGGAAATTTTCTTTGCTTTGGAGAAGTAACTCATATTGGTTTAGTCTTCAGGGTCACTTGGAGAGAGAGGCAGCCTCTATTTTTGTCAGAATTCTGTTTCAGGCTAATGCATCCAGCCATGGAGAAAGCAGTTTCAAAATAGACCTGATCAGTTGTCAGGGAACAATTCATCTTGTGACAATAGCACCAAGGTCTTGGCCAGTCATTGTTCTCCTGTGAGCTACTGAACAGGCTGTCCTCTGATTTTGCATTTGTTTAAACATGTAAAGAAACATTCACAGAGAGTTGATTTTAAAATAGTAGATCCAATGAGGAAGTTAAGGAAGGGGAGAGAATAGGAAAGCTAACACACACGAATGCTCCCAGCCTTAGCTCAGACGTCCTCCCCCCTTCAGTGCACAAAACCTGGGTTCAAACCCTCTCTCAATGCCTCACTGACTCTGTGATGAGAGAAGATAATTCAACCTAGGTAAACCTCAGTTTCTCCTTCTGCACATACTGGCAATGTGCCTGGAGTGCCTAACGTGACTCCTGACCCATAGCAGGTTGAAGTAGTCAGGGTTCTCCAGAGATATAGAACCAATAGGATGTGTGTGTGTTTGTGTGTGAGTGCATGCGTGTGTGTGTGTGTGTGTGAAGAGAGAAAGAGAGAAATTTTAAGGAACAGGCTCATGCAATTATAGAGGCTTGATAAATCAAACGTCTGCAGGGTACGCTGGCAGGCTGGAGACCGAAGGAAGAGTTGCAGTTCAAGTCCAAAGGCAGGCTGCTGGCAGTATTTCTTCTATTTCGGGGAAGTCAGTCTTTCTTAAAAATCCAACTGATTGAATGAGCCCCACACACATTATGCAAGATAATCTGCTTTACCCAAAGTCTACTGATTTAAATGTTCATCTCGTCTAAAAATTACCTTGACAGCAACATCCAGATGTGTTTACCAAATATCTGGGTACCGTGCCCAAGCCAAGTTGACATCTAAGGTTCATCATCACATAGGTTCTCTAAAATGCTGTTGTAGACTCCTCCAGCTCTTGCTGCTCAGTGCAGCCTGCAGAAGGGCCCTCGAGAGTTTTCATGCTATCATTTGCCTCCCTGACTCTGTCCCCTCCTACATTTAGAACGTACAGCACAAGGTAACATCTCCATATATGTTTATTTAATAAAGGACCACATAAATTATGTACGATCCATTTATAAAAGCAAAACATAAACACAAATTTCAATAGGCTATGAATTTATTTCCTCAGTAAAAATTTTAAAGCAATGAATACATTTAGATGTCAGCTTCCTGACACACATTTTAACATATTGTTAAATTAGAAATATACAACTAAAGTCTACAGAGACCGTGAAACCAATGCTGTCCTTTCCTAGATATCTTTTCTGTATTCAACTTCACACCATGTTCTCTGGCTTAGTTGGCTGTAAGTCCCCATTTTGGCCCTGGTTTTCTCTGCAGGGAAACAGGAGCATGTGGTGTGAAGGGGACAGGGTATTGCACTCCACTGTGGTTCCAGAATCAAGAGGTGGCTCAGACACAGAAGAGCGTGGGCTGGAAGACAGAGCTAAGGAGAGAGCTCTGCAGCGATGTTGGCAGTTACAGCAGGACCCTGCAGGACGCCACATCACAGCTCTCCACGTGGACACTCAACCTCAGGAGGCCTGACAGTTCCAAAGCCAGAAAACACACTTATGCCAATCAACCTCCTAGAGCAGTGTTGCTAAAGGAAAAAGTGTACAGAATTTCAGATTCTCGGCAGTCAGTTTTGCCTCTTGTCTTCTCATTTCCTTGTGCCCAGACAGGACCAGGCAACCTTCGGGATGAAGACACGGGTGTTGTTTCTGGTGGAGGCCCCACTGAGTCAGTCTGCTGCCTAAGTGTTTTCTGTCTCCTTGCTGGAATCTCCTTCTGCCTGCCCTTGCCCCAGGGCTAGGGGTGGGGTGGCAGGACTCACTGTCAGGAAAGCCAAGGCAAATGCAGGGGCAGGGAGGGGAAGGAAGTAGCAGCTCGTGGGTTCTCTGCTGGAGTGAGACTTCCAGCAGGGTCAGGAGCTGTGACAGGCAGACAGGGAGCCCAAAGCTGCATGGTCCAGATGTGGAGCGGGCCAGACCCTGCCACTGCTGAGGCCCTGTCCTGGGCAGAGTCACCACGGTGGAGGAATGGAAGACCACTGCCTTCCAGTGTGGTGGCTCGGGACTTCCTGAGCAGCCCCACTGAGGAGCAATCTGAGATGGGCTTCAAGGGGACACAGGTCTTCTGGATGGACAGGGCTGTCTCCTGGGGTCAGAAATCCCTCGCATCTCCAGAGATGCTATGTCCTAGAAAAAGACTGCATTTCTCCTAGTTCCATTAAATGGTCATACTGATGCCTCTAATATCATTACAATTATAAAAACAGTGATTTTATCACATGTCCATGATGTACAGGTGCTATGAATGCATACTTCATTTCTAGCCCTTCCAACAACATATCTGTGAGATATGCACTATTGGCCTCGTAGTACAGAAGAAGTAACTAAGGTCAGAGAACTAAAGTACCTTGCCAGGTCAGGATTCTCCCTCAAGTCTTTCTGATGCCAAAGCCTGTGCTCTTCATGCAGCACTTTCTCAGTAAAGATGACTTTTATCAACAAAGATAAAGAGGATGAGCCTAGGGAAAGGAATGCTGTCCTGGGAACTAGGAAGGAATGAGAGAGTCCTAGGAAGATGGTGAGCCATTCAAGGGCAGGCCAAACAGGGGAGCCATGAATTAGGGAGGAAAAGGCCAGAGGTGATGGAGCAGTGCTGACCATTTTGAAGGACAGAGCCAGGAAGTTTCTGAGAATTCTGCTGGACAGCAAGGCCAAGGAGAAAGAGCAGTATCAAGAATTGAGTTTGAGTCACTGGGAACTCATGGAAAGCTGGCCTCTAAGAGTGGCAGCCAAGGTGATGGCAGAGCTTCCTTGGGCATCCAGTGCCTGGAGGAGAGGAGAAAGGACAGAGGAACCCCCCTGGCCACCTCTGAAATTCTAGTAGGAGGGAGCCATAGAGGTGACAACTAGCAGTGACCAGTTACAAACCCCACAGGCCTGTGAAACAAGGGCCCCTGATGGACAGCTCTACGTGCATCCCTTGGGTTGCAAGGGAAGAACAGAGTAGCCCCTAGTGAACCAGTGGGCTCGGAGGCGTCAGAAGCCCCTGCAGAGAAAGCTGCCCTACAGCAGGGTCACTTCTAGACCATCCTCATACCCAACCCCACTCTGTGGTGGATTTAGCATGTTTCTATTTACAATACTGTACTTTGCATTGGTTCCCCAGCCCAGTATGGTAGCTGTAAGTTGACATAGCTCCCCTGCCCCTGCCACCACATTAAAGGGGATCTCAGCAGTCTTTTGGGAAGCATGGTCCTGGTTATGGACTGCTTGTGCCATCCTTTCTTTTCCATTCCATCCTGCTCTGAATCCTGCCACTCTGCCTCATCACTCAGCCTTCCCTTTCCATCCTTCCCTGCTTGTCCCTCTATGTGATACTTGATCCTGCCTTCCTTTCTCAGAGTTAGGGTGACCTGCATATAGGAGAAAACTCCAAAGAACAATGGATAAACAGTGATTAAACAGAATAGAAGTTTATTTTTCTAAGATAAAAGAAGTTCAGGGGTGGGTTCAGGACGAGTATGTTGGCTCTCCCATGTAATTGAGGACCCAAGCTCCTACGTTTCTGATCCACACCACTTCCCAAGGTCAAATCATAGATCACGAGGGCAGCTGGAGCTCATGCCATCATGAACCCAGAGCGAGATGGGGGAGGAAAAGCAGAAAGAAAATATAGTGCCCCTCCTAGTGGAGTGAGCTCCCCATAAGCATCCTGTGTCCCACATGTCCCTTCTACTTTTATCTCATGGGGCAGAACTTATGGCCACACCTAGCTGCAAGGGGTGCTGGGGAGCATGGTCTTTATTCTGGGAAGAAATGGCCCAGCTAAAAGTCAGGGTTCTGTCACTGGGGAAGAAGAGAAGAAGGGATATCTTCCCTTCCCTGCCCCCACCCTTCTCCTCTGCGATGACCAGGAGCACCCTCAATCAAGGTTTGAGTTTTCTTTCTGGGTTCAGTGTTTTAAGCCACTTGAATATGGAAGAAAATTAACACACGTCTAACCTTCACGTAGCACCAAGATCACAGCCAGGCTTTGAGCTTGTCCCTCTCCTTGCAGGGGCAGTGTTACTTCCCACTGTGTTTGCCCGAGCCCACTATGTGGACCCAGACACCCGCCATGTTCTGATCACAGCAGGGGAGGCCGAGCGCTCTGGCAGCTGAAGACAGATGCAGTTTCTGTCCTGAATTCTTTCTCTTTCTTTGTTTAATGAACCAACCTTTACAGATAGAATTAGAAGCAGGAAAATAGAAATCCTGAGGCATCTAAAAGATAAACAATCTCTGCTCCAAGTTTAGAAGCTGTTTTAGGCAAAAAACAAGTAAATAAATACATAAAATGAAAAAACACAAAAGCTGCAGCCTCAGGGTATCCTTGTGCAGTGAATGTCAGTCTAAATAAAAGAACCATCTTAAAAATAAAGCCTTAGGCCAATTCCCAATATGCAGAAGACATAAAAGCAGTATTATATTTCCATAAATTTACTTTATACATTCAAATGGATAATATTTACTAATATATCCCATCCGTGAAACAATGAAATGAAGCCATATTAATGAGCATAACTGTTTGAAATCAGGACTTAGAGGTGCACTTTTATAACAATGTTAATATCCAGCTTATTTTGTGTGTATTTTTGCATACATAATATCAAAAGATATTTCATAAGATCCTGGAGATCTGGATATGCAAAGAAAGTGTGTATCCAGTGATGTCTAAATGGTAGCACTGTTTCCTGCTTCTCTCCCACCTGCAGTTGTGCCCTTCGGTGCAGTGTAGACCGTGGGAGCAGCTTTCTTGTGAGTCTGCCCAGCACATGGTGGTCAATGATCCTTGACAGTTCAGGTTAACCCACTAGTGGCTTCAAAATGTTAAAATATAGTTCCTAACGTGTTCGAATGTGATGTTTTTTCTTACGACATTATAAATAAAGTGTATTAAAAATGAAATAAAACCCAGCAGCCATGGAACCTCGAGAATGCTGCGGTCCATGGAGATATGTCGAAGTGTAGTGTCTCCTGTCTTGGTCTCACCAAAGCTGCCTGTATTACGTTCTCTGTCCTTCCCTGCCCCACCACTTCTTCTTAAGGTGGATCTTGTCTGCACTTGCACTGGAGGAGAAGTACTCTTCCCTTCTTGCTTTTTCTGCCTACACTGTTACTGTTTGCTGCATCCTCACTTCTGTGTTTTTCAGCCTGTACAGCTTCTCTCCAGTGACCCCATGTTCCCTCCCTCACATCTCTCTCCATTGTATGTCCCTGGCGGCGGAGGTCTGGGTGAGCAGGCAGGGTGTGGGGGAACAGGAGGAATCACAGTTCTGTCCTTCCTTTCATTACCTCCGCATCAACCCTGGAGAAGTGAGCACCCTCACAGTATCTTCCTTCTGTGGTGTGTGTGGAGAAACAAACATGCAAAGTGGTGTCTGTCAGAAGGCAGAAACCTTTGCTTTCTGTGGAGGGAGAGAGGCCATGGATGTAGTTTACAAAACAATACCAGGATCTTAGGCTGTGCGTCTGCCTTGCAAGCCTGAGAGCAGAGGAGTCTCATTCTGACTTGTCTGAAATCTTCCACTGAGTTTAGAATATGGGCCCTCACCCAGCCGCATCTCACTGGAAAGAGCGAACCTTCTCATTGTTTTCCATGGCATCTTACCAACCGTGGGCAGTGGCTTGCTCTGGGAGAGGGAACATGGGGCTTTGAGTGGGACACCTGCACTCAAGCCCAGGTTCTACCATTCATGAGCTTTGTGGGACTGAGCAAGTTTCTTAACCTCTCTGTGCCTCAGTTTCCTGATCTGTAAAATGGGAATGTGATAGCTGCCTGCCTCTACCACACGTGGTTGCTGGGAAATAAATGGAATCAACATCTGCGAAAGTTCTTTGCACCTGTGGAGGTTACACAGAGTAATTTTATGCAGGTGGGCAAATTTGAGAGCCAGTGAGCAGCTTATTAATTTAAAACATTAAAGATGCTTAAATTTCCACCCCTTTCCTCACCCTTATATGGTTCATATTCTAAACACAGCTTTTATTGAGTCTGAGCTGTGCCAGAAGCACTGAAATCTATTGATGTAGTGTGAGCATTAAATTTATTCATAACCATAGCCTCATTTTCATAAAGAGGAGAAAACACAGATCTCTTAGGGCATTCTGTAGATGCCAATGTTTGGGGGATATTTATAAGGAGCTGTTTTGTGAGTTTTCTTTTCTGTGAAACCATGTGATGATTTAAGATTCTTATTTAATTAAATATATCTTTTGCCATTCTTACCCGTGTGAGAAAAATTATGAGTGATTTGTAAACCTTTTCAGAATTCCCAAGATGAAAATGTTGTCTTGGAATGCTCCTTTGGTATAATTTATTTGGGTTTTATCCCTGTGGCAAAGAAAGCTCAAAAAAAATATAATAAACTAACATTTTTAATGTGAAGTTGTTTACATAATTTACCAAAATAAGGGTTTTCAGTTTCTTTGACCCCTACCTTGCACATTTTTTTCCTGCAAGCATGCAGACATTCAGCAGAATATCCCCAGGATCTTGGGAACAGAACATTACTCCCATCAGCATTGTTCTGAGGGTGACAGGGAGCAGTGGGAAGAACTAGGGCCCTGCAGGGGGCCGCTCTGACCCTACTCTGAGTCCATGCTCCCTGGGTGGCCCCGCTCCCCTGGGCCTTGGTTTCTTCACATGTACAGGGAGAACACCGATCAAAGCTCCCCCTCTTGGCCCCTTCCTCCACCATTGTGATCTATGGTAGTTTCTGTCTTCCTGGGGAGGTCTTACAAATCAGATCACGTTCAATGGGGTTTGAATCTGATGACCTTTGGCTCTTAACCTGACTGTACATATTTTGTTTTATCCATCCAGTATTGTGAAACTGGAAAGTTTACATACTAATCCAACTGGAGGCTGTTGTTGAAAAGTCAGAGGGTTTGTAGCACTGGTTCTACATGACGGCCTTTGTCTGGGCTTGAGTTACAGCCACCCCTTCACTGGGGTTGAGAGTCTGGGCTCTCCTGCTCCCCCACCTGCCCTGGTCTGGCTCACTCATGTCACCTGCCCAGGACCTGTGCCCGTGAGAGTTTGGTGATCCTTATGAGTAGCAGAGTCCATTCTCTTCTCCTTTCCTAATGGACTTTTGATTGTTCGTGAAAGTATCTCTAAGAATGAAAGAGACGGTCTTACCTTTTCATGGGTCCATTTGGTTAAGCACAAGCTTAAGAAAACCCTTCCCTTCAAAGCTGCAGTGTGTCCTTGCTGGTCCCTCGTGGAACTGTGCATGGTAGCTCTGGCTTATGTCGTTAGCTCTGAAAGTGGTTAGGTTCGTCTAAGAAAACCAGGCTGCGGTGAGTAAGAGTTCAGTTACGAATTGGTTCCCGGTTTTTGTAGGCCATTGTAGTCCACCTGAGAGCCCTGAGGAGCAAGGGCCAAAAGGTTGTGGCCAGCCACCAGAAGGGTAGAGAGCTGAACAGTCAGCTGCAACAACGGATGAGAGAGGCTTGGATCAGGATCAAGACATGACCCTGAGTGACACTGAGGCTCTTGGTAGTGGCATTTCAAGAGCCCCCCGCCAAGTAGACATGGACGCTGGGACTATCAGTGACATGGCAGGGCACTGACAGAGAAGGGGAGATCTAGGGGCTTCTGCATCCCCCTGTCTGAGGGAGTCAGACCCCACACCGGGAGCTGGGCACCTGATGGCTAGCTTAGTAGCATGGGCTGGTGAGGTCAGGAACCAGGACAGCCGGAGCAGGTTGTCTGCCATCTGCTGTTCCTAATTCACTCCTGGGCCCTCCGTGTATATCCACAGCAGGGGCTTCCATGCATGTGTGCTCTTGGCAATTTTGCACTTGGTGTCTTTTAAAGACATTATTGTGATGCTAATAAATGAAACATTTAAGAAAGAACACTGTCACCTAACATCAGAACATCCCTATTTTTAAATTTAGTTCTTAGGAAAGTTTATTTCACAAACTACTCTTAACTGTGGTCCAGCTTCCATCCTCACCACTTCGCTGAAAGTGCTCTTCAAAGGTCACCGATTTTAATAACTCTAGTGGACACCCTTTGGTTCTCATATTGCTTGACCTCTTGGTGGCATTGCATAAAGCTGACCATGCCGTCCTTGAAGAATTCTTCACAGGCCCCCATTTCTTCTTACCTTATCTTCTGAGGCTTTTCAGCCTCAGAGGTAGGTAAGTGGCGTGGTCCTGGACTCCTTTCTTATCTTACCTCTGTCCTCCCTCTTTGGGTAGTCTCATCCACTCCCGTCCCTGTGCTGGTGACTCCTGTGTTTATTTCTTCTGCCCAGATTTCTCCTGTGAGTCTCAGACCTGTGTGTCCTCTTGCCTGTTACACATCTCTGCTTCAATATTTTAATAGCTGCTCTTGGTGCCCCACCCAGATCCCTGTCACTGCCAGGAGTATCCGTCCCCCAGCTGCTGTGAGAGTTGGGCAGCTGTGACAACAATTGCTGTCCTCCAATAGGATCTGCCTCCTTTATGCCTCTGCCCTACCCCAAGGGAAGATCTCTGCCACTGACCAGCTGACATGGGGTCACGCCTCAAGGTGGGACCACGCCTCAAGGTGGGACCACTCTGTGGTGTAATCCCTGTTTCACAGCCCCTGTGGGATCAGGCTGAAAGTTACTGAGAACTTGCTTAGCCCGATCCCCTGCCATGTCCAGTTTCCCTCACTTCCCTTCTCCTGAGGGAATTACTTTCAAGAGAATCTCCATCTCAGGCTATGCTTCTAGAAACTGATCTAAGACAGCTGTCATATTGATAGCTGAGAATTACTGTTTCTAAAACCTAAATGTCCCCCACCCCCTCACAGAGTGTCTTATTAATATGCACATACCTTGAGTGCACTCAGTTAAAATTGGTGCCTCAGTCAAATTACAGATTATACTATATTTCATGACCTGGAAAGGTTTCTTGTAAAGAGCTGGCCCAGCTTGACGGGCAAGGCCAGGTGTTACCTTCTTCTCCAAACGGGAACACTGAAATTCTGAGAAGATTTGTACAAAGTAGGTATTATGATGGTTTCTTGGACTCCAAATGCAGTTCCCTTCATTGACATAATTACAGAGGTGTAATTCCTGTATTTTGGATTTCTGTCATTTCTGATTTCTCCCTTTTGGAACTTACTATCCAAAGCGACTTAACAAAATGTTGGACATATATTCATAGACTGCAAAACTTTAAATCTGGAAGGGAACTTAGAGATCATGTAATAAGCAAAGCTAAATGTGAGCTCCCACTCCCTTAGACATCCAGGAACAGAGCAGACATCACCAATCAAACGTGACATGCTTTCCCAGTGTGACTAGATATGCCCTCAGAATCCCTCTTAACACAATTTTCCAGATGACCATTACCAATCCATGAGTATATAGATAGCTACATAGGAGATATAGATATAGATGTAAATTGAAATATAGATATAAATTGAACCTATTCATAACTTTTATCAGGTTCAATCCCTTTATCGAGTACCTGAGTAAACTGAGTTCTCATTAAAATAAGCCACTTGCTCAGGGTGAGGCAGCCTGTTAATGGACAAGTCAGTTCTCAAACCCAGCCCTACTGGCTCCTGATTCTGTATTCTCTCAAACATCCTTTACACATATTTGCATCTTTATTCCTTTTATTTGAATACTTATCATCAGTAGAATTTTGCTGGCAAAGATACCCAAAGGAACTTTGCATGATTTACAAATCCACTTAATCAGGTAGATTTCCTGGAAAACGGTAAAGAATCTAAGACAAATGATTTGCTATTTTTTTTTTTTCCTCTGAATATGAGCAGTTCGGCAAGGAAATGACTCTGGGAAATTGCTCTGGGAATTCGAATTACACATAGGACGCCTGATAGGGCCAAATTTTGTGAGTTTTTGGACGAGGAGTCAATTTGTTTTTCAATTTAACAGATTAAAATTTGGACATTTAATGTGAGGTCTTTCCCTTTTCTCACTATCTAGCATAATGAGTCATCCTCTTGTTGAAGCTTTTGGGTTCATTCGTCTTTTGCTAATTTGTGATCCCTCATTTGTAGCTGGGTGTTACTGTGCATTTTCATTGACCATGTGACAGAGCTAAGCAGAAACAGGGAGAACTGAATTTTTCATGCAAATGAGTCCTAAGAAAATTGAGACCCATGTGAACTTTAAATTAGAAGCTTTCTCTTTTCCATATGAAAGAGATCACTCCCAGCCCAGCACTGTGTGTATGGATTACTGTTCCTATCCCTTCCTTGAAGACACCCCTTTCTATGGCTACTATATTACTGCATTTTCTTGGCCTCCTTCTCAACACTGACAGACTTCTCGGTTTCATCAATGCTTATGTATTGATGAATCTTCTTTTGCTCCCTATCTGTTGATGTCCCCTAATATTCAGTCCTCAGCACTCTTTGTTCTCTCACCCTCCAAAATTTACTCACAGAGCTTCAGCTCCCATTTTATAAGGATGAGGCCATGATAAAAACCTAGAGTCTGCATGTCTTTCCAGAACTCCAATCTGCTTCCTTGTCACCTGCTAAACATGTTCACTTTGTGTTCCATTCATAACTTTTGAGTTCAGTGAGCCAGACCTACGCTCACCATATGCTCACTTTGTCTTCATTCTAACTTTATTCTTCAGACCCACAGGAGAATCCTTTTATCAGTGAGTGATGAAAGCTGAAGGCATCAGTGGTCTTTGGATCTCCGTTTTCCTGTATCCTGGCATTCTAGAGCCCAAGTCCTCTCACATGTTTTTGTCCCAGTGTCACTCACACCCTTATCAGCCTTTCTACTCCCATCACCACCTCCCTGATCCAGGCCTGGGCAGGACTAGTCCTGTGTCCTCCTCCCCCACAGCTTTCACACCTCCTACAGGCCCAGTAATTATAGCAATCCAGGGATTCCAAAAAGAGGTCACTTCCATGTGCAGTGCCTTTAACATAATGAACAATCAAATCAATAAAGTGGTTACAAAAAAATAAACGACATGAGAAAAAGCCTGGAAGGAAATGATCTCAAATGACAGTATTCATCATCTACCCAGCAGCCCAGGCCAGGAACCCACTGCCATCTTCAGCTTCTCACCACCAGGAATCCCAACATTCTGTTAAGCCTACTTCTTAAAAGTCTCTGAAATTAGTTTCTGCTTCTTCATTTCCATTGCCTTGGTCTTTGTTTACAGTCTCAGCCTCAGTATCCATCACTTTGACAAAAAGTCTCCCTTTTCTAATCCAGCTGGCTCCTTCCAACCCACTCTCTGTTGTCGGGAGTTCCGTTTTTCAAAACAGATCTTACCTTAATGAAGACCATCATTGTCTTCTTATCATTTACTTTTACAAATGCTCATTCTTTAGATGGCCTGTAAGGCCCTTTAGAACCAGCCACAAACCTCCTTCTCTGGCTTGTCCCCTCCATGTCTGACTCCAACCACTGAATGAACAACTCATTTCTTCTGAAACACGCCATGTTCAGTTATGTCTCTGCCCTTTTGCACAAAGTGTCCTCCCCACCTACAGGAGTGTCTTCCCCCAAATACTGCAAGCCTTCCCAACGATGTGGCATCGTTGTGGAACTCATAGAAGTGGAGAGTATAATGGTGGCTACCAGAGGGTGGGGGGTGGGGGAAATAGAGAGAGGTTGGTAAAAGGGTACAGACTCTCAGTTATAAGATGAATAAGTTCTGAGGGTCTAATGTACAGTATGGTGACTATAATTGATAATACTATATCCTATAATTGAAATTTGCTAAGAGAGTAAAACTTAAGCATTCTCATCAAAAATAAAATTAAGTAAAGGTATAATATGTGAGGTGATGGATGTGTTAATTAACTCAGGGGGGGAATCCTTTCACAAAGTATATGTACAAATCATCATGTTGTACACTACAAACATATTACAGTTTTGTCAATTACACCTCAATAAGCTGAAAAAACCTTCCTTCATTCTCCTGCTGTAAACTCCTGTACATTTTTCTAGTCATAGCTCAAGTACCACTGCTTCCATAAACCATAGTCCACCTCTCCTGATCTGCCACCTGGCATTTTGTACACTTATCTGTTGTACCTCCAGTATTGGTCTGTAGCTACATCTTTTCATTTTCCTCCTCCCTTAGACTGTGAGCTGTGATTTGCTTTATGTCCCCAAAACCTGACAGAGAGCCAGGCACATAATAGGAGCTTAATAGTGTTGGATGAATGAATAAGCAAATGAATGAATGTATGTCCCAAGAATAAAGGTACCAGGTAAGTCATTTCTTTTTGGTTAGAGAACATGTGTAAAGTGGATTTTCAGTGTGAGTTAGCAGAAATGCTGTAAGTGAATCAGATTAATTAGAGATGCTCTATTTTGGAAAGGAAAACTTTTGAACATTTAAATGGAGTTAGTGAACACAGCAATTAGTATCTCTGATAGGTGATAAGGATATATGTTTTGAATTGGCGGAGTTTAAGATTTTTTTAAGTTGCTTCCGTATTTGAATCAATATGTTTGTTTTTATCTGTTTATTCTTATCTATGATTACTTAACTTTTAGACATGTGGTAGAATCAACAAATGGTTGCAGCTGTTTAAATTATTCAATTGAGTTTATTTCTAAAACTGGAATGTGTACTTCATTACTTACACCTTTTGAGTTTTGTGAGTCGGTGTTGCCTTTGGTCCACGGCCAGCTGTTGTATCATAAGTCCTACCAGATGGTGCTTAAATTTCAAGTGAAGATGAACTTAAAGACATGAGAAGACAAGCAACCAGCTGTGTGATCTGGCACGTGTTATTTTGCACATGTACTTCTCTGTTGGATGAGGAGGGCTATACTAGGAAATTTTAAGGTTTAGAACTCAAACATTCTGGGTGCAGAATATAAGTTGCAGATATGATAGATGCATCCAGAAAAAGCTATGAGTATATCAAACAATATGCTTTATATGTTATATAAATAATCACTCTCCTGGGCCTCTCTGATTTTTCTAGTTTGTAATTGATATTTGTACATTATGTTCTAAAACTGGTTGCACATATACTGTCCTATACTGTCCACCACCATTGTAGCCAGACGTTGTTATCAAGTGCTCACATGAACAAGTTGTAGTTCTAGAGGCCGTGCAAACGAAGGATTCCTACCATGTCCACAGGCTGCTCATCATTCAAATACAGAATATAGCCACGTGCAGACGTCCTCCAGAAACCAAGCTGAGGAAAGTGTGGGAGTCCCGCCTCCTCTGCCTTGAACGTTTTATAGGGCTCAGTTCTGCCAATGTCTCCCACGTGGTAGGTGTTCCATAAAGGTAATTGCCATTCCTTTTTTGGGAAAGTCACGTGAGTAAAGAAAGGAAGTCTCCACTGCCCTTTTGCTCTGGCAAAGGAGATGTCAAAGAAATATAATATTTTAAGATGCTTTTAAAAAATGTTTTTGCAGGTTTTCTGATAGTTTCCTTTCTGTATCCAGATTTGGAGAAGGTAGTTCAGTATATGGTAGGAAGGGGAGTGCCAGGTCAGGGGGGTCAGCTGTGGGTGAACATCAGATGGGTAACTGCCTTAACAGCTATAGTGCCTTAACAGCATGGCAGTGAAATTTGGCAGCTCTGCACAAGCTGACATTTCTCTGTACAGTGACCTCTTCTCAATGGAGAAATCAAATATTAATAGAAGTAAAATAGGTGTTCACATACAATGTGTGATGCATTCAGCATCAGAATTTACGTGATGATCTGAACTGTAGAGATTCTCTGAGCCTGTGTTCGCCCAAGGTAAATGAGGGAATGAAGTCTGGAACGTTTCTATTTTGTTTACAACATCCTAGAGAGCAAGGACAGTTTTACTTCTCATGGGAGATAGCTTTCTTTCTCGAGGCCAGATCTATGTTAATAAGCCCAACAACACGAAGAAAATCCTCTGGACCAAAATGTCTGTTTCTGTGGATGCTAAATGTTGCAGGTTTTGGAAGTGGTGTCTGTGCTCAGCCACAGGCTTAGACTAAAGAAACTTTTATTTGCATGTGTTAGTATTTGAATGATGAATAAGAACATTTCAAATTCTGAAATATTATGTTTATGTTTTATTCAGAAATAAAAAAGAAGAATCTTACTCGCTTGCCAGGTTTTCTCATCATATGTGTTTGAATTCTTATTTTAACTTTCCTATGGTGCCTTATTTCAGGTAAATTATAAGCAGTAGAAGGCAGAAAGTCTTGCTCTAGGTGTGATGAAAATGTACAGATGCAAAGTAAGAGTTGGTCAAATGTTTGGTTGTTCTGCCTATGTTTTCCATGTTAGAAACCTAAGCAATTGTTAGGAACAATTGTTAATTGTTAGGAAGCTTTTATTTTCATCTGGCCAGTGCCCGCATTTCATTGTAATCCCTGCCCATGGGAAGAAAGAGAATACACACCCAAACACACAATCCAGGTCAATCCTTCTGTACTAGGGAGAAAGGAGGCCATCATTGTCCTCCTCTCTAAGGAGCTCATTGTCCTGTAGAAAGCGTATAAACAAATGATTAAAATTTAGGTTGGTAAGTGCCATAATAGAGTTAGGTACAAAGTGTGAACTATGCCTGGCAGAACCGGAAACTTGGTAAAGAAGGTGACATTTGAAGCGGATCTTGAAGGAAAAAGAGGAGAAATTTGCCAGTGAGGAAAGGGAGGGAGGACACAGCACGCGGAGAAAAGGTCACAAGCCAGTATAGTGACAGGAAAGTTCCTTACAGAGCAAGGGAGCACCATGCAGTTCAGAAGTCATCATGAAACCTTTCCAAGGAGTGGCAGAGGGCAGTCCGAGTGAGGCAGGTCACTCTGCGTTTATTTTCGCAGGTGGCTTCCGGTAAAGAGTCTTTTGCAGTGTTGCAGGCTGGTGATGCTGAGAGCCTGAGCTAACACAGTGGCAAAGCAGGAGCCGGGGAGACGTGTTTAAGGGGTATTTTAGTGGTAAAATGGATAGGATTTGGTGTGACATTACAAGCAGAAGTTAGAAAAAAGGAAGAGTGGAGGATGACTGTTAGGATTCCAGAGGGGCCTCGGGATAGAAGTCATGCTCTTTGGGGAAAGGTCTAGGAGTGGAAAGGATAACTATAGTTTTAAACATTCTAAGTTCAGTCCCACGTGAAATAACAATCTGGAAAAGATTTTGGCAGTTCCAAACCCTAATCTGAAACTTAGGAGAGCAAGTGGGACCGAAGATGTGAGGACTGCTAGCGCATACACAGTAATCTATGATGCACATAGGGGTTAAATTCCTCAACGGGGGAATGGAGAACAAGCAAAGAAGAGGATGAAGGAACAAACTCCAGGGAAGACGTAATGAAACGTGAATTAATCTGGAGAGAGAACCAGGTAGCTCTCAGAGTCTCTCGTAGCAAAAGGACAGAGTTGTCCAGAGTGCAGATGTCAAGGAGGTCACATGGAATAGGGACATTAAAAAATCTGTGGATATGACAATATGTGACTTCTACTCTCTGAAGATGTGTCAGTCCAGGAAATGTCAAAACAGAAACCCTCTAAATATTTCATACAGAGGGTTTTAAATTTGGGAATTGGTTACAAAAGTATTGGCAGAGCTGGGAAAGCAACAGGAAGAACATGATGTAACCCAAAGATTAGTAACTACAGGAGGTGCTTCTGCCTTTAAGGCTGGAGGAGAAAAGAATGTAACTCGGATCCCACAAGCCTGCACCTGATAGAGTCACTGCTTCTGCCCCGCTGCTAGTGAAGGAAGCCCCACTGCAAAGAAGGAACCAAGGCGGCGACGTTAACCCCGTCACCTGCCTCTACTGGCACATAAAGCAGAAAAATGCTATCCCCCTCCCACCTTCCAGTCTCACACAAATGCCTCCCATTGGCAGAGCCTAACCAACACCAGCAGACAAGAGGGTCTAGAAAATGTAGTTTCCAGGCCTCCAGACCCCTGTGCTACACAGAGGAGACCACGGAAGAGCAAGAAGAGGCTTTGTTCCAACAATGGATATCTGGGAGAGGGGACTAAGGCAATTGTTTTTTATATATTAGGTGCTGTTATTTCTTCTTTATGAAAATGATGATGCATAACGTGCTGATTTTTAAAGGACATAACAGGGTGTCTGCCATAGGTTCATCAGGGATTCATGGTTTTTGTGACATTTTCTGCATTTTTATTTTGAGGATCAATAAAACTTTAGGCAACAGTTTTCCTTTCTCTAAGTATAATGTGATCTACATCTGAGTAAAAACAAGGAGGAACTGGGCTACACATCGGAGAGTGGGGGGTGGAGGAAGAAATAAAATGCTCATTCTTGCCAAAGATATGTGTGGAATCCTGACTTTACAGAAAAGGAAGCTTCCTCCACCTGTATCTAGAACATTCTCTATCAGCTTCCTTTATTCTTGGCTCCCACACCTCCATTTCTCTTGGGCTACTGCTCAGGTGATGTCAGTCATAGCTGTTAAATGAAGGTTCTCTTCTGTTTTATGCTCTGTGGCTGATTTGAGGAGGTGGGAAATGTGATTGACCTCCCTACTTTCTAGAGTCCTGAAGATAAGTTGTGGAAGTAGTGATTGACAAGCTGTTTTGTGAAACCCAAGGAGGGACCTGCCCCAGGCTATCATGAGGTTAGAAAGCAGAGCTAGCTGGGGCTGTTTGGAGGGGAGGGTGGTGGTGCTGCTGGAAGGTGAGTGAGCTGGGACAGTAGGCAGTTTCAGGTGGGGATGTCCCCTCCAGACTTTTTCTCACCTGATCTGATGAGCCTACCAACTTGGAGGTGTGTCCCCTCTTGTAGGTTAGATGCTCTTTGATTTTTCTTTTTCACATGCTCCTGGACAAAGTCTGGGTTTGTTATGAAGCTCTGATATACTGTGAAAGAGAAGCCATTCCCTCCGCCCTCTTCTTTTCAAGGAGAGAACTCTGATGCCCTAGCCTGCCCTCCTTTGTTTTTAGAGAACTCTTATCTGCTCAAGTTGAGGATGGATGTGTGTCTGATTTCACTATCTTCCCTCCAGATGTCCACATGTCATCAAATATCTTTCATCGTCTATTTTGGCAGAGGCGGGTTGTGGGAATTCCTTCTTTTTATTAAACATGGAGCTTACTGTCCATTTCCGTTGTTTTTACTTATTTCAGTGGGTTCCATAGAGGTGATTTATGTAAATGTGCCTTCATCCTGCAACCTTTTTTTTCTGAATAGTGATTGTAAATTCCTTATAGATTGAACATGTTAAGTACAAACTATAGCTGTCATCACTGAACTCAAATTTTTCCATCTCATTATTCTTCTTATATAGAGATGGTCACTTGAAAAATGTTTTACGATACAGAAAGGATTGTAAGCATCCTGACCCTCACCCTCCTTTGAGACTAGAAACTATTACCAGTTCTTTTAAAAAAGTAATTGGAGATATTAATTTTTGTCCAAACCATCCTTTCAATCAAATTATATAGTTGACTGACCTGATACTGGCCAAATTGAATCCTGAAAAATGGCTTTGACCAAATATTCCAGAATATCCAGTGGAGGGGCTGAGGGAGGAGCCTTTTCTGAGCATCTGCTATGGAGTGTGAGCTTTGAACTGAAATAATACCAGACCTCTGTGGAATTGCTTTTGCTTTTTAGGCACCTGCTGGTCAACTCAGTTACCTTTTCTCATTTACTTCTGCAACAAACATTTCAGGATGCTACTGATATCCTTCTTTGGGAAAATAAGAAGCTGAGACTTAGAAGGGCTGAGTAACTTGCAGCCATCAGGAGCAGAGCCAGCGCCGCCACCCGTCTCCAGCCCCCATTGTTTAGTAAGCTGCCTGCAGAAATTCAGGTTGATGAGGCTCTGCAACATCTTATCAGACAATGCTCACGTGAGATGTTCAGGGTGCGGTGGATGCTCTGGCTTACAGGGCTAAAAGGATCGTCAAAAGTTCAGGTTTAAATTGTTCTCCTCCATTTTAGAGCTGGCAACCACACAGTGTGTTTGGTGTGTGTCTATTAACTCTACTACCCAGAGGGTATAGTTAAATGTTTGTTCTCTTTACTGTGGTGCACTGAGCTCTATTAGTCTTGAATGAGTTTTGATAACACCATCAGGGGGCAGCAAAATGATTCTGCCTGAAATTACACAGTGAGAGGATATTACCCATGACATATTAAGAGCAAAACATACTTTAAAATTACTGTGACTATTATTACCCTATAAATTGGATTTGCCCTTTGGAGCTTTGCTCTTAAAAGTGTTTATAACGTTGCTAGCAGAAGAATTCCATGATTGATCCACTACCTCACCTCCTGTTCACTCTTCAGTCCACAACACTGCCTCCTGCCCCACTTCTCACAGTGAAATAGCTTTCGTCAGGATCACCCACGATGTCCGTGTTGCTGAATCCAATGGACGCTTCTCTCCCCTCATGGCAGACACAGTCAGCCACTCTCGCCTTGAAACACCCTCTTCCTTTGGTGTCTTTCTTGGTTTCTTTGTCTGGCTTCACCTCTTCAACTTTTCGCCTTAGTTTAAATGTTTGGGATTTTCCTGGCATGTGCCTAGGCCCTCATTTTTTCCCCTTGCTATACTCTCTCCTCTAGGGTTGCTCATCCATTTCCATATTTATGAAGATGTTTATGAAAATGACTCCCAAGCTTACACAGCTGGCCCAGAGCCCTCCTCTGAGCTGCTCAAACACATATGCAGTTGTCCACCTTGTAAATCTCTTCAGAGGTCTTACAAATTTCTCTAAGACAGGCTCCTGCCCACCCTAGTCTTCCCTCTCTCCAGAAACAACATCACTGTCCACACCAGGCAGAAACCTGGGAATGGTTCTCGTTTCATCCTTTCCCTCAGCCTGCATGTCAAATCCTTCAGTAGGGGTGCCACACGTCAGTCCACTTCTCTCCATCTCCTTTGCTCTTGCCCCTGTCCAAACCTCAGTCATCTTTACCCAGATGACTGCAGTGCCTCCATGCTTGCACACAAGGCTCTCTAGAAGTCAGTCTGAATGAGACAGCAGGTGATATTACAACGGAGATCGGATCCTGCTCCTAATCCTCAATAACTCCCCATTGCACTTAGAATAAAATTCAAACTCCTTTCCAGGGCTTGCGTCTTATTCTTGTCTCCTCGTTCCCCAACATTAAGCTCTTCTCCCCTGCTGCTGCCTCTGCCTGGAATGCTATTTCTTCTATTGGGCCAGCCCCTTCTCAGCCTATAGTCTTAACTTAAATGTCACCTCCCCAGAGATAACCCCGTCTAAAGAAGGTCACTATGTAATTCTCAGTCTAAGTACCCTACTTATTCTGTAATAGAATGCCTTACAAATTGCAATCATTTTATATTTTACTTAGTTTTTTATCATTTGAATCCCCACTTTAATACGTGTTTCATGAAAGGAGGGACTATGTCTTGTTTTCTTTTTATCTCCAGTGCCTGAAATAGTAGATGCTCAGTAAATGCGGATTGAGTGAATAGTTGGCAATCTAAGCAATAGTGCCTGTGACCATGAAGTGGTGGCTCCAGCTGTGGATCACAATTACTGTCTCTTTGATAGCAAACAAGTGACATATATGCCATCACTTCCCCCTGCTACCCCCATGGCAGACACTGCTAACCTACCATGACTCTGCAGGCTCATTGAGCCTGTGTGCATCCTCTCAATGCACAGTGCTTCACCCATTACGACCATTCAGAGTTGGCCTGGCAGTGGACCAAGAAACCATGAAATGGTGATTGGCTTCTCAGCTGTCCATTGCAGAGTGGTGTATCAGGAAGAGGCTAGACCTGATGTTAGATGACATCTCTAATGACCAGACTAACCATGTTCAGCATCATGAGTCATTAGAGAAATGCAAACCAAAACCACAATGAGATACCACTTCACACCCACTGTTATCCAGGGCTCAAGCAACAAATAAGTATTGGAGATTCTTGCCCAGGTTCTATTACAAAAACCTTCTTACATATAAACAAGTGTGATCAAATGTTATAGGTCCTCAGACCACTGGGTTTCTTGCTAATCCAAATGAATAACTAGTATTTGCTTATTGTTGCTTTGCCCGTTTAAAATCTCTAGCAACTCTCTGAAGTAGGAATTATTATTGCCACTTAGAAAGCAGAGGCTCAGGAAAGTTGGGGGGCTGTTTGGTATGTGACTGAGCCCAGCTGTACACCCAAGCCTCTGACTCTAAACCCATCACTCTTTCCCACATGGCTGACCATTTGGGAGCCTGGTCCTTCCAGTACATTTTGCAGCCGGTACTTGGTCTTGCATGATTCTTGGTTGATTCTGCATTCAGCCTCTGTAAGTTATCCCACACAATTCTATCCAATGACTTCTTCCATGAGATGCCACAGGGCAAGAGAATCTGATAAGTAAGAGAGGGTCCAGAAGAAGGGCATCCTATTCCTCCATTAAGCCTGTGGTTCAAAACACTTCATTTGCTTGGAACAAACTCTAGAGGGGTTGGTACAATTTTATTATTAGACACTCAGTGAGTTTTAAAATGCCATTGGAATTTGCAGTTCTGTGTATCAGGAAACAAAACTCATAAAGCTCAAGTGATCCTGGGGCTTGAGTTTATAGAGCTTTTTTGATCCCCAAAGCCTTTCCTTCTTGGATGTTTTATCCCATTTAATTTAGTGCCTCTGAAGTATCAATAGAAGCTGGTCAATTGCTGAGGCTGTTCTTGTATTGTTTAGATGTCAGAGCAGGTGATGACTTAGCTCATCTTCTGCACTAAATCTGAGGGAAAGATAACATCTTCACGCCTTAAGGAAAAAAACCTCTGTCTTGTTTGGCTGTAAATATTTTGTTCAGCCAAGTATACGCACATTGTATATTTTACCCTGTAGAATTATCAGCTGCCCTGATGTTCTCTCCCCTTCCAATTCTGGATTCCACCTCCTTTTGTTACCCAATGCTCAAGCAGCAAATAAGTATTGGGCACTGCTATGCAGAGCAGTAGGCCTTGCTCATATATTGGCAGATGTGTAAGCCAGCTCAGGCATCAGAAAGCTAATGCTGCACACACTCTGAATTGTCATGGAAAGATGTTTATGATATGTTGTTGTTAAGTGAAATATGAGGTTATAAAACCATACATAGATTTCCAATTCTAGCAGCAAGTTGAGATGAGCTATTGCAACCCTTCTTTGTACTAAAAACATAAAAATACTAGTAAAATATAAGGTTTAATATAAGAAAGAGAAAATATTTGTAAATCATGTATCTGATAAGCGACTTGTATCCAGAATATACAAAGAACTCTTACAACACAACAATAAAAAAGACAAAAAATCTAATTTAAAAATGAGCAGAAGAGCCAGTCCTGATGGCCTAGCGGTTAAAGTTCAGCACACTCCCCTTCAGCAGCCCAGGTTCGGTTCCCAGGCACGGAACTGCAGAACTCGTCTGTGAGTAGCCATGCTGTGGCGGCAGCTCACATAGAAGAACTAGAAGGACCTACAACTAGAACATACAACTGTGTACTGGGGGCTTTGGGGAGAAAAAAAAAAAGAGAGAGGAAGATTGGCAACAGATGTTAGCTCAGGGCGAATCTTTCCCAGCAAAATAATAATAATAATAATAAGCACAAGATTTGAATAGACTTTTATCCAAAGAAGATGTATAAATGGCCAATAAGCACATGAAAAGACACTCAACATTATCCGTCACTAGGGAAATGCAAAACCACAATTAGATACCACTTCACACCCCCTAGGATGGCTATAACAAAAAGTCAGACAATAGCAAGTCTTGGTGAGGATGTGGAGAAATTGGAACCCTTATACATTTCTGGTGGGGATTTAAAATGGTGCAGCCATTTGGAAAACAGTCTGGCAATTTCTTTGAAGTTTAAACATAGCATTATCATATGACCCAGTAATTCCATTCCTAGAATTGAAAAGATATGTCCACACAAAAACTTGTACATGAATGTTCATAGCATCATTATTCATAATAGCCAAAAAGTAGCAATAATCCAGATGTCCAGCAGTTGATGAATGGACAAGTAAAATACGATATATCTAGAAATGGAATATTATTTGGCAGTAAAAAGGAATGAAGTGCAGCTATATGCTACAGCATGGATGAAGCTTGAACACATGCAGAGAAAGAAGCCAGACACAAAAGGCCACATATGGTATGATTCCATTCATATTAAGTGTCCAGGATAGGGAAATTCATAGAAACAGAAAATAGTTTCGTGCTTGGCAGGGGCTGGGGTGGCAGACAATGAGGAGTGACTGATTAATTAGTATGGGATTTCTTTTTGGAATGATGAAGATGTTGTGGAATTAGATAGTGGCAGGGGTTACACAACTTTGTGAATATACTAAAAACCACTGAATTATACAATTTAAAATGGTGAATTTTGGGGGCTTGCACCATTGCTAAGTGGTTAAAGTTCTGCATGCTCCACTTCAGCGGCCCAGGTTTGCATGTTAAGATCCCAGGTGTGGACCTACTCCACTCATCAGCCATGCTGTGGAGGCATCCCACACACGAAGTGGAGGAAGATTGGCACAGATGTTAGCTAAGGGCTAATCTTTCTCAAGCAAAAAAAAGAGGAGGATTGGCAATGGATATTAGCTCATGGTGAATCTTACACACACACACACACACACACACACACGAATAATTTTTAAAAATTTTTTAAAAAGGGTAAATTTTAGGGCCAGCCCTGGTGGCCTAGTGGTTAAGTTCGGTGCACTCTGCTTTGGCAGCCCAGGTTTGGTTCCTGGGCGTGGACCTACACCACTCGTCTGTCAGTTCCCATGCTGTGGTGGTGGCTCACATACAAAATAGAGAAAGATTAGTACAGATGTTAGCTCAGGGTCAATCTTACTGAGAAAAAAAGAAAAAAAAGGTAAATTTTATGGTTTGTGGATTACTCTCAGTTTTTTTTTAAATTGGGGAGAAAGTAAGAAAAGGAAATTCCCATGGGGATAGAAGTGAAGAGGGAATTCAAAACCAGAATGGTCAGCCCAGTCAGATGGGGGATGAAGGGTCTATGGGCTCTGATGGCTAGTGGCTGCAGTGTTAATTTCTGCATGGGGCAGGAGATGTAGCCTTGAGCCTTTAGAGGACAAGCACGAGACTGAGATGCCTGCATAAAATTTGGCATTGGAGGTTTTCACTCTCAGTAAAAGGGGCAGCTAGAAAATTTCCACCCACTGGCTTAGGGGAGCTACAATTCAGGTGATCTTTCCCTAGACCCCTGGGTGAGAGAAAAGATGTCTTGCATAAGAAATCAAAGCTCAAAGTCCCAAGCCTCCACTACACATACTATTGAAGATCAAAAACTTATTACTTATGTGGCACAGGATTCCCCAAGCTAAGAAACAAATATGAAACTGGTCTGGAATCAACGACCTGTGATGCCTTGTGAAAACAAATGCAGAGCTGCTCTGAGGCAATGCTTGCACGGAAAACGTGCAATTACAGGAGAGGCAATCTGGGCTGGAGAAAACCTCAACCAAAATGATAAACTGTGGAAGAAAAGAATGCGCCTTGAATAAGAGTTAATAGACACACACAATAAGAGGATTAGCACCTGAGGATTTAAGATAAGAATCAAGAAGAGGATATAAAAGAAGTATGTTTAACATAATTTAAAAGATAAAAGAATGAATAGGAATTGTAAGGAAGGAATGACACAAAAGTGAAAAGGACAGGCAGATTTAGGTGCAAATAAATCAATAGAACTTCTGGAAATGAAAATTAAAATCAGTAAAATTTCAAAACAGTTAAACAGTAGAGAAAATACAAATGAAGAAAGAATTGCTAATATAGAAGCTATGAAGTACTTGCCCAGAATGTATCCCAGAAATACAAACAGATGAAAAAAGATTGGGAGGCGTGAAGAGTATGGAAGGTTTGACGTATGACTGGAATTTCAGAAGGAGAGAGTAGAGAAAACAGAGCAGGGACAACATTCAAAGCTATAATGGCTGGAGAATTCTTTAGAATTAATGAATGTTTTAGAAAATTACCAAGAGTCCCAAGTGGAATAAATATAAGCAAATCCTCACTTGGACAATTCATAGTGAAATCAGAGAACCTTAAAGACAAAAACTCTTAGAAGTGAGCAGTGAGAAAAATGAGATTCCCTACAAAGGAGTAATTCGCCTGACAAACTTCACTTTGCAACATTTGACGTCAGAAAAAAAAGAAAGATGGACTAATACTTTCAGTATTATTTGCTGCTTTTGGAAAAGAACTGTCAACTTAGGATTCTGTACCCATCTAAACTATCATTCAAATATAAAGGTGAAATAGACATTTTCAGCAAATAAAGGCTGCTAGAGTTTCCTCGCTGAAAGAATGGTCAGAAGAACTTCAGTAATAAAAAAAAATTAACATAAGATGAAGAATAAGCTGCAAGAAGCAATGATGAGCAAAGAAATTGGTAAATGTGGATAAATCTATACAAATACCAACTAGGAAAATAGTACATGAGTTCCACTTCTGGTAATGGCTGAGTAAGCTCCTAGTGGACCAATCCTCCTGCAGATAAAAAATATACTTTCTGGACAAAATGCAAAACCCAATTATCATACAGCACCCTGTTTGCAACCAAATACAGGAGAAACTAGATGGATATTGATACTTGGAAGAAGAGAATGGCGCTAGATGGGTTTCCTGTGGTCAGGGCTTTTAGTCTGAGGGCAAGCCCCAGTCTGCATCATGTGGGTTGGCTAAAACTCCAGTTAAACAATATTAAGCATAATTTTTGTAGTTGCAAACCAAGATTGAACCAAAATACTATCAATAACACCATCAATAACAACATAACATCAATAACAACATAACATCAGAGAGAATTAAAACTTGTGTTGTTGATGAAAGGAAAGCTGTAAACATTAGATATTAATCCCAATATGCATGTTAACATGTTAAGATTAACCACTAAAAGAAGCGAAAAAGAACAGAAAAGCTCAAATCATAGTTGGCAAAACAAAGAGAATGAAGAAAATCAATCAATCTAATAGAAAGTAGGAAAGGAGAAAAAGAGGAAGCAAAGAAATAGCATGGTAAATAGAAAACACAGAATAACATAGTAGAAATAAATCCAAATATGTTAGTAATCTCAATGTAAATATAGGATAAAAGTCGAAAATTCAGCTACGTTCTGCTTATAAGATCTCAATCTGAAACATAATGATACAAATGCTGAAAGTGAAGAGGTGTAAAAAGAAAGACCTAGGTACAGTATCAATTTTAAAAAGACTAATATAGACTATTAATATATAAGACAGACTTTAAGACAAAAAGCAAAAGGGATAAAGAGGGTTGTATGTAATCACAAAAGAAATATTTCATTAAATGTGTAACACTTATAAACCTTGATGCGCCTAATATTATAGTCTTAAAAAATATGCAGTAAAAATTAGAATTGAAGAGAAATTGGTAAATCCACAATTAAAATGGGAGAATTTAATGTCTTGTTCTCAGTATCTTTTCAAACACACATGGACTTTACAAAAATTGATCATCTACTAGGTTATAATGCAAGTCTCAACAAGTACCAGAATTAATGTCTTCTAGACTCTCTTCTCTGATCAAAATGTTTAAAAAATAAAGTAAAAATCACTAACAAAAGCCATATATTTGGAAATTTTAAACCTGAGAATTATAAAATAGTAAGACTCAATGACAGTAAAAATGCTCTGATCGAAACCTGTGGGGTGCAGCTAAAGTGATATGTTTAGAGTTTTTTAGCCTTAAATGCATAAATTAGAAAAGAATAAATGTTAAAAGTAAGTGAGCTTTACTTTTTTTTTTTAAAGATTTTATTTTTTTCCTTTTTCTCCCCAAAGCCCCCCAGTACATAGTTGTATATTCTTCGTTGTGGGTCCTTCTAGTTGTGGCATGTGGGACGCTGCCTCAGCGTGGTTTGATGAGCAGTGCCATGTCTGCGCCCAGGATTCGAACCAACGAAACACTGGGCCGCCTGCAGCGGAGCGCGCGAACTTAACCACTCGGCCACGGGGCCAGCCCCAAGTGAGCTTTACTTTTTAAAAATTTATTTAAAAGTTCTAAAAAATAATAGAGCAAACTCAAAACCAGTAGAATGGAGAAGTAAGAAAGATAAGACGGGACTTTGTTGCAATGGAAAATGAAAAAACAATGTAGACAATCAAGCTAACTGAATACTAGTTCTTCCTTAAAATTAACGACATAAATAAACATCAGAGCTTACTGATCAAGGGGTGAAAAAGCTTAGGCTCAAATAAGCAATATTCGGAAAGAAAAGAGGGACATAATTACAAATACAGCAGAGGTCTTAAAATCATGAGAAAAATCTGTGAACCACTTTATGCAAACAAATTTGAAAATCTGAACAAAGATAGACAATTTTCTCGGCTTCAAAATCATCCCATTTTAAAATATGAGGGCAGGGGAGGGAGAGAGAGGATGGATTCCTAAATAGCTCTGAGTAGAAGAATGCAGGTAATTCTAGTATTTTTCCTTTTTGCTTGCGTATGTCCTGATTAATTTGCTCCCATGCCTAATGTGTCAAGCAAGGGTGACTCCTATGTATTCAGCCATTGTTTACCATTTAGGTCAGGGATTTTGAGAATTTTCCTCTGGTCAGGTAGGCCATGGAGGACCCTGGAAAGAAAGAGAGGAGTTAGGAGGGAGCCTAGATGGGCAGAGATGGGACAGCAATATGGCCAGTGACAGGGCCACAGGAGGAATCCCGGAGGCAGAGACGGCTGAGGACTTAAACTCCATCTTCACATTGTCTTCTCTGCTGCTGTGTCTCTCTTACAAGGACACTTGTCATTGGATTTAGGGCCCACAGGGTAATCCAGGATGCTCTCATCTCGAGATCTTTAATTTAATTATATCTCCAAAGACCTTTTTTCCAAATAAGTTAACATTTCAGGTTACAATGGGTTAGGACGTGGACATACCTTTTTGGGGGCGACCATTCAACTCACTGCAGGGGCTAATTGAGAATGTATAAAAATGGATTGGGGTAGTGGGTGCCTTCTTAAGCAAGATATAAAACTCAGAAGCCATAAAAGGAAAGACTGACAGATTTAACTACAGAAAAATTAAATACTTCTAAATGATGAAAGACAACGTAAGCAAAGTTGAAAAGACAAGTGCAGAATGGGAGAAAATATTTGTCACATACATCATAGATTTATCTGGGATGAGTTACACAATCACAAACTGGATACAGAAAAATAAATTATTTTAGATTATTAAATAAATTGTTTTTCTGTTACTGTTTGTGGGCATCCATTTTTGTAGCAGGAAAAGCAACTTAAACTTACGGAGTCAGAGTACCTTGGTCACTTGCAGTCAGTTTTTTCCTGGGTAACTCAGTCTGTTTGACCTCTCAGCGCTTCTCCCTTCCTTCTCCCTGAGTGTAGAGAGAAGTGTGTGGGGCGTTGTGTTTTGCATTAATATGACTGGCCGTGTGCCCACTATGACCATGAGCTCTTTGGAAGAAGGAGCTTGTCTTTTATTCAACTCTGAATCACCGGTGCTTAGGATTTGCCCATAACCCAGAGAATCCTTATTGACTTACATTGATTTGAAAGCTTTTAAAATCTCTGGATGCTTCAGTTTCCAAGGATGTTAAATAGGGCCAGGACTGCATTTATCATGTTCCCAGCAGGGCTGTTGTGAGGATTCAAGTTCTAACAGAAATGATCTCCTGCTCCTTTCCAAGGGCACTAATTAAGTTAAAGGTTTTCTTTTTCAAGGATGTGCTTAGTTTTATTATAATTCATATCTCAATCTAGTGTCTGAATATAAGTAATAAGGTTTTCATGTTTTCTCATAGAAAATATGATGTACAGAAGTACACAAAATTAATCCACTATTAGGGTTCCTCTCTGGATAGTATGTCAAGCAATTGATCTTTCTGAGTTTCATCGTTTTACAGGAAGATCCCACATGGTAGTCTGGCCTGTGGGAGGGCCAGGGTGGGGTGCTTTCGGGAAAGAGCCCCGGACCTGATGTGCTTTTTCTCTTCTCCTCACCCTTTTCCCCACCCGGTTTCCCAGCGAGATGAAGCAGAAGCTGGATGAGGAGGGCAGCAAATGCAGCATCCTCTCGAAGCACCAGAAGTTCGTGGAGCACTGCTGCATGCGCTGCTGCTCACCCTTCACCTTCCTCGTCAACACAAAGCGCCGGTGTGGGGACTGCAAGTTCAACGTCTGCAAGAGCTGCTGCTCCTACCAGAAGCATGAGAAGGTGTGGATCTGCTGCGTCTGCCAGCAAGCGAGGTGAGGGGCCAAGTGTACTCCTGGGGTCTCAGCCGGTGGCACCCATCTTCCTTCAACCAGGTAGGATCAGCAGTGATTGATGGATCAGCACGGAGTGCTGACTGCAGTGGAGAGATTGATGAGGTGAGGTGCTGTTAGGGATGCCTTGTGACCTTCACAGAGAGGATGGGGGCCAGGATTCATTTCTCCTCTGTTCTCATCCTTTCATTCATTCATTCGTCGGAATTATGCTAGGTGCAGGAGACATGATGGTGAATTTGGCAGATTGCGTAGGGGGACGATGGAATACATGAATGTTGATCCCACTATATGGCGATATAAGCCTGACCAATTTGCCCATTGGCTGTGGGGACACAGAGCAAGGAGTCACTAGCTCTAGGGTTTGGAGAAAGCTTCACAGAGGACAAGAAATAAAAGCAGGATGGTAAAAGATAAAGAAGAATTAATAATGTGAAAGGGGGGATGGTGATCTCCATGTGAAGGAAATGGCTAGCATGGAGTTTCACAGAGACTCATGTTTATATTCTCCCTCAGTGACTGGCAGAGCGTTTCTTTGACACATTGAGTGTTTGGAAACTAATGGGTTGATAAGCCAGTGTCTGGTTTCTGTTCCTGTAATTCTCAAATCTTTGCTGGTCCTAGCATCTGCATAGCACATTCGTATTCATTGCATCCTTCTGTAATGCCTCTGTTACGGTGGGCAAGATGGAGACTGGCTGGTCCCTGAGAGCACCCACTCAGGAGCTCCTGTCTCCCTCATCTTTTCCTTCTCTCCTCCTCTCTCTTCCTCCTGCCTTGTTTATTCACTTGTATCCCTTAACACATCAAGTCCCAGCATTTTCCCATAAAACTAGTAAATGGGGACAACTACTAAGCTCCCTAGGGGTCTCCAAGGAATCAGTCTCTGGGCCATAAAGAACAAAGTAGCCCAGTGACACCAACTGAAACAAAAGTGGTTTTTTGAGAACCCCTTGTCCAGGGCGGGGTGCTGGCCAGGTTCTGTGTCTGACTTTCAGAGCAAGGAACCCATCCAAGTCTCCACATAGCAGCTTGGTAGGAGGAGGAAAAGCCCTGTGGTAACAAAGGGAAGAGGAGATTTTAATTGTAGGTGAGCATATGCTTGGGAGTAAATGATGCAGAAAGGTTCATCTCATGCCTTCCCTTTCTCAGTGAAGTTGGGTTAAGGTCAAGTGCTAATAACAAGAGAATTGGATGTTGGAAGAAATTAGAGTAGATTTGAAATAGACATTACTGAAGTTGCAGTTCCAGGCTTTTGAGCTGGGTGCTGATCACTAATCAATCATCAATTTGTATGCTTCCGATATTCCCATTGTGTGTTTTGTTCCAACCACACCCAATTTCCAATATGCAGACATGAGGAAAGTAGATGGTCGGTTTCTTCCTGGGTTGAGGGTTTTTTCGGGGTTTGGGACAGATCCGAGGGTGATGGAGTTTAAGATATTTAAAATACAAAAATTAAAGTGATAGACTCTAATCCAGATAGTGAAAGAAGGAAAGACAGAAGGGAGCTGTAGAAGGATGGGAAGAAAATGGAGGAGTTAGTCAACTAGAAGTATCTGGTAAAGTTGAATAACTGTCACCTTGGGGGTACTTAACAAAGAAAATTTTGTGTAGCAAAAAAGATGTTTGAATTAGTGATTTCCAAAGTGGATCAGTTGGGTGGTAAACATGGGAATAGGAGGCCGGGGTGTTGACGAGGAAGCCTGGGAGCCTAAAGGCCTGTGCACATGGATTCTGAAGTGATCAGGTCGATGGTAGCAGTATGGAGACAAGGACTGAACCAGGTAACAAAATTTTCTTGAGTGAAGAGGAGGAACTAAAAGGCCAAGAGGTGACAACAATAAAGAGTAGAAGAGGGTGGTATGGCGGAACGTCATGATTCTGCACCCAGAAAGTTGGGTGAGTCTTACACAGCGCTGGACTCAAATATCTGCCCCAACCCCACTGTGCTGCACTGGTGCTTATTACCAACTCATGGTGAATGTCTCGAGGACAAAGACTCTCCCTGTCTTCTTCAATTCCGTTTGCAGCCAGAGCCTGGCATGTAGAAGGCACACAGATCTCTCCGGGCTGAATAATAGAACAGCACAATGCTAAATAGCAGCCGAACGCATGGCACAATGAGGCTTCAGAGATTTTAGAGAGAAAAGAATCCAGAGAGTGTTGGGATGTCCGAAAGAGGTTTTAAGAAAGAGGAGGGGACCCCAGATGGAACTCAGATAGAGAGGAGGAATCACAGGGCATTCTTGGACAAGGTGTGCCATGAGCAAAAAAGACAGATTCCCCCAAGGCGTATGGAGGACCTGGAACAGACCACTCTTGCAGTGGCATGTGGACTTGGGTCAGTTTATATGAAGAATTTGGGTTTGATCCTCAAGGGGTTGTGAAATCATTGAAATTTCAAACCCTATTAAAATATCCTGTTCTTTATTGTCCTTCAATATATTCACCCACACACAGAAGGAAAATTAGTACCTACACAATCTTGTTTCTTTAGATTTTTCTCTATTCCTCTTATCCATGGATCAGAGAAATCTCCAAATTTATTGAACAGCAATAAAGTATGCAGTTGCAGCCTCTTGACCCCACATCCACCTTGAGTTGTGTGTGTGGGTCCATTATCAGTTACGGTTAAATGACTCATTGCTTTCTTCAAATAGCAGTAATGGTAAGTGATGACTACACCACTTCAGGATCATGTCAGTTATAAATGAAAGAACCTTGCTTCAAAAACCAGTCTTCCATTTCCCATCCTGGAATTCCAGATTGTCTCAAGGAAGAGCCAGATATTGAGAAATAAGTTATAAAAACGGCAGCAAATAGTTCCTAAGGCTACATTTTAAATTTCCATTTCACATTTCTAGCCACTCAATGAGGAGGCGGGAGGCTTAGGTAATCCCATTTAACTTAATCTTGCATCATTTCTGTGTCAATGTTACATGACCACTCCCTGAGTCTCAGAAGTAAGGTATCAGAAAATAAAGGATCCTTCGTAGAAGTAAAGACATCCAAAAAACGAATGCACATTTGTTCCATATTTTTTTTAAGAAAAGGGAGGATTACTGAGGAGTCCTCTGCATTCAGTGTGTCTAGCACAGGTAGAACACATCCAAACTTGTTTAATCAAACTTGGCAGAAAGAGGATGCTGAGGAGAAGTTGGGAACTTCATTGTTTTAATCTTTTATGATGTTTTGTGGGGACAGCTTCAGGAGCCTTGGGATTATTATTGTCTGAAATCAAAAGAGATGGAAAAGTTGAGCTCATTCCATTTTTCCATTTTACTCAAGTCCATCAGAGGAACCTGTCCAGGAAAGAAATCCATGATACATTCGGCAGGTTTTTGCTTCTTGAAAATGCTTGAAAGCCCAATTCAATAGAGAAGTATGTCCAGGTCAGAGGACCTCAGATGTGTGGCCCATGGGCTGCCAATCTTTCACATTTTGAAGGATGCTTCAGAAGAGTTTATTTTGTTTATGTAGCAACAAGCTGTATAACCCCTCAGCATTACACAACAGACACAGCCAAATTCATCATGTGAAACATTTAAGGAATATTTTGACTTGAATCAAGTATGGTAAATTCCAGATAAACAACAGCTTTTAAAATCTACCCAATTTCTTGAAACAAAAAAAAATAGTTTATAATAGATTGTTTAGACTTTAAGTACAGATTTCTTCTGGCAAAAGCAGTGTCATGCTGGGGGGTGGCATTGTGGGACACTGTGCTGCCATCTGTTTTGTCCGTCGGCTTCTCTGCCCCTCATGCAATCTGAAATTCACCTCTTGGTGTAGAAGTGATTTACTTTACATAATCGTCTTTGGGACATTCTTCTAGCATATTCATGTCCAAGCAGTTGGATTTGAAAGCACTGTATATGTCAGATTCCATGAAGGATACATTGTATGTTATGTGTGAAATCTCAATAAAATAGTTGATAGCAGCTCTGCAAAGCTGCGGAGATGAGCACTTTCCTGAGGCCACTTTCAGACACCATATTTCACTCCCCACTGCCTACAATGTACTTTTCCTTTCCTATGTAAATTAATCCCATTTTTGCTGCATTGGTTTAATTTCTACCTGTTCATCCAGTGGCTACCATATGCATATGTTTTTTGAGATACTGTGGAGTCATGAATAATTATAATAATAAAAATTCTTGCCCACCAAAGATTAAGGAGCTAGGAGTTGAGGGTAGACATTCATACAAAACTATTAACAGATTGCATCAGAAGTCAACGACTGTATCAAGCACCTGGGCCTGTCTATGGTGTAGATCTAAATGAGTGATTCAGATTGGATATAAAGGGTTCATCCGGGAGGATCCAGATAGTGTCTAGTCACTGTAAAAATGGTGGTCATCTGTAACCTCAGCTTTCTTCTTTTTCATCTCAATGAAAAAGAGTCTACCTGTGTCAGTGTTCTGTTTGGTTATTTCTTACAGTAAAAGCATATTAATTTTAAGTGAAAATTTCCTCTTCACTGTCGTCATAGTTATGATCAGATGATTAGTTTTGGAGTCTAGTTGATTCAAGAATGACGTTCTACTTTCCTTGGCAACAAACTGGCTTCCTAGTTCTTTGCTTCATTATAAAAATTGTTCTTTCTGGTTTTTGTCATTTTGTGCTATTACCTTTAACTCAGACCAATTTGGGAGATTGTTTTCAGGGAATGAGAGAAAAAAATTATCCTTGGAACTGAAATCAAAACATATTTCCTCATTATGCCTGTGGCATTTGCTTTGGTTTTTCTGAGACAACTTAAGGCTTCATTTCTTTTCGCTTGGAGTTGAATATCATTTACTTCTACCTGATCCTATATTGCTTGGTATTCACACAGCCCACATGATTCATAAATTAGCATACTGCCCTTTTGTTATAAACTTCTAAGTATGTTTTAGAGATACCCTAATGGGTTTGCAATATCCTTAAAGAAGAGATAATATTAAAATATTATCATGGGATAAGGACATTCACAGTTTAACAAATATATACGGAAGTATTGAACCTCACTGGAAAGCAGGGGAATAGAGATTTATGCTTCAAGTAGCTTTTTTTTCCACATTAAATTAGGGATTTTTTTTCATCATTCTGCTCAGTGTTGGCAAGGGTAGATTGAAAAAGGCTTTCATCCATTGCCGGAGAAGTCTAATGGGCATAACCTTTCATGAACATGTATCAAGAGCCTTTAGCATGTCAAAGCCTTTGTACCCAGGACTTTCATTTTTGAAGACCTATACCTAAACAGAAAACAGAATATTTTTTAAATGCTGTCCAAAAATTAATTGTACTGAATTATTTGCAATACAAAAAACAGAAATAATCTAAATGCCCAACAATAGAATATTGGAAGTCAATTAGGGCACATTCAACTTGACAGAATATGATGAGACCCTTAAAATAATGTGTATATTGTATTAGCATGGGTAAATTCTTATATTAAAATGTTAGATTAAAAATTGCAATGCAAAATTTACATATGGTGTAATTACTATTTAGTAAAGAATAAAAGAATGAAGACTGAAAGGAAATACACAATCAATTCCTGTAACAGTAATTGTTCTGTGGGAGGCAGGCTTATGGATAATTTTTCTCTTACCTCTATTTTCTACTTAGTTTCCAAGTTTTCCGCATTTTGTGTGTGTGCTTTTATAACCAGTTATAAATTAAACAAACATAGAGAAATCTAGGACTTGCTCCTTTCTCTCCTCCCCATTCCAGAATCCTCTCCCCCCATCACCTTATTGCTGCTCTTCCCTCCACAGCCCCCATGCCTTACATCACAGGCCTTAAACCACCCAGCTTCCCAGGGAACATGGAGCCATCCAAGGGGACTTGTATTTTGCGGTCCTGATTAATGGTCAATTTAGGTTATAGATACCAGCCTGTCTCTACTAAATCTCCATAGAGACTGTGACTGCAGTACTCAGGCTAATCATTGTCAGAGTGACCTGAATCATGAGGCAGGTGGGAATTCTTCAAAATTTGAATTGCCCCCAGTGAAAGCTAAGCATCTATTTTCTGTTCACTGTTTACTATCAGTATATTAAATAACAAATAAATATATCAAGAGTGCCTGCTATGAGCATGAGGTTGAATTTACCTTTCCAGATGAGTTATTTTGTCTAATCCTTATAACAAGTCTTTGAGGGGCAGGAGATTAGCCCCATTTTTGAGCCAGGGAAGTCTGAAACGTGTAATGACTGTGTGGCTAGCCTTGCTCACCTTGTCGGTCTCAAGTTGAGGAGTCTCTTTACAGTCTCCCCAGGAATACAACCTGGGCCTCTAGGCCCCTTACCTCCAGCTTCCCTGCAGGCCTCTTCACTCAGCCAGCCACCTGGAACCTATTTTTAAGTCTTTCGAGCGGTGGACAGCCTGTGCTCCCTCCCCATATCAAAAGGATGGTGGAGGTTTTTGTTTGTCTTGAAGGCACTGTGTCTGCAGGCGGTTAGCTGCACACTTGCGTTTCCTGTGCAGCTATAGCAGTGCAAACAGACTTGGACAGGGAATGAACATCCTCAGGGAAGAACGACACAGTATAGTGGCCTCACAGCCAATGCTGCCCCATTGAACATTGGCTCACCCCTCCCTTTGGCACTCTGGGCCCCTCACAGTCCATCTTGCCTGAGGCCTTTCAGCTCTGACATTTGTCCCGTCTGGACCGCGGGGGATGAGTGGGTGCCGTATCCTTGAATGATTGAATTCGTAGATCCCTAGAAGTCTGAGTTTTTAGGGAAAGTACAGACTGTGACATTGCATGACATTGCACATTGGGAGCATGAATTAAATCTTTGAGATATTTTGGTAAACCATTGGCCTCTCAGCGCATCTTTTAATAGGTTTAAAAAGAGAGAAGAAGAAAGCTTTACCTTGACTTACAAAGTTTGACAGGCTTCTGATTAAGTCTGTAATATTCACAATATCTGAACATTTGGGATACATTTTTTAGGCTGACAACCATAGGTTTTTAGTAAGGTGAGTTTGTTTGCATAAGAGGCTGTCGTGGTTGATTTTATGTGTCAGCTTGACTAGGCCATGCTACCCAGATATTTGATCAAACACTAGTCTAGATGTTGCTGTGAAGATATTTTTTAGGTAAGATTAACATTTAAATTAGTAGACTTTGAGTAAAGCAGATTACTCCATAATGAGGATGTGCCTCATCCAATCATTTGAAGATCTTAAGATTCTCCAAGGAAGAGAGAATTCTGCCAGCAGACTGCCTTTGGACTCTAACTGCAATATCAACTCTTCCCTGGGTCTCCAGCCTGCTGGCCCACCATGAAGACACTGATCTTGCCAGCCTCTGCAATCGTGTGAGCCAATCCCTTAAAATCTCTCTCTGTCTCTCTCTCTCTATATATATCTGTATATATAGATATAGATCCTATTCGTTCTGTTTCTCTGGAGAACCCTGACTTATACAGGAGCCTTCAAGGAATGTAGGACAACAGGAGATGGGAGGTAGAGAGAAGGAGAGAAGTGAAATAGGAGACCGCATGGTGTGTGTTCTCCTGCCTGGCCCTGGAGAGAGGGAGCGGCAGGTAAAAACTAAAGAAGCTGTTTTCGCCTTGGAACGTGGACCCAGCAGTATTGCTCTGCAGCCTAGGGTACAATGTATGATATGACCTGAGAGAGAGAGGCACTCTCCTGTGAGGACAGAATTTCAAGCACAGGGAAGACTATTGGCCCTGGTAGCCCTGAGGGAAGCTAGGCAGCAATTTGGCATTTGCACAGGAGAGCAGGGCCTAGTAACAAGGGAGGGAAGAAACCCCCAACCCAGTGGTTTCTCTACAACTGGACGTTTTAGGGGCTGGAAAGGGGAAGCACCATCAGTGGCTTCCCATGAGACTTCCTCAGAACTTCAAGAAAGAACTAGGAGACACACTGGGGATGGAGACTGGTGTCCTGCTTTGTCCAGACAGAGACACAGAACTGGTAACATTGGGACTGTTATTAAGATTACTTTCTATATGTATTTTCCCATGGGCTGGTGGCACTTGGGGAAATTCAGTTTACAATAGTAAAGCAGACATTAACTTGGGCAAAGCAGGGAGAAAGGAAAACTTAGGCGATTGAAACATTGGAGGATGGACTGCCCCAGTCAGCAGGTGGGCCCCTGACCCAACCAATGCCAATCTGATCCTCTCTGGGGATCTGAATCTTGGGTGGAGTGACACATCAGGGGAGGACAGTTAGAACTGAGTCATCCTGAGATGGGTGACAAAACGTTGACCATGGGTAGCATTCTCATTACTGAGGTCCCTGGTTCTGCTGCCTAAGTCTTGGATATTCAGATTTTCCCTCAATTCTTTAAGCCACCAGGTCTTTCCATTAAATTACCTTTTCACAGAAGTTAGCCAGAGTTCGTTTCTACTGCTTAAAACAGAACTAAAGAGCCATAACTGATACAGGAGAGATTATGGAATCAGAGCTGAAAGGTAGAAATTTTAGGCCAAGATAGTGGAGAGGTAGGTGACCATCCTGATATGGGACTAAGAAGGGGATATTGTGGTTTCTTATGTGTTTTCTGATCTTTTGCACTTAAATGCAGTGTCTTGAAATTGGCACGCCTAGCCAATAATTAAGTATAACCTGCAAGAAAAAGAGTTCCTGAGTTTCCAATTTTCTAAAATCCCTGGTGCATAGCAAACAGAAAGGGCTTCAGCTACAGCATTAATTAAATGTGTGCTGCAAAGGGAAGGGTAAACCTTTAGGAATGAAGTGGGGTGAGGATGTAGGCAATGTATAAAGGCCAGGAGTAGTGCAAACATATTATGGTGCTGTAACAACTGGGAAATGACTCCTTTTATAGCTCAGGGGATTTCTGATTCCTTATTTCAACCAAATAGAAAGAGGACCTAAATGGCTGCTAAAAATAATATTGTAATGTTGGAACATAGATTGCTATGTGATTTTGGTATATTACTCAGATGGTGTTCAAAGTTGAAGGACATTGCTATAAAAAAAAAAAAAATCTGCTTCTGTTCCCATCTATAGGAACAAGTTTTCTCAGGGATTACATTTTTTTTTAAAAAAGGGATAAAACTAGTGCTGAACACTATCTCATTCAAGTAATAAATAGTTTTCATCTATGCATAAAGGAGCCAATAAAAAGGTCATCTCATTGCAAGATGTATTTCCAATAAATGTATATGTTTAGGTTTTGTCACTATTTCTAAGAATTTTAATACATTTATATTCTTGATCAATTGTGTCTTAATAATCAGACTTGATAACTCAACCCAAGATAGATATTTTGATACGTTATGCCTCATGTCTCAAAAAAATTATTAAATTCAATTTGTTACATATGTTTCTGTGACAAAGAATGATAAAAGGGTGATAAATAAAAGACTTAAAAATATCTAACATTGAAATAAAGTCCTATAAGATAAGTAGAAGAGGATAGAAATATCTGTTCAAGGAGAAAAATGAAAAATGTTGATTTTCCAACTGTTAAAGGAGTTGACAACCTATGGCCCACAGATCAAATCTGGCCTGTCACCTGTATAATAAAAAAGTTTTACTGGAACACAGCCACGTCCGTGCATTTACATATTATCTATTGCTGCATTCAACTACAACAGCAGATTTGAATAGTTACAATAGAGACTCTATAGCCCACAGACCTGAAAATATGTGCCATCTGACCATTTTCGGAAGAAGTTTGCCAACTCCCAGCTTAGACCAATCATGGCCCATCACCTGGATTTCAGCACATTTCCATCCTGAACATAATTGGGACACTTTAGCTAGGATGTTGGCTGGGATGAAGAGGGAATGTATGTGATGGCAACCATCAGTGTCTGCCACCATGCACAGTTTGAAGTATCTGTAGATTTTAACAGCTGACAAAATATCACACAGGCTAGAAGCACCATTCCTGTTCATTGACTGCAGGCCTGTGGACCAAGGAACCCCACCAAGAAGGCCACACTTTCTGGCCTTGGAGCAATGCGGAGTTTAAGGAATCATGGATTCTTTAGCACCACTTTTTTTTTTTTAACAGAAGCCAGTCTAGCAGATGTCATCATCATCAACTTTGCTCATTGACATAGTAGGAAAACATGCCTAATTTCTAACCATTTTAGACTCTGATATTTAAATTTTTGTATTCCATCTTGAGGCCATTAGGCATTTTCCCAGCATCAGCTTTTTAGCATATAATTAACCAGTACATACCCACCAACCACATCCGTGCTTGATTCATCCTACTGACATTAAGATGAAAATAACTCCTGAAAATATAAGAAGCTTCTATATTAGATATGCCACTAATGTGCTTTAAGGTTTTAGGAGAACAAGACAAATAAAAGGGGAAATTTTATCTTTTGGTCGGGTAGTGAAATAAAGGAGGCTATCAAATAGAAAACAAACTGCTTTCATAGAAATTTTTCTTCAGGGGTTGGCCCAGTGGCACAGCGGTTATGTTCGCAGGTTCCGCTTCTCGGCGGCCCGGGGTTCGCCGGCCCGGATCCCGGGTGCGGACATGGCACCACTTGGCACGCCATGCTGTGGTAGGCGTCCCACATATAAAGTAGAGGAAGATGGGCACGATGTTAGCTCAGGTCCAGGCTTCCTCAGCAAAAAAAAGAGGACTGGGAGTAGTTAGCTCAGGGCTAATCTTCCTCAAAAAAAAAAAAAAAGAAAAAGAAAATTTTCTTCATTTAGCCCCTAATTGAGGATACATTTAAATCAAGAGAGAAAATCAACAGAAGATATCCTTTAAAATTGAGGCAGCAGTTCAACAGTTTGTCATCATTTGAGAAAAAAGAAAGCCAAAAATGTAAAAAGCATCTGTGCCTCAGATATTTGATGACTCTCTGGGGATAGAATATGCCCGTCTCTCTGGTTTGCCTCCCATTACCAGCCGTTCTATACCAAGGACATGAAGAGGCCATACCAAAGATAATCTCCATAATAATAATGCTTCACCTCTCCATAGTCCTTTACTGTTTTTAAACATCTTTGTTGAAGTGTTACATCCAGAGCTAACAGACTTTGTTAACATGCCTTTTATTAATTCAGAGAAACAGCTTCTCTGCTCCACCCAGTCTTGGACTAGGGTCTAAGCAGCAGGTGTTGCCTGGAATTCCACTTTTAACATTAGCTGGAGGGGCAGTCCCGGTGGTATAGTGGTTAAGTTCATGTGCTCTGTTTTGGTGGCCCAGGGTTTGCGGGTTCATATCCTGGACATGGACCTGCACACTGCTCATCAAGCCATGCTGTGGTGGAGTCCCACATGCAAAATAGAGGAGGATTGGCACAGATGTTAGCTTAGGGCCAATCTTCCTCACCAAAAAAAAAAAAAAAAAAACCAAACAAAAAGAACACATTAGCTGAAGGTTCTCTTTCACTTGATAACACAGAAACAAGAGGATTAATTGGGAATGGCTGAAGCCATGCCATGGACTAAACCATATATGATTGTTAACATTCACATAAACATCATTGTGTTCAACAAATATAGAATAATGTACATTTGGATTCAGATGTTAACGTCTAATCCCTCCCCACCAAGGAAGTGGTGAAGGCTTAGCCAGGAGTTCCCAGAGGCATCCATGTCCCAGTCCCCGTTCCTGTCACCATTCGTCTTCTTGGTTCTTGGTCTGGCTGAGCTTTCTCTCTGATCCTTCTCAACCTGCACAAGAATGAGTGTTTCATTAACCCAGGGTCTTCATAACAATTATGTGTGATGCTCTCGTGATTCAGTTCCCTCTTGGCAGTGTTTATTCTACAATTTCCAATTTCACTATCAGTTTTCCTGATGGAGAAGAAAGGAGAACTCATGGGCTCAGCTTTCAGCTCAGTACTTGTTGACATGAGATCTTTGACTTCAAGCTGGAGGCCTGCACCCTGCCTCTTAGCACCTTTAAGCACAGAAAGAACCTTCTTGGTTTTCTGTCTGCCGTGTCTTCCCCCACCCCAGATTCTCTGAGCTCATATTTTCCTTTGGATAGAGATGGCCATTGTCTCAGCTGCTGTAGGGGCAAGCTTTATTTAGAGAAAATTTTATATAACAACCACTTACATAACCTTTATGTATGTGCTAGTCAATCCTCTGAGTATTATAAATATTAACTCTTTTAATGTTCATAATGATACTATGAGGTAGGTACTATTATTTCTCCATTTTACATATAGGGAAACTTGGGCATGAAAAAGTTAAATAACTTAGGTTAAATAGATGATATTTCATTAAACAGCTTTGGTTCAATAGATGGGATTGGATTGGTTGAAAAACTGTAGCACATCATAAAATTAAGTAGATTAGGTACCTTGCTGAAATCAGTCAGTCTGTGTGGTGTTTTGGAAATAGCACGGACTCTGGAATTACGTAACTGAGTTCAAATCCACCACTCACTGTGCAAAGGGTAGGGATAATAATGCCTACCTATTGCAGTTGTTGTGAGAATGAAATTGAGGGACCTGCTTCATTGCCTGACATTTAGGTGTTGAGTGAATGTCAGTTGCTATTTTTATCACTGCCATTGTTAACATCATGATCATAGCATTACTGGCTTCTCTAGGGACCCTAGAGAATAGTCCCCTTAGCGCTTGTGGAGCACAGTGGTGTTGACATGCCCAGCTCCCAACGCTCACCCTTCTCTCCTCCCCCCACCCCATGACTGCTTCCTTATCTGCTGGATTCTGGCGAGCTCTGGGCATATAAAAAGGGCCTCAATTAAGATTTCAGAGAAGACTAAGTGAAGTCCTCTGGCACAGGCTGCCTCAAGCCAGTGTGTTCTTCACATTTTCCTTCAGCCTGACTTATCCAGACAGGCTCGTTCCTGGGATCGCACTTCTGAGCTAAGGCAACTGATCTTTCGAAGGGGCTTAAGTTCACAAAAGGATAATTGAAAACTGTCTCTCTTCTGACACAACAGAGCTTTTGAGTGGAATGGAAGCCTTGAGCACCTATATGTGTTAATCTAGGCAGAGTCTGTGCGTCATCGGCTAATTAGCGTGGAGAAAGATGCTGACCCATGAACACAGGCACCGAGTGCCTTGGTGACTCCCATGGCGTCCTGCTCAGGGACCCCAGAGGTTCCACTCAGACCATCCCTATCCCCTAATTTCTGCCTTCCCTAGCATAGTAGTGCACATGTGGAGTGATGGAGCCTAAAATATATTATCCAAAAGGTAATGATCCTCTACATTGAAAACTTGTGTTAAAGGGAAGCCCAGCATTTTCCTCATTGACACCACCTCCCAAAGGAAGAGACTGAGTTTGGTGATCCCTTAGGGTTCTCTTCCATCCTACGTGCATTTGTTAAATCCATGTGGTCTGCATCAGACAGATCTGGGTTTGAATCCGGGATCGGCCACTTATGTGCTGTCTAATCCTGGGCAGGTTATTCAACCTTTTTAAGTTTGGGAGTAATGAGACTTTCCTCAAAAGTTGTATAAATCGCTTAGTGATATCTTAGCCACAATAACTGATAGCTATTATTATGTTGTTTTCATTTTGAGGTTGTTAAATAGATATTTCTTTTACTTGATAAAATATTAAGCACAGAGCTATTGCCTATGAGCATGCAGGCATTGTAGTACTTCCTTTTTTAGTGCAGCAAAAAGAATTTAATTTTTATAGTTAATTTCTGTAGTATCTTTCCCAGTGTCGACCCAAGGCAATTAAAGATATCACCCCTTGGGAATCAACAAATGAGGAGAATTGTGCACCTTCAAAAGATTTCAAAGGATCACTCAGTGACTGTTTGAGGATATTAATTATCATTTAATAACCTTAAGTATGTATTATTTTATTTTATTTTTATTGTTAATTTTTATTTTATTTTTTATATATATAACCTTGGTTTATAACATTGTATAAATTTCACGTGTACATCATTATATTTTGATTTCTGTGAAGATTACATCATGTTCATCACCCAAAGACTACTTACCATCCATCACCATATACATGTGTGAATCACCCCTTTTGCCTTCCTCTCTCTCCTTTTCCCCTCTGGTAACCACCAATCCAGTCTCTGTCTCTATGTGTTTATTTGTTGTTGTTTTTATCTTCTATTTATGAGTGACATCATACATTTTTTGACTTTCTTCCTCTGAATTATTTCGCTTAGCATAACACCCTCAAAGTCCATCCATGTTGTTGCAAATGGCAAGTTTTCATCTTTTTTATGGCTGAGTAGTATTCCATTGTGTATATATACCACATCTTCTTTATGCATTCACCCCTTGCTGGGCACCTAGGTTGCTTCCAAGTCTTGGCTATTGTGAATAATGCCGCAAGGAACATAGGGCTGAGTATATCTTTACACATTCGTGTTTTCATGTTCTTTGGATAAATACTCAGCAGTGGAATAGCTGGGTCATATGGTAGTTCTATTATTAATTTTTTGAGGACTCTCCCTACTGTTTTCCATACTGGCTGCACCAGTTTTCACTCCCACCAGCAGCATATGAGAGTTTCCTTTTCTCCACATCCTCTCCAACACTTGTTATTTCTAGTCTTGGTAATTATAGCCATTCTGATGTGTGTGAGGTGATAACTCATTATAGTTTTGATTTGCATTTTCCTAATACTGATGTTGAACATCTTTTCATCTGCCTGTTGGCCATCTGTATATCTTCTTTGGAAAAATGTCTGTTCAGATTTTTTACCCATTTTTTAATTGGATTGTTAGTTTTTTGTTGTTGTGATGTATGAGTTCTTTATATATTTTAGATGTTAACCTCTTATCATATATATGGTTTACAAATATCGTCTCCCAATTGTTAGATTGTCTTTTCATTTTTGTAATGGTCTCCTTTGTTGTGCAGAAGCTTTTTAGTTTTCTGTAGTCCCATTTGTTTATTTTTTCAATTGTTTCCCTTGCCTGGTCAGACATGGTACTTGAAAATATGCTGCTAAGACTGATGTTGAAGAGTGTACTGCATATGTTTTCTTCTAGAATTTTTATGGTTTCAGGTCTTACATTCAAGTCTTTAATCCATGTTGCGTTGGTTTTTGTGTCTGGTGTAAGACAATGGTCTACTTTCATACTTTCACATGTAGCCGTCCAATTTTCCCAACACCATTTATGTGGTTTTTATGGAAGAGACTTTCCTTTCTCCGTTGTATGTTCTTGGCTCCCTTTTTGAAAATTAGCTGATCATAGATGTGTGGGTTTATTTCTGGGCTCTTGATTCTGTTCCATTGATCTGCGTATCTGTTTTTGTGCCAGTACCATGCTGTTTTGATTACTATAGCTTTGTAGTGTATTTTGAAATCACGGAGTGTGATACCTCCAGTTTTGTTCTTTTTTCTCAGGATTCCTTTAGATATTCGAAGTTTTTTGTTGTTCCATATAAATTTAAGATTCTTTCTTCTATTTCTGTGAAGAATGTCATTGGAACTTTGATAGAGACTGCATTGAATCTGTAGATTGCTTTAGGAAGTATGGACATTTTGACTATGTTAATTCTTCCAAGCCAAGAGCACAGAATATCTTTCCATTTCTTTATGTCTTTTTCAATTTCTTTCAACGATGTTTTTTTAGTTTTCAGTGTACAGGTCTTTCACCTCTTTGGTTAAATTTATTCCTAAGTATTTTATTCTTTTTGTTGCAGTTATAAATAGGATTGTATTCTTAATTTCTCTTTCTGCTCTTTTGTTGTTAGTGTAAAGAAACGCAACTGATATTTGTCTGTTTATTTTGTATCCTGCAACTTTACCATATACATTTATTATTTCTAAAAGTTTTTTGTGGATTCTTTAGGGTTTTTTATATATAAAATCACGTCATCTTCAAATAGTGACAGTTTCACTTCTTCCTTTCCAATTTGGATCCCTTTCATTTATTTTTCTTGCCTGATTGCTCTGTCTAGGACTTCCAATACTATATTGAATAAGCGTGGTGAAAGTGGGCATCTTTGTATGGTTCCTCTTCTTAGAGGGATAGGTTTCAGTTGTTCTCCATTGAGAATGATATTAGCTGTGGGTTTGTCATATGTCTTCTTTATTATGTTGAGGTACTTTCCTTCTATACTTATTTTATTCAGAGTTTTTATCATAAATGGATGCTGTATCTTGTCAAATGCTTTCTCTGCATCTACTGAGATGATCATGTGATTTTTATTCTTCATTTTGTTAACATGGTGCATCATATTGATTGATTTGCAGATGTTGAACCATCCCTGCATCCCTGAAATAAATCCCACTTGATCATAGTGTATGATCTTTTTAATGTATTGTTGTATTTGATTTGCTAGTATTTTGCTGAGGACTGTTGCATCGATGTTCATCAGTGATAATAGCCTGTAATTTCCTTATTTTGTGTTGTCCTTGACTGGTTTTGGTATCAGGGTAAGGCTAGCCTTGTAGAATGAGTTAGGAAGCTTCCTGTTCTCTTCAATCTTTTGGAAGAGTTTGAGAAGAATAAGTATTAAGTCTTCTTTGAATGTTTGGTAGAATTCACCAGAGAGGCCATCTGTCCTGGATATGTTTTGGGGGAGGTTTTTGATTACTCTTTCAATCTCCTTACTGGTGATTGGTCTATTCAAAGTCTCTATTTCTTCTTGATTCGATTTTGGAAGGTTGTGTGAGTCTAAGAATTTATCCATTTCCTCTCGATTATCCAATTTGTTGGCATATAGCTTTTCATAGTAGTTTCTTATAATCTTATGTATTTCTGAACTGTCCATTGTAATTTCTCCTCTTTCATTTCTGATTTTATTTATTTGAGCCTTTTCTCTTTTTTCTTGGTAAGTCTAGCTAAAGGTTTGCCTATTTTGTTTATCTTTTCAAAGAACCAGCTCTTCATTTCATTGACTTTTTCTGTTGCTTTTTAGTTTCTATTTCATTTATTTCTGCTCTGATTTTTATTATTTCCTTCCTTCTTCTGATTTGGGGCTTTGTTTGTTCTTCTTTTTCTAGCTCCTTTAGGTGCACTGGTAGATTATTTATTTGAGATTTTTCTTGTTTGTTGATGTAGGCCTGTATTGCTGTAAACTTCCCACTTAGAACCACTTTTGCTGTATCCCATAAATTTTGGCATGTCGTATTTTTGCTTTCATTTGTCTCTGGTGTTTTTCTTATTTCTCCTTTGATTTCTTCATTGACCCAATTGTTGTTAGTAGCATTTTGTTTAATCTCCACATGTTTATGGCTTTTCTGATCTCCTTCCTGTAGTTGATTTCTAGTTTCATACTATTGTGGTCAGAAAAGATGGTTGATATTATTTCAAACTTCTTAAATTTATTGAGACTTGTTTTGTGGCCTAATATGTGATCTCTCCTGGAGAATGTTCCAAGTGCATTCAAAACAAATGAGTATTCTGCAGTTTTTGGATGGAATGTTCTGTATATATCTAGTAAGTCCATCTGGTCTAATGTGTAATTTAAGGCCAGTGTTTCCTTGTTGATCTTCTGTTTGGATGATCTATCCATTGGTGTAAGTGGAGTTAAAGTTCCCTACTCTTATTGTGTTGCTATCTATTTCTCTTTTTACCTCTGTTAATAATTGCTTTATATATTTAGGTACTCCTGTGTTGGGTGCATAGATATTTACAAGTATTGTATCCTCTTGCTGGATTGTTACCTTTATCATTATGTAGTGCCCTTCTTTGAGTCTTGTTACAGTTCTTGTTTTAAAGTTTATTTTGTCTGATGTAAGTATTGCTACTCCAGCTTTCTTTTCATTGCCATTTGCATAGAGTATCTTTTTCCATCCTTTCACTTTCAGTTTGAGTGTCTTTAGGTCTGAAGCATGTCTCTTGTATGTAGCATATATATGGGTCTTTTTTTTTTATCCAATCAGCCATCCTATGTATTTTGATTAGAACATTTAGTCCATTGAAATTTAAAGTAACTATTTATAAGTATGTACTTACTTCCATTTTGTTACTTTTTTCTGGGTGTTTTACTAGTTCTTATCTATTTCTTTCTTCTTCTCTTGCTCTCTTCCCTTGTGATTTGATGGCTTTCTTTAGTACGATGTTTGGGTTCCTTTCTCTTAATTTTTTGTGTATTTATTGTAGGTTTCTGGTTTGTGATTACCAGGAGGTTCATATATAATAACCAACATATATAGCAATCTGTATTAAGTTGATAGTCTCTTAAGTTTGACCTCTTGCTAAAAGCTCTAGTCTTTTACTCCCTTCCTCCCACAGTTTATTTTTTGATATCATATCTAACCTCTTTTTTGTGCTTGTGTATCCATTACCCTCTTCTCATGGAAATAGATGATTTTAGTACTTTTGTCTTTTTATCTTCATATTAGCTTCATAGGTGGTTGATCTGCTACCTTTACTGTATATTTGCCTTTACCAGTGACTTTACTGGGGTTTTGGGGATAATTTTCTTATTCCTATTTGTGGTCTTTTCTTTTCCAATTAAATAAGTCCCTTTAGCATTTTTCATAAGGCTGGTTTCTTGGTGATACACTCCTTTAGTTTTTGCTTGTCTGGAAATCTCTTATCTCTCCTTCCATTCTGAATGATAACCTTGCCAGGTAGGGTATTCTTGGCTGTAGATTTTTTCCTTTCAGTAGTTTAAATATATCATCCCACTCTCTTCTAGCCTGCAGGGTTTTGGCTAAGTCAGCTGATAGCCTTATGGGGTTTCCTTTGTATGTAACCTGCCGCCTTTCTCTTGAAACTTTTAGGATCCTCTCTTTATCTTTAATTCTTGACATTTTAATTATAATGTGTCTTGGAGTGGGCTTCTTTGGGTTTGTCTTGTTTGGTGCTCTCTGTGCTTCATGTACCTGGATGTCTGTTTTCTTCATTAGGTTAGGAAAATTTTCAACTATTATTTCTTCAAAAGGATTCTTGGCCCCTTTGTCTCTCTCTTTTCCTTCTGGGACACCAATAATATGGATGTTAGTGTGCTTGATGTTGTCCCAGAGGTCCCTTAGATTGTTTTATTTCTTTTTAATTCTTTTTTCTTTTATCTGTTCAGCTGGGGTGATTTCCACTAGTCTTTGTCCAGCTCACTGATCCATTCTTCTGTATCATCTACTCTGCCACTGAGTCCCTCTAGTGAATTTTTATCTCCTGTATTGTATTCTTCATTTCTGACTGGTTCTTTTTGTATTCACCAATTCTTTGTTGAAGTTCTCACTGAATTCATCCACTTGTCTCCCAAGATCAGTGAGCATCCTTATGGTTATTAGTTTGTACTCTTTATCAGGGAGATTGTTTATCTCTGTTTCGTTTCATTCTTTTTCTGATGACTTATCCCATTCCCTTATTTGGAACATATTCCTTTATCTCCTCATTTTGCCTCTTTCTCTGTGTGTCTATCTATGTATTAGGTAAATCAGTTACATTTCCCATTCTTGGAGAGGTGGTGTTATGTAAGAGATGCCTTAGGAGGCTCAGTAATGTGCTTTCTTCTCTTCACCAGTTCCAAATGTTCCAGGAGTGTCCCCTGTGTGGCCTACATGTGTCCTTCTGATGTAGCAGAGTTGCTCTTGCTGTGGGTGTCTGGGGAGGCTAGGCTGTCCCCCTGGCTGTCTGGTTGTAATGCTCAGCTATGTGCAGCTGCTATGGTCCCTCCAATCACTTTATTGGGAATAGGGAGCCCCAGCACAATTGGCTGCAAGGTCTAATATCACATTATGCTTCAGTTTTTCTGTTAAGTGAGTAGGCCCCCAGTGTGGCTAGGCTTCTGGCCTGCAAAGCTGTTGTCAGCTCTTTCAGGAGTACAGCTGAGTGGGGCTGGCCCCAGGGATGGCAGCACACAATTGTTTTAGGCATTGGACGGTGGTGCTGATCTCTTATGTGGCTGTTTTATAAGCACAAGACTGCTGCAGCTGACAAGCCCCACTACCCGCAGGCCCACACACATCAACACAGTCCTGCCCCATGCACGCACCCTGACCCACTGAAGTGGACCCACTCACCCTGCTAGAGAGGCCCCCCATACTCCTTCAATGGAGGACCACCCCTCAAGAACACCCTGCCCCACAAAGGTGGAGGGTGGACCCATTTACCCTGCTGCAGAGGTCCCACACACCCTGCTTATGTGGGCCTACAAGTTGCCTGAGGACTTGCTATTGGGTGGGCCAGTCCCTAGGGTGGGCTGCCTGCCCTAGCTGAGTTGGATTAAATTGGTACTCTAGTGGGTGGGGCAGACCCCTACACTAACAGATCTGGGGAAGAACTCTAATGGCATCTGCCAGCATCTGTGTCAGCACACCTATACTAGGTCAAAATAATGGCTGCCACCAATGTCTCAGTCCCTGGGATGGCGATCCAGCCTAGGGAGGTCTCATCTCTCACGGAGATGCACCCAGAGCCTGTCAAGTGAGTCTCTTTTCACCAAATGACTGTATACCTTTCTTTCTGGTAATTTTAGGTTGCTTTCCTACATGGGTGAATTTGTGTTTGGGCCCTTCAACAGCAGGCTTTTCTTTCCCCTTATGTCCGGTGGCTCTTTTAGGCGTATTCCCCGTTGTTGTTAGTGAGCAAAGCCAGATATTATGACACTCCTCTCAGTTGTAGTGAGTCCAAAAGCTGCTATTGTGGCAAATCTCTCCCACTCAGATCTCCTGTTCCTCCAGGAAAGGCTTTGTACCTTAGGATTGCTCCCAGCTGTAAAGTGCCACAGCTAAAATGTGGCTTTTTGGGGCTGGCCCCATGGTGGAGTGGTTGAGTTTGCGTGCTCTGCTTCAGCAGCCCAGGGTTTCGCCGGTTTGGATCCTGGGTGTGGACATGGCACTGCTCATCAGGCCACACTGAGGTGGCATCCCACATGCCACAACTGGAAAGACCCACAACTAAAAATATACAACTATGTACTGGGGGAATTTGGGGAGAAAAAGCGGAAAAAAAAAAGAAGATTGGCAACAGTTTTTAGCTCAGGTGCCAATCTTTAAAAAAAAAAAAGTGGATTTTTCCTCTCCAGAAAGAAATTTCTGCCTCTTCCACCTCAGTCAGCACTGTCCCTTGTTGCAGGGGGTTCTTTTTATCCAATTTTCAGTTCTCTCTCATGGGTAATTGTTCTAAGAGTAGTTGTAAATTTGTTGTGTCTGTGGGAGGAAGTGAGTTCAGAGTCCTCCTAAGCTGCCATCTTCCCAGCAATCGAGTGTATGTTATTTTAAATTTTAGTGTCCCTAGGAACTAAAAAATGTGCACAGCAGACTATAGCTTAAATACAAACATCAGGTAAAAGTTATCTGTACTGTATCAGAATATACATTTCATTTTTTTGTTCAAATAAAATGTTTAATCATGGAAAGTTAATAATATGCAGCAGATATTTTTTAACTTGGCAACATGAATGTCGTCTTTACCATCCAATGTTTTCTTGATTTAGTAGGTAGTAATAGAGTTATAAAGAGAATTAAAAATGATATAGCAAATACTTACAGATCCATTGCTCAGATTATGAACTAAATAAAATATTACCCATTCTATAGATCCCCTAAGTATCCTTCTTTAATTATATCTTTCTTTCTTCCACCATTTTGAAGATGGCACTTGTTGGATTCATTCATTTCTTCGTACTTTTAGTACGACTGTCAAATCTCTAAACAATAAATAGTATTATTTTGCTTGTTTGTTATCTTTGTATAGTGATGTGTTCCTTAATGGCCAGTATATGTTCTGGGAAATGCATACTTGGGTGATTTCATTGTTGTGCAAACATCACAGAGTGTGCTTACACAAACCTAGATGGTATAGCCTATTATACCCCTAGGCTGTATGGTACTAATCCTATGGGACCACTGTTTTATATGTGACCCATCACTGACCAAAATGTGATTATGTGGCCCATGACTGTATAATTGGTATTATGCTATATATATTATTCTGCAATTTGATTCATTGTCCAATGTTGTTATATTTATCTGTTGATGTGTATAGTTTGTTTATGTGGCAGGGATCATGTTCACCAAATATTCCATATTTCCCAGTCTCCTTTGCAGGAAGACCAGAGCCATATGATTGGTTCTGGAACATGGAGTCTGAGCAGAAGTGTCATGTGTCATGCTTGTCAAGGCAGTTAACCAGTGTGCCTTCTCTCTCTTCCCCTCCAATGGGGACCTTAAAGGTCTTATGTTCTGATTGTGCAGCTATAAGATGGCAAAGTCTTCATTAGCCTGGGTCTCTGAGTGACTGTGTGGAACAGAGCCTACTGCCAACACACACTAAACATGTAATATGAGCAAAAAAATAATCTCTTGTGGTTTTAAGCCAACTGAGATTTGGAGGTTAATATATTAAAACCTATCCTATCCTGAACAGTACAGCCATTCCCACTGCTATATGGTGTTCCAAGGTATGACTAGACACAACTTCTGTTCTTCTGTTAATGGATGTTTAGTTGTTTCTCATTTTTATCCATTAAAAAATAATAACAAGACATTCCTACACTCTATATACACATGCAAGATTTTTTCTAGGGTTACAGCTAGGACTGATTTTTAACTTGTGGGGTACACACATATTCCACTTTACTAGATGTATCCCAACTGTTTTTCAACAGGATTATAACAGTTTATATTCCCACAATCAGCAAAAAAGTTCCCATTATATCACTTCCTTGCTAACAGTTAGTGTTAAAATGTATTTTTAATTTTTGTAAATCTGATAGATATAAAATAATGCTTTTAATTATATTTTAATTGTATTTTAACTTATATAATAGAAGTTAAGGTTTGATTTGCATTTTCTTTTCCAAGTGAACTTACACATCTTTGTATATGTTTCCCAGTCATTTATGTTTCCTCTTCAGTGAATTGCCTATTTGTAACTTTTACTCATTTTTCCATTTCTTTTTTTTCTTTCTTTTTTTTTTGCTGAGGAAGATTTTCCCAGAGCTGATATCTGATGCCAATCTTCCTCTTTTTGCTTGAGGAAGATTGTCGCTGAGCTAATATCTATGCCAATCTTCCTCTGTTTTATATGTGGGTTGCCACCACAGCATGGACACCAACCAGTAGCGTAGGTCCGTGTCTGGGAAACAAACCCAGGCTGCTGAAGTAGAGCATGCCGAACTTTACCACTAAGCCACAGGGTCAGTCCCTATTTTTTTCTTTTTCTTAATGACAAGTAGAAATTCTCTTTATATTATGTGTACCAATCCCTAATCTTTTTTTGGTGCCACGAATATCTTCTCCCAGGCTGTGGCCTGTCCTTTCATTTTTTTGATAAACATAAGTTTTCAATTTTAATATCAAATTTTTCAGTTATAGTTAGCACTTTTGTGTCTTTTTAAGAGATCCTTCCTGTTTCTCAGGGTATAAATATATCCTACTACATTTTTATCTAGAACTTTTAAAGGTTTCATTTCAGTGTAATTCATTAATCTACCTGAAATTGGTTTAAGCCTGTGATCTGAGGTACTGCATCAATCACAGTTCCATTGCAGATAAGGAGGTCAGTCTATCTAGTCTGAGCAGAAAGATTTCCAGTAGAGAGAATTAGGTGCTTGTGAATTGCTGGAAGGGCTGGAGGAACAGATTCCTCCTCTGCCAAGAGCAGGAAGCCGGAAACTTTCAGGAGGTCACAGAAATCAGGGCTCCCCTTCCCAGTTCTGGCTCCCAGATGACCCACCTCAGCCGTGGTCCCCGCCAACGGTGTGGACATCTCACCCAACTGCTTTCCAGCACCACCAAGTGAGGAATTGGCCCTGCGACCTCTGCCACAACTGCCGCCAAAAAACCAGATCAGTGCCTGCCAACCAAAGATGAGCACATAGTTAGTAGTCTTCCTCTTATGTGTAAATAGGATTGGTGCTCCTCATCAATCTTAACACATTCACCCAAACCTGAGGTCATTATTTTGGTTGGTTGGTTTCATCACTAGGCTTTTTTTAAAAGAAAATATAAAAACTTGTATAAAATCCTGTGATCACCCTTCCTTACCTCTCAGACCTTTATCAGTGTTGTTTGTGGTAGACATTAGCATTGCACATCGTGATGTCCAGCTCTCCTCCTTCTAGGCACATGAAGAAATGGCTTTTCCTTGAGGATAGGTATAACTATATGACTTGCTATGGCCAATAAAATGTGAGTGGAAGTGATCCATTGTATTGGAAACATTTTTACTTTTCTGTATATTGTGATGTTTTGACATCTTAAAAAAACTTTCTGGCTGAGGAGAGACTGCCCCTCCTGGGGCTAGCCAATTCTTAGAGATAGCAGAGGGCCCAGCCCAGAGCGAGTCTGTAATATGCAAACTAACCAGTCCTAGGTCAGTCCTCTTCTGTCTGCCTCATACACACCAGGAGACAATATTCCTCTGCCTCAATCATCCCGGGGCCAGGTACCAGGTGATTAGGGACCACTTCTATAGCCCAAAGCCCATCAAAATTATTCAAACTAGCCAATCCTAAACTGTCACCCTGCCCTGCCCTGCCTTTCCCACAGAAACCCCAATAAAGGCTGTGCCTAAATGCTCCCTCACTCCTGTCTCCTGCCTCCTGACCCCCTGACATCTTTCCCTTGTGACCCTGTGAGGTGTGCTGTGCCTCTTGTCTCCAGGACCTGTGAGTATAAGAAACTTTGTTGTTTCCTGAGCCTCTCCTCTGTCTCCTCTTGTGGCCGCACCTGACTAATCATCTCATAAAAGAATATAAAGCACCCACGTGTCGCTCCTGGATGGAAGCCCTCAGTTGCACTTGCAAGGCTCTCCGGAGCCTTCCTCCCTTGTCTTGACGATTGTGGAATCACATGTTGAAATAAAGCGTGATGCTGAACCTTCACATGGAGAGCTGGTTCCCTGGAGGGGCTGGTGGAGCTGTAGCAGGTTTTGTGTGATCATGAAGTGAATTTTGTTTTTTTTAAGATTGGTACCTGAGCTAACATCTGTTGCCAATCTTCTTTTTTTTTTTTCTCTCTCTTCTTTTTCTCCAAAGCCCCCAGTACATAGTTGTATATTCTAGTTGTAGGTCTTTCTGGTTGTGCTACGTGGGATGCTGCCTCAGCATGGCCTGATGAGCGGTGCCATGTCCATGTCCAGGATCCGAACCAGCGAAACCCTGGGTTGCCAAAGCGGAGTGCACAAACTTAACCATTCGGCCACAGGGCCAGCCCCTGAAGTGAATTTTTGAGGATAAAAGCCACTGAAGTGAGGGTTTGCTCCAATATGTAGCCTGTTCTGACTGACACACAGCTCCACTGCTTTCTGGCACTGGGTTTGCACTCATTCCTTAACCAAGCCTTCTACATCCTCTTTTTGTTGGCTGGATCCTATTATCCAGTAGTTATGTTCTTTCAAGAGAGATTCATGAGTAACTCGTTTCTGGAGTTTTTTCGTATTTGAGAATGTCTGCCTGATGCTTTTCTCAGTTCTTAATGACAACTTGCCAAAGTACAGTAGCCTTGGATCACACTTTCTTCTTGAATTGCAGAAGTTGCCCCATGAATGTCATTGAATGCTCCTTTGCAGAAATTTCAAGCCAGACTGACTGCTCCCCACCCCCCACGTTTATGTCTCAAACTTGTTTTTGCCAGCCTAGAGTTTTGTCTGTATCAGGAAGTTATAACTTCACCACCATAAGGCTCCATGTGGCAAAATTTTTATTGAAATATAGTGTACCTTTTGGATATACTCAATCTCTCATTCATTTCAAAGAAATTTCTTGCTGTTATACATCTGAATACGTTTTTTCATTTCATTTGGTGCTCATTCAGCCTCATAAGTAGGAGTTATCCTTATGTTGAATACTCTCCATCTGTCTTACGTATCTATTATCTTCTCTCTAATTTTTTTTTTTGGTGGAGGAAGATTCACCCCGAGCTAACATCTGTGCCAGTCTTCTTCTAGTTTGTATGGGGGCTGCCACCACAGCATGGCTGATGAGTGGTGTAGGTTCCTTGTCCAGGATCCGAACCCATGAACCCAGGCCAGCGAAGCAGAGTACACCAAACTCAACCACTACACCACGGGGCCGGCCGCCATCTTCTCTTTAATTTTTAAAGTCACTTTGTCCTTTTCCTATCATTCATTCTGATTACTACATGTCTTTTATTTATGTCCATAATTTGACTTTCAGCCTTATCTATTCTGTTCCTTGATGTTTCTGATTTATTTAGTAGTTCTGTAGTGGTGGTGTTTTCTCCTTAATTTGTTTCTTTAGATCTGCGATCTTCCTTTCATACCATCCTCTTGTTTATTGTTTTGTCTTTAAATTCTTGAGTACATATCTTGTTAACTTCATGTTCCTATGAAGTTTTCCATAGTGCGGAACCTTCAAGGGGAATTTTCTTCTTTTTCTTGAGTTCTCTTGACTTTCAGACTGGGTTCTTCCTTTCCTTTTCACATACTATCTATTTTTTCCTACCTTTCTCTCTTTCTTCTACATGTCTATAATCTTTCCTCCATCTTTGCTTGTGTTTTATGACCTTTCTTTTCTTTTTCTTCACTATTTGTATTTACACAGTTACGTCCTGATTCTTTTCACTATGATCAGGCTTAATGTGGGCAGCTCTGACCAAATCTTCTGTTTGACCTGATGTGATGTGTTTGGATTTCCCTTGATACTCCTCACGCACACATTGTCTGATACCAGCCTGTCTTCTCCTCTGAGTTGGAGTATTTCAGATATACCTGCATTTCTGTGACCTGAGGCATGGGGGGAGCCTCTCACAAGGCTGTCTCTTTGACACGACTGATGAACCTCTCCCCTGAGATTCCAGTTCATCTTCCTGTACCAGGTTTCTTTCCCCCTAGACAGGGGCATATCTTCCACGGTGGAGGAAGGGGATTGTCCCTCAGGTTTTAGATCCTATCCCCGTATATAGCACAGATCCCTGGGCAGTGATGGGCCCTAAGGAATCTTCTCGTAATGGAGATTTGAAGGATTTGGGGCTGATCAAGGAAAAAGTATGACCACAAGAGACAGCAACACAAACAAGCTTTATTGGGCAGGACTTGGACAGGGTTGCATGAGAGGGGAAATCCCTTATAGCAGGAGTCTGTCCAGAGGCTACCCGTGAGTCACTGCTCCGAAGGGGAGGAGGGCAAGGGGATTCCCAGGGGAGAGGGTCTTGCATGTCCAGGTGAGGTCGCCCAGCAGCACTGTGGAGAGTCTCTGGGTCAGAGAGCTCCAGAGGGCCATAGCAGTTTGACATCTTATAACCACAGTGCTCTGTCTTATCAGTGGCCAGCAGATACGAGGTGAGTTTTGTGAGGTATGCAAAGCAGGCAGGCTCTAAATGGCTAAAAATCTGCCTGTTTGGGCAATTTTTTAAATAATCAGATGTGTAAATTTTGAGTATGGGGCGGGCCAGCTTTTTACCTAATGAGTCTCAGCCTGCAGTGACAAAATAAACAACCTAGGGGCCCATACACAGAAGCCATCTTTAGCTCATTTGTATAGCATCTTGCTTTACTAAGGTCCTGAGATTTGAAGGGGAGGAGGACATTTCCTCTCCCCAAATGTGAGTTCGTCTGGCTGGAGACGAATTAAATTCACATGAGACAGAATAGCAAGAGAAAATTAAACAAAGCATTATGAGGAACCATGGCCCGGGGCCTTTCTTCCCGAAGGAAGAAAGGGGACCGAAGAAGTGGGGTGCACATAAATGGTTATATACGCCCAAACAGGGTGTTTCACATGTGATTGAAATGTCCCTCCCACAATAGTCACAAGATTGCCCTGTCAGCACAGTGCTTGATGGACACAGCAGGTAGTGGTCTGCTGTCTCTGTGGGCGTAGCAGGAGGCAAGTCTATCCTCCGGAGCTGGGCGGTCACAGGTGAGCTCAGCAATCAGTTCCTTCCCTAAGGAAAGATGCTTAATCCTTAAAGAAATGCCAGCGTTGGGAGGGGGAGGGAAGTTAGTTACAGGAGGTTACCAGAGAAGCACAATAAAATGCAGATTTAAGTCCTTGCCTTTGGTATTGATTAAGAGTTTTTGGAGAGAAGGTCATCTTTCTTCTTCCTGGTACAGAGAGGGAGGCACCTTTTACAGATAGAGATTTACCTTACAAATGTAAATGTGTCCTAAGGAAGGGCAAGTTCCATTCCTCAGAGCCTCCTTCCCTGTCCCAGTTTATCAAAAGCAATCAGCCTCAAATAATCCTGATGCCAAAGAGACATATCTTGGGGTGGCCAATTTCAGGTCCCCACAGATTCTTTTGTCAGAGTTGGACACTTTTCCTCAGGCTCCCACCCAGTGAATGTTAACACAGTTAATATTAAATTTCAGGACTGTCTATGTATGTAAATCAGTTTAATATCAACAAGACTTGCTTTGGGGGTCATCCTTTCTTCAGTTGGGACGTCAGTTTCCTTATCTCCAAGGTCAGGTCTCTATTTAGTTGCTGAGTAAATTTACTGAGTACCCACTATATGCCCAGGACCATGCTAGGCACTGAGGATACAAAAGTGAACAAAACAGACCAAGTCCGAACTCTCAGAGCCCTTACACTCTAGTGGAGGGAGACACACGGTAAGCAAAGATAGACAGTGATCCAACATAAATGCATTTGCTGTGGATAAAACTCTAATACAGAAAAATAAAGCAGGATAAGGTGGCTGAGAGTGTTGGAGGAAGGGTAACATTTTAAATAGGGCATCAGGGAAGACCTTCCTGAAGAGGCAGCTTTAAGATACTCTGGCTCTGTGAGTCCACAGAGTGTATTAAGCTGTAGGATCCTTGACTGAGTTTAATTTTATGCTCTCTTTTTTCATGCACTTACTTTTTTAGGACTGATAATAAAAAGCAAAATGGCTGGAAGGCAGGCAATCCAGCAGCAATCTAGCAGAAAAGGACTTAAGAAAAGCAGACTAGCTCCTACTACAAGGTGGCGTTGCTCATTATATCCACAAGTGTGAATATAGTTCTCTCAAGGGGTGCTGTGGTCAGAGGGAAAGGGAACGAGGTTTAGTATCACTAATCCTGGCTTTGAGACCTGGTTCTACATTTGTTTGAATAACAAACATTGGAAGTCTCCTTTTGCCCCAGGACATCTGTGCTTCCTTTCTCACTGTTTCCTGTCATCAAATGCAGCAGTGGGAAATAGGAAGCCAGCCCGATTTGCTTCTCCTGTTACAGGTGAATTCATTTTTAGTTTTGTCTTGTTTTGTTTTGGGCCTGTCGACGAAAATAATCCATATCCAATCTATAAATGAAAATTTGGGTGAGTTTATTCTGAGCTTAAATCTGAGGATTATAACCCGGGAGAGTCTTTCCACAAAGGAACAGAGCACTCCAAAGAAGTGGGGGTATAAGGGTGGTTATATACCCTCAAAGAGGATGCTTCACATAGGATTGAAATGTCCCTTTTACAATAGTCGTGAGACTGCTGTGTCGGCACAGCGATTGATGGAAATAGCAGGTAGGTCTTCTGTCTCTGTGAACACAGCAGGGTGGCAGTCTGTTGTCTCCAGCTGGGTGGTCACAGGTGAGCTGGGAGGTGAGTGCAGCAATCAGTTCCTAGCCTAAGGAAAAATGCTTATCCCTAAGGAAATGCTAATGTGGGGGGGAAGTTGCACCTTTATCTCAAGGGCCTTTGTTCTGGCCATAGGAAATGTCTAAGCAGATATGCAACGCGTGCTCAATAGCCACAGTCAGGCCCTTTTGAAAAAAAAAAAGTCAGGCCGAATTAGGTTTATACCAAATGGCTTCCTCATATACTCCAATATATCCTATTGCTTGCCATTTTTATTTGTCAGGCCTAAATGTGCATAGATATGTCTTGATGCTGATTATTCAATACCTTATTTTTTAAAATCCAGTGTGTCCTTTAATCTATAATTGAGATCTTCCTTTCTTTTGGGAAAACTATTTTTTTTTTAATTATAGTGAATCTCAAACTTGAGTGTGCATCAGAATCACCAAGAGAGCTTTTTAAAACACAAATTGCTAGGCTTGAGCTCAGAGTTTCCGGTTTGGTAGGTCTTGGGAGGGGCTCTGAAATTGCATTTCTAATAAATTCCCAGGTGATGATGTTGGGCCGAGGATTTTGAGAACCACTGTTCTAAAATGTCATTAAATGCTGATTTTCTATTGCTTTATTACTTCTCTTTTTCAGGGACATCAGTCATGCAAATAGTGGGCCTTCTTCTCCTGCCTTCCATCTCCATCGCACTTTCTCTAATCCTCCTTATTCCTTGTCCTTCTCCTTTCCCATTGCTTTATTTTCTCCAGCCCCTCCTCTGTGTCCCTGACAGGGGTTCAGCCATGTCTCTTTTCCTTTTTGCCACCACTAATTCATTTCTATAATTGTGCTTTTTGTTTTATTTCTTGGTTGAATTCTGCTATCTCACATTTTCTCTGCTTCTGTTGTTTCATATTCTCTTCTTTAGAACTTTTTTTCTTCTCATCTGAATTCTTTGGCTGTTTTTTGTGTTTTTAGTTGTGTGGGTTTTTTTTTTTTTTCTTGTCTTGAAGTGTCTTTGCAAAAATCATGTGATGGTTTCTTTGAAGTATTTCACTTTTTTGAATGGAGAGCATTCTTCCTGGATCTTCCATTTGTAGAATGTTTGTGTAGTAAAGGAGCCTGAGATGTCTAAATGGAGTAGCAGTTAACCCGAAATTTTAGTCTTCTACCACACAGCACTTTCTCAACGGCTAACAAGAACTTGCCCACCCTTAAAATGAGCTCTGCATGCCCCACTGTGTGTGTGTGTGTACGTGCGTGTGTGCGTACATGAGTTGTCAACGTTTACTTTTCCAGCTGTCTAAGATCAGAGTCTCTGGGGCAGATTCTCACCTACACCTTTCCCCCCATCCTGCCACAGTGACTGCCTGCTTCTTTCAGACATGGCTCCCTGCATGTTACCTTATTCAACAACCCCTATGCTACCAATCTGTGTTGCAGACACACTGGAAGGCTCTCATAGCCCACAAGTACCTTGGCCTTGCTGGTCTAAGCCACGTGTTTCATGGTTGCCCTGTGAAGGGCTGGATCAACACCCTACTCAAAATTAGTTTGGATACTGAGACTGATGACTCCACACCCACCCAGAGGAAATGAAAAGGTTTATTACTCACATAATGGGACTTTCTGGGGAGAGCTGGATGGTTCCTACCAGTCCAGGTGGCAAGCAAGCAGAGAGAGTGGTTGGGCCCTTATAGTGGCTAGGGAGTGGCAGGATGGAGGTGAGGGTTCCTGCATGTGGCGTGGGGCTTGCTTGGATTGAGTGTGGGGCCTTTCTTATCAGCTTTCCCAGATGTAGGACAAAAGGTGGGGGAGGGAAAGGGCTTCAAAGCTGTCAGCTTTCAAACATCAAAAACAGAGTCTTCTTCTTTATTTCACTGCACATCATTAATTTTGCCCCTTACCGGTGACCCCTGCTTTGGAGAGCTCTGTGCTCTGACCGTTCTGCCTGAGAGCTGTGAGCTCTTCTCAGAGGGCTTGAGAGAGGAGGGCAGGGGAGTTCTGTCTTTACTCTGTTACTTTTAAACCAGAAATCTCCTGTCTAAATGCTTCTTTATAAATGGTAGTGGTAAGCCGAGAGGATTCTGCCACTTTTAGTTTGTGGACTATGTTTTGCATAAACTCAAAAGTTTTCTTATTTTTCCTCCTCCCAAGGTAAAAATACTGACAAAAAGTGTATGTTCTGTTAGTGATTATTTTGCAGAGAAGTCTTACATATGCGTGGTTATACTTGAACATTTTAGAAGGCCGTTGTGTTAATACATCTTGGGAAACATTAATGATTTGAATATGAGGTTTTTGTATTAAACAAGCAAAATAAGGATTTTATACTTATGCAGTTGAACTGAATGTGCTTTCCTGATCATTCAACAAGATCTGCATATTGAGGTTGCTATAGATATCTTTGATTAAAAGCCTCCTTAGATCATGCATTTTTAAAAATTCTTTCTTAGTGAAATGAGAAAGACAATATTAAAAGATTTTAAAGCATTATTCAGTGTAAAAATTATATCAAATATATTTTATTTTTAAATAAATATAAGTTCTAGAATATGTGTAATTTGTAGGAGACCTATGTACAGATTCCTAGGTGCTGGAATCTTGCCTAATCATCAGATAAGTTTAACTCTAGATACTGTTAACTTGAGAATAATAAGATACCCACATTTTCACATTTTAATGATCCTGAAATCAGGATGTGTCTTAGAAGTGATATGAAAATATCCTTGCTAAGCACCAGGAAAAGAATAAATTGCAATTATAATTGCCTGTTGTCTTGTAGACTTAGCCCTGTGTGAAAGGTGTCTGCTCTTGAAATGACCACTGCCGTAGAGCTGTTGGTGTTGTTAGCACTGTGTGCCACTTTCGTTTAGTTTACATTGGATAATTGGCTCATGGGATGTCTTCACACACCATGATGTAGCAAGTCAAAGAAAGTTACTGTGTACTTGGAAAATCCCACCTCACCCAGGGCTGTCAGTGAAAAAGCTGTAAAACTGACAAATCTCTTGACTGGATGGAAGAATTTGAAGGAAAAAAAATTGGGAAAAGTTGACATTCCATTCTTACACTGTGAGACAATCTACTCTTCCATATTTCAGAATAAATCTAATCTTGAGGAAACATCAAACAAATACACACTGAGGGACATTATCCAAAAATAGCTGGCTTGAAGTCTTCAAAATGTTGATGTCGTGAAAGGTAAAGAAAGACTGAGGAAACGTTCAGGTTAAAGGAGACTGACAAGACATGATAACTAAATGAAATGTCTAATCCCTGATCAGCTCCTGAGGTCAGGAAAAATAGCTATGAAGAACTTTGGGACAACTGACAAAAGTTGATTATGAATAATAGTAGATATAGTATTGTAGTAATTGTAAATTTCCTGAAATTGATCACTTTACTTGGTTTTGTAAGAGAGTGTCCTTGTTCCTAGAAATACACACTGACGTACCTTGTGGTAAATTGACATGCTTTTCACTTATTTCCTCTCTAAATGTCACATTCCGCACAGGAGGCCTGTGCTAAAGGATCAGCTGTTTACTGCCCCTCACTGATGTCCTGGAGAACTGTTTGTTCAAATTTTCACTGGGGTTGTTTGTAGTATAATTTTTTGGCACGAATTCTTGGTGTGCAAAGGCAGCCTGGACAAAATAAAGGGGGAGGAAGTGGGCAGACTGGAAAGCGCAAGGAAGTCAGGGAAGGCTCATTTTCTGAGGGCAGAATCTAGTCCACGGGTGGAGAGTAGGGAGAAGAAGGTTGATTCGGAACATTTGTAAATGTTCCTTTTCTGCTTTCTTCCTGAAGCGTCTTTGCATAGGTTACAGGACAGTTACTCTGGGGAAGGGGCCAGCCTGAAATTTTGATCCTTTTGAAATTTCTCTTCACGGGTTCACTCTTTCAGGGACACAGGTTCACTCTTTCAGCAAGTGCCCAGGCCTACATTAATGGCCAAGTTGAAAGAGTCAAACAGATCAGAGTATACATGTGCTCATGGCAGCTTCCGTGGTGACCTGAAGATAGGTCTGTGCGTGCAGGTGTGGAAGAGTGAGAAGTGCTCTGCTGGAGACTGAAAATGCTTGGGGGCCAGTGGCTAGAGCACACCCGGACAAGTGTCCCATAGGTAGGGATGCATAAGCCGGGCTTTTATGAGGCAAGGAGTTCAGCAGATGAGGACAGAAGGCAAAGGCAGCCTGGACAAAATAAAGGGGGAGGAAGTGGGCAGACTGGAAAGCGCAAGGAAGTCAGGGAAGGCTCATTTTCTGAGGGCAGAATCTAGTCCACGGGTGGAGAGTAGGGAGAAGAAGGTTGATTCGGTGCTGACACTCTGCACTTTATGTATCTAGTTCTGCGAGGTGGACAGCACCCCCTTTTATAGTTGCAGACACTGAGCTCCCCAAGGCAGTAACTTGCCCACAGGCATGTTCCAAGTAAGGGTGGATGCAGGATCCAAACCCAAATCTTTGACTCTGGGGTGTGCCTTCTCAACAAGTCTGTACCCCCCCAAGGGGGCAAAATTGGTCTTTGGTGGGAAGAGGGGAGTCTTGCTCTTCTTGTATGTAAAGCACAGGTGTATGTACAGTACGTACACAGACAATATAAGAACGGTGTTAAAATTTCATGGGGGGAGGGCATTAGGAAAAAAATTAGTAAAAAGACTCCCTAGGCGGGTAATAATGAAAACGAAAGGTTGTGAAACACTGTTTAGAACAAAACAGCCAGGACAGGTGTCCTCAAAGTGTACAGGTCATGGGACGCCTGAGTCAGGCTGATGTTTCTGTTCCTTGAGCTAATGGCTCCTTTCCTCGGCTTCATGAAGAGTGGCTGCTGCAACCCCATAAAAATTGTTGTTAATCTTGTTTGTGAAAAGAGATAAAATGAGCTTTTGTTGATTTGAGAAAAGAATCCTCACCCTGTGACTTAATTCTTCACCCTGTTAAAGTGATGGGTAGAGTACAGTGGGTGTGTCAAAGGAGTATATCCTTAAGAGGGGAACACTAGACACCTGTGGTCCTCAGTAAGCGATAGTTGGGGAATGATGACCCACACATTTCCACGTTCCCTTCACAGGAGTAACATTAACCTTGTGTACGTTATCAGTCTCCGAGGGCTAGTGTAACAAAGTACCACAAACTTGGGTGAGTTAAAACAACAGAAATGTATATTTCACAGTTCTGGAGGCTAGACCTCTGAAATCAAGGTGTCGGCAGGGTCATGCTCCCACAGAAACCATCCTCCTTCCTTGCAATCCTTCCTTGCCTCTTGCTAGCTTCTGGTCGTTTGCCAGCAATCTTTGGTGCTCCCTGTCTTGCAGCTGCCTGACTCCAGTCTCTGCCTTCGTGGTCACACGGCCCTCTCCCTCTGTGTCTGTGTCTTTACGTGGGTGTCTTCTTATAAGGATACCAGTCATGTTGGATTAGGGGCCCAACCTACTCCACTGTGACCTCATTTTAACGTAACTAATTGCATCTGCAATGACCCTATTTCTAAAAAGGTCACGTTCTAAGGAACTCCCCCTTAGGACTCCAACTTACTTTTTTTCTTTTTTTTGAGGGAGGGGCCACACAATTCAACCTGTAACATGCAATTAGGGATTTTCTTTGTTTCTTAACTTCCACCCATCAGTGATATTTGGTGGATGCTGATGTCAGTCTTGCAGCTTGTATCCCTCCAAGCTGGGACCTCAGGGTGTTGGTCTGGGACTGGCATCAGTATGACGAAAGTTTAAGAAAGAGATATGAACAAACAGTGGCACATAGGCAGGAGAAAGTCACAATGTGTGGGCGTTTTAAAACAAAAGGGAGATGCTTTTAACCCCAGAAAGGGTTTCATAAATCTTGCGTTTCATGCCAGTACACCCAGAAGGAGCGTGGGCTCTGTTGTCCCTCATCTCAGCGCATGGCTGAGCCTCATTCCACCAGTCCTAAAGGGTAGGATCTGGTCTTCTTCCTCGTTGTACCCCACAGCTCGAGCTCAATGCCTGATGCGCAGTGCATGCCCAGCGAAGGTGGTGTTGACAAAGTCTCAAGGCCCAGACTGTGTCACGCAGACCAGGAGTTCTCCTTCAGGGCAGGGCAGCCTGGAGAAATGGACGAGTGATAACTTAGATGACCTAACAGCTCAGATATGCTCCAGCTCTCGAGTAGGAGAAATAGGCCTTTGTCGTGCGTACCCTGCAGCTTTCTGCACAACCTCTCAGGGGCGGTGCAGTGGCAGGAGAGGTAGGTTTAGGGTTCCAGTGGTACCAGGAAGTTCTCTGCTACACCCCCACCACACACACTTATACAACTGAACTTCATCCTTCCCTTGACCAGGTGATTTTGGAAGATCCTGCCTGAGAGCTCGGGCACACACAGACTCCAAACTTTCTGGGAGCCATTAAGGCCATCCTTATATGTTAAAGGGAATCCCTCCCCACATTGGACCTCCTGGGGGGACAGTGCAATCTTTACATCTGGAGAAAACCATTTTCACTTTATTTTTGTGACATCCTCACTCTTGACCAAAAGGCGTTGGCAATGTTTGCTTGGGAATTGAGGCTGTTAATAAATGCTGGCTTCAGCACTTTAATAAGAATTTTAATCCATTATTTAAAAACTCTTGACATAAGTGAAAACCTGTGATCCCCTTGAGGCTGAAACTCTAGTGTAAATGTATATCAGATTCCCAGTTCATGAATTCTGGTTGAATATTTTTTTTTAATTAATGAATTTGGAAGTCCTAAAATTTATTAGTGGAATCTTTTTACAGAGAAGGTTCTGCATTCCAAGTAACTTACTCTTAATAGAATCTAGCCACTCACGTGGATAAGACTGCAGGTTATGCTGTAGGAGCCAATGGATGCTCAGAAGGTAAATTGTGGTCTAAGGCATTTTCAGCAGTCTGCATTGCTCCCAACATGCACTTAATATATTCCTACTAGATGCCCCTCTATAGCACAATATGACTCCAGTTTTATAATGAATGAAAATGTATTGTGTATATAAGTAATATGTATATATGTATGTTTATAAATTAAAAACTGGTATCTCTCCATGTAAAAGGCAGCTTTTATATCCTTTTTGCTTTTCTGTATTTTCCAAAGTTTCTAGAATCAACACATTACTTATTTAATCAGGAAAACGATGTCTGTTATTCATAAACGTAAGATGATCTTTTAGAAAAAAGTTCCTAAAACCAGGCCAAGAATAAAAATAATCTTTTTCTTTTTCAGAGATTATAAGAGTTGAGGATGGTAAAGAAAGATTCTATCTCTGGGCTTCCAAGAAGAGAACAAAGACTCATGCGTCTGCAGTTTAGAAATTATGTAAACTAAGCATGCATTCATTGCTTATCCACGTGTGGATGGGTTTGAGCAAAGGCTGTATGCAGTTGTAAAGCAGATCTGGGGCCTGGGGAGTGATGGACCCAGTGATCCTCCAGGGGTCAGTGTCACTGCCCAAGGGAGAGTTCAGAAATATCTTTAGTGGGAATATTTGGATTATCACAATGACTGGGATTACTACTGACCTCTGGTGCCTGAGGCATCTTTCAGTATGTAGGACAGTCACAGGCCAAGCCAAGAAGAGCTGTTCTCTCCAGAATACCAGTAGGGTTCTGGTGAGCAACAGCAGTCGACTATGCTGAGTGGGTTTTTTCTAAGTAGAGAGGAGAATGAGGGGCTCTCGAGTCAGGCTGGATATTGTGCTCGGAATGGATAATAGGCCTGATGTCTGCACAGGAAGACTCAGTTGGCTCTGCTCTGTTGGGAAGGCACTAGTCCACATAAAACCCAACTTGTCCTTTTCTAACTATGCGCTAAACACTTTTTTAAATGAGGCCTAAGATCTGGAGATAACAATATCAACCCTAACATTTATGGAGTGCTTATCAGGAGTCAGACATGGTGAATGTCACCCCATGATCCTCTCCCCTTAAAAGAGTTAGCTTCATCTCTACATATCATCATCCATGGAAACCCCCATTTTACATGGTGATCATCATGGTAACACCTACCTCTTATATACCACTATTTACTTAAATATATCAACTTTTATCCACATTTCTTTACAATATTCATAGTTAAATGCCTTTTCAATAGTCTATCATGACTTGTACCACAATTTATTAACTCAATTTTGTGATTTTTAAACATTAACATTTCTTGTCCCAATTTTATTTTACAGCCACAGACAATGCTCCTGTGAACATCTTTATACTGATGTCCTTTAGCTTCTGGGTGTTTCCTTAAGAAAATCTCTAAGAGTAGAACTCTTGGCTCTACACATACTGTGTATGTATTTTTGACTCTTCTGAAACAGTATCCATCTTGCTTTCTCACAGAATTGTACGAGCTTATTCTGCCATCAGCCGTAAACATCAATTTCAGCACAAACTCCTGTATCAGGTTCTCTTATTTTTTTTAAATTTTTACTACTTTGCTGGGAATAGAACAATGTTTTGCAGTAGGAGAGTAAAATACATCAATGATTTCTAATGTTTTCCCCTGGTTTTCTTAAAAGATTCTATTAACCTCTTGAGATGGTTGGGAACATAGTGTCAGATTTGTGACACTAAAACCAAAGTTACTATTAAAGATAGATTGCATAGAGTTTTCTCCCAGCAAGATTGTTTAGCCCTGAAAGCCAAACAGCAGCTCTGCACAACATACTGTAATCATGAATCCTTTCACCACCTTGGGGAGATATGAAAGGAAATCAAATACATATTGGTCAAGGCATGGCATTCAAATTATGCACAAGACAATGGGAAAGATACCCCCATTCTCAGTCCCTCGGGCTGGCCGTGAATCACTGAGGCGAGGGGGTAAATAAGAGAAAAAAGTACATCATCTGTGGCTTTAGTTCTCAACTTTTTGCTGGCTTTTTGTGAATGTTTTAGAATGTGGTCGCTATACTTTCATGTGGAGAGCCCCATATAGGCTTGTACTGACAGTGGCAGGACAGAGTGTCCATTTCCGCTGTACACTGTCAGAAAAGCTGCAAATGCATCATGCCTTTGCAGATGCTCGATTTGAAAACACTGTGCTCTGTGTCACCAGCTGCAAAACCCCGGCAAAGACCTATCTTCACGTACCCCCTCGTTATAAAAAAAAAAAAAAAAAAACCAGCCTGACTTGTCTTGTATACCTAAATTAAAGGAATATAGTTCTACTTTTCTAAATAAATGAGTATACTGGTCGCTGTTACTCATGAAACAAATGATTGGAGATGACAAGTGGATTGAGTGACATGGCTCCTTTGGAAGAGCAAAAGGTGGTCACCCATTTTAGGGGTGCCCCTGGATATCTCTTCTCCCAAATATCCTGGCAGTGGCTGCCCAGAAGCCACCCATGCCAACCACTTGTTCCTTATTGCCATTACACGTGTGACTCTTCAGATATTTTCATTTGCTCATTTCGTCTGAAAAAAATTCACAAAATGTTCTAATTCAACCTACCTCCAGGCCAAATCTCACAAGTTACATTTTCTTTTTTTTTTTACTTTTTAAAATTATGGTAAAATACATACAACATAAAATTTACCATTTTGACCATTATTAAATGTACAGTTCAGTGACATTAAGTACATTCGTATTGTTGTACAGCCATTATCACCATCCATCTCCAGAACTTTTTCCTCATCCCAAACTGGAACTTCGTAGCCATTGAACAGCAGCTCCCATCCCTGCCTCCCCCTAGCCCCTGGCAACGCCCACTCTCCTTTCGGATTCTGTGAATTTGACTACTTGAGATACCTCACGTAAGTGGAAGCACAGTATTTGTCCTTTTGGGCTGTACAAGAGACATTTTTAAACATCTTAATTTTACCCCAGCTTATGTTAAAGTGGTTTGCAATATCTTACAAAAAGATCTTCTCTACAATAGAAAGATACATGGAAAGAAATTTTAAAATAGGACCAGAAAAATGTAAATGAATTTTAATACAAAAGTGCACCCTGCAGTGAAGGACACAGTTCCAGATGTTGGACCACACGTTTGTATCTGGGTTCCTTGATAGCCAAAGCAGAGAAGGAAACTGGATCAATTACGTAATTCTTAGGGAGGAAAACATGACTTCCTGGCAAAGCAAGTGTTTCCAGGCACTGTAATTCTGCAGGACTTTTTCCCCCTTCATTCTTGCAGGGAAGCATTTCTGGGTGGGACTGTATTTTTTTTTTTTTTTAATTAATGTTATGATAGATTACAACCTTGGAGATTTCAGTTGTACATTTTTGTTAGTCATGTTGTGGGTACACCACTTCCCCCTCTGTGCCCTCCCGCCACCCCCCCTTTTCCCTGGTAACCACCGATCAGATCTCCTTATCAATATACTAACTTCCACCTATGAGTGGAGTCATATAGAGTTCGTCTTTCTCTGACTGGCTTATTTCGCTTAACATAATACCCTCGAGGTCCATCCACGTTGTTGTGAATGGGCCAATTTTGTCTTTTTTTATGGCTGAGTAGTATTCCATTGTGTATATATACCACATCTTCTTTATCCAATCATCAGTTTCTGGGCATGTAGGCTGGTTCCACGTCTTGGCTATTGTAAATAATGCTGCGATGAACATAGGGGTGCAACGGACTCTTGAGATTTCTGATATCAGGTTCTTAGGATAGATATCCAGTAATGGGATGGCTGGGTCATAGGGTATTTCTATTTTTAACTTTTTGAGAAATCTCCATACTGTTTTCCATAGTGGCTGTACCAGTTTGCATTCCCACCAACAGTGTATGAGGGTTCCTTTTTCTCCACATCCTCTCCAACATTTGTCACTCTTGGTTTTGGATGTTTTTGCCAATCTAACAGGTGTAAGGTGATATCTTAGTGTAGTTTTGATTTGCATTTCGGGGGGACTGTATTTTTTATAATGGCCTCATAGTATTTCACAAGACTGCTCCTTAGTGAACTTCTAATGCAGGCAAAAGGCATAGCTCTACAGAAGTACTCAGACAAAGTACATTCCTTTAGAGTGGAGCCAAGACAGCATGGCTCAAGTTAACATTATTTATTCATATAGTCATTTAACAAACATTTCACTGTCACCTATGAGCATGTGAATTACAAAGGCAAGTGAGACACAGTTTTTACCCTCAATGGGAATGCAAATTATAGGCTAGTGCTTTTGCTGATCAGACTTGATTTGGGGGCTAGAAATCTTGCCTTCATGTCCTTTAACATCCAAAATATGATTTTTTCCTATCAGGCTTTTGTTAAACGTTGGACATTTGCAAGGTATGTTTCCTGGCATTCCTTGTGGTGGATTATGGTGAGCTCCATGTACCTTAAAGCACAAGTCAACAGGTGGTGGGGTTGGTGGCTCTCTCTGCCTAGGTGATACCTCCTCTCCCACATGGAGCAAATGAAAAAAAAAGATCAGGCAAAGCCAAAGGAAGAGACATTTGCCTTTCAACATAAGAATTTGTGGCTGGGAAGAAAGCATGGAGGAAGCAGGTCATTTCAACCTTCTAATCTGCCATGGGAAACATCTCCCAGGTCTTCTGACCTGACTTGTGCCCTGGGTGTCAAAGTTCTTTGGGCCCCTCTGGCAGGATAAGAATCTTGTTGGGGTCAGAATTTGGGCCATCAGAGAGATGGCATGGGACTCACACAGTTATGTGTGGTGGAACAGTCAGTGTTTGGAAGGGTAGAAGGTCAGGAATGAAGACAGGTGGATTGAAAAAGGGAGATGTAGAAATGCAGGCAGCCCATCTAGACAGCTCTTCTCAGGAGTTTGGCCATAGGGAGTGGGGTGATAGCTAGAAAAGATGTGGCATCAAAGAGTGGGTGTCTGCTTATTTACCATGGGTGATTTTAGAACATGTGTAATGATCCAGTTTAGAGGGAAAGATTGGTGATCAGGGGCACCATGATAACTCTAGGTTTGAGGCTCTTGGGAGTCTGAGAGGAGATGGGACCCAGAGCATGAATGAAGGGCTGGCTTCTGATAGGAGGAGCATTCCCACTGTTATTAGAGGGTGTGGAGAAGGCTGCTGGGAGGCTTGGGGTGGGAGGACAAGGAACTCCAGTGGGTGCTTCTTTTGCTCTCTGAGAAATGAGGCTAGGGCATCACCTGGTAGGATTGAGGAGCGAGGACATAAAAAAGAGTTGTCTTGAGAAAGGGGAAGTGCATTCCTAGAGAAACACGGGTTTGCTGATCAGAAGGGCTTGCCCAATTGCAGTCTGTAGACTTTAGTGGGAAACCAGCCAGCTTGGTCATATGATTTTTCTTCAGCACATTCAGTGCCTCAGGGGCTGGCATGCAGAAGGCAGGTCATGGGACTTATCTGGGTCAAGTATCAAGATAAGTGCTTAGTTCACTAAGTTTCAACTTTTATTCTGTTCTATTAAATGCATTTGAAACCATCAAATTTTTGCTAAATACTGTTTTACTATGTTTACAAGTTTTTATATATATACATATCAGTCAATTCAAAATATTCCAATTTCTATTGTGATTTCTTCTTTAACCCGTGAGTTATTTAGAAGTGTTTTTTAAATTTCCAAACATATAGAGATATCGTATTTATATTTTTATGGATTCTAATCAAAGTGAATTGAGATCAGAAATCTTTTCTGTATGATTTCAGTTCTGCGAAATGTTTTGAGACTTGCTTTGTGATCCAGTATATAGCTAATTTTTGTAAATGTTGTATGTATTCTTTAAAAAAATGTGTATTGTGCAGTTGCTGGGTGCAGTGATATACATACGTACCTGTATATGTCTACGTAGATCATATGTATGTATATATACACATATATGTGTCTATCATATTCATATTCATACTCTCCTATATTCTTAATGATCTTTTAATCTACTTGCTGCATAATTTTTGGAAAAGGTATATTAAAAATATCTCAGTATGATTATATGTCTGTGTATTTCTCTGGTAGCTCTGTCAGTTTCTGCTTTATTTCCTTTATATGTCTGAGGCTATATTATTGGATGCATACATGTTCAGAATTGTGTCTTTCTGGTAAATCTTATTTTGAATTATTTCTCTTTATGTCTAGTAATGTTTTTTTCGCTAGAATCTATGTTGTTTGGTATTTTTATAGCAACATCAGATTCTTTTTGGTTAGTATTTGCATGGTATATATTTTTTTCTATTCTTTTTCTTCTAAGCTCTCTGTATCATGTGTTTTAGATGTGTCTCTTTTAAGCATAATATGTTGTGGTTGTTTTGGTTTTTTTATTATTATTGTTATTGTTGCCTTATTTGTTTTTTAACGTATTGAGGTATAATTGATATACAAAAAACTGCACATATTTAATTTATACAATTTGATAAGTTGGAAGACATGCATACACCTGTGAAAACATCACCACAGTCAAGGTAATAGACATATCCATCACCTCCAAAAGTTTCCTTGTATTCCTTTTGTTTTTTGGTTTTTGATTTTTTGTGTGTGATAAGACCACTTAACATGAGATCTACCTTCTTAACATTTTTTTAAGTGTGTAATACAGTATTGTTGACTATAGGCACTGTGTTGTAAAGCAGATCTCTAGAATTAATTCATCTCGCGTAACTGCAAATTTATACCAGTTCAAGAATAATTCCCCATCTCCCAGCCCCTAGAAACCACTGTTTTATTCTCTGCTTCTATGAGTTTGACTATTTTATGTACTTCATATAAGTGGAATCATGCAGTCTCTGTCCTTCTGTTACTGGCTTATTTCTCTTAGCAGAATGTTCTCCAGGTTTATCAATGGTGTCACAAATGGCAGGATTTCCTTCTTTTTTAAGGCTGAATAATATCTCATCATACGTATATACCACGTTTTCTTTATCCATTCATCTGTTGATAGACATTTGGTTGTTTACCTAACTCAGCTATTATAAATAGTGCCACAATGAGCATAGACGTGCAGATATCTACTCAAGATCTTGATTTCAATTCTTTTGGGTATATACCCAGAAATGGGATTGTTGGATCATATGATAGTTCTATTTTTAATTTTTTGAGGAATTTCCATACTGTTTTCTATAGCAACTGCGCAAGAAACAAAGATGGTGATTATATAATGATTAAAAGGGTCAATTCACTGGAAGATACAACAATTATAAATGTATATGCACCCAACATCAGAGCACCCGACTATATAAAGCAAACATTGACAGATCTAAAGGGAGAAATAGATAGCAATACCATAATGGTAGGACACTTCATTACCTCACTTTCAACAATGAATAGAACATCCAGACAGAAAATCAATAAGGAAACAGTGGAGTTGAACTACACTGTAGACCAAATGGATCCCACAGACATATACAGAACATTTCACTCAACAGCTGAATACACATTCTTTTGAAGCATACACAGAACATTATTCAGAATAGATCATGTGTTGTCACAAAACAAGTCTCAAAAAATTTAAGAAGATTGAAGTCATACCAATGATCTTTTCTAACCACAATAGAATGAAACTAGAAATCAATAACATAAGGAAAATTTGCAAATATATGTTGCATTGGTGTTTTGATTGGTTTTCATTTAGTCTGATAGTTTTTAAACTGAACTCTTTGACTCACTAACATTTAGAACAATACTGGTATATTTAGGTTTCAATATGCCATTTTCTTATATGCTTTCTATTTGTCCTGTCTCTTCTATGCTCTTTTTTCTCTCCTTTCTTAACTTTTTGATTGTGTGAGTAATTTTTAATCATTCTATTTTCCTTTTCTACCTGTTTAAAAGTTATACTCTCGTTTTTTGTATTTTTGTGGTCACACTAGGGATTACAACATATGTCCTTGATTTGTTAAAATCGAGTAATAACCATTGCCTTTATCCATCTCCTAAAGTCACTGACAAGTATTTTACAACATTTTAACTTCGTTAACCCCTCCTGATTCCTATCCTACCTTTACTGTATATTAGTACTCTACATACATATTCTAATACTGTATTTTTGAAACAGCTTTATTGGGATATAACTCACATACCATCCAGTTCACCCATTTAAAGGATACATTTTATTGGGTTTTAGTGTATTCATAGAGTTGTTCAACCATCATCACAATCTAATTTTAGAACGTTTTCGTCACCCCATAAGGAAATCTTATGCCAATCAGCGGTCACTCCCCTTCTCCCCTCCTCCTTCTGAGCCCTAGGCAACCTCTAGTCTACTTTCTTTCTCTTTGGATTTGCCTCTTCTTGCCATTTCATATGAATGGAATCATATAATATGTGGTCTGTTGTGACTGGCTTCTTTCACTTATCATATTTTCAAGGTTCATCCATGTTGTAGCATGTATCAGAACTTCATTTATTTTTACTGCCAAATAATATCCCGTTATATGGCTATATCACATTTTATTTATCCATTCATTGATTGACATTGGGATGTTTCACTGTTTGCTATTGTGAATAATGTTGCTATGAACAATTTTGTATAAGTTACTCTATATTTTTTAAAATTACTTGACACTACCACTTTATAACAGGTATCGGCAAACTACAGCCAGCAGACCAAATCCAGCCTGCCAAATCCAGCTATAGCCATTTACATACATATTGTGCTTGTCTGCTAAGGTGGCAGACTAATTGCCGCAGAAACCATATGGCTCACAAAGTAAAAAAATATTTACTGTCTGGCTCTTTGCAGGAAACGTTTACTGACTTCTGCTTTATATAGTAAAAGTACACATAGATTTGCTACTTTCTACACTCTTCATTCTTTATTTATTTTTTTTATTCTTCTCCCCCAAAGCCCCCCAGTACACAGTTGTATATTCTAGTTGTGAGTGCCTCTGGTTGTACTATGTGGGGCACAGCTTCAGCATAGCCTGATGAGCAGTGCCATGTCATGCCCAGGATCTGAACCGGCGAAACCCTGGGCCCACCAAAGCAGAGTGCACGAACTTAACCACTCGGCCACGGGGCCGGCCCCTACATTCTTCATTCATTAGTGCCTCTCTACTTTTCCATCCAACTGGAATGATTTTCTTTGTGCCTGGAGTTCTCAAGAATTTGTATTGCTGCTGGTCTGACATTGGCAAATTCTCTTGCTCTGAAATACCTGATTGAAAATCTCTTGATTTTGCCTTTATCCTTGAGGTTATTTTCTGTGGTGGAAAATTTTAGGTTGGCAGTTATTTTCTTTTACCACCTTGAAACCATCTCTCCACTATCGCATCAATTCCAGTGTTGCTACTGAGGAGTCAGCTGTCTGTCATCTTTAGGTAATCTGCCTTTTTTCTTTATATGCTTTTAAGATTTTCCCATTATCCTTTATTTTATTTAGTTTTACTAGGATGTATCTAAGCATGATTTTTAAAAATCTTTCTTATGTCTCATTGGACTTCTTGAATCAGTGTATTAAGATGTCTTTCAGAGCCAGCCTGGTGGTGTAGTGGTTAAGTTCACATGCTCCGCTTCAGCGGCCCTGGGTTCACTGCTTTGGATCCTGGGCACAGACCTGGCACCGTTCATCAAGCCATGCTGAGGTGGCATCCCACATAGAAGAAGTAGAAAGACCTACAACTAAGATATACAACTATGGGGGCCATCCCCATGGCCACATGGTTAAGTTTATGCACTCTGCTTTGGCAGCCCAGGGTTTTGCCAGTTCGGATTCTGGGCATGGACATGGCACTGCTCATTAGGCCATGCTGAGGCAGCGTCCCACATGCCACAACTAGAAGAACCCACAGCTAAAATATGCAACTATGTACTGGGGGGATTTGGGGAGAAAAAGCAGAAAATAAAAAAGAAGATTGGCAACAGTTGTTAGCTCAAGTGCCAATCTTTAAAAAAAAAAAAAGATATACAACTATGTACTGGGGCTTTGGGTAGAGAAAAAAAATAAAGAAAAGAGAGGAAGATTGGCAACAGGTCCCACTCTTCCGCACCAAAAAAAGCACACCTTAACAAAAAAAATGTCTTTTATTAGTTCTAAGAAATTCTCAGCTCTTTTTTCTGGGTCAGCAACTATACACTGGAAAAAAGAATAAATAATATTTTGTAATAAATATATACCTTTAGGATACTACAGGCTGTAAATGCTGGTGGCTAGTTACAATAGTAATATGATCTTGTAGTAATGCAATCTCGACTATACTGGTTTGTAATTCCCAGGGGAATGATCCTATTGAAGTATGCATACTTTAGAACTTTTTTAACTTAAAACATACAAATATACATTTATTTGCCAATACTTTAATGGAGGACTGAGCTATGTTCCTTGATCATGAGTTTAGTTGAGTTATACATAAACCGTATTCATAATGAGCTATTTGTAAATTCCAATTGCAGCTTCTTTAAATTAGAGCAAGAAATTAAAGATACTTGCAAAGAATCTAAAAGCAGAATTCTAATTTATTTAATTTTTCTAGTCTTTTACAGTTTTCTTGCCCATACTTAATTTAGTCTCCCAAGTCTTTTCCTAACTTTCAATTGCTAAACTAAATTTTGTGTAAGTGGCATAAACATTTTTGGATACTAGTTCCTGATACAGCTCAAGCGACAGAAGCAGAAATGTTTTGGTCTCCTAGAAAGTGAGCTGCTACCTGTGATCATTCAGTGTACCTTGAGGATCATCGTGTTTTACAGAAAAAGAGTGAAGAGAGAAAGAATATTGATGAAGCTTGGCTAGGCTAGGTCCTCTCTACTATAGTCCTGATTCCTGGAACTCATGTCTACTAGTCCTTACCCTGTTTCCGGACTTCAACTGAGAATTCCAAAATCATTAAAAGGCTTCAGAGTACAGAGCAAAATTTTATATAATGCTAAGATAGTACAAAAATCTGAAAAAATAGTACAAAATATGAACATGTTAGATCAATCTCATTTATGAGTGTTAATGCAAAATCATTAAGCAAAACCTAGCTAATAGAATCCAAATGTACATTTAAAACAACATGTCATAATAAAGTGGTATTCATCCCAGAAATACAAGGAATTCAAAAATCTGTTAGTATAACATCACATATTAAGAAGCCAAAGAAAATCAGCCATATGAGCCTCTGAATAGACGCTAAAAAAGTACATTTGATAAAATCCATTGTCTTTTCCATTTTAAAATCTATTCCAGAAAAAGAGTGAATGTTTTCTTAATGATAAGTACCTGTGTGCACCCTTACCCACTCTCTCACTCCCTCTCCCTCCTCAAGTCTAAAGGCAGCATCACACTTCACAGTTAAGTACCAGGAGCACAGCATTCGGGGCAGGATGTTCTCAGTCACCACTGTTATTTAACATAACAGAAAAAGAAAGAAAATATCTAAACATTTTAAAAGGGGAGGCAAAATCCTCATTATTTTCAGGTGATGCAGTTGTGAACCCAGGAGGGTGGGACTGCTGAGAACTAATTACAGTCATTCAGAGTAGGTAACTCATCACCATGTTAAGATACAAAAATGGATAACTTTCCTACATAGAAATGGTTAAAAAAATAATGGAAAAGAGCATCCCATTTGTAACAGCAACAATAGCAAAAAAGGATAAGACACTTCAAAATAACTTGCCATGAAGTCCATAGACTCCATACAGACAAAACGAAAACAAAACAATGTTAAACCTCTGCAAGGACATCACAGAGACTTCACTAAGTGGCGATATGCCCTGTTCTGGATGGAAGAGTCAACACTGTAAAGAGCTCAGTCTTCTCTAAATTAATCTGTAAGTTGAATTTGATCCCAATAAAATTCTCAACAGGATGTTTCTTAAAGCTATCCAAGCTGGATGTAAAATTTCATATGGAAAAATAAATACAAGAAGAACTATGAAAACTCAGGGAAAAAAGTAGAAGAAAAATGAAGAGCATTCTTATCCTAGTAGATATTAAACATGTGATAAGTCTACTGTAAATATCATGGTTTTATACTGCACTGAGTAGACAGCTCTGGAACAGAGAGCTAAGAAATAGACCATAGAGAGAGGACTGAGGTAGATGAATTTAGTTTGTGATACCTATGCCATTTCAATTCAGTGTGGAAAGGTTCAATAAATGTTATTTGGTTTAACCAGCTGGCCAGCTTGGGGAAGGGAGGTGCTGTGTCCTTATGGTGTTGCTTACATCAAAATAAATCCCAGATCAATCAAATATTTAAATATAAAAGACTGAACATTGTAAGAAGTATATGAAAATATAAGAAAATGTGTAATCTCAGAGGGAGTTGAGCCCAAACACAGAAATTCTAAAATAAAATATATCTTAATTTGACCATATAAAAATTAGAAACTTTTGTATGATGAAAATTACTATAGTCAATGGTAAAGAAATGACACACTGGGAAAGAACATCCATAACGTAAATTCAAAGGCCTAGTGTCCTCAAATTATAAAAGCAATACAAAGTGAAGAAAAAGACAAATAGAAAAGAAGGCATGTGAACAGGCAGCTTCCAGAAGAAGAACTAAGTATGAATCGTAGGAAAAGATGCTTAATTTCAGTTAAAACTGAAATAATGCAAACCAAAATGGAAAGGCATTGTTCATCTATGAAACTGGCAAAACATATTCAAGTTTAACAATATCCAGCACTGGCGTATATGTAGGAAACAGGCTTCGGTTGTACAATTAGTGGGAATATAAACTGGTACAAATTTTCTAGAGGGCAGTTTGTACATGCTTTCCAATTCTAAAAATTCACCCAGCTGAACAATTTACCAAAAAATGGGAAATATATAAGTACATTTGTGCTTATTGGAGCTTTGTTTCTAATGGCTAAGAAAAAACTGGAAACTATGGAAATGTCCATTTATCAAGGACTGGTTTAAAAAATAAGACGTGCATTCTATGAAGTACTGAAGGACCATCCATCCATCGTGATGAGGGGAATAAGAGCATGGCTTTGCAGCCAGATCTCCTGGGTGCAAATCCCACTTCCACCGTTTACTACCTGTGTGATCTGAGGCAAGTTATTTGCCTCTCTGTGCCTCAGTTTCCTCTTTTGTGAAATGTGAGGAGTATAGCTACTTCAAAAGGATATTGTTAGGTTTAAATAAATTAATAAAGTGGTACTTAGAATGGTGCCAACCACAGCATAAGCTTTCAATAAATGTTAATTATTGTATATTATTAAGTGGTATAAATGCAGGATTTTGGCCAGTGTGTAGTATGGTCTCTTGTGTGGAAGGAAGTGAGGGAGGGAGTGAAGGAGTGAGGAGGTAGATAGCTACATAGATTAAGATCTAGATCTGAGCATGAAAATGCTTAACTCTAGTGGGGAAGAGACTTTTTATCTTCATTTTACACTTCTGTTTGTATTCCCTGAATTGCCCAACTGTATTATTAGGAAAGCTAATTTGTAATAACAAACCCCCAAAATATAGTGATTTAAAGAAGAAAGCAGTGTTTACCTCTCTCTCAGAACAGTGCAAGCTGAGTGTTCCAGCTTGGCCAATGTGTCTGCTCCACACAGTCATTCACGGCCCCAGGGCTCTGCCATCCCCTAGGGGCAGGTAGTTCTCAAACTTGACTGCATATTAGCATCCTCTGGAGAGCTTTGAAAAACTCACATTGCTCAGCCACACTCCACACCAATTAAATCAGAATCACTGGAGTGGGACCCAGGCATCAGTATTCATTCTAATGCTCCAGGGGATTCCTATGCAGCCAAGTGCCCTGGAGCCTTATCATCTGATGGTTGATGCTATGCCACATGTCGTTGGTTTCAGCCTCTGAGAAGGGAGGAGAGCATGGAAGAGGCCTACCTTCTGTATTAAGGGCCTGGCCCCAAAGAGGTAGTCTCTTGTTGGGAACATAATCACACAGCCACACCTAGCCCCAGGGGAGCTGGCAACCACCTGGCTAAAATCCTGTTACCAGGGAAGAAGGGGAGAAGGGATTTTGGTGGCCAGCTGGCAGTCTCCGTGACGTAAACCATGTGGAAGTATTCCCCTCTTCCCCCACAAAATAAGAACAAGGATTATCTAGAAGGTAGGATTATGGCTGAATTTTTTCTTTGTAGTTTTCTATATTTCAGAAACTCTAGTGTTATTTTTTAAACTGGACAAAAAAGAAACATTTAGTTTTCTTTTGAGTTTTGTGAAATGAATACACAGTTTTCAACTTATGAAAATGAGATTCATTACTATGAAGTAGTAGACATCAAGGCAGCTGTCTGCAGTGACAATCAAAACTGAGGCACAGTAATAAACAAATATGGAGACGGCATCTCATTAGCTAATCCAATGATACAAACAACAGACACCATGAGAGTGACTGTATTGACGTTGATAACCTCTTTCCCATTGCGTGTGACAGTTTACAATCACTGTTGTATGACTTTCTCCTTTCAATTAGAGGGTAAAACAAAACCAGGAGTCTTTTGGATTGTGACTTTTGTGCCACGTTTTAAAATGCAATTCTGAAATTTAAGTGGTACATATCCCAAGACACTGCTGGATTCAGGACCCTCTTCTTCCTCTCAGTTTATATATAGATAGGTCTCCCACAGACTCCTCAGCTGCTGGTAAGAAAGACTCCAGTGGTCTCCTCTCCCTTCCTCGCCCCCGAGGTTCCCAGATTAGCATTTAGGACATTGCTTCTTCTGCTGCGGCAGGCAAGTTGTTCTGCCAAGAACTGGCTCGTGCTCCTGAGGAAAGAGTCCTATTTTAAGAGCTACTACAGGCTGTCGGTTCTGCTGAACGAGATGTGGGAGTGCTGGGTCTTCCACCTGTCAAAACATGGTTTGAGTTCCTCTGGAAACCCTCCCTCTCTCTCCATCACCTCTCTCCAATTTTCCTTCGTTTCCACATGAGTTAGACCTCTTTAACCCCTGGGATAAGGCCGAACGATATGAAGGGACTTTTGGGAGAAAGGGCTACATTGTCTAATTTAGCGGTGAAAAAAACAGACAGAGCAGATAGAAGCTGGCAGGAGAACTCACTCCATTGATATTTGTCAGTAGAGATAAAGGGACTCAAAATCTATCTAGATTTCGGTTATATGTAGGATCATATAATTTATCATTTAAAACTCTGGGACACTTTTGAGAGTAAAAGGGAGTGACCTTTATTGTACTAGGACCAACAGACATGAGCTGGGATTATTCTGGGCAAACTGGACTACGTGGTGTCTCTGATTATGTAACCCTCCCTGACCTCCACTTCATTCACAGAAGAGCCATCCTTGGTTTGTATTTCTGACTTTTCAGTGCCCAGCTGGCCTTTGACCTCAGATCTGGGGAGCCCTACGCAATTGTTATACTGAGTCAGGGAAATTCAGCTCTATCAGTTGCCACAAAACTCACCTGAAGAGTCTGTTGGTAGCTCAGACCCTACCCTTAAAGCATTTAGCTTTCAGACCACATCTGTATGCTGAAAAAGTCGGGACTTAGTCTGGTTGCATATAAGATAGAACAAAAGGTACCCAGGTACCATGCCTTTGCTAGGCACCCTCTCCTTTTGTGGGATTCTAGAACCTTTCATTCCAAGAGCCTTTGCAAAACCACCACAGGACCCTGGAATGCATGTGTGCTGGCTGCACTGAGGTGTGAATTCATCCTAGTTAGGCAAATTCAGAGGGCTGGGGCCAAGGGAATGTAAAGAATAGTATTATGCACAGGCATCTCATAAGAGAAGATACTTCCATGGTAATACAAAATAGCTTTGTCCGTGAAGCTTGTGTTATTCCTTTTTAAAAATTAATGCTAATTATTTATATGTTGATTTAAGGGTTTTCGAAGAAAGTATTCTTACCATATACCCAAAAAAACAGTTTTTTTCTTCCTTCCTAATCCTCATAAGTTTCATTTTTTTTCTTGTTTTGCTGCCCTGCCCAGACCTGCAGTAAGAATTTAATAGCATTAGGGATCACCACCAACCTTCGATGGTTCCTGATCTTGGGGGAATGCTTTTAATACTGCACCAATGTGTGTGAATTTGGCTGTAGGGAGTTTTGGATGGTCCCTTCCAGAATAAGCAAGTTTCTTTTTATTTCTAGATTGCCAAGAGTTTTTAACATAACGGGTAATTTTCTTCTCCCTTAATTTGGTGAATTACATTAATTAGTTTTCTAAATACTAAACTAACTTGCATTCCTGGCACCAACCCAACTTGCTCGTGTATTCCCATCTTATACTCTGTTTATATTTGTTAGGATTTCTTTTACTCATGTTCGCAGGTGAGATTGGCCTGTAATTTTCTAATCTTACTTTTCTTTCTCAGGTTTTGGCTTTCGGTACTGATGTTACGCTATCCCCATAAATTGAGTAGAGTATTGTGCCTTCTTTTCCTGTTTTCTAAAAAAGTGTATTTAAGTTACATTATTTGTTCCTTACTTTGTAGTAGAGCTCTCTTGCTTGGGACTGGTGGTTTCTTTTTAGGGAAAACATTTTACTGCTGATTCAGTTTCTTTAATGGATGTAGAATTATTTGTGTTTTTTATTTCATCTTGAGTTGGTTTTTAGTAAGGTGCATATTTTTGGAATTTGCCCATTCCATCTAACTTTCCACTTAGTTTGCATACTGTTCTTTATAATATCACTTTATTCTCTCTCTAATTTCTGTCTGCGTCCATAGCATCAGTCCTCTTACTATTTGTGCCTTCTTTCTTTTTTTAGACAGGGGGTTATCTATTTTTTTTTTTTTATTTTCAAAAACCAACTTCTGACTTGCAAGTTCCTCTCTATTGAATATTTGTTTTCTATTCTATTAATTTCTGCTCTATTTTTCTTCTTCCTTTTAGTTTCTTTGTGCTTTCTTATTCTGTTCTTTGTCTAATTTCTGAAGTTGGATGCTTAGCTAATTTATTTTTAGTCTTTTTCTTTTCTCCCTAAATGCCTCTCTATGTACCACAGTAACTACATCCTACAAGTTTTGATATGTAGTTTTTTAAATCATCATTCAATTCTAAGAATGTTAAATTTCTATTTTGATTTTTTCTTTGACCTATGTGTTATATTCCTTAAAAATACATTTTTAATTGCCAAACTATGAGATTTTTTCTAATTGTCTTTTTATTATTGTTTCAGATTTAATTACATTATGCTCACAGACTGTGGGCCATTGATGCCCAACCTTTGAAATTTACTGAGGCTTGCCCAAGTCATGATCAGCTTCCCTAAATTTTTCATGGGTGCTTGAAAATACTATATATTCATGAATTATTGAGTAGAATGTCCTATGTGTGATCATTAGATCAAGCCTTGTATTGTGCTATTCAGATCTTCTGTATTCTTGCTCATTTTTTGCCGACTTGATATGTGAGTCACCAAGAGAGGCATTTCAAAATCTACCACAATAATAGATTTGTCTATTTCCCCTTGTAATTCTGTCAGTTTATGTTTTACACATTTTGAGGCTGTGTTATTAGGTACCTATAGGTTTACAACTGCTATATATTCCTTTTTCACTCTGGCTCTTGGTACTGCATTTTGGATACTTGGTTTACATCTGTCCTTTCTGTCACTAATTCTCCATCAAATTGTCTTTAATCTGCTGTATAACCTATCCATCAAGTTTGCAGTTTCAAGTATAATATTTTTTTCATTTCTGGAAATTATATTTTCTTCTTTTCAAATCTGGTTGATCATCTTATAATCACTGTTTCTTGCTCATAAGTTCATTACAGTCGTTTCTTTATACTTATTAAACATCGTTATTTTATTTTTTATGTGATAATTCTAATATCTGACAGCATCTGGTCTGATTCTTCTTTCTATTTATCTCCTGACTCTTGTTCAAGATTATCCAGATTTAGCAGAAACCCTCAGTCCTAGTTGGTTTTTGTTTTTTTGGCCAGTAGAGAGAATGAGAACTCTCTCAAGCTAAAACTCCAAGAAAGGTTGTGGTTATGACTTGAAGTGATACATTTTCAGAGGAGATTTTTAAGACACCCCTTTTCAAATAAGGTCTATTCCGTTCATCACCAAATGTTTCTTTGCTGCCCCTTCTGCATGGTGGGTTTATTTCTAAGTGACACACTAAAAGTATAGCCCAATGGTGTCCAAGCTGTATATGAAGTGTCTCCTATTATAATTCTTCATTTTGGTGGAAGCCCTAAAATTTATTTCTTATGCTTTGCACCCAGTGCAGTTGCCAAAAGAGAAGCTTCAGGTTATCTGGATTCATCTGAAACTTCTGGGCAAAAAGCACTTCCATATTTGCTTACTTCCTTGAATTCTCATTTTTGCATAGTTTTTAGCTTTGAATATTTCTCATTTTCTTTAGTTGTTCTTGGGGGATTATAATTCGGGGTATATAATCCACCACACTGATGGAAATGGAAGTCAGCCTATAAATTTTTAGGTTATGATATGACCAAAGTTCAGTGATGCTCTCTTGGACAACTGTCTCAGATCCAGCCTGGCATTTTTGAACCTCACAGTAGCCGAAGCCATAGCAAGAGCTAGTGGCTGAAATGAATGGCTCCTTGCTAGTCTGGGAAGTCTGCACTTAACCAATTCCAACAGCTTTGAGCTCTCTCAAAATTTCAGACACCTGTCTCTTGTGTGTGTTTTTCATTAATGGATTAGTCAATTTATATTTAATGACCCAAAATGATAAACTTCAAGCTTATTTATTTTCTAGGCCAGAAATCCACAATTCATGTCTCTAGCATTTAGTGCTCTGTATGCTTTTCCTGTGATCATTAGGCTTCATAGGGTTTGGGAACTCTATAATTCTAATTAGAGCCTGGTTACCAGCTTATTTAAAGTATAAATCTTATTGCCAATTACAGTGGGTGAGTAAAAACAAAAACAATGAATTTTCACCCTTCTTATTACTGACTCCTTGCATTGTGGCCACCTAATCAGAAAGGGAGATGCTATATATGTAACAGGTGCATTCTTCATCTTGACTTTTGGTAAATCAACTGCATTTCTTTAGCAGGCAAAGTTGGGGAATTGGACCCATAACTCTTTCTGTAATAAAACATTTAATAATATAAAAGTAAGATTAAGAATCAAAATTTCTGCCCATAATGTAGTGCAAAATAATACCGGATCATTTCCAGTAAGGAACTCAATTTGAAGAAGCTGAGCATTATCTTACATGTAATAGACATTTAATAGGCATTTGAGTTTTGCCAAGATTAGATAATAAAGTCTCCTGATAGCTCATTCAGGAGCTGACAGGGATTTAGTCATTCATTCACCACCTCTTTAAAGAGTGGCCACTATGTACAAGGCACTATGTTCCAGCATTAGGGATTCAGAAGTGAACAGAACCAGACACAGCCTCTGCGTTCATGGAGCTCGTGGCCTAGAAAGGGAGTAAACGAATCACTGTGTGATTCCAGTAGGGGTAAGTACTGAAAGGGAAGGAAGTAATGCTGTGAGTGGGTCCTCAATCAGGCTGTGGGGACCAGGTGTGTGACATTTCAGTTCCCATTGACGAGTGGTGGAAGCTGATCAGACAAGGCAGACTGGGCAGTGTGGGAGGCAGGAGGAGGAGAAGCACATTCCAGGGAGGCCAGATGTAGCCAACATTGCTTCCTTCCTTATTTCTCCTCCTTCTTCATTATTCCCTTCTGTTCATTCCGGTTTCCATCCTCAACAATAAAACGTAGTGCATAGTGGTGGTGGTAAAAGGCAAAGGAAAGAAGAGTACTGAATTATTAGAAGAGTCCCTGCATTTGGGGCTCCCTAGAAACTGGACCTCAATGAGAGCTTGGAGGCCTGGGGCGGAGATATCACCTCCTCCAGGATACTTCAGAGTTCTCCCAACATAATAGCACAATACCAGGGGATATATCACAAAGAGCAGCCCCAAACAGGTCTACTTTAGAGATGCAGATTCTAGAACATACAGCCAGACTCTGCTCCTTTTATCTCATCTCTTTCTGCTTTTTCTCCTGGTTCTGTCCCCACCTGGCTCCTTGGAAGTGCCCGTTCCCTGGCTTTCTGGGTTACCACCTTCACAGTTCTTCTGCTATGGCTTTGCTTCTCTATTAGCCGCACACTGAAGTTCAGCTAAGCATCCAGACCCTCCCTCCTGCCAGCACAGGACCAAGCCTAAAAATCTGCCTCTCCAGGACTTGTGGGCAAGACTCAGATAATCTTAGGAAACCTGCTCCTTTCGCAGATAAAGAAACTTCGGTGACTTCTCTAGTGTACCACCTCTGGCCTGAGTATTTTTTCTAAAAGAAAATCAATCAAGTGTAATCCAGATATGAAGTTATTCCAGCACCATTTATGAGAAGTTGTTCCTCCCCCTGGTGGAGTGCGTTGGTTTCTTTGTTGAGTATCGACGACCACGTGAGTGTGAGTCTATTTCTGGGTTTGCTGTTATGCTCCATTGATCTGTTTGTTGATCTTTGTGACAGCACCACATAGTAATGATAACTTATATAAAGTAAGTTTAGAAGGCAGATAATGTACACTCTCCAAATGTGTTCTTCTTATGAAAAAATTGCTTCTGGATCCTTTGCATTTCCAGATAAATTTTAGAATCGTCTTGTCAACTTTGACAAATACACTCTCTGAGATTTTGACTGAAATTGTGCTGAATCTGAAGATCTGTTTGGGGAAGAATTAGCATCTCACCACTACCAAGTCTCCTAATATGTGAAAGCTTTCCATTTGGCATAACTTTCCATTTATTTAGTTCTTCTTTAATTTCTCTTAGCAATGATTTGTAGGTTTCAGGGTAAAAGACTTGAACATCTTCTGTTAAATTTATTCCTATTATTTGCTTTCTGTATCTCTATAACAAAAATTTTTGTTTCATTTTCTACATGTTGGCTGCTAGCATGTAAAAATATAATCCAGGGTTTCCTGAGCTGGAGGAAAGAGAAGAGACCAGGGTTCAAAGCACAGCAAGGAGAGAAACCTCCAAGGAAGCAATTACTCCTAGAATTTTCTTCTAACCTTTTTGATCTCTGCAACCTATGGCTGAAAGGGCCTTTTCTACCTTACGGAGTCTCGTCCTCCTTTCACCTCTAACACAAACTTTGATTTCAGAGAAATTTAGGTTTGACTCTTAGTTTTACCAACTGTGTGACCTTCAGCTCATTACTTCTCATCTCTGTCCATCATTTTTTTTATCTATAGGTAAATTCCTACCATTCAGGGCTGTAGTGAGGATTAAAGGAGATGCAGTGAAAGTGCCAAGGGTTCATCACTGCTCGTTCCCTTCTGTTGTCCTTCTCCAGGCACCACTAACTGCCTGCTGCTCCTCAGAGGGACCCTATGCCCCCATCTTGGGAAAGCAGAGAGATGCTGTAATCATTGTGCTCTGTTACTCTTTGCAGTAAAAGCACAGCCACACAGTACCATCTGTCAACCACCAAAGAAATGTGGGGCCCAAAAACAAATGTACCTAAGAAGAATCAGAATTCCACTAGCACAAAAGTGGAAAAAGGAGTTGTTTTTCCTTCCTCCATTCATTCCAGGAAACTTTATTATGTCCCTGCCCATGCCAGGCTCAATGCTAGGGACTATATGGCATTAAAAGCCTAGAACAGCCAGATTCTCCCCTCAAAGCCCCAGCTCCAACACTGGGCTGGGCGCCCAGAGCTGACAGGAAGAGATGACTTCTCCCTAAGAATCTCCGTCCTCCAGGCCCTGTGAAGTGCAGGCGTACATCGGAGAATCAGTCTCCAAACACTTCTAAAGGATGATTTTACTCCAAACTGAGAAACGAGAAGATGAGTTTAAGCAGTGATCACATTGGAAGCATGTCTCAGCTAATTCGGAAGAGCAGACAATGGTCTAGAGTCCAAAGCAGTTTGCTCACCAAGAATGGCCACCAGATGGGGGTACTTAGAGCACATGCTCAGGAAGAGAGTTTCCCCTATTCGATTGGGTTTTCAGCCTTCATTCTGTACTTCAGTCTGGCAATCTGGGTCTAATTTTTCTTTTTCTGTCTTCTTTCCATGCCTAATGCTTTTTTAAAGTTTATTACTAGCAATTAATCTACAGATATTTACTAAGCACCTAATGTGTGCCAGTCACTGTGCTAGAACCTGAGGATATACTGTTGGCAAAATACACACAATTCCTGACTCACTGGGGTTTACAGGATTGTGAGAGAAAGTGACAACAGTCATATAACCACAAGAGTGCATGAATTATTTTCAAGCAGTGCCAAGGGCTGTGAAAGAGAAGCTCACAGGCGTGTGAGCACCTGTAGGAGGGAGACCTGGTCTGGGCTGGAGGTCAGGCAAGGCCTCTCCAACATTTAAGCTGAGAGCTGAAGGTTGAGTAGATGTTGACAAAGCTAAGTGGGTGGGAATGGGGAAGAGAAGTTTCCAGGTAGAGGGAACAGTATGTGCAAAGGTGGTGAGATGAATGGAAGGTTGGCCTACTTAAAGAACCCAGAGGCCCAGGTGGTGGGAGCCTGAGAAGGAGGAGAAGGGTGGGAAGAGGTGAGGACAGAGAGGGGCAAGGGCCTGGCCTGGTCCTGGTCAGTAAGTTCAGACATTTAACTCAACAGATATTTGCTGAGCCTCTTCTCTGTTCAGGCCTGTTCCAGGCTCTGAGAGTTCTCCAGAACAATAAGCAGAGTCTCTGCCCTTATGTGCTAATATTCCATAGAGGAGTCTTGTCTGATGTTACTGCAGTGGCCCAGGTTAGGAGTGGGGGTGGGAAGTGCAGGGGTGAGAAGGGAATGGATTTGAGAGACAGCTCAGATGTCTTCTCCTGATGGAAACTTTCCATGGCCCCACAGGCTCCCCTGATACATGTTGTCGTAGCTCTTTAACTTTTTCTGTGCTATTACACCTCACCATTGTAACTCTACAACTGTCCAGGCATTTGCTTAGTATTTTTATCTTTCTACTCTTCTCTTGAATAAGGCTCCATGAGGCCAGGGTCCCTGACTTTTTTTAGTTCTTGCTTCGTCCCCAGCACCTGGCACAGTGCCTGGCGCTCAGTGGATACTTAGTAAATAACTGCTATTTGGAGGAATGGATTGGCTCTTGGGGGATGAGGGGGGAATCAACCATGATTCCCTTGTTCCTACTTACCCTCTGGAAAGAAGGGAAGTCCCATTTATGGAGTCAGACAGTAGTGAAGTACCATAGTTGAGGACAAGATGAAGACGACAGATTGTTTTGCCTCAAGACATGTGTTGAGCTTGAGGTGTCTTTGGAGTGACATGTCAGATGAGGAGGCGGCCAGAGAACAGGGGGCTCATAAGTGCATGGATGGTGCCCGGGACTAGAAGGAGCATACTAAAGATGAATTTTAAAGTGAGGGAATAAGAGGGCCTAGGATGACCCTTGTGGTTAAAAATTCCAAGGTCCCTCCAAAGAGTCCTGAGAACATCAATTTAAAAAATGAAAAGAAGGGTTTGATACCCAGTATAAAAGGGGGCTAGCCAATAGATAATACCCATTTCACTTTATGCTTTAAAAAATGTAAATCCTTAGAAAGGTCCTAGAGAAATAAGGCCTAATTTGGACAAGGCATATTCAGCATGAAGACAATTAAGTTCAGCGTGAACAAATACAGAAGATGATGCTGTATTCATTCTTAGGACTACAAAGAGCTCTTAACGTCAAGACCAAAATCTACTGCAGAATGCCTTTAAATTTCTTGAATTCTCATTTGAGAGCAGGAATGAGAGGCCTAAAGAAGGCGAACTTTAATTCAGCATCGCCTGTTGGGAGGGCTAACACATTTGCTGTATAAGTGGGCTACTTCAGCCCGGGCTTCAGAAGCTATATCGCCATAAGGACTCCTAGGAATCCTGCCTGGGGTGTGAATTGCTCTCAGAATCATCATAAAGGCGTTGGAGGATATTATGCTGTCTGTAATTCAAAGGCAGCACTAACAGGGGAGTATTTAGGAATCTGTTGGTAAGGAAAGAATTGAAGAGGCTTGTAGTTTGCAACAGTAGATGTGAGGATATGAGCTAATTAAGAAAAGGGGATTTAATTTATTCTAAAGAATTGTGTCAGGGACCACAACTCCCCAGTCAAGTAACTTCCAGAGCCTGTCCAAATGAAACCACACAAAGACATCTGCCTTTTCCAGGGCTGTGTACCCCTCAGGCGATTTATTGAAGCTGAGGAGTGAGATTCTCACTCCAGCCTCTGGAATGAGATCCCTCCAGAGACATGTAGGAGTGGCCTTGCGAACTCAGGAAGTGCAGCAAATTCCAAATAAGCCAAATAACTGTAAAAGTTCTTTTTGGCAGCTGTGCCTCTTAGACGCAAAATCATAGGGCATGAAAAGTTTTCAGTCTTTCTAATCAATTTAGCTTGTGTCTCTAACTTTGGGAAAAATAATACACCATCCAGTAGGTAAGCTCTGTCTTGGAAATTGTATATTATCAAATAGAAGCGATTTACTTCTCACCTTTTATAAATTTCCTATGTATTAAACTTTGTCCTTTGTGTTTAAAAATTGCCTTCCAGGAACCAAAATTGGTTATATATTCTCATATAAATAAGACTTGTGTGTTTATTTATTGGATTTATTTATTTAGCATTTATGTCCCCAACTCACAATTCTGTCAACTTGCAAAAGAGAAAAGGGAAAACTTCATTTAAGCAAGGATTTGAAAGAGGGAAGGAGCCTGGCAGGGGAGGGTAAAGCAGGATGAGGGTCATGAAAGAGTGTGTCCTTTTCATGGGCAGCAGAGCTGCTGTGGCTGAAGCATAGGGTGCATTCCTGAGGGCAGGTAGGATAGTTGGTGGGTGATGTTGGGAATCTAGGAAAGTGTAGAGCAAGACAAGTTTGAAATGACGCAAAGTGTGGGGAGGTGTGGGAGTGTATTCCCATGTATGTCTTTATTGGAGAGGTAAGAATGATCCCCTCTCACCTTGCTTCCAAGGATTCGCCAAGAAGGGATTGAAAACTGCTTGGAGAGCACTCTAAGAACTTACTCAAACCTCTTCCTATTTAAGTCAGTAAGATTCTTCCTTCCCTGTGCCCCTATCGTGAAAAATAAGAGAAGCATAATTTATATAGCAAAAGCAAACAAAAAGAATAAAACAAAACTGGAACTTCCTGGTCCATGGTAGAACTAGGGCAAGAGGAGTTTCCGTTGCCTTTGTAAGACTGTGTATGTCCACAAAAGGCATGCACACAGATGTCCATAGCAACTTTATTTGTAGTAACCCCAAACTGGAAACAACTAAAAGTCTATCAGCAGGAGAACAAGTACATAAATTATGGTGTATTCACGTAATGAAATAGTATATGGCAGTGAAAAATAAGGAAATATAGATACATGTAGCAGCATGGATGAACACACATGATGTTGAATCAAAGAAGCCAGACACAGATGGGCACGTACTGTATGATTCCATTTATATACAGTTCCAAAATGATCAATTTGATCTATGATGAAACAAATCAGAATAGTGATTGCCCTTGGGGGAAGGAGGGATTACTGAATGAGAGGGGACATGAGGGAGCGTCCTGGAGTGATTAAAATGTTCCATACCTTGATTAGGTGGTGGTCTTACAGAAGTATGCATATGTAAAAATTCATTGTGAGTGACACTTATGATTAGTGCACTTTATTATATGTAAGGTATACTGCCATAAAATAAACTTTTAAAAAATTAGTTAGGACATATACCCTGCCTCTGCCATGTAACAGCTGTGTGGCTACTGGCTAGTTGGCTGAGTATCTCTAAGCATCATTTTCCTTATCTGAGAAATGGTGGTTAATGATACTGGATTCATAATGTTAACGATTAGAGGAAGGATGAATTTTGCCCACCATGGTGTCTGTCACATGGTTAGGAGGCTCCCAATGACAAGAACTTTCATTTCTTTCATTATAATGGTCTGTAGTCCAGAGCCCCTGGCTCTGATGGCACAGCTGGGAAGTCATGCTGAGTCCCTGCAGGTGTGCCAGAAGATAGCATTTCCTGTGACAAGGACATCGCTTCTGATCATACTCATAAAAGTATTCCAGCCACACTTTTTATTGTAGTAGAGCATTTTCTAAGCATAAGTGGAGAAAATTAGGAACTGCTAGATGAGGCTTGTGGGTGATACTCGAGTGAAATGAAAACCAGATAAATTCACTGGCTGATTTTGAGGAGAAAAAAAGGTCATTCTCTGAGAATCATGCTAGCGTGTGTCATTGAAAACAAACAACTTGGAAAATCAGACACATCCAGATACATTCCAAGACACGTCATAATTAAACTTGTAAAAACTAAAGAAAGAGAAAAAATCTTGAAAGCAGCCAAAGAGATACAATACATTCTTAAAACAGAAGATCAATTCAGGTAATGGCAGATTTCTTATATAAAACCGTGGAGGCCAGAAGGAAGTGGCACAACATTTTTCAAGTGCTGAAAGAAAAGCGCCGTCAACTGCAAAGTCTATATCTGGGCAAATTATCCTTCAGAAATGAAGGGGAAATCAAGAGATTCTCAGAAAAAGGAAAACTAAAAGAATTTGTAGTTGGCAAATAGATCCCTAAAGACTGGCTAAAGGAATTCTTCAAACAGAAAGGCAACAATAAAAGAAGGAATCTTGGAGCATCAGGAAGAAGCAGGAATGCAAAGAACTGAAATGTGGGTACACACGATAGACCATCTTTATAAATCATATACAATGACGGAAACAAAAACACGTGACACCATCTGATACTCAAAACAATGATATTTGAAAGCGGGAAAGGCAAATGACCTAAATGAAAATAAGGTTTCCACACTTCATCTGAAAGTGTTAACACCAGTAGACTGTGATAAGAAACATACCCAGAGCCACTGCCGCAAAAACTATACAAAGAGATACGCTAAAAAACCCTGTAATAAATCAAGGTGGAATCCTAGAGGTAACTCACAAGAAAGCAGGAAAGGAGAGAGAAACTAACAATAACCAAAAGAAACAATGGCCGAAGAAAGTGCTGAAGTTTGCAAAATCTGGGGAAATTGTCTTCCTGCATTCTTGGAAAGTTCTACGTCCTCACAGCAGAGCCCCAGTACAGATTCCAAGACAATAACTTCTCACCCTCTGGAAGGTCCACTCTAACCAGTGTGTCCCACAACAACCCAGAGAGAATGGATGTGGTTCCGTAAGTGACCTGAACTACTCTTAACTTGGCAGCCACCTTAAAACAAAGTTAAAGAGCTTGCTTTTCACTATGTGGAGGCTACCTTTTGAAGGATGAAAAGATTTTGTGGTGGTAGGGATTTCCCACCTTGAGCAGGACCTCCCCAGCATGGAAAGGGGCTGCAGCTCAACCCACAGCAGGGTCCTGTTCACCAGGGGTGGGGATGGGAGGCTGGGAGAAGGAGCTGCAGGGCCCGCCCCAACGGATCACCAGGTTGGGACCTGCTGCTGTGGGCCAGGTGCCAGGACAGGGCAGTGTGAACCGGCTCCCCTGGCCATTCAGAAGCCTGTCCCCTGCCTCACACTCAGAGTGCCAGCCCTGCCATCAGACACCCCTGGCTTGGGCCCTTCCTAGCTCTCTGCCCCTCAGTCCAGTATTCATCAAACAGAACTGACGCTGCTTTGGGGAAGTGCTGGGAGAGATAAATGAGGCTGCCCTGAGCTACTGCAGTAGCCTCCAGTGCATGCTCCCCAAGGCCAGGTGCAGAGAAGAGACTTGGACAGCTGTGGCCCCTGGGAGGCTCAATCCAGAAGGAAGAAGGTAACAGCCACTGAATCTCAGGGTGGACACTGAGGTTGGTTGGCATTCAGAGCTCTAGGGTGGGGACAAGGGAAGCCAGGCCCTGTGCCCTGAGCCCAGGATGAAACTGGGGGCAGCCAGGGAATTCATAACGTATACAGGCATTACCAGTGAACTCACCCTGGGCCATCGCTACGTGGCTGGAAACAGAACCATGGCAACTAGTGCTGGACGCACAGGGGCATGATGGTCCCCACACAGGGAGGCCCCAGGAGGGAAGCAGGGCAGGTGACCCAGTGTGGTCATGAGGGGGAAGCGATGTGGCCCAGTTGGCTTGGGTTCTAACACCGGCCCCATCTGTCCTTGGGCAAGGTTCCAAAGCCTCACTTTCCTCCTCCATCGGATGAGGGTGCTAACAGTCCCAGCCTCACAGCGCTATGGACGTGAGTCAGAGAGGCACCTGCCAGGGTTCAGCCCAGCAGCTAGCTCATAGTAAACACCAATAGCTGTTATTATTACTGTTGTTATTGTGGCTGTCACTGGGGAGTGAGCCAGACAAGTAGATCATAGCACCAAGAGTACAAACTGAAATGTGTGCTTCAAGAAGGGAGTGTGTTATGAGACTCCAGATTTTAGTTCTGTTACAGAGAGCATTTGTCCAGCGTGAATGTGTCAGGTTAAAAAGCTGAAGGGAGAGGGCTGGCCTGGGGTCAGTGGTTTCCTGGTAAATATTTAACAACCAGCTCTCTAAGTATAAAGAAAAGTTTGATTTGAAGCATTTGCCAATTTCCATAGTGTAAGTATTCCCACCATATATGTTTTTAAGCTACCAACATGTCATCGCTGAACACAGTGCTGGGGAGAGATGCTCACAGTCAGCTCTCCTGAGCCAGCACAAGCCTGACCCAGCATACCACTGCCTGGGGTGCAGCAGGGTGTTTCCAAGAACAACAGGAAGAGACTCCTGCCCTCCAGGATCTCAGGTCTAATATGGAAGACAGGAAAGCCCCAACCATAACCTTACATAGTTTGTGTCGGTGCTGGGAGAGCACCCAGAGGCAGTGGAGAGGCCCTGAGGTGTGAGCCAGGAAACCGAAGAGCATCCTGGGGTCGGAGCCTGTTCAGCAACAGATGAGATAGGCTGGGCTGGGCTGGGAGGGAGTATAGGGCCCTGCCCAACATGGCCTTCTCAGCCCTGTTAAGGAGAATAAAGAACAGCCATCAGGTGCAGAGGTGTGACACACTCAGATTCATGTTTTAGGAGGATGCCTCTCAGTGCTGTGTGTAGAAGGGCTCAACTGGAGGCAGGAAGACAGGACAAGGCTGTTGCAGTCATCTCTGGCAGGGATTGGGGCCTGGACTTGGTGGTGGGCATGAGAATGGAAAGACACAGATAGATTTGACAAAGATCTAGGCATGTGGGCAGCAAGGGAGTGGGGAGGAGTCAGGAGTGCTGCTCTGACTTCAGCTTGGCCCCTGGATGGATGCTGGAGTCATTCCCAAGGAGACAACCCAGGAGGAGCAGTAGCTCACAGGGAGGGTGATGTGTGAGTGTGGACCTCTCATCCCCCCAGCATAGATGCCCAATGGGACTGGGAGAGAGAGCCAGACAGGGAGTGTAGAACAAATGGTAGCCATCAACATCTGAATGCCTAAATCCCAAACTGGACCCCAGGTCATTAAGAAGAATTAGCCATTTCTAATTTCACACTTAAATTTAAGAAGCATTTTTGCTTGGATTATGTAGTTTTAACCTCTCAGGCATCCATAAGGTATGTGGAGCCAATATTTCCATTTTGTAGTTGAAGAAATTGATGCTTGCACAGGTTGTTATAACATCATCCTTTCTCACTGATAGCCCTCAAAAGCCATCTTTGAGCTTAGTAGCTTTCCATGCAGGTTCTTAAGACTCCAAGATGCTCTCCTGGGCATGAGACAGGGATGTGTTCACATAGCAGGAAAATTTTGGTCCTAGACACAGTTGGAATATGCCAAAATGCAAGAAGTGATTATTTGACTTTGTGGCTCAAAAAGAATCAATTCAAACAAGACCAAAAACAAACAAACTAAACTAAAAAAGGCCATGAGAATTTACAGAATGTTTTCCAAGTTTCTCGGAAATGTAATCATCATCATAGAGCCTTTGTACATTAGTTCTGAGGGAGATGCCTCTCTTTGTTGGATGTTTCTGGGCTTATTGTATATAATGGCCTTGGCAATGGATTGTTTATGCAGAATTGCATTTGCTTCCCTAAAAGCCACTTTCTATAGATTTGTTTTCTTCTATAAAATTATATACAAGATCTTCAGGCCAAGATATGTGTGGATGTGTGAGAGCCTGTGAATCTATTTCAATGGCACAAGGTCAAGGAAAGTCACTTCCTATACTGCGTGCACCTCTAATAAAATATATATATAAAAGTGCTTCTCTCCATCCTTTTATATTTGACTTTGGAACAATCTCTCTCAAGAGTTTATTAATAAGTACCCAATATGGTGTTACTAGATGCTGAAAAACACTCCATGAATACTTGTTGCATCCACAATTTCACCAAGAAAAATCAGTATATTTAGTTTTATTTCTAGTCAGACTTTTTTCTTGCTTGGTGAGCTTTGAGACCTTGTGCAAAATCCCTGACCTTTCTGGGCCTCCCCTGTGAAGATAACTATGATCAGGGCCCCCTGTGACACATTCCTCAGAGCGCTTGGGGGCTGGCTAGTGAGGAGTTGGAACAATGTTCTGTGCTGAAATTTGCCGATGTTGTGAAGGGTGGTGATTGTGTTCAGACAACACCATACACATGGACTTAGAGGGCAGTGTAACTCCCCAAGATGGTTGAAGAAAAGAGGAAGAGAAGGGGCAGCAGAGCAGTTTGCCTTTGCATGTAGCACGTACTCACCCGGCATGAGGCTAAAATCTGGGGCGAGAGCCCTTTCTCCTTGTTGACCAGCCGAACTTTCTCCTGTCACCATTTCTGCTGAAGGATGGTTTCTAGTCTCCAAGACAGCTGTAAGTGTTCCAGGATAGAGTTTCACTTTTAGGAAAGGAAAACCTAACTCAGCTGACCAACTTTATTCATTTTTAACTCATTGTCTATCAAACCGGCTGGCTTATGCACTTCTTTGCCCAGAGCCATTTCAGAAATGTCTTTCAGGAATAAAAGGCTGTAAGGTGACACCTTATGTGGCTCTTGCATCTGTGCCTTTCTTTCCTAGTGCCCACTTCCTATGTGTATATCTATGGAAGACATACAGTGTTGAGCTGTATTCTAGTGGGGTGGGGCTAGGGAGCATTCAGTAGGTGCCACATAAAAGCTCCGTCCTGAGACACTCAAGTGGAGCAGAGGTGGGTGCTCAGGAAGCAGTGAAGGGGATTCCTCTTCTTTCTTTCAGTCGTGGTTTCTCAGGTGTAGACTTCAGGAAGACCATATGAGTGCTTCCAGGTAAGCTGGTGCACGTGGCGCCTGCCCTGTGGACTGGCGCTCCTCAGCAGGAAGCAGGTCTGTGCCCATCAAGGAGCTGATCCAGACGAAGTTCCCCTCTGTGTTCACCTCTCTCTTGTGGCTCTGGAGCCTCCATCCCAGTCTTGGTTAGGCCCTCTGGCCTGGTGTCCCAGAGATCTCCCCAGCTGGGCCACTGAAGGGGGTCAGCAACTCACGGAGAGACCATTAGGTTGAGACCACAGAGTTTGGGCTTCTTGATCCAGATGCTCCAACCTGGGAAAACCTTTCCTTCCATTTTAAATTAAATTAAATTTTAATTTAATTTTTAAATTAAAAAATGTGGTATTTCCCTGCAACAATAGTTTTAATGGCCGTGTGACAAATCAAGGACAACCCAGACCTCCCATGTTTGATTTAAATCACTAGACATACATTTTAGCAGACAATTGCTAAGTATATTCGTAGTGAGCTTAGACTTTGTCTGAGAAAATAGACAAGAATGGTTTCATGAGTATTAGCATCATGGCATGGGGCATCTTACTTGTCACTTCTAATTCTCACATTTTATAACATGCTTGATCTACAAATTGGACTGCAGGATTCTTGTCCGAGCTGCATCAAGGACTGGGGAGAGTAGAGGGAATTTAAACTAGATAAAGGCTCTGTCTTGATGGTTTCCTCCTCTTCCCAGAACCTCCCAGAAGGAACATTTCATGCTAACATTGCCCAGGGAAGCCTTCACTTTCCTCTCTCACCCCCGTAACGGTGCCAAGGATTAAAATTGCATAGAAAGCGATGACATTGCAAAGAGACACACTGGAATCCATTTCAGAAGCTATAAATTGCTCATCTGAGGCTCTGTAAGCCTGGAAATGGACTCTGCTCTCGCCGTGTCTTTTCCGCCGAGTGTGTTTACATTCCTTTCCCCGGACCTGCGAGTCTATGCTCCCTGAGGACAGGGGCCATCGCCACTGTGTGACTGCAAAGGGGATGCTCCTAGAGCTCCAGGTCTCCTTCCCTTGAGGTTTTGAAACCACCACTAACTCTTGACTCAGAGACCCTGCCTGAGGTCTTTGCTGCCTTTTCATGGTCAGCACCCCAAATCCCCCAAAGATATCTTCCCCAGATGCTCTCACCCTTCCTGGGTTCTCTCTCCATTTCCCCTTGATCACAGCCAGCTGCCAGGAAAGACTGTGAAAGGTATTCACCCCACACTGTAAGGGATGGGTATGTCTCCCCAAATCCTGATCCCAGGTGAATTTTACTTTCACAGGCAAATCCTTAAGCTAACTAGGTGTATTCTAGAAGATTCGGGACTTTATCCTGGGATGGTTTCAGCAGTGCCTGGGGCTGTCTTGTCACATGTGGCTCAGGTTGGTGACTCAAAGAAAAGAGGAAGAAAACTGAAAGTCATGACACACTTGCTGAGCATAAGGCATGTTGTGTATGTTAACTCACCAAACCCTCAAAAAGCCTGCAAGGTGAGTATTATCCTCATTTTACAGAGTGGGAGACAGGCTCAGAGAGGTTAGTAATCTGCTCAAAGTCACTCAGCTAATAAGGCACTGAGCCTGGGTTTAGAACCCAGTCTATTTGACTCTGAAACTTGCCATCCTTCCATTGTCTCACTCTGCTTACCTGGGGGGCGCGAGGCCACCATCACCAGTTTTCAGAGGTGAGTCTATCTCAGATGCTCCCACCCCAGGAAGTTTAGTCTACTAGTGGGCTTCCTGTCCCGGGAGGTCTGGACCCTTTTGTAAATCACAGCCTTGTAGTTAGTGACCGCTGCCTGCCATGGAGCTGAGGCCTAGGCCTGCTACCTCTGGCCCTCTGAGGGGACTGGAAGGTCTGCCATCCCCCGCTAGCAGCTCCTGCCCCAGCACCAGGATAACGGTGTGCCTTTACCTCTGCAGCTCAGCATTGCTCAGACACAGAGGTGAGATGCCCCAAGCTGTCCCAGTTTGCATCTCTCCTAATCTCTGTTCTTAGCCTCGCTGACACAACACCTTTGCGACTGCATGCAAAACCAGCAACAACAATTTGCTTCAAACTCCTAATTACCCAGAGGCAACCCATCCATGTTTTCTTTTGCTCCTAAGATAAGGACAAAACTCCTCAAGGTCCAGCAAAGGCCACAGGGTTGATCCCACCTGCTCTTCCACCTCTCTCTCTGTCTCTCACTCCCCCCAACCCTGTCCCTCTCTCTGTCTCTCTCTCTCCCTCTCTCTGTCTCTCTCTCTCTTTCTCTCTCTCTCTCTCTCTCTCTGTCGTCAGACTCAGAAGGGGGTGTCTCTCTCCGTCCTTCTGACTCCCCCATTTCCAACTCCACAAGTCCTTTTCACCTGGTGTTTCCTCCGTCTGGAATGCTGCCCCCTCCCTCCCTCTTCACATGTTCAGTTCTTATTCTGCTTTCAGACGTCCGCTCCATAGCCACAATCCCCTTGTCACAGATTGTCATCAAGCAAGTCTGCATTCATTTGATGTTTACCCCACTGGATTATAAGCTCCCTCCCTGTTTTTGCCCACCATGTTGTCCACAGTTTCTGGCACATAATCAATGCTTGACAAATACATCTTGAGTGGCTGATTACTCATTTCATTCTTAGAACAATCCTAAGAGGTAAGACTGCCCCTTTTGCAGATGAATAAATGGAGACTTAGAGAGATTGCATTGAGATTTAAGGCTCAGTTCTTCTGTCTCTCAAGCTGGTGTTTGTTACCCAATGACAGCTCTATGCCCTGGCTCTTCAGTCCCCCATTGGTGTCCCTATCTTGGCTTCTGGATTAAGGCTGTCCAGCTCCTCCTCTTTGTAGCACATGGATATCTGTTGCTGGCATGTTGGCTGTTCGGTCAGGCATCTCCCTCCCTGGTGACTGTAAGTCCCCCAGGGGCAGGAGCCTTGTATTTAGTCACCTCCTCCCCCAGCACATGTCACTATACCTGCCCAGCACATTGTGGGTTCTCAGTAGGAGTTTGGGAATCCCATTCACCTCTGTTTCAGCTAGGCCTCTATGGATCACCAGTGATGGAAAATCCAACCTGACCTGGCTTTAAAAAAAGGGAATGTATTAGCTTGTGTAATTGAAGAAGTTCAAGGGTAGTCTGGCTTCAGGTTCTGCTGGATTCAGAGTTCAAACTGTACCTTCAGGACTCGGTTTCTTCCCTTTCCATTGCTTTCTGCTGATGGGCTGCAGTTTCAAACTTCTCACAATAGCAAGATGACAGCCAGAGCTCCAGCCCCTCCCTTCTCTCAATGACACATCTTTAGAAGCCACTCCACTCCCAGGGCTGCACGAAAGTCCTAGGCATGGCTCACATTGACTTGATTTGGGGTCATCTATCCCTCCCTGACCTACTCACTGTGGCTAGGAGGAGGGAAAGACACCTGATGAAAGCAAAACCCACTCTTGGAGCTGAGAGTCAGGTCAACTCCACCAAAGAGTGTGAGCGGGGAGTGGGGAGAGGAGGTTTCCCAAACATTGGGGTACTGTTTTACCAGGAAGTGGATTAATGGATGCTAGGCCCTGAAAGCAAGATTTCCACTACAACCTCTTTTTACAGTTTCCCAAACTGACCTCACACCTCCTGCAAACTTGACCAGTCCAGCGCTGTTACTGTCCTTTGCAAGGATAGAGCCTGACTCCCCCTTCCTCACATCCCTTCCGGGAAGACTTCACCAGACTTGGAGCTGTAAACAGATCCTGGCATCCTCCCTCGCTGAGCAGGGAGGGTGAGTCAGCTTCCAGCTGCTGCCTGCATGGCTGTGCTGCTCTGAGAAACCCCAGCTAATGTGAGACCACCGGTCTCCTGAGTGAGGACCACTCCATCCAGCTTAGAGCCAGACGTTCAGATACCCAGAGGCAGAGGCCCTGACTGGAGGGGCAGGACCCTGAGGGCCTCCTGATCCTCTGCCTTCAGACTCGGGGAATCCAGCCTGGCTCTTCAGAGTCAGCCAGAAGGGAGAATTCCCCAAAGCCTCTGACAGTGCTTCTCTGGGGAGCTCAGGGAGCTTTTTGAGAAATGTGTAGGCAGAGGCTGTGTAACAATCCAACCACTGGGTACAGCTGCCACACACACAGAAGCAACACACACACACTCACAAACACATAGACATGTACTGACACATACACACACACCCCACAAATACTATCTCCCCACCTCCCGCTCTTCCTTGCTCTCTCTTCCCCCTTTCCTTTTTTACTCTCACATACTCACAATATGCTCTTACGCAATGTTTTTCTTACATACTCCACAGTCCCTCTTTTCCCTCCTCCCTCTCTCTCCCCATCCTTCTTTCTCTCACACACATATACATGATATACCTAGTGTTTCTCTCTCTGGTTCTCTCACACATGCACACTCCTCCTTCTCTCTCACACACATAGAAGCTGTACAACATAACACCTCACCCCTCCCTCCCTCTTCCCCACTCCCCCAACATACACCCCCCAACCCCCCCCCGCCAAACCCTGAGCCCTCAGACCATATCTGTGACCACTGACCCTTCAATGGTTGGCCTCTATGAGTTTTCTCAGGTCATTCCACCTCTGGATACATCCTGAATGGCAGTCAAATCCTAAACTTATGTCCCATCTTCAAAGATTGGACTCACGCTCTCAAGTAGTGCCTCAGATAAGAAAACTATGGTTAGAGAAGGGAAGTGATCTGAGTACACAGCCACTATAGGTGAGAGGTGGGGATGGAACCCAGCTCTTTGGACCCCTGGGCTAGTGTTTTTAATGACTCTCTTCTGATTTAAAGTGCATCTCCATGTCCTGAATCCTCACTGTATGATGGGGGAGACACTGTGAGGATGAAGTCATATTTAGCATATGACAAAGGTGGCATGATAAACTGACAGGGAGATCTCTGAAAATGGTTTTGAGTCCATCAGTTTAACTCCCATCCAACAAAACCCTCATCTAAGAGACCAAAGAAATAAAAGGTGGTTTTTAATGGGTTTATGTCAGCTTTGGCCACAGGGGTGACCATCCCAGGCCAGATTTTCTGCATGATTTCATGCCAGGGGCTGCAGAGAGGGTGTCTGGACCAGCCTCAGAGGAGCTGCTGTGACAGCAGGGTGGAAAGTGGGGTTCAGTCCAGCAGATTCTCCCAGAGCTCCCCTCTCAGAGCAGTGGAGCTGAGAGCACAGGCAAGGATGAAGCATTGGGCAAAGGCATCAACATCTTTGAAAAGATGAAAACTTCCTTTGCCAGGCAAAATGACAACTGTAAGAAAAATTTGGGCATTTTGAGATGCAGCATCTGTGCTTCTTGGCAAAGCCCCTGGTTTAGTGTTTGGGTGAGGCAGTACACTCCGCCCATCGTCCTAACTCCTTGCTTTCTGCATGAGTGTGCCTTGATATCAGTGGGCCTGCCAACCCCCGGAAAAAAGGCTCATCTGTTGCCATGGAGGCTTTCAACTTTTTCAGAGGCTGGGCCTTGAATCTCTGCCTTTGCAAAGAGATTCCACTACCAGCAACAAAAAAGCTTATGGAAATGGGAAATTAGTTTTCTGTATAAAAGCTGACATTATTGAGAGCTTATTCTATACTGAATTACTCTTCTAAATACTCAGTTACCCTCATAACAACTCCCTAAAGGTTTACTGCACCCATTTTACACATGCAGAAACTAAGGAACTTGCCTAGGGTCTCACAGCTTGGAATTGGAGGAGTCAGGATTTGCACCCAGGCAGGCTGGCTCCATGCATGGCACTCGTACCCCATGTATTATCATGCTCTCAAAAAGTGAGAAATCTGCAGACTTTCTAAAGGATGAATTCTGGGGTGCTTAGTTGGATCCTGGTCAGTGGTTTCAATTTTGGTGACAAAAAAAAGTCCCCCTCTAAAAGCAATTTATTCAAAGCTTCTCTTGAGAGATATTTTTGGCTCTATACAGATGGAGTAGATCTTTCTATTCAAAGCCCTTACATCCACCATGGGGGATAATGCTGAAATAAAATACTCTCCCCTCAACCTACACACCAAGATCTTTGGCCAGGCTCCGCTCTGAAGGTGGGGACTGGTGGCAAATGTGCACGATTCCCATCCCTGAAGGAAGTGTCCCCCAGCATGGCACCTGGAGCTCACAGCCTCCGGAGTTTTCTTTGTAGGCAGAAACCTGCAGGGGCCTGGGAACGTTGCAGAAGCAGTTTGGAGATCCCGTCTGCTCAAACTTGCACGCTGGAAAGGGGACTCGTGATCCTCTGTTGACAGCATGGACAACAGGGCTGGTGCAGACCTTGCAAAAGACGAGCTCAGTGACTTAAGGAGAACAGAAATGCTGCTAGAGGAATTCAGCCAGGAGATTGTTAGAGAATTCTGCTGTTCCTTTCGAAGCAACCGTGGAAACTCTGATCCGAGTTTATTACTGCACTCCCTTGTAAGTCAGAGTTGGCCAGCACTGTCACCACCAAAATGAAAATTCTTAATAAATTGGCAGGTCAGCTGCCTTGCATTTGGCTCTGTCAGAGACCACTCCATGATTTATACTTATTTTTCTAGTCAAGCCACAGCAACAGCATTTTTTTGAGATTTATATTTGAACAGAAGTACATTAACTTCAGGTTTGATTTGCGGAATATAAATTTGTTTTCATTTTTGTAAGAAGTGGCTGTTGATTTCTGCATGAAAATGAGTGGATGATGCATGCGCCTTTTCAAAGTTTGTGTTTATATCCTGCACGTGTGAAGAAAACTTATTTCTAATGCAATACATTCCATAAAAGTGTAAGCAGAGTTTTGCACATATGCATTTGTCTGGAATAAAAGGACCCCTCGGCAGAGGATGCGGTTAATTGGCAGTGGACAAAAAAGAATCCATTTTTCTTCCTTTCCTGCTTAACACCCTCAGTGTATCTGTAGGTCCTTTCCTCAGTAAGTGCTATGTAAACAGTGGTGCGCTGTAAGCAGAGTACCCTGGGTCCTCATAAATATTCTGAATCATGCACACATACTCACACACAGACAGGAGCTAGTGTGATGACTTGCAGAATATTCTATCTACCACTTCACAATAAAGGGGTATGCACCCTCTTCACAATCCTGCCCAGATCCTTTAGAGAGAAGCTTCCCCAAGTCTTTCCTGTCAAATGTTCTGCTCCCTTCTCTTTGTGTGTGTGTGTGTGTGTGTGTGTGCGTGAGAGAGAGAGAGAGAGCAGGAGTCACGAGTCAAGAACTCACGGTTTCTTCAGTGCCAGAATGCAATCTTATTTGAAAAATCTACTCTGGTTTTGGACAGAGAACAGATTGGCCCAGCTGAGAGCTGGCATTTGGAATCGCACCGAGCAGTTAGGCAGCTTTTCTTGTAGAACTTTTTTTTCTGGTGACCGCCCGAATTTGTCGTGCCTGCACAGAAGGGAGGGGCACTCACAGCAGAACAGGAGGGACATGCAGGGGCACATGTCAAGCAAGTGCCCGGGGTTACAAATAAGTGTTCTGTGACAGCTCCTTCATGATTTGTGTGGTCTGAGAAAAACATTATCCGTGCTTATTTTTAAGAGTACTTTACAGATGAGGTGCTGCTAATATTTGAGCACTAAAATATGCAAAAGTGTGGTAATTCGGTGCACTGCGAGCTTGATCTCTTTTGAGCTTTTCGACACGGTTGGGCATGGGGATGATGCCCATTGTACAAATGAGGACACTGAGGCTTACAGAAACAAAATAATTTGCCTTTGGCCACAGCTAGCAGGCAGTCATGTCCACTCCGTCACACTGTAACGGTCTTTACACACACACTGGAGTCAACATGAATTGGGTAAAATATGTGCACACACCCTCGGGCACCACGGGGAAGTGTGCCTGCTTGCACTACCCGAAAAGATGCTCTGAGATTTCTCTTCCCCTCTGTCCAGTCTCCCGCTGCCGTGGGAAGCATGTTTGTGTTGAGAGCATTTAGCAAGGCAAACACATGTGATGGTCTGCCTGATGAGAAAGCACAAGATGAAACCACATCTTCGGTTTTTCCGTATCACAGAATCTTGAATTTGCAAACAAGAAAGTAGAAAAATACATGTAAAAATTCACGTGACATTTCCTCCACAAAGTTTTATTAAACTGGGCAGCTTTAAACGAGCTTTGGTCCCTCTGCCTCCCCGTCGCACACGTGTTGATGGGTTTTTCTCGGCTTGGCTGCCTGAGACTTCACAGCTCTCTGTCACCTCCCTTCTGAAGCTGGTAATAGAAACAGATGATGGCACTGTGCTGTTCCTTCACTCCAAGATTGCTCTCCGCCCGGAGCCCCGTGTCTTCCTAGGAAGGATTCCTGGGCTTTTCTGGCCATGAAGACAAAGAGTGAAGATTTGGGGGCTCCATTGCCTGTGTCCTGGCATTCAGTTCTCTCTTGAGACACTTGAACTAGATCTGGGTAGAAGAACTTGGCAGAAAGAAAACCACTGCTTCCGGTAATTTTCATAATTAAGCAATGTTGACTTGTCCTTTATTTCACAGTTTACTACTATTGATTATTTACTATAATCTTTATTATAGGCTGCCTGGTTGTTGTCACTGATGTTTTCCAACAGAACTGGCTCATTTGTTTCCTATTTGGTGCATAAATTTTCAGCATTTTGCGTATGAATATCTGTGCAAATGTTAAGAAATGGATTTTAAAGGACATTTTGTACTATTGGTTACATTTCAAAAATATGGGGGAAAAAAGTACTTCTTCTCTCTTTGTTGATTGTTTTACAAAAACAGATAGAATTTTATTCTGCTGCTGATAAAACAGAGAGCTGATGTGGTGAGAGTGTTGTCATTGGAGCTGCCTTCTCTGCAGATGTGCCATCTCTGAGTCTGTGGCTGGACTCCTTAGTTTATGCCTGTGGGAAAGGGAAAGAGCATCTGAATTTAAGGACATTGACTTGTTCCAAGCTAACCCTACACACTGGTTTTTGGGGCAGCAAATGATGAAACATGTATGCTCTTGGGGATTTCCTTAGTTAGGCTTGGATTTTCACAGAGCAGCCACAACATGATAACTGTCCATCACCCAGAAGGGACATTGAGAGATTTCTCAGGGCCCCAAAGCTAAGAACTAAATACTCAGATTTTTTATTTATTTTATTTTATTTTAATCAAAGTCATAAATGTACATACTTTAAAAAGTCACCCAGTTCTCTTGATTTATTATAAAAAGCAATAGACCCTTGCCCCACCCCCAACCCGTTCCTGCTTGCTAAGTACAACCATTTTCAACTTTTAGCTTTCTTTTGGTATTTATCTCCAAATTTCTAAATAGCTTGCTTACATTGCTTTTTTCTTTAGATATCTCATTTCCTACTGTGAAAAGGCTTTATTCCCTTATACCTCCAGCCTCCCAACACATACACATCCCCCTTCCCTCCATTCTCCCAGTATGTTAATAACATAGTCTTTGTTAGATCAGTTTTCAGTGTTTTATTATTGTGACTATAAAAAACAGCTTTCTGGTATTGCTATTGAGTGGTCCAAAGTCATTCTGATATTTGATCCTTTGCACGTGGCTTTTTCCCCCGTCTCCGAAAGTTTGTAGGATCTTCTCTTTGGTCCCAGTGTTATAAAATTTCACAACAATGTACTTTCATTTGGGTCTTTTTCCTCCATTGTACTGGGCCCTTAGAGAGCTATTCTACTTTGAAAACACAGCTCTTTCAGGCTTGGGAAATTTTCTTCAATTATTTCTTTCATTATTTTATTTCTTCCATTTTTTTGGTTTCTTCTGGAACATAGCTTTTGAACCTCACAGATTAATTCTCTAGTTTTCTTTTTCTCCTGAATTCTCCCTTTGTCCTTTTGTTCTATTTTTGGAAGGTATCCTCGACTTTATGTTCCATCTTATCTACTAACTTTTAATTTCCACAATAACTTTTTTTTTTAATTTCTAAGCATTATTTTTGTTAGACTTCCTTTCAGAATGTAGTGTTGATGCTTCAAAAGTTCAATATATTCCCTTATTAATATTTTTGGAATTTTCTCCTTTGAGTTTCTTTTTTCTGCTTGTTTTTGTATTTATCTTTAATGGTAGACACTTTGCTCAAGTATCCAGTGTTCTAGGACTGTCAGTTCATCTTTAACAGTGAAGCCCTGAAAGCTGATTTGAAGACCATTGGGCCTGAGTAGGGCTTGTTGGCTGGTGGGCTTCGGCCTAAGATGATCTGGCTAGGTGGTTTTATTGGGGGAACAGTTAGTAGGTTTTTTTTTTTTTTTTTTTTTAAGATTTTATTTTTTTCCTTTTTCTCCCCAAAGCCCCCCGGTACATAGTTGTATATTCTTCGTTGTGGGTCCTTCTAGTTGTGGCATGTGGGATGCTGCCTCAGCGTGGTTTGATGAGCAGTGCCATGTCTGCGCCCAGGATTCGAACCAACGAAACACTGGGCCGCCTGCAGCGGAGCGCGCGTACTTAACCACTCGGCCACGGGGCCAGCCCCAGTAGGTCTTTTTTTTTTTGAGTTGGTTAGTTTCCCTAGAGAGGAATGTTCCAGTCTCCTGCTAGGGATGTAAGTCTGACTGTCAGTTTAGAGGAGCCCAGTGACAGAGGAGGGCCAAGGCCAGACCCAGGATTCAGCATGGGAGCTTTTGCTCAACCCATCTGTTTTCTGTGGGTGCCACTGCCCTTGATATGCCTGGAGCCTGGTCCAGTTGTCTGTATCAGCCTTTCTAGAAGTAAACATTTCTAGAAGACTAAGCAGAATCTGCTGAGATGGAGGAAGGCAGTTGCCTGGTTGAACAGGGTGTAAAAGGGAACCTGGGGGTCCAACTACTTCAACCACTTGCATGCCCACTTCTAAAGGTAACTGATGCTTGGAATTCCTGAGCCTTGATGGGGTTCTGATGTGAGAATTGGGCTTCCCCCACTGCAGCATCAGGATTCAGCTTCTCCTGGGTACTGACTCATGTTCTTATGCCTCTTCTGCTTTCCGGCTTCCCAGATGTAATTCCTGTAACCTCTGTAGGAGTTTTGGCTTTTGTACCTTATTTGTATTTTAATAGGATTTAGGAGAGAGCAGAAGTAAATGCATGGGTTTAATTTACCTTGTTCACCTGGAAGCCAGATCCCTGACTCCTGCTCCCAGGGGTGGTATTTGGGCCACATGAGGGCGTCCCTGGGAAACTTCAACACCAGTCTCAGATCGTGGAAGTAGCACAAGGTGTCATTTCTCTATGGCAGCCAGAGGGTCGCCCCTGACATCTGAGTTGGGTGTGTTCACCCTAGAGGAGTGCAGGGTGGGGGAGGTCTGATAGGGGCTTCAGCAATGGTTTACAAACTCATTTTGACCCACATTAACAAGTTTGGTTTAATCTCATTTGAAATTAAATGAGTTTGAAAGGCACCTGAGGTCACACCTGCAGCACCATCACCACAATCATCATCTTCCTCCTTTAGAACTTTCTAGAGTTCTCCATCAGTCCCTGAAAGTCACACTCAAGGCCCTAAGCACCTGGCTTCAACCTCTCCATCAAACCTTATGCGCATGCTCACAGTGTATGTGCTTCTCACAGCGGAGATTCCAGCATGCTTTCTACCCCCATCCTTCATCTACTTCTACCCTTTTCTGACAATGTTTTCTCTGCCTGAGCACCCTCACCCCACTGCCTGCACCCCAGAGAGTTCTACACACCCTATAACACCCAAGGGACACAGTAGAGTGTCTGTGAAGTTTCCCCTAGTGATCACACTCGGAATCCCAGGAATCGGGCTCAGGAAGGACATGCATGTTTTTCATTTGTATTACAAAGCTAAATTATGAAGAACAGTTAGAAAATGAAGAAAAGTACCAAGGAGAAAATAGGATGTCAAATGTATTTCACCACCTGGAGGTAATCACTGTGGACATTCTGGTGTTTGTCCTTCCCATTTTTCCTCAATGCATTCATTGCTCTGGGTTTTCCTGGTTTTGCTTTGCTTTGCTTTTGATATAAAATTGGATTATTAATGTCAGAATTATTTAGTAACCTTTTCTGCCTAGCAATAAATGTCAGGAATATTTTTATGTGAAAAATAGTCATCTAGAACGTAATGCTATAGTATATCATTATAGTATGTTATGATAAACTATAACTCATTAAGCAATATCCTAGTGTTAGATATTTAATTACTACCTTTTTGACTAACTGTGAAGAACTACCTATTGCTCATCTTTGCAAATAAGGCTTAATACCTGTAGGCACTTTGACCGGATTCTACATACATACTGCCAAGCCCCTCTCCAGAAAGAACAAACCAGTTCAAATTCCCATGCACACTGGGAATGCCCATTGAGCTACATGCTGGCCACTTCCAGATATTATCATTTTTTATTGCCCTAGAAATTTTAAATTTTAGTAAGATAACGTGTATCAATCATTTGCTTTATAGTTCCTACCTTTAGTGTCTTAGGAAGGATTTCCAGAAACCCAACATTTAGACTACTTTTGCTTGAAAATAAAGTCACCCCAAATATGATGCTGTTCCTCATTTTCCCAATGAGAAGATGAACAAAAGTGGAATTCTTCTGTCCATCTTTGATACATAAGCTTTGAGAGGTATAGATAAAGTAAGCAAATGTCTACTTACAAAATAAATTTATTAATACAGTGACATGTACACCTTTAAAATCCCTCTTTAAGTATAATCACATATTATTTGACAACTGTTGCCTTTTTTCTCTCTCATATCATGAGCCGTTTTTCCAGAAGCCCTTTGCATCTTCGACATCAGCATTCTCGTTATCATCAGAACCACTCACGGTTGTGGACTGTGGTTTCCCCCACACAGCAGCGGCACTTCTGGCTGAGTTACTTTGAATCTATGTGTAGTTCTGCCCCTGAAATTTTTAACGCAAGCCACAGAGAGACAGTCTTATAATATTAGCTTTTAAATCTATCCTGAAGGTGTATATTGTTCTCCACAATGAAACAACTTACTCTGCTTTATTTTAAGGTTTTTACTTTTACTAAAGATGTACGTGCACAGAGTTTAAAGAGTCAAGACTTGTTATGAAAAACAGTCTTTCAACATTTCTTCATCACCTCCCTCTCCCCCCACCCCCAGGGCAACCACTTTTAACTCTTTCACTTATTTTCATGATAAAATTGTCCTCCATGTCTCTATATAGAATGCCTGTATTGTCGCTTGTCAATTGTTTAGTTTTAGGCATTATCTGTTACTTCCCGCCAGGGAACAAGAGGATTCAGCCTCTTCTAGCCCACACCCCCGCCCTTCCCATCCCCTCACCTATCCATAATGAATAAATTCAGTGCTTCGTTATTATGTCTGCATAAACGCTATGCCCAGCTGAACCATGTACTAAACTGTGGTTAGTGTTTTTCTGCTCTTTTCATGAATTTTTTAAAAATTATGAAATGTGTCACAGATACCAAAGAGTATATAATCTGCATTTGTACAGTTTAAAGAAGAAGCATAAAGTGAAGATCCAGGTTAAGGAAAACAACCTTTCCGCAGTCACATCCCCTCCGCTCCCCAGAGGCATCACTCCTTAGAGTCTGTGTTAATGATCCTTTTCTTTATGGTTTTCTCACTTCCATAGATATCCCTGAACAGTACTAACTGAAAAGTGTCAGGGTTAGAAAACCTACAGTGTAAAAGCACTGTACTCAGGGGCCAAGGAGCATGTGGACGTTTCAGGTAGCTGCACTGGATGTGGGACCGTCTGATTGTCTGCATCATAAGTCATGCTGACCAGAAGGTTCCCTAAGCCGGACTCACCTACATGTGAAAAGAATACAAAACAGCGGGAAACTACACCACACAATAGATGTTTTATTTACTTTTGGACAAAAGAGTTATTTAAGAGGAATTTTTGGTGGAATTTGGGGGTGTGTAGAGACCTAATATGCAAGTATTTTGAATTTTCATGTTTATATGTTTGTTATCAATGCCTGCCTTTTTAAAGTCAGAATTTTGTCTGAACAGTATCTTCTTATGGGGTAGTCTATTGAACTTTTCTTTATGTCTGGGATGTGATTCACTTTTATGAATCCTCCTGGCACATTTGGGGAAAAACATTCCCTTTCTATTTCAAAGATATTGTATTTTATACATACTGTTATTTGTGTACATATTTCTGAACAAGGGGATATCATTCACTGTCTCTCTGTTCTTATTTACATTTGTCTGTTTGGTCTGTCAAAGTGTGAGAGAGCTTTTTAAATCCCCCACTGTGATTTTTTTTTTAATTTCTCTTTGTTTTTCTAACAGATTTTGTTTTATATATGTCAATGTTATTATTCAGCCTATTGTAGCTTCATTATGAGTTATTCCCTTTATCAGTGTAAAAATAACCATCTATCTTGTTTAATGGATTTTTGTTGAATTTTGTTTTATCTGGTTTGCTCTCGGTTGTTTGGGTTCACCTGGTACTCTCTGGCCTTTTCCTTCATTTTTAATCTTCTCTATGATTTTTTTGACATGTCTTTTGTCAACAGCATATAATTGTGTTTTGATTATTTTGTGTTTTCAAGCACTTGTCTGTTAAATATGGGCTAACCCTACTGACCTGTATTATGATAACTGATATGTCTATCACCTTGATATGTTTTATCAACATATTATATTGCTATTACAGCCTAAGATCTCAATACTTTTTTAATTTGATGGTGGGGGTAGAGGGAACAACTAGTTCTGATACTCACGTATTTCCCCATTCATAAATTCTCCAATTAGTTACTGAATACCTGCTGGGTACCAGGTACCAGGCCAAGTTATTCTACCTAGAGATACAACAGAGAATATGACCCAGTTCCTGCCCCATATCAGGACCACCTTCGTAGGCATACAGTCATTCCATGGCCCCAAGCTTGGTTTAATGCTCTGCTGCTGTTGTCTTGAAATTCTTAATAATTTTTTAACAAAAGAGTCTATATTTTCCTTCTCCACTGAGCCCACAGATTATGTGACTGGTCCTGTGTATAAGAACATAAAGTTGTGTGAGAGACAGAAAGCAGGAAGTTTCAATGTGCTGTAATAAATACCTTAATAGGAGTCAGCACAGGGGGCTGTGAAAGCACCGAGGGGCTTCTCACCTGTCTGTGAGGTCTTCTGGACACAGCTGATCACCACGCTGAGTGAGATGAGGGGTAGGAGTCGGCCTGGAGGAGGAGGCAGAGGAAACAGCCGGGGCAAGGCCAGGGTCTTCAGACAGCATGATGTGTGTGGCCAGAGCAAGAATTAGAGGTATCTCTGAACAACGCTAACTGCAAGCATCAAGGTCAGAAGAATTGTCATCTAGAATAGGGGCAAGGGTCAAAACACATTCCAGATATCTGGACCAAATGCTAAATCAAATGACTGTCTGCATTTGAAGTCTTGCTGACAGGCCCCTTCTAGAACTGACTGTCATTTTATACCTGGTCTTATGCCAGGGTAATGGGAGGTGAGTCTGAGGGAGAGAAATTAATGAAGATTCCTAAGAGTCTGGAAGGCTGTCATAGAAATTTTTGCTTTTATCCTGAGTTGATGGGGAGCCATCTTTCTAACATGCAAAACTGACCACATCAGTGTCCCACGTTTGAGAATGGTCATCTGGCTTCAGCATGTTGCTTACCTTGAAGGAGTGAGGGGAGAATCTGGGCTGAGCAGTCTAGTTGCAAGGCTTTGCGTAGCCATCCATGTGGGAGATGATGGCAGCTGGAAAGAAGGTGTTAGCAGAGGAGGTGAAGTAATAATCTGGTGTCAGTCAACATGCAGGAGGGAAACACTGCACACTTACTTATTACTGAGCTGTGGTTGTAAGAGAATGGGGTTAGTCAAAGATGACATGGTGCTGTGAAGTCACTGAGACAGGGATGTAGGACCACAACCTGGTTTGTGTGAAAACAGACAGTGTGTTGAATCTGAGGCATGTAGCATTTGAGACGGGAGACATAAGTGGAGATATTCAATGAGCAGAAGGTTCTGGAATTTAGCAGATAGACATAGAAGAGAGGCCAGCTGAAGCCACTGAAGCATCCCTGGGTTCACTCTACTCCTCATATTGGGAGAGTTCAGAGATGGGGGTCTGAGAGTGCTCACATTCAATGGACGGGCAGAGGAGGAGGCTTTAGAAAAGTCAGAGATAAAGGGAAACTGGCACTTTGGAAGTCAGAGTAGTATGGAAGCCAAAGGAAGAAAAGCATTTGAGAAACAGTGAAGAAGTCAAACACATACACTATGGGCTGAAACAGCACTTGAGCCGAGGCCAGCGAAGTGGCCCTTTGACTTATCAGGGAGCTTTGGAGCCTGGCGGAGAGCAATTTCAGTGGAATGGACCCTGGATTGCTCGCAGAGGGAGTAGGAGGTGAGGAGGTTAAAACTGATTGGACGCCCTTGCCTCCTGGTTACTAAGGAGACATGTCTAATAACTCTATTTCCTAGTTTCTCCATCTTATGCTTTGACCTCTGGGGCCTTGCTGACCCTAAAGAGACTACTAATTCCGAAAGAAGTAAGCAATTCACCTACGGGTACTCCTTGCAAATGCAACCCAACCAATCCAGAGCCCACATCCACACCCCACCACCTCCTCTGCCAGGCTCTCACACTAAAGCCCTTGTCACTCCAGAGCCAGGTGCCAGACAACGAGGGACAGCCCCCATACCCAGAGCCCTCTGAAATCATTCAAACCAGCCAATCCTTAACTTCCTTTCCCATTCCTTCCAGTGGAAACCATAATAAAGGCTCTCATCCATGCTTTCCTTTACTCCCTCTTCCTCCTGACCCACCCTGGTGCTTCCTCCTGTGGCCCTGCTTCCTTCTCTCAGGAACTATCAATCTTTTGATAACAACTATCTTTTTAATATCAATTGTCTCCTGATCTGTTGGCCCTACCATCCCTGAATAATAAAACCCACATTTTAAAACAAGAGGAAAATGTTACTGAGAGAGGATTTGGGCTTTTTGTGTGTTTTTAACAGATGAGAGAGGCTGAGTGTAGTTTGATGCTGAGATGGCAAGGCCAACAATGTAGGAGAGAAGGGAGAGGAATTTGGGAAAGGCCTGAAGAGATAAGAGCAGACAGAATCCAGAGTCATCACCTCTCAGGGAGAGGGCAGGCCCAGCCTGGTGAAGATCGCTGTCAGGAGGAACATGCTCACAAACATGCAGAGGAGGTCCCTCCTTCAAAATGAACCCTGTGTCTTTCTTCCTGGCGTTGCTGCTAAACTGGATCATCCCCAGCCTCCCTCCTCCATATTCTCATAATCTCCTCTGAACCAGCCCATAGTGACAACTCCAGCCCCACACTCCTCTAGGACTTGGCCTAAGCCATGCATCTGACACCAATCAATCTTACTGTGGGTTGTCTTTATGGCTGATGAATTTATCCTGTCCGCTCTGCTACAGGGAGACGGGGCTTCTGTCTTAGTTATCTTGTGTCCCCAATGCCCAGCATCTATTGGATTCTAGATGAACACGTGTTGAAAGTGGTGATAGTGGCAGTCTGATACTGTGAGCATTATAGAGCACCCACTGTATCAAGTGTTTCGAAGGATAGAGTTGAATAGACAGTCCCTGCTTAGGAAGCTCCCACTGGAGGAGAGGACAGATGAAGGTAGGGATACAGGGCAACTATGTAAGTGTGATCAGGGGACTGCCTGATGCCCACCATGGGCAGGAGAATATAGCCATTGCTAGAGCCTGTAACCTCATTCCTTACCCACTTCTGCCCACCAGAGCCTGGGCCTTTTGGGATACGGTCCTGCTAGGCTCGAGGGGAATAGAGCCTTAGGCAGTAATCGAGGGGGAGGCCAGAAGCCAAGGCTAAAAGAAGTAGCCTCAGAGGACCAGCCATGTGAACAAGGGACATCAAGAGTAAAAATAATAACATTGATTCCTGATCCCAGCGATGCTCAAGATGCTTGAGGTTGGAGAGACACCGAGTGACTCTGTTTAACCTGCTCAGCCACAGCTGAGGTCAGAACCCCCATGCACCTCAGGGGTGCCAAGATCCCTTCCACAACACTTAGGACTTCCCCTGGCTCCCAGAGTTCCTGAGACCCAGATGCTCTGTATCCTGCTGCCCCTCCGAGCAGCTCCTCTTCTCACAAACCCATACACACATGTCCAAGGCCCAGATGTGCGGGGCCCAGCTTCCTTCATCACTGCACAGCCTCACTGCAGAAATTGGGCATCTGCCCTGCTCCCTCCCTTATCTCCCTTTTCTAGTCCCAGCTTCCATTCCCTCCATAATATTCCCAAATAACCACAGACATCTTCATGGTACTCTGCAGTTCATAAAGCTATGCATGCATGCGTGCGTGTGTGTGTGTGTACTCATATATTTTCTAGTGCAAACAGATCAATTGGAATCTTAATTTCCAGACAGACTTTTCTAATGCTTCCAAAAGGAGAAAATCCATAGTGTTGAGTCAAAGAAATGGGAAACCTTCAATCTGATACCTAAGAAGAGTAGTATCAGAACCCAGGCTCTCCCATGAGGCAGGTTTGTGCACTTCGGTTTCGGATTTCCTGGGACGTTGATTGCGGTCACAGCCGCAGTGCTGTGCCCTCCTCAGCATCCCCTCTTCAAGCTGGTTCACTCGAAGGGAAGTGGCAGGTTGTTTAGCAGAATGGCACCCACTTGACATGTTTTGGTAGCTTTGAGGCCGGATCGTTCATGGACAGACTAATTTCCCCAGAGTAGAATACCACATCCCATCTTTTGATCAGCTGCTTTAGCAAATTTTACTTGAAAAATGTTTAAAAAGCAGTAAATTCCAAAGACGACTCCTGCTTGATTCAGAGATGAGGTCTTCTTTTTGTTCGCCTAGAAACTATACAGACTAAAACTTTACAGTCTCAAAGGAAAGGAAGATTAAAGACCCATTTTCTAGTTTAGCAATGCAAAGGTTTTGTGATATAGAAGAAATCATAGAGTTGGGGAGTGCAGTATGTTGTTGTGACTTTTGAGTCATCAGTGATGTTGGAGGTGGACAGACTGTGGACAGTACAAGAGTCCCAGGGGTTCTGTAGGGTGTTGCCAGGCCTGGCCTGTGGGCTCTGTGTCTCTGGCCTACACCTTGGTAAGATGTCTTAGCTTTTGTCTGATATATTAGAGTTCTCTGTAGATTTCATGTAAAGAACATTTTTTAAAAAATGGAAAATTACCCAATTACTTGGTACACTAAATAATTAAGTAATTACTATGTTAAGAAGGCAAGCAGATGGTTCCCATTTCCAGGAGTTCAAGAGAAAGTGTACCCAAGGGAGAGATTCCTGGAGTAGGAATCAGTGGATCTGGACCTGGGTCTTACTAACTAGCTGTGTGACCATGAGCTAACCACTTTACCTCTCTGATTAGACTTGAGGATTTCAGTGGTTCTGTGATTTTGTCTTCTCTCTACTTAATGTTATTAAATATTCAGGTGCTGATGGCCTCATCCACATGTGAGAGAGGTGAAGGTTTAAGAGATTTAAGGTTAGCAGACAAACTGGGAGTTGGATGGCTGAATTTCTCCCTGTGTTGCTTCTACATTTCCCTGGGTTCTTAACATGGTCTGGACCAGGTATGGAAAAGCCTGGACTCCATCTGTGTTAGTTCCACTGCATTTATACAAGCCTTGATTTCATGTATTTAGGTTTAGGCTGGAGTGAAAGGAGCGACTTTAGTGGCTTAAGGCTGGAAATATCCCTCCCTCATCACCATAGAATTCTACAGGAGTAGAGAAATGACTGCCTGACCAGGGGAAAAATAGGAGAGAGGGAGAGTGAAAGAATGAGAGAGGAATGGAAGGAAGGAAGAAAGGAAGGAGGGAGGGAGGGAGGGAAGGTAGGAACGAAGGAACAAATGAATGAATAAACAAATGGGCATATGCATTGGCCCTAACAGCGTTTGACTCACACTGGTCCACAGTAAGTGTTTGTGGGTACTTACAGAAGGAATGAATGATTGAACTGGGTCAGTGCTATCTTACTCCATCAGTCAATTCTAATTCCTGCTCTAGTAGCAGCAAGCAGGGCATGGATTTAGCCCCCACTTCCTAAAGCTGGTTGAAGCCATTACTGACCAGGTGCATCTGTAAGCAACCCGAATATTGCGTCAGATCACGACCATCAGGGAGCCTGAGGTCCCGTGATCCACGGGTCACTGAGGCAACGTGGGAGCTCAGGAAGTCACAGCCCCTCTGGAAATGAGACCATTTGTCAGAGGAGAGGGTACACCTGCTGGCTCATTTGGCCCTCTTAGGTCCAAAGCCTCAGTGAAGACCTTCTATCCAATAAAGTGAATGTTAGAAATGTGAGCCAGGCTGAGTGTCAGGAAGTTCCTACTGTCGAACAGGCTGCCCTTTCTGCTTCTGAACAGGTGGCCTCATGATCCACATGGCTAGTTTTGTCCCTGCTGTATAAACGTGAGAGCAGACTTTTCCCCCTAAAATCAAGTATCAGTGGGCTACCAGATACTGAAATCTGTTATAAAGCTGCGGCCATGAAAATAGTTTGATCCTGGTACGTAAACAGGCTTTCAGAACAACGGAAAAGATGAGAGAGTCCAAAACCAGACCCCAATCCTTGGAAAGGTTTAGTAGATGAAGTAAGTGACATTTCAGAGCCAGATGGGATGGTTATTTAATACATAATGCTGGGACAAATGGTTAACCTTTTGGAAAAAATAAAGTTAAATCCCAATGTACAAAAAAATTAGTTCCAGATGGTTCAGGGATTGAAAAGTTAAAAGTGAAAACATGAAAGTATTAGAAGAACACACACGAGAATTTACTTTTACAATCTTCGTGTGGAAGCAGCCTTTCTAGGAAACACATAGAGCCCGTAAGACTTAAAAAAAAAAATAATCAATTCAACAACATAAAATTTAAATTTTTGTATAAAGCAAAAATATACCATAAATACTGTCAAAAATCAAATGATAAAATATAGGCAGGGGACATTTGTAATCTAACAAATATGGACAAGCATATATATATATATACATATATATATATATATATATATGAGACAACAAAGGGCTAATTTACTTAGTGAATTAAGAATTCTCATAAATTAAAGGCCAATGAGACAAGAAAAGAAAAAAGGAGCAAAGTTCAGAGAGAAAGAGAGAAGAAGAAACATCTGAAAAGATACTTAACCTCTTTCATGAGTAAATGCAAATCAAAACAAAAAAGTGTCAGCTTTTATCAGATTAGCTGACATCAAGAGCATTGACAGTTGGGTGTTGACAGGATGCGGGAAGCAGTGCTGGAGTGTGCTATCAGTGGGGATCTAAACCAGCAGAGCTTCTTTCTTTGGAGGACAATTTGGCAATAGCTATCAAAATAACAAATGCACGTAACCTGTGAGCTAACAATTCCACTTCTAGCAATACAGTAGAGAAATGTACATATGCTGAAGAAGATCCTTTGCAATATTGTTTGTAGTAGCAAAACACTGGGAAACTATCTAAATGTCTCTCGTTCTGTGCCATAAATAAAACATCGTGCGTGTGTTATCATAGAGTATTCTGCAGGGAGGAAAAATGAATGAGGTATTTCTATATGTGCTGATATGAAAATATTAATATGATAATATATCTATCTAAGCCTAGAAAATTCGGGGGACCCCTGATGTGAGATTGAGCATCTGAACAAGGAAAGAGACAAACATCTCCTTCCCGCTTACTCTGTGCATGTGTTACATTTTTAATTTAAAAATAAAATTAGTATTTTAAAGTATGTATCCAGAGTTAGACTCCAAGAACTAAACTGGAATATGCCTTAAAGATCTTCTATGTCTACTCTCTTAGTTACAAAAGAACCCGAGACTTACGAAGTCCACAGTCACTTGACAAGTTAGACTCAGGAACAGACTTGGAGTGAGGTTTCCTATGCCTCTGTTCATGGTTCCTTCTACGCGATGCTCTTTGCTGTGGAATTTACTTAGCTATTTTATAACATAGAGTATCAGTTTCCCCAAGTGGGCCTCCACAAGAATCACATGCGAAAACACCAAAACTGGGCTCAGAGATCCACATCCTCCTGCCCCCTCACTCTGCAATGGTGACAGCCTATGCCAGTGCAGGTAATGACAACTCCACAGTGTGACCAAGGTTGGGAGGAACAGGAGTCAAAATTGGCATGGACTAGTGAAGAGTCTGAATTCTCGAATGTTCTTAAAGGAGCTGCAGTGTTCACCTGGCCACCATGTGGCTCTCTGGGGCTGGCCATCCTTCTGAGTTTCCAGTCACATCTTCCCCGGGGTCCCAGAATGGGCACGCAGTCACATCCCTCTGATGTATATCCTCTTGCCCCTGATGCTGGGATCTCCTGAAACCCTTACCTTTCAGCTGACTTTCCGCAAGCAGAAGCATTCACACCTCCTGCACGCCATTGTAGGCCCTCAGAAAATAGAGGGTGGTTCACACTCTCCAAGGAACAACTTAGACTGCCCTCCCCTCTATCTGACAGCCCATGATGCTTCTCTGGTACTGCCATCTTCAGAAATTTCTAGATGGAAACCATTCTCTACTCTGAGGAACTCTTCCTCCACCAAAAACACCCAACTACATAAGGACCTCTTTCATTTTTCCCTTGCTTCTGGGAGTAGAGCAAGGAGAGGAGGGCTCATTGCTTGTAACACTTTATTTCCTCTAAATTCAGCAATCTTTGGCTTTGCCCATTTTGTCTGATCCAGAGTAGGAAGGACCTGTCTGTCTGCATCTTTGTCTCAGGTTGAGAGGTGCCATTTTTTTTTTTAAGGGAGATTAGCCCTGAGCTAACATGCACTGCCAATCCTCTTCTTTTTACTGAGGAAGATTGGCCCTGAGCTAACATCCGTGCCCATCTTCCTCTACTTTATATGTGGGATGCCCACCACAGCATGGCTTGATAAGTGGTGAATAGCAACGCAGCCGGGATCCGAGCCAGTGAACCCCGGGCCACCAGAAGGGAGCACCAACTTAACCGCTGCGCTGGGCCAGCCTGGGTGGCACCATTTTTAAGCTAGGGGTTTAGACTATGGCATCTCGGATTCTGACGGACTGCACAGGATGCTCACAGGGCTGGAGAACAAAACAGAACATGCTGTGTGGAGATTGCGAGTTCTTAGCCTCAAATCAATTCCTAAGTGTATTTTAAAAACATTAAAATAATTTTTTGACTTGAAGAAGTTAAAGCATTTCTTTGCAATCTCGGTTAAGCTGTTATGTTGGCTGTGAAGGCTTTTTCTCTTGTGTCATGCCAACATCTATTCCATCCCGTTCCTTTCCATAGTTTCATAAGTTTAGAATGAATGGAGGCCACACCTGTGTTAATTATTCTCTTTCCTTTCTCTCCCATCTCAGTCTCACAGTCTGGGGCAAGTAGCTGAGCCTGCAGCTGTGGCCTTTTTTGCAGTTTGCTACTAGAATTATTGTAGCATCCAGTAAGGGCACACGCGCCTTTCAATCCTTTTTTACCCCCTTTATAAAAGTTTATTATTTTGAAATTTTTGTAACTAAGTACACCACCTTTTGGTGGTCAGTTTAGGAAAATTTGATAATTAAATTAATGAAAATATTTTATACTCCATCTAAACGTGTTGATCTGAGGACCTGGAAAGACACATGATATGTGAAAGCAGAATCGGAGCAATATTGATCCTCGGAACTGAAAATTAGCAACAGAATGAGAGCTTTAAACTACAACGTGTGAGCTCACCAAAGCTACGTTATGGCTATTGTGGATATACAAATTGAATTCCATTAACATTGTGTCACGCACGCCACCCTGTTAGCTGTCATCCTTCTCTGCTTAAAGTAACCTTTGATTGGTTTCCTTCTGTCCATATATGTTCTCCTTCTTTCCAGAGTATTCCCACTGCTGTGTACTTAGGTGTCATATTTCCAAACTGAAATGTCTTATATTATCCATGTCCAGTGCCTTCATGTACCTTGGCATCCTTTCTTCCCTTGAGGGTGATATTGGCACATCTGAAGAAAATATCATCTGTTATTGTCAATATAGTATATCGGTTCCCTGGTGCAGTCTGTTAACGCAGAGGCAGAAGAGTAACAGCAGGCCTAGGATATCATGGGAGGCAGCTTTGTAGGCATACCTGGGTTCAGATCTCACTTCCATCTGGGAAATGAATAAATTTGGATATTTACCCTCTGCTTGATATCAAACTTAATTTCGGTTAGAATTGGACTAACATATAAAGACTCCTTCAAATCCAAAAGAAAAAGCCCAACAACTTAATAGGTAAAGGGACAAGGAGAGTAAATAAAGAGTTTTCAGAAAATGAAATGAAAATAGCTCTTAAACAAGCAAAACAACACTTAGCCTCCCTCATAATATGATAAAGGCAAATTAAAACTACAGTGGCACGCCAGTGTTCATCTATTAGACTGGCAATGATCAAAAAACTTGATAACAACCTGTATTGGCAAAGATGCAGGAAACTCATGTGTTGCTGTGGGACTATAAGTTGGGATAACCCCTATAGGACAATATTTGTGAAATTCAAATGCAGATACTTTTCAACCCTGCGATTCCACCTCTAGGAATGTATCTTGCAGATCCATTCACCTATATGCAAAAGGGTGGATATGAAGGCCATTCCCTGCCACATTGATGTAACAGCAAATTAGGAAACAATTTAAATGCCAACCAGTAGGGCACAGGTTAAATAAATTATAATATACCCCTAAACAGAAATTAGGAGGCTCTGTATTTGTAATATGGGATGATCTCCAGCATGTGTACTTGTGAACCAGCAAGTACGCAACAGTGTTTCACAGCATACTGCTGTTTGTGCAGAAAACGGGGGAAAGGGGAATATTTTTGTGAGTCTTTCCTTGTGTGTGCATAGCTGCATAAGACGCTGATAGCATTGTTTGCCTCTGGAGAAGGGAACTGGATAGATGGTGAACATGAGTCAGCAGGAGACTGAAATTTTAGACACTATGACCCATCTATTCCTTTTTTTTTATTTAAAAAAATTAACCAACAGAAAGAGAGAGAGGATCTCGGCTTCACCGTTGACCAGCTATGTAGCCTTTGTTTTCACAAAATAATACCTGTCTCATGATTTGGTTTTGAGAACTAAGATGGCAGGCATGCAGTAAGCGTTCAGTAGGTGGCAGACATTAATTACACGGCAGCCCCAACAGCTCCAATCTAAGTGTTTTACTATGAACAAACAGTGACGTTTTTATGATGTCTTTAACCACTCACTTAATATAGCAAAGTCCTTGCCTTTTGATTTTCACAGTAATGCATTATGTGTACATTATAGCTAAGTCCAGAATTGGCTAATATTAACAGTAATCAGATCATCTTCTTGTTCCAATAACCAGGTTGGAACTTAATTTAAAGGGAAAGCACCTCACTATATAGCATAATGTTACCATTAATCAAACAGATGGATAAACCAAAAAGGGAATCCCATGTATTTTTTAATATGAATGTGAAGATGTTATGAGTGCAAAACTGGCACTGAGAGGTGAGGCAGTATCCGATGCAACTGTGCGTCTCTGGAAATTTGGAGGAAGTTGTGACCACTTGTATCCCGAGGATGAGGGAGGTGAGATGCAGAAACAGAAACTGATGTCTTCAGGGTCACACACTGAGTGATGCGGTTGGTGAAAGAATCTGTATGTGCTGTTCGTTCTTTGCTGTCTCGGTCCCCAGATCACGCAGATTAACACAGGGAGGATGCAGGGTTTCCGTTCTGGGCCAGCTTGGCTCGGAGTGCAAATTGCTGCCACTGAGCAAGACAGCAGCTTTCAGATAAATACAGTAAATTTTGTTACTCACTTCAAGTTGATTCTGACAAGTAGAATAAGTAAGTCCCAATCAGCTTTATAAATAAGAAGGCAAAAGAAAAGCCATATTCAGATGACATTTATTCCTGCCTCCAAATAGCCCAGACTTAAAGAAACCATTTCATTCCTCATCCCCCAGGCTTGACAACTGCCTGATTGAATATGAGTCAAAGTCGCTGAACCATGCAGAGAGGAATGAATCAAGCGTGAGGGGGGAGCCGAGAGCCATGGAGACCACCTGAGCAATGGAAAAGTTCAGGGCAAGGTCAGTGCCAATGGCCTCAAGTGTGGAGAGGGCTCCTTGAAGGCCAGAGAGGGACAGCAGGGCAGGTCCTGCTGAGGCCAGAGTGGCTGCAAAGAGCAGGCACTGCTGTGCACAAGCCCCGTGAATGACACCTGGGAAAGTCCTAGAAGGGACAGAGGATATCCTGACACATCCATCTTCAGACCATTTCAGAAATGTATTCTTGTATAGACCTTTCTTGGGTAATGGTGTTCCATTGGTTTTTATCCCTAACTACTAATTGCAGGACCCCAGCCTCCTTCAATGCTCTTCTCCCCACCCCACTCCCATGGATTTCTGGGAGTCTCCAAGGGCACAAGTCTCAACAATTAACAGGTGGCATCCATGGATTTTTTTTTTTAACTTTTTTCTGCTGTTCCTCATCCCCAGTATATTCTGAGCATCACTACATTCATTCACCAGCATACTCCCTTGGGTACCTCCACTGTACTTTTTGGGATCTACCCTCTCCTCCTGGGATCTTCTGCTTCATTGGGCACTTTTTCCCTTTCCACTGGCATGGCTGTCTTCCACCAGGCACCCCACTGCCACCAGGGAACCCTAGAGTCAAAGGTGCTGCCATGGCATGGCCCTGTCAGGACAGGCGTTAGGGTGAGGTGAGCAAGGTATTCACCTTGGGCACAAATGTTAAGGCAGTGCCAAAAAACCTAATAATCGAGATAAATGATAGTGCAGTATTTTTAAAAATCAAAATTAATGCAAAAAATTCATAAAGAACAAAATATAAAAATTTTAAATAAAGACAAGATCTAGTAAAAGTCTGTGTTTTAGAGAGTGAGACAAAGGAAATATATGTTCCCCTACATAATATTTTTATGTATTTTTAATGATTACTTTTTCTAGAATATTAAATATCTGAAAAAATATTGAAAAATTGAAAAGTAGGTGTATTAAACTTGCATTATTTTAAGTTTAAAAAAAAAGTAACATAATTTTACTTTCCTGGTCTTCATGGAAGTACACTCATCAATAGTATTTTCAAAATTTACTTCTTTGTTATCTCATTTCTACTGAGAGTTGCAAGTTGCAATAAATGAGAGAAAGTAACTCTGAAAGTCTGTTTGATGAATATAAAACTTTAACAGGAGAAATTAATATACCTCCCAAATTTGAAAATCAATGAAAAAGAAATTGGAACTGTATGACTTACTGGATGAGAGTATCCATTATTATGGAGAAAGTGTGTATCAAGTAGGAATTAAAGAGATTATAGACATTCTAATTTCACACTGAAATGGGGGTATGAAAATTAACCAAAAGGTCTACAGATTTTGAATTTTTAATGTGAGAAAAGTTATTTTCTATGAATATATCGATTTACAAAAAAGCAGCCAGTGATTTGGCCCTTAAATAGTGTCTGATGATTTAAATCCTATAGAAGTTTCCTCTGACATAGTTTTAGGCAGCATGCAATATCAATAATTTGTAATAAAAATCACCGTTGTGTTTGGATCATCTACAGCTGATTCATGAGTTTTGCTTAGTGCAATCTTATCCAAATTTGGAAGTGTTCTTAAGAATTTTTTTAACACTACCAGTCACCCTGGCATCCTGTGAAAGAAGTTTTAGTAACTTGAACATAATTAAAAATTATTTAAGATTATCATTTGGTCAGAGACATTGCCAAACATGGGCAGTTCTCTTCATTGAAAATGGGGCTTCAGGGGCTGGCCCCGTGGCCGAGTGGTTAAGTTCACGTGCTCTGCTTCAGTGGCCCAGGGCTTCACTGGTTCGGATCCTGGGCGTGGACATGGCACCGCTCATCAGGCCACGTTGAGACAGCATCCCACATGCCACAACTAGAAGGACTCACAACTGAAAATATACAACTATGTACTGGGGGGGATTTGGGAAGAAAAAACAAAAAAAATTTAAAAAAAAAAGAAAAAAGAAAATGGGGCTTCAGATGGAAGGACTCATTGACTGTGGCTGGAGCCAGGCAGCTGTCTTTCTCTCTCCATGTACATGAGGTTTCTCCTGTGGCCTCCCTACGTGATCTCTGCACCCTACCAGTCTCAGGATAGCTCTGTCTCTTACACAGCAGCCCAGGGTGACCAGACAGAATGCTCCAAGCAGCCCAGAATGGAGGTGCGGGACTTCTTATGACTTAGCCTCAGAAATTCCAAAACATCACCTCTGTCACATTCTATTGGACAAGCACAGATTCAAGGGACAGGGAATTTAGACTCCACCTTTCAACGGGAGGAATAGCAAAGAATTTGAAGCCATCTTTAACCTACCAAGTGGAAAAACATTCCCTTCAGAGCTTGATGCCAAAGCATCCAGAAACTTAGAGATCTCAGTGCCAGCTGTGGACACAAAGTGAAATCACAGAATTACTCAGGCCAGATTCCTTCACTGTAGGAGGCCCTTTGTGAATCCTCTCTGTGACTTTAGCATCTTTTGGTTTTTACAGTCATGAATGGTTCTGTCTGAGGAAGAAGGAACTTCTACACTTGGTCGGGTCATTGGGAAAAGGAGCAGGACTGGTCACCGTTGTAGCCAAAGCTGATGCTGGTGGTGACAGAGAGGGAGAGGAGAGTCAGGGCAGCCAAGGAGAGTGACCTGCAGATGAGCTCAGAAAAGCCAGTCTGCGGCGACTGGAGCCCTGTGCCAGCCCATCTCTCCTCCCTGCACACACTCTTGTCCCTGTTTGTGGCTTTGCAGGGAAGCTCAATCCTGAAGAGAAAGGCTGGCCCACGTGGGTATTTGGGATTTGGTGCAGGTCTGGCAGGGATGTTCCAGTGGAGTAGTGGGTGAAGAAAGAATCTGATTGGATCCAGAGAAGGTGAGTCTAATTGTATCAGTGGAAGGTGGCTGGAGGGAAGGGCAGCTGGGGTCTGTACACAGACCCCTGAGGCACGCAGCTCTGCCTGCAAAGATTCTTCCTCAGCTGCTTCCTCATCTCCTCCATAATTTTGGACAAGCCACACATCTCTGCCTGGCTTATTATCTTTCTCTTTTGAATCCTCTCCCTGACAGTGGAGAGCTGCGCAGTGCAACCGCGATGGGCACAGGCTCTGGAGCCCGACTGATGGGCTCAAATCCTGGTTCTGCCTCTTACTGGCTGTATGTCATCAGGTGGGTTCTGGATCCTCCAGTTCCTCCTCTGTGAAATGTGATTAATACGAGTCCCTACCCCACAGGGTGGTTGTGAGAATTCAACAGATCAATTTGTATAAAGGGCTTAGAACATTGCCTGCCATATGGGACATGCAGGGTGAGTGTTTCCACATTATTTCCATAGTCCCTGTGGTCCAGTAGACATAGGGGCTTTGCAGCCAGATGGACCTGCCTTCGTATCCTAGTCCTGCTATCTACTAGCTGTGCGACCTTGGATGTCTTGACCCTCCTTCAGCCTCAGTTTCTTCATCTGTTTCCCTCTAGTTGCTGTGAGGATTAGAGAAATTGTGCATAGAGGACCCAGGGACAGCTGTGGGTATGTCACAAAGACATCTCCTCACTTCTGTTCCAGGCTTTTCTTCCTTCTTGCTATGTGTCAACTCCAGCTTCTCACCCTTAGCAAGAGGCTTCACATTAATGGCAATTGTCACGTATCAACTGAACATGACACTTCCTGCCTCCTGGCCGTGTCTGTCTGCAAATTCCTAGTGACACACTCAGGGGTCCCAGTGTGAGGGCTGTTCTTTTCCATCCAGCCTCTCAGTCTCTCTTGACTTTTCAAAACTGATTGCTCTGACTTGGTGCTCAAGGGCTTTCATGCTGTCAGGGCTGAAGGAGTCTTATTTTCCAAACACCTGACTGTTGTTCTGTTTTGTCCACAGCTTTGAATCCATAATATCTTTGTGTACTCTTCAAACACCCCAAACCTGTCCTTGAATCTGTGGTTCGCAAAGTGTGGTCCTCAGACCAGCAGCATCTCATCTCCTGGGGATCTATCAGAAATGCCGATATTTGGGCCCCACTCTGACCTACCCAATCAGGAACTCTGGGGTGGGGTATTAACAAGTTTCAAACTTTCTAAAGGTTAAGAACCACCTTAGCCCTGAAGTCTAAGTTTTTAGCTACGATGTAATGTGCAAAATGATTACATTTTCTTTGAAATCTATTTTTACTCTTTATTTATTGATTACATCCACATGCTTCCAAAAAAGGATGCAGAGGGCTTAGGATAAAATAATGTTGATGATAATGAGAAATAACATGTACTGAAGATTTACTGAGTGAGATGCTGTGCAGAGAGCCTCTCGTGTGTAATGTCATTTAACCTTTATAAAAATGTAGTGAAATATTTATTATCTCTATTTGCGTCCGGAGAAGCAAAACCTCTGCTAGCTTAAATAAACTGCCTAGGATCAGATTTGGGGGAGAAAAAAGGTTTGTTTGTTTAGTAGGGTTTTTTTTGGTAAGTTGGGTAGTCCTGACTTGAGTTTATTTTAGGGGCACTGTACTCAAAGAGTTATTCAGAAAAAGTTACTTAGAATAAGACCAATTGATTCTGGTACCAAGGCCATCCCTAGGCCTTTCCTCAATGCTGAGCACTCATTTGGGTGAGCTGCCATCAGCAGGGTGACACACCCAGGTAGAGAGTTCTAGGCTCCACCAGCCTCTACTGGCAGGAGAAGCAGTACGTGCTGTCATTGAGTGCAGCCTGTCCCTGCACAGCTTGATATCAATTCATGTCAATTATTGACCCTAATGGATAAGCCAAGTTCCTCCTGTTGATGCTACATTGTGGTCCACATAGGGGAAGGGTGGCTCTTTGATTTTACTTCTTTAGAGGAAAAGACTTTCTTATAACAGAACTTAAGTTTAATGAATGTTTAGTTTCTTCCAAGATTAAATAACTACCATTTTCTTTGTGTTTAATGCTTGAGTTCTATAGCAGATGTGTAAGCATATTAGGTCAAAGATGCTTCATAAGACTCTACCAGGTAAATATAGCATCTCCATTTTGCAGATGAGGAAAACAGCATCCACAGAGGTTAGTAGGGTGCCCTTGGTCACACAGGTGGTAAGTGCTAAAGTTCAGTCTAATGTCCAGCCCATTGTCTGCCCTGCACTAGCAATTCCTAAAGTGTTCTGGGGGCACAGAGATGCTTCTTATAGGCTGCAAACCAATCCCCAAACATAGTTCCTTTCTTCTCTTCTTCTGGGCAAATGGGTCACAATTCTACAGACTTAGGTTTCTACTTAAAACTAAGGCTACTTAGTAGTAACCTATTAAGTGAGTTATTAAGTGTTGCTGGAATCTGGTGTTCATAAGCTAACATTATCTGTGTGCTGCCAGACCCTGCGTCCTGGCCTTCCCTTGCTCTACCCTGTTCCCAGGGTCTCTTCTGAGCTTGGCCAATAGCAGGCCCTGGAGGGGAATGGGAGGGCAGAAGGAAAAGAGAAAACAGTGTATGGGTTATTTGCCCCTGTCTCTCTGCCTTAGGCAGCGTCTCTGGCAGCAGCTACATCACCTCTGTGGCCCCAGCTCCTGGCTGCAGGACACTACTCCTGCTAATGCCACCTCCTCCTTGTCCTCTGGCCCTGGGGTGGTAGCAGCTTCTCCCTGCTGCTAGTCTCTGGGATGCCTCACTGTCATCTCTTTGGAGTCTCAGCAGTTTCATCATCTATATAGCCAACTGCCTCTATTGAAGTCCCTCTGTTTGAAAGACCTAGAGTTCTTTCTCTTTTACTACTGTTCAGTGCATTGTTAGTGCTTGCTGAATCTTCTGTATTCTGCACAAACTGAAGCAGAGCTCACAGATCATGGACGTTCCTACGGTTTTCAGGGGGGATGCTCCATTATCCATATATCATCAAGGCCATCTTGAGTTGGTCATAGATTTTCATTGCTGCTCGTCTTAATTTTTACCAACAAAGTAATGTTAGTTTAGCTTCATCATTATCAATTTAGTTTATTGTAGATTTTGTGGGGAAGCTTACTGTGTATAATGATTTGAATTTGTATCGACAGTATTTTTGGCATTTTATTTTCTTATAATTAATGCATTTGAATTTGAAAGTGTTGTTTGTTTTGTTTTGTTTTGTTTTTGTGAGGAAGATTGGCCCTGAGCTAACATCTGTTGCCAGTCTTCCTCTTTTTGATTGAAGAAGATTGTCACTGAGCTAACATCTGTGCCAATCTTCCTCTATTTTGTGTGGGATGCCACTACAGCATGGCTTGACGAGTGGTGCCAGGTCCGCACCCGGGATCCAAACCTGCAAATCCCAGGCCGCCAAAGTGGAGCGCACAAACCCAACCACTATGCCACCAGGCCAGCCCAGGGAGTGTTGTTTTAATTATTCTATTCCTCTTCAAAACTTTTTATCACCCAGTTCAGTTCTTTTTCCCTGAAAAGTGTGAAGGAGTGAAACAAGTCTCTTGTCCTACCTAAGTGGATTGTGGTCAGAGTTTAAAAGAAAAAAAATTGTACTAATTCAAAACCCACCCAGCTAATTTTGCTAGGCCAGCACTTATCAAGCTTTGGTGAATTTAGTAATCACTTGGGAATCTTGCTCAAATGCAGATTGAATTCGGCAGGTCTCAGGGGAGAATGGAGGGCTGGGATTGCGCATTTCCATTAAGCTTCCAGAAGGTGCCCAAATTGCTGGTCTGAGGACCATCCTGGAAGTAGGGAGATCTGCAGAATCTCAGTCTCCCCACAGTGAAGTCAGTTTGCACAGTGCCGGGCCGTGCTGGGGCTGAGGGCCTGGGGAAACCTTGCTTCCTCACTAGCCGCCAGAATCTGAGCAGTTTATGTAAGCAGCTCCACCCTTCTCACAGTTGGATTGTTTTAATCTAAGGAACCAAAGTCAGTCTGGCTTTCCTGGGTGGAGCTTCCATGTGATTGTAATCTCAGTGCTGTTCTTGTGTTGAGTTATGTGATGCCAGTCTGTCTTCTGGTGAGAATGCATCGTGTTTACAAATTTATTCATGTCATAGAAAAAAATTAGAAAACTGCTGACACAACAAGACCCTTGACGTGATTAGTATTCATAACATAAGTAGTTTTTTTAGGAAACAGTACAATGATTTTAGATTTTTCTTCTGATTCCTTGATTCATGGGGCTTCTCATTTGCTTAAACTTTGAAGGAAAAGTCCTAATTTGCAATAAGAACACTAACTGGGGTTTCTGGAAGGAAAGCAACCTGATTAGACATTAAGGCACTGACCCAAAAATGGGGTATACAGTCTGTTCCCAGATTTGTTTCTAGTTCAGTCAGTGACATAACAGCAAATTACTTCTTTCCATTTTCCTCGTAAAATAGAGATAATGACGATTTATACTTCCAATACACCAATTATTGATTTTAATACTACTGTAGACCAAAGACTCCCAAATCTATATTTCTAACCCAGATTTCTATCCTTCTAAGCCCCTGACTAGTATATCCAAATGCCCACCAGGTATTGCTACCTGGGGATGTGGTGGGCACCCCAAATTCAGGTGTCCTGACTGAACTTACCACTTCCCTCCAAACCTGGTCCTCTTCCTAGACTCCCTATCCTGGTTGGTTGTGACCCTTATGCCCTCCTTGTCCAAGCCAGGAGGCATCCTTCCCTGTTGGACTGTGAGCTCCTTGAAACACCAGTTGGACTTACTCACCTTTGTGCCCCAGAACCTTGCCCTGGACTTGGCACAGGAAATGCTCAAAAATGTGCCTGAACTGGACTAAACTCCGTAAAGATCGACGGTCCTTACCATCTCTGGGAATTATTTTTGAGAAATGTGAAGAATTGCAGCTCCTCCCAGAAAAGGTGAATGCAGCTTCTTTGTTGATTATTTCTACTGCCAGGGAATAGTGAACTCCTCTGACTCTCAAAGCCATGTGAGCAAACCTTGGTACTTTTTTAATTTTAATTTTTATATTCTACACCAACTGTGATCTAGACTTATCCATAGGTTTTTTGGCTTCTTTTCCTACCATGTTTCTTGGAGCCTGTCTCCCTCCTGGATGCGTTTCTACCATGTACCAGCATCAAAATAGGTGCCTCGGGACGTTGTCCTTGATTTCATGACCTAGGAGGTAGATTTTGTGAACACCATTTTTAAAGGAGGAGACTGAGATTCAAAGAGAGTAATTCCTGACTTTCCCCAAATCACACACAAATAAGTGAGGGGGCTGGAGTGCCACACTCTCTTCCCGTGGCTACGGGCCTTCCTAATACACTTTGAGAGGATATGGTCTTACTTTTACTTGGAAAACTTCATAAAGATGTAGTATCATTCTTTTCTGTTTATAAAATAGTGTATGTTTATGCTATTTGAAAAATTAAATAAAAGTTACCCATAATACCACTATTGAGAGATTTCAACAGTTATATTTGGTACATTTTTTTCCAGGTGGTTTTTTCCTATTTATAGTTATGTTTTTTAACATGCCACACTGTTTTAATTATTACATATTTGTCATTTATTTTAATATCTGATAAGACAAGTTTCCCCCTCTTCTATATCTTTTCTTTTTCAAAACTTCTCTTAGCTGGAAAAATATCTTTAATTTTTAAAAAATGAAAACTTCTCTCAGTGTGCTTCTACTTTGTTGGAGGGGGCTCATTCTGAATTCTAGACACAGAAACAAGAGTTCTCTCCATGCAGAAAAGATGCCGTTTCAAGAAGCTCAGGTGGAGGAAGCTGTCAATAAATGATGGCGGAATGAGTCCAAAATGTGCTTATGTCATTTTTTAAGACATCAGTATATTTAATGCTTATGGAGTCGCTGGTGTTCTTCCAGATGCCTTCCTTGAGCTGGGAATTAGTGAAGACATTGTGACAGCAGGTAATGGGGCGAGGCTGAGAGAGAGAAAAATAAAGCTATAGAGAGCCTAGAAAATATGCGGTTGGTTCTCTGTAGCTGTAGGAAAGGAGCTTCACCTTTTGCGGGGGTTGGAATTTAGCTGCTAAAGAGAACTTTAACCCAAAGTGTGTCCCCAGGTGCCATTCAGGATGTTACCCAAAAAATATTCTTCCCTGCTCCACTTCGCACGCTGAGCAGATCAGCCCTTGGCGCTATGGAACAAGAGATGCTCTGTTTTGGCTGAAGCTGTGTTTACTAGTCATTCTCCATGCCTGCCTGTAACTCCTCAATCTTGATGTTGTTGCATTTTTATACCTTAGGCACTGGACTGTTTTGGTGGCTGACCAATTCCCCAGAAGTCTGAGAGCTATGGGGATGAAAAGTATAAGTTCACATTTTTGTGTATTATCCTGGGCCAGGGCAGACCAGGGCTAGACCAGGCAGAAGCCCTGGCTTCCCTCAGGGTTTTGATCTCTCAGTAAATCTGACACAGGGTAGACCTCTTCAGGAAGCCCCACCTGGGGAGTGCTAGGTCACTGTTCAGCCCTTCCTTCCCAGTTTGGACGTTGGCTGCCCAGAGGGTTGTCTCACCAATAGACTCTCTCCAGGGATGGTGCAAAGTCTTTGCCTGATCCCATGATACACCAGAGCAATGCAAAAAGATGGGGATGGTGTCCAGCGGCTGAGCCCCCCAATGTCACACAGCATGAAGTAGTGGTCCAACCTGGAGTTGGACATGTTCCCCAATCCCAGTCCAACCCTCCTTCCTCAGAGTCTTGCAGCAGATGCCTTTGCTGAAGCTACAACACTGCCATGGAGATGTTCATGTTGGCTAATGGGCCATAGGTTCATGGTGGAATCTAGCAAAAACCTGATGAGCTGATATGTAGGTCAGAGATCACTGTGGAGCCCTACACAGGATTCATTGCTGGGGAGAATGCAGAAGGCTGTGCTGAGTGGTATCTAGAGTAATGGAGCTGAAAGAAGCAGAGAGAGTACGTGAAAAAGAGCAGGGCAGGGCAGGAAGGTGTTTTAAGGAAATTTATGTCTATTGAATCAGCCATGAAAATAAGAATTCATCTATCACAGCTTTAAAACCCTCCTGTGAAGCCAAGGAAGATAAGAGCTTAAGAGGTGGTTGTGTTGGGTTTACAAAAAAAACATCAAGGGATATAATCTTGTTCTCTTTGCAAAGATCATCTTAGGAGATGTGGTGTAATAGTACGAACTGCGAAGTGTCTGCAGAAGCTCCTTCTCTTTACGGACACTTAACTTAGCAGTGAAGACAGATCCTAAATAATTAATTAAAACAGTGCTATGAAGTGCTCCAGTTAGGCTGTGCTCAGAGAAGAGATGAGAAAGTTGGATGACGCTGTATCAACAAGAATGAGGACAATAGGTGGAAAGTATGTGTGCTTTGCATTCTATTGGGCTTTCTTGTGTTTGCAGTATAGAATGTTTCAGACATGCTCCAAAGTGCCTGGCGTGCTATAAAGACTCTCTTGGCCAATCATCCTGATCTGACAACTCTCATGGACCCACCATAGCAGATTTTAAGGAGACAAAACATTACCGATATCATTGAAGCTCCATTGTGAGCTTCTCTCTGACTCCATTCCCTTTTCTCCCTGAAGCTGGATTTATTGTTCCCCTGCATATTATTCGATTTTGCAACTTATGTATGACTAAATATATATATATAGTATTGTATATAGTATTTAAGTACATATAACATATATATATACGATCACTTTGATTTTTCTAATTTACATTAATGGCATCATGCTGCACACAGGGCCCTGAAGATTGTTTTTTAGGTTAAACATGTTGATAAGAGTAGATCTGACTTATTCACTTAATACAGCTGTATAATCTTTTATTGAATGAATAAATCACAGTTTATTTAACCATTCTCGTATTGATGGACTCCCCACCTTGTTCACACTACTCCAGACACATTGACTTCTTTGTTGTTGTTGCTCAGACACGCAAAGCAAGCTCCGGCCTCAGAGCATTTGCACTTCCTATTCCCTCCACCTGGAATGTTCTTGCCCCAGATTCCACATGGCTCACTCCTTCTTCTCCTTCTTGTCTCTGCTCAAAAGACACCTTATCAGAGAAGCCTTCCCTGACCGCCCTACATACAGTAGCTCCACTTTCCCACTGAGCCCCTTTCTCGCTCTTTATCCTGCTGCATTTCTTCTCATGGCGCTTGCTATGCCTGACAGAGAATATATCTAGCTGTTTGTCAGTCAGCCTCCTGCCTCTTACACTGGCATGTAAACATCTTGAGACTGGAGCCGTGTGCATTTGTCCCCTGCGGTATATTCAGTGCTCACAGCAGCCCCTGGCACATGGTGGGTGCTCAGTATATATTTGATGAATGAGTAAGTAAGTGAAAGAATAAATGGATGAATGAATGAATGGACCAAGGTTATTTACATTTTTTCTGTTACAAGCAAAGCTTCAGTGAACACCCCAGGGACACATGTGAGTGCTTCTCTGAGGAGATTCCAAGAATGAAATTGCTAGACCATAGGGATGTACACCTCCTGAAAGCACTTTGTCAGGTATGAACCTCCATACAGAGGTAGCAGACTGTTGGGAGGGCGCAGGGAGAGAAGGAAGGTAGACTGCTCAGTCTGTGAAGGTGGGTTAAGTATGCTTATTTCTGATGGCAGGCAGCATGTAGTCCTACCTCCTGCTGTTTGTCCCACCTGGAACAGGGCTGTTCACCTGTCTGCCTGCTAAGACCCTACCTCAGTGCTAGACCACAGCTCTCTTGTTAGACTTTCAGAGTGGGACACCTGGCCCTCCTGTCCACTTATGCTTCCTCTGAAGCACCCTTGAGCTTGGCGAGGATAGCAATTGCTTTCAGTGTGTCCGGGCTGAGCACTTTACTTGGATTCTCCCATCAACTATTCCCAAAACCCTGTGCTGCCATTATTATCCCTATTTTACAGGTGAGGAAACAGAGGCAGAGAGAGGTTGAGTGACTTGCCCAAGATCACCCAGCTAACTGGTGCAGAGCTGGGATTGGAACTCAGGCCCAGATCCAGTGCTGTTACACTGCACCGTGGAGATGGTGACACTACCGACAGCGTGCACTACAAATTGAGCAGTGGTTTTGTGCCAGACTCTGCTACATGCGTCCTCTTCTGTCCGCCATCTAACCTCCTGACTACATTATAGGAGTAGGAGCTGTTGTTATTTCCACTTTACACAGGAGACCGAAGCACCAAGGGGCAGAATACCCTGCCTGACATGACCTTGCAGGATGGCGAGAGAGCCAGAATTTGAACTCTCTTTCTCTCAGCCTTCTCCCTAGTGCTGTGCTTCCCCAGTGTAATCCTCAGGGGCTCACCCAGCCTGTCCTGGAGCCCGTCACTCACTCCTTCCTTCACGGAGCTTTAGTAGTAAGATGGCCACGCCCTGGCCTCTTGCCTCCACCCTTAGACCCTTTCTTGTTGTCCTGACAATTGTATGAGCTCTTGGAAGACAAGTCTGGACATACATCTATGTCATATATTTATTTACATCATCTAAGTCTGTCATTCTCATTCTAGCTTTCAGCCTCATTAGTAATATGCCTCATTATAACAGTTATTCATCACAGGGAAATGGAGGAATGTAGAAAGACAGCAGTGCCAGCGAGAGGTCTTAGAATCTCTAAGAACTTGTGTGTTTGGGGAAAAACCCTCCTGCCAAGAGATTGTGCTGTTGTCCCATCGCGGCGCATGCCCCAGACTGGGAATCACTCATTTGCAGCATTTACTACATGGGAACCATGCAGGGAAGATGTGTTCACTCACATTCGGACTCAGCTGGCATCCCCAGTGGGGATCAAGGGTCTGGCCTTTCTGTGGGCACTCTCAGCTGAGTTATTTAATTCTTCCTTTAGCCTTGTAAGGCACAAATTATTATCTAATTTTACAGATGAGGGAACTGTAGTTCCAAGGACTAAAAGTAATCAATTCTGACTATATTGTGATTGGTAAATTTTAAACATTTGCTGTGATTTTTTTTAAAGCTTTAGTATTTAAAGAAATGATCATGCTTAAGTTTATGAAATTACACAAAGCTAAGAATCTTTGTGTGAGCATCCTTAAGGATAACTCGAGATCATTTAAAAAAGAAGCCAGGGAAATCAAGCAGTTGAGCTCATTCCAAGAAATGAGCTCTCCATTCCCTGGTGAGAGCAAAACTCGACGGCATTCAGCAGCACTTGAATGACCTCTAATATGAAAGGCTCAGCTTGCTTGAGCCTCAGAGTGGAATCAGGGCACTGCCCTGGGGCTGCTGGGAGGATGTCACTGAATCCTTAGAGAATGAGTGGCAGAACCACAGCCCGATTTGGATAGCAGAAAGCTTTTGGAATCAATCCAGTTATAAGTTGGAAAGTTTTCTACCACAAGTCTCGTCACCAGGAGCGCGTCTCCTGTCCTTCCTAAGCTACCTCTCCTATGTGTTTACTTCAGCTGAGAAGCAGCAGTTTGGGCCTCCTTAGAGAAAATACTTGAGACATAAAGCAAGTTGGTTCCAGTTTCCCATAGATCTGCGGGAATGATCCAGAACCCAAGGCCTGGGACACAGACTGTCTGGCCATTCCCAAGATGCCTTTGTCTTGGCTTTTGATTTCATTTCATGACTCCTCTTGCACTCTTTGAAAAAATTAGTCTGGCAGCACTGTTGGGTAGGGTCCTCATCTGTTTTGTCACCCCCTGTGTCCCTAGCACAGGGCCTGCCTCTTAGAGCACTCAATAAATAGTGAGGGAATGAAAGAATGAATGAGTGAACAAATGAAGGAATGCAGGCTTCCACCTTGCCTTCCATTCCAGCAGGATGCTGACACAAGTCTCTGTACTTCTCATCTACCCTTCCCTGAAGTCATGTCTGGTGAGGTGGAAGCTGGAGACCTGAGGGTGGGCTGGGGGTCCCTGAAGCACATGTAGCCAGTCCACCCTGGGTGCTGTGTCCTCACAGCCCTCTCCGGACACCTCTGCCCCACGAACCACATGCATCCTGGGAGTTTCCTCTGAGCTATGAATTTTAAAATAAGTGAAATAAAAGCAGTAATATCAAATGAGGGTAATCATGACTGAGCCTTCCCTGGGGCTTCCAGAAAAGCTTTCCACATTAACTCTAAGTCAAAACATAATCTAAAACACATCACTTCTTAAGGAAAAGCTTTCTGCTATCCAAATCGGGCTGTGGTTCTGACGCTCATTCTCTAAGGATTCGGTGACATCCTCCCAGCAGCCCCAGGGCAGTGCCCTGATTCCACTCTGAGGCTCAAGCAAGCTGAGTATTCCATATTAGAGGTCATTCAAGTGCTTCTGAATGCCGTAGAGTTGATATAACCAGGGAATGGAGAACTCATCCTACGACGTACTTGAAGTATTAGGACTCTTGGTTACAAATAACAGAGACCCAACTCAAAAAGGTTTAAATGATGGCTCATGTGATGGAAAAGTTCAAGGGTTGACTTCAGGCTTAAGTAGATCCAGGTGTTCAAAGCATGTCGAGAGAATCCTGTCCCTTCCCACTGTCAGATCTGCTGTTATTCAGAGAGCCACAAATATCCCCAAGTGATGGCAAAGATGGCCCCAAAAGCCCCAGGCTTTCATTCTGCCATGGGGCCAGTCCAGCAGAAAGGGAGCACCTCTTTCCGAAAGCAAGCACACCTTGACCCTGTTTGACAGGTCTGGTCATGTGACCACCCCCATGGCTGCCAGCGAGTGAGGCCAGCCTTTCCAGAATAACATAGACTCAGTTGGGGAGGAGGGATGAGTGTCCCAAAAGGGAAGGAAATGCCCTTTTTCCAGAAGAATGAGGAGTGCAGTAACAACTATCCCCCACCAATAGCATAGACCCGCTCAGCTGCTGAGCTTCCCGCTCAGGTCCTTCCTGGCGGTCAGCTGCTCAGAGAGCAGGGCAGGGTGTGGAGAGGCAGCCCGGAAAATATTTCTCTTCCAGAGTCATATTTCTTTTGTGCTTTTAAAGCTATCAAATAAATCATAAGCCCAGAGGTTATGATTTCCAAGGACAAAGTCTTCCATATTTTTTTTCTTTTCTGCTATATTATTCTAAATTCTGAAAATAGCTTTATGGGTTTTTCTGTTTATAAAAATGACAGACACTTACTGTAATAGATTAAAATGCTATAGGCAAATACACTGGAGAGAGCCAGTCGCTCTTCACATTGGGTGCCTGTGACTAGCACGTGTGCGTGGTTGAGGTCCCATTTTTGAATCTCTGCTCAGGCACTTGCTCCTTTGGGCAAGATAATCTGACTACATCTTGATTTGCTCATCCATAGAAATGGAACTCATCCGTGTAGTTGTCAAAAAAAACTGTTGAGCCCTCACATTGTGCCAGATACCTTATTGCTTGCGTTATTTCATTTAATCCTCAAAACTGCCTTATAAGGTAACCAGCACTGTCATCATACCCATCTTATAAATGAAGAAACTGAGGCTTAGAGGAATTGAGTCATTTGTTCACGACCACATGGGTGGTAAATGCCAGAGCCTGGGCAGTCCCAGCCTGTCTCAGACCCCATGCCCTTACCCACTGCACTGTACTCCAGGAGAATTAAATACAGTGATTCAAGGAAAGCTTTGGGCACAGTGCTGAAGACAAAGCAAGCACTCAAATAATTCCATATGTTTTTATTAATAGCAATGATACTGATGATACAGTGCAGTTTTATATAAAAGGGATGATATGTTTGGTGCATTCTGTTTTATAGCTGCCTTTCTCCCTCAATGAAGAAGACAAGCCTCTAAATGCCATCTTGTCTCCCAAACCAGAGTGGAGGCGATGATGCTTGCTTTCTCCCCTTTTCTCCTCCTTCCTGTGCTGCACTGGAGGCTGGAAGTGGGCTTTGCCATGGAGCAATTGGCCCCTCCTTCAGGGATTTCTTTTCAACGTGAGGCCACTTGGAGGACTTTAGAATCTCACACCATCACGGGTGAGGAGTGAAATTGCTACAAGCTTCCTGAAAGGCTGGCGTCTTTGAACTCAGCAATTCTACTTCTAGAATCCACGGTCCTAGACATGTGAAATCATTTAGCTGCCAACATATGCATCACAGACTTGTTTTTAATAACAAAATAATTGGGACGAATTCAGTGTCCAAAGATGGGAGATCAGTTGTATAAAGAACACTGTGTTCATACTATAGAGAACTCGCAAACTACTAAGAATGCTGTGGGGGAAGACTATTCAACAACTTAAAGTCAATCAGGAATGTTAAGTGAAAAAAACAGGTTTAAAACAGTGACCGTCCATCATGTCCCAGCTTTTCTTTAGTGTCAACTATGAGCGCTGCAGTGGTCTAGGAACTTGGGGTACAGGAGTGGGGAAAAACCTGCCTTCCGTGAACTTGTGTTCTGTTGGAAAGGGGGAAATAGATAATAAACAATTTAACAAGTAGTGGTTAATTCACATATTAGTGTATTATCATATATAATGAGTTACAGATAATTAAGCAACAGGTACAGAGAATCACTCTGTAGAAATATGAGGGGAGTGTGAGAGTAACAGGACAGAAGATGTGTTGGCGTGATGGTGGTATTTCAGCTAGGGTGGTCAGGAAAGGCCTCCCAAAGGCGGTGACATTTGTGCAGAGAGCTCCAAGTGTGTAAGCCAGGAAGGCAACTAGCAGGCTTGACTTTGGGGTACATGGATAGGACCTGGTGGGCAGGCATGTGGGGGCTCCCCCAGTGCCAAACAAGGAGGGCTTCCCTGCAAGGTGGTAACCCCTGTATTGAAGTCCTAGGCCTCCTCAAGTAGATTGCTCAATTTTCTTAGAGAACTGCTTTCTATTTTTGTCCTAAGACAAAGCATTGTTGGATCGATTGTCCATTTGTTTGCAATAGGGATGGGGCCAAGAGCCCTCACTGTTGTCTACACAGCCATTAAACCAGCTTTCTGAATACTGTCTCATAACCCAGTCCTGCTCTCTGCACCAGCCAACTTCGAATTGGACCTCCCCCTCTTCTGTCTGTTTTGAGGGACAATATTCTGTTATTTTTATGCTCTCACTCACTTTCAGTTTTCCAGAAATCTGTCAAAATCTCTGATTCTGTTCTGTCCTCTAATCTTCACTTTTATAGATTTCTTTCCCTTTGGATGTCTTCTCACATTTCACTGGCGTCTGGGGAAGAAGAGCAGCTAAATGTGTGCTTGTTCCTCCATTGAATTAGACACATTTATATTCATTTTGCTCTTCTGAATTTTCTAAAATGAGCATGCATTATTACATTCATAATAAGAAAAATAACAACAAAAGCTGTTCTTGAAATGGAAGGATTTAGAAATATGCTCTCGCCAGGCAGAAAAGAGAAGAATCAGGTCAGTGTTTTGTCTGGACCGCTACAGCCCTGACCGGGGGACTGCTTCCCCACAGCGCTTCAGGCTGAGTGAGTAAGAGGCTGGAGAATCTTGCTGTAGGGCCCGGTGTCTCACTTGTGCTTTTTATTTTCCCAAGATGAATTAGAAATGTTGTTAATGCAGGAAGAGTGTCAAATATAAAGCCTGCTATTAAACAAATGTATCAGCAGCTTCAAATGGCAAGCATTTATCAGCTTGCTCTTTGGATGGACTCAAGTGACGGTTCTTCTGCTGGTCTTACCTAGGGTCACCCATGCATCTCCAGTCAACTGGCAGTGGATGGCCTTACTCACCTTCTAGGGGTTGGCTGGGTATTGGCTGGGGCAGGAGGGGTGATTGGGCCAAGTGTCTCTTGTCATCCCAAAGGCTAGTTTGGGCTTGTTCACATGGTGATGGGTTGCGGGACTTCCAAGAGCAGCAAGAGAGGAAGGTACAGGGTTCAAGACTCCACAGCATCACTTCCACCACTCTATGGTCAGAGCAGGTGGCCAGCCCAGATTCAAGGAGTAGAGAAATAAACTCCACATATTGGTGGAAGGAGCTACAAAGTATTGTGGCAGTCCTTCCAAACCATTATTTAATAATTCTATTTTTTAATGCAAATGTTTTGTTTTCTAATTCTGTGTTTTCTTCAGGCTTCTGAGAACCCAGTCTCTGGAATGGTTCTACAATAATGTGAAGAGCCGTTTCAAACGCTTTGGCAGTGCCAAGGTCCTGAAGAACCTGTACAGGAAACACCGGTTGGAGAGTGGAGCGTGCTTCGACATTCTAGGTACACCGGGTGCCTGCTGCTCTGGGAGTCTTTGGTGGGCTGGTGGGATGGAAGAAGGCCTAGCTTGGAGGCCCTGTATGCCGGGGCACGCTCACCTGGGACAGAGAAAGTTGCTTAAACGTCTGGCTCTAATGAGGAGCAGAAGTAGAAGGACATATACCAAAGATTCTGTTAAGTTTTGAGTCTTTTGGTTCCAGCATCCTCACTGAGCTGAAAATGTTATGAGTTGGGAAGACCAAAGTACTTCTACAAATTGTGGACATTTTAATTCTGGGTCCTTAGAAACTAAAGATTCCTGATCATATTCCCCTCATGATTAAAACATTGGCGAGTCATCTTTGTTTGGTTGTGTAGACTAGGTCTGCACTCAGAGGATATGCCCTCCACTCCCCTTCCTTCCTACTCAAAATTCTTTTCATACCAAGCCCAGAATTTGATGTAATGGGAGAGTTAGAAAAGTATCAGCTTCCTCCTAGGAAGCTGGAAGATGAGTCCTACCTATGCTGTTTTTAATCAGTTAAGACAACCAATGTAATTAGAACGCAAAATTGTATTCTTTAGTTCCGTTAGACCAGCCAGTAGGAAGAAATGGTTGTCAGAGTATGAACAGCACGTCCTCCAAAAAAGACTGGTGTTTTTTGTCTAGAGGCGGATTTTTTTCATGACTTTGCTGACGCAGGTAAATGCTTTTTATCCATGAGAAAGAGGGAAGAAAAAAAAAATCCCATCCATCTCATTTGGAGGTTTTTCACCCTCATTATTTTACATTGTTGTATTCTCAATAAAGTCTGCGGTTGTGTCTTATCTAAAAATGTGCCAGCCACTGAGTCAAGGGGGAAAATAGGATGGAAGCATTCCACACAAAATCATTAGGGCCTTTTGTGGTGTAGAGTTGTTAGAATCTCTGTCTTTCAAAATACTCAGGAAGCCCATAACCAAGAGAGCAGTGCTGAAGGTTTCCACGTATTATTTTTATCTTCTCTTTAAGAGTTTTCTAAAAATTTTCTCCAGGAATAGAGGCAAGAAAGAAAGCTTAAAGTAATGGTGTTAACAGTAGTTTTTCAGCCCAAAGAGATATCTCAAGAAACTTCCAGGATAGAATTGGCTCACTTATTTGCATCCCATCCTTTCTTTCCTCTCTTGTACATCCCCAGGTCTGTTTCATGTACCCCTTTACATGTCACCAAATTCAGATCTCATAGGTGTTCTCTGCTGATTAATGCAAATTGAGAAAAAAAGCAAACACATGTGGAGAATCCTGTAGAACAGAGCACAATTCCTGTTTCTCTCCCTTTCTCTCTAAGGCCCCACAGGGGGAGCAGGTGGATATGAATCCCAATGGGTGAGCTCAGGGTTTTGAAATTTTCAAGCGTCACTTTTAAAGGAGAATCATTTGCTGGGAATAACTATCTGCCACAATTGAAGCAGATTTGGGTTCTGGGGCCTCTGTGATTCACCACTTCTTTCCTCTGGGACTCAGTCACAGCACTTATCCCACTGCATTCAGGTGATGGTTTACAAAGCCGCTCTCCTGCTGGACCATGTAGAGGCAAAAGCATCTTTATCTCTGTGTTCCCAAAGCGTGGCTCAATGCCAGGAACGTCTTATGTCCTCAGTACTGCACTAGTTCAATCTAAAAAGCATTTTGTGGGTACCAAGTCACTTCATAAAAGTGTTAGAATCTGTCGCTTTAATAGGGTTAGTGTCCCCATTTAAACTGAGATTTCCTTTTAATAAACGTGAAGATAAGCAGACAGGAGACAGTTTCTGAGATGGCACTCAAACCTCTAAAGCCGTAATCATAAAATAGTGAGATGTAGTCTACACACAACTTACAAAATTTAGTTACAATTCAAGTATGGAGAAATATCCCAGTGCTTAAGCAGCCTGCTGGTTATGGTGGATGACTGGGGAGTGACTAGCATTAGCTTTTCCTACCACTCAGCACCCTTGGATGCTCACCACCTGCCATCCTCAATCCTGACTACACATTAGAATCACATAGGGAGCTTTGAAAAAATCCCAGTGCCCAGGATCACCTTCCACCCCCCAGTCAGTTACTCCCAAATCTCTGGAGGGGGGCCCGGCACAGGTATTTTTTAAAGCTCCCTGGGTTATTTTAAGGGAGAGCCAAGACTGAGAGTCTCAGCTAGTACTTCACTATAATTTGTTCAGCAGAGTTCTGAATAAGATGGTTCCATCAACTCCATCTAAGGGTACTTATTTTCAGAATTTTGATTGTCAGAACACAATAGGCAACATCTGCAGTGTGCAAGGCATGTGCTGTGTTCCAGGACTCTCAGAGTAAAACTGCTTTTACCTACGAAACATCTGCACAGTGTAGTTTGCCATAAAAACACTCAGTCCATTGAAAATTCACTTATGCCACAGAATTTTATAGGTCACCCATCACATGTGCACCTTTCATGGCCATCAGGCCCTCCGTTGCCCTCCCAAGCTAACTTTATTCCTCCCGCAGCCCCATCAGGAGACCAGGTTAGGCCTCAACAGAGACCCATTAGTTTTGTCAGATAAATTTATCTAAGATTGATTAATTCCTTCAGTAAACATTTATTGCACACCTACTATGTGCCCACCTGGTTTAAGAGTTGGGGATGACACTGCCATCTCAGAGCCAACAGGCCAGTGGAGAAGTCAGATAAATAAGTAAATAAGTTTATAAAAAATATAATGTCCATTGGTAATGAGTGCTCCCCTGTTTACCTAATTGATCCAGCATGACATTTTTAACAGTTATCCTACGAAGAAGCACTACATGAAAAGATAAAAGTCGCCATGATTAATATACCTAATCTCTAGACAATTGGATGAATAATATTTGCTTTTTCTTAGTATTGGATAAATAAAATGGGAAAATAAACCCTGCTTTTATTTATTAACACTCTAAATCTATATTTGACGTAATTCTTGAAAAGGTCTATTACATCTTTCATCTGGGATTTAACTGACAAACTCGGTCTTTTGAAAATGCTGAGCCTCGTGAAATCAGAGTCCTCCAGCTCGGGATAGATGTGACGGCGGCGGGCTGCTCTGCATCAGTGCTTCCCAGAACAGTTCCATTGCTCTGCCCGTGGAAGAATCACATCATCCTGAATGACGCTGATCCTCTCACCTGTGAATTTAAAGGGACACAAGGAGAGGTGTTGTACTAGAGGATTTAAAATCATGCAAAACCGGAGCTTGTCCTCTGGTCAGCTCAGTCTCCCAAAGGTGTTCACAGATCCTCTCCTCTCTCCTCCTGCTCCTCACCGTCCTCCCCGTTCTCTCAGCAGATGGCCTTGCTGCCTCCTTCACAGGCAGGCAGTGTAGACCAGGCAGAGACTTCCTCTTCTTCCCCCTTCCAGCGCTGTCTGTGGCCATCCACCCTCTTCAGCTGCTGAAGTGGAGGCACTGTCCCCTCTTCTTGTTGCCTGCCCCTCCCCTTGTTCTCCACATCTGATCCCCATCACATTCCAGGAAGGTCTCAAGGTCACTCAGCCCTTGCTCCTTGCCCATTCAACCTTTCTCTGAGCTGGTTCCTTCCTATTGATTTGTAAACACACTCCAGTCTCTCCCGTTTCCTAAACCCTCCTGGGACTGCATATTTTCCTCCCTTTCCTGCCCTGCCATGCTCTCTCCCATCATAGGTATGTGGGGGACTGGTCTTGGCCACACCAAGATAATGTCTCTTTGGCATGAGGATTATTTGGGGCTTGTTGCTTTTGATAAACTGGGACAGGGAAGGAGGTTCTGAGGAGTGGAACTTGCTTACCCTTTGTTAAGAAATATTTACAGTTGTAAGGGAAATCTCCATCTGTAAAGGTCCCTCCCTCTCTGTACCCGAAGAGGGGGATGACTATCTCTAGAAACTCTTAATCAATACCAAAGGCAAGGACTTAAATCTGCATGATAATCTTACTCCTGTTTCTGGTAACCTCCTGTAACTGACTCCCCCACCCCCAATATCCTCCTTTGTTGTTAGCTGAAGATGATATTTAAGGTGGGGGCTTCAGCCATTTTGGCAAGTTGCTCAGCTTGCCTGAGCTGCTCCCATGGATACATGTTATAAAGCTTTGTTTAATTTTCTCCTGCTATTCTGTCTCATGTGAATTTAATTTGTTTTCCAGCCAGATGAACCCAGAGAGGGTAGAGGAAATGTCTTCCTCCCCTACAGGTACATTCCAGAAAGCAGGCTGTCCTCATGGCTTCCATTTCCTGCACTTCCTCATTTTACACCCACTCTCTCCTCCTTCTTCCAAGCTGTTCTCCACACAGCAGCCAGAGGGCACTTTTGGAAGCACAGAACTGGGCCAGGTCACCTCTGTGGAACCTCTACTGGCTTCTTGTGGCTATTGGGATAAAGACCCAACACTGATGTGGCCGCCATGACCTGCGTGCTCTCTGGCTTCAGGTCATCTCATGCCGTGCTTCCTCTCCTGTCTGCAGCCCAGCCACACTGCCTCTTGTTAGGTCCCCAGATGCACCCTACTGCCCCCACTGCCTGTCCCTCTGCAAGCTGTTTGCTCTGCCCTGGACCCTCACCCACCTCCCCACACCCCCTTGGCTGGTTACTCTCTGTCTAGGTCAGTCTTCCCTGCTGAACACTTTCATGATTCTGTGAACCACCCAATCAGAACACTTAACATATCTATAATTTTACATTTGTTTATATAAATTTTTGATTAATGAGTTCTCTCCCACTTGTCAACACAAATAATCCATAACCAACCTATCAATCAAAATTGGGGTGAGTTTATTATGAGGCAGAGTGAGGATTATAACCGAGTAAGGCCTTAGACTAAAGGCGTTCCAGAGAAGCATGGGTTTCAGTACAGTCTTATATCTTTTAGAACAAAGAACATACATTAAACATACCCAGGATACATTTCCCTCAAGATTTCAGAGATATTCAGTTGCAAATTAGAAGATCAACATGACCCTGATGTCAGAAAAGGGACTAATATCAGCGGGCATTACCAATAGGGCATTAACAATAGGATGTAGGAGGGGAAGTGTGCATTCTTATGTTAAGAGAGTGCATTCTTTACTTTAACGGATAAGCAGATGTACAACATATGTTTGATAGGCCATAAGTCAGGCCTTTTAGTTCAAGCCAAATCAGTTTTGAACTCAAATAGTTACCCCATATACCTCAATATGTGACCTCTTGTCACACTAGACTATCATGTTTGTCAGGGCAGCTAGGGTTTCTGGCGTTGCTCTCTGATGTACCCTCAGAGCCAGCTGAGGGCCAGGCACCTGGCAGCTGCACATGGAGTATTTGCACTTAGATGTATAACCTGGGAACTGAGGAGGTGACTTAGCCTCAAGTCTTATTTAATAGGTGAGGAAACTGAGACCCAGGGAGACAAGGTCCCTTCCTCAAAGTCACAGGCCTAGTATAAGAGGACTGCAGGCCTTTTGAAAATCGGGTCAAAAAACATAAACACAGAGAATGGTACGTGGTCAGACTGAAGTACCATGACAGGCTGCACACCAACAGCTTGTTCCACAAAGGTAGAAGCCTACTAAACCTGCTACAGGTACCCACAGCAGTTACCTTAGAGCTCCCACATGGGAGCCCCCATGGCAGCCCATCCAAGGAAGCACCGTGTGTTATAGGTATTGAAGGCCTATTGCTTAGTTTGACTTGGCATCAGCGGCACTTGTCCCCTTTTGAGCTAAGGCATCTAGAACCATATTTATTTTCTTGGTTCTATCAAACAATGTTTTCCACCAGCATCAAATTCAATACATTTTTTTTCAAGCCACCTGCTGTCTAGGTGCTATCTTGGGTACTGGGGATACAATACAGTGATTTAAAAAAAGAAAATCCATCATCTCCATCTTTAGAGATCTCATTTGGTGAAATAATATGTGAACACATATAATAAAAATTTCCAATTAAAAGGGCTTAGCCAACTGCTCTTCTCAGCCTGGAACTAAGACTAGGGTTGTATGTTCCAACAGAGAGAAGAACTGAGAAGCAGCAGTGGACCTTAAAAAGTCAAATGCCATGGCTTACTTTCCTTGTCTCACTCTGGGTTTGTTTCCCATGGACTCTCGTCTACAGAAGAGAATGGTGACAGTTAAATCATCAGCTAAAGGCAGCTGTTTGGCTCAATTTCATGGGCTGCAGCTAAGACCAGACATGCACAGTCTCATCACCCACTATGAGGAGGGCGCTCTTGCTGTTCCTCTATTTCGAGTAAGGAAACTGAGTCAGATTAACTTGCTCAAGGTCACACGACTAGTAATTTGCAGGTCCAGGAATTGACCTCACATCTGTCTGACTTCAGTCCATCGTTCTGTCTTTGATTCCACATTGCCTCCACAGAAGGTATTGGAAGAAAGCTGGAGTTGGCAACAATGCTACATCAGGAATCAGTGTGAGAAGAAAAACGTGACTGGTCAAAAATTGTAGCGTTACTGTGGAACCCAGTGATTCCCCAAACCTATTTGCAAGGCTAACTTAATCAAAGTAGGTAATGGTGATCTGCCAATTCAGCGCTCACCGAAGAAATCTGATAATCGTGTTCTCTCCCTTCACCCCTACAGGAGGAAGCTTTTTTGAGGCGAACCTGGAGAATGAAGGAAGTATTTCAGGCAGCGATTCAACATTTTACAGACAGTCAGAAGGTAAGGTGGCTTAAGAGTTTACAACTAATGGGAAGTTGGAGGAATAGAAACATCTTCAGATACTGTTAGGATCTCCCAGTTACATAGTAACAGCTGGAGACTACTGTTTGTTGCTGTGTGGGAGTCTCCATGGGTCTTCTTGCTATTGCCATTTATGTGAATCCATCATCAAAATAGGTGAGTATATCCAAGATGTGGCCTAGAGAAGTACATTTGCTGCCTGACCACTAGATACTTTATGATCTACTAATGGGTCCTTCTGGAGTTGGAATATGATAATCAATACACTTGTGCAATTCAAATTAAAATATTCTTACAAAGAATTTATCATTCACTGATTAACTTCTACTTTTTTATACCAATATAATAGTCCCCTTAGAGCAGAGGTTAACAGCAAAGCAAACTTCTAGTTTCAAACAAAACCTTCTCCAACACTTCAGCTCCTTCTCCAAAGCACCGGACATTGAGAACCCATGCCTCCTGAGTGCCCCTGCTGCTGTGGCCCCCACAGCTCTTCCACACTCTCTCTGTTCTCCCTTTGGGAGCCTTCTCATGAAGGTCCTGTCCTCTATCATCCTTGCTGCCTGAAACTTCTCCCTGGGTTACCACACACCCCCCTATGGCCTTGGTGCACCTCCATCTGCTCCTGAGTCTGGAATGCCCAGCCCTGATTTCAGCTCAGAGTTCTAGACTCAGATTTCTGATGCTTGGCCATCAGGACCCGTAGATCCTCCAGGGATCTTAAACTCAGCATGTCCTAATCAAGCTCCTCAGCCACATGGGTCCACCAGCAACAGTTATCTCTCCCTCAGTCCCCCTCCCTGTGTCCACTCCATCAGCCACGTTCCTGTTAGCTCTATTTCCAGTCCTTTCCTTTTCTTTCCATTCTGAGGCCCATGATCTGAGGACCTTCCCACCCACAATTCTCCTATATTAATATTAATTTCAGTGTCCATCTGTATCAGTCAGTGTTCTCCAGAGAAACAGAACCAATAGGATACACACACCCCCACATACAAAGAGGTTTATTTCATTTTAAGGACTTGGCTTGCACAATTGTGGGGCATTTTTTTAATAGAATAAAAAAGTTTATTTTATTAGAATTAGGAATTTTTTTCCCTTTGGGCAACCTGAACAGTCCAGTCAAAATGAAAATCTGAGAACAATTATTTCCAAACCACAGGGTGCACAGCCTGCTCTCTGCACAAAATTACAGGGTTAGGAGCATTTAATCAACTTACTGATTGTTTCACCAACCCATCCCTCAAGCGCTCTATACCAGAACTTGTAGCCCAAAATCTATAGAGTAGGTCTGCGGGCTGGAAACTCAGGCAGGAGTTGATGCTTCAGTCTTGAGGCAGGATTTCTTCTCTGGGAAACCTCAGTTTTTATTCCTAAGGCCTTTCAACTGATTGGATGAGGCCCACCCACATTTTTGAGGGTGATCTCCTTCACTTAAAGTCAACTATTGTGGATGTTTACCACATCTATGAAATGCCTTCATAGCAACACTTATGTTAGTGTTTGATGAAATAACTCGGTACTGTAGCCTAGCCAAGTTGACACATGAAACTAACCACACCACCACCTAACTGGTCCTCTGAACTTGATCTTTCTGCCTCTGCCTTCTTAGCCTTCCTCCACGCCCTTGCCAGTTTTTCTCTCTGAAACACCAACCGGAGACATCACCTTCAGCCAAAACATCTTCGGTGTTCCACTTCACCCTCATCCAAAGATCATAAACACAGCATTCAAAGCCCTTCTGGTTGTGCTCCAGGCTCCTCCTTCCCGGGGATCTGTGGAAGCTGCTAACTATCCCCATCGCAGGCTCTACTGCAGGCCTCTTAGCTGTTACCCATGCACCTGGTCACCCAGTAGCTTGGGAGACACACGAGAGTGTAGGCTCAGCTTGTCCATGGGGGCATCACGGAGCCCTCACAGAATCTAGCACTCAGGAGCTACTTGGTAAATTTTGATTCAGTGCAAATTTGTGGGGCACCTCTTCTGTAAAAAATGCACTGATTGGCATCTTGAAGAAGAGAGATGAGAGGTACAATGTCTGTCTCCAGGGAGCACTTAGTGTGATGACAACTTAGATTTTATAGACTCTACTTAGAGAAACATTGGAAAACCTGTGTGTTCAATCAGCCACCCTGGGGTGTGCAGAGCCCTGAGCTGGGTTCGGCTGTACGTTACTGTTAGAGCTGGCCGGAGAGGTACTCATTGGCTGGCTACGTTGCTTTGACTTTAACTGGGTTGGTTTTGGATGTTTTATTATGTTTGCCAAATGCCGCTTTCTGTACACGTTTGTGTCTTTAGGAGCCTAAGAAGCTTGAATTAAGTTTTTTAATTGAAGGATTGATTAATTACTTGATGTATTTACACCTTGTCTCATTCTACGAAGAATTTGAGGCAGCTTTCAGGAGATTTGCGTGTGTTAAATAATGCATGACTAACAGATTATAAATGGAAACAACAAGTTGAAGTTGGGGAAAAGGAGACCCAGGCACGCAGCCCTTGTAGACCCACTTTCCTGTGCCTGACCCAAGTTGGGCTCCTAGGACAAACTGAGAAAGAGATGATAGAAATTCTCACTTTCAAGTAAGAAGCAAAAATCTACTACCTCAGGACAGCAGAATTCTTCCAAGCACTTAGCTCCAAAAAGAATGTTGTCACCTGTGGAAGTCCTTTGATTTGGGGACAGTTCCTCCGGTTTGTTGCCATAAGCAAAACACATGTTCACTAAAAATATGGTAGCATTATTTATTTTATTTTTTTTGAGGAAGATTAGCCCTGAGCTAACATCTACTGCCAATCATCCTCTTTATGCTGAGGAAGACTGGCCCTGAGCTAACATCCATGCCCATCTTCCTCTACTTTATATGTAGGACACCTGCCACAGCATGGCTTGCTGAGCAGTGCCATGTCTGCACCTGGGATCGGAACCCGCGAACCCCGAGCCGCCAAAGCAGAACATGCAAACTTAACTGCTGCGCCACCGGGCCGGCCCCTGATAGCATTATTTTTAAAAATCATGTTAGCTTGTACTAATCTCATGTTTGTGGTTAAAGTCAATGGCTTTGGAGACAGAGAGTCCTGAATTCAAATCTCAGCTATCTTACTGTCTGACTGTGTAACCTTCAGCAAGTTATTTGACCTCTCTGTGCTTCAGTTCTCTCCTCTGTAAAATGGTCCCTACTCAATGGATTGTTGTAAAGATTAACTGTGATCAGGTCTGTGATGCTCGGCCTGGGGCCCACCCTTGGTGAGGTTGGCCAGTGTTATTGATTATTAGACTGGTTTAGAGTCTAAAAATTTCCTCTATGGATTTCGTATTTACATTAAACCATTTGTACAGCCCAGTGTCCTTAGAACATTTAATAACTTTCATCCCTATCATCACGATGATACATCATATGCACAAAATAAATATAATCTTTATCTGAAACAGTAGATGAAGAATCGTTACTTCCTTACATGAAGTCCTTTAGTTCAGTTGTCATGAAGCCACTCTGTGTGCCTGGAGCTACGCTGAGTGTTGGGCCGCAGCAGTGACTGTGCTCCAGTCTTGCTCTCTGAGAATGACCTGTGGGAGGGGCGGTGGGGTGGAGCTTTCTGGCTCTGATGGAAGCAAGCCCAGAGCCCCAGATGGACATCCAGCCAAGGCTGCAGGAGGGATGGGAGGAGGCTTTTCAGAGGAGGAACCCTTGGACCAAGCCTTGGGGCCCCCTGGAACTAGCCCAGTAACAGAGCAGGGGACCAGAAGGAGGGGAAACAAGATAATGGAGTCATGAAGAGAGAGACGTTAGCTCTTGAAGAATCTCAGTTGTTGTGTCTGGGGCGGGGATGAGAATAAGTGGGAGGCAGTGAGGCAGGGGAGAAGGCAAGGGACCTGTGTGCCAGGATAAGCAGTGTGGGGCTTGTCCCAGAGCCCTGAAAGACTTAGGCAGAAGACCTAAAGTGGAACAACCACAACCTTTCAGAAAGTGGTCTATGTTCTGTTTCCTGTCTAGGACATAGCATGATGGACACATTGGCTGTCGCCCTACGGGTGGCTGAAGAGGCCATCGAGGAGGCAATTTCCAAAGCAGAAGCCTATGGGGACAGCCTGGTATGGCCCCCCTTGTCCTCTCTGGGGGAGGTGTGGGTGGGATCCTGGCCACCAGGAGAAAATGCAGATTGTCAGGAAACCAATGTCCAGTAGCGTCCTTGACTAGAGTGGTGCCCAACCTCCCCTGCATTTGTGGTCAGGATTCCCAAGAAAGTGATTGCCAAGACCCCCAAAGCCACCCATAGCACATGGCCATTCTCTTCCCTCCCTCCACAGGACAAGCAGAATGAGGCCAGTTACCTGCGGGACCACAAGGAGGAGCTGACTGAGGAACTGGCCACAACCATCCTGCAGAAGGTAGGCAGGCCCTGGCATCCCGATGACTGCCATGGACCACCCTGGTGGGACCAGGGCCTCTGGAGAGCTGAAGAGCAACCACGGACACTGCTGGGGCCTTGGGCACCATTTCTGTGCCTTGTCACTTTTGCCTGTTGTGCTCTGGGGGCCAACGCAGACAGACTGCACTGTACTGCCAAATCCGAGCAGGGTGAATGGGGTTGCCTTAGGGGGCTGAGCTAGTGGGTGAGGAGCCGGGAACTCAGCCCTGAGCAGACTACTCACTGGCTTCCCATTTCCTAGGTTTTGTGTGTGTGTGTGTGTGTGTGTGTGTCCATGTCCTCTTCTCATCCTTCTCAAATAGTCTTGCTGCAGAAGCTTTACAGTCACTCCCTGCTACCTCTATGTCCTAAACTGTCCTTGACATGGTGTATCATTTAATTATTGCTGAGAAAACAACCACCCCAAAACTCTGTGGCTTTAAACAAGGATTATTTCTATGTTCCACAGCCAATTCTCTCACATCCAACTGGCTGTCCTACGATTTAGTCCAATTCTGACACTAACTACACGGACCACACAAGTTAAGGGCTCAGTCCCACAAGACTGCCCCCTCCTCAGATGCCAGCTGCAAGTCTCAGGTTTCTCCAAGTTACTGTGCTTTTGTCCAGCCTACTACAAATTCCGATTCCCGTGACCCCCCTCAGGTTAGATAATTTGCTAGAACAACTCACAGAACTCAGGAAAGCACGATACTTACAATTACCAGTTTATTATAAAGGACACAAATGAATAGCCCCATGAAGAGATACCCAGGACCACAAGGTCTGGGGAGGGGGTGTGCAATGCTTTCTTGCCCACTCTGTGCCCACCACCCTCCCAACACATCAGTGTATGCACCAGCCAGGAAGGTCTCTGAGCCTCATTGCTTCAGAGACTTTATGGAGGTTTCATTAAGTAGGCATGACTGATTGAATCATTGACCACCTGACTGAACTCAAGCTCCAGTCCCTCTCCCCTCCCCAGAGCTGAGGGTGGAGCTGGAAGTTCCATGGTTCACATGGTTGGTTTTTCCCACGTGACCAGCCTCCATCTATCTGGTGGCCCCGGCCAAGAGTCATCTCATTAGCATAACAAAGACACTCATATCACTCAAAGAATTACAAGGGTTTTTGAAGCTCTGTGCCAAGAACCAGGGTCAAAGGCCAAATATATTTTTTATTATACCACAATTCCTTTCTTGCTCATGCACTGCAGCGGCTCCATCTCAAGCAGTGGGTTGGGATCAAGTCCAAGCAGTATGTCCACTCTAGGGCACATCTGAAGGCACATTAGCTATGCATGCTGTGACCAAGGCACGGAGAGCAAGAGGAAGACTGATGTCTACTAAGGCCTAGGCTCAGCCATGACACCCAGTTACAGCTCCCTCCTCACATGTGATTGGGCAAAGCAAGGCACCCAATCAACCCAAAGCCCAGCGTGGAAAGTGTATTCTCCCTGTCCTGAGGGGACTGCAGAGTCACACGACAAAGGGCTGTGTACAGGGAGCATTGAAGAAATTCAGTCTTCCCTTTTGGTCACAGTAATTCATGTCCCTTCCACATGCCACATATGCTCACCCAACTCAAAGACCCCCACATGTCTATCCAATCACAGTTCAAAGTACATTCGATCCAGATGCAGTTCCTTTTAAGCTGGAGACCTATGAACTAAGCAAGCAAGTTATCTGCCCCCACAGACCCAACACACAATGCTGGATCACGGACGGGAAAACAGCACTAACCCACCCACCGGCAGAGATGGGAGGCACAGGAGGTCACTGGTCCACAGCAATTCTGAAATCCCATGGGGCTCATGTGACCTGGTCCCCACTCTGGAGAGGATGTACCTTGGTTAGTCCCCGGGTCTGTCCCATGGCACCTCAGTTCACTGCTTTCCTTGGGTGTCAGCCTTCCTCTTCACCATCTTGTCTGGCCTAGAAAGGCATTGAAGAATATGCCCATCTAGTGGCTCAATACGGTGGCTCAGTAATTTTCTCGGCTGCTTCCTGCCTGTAGGAAGTTGGGAGACCCAGAGACCTTTGTACAAATGGACTCATTAAATCCAAATGGCTGTGCCCAAAATAGTAAGTGGTACAAATGAGCTGAAGCCATCCCTGATGACTCTTGGTATCTGTCCCCCCCTTAGGCATTCCAGAGGCTTCCTAAAATCAGGATTTACAACCAGAGACTCTGGGTTTGAAATCCAGCTCCACTATTCACTAGTTGTGTGGCCTTAACTTAACTTCTCTGAGCCTGTTTCCCCATCTGTAAAATGGGGAGAGTTATAGTGTGTGGCTCTTAGGCTTATTTCGAGGATTAAATGAGGTAAAGCATATGAAGTACCTAGCACAGAATCTGGCACATGGTAGGCACTTAGTAAAGAGAAGTTGTTAACATCATAAAAAGATTACTTGTAAACTGTAAAGTCCTGTAGAATGTTCAAGGCTATAGTTGTGCTGTTTTATCATAAGGCAGATCTGAAACAGAGTGGTATTCCATTGAGACCAAGCTCTTATGTGGCTAAAACAACTTCCCAAAGATGGTCCCAGCCACCCACATGGCATCCAGAGGCCTCTCCACTAACTTGCTCCCTCTTGTCACCCACCCCACCCCCAGATCATAAGAAAACAGAAGAACAAAAGCGAGCAGCAGGTGGAAGAAGAGCCAGAGTGGTCCCAGCCCCAGAGCTGCAGTGCCAAGGTAGCTGGCGAGGGGACCAGAGCCTCCCCAGGAGGCCACCAAGCTTCCACCACCCTCTGGGTGAGTCTGCAACCAGTGCCGGCCCTGCCCCCACACAGGCGTCCTGCACATGCTCCCCATAGAAATGGGGGCACCACCCTGTTCACCATCTTTCCTTGACTCGTGTGCCCACCAGATAGCATAAAGGTTCCCAAAGGGCGGGCGGAGAAGCTGAGGAAGTATATGTGAGTGGGGGCCAGGAGGGGTGACAGAGGAGAGAAAATGAATACAGACAGACAACTGGAGTGTATCGAGGTGGGTTTTTACACAGAGACCAATTTAGGAAAAATAAAGATGCTAATTGGCATTTTTAAAATTCATTCTACAAAGAGTTGTACTGAATCCTGTGAAAAAAATAGCTTTATGAGAGCCACGTGCATTCTTAGAACTGAGATCACTGGCTTTACTGAAACTGATAAGTGACAGGGAGAGAAGTGCCACTGCACTTTGAGCCACCAAAACTGCCATATCTGGACATGGTAGGGAGGTCGTGATATGGGTCAACCTTTTCATCTGTCACCCTGAAATTAAGCCAAGGTCCAAGTCACAAAGCACAGTGGCCTTCCTGTGACCCAAGGGTCTGAGCCTACCATGACTGCAGCAGAGTCACCATGCCTGTAAAATCCTTGGTTATTTGTTTAAACAGCGCCAGCAGAGGACGGGCAGATGCTGGGAGAGGAGGGGGAGAGAGGCCAAGACTGAAAGCTGGGCCTTCTGTGCGAGATTCAGCAGGGCCTGGGGGTGGGGCTGCCAGCAGGGCTGTGGTCTGTCAGCCATAGGTGCCCATGGTATAGCCCGGGGCACGGGACAGGGAACACACAGGTGCGATTGAAAACTGGAAAGCCAGACGTGGGAAAAGCACTGCCAGGTGTTTGCCCTGCTCCTCCTCTGGGTGAGTGGCCTTCATCCCCTCCATGAACAGATTGGAAAGAGGTGTGCAGGGCAGCCGCATGGTAGACCCGCAGTTTTGGGGGTGATGGTCAGTGATGATCACCTGCACGACCTCTCCCGTGCACTCACAAGCCACCAGGTGCGAGGGGCGGCGAGCCGTGTCTTAACCGCTTGATCAGAGATTTGGCTTCATTGATTGATTAGCAGGAACCTTCCCTCATCAACACACTGTCGTCTTGCTTTACGGCTCCTGTTGTAGCTCAGCCCCGAGAACAGAATAAAGAGAGCCTCCGTCCCTGCCCTCCCGGACTTTAGAATCTGGTTAGCAAGGCAGGAAGAGATACAGACAGTTTACAGTGCGGTGTTCAGCTGAAAGGTGGAGACTGGAAAGGGAGCAGGAATTCAGAGAAGGGAGGGCCCCTCCGGCAGTGAGGGGACACGTGACCATCAAGTAGACCATCAGCCCAGCGTTTCACTGGCTCAGCCCTGCAGCTCCGGGGTGCAGGCTGCGTGCGGGCTCCACGGCGCCAGCATTTGGAGAGTCTTTCTGAAGTATTCTCTGCAAACTACAAGAGTCAAGTTTGGGGGTCTCTAGGAGATGGAGGTCCCTGCAGCACCCCAGACTCTGCAGTGAGCTGAGGGGTCAGAGGCAAGTAGTGGGAGCTCTGCCTCTGGCATTTCTGGGGATGGGATTCTGGATTCGCCCTTGAGCAGCTGTTTAGTTCGTGTCTGTAAAATAGGCATAATAGGGCTTGCCCCAAAGGATGGCTCTGAGGGTTCCTAGTGCAGTTAACCCAGTGCTTACTGAGCTTCTACTGTGTGCAAGGTGCTGTGCCAGGGGCTAAAGAGACAAGGTTCCTGTGGATACGGTAGACTCCACCATAATCTAGTGATGGGACATGCCCTAAACAAGCAGACCGCACAGAAAGACGGGGGTGCACATTCCAGTCATTGTTGTCAAGAGGAACCAAGAGGATGGAAGGAGAGAGTACTGAGACAGCTGAAAGCTCGGGGGCGGGGGCAGTCAGGGACAGCCTTCCCTAGGAGGTGACATGAAACGAAGGCTCGAAAAATGAGTGGTTTGGGAGCCATAGGAGGAAGAACATTCCCACAGAGAGAACAGCATGCACGGAGGCTCTGAGCAGGAAGGAACTTAGCGTGCTCAAGAAACAGTATGTCATATATCTGGAGAATGGTGACTGAGGGGCACAGTGGCAGGTGATGAAATAAGTGATATTGGCTACTTTGCATGTAAGTGTCATCCTCTAAATGATAGTTACTGTTCCTCTTCTTATTGCCTTATTTCTACATTTCATAATCAAGGTCACTGTTCCATCAAGGTCCCCCTGTGAGTTGTGAGCTGAACCTCACCGTGTTTGGTCAGCTAGGCTCCAGGCCCAGAGAGCAGCAGCTGCTGCCATATCACTGACCCACCTACTGCCGATTCACAAGCCACCCTGTCCCCTCCAGCCCAGCCCCCACTTCAGGTCCTCACAGGTACCCCCTCTCCTCCCCTCCCACACACAACCAAATGGCCTCATCTCGCTTCTCGTCCACTATCTCAGCTCACCCACTGGACGTCTCTGGCCACACGCTGCATCTTGGGGCTGTCCTGCTCTTCCTCCACTGGAGGCCAAAAGCTCCTTCCTGACCCTGTCCACCTCTCCGGCACTGAGAAGACCTCACTCCCCAGAAACTCACGCTCCTGAGTTTCCTGTCGCATCAGCTGGCTGCAGCTCTGCACAGTAACTGAAGTTCTCATGCAAACCCCACGCACAGAGAGGCTTGGGAGTCACCATGGGAGACTTAAGTAATAATAGCCATAGCAGAGGGATTGGCAAACATCTACAGGAATACACACGACCACTATCTTTCTTTTGTATAAACTTTATGTGCACACTATGATTTCCTTAGAGCCTGTGAGAGCATCCTACATTATCCCCCATTTTATAGAGGAGTAAACCGAGGCCCAGCTAGCCCGAGCCACTAGAACACTAAGTGGTTGGGCTGGGACTAAAACCCATGTCTCCTGGCTCCAAGCATCTCTTGCACTCTGCTGTCTCCTGTTTCATTGGAAAACTCTGGATATGAAATACCTGCTTTCCCATCAGATGTTCACCGGGTCTCCTTGTCACACCTACAGCTAACACTGGCTATGGTATTCCTGCCATCTCACAGAGACCAGAGACACTCTCTGTATGTCATTGGAGATGTGGGACAGTGGGCTCCAGCACCACAAGTCAGAATGGACACGGCAGCGATTAAGCCACAAAATGAGATCTGTGGGCTCAGTGATCACTAAGGTCCCTTTCACTTCAGAGGTTCTCGGGCTGCACTGTCCAATATGGTGGTCACAAGACATAAGTGACTATTTAAACTTAAATTAATTAAAATTAAGTAAAATTAGAAATCCAGTTCTTCAGTCACCTGGCACATTTCAAGTGCTCAATAGCACCCATGGCTGGTGGCTCCCATATTGGACAGTGTAGATACGGAACATTTGCATCCTCCCAGGAAGTTTTATTACATAGCCCTGATCTAGGAGTTTAGATGAAGAAGTGGTAAACAGAGGGCATAAAAGCAGAAATGCACCTGAACACTGACCAGAGCCTGGACACGAAGCAGCAGGCCAACGGGAGATTCTTGGGGACTTCATGAAGGTGGCTTTCCGCCTTTCCATCAGCTGTTCTCGCCCTGGACACCGTCTGCATCACCTGCCCGAGCCCCACTCCAGGGGTTCTGACTCCCGGGGTCTGGAGTGGAGCCTGGGCATCTGTATACTGAGCACAGTTGCACTGACCCCTGTCTCCTCAGGGGATGCCAATAGGCTGCAGGCTTAAGGGACAACCTCTTTATGCTGTCTTCAGGAGGGCTCCCTGACCTGAGACCGTGGAGGGCCCTAAACCTGTGGCCTCCTGTCAGTGCTTCCTCCTTTTTCCTCAGTTCTCCAACAGCCTGGACACCTCTGGCTCAGGGAATAACTGTGCAGAATCCCAGAAGCTGCAGGCCCCGCTACTTGGGCTCAACTGCAAAACCCAAACTTAATCCACCCCCATTCACACAGGGTTTCTCATCTGTTTTCTTGAAAGAAAGTTCGGCGTGATCGTTCTTTTTTTAATTTCCTCCTTTTTTGTGTGATTCTCAGCCATCAGCGGGGTTGGTGTAATTCGGCTTTCAAAGCCTTAAAATGCAATATCCTAAAAGGCACTAGTGCAGGGGTCATAATCCATTTAAGGCCTGTCTCTTTGGGCGCATGTATATGAAAAGGCATCTCTGTAATAATATGATGATCCTATTGATAAGAATGACGATGACAGCAGCGGCCAGGCACTTACGATGTGCTCAGTGACTAGGATGTGGCTCCGTCTGACTCTTTCTCTCGTCTCTTCTCTATCCCTTTCTGTTTCCCTCCGCCTTTTCTCTTTGTGTCTCTGTCATTTCCTCCCTCCCATTCTCTCTCTCCTTTGGCTGGCTAGAGTCTAGACCTAAAGCATTTTTTATTGTTGGTATAATTATTGGATTGAATTTAATGGTTATGCCTGACCCTACCAATAAAAGACAGCTACATCTTAGTTGTTCATTCTGTATGACCACTGTTATGGATCCCTTTACCCTCAAACCCTTGATACTGAAAACATTCTCTCCCTGTTTTATGTTGTGGGATCCTTGAAAACAAAGACTATTTTGAAGCCATGACTGGTGCCTCAGGGAGCCTTCCCTGTTGGCCACGATGTTAATCATAGCAACAGTATACCACCCCAGGAGACACAGGTAGAACACGATGCTGCTGCCCACACAGGGGAGGCAGCGGCTGCAAAGGAAGGGACAACAGAGGTAACTGGTGATCACACTGTGTGTTTCACCCAGAGCTTCTGAGCCAGCTGGTTCAGACGGAAAGTCCTGCTGGGTTGGAGCATGTTCGCCAGGAGTGTAATTGTTCCCAGGCTTCCAGCAGAGGCTCGGGCACAGCACGAAGAGGGCACAGACGAGCATCAGCTTGGAACCAGACAGACCCGAGCTCAAACCCTGCCTCTGCCACTGACCACCCGTGTGCTGGGGCAAACTACTTGGCCCTGCCTCAGTTTACTCTTGTGCACCCAATCAGATTGAGTGAGAGAATGGATATGTTGGGCTAGCTCAGTGGTAGAGCTTAATAAATGCTCTTATTTGACTAATATTGACTAATATGAGTGCTTTCTGTGTGCCAGGCATGACGCTGATCCCTTTACTTGAGGAAACCGAGGCTTAGAACAGTTGAAATTCCTCCCAAGATCCCACACAGCAAGAGGAGGAGCTGACATTGACCCACTACCTAACATACCACCCGTTAGTTGGTATCTGAAGAGTTAAGAGGCAGGGCGTGTTTGAAACCTCAAATACTCAAGTCCATCCTTGCAAGGCTTTGCTGGCATGCTAACATTCCTGGACCCAGGGACTCCATGAACCGTTCCCAGCCCCCCTGCGTGGATGTGCAGACACTGGTACTCAGGCCAGCCCCTCCTGACACCACCAGCCCTGCTTCTTCAATGGACCCTAGGGTGGGAAAGGAGGGAAAGAAAATCAGAGGCTGTGAGTGGCAAAGAAAGGTGGGCATTGAGGGTCCAGCCAGGATAAGGAGCAGATAAATTACTCAAGTAAATCCCATCACTTCCCAGGAGCCGCTGAGGTTGAACTGGCCAGTAAAAGTGTTGTTGTGGCTCCACCTGCTGGGCCATGTGTTCATTGCAACAAGTTTTTAGCAAAACCAAGTCTGGGTCTCCAAACTGGGGCTTTTCCACCTTGGCAGGAGATGTGGGCCAGCAGTGTCCTGAGACCTGTTGGAGACAGCTCACTGGGGCTTTTAGGGATTGTCAGGGTAGTTTTTTTCTAACGTGAAACAATGGCTTTCCTGGAATAGATTACAAAATCCTGGCATCCACAACTCTCTCATGAAAAACACAGATTCCGTTTCCCTGTTGTGACCAGGGAGGAACTGTTCCTTTGTTGGTCTTGGCTTTTGTAGGTGAAGGGAGCATTTTTGTCCCATAAAAATGGACCCCAGCCACCTCCTACAGACTCACATACACCACAAAATACTGTTTGAGCCACTGAAAAATGAAATGTTAAATGTTATTTTTCCCCTTTTGTAAACATGTATTCAGTGATTTTCATGAGAATCTTGGGGATGTAAAAAGGAAGGTGAGGGTTTAGTAATATTGCTCCAGGCAGTAGGCTGTCAGCTCCTCAAGGGCCACACCTGTGTCTTACATCCTGCAAATTCAGTCACAAACATGTGACTGAGGATCACACCCAAAGACCATTCCTGCCTTCGAGGAGCTCACAGTCTGTGGAAGAGACGACAAGTTGGGGTACGGCTGTAGCAGGGTATAGAAAGTCCCATGTGATCTCCCAGAAGGGGATCTTCCTGCCAGTCCAAGGTGGGAAGAGTGTCAAGGGTATGTCCCCTGAATACACGAGGGTTTGCCATAGGAGGGTTTTTTCCTTCAGTTTTACTAACTTCACCTGTCAGTAGGCCATCAGCCTTGCTCTCTGTCCTCCCTCATAGCCACGCATCTGTCAAGGATTTAACAAAATCATAGATGGCTCCCTGAAGCCCCAACCCCATTAAAACCTTGGTTGTTGTCGAACATCAAAGCTGTTCAGGACACTAGGGTGGGATCAGTGCTTGCTGTGCCCTCAGAATGACGGAAGTGGTACCAGCTGACAGCTACCTGTCATGTGTGTGTTAGCTTGGGTCTCCTCCGAGTAAGACCTTGCCCTCCACGATGTGAGGATGACAGTGAGTGGCTTCTTATTTCTTTCTCTTGTTCCTAGTTTTATCCAAGAAGTTAGTAAAAATAATAATAATAATCAGGCACTTCTGATTATTATCCTGAAACCTTACCCATCCTGTAGCCCACCCCAAATTACATTCACCCCACCGCAAACATTCATTGATTTCCATCATGTTTCAGTTACTGTGCCAGGGGCTTGGATGTCACCATTAACAGGCCACTAACTGTCCTCAGTTGCTGACAGTCTAGTGACAACACCAGGCAAAAATCAGTTGTTTGCAAAGGAGTGCGGTGTAGCACAAGCATAGAGGAAGCCCAGGACCCGAGCCCAGCTTAGGGAGGGGGTTCCCACAGACCATGGCCTGCTTGAACTGAATGCACACAGAATCTGTCACATTGATCAGTTGGGGAGAGCTCGTCGGCCCCCGGGCTGTTACCCTTTGACCGCTGCATCGAAAGGCTGTCTGGAGGTGCATCGTGCTCTCTTCTGTATTCACAGGGATGGGAGGCAGGTTGTGACCCTTGGGACACAGCTTAGAGGGCTCCATATTTGTTCTGCAAGCCCATCTTCCTCCTAGATCAGTCTCAAGGTCTTGTGGAGGGAAGCAGAAGAGGATTCCTACAACTCTTTCTGAACCGGAACTGGCCTGCACCACCCTCTCCAACAACGCTTGCCAGATGCCTTGTATTTGAGGGCTCCTGGGTGTGGCCTGGCCTGTGATGATGGACATGCTGCACCTTGATCCTCAGCTGTCTCTGTGACTTTTCTCAGACTAGTTAACCATCCTTCAGGGCGAGGCTACTGAGCGCATTGTTCTCTCCTCAAACTCTAATCAGTGTTGTCACCCAAATATCCTGATGCTGGTGTTTGCTATTTTTCGTTGGTATTCACAAACACCTTTTTTTAAGTTCCCATTTATTATGCATTTACTGTGTGCAGGGCAAGGTTAAGTTTCCACATCTCTCAAGAAATTAAGTCACTTGGCCAAAGTGTTGTAGCAGAGGTGGTATTGGAGCCCAGGTACAGCTGACTCCACCCACCCCAGGACCCTGCCCACAGCTCTCTGCAAATGCTCCCCTTTTGTCTCCTATTCTTAGCACCTGTGGTGGGAGAGGAAGAAAGTTAGCAGGATGAGCTGGTTTCTCCCTGGGAGAGAAGGCAGTGGGGCTGTTGGTGTTGAGGCCTGCCAGCAGGTGGCAACAGACTGCTTAGGGGCCTGAGTTAGAGGCAGTCCTTTGTTTCAGATTGTAGTCATAGATGCTTCCAGGGGCTTTGCCCTTTCCCTCGGCCTATCAATATAAAAAGAGTAAAATAAATCACCCATAAAAGATAATTCCTTCATTAAACGACAAAGGAAAAATATTGATCTCCTTCTGTTTGATGAAATTCTTTATATATAACATTTGAGCTTCAGATTCTCTATAGATATTTGTAACATATATATGCGATAAAATTCAAACATGTTTCCTGACATTTGAAATCTCATTTCTACCACTTCTCCTTTGGTTAGTGTAAATTTTCCTTTCTTTACTTCAGACGCTAAATGGGAATATGTTGCAATAGTTCTAAGCTTGTGGACTGACCATACTTGGCTCACTTATGTATTGTAGCACTTACGCTGTGCTATAACTTTCTGTTTACACTGCTGGAACTCATAGGTTTGGAGGTCTGCGAGGGGAAGGTGCTTTCATTTTCTATCACACACACTTGGCCCTAAGATATCTTGGTTGGGAGAAGGGCTTGGTAAGAAGGAGCCGTATGAGAACTGGCTCTGTCAGATTCCACTATGACTCTTACATCTCATAGTCCTGGCCACTTTGCAATGGAATAGATGGGGAACCATGTGTGCCATCGTATAGCATTATGTACTGATTTGTAGCTTTTAAGCCTCAACTCGAGAAAAGCCAATACCATCAAACATGTCTTCTCCACACTGTACAGTGTCGGCTGGAAAGCTGAAGGCACCCCTCCCAGTGACTGTGCCTTCTGAGTTCTGTGCCCCTCTTTTCTTTCCCCAGCGGTCCCAGTCTGCGTTCTCACTCACCAGAGAAGATGCCCTGAAGACCTGTTCGCTGGAGGCTACATCGAGGCAGCCGATGGACCAGAGCCAGCAGCCAAGGGAGGAGTCGGCCTTGCCCAGCTGGAAGAGCGTGGACAGACTGGAGGAGACAAGTAACTGTTTTAAGCAGCGTCTGGTGGGTTTGTGGGTTTCAACAGCGCTGTTCAGAGGCTTCTTGGCCATTGCGTGGCCTCTCAGCTCTTCCTCCTGTCAGCCTGAGTGGGTAGGTGCCCATTTGGGGCAGCTGAGCCACCAGGTCATGAGGCCTCTAGCACAGCATTCAATATGTAAGGCGCTCATATTCTCTGCCTGAGCAGTTTTCCTGCTGAGACGGTGGGACAGGGGGGGCCTCCTGGGCAAGTGTGTTACAATCGCTCAACAGCAGAGCCCCACTTCAGCTTCCTGTTCTCTGTGGACTAGGAGAACATGCCTCGTGTAGGCCAGCAATGCTAATCTCACCGAGCATGGCGTTTTAACATTCAAAGGGATGTGAGTCCCAGCACGGGTCTGGTTTTGTGAGTGTCCTTGCTAAAACTGACATATTAGTTAGGGTAACACTCGCTGCTATAACAAGGAAACCAAACATTTAGGTAGCTTAACACAGTAGTTCGCGTTCTCATCGCCCAGCGGTGCAGCACGGTGTCCCGGCCGTTGAGGCCGTCAGAGGCCCGAGGCTCCTCCACCCGCCTGCAGCGCAGGAGCCCTGGCGGCCGCTGGGTCCGCGGCCGGGTCTTCGGCTTCAGCCAGCAGACGGAGGAAGAGGGAACGGAGAAGGCAGCGAGCCTGCTTCCTAACCGCCTCAGCACGGGGATGGCACACACCGCTTTCCCATCCATGGGCAAGAACTAGTCACATTGCCCTACCTCGCTGCAGGGAGCCTGGGAAATGTAGCCCTGGCTGGGCAGACGCACACCAGCACCACGGCTCCGCCATGAGAGGGGCGGGGGCATAAGTCGTTGATGGGCAGTTGGCCGTCCCTGCCACATCTGGGGGCGGCATTGCTGTTCCCTCTTCCTGCTCCTTCTCCTAGAATCTCCTACCTACACATAGGGCAGTTGAATTGCCTTTCCAGAGACTCCTCAACATCTACGACACACGGTCCTTTATAAAACTGTCGAGTCATATAATACCTGACAACTAAGAGGCTCAAATTAGCTGAGTCACTTTCCCAAAGTCATACATCAGAAGACTTGTGAGATGCTTGGAACCAAGTGGGTAACAGCCGAGAGCCTTGACATCGCCCCCCGCCACCCCGAGTTCAGGCCAAGTAGTCTCTTGGGCCCCATGACTGTAGGAGAAAAGATGCTCAGACCACACCAGCACAGCTCGGTTCTTTCCTCCCCTAAATACACATGCCACATGCCGTATAATGGAAGCTAGGCACATTTGTCCTCACAAGAAGAAAGCGTTGTTATATACAGCGATGTTATATGTCAGACCTAGACCCATTTCCTGAACAACAGCAACAAATTAACAGCAAAATATTGGTCTTAGAAATATCCTTTTAAAGATTGTGCTATCATTTGTACTCTGTAAGGGAGACAATTTAACTAACGGCTATATAAACAAATTTTATGGTTATCAGTGCAGAAAATCAAAAATCATTAAATATTTTTTAACAATCATTTTAGGATTTTCCAAAAGAAATCATTTTCATGCTGACCTGTTAGTACCAAATTGTGGAGATTCTGTGAGCACATGAAATTTTCTTTATTTGTGTATATCGCTTTTTTGTTTTATAGTGCATTTTTCCTTTCTAGATATGCTTTTCTTTCCCCCCACTGCCCAACATATCCATATTCATTCATTTATTCATCTTCTTTCTCTATCTCTCTCTCTCTCTCACCGTGGATTGAAAATTCCCACAGAGAAGGGACTTTCAGATTCCACAGGGCATATAAGAATATCATATAATAGATCTTCAATAAACAATAATAACCACCTTTTAAAATCACTGTATGGTGTACAGAGTCCATCTGAGCGCACTATTTTATTTATTCCTCGAACAGCGTTGCTAAGCACTGTCATTGTGTTGTGTGACAGATAAGAACCTCAAGGGACAGGGAGGGTAAGTGACTTGTCCAAGATCCCACAACTAATGTATTCCCCAAACCCAAACACCAGGGCTCCAGTTTGTAGGCTTTTTCAACTAGTGCATGATGACAAGTGTCTCTCCATTGTAAAAACAAGAACAACAAAATAGCATTTCAAAATTCAGACGTCCAAACACAATTTGCAGGATATTATAAACTCTTCTGAAAGACACTCCATTTCACCAAATAGTTCCCCACTGAATTATGAGCATTCCAGATAAATTTGCAAAGGATTTGGGCTTTCTAAACATGATTTTGTACCCAGTTTTCTGTAAAAAAAAAAAGGGGGCACCCATGTATAATTTACCAGTTGTATACAGATAAACATGAAACTTAGTTCAGCAGCATCACACACGCAAAAAGGTTTCAAACTGTGCTCTGAAATCCATGCATCTCTCAGGGTGGAGATTTAAAAAAATAGGTATAAAGCTCTTGCATAGAAAACTGCTGTTTTTTCTGAGCAGTGCTCAGCTGTGACATGCTAAAAGGTCCAGGCCTACCCCGGAGGTCATGAAGGATGTCTGATATGTTTAGCAGGAAGCAGATGATTCCCGGGGCATGGCTGAGTCTCAGCGGAGCAGAAATGTAGAACAGAGGAGGCCCAGAGGTAGAAGTCATCTCCGAAGGTTAATGTCCACTGAGCTATTTTCAGCAGTTCTGTTTATGCCTCAGGGGAAGGGTTGGTTCCGGAGCCTGTCAGTCCACAGTTGGGGTCAGTCTTAGGGACACCGTGGGCTGAGTAAACCACAGCAACTCCCCTTTCAGTCTGGACAGGCCTTACAGCAGTTAATGAGTTTTGCCCAAACCACGTTTTCATTTTATAGACCTTGACTGAGCATCTAGTGTGTGCACAGTGTGTGCTCAGTGCTGGGGAGTAAACATCAGGGGACTGGCCCTGCTCTTGAGTTGCTCACTGATTGTTGTCCGCACAATCACGAAAGAGTGAGAATTGGAGAAAGGAGAAGGCAGAGAGGAGCAGGGTCCCAGAAGGATATTCCCAATGGCCTAAGAGAATGTGGTATTGGAGCCCAGATACAGCTTTGAGCAGTTCCGACAATGCAGCTTGACAACCCAGGTTTTCATGGGGTCAGATATTCAGGGAGCCATGTACACTTTTGCTGAGATAAAAGTTGGCCAACTTCTAGCTTCCCCAGAGGAATATGGCAGCCCAGAGTTATAAAAGGCAGGAGAAGAGAGGAGGTGGCAATCGGCTGAATCCCAGCCCTCCATATAGTGGGTGTTGGAGGCAGGTCCAGGGCCACCTTTACAACACAGTCAACCCTGGAGCCAGGCACAGAGTGGCATTACCAGCAGCTTTCCTTCTTTGGCTTCTTCCAAGGCCCCAGGAGAGGCTGCAGACAGCAGGGCTCACAGAGAGCCACACATCAAGAGTCTGCCTAGTCTTGCCCCTACGGCCTGTGGGTGCCTGTGTTCATTAACAAGTAGTCTTGACAAACCCAGGATGGGTTCCAGAACTAGCCAGGGTCTGCGGGTACGGCAGTGAAAAAGATGTGGCCCTGCCCTCCAGGAGCTCACCGTCAGAGTTGAGGTGCAAGGCAGACAAGCAAGAAAATAAACTAATAGAGTTTGTGTTAAAAAATAACAGCCTATTTGCAAAGCTCAGAGAACAAAGTAGCCAGCTCCTCAAGGAAAGAAGGCCAGGGATGTCCCACTGAGAAGCAGCATGTGAGTTGGGTCTCTAAAGATGGTCCACAGGGCAGACTTAGCAACTGATTGTAAGGCCCAGAGGACATACCTCTCCCCGCAGAGTAAACACACTCCACAGCCAGGGCTGAGTTTGCTCTGCATGGTGTGGGTGTCTCTGTTTGCAGACTCTGATATGCAGATCTGCGGACCTGTAGTTTATCTGTAGGCAAGCCCAGGAAGCACAGAGAGGGACATGGGGAGATGAGACAGGGAAGGGAAGGCAGGCAATAAATGACTCGTTACCAAGCAGAGTGCCCCCGTGGGTGCCTGGAGCATGTCCCCAGTGGGGAACTCCAAGAGCCAGCAGAGGACACTGTGTGCACCTGCCCGGCCGGCAGGGGAGCAGGGGTACTTATCCATAGCTCCCCCAGCCATTGGTGGAGGGCTGCTCCCAGGAGGCTGCGGATCCACCCTGCCCCTTGGGCAGCCAGCGCAGGCTCTGGTAACCAAAGCAAGCCTCAGGGAAAAAGTTGCAAGTGCTGGCAGTTGGGAGCTCGGAGGGTGTACAATGAAGCAGTGAGGGCCAGGCTCATGGGAGAGCCACCCACAGGGTTAGCTACACGGAAAATCCATGTTGCCACTTACTGACCATTAATAGCTTCACTGAGCAAGAGCCTGAGCCTTTCTGGAGAAAGGCAGATGGTCTCCCTAGTCCTTGCCTTCTGCACCACCTGACTGACAATCTTGGGACATGGCATTGGGAAAATGCCAGCAAAATAAGCCCGTTTTTCCCAAAAGACCCACTGTTACCACCACACCAAGTAGAGCCCATTACATGTAAATGGTAATAACACCCCAGTTAGCCTCTCTTCTGAATGTTTACACGGTCAATGAAAATAGTTATCAGTGTTTCCCGGTGTCCACAGAGCACTGTACTTGCCAGGACTGTTTCAGAACCACAGCCCTAGTGGATTCAGATGTTGGTTGAACGTGTTTTCCACTCAGTGACCCAGTTCCACTTCTACTGCCTGACTGCAGCCCAGGCTGGCAGGATGACCAGTCCCCTTTCTTCTGAGTCAGGAAGTGGGGATTTAAGCACAGTCCTCTTGGGAGCCTGAGGGCCTGGGTCCTGCCTTCCTCCTGCTGCTCCCTGCACCTTCAGTGTCCGTCTCCACCATCTCCACAGCTCACGTGGTGAAGCCCCAGTGGCTCCTCAAAGACCTCATCTCCTCTGCCCCTCTTTTCCTAGAGCACTTTCTCGTCTCTGCCCAGACATGTCCTGAGTCCTCCTGGTCTGATGGCCTGTTTGCCTCATTCCATCCAACTGTGTTCTGGCTGGTCACGCACATGGCTGAGCCCTCCTCCCCGAAGACAGGCCCCTGTGGCAGCACATTCTCTGTCACCCACTCTGTCCCGGAGCCAGCTTATACAATGGGAAGAGCACAGGCTGCGGAGTCAGAGGGCCTGAGCGGCAAGCCTGCTCACCCATTTAGCAGCTCCGTGAGTCTCTCAGCCTTGCTTCTCCCATTGGTGCAAAGGGCATGGCTAATACCTCCCTGGGTCGCTGTGAGGAGTAAATAAGGTGATACTCATAAAGTGTGTTACACATGCCTGCTCAGAGCAGAAGATAAATTCTTAATCGCTCTTTCCCTCTTACCCAGAACTGAGACTGCTTTAGTGCAGGGCAAAGAACAAGAACTTTGGATTTAGGCAGATCCAGGGCTGAGCTCCAGTTATGTATTGCAATTACCAGCAGCTGACCTTGATCAGAGAGCACCTCTGAGCCTATTTCCTGACCTCTCAATGGAACGATGTGACCCTCCTGGGCTGGCAGAGGATTATTATGAGACAACATATGGAAAGAATTGGTCACAGTGCCTGCTGCACTGAGGACCCTTTAATTTTATTATATGAAGCAGTAATCATTTAATTGGTGGAAACTGTGTGTTCTCAGTAGCATCTAGTAGGACCCTGTCTCAATGTCCTGCCACTGCTGGTGTCCACACACAGGTTGGGGAATGGTCCCCTCCAAAGCCCTGGGGCTCTCATCACCCATCCCCAGGAAGCCCTGCAAGTTTCTTAATAAAGGAAAACAGCTTCTGTTGGCGACTGCTGTGCCCGAGGCCACAGGGCTGGGCCAGGTACCCAGAGCTAAAGGAGAACCATGTCATCTTACCCCCACTCCCCAGGGACATGGGCAGAAAACATTTTCTGTTTGCCTTCAGCAAAAACAAGACAAAGTGACTTTTACCTCCGGGCATGCAGATCAACCCTTGGGACCCAGCCACTAGTCATCACAGATACTCTGGGCAGAACTGAACCCCCTTTAGGCCAATCCAGACCATGACCCCAGACTGAGACCCGCTCCAGCCTGCCTTCAGACGGTGCTTTACTGCCGGCCAAGGGCTTCCATGGCACAGTCGATAACAAAGATCTGCCTGGAGCCGGGTGGAGATGCACTCGTCCCGACGCAACCAGTTACAGGCTCTGTGACCTTTGACAAGTCACTTAACTTTACTCATCTTTGTTCCCTCCTCTGTAAAATGAAATTGGAAATACCGACTTCTTTCTGCCTCAGCTCCTTTCCAGAATGAGGCATGTGCCTTGAGTTGAAAATAAACTTACATGCTGAGCAGGAAAAACTCTCCATTATTCCTCTACTACTCACACAAAACACATCTGTGATCAGATGTGTGTGTGTGTTTTTTTCCCGTATCAGCCAATTCTCTGACACCAGCTGCGTGTCCTACGATTCAAATCAATTCTGACCCTACCTCACTGGAGTTAGTGTCAGATCCCTTGGTTAAAGGTTCAGTCCCACGTGACTCCAGATGCCAACTGCAAGTCCCTGGTTGACCCCTGTGCTTTTGACTGACAGGCTGTAAATTGGGGTTCCCATGACCACTTCCTCAGGTTCAGTAATTTACTAGACCAGCTCACAGAGCTCAAGGAAACTCTTACTCATGTTTACTGATTTGTTACCTAATAAAGGATACAATAAAGGATGCCGATGAATAGCCAGATGAAGAGGTACATAGGGCAAGGCTCAGGAGGATCCTGAGCACAGAAGCTTCTGTCCCCGTGGAGTTGGGATGAGCCACTCTCTCGACATGTGGACGTGTTCATCAACCCAGAGGATCTCTGAACTCTGTACTTTGGGGATTGTTATGGAATCTTCATCACGTAGGAATGATCAATTATTAAGTCATTTCCCAGCCCCTCTCTTCTCTCTGGAGAATGGGGGTGGGGCTGAAAGTTCCAAGCTTGTAATCGTGGCTTGGTCTTTTCTGGTGACCAGCCTCCATCCTGGAGCCCACCAAGAGTCGCCTCACTACAACAAAAGACACTCCCATTGCCCAGGAAATTCCAAGGGATTTAGGAGCTCTGTGTTAGGAACTTGAGTCAAAGACCAAACATTAGAAGAAACTGAGCAGAGACCACTATGTCTATGTGTGTGTACATATATATCTTATTATTTCACACATGCCGTCTCACGAGGCTGTGGTGAGTGACACTTGTAAAAGTGCCAAGGGCAGGACATGTTAACCTGTGAGTGGGCCAGGGCGGATGATGGAGTCATCTCCCCTCTTGGTGAAGGGGAACTGAGGATCTAAGAGATAAAACCATGGCCCAAGGCCAAAGAGCTAGAACCTGGGGCTGCCAACAGCAACCCTCTCCTCATCACTTCTACACCCAAGCCAGCCTAGGAAGGAGGGGGCAATTCTGAGTAGACTGAAGTGACCGAGAGACCCAGGCAGACATTAAATAGGAGCCAGATCTCCAACTTTCTCTCCATCTGTGAAGCACTAGGGCCCTGTGAGGTCTCAAGGGACTTCCAGGGATGTTTAAACTCTGTCGCCCAATTAGTTTGCTCTCCTGGACTTCCTAGAGTCAGCTTCTCTCCAAGACCCCCATAAGCCAGTCATGGGGAGGTGACACATGGCAACCTTACCTTGCTCTAGGTGATAACGGCCCCTCTCTGGTTTCTCTCTCCCTCCTGCCCACAGACCTGGCCCCGGTTTTACAGAGCCCTGATGGGAACTGGGTGGCCCTGAAGGATGGAGCTCTGCCCCCCACCCGCCTACTGGCCAAACCTAAGAGTGGCACGTTCCAGGCCCTGGAGGCGGCCTCCAGTGTGGCATCCGCCTACGATGAGATGGGCTCTGACAGCGAAGAGGACTTTGACTGGAGTGAGGCATTGAGCACGCTGTGCCCGCGGCCCCGGGGCTTGCCCAGGAACACCCAGCCTCTGCCCATGCAGGCCCAAGGCTCAGACCAAGGCCCCTCAGCTGCCTCCGCCTCTTCTGGGCTCTCCCCCAACCTCGAGGCCATGTGCTCCGACTCAGAGACCTCCTCAGCAGGCTCTTCCCGGGAAGCTGGGCACCGGGCCAGACTGTCCTGGTTACAGAGGAAGGCCCCCAGGAACCCCGCAGCCGAGACGATGAGCCTACAGGGAGAGCTAGACGTGAACTTCAACCTCCAGGCAGCCAGCAGGGAGACCTCGGACAGCAGTGAGCCTGAGGAAGCCCCCCACGCTGCAGACCGGCGGGCCAGGAGGTGGAGAAGGGCCCGAGGGGGCTCAGAGGAGCCAAGCAAGGAATTATCTTCCCCCAATGCCCATCCGCTGGAGCTGGACACACATCAGGTAATAAAGCTGGGTGCGTGCAAGCACACACACACTTTCAGTAGGGTGTGCCCTCCTCCAAGGAGGAGTGGCATAGAGAGTCCTGGGTTCAGCATGCATAGATCCAGATTCCCATCTTGGTTTGCTGCTAAGTAGCTGAGTGACCTAGACAAGTCACATCAACTCTCTGGGGCTCCATGTCGTCCTCTCTGGAGATGAGAGCTTAGGGTTGAAGGTGGATTTGCAAAGTGTGGTCCCCAGACCAGCAGCATCAACACCACTTGGGAACTTGTTAGAAGTGCAGGTTCTTAGGCCCTGCCCCAGGCCTTCTGAATCAGAAACTCTGGGGATGGGGCCCAGGCATCTCTGTCGTGACAAGCTCTCTGCTGTGCATTTAAGTTTGAGGGCCACTGACTTAGGGTTAGGGGTATGGGATCTACAGTCAGCCAGCCTGAGTTCAAATCCCACTGTGTGACCTTGGGCAGGGCATCTCTCTAGGTCTCGGTTTCCTCTTCTGTAAAATGGAGCTAATATTAGAACCCACTTCAAAGAGTGGTTGTGATGAGTGAATAAGAGGATGTTCATAAAGCACTGAGCTCTGTCCTAGACGCAGCACAGGGCTCAGCTAATGTTATTTCAATATGATAATTCAGAGCACACTTTACTAACATTCTGTGATTCTTTAGTCCACATCAGCCCCTTCTCAGAATCTTCAGTGGCTCTCTCCCCATGGTTTAATTCATGAACCCCCTTTCAGAATGTGATTAAAGCTACAGACTCTCTCTCTAGAAAAATGCACCTGCACACACACACTCACTCACTCACTTACTATTCTACTTACAATTTCAGGTAGTTCTTGGACCTCCAACCAGATTAATTTTATATTCTCTAAATACACCCTGTTCATTCCCAGCTCTATGCCTGTGATCATGCAGTGTCCCTGCCCTGCCTCGCCTCTTCCTGGCGAAGTGCTGTGATCACCATAGACTGAATGCCGACCTTTGTGGAGCCCACTCTGGCCTTCCTCTGCAATATTTTCTAAACTCAAAAGTGACACATGTAGCTTGGAAGATTAAATGACCTTATATAAGAAATAGATTGGGGGCCAGCCCTGTGGCCGAGTGGTTGAGTTCGTGCACTTCACTTTGGTGGCCTGGGGTTTCACTAGTTCGAATCCTGGGCACGACATGGCATTGCTCGTCAGGCCACGCTGAGGTGGCATCCCACGTGCCACAACTAGAAGGACCCACAACTAAAATATACAACTAGGTACTGGGGGGATTTGGGGAGAAAAAAGCATAAAAAAAAAAAAGATTGGCAATAGTTGTTAGCCCAGGTGCCAATATTTAAAAAGAAAAAAAAAAAAGAGATTGCGATATTTAAAAAAGAGAGTCTGAAAGATCTAGTTGTGTTGCCTCTGCCTTCTGTAGACGTGTCATCCTTGCTCACTCTCAATACTTTCAACTTGACCTTTCAGGCTCCTGGAGAAACCACACCCACTTGCTGAATGTCATCGCACCTCCCCCAGTAGCCAGCTACCATGCCCTGCATTCTTAGTTTGGGTTCTACCAAAAGCAAGTCCTAGGTTGAGAATTTAGATGTAGGTTTATGTGAGAGGGGACACCAGGAAGCCCAAGAGTGAGACAGGGAAGCCACAAAAGGCCAGTTAAGGTATGCTATAGGAAACAGGGGCTGCATCCCACCAGGGACCCTCTGAGAAGCCATGTGGATCACAGCTCAGAATTCTCCCACTAGAAGACAGGGAGCAATAATCCACAGTCTCCCATCTCCCAGTGGTAGAGAGTGGTCCCATGCAGGGTGGGCATTAACATTGTACACAGCCAGGTTTGCATGGATGGTGCCTGAGAAGTCCCTCAGATGGAGAAGAAGAGAGAGACCCAGGTCTGAGGTGGGACACTGTCAGTGGGCCAGAAACTGTCCCCCATAGCTGCAGATAATTCATGTAGGTCCAGGGGAGACAGGCTGGGGCATCACCAGCATCTGCTACAATGACCTGTGAAGGCAACAGCCAGATCCCTGATCCTGGGGCCCCCATGAAGATAGCTGTGGACTCAGAGGTCCTCAGGTCCTGCCTGGCCTGCTAATGTATTGCCTAGAAGTCCTGTATATGGTCTAAGCTCTCATTTTCTCCTTTGTTAAGCAAGATCATTACAAATCTACTTCGTGGATTGTTGCGATCACAGAGTAGAAATATAAAATTCTGTTCAATTTTGAATCATTATTATCTAGCTCAGGTGGAGAACTTCTCTAGAGACTCCGGGTGACTTGCCTCAAAGGGATATTCTTGAGGGTTGTCTGCATAATTCACTTTCAGGTATAAGATGCCGCGTCTCCGCCACAACTAGGTGCCCAAAGCTTCCTGTTAATTCTGAGGTGGTTTGAAAGTTGTCTTCTGGTGTTAAGCTTTGCAAGGCATCGACGGGGAGAAGGCAGGGACCAGCAGAAAGGCGCTGGGACCAGCGTGGCCTCGCTTCCCTGGCAGTGTCCTCTCCTGCCCACTAGGTGGCGATGGTGTTGCATTTCCAGAGATTTCAAAACCCTGGTCCTCAGCATCCTCCCTTCTAGTTAAACTACGGCAGTTATCTTCTCAGAAAAAAAAAAAGAGAGAAATATATATATGTATTTTTAACTCTTTGCGAACATTTTAATTATATAAATAAATAAATATAATGTAAAAATGTTAAAATATACAAAATAGTCACCCTTTACCACAACCCTAACTCCCTGTCATCCACCACAACAAATGACTACAGTTGTTTGTGTGCATTCATATACCTATAGGATATTTAGAAATGTAGCTCTGCAAATGTGTCTGTGTTTTAGCAAAATCGGCATCTTACTCTTCATCTTCTTCCGCCTGTTTCTGTTAACAGTTAAGTGATAGAGACGTCAGCGCCTGTCTACACATAGGGCCTGCAGAAGATTGCGTCTTGGCGGTCCCCAGGGGGAGCGTAGGAGTGGGAGCAGTCTGTCCAGGATGCAAGCAATAAGGCTGCATTGCCTGTAGAGAATTTTAAAACAATAATAAGTTCAATAAAAGTTCGTCTTTTTATTATCACCTTGCATCGTGCACGGACAGTTCTAAGCAATGGTAGTGACAAAAAACTGTTCCCTTCCGGGGCAGGCTGCTCTCAACGTCCCGCCCCACCCCCTTGCTTTGCAGTGGTCCATGGTGGGGAGGAATCAACAATCGATAGTTCCCATAATGATGGATATTTAAGATCTTTGCAATGTTTGATGTTACAAAACAATACCACAGAGAATATCATTGTGCAACCTCCTTATACAAGTATGAGAAGTAGAGTTGCCGACTTGAGGCGTATACGGATCTTTCATTTTAATGAATAGTTACCGAATTAAGCTCTCAAAACCTCATAGCAATTTCCTCATAGCCATAGCACAGTAGGAGTGTGTTTTCTCAAATTGTCAACAATACTTAGTGTTGTCAGTCTGTTAAATTGTCACCAACTTTATGTGAGGGAAAATATATTTCTTTTTAGTTAACATTTTCATAGTTACTACTGAGATTGAGCATTTTTCCCCAATATTTAAAGCTACTTGCACTTTTTCTTCTGTGAAAGACATATTTATATGCTGCTTCTATTAATTTACTGGACCATTTGTCTTTTTCTTATTGATTTTTAGGAATTAGTTTTATTTTCTAATTATATTGTAGATTTTAGTTCTTTGGTGGTTACACATTGAAAATATTCTCCCTTTGTCACTTTTGCCTTAACTTTATATTTTACACACAAAAATTTTTGTTACATATAATTTGTCAATTATTCTTGTTAATAATAATTTATCAATTATTTCCTTTATTTTTTTTAATTCAGTACTTTGTTTAAGAAGGCTTTAAATCCAAGGTTATAATAAATTTTCCTATTTTTTCTTGATAATTTATACTTTTGTCTTTTACATTTAGCCCTTTAGTCCATCTGTACTTTACTTTTCTGGGCAATATGAGGTAAGATCTAACCTTATTTTTTTCAAATTAAATATTTGTACCCAATCATTATTAAATAATTCATCCTATAGCTGCTGGCTTCAGATGCCCCTTTAATGTATATTAACCTTCTTTAATTTCCATGAGCCTGTTTTTTTTCTATCTCTGTTTTGTTCCTTTGATCCAGAAGTCCCGTTTGCATACAAATAGAATTTTATTTTAATTATAATAACTTTATATTTTCATATCTGATAGATGGTCCTCCCTTCACTGTTGTTTTTGTTAATGATATTTTATAAAAGTCTCTTGCTTTTATCAATCCTTTACTCATATAAATGATTTTTGCAATCTGCTCTTCAAGTTGCAAAAAACATCTTTTTAAGTTTTGATTGGATTGCTCCAAAAGTATTTATCTATCGGGGAATAGTTTATATCATTATAATATTGAGCCTTCCCATCCAAGGTTGTCAAACTTGTCTCCACTTATTTATTCCAGTAAAGTTTTATAGAATTTTTCCAAAGTTCTTATACTTTGCTTGTGAAAAGCATGTTATACATTTTGTTGCTATTGTGAATGAGCTCTTTTTTGTCTACTACATGTTCTATTTGGGTTTTGCTGGTGTATAGAACACTATCGGTGTTACGTTTATATTTTATAACTTAGCACTCCAATAGATTCTCTCATTAACCCTAACAGTCTTTCAGATGATTCTCTTAGCTATTCCAGGCCATGATCCTATTGTCTTCAAGTAATATTTTTATCTTTTCCTTTCATTATTTATACTTATTTCTCTTGCTTGTCTTATTGCACTGGTGACATCCTGTGCCACACTGTGACGTGGCAATGACATCTAGCATCCTGTCTTTGGCTGCTGTCCTTCGTCACTTGACTCCAGCGTTTCACATTAGGTGTGATGCCTCCTCTAAGTTAGCAGACATTACCAAAATAAGAAGGATCTGTCTATTCCCAGCTTCCTAAATGATTAAAATCAGGAATGTGAGTTTTATCAACTGCTTTTTGGTATCTATTAGGATGATCATATGATTTTTCTTCTATAATCTGTTAATTTTGTAAATCACATTAATAGATTTCTTAATTCTGAATCATCTTTTCATCTGTTGTGTAAATCCTATTGGATTGTGATTCCTTTCTATAAAAACTGATTTCCATTTGCAGGTTTCCATTTTTATGCTATCTTGTTTAGTTTTGGTGTCAGGTTATACTAATGACTTGACAAGTATTCTCTTCTTTTTACTATTTTCTAGAACACTTTAATGATATATAATTTTCTGAAAGTTTAGAAGAATCCAGCTATAAAGCTATTCAGGTCTGCCCCTATTGAGAGACAGACCCAGATAATTTTATAGGTGAATTGTATACATGAAATATTTTATGTATTAAAATATGTGTAAAACATAAATATTAGAAAACAAGAAAGTAAAAGGAAGATATTAATTAATGTAAAAGCAAAAACAAAAAAAACTCTTGAGATTAATTAATAAAATAAAGCCTTGCTCATATATATGTATATAACATCTCTAATGAATTTTCCCTCAAAGGCAGTTCTGTTTGCATCCCACAGGCCTTGGTATGTAGTATGCCCGTTGTCAAACTTTTCTAAGTAAATTATCATTTCCAATGTGATTCTCATTTCAATCAAAATTAAGGAGTAATTAGAAGGGTAGATAACTTTTTGCTTTGTTTTTTGTTTTGTTTTGTCACTAGTTTTTAGTGTTATGTCACTATGAGCAATAAATATGGCTTATGTGATTTTGCTGTTGGGAATTTGTTGAGATTTCCTTTGTGACCTAACACGTGTCCAATTTTTGTGACTATTTCATGTGTTTTTGAAGAGAACACATGCTCTCCGTTTGTTGAGGAAAAGGCTATATGTACATATGTACGTTGTTCTGGGCATTAGCAAGACAGACAAGGTCCTGCCTCCTGAAGCTCACGTTCATTTGCCTTGTTGTCTGTGAGTCTTCATTTGCCTAATTCTCTACCCTTATTTACTGTTGTCTTCTTCCTTCCGTGGTTTCCTTACTTTCTGTCTTTTTAGATTCTGGTGAGAAGTCTACACAGAAGATGCAGCAATGTGTGTCTCTGCGATTTCACTCCCTTCTAGACCCTTCAGCTTGCGAGCCATGGTTAGCAGATAAAGCCAGCTGAGAGCAGAAGTCCTTCCCCACATTCTCAGATGTTATCCTTGGCCTCAACTCTCCCTTCACATGTTACTTTGCACATTGAGTCTCTGTGTGGTCTGCTATCCTAGACTGCTGGACGCGTTCTTCTGTCCTCCAACACCAATCTCCTGCTGTCACAGGTGGGATGAAATCTGTGGGTCAGACTCTCTTCCTCCAGTGCTCTGCAGTCGATATTTCACTGCCTCTTGGCATTTAGTGTTGAATAGCAGCCTGCAGACAGCCTAGCTTTTCCCTTGTCTATAACATTTTTCTCTTCTCTTAGGCGTTTGTTTGATTTGTTGTGTCCTTAAGAAGCAAACATTTTGCCAGAATGGCAGGTGTGTGCTCATTCCGTGCTGCTGCCCATCATACGTGCACACTTAGGTATTTTTTCAACTCAGGACTGTTTTCTTCTGTAATGGTGATTGTTACTTCTTCCAGGCCACCCATACTTCATATGTTGAATCTCCAGTCTCTTTCTCCCAGGTCTGCGATCTCTTATTGTTTTCCCATTTTGATCTTTTCCTCAATCTTCTGGGAAACCTTCCCAATTTGTCCTCCACATCACTCTTTTGTTTTCCCAGGATTAATTCTGCTGTTACTATCTTCAAATGCAGGTCCTAATCCTGCTGCTGTGTTGGCGCTTTTCCACAATCTTTTGTCTGTCTCATCAATCTCTCCATTTCATCTCATCCTGTAGTCTTTTAGCCTGGGTGCTTATCGTTTCTAACTTTCTACACCTCTTCATTGACACTGCATTGTTACACCCTAATGAAAACACAGAACCACTATCACATTGTGTCCTGGCTGTTAGTAAAATGTACATGACGTCTTCAAACTAACTTTTGTTTCCTTTGCTCTGCAGTATTTTTCCATAGGATCCATGTTAACTTTTTCTGTTAGTCATTCTTGAATGAGGATAATGCTACCCACACCCTTTTGTTTGCCAAAATCTAGCATCCTCATATCATTTCCCCTCTGCTAGCTTAAGATAGGAGGGTTTTACTACTCTCATTGTTTTGCTCTATGTTTCTTTAACAGATGACTAAGAAGCGAGCCGCAGTACTGAATATGCATATGTTGAATGAAGGAATGAATGAATGGAAAACAACAAAAACCATTGCACACTTCTACATGGTTTTGGTAGTCTCCACTTGCAGGGCTTTACATTTCATGACCACACCTCCTAGGAGGCAGCATTAGCCAATGGCTAATTCTTCCTTCTACTCACTTGGATGTTTTGGGGAGATACATTTTCTAAGTAACCATAAAATGGGGCAGGATTAAGGGAGCGGGAGTAGGGCTTATCTTTGAATGCTTAAAAAGCCCCACCACCACAATAGAAGGCTCAGACGTTGTGTTTTTCTTTGTTTGGTGTTTATTTCATTTTGTTTTATGGTGAGTATTTTTCTTACATTCTAGACCAGGGTTTGAGGTTGGGAGACTATGAGGGGAGGGTCAACAATCATTCTGCCTACTTACAAGAAGGAGAGAGTAGACAGTCTTCAAATGCATTTTTTTTTTCAGTCCATTTCCAAGGGCTTTGTACTTAGTGAAAATTTTTCCCATCCATTTACTGGCAACAAGCTGACGTCCATTACTTTTTCGTTATATAGGTTTTCACCTTTTCTGTATCTTCCCACACAATTTTGGTGGAAAATTTGGAGAGATTGTAGAGAGATGTTTGCCAGATGCCATTTTAATATGGAAACCTGCTAATTAATTTTTCGTTGATTGCGACTTCAGGATTGCAGAAGGCTGCTATTTTTGTTTCCTCTGACATTTCATTTTTGGTTGGACTCATTAGTGGAACTTGTTTCCTTGGGTACATTTGCCCTCTGTCTAGCATGCTAGGTCCTAATTATTCTTAAAAGATGTGTTTAGAATCTTGCCACATTGAGAAGCCACCAATTCTTTATAACTAATAGTCTGTAAATCTTCCTTTATTTGATGTGTTTATGCCTTGCTACAGAAAAATTTAAAGTAGTTTACATAAATATTAACATGAGAAAATGAAGTCAAAATATAAGGGAAAACCAGGTTAGAAAAGATAAAATGAAGCCAGGAGTAATGCTAGTTCACAAAATGGATGCAATGAGATCCTAATCATGGGCTAGATATACCAAAAGTTTGGCTCCGAGTAGAAGACAAGAGAAGGAGAATGATGTGAGCAGTTTCCTGAGTCATGGAAGCCATATTAGGACATAAACCCATTTCTTAAAGGATGCTGCTCCCGGAGCTGAAGACCAAGAGAAATTTATCCCACGGGTCCTTGTGGAGAGACTGCAGAATTCAGCAGCCTGCACTGTAAACTGCTGCAGATGACCAGTGCATCATGGCAGGCACAGTTCATTCAGGTCAGATCTATGAGGGGCCAAAGTACACTGAGCTCTGCTGGTCTGGGATGCTCCAAGATTAAGTTTTGGGACATGTAGAGGAGCAGACGGCTGCCTCCCCAAGTCCCCGTTCATGAGCGTCGCGCAGCTCTGAATTCAAGGGGATGCTGTCTGACAAGTGCTTGCAAGACCATGTACGTGGGGGTAGTATGACACCCTCCATCCTGGGAATATTGAGGCACCTGACAGGACCACCTACCTCTGACGTGTGCCAAGAGAATATCCCCAAGCAAGCCTCTATCTACACAAATTGTATTTGAATTTTGTCCGGTACACAGACCGAAGGGTGATAATTCCTGCCCCAACCCCCCAATTCTTCACCATTGGTTTACAATTGAAACCGTTCCTTAAACAAAAACTTAAAGAGAAGACAATTATATGGTGGAAAGTGGGACTGCTCTAATTGAGACATAGCTGTCCTCCCACTATGCCCCTTGCTCCCACCTCCACAGCAGCCTGAGCAAGTACCAGTAATAAGCTGGAAACAATTTAGAGCAGGGGTGACCAACATCCCTCAACAGAAGACAAATCTTAGTCAAGCATCTGTCAAGTGATTCCCCCTGAGCACGGAATCACTGGGTATGCCCTCCAGGATAAACTGGTTGCAGAGAATAGGTCTAGAAAACAATGAGGTATTTGCTGAATAACAGTGCTGCTTTTTTTTCTTTTTTTTTTTTTTGAGGAAGATTAGCCCTGAGCTAACTGCCACCAATCCTCCTCTTTTTGCTGAGGAAGACTGGCCCTGAGCTAATATCCAGCCCATCTTCCTCCACTTTATATGTGGGACGCCTGCCACAGCATGGCTTGCCAAGCGGTGCCATGTCCACACCCGGGATCTGAACCAGCGAACCCCAGGCCGCCAAAGCTAAACGTGCAAACTTAACCGCTGCACCACCAGGCCGGCCCGTAACAGTGCTTCTTAAAGGTTCATGTGTCATAGGCCCTTTTGAGAACCTGATGAATACGAAGTCTTCCTCCCAGCGAGGGGGAAAAAATGTGCATAAACACAAGCACTCAAAATTTTGCATTCAATATCAGGGAGTTTGGGGAGCTGGGTTAGAAGCCCTGCTGTGTCGGAATTTTAACCAGGAGTCTGTTGGATCTTAAGGATCACCCACTAACAATGATGACTTTAGTTTTTATAATAGTTAAATTGTAGCCCTTCTTTGGGGCAGATGTTAAATAGCAGGCTACCTATCGTTTAAGGCTTTTCTTATGTGTGGCAATCAAAGCATGTTAACTCCATGAAGAAGATGTTGAGTTCTCTATTCCATCTGGCAGGGACCCAAGCCTAGCTCACTCAAAACGGAGAGCAAGTCATTAGGAACAACAAAAAGAAGGGGATGTGGAACACCTCAGTCCCTCGACCCCAGCCCCTGCCCTGCGTGTCATCACTTGTTTGTTCAGGAGACTTCCTCCTGATTCAGACTCTCATGCCGGCACTGAGGTCCGGTCCTGAATCACTATCAGTATCCAAGAGTTATGTAACTTAGCCTACACCCAATTCCAATCCAGAGTCACAGAAAAAAACAAAGATAAAATCCACTATTAATGCTGTTTTATTCCTAAGAGATTTCGCGACAAAGTAATAGACCAATTGTGGTCAGTATGAAAATAATTGTGTCTTAAAGGTCTGTTTCTCATGTAAATGTTGATCTGAGAAGTCCAGACTAGTGATTTTGCAGATATTTTTTTTTATACGGGATTGCATAATTCTGGGGAACTAAGTGGCTGCCCTTGCAGCAAATGGCATAGTCTAATTCTGTCAAATGGGAGATTATAAAGGGAAAAAAACAGATGAAGGGCAGAGTCCATCAGTCAGAGGGAATTTGGGTTCGGGGAGAGGGAAATGTGCCCCAAATTAGATTAAGGTTTTATTTGTTTGTTTTTAAATCAATTATATAATATGAAAAACTCAGAAAACAGCCTGGGATCCGTACCAGGACAACTGACCCATAATTATAAATGCTAAAAATAAGCCTTCCAGATGACATTCCGGTGCTACGTTTCCATAACCTCCTTCACCAAATTCATCCCCAAGACTGGTCCCCATATCTGTCATCTCTGCAGTTCCACTGGCCGAATTCCGGACCTTCCACATGGTGGGGTTCCCCTTGAGGCAGGAATAAATATATTATAATATTAAATTCAGTAAGATTCCAGGTGATGTCTTCCCAATTCCACCATGTTAAGTTGATCAAGGATTTGATGTGTACTTTTGTGTGTGTGACTGTTCTTATCACACCAGTTATAAGAAAAATAAGTGTCTTATTCACCAGGGTACAGCATGAGAATAAAACTACTTTTAGATTAATAGCAACGTGTTGGGGGGAGACAAACTTCTACCTCAAGGCACTAGAGACAGAAATCTTCTGAGTCCTCAGAAGAAACAGATCAGCAGAAAGGCAGCCAGCCTGAGGCTCAACCTGCTCTTCTCCAGCTTCAGGATGACTATGCCAAGGGATTTGCAAGTAAAACCACATACATTTGCCACATAGAGTGCCCGTAGGGTTAGTCCACCTGTAAGGCGGGGCTCTTCTCTGAAGTTCACTAAAAGATCTAAAAGCAAGCTGCAGAAACTCTGATTTTTAGGTCAGGTTCAGTATCTTTCATCAGCAGGAATGGGGAGAGCCACCAGGACACAGCTTTCAACCAAGGCTGACACGTAACCTTTGCAAGTAATCCTTTAGCTGGGCTCTTTCTAAAAAGGTGGAGAAAATGCAGAGTCCCCCCTCTCCCTCAAAGAACCTAGCAGATGAAAGACAGGCTCTGTGAAAAGCTGTTTCCAGGACTGGGGTTGCTTAGCCTAGAAGACATTGACATTGCTCCCTTCAAAGGTGGAGAATTTTGATGAGTGTGATGGTGAGGCGGAACAGAAAAATTGCTTTAAATTACAGCAGGCAGGATTTCAAGGTGCATAAAGACAGACCACTCGGGTACCTGAAGGTGAGGACAGTCATCTGAGGAAATCTGAGGGTATCCATCTCTAGAAAGCTTCTAGAAAAAGTATCTTCTCACTCATTTAAACCTCTGAAACGATATTAAATCTTTTGTGTCTCGGGTTCTCTCCCGACTCAGTGGTTCTGTTCTCTGTTCTTCTTTTAATGAACATGGTTAAACTTGTTTGGAGCACCTAGTCTTGTGTCGGAAGAGTGAAAAGATCTTGGCCTTCAAGGTCGCTGCCTCTTCAGCTCAGCCAGGCACTAGTCAGGTGACCTTGGACAGCCTACTGAACCTCAGTGTCCTAAGGGATACAGAGGGAACTACTGGGACACTTGAATGAGATTCCGTGTGTCCAGAGCCCAGGGCAGTACTCGCCCACTCAAAGGTGCTCAGCAATGAAAACTCTTCCTTCCCCCACCTCTTACAACCCCCTCGCCTCCATTTATTTCTATCTTTGTGCTTCTCGAACTTGAGAATTCACAGATTCCTCAAGGATTTTTCAGAGGACCTCTCATTTGAGAAAGGCTGCATTGAAATTTAAATACTATCAATTTAAGAAATTCTTAGTGTCACCATAAACCTAAATGTAAAATTAAGAATGGAGATCACATGGCAACACTCAGCTGTAAGGTGATTGCCCTGGTAGTCCAGAATGTCCTTTTTTTCCGGTGACCAATGAAATGAAAACCAAAATTTGAAGATTATTATAAAGAACTTGCAGACCACTGAGAATATGTTAGCAGACTCTTGTTTAAGAAATTGTACTAGCTTATCTTAATAAGTATTCCGTCATTAGGTGTTTAAAAGTGTACATTCCTATTTAGCCAGTCTCCAAGGTCCACACACTAAATTGAAGTGTGCAAGAAAAAGGCAACTTTTTGTTTTTCTATTAACTGCCTTAAACTTCCTCATCAGCCTCCCCACTCTGAATAGCCAGGATGGACACTAGCCAATCTAAGAAACACTTAGCCTCTTGTGATTTAAACAATTTTCTTTCTGTTTAGAAGTGTTTTTCTAGGCAAATAATCAGTCCAACCTCCCCCACCCCACTTTCTCCACCTTTGCTGTCTTGGGGAGGTTATGGGGAGCTTCTGTGTCTACGTGGCTGCAAGGGCATCTTAGAGCTGAGCAGTGTCCTCTGGGTCCTTGCAGGTCTCCTCATTGATGGGGCCCCTGTTCATCAAGTCATTTCCCACCCTACAGGCAACCCCGCCAGAGACCAAGGGGCTACACCTGTGGTCTGTTGCCTGTGTACTCAGTCAGAACCCAGTGTCTCTCCCTCAGGTCCCACCTTGGCTGTCACTCTCATCAGCTCCTTGGCACTGGCTGTCCAGCTGCAGGACAGCTATTTCATTCCCATCATAGAGAGCCCCTGGTAAGCTCACCTTCCAGCACCTTCAGCGGTCTTCCATGAGCCTACTTCTGGATGCTCTCTGTGTCACGCAGGACCCTGGGAGACCTGGAGACCCCTAACCCCTCCCTCTGGAGCCTTTCATCGGGGCCTGATTGGACTTTGATTGAGTTGCCCCATATTATTGGGGGCGAAGGGGTCAGAGGCTACAGGCGACCTCTGAGGCTCCTTCTCCCTGGATCCCAACTGAGGACCAAGCTACATCCAGCTTTTGAATGGGGAGCTTTAGTCTGAAGAAACTCTTTCCACAAAATCTGACTTCCTAGACTGTTACCACGCTAAAGAGGTCGTAGAGTGAGCTGATCAATGCTCTTTGGGTTCCGATCCACAGTGTCCTTCCCTAGGGCAGAGTGCTTATGCTTAGCCTAAGAAAATGAAGATTTTAGTAGGAAATGAAAAACATTACTTTCTTGTTTTCAAAATACTGTCCCATTATACATACAAATGCCAATCTGTAAGGTGGGGAGCTAAAGACAGTGGACAGTGGACAGTGGGCAGGCAATTCTGATTTTCAACAGATTACTTAAAATGTTTGATGCCCAGATACATGTATTGCTGATAGTTATCCAGCTTGCCCATAAGGAATTATATTTCATGATTTTTTTTCAAGTCACAAAATGAATTCTCTGCTGACTTCATAACCTTCTCGGTAATCTGAGTCATTGTCCAACACACTGGGTTTAATTGGTGTTTGGGTGAAGTTGTTTTGAGACCCGATGTCCTATTGAAGTAGAAGAGCATAGTCTTCAGGCTGAAGATTCAGCAGCATCCTCATCTCTAAATGCTGAGTCCAGTTTCCCAATAGACTCTGAACTCCAACCTCCCTTCTCCCCCTTCCTGTGAATTCAACTGGAAGTTTCCCATTCCCTATCCAAGTGGCATGTACCTGTCTGCTGGTGTCTTAGTAGGAAGTAGATTATTTACTCTTATTAACGTTTCTTAGCCCTTTGGGGGCATGGAGCCCCTGTGAAAATCTAATGAAAGTCAGTAACCCTCTCCCTAGAAAAGTGTTCATGTAAACCAAAGTTTGCAAACAATATCAGGAGCCTACAGAAGCCCATCCACAGAACCTGTGTTAGCTAAGACCCCCAACTTAGCATTTACTGTTCCAGTTGTCTTGGAGACTGACATTAAAATCAGGACACGGGGAAAATGTGTAAGTTTATAACACAGGCAGGGATTGCTTAACCCTTTGCAGGTTGAACACACCGATTTTTCTTTGGAGATATAAATATTTGTTAATTTACTTGATAAATTTTCCATGGACAAATATTACTAAGTTGTTTTGGAAGCTCTGGTGGCTTTTGATAACGATGCTTCCATCCATGTTCATGGTATCATGTCTCCTAGGTGTCAGATCCCTGTGGATGTGATTACAGAGTCTTTATTGAACTCTAGTGCCATCATTTAGAATTAATACAATTTTCAATGCTCAAATATAACTTGAGGTATATCCTGATAATCTTTGGGATTCCATTCTTTAAGATACTGCTCAGGTATCAACTATTCCAATTTCCCTTCCCTGACAACCTTTACTTCAACCAACCATGTGACGGCTCTTTCTCTGAGTCTCATCAAACCCTCACATTTGTGTACGTTGTACCCCGGTGTGTTACAGCTGTCTGGCTAGACGTTCCTCTCTCCACCACACCGTGAACTCTACCAGAGCAGGAAGGGTGTCGCTCTCACCTTTGAGCTCCAGTGGCCAGCACAGAGCCCAGCCCATGGTAGATACTCAATACATGTTTGCTGAATGGAGACTGAATCAGCATTGACTAACGCTTCCTCAATTCTCATGTGGTAAATAAATAGACAGGCCAAAGCTAAAGAAAAGGAAACTGGAGTTCAGATGAATTGATAATTCAATGTGTTAAATCTATTGAGTGAGATGGTAAGAGAAGGTTACCAGGTGTGAGTTTGTAGCCAGCTGCTGACTTCCTGGCTAATGCAGTGCATACCGCAAGAGTAGCAGCAAAAGTACTTGATAGATAAAGCTCAGTTCCTTAGCTGCTTCTTAGCCCTCTGAAGTCTGACCTAGGCCTGTTTTCTCCATCCTTTCAAGCTCCCCGCTCTTTCGATTTCTAAGCCTTACTCCTCTACAGCAAGCAGTTTCGTGCACCGCAGGTCTTATTGGTCCTGCCGCTTCCTCATCAAGAATACCTGAACTCATGTCTACATATTAAAATTTTCCTCGGGGCAGGCCTGGTGGTGCAGCAGTTAAGTTTGCACGTTCCTCTTTGGCAGCCCGGGGTTTGCTGGTTCAGATCCCGGGTGTGGACATGGCACCGCTTGGCACGCCATGCTGTGGTAGGTGTCCCACATATAAAGTAGAGGAAGATGGGCACAGATGTTAGCTCAGGGCCAGTCTTCCTGAGTGGAAAGAGGAGGATTGGCAGCAGTTAGCTCAGGGCTAATCTTCAAAAAATAAATGAATAAATAAAATAAAATTTTCCTCATCTTTGAAGAATCCGCTCAGAGGTCATTCTTCCCATATCCCTAGACAAAGGAATTCCTCCTTCTCAAGGACATTGGGAGCGCCAGTCCCTCTCCTGGGGCCCTCATTGCTTCTTGCTCAGGCCCAGAAAAAAATAGTCATTCCCAATGGACCCGTTTTCTTTTATCAATCCAGTGGTGGCTTTTTTTCGTTTCTGTCATCGGTTTCCTTCTAGTCACCTTTATATAGAGAGCTACCTTTAGCATTTGTCCAGTTACAAACTGTATCAAGCAAATTTGATGCACAAACATGAAAAAGAATGAAAGAATCTCTCTCATATCTTTTTGGCAAAGCAGAATGGTCCAGATTCTTGTTGCAAAATGTTGTGTGATGAAGCCCTTCCTGTTAAATGACTAACTGAATGAAAATATCATATATTCTTTTGTCCTTATAAATACATTGTTTACTCATCGATTCTTGAGTTTGAGAAAATTCACCTAGGACACCATTATCTGAAGGCTCTTAGTCTGAGATTTTACTTATACAATCAACTTCACCATCATTGTTAGTCTAGAGAGCTGCTGTCCTTCTCTTTGAGCTCATGATCTGAGTCATCTAATAATTGTGAAATGTTGTTCTCTGTCAGTTTTCTTCTCCTTGCCATTATGAAAAATTTTTAATTCTCAACTGTATGCAATGAAAGCTAAAAGCAAACTCAAAATGATTATGACATTTCACTATTGAATCATCCTTCTAGGCAATTCCATTCTTCTCTTTTATTATTTTAGTCTCTTTTAGCATAATTGGGAATAATTGATGAGTAACGATGAAAAATAATTCTTAGGATGATGAAATAGCAAACTATTTCAAAAGTTTGGAAAAATAAGATCACAAAGATCCCTTAATGTATTTTAGATTTGTAAGAGGGGCCAATGAACCCATATAGTAGTTGCAAAATAGAATGAGGTTGATTTTATTTAAAAAATAAGTAAATTTTCTCTTTGTTCCTTAGAAGCCGTTCAAGAAAGAATAAAATCCATGAAACATCAAGCCTTATAAATAGAACAATTCAAAGAGGAAACTCAAAAACTAAAATTGGGTCTAATGGAGCTCATGGTATGCCGAGATTCCAAGGCCAAGAATAGAGTGAGAATCCCAATCTCCATGTATTCCTGGAGTTCCCCAGGCCTGGTCAGGGCTCTGCTCATAGAGGGAGCTTAGGTGATATTCACCAAATGGATAGTAGGAGCCAGAGATGTAATTATTAAGCTGGAACTGTAATTATCAGCAGAATGTCACCCGATAGTCCTTACATATGTGCAAGGATTTTGCACCCTCTCAAAATCTTTGCCTTTTGCCTAGAATACTGTTCTTGTGTCTCTCCCTTTTAGCCGGGTTAACTGCTACACTGAGTCTTGACTCAAACATCACTTCCACAAGGAAGCTTTCCCTTACTTCCAGCCCCTCCCATCCAGTTCCCCTTAATGGGCTGTCAGAGCCTCCCCCCAGTCCCAGCCCATCCCTAACCACCCCCCCCCCCCCCCCACCGCCCCGTGACAGTTAGTGTGTAAGGTTTTAGTATCTCTCCTCCACTAGGAGGCCAGCCCGGCTGCTACTGACTAGGTTTGCTCATCCTTGCATCATCAGCACCAGCACAGTGCTGCCCATAGTGCGCGCTCAGTAAGTATTTTGTGAATGAAAAACACTGAATGAATTCAAACATTTTTCTGAGTACAGATGCTCACCTGCCTGAACCTTTCACAAAGCATTAAGATGCAGGTGTTTGAGAAAATAAAAGTAAAAGGTCAAAGCCAATCTATGGAGAAAGCAGATCAAGTAAGAGAGCTTTATTTTCCTGGACTGTCCTTTACTCAGGGGTTATTGGGAACAACAAGCAGCATGCCTGGAGCAAAGGAGTCCTCAGCTCATGGTTCTGGCTTTCACTTAGGTGTCGGGTGATTTATCGGAGACTGACATCAGCAGTGAGTCTCAGCACCCCCGGACCGGCACAGACACCACGGAGGAGAAACAGAGAAACAGGCTGTACGAGTTAGCAATGAAAATGAGCGAGAAGGAGACTTCTTCAGGGGAAGATCAGGAGTCCGAGCCCAAGACAGAGTCTGAGAACCAGAAGGAAAGTCTGTCGTCTGAAGACAACAGCCAGAGCGTGCAGGAAGAGCTGAAGAAGGTAAGGGCCCTGAAACTACCTGCAGACAGCTTGGTTCCTGCAGCTGGAGTGGGGGAGGTTTTGTATTTGCCCAGAGGTGTGCTGGGCCCCCAAAGGGCTCTCTGTGAAATCCACATCCCTGTGCGCTTGAAAGAGCCCAAGAGAACCCTTCTTGGTTAAGGCTGAGAAGTTCAATCAGGAGAACAGCGTCTTGTGTCCTGTGAAGTCTCCCAGGACCTCCTGTCTCCTTCCGCTAACTGTCCTTTGTCAAGACAGACCTTCAGTTTCGAGTCTATAATTTAGTGCCCATGATCTCTCTCCTTGGTGAAGAGCAGTGTTGTTTCGTGTCCTCTCTCCCTGAGGAATTTTGCCTGTGGATTGAGATCACCTAGCCATCTCTCTTTCAGTCAATGATGAAGCGTCACTCCATAGTGTAAAGTCTTTGTGTTAAAAGCGGCCTCTGGACCATTTACCTCTGTCGTTTTCAGATTTTTGGTTTGTTTGTCTCTGCCTCAGGATCCTTTTTCCCATAAGCCTTACATGGAATCCCAGTGTTTTAAACAGATAAAAGCACTGCTGCTCTTAGGGTTCCTGCAGTGCCAGCCACTTGTCTTCAGCCACAGCCCCTCTTCCGCTCGCCCTAAACCAGCCCTTGAGTTCCAACGGACATTGTCTGAAAACCACAGAAGACAGACCCAGACCCAACCCCTGCAGAAAGGGACCCCAGACCCCTGGCCCCCCAGTCAGTGCTCTGCCCACGTCCTCCAGCATGTGCCTGGGGTCCCTCTTCAGCTGTCCAAGCACGTTCATGCTAGACTTGGCCACTTTAGAGATGGGAGTTCCCTGCTGCCTCCGATGGAAGGGGAAGAAGCTAACGTTTGCTGAGGGTCTCCTGTGTCTGGTGCTCTGCATATGTTAGTTCATATAATAACTCTTTGAGGTAGATGCAGCCCCTTTTTGCAGATGAGGAAACTGAGGCTGAGTCTTGAAGGAACTTATCCAAGGCCCACAGCTAGTAAGTTTCAGAGCAAGTTCACAAACCTACTTGGCCTCAAATCATAGGCTCCTTCCTTTACAACAAGCTGCCTCTTCTGTAACCCAGATAAGATCTTGTCTGGTAACATCTAGATTTCTTTGCACCTCTGATCAGTTTTTTCCCTATTCTGAGAGTATCCTAGAGAAGCTAACAAGTTGCTGATAATCCATGTGTATGGGTGAATGAGCCCCCTTCATCTGCTCAGCAGTCAAGCTGGGCACAATAGAGGAACCAGGCCAACCTGGGGATGACCCCAGGTGATCAAGAGCAGGCCCAAAGGGAAGGAGGGACTGTCCTCCATGGCTAAGCCCCTGAAGCTTCAATGCTTCAGGCTCTGCCTTTCACTCATTTCATTCCCATCCTACCTTCCATAACCATCGAGGCCTCACTCATCAATCTGCCGAGTCCTCTGCCTGTGGACAGTGCACACACCTTTCCCCTGACGTGTCCGTGGGTTGGAGAGTGGAGCGTGGCCTTCACAGGCAACTCCTCCCTGGGATGTGGGCCCTAACCCATTGCTTCCTCAATGGTAATGGCTCTGATCCTCTGCTACTTGACCTGAGGCCCCATTATAGTCACATTTGTCTGCTAGAGCTGAGAGCCAGATGGTAACTGAAGAATATCACATTATTTCTTATAGTAGCTCTGGGGCCTACTGGCTTTGCTGCCTGATGGTCCCAAGGCTCCAAAAGCTCATGCTGTACCAGTGGCATGCCAGGCTGTGATGAGTCATCCACTCCCACCCCTCATCGGCTTGCAGGCCTCGCTTCTGGAACCACAGGCACCAATCTGCACTGTGCTTTCCGGGGCAGAATGTGAACAGGGAAAGGAGGGGCCACTGAGGGAGACTTCTAGGCACTTGGCCAAGCCCCCATCCGGCCTCCTGCCCTTGCTGAGTGGAGAATTAGGAGAGTTGCTTTTATTCAGACTCCCAAATGTGTCCATTTCTCAAAGTTTGTCTTTCCCTCAGCCTACTATGAATCAGTGAATTAAATATCAACCATATATCACTTGCTTATGTAAAATCCATACAGCAAACAAAAACGATCATGTATTTTTCCAAATCACGCATGGGCTACTTGATGGAGTTAAAGGAAAGCAGAAATACAGGTTTATATATTGAGTATTATTTAGAAGCAGAATGGTATAGAGATCGGCTTCAAGGTTAGACTGAATTTGAAATACAGTCATGCAATTTGCAAACTCTGGACTTTGGTTAATGTCTTAACACACTGCCACTACTTACAGCAAGCCAATGTCCTTTCTTGCCTGGTTACTATACCTCTCCTCGTAACTATTCTCCCTGTCCCTCCAGGCCTTTCTTGGCCCCTTCAGTCCTTTCTACATTCAGGCACCAGGCACTGCCCTGCAGTCCTGAACTTGCTCCCAGCATGTTAACAAGCCTGTGTCTGTCTTGTTTTTAATTTGATGCCTAGGACCCAGTCCAGGTCTTTATTGTTGATTGGATAAACACATCTTGCCCTCATCTGTAAAATGGGGATAATCATACCCCCTTATAGAGTTGCGAGGATTAAATTATGTAGCACAGGGTTAGCACATATCAGGAGCCCAGCCAATATTAATTTTCGTATCCACTTTAACAACCTCATGTAAAATAAACTTCACTGTCATGAAATAACATCCATCTGCTAGAACTGGAGGAACAACTTAGTGCCTGTTTCCAGTCAACACCTGCAGTGTCAAGCTATAGGTCTGTAACCACGTTTGGTGTTTTGTCATGCTATGCAGAATGTAATAGGAAAAACACTCCATTGGAACCTCCCAAGTTCCCATCTTCAGGATCAGAATAACTGTGACTTCCTCTGTAATCCAAGCACAGTTTGTATAGTGCGCACGCACACACACCCCCCACCCCACACACACACACACACACACACACCATGGTTGGGAATGGATCTGGGCTAATTAACTCTTCCGGAAACTGTGAGTGCTCACCCTTATCTCTTTATCATGGTACTGCACACTGGCCCAAAGTCCAACTTCCTGAGGGCTCCAGAGGCAGCATGAGCTCCTCTTCCTGTGCAGAAGACTGGCTAGAAGTGAGAGAAATAACACTGCCGAGGAGCACTAACCAATGACTGATGGGAAGAGTGTAAATACTCCAGCTCCATTTCTCCCCTTGGGGTGGTGACTATGGGGCATGAGCTGCACACTGACTTCCCAAGTTCCGCAGCAGATTGAGCTCTAGGCACCCACAGTGATATTCAGCTTGATAAGGCAGTCTTCATTGACTCCTTTCCCTTCCCTGCCTCACTTCCCCACTTCTCTACTGCTATTTCCTGGGATCACCTCCCAAATAAACGACCTGCACTCAAATCCTTGTCTCAGGGTCTGCTTCCAGGGGAAATCAGACCAAGACAGCAGCCAAATAGGAGAAAATGTCAAGTCCCCAATTCACAAATACTCACCTTAGTGTTGTGACTAAGCAGTGAGGGAATCCAGATGCCTAATCGGTTCTAATTCCCTCTGCTTACCAAGAAGACCTTCTCGTACACAGACAGAGAGCTTTTTCCAGACTTCACTGTCTCTCCTGCCTTCACCACTGGCCCTGCTCTCCGGGAGCCAAAGCAGAGGAATGTGCATATTGCCATAGACATAGTGACATCAGTGGCAGTTCAGTGTCCTTAGTATGACAACCTTTCTAAGAATCAGGGCTTCAGAATCCTGTCCAGCAGCAGAAGAACCATTTTAGAAACTTGCTTTCTTGACTAGAGCCAGCCCTTTGCTGTAGGTACACTTGGCCTAACAGTTGGCTCACTTTGGCTGGGTGTGAGGCACCCACTGATGATGCAAGGATGGCCACTGCCATCTGAATTTTAGCTAGCTGAAGAATGAGCTTGTAGAGCTTGGGACCAGCCTAGAAACCTCCTGGGAACTGGATTCCCAAAGGGTCATGTTTTTCTTAAAGTCAGCTTGCTTCCATCAATCCTTGGTGGTCAGCCTTCCAAACCGTGGAATCCTCAGAGGCCAGGAATGAGCACTTGCTTCTCCTGTACCACTGGGCAGTGGCCATGCCAATGATTCTGGAAGAGAGTCCTAACTGAAATGGTTCTTAGAACCATGTGCCTCTAGGTATTCAGGTGCTGCTTTCCTGAAAGAGGGATGCAAAGAAGGACCAAGAATTCCTGGCCTGAGTTTAGAGACTATATTCAAGGGCTAATTCTCCCACAAACCCCCTAATCTTTCCAGGCTTGGAGTAGTGATCCCCAAGGACCCTTCTGTCTCCAAAATCCCATAGATCTAGATGGATTTAATCCATGGTTAGTGGATTAAATAGGTTTTTGTTTCCTGATATAAGTGTCACTTATGACACTGTTTATGTGACAAAAGATGTCCTATGTGACATCTTGGTGAATTCTCACGTTGTCAAATTTATACATCCAATGTCCTAAAAGCATTTTTATTTAAAGTCTCTTTGTTTATTAATTTTTATCACAAGTATCTGAATCATTGTGCTTTATGTTCACAAGGGAGTCACAGACCAACAGACATCTCCCATATTTATACTTTCATGGAATAATTCTCATCAAAGTACTAAGACTTCTCTAAACTAATAAATATCTTTCTTCTCAAACAAGAGACTAATCTGTGCATCTTCTCATGGCTGCTCCTCGTTTACTAACATCAGCTACATGGAAACAAAAGCCTGGTCAACAGTCAAGGAGACAGATTTACTGGCTGTTGTCTGAGAAAACCCAGAGCTTTGGGTTTCTGAAGTTTAATGCACTTGTGAAAAATTGTTGTTGCTGTCACAGTGTTAACATAAAATCAAGTATTGTTGTGCACTCGTGTCTCACTCTTGTGAAGTAAGTCACCATTCACATGAGGATTCATTGTCTTTCATCCCAGGTAGCATTTTATTTGAGAAGAGTGTCTTCATCTTCACTTGGTGTTAAACTGAATATAGTGTTAGATATTGACTTATATCTTACAAGCAGCGTTGATCTCATCAGGCCTTATGCCTGTTGAGGAATTAACACCTCTTTTCTAACTTTCTATTTAACTACTGCCCTAGGAAAAAAGACAAGCATTAGCTGTCCACTTAGAGTTACAGCTCTTATCCACAGTGCTTGAACAGGTGAGGAGGTTTCATGCCACTCATGTTGTCATTGGCATCACTCATTCCCACAACTGTGTTCTGTGTGTGTGCAGGGAGGGGCTTGCCAGGCTGGGAAGACAGAGTTCCAGGTGCTCTCCTGGATCACTGGGCCTTCAGCAGAACATCTTCCTCTCTAGGAGGATGAACTGAGAACTAGAGAGAGATTGTCCAGAACTCCGGTGCAAAGATTTCTTGAAGCCTCTGTAAAATGCACCTGTTACCGGAAAGGCCAGGAAAAACAGGTTTTTTCCTGGTTGCCTCAGCCACAGCAGGAGAATGGGACATAGGAAAGATGTGGTTTGAAGAGAGAAAGGCAGGGTTCCTCTAGAAGGTTGTAAGGTGAAAGGTCTAGAAAACAAGGCACCGATTCAGAGTTCTCGCCCCACAAAAGCCCAAAAGTAAGATGCGCTGAAGAGATGGGATCACAGGAGGTGAGAGGGAAGAGAAGGCAAAGAAAATGCTGTGTGTCTGCAGCTCTGCAGAATATGCAGGATCATGCTCTCAGAAAACATTTTTGAGTAGAGAGAATATAAAAACAAAAGAGAGAAAGAAATATATACCCTACAAAAACAAATACCAAAATCCTAAATGAAATGCTAGCAAACTAAATTTTGCAATGTTAAGAAAATCACATGCCACAACTAATATATTTATTCTAAGAATGCAAAAATGAGGTTAATAGCAGGAAACCTCACTGTTATAATAAATTATTTAGTAAGTATTACTTTATAAAAGCACATGATAATCTCAAGTGATGCCAAAATGGCCTTTGGAAACATTCAACACATGTTAGAATTTTTTTTAAAAAAAACCTCTCAATGGAATAGAAAGATAATTCTGATGAATAACATCCATATCAAAGCACCACAGTGAAACCCTAGAGAGTTTTTTTCTGCCTGAGAACTCATTGTAAATATCAAAAACACCTTGAACATCATAGTATTTTACTTTTGATTAAATAAGTACATGACAATGAGTTATGAATGTAAATGCTTTTACATAAATGTGCATTTTCTTCATTAAAATAGCATGTACATACGTTTGAAAAATAATAAATATGTGTGGCTTTAAGATTGATTTTAAATTACAGGTGAATAATTTATTTGTAATAATTTTTAAAATATTGACTATTTCCAAAGAAATAAATGAGCAAAACTGACTCTAGAAGAGTTTTAAAACTTGTACAGTCATGGAAGAAATTGCAAAAGTGGTCAAAGAATTTTCCGTCAGAAAGAAGCAATAAAATCCATCAAGTGTGCATTGTACTAATCACTCCCATACTATTTAAACTGTTCTTGAGCATTGAAAAATTGAAAATACCCAAGTTTATTTTATTTATTTAAAACCTTAGTCTGAATCTGACCCCAAAATCACAAAACACCAAAAACTTACATATTAACTCACTGGCTAATAAACATTCAAAAATTCTCAATGTGGTAGCAAATTGTTTCCAACTACTACGTATTAAAATAATAATTTACAGTGGTCAAGTAGGATTTAGTCTAGGAATGTGATGTCAATTTTAGGATGCCTATTAACATTTTTCATTGTATTTACAGGTTAATAGAGGGAAAACATGATTCATATTAAGTTCCCAGATTGATGTTTGACATATACTAGGAACTTCATAAATATTGAATGAAAAATGAATTCCAAAACAACAGCTGATAAAGTTAAGCAACAGTTTCTAATAAAATAGGAAGATAAAATCTCAATAGCAATGGCTACTAGCCTTTCGAAGGTTGCAGACCTCTTCAGGAATTTGATGAAAGCTATGAACCCTCTCTCCATAAAAGTGTAAAGAATGAAAATTATTTGGATGGAATTGGAGGGTTCACAGACCCCCTGAAGCCCATCCTTTTACTCTAAGTTTAAAAATTCCCATTAAGGATGGGAAGAAGTCAAAGATGGCTTTTATTACTTTCATCGTTCCACATTGTTCTGAAATTCTCACCGATGCAGTAAGATAAGAAATAAAAGTTACTCATAATGGATAGCAGAAAACTAAATTATAATGATGTATTACTGGCTTTCTGACTTCTGAATTAAAATAATAAAATCAATGGAAAAGATTATTGGAAATAGTGTGTTTGGCAGGGTGGCCTACCACAAAAGAGTAATACATAAGCAAAGGTTTCCCATATACCAGCAAAAAACTCTCATGAAATGCAAAGGAAAACCCTAATTACAATAGCAACCAAAGTGTATGCAGTGCTGAACATGAACTTGGCATGCAACGCCCAGCCATCCCACTCCCAGGTGTCCACCCAAGAGAAATGAAGACCTGAGTCCATATTTAAAAAAAAGAAAAAAAAAAAGGGGGATTGGGAATGTTTATAATAGCTCTGTTCACAATCACCAAAAGCTGGAAAAAACCCAAATGTCCATCAATGTGTGAACAGACAAACTGTGGTACATCCATACAATGCACTACTCAGCAATAAAAAGGAACAAAGCACTTTTACATGTAACAACATAGATTAATCTCAAAAGCATTATGCTGAGTGAAAAAAAGACAGACTCAAAAGTTTACATATTGTCCATCTATATGACATTCTGGAAAAGGCAAAACTATAGGGACAGGAAACATATTAATGGTTACAAGAGGATGGCATAGGTGGAAGTTTAATATAAAGACATACGAGGGAAATTTTTAGTGTGCTGGAAATATTCTGTATCTTAATTTGGTTTTGTTACACAACAGCCTGCATTTGTCAAAACTCATAGAACTGTATGCGTTTAAGGGTAAATTTTACTCTATGTAATTAAAAGAATTTTACTGTATATGATACATACACACGTACACATTTATATACATTCACAAAATGGCCTTGAATAACTTAACTAGAAATGTGTAAAACCCATATGAATAAAATTAACTAACTTTGCCAAGAGACGTAAAGAAAGACTGAATAAGTGTAAAAACATATCCTGTGCCTGGATGGGAAAATTTCATACTTTTATAGATGTCAGTTTCCTTAAACTAATGCAAAAATTTAAAAGAATTCCAATCATCTTAATGGGATTTTTTTTTGAAACTTGACAAAATTTTTCTGAAGTTCATCTGGAAGGATAAATGCGTAAGACATAGCCAAGAAAATTGAAGAAGGTAATAAAAGTACTAATAGATAAGAAAATTTCAACCCTAATAATACCAGTGGTGCTAGCACTGGAATAGGTAGACAGATTCATAAAACACAGTAGGAAAATACAGAAACATATATATGTACTGTGACATGATATCAGTGCATTTAATATCACTGGAGAAAGGATAGATTATTTAACAGATCATCCAGTGCAAGCTGGTAATCATTTGATTTAAAAAATTAATTGGATCCATCACACCAAATATAAGAATGAATTCTCAATGGGTAGGAGTTTAAAATGTTAGATAAAAGAAAATATGCAATTGATAGAATAAATTATAGGTGAGTGTTTTATAACATTGGGATAACAAAGCCCAGAAACCTTAAAGGATTAAAATATATGCTGCATAAAATTAAGAACTCACAGAAGAGTGACATTAGCAAGATGGCCGAATAAAATGTCCCTTCCTTGTATCCCCCTCTCAACAACAATGCGGCATCCATCCACAGACAAAAGTGCCTTTGTGAGAGCTCTGGGATCCAGCACCATATGCCAAGGGACCCAGGGGGACTCTAGCCACGCGTGCATCAGGTAGTAGGCATTCAAACCTTGGTCCAAGCTGTGGACCCTGAAGTGGCCCATCCACAGGCTCCAGCCCCTCTCAGGTATGGCCTAGGAGCCCCTGGAGAACACTGACTTTGACAATTACCCACATCTGAGAGAGCCTTTGTGGAAGTATAGGAAGCCAGAGGAGAAGTTCCAGCACACTGTTGGAGCGAAAAACAATCTGAGACTGGACACATTGGAGAGGGTAAGAGTAACAGTTTGACTTTACCCACATCACCCCTCCCTCAAGACTGCACAGCTCAGTGCCAAGAGGGCCTTTCTTGGCCCATGATTTCTCCCAGTGGGGAAGAGAGAAGGTGAGAGCATATAAGTAAGTGCTGGCTTCTCCACCTGTGCGGGACGCTGCCAAAGAGTTGAGCAGCTCCAGGGCCTGGAATGTACCAAAGGGACTCAGATCCATTAACTGGGTCAGAGATTCCACCTGCAGAAGGATGAAATTAGACCCCCATCTTACACCACTCACAAAAATTAACTTGAAATGGATTAAAGACTTAAACACAAGACTTGAAACCATAAAACTTCTAGAAGAAAACCTAGGGAAAAACCTCCTTGATATTGGTCTTGGCAATAATTTTCTGCATATGACAACAAAAGCATATGCAACAAAAGCAAAAAAAAAACAAATGAGTGGGAGGACTACATCAAACTAAAAAGCTTCTGCACAGCGAAAGAAACAATCAACGAAATGAAAAGGCAACCTACAGAACAGGAAAAAATATTTGCAAACCACATATGTGATAAGAGGTTAATACCCAAAATATATAAGGAACTCATACAACTCAGTAGTGAAAAAGAAAACAATCCAACTCAAAAATGGGCAGAAGACCTGAATAGACATTGCTCCAAAGGCATACAAATGGCCAGCAGGTACGTGAAAGATGCCCAACTTCACTAATCATCAGGGAAATGCAAATCAAAACCACAATGAGCTATCACCTCACACTTGTTAGAATGGCCATTCTCAAAAAGACAAGAGAGAAGTGTGGGTGGGTGAGGGTGTGGAGAAAAGGGAACCCTTGTGCACAGTTGATGGGAATGTAAATTGGTACAGCCACTATGGAAAACAGTATGAATGTTCCTCAAAAAATTAAAAATAGAAATACCATATGATCCAGTTATCTCACTTCTGGGTATACAGTCATGTGTCACTTAACAACAGGGATATGTTCTGAGAAATGTGTCATTAGGCAATTTCATCATTGTGCAAACATCATAGAGTGACTTACATGAAGTTAGATGCTATAGCCTACTACACAGCTAGGCTATATGGTACTAATCTTATGGGACCGCTGTCACATATGTGGTCCGTTGTTGACCAAAACATCATTATGTGGTACATGACTGAATATCCAAAGGAAATGAAATCAGGATCTCAAAGAGATATCTGCACTCCCATGTTCACTGCAGCATTATTCACAGTAGCCAAGATATGGAAGCAACCTAAGCATCCATCAATGGGTGAATGGATAAAGAAAATGTAGTGTGTATATATGTACAGTGGAATATTATTCAGCCATGAGAAATAGAAAATTCTGCAATTTGTGACAACATAGATGGACCTTGAGGGTATTATGCTAAGTGAAATAAGTCAGACAAAGACAAATACTGTATGATCTCATTTATGTATGGAATCTAATAAAGCTGAACTCAAAGAAACGTAGAGTAGAATGGTAGTTACCAGCGGCTGGAGATGGGGAGATGTTGGTCAAAGGGGATCCGATGTACAGCCTGGTGACTGTAGTTAACAATATTGTATTATATACTTGAAAGTTACTGAGAGAGTAGATCTTAAACATTCTCACCACAAAAAAAAAGTAATTATGTGAGGTGATTAAGGTATTAACTAGACCTCTTGTGGTAATCATTTCACAATATATAAATATATCCAATCATCAAATTATACACCTTAAACTTACACAATGCTATATGTCAATTGTATCCTAACAAAGCTGGGGGGAAAAAGACATGTTAATTAAAAACAACAATAAAAGGCAAACAATAATTGGGAAGATATGTTACTTAAATATACAATGGGCAAAGAACTAATATCCTCATAATCACAAATACATAAAAGGGCAATGCACATAAGCAAGCAATTCACCAAAAAAAAAAAAAGACTATAAATGACCAATAAGCATATGAAAAAATATTAAACTCCAATCGTATTTCAACTGTATTCAATACAACACCTAGCCCAGAATTTGGCATGTGGTTTGCACATTCACTTTTCACTTTTTCCATTCAACAAATGCACATTGAGGCGCTGGGAAAACAGCCATGAACAGGGCAAAGTTCATCATTTGTTCAGACAAGCAATAAAAATGCAAACTGATATTATGAAATGCCACTTTGCCTAACAAATTGGATGATTAAGAAGAGCAATAATTGATGCTGGTAAGAATTCAGAGAAACAGGCAGTCTCATGCACACAAAATAGTGGGAGCACATATTTATTAGCACACTGGTAACTTGGTAACTCAGAGCAATCGAAGTGTGCGTAGCCTTTGCTCCAGCAATTGTTCTTTCAATCACGTACACAAGGAAAACTGGACAAGCAGCCAAGGGTATATCACAATGCAGTTCATCAAGTGTTGTATTTTTATTGTAGAGAAACATTGGAAACAACCTAAATGTCCAACAGTGAGGGACTCAGGGAAACAAAGGAGATGAGGTCCAGAGAACAGATAGGGCCTCAGTATTGGAATAGCAAAGACGGAGTGGTCCAGATACAAGAGAGAGGGTGAACTCTCTGAACTAGAAGGCAAATTTTTCTTCTGAAAGTACGAGGAGAGTAGAATTGGAGATTCAAGATTGTGGAAAGGGTTGGAAATAAGTTATTGCATAGAACAGGAAAGAAAAAGTGTGGAGAAATAGAAAGGAGGCCCAGGCAGCAGTAAAGGCCTGGATTAGGTCAGAGATCACAAACATTTACCTGAGATGTAAAGAGCCTGCAAAAGAATACAGCAACCTTGAATGCAAATAAATGCAGAATGCAAGTCAATTCTGTTCTAGTAGCAGGTCTATTCCTAAATCCACATCATTTGGCATAATTACACAGCACAGCTCAAGTGGTTCTGGGATTTACAATAGAATTCTTCATTTCAGGGTTTCTAATTTCACCGTTATTTGCAATGGACTAAAATTTGCAGATGAATTTCAAACCAGATTGGAGGGTGGGGGGATAAAATGTTAATTCCACCCATAATAGGAGCAAAAAATGTGAAACTTAACAAGAAAACTGCAGATCGCCAAAAAAAGCTAGCAGTTTGCTAGTAGGAAAACAGTGTAAAGATGAATTCTTCCAAAATTGGGTGGAAGCTTAATATAATTCAAATCAAAATCTGAACCAGACATTTCGTAACTTTTTCAAAAGGATTCAAAAAGTCCTCTGATATAAAAAAAAGTCAAGAATAGTTTAGAAATGTTTAGAAAAAAATAAAAGAGGACCTATCTATTAAGATATTACATTATGCTTTAAGGGCACAGTAATTAAATTTGTGAGATATTGACACAAGATTGCAATGAAATAGTCTGGAAGTACAGCCTAGAATACAGTAAAATTTAATTCACAATTTATCTTGTGATTCCCTCCCACCTCTCACCCCTGGTTGGGAAGAGATCCACTCTTAATAAATGGTGTTGGGACAAACGCTCACTAGTTCTTTGGGGGAGCAGGGGACACGGCGAGAGGGGAAGGAGAAGGAATGACGGAGCTTCCTGGTTGTAGGCCCAGCAATGCGTCCAGGAGACAATAAAGAAAGACATGCCAGCTTTCCTTCTGAGAGGTGGTGGCACAGGCTCTGGAGGTTGAATCTCTGTTTACTCACCATTTATTCAACAAATATTCTTGTACTTCTGGATTAATTGTTGAACTATTCTAAGAGCTGAAATACAGTTGGGATAAAAGAGGAAAGTTCCCCGCCCTCATGGGATTTACCTTCTATTGAAGGAGTCACCTGGCAAACATCAAACACATAAAGGGGAAGATGTCAGATAAGTGCCTTGATGGGGCAGTGATGGGAGGAAGTTGGGAGGAGGATGAGTCCTGGATGGTGTAGTCCTTTCTGACCAAATGTCTTTTGGACTGAAATCTGAAGGACTAGAAGGAAGAAGTCAGGCAAAGATTGAAAGGACGGGCTTACCAGGCAGAGGAACACAGGCAGACCTTGAGTTGGAAGTGACTGTGTAAGCTCAAGGAACAGATTAAAGAGCCAGGGTGGCTGGAACAATGTGGGCAAGAGGAGAGTGATGGGAGAGGTGAGAAAGGTCAGGGGTCAGAGCAAGCAGAGCTGTGTCGACCACACAGAGAACTTGGGTTCTTATTCTGGGCAAGGTAGGAAGCACCTGGAAAGCTTTCAGCAGAGAAGTAGCAAGGAGGACCTTACGTTTATCAAGATCACCCTGGCTGCCATGTGCCACCTCCTTTCCAAGTGAATGTGGGAGGTGGTTTTCTGTCTCATCAGGCTTCTTTAGGGCTGAGTGCATGCTCTGGTGGCGTCCTGGTTACGCCAGTGGTGGGGAGATGTTTCCAGTGAGTATCAGGAGCTGTTTTTCTGAGGATCAGCAAGGATACAAGTATAAAAAACAAAAAAGACTGATGACCGTGATCACCTCCTCTGCCGAGAAAGGAAGTGCTGCCTGTTCTACACAGGATTGGTCAAAGGTAATGGCCCCAGTGTCCCCCTCCTCTCTCACCTTGGCCAGGTCCTGAAGTGGCCTTGCTCAGATGGCCTACATCAAACAACAGGGACTCCACCCAGGAAGGGAATGAAAATGACCTCAGGGAAACATACAGACCAGCGGGTTTAATTCTGGAACTAAACTACAAATAGCACACTTTTTAAAATTCATTTTTATAATCGCCATCAAAAAAAGAAAATCTTATTTCTTTCATAAAAGGCCTTGACCACCAAAACCTAGATGATTTAAGAACCCAAACATTCCTAGAGGTCAGTTCTCTAATCTCTGTCATGTTTCATTGTTTCAGTTTATTAGATACGCTGATTTATTAGGTTCATGCTCACTTTCTTTCCACAGTTCTTTGCCACCCTCTTTCATCAAGTCAGTCTTCAGGGACGTGAGTCTGTTCGTGGAGAATGTATTTTGACGGGTTGTGGAGACATCACCGGAGCGCCTTCTGTTTCATGAATTTTTCTAGCAGATTTCTGTCAACTATTTAGGAGGACATATGGAGTTTCTTTTTCTTACTTTTGAAAAGGGAAAAAATACATGAAATCAGAGCATTTGGACAAATTTGCTTGCTTACTCTGGTAGTTTGATAGAAGCATTTCATAAAGCCAAGACAGCATCTGTAATATGGGACAGAAAAGTTAGGAGTGGACTGTAAAGTCTGGATCACATTTAGAGCAGATTTTCTTATAGACCACATTCTTTTCCACTCTGATTGTCCTTGGCAGCTCAACCCCAGGTGGACGCAGTAAGGCTCAGAACAAGAGCTTGTCGCTCAGGAGATCTCAAGCTCTATTGTGTGGCTCCGTCTGTGGTGTGCCAAATCAACACACTCATTCGGATTGATGTCAGTTGGTAGAGGCTGCAAAACGACCTGTGGGTTCCCAGTATTAGGCCCTTCTCTTGCTGATCCGTTGTTCACTGATAGGATTATTCATTCCGATTCTGTTTCACCATTCCTTCCTACAGTCTATTGGGTCCAGGAATTATGGGCATGGAGGAGGTGGTGTGACAGGTGGGAAGGAGCATGGGCTATGGGGACCAAAGTCTCTGGCTCAAATCCCAGTTCTTTATCTTCTTCACTGAGCCATGGTTTCTTCATCTCTAAAGCTGGAATTAAAACATCAACCATGTCAGGTTGTTGTGAGGGTTAATGAAACAATGAGAAGCCTGGAGTCATACAGGCACAGAATGGACCCACATTAACTCTGGGCTGGCTGGCTTCTTCCTTCTTCTCTTCCCTCCTAAAGGAGTCTCTCAGGAGCAGCATTCGGCAGGGGAGAGGGTGTGGCGCCATATGTATTCTGTGCAACTTGAACAGGTAAAAGGCTTTTCCACTATGCCTGGAATTCCTCCATGGGAGCCACCCCTTTGTGTTCAAACATGTCTTCAGAAGACCCCTGTTGCAGTTCTTTCTGCTACTTGGGATGTCCACTGCCCCCTGCTAGCCCCCTAAGGAAAATTCATTTATCACGGGCTGAAAGGAGGACTGGAGGGCCCACATTTTTACCATTTTCTCATTTTTACTAAAGCCAACTCTGAAGGTTGTGTCCCCCCCAAACTCGCTCAGGAAACTTGACATCAAAAATATGAATTCAAGATAAAGACTAAACAAATGATGTGGAGGTCATTCTCTTTTGGCAATCACTCCTCTTGGGTTGTGAGAAAAGGAGCTTTGAAATATTATATTTTTCCTTATTTCAAAAGCTTAACGAACCCTTCTTTCTCTCCAGTGTCTAAATCTCCCTTAATGGTCTCAGTTTCTTCCAGATCACTCAGCTGGAAAGCACAGCAGCATCCTGCCATCTCCTTCTTCGTCACCCTACAGCCACAGCATTCTCTCCATTCTCTTTCCAGAATATTGCACCTTCTGTGCTTTTATTCCCACTGCAGCCGCCCCACTTCAGGCCCTTGTGGCCTTTGATTCAAGCTGCAGTAATAGTTTCCAGTGCTTTTCTCTGCCTCTGATTCTCCCCAACCCTAAATCTGTCCCTCCCACAGCAATCAGAATCACCTTTCTAAAGCATAAGTCTCTCCTGCCGGCATGTTACGAACCTGGGCTTTGGAATCAGGCAGACCTGGGTGCAAATCCCAGCTCCTTCAGGGCAAACCACATCACCTTCCTAAGCCTCAGTTCCTCATCTGTAAGACAGAGTGATCATAGTACTGCATCATAGGGAGCTTAGGAGGGTCAAATGAGCAAGGCACCTAGTAAGCACTCAGTAAATGCGAGCTCTTGATAGCCACAGCAAGAACCAGCAGTGGCACCTGATTGACAGCAGTACAAAACTCAAACTCTTGAGCTTGGCATTCAGGGCACTGTAAGACCCAGGCCCTGCCTTTCTTTTCCTATTTGTCATCCATCCTCTGCACACCCTGGGCTGCCATGCCATTCCCTGTGCATGCCACGCCATCACACTTCCAAGACCAGTCTCCTCACATCCTTCAGCGGGAAATACTGGTCTCATCTCTATTTCTCAACATCTTTCTTGTGTTTCTAGATTCACCCCAAAGTTCCCTCTGCAGGCACACAGCCTGTTGCTCACAGTGCAGGGTGGGTCCTGTCTTCTGCTACCCGCTGTTGGTCTTCCTGCCCTTCTCCCCTCTCTGCTTTCTGCTGACTGGGACTGTGGCTTACTCACTTCTGCATCCCCCTCAGGGCCCAGTGCAGCACCTGACAGAGTAGATGCTTTCTGAGGCCTTGAATTAAATTCCCGATGGTGGAAAATACTAGGTGATGTTTGAGGGCTTCGTTTGTTCTGTTTCCCAGCTAGGCAATGACATACCTTGTGTTTATTGCATGTCAGTACATACGGTTCAGTCTGCTGAAACTGTGTGTAAACTATCAGGGTCCTGTGTGTGTTAGTGTGTCTGTCGGGGTGTGTGTGTGTGTGTGTGTGTGTGTGTGAGTGTCAGTGTCAAGTTGCTTACTGTCATTTCTTAAGACAGAACATTCTGTATTCTGATATCATGCCCTCCTTTTTTGGTGTTAAGTTGTCCCTTCTTTATGAAATTATGGTGGCGGCAGGCAAGAGTAGAGCGTAGTGGCTTTTTTGAATTTAATATTCTTACTTGACAAGTAAGAAAAAAACTGGGAAAGAAAGACCAGCAAAGTTTAACTTTTTCTGGTAAAAAGCATTCTTCAAAACACCAAGTAGGCAAGGAAAGATGTTTTAGGAGCACAGTACATAATGAAAGGCATCTAAGCCATGAGGCTGTCACCAATAATGTGCCCACCTAGAGCCAGCAGGGCAAGTGGGAGGGGTTTGAGGAGGGGCTGACAGCTCTGGACCCAGACACTGTGTGGACACTTGACACCTGGCTGTCTGATTTAATCTTCTCAAAAATCCCTTGAGCTAGATGGTGTTATCTCCATTTCACAGCTGAGGTTCAGAGAGGTTAAGTTATTTGCTCAGAGTCACACAGTACATCCTGAATTTCCCAAGCCTCATGGTCTTGTGTGTGTGATGAGATGGTCGCATTAGCATCAGTCCCCAATAGGAAACCATAAGACCACAACACCCACCTCTATTGTCTCCCTCCGTTATTTAGGGGAATCTAGGGGAGGGTTCTCCCACGTGTTCATGAACAGCCCACTCATGGGGCTGCTCTGAGCCCTCACTGATGTCTGGGGAGGGCCTCAGTCCCCCAGAGGACAGGCCTCACCAGGCCACAGCTGCACAGGTGCCCTCTCACAGAGAGACTCCAGATCAGCCAGACCAGGGCCAATTTATGACTCTCCTGCACCCAAGCACTTTCACTTTTGTGGGACCCTCCCTCCTAAAAAAACATTTAAAAAACACCTTTCACCACTATTGGTATAAAGATTAAATATATTATGTATTAAAACATGTTCCTGGACCTAAGGGTTCTTTTTTTTTTTCTTCCGATTTTAAAAGAAATAAAAACATTTTCGTGGGCCCCTAAAAGAACAATGGGCCCTAGGCTCCATGCCTGCTGTGCCCAAGGGCAAGGAGGCCCTTTACAAGACCCTGCTGGAGTGGCTGTCCCTTCACCACCGGCCCTCCCTGTTTCCTAGATTGACCCATGGACCTCAAAGCACGCTGCTTGTTTCTGTATCTCACAAAACCCTCGTGTCAGCGTCCCTTCAGCTTCGACCTGTTTAGCCTTTTTGCTCTTGTTATAAGTGTCAGAATAATCCCTGAGGCAGAGCTAGAAAAATCTCTCTTCTGCTCCAGATACCTGTGCACCTCATTTAATCCTCAAAGCTTCCCCCACATTGTATTAGATTATATCATATCAAGTTGCATAAATAGATACCCCAGGCCTCTGTCGCAGCCCCAGTTCATCATACACAGCCAGACACCAAATCTGTTTTGGCTCAGCTGAGCCGGCAGACACACATGCATGCACATGCCCAAGGGTAGAGCTGGGGCTGGAATCAGCCCTCTGTCATTCCACAGTGTTCTATTTCTATGAAGCCAGGCATCTAATGAGCCCCTGCTGCTCATATGTTCACAAGCTTGAGATATTCTGGTAAGGAGCATTCCTGTTTATTCCAGTTTGAAATGAGTTTGCATTTCTTTGTCTAACACAGAGCTTTGAAACGAATGCTAGCACTGGAAAAATCTCAGGAAAATTTTCAAGGATTGCTAATAAGCAGATCTATCTAGTGTTTAGGGTGAAAATGTTTTCTTCTTTAGAATTCTGAAGACTTTGAATCTCCCCTTGGCAGCACCTCGCATTCTGCATGTCTTTGGAAAACAGTTTATAAGGAAGAGTAAATGGAGGTAGAATTGGTTTCTAGGAACATGTTTTATATGAAGAGAAAGTGCATGGGGACAGGATGGAGAGATTGCCAAGGCTACAGTTTTGGGTCCATTGAAATGGCCACTGTGGGAGGACCCCAACCTCACAGTGGTTCAGAACCTTCTTAAAGGTCTGCATGGTCCTATTGCTGGTTACGGCCGGGCAGGAACCATGTTTTGTTAAGTCTTGGTTAAGATTGCTTGTTTCTCTGCCTCGCCGAGAAGCAATCAAGAAAACACTGGAGTGTATCTCATCACCTTCTGTACCCCGAGGGGTGGACTGTTTGCTTCAGCCCCAGAGGTTGTGAAGTTGACATTATTGATTTGATGTTGCACATGGGGCTGTGACCCAGACTGAACCCTAGAAGTGGACACTCGTGCTCTGAGTGGTGACCATCGGGGTCGGGAGAACGAGGAGTGTGAGTACATCAGAGCAAACGCATCCCATGGTGGATCAACAACTCAAAGCATGCGCTCCAGCTGTGTGAAGTCGTATTGGCACACGCTGGACATTTCAAAAGGGAGTTGCGCATGTATGTGGGACTTAATAAAATGTGTTGTTTAATTTGTATTTCTTTGATCTCTAGAACGTTGAATTTGGTGACTATGTGGGCTCACTGGCCATTTTCATTCTATTATCTCTGGGGCCCTTGGCCACAAATGTCTTTGAGGCCAACCTTCTTCTGCAGTGGCTCCTATTCTGTCAGCTGATTTTCTCCACACTCTCACCTCTCCCTTATTTGATGCCATGAAACTGTCACATCTGATCCATCTTGTCATTAACGTCTGGAGTAGCATCAGCTACTGTGATAGAGAGCTCTCTCTGGGCTCTCGAATCGTGCTTTGTGCCAGTTTTGCTCATCTCTCTGGGCTGTAAGCAATAAAGCAAAAAGGATCCTTTAGCTTTTCATTTCTCCCCCTGCCAGGGCCCTTGAATCCCCACTAGCTTTTCATCTGAACAAAACCCTGTCCAGTGCTAAATATGGCTTTATTTAATGTAATTGTAGAAGGTGCTTTCTGCTTTTAAATCTAGACTGGGCAGGGAACAGGACATTTACATTACAAGTCATTGTTAGCCCTGTAGCAAATCTTCTCATCTCTTACTGGGCCAGTGAGTAAACTCCGGAACAGGGAGGGGAGGTGCCCCAGCTAATTAAATCCCAGTTATCTGAACTTCCACTGGGTGCACCGTCCATTCCCACCCCCGCATCCCCCGCCAACAGCCCACACCTGTGTAATGGACGAGGCACACTTGATTCTCTGCGGGTGGGGTTGCTTCCCGACAAGTGCTTGTGGATTCCAATTTGTGTTTTCCCATCGAGAGCAAAACTGGGTCACCAAACAAACAGATCTTGTCCATTTTTCATGCAGTTTTTTTTTCAGTCACTTCCCCCTGCAGGGGGCTAGTGCCCCTCTGCAGTGTTCTAGGGCTTTAATCAGACCAGAGACCTTCCAAAGTGAAGCTGTGGCACTCTCCTCAGACCAGCTGCTGGGACTCCTCACTCTGACTCAAGGGCAAATGCAAGTACCTTTAGGGGCCAAGAATATATGTCATAGGGTATATGGGGTAGGACTAAAGGCATGCCATGAGGGCAAGGACTTCATCCATTGTCCACTGCTTTATCCCAGCACCTGGAGCAGAGCCTGCACACCACAGGCCCCCTAGTAAAGTATGTAGAATGAACAATGGGGACTGCAGAAAACTAGGAAGTGCCTATCTCACAGAAGGCATTCTTGTCAAAAGGCATGCCTGTGGGGCCAGCCCGGTGGTGCTGCAGTTACTTTCGCACGTTCCGCTTCTCACTGGCCCGGGATTTGCCGGTTCGGATCCTGGGTGCAGACATGGCACCGCTCGGCAAAAGCCGTGCTGTGGTAGACGTCCCACATATAAAGTAGAGGAAGAGGGGCATGGGTGTTAACTCAAGGCCAGTCTTCCTCAGCAAAAAGAGGAGGATTGGCAGTAGTTAGCTCAGGGCTAATCTTCCTCAAAAGAAAAAAAAAAGGCATGCCTCTGGGTAATATTTGGCATCCAGCTTGCAACTCCTATGATTAAATAAGGGAGGCTATTTATGAATGGAATGGAACAATGACTGCCAAGCAACACTGATGTCCAATTTATTGCTTTGATATTATATGTTTAATTGGAGTCAGGATGCAGATAACTCCTCTTCATGGTTAAGCACCTCTTAAGTCATTCCCATTAATAACTTTGGCCCTTTAATGATCCTGGACTAATTAGAGATTTGTGTAAATTTTCACTTTCTCTTCTATCATGCTGTGATCTTTTTTTTCTGAATCCTTTACTCATGTGTCTTTCTGTTCAAAAGATGTACAAAGGCATCTCTTCTACCAAATAAGGGCAAACTTTCTGGATGCAAGTTTTATTTACTAAGAGAAGAGTAATAAATTTGCTTTCATACATACAGCATTGCCCTTTCTAAAATGGATTTAAGCAAACAGTGGCAGCTGTTTCATGCCAAAATCATTTTGAGCCCAATTCATCTCCAAAATCTGCCACGTCAAGTTATAGGGTCATGATAGTTGTGGACAGCCTTTGCAAGTTTTTCCTAAAATGAAGAGTTGGTCCTGACTGCTCCCTTGGATACTGCCCTTATTCTGGCATGTCTGTGTCACCATCTCTCCATCCCATTCTGATACTCCAGACCCAATTTTTTTTGGTTAGTAGCAAAATCTCTTGAACAAAAATGAGTGTAACTGTTGGCTGTTGTGGAATAGACAGGCTGGAGAGGAGCCCACTGAGCACACGTTCCCTAACCCTAGGATGGATTGACAGGTATGAGACCATGTGCCTTAGTGTGGAATCCCAGAACCAGCTTCTACACTGTGGAGTCAGCCACTAACCTGTCACTTAGACACTTTTATTCCCTAATGAAGCATGAGGGCTGTTGAAAACATCCTCCAGTGAAACAAAACCTGCGGTAGAATCTACTTGAAGGAACAAAATTTGCAAAATCAAGCCATAGCTATCATTAGTATGTTGGCCAGGAAATATGAGTCAGATAAGTACCTTAGAAGGTACCAAAGGCATTAAAATCGCAGATTTTCTCGAAACATTTTGCTGGTAAACATACACACACACGCGCGCACTCACACACACACACGTGCAGGCAATATTTGACTTCCAGTTTACAAATCCTGTGATGGGATAAATAAAATTAATAATAGATGGAAACCATTACTGCCAAGCAACATTGATCTCCAGCTTACAACTTCGTGCTATATGTTCAGATGAACTCAGAGATGCAGATAATTCTTTGTGGATGAAGTACCTCTACTCCATTAATGACCTTAGCCCAGATCTCGACTGTTTGTAATTTTGAGCCATGAATGTAAAAGCTAGAAGCAACTTGTGTCAGTTAGGAATATATTCAGCCAGAGATAACAGAGAACCCGGCCAACAGTGGCTTCAGTGGAAGGGGTTATTTTTCTCATGTAACAAGATGTTCACAGGCAGGTGGTGACTCACAGTGGTCCGGCTGATCCAGTGCTATCTGGGCCCACGCTCTTTCGCTCTTTCTGATCCACCTTACTCAGCATTTTGGTATTCCTCCTCACCCTTGTCCTGACTGCACATCTGTGATCAAAGCAGAAAGAACTGGAGAAGGACAGCATCAGCTACATCTATTTACCTGATTAGGAAAACAAAAGCTTGTCTAGAAACCCCCACAGTAGGCTTTCCCTTCAGGCTCACTGGTCAGAACTATGTCACATGACCACCCCTAGCTGTAAGCGAGTCTGGGAAATGGAGTATTATTTTTGGTTTAGCCTCCATGGTGGAGGACAGTAGGGGAGAATGGGTTTGAGAATAGGTCTATGAGCTAATACAGTAGCAATCAAGACACTGTAGAGAAACTCTTTTCCAATATTCTCATTGTACAGGTGACAAAACTGAGCTCCAGAAATGGGGAAGTGACTTGGTCAAGGTTGCATAACTAGATGAAGTTAGAGCCATATCTAGAGCCCAAGTCTCCTAATTCTCAGTCCAGAAGGCTACCCGCTGGACCACACCATGGGTGTAGTTTGACAGAGTCTGTGCCTGAAGCTCCACTGAGGAGGTAAAATATCATCCAGAAAATTAGGTAATGGATACAAAGCTGTCAGCAGTGGGCAGAGGACGTAACAGCTTCTACTTGAGCTTTCCTTCCTCCCTCCCTAAGAATCTGAAATAATTCAGTGAGAGTCACAGAAGCTAGGCCAGGTCAGATCAGGCCTCCTCTAGGCTCCTTCCTGCTATGTGGATTTTTTAGCTTCACGTTCTTTCGGCACATTGATGTTTGTATATGTTATAATAGAATCAATCGCATGATGAGCACCATGATAATGTAGAATTTCCATGTCATTGTTAATGTGCTGTTCTTGTCTTCTGTCCCCTTCTGTTATTGGACCAAACAGAAGTATTCTGCTGTTTCTCTCTGCAACATCTCCACAGAAGTCCTGAAAGTTATCAACGCCACAGAGGAGTTGATAGCAGAGTCTGCAGGGCCCTGGGAGTTCCCACCTGTCCCTCCTGACAGAGAGAAGGAGACATTTCCTCTTGGGACAGACCAAGTGAGACTGGATGAGCAGCTGACTTCCCTGGAAGAAAACGTAAGACAGTGTGGATATGCCACGTCAGGGCAAACGTGTGAAGAAGAAGCTGATGAAGTTATAACTCATCACAAAGAGTGCAACGACACACACACACCACCACCACCACCATAGCAAACACATTCTCAGGAAGGGACTTAGGCTGGGTTTCCCAGAAGCAGACCCTGAGATGAGGCTTTGCGCATAAGTGATCTATTAAGGAAGTGCTCCCAGGGGAGGCTGGTAAGGGAGTAGGGAAAGAACGGGAGAGGGAAGAAGCCAAGCAAAGGTATGATCTTAGACAAAGAGTAGCTTTGACCTGATCCTGCAGGGAACTCTGGGGTATCAGTTACATCTCAGAGTTGTCCTGACGTCAGGCAAAGGAACTGGCCCTTCTATAGCCAGCAGGCTCTTCAGTCGCTAGGTGGGAGCAAAGTGTCGACGGTAGCCCAAAGGTAGTCTTATGTATAGATTTGAGTTGTTGGGAACAAAAAGCACACTGAAGCTTGAGGGATTGGGAGGGGAGTATGCAGAAACTATAAAAGGAATCCATGGGGATCCAGGTGGAGCATTGCCAGTGCCCCACAGGGAATGAGGGTGGTTGCCAATAGAACTTAGTTACTACAACTGGTCTGCCCTGCTTCACAGATAAGTCTGCCAGCAATGGATTTTTCTATCCTTCTGACTTGTGAGGAAAGAAAGAATGTGATAGATTCTTACTTATAGATATCCACGATCATTGTTGTGTATTTCAATAAATACTTGATGAGAATTTTCCAGCACTGTAGACCAACGGTGATATAGAGAGATTGGGACATTGGCCACGGAGGCCATTGTCACCGTCACCAGCTGGCATAGTCCTGCCACAAAACTGATATCAGATTAAGTCAAGTGATCCCATCTTTCCAGACCCAGCAGAATGAACCCTGATTTTGGGATGCTCTAATGAATGCTGTTTCAGGAACTGTTATTAGAAGTAATTTTTGCTCAAAGTTGAAACAACAACAAATCAAAATGACTCAAGGTAAAAAAAAAAAAATGCCAATATTTGCTTCACTTTAAAAGTTGAAGACTCTTTCCCTTTGGATTCCCATAAAACCTCAGTAGTCTTCTATCTGAGCACTCACCTCGCTTTGCTGCCCTTTCTGTTCATGTGTCTATCTCCCATTAGATCAGCACCACTGACATTTTGGATTAGATGATTCTTTGCCGCAGGAGGCTGTCCTGTGTATTGGGGTAGGATGTTTAGCAGCATCCCTGGTCTCTACCCACCAGATGCCAGTAGCAGCACCCTCCTAGTTGTGACAATCAAAAATGTCTCTAGACGTTGTCAAATGTTAGAGGATGGGGCGATGCAAGGAGTCAGGGGCACAATCACCCCCAGTTTGGCAACCAGCTGTATAAATTCCTGCCGAACAGGGCCTGCTGTCTTTCATGTCTATAGCCCTGGCCCTTGACCCAGAGCCTGACACAGAGGAATGCCCAACAAACGTTTAGCTGATGTATGATGATATCACATGAATGAAGTTCTTTTATAAAGAAGAAATGTCTTACTTCTAAAGTACAAGTCCGTGATGTTTAAATATGTCTATAACACAGTTCTTTCAGTGCTGATAGTCCTAAAATGGCCCTAATCCTGGACACAGAATTGAAAAGGTTAAAGTAGAGACATAGTTCACGAGGAAAGGGATGTATTTTTTTACAAAGTATTGTATCAAAAACACTTACAATGCGTGAAATACCCAGACGCCACCAGCTCCCATGGCACACTTACAGCGAAGACAGTGTGCCTTTTTTGTCCCCTAAGGAGCATGCTGAAAAATGCCATAGGCTTGTCGGGAGTTTTCATCTTGTAAGATCCTTTTATTATGCATTATGTTTCTTTTCTTGGGTTCGTTAACACTTTCACTTTGAAACACATCCACTTACCCACTGATTGAAGGTGTCAGAAACCCCAGCAAGGACAGTCCTGAGAGGCTGGCGTTTGTCATTTACTCTCCCCTGCCCAGCACCTCGAAGATGCCTCTCCTGTTCCCAAGGAGTTAACTGCCTTCTTCCTCTTCCTTCCCTTCCTCCCGTCCAGGTTTTCAAATTTCACCTCAGAAGAAATTCCATCTATGTTCCTTTGAATTTTATGGGTCTCTGAGTCAGTGAGGGAGTGACTCTGCTTTATCTCTTTCGTTCGCCAGATCACAGAGCATGGGCAGGTTGCTACGGTCTGTGGTTCCCAGGATGGAATTCAGCTGAGCAGCAGGAGAAGGGCAGCGCTGGTTCTTACGCTGGCGTCTCAGCGCAGCTGATTTAATTAAACCATGGTTTTTGTCTGACTGTGTTCTAAAGACTGCCCCTTCATTCCTCTGCTGTCTTTCTCCTTTGTGCTGTGGAACCCGGGGACTGTCAGAAATAGAAATAGCGACACTTATTCTCGCCTTCTGAACACCAGCTACCGCAGACCAGGACTCTGAGATAAAAGAGAACATCTGCTTGAGAATATCTCACTTTTAAAAATATTTCTGAAGGCCTCAGAGCTACATAAGAGGAAACAAAAAAATGTCACATTCATATGTCGAATCTCCTGTTTTAATAAATTGCCTTCTTAAGCCACTTAATTAGGGTAGGGCATGAGGATTTTAGAATTCCTTTAGTCTCTCACCTGCTGCTGGCTATCAGCACGGTGAAACCAGCCCTTGTCTCCCTAAAGGCAGGAGGAACCTCGGGTCAATAGCCTCCCCTGCGTACACAGTAGGGGCTCTGTTCCTTGGATTGAATGCCTGGATCTCTTGTATTTGAAGCTCTTGCTGAGAGCTGTGAAGCATAGGGTTCTATTGCACCTGTAGGGGCCCGAATGGGAGAGGAGAGTTTCAGGAAGAAACTATTAACTGAGATGTGGGCAAGGTAAGGGATGCTGTAGTGCCCAGAGAGTAGCAGTAGGAGGAAGGGGTCCCAACCCTGAGGAGTACAGCCCAGGGAGGACTGGAACCTGGAAAAGTGCCCCCTAATAGGAGCTGTTACCATGGAGCCAATGCAGGTAGAAAGCAGGGGAAGAAAGACTAACTCTTTCTTCTCCTGCTGGTGTCTCCCATTGGCCAAACCCATCCCAGCCAGCAAGGGAGTCTTAGTGACGAAGTTCATACAGGTCAGCCTCAGGGAGAACGAAGCTGGGCAGAGAAGGAAAATGGATCTAGGGGTCAACAGAGAACAACTAGCATAACCATTCTCAGACCTGTGGTGTGAATATTAGAGACCCACAAGAGCCACCTTGAGAATTTATGCAGGGTTGTGAGTGGGAGGGATGAGTCAGCTTCCTCACCCTCCCACCCTCATCTGAGGACCTTCCTCATTCTCAGCTTTGCTAACCTAGGGTACCTGGTAACTCACAGCAAAAGAGAAAGTAGAAGGTCAGTCCTAACTTGCCTTTTAGCTTGGCCCTATAACTCTCAGCAACACGAAATACATTGTCCATGTAATATACAACCAGTGGCAGCAGTTACAGTGAGACTGCCCCATGGGGAACCCAGCCTTGTCACAGAATCCAGGGCCAGGCAGAGGACCTTGTTCCTCCTTCTCAAGGCTCTCGTACAACCTCCACAGCACAGGAGAGGATGTGGCACGAGAACTTGAGGAGGTGGTCATGGTTACTCAGGTGGGGAAAAGAAACACTATCAGTTACTGTCTAACCTTAGCTCCCTAAAGTATATTTCATGGAAGCCACGTCCAGCAAGATGTTCTAAGAGCAAATAATTTTGAAAAAGCTGTATACTCTTTCTGGGAAAATTGAGATACATATCAGTACATTAAAAACTCTGAGAAATCCTGCTCAAGACATTAATGCTCTTTATCCTTGGGGCTTTAACCAATGAAACGCCTATTCTCATCCCTTACACCACTTTGAGAAAGGCTTGTTGAAGCAGGAGCCAGTCAATGGGGTCATAGGCATCAGTGACGAGAGTTTGAAGACAACAGAGATCACTCAGACATGTAACCATAGTTCTCACCAAAAGTGGACCTTAACTAAGCAAGCAATTCCAGGTTAACATTTTTCAAAGGGATTAATTTTTAAGACTGGAATAATATTTTCATTGTATATCATGTTAACTTTTGTTATTTCAGCCAAGCAAAAGAACCAATATCATGTCCATCTACAACCACAGTAACTCTAGTACCTTTATATCAAAGCTGGAAATGTAAATTTTCATAACATTCTAACCGAGATTAAGTATCACGGCATCATAGGGCAGGGTGGATAAAGGCATGGGATCTGGCATCAGCCTTCCAGAGCTCAAATCCAGGCTCCACCATTTCCCAGCTGGAGAAATCACTGAACGTCCAGGACATAATCTTCTCATCCTTGACATAGTGGTTAGAAGCATACCTACCTCAAGGGCTGCCATGAGCATTAAATAAGATAAGTCACATAAAATCCTTGGCTCAGTGCCTGGCTCAATAAATGTGTGTCGTCATCATCATGCCCATCCTCTCCGTCATCGTCATCCTCCAGTCCTTTAGGAGCCATCTCCTTGGCTGTAAGTTCCTGTTCAGCTGGTGTCAGCGCCAAACCACTGAACTTCCCTGTCCCTCCAGTGCCAGGAAAGCAGGCTTTTAGGGAACATGAAGTAAAAGCAGAACATTCCGGGCTTGCTGTGGGCTTGAAACCATTTCATATGGCTTTGTCTTGGTGGAGAAAACAAGGAACATTAGTGGGTGACCATGTTGAAGGTGGAGCAGCAAAGCCGGAGCGTGTGATGACCCTTGAGTTTTGCTGATAAAATCAGCAAATCAGTTTTCTGATAAAATCAAGGTTCAGAGAGCAAAGTTATGTCAAGTTATGTTGAACCATTGCCACACTCAAATGATTCATTTCATTTAAATAATAATTCTAAATTTTGTTTCATTGTGCAAAACTGTAAGTTTCCATTTTATCTTATCAAAACAAGTTCACCTTTTTTGGGTGTGGGTAGCAAGAGTGTAATATCCAAACTCAAAACAGCCGTAGCATCTCTCTCCCTCCTCTCCTCTCCACACTCCCTCCTCCTTTGCCTCCTCCTTTTTCTTTTTCTTCTTCCTCTCTCTCTCTCTCCTCAATTTTTCTTCCCCTCTGAAGAGAAGTTTTTTGACTTTAAAACTTTTAAAACAAATTTTTAAAAATTTCTCCTCTCAAATGGCTTTGAAATATTCATCATTTCCTTCTTATGACAAACAATAAAGAGATGTTTCTTGTTTTGAAGGCAAAGAATCAATGGCTATATTAAACTGAAAGGATCTTTCAGAAACAGAAGTTCTCTAATACATATGGTAAAGAAATATAAAACTAAGGGCAGACTGAAATATGGCAATTGCCCCCAGATATTAGATTCATGGCCCCGTCTATGACTGACAAGTCACTTACCGTGATGTCCATTGTGTCAGTCACTACTGGAAACTCCCACGGCCCAGCTAATTGTGCTCTATGATGCGTAGTCAAATGTTCTCTCATCATACCCATACCCGCCTTTGCTCCACTTCGAAATGTTTTGTAAAATTGCCAGTTTTAGTGCAGATGCATGAGTCATACCAAGGAATTGACAGAGTAGGAACATCTTACGGATCTTTCCCCTCTTTACCTACACTCAGCATCACTCAATACAAAAGATGTGCATGACTTGTGTGCACAAGCTCTTGGCTTGTCCTAACACCCTTATATATTTTAACTAAAGTTAAAGGGACAGTTAAAGAATTGACTGTGCATTTCATTCAGATAAACCCTAAATTGCTGTCATTATGTGTTTAGAGGTTTATATACATTGACTAAACCTCCTGAACCTCTCTTTAAGTAATTACCTTCTTTCTTTTGTTGTTGCTGGAGGAAGATTTGCCCTGAGCTAACACCTGTTGCCAATCTTCCTCTATTTTGTAAGTGGGTCTCTGCCACAGTATGGCTGATGAGTGGTATGGGTCTGCACTGAGGATCCGAACCCGGGAACACAGACCACTGAAGTGGAGCATGCCAAACTTAACCACTATGCCACAAGACCGGCCTCTAATTATGTTCTTTAGATATATCTCCTTCCTTGTGCTGTTGGTTGTTTCATCACATTATTAATTAGGCTGAAGAAGCATTTGTTTCATTCACCCTGCCCAGTATCCCTTAGTCTGAATTATTGCAACTATTTTACTTTCTGTGTGCCCATTTTTATGGGAGTCACCTTATAACCGCTAAAGTCAAAATGTTTTTTCCTTTATTTTTTCTTCAAATTACTGTCTTTATCTGATTTTCTCTTTAATTTTCAATAGCTCTCAAAACACTGTCTTGGGGGCCAACCCCGTGGCACAGCGGTTAAGTTCACACACTCTGCTTTGGCAGCCCGGAGTTCACTGGTTGGGATCCTGTGTGTGGACCTAGCACCACTTGTCAAGCCATGCTGAGGTGGCATCCCACATATAAAGTAGAGGAAGATGGGCACAAATATTAGCTTAAGGCCAATCTTCCAAACCAAAAAGAGGAGGATTTGTGGCAGATGTTGGCTCAGAGCTAATCTTCCAAAAAAAAGAAACTTTCTTAACTGACAGATAAATAGATTTGACATGCTTCTCTTAACATCACAGTACTTTCTAAGAAAAAAAGTATTTTCCTACTACAAATCTCAGGTTCATTTTAATTCCCTTAACTTGTTTCAAGCAAGCTGAAGGTAATTAATCAGAGATAATTCACTCGAAATTTGTAACTGTTTTAAATTAATTTCATTTCTGTCGTGTTTCCTGAATTTTCCCAATTACTAAATGCCAACCAAAATTTTTATTGGACAAACCACATCATGAGTTTTTCTCTTTGTTTCTTCTATCTTGATATTATGGATGATATCGTCACTAGAAAAATCTGCAATGTATGTAGCTCATGTCATGTATTTTGCACTATTTTATCACATTTTCAAAATTTACAAATTGCTTTTTTTGCAGGAAAGTTATGGGGGAGGGAAGATGCAGTTGACAGTGAGGGGGTGGTAAGACCTCAGGCTACCATTTGAGTGAGAAGAATGTTTATAATGGGGGCATTCCCTGTCTTTTTCTCCCCAATGTTAAACCTACTTCTCTCTCACTCCACTGAATTAACAGGGTCCCCTAAAAGCGCCACACCTGTCTTGTGTTGAAGACCTGAGCTTAAAGGCTATGCCTCCTCCACAGGTGTACCTGGCAGCAGGCACCGTGTATGGACTCGAAGGCCAGCTGAATGAGCTGGAGGATGCTGCCCGCTGCATCCACAGTGGCACTGATGAAACCGAACTGGCAGATCTGGAGGACCAGGTGGCCACAGCTGCAGCCCAGGTTCACCATGCTGAGCTCCAGGTAAGAACTCTCCTCTCTGCCCAGATCAGGAACCACGAGGCAAGAGGAGAGAGCACCCCATCTTCCATAAGAATCATTTCAAAGCCTTTGTATCTATCAGTTCCAGCCATCTCCAGTGCACCTGCATGATTATGGTCCTTTCAGGATTTAATGCCACCAAATCCTCCTTTTTTAAAGTGCAGCCATCTTCTCCCTAAATTATATCCTTGATAATGTGTTAGACTTCTCTTTGAAACTTATGCCACTTTCCTCTTGCACAAATCTCTGACCCATGGGTAGGTCTCCTTGCTATACAGGTTCCTATTCCACCCAAAGACCACCCTTCGCTAACCTTAATCACACTGTTGATTACTTATTTAATGCCACAGTTCGCCGCTAGAGGCTAAAAGCTCCATGAGGACAGGACTGTAGCTGTCTAGCTTAACACAGTAACTCCAGTGCCTAGCACAATACCTGACACAGATTTGGCACTCAATAAACAGAGGATGAATAAATGAATGAAATTGGAAGTGTGGATTTCTCAGATCAATATTTTCCATGAGTTAGATACTGCTATTTCAGAACTGATCACTATATTATCCAGAACTTTGTGAAGACGCCTGTTCGCAGTTTTCATGGATATTCCCTTGGCCTCTCACTCTGGATCAGAAGTGACCATGGACTAAGCCACTGATTCTCTAGCTGGGGTCCATGGACATAAACATAGGGACCCGTGAGAAATGCTGGTCTCTGCAGCATACTCTCAGGATAGACTCCTGGTTGACTGATATTTCTGCAGATCCTGCATCTTAAAGCTTTATCCTTTGGGAGAATTGGGTCAATAGAAACCCCTTCTGGATAGAGAAGATGAGGATGGGTGGTAACTATTTTAAAAATGAAAACTTTTATTTTGAAGCATCAAAACTCGGAACCACCACTGACATCATTAAGTACTCTTGAGAATGCGAGGGTGCTGATTATCCCCTCTGTGGGTGATTTAAGGCTGCATGCTAAGAATGGGCTCACCGCAGGTGGCCCTGTTGACTATTTATTATCAGCAAGAATGGCTGAAGAGCAACTCTCCTTAAATAAAAATCATTTTCCATAAATGCCACCCAACATTTAATTAATTTATATTCAAAGTTATATAAAGTAGAACCAAATCATTTGTTTTCTGGGGGTACCTTTTGCAGCAAATGCTTCTTGAATGGTTTAACAGAAGTAATATCATTTATGGGTGTTTGGGAGAGTTTTATTGGGTAATTAGTTATTCCTCCTTCCAAATATTTTTTGGCTTAAATTATTGAAGCCATGTTTTATTGCAGAAAATCCTGGAGTCCAAAATGTCCATTATCCGTGTGTTTGAATGTGCCTATTAATTTATTATTCATTTTTAAATATTATAATAATGTTATCAATAACACCTAATATTCAGTGAGCCTTACTTTGTGGCAGAAATTGTGCTTAACGCTTGATGCCCCTGTTGTGTTTAATCCTTTCAGCAACCCTATGAGGTGGCTATTGGTATTGTTCTACTTTTATACCTGGGGAAACAGGCTCAGAAAGGTTAAACCACTCGCCCAAGGTCACCTAGAAAGAGATGAAGCCAGCATTTTAACCCAAGTTTTTCTGACCACACAGCCCACATTCTTCACCAGTCTGTGGTTTTCTGAGAAATGTGTTGGTTTTGCCATCAGGCATATATCCACTTACATAAGAATCCTTCATTTGAAAGGGAGGTTGTCAAGCCTGCCTTCAGCTTTATGGATCTTTTCAACATGGGAACCTTCATTAGCGTGGAGACTCTCCCCTCCCGCGAGCTGCTGCCAGAGAATGAAGTCTTAGACTCCCTGTTGTCTGTTCTCACCCAAAGCTGAGTCTCAGAGAAGATGTCACAGGGGGTGTCCTGCAGGATGGTAGAAGGGCCTCCACTGAAGAGGGTAGCTGTGTTAAATCATGTTTTTGAATTAAGTCAGTTTCTATGGACCCTATCAAGTTGGAGTTTACCTGGGGGACAGGATTGCCCAGTGCTGAAGGAGATTGCAGGATGGTCCTTGGACAGCATGCTAAGGATGCTGTCCACTGTGTCATGCAAGGTCATCCCTGTGGGCATTCCTGGGGAAAGTTTCTCTTAACTCATAGTATCAGGACAGGCTGTTCTTCTCAGTACTTAGTCTTTATCTTGTGGATGTAAGAGTCCTACACTGATCTCTTTGCTTTGGCTTCCAGGAGACTCAGAGCTGAATTCTTCATCCCCTTCTAGCAAGTGTAAGGGTCATTGAGTATGAAGCCTTAGTAATTAAGTAGAACATAATTAAATAGATAGATAACAAAATGGAGGCAAAATCAGCTCTCAGTAGTTTCCTTTCCTCTTTCTTTGTCCTTTTCCTTATAGACTAAAATTTGAAACATTAACCCCTTCTTATTCCAGAGCCTGGCAGCAAATCAGGAGGTCAACAGCTTATTCTCCCATTGACCTGTCTCTCAGGGCCCTCTGAGCGAGGCCCTCCATCAAAACTGCTTGCAGGAAAGAATATGAGCATCTAATCCACAAAGACTGATAAAAGTTTAGCCTTCAACCTTTCTCAAAGTCTTGTTCAATTTTTTGGTCTATAAACCCAAGGAATGCAGCTCTCAGTGTGAAATTTGAGGAGTCAGAACAAAAAGGCCTCTGGGGGCCAGGGAGGGACAAGGGCTGCACAGCGGCCCTTCTGGGAGCTGGATGCTGGGCAGGGTGACCTGCATCCTTTCACCAGCTGCCAGTCCTGGCCTTCACCTACCTCCCCCTCCTTTTCTGAGCAAGGCTGCCCCTCCCTGGGGATAGGGGAAACATCTCCCATATGTGCTGACCTTTCAGCCCTTCGCTCTACACTTCCTCTAGCACCTATCTCAATAAGCTTTGTCCAAAGAAGCCCTCAGTAAATGACAGCAGAATTAGAATTTGTCTTGAGTAGCAACAAAACAGTTAGGGCTAGCGGAGGCAATGGAGACCTTGGAGTGGAGCACACACACGTTGGCGGCTGGGCCTACTTTCAGGTTTCTTGTTTGATATCCCAGCAACATTCAGGCTCTCCCATCTCTGCAGGATGACTGTGATCCCCGCCTCCTCTCTCAACTCTGCTAGCCTTCTCCTGCCTCTTCTGGCGTCCCCCATGCCACCCCTTGGCAAGTTCTCTTAGAAGGTGACAGTGTGGCAAGAGCATGAGCATTGGCATTAATTCTGAGCTCTGCCCCAGACCAACTGTGGAATGTTGGGTATACTACTTATCCTTCTCAAGCAGTTTCCTCATCTGTAAAACCAGGAGAATGGTACCGATGTCATAGGATTATGAATGAGTTCATGAATGGGGCATGGATAAGTTCATGTATTTAAAGCTCTTAGCATGGTGACGGCATATACTAATGCCCTTTTCTAAGAGCAGAGACTGTGTCTTCTTCATCCCTGGGGACATGGATGGACCGGGGTTCTGTCTGAGCATTGAGTGGGCTCTTGCTCTCTATATCTGCCTTAAGGCTCTGTTGGAGGGAAATCTGAACTCTCTCTGACCTTCCAATGTTGTAGTTGAAGAAACTGATACCTAGAGAGAGGAGGAAGTTTCTCAAGGCCATTTGGCCTCTTAATGGAAGAAATGGATTTAAACCAGGAGCTGCTGGGCCTTCCTCCTAAGATCCAGTGCTGTGCTTTTGGTTCACAGAGTCAAGGAAGGAGGAAGTAGGACCTATAAGTCATGCTTACCTTTCAACACTCACATCACATGTTCCCTCCTAGGGAAGCCTTCTCTGACCACCTGCCCCCACGCCCTCTGCTGAGCCAGGTGGCCCTAGGCCAGGGTTCCCATCATGTCCTGGGCTTCCATTTATCCCTAGGGGTACTGTGACAGAGGTGTTGATATACTCTAGAGCTACCAGAGTTTAAATTTACAAAGAAAGGCCTGTGTTTTATTTTCTCACTATAGCACTAAATAGAGAAGAGCTCGGTAGAAGTTGAATGAATGAATGAATGGGCATACATCAGAGCAGATTTATTCTTTACAGATTCATAACACTTTTAGCAAAGATTCTCCCCTCCTGTGCTTTCTCCCTACTGATTCTGTCTTTCTGTTGCATTAAGATTTCTGATATTGAGAGCCGGATTTCAGCCCTGACCATTGCAGGATTAAACATAGCACCGTGTGTGCGCCTCACCAGAAAACGAGATCAGAAGCAAAGGAACCAGGTGCGTTTGTCCCTCACTCCCTGTGGGAATACTGCACGACCTGGAAAATTTAGAAGATAAAATGTCTTTGGCTTTGCAAAGCCGTATTGATTGCTGCATTCTGTTTGTAGGTACAAACCATAGACACATCAAGGCAGCAGAGGAGGAAACTGCCTGCTCCACCAGTGAAAGGTATGCTAAAATTAAAACCACAAAGCTGCCAAAGAACTCAGCCAGACTCATTTACTTTGAGTGACTCAGAGATTTGAGTTTAAGGACCAGATTTAATGGGGAGTTCTCACCCGGAATTGGTCTTGTGTCAAGTCTGTCTTGACTGGGATCCCCCCAGGAAGTAAACCCTGGGACAAGGATGTGATTCCAAGAAATGCTGGCAGGGAAAGAGAGAAATGATTCAGGGAAGGAAATCAAGTCAATACAGTGAAATTTAATTAGTAGTTTACTTCTTTGGGCAAAGGAGGCTAAATCCTGCTGGGGACTTCTAGGAGACAGTATTAACACCACCTCAGTGTTTTCTGCTCAAAGAGTAGGAACATGAGGTATTTCCACTCTCATCTATCATTGCCTGAAGGTTATTCCTGGGGAGGATCAAATCCCTGGTACTTGTGACTTGCCACATGCATGGGCCAAGAGAGAGTGGTGGTGCTTACAGTAGGATGCTGACAGAATCTGCTGGAACAGTGACTGTCAGGGAGATGTGGGCACAGCACCAAAAGCATATAACACAGGGCCCAACCTAGAAGATATTCCAGCAACACCCTTATCTGCTGGACATTTTCAACCATTTCCCTGGATTTAGGAACCACATAATGATGATGCCAAACTAGAAATTTAGGTCTACAAATTAGAAGAGTAGAAAGTCAGAAGATGTATGTTTGAATCTTGGTTCCATCATTCATTGTTCAACAACCATTTAATGAATGCCTGCTTTATATTCCACAAAACTTTATACAATTAAAATTTATTACAGAGCCACGATCCTTTATTTGAAACCCTTGAGTCAATATGTGTTTCAGAATTTCTTGGACATTAGAAAGGCAATATGGTACATGTACTGTATATTTCATAACAGCCCCTGCCCTTGCTATCTGGGGCAGCATCTGATAAGCACATTTGTATCTTCGCAGCAGAGCATGAGAATATTCATACTCAGTGAGATGGACAAGGACTTTAAATGGCTGCATTTTAGTTCAAGTCAGGTGTTGCCATCAGACAGCTTTGGCTTTAAAGTTATAAAGCTTTATAGTTTTCAGAAACTTTTATATTTCAGAATTGCTAATAAGAATTTATGGACTGCATTGGATTATCTCCAAGCTACCTTTTCCCAGAAAGCCACTAATGATGCCTTGATATATTTGGTCCATCATAAAAATAACCACAAAATAAGAAGATGCCACAGTCAGACCTTTGGACCAAAATGAGATGCCAAGTCTAGAACAAAAATCTGCGTAATCCGATACCTCATCTTTCTTAACAATTGCTCCATCTTCTGGGTAACACTTATTCCCATCTGTTTCCTTTTAGCTGAAAAAATTGAGGCACCTTCAGTGACCACAATTAAAACATTTAACCGTAACTTCATTCTCCAAGGCTCCTCAACAAACAGGACTAAAGAAAGGAAAAACACCACCAAGGATTTGATGGTAAACGTCATCTCTGTCTTAATGCCCATCACTTTCACTCCATTCTGGTAATGTGGGTACATGTACATAGCCCTCCATTCTGTAGCTCTTCTTTCTGTAGCTCCCCCATCAGAGCCCCAAGAAGCATCCTTCCTGCTTGATCTCATGGTCTTTTGGTTGGGCAGTGGGGGGGTCTTTGTATTGCTAACCTCTTTGATATGCAGATACATCCTCTCAACTATATCTCCAGCTCCTTATAGGAACCAGGTTTGATATAAGAGACATAAAAATACATACACAGAAATGTAAGTTCTGGTTGAGGTGTAAGCATTTTTATTTTGTTTTTGATCCATATTCCCTCTTTCTTAAATTTCTTGTTACCCATTAGTTACCTCTGTTCCCGAGAAAAGTCAGCAGCTGCCCATAAATGCAGTAAAGGAAGAGACCGTAGATAATTTGCACAAACCTGGAGGTCATATAGAGAGAGCTAATGGATGATTTGCCTAAACACCAACATATGCTTCAGAATTTTGGCAAATGCTTGATGCTGCTTATATAGGAGATGATGATCCAGCTAAACTGCCTCAGTGATACCATTATGCTAAGGGCAGACTATGTCTGGAGTGACAAGATTGAAACAAAGGGCAAATGTATCCTGTTGCCTGTTATGCATCACCCATTGCTCCTTTCTCATTCCTCCCCCTCATTGTCCCTGTGTCATGAGCACAGAAGCACCAGATAATGGCATAATGGTGGGCACGTGCTTTTGAATTACAGATTACTGCATCTCTTAGGCACCATACGGCAATAATGCTGCCCACTGCCTTTCCTTCCTTGGTCAGCCATTACCTCTGACCTTTCCAAGTCCAGTTACCTTGCTTCTGGCCATTACTTCAAAGAGCTAAAAAGACGCCGTATGACGCTAAAAGGGCAGACCACTAAGGCCAGGGAAGGAATCTGTTATAAATAAGATAGTTAAAAGTAAATTATGTTTCATAGAGATAGAACATAGATCAGTAATTGCCAGGGGCTGTGGGGCGGAGGAATGGGAAGAAACTGCTTAATGGGTAAGAGGTTTTACTTTAGAGCGATGGAATGTTTTGAAACTAGATAGAGGTGGTGGTTGCACAACAATGTGCTAAATGCCGCTAATTGTCCACTTTAAAATGGTTAATTTTATGTTATGTGGATTTCACCTCAATAAATAATTCTTTAAAATAAATTATCTATAAATAACAGAGAGGTTAAAAATGAAAAAATGGACAATATTTACTAAACAAATGCAAACAAAGAAGAAAGGGCAGAAAATTACTTTTTTTAAAAAAAGGAGAATTCAAGACAAGAAGCATTCAGAGAAAACAAGGAAGGAGGACCTTTTAATTTTGATAAAATAAAGTAGGTAAGTCATGAGCCTTTCCTGATTTGGCAACAATAGAGCAACACAATTTATTGGGCCATGGTTGGTGAATTTAAAATTTGTCTATCAGCTCTTGGAAGCCCAAGTATACCAGAAATAAATAGAAATTAGAGAATTTCAATAGTGTAATTATTAAGATTTAATTAAGATATTTATCTAACTTTCTTCTTTATAGAGGATTCATTTTCTTTCCAAACATCAAGGGACCATTTATAAACTTCATTTTATAGCAGCTGCAAAGAAAACCTCAATAAATTCCCAAAAGTAGAAAGTATAAAACTACCCTCTGTGACCCCAATGCCAAAAATAATCCAGAACAGTGCTCTTCAATAGAACTTCCTGAAATGATGGAAATGTTCTACGTCTGCACTGCCCACTATGGTAGCCACTGGCCACATGTGGCTCTTGAGCACTTGAAATGTGGCTACTGCCTTGGAGGAACTGATTTTTAAATTTTATTTAATTTTAATTAATCTAAATGTATATGGCCACATGTGGCTAGAGACCACATAAGGGCAAATCTAGAAAATTAGAAACCCACTTGAAAGTTAAAAGCATTTGCACCCACATACACACAACTATACATGGACACATACTCACATACATACTCTCACACACACATTTACAACTTACTGTTGAATTAAAGAAGAGCAAATCCACAGAGCATTTGGAAAATGAACAGGTTACATATATGAAAACAAATGAGACATGTATGAAACTATGCTGAGTCAAATTCATAATATTAAATATTTTCTTCTTAATTAAAGGAGGAAACAAAATAGATGAACTAGGCATTGAATTCCAGACATCAAAGATAAATGCGGAAACCAATTCATTAAAACCAGAAAACTATAGAAATGATCATAAATCCAAGAACTTGTTCTTTGGAAAAATAGAAAATAGAGAATTTTTGTAAGCCAAATAAAGAAAAAATAAATTAAATAAAACTAGATTAAAATAGAGATTAAAATTTTTTATTTAAATACAATGTGATGTAAATCTACGCTAATAAGTTTTAAAGTCGTAATTCTGGTGAAATACTTAACTAGTCAATGAGCACAAATACCTTTTATGCTATAAAAAAGCAGTGAACATTGTTTTTAATCACCTCTCCTCACTTTTGCCAAGTGGTTGACGACAGTGTGCTCATTGTCTCGCCTCAGGAGCCCAGCCTGGAGTCTGCTGTGATGTATTAGCGCCATGGAACTCCACTGCCAGTGACCCACTGCCTCCGGCCGTACACGACAGTGCCTTGACCCAACAGCCATGGAATACTGTATGGATTTCCACCTAAGGAGAGGGCCTGGGGAGACCACAGTGCACCGTTGCACAGGGCTGTCCTGATACCTCACCCAGAAAGCAGTCCCAGATTTCAGGACCGTGGTCTTGCCCACTCTGCCTTAGGCTCCCGGGGGAATCCAAGACAGAAAACCAAGACGCTGGCTTCCAACAGTAGAGCTCCATGTTCAAAAGATGCATCTTTTCCCTGTTTGCTACTGTGTGTTGTCTTTAAGATCCCTTTTTTTTTTATCCCTTTGATTCAACTAGAATTACATGTCAACTATTTGTCCAAAGGAATATTGTTGGGATGGGGGGATGGTGGAGGGAAGGGAGATGGATATTATCATTTAATTCATCATCAGTTCTTATCAATTTCCCACGAGAATCTTTGTCTCACAAATGCTAAGGAAAAAAGTGGAAATGCCCCTGTGATGAGCACTTGGGACTGTCAAATTTGGGGAGCACTCAACCATCAAGGATGCAGGCCTCCCCTCAGCCACCTCTTTCCTGCTAAGCTCCTAGCTCACTGCACTACCAGTCATTCCCATTGCCTTGCAATCACAAGCCAAGAATGGAAAGCTCTGACTCACCCACGCTATGCCCAGGTCTGCCTGAAACAATGTCTCGCTGGGAATTTAGGGTTCTTCCTTGGACTTACTGAGAATTTCCCTACTCTGAAAGGCAGAAGGGTGTGAGAAAGCCCACCATTGGCTTAAGTTTAGGGCGCTATCCAGAATCAACACGATGCGGTTTAGCAATGACTGCATCTAAATGAGGTTTAGGTGACTAACCGGATTACTGCAGAATACAGCCGCATGAGAACATGTTGCCCTCCAAAATTTGCTCCCAATAAATGTTCAGCAAAAGTAGTACCATGACCTTAAAGATAAAAATAGTTAAGGAATAGCCTTAGAAAACTTACAGGTATGAAAAAAGCAAGGAGAAACTGTGAATTCAATGGACACAAGAGTCAAAACTAACTCTACGTTCACAGTCTCAAATGCAGGTCTATTTAGAGTGTGTTTATAAAAACAAGTGGAACTGGAATTTCACTCAGTTAATTGAGCATAGTAACCCTTTATTTTTATTCGCTCCTCATACTTTCTGAATCTGAGGAAGAAGGCAAAGATGGGAGGCAAGGGAATAGTATTATGTTTAGTAAGTGACTTCTCTGAAGGAGGGAATATTCTTCTCTTTTTAATCCTTATAGCAACCCTATTCAGCAGGCATCCCCGTTTTTCAGATTTGGAGACTGAGGGTCAGAGAGATTAATTTGCCAAAGTCACAGCTTTAAGCTAAGTATAATTGGAATGCCTCACTCTGTTGTTTTCCACTTCTCCATTCTTTTGCTGCTATGCACATTTCCAGACCTGATTTGTTGCTGAAATGTGCGTGATGATCCATTCCTGATGGGGGTCCACCTACCTTCCAATAATACTCCTTGCTGATGCTGTGTATGTGTTATCCAACAGAAATGACTCCTTTGAAATAAAGTAAATCTTTGGCTCTTTGTTCTGTTGGTGTGATTCAAAGCAAACAAATACAAATTTTAAAAACACAACAAAAAAGCGATCTGAGTTCCAAATAGAATGTTTTTTTAAAGAGGCATGAAAAGCAACTATTGTTGTGTTACAGTGTTAAAATATTCAGTTTTCTTTGACAAAAATGTGTACTGTGTAAGCCTTGCAAAAAAACAAAAAAAGAAGAAGCCTGCTCTATGGCATTTGAATTTTTATAAAGGTTTCCTTGTGCCAAATAAGTGCAAAGATTTAATTTACTATTAAAAATCATTAGCATATGTTATAGTTCCAGAAGAATTATTTTGTCATTAAGTGATTTTGATCTTCGGTGTCAATATTTATATTTAGATTGATTTTTATAAATGAAAATATTTTAACGGTTTAAGAAAATGCGGACAATAGGACCATATCTTTGATGACTTCTGAAAGTTATGCTTGCCTTCATGTTATATGCACATTGCCAAGAATTACTGTTCAGAGAAATGATAAAGAAGTAAAGGTCATTTATGAAAATAATGTTTGTGGATGTGCGGATTTTCTTTGGTTAGGGAAAACTGGGAGTGAAGAGGGGATAGGGAAATAAGTCAATGACTGGTCATTGGAGGGGCCAAGATTCAAAGCCACTTTTGCCCCATGCCCCATGGTCCTTGCAGTTACACCACTCGTCTCTCCATTGCTCGTTCTCCTGAGAACAGAACTTCCTAGCGACCACCTCTACTTAGTGGTCACTCAGGTAAGACCAGCAGTTCTCAAAGCAGGGGGCAGGAGCAGGCAGTGTGATTTTTGTCCCTCAGAGGACATTTTGATTGTCACAACTTGGGGGTAGGGGGCAGGATGTGTGCTACTGGCATAGAGTGGATAGCAGCCAGGGATGCTGATAAATATACTACAATGCACAGGACAACCCCCACAACAAAGAATTATACAATTCAAAATGTCAGTAGTGCCAAGGTTGAGAACTCTGGGTTAGATCCTGGCGGTAAGCCTGAACTTCTGTGGAGAAGCCACTGCCAATCTCTGTGGGGACTGTGTAGCTGAGTATGCAGCAGGACAGTGGCTCTCCTGAGTCTTTTACAGGCTCAGTGGCAGTTGTTGCTCCTCCGAGTCTGGCCTGCCCAGAATACCGAAGCCAGACACTGGCCCCTGCCATCCCCAAATAAGAATAGGAACCCTCCACTAACCTGAAATGAATGAGCAAATGGAAAGACTAATAGAAGCCAAGAGCTTTCTCTGCCTGATGGCCTAGCACAGTAGTACTCAAACTTGAGTGGGCATCAGAATCGCCTGATAAAACACGAATCGTGGGGCTTGTGAGAACACAGATTCATGGGATGAATCCCATCATCCCCAGTCCTCAGTCTACCTTTCTCTACACTACCACTAATGTGTCTTGCACAATAATGTTTGCTAAACATTAGTAACAAACAAGCTAACATTTAGGTTGACAGGGCATTTCAGATGGGAGTGGAGGAGAGAACTAGTAGGTTCATCTGAAATCCTCTCCAGGCAGCGTTTCCTGGCCAGAATTCCTGCTTTCTCCATCCTTCCACCCCACACCCCCATCCCCCTAGGATAGCAAAACATGTAAGACAGTAAAGAGGGTCCAGTCACACTCATGTTACGTGACCATTCAGCCTCTCTAACCCAGAAGCCAAAAAGCATGTGTTGAGCAACCAACTTGCATCAATAATCCGAGTATTCAAGAGAATCGCTTTGAGTCAACACGTTGAGTATCAAGAATGATGGGCAGCTATGCTCAGAAAATTTACAGCTCTTCTTGCTTCAGGGGTAAATAGGAACAGTGTAAAGATAATATTTTCCCTTAAGAAATAAGTGCTTGATTTGCCACGACAAAAAAAATAAAAGTGACCCAATATTCAAAGCATTTGAAGGCTACCAGTTAGAACTATGATCTACTCTTAGACTTCCCCTTTACCAGCTCTGTGGCCTGTCACCTCATCTGTAAAACAGGGTTACAAATATCTTCTTTATGGTGTTCTTAAAAGGTTAAATGAAATAACGTGAGAAAACTCTCAGTAGAGTGCTTGGTAACTATAGGTACTCAATTCTTATTTCCTCCTTTTTCTCTTAGAACAGGAAAATCATTCAAATATCAGCACCATGGCTTGTGTTGCAAAATGCTGTGCCTCTATTTTTCTACTAATAGTAGGAAAGACTGTTGTTTTGCAAATATTCACTCCCTTTGCCCTCTACTCTGGGAGGAGTACACTACCCTGACCCCTTGAAGTTGAGCTTGGCCATGCAAGTGGCCGCATGATTGGTAGAGCATACTTCTCGGTCTTAGTCTGTTCTGGCTGTTATAAGAAAATGTCAGAGACTGGTAGTTTATAAACAACAGAAATTATTTCTCACAGTTCTGGAGGCTGGAAATCCAAGATCAGAGTACAAACGTGGTTGGGTTCTGGTGAAAGCTGTTGCAGACTGCCAACTTCTTGCTGTGTCCTCATAGTGGAAAGGGGCTAGGGATCTCTCTGGAGCCTCTTTTAAAAAGGCACTGATACCAATCAGGATGGAGGAGCCCTCATGAGCTAATCACTTCCCAAAGACCTCTCCTTCTAATACTATCATCTTAGGGGTTCAACATATGTTTGAACATAAATTTCAACATATGAATTTGGAGACCACAGCATTCTCCAACTGTCGGTTTGGGCTTGGCCATGTGACTTGCTTTGGCTAATGAGATGTTAGCAGAATAGTTACATAAGGGAATTGAAATATGTTTATGAAGTTGAGTTGGTCCACTTGCATTTTGCCATTCACTATGAGAACACGCCACAGGCAGCCCACTGGCCCAATGAACAGACCCAGACACAACCCGTAGCTTGCAGCCAAGCTCAGCTGAACCCAGCCAAGATCACAGAGCCACCCCAGCCAACATGCAAATCACTGTTCTTTAAACCATTGAGCAAGAATAAATCATTGCTCTTTAAACCATTGAGTTTTGGGGTTTATTATGCAGCAATAGCTAACTGATACACTACCTGAAAAAATAGCTTTATCGCCTTAGATTAATCCTTGTTTTAGGGATAAAATAAAGATGAGTGAAAATCAAAGTCTCATGCCAACATAAAGGAGGTATAAGCAAACTATTGAGCTACTTGTTTTGATATTTCACAACTTATATATGAATTTTCAGCTACGTTTTTGGGAGGGTCTCTCTCTCTCTCTCTCTTAATGTGTGTGTATTGATCGTTCACAAAGGGTCCTCTATTCATTGAAATTTTTGATAAAACATTAAAGCACAGGAGACATTTGGCGTGTTCCTTTAAAAATAACTTCTCACATGACAGCCGCTCTATTTTCTCCCAGGGGAAGCATTTCCCCTACAAAATTTGCATTTTACAGAACAGTTGGTTGTGTGAGCCTTCTGTTTCTGCAATTGAGTTAGAATTATGATAAAGTGCAGGTAAACGAAGTTGCATCTTAAAGAGCTTTCAAGGAGCTGGAAAAATTTAATATCCACTTCAAACATTGGAAGCCTCAAATAAGTTATTCAGAAGGACCCAGTTTGGTAGAATCAAGTCCTAAAATATAGGAAAATATGTTTGGTGTCAAAGCGATCATATTTGATAAAGATGAAAGCTTTAAGGCAGTGCTTCTCAAGCTTTAATGTGCAAACAAATTCTGATTCAGCGGGTCTGAGGTGAGGCCCATGATGCTGCATTTCTAACAAGCTCCCAGGTGATGCCAATGCTGCTGGCCACACATTGTGCAGCAAGGTTTAATAGAGTCCCTCAGAGGTTCCCCTGCAGGGTTGAGGCCCAGTTACCCACAGTGGTAACCTGTTCATTGAGGCCTCTTTGTGACTTTTCCTTCCTTCATTTTCTCACATTCCCCCTCCCTCAGCATGTGTCCTGGGGTCACCTCCCAAATGAACTAATTCAGCACAGAGGCTCATTTGAGGAAAACCCAAACTAAGCCATCCCCTGCACTGCATGTATATACTTTGAATCTCCTTCTCCTGCACTCACTTGAAAGCTTCTTGAGGAGTTGGGTTCCATTCATCCCATACAGAACCTAGCCCAGAGCAGGTGCTTGAAACAAATTTGGTTCATCCAGGATGGCCATGGTGGTCCTAGCTTTAGGCTGAAGTTGCCCCATGCCCATGTGACTGAACTGAAGATCATGCACAACAGGGAGCAATCCCCCTCATGCCCATCCTGGGGTTGGGAGTGAGGATCCTCCCAGCACTGACAAGTATAGGAGGAATCTCAACACCAAGATGGAGGAGCAGGAGGCTCCCTCAAACCTCTACTTCACCCTCATCCCTCTTCTAGAGATGGTGGGGCAGCCCCAGGCGGCAATGAATGCTGCCCAGAGCCAGAAAGCGCAAGCCCCTGTATCCACAGATGCTTATGACCTGTGGGCCCCAATGAGACAATAGCAGCTTTGGCTTAGTTTAACCAAGACTCTTACTACACTATCTCTAGGCTGAGAAAGAGTTAACACAGTTCTTGGATGCCATCACCCCTTCCTGCCATCATTGGCAGCAATGAGCATTGAGATGCTCCCTCTGTTCATTGACTTCTTTGAACATGGCCTATGTGCCCAGCCATGATCCATCTTTTCTCTGAGTGGATCTCTCTCCTTTATCCTTTGCCCATAAAAAGCCGGAACATGAGGAACTCAAAGGTTAGAACAGTGGTTTCCAAAGTGGGGTACAAACTACACATGGGGTGTAGAAGATAGTCAATTGGGGGCAGATGAAAGAAAATATTAGACCTTCTGTTTATACTTATTTTTTATCTGGAAGTAAGCTTTACAGATATTAAATATATGGATAAATGAGAGTGCATGTAAATAATTTTATAAATGAATACATGTATTTTGGGGGAGCACTGTCAAACAGTTTCTACTGATGGGATGTGTAGTCAAAAAAGTTTGGAGACCATCTACTAATTAGAAAAACCTAGTAAGCGTCTGATGACTCAAATTTCCCCTCCAGGTAGTCGCTATCCCTGCTTCTATCAGGGACAGTGCTAACTGTCAAGACTTGACTCAATGCTTTAAGGGCAGCTGAAAAAAGGGAGGAGGTGGGGAGGAAATCCAGAGAGCACCAATCTATTGGTTAGGTCCTGGGTTGAGTGTAGTTCCATCCCTTTAGGGAAAAACTCTGTAGGTCTTATCTGTCTTCCTTGCTCTCCTCCCCAGCCCACGGAGGGAATGTCCACTTACTATCCACTATCTTAACTGAAGTTCTGAAGTTCAGATTATTATTGGCCAGAGACAACCCAATGGGCTGCCTTAAGGTGTGGGAATTTCAGTCAAGTTTCCTTGTGGCTCTTTGAAGTGAACCAAAGTTAAATCTCTCTGCTGGGAGGGGTAAGAGCCATGTGGCATTGTGACGTGAATGAACCAAGTAACAGCCCCCTCCTCTATCCAGCCCTGCCTCCTTTGGTATTCACAGTGCTCAAAGCCAGCAAGCCAGGCAGGGAAGCAGTTGACAAACCCAGCAACCTGAAAACCTCTGGGGAGTCCATTGTGCTGAAAAAGTGCACAGCACATCGCGCACATCTGCCAACTCTTAAGACCTTCCAAGTCTCCAGGAGAGTCTGTACTCTGCTGTAATCAGAGCAATTTGGGGAGTATGCCATTGGCACTTCCCAGACAGCCTCACCAAGTTTGCCAAGTTCTCAGCTTTGTACTTGCTCACGGAGGTTTGAGGAGAGACATGACTGAGAGCCTGGTGGCCTCAGGACTGTGAGACCCACCTTCTTCTCTATGTGCTGTGTGTATCAAATGAAAAGGAACAATGCTGACCCAGAGCCGTGATGTGCCACAACCATGAGGTGTTAGGTGGTAACAGGATGAAAAGGCATGTAATTACTGTCCTCACTCATTGAGCAATATGGTATATACTAGATAATTACTTAATTGAGGATGAAAGGGCTATTTGCAGGCAGTGGTGGTAGTAAGTGTTTTCTATTGCACTTCTGTCTTCAACATACCCTTTCCTGTTTCTTGGTAATGACACTAATTTGCACTTCCAAGCCTGTCCTTTCCAGTTTATTCTTCTCTACTGTTCGTTTCATTTCATGACAAACCTACTAGAAAGTCAGAAAAAGATTTTCATCTTTGAGGAAGGCCAGTCTTTAAAAGAGAAAGGTCAGACAAGTGTTCTTTGCCCTGATAAACGTAGACCATGTGTCATGAATGCTCTATTGAGGACAGACTCCAAATGAGCATTTCTAACCATTTGTAATTTGGGTCTTTGTAGACCCATCCTGGTGACGAATGGGTTGCTGTCCTCAGTCTGGCAGAATTGAGGTTCTTCTTTGTCTTTGAACTGCACTGTTGTCGTCTTTTCTGTGTCCAGTAGCGGTTCTTCCTAGTGACCTTGGGCTGTTGAAATGCTGACTGCTTGAGGTACAATAGCCCTGCTGATGTCGCTCAGCCAGATGCCAGTTTGGTGCCCATTGATTGTTGAACTATCTGATGACAAAGGAGTAAGTCACCTCTTCTGGATTTGAAGCAGTTTGGATTCTGCTCTCCTGGCCTCCTCTTTGCCTTTGATTGCAGGGGAAAATGGATATCTCGGCTAATGCTAAAAAGATATCTAGGGCCAGCCCAGTGGCGTAGCGGTTAAGTTCGCAAGTTCCGCTTCTCGGCGGCCCGGAGTTCACCTGTTCAGATCCCGGGTGCAGACGTGGCACCGCCTGGTAAAAGCCATGCTGTGGTAGGCGTCCCACATATAACATAGAGGAAGATAGGCATGGATGTTAGCTCAGGGTCAGTCTTCCTCAGCAAAAAGAGGAGGATTGGCAGTAGTTAGCTCAGGACTAATCTTCCTCAAAAAAAAAAAGATATCTAAAGGTGGTTGGAACACCTGCTATAGGCATTTTCAGAGCTGGGCTATAACTGTTTAGTAAATCTGGACCACAGCTCCTGGCAGGGCCCCATTTACCCTCTGGGGGTCACAAATTATTAAAGCTAGGGTCTTTCTCAACTCTGCCTCTTCCCACATTATACTCAGTCCCCTGGAAGGCCTCCCTCTGACTTTGAGTATCTCTACCTGTCCTTTAAGAAGGCTCAGCTCAAATGTCACCTTCTCTTTGATGGTCCTCACCCCTCCCCAGCCCAGGAGAATCCTAGTGTAACCCAGATGATTGGAGATGGAAGTAGGCTCCATGCCACTCAAAATCTAGGTTCAAATCCACACTAGTTCAAACCCCTATTTCTATTTTCTGTGGAGCTTAAAGCCTTTCCCAAAAGCCTATGAATTTATACTTATGGAGATTAATGATTTCTTTGCTTCCTGTTGCAGCCTCTGTTTTGCACCATGTCAATCCAGACAGGAAACATAACCCTTTCAACATTTTCACTTGAAACAACAAGAGAACAATCAACCACCCCTAATAGTTGACCTCACTGAAGGGCTAATGGGCAGGCTGGAGCTGGCAGAGGTTGGGGGTGGGGAGGGGAAGTGGGAGCAAACATAGTGTAGGGGAGGAAGAGAACTCCTCTACCCTCTAGGTCCTTCTAGCTGATCTAAGTATTAAATTGACATGAGACAGAATAACAGGAGAAAATCAAAGCTTTACAACATGTGTACATGGGAGAAACCCAGGAAAACTGAGTAACTCACCAGAATGGCCAAAGCCACCACCTTAAATACCATCTGCAGCTAAAGACAAAGGAGGATGTTGGGGGTAGTGGTTTGGGACTTCAAAGGGGAGGAAGGCAATCCACTTGGAAACGGAAAAGCAAATGTTGGGTAGACAGAACTTTGATAAGAATGGGCTTAGCAAGGACCTTCATAGTCTGCCAATACCCAGAGTTATCTATCTTAAATTCTTTTAGGCAGTTAGGGGGAAGGTCAAAGTTTCTTTCAGAGTCTTTTGTCCTTAACAAAAGAGACACATTTTGGGGTGGCCAATTCTGATCCCCCACAATAGCATATTATCAAATAGCTGAAAATCCAATTTAGATACTCCTGTTCCTCAAAAGTCCTCTTTCCAGGGGCTGGCCCCGTGGCCAAGTGGTTAAGTTCGCGCGCTCCGCTGCAGGCGGCCCAGTGTTTCGTTAGTTCGAATCCTGGGCGCGGACATGGCACTGCTCATCAGACCACGCTGAGGTAGCGTCCCACATGCCACAACTAGAAGAACCCACAACGAAGAATACACAACTATGTACCGGAGGGCTTTGGGGAGAAAAAGGAAAAAATAAAATCTTTAAAAAAAAAAAAAAGTCCTCTTTCCAACCAGTAGTGGGCTCCCCACACAGCACCAGTCTTCTGCTGTGCCCTGCCTCCTCCTCTCCAACCTACAGCATTGTTTGGCCAACTCCAAGGGTCTCTCTGATGCCTTGGCTCCACTGAAAACTCAGGGCATATGTGTCCCACTTCCTGCCCCAAGTACTTTACCTAGAGACAGTTCTTCACCTGTGCAGAGTGCTAGGACTCAGTGTTAAGATATTATTTTCCACCTAGGAACATGATTCACTCCTTCATCTGTATAGGGAGCACTTTGCATGTTCCCCCATTGCTATTCCACTTATCACAGATATATATCATTTATGTGCATGTCTGGATTGATGTGGTGCTTTTTGTCTTTAATCCATGATTAATGGTAAGACACTGAAAAGTTCTGGGAGGGAAGTGACCTGATCAGATTTGTGAGCTTATTTTTTAATCACTCGGCATTTTTAGTATAAGGAGTCCACTGCAGCAGGGCAAAGAGATTGTGAGTAGACTAATTAGGAGACTTCCCATAGAGTCCAGGAAGAAATCATGACAGCTTAGATTAGGGAAGTGAGGAAGGAAAGTTTTGATGGATCCAGGAGACATTTTGGAGGCAAAATGGGATTTGGGAATTGGTTGAATATGGATAGGGAAAAAGATTGAGGTGTGAAGGATGCCCTCAGATTTCTGGCTGAAATAATAGGGAAGTCCTATTCACTGAGCTGGGGGGAGGTGAAGGAAGACAAATTCCTTTTTGGATATATTCAACTTGAGATGTCGGCCAAGTGGAGAGGTCTAGAGGGTAGGTGGATCCACATTTGTAGACATCAGGGCTGGAGTTAGAGATCTGAAAGTTCTTGGGACATGGATGAGATCACTGAGGGAACTTATAAAATAAGAACCAAGGGCCCTAGGTCTGTGGAAAGAACTGGATCAGCAGAGGAAGAGCATTCAGAAAGGTAGTAGGAAAATCAGAAGAGGATAATGTCTCAGGAAACAAGAAAGTTTAAGAAGGAAAAAGGGAGTGAGTGGTTACTGAGCAATCAAGTAGTACGAAGACTGGAAGACATGTGACCAAGCAAGGGCTCACTGCCCAAAGCACATAGAAGCCAATACTATGGCATCAGCTTTTGAGAAAAGAAAGAGCTTCATTGCAAGGTTGACCAGCAAGGAAACAGAAGGCAAAACTCTCAAGTCTGTCTCCCTGACCCAAGGTTTGGAGCAAAATTTAAGGAGTTAGGGATGAGTAAACTGCAGTTGGGCCCATGAAAGCTAATTGGCTAGCCTTGAATCAGGCCATATATGGTAATCATGTTACTTGGGCTGGTGGAAACCAGACTTTCCTTGTTGAAGGCTGGGGTCATCCTGGGGCTGGGTTCCTGCCTAGCATATGCACAGTGCTGTCTCTGTTATTGAGCAAGTTTTGATTAATCAACAATCCGTTTTAAGCAAGCAAAACTAGTTTAAGCTGGTCAATGTTTTATGTGCTCTTTCAGACAACAGGTCTCTGACTGCATGACTGGATTCCACCAACCAATACAGAAATGAAAGAATTAAGTCGCCCAGAATCTAGATAAAAAGATCAATTTGGGGTCACATTGAGTTTAAGGTGCGTCTGGAACATCTTGATAGAGATATCCACCTGTAGATTGTAAACATACATTCACTCACTGAATTCAGTACCATGTCCTTCGGCATGGTCCCTGGCACTAGATACAGGAAAAGAAAAAGATACACTCCTACCCTCTGGAAGCTGGCAGTCTAGGAAAGGAGATTAGACACAGAATTAATAACGCTGGCACGTCCTTTAAAGAAGGATACACAGAACTGGGAAGAGTCGTACTGCCCAGAGACGAGTTCGGGGGCGGGCCTGGCAAAAGTCTATATTGAATATCTCAAATCCTTGTCTCTGGCTTGTCCTGCTTTCTTCTATGTTCTCTCATGTGTCCTTCATAGTGACTTTTTGTTCCTTTATTTTGCCTGAATGATGCATTTAGGGTTTGGGAAATCCGTTCCTACTATGAAAGATCTTGTATTCCCTCTCATCTTGAGAATTTATATTATACCTTGAGTTTCTTAACTGTGTGGGGGAAGGGAGGGTCAGAGTTCCCTAGGGTGCTTTTTAAGAATACACAGGCCAGCCCCTATTCCCCTTCCAAAATCCTAATATTTCATACAATCTTATTCCCTAATCACCTCCCCACCCAGGTCCAAGGCAATAGCGAGGCTGAAATTAGGTGTTCATGAGTTGGAGGTGACTCAGAGACCAAGAAGAAAGAGTGGTGAGGAAAGAATAAGGGGGTGGAAAGGCCCCCAGGTTTCCTGCCGGGCCTGCTGGGTCAGTGGTAGCTCCATCTGCTGAAACACTGGAATAGATACGGGAAATCGTAGTACTTTCTTTTGCTCTGAATTTTGCTCAAATTTTTTCTTGAACTGACATTGCAATCTCCACACCTTTAGATTAGCTAAGCTGAAAAACACCTAAAATTATCATTCTGAGTAACTAAAAGAGGTCATTCGTGGACTGGTTGTAACATTTCCACCGCTATTTGTAACTTAGCACCCCGGCTGTACAACGTGGTGCCTGAGTTTATGGCTAACAATTTATAATATTTTCACAACATCCTAGCTCATGCATGAAGATGTCTCATTCCATCTGTTTTTTTCTGCTAATGGGTCAGTGATGTTCCCACAGCTAATTATAGCAATTACATGGAAACTAATGTGTTTACTTTGAAAAGCCAGATTTAGTTTTTGTGATTGGGTAGTTTTGACAGATGCACAACTGTTTCTAAGAGGGTGAAGATCTTCACTCTTTTTCAGCTGTGAGAAAAAGCCACATGGAATCGCTTTCTCAGTTACTGAGAAAAATGCTAGTGAGGATATTGTCTGTCATACTGCCCCGGGTCCTTTATTTATTTTGGAATTATACTCCAAGAAGGAATGATGTTGCCCTCCAAACTCACTGCTCTTATTGACAGCTCTCGGCAGATTCTCATGTTTCTGTTAAGGAGTACTGTTATTAAAGAGAACCAATATTCAAAGGGAATTAAGGTGAGCTGAACTGAAGAGTGGATTTCCTTTTATTTAATCTACTTTCTCACCCTCTCTCCATGTCCTACCCACTTTTCAAGGCTGAATGGCTTTATTTACATAATTGTCCACCTTTGTTTCACTTCCTCAGAGATGTTTTGATGCAGAGTAACTTCCTCTCCATCTTTATTCTTCTTTACCTCAAAGAGAAGTTCAGTGTATTTCCTTCTTGCTGGTGGTTTATTGCAACCAGTGTAACCCAAATGGAAATTATCTGCGACCCTCCCTGGTTACATGAATATTTAGAAATAGCCACCTCCTCTACTTCAGCTCTATTGCCCTCATCCTGACATCGTGGTGCCACTGAATGCAACTGTGAGGTTGCAAGGCCACTGGACTCAACTGTCCTCTGCTGGTGACTACCTCTCCTAATCTAGCTTCCAGGATGCACACTTCCTTCCCTTGGCATCCAAGACACCACCATCTCCTGATTTTCCTCCTATCTTAATAATCACACTGGCATAGTCTGAGCAGAGAAGGAGCCAGCAAAGGAGCTGGAAATAGCGTGACCAAAGATATGGAAGAAAACCAAGAGAGGGTGATGTCATAGAAGCCAAGAGAAGAAAGAAGTAGTTCACTTCGTCAAATGCTTTGGAGAGGGCGAAGCAAAAGAAAAACAGTGAAATTGGAATGGCAATATGGAGGCCAAGCAAACTGTGGCAAAAATGGTCTCAGTGCAGCAATGGAGGTGGAAGGTTGTTTGGCAGGGTGGAGGAGAGATGGGTCTTAAGCAAGTGGAGAGAGTAATTGTAGACAACTCCTTGCAAGAGTAGAGAAATGGGTCCTGGTAAGAAAAGGCTATAAAGTCAAGGGAGGCTTCTGTTTCTGTCTTTATAAGATGGAAGATTCTAAAGAATATTTGCATCCTGGTGGAACTAATATGATTCCATTATAAATGCAAGAGAGAAAAGGGGATACTTCCAGGAGCAACGTCCCTGAGAGGACAAAAGATGAAAACAAGGCTACTTCATCCACTGTAACAAGAGCAAAGTAGAGAACAGAGATACAAATGCAGGGAGATATGGAGTTTGGTGTCTGGGTGATACTGTTGCCATCTGATTACTGCAATTTTCTCAGTAAAGTATGAGCAATGTCGTCAGCTGAGAATGGAACATAGGGGAAGGAGTTGGGTTTTGAGAAGAAAGAAGATGTATGAAATCATCATTGCAGACAGTGAGAAAAAGAACATCCCAGGAAGTGCAGTAAGAAGTGTGGTGCTGATGGCCCATTTGAGATCTGTGGTCCAGAATTTAAAATGAGGTTGGCTAAGGAAAATAGAAATATTGCATGTAAAGCACTTAGACCTGACATGGTACACACTGCACACTCAGTAAATGCAAGCTATTACTATTTTGTCACATGAATATTTATTTATTGTTTGCTTAGATGAGATAACAACCCTGGCAAAAAAGAAACTGAATTTTTGGTGAGGTTGTTTTACTAGCGTTGTAAATACATTAAATACAGAAAATGTTTCCAATAAAGTAAGATGATTAAATTTAAAAGTCTTAAAACTGTAGACCTAATGGCTTAAGAAACTGGCAAAACATGAAGAGCATGATATCAATTAAATAAGACGGTGCCACAGGTTTGCATCTCATGTAGCTCTTCCCAGAGCTTTGTGCAGCCCTGTAACTTACGGGCATGGTTGGACTGAGGTTACGTGGCATGGTGGGCACACTGTGATAGGGGTATATTGCATATAAAAAACCTAACTGGTGGCTCAGTTAAAAGAGTAATAGAATCGATTAAGTAGTTCTTATATTAAGGTGAGCTAAGAAAAGAATTCAGGAAGCTATTATTACAACGAAAATATCAGCATAAAAATTTGAGACTTAGAACGGTCACTGGTCTGTCCTTGAAATAAGAAGCAACAACCTCCTGTGTCATCCCACTTCCAGAAATTGTATGGGATAATATAATATGCAGCCTTAACTCCCACACTGTGGTCCTTGGCCCTTCCCTCATTGGGAGACAAAAGGAGTGGGGGCGAGAGTAGTATCCTAGCAGAATAGAACTAGGTGATGAATTAAAATCAATTTTTTTTTCATCTCACTGAGATAACCACAGAGCTGTGTGCTTTAACACGTCAATGTATTGGGGAAGGGAGGGATCAGTCTCCTCACAATGTGGTAGTGCATCATGAGCAATGAAACGATGCCATGCAGATTTCCAAATGTATATTATCAGTACCCCTTTTCAAAGAGCTTTTTACAAGTTAGCTGACTTATGACTATGATGTCTATCTTTCTCCTGCTCTCAAGGGGTCTCATCTCCTCTTTGTGAGAGATGTAAGCTCTCCATATCCTCTACTTAAGTATCACCAAGTCTCCATTCCCCTTCTGAGTGTCTCAAGGACTGTCCGAACTTACTGACTAAAAGGCAACTCCCAGGAATGGTCTTTGTTGTATTTTGTTGTAAAAGCCTGTCATTTTGATGGGTTAAGGACTCGGGGTATGGAGGGTTCCTCATCCCCTTGGCTAGTGAACACTTCTCTCTGTTCTTGCAAAATGGTGAAATCCTATATTTAAATCCTTATATATTTAATTCTGAATCTTTTACTACAATTATAATAACATACTTATTTATGATTGACTATATGGTCATTTCCGGGTTAATAATATTCTTTTTGATACAATGCTGACTTGATTTGCTAGAATTTTATTTAATATAAAGACTGAATTAAAAAATTGGTCTTTACTTTTTCGTATACTTTCTTTTGTTAATAGTTTTGTTGAGATATAATTCACATACTGCACAATTCATCCATTTAAAGTGTAGAATTCAATGACTTTTAGTATATTTATAGAGTTGTGAAACCATCACCATAATCAATTTTAGAATGTTCTCATCACTCAAAAAAGAAACCATACACTCATTAGAAGTAACCACCCATTTTCCCTCAAAAGCACCACCAACTACTAATCTAATTTCTGTCTCTTCTGTGTAATTCACATAAATGGAATCATATAATAGGGTCTTTGTGACTGGCTTCTTTCACTTAGCATGTTTTCGAAGTTCATCCATGTTGTAGCATGTATCATTCCTTTTATGATTAAATAATATTCCGTTGTATGTATATAACAAAGGTTGTTTATTCACTCATCAGTTAATGGACATTTGGGTGGTTTCCTCTTTTTTACTATTATGAATAATGCTGTTATGAACATTCCTGTACAACTTTTCAGGAGCACATAGGTTTTCCTTTCTCTTGGGTATATACCTTGGAATAGAATAGGTGGGTCATGAGATCAATCTATGTTTAACCTCTCGAGGAGCTGTCAGACTGTTTTCTAAAAGGGTCACAGCATTTTACAGTCCTACAAGTAGTGTATGAAAGTTCCAATTTCTCCATATCCTCATCAACACTTATTATTATCTGTCTTTTTGATTGTAGCCATCCTAGTGGGTATGAAGTGGTATCTTATTGTGGTTTTCATTTGCATTTCCCTGATGGCTAATGATGTTGAGCATCTTTTCATGTGCTTATTGGCCATTTGTACATCTTCTTTGGAGAAATATCTATTCAAATCCTTTCCTATTTTTTAATTGTGTTGTTTTTTATTATTGAGTTGTAAGAGTTCTTTATGTATTCTGGATACAACTCTCTTATCAGATATATGATTTGCAAATATTTTCTCCCATTCTGTGATTTATTGTTTCACTTTCTTGATGGTGTCCTTCTAAGTGAAAAGTTTTTAATTTTGATGAAGTCCAATTTATCTATTTTTTATTCAGTTATTTGTACTTTTGGAATCAAATCTAAGAAATCATTGCCTAATCAAAGATTTATACCTATGTTTTCTTCTAAGAATTTTATAGTTTTAGCTCTTACATTTAGGTCTATGACTCATTTGAGTTAATTTTTGTGTTTGGTGAGAGTTAGAGTTCAATTTCATTCTTTTGCACGTGAATTCCATGCAATTGTCCCAGCACCACTGGTTGAAAGATTATTCTTTGCCTCATTGAATTTTCTTGTCGCCATTGTCAAAAAATCAATTGACCATAAATGTAAGGGGTTATTTCTGGATTCTCAGTTCTACTCCATTGATTTAGATGTCTGTCCTTACACCAGTCCCATATTGTGTTGACTACTGTAGCTTTGTAGTAAGTTTTCAAATGAGGAGTGAGAGTCTTTGCTATTCTTTTTCAAGATTGTTTTAGCTATTCTAGGTCTCTTACATTTCCTTACGAATTTTAGGATCAGCTTTTCAATCTCTGCAAAGAAGCCAGCTGAGATTTTGATGGGTACGGTGTTGAATCAGTAGCTCAATTTGGGGAACATTATCATCTTAGCGATAGTAAGTCTTTTGATCCATGAACATCAGATGTCTTTCCATTTATTTAGTTTAACTTCTTTCAAGAATGTTATGTAGTTTTACGAGTATAAGTTTTTCACTTATTTTGTTAAATTTATTGCTAAGTATTTGATTATTTTTGATGCTATTATAAAGTATTTCTTTTATGTCATCTTTGCTTTTAGAATTATAAAATAAGTTGGGAAGCTTTCCATCTATTTCTATGCTTTGGAAAGTTTTATGTAACATGCAAATTTTGATGTTTGATGAACTTGACCGTAAAACTATTTGGGCCAAGTTTCTTTTTCAGAAAAGGATATTTTTCTACCGTCTATCTTCGTGTAAATAAATTATAGCAATTTATGGAAAATCATCCTTTGCATCCAGATTTTCAAATTTATTCCTATAAGGACAAGAATTGACATAATTTTTAAAAAGTCATCTGTATTTATAGTTATGTCTCTTCCTTATTATCAAGGTTATCTTTATAAGTCTTCTCCCTTTTTCTTGACCACCGTTTTGTCTATTTTAACAGTCTTTTAAAAGGACAAAATTTGGTTTATTACTTATCAGTAAATTATATTGATCACTACTGATTTTTCCCAGCATATTAACTTTTGCTTTTCTCTTTATTGTTTTTTTCACATTTTTGGACTTATTTTGTTGCTCCTTTTCTAACTTTTGAGTTCAAAGTATGGTTCATTTATTTTCCATATTTCCTCATAAGTACAAGCAATGCTATAAATTTTTCCCTAAGACTGCTTTAGCTACATTCCCTAAGTAGATGAATTTTGCTTTCTTTGTTAATTTCTTAATAATTTATAATTTCAGTTTTGATTTCCTATCTAATCCAAAAATTAACTACAAGCACACACTTTCTTAAATTTCCAAGTAAGTTCTTTTGGCTACCTTCTTTTGTTAATAGCTAATTTATTGAATTTTGATCAGAGACTATGTCCTATATAATTTCTACATTTTAAATTTTGTGGAGATTCTCTTCATGAAATAACACATAACATGTCATAGGTGTTTGAAAACAATTGGTATGTTTTACATTGGGTACAGAGTTTTGCATATGTCTATTGGGCCAAATGTGTTAATTGCATTATTAAAAATATCTATTTATTTAATTTTTGTTTACTTTACGTCTGTTTCTGAAACAGATGTGCTGCTGTATCCCAACAGTTGTGTTAACTGTGTGACTGCAAGTTTCTCAATTTCTCCATATTTTTCTTTTCCTTTTTGCTTTATGTGCATTTTGCTAAGGGGTTAGGAATATAAAAGTTCCTGACTCATATTCTTGGCTTAACATAACTTTGATCTATATGAACTATTCTTCTTTGTCCTGTTTAATGTGATTCTTCCGGAATTCATTTTTCCTGATAATAACATTGTTACACCCTACTTTTCAACTGGCAGTTGCTTGCAATAACTTCTTGAATCTCTCATTGTCATTTGACCTTAAATGTGTCATAAATAGCAGCTGGATGAAGTTTTTCAACCACTTTTAATGGAAATCAAAGAGGTTGCCTTTTAATAGAAAAACATAACATTCACACTTTTTGTGATTACTGATAATTATGTACATTTTACTTCTTTATTATGATTTAATGTTTTTAATTTACTATATGATTTCTTGTTGCTCTATTATCCCTTTTCCTGCCTTTTGTCGGATTGAAAAATGCATGAAATTTCTATTCTTCTAGAAATTACCCATAAAACATTTCACTCTTATTACATACCAATATGATTCAGATATAACTACAATTTTTACTGATTTCTTTATATACCTATATTTCTTATATCTCATGTCTTTCTCTTCTTTAGGTTTGTGATTTTTCTGGAGTGTGTCATCAATATCATCTGTGAGAGTACATTTTCTGAGTTCTTGACTGTTTTGAAAATGCCTTTATTTTGCCTTCCTTCTTGCATATTATTTTGCCTAACTATAGAATTTCAGATTCAAAATCTCAGAATCTTAAAGCTATCCCATGATCTTCAAGAACCCAGTGGTGCCAGTGTTTAAGCATGCAGTTTCCTCTGTCAGTTGATTTCCATCTATTTTTTTCCTTCACAAGAGGAAATGTCTGATCCATTGATGGTACATCCTTATTGTCCAGTGCTGGATTTATTCTTCCCCAAAATATATCTTTTCTGACATTTTTAGGGGCTTTTTCATGGTAAAGATGCTGAGTTTGCCATCTTGAGCCAATTACTATTCTCTTCTCTTTAGAGATAGTGTAACCCTTGATTATCATTGTTACTTTTAATGAGCTATCATTCAAGTTCCCACTGTAGGTATGTAGGTTTCTGGCGACATGATTTTACTTTTAGCCTATGCAAATATTCATAATAATGTGTTTTGCTTTAACAGAATTCCACTATTTTCAATGATAAATAAAAGAATTAAATCCTTCCTACCTTATGTTTCAAGCATTTCATTTATATCACGAATTGCTAATATAACAATTAAGCACTCATGATAATAAGTTCTGTGAGGCATTTGGGTATATTTATCCAATTTCTGTCTCTCAGAGGATTTGAGAGCTTTTGAGTAGGAACCATTACAAGATTTGGAATCAGAAGCCCTGGATCCAAGTCTCAGCACTTACCACAAGTTGTGTGAGCCTGAACAAGAGTCTTAATCCCCTTAGCCTCAACTTCCTTCTACATAAAATTAAGATAATAATAACATCTACTTTATTTACCTTTATTAAATGAAACAATATGTATAAAAACAGTCTGGTTTGGACATTTTTAGCCACGATGGCTGTATGTTTAGAAAACACCATCAGAGTCTTAAGGATCAAGAGTTGAAACATACGTCTAGTACAGGGAACAATGCTTGTTTCCGTTTGGGAGCCGTGACACTGCCAGGTCAACCATCACATGTCCTCAGTTCTGATTGGAGCCAAATTTATCTCTTAAACTGAAATATAGAAAAGGCTGTGATTTATATTTGGTAAAAGACAATTCATTTCCAGGACAACAATCTACAGGTCACTTGGCCTTTCCCCTTCACATATAGTTCCCATTAAGCTAAAAATCCGGAATATCAGTCATCATAAACAGGGAAAAGGTAGAGGAGACTCCAAGAAAATACTTCCCCACAGCTATCAAATACTGTGAATAAAATAAAACCTATAGTGGCAAAAGCTATACAGCATTTTACTACTTCAAAAGGGCTTTACATAAATTATTTCATTTGACTTTCCTAGCAAGTAGGTTTGGCAAATATTCTTTTTTTTTTTTTTTTTTTATCATTTAAAGATGAAATTGAGGTTCAGAGAGATGATGTTGCATCCCTGAAGCCATATACCTGGCAGGCGGAGCCAGCCCTTGGGCCTTTGCTTACTAACATTGATCTGCTCTCACGATGGATCTTCATCACCAACTCTCCAAACTAGCTGATATCCTTCTTCTGTAGAGCATCACCCACCCCGCATGCTGCTGCCTGGTTGGGCCCTTGTACCACTGTTGTCTCCACAACGTGAAACGCATGCTTACCAGGAGTCAGTTATGTTTGCTCCCAAATCTGTTTATGCTGGTTTACATGTTAATTACCTAATTCAAACATAATGAAAATGATTAAATGAGTCCAAAAAGAAAGACGGTTGTCCTTTCTGGGATAAATAAATTGACTACTTTGAAAAAATCAGATAAAAGCGAATTGCTCAAGAAAATTATGGTCAAGTAAGGTGCAAATGAGACAAATATTGATTGGGAATAGTCATAAAAATCTAGATGGATTTTGTACTGATTGCTTGAAAAATCTAAGTTCTTATTTTACTTTAAATAAACAAAAATAAGACACTGAAACCAATGATTACAGGTAGAATTTATGACACCAGAGAACTCCAATTAGTAAGCCAATGATAAAAAAAAAAGGCCTTAGCCCAACATCAAAAGATTATCAAATTACATATTTTAATAAAATATAAAACATAATTGCCTATCAGTGTCAGGAATCTTTGTATAAACTGACTTTCTGGGCTAGTTACCCTACTAACAGCCCAATAACACCTCATAAAAGGGTATCTACTGTACTAGAGGATCCAGATTCCTCCGCACAAATCATAAGCTCCCCAGAATCCGTGGGTCTTGGTTGGTGGAGAGAGAATCGTCTCCAAGAATTTGCTTTGCCACAACTTAAATCAAAATAGAATGTAAAACACTGTTGCTGTTTGGTATTGTTGGTATTGGAGACTCCAGCACAGAAAGGTCTCTAGTCTGAGATGGGCAGTGGGATGAGGGAGGCAGTTAAATCCCTCTGCAGGGTAAACTACCAGAAAATTTTAATCTTCCCCTAGTGAACGGTTCTGTTGTTCAAAAAACAGGGCCAGGAGGAGGGTCCAGCCACATGGCAGCAGGAGAGGCCTCAGGAGAAAGAGGCAATGATGCCGAACAGTGAACTTGAAGGTGATCCCCAGTTTGTGTAATGCTGTAGCCTCTTCTGTTATCGCCAGTTTTTCCATGAAAGTGCTACACACTATAACCCTGTGTTAGTAATGTTTTGGGGAGTAAGGGAGGAGGAAGGATGGTTATCTTTGGGCCAAAGAATCCAACCAGAGTAAGAATTTAAGGTAGGAGACGACCAGGAGAACATCGGCCTCTTGGGAACCCTTGGAAATCGTAGGTAGGGCACAGAACAGCCCAGAGTTACATGAGATGAGATTTGAATCAGTTTATTAAAAAAAGGAAAGAAGGAAAAGGTAATCCCAGAAGACACAGTACTTGGATACATCTATGGGTTTATGAAAATTATGAAGAACAGACTTTCCCTGTTTGGCAAAAGGCAAACTGGGACAGAGCCTACAAAAACATGTTTATTGTGTCTACCTTGGAATTAAAGCAAAGTTTCCAAATTTCGTTCTGCAAAGCCTTAACTGTGCTCAAGTGTTTATTTGTAAAAATATAATGGTAAAAGGAAGAGTTTAGAAGTCTGTGGACATGTGACTTTAAAGAGAATATCCCCTTCAGTTAGTTATTTTTTTATTCCAGAGCTTAGAAAATTGAGTTTCATAATTATTACTCAGTATAAATCTGTGATAAGTTAATATTGAAATTCCACTGAAGAAAAACATGCAAAATGCCTGTGTATTTAGGTTCCTTTGATTATGTGCTTTGATTTTTCATAACTTTATTTAAACATTTTCTCCCTTCCTTTCTTCTCTGCCTCATTCCAGAATGTTTGTAAGTATACTTACAAAGACAGGGAGAAGGGAAAACTGGAAATACTTATAAACAGGTTTATACGATTAAAAAGAAAACAGCCTCCCTGGAGTAACACAACTATTCTTACTTCTAAACCCAGTTAGGCATTTCTCTGAGGATTCTTATAAATAGACATTGTGATATAAAAACCACATCCTTAACAACATTCTACAAGATAGACAACGATGGGTCATTTGTGCTGTTTCCTTCCCTGTCTCTCAGCACGTGCTGATAACATCACCCTGCAACACAATTCAGCAAGACCAGTTCTCAAGAGGGTGAGAGGCGGCAGGAGCTAACTGAAATAAAATACGCACTCTCAGTTTCTCTGCTGACCTGACTGGACCCAGGGCTGGACTCTGGAATATCTAGAGCAAGACCCTCTATACCATTTCAATCAAACTATGGACAAATATTGGACAGCAACGAACACATTGCTGGGAAAATGAACACTGTGGGTACAAATGCCCAACTTTAAAGTGGATAGTGACTTAATCCAGGAAGGCCCCTGCTGCCAGGGATTGGTCTTTTAGTTGCTGGTTCATGCAGTGGCCTGAGATATCCAAAAGAAGGAGCCAGGCGTTGAGGAGGTTGGGCAGTAGCTATTTGCCAACCAGCATGAACATATTTTAGCAATTTAACAACTTGTATGGATACAGTGATGTACACCAGCTGGATGTCAACCCTTTAACATTTACAACCAAATTACAAAAAGCCAAAGAATGTTTATTTAAGACTTTTTAAACTTGAGTTTCAGGAACTCTACTTCCAGTTTCATGGTGAGACTCCAAGTGCGTTGTTTACAAGGCTTCAATAAACAACGCTACATTTGATCAACTCTTCTCTTTAAAAATCTGTAGAACACTGTCATCATTGTTTATTGCAAAGATGTGATGAGCCCAAGACAGTTAGTGGGCATCTGCCCTGCCACATGGCCTCCAAAGTTCGAGGAGACACAAAGTACTGCCAGTTTGTTTCTAGTGTGTCCTCCTACAACCCTCATTGAGCTGGCTCAACTCTCCTGGGTCATGGTTAGGATAGAAAGTATAATCCAAGCCATAGACAACTCCAACACCGGCCACTAGGAAAGTGCATGCCCAGCTTCTCAGAGTCCTGGGGTTTCCATTCGGGCAGCAGTGCTCTCAGACTAGGGGTAGGTTCAGCTCCATTTAATTGAAAACCCAAAACAGCACAGTTTAAACATGTGAGGTTTCTACTGTCACATAACAAGTCCAGAGACAAGCACTCCATGGCCCCAGGCTCCCTCTATCATTCTGCCTCATCAGCTACAGCATATCTGTATGACAAGGTCACCTCATCGTCCAGGATGGCTGTTGGACTTCCAGCATCATGCCTGCATTCCAGGCAACAGCGAGGAAGGAGAAAGAAGAGCAAAATGGGCACTTTTCCAAACTGAGTCAGCTTCCTTTAAGTGATCTTTTGGAAAACCCATTCAATACTTCCACCTACGTCTCATTGGCCACATCTAGCAAGGAAAGTTGTGAAACGTAGTATACAGTCTTTTAGCTGGGCATATTGCAAACTAGAATAAAACTGGGATGCTGTTTTACTAAGAAAGAAGGGGAGAATAGATATCAGGTAGCAACTAGCAATCTCTGCCACAAATTCCAGTGAACAGAACAGCAAAGCAATGAGAATGGCAACTACATGATTTACTATGTGCGCCACACTAACCCAAGTCAGAAGATGAACCAAAAACTCTGCAGCACCAGACGTTCTCTCAAGCCAAAAGTTTTAACTTTGGAATACAATTTAATTTTTTAATACAAAACACAAATTCTTTCCTTCAAGACTTCACCATTGACTTGGCACTAACTCTTCTCAAAATGTAGGTGGAACAGTCTAGGTCACATTTGGCTCCACCTCGTTTGAATATTTTCTTAATTAGTTGGGTGGTGTTTTTCATCATAATTCCACAACATAAGGAGGGAGTCCCACTGCCTGGGCAATCAGAAGCGAAGTATCTACAGATCAGCCTTGAATGATCTTTTCCTAAAGATAAGCTGTAAATGTAGACTTTTTTCTTAAGTGAAGACAGAAATGGGAATTTTCTTATGAAATGTGACAGCTAATTACCTTTTTAAAAACAATGGGTGGGCCTCTATTTGACCAAGACCTAAACTCTACTCGGGTCAGTGTCCATTGTGTCCTGGCTTTCCTCACTTTTGTTGTCACATGGATGCAATTCTTTCCACAGAACACCCTGCCTGCCCTGTCTCCCTGTTCTTTCTCCCTTTGCTTTTTTTTCTTTTCCTTTCCTTCCTTCCTTCCTTTCATGTATCTATCTGTCTATCTTTACCAAAGGTCACTAATTTTCCTTCTACTGACCTTGATACCCTTTCCTCTTCTTACAGATTCCTTTTGTGAAATCCCCCTCTGATCAATACTTCCCTCTCAACATCTATTTTTAATATCCAACTATAGATTCTTTTTCAAAGTCCGCCTTACATTTTCAAATCCATCTCATTTCTTCCTCCCACCCCTTGACTCTTAGGAAGCTCTGAGCTCAAGAAAATGCATGCAAGCATCTATAATGCCTTTTCTAAATCTATAGCAAGAGGCTAAGAACCAAATGCCACCAGCAGTTAGTCACGCAAGTGGTATTCCAGGCAACTGATAACAGCAATGGCAGTGGACACAGCCTCCACGTTAAAGAGATAATAGGAAATAGCAGGTATTGTGACAAATTCAAGAACCCATCCCTCTTCCAAAGTAGAGCAAATGCTACCAGCTTTTCTGACTTTTTTAAAGATAAGCTAGAAACTCACATTTTTTTTCTTAGGAGAATAAATAAATCTAAATTTTCATATGAAATATGACAGCAAATTCACCTTTTTAAAAATAGTGGGTGGGCCTATATTTGCAACCTTTGACCTACAGCACATATTGAATGACTCCTAATTGATTCAACATACGTATCTTGTCACAACACCTGGAAGAATGCTAAGCACATTGTAGTCCTGCTTCTCTGGTTGAAAACATACAAATATACAGAAAAGAATTTGTTACAGGGAATCAACGCATACAAATATACAGAAAAGAATTTGTTACAGGGAATTGGCTTATGCAATTATGAGGGCTGGTTAAGCAGCTTCTGTAAAGCGGTATCTCTGATGCAGAGTCCACGGGGAAGGATGTCCGTAAGGGAAAGTCAGGATGAGAAGATCCAAGCAAGCAGGAACCCTATGAGCATGAAATGGAAACCTGTGAGGATGGACTGAAACCTATGTCCTTTCTTGTTGTTTCTGAACTTGGTGCAAGAGTATCCTGCAGAAGCTGCGGTTCTTTTTCATGGAGCTAAAAACACAGACCTGGCTCATGAGTAAGAAAAACAGAAGGAGAATCAGGGAAGGCAGAGTAGTTGCAAGCCCAGATGTTACTTTATTCCATTGAGGTGAGTCAGCTACAAAAGTGCTTCTTTCTTTCTACCTCCCAAATCTCACAAGAATAGCCCTTTGGTTCCACCCAGTATGGAGTTAGGTGTATCAGTTTGGGTCCTTGGAGAAACAGACATCAAGAGAGGATTAGATGTGCAAGAGATTCATTGGGGGTAACACCTGTGAAGGAAAGCGGATGAAGCCAGAAGAGGTTACCCTGTGAAGGAGGGAGGAAAGAAGAACTGACTAAAAAGAGTCTTAGACTTTAGCACAGCTCTAAGAAAGTTCAGCCAGGCCAACGGAGTCTTGAGGAAAGCCCCCCACTGAAGGAGTCCCACGTCTCTCAAGAACGGGCCTGCATTAGGATCCTTGTTAGGCTCAGTCATCTGCTGAGAGCAGCCGGTTGGAAGCGCAGGCTCAGCAGGATGCAATGCTGAATTCAGAGTACAGCAGCTGGGGCCATTGGTCAATTATGCCTACTGAAGCAGGAAATCTGAGACGTATTATCATATGCCCCCCCTCAGTGGGCAACCTTTGGACAGAGGAGGACCCAGGGTTCTAACCAGAGAACATGTCTTCATGACTAGCAGATATGAGAAACAGCTGCATAAAACTCAGCATTGTCTCCAGGGTAGGCAAACTGCTAGGGATGCTGCCCACTACATCACAGTGTCCCCTTTATGAGGACCCAGGAAAAACATCTCCTGTGGCTCAGGGCCAGGCAAAGTCATTCCTCCTGCGCAACTGGTATGTTTTCACCCTATAGACGTGTGGATTTTCTAGCTAATTTTCTCTTTGCCTTAACCATTAGGAAGTTAAGAACCAGATTTGGGTCTACCTCTAGCTTTGGGAGCTTTTAATTTTCAATTATTCTACTTGAAATTTACCTTCCCTGATTCCTTTAGTCAATACTACTGTTCTCTGCAAGTGAGCTAAACTCCTTTCTGAAATAAGGCAGGAAATAATCACCTTAAGCTAGGTTGGTACCATTTAGAACTAAAAATACCAGGTTTTAAATGCTTTAGGTTATTTGTCTTATGATAACTTTAGATATAGGTCAAATTCTTTCACTCCAAACCAGCGCTATCTAATGGAAATAGTTTGTGAGTCACATGTAATTTTAAATTTTTTTTAGTAGCCACATGTAAAAAAGTAAAAAGAAACTGAGACAATTTAAGTCTTTGAAAGGCCAGTGCATACTTTATACTTCTGCATGTCTCAATTTGGACCAGCTACATTGCAAGTGCTCAATGGCCACATGTGGCTAGTGGTTCCTATGTTGGACAGTGTAGGTCTAAACCCAAAGGCTATGAACGACCAAAAAGTCAGAAGACTTTTAAAGATCATAATCACAATTGGATCTAACATATTTGGCTTTGATCGAAGACTTCTGAGCCCCTGGGGGTTTCTGATGCAAACATTAGGTCTAAGAAAGGATCACTTCTCCTGACGGGTAATGACCGTGAAAACCCCAAGATTTTTGGATTTTTTTTTTTTTTAACTTCTCTATGCTTATTTTTTTCTTCACTGAACCACCCTTGGTTCCTTCTGAGAAACAATGTAATATAAAATGGTTATGGACATCTAGTAAGAAAGAAAGAAAACAGAAATAGAGATGTGTTGTGTTTATTCTGTACTTCATCTGGAATAGTATCAAAAATTACTTTAAAGCATGCTTATAAAGGTATAAGACCAAAAAAGGGGAATCATTGTAGCTGTAATCAACAAATGAACAACAAAAAGATTTTTGACTCTCCCTGTTTATGAACCAGCTCTAAAACTTTACACCTTCGTTTGGATAAGAAAAGTGTTACTCATTTAAATCAGGACTAGAAGACCAAAAATCTAGTTAGATTCCTGAGAGTTAAGAATTTGATTTTTTTAGGCAAATTATTGAAACTACGAAAGCTTCCATTTTTACATGTTAAACAGAGTAATAACTACATCATAGAATGGTTATGAAGATTAATAATATTGTCTGTAAACCTTACATCAGGCAAGAAGCTCTCAATGAATGGTACCTATCATCATCATTAATCACAAAAGATGATTAAATCCAGGTATTCTTAACCTGGGATCTGCAGATCCTTGGTCCATGGATAAAACTGCAGGATGGGGGGAATCCCTAAAACTGGATGGGGAAAACAGATTACAGCTAAATTTCCACTAACCTCTAAGCAAAATTTAGCATCTCCTCCAGCATGAATGCTGGCAATATCACAGTAGTCTTAGGATCTGTCACTGTGCACCATTAGAAGCCACGGATATTTTCATATTACATTTCTGATGTTACAGACAACTCAAAATATCATGTATCGCCTTTCTGAAATTATGGTAATTAGTAGATCTGCTGCTAGATCTTGTTAATTAATGTATTAGTAAAGAAGCAATACTGTGTTAGCAATATACTGTTTCTAATTTCAATATGATTGGTTTCTTTCGTAATCTTACGTTTTAGTTTATTTACTTAAAGTATTCTGAGAAGGTCCATAGGCTTCACAAGACTGCCTTGACACTGAAAAAAAGGTTAAGAATCCCTAAATTTTAGTCTATCTCTTTGCTTCCAGAAAGCCAACCAAGTTTGACAATTAAGCAACTGCCTGGGTGAGCCCATTCCCAAAGTCTCAGGTTTGTTTTTCTGTGTGTGTAGCTTGAGAGAAAGATTACAGTTGTGATACCTGACTATCAATTAACCTACTTGCTGAGCTCATCTTCCACGTATAACTGACGCCCATCCTGTTCAAAGTTCTGTGTTCAGGTTGACAGGCTGGTTTTCTGGTATTACCTGGCCCTACTGGATGCCAGGCCCCTGGGGAAGCTGGGCAGTGGTTCTGAAGCATGGTCCTAGATGAGCGGCATCTGCATCTCCTGGCAGCTTGTTAGATTTGCAAATTCTGGGGTCAGAGCCCAGACCTCCTGAAAAGGAAACTCCGGGGTCTGTCAATCTGTGTTTTATGAAGTCCTCCGGGAGATGCACGCTGGAGCTTGAGAACCACCGCGCTTGGGAATCGGAGGGGGGCCCCACCCTGGGCCGGAGGCGCCCACCTCTAGCGTTCGTGGTGACTAACACGGCTCCTGCAGCGGACGAGGGTTAGGGAGGAGTGAAATGATGCAGGAAGTGCTGAGGCGCGGCTGACGAGTCGAAAGCCGAGGCTAAGGGGCTTGTTTTGCTCCTGCACCCCGATTTGACTTACATTACCCCGAGCCTGGAGGGTGACTAATGGAGATTATCCCCCCAGCACCGACTCCTCGGTGCCGCCACTGTACGGCGAGAGAAGAGAAGTCAAGGAACAGCGAGTGAGGACACCGAGCCAGCAGCTCCAGACCCGCGAGCTCTGACCGGATAAATCCCAGCCTCCTGGACCCTTCCCGGCCCTGGGGCCGGCGCTGAAGGGCGCACTGCCTGCTGGGATTTGCGGTCGCGGAAGCCTGCCGGGCCCCGGCTTTCCAGGCTCCGTCGCCTCGGGCAAAACTACAAGTCCCAGGTTGCCTGGCGCGGGAGGGTCACGTGGGAGGGGCGGCGGGCGCGGCTAAATAGCCTCCGTCGGCCATTTTGTGGGAGAAGCTGCAGCGCCGCCTCTTCTCTCGCGTTCTCGCGTCCGTCGCCGCCGCCTCTTCCTCCGCCTCCTCCTTCGCCTCTTCCTGCCTCCTCCCGGCTTCCGCCGCCGCCGCTCCAGCGCATCCCAGCCCCCGGGTGCACCGTTTCCTTATTTATTTCCGTTTTCTCGCCGCTACAGCCTCCTGACTCTGATCCGGGCGGGCCCCGCAGGAATTTTACCCCCTCTCCGGCCTCACACTAGTATCGCATGTCCACTATCCAGAACCTCCAATCTTTCGGTAAGACCGGATCGCCGCCGCCCCTCCCTTCCCCCGCGCGCCTCCCGGCCGGCTGGCCACCCGCCGCGACCACCGCCCCCGAGGGCCCCCTTCTGCCCTCCCCGCACCCCGAGTGGGGCTTTGTCTCGGCGCCCGGAAAATGGCGACTGGCCCCCCGGCGACCCTCTCCCCGAGGACGGCCGCAGACCCCGCCGCCCTGCCCGGACCTTGACCCGGCCCCTGCCTCGCTTCTGCCCTTTGACACCTCTGCTCCGCGGCTCCCGGACCTGCCCCACTGCTCGGAGGGCGCCGCCGGGCCGGGGGGCTCGGGGCTCGGCGTCCATTAGAGGCGGATCTGTTTTGGAGCAGCTCGTGGGGGCATTTAGTAAAAGAAGCGGGTCCAGGCCTCCGATCTGTCACAGGGCAGGCGTCCAGTCTTCTCTTCTGGCGTAGTAATTCATGAAATTACGCCTCTTGATAGATGGGGGTAGATATTACTTTACTTTTTGCAAAGCACAATTACGGTTCAATGATTGGGGTGGGCATGTTTGAATGTTTTCTGTTGTCAGAATGTAATCGAGATGACGCACGTTTTTACAGTGGCTATAAAATTAAGGTTCTAAAATGTTTCATTAGAAAACTGTGTTCGACGATAACAGTATCTACCTGTCACCACGTTTGTCTGTTCAAATATCAATGGACATCCCTGTTTAAATTTCTCTTGTGAGAGTACCTTGGAGGTTTTATGAATACCCCACCCCCATCCCCACCCGCAGAAAAAGCATAGGCACTAGAACCTTCTTAGCTGACTGTCTAGATTGTATCTTACTTTGTATCTGCAAATTATTTACTAAAAGATGTTTTTCTGCTTTGAAATTTTTTGTATCCCTTTGCAGACCCCTTTGCTGATGCAACTAAGGGTGACGACTTACTCCCGGCAGGGACTGAGGATTACATTCATATAAGAATCCAGCAACGGAACGGCAGAAAGACGCTGACTACTGTTCAGGGCATTGCAGATGATTATGACAAAAAGAAACTTGTGAAAGCTTTCAAAAAGGTAAAGGTGTTAGGAAGAAGAGATTAAAATATAGTTACTGATGCACGCCTCGGAATAGGATTGTGGCTTACACCTTTACTTGACTTTATCAGTGTGGGTGACACCGATTGGACCCAAGAAAGCTGCATTCATTCTCTTAACACCCAGATATTTATGTCTGGTCTCTCATCTTAGAATAGGGTTTACTTTCCTTTCAAGCAAAGTAAAAGTGAAATATTTAGTATTTGATGTTCCAGGTAAAATCGTTTCCTTTATAGGACCTGCTGATTCATGTTTAAGTTAATCTGGGAGTGTTGGGCATCACAAGAGCCAAAACCTGTTTCTTAAATGTAATCAAGCCTACTGAAATCGTTAATTTTAGTCTTAGGGTGAAAGTAAAGCCTCACTGTATTTAACTCAGCTATGTTGAACATTTATATACTTCTCCAGAAATTTGCCTGTAATGGTACTGTGATTGAACATCCCGAATACGGAGAGGTTATTCAGCTTCAAGGTGACCAAAGGAAAAACATTTGCCAGTTTCTCTTGGAGGTGAGTGATTGGGTGCTTTATGTATAACCTTGAGATTGCTCCTAAAATTGTATTTGAGGGCACCGTGAATTATTTCCTGCTTAGTAAAAAATCATCTGAATGAAGTATTTTAGTTAGTGAAATACAGAGTTGGTACTTATTAACTAGGCAGTAGGACCTTTATCAGGTTTTTACCATTAGAATGACCTGATCATTCCTGTATCTACACAGTGTTTTCTGATAGGACATGGTATTCAAATATGTGAATTGTTTGTTATTAACAGTTAATGCTACAAATAATAGTGTTGCAACAAGTTATTAACAAGGACTCTTTTTAGTGACTACTCCGTGTTTTCTTAGGCATGACTTTATATATTCCTTAGAGTGATTTTGCTAAATAAAATTTTATTTTGCAGGTTGGCATTGTCAAGGAGGAACAGCTTAAGGTTCATGGATTCTAAAATGAACCTAAATACGTGGAGAATTTCTTGAATAATTTTGTTCTCTAAACCCAGTCTGGCTGCCTTGTGAGATGATTCTCTGCAGTAAATGGACTTTTCATTTATTTAATCATTCAAACTTCCATTCACATCTGCATGATTCCAGAAAACATGGGGTATGTAGGCTAGTAACACATAAGAAAATTGCGGTAAGATGGTAACACAGCCCCGTATTCATCTTAACATGTTTCCAATGGAAAATATTTTGTTTTGAGTGTTTATTTGTTACTGTTCAGTTTATTACTTTTCACTTGATTAAATGTTTTTTGTTGTATTAAACCATGTATGTTGCAGCTTAACAATAAAAAAAAATACAAATCCTTTTGTGAGCAGTTAGGTTCCCAGATCTAAGCAAGTAAGATACACATATGTTTTGTCTTTCATAATTGGAGTTCTCATTCAGCAAGTATTCTTTCTAATTAGCTTCAGCTGCTGTTAAACCCAAAGCTCAAGGAGAACTTTCTTACCTGTAGTTTGTGTTCTTCATTTACTGACTTAAAAATAAGCATACAAACAGGAGTGTAAACTCAAGCAGAGCCAAGAATTTGTCAGAATGTATGTTAAATTTTTTAAAAGAATGGCATATAGTTTGACCCTGAGTGTTAGCACATAGAATTCTTTTATATATTTTTATTGGTTATGTTACTGGGCTGCCAACTTAAGTCTGTCCTTAAGTGCCAGATAATACTGTAGGCTTCTGACGTAAAATTTAGTTACAGACACTGCCCTGCAAGTGTGCATGAGTAGGTGGTATCGCTGTCTTACAGAAAGAACATTGGGGTTCAGGTTAACTTCACTAGAATGCCAGGAAGTGACAGAGTTAGGATGCCAGCCCAGGGCTTCCAGCCAGAAAAGCCATGTTCTTTCGCTACATCATGGTTTGGTGTGTGTGTGCCACTAAAGGAAGTGAGAGCCACAAGTGATAATGCATGGGGGTTGGGAGTGGTATGAGAAATAGTATGATTTACAGTTCTTAATTATGAGAATTCTGCAGTTTATTTTGAGTTCCAGACTTCTACTTTTTACTGAGTAGTAATTATTTGCTCAGTTATACCAGCCATGTCATTAAAACTATTTAGCCAAGACAAATGCACCTGCAAGTGCACACTTTTTAGGTTAATGCAGTAGGATAATGATGGTGTGAGACACCTCTCTCACTTGGGTCATTACATTCTGTACCAGCTGAACCCTTGCCCCTATCTTGATAGTGCTTTTGGAACAACAAAATCAGCCCCTGCAGAGTTTACCTCTGAAAGACACCTAAGTAACAGGTTTTGTTTTCTCATCCCGTCCTACCTCCCAGAAAGAATGAGACTATTAAGAAGTGAGTACACCAGAATATAGTGCCAATGTTGTTAAGGTCATTTCTGAAAAACATCAATATAATTGACCAAGAAGATGCAGAGGTTTGGGAGAGTTTTCCAACTTCCTGGGAAACCCTTACTTTTCTTCCTGTAACATTTTGTCATGATTCCACCTCTAGTTGAAAGGTGCCATGGCAGTAGTTTATGAAAATGCTAAAGCAGAAGCTGACTTGAACGTATGCATTCAAGTGTTGCCTTGTCATTTACTGAGAGCCAAGCTAATGCCCAGAAAAGAATTGTCTATTAAGAGAGACTGACTGAACAAAGAAGGTAGACAAGGGAAGCTTCGTAGATGGGAAGACAAAGCCCCTCATCTTGGCACCCACAGATAAGCTCTCAGTCATTGCATCATGTGTCAGGCCACTCCCAGTGGATGGGATCAAAAGCCTTGAGCAAGACTTCTTGCTGGATTTTGTGAGGAGCAACTTAAGTCTGTGAGCCCTAGACACCTGATTGGACTTGTCACCTGTAGGGGCAGGTTCCATCCTTTAATAAGAACAGATCATGTACCCTTTCCTTCCTTCTTGTCTTTGAGCAATGCAATGGAAATAAAGGACATAATTAAGAATCTCTACAGATTTCTGCAGTTTTACTGAGACTAGCCAAAGGATAAAGTTGGAATATCACCCTCGTGGGAAAGCTGTCTGGGAACTTCAGAGGTACCTGAGAGCATTGGAGCAGGGCTGACTGCTCAGCTCTTGTCTGCTTCAGGGGCAAAAAGGGACTAGGTGGCATTGTGTAACTGAGGCGGGAAAACAGACTGTCTTTAAAATGCAACAAAAGTAACTAGCCAAACTCTCCCATGTGGGAAGATTTTGATTTATAGGTTCATTAGTGGTTTGTACTTGCAGGGTGCAAAATGAAGAATGTTAAGTAGAGGACAAATAGATTTGGCCCTGAACCTCTTGACTTGCCAGAGGTCCTGGTGAAGCCATTAGGAAATTGACCTTTGGTAGAGGCACGGTTTGGAGTAAAGTGCTGCTAGTAATGATGTCCTCTGCCCTTCAATCTTGGCTGCCCTGAGGCACAGGAAAGCCTGGGGAAGCAGTCTGCTCTACCTGCTTAGGAACTTGAGTAATAGTGGCTGCCCTCTGAACCATCGGAGAAGGGCGGCAGTTCTCATCATATGGAAGAACACTTCTAGTCCCAGTTGGGATGGCAGTTAACCAAAATAGCTTGAGAAATACAGAATGGTAACAGACTTGTGTGTGCCACCTGTCACCAGCTGGGCTGCAGCTAAAGAAGTGGATAATTACAGCACAGGAAAAATCAGCCTCATTAGATTGCCCGCACAGACCGGTTCCATTGGGCCTATGAGGATTCCCTGTACCAAGCCAGGATTCCTTGTGGGAAGGAAACCAGGAAGGCCTGGCCCTGCTGTAACAAACCAAGGGAATCCTCATTTGCAGTGGACTGCAACCAGCTACCCTCGCTTGACAGGCAGATGACAGCCAGGCAACACTGCTCGTCTAGGATCAAGGGGCCAAGTGAAACAGGTAGAATTTAGCAGGAGCAAAGCCGTGTAAGGGACCTTCAATACTGACTGCTTCTTTCCTGTGGCTATGCAGGCCTTTAACTCCCTTTTAATCTGGATAACAGAAGCTTGGATAAAGAAAAGTCATAAATAGGAGGAATGGCTGTATTTCTTCACTCCTGGAAAAGCATTCAGAGTAGAATTAGTGTCTGTACAGGAGGGAATGCCAAACTGTCGGCTGTTCCTAATCCAAGCATTGTGCTAAATGACAGACCTGTAGGGATTCTCTGACCTACAGAGAGAACTGAAATGACAAATTAAACTCAGTATTGGCTGTGAGGGTGCCAGTGTGGGTCAGGTGGCTCACCAATTAGTTCATCAGTCTGATTTGAACCCAGCAGGAGCAGCAATAGATCTGTCATGGTGAACTGAGGGCACTGTCTGAATCGTGGTGGTGCCTTCATCTCAAACTAGTGAACAACCTACGGACTTGTTTTCATGCAAAAAGCAATTAGAGAGATGCGCCATGCATTCAATGCACAAGAGAGGACTAAAGTTCAAAGCCAGAATCCCCTACTGGGCATCTAAGTGATCTGACCCCCAAGCTGGGTTTCAGCTGCAGCCATCTGCTCTAGCATGGGGGTTATGAAGGGCCTCTGGGCCTACAGAATGGTCTTAGAAGGAGGCTAGCTGTAACCCTTGGGTTTGTCTCTGTGTTCTCCACTGATTCTTATCAGGACCCCAGACCCCACCTCCTGAGTCCATTGGGCAAGGAACAACGCACAGACTGGAAAGTGGAGATGGAATCAGAAAGTACTTCAATCCATGTCAACTGTGACAAATTCTGTGGGGAAGACGTCAAGATTTGGGCAGAGATAATCCCTTAAAGTAGAAAAAAGGCCCATCCACTCTGGTCACAAACGTCCACTCGGGGTGCTTCATTGCCATTGACTTGTTAATAACTCAGGAAACATTACCCCGATATTCAGATGAGACTATGGAGCCCACTAACAACCTACTTGGTAGACCAAGACTGTTGAACTGAAACATCATACGGCATCCAAGGAGTGATGAACTGTTAAATAAGCATTTGAAGGGGTGGGGGGAAGGATGATTAGGATGAGTATGTAGTCCTTTCACACCCCCTTGTGGCCACTTAAAAAACTTGATAGCTCCTGGCAGTTCACTTTAAATTACAGGAGGTTTCAGTTGTTGCAGGCATCATTAAAGCACCAGCTGACAGATTTAATTTTGTCATCCCTCAAATGTTAGGCAGAAATTGACGCAGCCAATCCTTTAGCATTGCAATCTGTAAAAACCTATTGCAATTTGCTTTTACCTGGGAGAGACAAGAAAATGCTTTCATGGTCTGGCCCTGGGGATGTATAAAGCCAGCTTACCTAGTATCTCCCACAATGTTATTAGAAGGAATTTAATTCAAATGTAAACAGAGACATCTGTTTATGGCCTCCAGAGAATGGATGATTAAGCTAGAGAACAATCAAGGCTACTTCTAAATTGTCACCTTTTGAGGAACTTAATCTGGAGTTTTACACACACACATACACGCAACCTAAAGATATAGTGCTCTCAACTTAAACCTCTGTCTTAGACAATACACAGGTTAGTGTGCCTTTTTTTCTGCTGGAGGCACACCCATTTAGAAGGTCACTTGTCTGGGAAAAGTAGTGACTGGATTCCTTACAAGCCCCTAAGTCCACCATACATGATACCATTCCATTAGGCCTGAAGAAACCAGAATAGGACTCATTTGGAAGACCAGTCGTTAGTGATGGACTCACTTAGAGAGCCTCTAGCAGATCTCACCTTCACAAGTAGGGGAGGCCTCATGGGAGCTCAGTGGGAACCTGGGAATTTAGAAATTTGATTCTACATGTCAGCATTATGAGATGGGTGCCTGACCAGGGAATCCCCCCGGAGACGTATTGGGAGGTATTACTTCAGAAAATTTACTCTAACAACAGATCCTTTGACCCTTTCCACGTTTACCAAGCATTGTCCCTCATTTTCTTGCATCCCTGGCAGTAAAAGTAAAAATGACTAACCTCTTTTCAACATTTGTAACCTAGGGCTATGAGTGCCATTCATGTATCAGCATGTAATTCTCACAGACTCCATGAGCCAGCAGACTCTGGGGCCTACCATCATAATTACCTTCTTGCAAATGCCCTCATCTCCTTGGATTCTCTCTCCTTCCTTTGTACTCATTTGTCAAGACTCAACCTTTGTTAAACTCAACTGCTTACTCCATATCTGCACAGAACAGCTGACGGTGGATAGAGGAAGACAATGGTTTTCTCTCTTTCCCTTTGCCCCCATCCTCCTTGCACAGCTGAAGGCTTTGCCTCATGCATCATTGAGATGCTTGAAGCTCCCTCATGTTCCCACCTCCAAATCTTCCCATCTTGGGCAATGGCGCATACTCTGTCTTCTTTCCTGTTTGTGATGGATGAAGTGTACTTGCTCCTGTCAAAACCAACCCCTCCGTTTGTGTCCTGGGTACCATCCCTTCTTCTCCATGAATTACCACTATAATTACCCTCTTTTTTCTGAAGCATCAATTTCTTCCTCTCAATTGGATTATTTTAATCAGATAGAATATCTCCCATATTTCAAATAGAAGGAAAGAAAACCTCTTTTGATCTCATATTCCCTTCAGCTGACTAAGCAGCCTGGTTGGCAACCATTTGGATATAACAGGCATCTCAAAATTAACATGACTGAAATAGAAAGATTGACTCTATCTTCCACCCCAGTCTCTTTTCCCAGTCTGCGTCATCTAAGTAGATGGGACCACCATCCACAAAATACCCAAAGCCCAAAACTTAATCATCTTTGAATCTTACCTTTACTGCCTGTACCCCCATGCAATCTAATCAATTCTTATTGTTTCTATTTGCAAACTATATCTACATCAATCCTCCCCACACTCTGCATCTCTGGACCAGTCCAGCCTAGTTCAAGCCACTGTTGTCTTTCACCTGGACTGTTGCAATAGCCCCTGGACTGGTCATCTTGTATCCATTGACCACTCAGAAGCCTAGGATTCTTTATAAAATCCAGATGAGATTATGTCAGTTCTCTTCACAAAATCTTCTAAAGGCTTCTCACTGCACTTAATGTTAATTCCAGACGTATTACAGTGGCTTACAGGATCCCAATGGTGTGTTTCCTGCCTACCTTCTGTTCTTGTTATCTACCGCTCAACTCTTCACTACACTTCCAGTCACACCGGTCTCCTACCTTAGTGCATTTGCGCTCCGTGTTACTTTGCCTGGGATGCTCTGCCCACTCTCCATCTCCCCTTCTTTTTTTTAAAGATTGGCACCTGCGCTAACATCTGCTACCAATCTTTCTCCTCCTCCTTCTCCTCCTCCTCATTCTCCCCCTCCCCCTTCTCCTCCTCCCCCTCCTCCTTCTCCCCCCAAAAGCCCCCCAGAACATAGTTGTATACTCTAGTCATGAGTGCCTCTGGCTCTGCTACGTGGAATGCCACCCCAGCATGGCTTGATGAGTGGTGCCATGTCAGCACCCAGGATCCAAACCAGTGAAATCCCAGGTCACTGAAGCAGAGCACATGGACCCAAGCACTTGGCCACGGGGCCAGCCCCTCCATCTCCCTTTTTGTCCTTCAATTTTAGCTCAAACATCAAGGAGGCCATCCGTAACTACCAAGTCTAAATAAGCTCCCACCACCATTGCTGACAAAGTAGCTTGTATTTTGTTTTCTTCGTAATACTTATATTTATCCAAAAATACCTTGTCCATTATTTGTTTTTGCCGGTTTACTTTCCATCTCCCCACCACTAACATGTAAGGTATGCAAGAGACGCTTGTAAGAGATGCTGTCAGTGCCTCCCCCATATCTCCTTGGCACTCACCATTCCTGTGCATGTTCACCGGATGCTCCAACTGCAAGCATCTGTGACCTTTGCTTGAGGACTTTTTCTGGCCACAGGAGCACACTGGGCCGACACAGAGCAGGGTGGAAGTACCAGGGGATTACCACCTACCCCCCACCCTCTGCCCGATCAGCCCTCAACCAAGGACTGATGGGAATTGGTGTATAAGTATCCTAGACCCCTTACTCTCAGGTGAGAAAACTTGGAAGCATGTTCTGTACTGGCTTCTAGACTTCCCCGGTAAGCTTGGACCTCGGTTACCCATAATGGTCAATAAAGTGCCCTTTATTTGCTTCCTTCCATTTCCTGTCTCATTTCCCCATACCTATACCAGTGCTTTCTGAGATCACCTTCCAAATAAGCTACTTGCACTTACATCCTTATCACAGCCTTCTGGGGAACCCAACTAAGGACACCTCTCTATCTTTTACCCCCAGTGCTTAGAACGGGGTCTCGAACACCATACATGCTCAATAAATACTTGTTGAACAAATGACAATTTCCCTTCCTCTGACCTTCACTCAACCTTTGGGAAATTCTCATCTAAGTATCGCATGATGTAGCTGTGGATCGTTCTCAATTTTGAAGGCATTTGGAGCCTGTGCATCCCTGAAATGAGAAGTGGCTAAGATTTTTGTCATAGGGTTGTTTGAACACAATTATTCCTGGCAAACCATCTCCTTACCCCTTCTCTCTTTCATGCTATCTCCCCTGGAGTGGGGGAAGAGGAGAGGAACTTAGTTCCAGGAGGAAGAAAGCTGACAGAATGCCTGGCAGAGGCACGTTCTACCTGGGCCTTGGAAAGACCTGGATTCTAGGCCCCCTTGCCATTTGCCAACATTATCCTAGTGCCCTCGCCTGCCCGGATGCTGGATGAGACTTAGTTATCTTCTTATCACAATCCTTCTACATTGCAATGGATGTCCATTGGGGAAAACATTCGATTATTTAGTTGAATGTATTGGGAAATTTAGCTAAATGAAGAAAATGTTGGGTCCTTACTTCACATCATAAACAGTGGTGAGTTCCAGATGAGTTAAAGACCTAATTGTGAAAGGTGAAAATATAAAGGTAATCAAAGAAATCGAGTAGGATATGTTGTGACTTTGAGATGGAAAAGGAGAGTATTTTTGTTGTAGTAGAATATACATAAGATAAAATTTGCCATCTTAACCATTTTTAAGTGCACAGTTCGGTGGCATTAGCACTTCACATCATTGTGCAGCCATCACCACCACCCATCCACAGAACTCTGAATCTTGCAAAACTGAAACTCTGTACCCATTCAACAATAACTCCCAATTCCTCCCTCCCCTCACTCCTGGCAACCACCATTTTACTTTCTATCTCCGTGAATCTAACTGTTCTAGGTACCCCATGTGAGCAGAATCAGTATTTTTCCTTTTGTGGTTGACTTATTTTACTTGGCATAACATCCTCAAGGTTCATCCGTGTTATAGCATGTGTCACAATTTCTTTCCTTTTTAAAGCTGAGTAATAAATATTCCATGGTATTTATATTAAACATTTTGTTTATCCATTCCCCCATTGGTGGACACTTGGCTTGCTTCCACCTTCTGCCTGTTGTGAACAATGCTGCCCTGAGTATGGGGGAAAAGGAATTTTTTAACAGAACCCCAAAACACAAACTATAAGGGGACAAATTGATGATCTGGACTCCATTAAAATCAAAGATTTCTTGGTGATGGATGTTAACTAGACTTATGGTGGAGATTTTTTTGCAATATGTACAAATATCAAATCATTATGTTGTACACCTGAAACTAATATGTTATATGTCAATTATATCTAGAACAATTTTTTAATTTAAAGACTTCTATTAAAAACACACTAGACAAAGTTAACAGACAATAAGAGAAGATATTACAATGCATAAAACCTATAAAAGGTTTAGAACTAGTTTCTAGAATATAAAAGGAACTCTTGCAAGTCAGCAAGAAAAGCCTTTTCTACTTGAGGATGACTTTTTTCCCATAATGTTTATTACAGGGTTTTCTCCTCCTTTTCCCTAAATGTTCAATAGCCTCCACCTTTAAAAATTAATTGATTTGGTAAAATTTTTAAATTTCTGTTTTGCAAAAGCCAAACAAAACAAAATCTAAAACAATGAACAAAGTTTAAGGACAAAAACAAACTAGAAAGGGATTGTTATCAACATATATCAAAGGGTTATTATCCTTTTTTTGCAAATCAATTTTTGAAAAATATGTACATATCATCTCTTTCAAAAAAAGAGAAAATATCCTTTAGCTACACTTGGAGGCAAGACAATTTCACGTTTTGGGCTATTAGAACTGCAGATCATTAAATGAAAGAGTAGACATTTTTTAAAAGAGAGATTAAACTTTTTAATTATTATCTCTGTAATGTTTGATTTTTGCAGATCTTTTGGAAACATCAGAAAATCTAGAAAAGCACAAAGAAAAAGTAAATGTTGTCTGTTATTCCGCCATTCAGGGAAACCACTATTATCATTTTAGTGCATAGCCTGATCACTTTTATTCTTGGTATAATTATTTTTATGATGAAAGTAGGATTAGTCTGTCCATCGTCTTCCATAAACCATGTCGTGGATTTTTCTCTCTCATGAACAATTTCCCATGTCGTTAATTATTCTTCCTCCAGTGGTGGCAGCCCCTGCTCCCTAGGACCTTGCCTCCAGACTCAGGTGTGGAAATTCAGGGTGTTTCCATTGCATTTTGTGGAAACCAAACTTTGGAGCCAGGCAGACTTGGGTTTGAGTCCCAGGTGTCCCTCAGAAGTGTGGGACCCACTACAAGTCACTGAGCTTCTCAGGGCTCAATTGCGCATACTAGTCCCTCTCTCCCAGGGCAGGGTGAGAAGCTAAAGGAGCTCATTCATGTGAGGTGCAAAGTCAGCCGCCCTTCCATCTCCCCTGCCTTCCTTCTGAGTGTCATTGGTTGAGGCTGGGAGAGCAGGTTCATAAACATGGTTAGGAAGGGCCAAAGTGGGCATTGTTTTGGCCGGGGCCTGCCTGACAGGAGCCCTCACTCTCAAGGGGGAGTCGGGGGAAGCATCAGGGAAGGCAGAACAGAAGGAGCTCAATAGAAGTCAGAAAAGCCGTCATGAAAGGTTGAGCCCCTCGGGACTGGCAGGAACGGGGAGAAGGCGGGCTCCCATCAGGAGAGAGGGTGAGGGCAGCCTGGAGCCTGCCAGGTTTTTCCCAGCCCCTTTTGCAGCAGCAAACAGGAGTTGGCCACATTCTCTGGGCCAGGCAGCGAGCTAGATCATGCAGTGAATGTGACTGGGTCCTTGTCCCTGCATCCCAAACACGCGGTCTGGCTGGGCTGGAAGATTAGTGGAAGAGGCAAGCTTCTTTGAAAGGTTTTCAACTATCACACTAAAGAGTGTGAATGTATCCATTTTTTTGCAGCCTTAGGCAGGGCCTGGCAGCTTAGGCTCCAGGAACACTTCTGTGCAAATCCTTCAATGGGCTCATCCTTGATCAGGCAGATATTGGATTTGAGTGACTTGGAGAATTGCTCAGGAATGGAATCAGTGACAAATAGGCTCAGAAAAGAGGGAGAAACACGTTGAGTCCCAAAGAAACATTGTGAAAAGGTCTAGGATTCCTCCCCAGCCCTCTGATTCCTACCCTACAGAAGCTTCTTTCACTCTCCAAGCCACCAAGCCTCACAGAAGAGTGCCAGGCTGATCATGGTCCTTTGGACCCGCATTCATCCAGGCCTGTATGACGTTGTCTTTTGTCAACAATTTTATTGAGATATAATTCACATACTATAAAATTTGACAATTGAAGTGTAGAATCCAGTGGAGTCTTAGTACATTCATAAAGTTGTGCAACCATCACCACAATCAATTTTAGAACATTTCATTACCTACCCATTGGCCGTCATTCCCCATTTGTAGTTTTCCTTTGGAGTATGTAGTTTTGGATCTTACATTTAAGTCTTTGGTTTATTTTTAGTTAACTTTTGTGTATTGGTGTAAAGTAGGGTTCTAAACTCATTCTTTTACATGTGAATATCCAGTTGTTTCAGCACTATTTGTTGAAAAGCTTACTCTTTCCCCCACTGGATGGTCTTGGCACCCTTGTCAAAAATCAATTGCCATGAACAAGAGTTTATTTCTGGACTCTCAATTCTATTGCATTGATCTATGTATCTATCCTTATGCCAAAACCACACTGTCTTAATTACTATAGCTTTGTAGCAAGTTTTGAAACCAGGAAGTGTGAGTCCTCCAACTTTGATCTTCTTTTTCTACATTATTTTGGCTATTCAGAGTCCCTTAAATTTCAACTAGTTATGAGGTGTCACTTTGCCTCCCATGTGGGTGGCTCTGTCCTGTGCACAGGTCTCTCTCAGGGACCTTGTGGGGAGAGCTTGATTCTGGGGTGACTGAATGCCCTAACTGTCTCCCTGGCTCATAGCATCCCAATCTCAAATTCATAATGAAGGGTAGCAGAATATGCCACCCTAAAACATGCTACCTTGGCTTAAGGGTTATTTCCAGCTAAAGGCAACTGAGCAGAAGCAGATACAAGAAAAGCTCTCTGCCCTCCTCCTATTTACCTAAAAGCAGGACATAAATTTGTACAAGTGTCCCCATCCCTTCTCTACCAGGAAGGACAGAAGTTAAGTTAATCACGGGAGATAATTCTAGACCCTTATCAGCCTGGAGACAGGCCCAGGAGAATCTACATAACAAACCTTACTAACTAGCCCCTTTGCTTATTGGTTTCCACATATATTTGCCTTCCCACAATTTGCTGCCCCTAGAGCTCACAGTCCTCTCCCTTTCTCTTGTCACTTCTCTGCAAAATTATTGTTCTTTGCTAAGATGCTACATGGGCCCAAGTTCCAACCATCTCTTGGAGTTACTCATCACCGAGCCCTTCAAAGCTGTATGCGAGATGCACGTGTTAACAAACTTCGGTTTGTTGTTCTCTCGTTAATCTGTCTTCTGTCACAGGAAGATCGATTACAGGTCCCCAGTGGAAAGCCTAGGAGAGCAGAAGAAAAAGTTAAGGTTTTCCTCCCCTGCCATATCAATACCTTAAACAATGTAACCCAGCACTGTCGCTCACCCTGGCTTCTGAAATCCCAACCTGAGCCAGAAGCCTAGGCCCCAAGTGCCTGAGGGCAGAGCAGCTCCAGGATAAACCTGAGTAAGCTGTCTGTGTGTCACAGAGATTCTCACAATGACTGGTTTTCCCTCTGCCAGGAGAAAGAGAGAATTTATTTTGAAAGCATTTTCTTTAGCTTGTTTTCCTTGCTAGCAGTCTCTAAATCTAAGTTCCTGTATAACAATTTAATGCAGGGGTTGGCAAATTTTTTCTGTAAGTAATAATAGTGAATATTTTAGGCTTGCAGGCTATATGATCTGTGCGTTCACTCTAACTCTGCCATTGAAGCAGTAAAGCTGCCTGAGTCTGTAGTCACAGATCGGGAGTGGCTGTGTGCCAATAAAACTTCCTTTATGGTCACTGAAATTTCAATTTCATATACTTTTGCATGTCACAAAATACTACTCTTCTTTTGATTTTATCCTTAACCATTTAAAAATGGAAAAACCATGCTTTCTTAACTTTCTGGAGGAACAAGTGACAGACTGCATTTGGCCAGAGGTCCATAGTTTGCTAATCCCAATTTACGTGACACAGGAATCATGACACTTAAAGAAATCACACACTGAACCAAGAGACTTTGGTCAGCAGCTCATTCTGATTAAAATGGCATTTGCAGAACCACAGTTCTCCCTAAGGTGCAGCAGGTTTTTACCTGAAGACCCTAAAAGTAAAAAGCCACAGCCTTGGGGCCGGCCTGGTGGTGCAGCAGTTAAGTTCGCATGTCCGCTTCTCGGAGGCCTGGGGTTTGCCGGTTCAGATCCCGGGTGTGGACGTGGCAAAAGCCATGCTGTGGTAAGCGTCCCACATATAAAGTAGAGGAAGGTGGGCACGGATGTTAGCTCAGGGACAGGCTTTCTCAGCAAAAAGAGGAGGACTGGCAGTAGTTAGCTCAGGGCTAATCTTCCTCAAAAAAAAAAAATTAAAAAGTCACAGCCTTGTAACAATGGACGAAAGCCTGTTTAAAGAGACGTTTCCAAAACCAGTAGGAGAGGGAGACTGGGTTAGAAGCCACTTGGCCCCCAAGGCCTTGGGGACCTCCCCTCGAGCAGTCAGGGCCCTATTAGCACCTACGTCACTCACGGATTCACCCAGAGTGACAAAGCACATCCCCACTCAATTTGGAGAGGGAGAGGAAAAATAAACAGCATTTGGAGCTGCCTTTTTGTCAAAGGCCTAGATTCTATCCTGGCTCTCCTGTCAGCTTGCTCTGTGACCAGACGAGTCTCCAAGCCCGGAAGAAGTCCCAGTACTACTTCATTTGGGCTGTGTGATGCTCACTTGTTACTCTGTCCCAAACCTCCATTTCCTTATCTACAAAATGGAGATGATGATGATAACCTCAGGCGCCCCTTGTGACGTGAACCATACTTGGCAAATAGTAAGCATTTTATAAATGCTAGCTTTTATTATTATCTATCAAAGGAGAAAACATTGGTCATGTTAACTTTATGGAAATCAGCAAGGTATATGATGTGAAAATGCAGGAGAGTTGAGGTCTGAAGTGGAATTCCAATGGTCTCTTTACAAGCAGGGCCTGCAGAATCCTGGGGGCTGAATAAACGCGTTAGATTTGTGGCAGGGCTCTGGTTTATGGTCGCCTTCAGAGGACAAACTGAGCTTTGACCTTGAGCTACCTAATCTCTATAGCATTGTAGTTATGGCTCCTCTTTTATTCTTATTTGCAGCTTTTCTCTTTTTTTCTTGATCAGTATTGCCAGAGGCTTATCAGCTTTTCATTTTTTTAAAAAAACCAACTTCCATGTCTTCCTTGACCCTACCTATTAAATGTTTGTTTTCTGTTTCATTGATATCTGCCTTTATCTGTATTATTTTCTTCTTTCCACTTTCTGTGCCATTTTTTGTTCTACCTTTTTTGTAACTTCTAAAGTTATAATCTTAGCTCATTACCTTTTACCTTCTCTTCTTTTCGATTATTTAAGGATGTAAATTCCCCTTGTGCAGCCCAGAGGTTTTGATATTTAGAATTTTCGTTATCATTCACCAAGAAATATTTTCTAGTTTCTGTTAAATGTGGTGTTCTCCACTCCTTGGGGAGCTCTGTGGTCTACCCACCCTGCTCAAATCTGCAGAAATAGGCACGTGCTCTCGGCATCCTCCTCAACCCGGTTCATCTACACTGCTTGGGTCAAACTCTCTTGAAATATTATATTTGGAAATATCAGGTATAAACTCATTTCCTTGAACATAGCACTCCTTTTTCACTTTCTTGTTCTCTTTGTTACAGTGTGGCCAGGATATCTTCACTGCTTTATTTAACCACAAATCCCCAGGTGTATTTTGTAATTTGACCAATTTCGGGGGGGCGGGGAGGAGGGGGTGGAAATCATGGCTGCACTACCAAATATGGCCAATAGATGGTGGTATTGACCGGAACAAGGCCAGCCCTTAAACATTGCTTATAGTACTTAATCTAATTTGTTTGCTTGCGTTTGAGTTTGTTTTAGAGAAAAGACCCAAAAGTCAGAAAAGATAAAGAGGTTATATGATATTGGCTAAACTCTCTTATGATCCAGGAACTCAAGAAAAGAACATAATAAATAAAAACTTTGGTTTAAAATGTTCAGAGAAATGTCTTGCTGGGGATTTCTTATTTCAGAGGTCGGGGACCACAGACGAGAAAGAACATTTACTTCCTGGTGCCCTGATGTCTGAGTGAGCTGCTCAGCCAGTCCCTGGAGATGGTTCCCTTGGTGCGGTCACCTGGCTGACTTGTTTTTGGTGGCACATGAGCAGTCCTACCCAAATTCACTTTCGAAGGTTAAAAAGGTTAGAGTCTTTAGTTGGGAACAATTTTCCACCAGAGTGAAACTGGATGTGCAAGTGATGGTATCTGAGGAAGGGCGTCTGCCTTTGAATGATTAGACCTTTCCAAGGTACACACGTCCCTGGGTCTGCATGCGCGTTTTCTTTCTCTCTCTCTCTCTCTCTCTCTCTCAGGTGACCTCTACTGGAGCCACAGCGTCCCCAGTGCTGCTCAAGTTTAATGCAATTAAGAGTCACCAGATGCCCCACTTCTGGGTATGCACCTGAAGGAAATGGAATCAGTCTCTCAAAGAGCTATCTGCAGCCCATGTTCACTGCAACATTAGTCACAGCAGCCAAGATATGGAAACAACCTAAATGTCCATCAATGGATGAATGGATGCAGAAAATGTGAGAGATATATATATACAATGGAATATTATTCCTCTATAAAATCCTGCCATTTGTGACAACAGGGATGGGCCTGGAAGGCATTATGTTAAATGAAACAAGTCAGATAGAGAAAGACAAACACGGTTTGATCTCACTTACTTGTGGAATCTAAAAAAGTCAAATTCATAGAACCAGGGAGAACAGTGGGTTGCCGGGGCTGAGGGGTAAGGGAAATGGGGAGATGTTAGTCAGAGGGTATGAACTCGCAGTTATAAGATGAATAAGTTGTGGGGATCTAACATACAGCTTGGTGACCGTAGTTAACAATACCGTATTGTGTAGTTGAAGTTTGCTGTGAGAGCAGAGCTTTAACATTTTCACCATAACAACAAAATGGTAATTATGTGAGGTGAAGGATGTGCTAACCAACCTCACTGTGGTAAACACTTCATAATACACATGTGTATCAATTCATTAAGTTGTACACTTTCAACTCACACAAGGTTATATGTCAATTACATCTCAGTAAAGCTGAGGGGGGAAAAGAATCACCAGGTGATTTCATTAAAATGCAGATGATGACTCAGGAGGTTCTGCATTTCTAACAAGCTCCCAGATAATGCAGGTGATGTGGGTGTGCCAGCCACACTTTGAGGAGCAAGGGTTCACAGTAGTAGTAATGACAGGAGTCAGCATGGTGGCTTGAGAAAAGCTCTAGGATTTGGCATCAGAAGCTCTGCATTCAAATCCAGGCTCCACCACTTTCCAGCTGTGTGACTTGGTCAAGCCAGCTAACCTCGGGGAGCCTCAGTTTCCTCAGCCGTAACTTAGGGGTAATTACTCTTAGTGACATAATGGCTACTATTGGGGTGAAATGAAGTGATGTGAGTATGGCACCAAGTTCAGTGCCTGGCCATGGAAGGAGCTTAGCCATATTTTTAGGAAATGTGAGACTTATGCATAAGAAGGTAGTGTGAATACCAATAGAGAATACCCTGGGCCACTTCTAGTTTGTCATGGAAATGACCTATGGAATCATTTTCTTCTTCTTCTTCTTCTTCTTCTTCTTCTTCCTCTTCCTCTTCCTCTTCCTCTTCCCCTTCCCCTTCTCCTTCTCCTTTTTTGGTGAGGAAGATTGGCCCTGAGCTAACATCTCAGATAGAGAACCTGACTCTATTTTGTACATAGGACATGCCACGGCATGGCTTGATGAGCAGCATGTAGGTCTGCACCCAGGATCCGAACCCTCGAACCCAAGGCCATTGAAGCAGAGCATGCAAATTTAGTCACTATGCCACCGGGCCCCTTGAATCATTTTCTAAACCCCCTGTTCACTAGAATTACTTGGGACACAGTGAAAAACACAAATTCTTGAAACCTATTTTCTCCTAGGTCCTGAGTCAGAATCTCTGAGAAGGGGGACTTACATTTTTAACAAGTGCTCAGCAGGATTCTTGAAATCAGAAGAGTATGAAACACCGGCAAAAGAATATAAAAATATGAAAAAACCTGCCTCCATTCTGGGAACTAGGCAAATATACCCTCTCTGTCCAAAACGGCAGCATTTTCCTGTTGGCTTTCATAAACATGGGGCCAAAGGAAGCCAAGAAAGACAACCCCAACTCACTAGTCATAGATGGACGAGGAAGGAAGCAGGGGAGACCAGTCACCAGGCAGCCCCGCGAACCCCTTAACTTGGAGGGCCGGGGGCAGGCTGGGACAGGCCTCCAGGCTTGTGCACTCCCGGAAGGCAGCTTCCTGCTCGGCAGCAGGGAAAGCACTGCGCACCATTCCTTGTCCAGGGGCTGCTTCTCCTGGGAGGATGAGCAAAGGGAGGCAAATCAGGATCGTGGAGATATTACAATTTTGTGCAGGACATTTTATCATTATCATACCAAAATTTAATATAAGAATTCCCTTCCCCAGTGGCAATTCCACTTCTGGGAATTCATGCCAAGGAGAGAACCAGACGATGGGGACAAAGCTGAATACATTCAGATGTTCAATGCACTATTGTTTGTAACACTGAAAAGTTTGAAACAACCAACAGGAGTCTGGATTGTTAAATACATTCAGAAGGAGGAGAATTTAGGCAGGCCCAGAGTGGGAGGTGGCGAGCTTCAGAAAGAGGGCTCAGTAGACACAAAGCGCTCTGGTGAGAGCGTGCCTGGCCAGTGTGATGAGAGCAGAGTACGGAAAGGAGAGGTTGGAATGAGAGGAGTGAAGTTAGAGAGTTGGGGGATAAGACAGGGCCTGGCAGACCACAGCCAGAAGCACGGATGCAGGTTATTCTGAGGCACTGATGTGTTCTAAGCGGAGGAGCAGCCTGATCGATTTATTGTAAGAAGCTGATTGTGGCTGCTCTGCAGAGAGAGGAATGGAGGTGAGAAGTCCCATTCCCATTCAAAGCCACTGCAGTGGTCCAGAGGGAGGCGGAGGCAAAGAGGCGGGGAAGTGGGTGCATGAGAGACTTGTGTGGGGGCTGGAACTAACAGGACTTGCTGCTGTATGGGACAGAAATGGCAAGGAAAAGATGACTCCCAGGACCCAATCTTTAGAAACTGAGTGGCTGGAAGTGACATTACTGAAATGAGGAAGGCTGGGGTAGAGGCACAGGACTGAGGAGTAGAAACAAGAATTCAGTTTGGATATGTTTTGTTTTAGAAGCCTTAGAGATGTCCAACTGGATATGTCAACCAAGTAGTTGGATTTATAAGTCTAGAGCTCAGAGAAGACATAAATTCAGGAGGCATTAGCCCATAGAATATTTTTAAAGCCACGGAATGAATGAGGTTTTAGAGAGAGAATGTATAGAGAGGAAGGCCCAGAAGAATCCACATGGGACATCAAAAATGCTAGTTTCAAAGAAGTAGATGTGGTGTGACATCATTTTGTTTAAAATTTTAAAAATTATAATTATATGTTAGTATATACGCAGAAAAAATCTGCATGAATATTCACCAGATTGTTAGTGGTGATTATCTCTGGATGGTTGGTTGGCAGGGCTCTCATTTTCTCTACTATATGTTGCTGTCACATTTGAATTTTTATAAAGAGCGTTTTTATTCATTTCGTCTGAGAGAAAAATAATAAAGAGAATTGTTTTAAATGATAGCACCCATTATTGGTGAGGATGCTGTAAAGTGGGCATGTGTCCTCTTTGGAAGAAGGGTAAATTGGTACAACTTTCTGGAATGAAACTTGAATGGATTTCATTTGAACGAAATTACATGTCAAGGGTCTTAAAATGTTCAGATCTTTCCAGGTAGTTTTCTTACAGAAATCATCAGAGGTGGGTGTTAGGAACCGTGGAAAGGGTTTGATAGTTTTAAGATGGTGATTTGGCCATGGGCCCATGAGCCCCATAAATCCCCAGATTTGGCTGGGTCTAGCTGCCCCTTATCCCTGTAAGACCCCTGAGGAAGCTGTGTACACAAGGAACGAGGAACACATGGACCCTACATCACCACTTGGTCACTATCCACTCGTCCCTGCACCTCCCCCTGCAGATCTCCAGGGAGCCTGGCTCTTAGCCCACGGCCCCAGGGAAGTTCCCTTCTACCAGGTCCAGCTTCTGGATGAAGAAGAAAGGGACACCTGAGATGGAGAGTTGGTTGAGTCCACTCTGAGAAGACTGGATTTCCCTGCATGGTTAAGAGGAAAACAGCAGAAAGAGGGGCTACACTCAGAGGCACCAACTTTTTTTTTTAAAGATTGGCACCTGAGCTAACAACTGTTGCCAATCTTCTTTTTTTTTTTTTCTGATTTTTCTCCCCAAATCCCCCCAGTACATAGTTGTGTATTCTATTTGTGAGTGCCTCTGGTTATGCTATGTGGGATGCCACCTCAGCATGGCCTGATGAGTGGTGCCATGTCCGCACCCAGGATCCAAGCGAGCGAAACCCTGGGCCACCAAAGCAGAGTGCACGAACTTAACCACTCACCCACGGGGCCGGCCCCATGAGGCATCAACTTTTAACAGCAGGTTTGGTACCATGGAAGTTCACCCTCCACCCCAACCACCAAAAAACCCTTATTATTAGACTGTAGCAGAGGCAGAATCACCCTGACAAATATACTTTAAGCTCCAGGGCCCTCACCTGTCCAGGCCTCCTCCAGGTCCCTGAACCTAGGTTTGTGTTCATATGTTTTATTTTTCTTTTCTTAAAGAAAGTCTCTAAAATTGCATAAGCATCAGGTCTCTGCAGACTGGGCATGATCCTCCTTTCAGAAATTTGAGCTGGGAAATAGGGAAATAAGCAAACGGTTAGTAGCAGGCACTGCAGCTTTCTGAAAGGAGGCAGTGAGAGGCCCTGAGGAGAGCAGGAGCAGTGGGTAAGCTGAAGATTTGTCTAAACTGGAATGACAAGACACCCTTGGGTGGGGAGGGCTAAAATGAAGGCCAAAATGCCACCCGGGGCTGTGCTGAGCAGTAAATGAGTACATGAGATGATGCGTATAAAGGTCTGAGCGTGTGCTGGGCATAGTCAATGCTTGCTAAACTTTATTATTATTATTATCATTGCTGATGTGACCATGAAGACCTGCAAATTCCATTTGCTGAGGTCCCTGGAGTGGCCGTGGGTCCCGTTTCAGCCACTCTAAGGCCCAAAGGTCCAGGGCCAGTGTGTGATGAGGCTGACAGCTGAACCTAGAGCATGGATTTTCTGATCTTCTACTGCTTTCTCTGAGCATTTAAGACAGCTTGGCCGTAGATGGAAAAGTTGGCTTATCAGTTCCAGTTAAAAGTGGTGAATAGTTTTCTCTGTGCCCTAATTAATTTTCCAGGAAACGAGGGTTGAGGTAGGTGAAGGGAGAGGTGCATGTTCTCTGATGATGGATTCAAGGTGATTTGGAAGAGGATGTCTCTCTGATGCAGACACTTCCCATGGAACTCATACTTGGAGTCTTGTGGCAGGGTGGGGGGCATAGGAAGAAAGAGGAGAATGGAGAGGGGACACTGGGTTCTGCTGACCCCTAGCCAAGCAGTTTGGACAGTCATCCCTGTGGAGTCTTTTTGCTTGGCTTCCATGTACTCGTCAAGGTACCTTCCTCTCTTTCTTAAGTTTGTTTACCAGGTAAGTACCCCCCTCCTGTTGGTCCTTTTAGCAATTCTATTTCTCATCGCAAATAATTCAGTTGGCTTTCAGCAGTTTGTGAGAGTGTGGGCAGCATGAATGAATTCCACTGGGCCTGGCTCTGCTCCGGATAGAAGTCCGAAGCTGCAGAACTGAGTGTACTCCCCAAGGTTGGGGGTAGAAGCTGCAGTAATTGCCCCCCACCCACACCCATGGCAGGGAGGTCATCAGGCAGAATGCTCATTGACACCCATGAGAATCAGGTCTGTCCCCAGGAAAGCTTTTCCATCTGGTCTTTCAAAGATGGCAGCTTGAGAGCCCAGGAAAGGGAGCCTGGAAGTCAGGGCACCCAATTTGTTTATAAACCTGAGAAACCACTCTCTGTTTGCTACCCCACACTGGCTGCCTGTGTGTTTACCACCATATTCCTCAAGCTCTTTTTATCCCCTTTGCAAGCCAGAAAGAAAGGTGTCCCGCAGAACTGCCCAGGCACACACGAGCCTGGGAGGGAGGCCCAACATCACCGGGAGTCCTTGTGCTGCCCTTTCAGACCCTCGCCTACGCTAACGTCTCAAGAGGAAACAGGCCTCTCCATCTGCGGTGGAGTCTCACCTTTAATTAAACTTTCCTTCATTCGTGCCTTGTCCCTAGGCTGCATGCTGCTGGGAACCAGCATCACAGTAACCCAGACTTAGGCCAGAGCCTCTTAGAAGAACACCCAGAGGCATCACCGAGAAAAAAATAGATTTTCCTGACTATTAAGTCCAATGCTCCACTCAGGAAGCCAACAAGAGAACTCCCAAAGGAAGCCCGAGCTGCCTACGCAGAGAACAGATGCTTTTAGTAAATGCCCCCACACAAACACACACACACACTTGAAAGAATTGGGGTTACGTAATCACCCATTTAAATTCATCTCATTTCCAATGGAAGTCATCAGGATGAGGATGAGAAAAGCAAGAGCTTCCAACCATTCACAGGAAGAAATGCTAACTTGATGCCAGGCACTGCGGGGAGATGAGATGAGATCAGCTTTCAGCAGACACTGCCGGTGCCCCGTCCATTGTGCTGCCGGAGGTCACTTACAGTTCCTGTACCTGCCCACGGCTTCCTACCATAAACCCCTGCATCTCTCTGACTCAGGGCCTCCTCTGGCTGTAGGAGCAAGGGGCATGTGAACAGAACGGTCTCGAAGAGCTGTGGAGTTGATGCCCTGGGAGGGGATCCAATGAGGGGCGGGACCTGGTGGGTAAATACCCCAGCTTCCTCACCTCTTATTCTACTTAGTCTCTCAGAGGATCCCCAGCAAGAAGGAGCCCCAGTTGCCCATCCTGACCGCCTGCTCATTAATTCACCCTGTATTGGCATTCATTCTTTTCTGACTAACTGCTCCACTCCCTCATCAGGCTGTTTGGAATCACTTTTCAATTACATTACTTGCACTAAATCTTAGTCTCAGCATCTGCCTTTTGAGGAACTCAAACTAAGACTCTATTTTTCTCTTAACCTCAGTAATGAGAAGATTTCCAAGTTAGCTTTACTAAAAGTGAGCATCTCAAACTCAAATATCTACAGGCCAACGCCAATGAGTGGAGAAGCCAGTGGACCCTGCAGGGTCCTGGAGAGCCCATGTCCTCTCTTGGAGGTAGTGCTACTCTACTCAAGAGATTTTTGTCCTGCAAGAAGGTGGGCCCAGTATCGCTAGATCTTCCAATTTTTAAAGAGAGGCTGAAATTCTGCATTTGTATATGGGCTTTCCCAATTTTTAAATGTTGGAATCAATTCAAAAGTTTAAAACAGTATGAAGCCAAGAGAAGCCTGTTTGTGGACTAGAGCCCACCCACAGTCCCCCAGTTTGTAATCTCTCGTTCCACTGGATTTGTCAATCAGGCACCCACTGGTGACCTTTTTCAGGGCAGCTTCAATTGAATGTTGAGGGCAGAAGGCATATTTTGGAGAGTTGAGAAAAGAATTAGAGGTGAGAAAATAGAGAAAACCAGTGTTGCTGGTTCTTTCCAGAACACAGAGACAGCGGTAGATCTTGAGGTCAAAGTGTTTTACTTTTTCAGTTTTGGGCAGTTGAGAATATTTGTGTACAGAGAGGAAAGATCCAATAATGAAGAAGAGGTTGAAGATAGAAAAGCGGGGTAGACAATTGAGTAAAGTCCTTCAAATGAAGGCAAGAATGGATTTAAGAGTGCCAGCTGTGGGGTTGGCTTTCAACAGCAGGAAAGCCCAGCATTCTGAGATGGGGGTGTGTGTGGGGGCGGGGGGGGGTGTGATACTTGACACCCTAGAGCAAAGACATTCTGAAGTACCCAAGGCTCAGTGACTCACTCCTTTACAAATAACATTTATTAGGTATTTTTATTATTTTCGTTATCTAGTTATAAAATCGATAACATGCTTATTATGGAAATGTTGGAAAATGCAGAAAAGCATAAAAAAGCCAAAAAAAACTTCCTGCCATCCCACAACCCAGAGATAACTATTATTAATATTTTGCATCTATACCTTGTATATCAGTTCCTTCAAACTGGAATTATACTGTACATACGGTTCTGTAATCTGATGTTTTTTGCTTTGTAACATAGCATGAACATGTTCCCATGCCATTAGATATTCTTTTGAGATATGATTACTTGTAGTCATGTTGTGTTTTCCATAAATGCCAGCACCGGCATATATTCCCTCTCACACACTCATCCTACAATGTGACATTGACATGCCTCCATCAAGAGGTGGAGTCTTTGTTTCCTCCCTTTGAACTTTTTGTAACTTCCACAATAAATAGAATGTGACATAGGTGATGCTGTGTGACTTCCATGGCTAGATCGTAAAAGGCAGTATGGCTTCTGCCTGGCTCGCTTTCTTTCTTTTCAACCTTGGAATCAAGCCACCATATTATGAGGAAGTTCAAGCTACACGGAAAGGCAACATGTGACTGTTCCAGCTGCCATACCCAGTTGGGCCTCTGGCTGGTTATCAACGTCTGCCAATATGTGAGCAAACAAGCCTTCAGGTGATTCCAGCCTTTAAGTTCTCCGGCTGAAGCCCGAGACATCGCGGAGCAGAGACAAGCCATCTCTACTCTGTCCTACCTGAATTCCTGACCACAGTAACCATGGGAGATAATAAATGATATTGGATAACTAAAACAGTATTACATTGCATGAGCATATAATTCGTCTTTCTTGGGCTTTAGCTTGTCTCCAATTCTTTTTTATTATAAGTAACACTGAAGTGAGGCTCCATGTAGCTGATTCTTTGCCTAATTAATCATCTATTTCCTAAGACTGACTTTACAGAAGTGCAGTAACTTTGACCTGGTTACTACGTAAGGCTATGATCATTTTAACAGCTTTGGAAACACATTGCTAAGTTGCTTCCTAGAATGACTGAGTCAATTTACTTCCCCATCAGTAGTGTATGAGAGCGTGTGAAAGCATCAGTGAGTTATTCTTAGTCACCATCCTCCGGCAACTTCACATTTCTTTTCCTCAAACTGCCATCCCCATCTCTGTTGGTCACTTTTTGAGGTATATAATTCTGGAGTTCAGCAACAAATTAGGGGATACCATGTTGAGAGTTGCTCAAGGCAGGGAGTAGATGGGAACAGCTGATGGTGGGGCCATGGGCCCAGCAGTTTTGCTCAAAACAGGGGGTCCGGCGAGGGCTACTGAGGTTGATCACACCACAAACCAGAGCCTCCTCCTGCCCTGATTGTATGGAGCCTGGCCCAGCAATAAATATGCCTTCCCCTGTCCTGCTCCTAAATGAGCTGGTAATAGAGGCAGGAATATCCTTTATTTTGTTGTTGTTGAGATGAAATTCACATAACACAAAATCAACCATTTTAAAGGGATAAATTCGGTGGCACTTAGTAAAATTCACAATGTTGTGCAATAACTAGCTCTATCAAGTTCCAAAAGATTTTCATTGCCCTAAAAGGAAACCCCATTCCAATTAAGCAATTTTCCTCATGCCCCTACCCCCAGCCCCTGGAAACCAGCGATCTGTTTTCTGTCTCTATGGATTTTTCTATTCTGAGTATTCCATATAAACGGAATTGTGCAGCATGTGACCTATGGTCTGACTTCTTTCACTTAGCACGATGTGTCTGAGGTCTGTCCACACTGTAGAATGTATCAGTACTTCATTCCTTTTTATAGCTGAATAACATTCCATTGTACGGCTATACCACAATTTGTTTATCCATTGATGGACATTTGGGTTGTTTCTTTCTTGTTCTTTTTACCAAGATATGTGTGTTGGAATTTATCCCATGAATATAGTCATTCCTTGTCACTTCTCTAGCTGAATTCTTCACAGGTTCTTCGACCCATTATTGAGGAATATTCATCACTCTATAACTCACCTCTAAAAACCACTCGATTCCTTATTGAAGCCCTCCTTTAACCTGACTTGGGATCAATTTCTCCCATTTACTGTCAAACCAAAACAAAAACCTTTCCACAGAGTCTATCAGGGAACTCAAATAATTTTTTTTACGGAATAATGCTTAAAAGAAGATATTTAGGGGCTGGCCCCATGGCCGAGTGGTTAAGTCCGCGCGCTCTGCTGCAGGTGGCCCAGTGTTTCGTTGGTTCGAATCCTGGGCGCGGACATGGCACTGCTCATCAAACCACGCTGAGGCAGCGTCCCACATGCCACAACTAGAAGGACCCACAACGAAGAATATACAACTATGTACTGGGGGGGGCTTTGGAGAGAAAAAGGAAAAAAAATAAAATCTTTAAAAAAAAAGATATTTAAATGAAGTTGAAGCAAGCCATAGTGTTCTAGCAGGCATTTCTGATTTAGCTGGAGAAGTTGGGCCAAATAAATGGTTACCGGACTCTCCTTTGTCCTTCCACATGATTTGACAAATTAAGCACTCAACTAAAAAGAGAAAAGAAACCAGTCATTTGAGTGTTAGAGCAAAGATGCCACAGAAAGAGTCAGTGGCACTAACTGTCTCTACTCAGTCTGTTTTCCCACCACAACCTCAATGCAGGACTCTCATTGTGATGTGTGATGGACGTGGTGCACAGAGGATGTGACTTTGATTACCCCTTTTGTATAGAAGTAAACTGTTTCTGCCCCATTCTTCATGCTCAGTTGTTGGATCCGTTTGGGAACTCAAGGGGCCCACGGCTGACTGTACAGAGTTCATTGACCTCCCCACCTTCCAAATATGCTGGACCTAGGCCCTATGCAAAGGAATGTGTCTGGGCTCGGGGCCAAAGATGGCCACTTCGGCCCTGACTCTAAGGCACAAGTTACAAAGAATATGTCCTGCGTCATGTTCCTTGTCTGGGCTGGCCACCCCTACGGGCACCTGACTGGACTTTAGAAACATCCCATCCGTGGGAACAAAAAAGATAGAAGCACCCCATCCATGGGAACAAGAAGAAATAACTCAAAGTATCCAAATGTCTAAAACCCTGAGTCAGAACCCAGAGAAACCTTAGGATAAAAGAGAGTCACAGGCATAGAACAATTGGGAGTCTCACTGAGGAGAGGATGCTCTGCCTCAGACCTGGACAAACAGAGCTCCCACCCGCTGTACAAACTATTGGGACTTCCCCAGCTGATTGTGGTGTGGATGTTGTAAGTAATGATTTGTTGTTCCTCTTTATCCCTGCTGCTCGTTCTGTTTCCCTTTATCAATAAACTCTGATGGCTGAAACAACCAAGTAGCCTTGGCGGTACCTGTCATTGCTTGCCCTTTGCGACTGCGGACAACACTGACACATCAGAATTAAGGGCTTTTGGCCCATTCGTTTATTCCCTCAGAAAATCTACTCTAACAGAGAGCTAAACTGGGCTCCACTTAGAAAAAGTTCACTAAAGCTTAAGCATGAGAACATTTTTATGGCCAATCTTACTGACTAGTTCTAGGTTTTATTGTGAATTGTTGAACATCTTGATCTACTGAACAATTTAAACCAAATCTATCTAAACAATATGACTCCTACTTCTTCTCCAAAGTAAATACTGAGGAAGTTGCTGTAAGATTTGTTCAATATTTTCTGGTCCCAGAGGTCAAGTAGAGTATTTTGATGTAGATAAGGGTTTTCAGGTGCTGATCAAAGATACAGAGATCAGAAGATAAGATGCCTGAGGACATATACCTCCCCTGGGTGAGCATCTCTCAAACGGCAATAAAAATCAGAAAGTTTCATAGGTAAGCATCTTCTGTCATCCCCTGCTGTTTGGGATATAGGCTATTATAGGGATACAGATACTTTGAAAGGGAAGATATTTCACGGTAATAAATAAATAGAAGTATATGTTAGTAGTCCAGACTATTTTGGTCAGATGTGCCAGAAGCACAGCACAAATTAACTTAGGCATGAAAAGACTATTTATTGGTTCATTAAACTAAAGATTTGTGGTTATAACTCTCTTCAGTCACAGCTGAATCTAGGAGTTCAAACTAGGTCATCCATTCTGCCTTCCTCAGTGTTGTCTTCACTGCTAGGCAGTGACTGGGGTGAGGTCACCTCCACCTGAGCCAAACCTGGAGTGGGGTAGTTCACCAGAATAAAAGCCAGAATTTCAGGATAGACTAGAACAGAAGATTCTACCACAAGAAGTCATGAAAGTGACCTTCGTGAATCTTGCCTTGAGATTCCGCATTGCCTGATTTCATAATACTTCTTGAGCATCTACAATGGGCCAAGCATTGCGCTAAGTGCTAGGAATACACTGATGAGCAAAATAGACTTTCTCTCTGCCCTTATGCAGTTTGCATTTTCAGGTCAATATACTTTTTTACAACTCCAGTCAGAGTAGTCCCTGTCTTTTCATGAATCACCATACAACAGCTGATGGGAGGAGTGTCACAGGCCAGAGCAGGAGATGAAGATTGGGTGCCTAAGATTTATGGAGGGAATGTTCTTAGGAGAAAGGTGAGGGAAGGAAACAGGATGAAACAGGAGGAAGAGCTAAGCAAGAAAGGGGTCTCAGCTGGAGTTAGCTTCAGCCTGATCCCATGGGCAGCTCTGAAGCTTGAATTGTACCACAGAGTTGGCCCCGGATTGAGGCAAGAGGGCCAGTCTTTTATACCCCCTTGTCGGTCACTCACTGGCTGTGGGCTGTCCTGGGTGGACTGGGGATATAATATTCCAGGCCAGATGGCTCCTGTTCTGCCAGAGCAACTCTCTGAAGGGGACAGCTGTAAGTTAATAGCCACCAACACTCCCAGCTGCTGGGGTTGGGTCAGCTGGCCTGGTGAAGGCATCTGGGTGGAACACCAACAGTGTCCACTACAGAGAGGACTGTTGATTACATTTTCCATTGGGCAATGCATAATGCCTATCTCTGTACTGGATGGTAGCTTTTGTTCAGTTAGTTACGCAATTATTCAATTAGTTAAGTGATATGACCAAAGAGCGAATAATAGTAATAATAATAAGGGGAGATGAATTAAAACTCTCTTTAAGCCTTTCTTAGGACCTTGAGGATTCTTTTAGGGAAAACAATAGTAGTAATAAAATTAAGACCATATTGTAAGCTGAGTCTTTCTCAATAATGCCCACGGTATTGAGGAAATTTAAGGGAATGAGGTTGAATACTGTAAATTGTTCTTGGCAGCTGGAGAGTGTCACACCTACCAGGAAATCTTTGCTTCCTAAAAATAGAAGCACTGTCTGAACAAGTCAGGACAATTACAGCCATAAATCACTTGTAACCGAAAACTTGTAACAGAACAAAATGGGAGTTGAAAACTCCAAATCCAATTTATCAGTAATGGACAAAAGATGAGGTCTATTGGGACATCCATCGCAGATAAACAATGAACACTATTGGTCAAAGTCTTATGCTTTCTTCGATTTAAAATGACTTTGCTCATTAGGAATTGCAGTTTCATTGACTGCAAAGTCTTTACAGCATTATGGGGATGTAGAACCATCAACTACCTCCTTAGAAAGAGAACTCAAAGCCTTAGGAGGCAACAGTTAGTGGTCACATTGTGGTCAGGGCTGGGGATCGGAAGCCTGTATCTGCTGTGAGAAATGGTCCAGCTAGATTTTTTGTGTTGAGTAACTGAAATGAACACACATCCCACTCCCCCTACACACACAGAGCTTACTGTCCATGTTAACATGACTTTACTATTTCATCATATTCATTAGCATAACTTTGCCATGACAGAAGACTCTGCCCAGGAAAGTAGCTTGAAAGTTCATTGCATGAAGCTTCCGAAAGACACGTCAATGCTTATTATAAGAAGCATCAACAGACAGCTTATTTCCTAAGATTCTTTGAATTCTCTATCTCAAAATCCTCACCTTACTGTCTCTACCAATTCTAAGCCATTATGTCACGATCTTTACCAATCCTAATCAAGCATCTCACTGAAAGATCCACTTTAAATAAAACTAATTCTCAACAAAATCCAGCTTTGCCTTTGCCCCTTGAAGACAGAGCCAAAGCTCTGTTGTGGTGGTGTTCTCCCTTACCACAGTGGGTAATCAACTTAGCATTGTCTTATCAATAGGTAGTGTTGGTGATATTTGGGGACCTTGTATTTGATAGTGTTTAATAGCTGCAGCTTTTCTCTGGTATATATTTTAGTGCTTGCTTCTTTCCCAACCTCAATCGCTTACTCCAGGGCCATTTCTTGAGTCCCTGCCCTTAACATCATGTTGTTTTCCATTCTACTCTAAGCTCCCTCAAATAAAACAACAGGGATCTAAGTAAATTTTAAGAATTGGTAGAAAAATTATATAAGTGAAACTTTATGCAACTAACATTAAAGTTTTGAAATATATCAAACAAAAGTGATAGACATACAAGGATAAATGGACAAATCCGTAATCTTTATGACAATATTTAAAATAGAAAATGACAGAGTAGCTACAAATTAATAAGAATATAGAATATTTGAATAACAATTAACAGTATACATTAAATGTTATGTCCTCAAAACAAATAATATGTTCCCTCTCCTTGATTCACTTTTTACACTTAGCCTCCATGACTCCATCCTCTCAGTTTTCCTTCCACTTCAGTGGTGCCTCTTTCTCAGTCCTTTGCTTGTTTCTCTCATTCTCTGAGACTTAATATGTGTGTGTCCCTCAGTTTAGTCCTTGAACTCTTCTCCCTTCTAGCTACACTCACTCCCTTGGTGACTTCATCTAGTCTTTTGGCTATAAATACCAACTACCTACTGACAACTCCTAAATTTATATCTCTATTCCAGACCTCTCTTCTGAACCCAATTTCATGGATCCAATTGTCTACTCAACACATCTCAAATTTAGCATTTCGGAAAATGAATTCCAGATCTTCACCCCCTGACCTGATCCATCTACAGTCTTCCCCATCTCAGTGGATGGCAACTCTAGAAAGTCACTCAAGCCCAAACCTTGGCATGATCCTGGACTCCTCTCTTTGATTCTCCATCACTAATTTGTCAGGAAATCCAGCTGGCTCTACCTTCAAAATATATCCCAAATCCAATCACTCATCTCCACCTCTAATGCTGCCACTCTGATCCAAGCCACCATCATCTCCTACCTGAACAATGGCAATAGACTCCTAGCCATCTCCTTGCCTCTACTCTTGTCCCCTTACAGTCAATGCTATACAAAGTCATCAGAGAGCGTTTAAAATCTAAGTAAGATCATGACACTCCTCATTATCCTAGACAATGTTCCATGTGCACTTGAAAGAATGTGTATTCTCCTGGTTTTGGGTGGAATGTTCTGTATATATCTATTAACTCCATCTGGTCTAATGTGACATTTAAGGTCAATGTTTCCTTATTGATTTTCTATCTGGATGATGGACAGTGAGTACTTCATTACTGATCTGAGATACAGTGTGCCCCACAGTAGGCAGTTAGGCAAAGAGCCCAAGCCTGGAGACCTAACTTTTTCATGCTGGCTGTGAGCAAATGTCCATCTCTGTGTAAGTTGGTTATGTGGTTCATGTGTCTCTAAGAGCAGTTGTGACCATAGGCCTTGAATATCTGATGCTCATTGTGTTCTCTTTCATTTTACTTTACTGAATATAATTGGCTTTTTTTTTGAGGAAGATTAGCCCTGAGCTAACATCTGCTGCCAATCCTCCTCTTTTTGCTGAGGAAGACTGGCCCTGAGCTAACATCCATGCCCATCTCCCTCCACATTATATGTGGGATGCCTACCACAGCATGGCTTGACAAGTGGTGCCATGTCTGCACCCAGAATCCAAACTGGTGAACCCCAGGCCAGCAAAGCGGAAGCGCACTTAACTGCTGTGCCATCTGGCCTGCCCCTGAATATACTTTTTATTTTATTTACTTATTTTTTAAATTATTTTATTGAGGTCATATTGGCTTATAACATTGTGTGAATTTCAGTTGTACATTATTATATTTCAGTTCTGTATAGTCTGCATTGTGTTTACCACCAATAGTCTAGTTTATATCCATCACCATACCTATGTGCTGCTTTACCCCTTTCATCCTCCCCCCACCCTTTTCCCCTCGGGTAACCACCAACCTGTTCTCCTAATCTATGTGTTTGTTTGTTTATGTTCCACATATAAGTTAAATCATATGGTATTTGTCTTTCTCTGTCTGACATTTCACTTAGCATAATACCCTCCAGATGCATCCATGTTGTTGCAAATGGCACAATTTTGTCTTTTTTGTGGCTGAGTAGTATTCCATTCTACATATATATATACACCACATCTTCTTTATCCATTCATCCATTGGTGGGCACTTGGGTTGCTTTCATGTCTTTCCTATTGTGAATAGTGCTGTGATGAACATAGGGGTGCAGATATCTATTTGAATTGCCGATTTCAAGTTCTTTAGATAAATACTCAGTAGTGGAAGAGCTGGATCATATGATACTTCTATTTTTAATTTTCTGAGAAATCTCCATACTGTTTTCCATAGTGACTGCACTAGTTTGCATTTCCACCAGCATTGTATGAGAGTTCCCTTTTCTCCACATCTTCTCCAACACTTGTTATTTCTTGTCTTGTTAATTATAGCCATTCTGATGGGTGTATCTCATTGTAGTTTTGATTTGCATTTCCCTAATAATTAGTGATGTTGAATTTCTTTTCATTTGCTTATTGGCCATCTGTATATCTTCTTTGGGAAAATGTCTGTTCATATCCTCTGCCAATTTTTGGTTGGGTTGTTCATTTTTTTGTTGTTGAGTTGTGTGAGTTCTTTATATATTTTGGAAATTAATCTCTTGTCAGATATATGATTTGCAAACATTTTCTCGCAGGTGGTGGGTTGTCTTTTCATTTTGTCCATGGCTTCCTTTTCTGTGCAGAAGCTTTATAGTCTCATGTAGTCTCAGTTGTTTATTTTTTCTTTGGTTTCCCTTGCCAGAGTTGACATGGTATTTGAAAAGATACTGCTGTGACCGATATCAAAGAGCATGCTGCCTATGTTTTCTTCTAGGAGTTTTATGGTTTCAGGTCTTATATTCAAGTCTTTAATACATCTTGAGTTAATTTTTGTGTATGGTGCAAGGTAATGGTCTACTTTCATTCTTTTGTAAGTGGCTGCCCAGTTTTCCCAACACCACTTATTGAAGGGACTTTCCTTTCTCTATTGTATGTTGTTGGTTCCTTTGTCAAAGATTAGCTGTCCGTAGATATGTGGTTTTATTTCTGGGCTCTCACTTCTGTTCCATTGATCTGTGTGTCTGTTTTTCTGCCAGTACCATACTGTTTTGATTACTGTAGCTTCATAGCATATTTTAAATTCAGAGAATGTGATACCTCCAACTTTGTTGTTTTTTCTCCGGATTGCTTTGGCTATTCAGGATCTTCTGTTGTTCCATATAAGATTTAGGATTCTTTGTTCTATTTCCATGAAGAACGTCATTGAAGTTCTGATTGGGATTGCATTGAATCTGGGATTGTGGACTAAAGAATTTGGCTTTTCCCAAAGAGATGGTCTGGCTTTTGCCTTCAGTTTCTAGAAAATAATATATGTCACACTTAATAGGAGGATCTTTGTTCAGAGTAGAGGCTGGCCATACCCAAAAGTCTTAGGGTGGGGGCTTGCCATGCCAGAAAGACCAACCATGTGACTTAGGATTGAAGTTTGGGTCACACAGTATCAATCGGCCTGGGGACTGAGTTAAACCACATAAGCAATTAATCAATCAATCATGCCTAGGTAACAGAACACCAGTAAAAACTTTGAACACTGAATCTTGGCTAATCTTCCCTGGTTGATGCTGCTCAATGCTTATTGTCACACAGCAATGCTGGGAGAGTAGTGTGTCCTGACTCCCTGGGGAGAGGATGATAGAAGCTCACGTTTGTAACCCTCCAGGGCTCTGCCTTATGCTTCTCTCTCTCTCTTTTTTTGGGGGGGTGGGGGGCTCATATTAATCTGTGTCCTTTCCCTGTAATTAACTATAACCATAAGTATAACTGCTTTCAGTGAGTTCTGTGAGTGCTTCTGTTACAGGCTCTTAACATCAGCCCTGATATCAGTTCCCCACATTGAACCCAGCATATGTGGGGTTAAAACTAAAACCCACCACCCCCTTTCCTGCTTCTCTAGCTCCACTCACATGTAAATAGCTGTTTCTTTAAACTTGGACTCCTTGAGCTTTACAGCTAAATGGGAGTTACAAATTGTTAACAGCCCAGGTGGCCTGGAGTTGGAGGCACACTAAAGTTTAGCTAATCATGTGTCCTTGAAGTTTGCCAGGAAAGCCGCTGTCTCAAGAATATCAAAGGGCGGAGGCTTCCCAGACCTCAACTCCTCGACTCCCAGCGCTCGAACCCACCTCAAACAAGAAGACAAGACAATGGAGAAGGACGCCATCCTCCTATCTCACCCCGCTCCCCCTCCCTTGCTGCAAGCAGCCTCTCAAGGCCAAACGCAGGCTGTTGGAAAAGCACCAAGCTGCGCAAGCTACATGCGCCCCCTCCCCTACCCAAAACCCCAAATAAAAATCCCTACCCATTCCTGATCGGGGAGCTAGCAATTTTTGAGGCATGAGCCCTTGCTTTGCTCCCTGTGCCTGGCGTAGTAAAAACCTTTCCTCTTCACTCAAGACTCTGTTCTCGTTATTTGGATTGGCATCGGGTTCAGAGACCAAACTTTCGGTTACACTTCCAGTGAATTATCAAGCCTGAAGGTGATTTGGAGATCCCCTGAGCTTGCAGGTGGTGTCAGAAGTGGTCTGGTGTGGAGACTGTCTCCTCTAACCTTGTAGTTGGCCATAAACTCCTACCAAGGATAAAACCCTGGAAGTAGAATTTCTGGGCCAGATATGTGCTTTTGCATGTATGATAAAAATTAACAAAATGCCCTCCATAGAAATTGCCCCAAATTATGTTCCCACCAAGAACAGAGCTGAGACTTTTACAAGAGGATGGGGTAAAAAATTATAATCACTTCCCCACCCTGAATTGTGGGAGAATAAAAAGCTATTTGTGGGGAGGTACCCCTGGTAGCCACCAGGGGGTTTAAAGGCAAGGATTCTGGGGGAATATTCCCAGAAGTGATTGAGGCGGGAGCCATATACAGAGTTTGAGGACATGGAGAGGAGTGGTGGCTGCATCAAGGCCAAAGAGGAACAGAACATGACAAAGCAATGGGGCAGTAGAGTGGCCCTCTTCAGAACATGTTCATGCTCCTGGGTGGTACCAAGGGATTTCTGAGAGCAGATAAGATTCCAGACCCTCAACTTCCTTATGTACTCCTCCTTGCTAATATGAATCTGACAAGAAACTTGCTGTCTTCCATTTCTCCTTCTCCCATTGTACCAAGAAAAGGCTCGCTTCTCCCACATCCCAAAGCTTTCAAAGGGAATTGCCCTAGCACACAGGCACCTCTGAGGCATCCCAAAACTGGACAAGGAAAGAATGTATTTCCTGGGGGAGACTGTGGCCCCACCGGTGCTGTACAGTGGTGTGATTATAAAGGAGCAGGTATAGCATATTGATTTGAATTTAAAAACACAGCCAGACTTCTTCTGAGAAAAAGTAAGCCTAATTTGGTGGATGGGTTTGACCACGAGGCCTGGCATTGCTAATTAGATTGTATGGCAGACATTTCCATAAATTGAATAAGCTCAATCTGCAGCTACAATGTTTTGACAAAAAATACATATATAAGGCTCATGTATAACATGTTATATTACTGGAGATTCTATCCTTTGCAGTTATTTAATCTTAAGAGGAAAAAAAGTAGAAGTTAACTTAAAAATGTGTCAAGGGTATATAGTTTTACAATATTCTTTAAGTGAAGAGCTTGAAGAAAACTGCAGTAGAAGTCTGGGGAGCTGGGTACCCTTAAAGAAAACTAGAGATTTAAATGATCTCTGCGGGGAAGGGGGTGGATGCTGGGCTGGATGTCTTGATTTATCTGCATGGGCGATGGTGGAACCAGAAACCTTGAACTCCACAGCTACTGGGGATGAAAGGAGGGAAGGTAAATGGCAGACGTGAAGAATCATCATGTTATTTCTTTGAAATCTCACTTGTCTCTCGAGCATGGCCTTTTTCTGTCTTTCCTTTTCTTTCTCTTTGTTTCTCTACTCACCACCCTTTTCCTTCTCTGTTGTTTCTCTCTAAACACTCTCCTCCCCTTTCAAGTTTCCCTGTCTTCATCCCTGCAACTGAATTAGCATCAATCCTGAACAAATGAATATGTTCTACTATGAATTCATGTTTTTGTGTTTCGGCTTCCTAATTCTTACTCCTGAAAACTGTGTGAGATGTATTTTATATCTCTCTCTTTCAAGAAGTGTAATTCGGCTACCATTTACTTCTGAAAGATGCTTGCTTGCTTTATTCCCTGTGGATCAGAAGGTATTGATAAGACAGAAGAGAGCTTCCAGCCCTTGTCTTCAGCGTATCAAACCGTACACTTTTCCCTCGAGGACAATGCTTTCTATTCTCTTAGAAATCTATGAACACAGTGGTTCCTGGGGAGCTCCTCCTGAGTGCACAGCAAGCTTCTGGCCTCCCATCCTTCTTTCCACACACCCTCCTTCTTGTCCCTACCTTAGCTGTGGATGTCACCTGGGACTTTGTATTTTATTCCTGATTCTTGCACTTCCTGATTTCTCCCCTCACAGTTTCTGCTGTCTATTCATCACCTTCTGAGGCTCTTACTGCTGTGGTCTCCCCCAGCATGCCTGCTCCCACAGACCACGCAGTTGGCCTAGAGGGTCAGGGAAGTTCCTGACCCTTGGGGGCAGTTCCCTTCTCCTTGGCAGAGCTGTTCAATGAGTTGTTCATTCTCTGAAAAGTCAAGGAGCCCATTCAGTCATGTATCCAAAAGCTTACTATGAAAATTATTGCAGAATGTCATTGTCTATAGTTGTTTTGTTTTGTTTTGTTTTTTTGAGGAAGACTAGCCCTGAGCTAACTACTGCCAGTCCTCCTCTTTTTGCTGAGGAAGACTGGCCCTGAGCTAACATCCATGCCCATCTTCCTCTACTTTATATGTGGGATGCCTACCACAGCATGGCGTTTGCCGAGTGGTGCCATGTCCGCACCCAGGATCGGAACCGGCGAACCCTGGGCAGCTGAGAAGCGGAACGTGCGAATTTAACTACTGCACCACTGGGCCAGCCCCTCTAGTTGTCTTATACCTTGAACAATCTATTGCATGGACCTAACCAGGTTGGAAGCTGGTTTTCATCTCAGCTCTGCAAACACCTGTGAGATTCTGGGCCAGTTGCTTAATTTCAATGGGCCCCAGCTGGAAAGATAACTTCTAAGGGCAATTCCAGCTCCAAAATTTATGGTTTCATCAAGTCGCTTGGTTAGTTGGCATCACAAAAAATAAACAGCATCTTGCCAACGAGCCCCTGTCAGCGTGACTCCTCGTCTCTATAGTTCCTGAACGGAGCCCAGCATTGACACATGGTAGGCAGTCAATAACGTTTGATGTTTGAATGAATGAATAAGTGAATACAAGGCAGATTTTTTTTTTTTGAGGAAGATTAGCCCTGAGTTAACTACTGCCAATCATCCTCTTTTTGCTGAGGAAGACTGGTCCTGAGCTAACATCCGTGCCCATCTTCCTCTACTTTATACAGTGGGATGCCTACCACAGGATGGCTTTTTGCCAAGTGGTGCCATGTCTGCACCCAGGATCTGAACCGGAGAACCCCACCCACCAAGAAGCGGAACATGCAAACTTAACCGCTGCGCCACCCGGCCGGCCCTACAAGGCAGATTTTAACAGACTATCTGGATCCTGCTTTGTCGTGGATGTGGCAAATGACATGATGGTCATGGAGACATAAGGATGAGGCTTCTCTTATCTCCTCTACCATTAAACGGGGCAGCTTTGAAGACGTTGTTCCTCTGCCTCATCCCACCCCCACCTCAGGCTCTCCACCTGCTGGATATCATACTTGGGAGTGAATCCTTAGAGCCCTGGGGAAAAGTGTTTAACCAGCACTGGATGAAACACATCCAGCTTAGTAAATAACAGTGCAGGCTGCCCCAAAATTGCATCCTGTCTTTAACAATATTTGTAATTGACTTTTAAGTAAACCAGCAGCCAAACTCACCATTAGCTCCAGGAGAGAGATCTATTGCCAAGTTTAAGGACAGAACATTTGGCTTGAAGTCAGCATCCTCCTATTCTAAAAGTAGCAGCAAATACAAGGAAATTAAAATCTGAGTTTCATGCCTCTGAGAAAGAAGGAGAAGTTGTAGTTATTGTAAATTTGTTGATTTTTAATTTAATGACATGATTACATGATTATTTTTACCAGAAAAACTATTATTAAAGCAACAGTATAAATTACTATCGATAGCGTCAAGGAATTATGATAGTCTATCAATTTTCCGCAAAAGTCACTTCATTGCATTAAGATTAAATTTATTTTATTGGACCATGTGAATTACACACCTCAGGTGATTTTATTTTTGTCTTAACTCCTTGTAAACTAATATTCATTTTAATTAAAAACATAAGCAAATTATCTTTAGAACTATATCCAAGGGAAAAAATATTGGTTGCCTTTGCAGAAGGAAACTGAGTAGGAAGAAGCAGGGAAGAAAGCAGACTTTTTACTATGCCGTTTAAATTTTGAGACACATGAAAATATTTTCTAGTCTAAAAAATTAATAATAAAATAGCACAAGCACATAAGTTAAAAACAAATATTATTAAAAAGGCAGTTCTCTGCCCTACCTCTCGCTACACCCACCCCCACCCTATTCTTCTTCAAAAGCATCTACTTTCAACTCTTTCAGTTACTTCTTCTCATTCTCTGCCTCACATTTCTTTTTTTTTTTAAGATTGGCCCTGAGCTAACATCTGTTGCTAATCTTTCTCTTTTTTTTTTCTTCCCCAAACTCCAGCACGTAGTTGTATATCCTAGTTGTAAGTCGTTCGAGTCCTTCTATGCGGGATGCCACCACAGCGTGGCTTGATGAATGGCGTGTAGGTCTGCATCCAGGATCCGAACTGACAAACCCCAGGAAGCCAAAGCAGAGTGTGTAAACTTAATCAGTCGACCCCGGGGCCAGCCCCCTTAGCCTCACATTTCTAAGAAGGATGCTCTTGTTGCTACTTCTAGAGTGTCTGTTAATTTCCAATTATGGCATTTGAGTTTGCTTCTCTTACACACCGTGACCACCTGCTTCTCCTTCATCCTCACAATATGGTTACATCACGGTTTTTTGGTTTAACAAACAGCCAATGTAAGTATTGTTCACTGGTGAGCCAAGTAGTTCTATCATTTGCTTCCTTTCTTTTTACAGTTTTCTATTTTTACCCAGTTGTTATTTACTTAATTCTCTATGATATTTTTTCAAGTGATCCAATAGATCTGTTATATGTCTAACAATAATTCTTCCCAATGCCCAAACACATCAAATTTCCCCTAGAATTTTTTTTTATTCCGCCTGTCCTGAGAGTATCAACGCTGGTCATTGGCGGGAGCATCCAAGGTGATTCACTCCCTTCCAAGAGCCTCCTTTGTTCACACTAGCTGTTCACCCGCCTCTCCAGGGCTGCCAAAACATCCTGAATGTTCTCCCCTGGAACTCCCTCCCCTGCTTCACAAGGTAGATGGGGCTCAAGGTGTAAATATGCTTCATTCACACCAGAACACATTCAAGGTAACAAGCTGAATTTATCAGTAACAAGCATTTGTTTGTGTGCCCAGTATCACAGTGGGTGCAAGGTACCAGACATGTTCCTGATGTCAAAGATTTTGCCCTCAGGCTCAAACAGAACTAGCCTCCACTCCCTTGGTCCATCATATTTTTTTCTAATATCAGAAGAGCAAGGTAGGCTCACAATTTCAAAATAAAACCTAATTCAAAAAAAGAAGAGCTAAAATACATTCACTTCTTTAGTCCTACTGCCTGTGTTCTTTGATTCTCATTATCCAAGGTCCTACTGATTTTGGTAGTGAGTTCATGCTAATATCTGCAGCTGTCGGTATAATTACCAATGTCATCTTAACTTTGATAGTTTTAGAACTTGACATTTCTATATTTAAAAATAACGTAATACCTCACAATTAAAACTAAAATTTTTAAAAGTTAAAAGTATAGACTAGCAGACAACACATCACATCTTCCGACTTTGCTCTGGAATAATTTTTAAATTACATTATTGAAAGGATGCGTTTAACTCTCTTCCCTTCTCTATAAAGAACAATAGGAGACAGGAATTTAAAAATGGAAGAACATGAGAAAGACTTTGAAGATGAAATGTGGTTCATCTACCTCTGAATTTTGTCTCCTTCATGTCGTCAGCTGGACTTCAGGGTGGGGCCCCAAAGAATCTATGGGGGTTCTATCTCATCAACATGTAACACAACCAGCATCCCTGATTGTGTCCAAACCCATCTGAGCTATTTTAAGAACTTCATAGGTCTTCAACATTCTTACTTTTGAAAGCACTACCTATAGTCTTATCAAATCCTTTAAAATGCACCCATATCATAAATATTTATTGAATATCTACATCGTCCTAGGCATTGTTCTAGGAACTTGGCATATATTAGTGAACAAACCTAAGATCCCTACCTTTGTGGACCCTTTATCCTACTTAATTTATATACAACTAAGGAAGAGTCGGATTGAATTGAGTTGAGTATAATTGAATGGTTGGCCTGTTTCATTAAGTAGATACTTGTATTAGTCAGATGAGGCTAGCCTATGCTGAGGTAAGAAACAATCCCTGAATCTCAGTGGCCTAACATAACATAAGCTTATTTCTGACTCACTACATGTCCAGTGTAGGTTGGAGATGCTCTGCTCCATATAGTCATGTGGGAACCCAGACTTCAGAAGGCATCACCATCTCATAGCTGCACCAGTGAGAACACATGACTTCTTGAGTCTCCATAACTGGGAGGGAACAAGCTGGATAGTCATGCACTGGCTCTTAAATGCTTAACACCAGAAGGGACAAAACCCACTTCCAGTCATACCCAGTGGCAGAACCAGCCACAAGACCCTGCCCGACTGCAAGGGAATTAGGAAACACGGGGGATCCCAGGGCTATTCATGAGCAGTAAACATCCCTGCCCCAAAACTTATTTAATATTTACTGATTTTATTTTGCAGTTTACCTTTTATATTTTAGTGCCAATAAACATTTTTTCAAGCCTCAAATATTTGCATGAAGAGCCATAAGCCCTGAGCACTGCTGTATAACTATAATAGTTTGCATTTACTGAAAGCTCACTACGTGCCAGGCACCGCTTTAGGTGCTTCATGTGTGTGCACAAATGTGCGACTCGTTCACCACAACGCTATGATGTAGGTACAATTCCTGTCCCCACGCTACAGCTGAGGAAGTAGAGGAAGGGAAAGGGTGAGTCAGCTGCCCTCACACAAATAGTAAATGGCGATGCCTGAATTTGTATCAGCTAGTTACACCGCCTTTAAGACATGAAGGATAAGTCAGCCTGTGGAATGTGCACAGTGTTTATCTTTACTGCCTGTACCAACACTTATGTTACCACTAATGAAAGAGGAGAGAAAAGAAAAGGGAAAAGCAAGCCTCCTCCTGCCCAATTCAAGACCAGTAGCGAGCAGTTCTCATTTTCTTTTGGGTGTGTTTCTACCCAGCACTGTACTATAAAGAGATAGGAGAAACAGGAGATGGCCCTCATCTTTCAAAAGCTTGAGATTGCAATATTCACTACAGCCTACATTCTGATCCAATGGGATAAGCACTTTCTCAAACAGTGCTGTCCCAATACAGTTAATTTTTTTTCAAATTTAACTTTCTTTTTATTATTATTATTATTATTTTAATTGTAGTAACATTGGGTTATAACAATATATAACTTTCAGACGTACGTCATAATATATTTCGATTTCTGTGTAGATTACATGTTCACCACCCAAAAACTAATTATAGTCCATCTGCTCACATGTGAGCCTAATAACCCCTATTGCCCTCCCCCCACTTCCCCTATGGCAACCACCAATCCAATCTCCCCAGTGGAGTTAATTTCTGTTTCCAAATGAACATCTAATGTGATTAAGGAACAGAAGTTATTAAACAAATAGATGAAATTCACCAAGGCAATGATTTTCATTATTGTGCCCAAAACAAATATAAATGAAGCCAATTCACTCAAGATGCTGTCTTACCCCAAGGCTGGCAATTAGAGCTCTACAGAGCACCCGTGACTCACACACCCATTCACAGTGCATGGTGTTTGTTTCTGGTTTTGTATTCAGCGCATCGCCAAGAAGGACCAACAAGACTCAGCAGCACACAAGCGTGCACTAGAATGCACATGCCCATTACCTAGAGTAAGAAGTCACAGTGGAGAACACATACTGTGCCATTCCATTTATATAAAGGTCGAGAACAGGCAAAACTTATTTATGGTGACAGATGTCAGAATAGTGATTAGTGGGGCCGGCCCCGTGTCTGAGTGTTTAAGTCCGCGCGCTCCGCTGCAGGCGGCCCAGTGTTTCGTCGGTTCGAATCCTGGGCGCGGACATGGCACTGCTCATCAAGCCACACTGAGGCGGCATCCCACATGCCACAACTAGAAGGACCCACAACTAAGAATGTACAACTCTGTACCGGGGGGCTTTGGGGAGAAAAAGGAAAAAAAATAAAATCTTAAAAAAAAAAAAAGAATAGTGATTAGCCCTGGGTGGAGATACGAGGGAACATTCTGGAGTGATAGAAATTTCTATCTCTTGAACTAGGTGGGAGTTACACATTAAAAATTCACTGAACTAAGCACTTAAGATTTGTGCATTTTACTGTACATAAAGTACACTTAGTAAACTTACTTTACTCCCCTCCCTCTCTAGAAATCACTAATCACGTAGTATATGATTCCACCATAATGGGGTCACATGAACCAGGAGTTACCTTTACCACACATTAGCTGGGTGATCTTGGCCAAATCACTTAATCTCTCCGAGCCCCAACTTCCACATCCATAAAAAATGGGCTAGTTACCGTGCCTGCCTTCAGATGTTCCTGTCTACACCCCCTTATCCCTATACACAAAAAATTCTATGCTAGGGGCTAGCCCAGTGGTGTGGTGGTTAAGGTTGTGTGCTTTGCTTTGATGGCCCAGGGTTCGCAGGCCCAAATCCTGGGCACAGACCTACACACCACTCATCAAGCCACACTGTAGTGGCATCCCACGTACAAAAAGTAGAGGAAAATTGCCACAGATGTTAGCTCAATGACAATCTTCCTCAAGCAAAACAAGAGGAAGATTGGCAAAACATGTTAGCTCAGGGCCAGTCTTCCTCACCAAAAAAAAAAAAAAAAAAATCTATGCTTTATTCATGAATTCATATATATATATATATATATCTTATGTAATAACCTTGATGGCCCATCAGTACTGGAGACAGAATCAATAGCATCCAACAACTGGTTCACAGTTCCTAAAGGCAGGAAGAACTTGATCTTCAAATAATCCCAGCAATGAGTGTGAGGTGCTCAAGGGGGTGCACACCTGGAACTTCAAGCTTGGAAGTTGATCCTCTGGAAGTTATGGAGACAAAAAGGCAAGAAGTGGGGAGTGAGGGGAACCCTGTTGCTCTGGAAGCCTGTGTGCTTAGCCAGGCCCAGGCCACTGTGTTTCGTTGTGTAGGTTGCGCACTGCACAACTCCAGAGCTGTAATCGACATGAATGGCGCCCCCTGCAGTTGTGTTGTGCAGGATCACTGTGAGAGGCACCATCAGAAGGCTGAGGTCTCACTAGCTGAATGTTCCACCTTCTCCAGAAGAGAACCATTCAGGTCAGAATCACTTTGGCTGCACCAGCCCATTACCTGGTGAGTTCTCAAAGAAGCAAAACCCAGCACCACAGTGCGATTTTGTTCCATCCCTAGCTGAGTGCCCAGCTCCATTCAATCCCACCCAGTAGTGTCCCAGGAAAACTTACACCCAGTGGTGCCCCTGGATACCCAGAGTGATGAAGGGGTGAAGCCTTGTAATTGCTCTTGGGGAAGTGGGGACGCCTGAGCCGAGTCATGTTAGCAACACACACACCCATTGTATCTGCTGACAGTAGTAGCATTTTTACCATTACTAATCAAATCTCTAAGGGTGGCTTATTTGGCTTTTTGATATAGCAGAATACTACAAGGGTGCCCAGAAAGGTCCAGGACACAGGACGAAGACTTATCATACCAGAACGCATCAATATCTACATTCTTGGGGCCGGCCCCATGGTCAAGTGGTTAAAGTTCCGCGTGCTCTGCTTCAGCAGCCCAGGTTGGCAAGTTTGCAGGTTTGTGGGTTCAGATCCTGGGCACGGACCTACTCCACTCATCAGCCTTACTATGGAGGCATCCCACATAAAAAACAGAGGAAGACTGGCACAGATGTTAGGTCAGGGCGAATCTTCTTCACCAAAAACAAAACGAAAACAAAATAACTATTTTATCCAAAAGGGCAGTACTGAGTTGTGCTGTCTCATCTCAAAGTTACAGCACAGAGGGCACGTCCAAGGGCTTACAGCCCTCCTGGGGAGGACACACAGATCTTTGGGGAGTGCCAGGGGTGCGAGAGCCAGGCCTTGAGGGGCTAGGAAGAAGGATGCTTTCTTTTTCCGATAAAATCTTTGTTCTTCCTTATAGAAACACGTTAATTTTAGAAAGAGAGAAAATAATGATTATCTTACCATAAGAAATTACTCTCTTATTTTTCCTTTTCCTTTTTATTGTTTTTTTTGTTTGTTTTATAAAACTCAGTGAAATTGCTATTGAATTTGATTGCTTAGGCAATTTTGAAAAAATTGCGCAAAAGAGACTGCTCAAATTTTCGTAAACACCCACGTGGATCCTCCACCCACCCTGGGAAAACTAGACTCATGGCTTCTCAGGACCATGTGGGTAGAGGGAAGAGTGCTCATGGTGAGAAATCTTACTTGACAAGTTCTGCTTTTGTATTTCCCGAAGTATGTGAGTTAGAGTATACGTGTGTATGTAGTTTCTGGTCACTGTATTGGGCAAATATTTTATGAAATCAGGTGAGACTACAACTCTGAGGGAGCTGTCATCATCACAATCTTTTTTTTTAATTTTTATTTTTTTCAGATGTACATCATATTTCGAATTCTGTATACATTACATCATGTTCACCACCCGAACACTAATTATAGTGCATCCTCTCACATGTGACCCTAATCACCCCTTTTTCCCTCCCCCCTTCCCCCTTCCCCAAAGGTAACCACCAGTCCAATCTCCAATGCTGTGTGGTTTTTTTTTTTTTTTGTCGTTTTTATCTTCTACTTAGGAGTGAGATCATATGGTATTTGACTTTCTCCCTCTGACTTATTTCATTTAGCATAATACCCTCAAGGTCCATCCACGTTGTCACAAATGGCTGGATTTTGTCATTTCTTATGGCTGAGTAGTAGTCCATCGTGTATAAATACCACATCTTCTTTATCCATTTGTCCCTTGATGGGCACCTGGGTTGCTTCCATGTCTTGGCTATTGTGTAAAATGCCTCAATGAACATAGGGGTGCAAGTGTCTTTATGCTTTTGTGTTTTCAAGTTCTTTGGATAAATACCCAGCAGTGGAATAGCTGGATCATATGGTAGATCTATCCTTAATTTTTTTAGGATACTCCATACTGCTATCCATAGTGGCTGCACCAGTTTGCACTGCCACCAGCAGTGAGCAAGGGTTCCCTTCTCTCCACACCCTCTCCAACATTTGTCATTTCCTGTCTTGTTAATTATAGCCATTCTGACCAGAGTGAGGTGATACCTCATTGTAGTTTTGACTTGCATTTCCCTGATAGCTAATGATGTTGAACATCTTTTCATATGTCTGTTGGCCATCTGTATATCTTCTTTGGAGAAATCTCTGTTCAGATCTTTTGCCCATTTTCTAACTGGATTGTTGGTTTATTTGTTGTTGAGCTGTATGAGTTCTTTGTATATTTTGGATATTAAGCCTTTATCTGGTATGTGGCTTGCAAATATCTTCTCCCAATTGTTAGGTTGTCTTTTCATTTTGTTGATGTTTTCCTTTGCTGTGCAGAAAATTTTCAGTTTTATGCAGTCCCGTTTGTTCATTTTTTCTTTTGTTTCCCTTGCCCGGTCAGACATGGTACTTGAAAATATGCTGCTCAGACCAATGTCAAAGAGCGTACTGCCTGTTTTCTTCTAGAAGTTTCATGGTTTTGGGTCTTACATTCAAGTCTTTAATCCATTTTGAGTTGATTTTTGTGCATGGTGTAAGGGAATGGTCTACTTTCATTCTTTTGCATGTGGCTGTCCAGTTTTCCCAACACCATTTATTGAAGAGACTCTCCTTTCTCCATTGTAAGCTCTTGGCTCCCTTGTCGAATATTAGCTGTCCATAAATGTGTGGGTTTGCTTCTGGGCTCTCAATTTTGCTCCATTGATCTGTGTGTCTGTTTTTGTGCCAGTACCATGCTGTTTTGGTTACTATGGCTTTGTAGTATAATTTGAAATCAGGGAGTGTGATACCTCCAGCTTTGTTCTTTTTTCTCAGGAATCCTCTGGCTATTTGGGGTCTTTTGTTGTTCCATATAAATTTTAGGATTCTTTGTTCTACTTCTGTGAAAAATGTTGTTGGAACTTTGATAGGGATTGCGTTGAATCTATAGCTTCTTTAGGAAGTATGGACATTTTAACGATGTTAATTCTTCCAATCCAAGAGCACGGAATATCTTTCCATTTCTTTGTGTCTTCTTCGACTTCTTTCAACAATGTTTTATAGTTTTCGGTGTACAGATCTTTCACCTCTTTCGTTAAGTTTATTCCTAGGTATTTTATTCTTTTTGTTGCAAATGTGAATGAGATTGTATTCTTAATTTCTTTTTCTGCTACTTCGTTGTTAGTGTATAGAAATGCAACCGATTTTTGTACATTGATTTTGTATCCCGCAACTTGACTGTATTCCTTTGTTATTTCTAAAAGTTTTTTAGTGGACTCTTTAGGGTTTTCTAGATACAAAATCGTGTCATCTGCAAAGAGTGACAGTTTCACTTCTTCTTTTCCAATGTGGATCTCTTTTATTTCTTTTCCTTGCCTGATTGCTCTGGCTAGGACTTCCAATACTATGTTAAATAAGAGTGGTGACAGTGGGCATCCTTGTCTGCTTCCTCTTCTTAGAGGGATAGCTTTCAGTTTTTCTCCATTGAGAATGATATTTGCAGTGGGTTTGTTATATATGGCCTTTATTATGTTGAGATATTTTCCTTCTATACCCATTTTATTTAGAGTTTTTATCATAAATGGATGCTGTATCTTGTATCTTGTCAAATGCTTTCTCTGTATCTTTTGAGATGATCATGTGATTCTTATTCTTCATTTTGTTAATGTGGTGTATCACGTTGATAGATTTGCGGATGTTGAACCATCCCTGCATCCCCGGAATGAAACCCACTTGATCATGATGTATGATTATCGCAATCTTAAAAGCACCTTTCCGTTCTCTTGAAAAATTTATTTACCAGATGATAAACCACCTTCCACATGTAATTATGTAATAACAAGCCAATGTTCACTGGGCCCTTCTTATGTGTCAAGCCTTGAGTTAAGCACTTTATATTATTTGGTTATTTAATCATCAAAAAACTCTATGAGTTGTATATAATCCCCCAAACCATTATTTTTTATAAACTTTATGAGTTATATTATCCTCAGAAAATCTTTTTGTAAAAGGGGTTATTTATAAGGAATTTGTAAAGAAACCAAAGCAAAAAGGAGTAAATAATTTACTCGAGGTCACACTGCAGGTAAGGAACACAGCATTTCACAGGCAGGCAGCCTGACCCCCTACGTTAGCTAGACTGGTTCACTTGCTCCGTCATGAAGTCAATCGAAACAACAGTTTTTATCTGAGGCTCTCACAACAGGTGACTGGACATTTAGGCAGAGATTCATCTCAGTTCAGATCAATAAACATGGTGTCCACTATGCTCTGAGCTATGGACTGGGGCTAAGGTGCTCTCAACGAGTTTGTAGTCTAGTGGAGAGGAAAGTATACGTTGATTACTATAACATTAGGTAGCATCAGATAAGTAATAGAAGGAAACAAAAAGTAGAGTTAGGTCTTCCGTCAGCACGGCAGACTGAGCAGATGTGGGCAGTTCTCTTCTCCAGACAAGCTCATAGAAATGCTGCATAATGATACAAACAAACTGTTAATATGCAGATGAAATCTACCTCAGTAAGGGAATGGTGCCATAAACCAAAGAGGAAGGTGCCATAAACAAAGAGAGAATTTGAGGCCAGAGGGATCAGTGAAGCTAAAAACCACTCCAGCCCAGGAGAATGTCAGACCCAAATATGGAACTCGGAGGCTGGAGGATGGAATTCCAGGAGACGAGATGGCAAAACAACTGGATGAGCCCCCCACACAAAGCCCGGATCCCTTAAAGATGGTCACATACTTAATAAAGGCTCTTGAAAAACTACCTCCAGCAGCCTGAGAAAGCAGCAAAGAAACGTATTTCTGAGACCTTGAACCCACTGCCCAATCTTAACATCTCTGAAAATAGGACAACCAGGCACTGTACACCACGTGATATGGAATAGTAAGCAGTGCACATAACCACCTATGGAGCGTTCTTGACAAAAACAATGGAACCTGGGGGCTGGCCCCGTGGCCGAGTGGTTAAGTTCGCGCGCTCCGCTGCAGGCGGCCCAGTGTTTCGTTGGTTCGAATCCTGGGCGCGGACATGGCACTGCTCATCAGACCACGCTGAGGCAGCGTCCCACATGCCACAACTAGAAGGACCCACAACGAAATATACAACTATGTACCGGGGGGCTTTGGGGAGAAAAAGGAGAAAAATAAAATCTTTAAAAAAAAAAACAAAAAAACAATGGAACCTGAATCCAACCAAGCTTCTACAGCTAACTATCAGTTTACTGGGTAATGACCCTACAAGGAAGTAGTCAGCCAAATCCAGAATGTGGGAAAGTCTTGACCAAGGGCCCAGGCTGCCCAGTAAATCAATGACATAGGAGAAAAAACCAAGAATGAGTGTGGACTATAATAGAGCAAAAAAGACTTAAGAGATTTAACAATTAAATGTATTATATGGATGTGGTTTAGATCCTAATTCAAATAAACAAACTATAAAAAGCACCTAGTATATGATACTATTACTGTTAACTCTGCATGTAGAAGGGAATGGGAGTTTTTAATGTCCCTGTCAGCTTACCGGTGAAATGACATGTCTGATATTTGCTTTAAAATACTGGGGAAGGAGCTGGCCCCGTGGCTGAATGATTAAGTTCATGTGCTCCACTTTGGTGGCCCAGGGTTTGCCAGTTCAGATCCTGGGTGCAGACCTAGCACTGCTCATCAAGCCATGCTGAAGCAGCATCCCACGTAGCAAAACCAGAAGGACCTACAACTAGAGTATACAACTATGTACTGGGGGGGCTTTGGGGAGAAAAAAAAAAAGAGGAAGATTGGCAAGAGATGTTAGCTCAGGGCCAATCTTTCTCACCTAAAAAGAAAAAAATACTGCAGAAAAATATGTTGATGGGGGGAGTAGAGAAGAAACAAGACTGGCCAAGTGTTAGTTATTGAAGCTGGATTATAGGAGTTCACTACATTATTTTCTTTATTTTTGTATATTGTTAAAATTTCCATAATAAAAATTTTAAAAAGAAGCAATGGAGAGCAAAGAAATTGGTAAACATAATAACTGAATGTAAAAATAAATCACTAAACATCTTGTAAGGAAGAATCCTAAACAAATTACATAGATACTCTGCCCTCAAGGAGGCAGAATATAGCTCCCCACTGTTTAAGTGTAGGATGCTCCTGGCGACTCCTTTCTAAAACGTACAGAATGGAAAAGGAGAGAAGAAGAAGAATGTTGCAGTGGATAAACCGAATGGCTGCTACTTCAGCCAGTTGGTCAAGGTCAACATCGTCAGTGTATCAAATCTCGTTGACTGGGGCTTGCCTGGTGGCGCAGCGGTTAAGTTCGCACGTTCCAGTTCTTGGGTTCACCGGTTCAGATCCCGGGTGCAGACATGGCACCGCTTGGCAGGCAATGCTGTGGTAGGCGTCCCATATATAAAGTAGAGGAAGATGGGCACGGATGTTAGCTCAGGGCCAGGCTTCCACAGCAAAAAAGAGGAGGACTGGCAGTAGTTAGCTCAGGGCTAATCTTCCTAAAAAAAAAAAACAAAAAAAACCTCACAAATCACGTTGACAGCATGTGCTCTTGATATGATGTGATGAAAATGGCCCTTCACCTCTGTGGTCTTTAGCCCCAAAACGCATAGCCCCTGTCCAACCATGAGAAAAATATCCGACAAACCCAAATTGAAAGACATTCTACAAAATATTTGACCAGTGTTTCTCAAACTTGTCAAGATCATCAAAAATAAGGAAAATCTGCGAAAAATCACAGTCCAGAGGAGCCTAAACAGACATGATGACCAAATGCAAAGTGGTGTCTGGATGGGACCCTGGGACAGAAAAAGGATATTAGGTAAAAACTAAGTAAATCTCAATAAATATGGACTTGAATTCATAATAATGTATCAATATTAATTTATTACTTGTGATAAATGCATCATAGTAATGTTAACAATAGGGAAATCCAGGTACAGGGTACACCCCAAAACCCTCTGAGATATTCAGGCTACTTTTCTGTAAAACTAAAACTATTCGAAAATGAAAATTTTATTTAAAAAATAGATGACTACTTCTGAGGAAGTAAAAAAATACAAACGTAAAAATAAAGTAACAGCAATACTGACTCCAGGCCACTTACATCAAAATCAATGGGAGCGGATGTCAGGCCTAGTTATTTTTTTTAAGTGCTTGATAAAAAGAGAGCCAGAGCCAGAGCCAGAGAGAGATACAGGACACAGAGAGAGACATACATATATAGATGTTATGGAGTGAATTGAGTCCCCTCAAAATTTATATGTTGAAGCTCTCTCAATGTGACTGTGTTTGGAGATGGGACCTTTAGGGAGGTAAATAATGTTAAATGAAGCTGTCAGGGTGGGGCCCTAATCCGACAGGACTGATGTAAGAAGAGGAAGAGACGCCGTATCTCTCTCTCTCTCTCTCTGCACGCACACAGAGGAAAGACCACATGAGGACGTATCAAGAAGGTGACTGTCTGCCAGCCAGGAAGAGAGATCTCATCAGAAAGCAACCCTGGCAGCACCTTGATCTTGGACTTCTGACCTCCAGAATTGTGAGAAAATAAATTCATTAATTTATTTATTTTGTTTAAGCCACAATCTGTGGTATTTTGTTACAGCAGCCCAAGCAGACTGATACAATAGATACACGGCAGATGGGGGAGGGGATCAGAGTGACTGCATTCGACAGATCGTGCATCGTTTGGGAGTAAAATAAAGACATTATCTTCATCAAGCGTACATTTTATATCTTTGTTGTGTCAAGCATACATGTTAAAGAGAAAAGAGTAACTAAAAGAAAAAAAAACTATTTTCCTCTACTCTCAACGCTTCCAACACCAAATGCGTGAGAGTTTTTCCCCACACTAATTCTCCAACTCTCCAGACACCAACTGGGTGTCCTAGAAGTCAATTAAGACACTAACTACCTGGAGTTAATGCAGACTCCACAGGTTAAGGACTCAGTCCCACAAGACTGCCTCTACTTCAGACACCAATCACAGGTCTCAAGTTGTCACCTGTATTTCTGACCTACTTGGCTTCAAATTAGGGGTTCCCATAACCCCCTCCTCGGGTTCAATAATTTGCTATAACTACTCACAGAACTCAGGGAAACACATTTATCAGTTTATTATATAGGATAAAATAAGGGATACAGATGAACAGCTAGTTGGAAAGATACATAGCGTGGGGTCCAGAAGTGCTCCAAGCGCAGTGGAGTTGGGATGAGCCACCCTCCCGGCACATGGATGTGTTTACCAACCCAGAAACTCTCTGAATCCCATAGTTTAGGGATTTTTTTGGAGGCCACATCACGTAGGTATGATTGATTATTAACTCAGTCTCCAGTTCCTCTCCTCTTCCCGGAGAATGGTGGGGGTGGGCAGCGCGGTAAAAGTTCCCAGCTTCTAACATTGGTCTTTCCAGTGACCCGCACAATCCAGGAGCCCACCAAGAGTCACCTCATTAGAACAAAGATGCTCCTATCACCCAGGAAATTTCAAGGGACTTAGGATCTTTGTGTAGGATGCTCCTATTATCCCCATCACTCAGGAAATTAAAACAGTTTTTAGGAGCTCTGTGTCAGAGACCAGAGCAGAGACCAAATACATATTTCTTATTATGTCACAGTAAGCAATAAAAGAATAAAAATAGAATGCATACCTTCAAAACTGGTGAATGAAAAACAAGGAAATAAAGTTCAGTAAATCCCAATGGAAGACAGGAATAAAGGGAAAAAGAAGCAAAGACAAAGAGATAAAGCATAGTAAATAAAAGTCTCTAAATAAGCTGGTAGAAAAAGGACTGAAAACATACCAGTAATCACAAATTCACCTTAGAAATGGAAAGGTTTTAAAAGGAACACAAAATCCAGTGACATCAGAAGGTTGAAGTAAAAGGATGGAAAAAATCTACCAAGTGGTTCAGTCTGGGTCCCAGTAGAATCTAGGTTAAATGGTTTCAAAGACTTTAGGGACAAACCACAGAGGGGGGTAGGAAATAAAACAGGGATGAGAAACAGAGATAAGCTGTTGCCACTCTCCGGTTGGAAGTGACAAGGGGATGAACAGCTTTGCCAGACTTCAGAGGACGCTGGAGTCCTGGAGGAGAGATCTTCACAGGCCCTATAGTTATAGAAGGACATGGCATCTGCCAGATAATGCAGCTGAGAGTGAGGAGAGAGGGATACAAAAGGCTTAACCTCTCTCTTCTCCACTGTTACATCTTCTGCCACCCTTCACATCTAAGCACAAGGAGCTGGCAAGGAAGTTTGGATGAAACGGTTTGTGGGTCAGAGCAGGGAAGAGAAGGGTGGAGAATGTATCTGGTGGGCAAAGGTCATGGCAGTATTCAGCCTGATAAAAAAGACTGCAAGATGAAAAGCATTATTAAGAATAAAGAGGAGCTTTGCTTAACAATAAAAGGAACAATTCATTTGGAAGATATAACAATTCTGTACCTAGATGAATCTAACAACATAGGCTTCTCAGTATATATAGAAAACACCACAGGGGTTCTAAGCAGACAATGACAAATATAATATCATAATGGGAGATTTTAACATATCTCTCTCAGAAAGTGATGGATCCAATGGACAAGAATTTTCTAAGTCTATAGAAAATTTGAACAACACAATAAGCTTTATATAATGGACATACATAGAATTCTACTCCAAATAATTTAAAACACATAATGTTACTGAAAATTATACAAGTGTCCTTCAGCTGGTTAACAAATAAACATACTGTAGTATGTATATACAAGGAAACACTATTCAGCAATAAAAAAGAATGAATTATTGATACATGCAACAACATGGATGAATTTCAAATGCATTATGCCGAATAAAAGAAGCTAGACTCAAACGGTCATGTATTTTATGATTCCATTTATGTGATATTCTGGACAAGGCAAAATTAAATAAACAGATCAGCGATTGCCAGGAGCTGAGGGTGAGGGAGAGGTTGACCAGAAAAGAGCAACAGAGGATGATAGAGCAGTTCAGATTCTATTGTGGTGGTCGTTACTTGACTCTATGCATCTGCTAAAACTCATAGAACTGTACATCAAAACCAGGAATTCTACTGTGTGCAAACAAATTTTTTAATTGAATTTTAAAAGCATAGTCTATTCAAGCTCAATAAAATGTGTACATAATTAACCAACGGCCACTAGGGAAATCTTAAGAACTATTGAAGATCAATATCATACACACCAGATTTTCTACCTACAGTGCAATAAAACTCTACATCAGTTATTAAAATTTAGCTCCCCAAATTCATACTTTTGGAAACTAAGAAAATACGTTTAAAAAATAAATGGGTCAAAGAATATAACAATAGAAATAACAAAATATTTAGAGCTGAATAATAACAAAAGCTTTAAATAGGAAAAATTGTGGAACTTAGCTAAAGTGGCATTTGGAATGAAGAGTATAGTTTTAGACAAACATATAGAAGACAGGAATTTTTTAAATAATAAGCTAATCATTTTACTCAAGAAGTTAGAAAAAGAACAAAAAAAACAAAAGTAGAGATAGGGAAATAGTAAAAATAAGAACAAAATTAGCTATAATTGCAAAGAAAGGCACATTACAAAGAGGACTATTAATAAAGTGACAACAGAATTGTGGCTGGGAGCCAGACAAGAAAACTATGAAAAGAACGCAGAATCCAATCAGGCAGAAAAAAGATAAATTGAAGCCTGTCAAGTGGAGAAGGAAATTAGGCATATTCCAAGTAGGAGTGCAGGATTTCATTCCCCCAAATCAGGTGATAAAAAATAGAAAGAGGTTACAATTAAAATTGGTGCCCAGGGGATATGTACAGATCTTGTTTACAAATCTCAACCACCCTGAAAAGCTTTGGCTAGGCCCACCCATGCCCACTGGGTCCCTGGCCTGGACAAGGCTTACTTCTAAGAAAGAGCTTCGTGTGCACCAATCTGTGACTCAGGCAGAATAGGCCTAGAACGGACGTTCTCAGGACCCCAAAGAGCTTTTATTTTCATGAGTTTTAGCTACCTGTATTTAATACATTAGAATTAAAAACTAGGAATTGAAAAAATACTTTCCTGGGGCCCACACAGTGGCATCATGTTTGAGCTCGTGTGGTCTGCTTTGGCGGCCCAGGGTTCATGGGTTCGGATCCTGGGTGTGGACCTACACACCACTCATCAGGCAAGGCTGTGGCAGCATCCCACATACAAAATAGACAGAGATTGGCTACAGATGTTAGCTCAGCGCCAATCTCCCTCACCAAAAAACAAACAAACAAAAAACTCTACTAAAGTAATAATAAATCCAATACAACATTGTTCACAAACAATGCAAAAATCATAGCAATCTAAACATCCATAAATACAGAAAAACATAAGTGGCCTGTAGTTTTTTTCTACAATAGAATACTATACAGCTTATCTTCAACTAAATCTGTAGATAATAACATGGATAAATCTCAGAAAAAAACCCCACTTTGAACGAAAAAGGCAAGTGGCAGAAGAATAGAATATAGAATACCGTTTATGTAAATGTTTTAAAAGGCAGAAAAAAATAAATTAGTGGAAGTGAATCTTTGGATGCCAAACTGAACTTGGACTTACTTCAGTGGGCAGTGAGTGCTCATGGCTCAATGAATGAGTCATCAAAATATTTTGAGCAGGAAACTCACACCTCTGCTATAAGATCAGTCTAGCAGGTTCTGAACCTTGGGTCTGCAGACAGAATTTAGGGGGCTTGTGTCCTTGCATGTGTTACAAATTTGATTTTCAAAACATTTTGAAAATGCGTTTTAATATAAAGGTTTCCTTTGTAATTCTATGTGTTTCATTTTATACCTGTAAAAAAATGATTCTGAGATTCTACCAAACATTCAAAGACAATTTATTACCTAGTCTCCTCAAACTATTCCAAAAAATTGAGGAAGACAGAAATATTCTTAACACATTCTGCAAGGCCAACACCACCCTGATTCCAAAGCCAGACAAGGACAACACACAGAAAAATTACAGGTCAATATCGCTGATGGACATAGATGCAAAAATCCTCAACAAAATATTGGTAAACCGAATACAGCAATACGTTAAAAATATCATACACCATGATCAAGTGAGATTCATACCAGGGACACAGGGATAGTTCACCATCTTCAAATCAATCAATGTGATACAACACATCAACAAAAGGAAGAACAAAAACCACATGATAATCTCCATAAATGCAGTGAAAGCATTTGACAAGATCCAACACCCATTCATGATAAAAACTCTCAATAAAATGGGTGTAGAAGGAAAATATCTCAACATAAGAAAGGCCATATATGACAAACCCACTGCCAACATCATACTCAATGGGGAAAAACTGAAAGCCATGCCCCTGAGAACAGGAACAAGACAAGGGTGCCTACTCTCGCCACTCATTCAACATAGTACTAGAGGTTTTGTCCAGAGCAATTAGGCAGGAAAAAGAAATAAAAGGAATCCAAATAAGCACCAAAGAAGTGAAACTCTCGCTCTTTGCAGATGACATGATTTTATATATAGAAAGCCCTAAAGAATCCATGGGAAAACTATTAGAAATAATCAACAACTACAGGAAAGTTGCAGGATACAAAGTCAACTTACAAAAATCAGTGGCATTTCTATACTCATAACGAACTAACACAACAAGAAGTCAAGAATACAGTCCCATTTACAATCACAACAAAAAGAATAAAATATCTCAGAATAAATTTAACCAAGGAGGTGAAAGACCTATACAAGGAAAAGTATAAGATATTACTGAAAGAAGTTGAGACTGACAAAGAAATGGAAAGATGTTCCATGTACATGGATTGGAAGAATAAACATAGTTAAAATGTCCATTCCACCTAAAGCAATCTACAGATTCAGCACAATGCCAATCAGAATCCCAATGACATTCTTTAAAGAAATAGAACAAAGAATCTTAAAACTCATGTGGGGAAACAAAAGACCCCGAATAGCCAAAGCAATCCTGAGAAACAAAAACAAAGCTGGTGGCATGGCGATCCCCGGCTTCAAAACATATTATAAAGCTATTGTAATCAAAACAGCATGATATGGGTACAAAAACAGGCACACAGAACAATGGAACAGAACTGAAAGCCCAGAAATAAAACCACATGTCTACAGACAGCTAATCTTCAACAAAGGAGCCAAGAACATAAAATGCAGAAAGGAAAGTCTCTTCAATAAATGGTGCTGGGAAAACTGGACAGTCACATGCAAAAGAACGAAAGTAGACCATTATCTTTCTCCATACACAAAAATAGACTCAAAATGGATTAAAGACTTGAAGGTAAGACCTGAAACTGTAAAACTTCTGGAAGAAAATATAGGCAGTACACTCTTTGACATCAGCCTTAAAAGGATCTTTACAAATACAATGTCCACTCAGACAAGAAAACAAAAGAAGAAATAAACAAGTGGGACTTCATCAGACTAAAGAGATTCTGGAAGGCAAAGGAAACCAAGATCAAAATGAAAAAAACAGCCACCAACTGGGAGAAAACATTTGCAAATCATATATCCAATGAGGTGTTAATCTCCATAATATATAAAGAACTAACACAATTGAGCTACAAAAAACTAAACAACCTGATCAAAAAGTGGGCAGAGGATATGAAAAGACATTTTTCCAAAGAAGATACACAGATGGGCAACAGGCACATGAAAAGATGCTCAACATCACTAATCATGAGGGAAATGCAAATCAAAACTATACTTAGATATCATCTTACACCCATTAGAATGGCTATAATCACCAGGACAAAAAAGCAATAAATGTTGGAGAGGTTGTAGAGAAAAGGGAACCCTTATCCACTGCTGGTGGGCATGCAAACTGATGCAGCCACTTTGGAAAACAGTATGGAGATTTCTCAAAAAATCGAAAATAGAATTACCATATGACCCAGCTATCCCACTACTGGGTATTTATCCAATGAACTTGAAATCAACAACACAAGGAGACTTATGCACCCCTATGTTCATTGCAGCATCATTCACAATAGCCAAGACATGGAAGCAACCCAAGTGCCCAGCGACTGATGATTGGATAAAGAAGATGTGGTATATATAAACAACAGAATACTACTCAGCCATAAAAAAGGCATAATTGTCCCATTCGCAGCCATATGGATGGACCCCGAGGGCATCATGTTATGTGAAACAAGCCCGACAGAGAAAGACGAACACCATATCATTTCACCTATATGTGGAGTATAAACAAACTTATGGACAAACAGAACAATTTAGTGGTTACCAGGGGAAGCAGGGGGGAGGGTGGGCACAAGGGGTGCAGGGGCACATTTATATGGTGCTTGACAAATATTAATGTACAACTGAAATTTCACAATGTTATAAACTGTTTAGCCCACAATAAAAAATTTTACAAAAAAAGATCCTGAGAATGTCCATCAGCTTCACCAGACTGCCAAAGGGGTCCACGGCACAAAAAACATGAAAACTAAGTGAGATGGCTATGAGTGGGAAGCGGGGGCGCAGATATCTGGAGGCTGCTGTAGCAGTCTGGTCCAGTGACAGCAGGGCGGGAAGGAGGGGGTGAAGGATAAGGGTGAAGCTCAGTCCCACAAGTGTCTGACTCATTTCCTGCCCAGTCCAGCACCTAGCACCTAGCACAGTACCTGGAACATAGAAGCCAGCAAGTCAAATTGTCAAGTGAATGGAAAACGGAACCAGCATAGGAGGCAATGGTGAAGTGGAACATGCTGGATCGGTCCAGTGAGTGGGCTTATGAGCCTAGAAAGCAGGAAGGGTCAAAGGGAAGAGAAGCTGTTGCATCACATCTGGCTGCAGTCCAGTGAGGTCTGGCCCTAGAGTAGATGTAGGAGGATGGAGACTAGCAGGGACCCTACGGAACATAAAGGGCTCATTCCCTTCTGAGCCTTCGCACAGCCCAGAATCACACATTGGTCTTAGCTTTTAATTTCAATGATCTTTTTCCAAATTTACCTTTTCTCCTTTATACGTGCGACTCTTGAACCACTCTAGAAAAGCACATTTTTCCGTCTTCCCGAATGTCTTCCACAAAAGCAGGTTGGGGCAAGGCTTTTACTAACACAGAACTTCTATTGCAAGTGACAGCTAGCGCTATAGGACACCACCCAGGCAAGATCTGGATTTGGGGTCAGAATTACAAAATTAAAGGAAAGGCAATTGGATTTTGTAATGGTTAATTTTGTGTGCCAGTTTGACTGGATCATCAAATGCCCAGATACGTGGTCAAACAGATACTGGCAGAGGAAGGAGAACTCACTCTCCGCCTGCCTGTCTGCGAGCTGGGGCATCAGTCTTCTCCTGTCTTCAGACTTGGGCTGAAATTGAAACTTGCACCATTAGGTCTCCTGGTTCTCAGGCCTTCAGACTCAGGCTAATATATCATTGGCTCTCCTGGGTTTCCAGCTTGTCAACTCCAGATCCTGGGACTTTTCAGCTGCCGTAGCCAGATGAGCCAATTCCTTATAATAAATCTCTTAATATATATATGCCCTATTGTATCTACTTCTCTGAAGAACCCAGACTAATACAGATTTTTAAAAATAATCAGATGAAAATGATCTTCTTTGTCTACAACACTTCACCTGTGAAAATGTTACAAAACCTTAAATTAAGAGAAAAATTATTTGTTCTTTGTGCTTTATTAAATTTGCTAACAAACCAAAGAATATTAAGAAAAATGGGTGTTGAATTTCAGTAGAACTTAAGTTTGGCTGTGGTGGTGGAGGTGAGGACTGTTTGGAGGGGAGCAGGGATTAGGGTTGCCTGGGGCCCGTGCTCGCATACACACGCACCTGCTCCCTTTCCTCCTCATCCACTCTTCATGACCTCTGGCAGTTTGACTTCTACCCCAGAGCTCTACCCTTAGACCTTTACTCTTGGTCATGTCTAGTCTTGTCCAAAACTCCAACATCTTTAGCCTTGAGTTGTCAAAAATAATGGAATCACAGGCAATCTGATCCACCCAATGCCTTTATTTCACAAATGAAAACACTGAGGATCCTAGAAGTCTAGAGATGTGTCCAGGGTCACATATTTGCTGGCAATTAGTGGAGACTACAAGCCAGGTTTCCTAAAACCAGCTTAGCACTCTCTTGGATAACCTGGTTGCCCCTCTGGTCTACATTCTAGTTAGCTATGAACGATCTCCAATTAGATATCCTCTATTCAACTCAGATACTATCAGCCTCAACATACAGTCAGAGAGATAGGAAGTCGGTTGTAAAAATGTTGAGTCTTAAATGGGAAACTGGGGGAAAGTATTATATAAGATAGTCAAAGAGTTTATATCCTTAATCTGTAAAAAAGCATCCTGTTCATTCGACACATTGATTGAGTGTTCACTAGGTACTCGACTGTGCTCGACATTGAGAATAAAATAGTAAGTAAAAATTGCATGGTTTCTACTTACAGGGGGTTTAGTGTCTAGTAGGCAGAGACAGACTAATCAGAAATCACCTGTTGGGAAAGGCAATTGTCTGCGGCTTCTTGTCTCCTGCACAGAAGGGCAGCCCCAGGCCTGGAAAATTTCCTTACAGAGAGATAAAGAACCCTCAGCCTGTATTGGCCATATTTCTTTGCTCTGGAATACCTTTCCCTGTTTGGGTTTGATGTGTACTTCTTTGTTCTGCTTAAGCACGAGTCAATGGCCCTCAGGTCTGCCCTCAGCTTTCTGTATTTCAGATCCCGTTGGGGGAGGAGTCGAGATCCTTCACCTGCAGCACAAGGTGGGTGCGTCAGCTGTGGGGCAACCTGGCCATGGCGGACCGACATTCACTAGTGAAGCTGATCTTGCTCTGTCTCTTCTCTATGGGAGTAAAGTGTTGTTCCATCTAGTGCCTGTGCAAGTCATATCTTTCTTGGCACCTGAAAACCATGCAGTATGTTGACATCCTGGGATTGCTGCTCCTGGTGGTAGGCAACAGATGTCACTCATTTGATAATTTGGCTCAGCAAGCAGGGGCACCAACAAAGCACACCATGGCCAGGTGGAGGTGCAAGGATTCATCAGTTCAGTCATCCTAGCATAGCATGGCTCCCCAAGGGTGACAGGCTAACTAAGGTGCTGGCTTTCCTCTGGCCACATGAGGATAAGTGTGGTGTAGACGGTCTCCCTGTCAACAGGCATGAGCTGGAGCAATGAGTGAGGATGGAGATGTGGGAGGAGGGTTCTAGAAAGAGCAAGGAAACTATACTGTGGCTCCTGGTCATCATGGCTTTCCCAAACCACCTTCGAGCTCCCACAGTATCCAAGGCTTGATGGTTAACTTTATGTGTCAACTTTGACTGGATCATGAGATGCTCGGTTATCTGCTTAAACATTATTTCTGGATGTGTCTGTGAAGGTGTTTCTGGAAAAGACTAGCATTTGAATCAGTAAACTGAGTAAAGCAGACTGTCCTCCCCAGTGTGGGTGGGAATCATCCAATTTGTTGAGGGCCTGAATAGAATAAAAAGTGGAGGAAGGGAGGACTTGCTCTCTGTGTCGGACTACTTGAGCTGGGACATTGATCTTCTCCTGTCCTTGGACAGGGACATACACCATCGGTGCTCCTAGTTCGCAGGCCTCCAGACTCAGACTGGAATTACAACCACCAGAGCCCTAGTTCTCAGGCCTTCAGTCTTGCACTAGAACTTACCCTATTGGTTCTCCTGGTTCTCAGGACTTTGAACTCAGACTGGAACTATATCACTAGCTTTCCTGAGTCTCCAGCTTGTAGATGGCGGATTGTGGGATTTCTCAGCCTCCATAATTGCATGAGTCAATTCCTCTGAATGAATGAATGAATGAATGAATATATCCTTTTGCTTCTGTTTCTCTGGAGAACCCTATACACCAGGGGTCACAGATGACATGCAAGGGAGGTCAGGGACCATGGGCAGCGAGCTCTACCCAAACTAGGTCCCTTGCAGACCTCAAGCAAGACCTGTTTTCACTCATTTCAAAATCATTGTAGGCATTGCTGAAAAGGAAACTGTTGAAATGAGGTCTTTTTCTGACGGTGAAATATGAAAACTGAAAAACAGATATGGCAGAAACCAGGGGAATCCCATGCTCTTGTTTAGCGTACCTGTTTGTTGAGGGACATTGCAAACCCAAATGTCTTGGGCCGAATGGCACAGTCTAAACAAGCTAACCACTGATGTCTGCCGCAGTGTATTTTTGTCAACATTGAACAGCACAACCAACAAGACAGAGACAGAGAAAAATCCATGCTGATCTTGATCTGGGTGGCAGGAAACTTGAGGGCCGTGATCCCTACTGTGGAGACTTCTCTAAGAGTGAGATCCCCTGGAAAACTGTCCGTGAGGCCATAACTGCCCTGCATGTGAAGGCAATAGACATTTGGTTTTATAGTCTTGCTCCTGGACAGGATGTGGACCACATAGTCCTGTCCTGGACAGCCTTGTAGATTTTCATAGGACCAGGGCTTCCTCAGTGGAAGGACCCTTGTCCCTCCTACTACCTCCAAGAATGACAGTGGGAGAGGCAATGTAGAAACTCCACTACAATACCCCGTTTTGTAGTGGAAATAGCAAAGTGGTCTCAGCCATTGCCACCAAGCAGGTCCAGATGACTGAAGCCCAGGAATAGGAAGCCACACCCAAAGGGCCGAAAAGGGAACTCAAAAGTTGCTAGAGGAATAGGAAGGAGGGGGCAGGACTGACCCACAGAGCAAGGTCGTTCTGGGTATTGAAACAGGGAAAAGACGAAACAGAAATTAATGAGTCCCCGGAAGATCTCCGCCAAAGCTATAAAGTTGAAGGGGGTCCCTCTAAGTTAGAAGTTAAAGCTCTGGTTAGAGCCATAAAAGAGCAAGAGGAGGAGAACTCGCAGGCCTGGAAAGATCTCCTGTCCCACAGAGCAGCTCTCTGGGTCCCTGAAACAGTTTGGGGAAGTGGGGACACAGAGGGGCCAAGGTTCCCTGAAGCCTGACCAGACAGTGGAGAAGACAGTCCTGACTGTGAGCATGATGAGTCAGACAGGGAGAAAGACCTTCTTTGTATGTATCTTGCCCTTACTCCTTTCAAGACAGACTATTAGTGATGGGGCCAGCCTCTGGTGGGGAGCAGTGGCCCTGTGCTCCTATGAGAGGAAAAGGGGAGAATGTGGAGTCTCAGATTTTATAGGGCTCTTGGATATTAGTGCCCAAATGATAATGTTCCCAGTCCCCCACAGGGATAGGAGTAAGTTGATGAAATTAGAAGGCTTCAAGAATGACACTGTGACCCATGCCAGGCAGGTGCTCATGCGCTTATGGGTGGAGTGTCTTGGGCCATTTCAGGTGCTGGTGGTCATGGTTCCCACTGCTGAGTGTATTGTAAGTATTGACATTGTGGCTGCTTGTGACACAGAACATCACTGACACTTCAAGGGGTATGCTTTTCACAACAAAGGATTCGAGCCATACAGCAGGTACATCCACTCCTGCCCACCACTTAAGTTACCCAGCCTTGACAGGTTATTCAATGCAAGCAGTACTGCATGCTGGGCAGAGGAAAAGATATTACATGTTGACACAGGACTTGCTGCAGGCAGGAGCATTAGGCATCACCCTGTCACAGTTAAACAGCCCAGTCTGGCCCATAAAAAAGGCCTTAGGAGCTTGGAGGCTAAGACTGGACTACTGCATATTGAATGCCAAGATGCCACCCTTGGCCTCTGTGGTACCCAACATCTTTGCCATCACCAAGGCAGTGACACTCACACAGGAGACTGATACCTGTTATTGATCTGGCTAGTGCCTTCCCCTCAATCCCTTTGTGGTTTGAAGATGAGGACCAATTTGTGCTCACATGGAACAACCCGCAGTTTACTTTTACTGTACTTGTGCGTGGAAACTTCAATCCCCCTGCAATGTGCCACCAGTGATAGGACTAGCTCTGCAATGAGCCCAATTACCCCCAGAAGTACATGTCTTCCGCTATACTGACGACATCCTCATTGCTGGCCTGACTATGAAACAAATTGACCAGTCCCTATATAAGGTCGTAGATATGACACCTAGGATGGGCTGTCAACCCTGATCAGATCCAGGGACCTGCTCAAAAATGCAGTTCTTGGGAGCCACCGAGGTCGGTAATCAGAGGAGTACTCCTGATGAAGTCAAACAAAAATTGCTGTTCTTGGCAGCCCCCACCAACAGGAAAGAAGCTCCACAGCTGGTAGGCCTGTTTGGCTATTGGAGACAACATGAACCACACCTGGATATTCTTTTGTCCCTTTTAGTCACAGCTACCTACAAGGTGGCCTTTTTTGGGTAGGACCCCCAACAAGAGCAAACTCTATAAGCCATGCAACATGCATAGGCGTGGGCCCTGTCATTAGGACCAACGGAGCTTGCCAGCCCTATGGAGCTATGCATTTTGACAACATACCCAAAGGATCGGAGCCTGTGGCTGTAAGAGACTGCTTCTGGGGTGCATAGACCCCTCAGGTTTTGGAAACCTATATTGCCAGAGATGGCTGCAAGATACACCCCCTTCAAATGGCAATACCTAGCCTGCAATTGGGCCCTAATGGAAACAGAATGCCTGACCACAGAAACACCATGTGATCAAACAACCTGGGCTGCCCACCCTCATATGGATACTCATTGATTCTACGAATAAAGTAGGACAAGCATAGCAAAACTCCACCATTAAATGGAAATGCTACATCCAAGATCAAGCCGTAGTGGGATTTCAGGGAGCTGCTTTTCTGGAGGAGGCTGAACAGCCCATAGAGAACACTCCTGTCCCTCCCTTAGCTCAGTGTAGCCCTTGGTTCAAAGACGTTCCAGCTGATGGTATGGCTCGGTTCACAGACAGATTTGTGAAACTCAAAGCTAGTGGAGTCCAGTAGGCTCCTGTGGCCATCTGCTCTAAGGATGGCCACCTTTTGACTGAGATCTCATCTGATGCTCTGATCAGGAGCCTTGAGGCCAACACCTCCCTCTCCCTCTCCCTCTTTCTCTCAGCACATTCTCATCTGGATGCTGTATACAAGGAGCTGAACTCCATGCAGTAGCGATGGCTGTGCAGGCCACTCCAACAGCAAATCCCTGCTACATATTTACAGATTCACGGGCTGATGCAAACTGGCTAGCCACATGGTGGTCCAGTGACTGGTGATTAAGGATTAGATTATTAAGGTCTCCCCTGTGTGGGAACAGGAACTGTGGCAGCAGCTTGTGGATTAGAAAAGAGACCTATTTGTCACGCTTGCTGACACCCATAGCAAAGGACCATTCAAAAGGAAACGTGAATGGAACTTGCAATCTGACCTAACATGGGCTCAACAAATCACCATGATTGTCTGTTGGGTCCACCACAGAATGTGACATGGAAGTCCACCTCATATGCAAGACTGGGCCAAGGAAAGAGGCTGAGGAAAGAAAAAAGGAAAGCCAAAGACACAACACAATCATATGACTCCTGCCAGCAAGCCCAGGTCTTGCAACATGACAAACTACACCACACCAACTGGGGCATCGGCCCCACATGAGTGTGGCAAATTGACCACATTGGACCACTAGACCCCAGTCCTGGGTTTCTGTGGTGCCTCATTACCATGGACCCATGTTCCATCATTCTAGTATGTCATACAGATATGAGAACTACTTCTGTGGCTTTAGAAAAACTCCTTTGCCATGTGTTCATATATCCAGCAGGATTACAACCCAATCAAGGCACAGCACACACTGCATAAGCTGCCCAGCAATGGCACACTCCCATGGCATAGGACGGACTTCTGCTCCCTATCACCTCCAGAGGAATGGGGTGGTAGAACAATGGAGTGGGTGGCTCGAGGAACAACTACACAAAGGCCATCAAGAAGGACAACTTACCAGGTGGTAACCCCACTCAGCAAAAGCCATTTGGACATTAAACACTGCAATCCAATGGAAGGGAAACAGGGCACTGCAACACTGTTGGGAAATACTGAGCTTGGGGTGAGCGAGGACCAGGCAGCTGCCTAATGAGACTGTGCCTGAGAAATCCCAACCTAAGTATACTCAATCATTTGTTTTCTTCTTACTTCCCACTGGAATGCATTCCCTAGGAGTGGTTTGTGGTCTGGGTCACAGTGGCGTCACTAGTAGGGCCTCCTGATTCAAACCTGGAAGCAATGCTACCTTCAGCCACCTCCCCCCGGGTCACAACAGGGACTCTGATCCCTCGATACAGGTGGGTAATATTACAGGATATGACAAGTTTGTTCAGAATGTGCCCTCCCTTCCTGGATTGGATGCCAGAGGCTGAAAGTTTCAGGTCAACAACAGAGGCAACAAGTCTCTGCAGAAGTTGTAGCCTTGGGACTGAGACAGACATCCTGAGTAGCCGTACCAGAGCAATCTTCACCCTCATCACAGGACAAGTGGAGGCCTCAGGAGGCTCCTGGAGGGGGAGAGGGACAGGAGCATTAATCTTTCCTTTTCTCATTCCTACAGATGCCTCTGCCTGTGCCTGACACAACACCCCGATTAAAATCAGTACAGCAGGGACTAGAGGTGGAAAGCTCTAACAATGGTGGATTGCAAACCCAAACTGAAGTCCCTCTTGTCTACACTCCCAATGTGATGGCCTTGTGAGTGCACAATGACTTGGACCTTCCTCAAGCCCTCTAAAACCAAGAAAACTCACTAACCTCACTAGCCAAGATGATGATGGACCTCAGAACAGGCCTTGATTACCTGCTGGCAGAGCAGCGTGGTGTTTGTGTTATTGCCAGCACTTCTTGCTGTGTATATATCAATGATTCAGGGAAAGTAGAAACTGAGCTGGAGAAGATCCATGCTCAGATGGGATGGTTATGAGCAGTACACCCGGAGTCCCCCTAGACTCATTTTTTGACCTCATCAGTTAGCTTAATCCAGGCACTTGGGGTTCCTGGTTGAAAACCATCCTCCAGGGATGTCTGATCGTCCTCCCAGGTCTGGTTCTCCTAGTGACCCTGGTAAGGTGCTGTCTCAAAATGACGAAGAGTCTCTGCAAGAAAATGGCATCCATACAGGTTGTTCAGAGGCCTGTCAGACCCAGCTCTGCCTCCATAGTCAGGGTGGATGATGGTCCTATCAGATTTCATATGCTTTATCTGCTGTTTCAGCAGCCAAGCAAGGGTCTGAGGGTGGACGGTTAGGAAAGACAATCATGTGCAGCTTCTTGCCCCCTGCATGGTTGCATAAGAGTGGCCCTGGGCCTAAAACATTTCCTTACAAAGAGATAAAGAGCTCTTATGATCTGTGTTAGGCATATCTTTTGGCTCTGGAATATCTTTCCCTGTTTGGGTTTGACATGTACTTTCTTATTTTGCTTTAGTTCATGGGCCAATGGCCCTCAGCTTTCTATATTCCAGACCCCATAAGAGAGGGGATGGGGTTCTTCTCCTGCAGCTCAGAAGGGGTACATGAAGGCCATCTCCCTGTGTCGGCCATGGGGTAAGAGCTGCTGACCACAGGGCACGACACTGGCTATTGAAGCTCATCTTGCTCTGTTTCTTCTTTGTGTGAGTAAAGTGTTGTTCCATCGAGTGCCCCTGTGAGTCATGTCTTTCCTGGCAACCTTGACACCTGCAAACCATGCAGTGGGTTGACCTCCTGGGACTGCTGCTCCTGGTAGTAGGCAACAGGTGTCACTTGCTCAACAATTACCATAATCAAACACTAGGTGAAGGAAAAGAATGCATGTTGAACAAGGATGTAACTGAGGGACTCGACCGTGTTGGATGTGTGACCCAGATGGGGGAGTGTAGGGAGGTATCAATGAAGTGACTGAGCTGAGAATGAAAGTATAAACAAGAGCTAACTAGGGAAGGATAGAAGATGGGGGAAACACTACAGGCAAAGGAAATTATGTGCAAAGGCCCTGTGGCAGGAGGAAAGACAGCATATTTGAAAAACAGAAAGAAGACTGGTGTGTCCTCAGGGCATAAAATGGATGGAGCTAAAAGAGACTGGAAAGGGAAGCAGGGACCAGACAGTGCAGGGCCTTCTAGCTCATGTTGAGATCGAGTCTGTATCCATTGAGAAATGAGTAGTACAGAAGAGTTTGCTAAGGAGGGTATTGACACACTGAGATTTGCTTTGAAGAGATGAGGTCAGTGGCAGTGGGAAAAATGGATCAGAAAGGGAGAAAGTAGACACTGAGAGATAAATGAGGCCATTGCCAACATCCAGGAGAGAGAGAATGGAAGCTTAGACCAGTCGTTCTCAACCACGGAAATTTTACCCATCAGAAGACACTCGGCCACGTCTGGAGACATTTTTGGTTGTCACACCATGTGGGTGGATGTTACAGACATTTAGTGGGTGAAGGTCAGGGATGCTACTAAATAAACAACCTACAATACACAGGACTGCTCCCACAACAAAGAATTACCTGGCCCAAAATATAAATAGCACCTAGATTGAGAAAACCTATGAGACTATGGTGACGGTGGAGAGAGAGTACATATTGGAGAGTTAAATAAGAGGTTAAAATCAGCAGTAATTAGGGGCTTGCCTGGTGGCGCAGTGGTTAAGTTCATGCGTTCCCCTTCAGATGCCTGGGGTTTGCCAGTTCGGATCCTGAGTGTGGACCTGCACACTGCTTGTCAGGCCATGCTGTGGCAGGCATCCCACATATAAAGGGGAGGAAGATGGGCAGAGATGTTAGCTCAGGGCCAGTCTTCCTCAGCAAAAAGAGGAAGATTGGCAGCAGATGTTAGCTCATGACTAATCTTCCTCACCAAAAAAAAAAATCAGCAGTTATTAATGACCCATTGATTATGATGAATGAGGGAAAGATTGCCAAAGATAACTCTCCAGTTTCTGCCTTGCTCACCTGGATGAGTGAGTGGGCCATCCACTGAGACAAGAATTGCTGGAGGAGTTGATGGTTTGGTGGGAGAGGGTGAGGAGCTCATCTTGAAATGTAGTAAACTGAGATGACTTTAAGACGTCCAAAAGAAGTCAAACAGGCAATTCTCTAGCTCTACAGCTCAAGAGGGGAAGCCTGAGCAGGACACGTGCATTTGAGAGGCTTCTGAGAATGGAACAGAAGCCATAGGCGTGGATGAAATTACCTAGGAAGAGAGCACAGAGTGAAGAGAAAAGAGGGCCCAGGACTAAGTCTTGAGAATCTCTTGGGAGAGGAGCTCAGGTCAGCAAAAAGCATTCAGAGAGCATCTAGAGAGGTGGGAAGAAAACTAGGGCATGGCACATCCCAGAGGCTTCAAGAGGGCCTGTTTCCCCGACACCCGCTCCAACACAGAGCACCACAGATCTTTTTAAGCTTTGCTAAACTGATGGGATAAAAAAAAAAAAATCTTGTTTAAAGACATCAAAGTTTTAATTGGCAACTTTGAAGTAAGTAATGAGATTAAGTATCTTTGTCATGTTTATTGGCCATTTAAATTTCTTTTGTAAATTGCCCAGTGCATGTCATTTGTCCATTTTTCTATATTAGATATTCACATTTTTTGTAGATTTGTATGACCTCAGTAAATATTACGATTTTTCACCCTTTGCTATCACATTCTTAAGCATTTCCGCACAATTTATCCTATTTCTTTTTGGATGTCTTCTTCCGTGCTATTGTTTTACGTTTTTATGGAAGCAAGATTGACTTTACTGTCCTGCTTTAATCTCATGCTAGAAGAAGCTGTTCCTTCTCAAGGATCATAAAAATGTTCTCCTCTGTTTTCTTAGGATATTAAATCCTTTTTTACATTTAAACCTTTAATCTACCTAAAATCTCTGTTTGCGTATGGTGAGTGACTGGGATTTTTTCCAAATGGTGAGCAAGTAGTTGCAACACCAGTTAGCGAATTCTTTCAGTCTCCTTTTTATGTTATCCTAAATCCCATATCGATTAGTCTGATATTGGATTGTCTCTTTCTTCTTTAGATCTCTTGGTATATTCCTGTGCCCAAACCAGGCTGTTTTACTGTGGTTTTTTGTCTGGTAAGGCAAATCTGTATTATTTTATAATCAGGAAAAACCATAAAGGTTGTGTACATATATATGTATATGTATGTGTGTTTATTCCTCCATGTGGAGGGTTGATGGGGAAGTGTGGGTGTGTGTTCTTACACATGGAAGGTTGAAGGAGACATGCTTTTGAATGACTGGGACTAGTCTGGGAGCTGCAAAGAACTTTGAGACAGTGCCTGGAGCAGAGAGTTTCCATGTAAGTCTGGAAAAATATAAGGAGAATTGGAGACTACAGGACTCTCAAAGGAGGGTGCTGCTCACACTTACGAGGCCTGTAGATTGAGGAAAGCAGAGAGGGAAGCTGGTGATACGAACTGATCTCTGCTATTTTTAGACACTAGCACCAACTCCATTTCAAGGCCCTGGAGGCCCAAAAACATTTCTCAGCTCCTGGGAAATCACTGGGGATGTTAAGGTCAGCCGTTCATTCCTTAGAGCCAACGTTACTGACTTCAGCTCTAGGTGCCGCACCAGCAGCTCTTTGAGGGTTTAGGCCCCCCTGGGTGCAGAGGGTCCCTCAGCTCTCAGTCGTATGCCTTACCTTTCATTGGCCTACAGCTTTCACAACAAATAAATCCTGTAATTCAGCAATCATTCACGGAATATCTGACACCCCCCAATGCAGACTGTGTACAAATCTCCCAGCAAGAGCTCATTTCCATCCAACTCAGGGCAAGTGACTGGTGTTCTTGTGCTTACACACACACACACTCACGTGCGCGTGCGCACACACACACACACACACAGCTTGGAGCCCTCCTCTCTGAGCTCAGAGGTCTCAAAGCAGGGGCATTCTCTGCAGGTCCTCTTATCTCAAATCTCTGGTTTGGCCCCACCTGCAAAGGACAGGAAACTAGTGGTACACCGGGCCTAGCTCTCTCTCCAGGAGAGGGCAGGCAGGCCCAGGACACAGGCTTGGACTCAGCTCTTCCTTCCAAATATTCCGAAGCCACAAGGAGGGATGGTCCAACAGAAGCCTGCTTAGGCCTCTTGCTGGGATCATTCCAAGAGTCCTTGGGGTCTCTCAGAGGGGCCACGAGGCTGCCTGCTGCTGCATTAAAAACAGACTCTGGGGGCATTTGAATCGCTATATTTTTGTTATCTTTCCTGTTTGGCGTCTTCCAGACAGTGCTTGTCCTGAATTTTGGCCTAAAGACACCCATATAAAATGGGGTATGGGAGAACACTGCTTAGTGAGCAGTGAGGATGTCCCTGGGCATGTCCACAGCAGTCTGCTACAATATCTGAGAGGGAACGTCTCTCCTGGCCCAGGTGGCCCAGGGATCAGTTTGCCTACTCACGTCACCCCCAACATTACAGGTGTTTACTGGCCTCTTCTCTACAGAAAGATGGGGCACCTGGCCGATCTGTGTCCAGCCACGGAGTGCTCCGTTTCCGTCCCGCCCTTCCCCCAACTTCCTCTCCATTTAGGCTTGGGGTGTTGCTGGAGGGAACTAAAAGAGAGAGCAAAATGTTCTTGGCCTTGACATGGGAGGAAGAGGCAGGCAGGCAGTGAACGCCTACCCCTCTTCTCCAGGTAGGCCCGGCCGGATGGTCGGGGAGGGCCGAGGCCTCGCCCCTGCCCCTCGCACTTTGGGTTCAGGCCATGGTGGAGCGAACTAGAAGAGGGAAGGTGAAGAGGTGCTCGGCCTCGAGCCAGCCCAGGGGGCGGTCCCCGGTCGCGCTGCGCCGCCCCCGCCCCGCCCCGCTCCGCCTCCTCTGCCCGAAGCCTCCTGCGCGCTGGCCGCCGGCTGCCACTGCGGCCCCGCCGGTCGCCTTCCACGGGTCGTCCGTGCGCAGGTGAGGACAGGGGACCCCGCGCCCGAGCCGCCGAGGAAGGAGCGGGAAGCTTCGTGAGTCTGAGGGCGGGGAGGGAAGGAAACGGAATCGGATTCCGCAGAGGGCGGGAGGGAGGGACTGAAGGACGCGAGCCCCAAATTCTCGGGCTGCGGGGAGGTGGTCCCTGCCAAGCCCTGAGAGGAGGACACTTTTTTACCGGGCGCCTCTGTGGGTCCGGAGATGCGCTAGGCGCATAGATGCCTTGACTGTGTCGGGGCGCAGTCCAGAGTGGGGCTGCCCAGGTCCTGGGGCGCTGGATTCCGGGGGACTCGCCATCCCCTTGGAGTTGGTCAGCCAGCAGGTCAAGGTACCCCTCCTGGGTCTTGAAAGGGCGACTCCAGGCTCGCGGATGGGGAACACGCGCAGAAACCTCCCTTGCTGGTGCGCTTTGAAGAACAGCCCTGCCTCAGCCCTGCGAATGTTAATAATAGTGGAAGATTTGTTCTGCAGGGGGTGGTGTGTTCAGCGGAAAAATCTGCAGGAAAAGATTGACTTATTTTCTGAGTTTTTTTTTTCAGTTTAAAATTTCAACTAACCCGTTCATCTTCCTTTCCTTGCATCTGGGGAGGTGACACTAGAATTTAATCCCAACTTTGGGTCTATCTCCGAAGTTCTAGGTTCATCTGTCCCCTATGAGGTTTTGGGGTGGAAAAAGTGAAGTGGGTTTGTGCTTTAACATTGTGCAAGTTTTTTGAGCTTCTTATGTCAGGGGCCGTGGACACACTGCGTTCTGTGTTCTCTCACCTGCAGCCAGGAGGAAGGATGTTCACTGTGCTGACTCGCCAACCTTGTGAGCAAGCAGGTTAGTATCTCTCAGCAGTCAGCAAGTGTGATTTTGTCAAACGTCCTGAGAATCCCAGCCTCGGTCCACAGTTGTTCATCCGTGTCCCCTGCAAATGACTGTCTCACCTCTTTGGTTTGAGACTCAGTTGCTCATCAGGCCCTCACCGCCAGCATTCCTCAGATAAAAGTAATGCTTTTCATCAAAGCCACAGAGAACAAGGACTAACATGCAGGTTCATTTGAAAGGTTTTTCCGGTTTGCATAATCCATTAATTTGGCCCTTGTGGTTTCCCTTACCCAACTGTGTGTAAGGTTTGCTTTAGAATATTGTTGATTTTGTGATGAATTGTAAAGTACTCGGATCTTTCCTCTGTTTCCATCCAAGTGTTGGTGCTGGCACAGCACCCCCAGCATTGCCCACCCCCACCATAGGTCAGCGTTGTTACCACTGATACTGCAGGCACATGTGTAGAATTCTCACACACACACACTCACACACACACACACACACTTTCAGGCTTGCCCCGCCTGCCCGCCTCTGGAGCACTTTGTGCATTTGCCCGTGTGTAGGCCCAGAAGCGTCTGGCCTCTCCACTCTCAGGTAGACACCTCGTAATTACAGTGTTTGTCCAGCCCTAATGACAGTGCAGCTCTAGGCTGCATTCCCTAAATGAAAGAAACCTCGTCTGGTCCATTTTGCTTTGTGATAGGCTTTTCGACTGGGGCAAGTGTTTGCTTAAGGTAATCATAGCTTTGTACCTGAAAACTGCTGCAGCACAGAGGATGCAGGAGGCCAGCCACGGGGCTGTGGTCAGGAGACCGCTTACATGTCACCCCCTCCCACCCCGTGGACACATGTTTTTTGGTCATGCCCCTAAATTGGGTATTCTTGTATTCCAAAAGGATATTATTTTAGGATAGTAGGGGCAATTTAAAGAATCTTCTTTTTCGTAAAAGGAAATTGTACCTAAGGGGTTGGTTTACTTTGATTGCCAGGTTTTCCCCAAACACTTTGAAATTTTAACACATATACTGTAACACACACTTACAGGCTAACTTGTTACCTTCCTTCCAGAGGACAAGTTTAACTTGGCAGATAAAACTTTTACCGTGTCTTGTTCGGGGGGAACAAATTTCTTGAATCTCTATAACTGAAATCAATATGTGCATTCTTTAAAAGTTGATGCAAAAATTTGCCTCTGTGGATAAACTGATTCCTGGCTGGTTCATGTAATGTTATCCGGAATCACAGGAAAATGATCTAGGATCCCTTCAGAGGCTCTCAAGGTCAACTCCACAGTGTTGGCCTCCCTGCAGTTGCTATCACAAACAATTCTGCAATGAGTAACCTTCTGTATAAGTCATTTTACACATGAGGGGCTAGTTCTGTGGGATAAATTCCCAGAAGTGGGATTGCAAGTCAGATGGTGTGCACATTTGCAATTTTGATAAATATTGACAAATTGCCCTCCCTTGGTGCTGCGCTAATTTACACTCCCAGTCACAAGATGGGAGACTCAAGGTGTTAAGTGACCGACCTTTGATGTCAGGAAGTGTCTGTAGCAGCATCTGTCCTGCAGGGGAATCAGATGGGGCAGAAAGAGGTAGCTGTTCTGAGCCATTGAGACCCACTGCATGACTGGACTCCCCAGGTAATAAGTGTTATGATATGACTGGATATTGAGGCTGAATCTAATTCTGTATGTTGGTATACACATCTTTTTTTTCGTCTGGGAAAATGTCTCCTAGAAATAATGAAGGAGTAAAGCATAGGTTATGTTGATCTAAAAATAAATGTCCTGGAATAGGACAGGGTCTAGCCCATTGCTGTTCAATAGAACTTTCTGTGATGATGGAATTGTTCTGTAACTACACTGTCCAAATGGTAGCCGTTAGCCACATGTGGTTATTGAACATTTGAAATGTGGCTAGTGAAATTGAGAAACTGAATTTTTTATATTTAATTTTAATTAATTTACATTTAAATGCCCAATTGGTGAGAGACATATTGGGATTCTCCAAATTCACTGATCTTTCTGTTATGCCAGTATTTATCCTATTCAGCTATTTAGGTGTCACCATTTATATTTATGCCATAATATTTCTACCAAGACTATTATTTAGTCAACATTGTAATTGAATGTCTTTTTATCTTTTAAAAAAATTAGGTATAACTTATATACACTGAAATAGGTAGATCTTCAGTTATGCCCCTAAGTTGGGTATTCTTGCTTTCCAAAAGGATGTATTTAGGATAGGGGCAATTTATCAGGATCTTTTTTGTTTTTTTAAGGGAAATTGTGCTTAAGGAGCTAGTTTACCTTGATTTTCAGATTTTTCCCAAAAAGCTTTGAAAGGTTTGGTGAATTTTGACAAAAACTCACACCCATATGCCCCACAATCCTATTAAGATAAAGAGCATTTCCGTTCCCCCAGAAAGCACCCATGTGTTCCTTCCCAGTGAATGACTGTCCCAAACCCCCGGGGCAATCACTGTTCTGATTTCTGTCACCTGCCTGTTTTAGAACTTCACATAAATGGAATCATTTCAGTGTATCGCAGTAGTAGTTTCTTTCTTTAATGTATTCGCTACTTTATTTACGAAATTTTTTTTTAAAGATTTTACTTTTTTCCTTTTTCTCCCCCAAAGCCCCCCAGTACATTGTTGTACATTCTTCGTTGTGGGTCCTTCTAGTTGTGGCATGTGGGACGCTGCCTCAGCGTGGCTTGATGAGCAGTGCCATGTCCGTGCCCAGGATTTGAACCAACGAAACACTGGGCCACCTGCAGCGGAGCGCGCGAACTTAACCACTCGGCCACCGGGCCAGCCCCTATTTACGAAATTTTTATTAGCCCACACTGGTTTGTTAAGATCCAAGTAGGGACCGGCCCAGTGGTGCAGCAGTTAAGTTCAAACACTCTGCTTTGGAGGCCTGGGGTTCACCAGTTTGGATCCTGAGTGCAGACCTACGCACAGCTTACCTAGCCATGCTGTGGCAGGCGTCCCACATATAAAGTGGAGGAAGATGGGCACGAATGTTAGCTCAGGGCCAAAATTCCACAGCAAAAGAGGAGGATTGGCAGTGGATATTAGCTCATGGCTAATCTTCCTCAAAAAAAAAAGAAAAAGACCCAAGTAAATATCTGCTCATAATCATCCAGTTAAGCAATATTAGTTTAAATTTAATGAATAGACTGGTCTATTATAACACTATATATAATTATACAATACATATATAATAATATAATTATTCAGAGCCTATATAGTTGAAGATTATTTGTATGCTTCATTTTTTTTTTTTTGCTTTTAAGTGATTGGATATAATTTATGACTTTTGATTAAAATACAAATACCAGATATTACATGGCTCCTTTGGGAGAGAACACATGGATAAGGTCTAGTTGCTCTTCATTTGTGAAGATGTAGCTGAGACCCAATGCCTTCACTATAGACACAGGAAAAATGACTGAGGTTGAGTTCTTATTGGGAACTCAAATATTTTAGAAATTCAGAAGTTACCATTTGCTTAACAAAAGTCACCTTTATAATCATTGATTATATCTGAAATACAGTATTAATTTCTTTTTATTTATCTGAGATTATTTTTAAATGAAATAAATTATATCACCTGCTTTAATAGAAAACTTCTATTTTTTTAATCTATGTTAAAACAAATGTTATTGTAAATTATCTCAGGGATGACCAGTAATATGCATAACACACTGGGAAATACCAGAAAACTAAACCAAGCATACCCTCCCTGCAAGCACTGTTTTAGTCTACTCCTTGGTGGGAAGGTAAGTGGGTATTAGAGTCCAGTTGCTGCTCCTCCTTAAAAGTGTGGGTCTCACTAAAGTTAGAGGAAGTGACTTATACACACGGTTCATGGATTCTACGAAGAAGGCCAGTACCTTGTTCTTTATGTGTCTTCTGAGTCTTTCCATTTTTAGGCCTCAAGGCTCTCTCTCGAACCCCAGCCATCGTTGCCTTGGTGTTCTTGCTTTTGAGCGTTGTGGTGCTTGTGACTATCACGGTCATCCAGATTCACCAGAAAGAGGTCCTCCCTCCAGGTCTGAAGGTGAGCGTAAAGAGTTTGGCATTGAAGGGAAGCAATGTTCTGTGACATCAATAATTCTAAAGCCATGCATTAGAAGAGAAGAAAATCCTTTCCCTCGCCTCCAGCTGGAGCCAAGGGAGGGTAGTGTAAGACCCAGGGGAAAACATCTGGAAACACGTGGTTTGTGATGTTTGAGGCTACAGATTGATAATGGTGACACCTTCTCCAAGGACTGCGTGGTCTTGCTTTGACTCCTGACTCTTAGAACCAAAGCTGGGCTTTGTAGCCAAGAATTACAGGTGGCTACGAAAGATTCACCAGCTTGTTCATTCCCCCAGACCACATAACCCTGATTGTGAGTGGAGACTAGGAAACCCAGGCCCCTCTTTTGGCCTAGTCTGGTGAACAAAAAATAAAGGACTTGAAAAGTCTCCTTGAGCCATTTTTGTGCCACATCTCTTAGATCTAGAAGTGTGCCACGATCCCTCTGACTCTACCCCCTGAAAAATTACTCGGGACCTCCTGCTCAGTTCCAGAGGCCTCTCTCAGCCCTTGATAAGTCCATCCCCAAATGGCCTGTTGGATGGTCTCTGGTAGGCTGAGACTCATATATCACCCCAGTCTTGGCTGTAAGGATGATAGGAGGTGATCCCATGAGGGACTGTCAGGTGAAAGGTGAAGAAAGTCGGTGAGACCGTCAATCATTTTGGGTAGAGGTCAGCAAACTTCTTCTGTAAAGGGCCAAACAGTACATATTTTAGGCTTTGAGGCCATTTATAGTTTCTGTTGCACATCTTTTGTTTTTATCTTCTTATGACTCTTTAAAAATAAACACCTTTCTTAGCTGGGGGGCCACTGAGGCCAAGTAATTCATCTGTTTTATTTGAATCTAATTTGGCGTTTACCCTTGGCCTCACGAGTCCTTTCTCCATCTTCTTGCTGTTAGCAACTGTTAAAAGCTATATCTGAAATAGAAGTTTTTAGAAGATAAAAAAGAAACTAATATTGCCTTGGCTCTGAGGGTGGGTTTGATCTACCATTCTGAGGCCACTTTTCTAAAGCATTAAAGTAAAATCTCCTTTAGATAATGGCATTTGGTTCTTTTATAGGACATTTTACTTAAGAATCTCAGCCTCCCATGAATAAAAAAGAAAAAGAAGAAAAAAACCCTTATGCATCTATCCAGTGGTGAGAGGAAAACAAATTATCTGGTTGTCCAAAGATACTAGCTAAGGCCTAGGGAAGCTGTTTTCCCAAGTTCCAGGCACTGCCTTCCTCTATGAACTATATAAAGTCAGGATTGAAACTAGGAGTAATGCCATCTCCTTACACTTTGTAAATTACTACTCAGTTTAGTGAGCTTTTTCCCCTGAATTATCTCATTTAAACCTTGTGTCAGCCATGGAAAGTGGACAGAGCAAGCACTGTCACCACCATTTTGCAAGTGAGGAAACATATGTTTAGCCAGTGGTTGGCAGGACCAGAACTGAAACTTGGTCCCTCCTCTTCCCAAGGCCAGGGCTCTCTTCACTTAGCGCCCAGCTCTCCTTGATCCTAAGTTCTGAATGGGGAACCCAGGAGGAGGTATTGACCTCTGATAGGAGAGCACTTCCTCCTTTGTAGAGAGGGAAGGTGGGGAGGATGGATGTAAATGCAGGAAGGTTGCTGAATTGGGGGAGAGAAGTACCTCCCAATTGAGGGGAAGGCTAATACCACTCTTAGACCTCAGAAACCACTCTTAGACCCCATATTTCAGAGAAACCAACTCTAGCTGCACTGTAGGTTTATCTCTCTCCATGGGACAAGGAAATGTACCCACTCAGAGCCATGCTTTCCCTTCTAGAATATGCTGTGGTGCCTGGGGCCCCAGAATCCAGAGTCTGTTTGAGCCTCCTCCTGAGGGCCAACCTCACCACTGGTCTGAGGGGTGGCAAGGGGGCAGCTGCTTGCAGGGAGTATAGACGGAGCACGGATGTGGGGTCTGAGCTTCCACTTTCTACAGTCAACATGCAAGTGCACAAGGCACTTCATGGATTTGCCAGGATGGGAGGAAGACGGGGCGGCGGGGAGAGCAAAGCAAAAGCCTTTATTTGTATAATTTTTCCTCAGGCCCTATGAAAGTTAGGGATGGACTGATTAAGGGAGTGCCAGCTACTGGCTTCCACTTATTCTGGGAGGTGAGAGGTAAGTCCTCTGTTCACACTGAGGGACATGGAGGACTTAGAAGACAGGAAGAGCAAACTGAGTGGAGAAACGTAGATTCCGGAGCAGTATGAAGGGCACTGTTGAAGGAGGAACCACACATATTTAATGCTGCTGTGTCAGATGGGTTCCCCTAGTGAAAGATGTGAGTGTAAGTAGGCCGCCCAGGAATGTCCGCAAGAAGCACGGGTACGGGATAGGGAAGTGAGACAGGAGGGAAGGCAGCCAGTGGAGGGCCTGTTACCTGGCAGCTTATCACTGTGGACAACTGGTTCTCCGTCCTGCTGGGCATCTCTGGGAGCCAGTGTAGAGCTCACCTCAGACTTGTCCTCTACCAAGGGATATATAGGACACCTGCCTCACAGTTATCTCACTCAAGGGCATAAATACACACCAACTTCTGTTACTCCCTGAGGGCTATGCTAACTCTCGTATTTTTGGCATACTGTGTGCTCAGGTAGGCTCAGGCCACTAGAGAAAGACTTCAGGCAGGTGGCAAGTGCATGGTTGCACATCGCAGTGGCAAGGTCACAGGGATTGTGAGCAGGGAACCCTCAGTGACTGTTCCATGCTGATACGATTATTATTATCCCCATTTTGCATATGAGAAAACAGGAACAGAAAGGGCAAATAGCTTCCCATAGTTAACCAGATCGGAAGTAGCAGAACTGGTATAGAAGGAAGAAAAGAGAACCACAAACCTTGGCTTTGAGCAAGGGTTTGGAAGGAGTAGAAGACTCACCCTCACCAATTAGCAGACAGTTCAAAGAGAGGATTTTTAATCTCTTCAGATTCTTGTTATCAGGCCCCAGTCACAGTTGTAGGGCACAGGAAGTTGTATAACATTGGAATATTGGCTCAGAAAGCCCACTCCGCTTAATTGAGTGGATTCAATGTGAGAACAGACAGATGTTCTGGGCCAGTTGGACCAGGAGCAGAATGACAGCTTGGAAGAGAGCATTCCACGAGCGGCTTTGCTCAGGTGCTGAGGTCGCTCTTTCCCTTTGTTCTGCAGTACGTGCTAGGGACAGAAAGGGCCATTGTGGAGGTGAAGCTGAATGGATCTAAGGGCTTCTTTACTGTTAGGTTTATGTTTTCATACTCTGAACCTTGTTTTGCTTTTGTGTGCAGCTGGCAGTTGGTTATGAGGGGCCAGCTCCACAGTGGCCTATCTGGAGGGCCCTGGAAGGTTCCTCAAGACCCTCATGCAAGGTCATGATATCTGGCTATTAAATCCAACCGTGGCTTCCCTAACCTGGTTTATCTGAGTTTAAGAGCAGAACTATTAAAACTTAGTTAAGGCTCGAAATGTCCCCATTCTCTTTTTCATTGTTACTGGTCTGACCTGCTCTACCAGCTTGAAGATGAAACATGGTAACGTCGCTTTTATTTTTCACTCAGGCCCCCACCCACTTTATTATTATTAAGTCCCATATCTTCCTCTTGAGGCTTCCCCCTCCTCACCCCTAATCACAGTTGTCCAGAAGCCTGGAGCTTCTCAGACCAATATTGTCAAGACCCCATTACTATTACCTCTTGCAGCTACACAGTGTCACTGTTGAAAAGAGGCCTGCATGGTCTCATGGTTTGAGGGATGCAGCTTTTCTGCCATGACCTGCTCAAGTCACATTAGATCCCCGTCTTGGGTCACACTCCCATGCTCAGCCATTAGTCTGCAAAGCACAGCCACTGCGCCAGCCTCTATTAAAACCGTTCCCTTCTAACCCTCATCCATTCTCAGTTGTTGGCCTGGATCCATGCCTGGTGGCTCACCCTGGTTTACCACTTGGAGAGCAAGAGGTGGACAATTGGTTTCTTCCTTTTCAGAAAGCCCTGGCTCCCTATTCCAATTGGTCCACCTCTTTTCCAGCCAGATTTGCACTCCACTTAACAAAGAGTTTGCCTTCGAGGGACTTTTTGTCTGAACAAAGAAAGTCTGACATACCAGTCACCTTGTTACTAAGCGGTCAGCCCATTAGACTTGGTTTCCTTGGAGCTCAGTGAAAGTGTGGGGGCTATGCGTACACGTGTGAAAGTCAGTTAGACCGAGGCTTGATCCCAAGTCTGTGACCTTGGGCAATTATTTACCTTGGTGAGCCTCAGTTTCTTCATCTGTCACGTGGGGTAATGATAATACCTGCCTTAGAAATGCAACACTGAAGCATTCTGTGCAGGGCCTGGCATATTATAAGTACTCAACAAATGTTTATTACTCCTGCTATTGTTATTATAGTAATGGTAATAGTGATAATAATAATAAACAAATCTAAGAACGCTGATCTTCTGACCTTTGCTTTTGCTTTTGTTAAAAGTTCACACAGTCCTTAAGTTTTGGACCACAGGGTTCATATGGAAGGCTGTTTCCTTTTGGTTAACCCAGAGTGTGTCTTCACTTCCACATTCTAGCTGTGTTTTTTCTGACACTGCATTAGGCAGAGGGTTACTTATCCCTTTTCATCCAAGCATCACCCACCTAGCTGAACTGAATGAAGTTCATTCCTTCCTCTCCCCTCCTTCCCAGGAACCACATTGAGTTCCACGGATCTAGGCAAATGAACTCTGAAAACAGGTTAAAGACCAGTTTTTTCACTGTTGAAAATGTCGGTGAACGATGACGGGAGTGGGTCAGTGTTAGCCAGAAGTAGTGTTGGGCCTCAAGGTTGGCCCCTGTCAGCACCTCGGCAGTGCCTGAGGTGCAGCCATTTCTCCAGGCTCCCAGAGGGAAGTCTGTAGCTGCCCCCTACCCGGGTGCAAACTGGATCCCAGCTGAGTTACAGAGGAGAAGAGACGTTCTTCCTTTTTTCTGATCTTGGCTCAGCAGCCCCGAGCTTCATACACAGGGAAAACACGTTCTTTGTGAAAGGCTGGAATAAAGATTTGGGGAAAGGCAGGTACCCTCTGGAGTAGTTGTCCTCTTATTCTCTCTCTCCTCTTGTCAGCACCAGGCATGGAGGGGCACTGAAGGGGTGGTGATCAGGTCAGCAGTAGGAGGGAGGAAAGAAAGCCGACTGATATGCAGGCTCAGACCTCTTGAGGGCCTGGTTTCCTTCAGTTTTGACCTGTGCTTTAATCTCACCGGGAGCCTCTGCCTGGAACAGATAATGAACAATGCCTCCCTTGTTCGCCATGGGGGGGTGTCATGTCAGGATCCCAGTCAACACTCATCAGACTGAATGGCTGAGATTAAGAGGCTGTCCAAGTTCAAATACCAATGTATACAGGATGTTCTACTGCAATATAATGAAGAAGCTGTGATTGAGAAGCTGGAGCAACATTTTTTTATTTGGTCCCATTTCAAATGAAACAAGTATTTGTGATAGTAGAAAGTCGGAACCCTCCTAAATGTCTGGAATTGGGGAACTGGTTCAATAAATTATGCATCTCACAATGGATGTGATGAATGTGTTAAAAATGATGACATCAGTATTTTTACTGGCAGAGAGGGTTGTTCATCCTATACTTTTTAAGTAAGAAAAGAGCATTGGAAAAGACTGTGTACAGTACAGTCCTGTGTTGATTTAAAAATGTGTCTAAACACATTTATATATGTAGCTATTTGCACAGATGACCATTGGAAAAGATAGATAACAAGGTGTGAAAAGAATAGTTGGATTGAGGAGTGTTATTTACTTTTATTCTCTTTTTCTTGGTTTGTAATTTTATTTGTTTATTTTACTTTACTGATTTTTCTATATAGCCTGTATTTATTGAGCACCCACTAAGCATCAGGCATATGGTCTCCTATGGACATCTGCAAGTAAGTTGTCTCAAGATCAGGAAACCCAGAGATCTTAGACCTCTCACCCAGGGTCATAAAAGGGAGAATCCATCCGAGTGGACTTGCCACCACAACCCAACTCCATCTTCCTCCCTGGGATAAGCTAGGGTAACCCAACAGCGGTGGAATTGGGGAATAGCTGCCACCCAGAGCCTCTGATGCCCTGGGCTGGCTCCAGGCTCAACCAGATACTGACCTAGGTCAGCATTACTCATTCCAATCCCCATAGGCCACTGTCACATGCTCTTTTCTGATCAGGCTTGGTTCAGGCCTGGGCTGGCCCACACCTTCAGGTGAAGCTCCTTGGTGCCTGCCTCAAGCTGGGTGAGATGGCCCAGGAATCCCAGCCTACTCTCTGGTGCACGGCTAGCCCTGGCACTGCTCTGGCAATACCCTCCTATCCTTTTGTTCGTACACACGTTAGCAAAATGGGACAATGTTTCGACATTAGTTTGTCTTTTGTTTTTTCCTCCTTAATTGTGAATGCTTTCATTCTGAAGGCTGATGCAGATACTGATGTGTCTCTCCCTTGTGAGAACTTCTTACCTCTAGTGTCCTTTTGGTTGTTTATTTCCAGACTGGTAGGCCTGGAAGTTTGGAGAATAGAGGGCACCAGGGGACCGACCGTTCATTTCCCTCCTGAGACCCAGGTGGCTTCTGTCCCCCACCTCAGTGGTCTGGATGAGGAGGGATCAGGGGACCTGTCTTTGCACACAAGATCCTCGGAGTACTGATTTTCAACCTTGGCTGCATATCGGAATCACCAAGGGAGCTTTAAAAACTGTTGCTGCCTGGGCCCGCTCCCAGAGGTTCTGATTTAATGGAGTTTAATTAGGAGTTTTAAAAGCTCCCCAAGTGATTCCAAAGTGTGGCCAAGCCTGAGAACCATGCCCTAGAACACCTGGCCCACCTCATCCTGTCATCTTCCCCCACAATCCAAAGAGGTAAAGTTGGTTTGGAGAAAACAGTTTTTTCTTCTTGGTCAGCCCCTACCTAAATGAGGCAGTGTGGATTAAGCCCTTGAGAATATTTGGGGTTCTTAGTGGCCCAATGGGAAAAGAAGTCTTCAGAAGGGCTCGGCCCATTTCTAACTCTCCCTTTCTCTTTTTGTTCAGTATGGAATCGTGTTCGATGCTGGGTCTTCCAGAACCACACTCTATGTGTATCAGTGGCCAGCAGAGAAGGAGAATAATACTGGAGTGGTCAATCAAACCTTCGAATGTAAGGTGAAAGGTAAGGCCCAGAGCGAGTCTGGGAGGCCCAAAGGGAAGCAAGGGAGAGTCCTAATGTCCTCCAGAGGCTGGAGGGGTCCTGAGAAGCTACCTGGGGGCAGGGAATGAGCACTAACTGGGTGCCAGGAAAATAGGAGATCTTGTGCTTGGGCTGTTACTCATCGGTGCAGTGACCTTGGTCTGGTCACTTCCCTTCTCTGGGCCTCAGTTTTCTCATCTGTAAAACATGGAGGAGAAGGCGTGTCAAGAACTGTGAATGGTATGAGATTTTACCATGCCACACTTGCATGGATGCTGATGGAAGACAAAAGATTCCTGGGTTGGAAATGAAGGACTGTTTATTACTCACAGTAATAGCGGTAGCCAGACTATCAGCATTTTCTTGCACTAGTTCACTGAGCCCCACTTTGCACAGGATGATGTAAAGAGGGCTAGATAGTACCTGCGCATACAGCGGATTGTGTAACAGAAGAGGAACCCTGAGATTAGGGAATGTGAAACTTGTATTATGGGCACTGAGCATACTTGCCTTTTGCTCGGGGGGGAAACACTATCACTGTCTTCTGAGCCTGTTCATTATGCAGACATCCTTGTTAAAATAATCTAGAACAAAGGCAGTCAGTGCCTCTGCTCATAAGATATGTAGAAACATGAGAGACTTGTGGAAAATTGTATTCCCATAGGGAATTGCATTCCAATTGACTGTGTATGTCATTGGGGGAGGGGATGGGGTGGAGAGAGGGATGAAGATGGACAATATGTAAACAAACAGGCATGGTTCTATTCCAGTAAAGCTTTGTTTACAGACCCGGAAATTTTGAATTTCATTTGAGTCTCAAATGTTACAAAATATTATTCATATATGGGTTGGCCTGGTGGCGCAGTGGTTAAGTTCAAACATTCTGCTTCAGCAGCCCGGGGTTCACCGGTTCAGATCCTGGGTACAGACCTATGCACCACTTGTCAAGCCATGCTGTGGCAGGTGTCCCAGATATAAAGTGCAGGAAGATGGGCATGGATGTTAGCTCAGGGCCAGTCTTCCTCAGAAAAAAAGAGGAGGATTGGCAGTGGATGTGAGCTCAAGGCTAATCTTCTTCAAAATAAAAATTATTCATATAATTTTTCCCCACCTTTTAAAAAGGTAAAAACTACCTTAGCTCTCAGGCTGTATATAAAATGTGGTGAACTGGATTTGGCCTGTGAGCTGCCAACCCTGAAATAGAACCTTATCAGCTTCTTTAATGATCCTCCAGCAAACTCCCTTTCTCCTCCACAACATAGCCTGAATTTTATGTTGACTGTTTCCTTGTTCTTCTTTATAGTTTTGTCCTTATGCATTTAGTTTTTCCTGTTTTTGAAAATGGAATTAAACATTTATTCTTCTGTGATTTGTTTTGTTCGTTAACACTGGGTTTTTAAGATTCGTCTATGTTGATATGAGCAGCAGTAGCTTGTTCATTTCTCCCTGTTGATGGGCATTTGTATTTCCGTGGTTACTAATAAGGTTACTAATATCTTTTCATATGTTTATGACCGTTTCTGTTTTCTGTGAAATGTCAGCTCGTGTCTTTTGCTCATTTTCCTACTGAATTGCTTGACTTTTTCTTATTGATTCATTGGAATTCTTCATATGTATATTCTGAATATGAACAATATTATTGTATTGTTGCTAATATCCTCTCACAGTTTTTGGTTGTCTTTTTAGTCTCTTCATGGTGTCTTTTGATGACTAGAAGTTCTTAATTTTTATGTAGGTACAACTATCAATCTTCTCCTTTGTGGTCGGCTCTTTTTTATGTTTTATTTAAGAAATCCTTCCCTATCTCAAGGTCATAAAGATATTCTTCTATCAAAAGTTTTGTAATTTTTCCCTTTACTGTGAAGTCTTTAGTCCATATAATGAAGCCCAGTTAGTGTGTATGTCTGTGTGTGTGTGTGTGTGTGTGTGTGTGAGCACCCATGTGCATGTGCCTTTTTAAAAGCCACCCTCTTTAGAGTATTATGATCTTTGAGTTGGCCTAAGCTTCCCAACCAGTGTGTCCTGTATGGGTTACAGAATACACCCTCAGCCCACAAGACCAGAGATTAGAGACTCTGGACCAGTCCTTCCAGCCCCAGGCAACCTCCTAAATGTCCCTCCATGAGCCATCCAAATATAATAATTTCCTGGGGGTCATGGCATTGAAAAAGTTGGGAAGCAGAATTAGCCTTTCCCAAAGGAAGACCAAGAGCCTTCTTTGAATAGCCAGGGTTGAGTTTTGACCATCTGCCCTTCCATGGAGGGCAGCCAGCAGCTTACCTACCCTGGTGCCTAGATTTCACAGTTAGGTTATCTAGAAGCAGATGCTGAGAATTTGGGATATAAGGTAGAGATCCATGCCTGTGGAAGGAAGGGAGAAGAAGCAGGACTGGACAGAAGGAGAAGTCACACTGCAACATAGGCCTGACAACGCTTCAGCCAATCAGAGTTACCCTACATCGGGTTGCAATGGCCTGAAATTCTTGGGCTGTGATACCCTGCCACCATCAGTCGTCGGATGTTGCCATCCTGGGAAGAGCAAGACATTGAGCAAAGCAGCTCTCTGCAGCTGAGGTAAACCCTGAAGGAGCTGACAGCTGGGACAGTAAGTCTTTATTTGAAGGAGTATCTGCATGGCACTGCTCTGGACTCACCACAACGGGGGACTTGGATGTTGTCTGAGTGCTGCTTACATTGTTGTCAACAAGACACAGGCAGCATAGCCTTGTTCTGGCCTCGGCCAGAGATCCCATCTCTGTTCTCCTAACTTCTGAGCCATTTCCCCACCTCCAAGCATGAAAGAGGGCAGAAGGATGCTCCTGTAGAAAAAAGAGACCATCCTCTTCAAGAAAAGAGAGTATGGTGTAGAGTAGTGAGTAAGACCACCTCATCCCTCCTGTGTGAGCTCTGGAAAGTTATCAAACCTTTCTGAATCTTGACCCCCTCATCTTTTTTAAGATAAGAATCATCATAATAATACCTACCCCATAGGAATGATTTGAAAATTAAGTGATGTAATATATGTAAAGCAGGTAGCAAATACCTGGCATACAGTAAGTGCTCAATAAGTGTTAGCCATTGTTATTCATGGGGCACCACATTCTAGAGTTTCTGGTGGGTATTCTTTTTTTTTTTCTTGAGGATGATTAGCCCTGAGCTAACTACTCCCAATCCTCCTCATTTTGCTGAGGAACACTGGCTCTGAGCTAACATCCATGCCCATCTTCCTTTACTTTATATGTGGGATGTGTACCACAGCATGGCGTTTGCCAAGTGGTGCCATGTCTGCACCTGGGATCCAACCCGGCGAACCCCGGGCCACCAAAGTGGCGCTTAACTGCTGCGCCACTGGGCCGGGCCCCTGGTGGTTATTCTTGCCAAATGGCTACTCTGTTCCATAGTTACAAGATCTGTCTTTAGACCCAGGAAAGCAATTCAGCCAACTCAGTCCTGATGGCCCTCTGACTGTAGGGAGAGGTGGGACTTTGATGGGGAAGACATAGGCATTCTCTCAGGGGAAGGGCCCCTTGGCCCACCCCAGCTGTTGTGTAGGGGAGGGGCAGGGTCATGGAACCCACACCACATCCATAAATGGATGTTCCCCTCTTTGATCACAGTAGCCTTGAGGATCCATATAAACTCTGAATGACCAAATGACCACAAACTAAAGCTCAAATTACAGAGTTGAAGTTTGGCAAGTGTCATCCCCTTGGGGCCATGTGGCTTCTCCAAGGATAATTTGGGTTTCTGGTTTCTCAGTTGCAAATTTCCCCAGGACTCTTTTGCCTAGGTCATTCTGAGGAGGTAGTGAATGCTTGCTCACCAAGCAGTGTTTCCTGGATGCCCAGGCTCTCAGAAATTTCTTTGTCGGGGGGTCCCTGGGGAGTATTAGTCCTCCGTTGCTGCTCTTTTCCATGAGTTCACTGGGTGCTGCTGTTGCTGCTGGTCCTGTGCTGGTGTCTGTAGCTCTGGCTGCTGGTTGTAAAGCCATCTCCAGGAGGGACTGGTTCCCTGCATGCCGCTCATCTCTTTTGCACTGTGCAGGGCTCATGCCTGCTGCTGCCTTCCCCTACGAGGTACATTCATGTTTTCTCTTTAAGCCAGTGGGTAAAAAGTTTTCAAACTCCACTGAAGCCTAAACTTAACCATCTCCTCCACTGAAATACCTTAAAGAGTTGCTTCAGGGACCAGGCCACTACAATGTTGAAAAGCATCCTTTGCCAATTCTTGGCCCGAGCCCAAGCTGAGGCACATGTCTTTTGCTTCTGTCCCACCTTGAGTGAGTTTTGTGCTATCTGTCCAACCCATTCTCCCCAGATTGGCACTTTTAACTCTTTTTGGGGGGTAGAGGGGAGAGGGTGAATCTCAGTGTCCATGAACCTGTAAGTCCAATCTCCTCTTCCATCTGTGAGGCTTAAGGGACCTTATGCAAACAGACCCTCAGGTGACATGCTCAGATACCCCAAGTTTCAACCTTCTATCTTGCTCCTAACCAGCCCCTACCCAGAGACCAGCTCTAGCAGAATGTATTTTGTTTGCTCCAGATTGGACTGCATGATCCCCTTACTGTAGAGTTGCATTCTGGTTTGAAAATCTCATTGATTGATTGATTCATTCATGTATTTAATAAATTCAGATTGGGTGCCTGCTGTTTGCCAGGAACTGTTCTTGACACTGGAAATTCTAAAATAAACAAAATATACGAAGTCTCTGCTATTATAGAACTTAGAGTCTAATGAAGGAGATAGTAAATAAGTGGATATATAATCTGTCAGGGAGACATGTTGTGAAGAGAAATCAAGTGAGGGAGGTGGACAGAGACAGGATCATGCTATTTGGGACAGGATCATCAGGGAAGGGCGAAGAAGGTGAGAGTTGAGCAGAGACAAAATGAGACGAGAGGGTAACCAGGCAAATGTCCTGGGGACAATGTGCTAAGCAGTGGGAATGGCAGGGGAAGAGGCCAAAGGTGGAAGCTGCTCTGCATTTTTGAGGAAAAGCAAAGTGGCCAGTGTGCCTGGAGCTGAATGAGGAAGGGGAGGAAAGGTGAGAAATGAGACAAAGCTGTAGCCCAGCCGGCTGACCGAGGCCTTGGGATGCAGGAAGGGATCTGACTTTCACTTGAATGAATTTTCTTCAGAGTCTTTTGAAAGCCATGAGGAGATTCAGATCAGGGAACTAACATGATGTGACTTATAATTTTAACGGATAACGCGGTTGATGTAGAACGCGTGGTCAGAGGCTAAGATTAGAAGCCCGGGGACCAGGGCTCTGAGAGCAGTCCAGGTAGGAGATGAAGTGGCAGTGGTCTGGCCTACACCACTGCTTCTCAGCATGGGGCGATTTTGCCCCCTCTGGGAACATTTGGCAGTGTGGGGGGACATTTTTGATTGGTGATGCTGCTGGCATCTAGTGGTAGAGGCCAGGCATGCTGCTAAACCTTGTACACTGCACAGGACAGTCCCCACAGCAAAGAATTCTCCAGCCCAAAATGTCAGTAGTGCTGAGGTTGAAAAACTCTGATCTAGAATGGTTCTGGGAAAGGGGGTGAGAAGTGCTCAGATTTGAGAGCTATTTTGAAAGTAGAGCCAACAAGATTTTATGATAGATTCATTGTGAGCTGATGGTGCCTGAGCGTCAGTGCTGACCTGAGTAACTGTGTGCATGATGGGACCATTTCCTGAGAGTGGGGAACACTGGGAGTGGAGTTGATTGGGGGCATGACAGGGATTAAGTTGGAGATGCCTATAAATCATCTAAGTTAGGGGACAGCAAACTTTTTCTGTAAAGAGCTAGGTGATAAATATTCTTTACTTGTTGGCCATATGGCCCCTGTTGTACCTATTCAACTCTGCCACTGTGGTGTGAAAGTACCCATAGACAATATGCAGGCAGATTAGGATGTGTCTATTTCAGGAAAACTTTATTTATGGACACTGCACATGCCTAATGGGATATAGCCTAAGGACAAAAAGAACTTTGAAAAGATCTTAAACTGTTTTCAATAATCATACAGTTGGTGGGTAGTGCTGGTATTATTATACTGAGACTGTTATGTGTGGATTGTGAAATAAAGCGTAAGTTATTAAGTTGAAGTTGCTTGAAAACAGGATTTTTAGCATAGCAAAAAAGATAAAGATATAAGATCCAACAAGTTAAGTAAAACCTGTAATTTTGAATTAGAAGTACCAGTAAGAATTAGCGATATGTTTTCTCTTGAAATAAAGTTTTCCCTAGGTCTGTCCTCTGAAAAGACTTGCAGTAGGCACCCTGGCTTTGAAATTTTGGACATGAAATACCATTACTCATGGTTAAATTGGAAGGATATTGCAATTGAAATCTGTATTTTTTAAGCTGATAAATAAAGGGAAAGAGTCACACACTTTTCCTGCCTTCCCTGTACAAATTGTACTGTAGGGGAACCAAATGGTTAATGGTGGGGAAGTTTTCCTCTTATAAAAGCATTTTAGGTAATAAGTGAAACAAGAATGATGGAAATAAAATATCACCATTTCATAAACCCTAATGGACTAATGGATCTGAGCAATCATCATTGATGCCTGCTAAGGGTACAAAGAGAAACAGCCGGACACATGTGCCTCCTATTGGACGTGCACATTAATCCCAACACATCGTTCTCTCTGAAAAAGTTCCAACCTGAATCTGATTAATTCTCTGCATTCAGTTATGTGTGCGTTCAATATATAGGAAAAATCGGGAACAAATAACATGTTAATGAGCCACAGGGATACAATCACCAAATTCTAGGCTGTGGGAAACTCTGCAGGACAAATAAAATGGCAAGGAAAACAATTTTTTAATTACAAGGAAAAAAAAATAGAAAGGGAGGGCAGAACCTATAGATTGAAAGAGACTTAAGAGACATACCAACCAATTGCAATGGATGGAATTTATTTCAAGCTAGATAGAAAGAGAGAGGTGGGGGAGAGAAAGGGAGAGAAAAAATATGAATCTGGAGGAAATGTGAACCTTAACTAGATTTTTTTTATTATATTAAGGAATTATTTTTAATTTTTATAGATATAATAATAGGACTGGGTTATGCTTCTTTAAAGAATTCTTGTATTTTAATGACATACTAATGTCCTGATTATGGAATGGAATGGTAACATGTCTGCAGCTAGCTTTGTGGGGAGAGAATGAGAGAGAGTGCGGATGAAGCAGGAGTTGATTGATGTTGAAGCTGTGAGGTGGGTGCACGGGGTTCATTATACTGTTCTTCCTCTTTTATTTATGTTTGTAATTTCCGTAATGAGAAATGTTTTTTAAGCACATGCTGGCTCTTTGTTTTCATCTTTGTAATTTCTTTCTTCCAGATTTTGTGAGTTGACTCATCATTGTGACCACATGGAACATAGCACATCCACCTGTTTCCAACCCTCTACTAAAACCCACTAATTTCCAAAGCTGATTTGTTTTCTATTTAAAAATTGTATTGCTCTTGTCGGTTCCTGGGAATGCTAACAATTGCTGACTGCTTGCTTTGCAGGCCCCGGAATCTCCAGCTATGGGGGAAACCCCCAAGATGCCCCCAAAGGCTTTAATGATTGCATGCAAAAAGTCAAGGGGCAGATTCCAGCCCACCTCCATGGGTCTACCCGCATTTACTTGGGGGCCACAGCTGGGATGCGCTTGCTGCGGTAAGGCCCGAAATGGCACAAAGGAGCCCATTTGACCAAAATAGCCAAGAATGTGTTGAATCTTGCCAAGAATGGAATTCTGTTTCTTGGAACATATCTGAAGGAAAGAAACCCATATTCTGCCATAAATTTAGGCTATTAAAGTTGGGAAACTCTTAGCTTTATTTTAATACCCAGAAAGAAACAGTTCTAAAATTGATTCCCTTTCCCTTGGTGATTTTACTGAGGACTCGGAAAGAAGGAAGGTAACATGAAATCTGCTCGTGGGGTATGCCTCTAATTTTTTGGAAAAGTAGAAACTGTTTTTGACACCTGGTATTTTTACACCTGTACACAACCAGCTTCACTAAGTGCGACCCATAGCCATGGAGCTTCTTCCCATGTACGAAATGTCGCTGAGATCTGCTTTAAAATAATGAAATTTTTGCACCTCATGCCAGTCAAAGCCTTTGGAGTTATTATGAAACAAACATCTCATTTCATTCAATTACCTTCTAAATTTGCAACCATGACTTTTAGCCCAGGCGCGCTGTTTGTGAATGTCCTTTCTCTTCATTTTTTTCTCCACTATAGTATTTCCTTGACTTTGAAATAAAAGAAAAATAGTTCGGCAAAAAAAGAAACACCACAAAAAAACAGCAAACCTAAATCTCTACAGGGTAGAGGCTGCTCCAGACTTTGAAAACAAGGTTTCATCCCCAAAAGATGACACTCATTCTGCTTCTAAGCTGCTTTGTGTCTGATTCCAGTGATGTAAAATCATATGTGTGGGCATGCGGAAAATATAAAGGAACGAGCAAACACGATCATCAAAAGAAATCTGGGAGCACTTGCAGTTGGATTGGGCCTTTCCCTTATAGTTTTCCTATCTTTATTTCTATTCCTGTGTCCTGGTTGACCATAGAATGGGGAAGGAAGTCCACTTTCTTTGCTCAGTTTTGGAGTCTGCATTGTGTTTGAAATTTATTCTTTACCTGAAACAGAAATGATGTAGAAATTCCTCCGTCTGAGTGTTCTATCTTATGGAAACAGTTCTTAAGAACCTGACTTTTTCTTGGTTGCTTTTTTCTCCCAGTCCTCTCAGTAAGAAATAATTAAAAGGCTCTGTCGTTTATAGTTTGTGACACAAACCGTGGAATAGAAAGTTCACCACTTGGGGAAAAAAAGTGAATGTCCCATTTGAATAAGTTAAATATTAACTCCTCTTTGTTAAAATGTCTCTGATGGTGATCCATTTCTTCTGAGGAACTAGCGGACATTTTAATTGCTACAAAAGTCAAATATAAAAAAACAGTTAATGAGAATCAGCTGGGATGGGAACTGATCAAACTGGGAAAACTTGGATTTCATTTCCAAGCAGTGGTATTTTGCCACTGAACTGGAATGTACTTCCGCTTGTAGCATTGCACTTAAGCCATATGCCCCTGGCTTTCTTAACTCACTGATAAAAAGGAAACTAATCTCCCTAATGAGCTTTCTGCTGTAGGCTGAAATGGCAGGAGATGAATGAAATAGTAACGCTATGTCATGGGTGATATAGTAATGCTATGTTGCCACTGTTCCATGGGTCAGCACACTGATGGATTTTAATCCAGTGACAGCCATTATGGCCATGGTATCCTCTCATGATGGAGCTTTCCCAAAGATTGAAGCAGTGATAGCTGAAAACTCAATCTTCTTCCTTCCCTTCTTCCTCCTAAGTGCCCCTTTCTTCTGGGCTGATGAGGGCTTCTTTATTTGGTGCCCCCAAGAGATTGTTTACACCACTCCCATGACTTCAGCAATTTCCTTTCCTCTGCTGATCTGAGACAGAGCAATGGTGATTAAGCAGGAGGCTCTTTTGATTAGCTGGTTGCTAGAGAGTGGGACAGGAACTGATAAGGGGAGAGAACAAGTGGTATTTTTACTGTAGGCTGTTTTCCTGCTTGGCAGTTTGACTGCTAACAAGTGCATCCTGCCTTCACATGGTTGCCTGGGAGGCTTCAACTTGCAAGAGGGGTTGCCATGTCTCGCACACATCTGGAAAATCATCCCTGCCCGCAGGGGTGGGCAAGCCTACATTTTCACCTGAGCGAGATTATTTGAAGACTGTGTTGTCTGGACACTCAGCCTTTTGTGTTCTGTGCCTTGCACAGGTTGCAAAACGAAACAGCAGCTAATGAAGTCCTTGCAAGCATCCAAAACTACTTCAAGTCCCAGCCCTTTGACTTTAGGGATGCTCAAATCATTTCTGGGCAAGAGGAAGGGATATATGGATGGATTACAGCCAACTATTTAATGGGAAATTTCCTGGAGGTGTGTGAAAACAAATGCATGGGTTTTAATCTTGCTGTTTGTTCCGTCCCCTGTGGGGGGTAGCGTAAGCAGAGGTGCATGCCAACAGGGGCATCTGTCCTGTGTCATTTCCATTGTGTAGTGCATTAGGGAAATACGTGTGAGATAACAGCTAAGAAAAGACATGTATAGCTTGGATCATGAGCAGGACCAAACTGGGGAGAGGGAATATCATCACTTTACTAATAAGTGATGATATTTTTCTGGTAAGAAATTGGAGGGATCTAAATCAAACCCTGGGCAATGGGTCCTTTGAAGGGCAGCTGGAGAGTGACTCTTCCAAGAAGTTCCATAGCCTTCTGGAATTTACAGAGCCCTCAGGCAGTCTGCTTCCCGACTCATTCTGCGTCCCCAGGCCTCCTTACAGTCCATTCCCCACACTTCCTGCTCCTTTGGTGAGGAAAGCTGACTCCAAGAGACAGTCACCATGTTACAGAGGGCATAAACTGAAGGCACTCACACCATATCCAGCCCAAGATCTAATTTGTTCCCCTTCAAATGTATTTTAAAAGTTTTAATTAATTGCCAACAGTTAATGTTTTATAAATTTCACATAAAAGTCTAGCTTTCTAGTTTCTCCTGACCCCCTCACTCCCCAAAAGTTGGAAGAGCTGCTCACAGTAGACTCACATTCCTGCATGGCAAAACTGACTGAAACAGAGTGTAGCTCATGCACTCCCCAGTTTGCCACACTCCCCACCATTCCCTGTTGTATACCCCAATCTAATTCACTCATTTATGTTACCTGTCCAGCCTCTGTAAGCATTTGAGTTCACTATGCCCAAAGTAATGAAGAGATTTGGTCCTGAATGTTCCCCATGTCATACTTCTTGGCAATAAGAAATGGGTCTTGGGTCCAGAGTGGAGAATCCTAGGAAAACAGAGACAGTGCTTTTGGCCTTTTTTCTTGCTTCCTTTTCCCACTGTGCAGAAGAACCTGTGGCATATGTGGGTGCATCCGAATGGAGTGGAAACCACAGGTGCCCTGGATTTAGGTGGTGCCTCCACCCAAATATCCTTTTCCACTGGAGAGAAGGTGGGGCTGAACACCAGCGACATCATGAAGGTGTCCCTGTACGGCTATGTGTACACGGTCTACACACATAGCTTCCAGTGCTACGGCCGGAACGAGGCTGAGAAGAGATTTCTGGCGATACTCCTTCAGGTACCTGAGCTGGGGCAGCAGGTGATCCCTTGGGGGTCTTAGCTGAGGGGAGGGTGCCTTGCCTTCCAGGGTTCCTCCTTTCCTCTACAGTTAGAAGATAGATAGAAACAACAGCATTTTCCAAGGGCCAAGTGCTGTCTCTCTCGCTGTCTGTCTGTTGTATTGACCACTTCCAGTATATTTGAGTCAGAAGTCCAGGGAAATTCCACAGCTCCAGATGTCTTGTAAGTGATTCAAGACCTGGGCTCCATTTATGGACACAAACTGTTTTAAATCAGTAGCTAAATAAGCCTGAGAATTTTGAAATTCCCCTGAGTGCAGACAAAATAATAAAAGTGGTCACAAGAGAAATGCTTGCTAATGGGGAGAGGGCAGATTCCTCCCCAGGCTCTGTCTCTTTTAAGATGGGCCTATATTAGGCAGTTTTGGGGGGTTTTTTAAAAGATTTTATTTTTCCTTTTTCGCCCCCAAAGCCCCCCAGCACATAGTTATGTATTTTTAGCTGTGGGTCCTTCTAGTTGTGACATGTGGGACACCACCTCAGCATGGCTTGATGAGCAGTGCCGTGTCTATGCCCAGGATCCAAACTGGTGAAACCCCGGGCCGCCAAAGCGGAGCGTGCGAACTAAACCACTCAGCCACGGGGCTGGCCACTATTAAGCAGCTTTGATGCCCTTTATATATTGGAATTTTAGAGCAACAGAATTCTCACATCAGTCAGTAATTCATATGGTAACTGTTCCATGGCACAAATGGCTGCTTCAGGCATCAGCTGGAAGGCTGTCACTAATATAAACTTGACATTAGCAAAGTGTGTTTCAGTGAGCACTAGCTCCATGCATGACACCCCGGACCCCAAACTCTAGGGCTCAGGAAGCATCAGTCTCAGCTATGGCTGAGAAGGGAAGATGAAGATGAAGGGAAGGGGCCTTGACCACCTAAAGGGGCAGAAAGCCAACCAGAGGCCACAGATTGTGGCTTCTGATGGGACCCAGGGGCAGGGGACAAGGGCTGGGTCAGCTAGTGAACATAGTGAGCACAGCATCAGTAGGTTAACCACCACCCCTTCAGCCTACTTTGGTAACTGGAAAAGGAAGTAGTATTCCCCATCCACTAGCCTGCAGAAAAACTGGGCTGGCTCATGAAAGTGTCACCTGCAAAACTCACACCTTCAGACCCCTGTATATACCAAGTAGTCATTGCCGAGCCCGTAGTTCTAGAAAGTGAAATGAAAGCTGCGCTGAAAGTACTGGGAAGATGTAAGTCACCAGAGGTAGATGGGATATTGATAGAATTATTTCAAGCCACGGAGACCGAATCTGTCCAAATCCTAGCAAGATTATGCCAACAAATATGGAAAACAAAACAATGGTTGATAGACTGGAAATGCTCAATATATATCCCAATCCCCAAGAAAGGAGATGCCAAGGAATACAGTAACCATAGGACTGTGGCTCTAATTTTCCATGCAAGTAAAGATGCTCAAGTTGCTGCAACAGAGGCTTTTACCTTATATGGAGCAAGAAATGCCCGGTGTCTACACTGGATTTCAAAAAGGGAGAGGCACACAAATTCTAATTGTGATTATTTATTTGTTGGTTACTGGAGTGCTCCAAAGAATTCCAAAAGAAGGTTAGTCTATGTTTTATAGACTACAATAAAGCCTTTGTCTGCTGGATCATGAAAAGCTCTGGGCATCTCTGAAAGAAATGGGCGTACCTCAGCTCTTGATTGTTCTGATGCATAACCTGTATTGTGGACAAGAAGCCACTGGCAGGACAGAACATGGAGAGACAGAATGGTTTCCTCTAGGCAAAGGGCTTAGACAAGGGTGCAATTTATCTCCCTGTCTGTTTAATCTGTACACAGAACATATCATATGAAAAACTGGGCTAGACTTAGATGAAGGAGGATTGAAATTGGTGGGAAAAATATCAACAATCTAAGATATGAAGATGATGCCATCTTACCGGCAGAAACAGCAATGATCTGAAACAACTTCTGGCGAAAGTAAAAGAAGAAAGTGTCAAAGCAGGATGGCTTGTGAACATCAAGAAGACAAAAATCATGACAACAGGAGAGCTACACAACTTTAACATAGACAATGAAGGCATTGAAATTGTTAAAGGTTTTGTTTACCTTGGTCCAGTCATCAATTTAAATAGAGACTGCAGCCAAGAAATCAAAGGAGACTGAGACTCGGAACGGCAGCAGTGAAAGAATTAGGAAGCATCATCAAGTGTAAGGAAGACACTTAGAGACTAAGGCCAAGATTATCCGCATCCTCATATTCGCAATTACTACATGTGGGTGTGAAAGCTGGACAGTGAAGAAGGCTGACAGGAACAAAACTGATTGATTTGAAATGCAGTGTTGGAGGAGAGCTCTGGGGATAGCCTGGACAGCCAGAAAGATGAACAAGTGGGTCCTAGAGCAAATTAAGCCCAAACTATTGCTGGAGGCAAAAATGATAAAGCCGAGGCTGTCCTACTTTGGACACATCATGAGAAGGCAGGATTCTTTGGAAAAGACAATAATGCTGCGAAAAGTAGAAGGCAGCAGGAAGACCAAATATAAGATGAATTAACTCCATAAAGGCAGCCATAGGCATGAGTCTACAGGAGCTGAGAAGGGTTGTTGAGGACAGCACATTGTGGACATCACTCATTCATAGGTCGCCAGGAGTTGGAGCCAACTTGATGGCACATAACACACGTGCAGGGTGGATTGTGAGAATTCGCCCTCCAGTTCTAGGCTGCTCCTCAAAACTTCTCTTTCAGCCTTACAGAAAAGACTGGAGCTCCAGTGCACATGATGTGACATGTATTGTCGGGAGAGGCTGAGCACTGTCTGGGAAAGACAGAGAGGGGGACCCCTGCGGGCAGCCCTCAGCTACTCTTCCAGGCCTCAAGAGACTCAGTGCCCACCCCAGACTCTCACACACCCCCGACTCAGCCAAATCAAACCCCACTAGGGACTCAATCAACCCTCCCAAGCAAGGTCTCCATAACCACCATTCATCTCCACTCGCTCATTAAAGGATTTCATCCAACATGCCTCTTTCCAGGAGGAAAGCTCTGGAAAATTCTCTTTTCTGCATCTCCTTTTGTTTCTAGCAGTGCTTAATGCCCCTTCCTCCAGCTCTGGCCCTGGCAGAGATGGAGTTGTGGGGGGCTCCTCTGAGCTTCCCACAGGAGAAGGGGGCAGGTAAATCATCCTTTTCCCAGGGTGAGTGGAGTTCAGAGAAGCTAACCTCTTAAATTTGGCTGGCCCTGAGGAATAGGTGTGTGTGTGTGTACATGTGTTTATTAAATGTTTATTAAAGAACGATTATCTATGTAGCCAACAGTCTACAGTGGAGAAGTGAATACTCCTCCTGTCTGAGGTCTCCTTTGGGTTTGAGAACACAGGTCTAACGTGTGAGCCGAGGACTGTGGGCAGAGGTGGGAAACCCCAGCCCCTTGCTGTGGACGGTTAGCTCACAGAGACAGGGGTGTCTCTCCACCTTGCCTGGCAACCTCTGGATGCCTGAGAGGGTGGCTCTGCCTTCTAAGCCTTCTGACTCAGGTGAGAGGAAGGATCCGGGTGTGATGAGGATCACCCACAAACGCATGTCTGGACCTGCCTGACCAATACTTTCATGCACCAAAATACATGTTGCCAACCCCGACTTAGAAGGTTCATGCAGATTATTGCATCCTGGACACTGGCTGAGTAAATTCCAGCAGTCTGGGTCTCATTTCCTTGTCTGTAATATTAAGGGGCTAGTAGTGTGGTGAGAATGATACCTAGATATGTAATTTGCAAATTAGTTTCTTGTTACCAAGTCTCTAGGCCCCCCAGGGCTCAAGTCTCACTCTGACATGTTAGACATTCGAGACATGCATTCCTTTTCTTTCTTTTCCTCTTTAAGCTAGACTTTCTCTTTTGTTTTTAAAGTAATACATGTTTAGGGAAAAAAATTTAGAAAATTCAGACACACAAAAATATAAGTAATAAACAAGCAAAAAACCCCAGAATTAACCACTATCAACATATTGTTGTATTTTCTTCTAGTTTTTTTTAATGCATGAATATGTGTATTTACAAATTTGGTGTCATATGGTATATATAGTTTTATAGACAGCTTTTTGTTTCACCTAACAATATATCATGAGGAATTTCCTGGGTTATTAAATGTCCTTTGAAATTGTTAGTTTTATGGGTGCATAATATTCCAAGTACCATTATTTAAAAAGAAAAATTATATTCGTCATTTGATTATAAAAGAAAGTACATTTTTGTTATAAAAATGTCAAACTGTACAAAAAGATGTTAAAGTAAAAATTTTAAAAACCTCCCTCCAATCCTATTCACTGGACGTCCTCACTGATCACAGCTTGAATGTTGTTGTTCTATGCTTTCCAGGTCAATATATAACTTATTTTCTTTACTATTTAATATTCCAAAATTTATCAACCATTCCTCTCCTGTTAGACACTAGGCTATGTCTTGTTTGACTGCTACAACAATAATATTATAAACCTTCTTGTACGTAGAACGTTTGAACTAGTGATATTACTTCTGTAGGATAGGGTCAAAGGATAGGTATATTTTTTGCTTAAATGGATAAATAGGCAATCTTCCAACAAAATTAAAACCATTCAGATTCCTACCAACAATGTTGTGATGACTTTTTGCAATCTTATAATTTCAGGGATTCCAAGACATTCCAATGATAAGTTTTTGGATGATGAGGATCTATTTCTGGATTTTCTGTTCTATTCTATTCATCCATTTGTCCATTCTTGAGTCAGTATCATGTTGTTCTGGTTGCAGTAGTTTGCTTTTCTACTCTCAGACATTTATTTTGAACTTCAAAATCATTTTAGGTAGTAACAAAAAGAAAAATTTGTATTGAGATTATGATTGGAATTGCATTGATTCATATATTAATTTGGTAAAAATTGCCTTAATGATAAGAATTCCTATCCAGAATTATAAAATGTCCTTCCATTTATTTACTTCTTAGTTTGTATCCTTCAGTAAAACTTAAGAGTTTTTGTCATTGGTCCTATATGTTTCTTTTAAAGGTAGTTTCCTTGTAAGTTTTTTTTAATAGTTTTGATCACTATTGTTTCTATTTATAAGAGGTTTTACTGTAAGATCAGATTGTGTTCTGGTTTTCTAGTGGCCTTTTTTCTCTCACACCCACTGGTTGACACTTTCATGCCAGTGCCTGCAAACACTAAGTTCAGGGAAGCCTTATTGAATGTCGAGGGCCTGAGCAATGTGGCACATTGGCAAATTATATTTACAGAGTGCCATAACAAATAATTCAAACTCCAGAAAGAGAATAGAAATAATCTTTACTGAGCTTCTTCTATGTTCCAAACCAGAAATAATTTATATTGTCTTGCTTCTTCCCCAGGTTAAGACAGAAATTATTTTAATTATTAAAAAAGTATAATTAGAGGCTGGCCCCATGGTGTAGTGGTTAAATCCAGCACACTCCACTTCAGCAGCTTGGGTTCCCAGGTTTGGATCTTGGGTGCAGACCTACACCACTTGTCAAGCCATGCTGTGGCAGTGACCCACATACAAGATAGAGGAAGACTGGCACAGATGTTAGCTCAGGGCTGATCTTCCTCAAGTGAAAAAAAAGAGGAAGATTGGCAACAGACGTTAGCTTAGAGTAAATCTTCTTCGCCAAAAAAAAAAAATATATATATATATGAGTAAAATTTGAGGGGGAAACTAAAAACCAGTTGGTTGACTTAATTTTTTTTCTTTCAACCAATATTTCAGCCACAGGGTGACATAGGAGTGATATGTTACAAATTAGACACGACAATTTTTGAAAATAATAGATTTATTTCACACTATTGAGGCAGAAAGGGGCCAATTTGCTGCCTCCACAGAGTTATATTAAGGTCTTTCTGGAGGATGATCATGTGAGTTATATTGCATGAGTGTTGGACTTCTGTGCAGAATCCTATCACTGACCTTTGTTAAATGATTACATTATTTTGAAGTGTACCTCAGTTCCTCATCAGTAAAATGCATGAGTTGGCCTGAATGTTGTCTGGGTCAAGATTTTACTGTAGGGGATACAATTGTGGGTCCCTACCACAATCTTTATACAAATAAATTATGAAAGGATCAAAGGTTTACATGTAACAAGAATATTGCAGAATTGTTTTGTCATGGTAAAATGATTGAAACCACCTAAATTTCCATCTAGAGGGAAGTCCTTAAATAAATTATAGTTTATTTGTACAGTGGAGTGCTATGCAGCTTCTAAAGGGAGAGGCCCCTCTACATGTACAATGAATGAAAAGATCTCAAAGATATATAGATAGATATATATATTTTTTTAAAGATTGGCACCTGAGCTGACATCTGTTGCCAATCTTTTTTATTTTTTTCTTCTTCTTCTCCCCAAAGCCCCCCAGTACATAGTTGTATATTCTAATTGTGAGTGTGATGTATTTTTAAGTAGGAAAACAGTATGTATAGAGTACTACCATTTATGATTTAAAGAAGAAAGAAAGAGGGGGGAAAAGAAAATGTATTTGCCTATGCATACAAGAAGTATGCACAAAATGTCTGGTAGAATATAGGAAAACTGGCAATAGTGGTTACTTCCGGGGAGGGGAGCTGGTGGTTGGAAGTGGGTGGGAAGGAGACAATTTTCATAATTATTTGAACTTTTTGGATTAATTTTATTAGGTAGAGAGATAATATTCGATTCAAAATTGTCAGTTAATCAAAACAGATCTTGTTTTCTCATCAAAATGGAGTTCCTAAAACCTGCCTCACAGGGCTATCATGAGGGCTGGAGCAGATAATGTGAGCAACAGCCTAGCATTGTGCCTGCTTCAGAGTCACTGTCCCTGCACTTCCACCTCAGTTATCTAGACAACGTGGGCATCGCCTGCAAGTACACACTGACACAGAATGGCATTTTTTCCATTTCTCTATTGGCGTTGGAGCATAGCAATAGTGAGAATTTGCAAAAGGGAAGGACTTGGTCTCCATAAAAGAGTGATTTCTAACACCTCACTCTTGTACCTGCAGAATTCTCCCATGAAAACCCATCTCATCAACCCCTGTTACCCTCGGAATTATACCACCACTTTCACTGGGGACCACATATTTGGCAGCTTCTGCACAGCGGACCTGAGGCCTGGAAGTTACAAGCCCAGTGCCATCATCACTTTTGAAGGAACCGGGGACCCATCCCTGTGTAGGGAAAAGGTGGCTTCTCTGTTTGACTTCGATGCTTGCCATGACCAGGAAGTCTGTTCCTTTGATGGAGTTTATCAGCCAAAAGTTAAGGGGCCGTTTGTGGTAAGAACAAAATCCATGGAAAGATTCCTTTTTCCCCCATTGAATACTTGTTTCTCATCTTTCTCTTTCTCTTCTGCTGACTTGTTTCCCACTTTCTTATTCCCATTCTGAGAACTAATTTCCTGCTGTACTACTTCCTTGCAGGCTTTTGCGGGATTCTACTACACAGCCAGAGCTATGAATCTTTCAGGTAGTTTTTCCCTGAACACCTTCAACTCAAGCACCTGGGATTTCTGCTCACAGAGTTGGAGTCAGGTCAGTATTTAAAGAGAAAGAATCAATATCGGTACAAAGCAGTAGAGCAGAGTGTATTCCATCCGTGTGCACGTGTGTGAACGTTCTGAATGTGACCTTTATGCTGTCCTGTTTTCACCACATCTATAAAATGGGGATCATAAGGAAACCCACATCATACCTGCATTGTGGATTAAAGTGCTAACCGCAGGCATGATGGTTGGAACAGTGTTTGGCAAATAATAAGCACTTGTAAACTTAGAGATTATTCTTACGTGATATTTTCATTATATTATATAATTGTATTATTTTATAGTAATTTTTATTATGAGACTCTGGGTGATAAGATTCTTTAAAATAGGACTGTTGACCTAAGGTGTTCTGAAAGGTGCCTTTTAAAACATGCCTGCCTGGCCTTCCACTTACCTGCTTTGAACTTCCTTTCAGCTCCCGCAGCTGCTCCCCATGTTTGATGAGGTGTACGCCCGCTCCTACTGCTTCTCAGCCCACTATATCTATCACTTGCTGGTAAATGGATACAAATTCACCAAAGAGACTTGGCCCCAAATACATTTTAAAAAAGAAGTAAGTCAAAGCACAAGTTGTTTTCTCCTCTTCCTCTCAAGATAGCAGTTTGTGTGTACGTGTGTGAAAGAAATGCCTAAGGTAGAAGGGTATTGGTGATTTAAACTTGCTGAACAGAGCCGATGGGGTTATGATCAGTTGGAGCTTCTCAGAAGAGATGATAGCGAATTCACAGGAGGCGTTCACTGGAGACCCTCCCACTTGAGTAAAGGATTGGAGGCCAAGAGCCTGTGGACTCAGTTCCGTGAGGCCAGGACTTATTTTATCATCCTCGTATTCCTGGCATTCAGCACAGGGCGAGAACCTAGAAGATGCTTAGTAAATGCTTGTTGAGTGAATAAACACATATGTTAAGGACTTGAGACTTCTCATCCTGAAAAGAAGCTTCAAATATAACAGCTTTTTTTTACAAGGATAGTAACTAATTGCTCACAGATTTTACGCAGATGCCAGAATAAGATAGAGCATGAAGGATTACAGCATTAAATGAGAATTTTCCCTTGGAATGAGATTGAGGTCACTGTATTTCCTCTCAAGTGTCCAGAATGGTCTGAAGCTGGAATCACACCTGTCACAGGTGACTGGTCTCAGGAACCCTCTGGACCTTGTTTCTGTGCAAGACTCAGCTTTGCTAATAAGTTCATCCAGCAATATGTTCCCTAGGTTCTGGGAGGGTTTTCTCATGTCAGGAATAGCTGACAGAAAGCCTGAGGTATGTCTGGAGTAAGTCTGTTCAGTATTAGCTTCGGCAATAATTAGATCAAACCAATCAATATCTGGTATTAGGCCTGTGCTTGTCTACTTTTACATAAATAAAATTGAGTCATCCAGAAAGAGTCAGGATGTCTGAGACATATAAGGCCTGTCGGTAGCATGTGCCCTCTAAGCTTTGCTTCTGGTGAATCTAATTACCAGCAGAGTACATTAGGAAAACAGAGAATGACTTTCCATTGAATACCAATTTGGATGGATACAGAATTCTAGGCTTCGAGTTCCTTTCCTTTATTCATAAAGGGTTTTGTATCTAGTCAAATTAGTATTCAAAATGTGAGGGCATAAAAAGATGTCAGAAGATTTGCCACACAAAGACTTATGCTGAAAATATTTTTGGAGGAAGTAATTAAATAAGAAAAATAAATCCAGGAGATGTTATAAAAATATAGGAAGTAAGAATAAATGATGTGGCTTAAAATTTATATTAAGAAAGGAAACTAACACCAAAGAAAAGTAAAGGAGAAGAATCCACTCATAACAACCCAGAATTCAAGTATGGCTAATATCTACTGTGATTGGGGGTGGGGTGGGGGCGTCATAGGATACAAGAACATAAAAGTGGCCAAAGATGCTCATCTGGTATAGAGGAACATATATATATCATTTTTAAGGCAAGCAAGGAAAAAATAAATATAGGAAAATAGCACTAATTAAAAATTTGAAACTAAGATATTAGAAGGAAGTCCAAATATATCACAATCACAATAATTATAAATGGAGTAAACCTACTGATTAAAAGACAGACATTGTCAGATTGAATTTTTAAAAATCAAGTATATGTTGTTTCTAAGAGAAACACTTAGGCTTTAAGCCTCAGGATACGGAAAGATTGAAAGTTAAAAAAAAATGTTTAGTTATCAAACAAACACTACCCAAAAGAAAACTGGTGTAACTGTTTAATATCTGACAAAATAAGTCTTTCAGATAAAGAGCATCAATTGAGATAGAGAGGATTACAACATAACAATAAAAAGTTCAATTCATTACGAAGATTGCAAGTTCGAAACATTTATATATCTAATAAAACAGCCGAAAAGCATGTAAACAAAAATTGATAGAACTACCAGAAGAAATTGACAAGATCTATTTCCCATTTACACTGACCTTGTGTTCTTAGAAACTGGAATTGGGTTCAGTGAATCACTCGTTACCCTCTTTCTTGAGCCACAGACACTTGTGTACCCAACAACAGGAAAACTTTCACTGTTGTTAACTGAACCCTCTTCACACTTGGCTGTGGCGAGTTTGTGAGGATTTGTTCTTCTGACTGTTTTCTCTGCAGTGTTGGAGGTAGGGCCTCGAGACTTTGTGATCATGGGGACCTGGGTTCTCGCCTAGTCTCTGCAGTGCCTGAACGTGGGCAAGTCCTCTGGCCTCCTTAGGCCATAGTTTCCTGTGGGTGTTTCATGAGGGTGACAGTGGGGTGCCCCAGGTATGTAATTCCCACCTTGAGCCCTGCCCTGAGAACTGAGCCATCTCCTCTACTCCACAGGTGGGAAATAGCAGCATAGCCTGGTCTCTCGGCTACATGCTCAGCCTGACCAACCAGATCCCAGCAGAAAGCCCCCTGATCCGCCTGCCCTTGAAGCCATCTGCCTTTAGGTGCACCGTCGCCTTCTTCTCCGTAGTGACCTTGCTGTGTCTGGCGTTCCTTGTGTACCTGTGTGTGTCATCCAGGAATCAGAGGCGTGCCCAGCAGGCCTTCACTCATGCAGTGGATTCTGCATGAGCCTCAAAAAGCAGCTCCTGGAGCCTAAGAACCAGCGTGGGTAGCACCAGACAATGCAAACAAAGTGTCCCTCTTCAGGAAACACCACTAAAGTGAAATACCTAGGTCATGTGCCTCTCTGATACTGATTTATGCCAAAGCACCTCTTGGGGAGTCCCTCAACTGTTCTGTGCACATTGGTCCCCCAGTGACCCACCTAGGGGAGTAATGTTGACCTACTTGCTGACCTACTAAGGGAACAGAGGACAGACAGACCATCAAGGGTAGGCTCTTTATTCCAAGTGCCCCAGAGGAAGAGTAAGTTGAGAATATGACAGTTTAATGTTGAAGAATTGACCTCAAGGCTCAGTTTCTATTTTTCCTCCCTCAGAAATGCCATATTCCTCCAGGCAAGTTTGGAAACTGGCAGGCCCCCATTAAGCATTTGGCCCAGTAAGATATCTCATTTTATGGCTTCCTCCCATTGATCCTTAACTAAGACTTTCCTTTAGCGATCCCATAAACATTGAGCTCCCTCAGACTGGCAGAATATAGTATCTGGAGGGGAAGACTCCTTTCCCCCCGATGACAGTGGCCATAGCCAGACTTCTGTCATGCAGGCAGGACCTGAAGGACAGACACACAGACAGTCTCCCAGAAAACTGCAGGCCATTCCCAAAGTGAGATTCCCACTCAGTGCTCTGGTCATTAGCTTGCAGCCTGTAAATCATCGGCCTTCCCTCCCGTTCACATTGCTGTGTTCTCCTGTAAAACATGCACTCCTAGAGGGGCTATTGTGTTCCAAATCTTTTTGCATTTGCTAGGCTTTTCCTTAGAGCTGTCTTTTCATCGTTAGCTGGGTTTGTACATTTTGCCCACCATTCCCACAGGCGTACCTGATGCTGAGACATCCTATTCTATGATTTTGTTACCAATTACTTTCCTAGATCATAGCCCTCTCTGTATAGTAGCCATACTTCTTGACTTTGTGGAAAGAAAGGAAGCTGCAGGGACAGTTAATTCCAAAGTGGGATGGGAAAGAACTCGAGCAACTCCAATGGCTGCAAACTAAAAATCAACATTATTTCAGATTGTTGTTTGTTGGCTGAATACAGAATAAAGGACTCTGATTTTGACTTGCAATGGTAGTATTTACCAAAGGAAGTTTTGAAAATTTTCTTAAGAAAACTTTCCTAGTGAGTTACGAAAATCATGCATTAATATCCCCTTTATTCCAGAGAGTTCAAAGTGCTTCACTTTAATAAACCTTTGGCTCCTTGAGATAAGTGAGGCGAACATTTCTTTACCTTATTTGACATTCAAAGCTTCTGTAAGGCCACAACCTGCCATTCAGATCTTGATTCCCACCAAGAATGGCTGCACCCATTCCAAGATGCACCTTTGCTCACACAGTTCTCCCTATCAGACTGTGGGTCATCCTCCCACCAGTCCAAATAATGCTTGTTTCTCAAGGCCCCATGCTAGCTCTACTTCTTCCACAAAGTTTTCCTTGCACGCGCACACACGCGTGCGCGCGCACACACACACACTATGATCTATCTCTTTGACTACATTTAAAAAACTGTGTAATTTCTTATATTATTATTTATTTGTATATGTGCATATGGCTTATTTCGAAAGTAGACAGTAGGCTACTTAAGCGCAATGCCTATCATTCATTACTCACTCATTCATTCATCAGACATCCAAAAAACAACTACTATCGGCCTAACACCTCGCCAGGTGTGATCTTGGATTTGGATAAGTGCTATGAATATAGTGTATACTTGGCATATTTGTTGACTGATGTTATTTCCATAAATGACATAAATGAGGGGTGGACAATAAACTGTAGAGATATCAGACAAAAATAGCATCCGAATACCAAGAGTTTGCAAGAAAAAAAGGATATGTCTGTGCAGGAAACAGGGCCAAGGTTCCAGGAAGGCAAGTTGTAGTCAACGTTTCTAGCTCATTTGGGAACTTGGAATAAGCTGATGAAGTATTTTGGGTTTTCTGACATATATCAAAGAATTCTTATGAGATGGGCCATCATGAAATCTGCAGTCCAAGTAACATATGTAGTATTACTATGGTAGGCAGAAGTCTAAAATTGTCCCCAGCACCATCGCCCTCTGGTGTTACTCCCGAGATGATGATGTTGCATGGTAAAAGAGATTTGCAGATGAAATTACTAATCAGGTGACCTTAAAATGGAGAGATTACCCATGTAGGCCTAATCTCTTCACATGAGCTCTTTAAAGGTAGAGTATTTTTTCCAGAGGAAGTCAGTTTCAAAGCATGAGAAGGATTTGACATCTGTTGTTAACCTGAAGATGGAGGAGGCCAGGTGGAAAGGGCCTGAGAGCAGCCTCTAGGAGCCAAGAGCAACCCCTGGCTGACAGCCAGCAAGAAAACAGGGGCTTCAGTCCTGAAACTGCAAGGAACTGGGTTCAGCCAACAACTGAATGAACTTGGAAGCGTATTTCCCCAGAGCCTCCAGATAAGAGCTCAACCCCACTGACACATTGATTTCAGCCTTTTGAGGCTCAGCAGGGAACCCAGTTGAGCCCACCCAGACTTCTGACCTACAGAACCTGAAGTTGGTTTTAGGCCACTAAGTTTGTGTCAATTTGTTACACAGCAATAGAAAATTAATACAACTACAGAACCCAAGCCCCAAGGCTCCAACCAAAGCAAGTGCTTACATTTGAAATATGTGGTGAAGATAAAAGTGATGCGGTGTCGCCAATTGTGCCCATTCCTTCCAAGAGCCATGTGAGAGAGGAATGGGCTCAGTGGTAAAATCATGTGCCAACATCACTCAGCCAGCAGCATTTCAGGAGGTGGAGACTGTGAGTTGAGATTCCAGCCTGGTTGAGTCTAAAGCCCATTATGTCCATCACATTTCCTTTTACAAAGAAAGACAGTATCATGTAGCAGTTAAGAGTTTGGCTTTAGAATTTTATCATCCAACATACCCATTCACAGACAGACTCTTTATTTATGACAAAGATGTCATGTTAGAGCAGCGGGAAAAGATGTGGGACTATTGGGTTTCCATATGGAGAAAAAAGAGAATCTGACCCCTTCCTTATACCATTTTCAAAAATCATTTCCAGGTAGGTAAAGACCTAAGTGTGAAAGATACACCTATAAAGATTTTAGAATAGAATGTAGGAGAAAATTTTTGAGATCTTGAATAAAGGAAAGGTTTCTTAAACTGTACACAAAAAAGCATTAACATAAAAAATACTTGATATATTTGATTACATTAAAATTAAGAACTTCTGTTGATCAAAAAACACCATTAAAAGAGTGAAAAGACAAGCCACAGAGGGGAAGAAGGTATTTGCAACATATATAACTGATAAAGGACTAGTTTCCAAAGTATATGAAGAACTCCTGTAAATCAGTGAGAAAAAGGCAGATGATGGGCTGGCCTGGTGGTGCAGCCGTTAAGTTCACACGCTCTGCGTCTCAGCGGCCCGGGGTTCGCCGGTTCGGATCCTGGGCATGGACATGGCACCGCTTGGCACTCCAGGCTGTGGTAGGGGTCCCACATATAAAGTAGAGGAAGATGGGCACGATGTTAGCTCAGGGCCAGTCTTCCACAGCAAAAAAGAGGAGGACTGGCATTAGTTAGCTCAGGATAATCTTCCTCAAAAAAAAAAAAGAAAGAAAAAGGCAGATGATCCAATTTTTCTAAATGAGCAAAAGGCTCAAAAAGACACTTCACAAAAAGAGAAATCTAAATGTCCAATAAATATGAAAAGGTGCTCAATCTCATTCATAGATTGGGTCAATGCAAATTAAAACTACAATGTGATAACAGAATATATCCATTAGTTAGGCAAAAATTTAAATATCTGACAATACCAAGTGTCAATGAGAGTGTAGAACAACGGGAACTCTCATACACTGCTGGTGGGAATGTCAATCAATGCAACCTCTCTGGGAAACTGTGGTATTGTCTAATAAAGTTGAAGAGTTACATACAAATGACCCAGAAATTCCAGTCCAAAGTTTATACTACCTTAGACATATGTGTTCTAATGTACACCAGGATACATGCCTAAGAATGTCCTTACCAGCAACCAAGATGTGCATCTCATAAAATGGAAGAAGGAATAATGAAATATCTGTACTAGAAAATACCATACAGCATGAAAACAAAAGAACTACAAATATATGTTCAATATGGATGGATCTTAAGAAGGTAAATTTAAGGGTAAAAAGCAAGTCACAAAAAATATATATGTAGTATAATTCCATTTATATACAGTTCAAAAACAGGCAAAACTAAACACAGAAAGTAAACTCTAAACAAAAGCAAGGAAATTATTACTCTTCAATTTGGGGGAGGATGGAGGTTGTATTTGGAAAGGGATAAATGAGTGTCTTAGTCTGCTAGGGCCACCATAACAAAATACCACAGATGGTGGCTTAAACAGTAGAAATTTATTTCTCACAGTTCTAGAGGCTGAGAAGTCCAAGACCCAGGTGCCAGCCAATCCAGTTCCTGGTGAGAGCCCTCCTTCTGGTTTGCAGACAGCCGCCTTCTCGCTGAGGCCCCACACGGCCTTCCCTCTGTGCTTACTGGTGGGGAGAGGGGGGTGTGAGCTCTTCGGTGTATCTGTTTATAAGGAACTAATCTCATCATGAAGACCCCAACCTTATGACCTCACCTAACTTTCAGTACCTCCCAAAGGCCCCATCTCCAATTACCATTACACTGGGGGTTAGGGCTCCAAATATGAATATTGGGGGGACACAAACATGTGGTCCGTAACAACAGGACTTGTGGGGTGATAGTGATGTTCTATAATAGGATAGTATTCACAGGTGTTACCATATTTCAACCGTTTATACACTTTCTATATGTCTTATATGACCTTTAAAAAAATAAAATTATATATCTGGGTTAACTCAAAGATTTGCTACCTCTGTGATCTTCATAAAGTCTTTCGATCTCTTTCAGCCTTGATTTCCTCATATATAAAGTGGGGATAATACCCATCTCCTGGGATAGTTAAGAGAAAATTTAGCACTTTGCCAGTGCCTGGCAAAGAGTATGGCCAATGAATAAAGGTTTTAAATGTATTTCTTTTGCCTATTTACTTATTCCTTCATTTACTCATCATATATATTTACCAAAAGTTCCATGTGCTGAGCACTGGGCTGAGTGATCCAGGCTGTAGGAGAAATGAGACAAAGTTCTTTCCTCTTGAACACGTGAGACCTGAAGGCCCTCTGCTGGAGCCAGGAGAAAATCCTGCCCTGGTTGCACTTTTCGTTTTTTTCCTCCCTAATTAAAGACACTGAAAAAAGTCATCAGTTCGAAAATATTTCTTTCATATTGACACTTTTATTTTTATTTATTTATTTTTAATTGAAGTAACATTGGGTTATAACATTATATAGCTTTTGGGTGTACATCATAATATATTTCGAATTCTGTGTAGATTACATCATGTTCACCACCCAAAAACTAATTATAGTCCATCCCCTCACATGTGAGCCGAATCACTCCTTTTGCCCTCCCCCTCCATCCCCCATGGTAACCACCAATCCATTCTCCGTTGGTATGTGTTTGTTTGTCGTTTTTATCTTCTACTTATGAGTGAGATCATACGGTATTTGACTTTCTCCCTCTGACTTATTTCACTCAGCATAATGCCCTCAAGTTTCATCCACGTTGTCACAAATGGCCGGATTTCATCATTTCTTATGGCTGAGTAGTATTCCATTGTGAATAAATACCACATCTTCCTTATCCACTCATCTCTTCATGGGCACCTAGGTTGCTTCCAAGTCTTGGCTATTGTGAATAAAGCTGCAATGAACATAGGGATGCAGGTATCTTTATGCCTTTGTGTTTTCAAGTTCTTTGGATAAATACCCAGCAGTGGGATAGCTGGATCATATGGTAGATCTATTCTTAATTTTCTGAGGATACTCCATACTGCTTTCCCTAGTGGCTGCGCCAGTTTGCACTCCCACCAGCAGTGTACAAGCGTTCCCATCTCTCCGCATCCTCTCCAACATTTGTTGTTTCCTGTCTTGTTAATTATATCCATTCTGACCGGAGTGAGGTGATACCTCATTGTAGTTTTGATTTGCATCTCCCTGATAGCTAATGATGTTGAGCATCTTTTCATATGCCTGTTGGCCATCCGTATATCTTCTTTGGAGTAATCTCTGTTCAGATCTTTTGCCCACTTTTTAATTGGGTTGTTGGTTTTTTTGTTGTTGAGCTGTATGAGTTCTTTGTATATTTTGGATATTAACCCCTTATCTGATATATGGTTTGCAAATATCTTCTCCCAATTGTTAGGTTGTCTTTTCGCTTTGTTGATGATTTCCTTTGCTGTGCAGAAGCTTTTTAGTTTGATGTAGTCCCATTTGTTCATTTTTTCTTTTGTTTCCCTTGCCCGGTCAGACATGGTACTTGAAAATGTGCTGCTAAGACTGATGTCAAAGAGTGTACTGCCTATGTTTTCTTCTAGGAGTTTCATGGTCTTGGGTCTTACATTCGAGTCTTTAATCCATTTTGAGTTGATTTTTGTGCATGGTGTAAGGGAATGGTCTACTTTCATTCTTTTGCATGTGGCTGTCCAGTTTTCCCGACACCATTTATTGAAGAGACTCTCCTTTCTCCATCGTATGCTCTTGGCTCCCTTGTCAAATATTAGCTGTCCATAAATGTGTGGGTTTATTTCTGGGCTCTCGATTCTGTTCCATTGATCTGGATGTCTGTTTTTGTGCCAGTACCATGCTGTTTTGGTTACTATGGCTTTGTAGTATATTTTGAATCAGGGAGTGTGATACCTCCAGCTTTGTTCTTTTTTCTCAGGAATCCTCTGGCTATTTGGGGTCTTTTGTTGTTCCATATAAATTTTAGGATTCTTTGCTCTATTTCTGTGAAAAATGTTGTTGGAACTTTGATAGGGATTGCGTTGAATCTATAGATTGCTTTAGGAAGTATGGACATTTTAACAATGTTAATTCTTCCAATCCAAGAGCATGGAATAGCTTTCCATTTCTTTGTGTCTTCTTCGATTTCTTTCAACAATGTTTTATAGTTTTCGGTGTACAGATCTTTCACCTCTTTGGTTAAGTTTATTCCTAGATATTTTATTCTTTTTGTTGCAATTGTAAATGGGGTTGTATTCTTAATTTCTCTTTCTGTGACTTCGTTGTTAATGTATGGAAACGCAGCCAATTTTTGTACGTTGATTTCGTATCCCGCGATTTGACTGTATTCCTTTCTTGTTTCTAAAAGTTTTTTAGTGGATTCCTTAGGGTTTTCTAGATATAAAATCATGTCATCTGCAAAGAGTGACAGTTTCACTTCTTTTCCAGTGTGGATCCCTTTTGTTTCTTTTTTTTTTTTTTTTTTTTTTTTTGCCTGATTGCTCTGGCTAGGACTTCCAATACTATGTTAAATAAGAGTGGTGACAGTGGGCATCCTTGTCTGGTTCCTGTTCTTAAAGGGATAGCTTTCACTTTTTCTCCATTGAGAATGATATTTGCAGTGGGTTTGTTATATATGGCCTTTATTATGTTGAGATATTTTCCTTCTATACCCATTTTATTTAGAGTTTTTTCATAAATGGATGCTGTATCTTGTCAAATGCTTTCTCTGCATCTATTGAGATGATCATGTGATTCTTATTCTTCATTTTGTTAATGTGGTGTATCACGTTGATAGATTTGCAGATGTGTTGAACCATCCCTGCATCCCTGGAGTGAAACCCACTTGATCATGATGTATGATCTTTTTAATGTATTGTTGTATTCAATTTGCTAGTATTTTGTTGAGGATTTTTGCATCAATGTTGATGAGTGATATTGGCCTGTAATTTTCTTTTTTCGTGTTGTCCTTGTCTGCTTTGGTATCAGGATAATGTTGGCTTCGTAGAATGAGTTAGGAAGCCTCCCCTCCTCTTCAATTTTTTGGAAGAGTTTGAGAACGATAGGTATTAAGTCTTCTTTGAATGTTTGGTAGAATTCACCAGGGAAGCCATCTGGTCCTGGACTTTTATTTTTTGGGAGGTTTTTGATTGCTGTTTTGATCTCCTTACTGGTGATCGGTCTATTCAAATTTTCTACTTCTTTTTGGTCCAGTTTTGGATGGTTGTATGTTTCTAAGAATTTATCCATTTCTTCTGGATTATCCAATTTGTTGGCGTATAGCTTTTCATAGTATTCTCTTATTATCTTTTGTATTTCTGAGGTGTCCATTGTAATCTCTCCTCTTTCATTTCTGATTTTATTTATTTGAGCCTTCTCTCTCTTTTTCTTGGTGAGTCTAGCTAAGGGTTTGTCAATTTTGTTTATCTTCCAGAGAACCAGCTCTTCGTTTCACTAATTTTTTCTATTGTCTCTATTTCATTTATTTCTGCTCTGATCTTTATTATTTCCTTCCTTGTGCTGATTTGGGCTTTGTTTGTTGTTCTTTTTCTAGTACCTTTAGATGCGCTTTTAGATTATCTATTTGGGATTTTTCTTCTTTGTTGAGGTACGCCTGAATTGCTATAAACTTCCCTCTTACAACCGCTTTTGCTGTATCCCACAGATTTTGGCATGTCATGTTTTCATTTCCATTTGTCTCCAGTAATTTTTTGATTTCTCCTTTGATTTCTTCATTGACCCAATTGTTGTTCAGTCACATTTTCTGTAATCTCCACATTTTTGTGGCTTTTCTGGTTTTCTTCCCATAGTTGATTTCTAGTTTCATACCTTTGTGGTCAGAAAAGAAGTATGGTATTATTTCGATCTTCTTAAATTTATTGAGACTTGTTTTGTGGCCCAATATGTGATCAATCCTGGAGAATGTTCCATGTGCATTTGAAAAGAATGTGTATAGATATTTACAAGTGTTATATTTTCTTGTTGGATTGTTCCCTTTATCATTATGTAGTGCCTGTCTTTGTCTCTTATTACAGTTTTTGTTTTAAAGTCTATTTTATCTTATATAAGTTTTGCTAGCCCCGCTTTCTTTTCTTTGCCATTTGCATGGAATCTTTTTCCATCCTTTCACTTTCAGTTTGTGAATGTCTTTAGGTCTGAAGTGTGTCTCTTGTATGCAGCATATACATGTGTCTTGGTTTTTTATCCAATTGGCCACCCTATGGCATTTGATTGGAGCATTTAGTCCATTGATGTTTAAAGTAGCTATTGATAAATATGTATTTATTGCCATTTTGTTACTGTTTTTTCTGGGTGTTTTAGTAGTTCTTCTCTGTTCCTATCTTTTTCTCTTGCTCTCTTTCCTTGTGGTTTGATGGCTATCTTTAGTAATATGTTGAATTTCTTTTGTCTTACTTTCTTGCTTGCTTATTATAGGTTTCTGATTTGTGATTACCATGAGGATCCTATTTAATATTCCATGTATATAATAGTCTATATCAAGTTGACAGACTCTTTGCCTTGACCTCTTTCTAAAAGCTCTACTTTTTCACTCCCCTCCTCCCACATTTTATGTTTTTCAAATCATATATAGTCTCTTGTTTAGTGTGTGTCTATCCATTACCCTCTTATCATTGAAATAGGTGATTTTAGTACATTTGTCTTTTAACCTTCATATTATCTTCACAGGTAGTTGATCTGCTACCTTTACTATATTTTTACCTTTACAAGTGATTTTGTTGCCTGTTTTGTTGTTGTTGTTGTTTTGTTTTTTTGATAATAATTTTTTTTATCTCTATTTGTGGTCATTGCTTTCCCACTTAAATAAGTCCCTTCAGCATTTCTTGCAGAACTGGTTTCTTGGTGATAAACTCCTTTAATTTTTGCTTGTCTGGGAACCTCTTTATCTCTCCTTCCAATCTGAATGACAACCTTGATGGATAGAGTATTCTTGGCTGTAGGTTTCTTCCTTTTAGCACTTTAAATACATCGTGCCATTCTCTTCTCGCCTGTAGGGTCTTGGCTGAGAAGTCTGCTGATAGCTTGATGGGCTTCCCTTTATATGTCACTTGTGGCACTTCTCTTGCTGCTTTTAGGATTCTCTGTTTATCTTTAATTTTGGACATTTTAATTATAGTATGTCTTGGTGTGGGTCTCTTTGGGTTTATCTTGTTTGGAGCTCTCTGTGCTTCCTGAACTTGGATGTCTGTTTCCTTCCTCAGATAGGAAAATTTTCATCTATTATTTCTTCAAATAAATTTTCTACCCCTTTGTCTCTCTCTTCTCCTTCTGGGGCACCTATAATCGGAATGTTAGCATGCTTGATATTGTCCCAGAGTTCCCTTAGACTGTTCTCATTCTGTCTAATTCTTTTTTCTTTTTCTGTTCTGCTTGGGTGATTTCCTCTAGTCTTTCATCTAGCTTGCTGATCAGTTCTTCTGCAGCCTCTACTCTGTTATTGAGTCCCTCTGGTGAATTTCTCATTTCCAGTATTGTATTCTTCATTTCTGATTTTTTTTAATATCTTCCAGTTCTTTGCTGATGTGTTCACTGTGTTCATCCAGTCTTCTCTCCATATCTGCGAGCATCCTCATGATATTTTGTTTGAACTCTTTGTCAAGTAGGTCACTTGTTTCTGTTTCATTTAGTCTTTTTTCTGGGGTTTTGTCCTGTTTCCTTGCTTGGAAAGTATTCCTTTGTCTCCTCATTATGCCTCTTTCTGTGTGCTTATTTCTATGTATTAGGTGAGTCGGCTATGTCTCCTGATCTTGGAGAAGTGGCCTTATGTATGAGATGCCTTATGAGGCCCAACAGTGTGCTTCCCTCTCATCACCAGTCCAGAAGATCCAGGAGTGACCCCTTTGTGGGCTACTTGTGTCCTTCTGCTGTGGCAGGGTTGCTCCCACTGCAGGAACCCAGGGAGTCTAGTCTTTCCTTCCCTGGCCACCTGTTTGTAAATCCCATTTGGGGAGCCTCAGCACTGTTGGCTACAAAGTCTATCAGCACACTCCTACTGCAGTTTTCCTCTTAATTGCATTGGTGCCCAGTGTAGCTGGTTGCTAGGCTCAGGGGCTTACATTTGTGATAGGCCTCAGGCCTACAAGGCTGTTGTCAGTTCTCTTAGGAGTGCAGTTGAGTGCAGCTGGCCCTAGGCACGGGAGCACTCAATTGTTTCAGGCTTTGGAAGGTGGGACTGATCCTTTTTATGGCTATTTGTGAAGCACAGGTCTTCTGCCTTGATAAGCCTCATACCCCCCCCCACCCCCAGGACCACACACACTGTCAACACAGTCCTGGTTGGTGCACACTTCTCAATCCCCTGGAGCGTACCCCAATGCCGCACTGCAGAGGCCCCCACCTCTCCACCAATGCCCCCCACAGTTCACCTGATCCTCACACAGGCCCTGCCCCACAGAGGCAGACACCCTTGCCTGCCTGTAGAGGATCAAGGCACCCAGTCAATGCAGGCTGAAAAGTAGCCTGAGGGTTTGCCGTTAGGTGGGGCCAGTCCCTAGGGGGGGTTGTCTGCCCTGGCTGAACTGGATTAAATCTGTGCTCTAGTGGGCGTGGCAGACCCCTGGGCTAACAGGCCAAGGGATGAACCTCAATGGCACCCACCAGGGTCTGTGTCAGCACTCCTGGACCAGTTCAGAACAATGGCCCCCACCAATGTCTCAGTCTCCAGAGAGGTCCCTCCTCTCACCAAGATTCCCCAGAACCCACCAAGTGAGTCCCATTTCACCAAAGGACTGTCAGCCTTCTCTCTGGTGATTTTAGGTTGCTGCAATGAGTGAGTTTGTGCATGTGCCCTTTAAGACCCAGGTCTTTTCAGCTTTTGGTGGATAGCTTTTCTGGGGATATCCTCACTGCAGTTAATAGCCAGCAAAGCCAGATGGTAAGACCCCCATCTCAGTTGGGCTGAGTCTGAAGGATGCTTATAGCAGTATTGCCCCGACTCCGGACCTCACTCCTCCATGGAGGCCTGCGTACCTTAGCGTGGCTCCCGCCTGGCCAGCTGAGAAGCTCTGCTGCTCCCAAAGGTGGTTTTTTTCCTCTCCAGCAGGAATTCCTGCCTCTTCTGCCTTAGTCAGGATTGTCCCTTGTGGGGGTTCTTTTTATCCAGTTTACAGTTTTCTCTCCAGGGTAATTTTTCCAAAAAATAGTTGCAACCTGGTTGTGTTCATGGGAGGAGATGAGTTCAGAGTCTGCTTATGCTGCCATCTTGACGAGATCTCCGAAAATATTTTTAATTTTATAAAATAATGAGACAACTGGACATCTGAACATTTGATGATATCAAGGAATTGCTGTTACTTTTTGTTCAGGTGAGATATGACATTGTGTATTTTTTTTTTCAAGAATCTTTACCATTTAGATAGTTCCTAAACTATTTCCAAATGAGATGACATGTCAGGTATAGTGGTCAGTGTTTAAAGTATAAGACATACTTAAGAGATTTGCAAGAAATTGGCTTATGTGATTGTGGGGGTCGACCAGGCAAATCCGAACCCTGAGGCCAGGCCATCAGGAAGGGCAGGCTGGAGGTCTAGGCTTTGAGCTACTGCGGCTCTCCCCAGGGGGAATTTCTGCTTTCTCAGGGAAGACTTGGCTCTGCTCTTAAGGTCTTTCACCTGATTTACTCAGGCTTACCCAGATTACCTAGGCTAATTTCCCTTACTTAAATACAACTGATTATGGGTTTTAATCACATCTACAAAATACCTTCACAGCAACACCTAATTAATGAATAACTGAGGATTGTAGCCTAACCAAGCTGACACATAAAACTGACCATCACATCTGTGAATTGATTCAAAATAACATGGAAAGGAGGATGTGGATGGGACAGGGGTGGCCCATGGTTTGATGGTCCTTGAGGCTGGGGTGACGGGTACAAGGGGGTTCATTATACTATTCTGTCTGCTTTGTGTTCTTCACAATTTTCTACAGTAAAAGGGTTTTAAAGTATAATTTAAAAAACCCTCAGAAACTCACTGCTTTATAGTTCATATTTTTCTTTCTGGACCTTTTTCTCTATACATTTTTACATAGTTAAGATCATGCTGGAGTCAACAGTTTTATATCTTACTTCTTTCATAGCATTATACCACTGGCACTTTCACACCTCGTTAAAAATTCTTCCCAAATATCAAACAAAATGATTAAGAACTCAGGCCCTGACATCACACAAACCTGGTTCAAATCCCAGTTCTGCTGTTCATTGTCAGGTGACCTGGGCCTGAACTTCTTGGGCTCTCTATGCCTCAGTTTCCATAGTCGTTCAATTCATTCATTTATTTATTCAAGTAATATCGATTGAGTGTGTCCTCTGAGCCAGATCCTGTTCTAGGTGCTGTGGCTACACCAGTGAACAAAATAGATAAAGTCTCTGCCTTGACCGAGTTGACATTCTAGTGGTAGAAATAGATACTAAGAAACCAAATACCTACTCTACAAGGGGTTGTAACTAATCCAGAGGAAATAAAAGCAGAGTAAGGGGGATGGGGAGTGCCAGGAGCAGGGGATGGGGATTGCTACTTCAGACAAACAGGTCAGGAAAGTCTTTTCTGATAAGGGGACATTTGAACAAAAATTTGAAGAAAATGGAGTCAGCCATCTGAATATCTGGTGGAAAGGCATTTTCAGTAAAGGAAGCAGCATATGCAACGGCCCTGAGGTAGGAGCACATTCAAGATGTAGAGAGGAGGGCAGTGTGATTGGAGCAGAAACAACAACTAGAAGATGTAGGAAATGAGGTTAGAGAGTTAACAGGAAGTAGACTGTGCAAAAGGGAGCCATTGGAGGGTTTTGAACAGAGGAAGGACATTTGGCTTCTAGTTTTAAGGGTTGACTCTCTAGCCGCAGTGAGAAGAATGAAGTGAAGAGGGCAAGGGCAGAATCAGGGAAACCAATTGGTAGGCAATTAGAATCATCCAGATGCGGGGCTGGCCCTGTGGCACAGCGGTTAAGTTCGCACATTCTGCTTCTCGGTGGCCCGGGGTTTGCTGGTTCAGATTCCGGGTGCAGACATGGCACTGCTTGGCAAAAGCTATGCTGTGGTAGGCGTCCCACATATAAAGTAGAGGAAGATGGGCACGATGTTAGCTCAGGGCCAGTCTTCCTCAGCAAAAAGAGGAGGATTGGTGGCAGTTAGCTCAGGGCTAATCTTCCTCAAAAAAAAAAAAAAATAATCATCTGGATGAGAGATGCTGGTAGGTTGGATCAGGGTGGTAGCAGTGGATCCTGTGAGCAATGGTCAGATCCTGCATATATTTGAAAATAGAGCCCACAATGCTGATGTATGTATGTGGAGTGAGAGAGAGAAGGAGGAGTCAAGAATTATTCCAAAAATTTTATCTGAGCAACTGAAAATATGGGGTTGCCATTAACTGAGATGTGAATACAGCAGAGGGAGAGGGTTTAGTAGGAAGAAGGTTAGAATCCAGACTGCTTTCAAAAAAGACTATTAGCATGAGCACAGATCCAAAGCATGGGAGAATAGGAGAAAAGAAAACAGCAACAACATTTTGGCGCCTGAAAAGCTGATGGACTAAGGCTAATTGACTTAGCAGACCCAAGAAAGCTTAATCCTAAATCAACGAGGAAATTAAGAATCAACCAATTTAAACAGTAGCATCATCAAAAAGCTCAGGAATTCCTGGCATCAGGTACAGCTGAAAGTTGGGTTGGTGGGCATAAAATAAACATGATTCGTTTAAAGCTGTTTAAGTAGTAGTAGCTCCCTAATCTTTTCTCCCACTCTTCGCTGATGAGCGATTACCTCTCCCCAGCTCAGCCAGAGGAACCAGAAGGCACAAGTCACAGTTGCAGGTAGAGGTATCACACCCAAAACAGTAGGATTAGGGAACGAGCTCATATTCAGTGTTTTGACTCCAAGCCCTCTAACCCCATTAACACCCAGGTTCTAGGCTAACTTTGTCTTCCAGGCAGGACGTCAGAAGAGTCTTCTTTTATGGGGAATCCAAGCAGTCCAGGAGGAAGGACAAAATGTGCTGGCACTTGGAGTTCCCCAGTCAGATCATCCTATACTGAAGCTTAAGTCAACAGCTCAGAACTTCCATCAGCTTTTTATCCCTCCCCCGCTTAAATATGAGAAGATCAACAAGATTGCCAAGTATCTAAGGAAAGCCTCATTACAGTTTTAGTGGAGTGTCAGGTAGGAATGCAATTGGACATTTGTGTTCTATCAGCCATCTTTACCCAGGTCTTTCTATATGTTGTTATTCTTATCTCTCCTCTGCCTTTTCTCATTTGCCCTCTTCTTTCCTAAAAAACAAAAAAAAGTAGTGCTCTAAGAGGCCCCTCATTTTGTTCCTTTGCTCTTGTCTGCCTAAAACTCACCTCTGAATCATCTTAGAACTTGACCTCTTAGCAAGGGGAAAGTCTCGTTGCTTTTCTCTGGATTTCAGAACCATGGCCAGGGATAAAAATACACTCTATGGATGCCGTGGGCTCCATCACACACTCCTGATTGGAGTGTAAATTGGTGTCAACTTTCTGGAAAACTATTTGGTAATATCCTGCAAGGTTTTAAATGAGCATATCCCTCAACTCTACAATCTTATTTCTAGGAATTTATTCTAAGGATTTTTTTTTTTAATATGGACATTCTTATTAGAGATACATACTGAGATATTTATGGATACATTGATACAATGTCTGAGGCAAAATAAAATTATTTTGCTTCAAAATAATTGTGTTTGGTGGAGTATATTTACATTTTCTCATATGAGAGTCACTAGGCACATGTGGCTATTGAGCTAGTCCATTTGAAATGTCCTGTAACTATATAATACACACTGGATTTCAATGACTTAGTACCAAAAAGAAAAAGTAAAATGTCATTAATAACTTGCATATTGGTTATATATTGAAATAACATTTTGGATATATGAGGTAAAATAAAATATATTAAAATTGTTTCACCTATTTCTTTCATCTTTTTCAAATGTAGCTACTAGAAAATTTTAAGTCACATTTAACTTACATTTTTAGTTATAAATATGGCTTGCATTTGTGGTTTACATTATGTTTCTATCGGACAGGACTGGTATAGAATCTATATATACTCACATAAAACAAAATTTCTCATTACACATGAACATGTTTGGATGATTGGCAATAAATGGGTAACTACTGAAACTAAGTGACGGGCACACGGGAGTTCATTATACTATTTTCCCTACTTTTGTATAGGATTGAAATTTTCCACAATATCAGTTTAAAAATATGTGAATAAAGCTGTTTTCACAAAGACATACATTCCTGTTTATATAACAGTAAAAAGGGGGCGGGGGAAGCCCAGTGCTCAATAACAGTAGAGGAATTGTTAAGTTAATTATGTTCGTCTATGGGCTGTATGCAGTCATTAAATAATAAAATAAAAGTAATATCTAACATTTGAATGATATTCCAAGCTCTGTGATAAGTAAATTATATGCATTATATCATTTAATATTTACAACAGCTATATGAGGTAGATAAAATTTTTATCCTCTGACCCTCTCCCCTTAACTCCAGATTTATATACTTAATAACCTATCAATCAACATCTATTAGCTGGAATATATGGATAAAGAACAAAACAAACTAACAAGAAAAAGTGAATTGGAAGAAATAGAAACCATGCATGGAAAAGAAAACTTTAAACAAAAGAGGAAACTATGATTAATACCTCAGAGAGATAAAAGAAGATATTGCATTTATTAAATAGAAACAAATTTTTTTAAAGGGCAGGTGGGATTCAGAAGGAAGAAACAGCTCTTGAAAATTAAAAACATGACAGCAGACATTGAAAACTTACTAGAAGGGGGGCCAGCCTGGTGGCGCAGCAGTTAAGTTCACATGTTCTGCTTCTTGGCGGCCTGGGGTTCACCGGTTCAGATCCCAGGTGCAGACATGGCACTGCTTGGCAAAAGCCATGCTGTGGTAGGTGTCCCATGTATAAAGTAGAGGAAGATGAGCACGGATGTTAGCTCAGGGCCAATCATCCTCAGCAAAAAGAGGAGGATTGGCAGTAGTTAGCTCAGGGCTAATCTTCCTCCAAAAAAGAAAGAAAACTTGCTAGAATGTTTGGAAGTTAACATTGAGGCAAACCCTCAGAAAGTAGAGAAAAAAGACAGAGGAATAGGAAAAAGGAGTGAAAAGACTAGAGAATTTCAAAACCAGTCCTCAAAGGTCCCCATCTGGATAACACAAGTTCCAAAAAGAAAAAATAGAAAAGAGGAAGTTACTCATGAAATAAAAAGAAAATTTTACCCTGAACAGAAGGACATGATTGAAAAGACCCAGGCCAAAGGATGAAAACTATAGGCACAAAACTGTAAAATTTCAGAATGCTAAGATAAAAAAAATAGATCTAACAAGCTTTCAGAGAGAAAAAAGCAAAAAACAGCTCACATACAAAGGCTCAAGATGAGAATAGCTTAGATTTCTCTACACTAACTCTGGAAGCAAGAAGACAAAGGAACAATGCCTTCAAAATTCCGAAGAAAAATTATTTTCAAACTGAGTTCTATATTTAGCCAAACCATCAATTAAGTGTGAGAACAGAATAGATATTTTCAGACAGTGTCCTTTCACAGGAAACTAACTGGAGAATGTGTTCCACTGAAACAAGGACGTAAACCAAGAAAAAGGCAGGCATGGGCTCTAGGAAAGAGAAGACATAATATGAGAGAAGAGAGGAAAGAAATCTCCAGGACAATGATGAAGGTACAGAGGGAACCTGCCCAGAATGAAGCAAGTCAGATGATTCTGATAGAAATATCTTCAAGAAGATGAAACAGGGGTCAGCCCTGTGGCCTAGTGGTTAAGTTTGGCACACTCTGCTTTGGTGGCTTGGGTTCAGTTCCCAGGTGCAGACCTACACCACTCATTGGCAGCCATGCTGTGGTGGTAACCCACATACAAAATAGAGGAAGATTGGCAGAGATGTTAGCTCAAGAACAATCTTCCTCAGCAACAAAAAGATGAAATAGAATTTTACATCTGATGTAAACTAATATCCTGAGAAGAGATTTAGATAATTGAAGAAGAGTTTGAGATTAAATTATTAAGAAGACCACAGATAGAAAGCAAATGAAAACAAAAAAATTTTTAATGATGGGGAAATGGAAAGTTGTGCAGTATAACTTTAGATGGTCACTTTAATGTAAATACTTAACATTGCACTAACATATATGAGCACATGTGATAGAAACAGAGTGAGAAAAGAGAGAGAAATATTCACCTTCCACAGTGGGGAATCAATAGATAGGGCTTAAAACTGAAAAATCAAGAAGTAGCCATACAAATCTGTTGTTTAAAAGCATGTAAGAAATATAATCAACTACAAGAAGTGAAATGATTGCCTCTCTGGAATGGTCTGGGAAGAACGGAGTGGGGAAACTACTGTTTTCTGTAACAAACTGTTGGATTCTTTATGTGAATGTACACCTTTGATTTAAAAAAGAAAATACCATATTGGCCTAGAAATCTGTAAGTTGTGGGATGTAGAATATGCTTTTCTCTGAAAATCCTTTTTTAAAAGAAATAAATAAAAGGTGTTATTTATGATACTGAATGGATTGACTAAAATTAAAGATCTATTTAAAATTGAGACAGATCATTTGTTAATGGATTGGAAGAGCCAGTACTGTTAAGATGTCACTACTATTCTCCCAGTAGTGGGTGCTGTGGTGTTCTGCCCCAGCTCCTGAGAGTGTTGGCTGCTGCTGGCTCCCATCAGAGTCCCTCTCCTTGTCCCCAGGTTAAGGAGAGCTGCCTGGCCCAAAGTTACACCTCCTACCCAAGAGAAGCTTGCAGTTAATGATTGGTCTATGTGGGGGGAGGGGTACAAAAGGACCATTCTGAAGGGCCATCCCAGCTCCAGAGCTCCTTGAGCAGTTGGCTGAGAATGCTGTTGTAACTCCACTGCCTTCAACTTCTTCCTCTACTCAATTCTGCTTCTTCGCTTCCTTATAGGTGTAGATCCTGAAAGCACTTCCCAGAGAACCTCCTGCACATAATTCTTTTTCTTAGAGTCTGTTTCACAGAGACTCTAACCTAACACACTCTCCAAATTGATCTATAGATTCCATGCAATCCCTGTCAAAATCCCTATGCAAAATCCTTTTTTCATAGAAGTTAAGTTGATTCTAAACTTTGTATAGAAAAGCAAAGGACCTAGACTAGCCAAAAATTTTTGAAAAAGAACAACAAAGTTGGGGCTATATCCACTTGGACAAAGACTTGTACAAGAATGTTCATAGCAGCTATATTTGTTACAGCCCCAAACTGGAAAAGCCCAAATGTCTATCAACAGGAAAATTTGGGGGGGATTGTAAACAAATTGTGATATATTCATGCAGTCGAATACTACTCAGCAATAAAGAGTACTGAACTCCTGATACCTAGAACAACATGGATGAATCTCACAGACATAATATTGAGCTGAAGAAGCCAGACCCAAAAGAATAAATACTGTATGATTCTATTTACAAAAACTTTAAAAATTGGCCAAATAAATCTGTGGTGATGAAGGCAGAAGAGTGTTTGACCACTATTGGGAGGGCAGACCACCCTCCACATGGGATGGAGTGAAGAAGCAAGAGAGAACTTAATGGGGTGACAGAAATGTTCTGTATCTTGGTCTGGATAGTGGTTATAAGGACAGAAACATTTGTTAAAACCCATTAACCATATATTTAAGATCTCTGTATTTTACTGCAGGTAAGTCATACCTTAATTAAAAAGAGAGAAAGAGGAAAGGAATAGGTTTCCTCAATTAAAAAAAAAAAAAATAGAAGAGTAACATGTGGACTAGACTTTCCAGGCCTAGATTTTGTACACAAAAGGCTGTTTTTTCTGTAAGCAAAGCAGTTTCTTTCAACCTTATATGGTTCCTCTTCTTAATAACCTCTAAGAACGTGTCATTGGTAAAATTATGAAAAAGTTCTGGACCCAAATTTATATTTTCCTCTCATACTGTCTGTTAGGCTAACTCATTCCTCAGTTTTTGTTTTGTTTTTTAAATGCTACATCTAAAAGAACATTTCTTATTTGCCCTAAATGACCTTTCTTCGGTTTTAAACATAAGCCCCAGCTATAGTTCTGTGACGTTTAGGGAGCAAGCCTACGTTCGCGCTGTACACGTTTCAGTGAGTAAGGCTGTCACTTCCACCCCCTCTCAACTCTGCCATTCCAGATGAAAGTCTTAAGATACCCAATTTCACCTTCCGAGGCTTGCTGCTGCCCACATCACAGGTGTAGGGTATTAGGTATCTGCTTCCTGAAATTTGTTTTTGCCTTTCTCCACAGTACTAATACTAGACTGTCTGGGTTTAGCAGGGCTCACAGCCACCCAGACACAGACTCCATTTCCAGCATCGTTTGCAGGGAGGCGTGAATGCGATGATGAGGCTGAGTTCTGATCAATGGGAAGGAAGCAGAAGTGTCCTGATGTGGCAGGCCAGACTCTTCCCGAGATGACAGTGGGCAGACCCCTTTGCCTTCTTCCTCTATCCTGCTGCATGGGTGTAAGGCAGAATCTGTAGGCCGGGGGTAGTGAGAAGAAGGCCACCTCAGGACATTAGGGGTGGCGGAGGAGTAAGCTGTGTCCCTGAGCCAAGGCACTAGGCCAGCCCAGGGCTGCCCACAAGAGAGGGAAATAAATGTCTAATGACTTTAAGCCACAGTTATTGACAGTCCCTGTAACTCACAGCTGAACTTGGTGCAAACTAAGTCCCCGCTGCAGTCATTGTTTTCCCCCGATGCCTTTCCTGGGTCTGATGCCACCTCTCAGGGGCCAGGTGACCAGAATTAAATGTGGTCATCTTCTCATTCAGATGTGGCCCTATGTCTTTGTTCAGGTTTCCTGGGCTCTCAATGTCCTGACCCTTCTCAAGCTCGTTTGTGGATTTATCTTCAACCCATTATTTCAAAGTGGTCAGTAGAGACTTTTCCTTTCAAATGTCTAAGAAGGGTTATGTGCAGAGGATGGACTGACAGTTTCTTGCCATTAATATAATGTTACTTTTTTTAAAGTCTAAAGTCTAAACACCTAAATTTTCTTAAACCTTTGATTTCAACTTATAAATCTTGTTTATATTTGACTTTACATCTAGTAATTTTTCTATAAATTAGAAACAATAACTTTAGCTTGCTCTGTGATAAATCTTCAACTAAGTCTCGTCTAAGAGATTAAATTTCCAACAACACTGGCACCACTTAAAACTGTTACTAATTAAACTTTCTGAAATTCTTAAATTTATTTCATAAATGTCATATATTTGAATTTTTCAAGCACTTCATATGCCTGACAGGGCAGACCTACAAACCTAACAAACCTTCATAAGCACTAAAGAAAGTCATATAAATCCAAAAAAAAATCAAGTGTATAATGTAGTAAATCAAGTTCTCTTAAACATCTCAAAGTTGTCTACATACTTAATCAAATTCTCACAAGCCTTTCAACATAAAATCCAAAGTTGAAAATCAATCACACGTTTTCATTTGAATTTACATGATGAATCTGTTAGTGTCTCTTAATATTAGAGATACTTTAATAACAAATACTCAGAGATTGGCTACATTTAACACAAAGTGTTATAATTATGTGTTTGATTTGCTTAATCATGGCTATATATCTTCCTTGGATTGTAGAATCTTTTGCCCAATTCTAGGATTATAGCTAGAACACAGGTCGGCTGAGATGAATGGGTCAAAGGTCTAGGATAGCAACAATTACCCACAGAGCAGCTATTTGAGACCAGATCACAGGATCCAGCTCCAAATATATCATGGATGATGGTACCTCAGCCACAACTTAAAACACAGAACTTTCTGTTTGCTGTTTAAACAAGGTGCCACAAACCTTTCAGAGAGGATTCAGTTTCACAATTAATAAGTTATTTATTTATTCAACAAATATTTATTGAGGGCATTCAATTGAAGGAGGTGATGTTTGAGGCACCTAGGTCACATCAAAGAACAAAACAAATTTATTTTGCTTTCTCAGAGATTAAATTTTAGTAGGGACAGAGAGGGGACAGACAATAAAACAATAATGTGATAATGGAGTAAATTATTTTGTGTTAGACCTTAAATAGGATGGCCAGGATAGGCCACACTGAGAAAATGAATCTGAGCAAAGACTTGAAGGAGACGAGGGAGTGAGCCAGGCAAATGTCTGGGGGAAGAAGGTTTTGGAGAGGGGACAGCCAGTGCCCAGGTTCCAAAGCAGGAACTTGCTTGCCATACCTGAAAACAGAAGGAGGCCAGTGTGGCTGGAGAAAGAATGAGCTAGAGGGAGAGCAATAGGACATGAGGAAAAGGAGATGATAGGGGATCAGACTGCCATATTCTCTATATTGCATTATTTAGCATCCTTCTTGTTGTAATGTCATTCATTTTGTGGGGAGGTTTCCATAGTGATGCAAGAGTTTTTCACCTACTTAGCAAGCCTCTCGGAAAGCTCTTTGCAGCAAAGTTCTATTTCTGGTGCTGTTAAGACTCTAACACGTGTGGAACTTCCATTCCTACCCTGGAGAGTAGTCTCCCTCAGCATAGGTAGCTAAGCAGTCCAAGTGATTTGTGTGTGATTTTCAGCAGCTGTGTAGGCTAGTTTATCGAAGCAGACCCCTTTTATGGACATGTAGTATACTCCAAGGCTTTGGCTATTCATTAATTCACTTAAAAATATTTGTGGCAGGCCTATTCTCTTCTAGGCACTCTTTTAGGCCCCTGGAATACACCAGTGACTCCCCTCTGGTTTCCTGGTTCTATCATAAATTATTCAGCCTATTGTCGATGTTGTGAAGAGTGTCAAAGATCTCGATTTTGCTTGCTTATCTTGGCTCCTGGACTCACAGCCCATCAAGAAAAATACGTACAGCAAAAACCACAACATTTCCTCTGCTTATTGGGGGGAAAAAAGCGCTCAGGATCATGGTTACATAACAAACCAATAGTTCTAGAGGCTATAATCCTTAGAAAGAATGAATTTTGGATAACTGTCCTTGCACTCAGGAGAGGAAAAGACATGGCAACTCTCACTCAGTTGGGTTCACTTCAGAACACTACACACACCACAGAGAGACACACTGATGTCTCCCACCACAGAGACGTCTGTCCCCCTCATGCATGCACTCACTTACAAAGCCACGCCCATTCCCCACACACCCACCACAGTGTCCTGGCTATTACCCACTCATACCACACACACCTGTGCCCCTCTTACACATCATACAGATACCCTGCCCCTCCACCATACCCTGATACTTCCATACCACCCAGACGCCCTGACTACACATAAACACACAGAGCAGACGTTCCTACTCTCCAACACCACTGCTGCTCATGCATAGACTCATTCACTATTTTTCAGACATTCACACCAAATCTCAAAAGGTCAGAGCTGTGTACATTTAAAAAAAATTTTAACCGATTTATCAAGCTACAATTCACATATGATATAATTCACTCATTTAATTCAGTGGTTTTTAATATACTCACAGAGTTGTGCCAGCATACTCATTTTAGAGTATTTCACCAACTCAGAAAGAAACTCCATACCCATTAGCTGTCACACCCCATCCCCCCATCCACCTCTCCCCAGCCCCTGGCAATCACTAATCTACTTTCTATCTCTATAGATTTGCCTATTCTGCACATTTCATATAAATGCAATTACACAATATGTGGTCTTTTGTGACCAACTTCTTTCACTTAGTGTAATGTTTTCAAGGTTCATCCATTCTGTAGCATTTATCAGTACTTTGTTGGTTTTTATTGCCATATAATAGTCCATTTCATGAATGTACCACATTTTATTTATCCATTCATCAGTCAATGGATAGTTGGGTTGTTTCCATTATTTACCTATATGAATAATGCTGCTATGAACATCTGTGTGCAAGTTTTTGTGTTTTAATTCTAAATATGTGTCATTTTCCATCAGACTGTTTTCCATTGATCCATCATAGCCTGGGGAACATCCCTAGAGCCAGGGCCCTAAAACACAACTCTTCTAACAAATAAAGGGCACAATTAATAAGAGCCCATAATAGAAAACACTTTATAAGGGAATAGAAAACCTTTATAAGGGAACAAAATTGTACCTGTAAGAGAAAGAGCAAGAAGTCAGGCATGATGTACTTGCCAAAATGGAGTGCTAATACATTTCTGAATATAACAATGGGAAAAAGTTATCCAGCATTCTTTGCCCCTGACATAGTGCACAATGAGGAATAAATGGAGTTATTCCTCCTAGGGTGAAAAGTGTAGTTGCTAAAGCTTATCTTTCCAAAGGAATCAATTAGGACCAAGGGAAGATATAATCATTTATGTGTACCTGCCTAACATTCACCCAGAAGCTAAGTGAAAACCTTGCAAAAGGAGTGCACAGTAACTTTTCTCAATCCAAACCAGCAAGCATTCAGTCCCCTCTTTACAATATCCTCCTTCACTCCTTGCCCCCTAATTTCTGCTTAAGACTCACCCCACACCACTGAGTGCTCGGGAGCACCCAATAACATGCAACAACAATTGAGAGCCTGTGTATGTGCTGAACACAGTGTCAGTCCCTGGGGACAGAGAAGTGCTAAAAACAGATAAGCCTCATACCCCCAGGGAACTTACCCCCTTTTGGAAAAGAGGGAGGCTAATCAATCAATATACAAATACACAATAAAAAATATCTCATATATAGAAATATACACACACTCTTTTGGTTTTAAGTAATAAAAATTCACTTCAAACTAGCTTAATTCTCCAAATAACAATCATTGGAAAGATACCGTGGTGTCTCAATCTCACAGAACTAGAAGGAGAGCATGTACCTCTGGCCTTGGGAGAGCTGTGCACCTCTCTACTCTGTTTGAACCCAGCCTGTGGTCACCCAGTCTTAGCAGTAGCAGGGACCCAGCTGGGCAGTCTGGAATGGCCATCATAACAGCAACTCACTTGCAATTAATCTCCCAGGCTCCCACCAACCTCAGCAGTCGCCTGCGGCCTGGAAGCCTGGAGGACAAAACCCCAGTGAAGAACGGGGGAAATCTTCATGGCTCTGTGGCCCAAGAGCAATTTGTTCAAGTTCCAAGGGCTTTAGTGTGGCCCATGGACACTTTTTCTCTTCACCCAGTTTCTAGACCTTGTTTATCCTTCTTCTCTTTAGCTTAGATAGTCCATGAAACTCTCCCAAACATAAGGTATTATTTTCCATCTTTTCCTTCCAATATATTTGTCCCAGACAAGTAGATATGCATGCCTTAAAGATTTGTCTCAGGAACATGGGAAATTAGGTTACCTGAATAATGGTACCCACAAAAGTCAAGGAAGAATTCAGTTCAAGAAATCAAGGAAGAGTTCCTACCAGTAAGCCAATCTTGCCAGCAAGCTCCCAGCCAGAATCTGGCTTCTCTTTTACCTGAAGACAATGAAGCCCAAAGCACTTAGAACATCCACCCGGCACACACTTAAATATTCAATATCTTAGCACTCATTTTACAGAGACTAATTGAGGACAAATTCTGACAGGTTAAGGACTTTGTCTAGACCGGGGGTTGGCAAACCATGGCCCATGGGTCAATTTTAGCCCAACTGCTTGTTTATAAATAAAGTTTATTGGAACACAACCACGCCCATTCATTTTTATATTATCTATGGCTGCTTTTGCAATAAAAATGGCAGAATTGAACAGTTGTGGTCGAGACTGTGTGGCTATCAAAGTCTAAAATATTTACTACCAGGTCCTTTACAAGAAAAGTTTGTGGATCTCTGAAATAGATCCTTCCATTTAGCCTTGAGGTTGACATTTGTCATCCTTATTTTGCCACAGAGGAAGCTGAGGTTTAGAGACAGCAAGTAAATTGCCCAGGGTCACAGAAAGGATTGAGAACATCATCAAACTGTCTTTTGACAATATCATATGGTCTCCTATCACAGTCATTTCCCCACCTCATGGGACTCTTGTAAAGAATCAATGAAAAGATACAGTAGGTCAAAGAATTCCAAGGAAGTATCAAGCCAGCCAAGATTATCACGTGTACCTTCCTTGGAGTTAAAGGCCATCCTATGTGTTTCTGTCACTTTACTTTTTCGGAAGTTGACCCTGTCCACTGGTGCAGGAGCACCAACCTTGCCCTGGGATCCCAACCAACCTTGCACACCTCCCCACAAACCTCTCAACATCTCTGCCACCCTTTCCCCCAGCAGACAGGCTCAACCTTTCTGAGGTAAACTCATTCTACAAGTGAATAAGGAATATCAGTGGGTTCAACACAGCCATCAAAGAGGGCGACCTTGTCTCACTCTTCCCAAGTCCTGCCAGCTCACCTCCACTAAAAGCCCTCATTCCCAGTTGCAAATCAGCACAGAGGTAAGAACAATCCAGATCCAGTCCCTTGAGGGAAAGGCTGCCCCAGGCTGTGAAGCCCAGTCTTGTCAGGTGAATTCATCTTGGGCTGCAGCACTGAGCTGCCAGAGGGCATGTCTGATGAGAGAAGAGCTGTCCCAGGCCAGAGTTCTTTGAGGGCAGGGGCTGTATTATGGACCATAGGGCCCACTTAGCACAGGGCTTGGCACAAAAAATGTGACCAACAAATGAAAGCTATGATCATTATGTGTACTTAAGAGTTTGCTAAACAGTTGAATCAATGAGTTACGGTCTTACTACAAATCTCTCAGCACCAAGGTAGTTAACCACATACACAATCTTATAATTTACACAGTATTTTCCACATACCCTATCTCAATTTACCCTTCCAACAATGTTTAGGGAAATACAGAGAGCTTTTAAACAGACAAAAGGAGATGAAAAGGTTAAGTAACTCAACCAATATCACACAGCAAGAGAGGGACAGAGGGAAGATGTGAACTCAGGGCTGCCTCAACAGCTTGTATTTCTCCCAGCAAACCATACTGCTTCTCTGCCAGAGAACCAGAGGCAATGGCTGAATTTATGTGCCCACTCCTCACCATGGGCATGTCTTTCTTTTCTCTCTCTCTTCCCTTCTCTCTAAAGCTCCCCTTTTTCCTTCCTTTCCCTACCCCAGTCCCATAAAAGGATTCCTTGACTATTCTAATGATTCTATACTACATATTGTTACTTTTTTAAAAAGCATGCTTGGGTTCTACCCAAGGTTTCTCTGCAAAGTTTTAAGTTCTAATAATAGCAGGGAAAGAGAACTTAAAATACCACTTGCATTTAAGAGCTCCATACACAACTCTTCTTTACTGAACCACAGTGATTGGATTTTAAATGTACTGAGCACCTCTGGCTGCCTCTTATCCTATTGTCCCCTAACATCACTGCATCAAAGGGTCACAAGATCCACTTCCCTCATTAGAAGTACAAGCTCCATTTATACTGGAAAGCCTTTTTAAAACAACCATATAAAATAGATAGCAAAACCTAAAAATATGTTCAGCAGACTCACTTGTCCTGGGGCAAATTCCAAGTACCAGTATATAAGCTCAGCAATTCAGGAAGCATTCCAGCCACTCTGTCAGTGTGTGTATGGGTCAAAGTCATCCGAGACCTGATGTACATCAGATGTCCTGAGGAATACATGTCAGGGCCAGCCCAGACAAGCCCTTGCTCCCTTCGAGAGTGCCTCTGTCAGAGTGACTCTCTCACTTTCCAGGTGGGACATGGACAGGAATAGTGGCCAGGATAGTGGCCAGAACAGAGAGGGCTGTATTAATGCTGGGGTAGCAGATGACGTTCAAGTGTTGCAGAGAAGCAAGGATATGATTTGGCTGCTCTTGCCTGGGAACATCCATCCACTCAGCTGGCTACCTCTGCAGCTCTGCTCTATACCTGTCCAGGTAGAGAATATCTCCCTTGAATGCCTCATATAGTGCCATCTCAGGCTCGTGATTCTTCAGAAAATGCAGATTGCTTGCGAAGAGGTACTGAGCAACAAATCACAGCAAGCACTTTAACAGCTGCTCCTGCACTTCAAAAATGACATGGTTCAGAAGGTGAATAAACAAGGCCTTTCTGTGGCTCTCTTGGAGGTCTGTGGCCATGAAGACATTTTGGAGAACTTGTTGACCACACAACATGGGGAAAGCGGGAGATTCTTCTATTCCCATGCTTTACTTCATTGTACAAGGACACAAAGCCTGGGTCCCATCGACCTTCATTTTCAGGAACCCCCAGATGACAAGCGGATGAGGTCAGTTAGACTGCTACACGTCCTGAGGCAAGGACTTAGTATATGAAAGGATGCACTCAGCCCATACCTTCATTACCAAGAAGTCAAACTTGGTGATGGAATAAAAAAGATCTTTAAGCCTCCCTGTGGGTACCTATTTCCTGAAAAACCTTGAGGAGGATTGTACAGTGGGCCATTAAAAGGCTCAGACACTGAAAGTCTGCTCCATCTGGCATTTTCTCTGATGCTTCTTTCTTCCTCCTCATCTTCCTCCTGCTTTGCACCCTACTCATCAGGAATGCCTGCAGCAACCCCAGCTGAGCTGGGAAGTGCTCTGAGAACGCCTTTGGCAGTACCATGACTTTGCCCACCAGAAGTCTGGTGATGGGCTCCAATGCACAGGACCAAATAATAGTTGGGTTCAGCCCCTCCATCTTAGAGGCCAAGAGCAAGTTCTTGGGAAAGATGTTGCAAATCCTTGCCAGCTGACCATTCATGGAATTATGCTCCGGTAACTGAAACCCCACAGAATTTCCTTTGCTAAACCCCAGACTGATATTCTCTGCAGGAAGAGTTCCATCAGGAGATTCTCAATCATGCCAATGGCCTCGACAAAAGTGATCGGATCTTACACAGCTCCACCTTACCTTCTTCACTGCAGTGAACGCAGCATACAGAGAAGGAGAGATTTTCTTTGGAGGAGATACCAGTGCTCCCCTCAAGGATCACACTAAAGAATCTGGTTGCTTTTAGCTGCTCCTAGAGCTCATTCTCCACTTGGAGGCCTATTAGCTTGATCAGTTCATTCTACATTTGTTCAGCTGTTTCCAGAGTACCATGTGGTACCTAGCTAACATTCTTCTTTACCACTGAGTCCACTTCTGTGATATAATGAGAGAATGCATATACATTCTTGGTGTTAGTGAGCCATTCATGTAATGGAATAATGTGTTTTCTACAGACAATAAGGAGTATAATGATCTATTTTAAGGCATCACAACTTCTGTTAAAAGTTTCTTACACTCAAAGGCAACAAAAGCCTCCATATTTGCTGTGGCCTTTCCATGTCCCTTAGATCTGCTATGTTTCTCAAGTATTTTCTTGACACTGGACCAATCTTTCAAAGGCATAGAAACCAACGCTACCTCCTTGGTTATTAAACATGAAAGACAGATCACAAAAACCCCACTCTAGCATTTAGAGTACTGTCCAATGCTTCTATTACTGAAGGAGCGGGGCATGGCACTGCAGGAGTCCTGACCCATTCCTGAGTCCATCAGCCTCTTTGGGAACAAGAAGTTGGAGGTGAGCAACCACTGGATTGCTAAAATGACCTTCATTTGCCTCTCACTCAGGCTCCTGTGATTTAATAGGCCAATGTCCTCCTCATTACGGACATCTTTCTCATCCCAGGACATGTTGTCACCTGTAGTTTGTGAGTTTACCTCCTGCTTTGCAACAGAAAAGATCTAAAACTTGCCCATTGACTTAACCCTCAGAATACCTTCCTGCTATACCATCAGCATTCTTGTTAAGTAAAAACTAGCTCTGACTGAGAAAGTAAAATCTACATGGCTACTTATCAGGTAGGAAAAACATAAAAAAAGCTGTAAAGTTAACAGGAAACAATATTTCTGCCAATGTCATGCAACATCTGTAAAGTGTCTTAATAACCCTACTCTTGAGTCACCACTGCTTTACTCATTGAGAAACTTTGTTCTCTAAAATCAAACTCTCAGAAACTTTGGTCTTTGAAATTTTATCAGTAAAAATGAAACATCTCACTCTTGCCTGGAAGATCTAAGTCACTTTAACATAGAAAAGCAGTTTCAATTTACAACCCAGGTGCAAAGCTTCAGAAAAGGGTTTTTGGACAACATTTTCATGGGTCCATTTTGCTGTCTAGGCCTGATGTTGACCCCTTTACACAGTCCTGCTTTGCTTTGAGCCTTTCTAAACAGTGTTTCATTTAAGCTCCATCTAAACAATGGAATTGTTTAAATTCCATTCCACAATCCTGTAACTGTATCTTTTCCTTCATTTGGTTAAATGCCCCATGGTGTTTCTGGTGTGCAGCGCCCCTTACTGCAATGAATCAATACACCTACTTTTGCTGGGCTACAGGTTTATTTCGGGTGATTTCAGGTTGACCGGGGTTGGACACTGTATTGCTCAGCTTCAGGTCTCCTAAAATGCAAATTTTTAAAACAGATGTAACAACGCATTTTTTTCACTCCTAAATATACATGCACCTGTCCACCATGCCAGGTAGGCATGCATAGAACTACTATGCCAATTTGTCATAACTGGGATTGGTTCACACATCTGAAAGTTTACAGGAACAAGAAAGGAAGTCAGATTTGGGGGTAGCTTTTGGTTCACGTCTTGAACAGGCTCAATTTTCTTTCTCTTTGGGGCCCCAGACATTTTGTCTGATAAACTAATGCCACCATCCCTCATGAGTGAGAAAAAAACGAGACACATCTACTCAGCTGCAGCTGACAGGAATACTGGGGTCCAGCTGGTTACAAGTGGACGGTTCTGGCCACGGTGACACGCGCAGGTACTCTACAAACACTGCAGGGAACTGGGCGTGCTGCTGCTCTTCCCCACGTCCTCCAGCTGGGACCCGGGACCTGTGCAACCCCTCTGCTCGGCGCCTCGGGGCAGGAACCCGAAGCGGAGAGTACACCTTGCCCCTCACATCTGTCTCTTGCCACAGCAAGAGCAGTGAGGCGCGGTTCAGGGGCACACAACCTCCAAGGCAGCTCGCACGAAGGACCAGCGGAATCCCTTAAACGTGAGCGCCTCTGGCCGCCAGCTTTGTTGCAAGGGCGCACCTAGGCTCGACCTCCCTCTCGGCGATTGGACGAGCAGCTACGGCGTAGGTCTGCAGGGGGAGGCCCGAATAGACCACCGAGCGGCACCAAGACGCCATGTTGAATCCTGGCATCACCCACGAGTTGCCCTTCCTGCCGGTGATTGGACGAGCCAGTTGGTTCTCCCGGAAGGGGCGTAGCCCGCCAACCGGAGCTCTGCATGTGCTGGTCTGGTTATCTGGTTTCTGAGGTCTGTAGTTGCTAATGATTGTCTTGTTCATTCCTGGACTCCTGCGACCTCACGAGGTAGACAAGGCTTTCTTAGAGCTTCGAAGAAACCTGAAAACTGCCTGGGGCTGCTCGGGAGGGGATCTTGAGATGCTTCTTCAAGGACACGCTGTCGTTCTCTAGGAAGAAAAAGTTGGGAGCACATTCTAGGAAGAGGGGGCCCAGCTGCAGGAAAAGTCGCCAGAATTGTAGCTATAGCGGGATTAGGGATGAGGGACACAGAATGCCCAGAGAGGAAAACCTAGCAAGGTGTTGGGGTAAGCTTGTGGAGGGCCTTGAATGCCAGGCTAGGGAGTTTGGGCTTTATCCTATAGACTAGGGAATAAAAATGAACATTAGGAGGATTTCAGACAGAGATGACATAATCAGATAATTAACTTTAGAAAAATAATTCTGTTCCTGTGTGGAGTATCCAAAAATGTTTCCCAAAGTGTGTTCAGTGAACCAGTAGGGGAGCTTGTTTTTAAATGCAGGTTCTGGACTCTCTCCACACCTGCATATCATATTCTCTGCTTGTAGACCTAGGAAACTCCATTAAAAAACATTTAAGTTAACATATAATTGGGGAAAAGAAATGCACAAATCATAAGGGTAGAGCTCTGAATTTTCACAAGCTGAACACACTCATGTAACAAATATCCAGACGAAGAAACACCACCAGCAGTTCAGAAGCCCCTCTTCCCCTCCAGCCACTGCTGCCTGCGACAAGGGTAAACACAATCATTACTTCTAACAACCATAGATTAGTTTGCCTGATTTGAACTTTATATAAATGAAGTCACAGCATAAACTCTTTGTGTCTGATTTATTTCAGCTATGTATAAATTCATCCAAATTGTTCTGTGTAGTTGCTGTTGACTCCACTGCTACAGACTTCCACAGTTTATCCATTCTCTTGTTTATGGGCCTTGGATAGTTTCCAGTTTGGGGCTACTACCACAAAAGTGTTGTTATGAATGTTTTTATTCATGTCTTTTGCTTTGTAAATTATAAAGCAAGATACCAAGGCCTAAAGACTAATTCATTCACACCCACTTATTGAGCCCCTTATCAGGCATTATGCTAAGAAAAGAAGATGGCCAAGGTCCTGCCCTCATGGAACTTATTCCATTTGGCACAAAACTAGAACTTAAGTGAAAAGAAAAGTAAGTCAAACAATTGCAATTGTGGTAATAGCTCTGAGGGACAAAAGGCTGAGCTAGAAAAGCAGGAAGGGAAATGACCTATTTCTTTTATGTGGTAGTCCGGCTAAGTCTCTCAGAAGAGCTACTAGAAAAAAATACAAGAGATGGGTTGGCACTGCCATGAGATAAGTACAAACAGAGGGAAGAGCATTCCTCAGGGGAGACACCAGGTGCAAAAGTCACAGAGCAGGAGACAGCTTAGCCTGTTCAAGACCAGTGTGGCTGAAGCACAATGAAGGGGAACGGGGCTAGCATAAGGTGTGTTCGGATACAGGAGCATATGATGCAGGGCCTTGTAGCCCTGAGTAAGGAGTTTAGATTTTATTCTAAATACTGTAGAAAGCCACTGAAGTGTTTTAAACAGGAAGTGATGTGATCTGATTTATTTTTTAAAAAGATCCCTCTGACTGATGAGCAGAGAACAGGATTAAAGGGAGCAACAGAGAAAGCAGGTCACTTAGAAGGCTGTTTGAACAGCCCTGGGAAGATATGCTGGGCACAGAGCTTAAAGAAAAGGACTGAATACATCTGGGAATTGTCAGCACAATGATCACTACCATAATCAAGTGATGAAAGGCAACAAAGAGATATCCTGCATGTGTTCTGATGTGGTGGATCAAGGGCACCACACTTCTACCAAAAATGCATAATCTCAATCTAATCATGAGGAAAACTACAATAAATCCATATTGACAGACATTCTACAAAATAACTAGGCTGTATTTAAAAAACGTCAGCACTATGAAAGACAAGGAAAAGCGAAAGAACCACTACGAAGTTTTTAAAAACTAGACATGATAACTAAATGCAACTTGTAATCCTCCATTAGATCATGGGCCAGGAAAAAAATTTTTTTCATTTGCTTTGAAGGACATAAGTGGGACAACTGATAATATTTGAATAAGGACTGCAAATTAAATAATAGTCTATATACCGTTATTAATTTCCTGATTTTGATCTTTGTTCTGAATACGTAAGATAATGTCCTTGTTTTTAGGAAATAACACATTTAAATATGTAGAGATAAAGGAAAGTGTCTGCAATTTCCTCTCAAATGGTTCCTAAAATAACCGATAGAACGATAAAGTAAACATAAAATGTTAATGTTTGGGGAATCTAAGGAAGAGTTTATGGGAATTATTTGTAGTAGTTTTGTAACTTTTCTCTAAATCTGAATTACTTTAAAATGAAAGGTTAAAAAAATTACTAGGGTCACTTAGGGAGAGGGAAAAAACAATACTAAGCCACGAGCAACAACATTTAGACAAAAACAGAGAACTGACTAATAGAAGGAAAGATGCAAGAATGTCAAAAAACTAAGTCAAATGGAATGCGGACAGAATTACATTGGACGTCATAGCTTCTGTGCTCTTCTTCACCCTAAAATTCTAAGAGATGACCTTTCTGCACGTCACCCGCAAGATCACCGAAACCAATCCCTCGACTCACGTCCGGGAAAAAACACGCCAACTGTGGCCGGCTCCGCCATGTTTTCCCAGTGCGCATGCGTGTGCGTTCGCACGCACGCACGCTCCAATCCAAACCAATCGGTGCACACGTCGGCGTCTCCCCCGCCACAGGGCGGGGCGGCCTTCTACACATGCGTACGGCTGGGCGGGCCCTGTCTCTTCTCGCCGAACGCCGCCAACATGGTGAGTATTGCCGTTCTGGGCTCCAATTCTCACCGCCGTGCAGCTCTGCCGCTGCCTCTGCAGGGAAGCGGAGGCGCGGAACGGTGCCCAGCGGCTCTTAGGTAGCCCGTGGTGAGGGTCCCGGGGCTGGCGGAGCACGGAGTTTGGGGATTTCCCGGACGTGTGGCAGGCGAGCTCGTGGAGGGCCTGGCCGACCCGGCGCGCCTTGGGCCACGCGTGCGCAATGCCCCCGGCGGATCCCGACTGCTGGGGCGGTGGGTGACCTGGTGGGGCAGCCGAGGCCGAGCTGGGCTGGGGCTGGGGGGCTGGTGGGCTGGGGAGTTCAGGCCCCATAGGCCTGGAGGCCCGAGGGAACTCGGCTTTTGCCGCCGCCGGCTCTGCGGATTTTGTCCGTCCAGGTCGAGCCATGACACTTGGCCGTGTTCCCCCCCGACGTTCTTTTCCGCGGTACTTAGCCACGTTGTCTTTAAGCTGCAGAGCCTTATAAACTAGCGAGTATTTTTAGTCAGCGTCGCTCTTCTCCCCCCCAACCCCCCATTTTAGGTGTTCAGGCGCTTCGTGGAGGTTGGCCGGGTGGCCTACGTCTCCTTTGGACCTCATGCCGGGAAGCTGGTCGCGATTGTAGATGTTATTGATCAGAACAGGGTAAGTGTAAGGAAAAGTGTCACAAGTTTAGTTCACGTGGCAGTGAATGGTATGTAGTATACGTGGTAACGGTGCTTATTCCAATGGTCCTCTAAGGTAGGAGTGCTCTAGGTGGTAGCTTTAAGAGTATTTATCCATTTTGCTTACTGTTACGTATTGCACTGAGATCCTTGATCTTATGTATTCTAGGCTTTGGTTGATGGACCTTGCACTCAGGTAAGGAGACAGGCTATGCCTTTCAAATGCATGCAGCTCACTGACTTCATCCTCAAGTTCCCACACAGGTAATTATCCACCAGCCTTCATCCCTCCCCAGATTTGTTTATACCAGTAAAAGTTTGCTTAGTTGAATTAAAAAATGTTTTTGCTATTTCGTTTTTCCCCTGAAAATATAGTAGACAATGTTGAGGAGAGAAAGCAATTTAGAAGGGGGATTTACAGTGTAGATGTAGACAGGTATTATTTACTTTTTAAATGTCTCGTGATCTGGTAGTTCTCTGGCTTTCCCTTTATCCAGATTTGCCATCCTCTTTCTTGTTCCCCTTTCAGGATTTACACAGCAAAGATCTCCCTACGGAATTCTTTTTTCTTGGAAAATATTAGTTAGTTTTGCTTCCAAACAAAGATACTGATTTCTTTTCTAAAACTAGCTATCATTAGTTCAGCTTTTACTGTGTGTCAGTTAGTATTTAACATACATCATCTCAATATGGCAGCTGCTAAGCATGTTCTACCAGCTGCTTGAAAGGAATTGAGACAGTCAGTGGTGAGTCTTTCTTCGCACGTTGTAGATTATGGAAGTTAAAACACCGTGGTGTGTCGTTAGAGAGCTGCAGCGACGGTGCAATGGAACGTGTACTGTTACTTTATTTTTTAAGTATACTGAGTTTTCATACTTGAAATATTTGAAAGAAATTCAGAATGATTATAGTTGGATTTTATGATGATTGACCACAAATCTTTAAACATTTTATACAGAATAAAACAGTAGGCCTAAGGATTAACTTCACCTCATTCTCTATGAAAAGGAAATCATTTTGTACACATCCACTATCCTGGAGTGGTAGTATACATAAGAGGTGATTTTTAAATCCAGAAAATGGTCTGGTTTGCCTTTTTTATTAAAGTTGTGTGTTTGACATTATAAGGCATCCTGGCTTAGTGAACTCCGTTCAAATAAGTAAATGGCAGTGGAGACAACTAGATCTGGAAGTATAAAAAAAGAGAAGGATAATTTTGGCATTGTTTTGCGTACACTTTTTAATTTGAGGTATAAATTGTGCTTTTCAGAGGACACAAACCTGTCCTTGGATTGGCGTGGCTTCAAAGCTAATTCCTTAATCTATGGTGTTGCTTCTTTTATAGTGCCCGCCAGAAGTATGTTCGACAAGCCTGGCAGAAGGCAGATATCAATACAAAATGGGCAGCCACAAGATGGGCCAAGAAGATTGAAGCCAGGGAAAGGGTAATGACTTAAGATCATTTGAATTCTGACCTTTTCTTTTCTGGAGGGTTGGTATGAGAGGGGTAATATCTTTGTGTGTTTTGTGTTTTTTTTTTTTTTACAGAAAGCCAAGATGACAGATTTTGATCGTTATAAAGTCATGAAGGCAAAGAAAATGGTAAGTTTTGAAAAATTATTCAGGATTGTTGTATTCTAACCCTAAACTTGATTGGTAATTCTGCTTACCCAAGCTTGGTACGCCAAAATTGACTTCATAAAAGTCTTAGATTTAAGGGTTGTCTTTTATACGCATATATGCTATATATGCTGGCAACCTATGTAGATGTAGAGATAAGATTGACAAAATATGTGCATTCATATGTCATAATTATACATTTTTTGCATGCATGTATGATAAATATTTATATTGAAATTTTTCAGAGGAACAGAATAATCAAGCTTGAAGTTAGGAAGCTTCAGAAGGCAGCTCTCCTGAAAGCTTCTCCCAAAAAGGCACCTGCTGCTAAGGGTGCAGCTGCAACAGCTGCCGCAAAGGTTCCATCAAAAAAGACGACCACTGCGGGCAAGAAGGCTCCAGCCCAGAAGGCTCCAGCCCAGAAAGCTGCAGGCCAGAAGGCAGCGCCTCCGAAAGCTCAGAAGGGTCAGAAAGCTCCGGGTCAGAAAACTCCAGCCCAGAAAGCACCTGCTCCAAAGGCGTCTGGCAAGAAAGCATAAGGGGCTGTTATAGAAATAATAAAGATTCTTTTTGACGTGCTAGCAAATCTGTTTGATCTATGGATTAAAGTCTTGCTAGGGCTGGGATTGTGACACAGATTGATGGTAGAATTGTTGATGTCATCCTTAGAGAATCAGTTACTTTGTCCCACTCTGCCCAGACTTGGCCAGTATAAAGTCGTCACACACGGTCATACGTAACTGGTTAATGTTCTCATGGGAAATTCTGATAATTAGGACACCAGGTGATCTTTTTTTTCCTCGTACAGATATGTTCTTCATAAATATGTAAAATCCCAGCAGCTTTTGATGCTTGAAAATTTAGTAAATTTTATAAAAATACACTGTAGAAAAGCAAGATTAACTAAAATGCGTTATGGTCTGTTAGTTTCTAGTTAACCTATCATTTCTAACCAACAGCTGGCTTCTCAGCTTCACTGGGATAATGGGGCAAAACTCATTTTTGCTTGGTTGTATTAATAGGCTAGAGAAAGTTTAATAGCTTCTGTGATAGAGGGAATAGTGGCAATTTTGGATTCTATGTCCTAGCCTGAAGGGTAGGGAGTTGTCTAGAGAAACTGGAATCTTCAGCTATGACTTGGAAGAAAGAGGGTGTAAGAGGAAGGGTGGGAATGTAGAGCACTGGCTAGAGAGCACAGAACAAGGAGGGTGGGGGGCACTGTAGGAAGCCATTGAGTGGATTTTTGTTTGTTTTGAGGAAGGTTAGCCCTGAGCTAACTACTGCCAGTCCTCCTCTTTTTGCTGAGGAAGCCTGGCCCTGAGCTAACAGCCGTGCCCATCTTCCTCTACTTTATACGTGGGACGCCTACCACAGCGTGGCTTTTGCCAAGCGGTGCCATGTCTGCACCTGGGATCCAAACCAGCAAACCCCGGGCCGCCAAAGCGGAACGTGTGAACTTAACTGCTGCACCACCGGGCTGGCCCAAGTGGTTTTAAATGGAGTGATAACCTCAGATGTAGATCATTATGCTATTAGACTGAATTTTAAGGGGTCAGGACTGGGAAGGTCAGAAATGGTATGAAGCTTGATAGTATTCCTCACCTTGACAGTGGTCCAAACCAAGTAAGTAGTGATGCCACAATTTAGGGCTTGATCATGGATTGGGCTGGAAGGGAAAGTCAGGAAACCAAATGTGGTAAGGGTTTCTGGCTTTTACTACTGGCTCTGGCTGTGGAAGAAAACGAGATGAGTTTTAAGACATGATACAGACACTCGGGGCAGATAGGCAAGGATGCTGACAACCTATATTCAGATCCTGGCTCTGCCACTTAGAAGCTGTTGTGATTTAGGCATGTCCCTTAATCCTCAAAGTCTGCTTTTCCTCTATGTAGTATGCTTCATGGAGTAGGGAAATCATGATTGTACAGCCCAGTGTTTGGCTCGTGGTGATAGCTGTCATGGTTATGACACGGAGAAGTCTCAAGGACAGATTGGGGATTTGTGGTATGTAAATGGTCATTCTAAGATTGCCCAGGATTAGAGAGGACAAGAATCAGCAAGAGATTTTGAAGGAGTGGTCAGAGGTAGGAAAGTAGGAGGGAGATAAGGAAGCCACAGAAAGAATGTTGGTTGAGATTGTCAAGGTGAGGGGGAGAGGGCAGTAAGTGAAGGAGAAGTGTTAGGTGGAGTTTGGAGGTTGTAATTTTGTAAAGTTGGAGTGACTAGCATGTTTGAATGCTTCTGGAAAAGCAGCTAATTGGAGGATAGGAGTTTGGTTCTTGAAGAAACAAGACAGAATGGAGCCTAGAGAAGAGGAACTGAATACCTTTACAGGACAGAGGGGCTTTGCATGAAGAGGAAAAGGAAGAAAAAGTTGGTTTAGATGCTAAATATGTAGGTTTACTGTCAGGAAATTGATATTGTCTCACTGTGATCTCTGAATTTCTTGAGTTAGAAAGCAAAGTCACACCGAGAAAGGGGGGAATGAGGAGATGTAGATTTGCAGAGAATGTAGGTTCGAAACTGTTGAGGAAAGGGGAGAGTGCTTCTGTCAGATTGCTGTTGACTTTGAAGGCCCTTTAGCTCCAGTCCATGACATGGGGCTCTGAAGAAGAGAATTTAAGGCTGAGAGGATGGGAAAGCTTCAGGGTGGAAGCAGCATTCAAGCTGCACCCAGAAAATAGTGCAATAACAGTGGAAATTGGGAATTCCAATCTAAGGGACCTGCAAGAAAGTGACTGAGGTGAGGCATGAGGCATAAGGCACCTGAAAGGGAGTAGGAAGGAGAAGAAGTAAGATGGGACCAGACAATAAAGATCTTGAGCTAGGGAGTAATCTTCAAGAAAATCTGTCTGGCAGCATAATCTGGATTGGGTTAGGGATGGAAGAAGAGATCAGGAAGTTATTAAAATATGCAGGCACATAATAGTCCACTCTGGTTATAGAAAACTGCGCACTTGTCCAGTTCTCATTAGAGAGGGGGATCGTGTAGGGGAAGAACACTGACTGCAGAGTCAGCCCCAGGTTTAAAGCCTGTCATTAAGCCTGAGCTCATTCTTGTACCCTAGATAAACCTCATCTTAAAAAACAGGGACCCGGATACCTGTCTTAGGCAAAATTGTGGCAAGGATCAAATGATGTAAACTTAGAACAAGGTCCATATTCCCGACGACTAACAGGTCTTCTCATACATTAGGTACTCAGTAATTTGAGTTGAATTGTGTTGAGCTAAATTGGCCTTAAAGGCAAAATTAGGAAATTGGGCAATTTGGTTTTCAGGAGCCTCTCAAACAGTGTCATGACCAGATTTGTATCTTGGATCATCCTGGCTGCAGTGTAGAAAGAAAGGATTGGAGGGGGCCAGGCTGGAGACCGGGAGAACAGTGAGGAGGCTGCTGCAGTAATGCAGGTGAGCGGAAATTCGGAGGAAGGAGTCAGCGATGACTCCCAGGTGAATGACTGACTCCGTTGGCTGGATGGAGAGTGGCGTGTTTTAACTGATATGGGGGAACTCTGGAAGAGGAACAGGAAGGTGGGGGAAGGATGAGACTAGCGTGGAACGTTTTGAGTTTTAGGCGCTTGTGGGTTAGCCAAGTAGAAATAAAACAGTGGACAGGTTGATACGCGGGTCTCTAGCTTAAAGCTATCTGCACAATGCCTGGCCAATTGGAAGCGCTATTGCCACGATGGTATCTGGACTGGAGAAAGATGTGGGAGTGTGTTATAGGAGAGTGGTAACGATACACAGGAATAGTAATGTTAGGAACAACAGAGCTAGCACTTATTTTGAATTATTTATGGTACAAAACCAGAAATTGTTTAAAGTGCTTTGCATGAATTGACTCAGTTAATCCACTGACTTTATGTTTGAAACTATTACCATTCTCAATTGGGAAATTGAGGCACAGAGTTTACGTAGCTTGCGCAAGACCATAGTACTGTGAATAAATGGTGGAACCAGGATTTGAACCCAGATAATCAGACCCTAGACTTTAAGATCTTAGATCACAGTCCAGAAAATCATCCATTAAGTGCAAGACAGGGGCTATAAATTTGTTAGCCGGTTAAGTTACCGCTAGTAAGCGTTAGGGCCAGAATTCAAAGCATCACAAGAAGTATAATGTGAATCTCCGTCCTTGAGGAACTGATCTTGAAGGGTGTTCAGCGATAGAGGAAATGACTGAGAAGAGCCGGTCCGGGAGCAATCGTTGAGGGTCTAGCATGTGCGGGAACCATGGAGAAGGGCCAGCCTCCCGGCTTCCTAGAGAGGCGCTAGGAGCGTGGGCTGCTCGCGCTTCCGCCTGGGCTATCTTTGGCAGTGTTGCCCGCGACCCCTATGAGCAGCCGGGAATTCGGCGATCCAGCTCCCCGAGGGTGTCCTGGCCCGCCCCGTCCCGCAGCTCTGGCGTGTGGGCCTCGCGGGCGCCGCCCCAAGCCAGGGTCCAGGGCCCTGCCGGCAGAGGCACGATCGACCTTCCTGCCTGGAGAGCTGGCCTGACGTCCTCTGGCTCGCGGTACTCAGGGTGGGGGCCTGTGACGTTTGGGGTCTCCTGCTTCCCAGGGTGCAGCGTCCGCATCCCAGTGGGGTCTCCGGTCAGCATCTCCCACTGGGATGTTGAACGCCTTAACCTTTCCCCTCGGGGCCAGATCATGTTGTCCTACAACCTGTGGTTGGTCCAGGGGCCCCTGTTACCCTACTTTCTCTCCTGAAGCTCGTTTTGGGTCTTTGACGTGGTCACTGGAAGCATTCAGTGCAAACTACTTAGTAATGCATTTATAGTGGGCCAGGGATTTTCTTAAAAACCACGAATCCACAGCGGTTCTTGACTCCCACTTCACAGGTATTCTTTCTAGGAATTTCCAGCTTCACCAGGCAGATTTGTAGAATGTACAAAGGGAGCCGTTGCAGCACCACTTGAGAAGGTGCATTGAGAACATCCAGAGTGTCCTAAGGATATCTGTTTCCAATGAGAGTGGCCAAGAGACTGAGGGAGGAAGAGGTGGCAAGTATGGAAAACAAGACAGGGTCAGTCTCATTGTGGTTCTCTCTCCTCTTAGCTCTGCAGGTTCTTGCTTTTCCAAACAGAGAGGGCAGTGCATGAAGCCAGGGTCATCAGCCATGCACCAGACAGTGTGGTCCCAGGTGAGCTGAGCTTTCTTCCAGCTTTCCATATTCAGAACAGATATGAAAGATCATTACAGGACCAGTAGCCTGACTTGGCCAGTCCCGTGCTTGCTTAGCCTCCATCAATAGAGTATGGCAGAGGAATATGTTAGGGGAGTTGATGAGGGAGAGTAGGTAAACTTGGGAGCATCAGGTTCGTTGGGAAAGAGGGAAGCACTAGGTAAGAAATTCTCCTAGAAAGTGAGAATGAATAGCCGTGCAAACTGAAAGTGTGGTCCACAGATGAGCAGCTTCAGTCTCACCGGGGCATTTGTTGCAAGGGCATAATCTCAGGCCCCACCCTGGATCTCTTGAATCAGAATTTACATTTATACAATATCTGGGGAATTAATGGTCAAGTTAAAAATTGAGGAGGCCTCAAATATTGTGAATCTGCATCACAATACACAGAAGAAGGCCACCTCCTGAGATTAAACAGGCACACCCACAGGAGGAGTTTGCCCTGCAGACCTGAGGTTAGGGTACAGTGGAGCCAAAACTGGGAACATTCAGAGGGTGTGGATTGATAAGGGAGGTGGATTCGTGGGGGAATGCTGAGTTTGGAGCTGAAGCTAGTGCCTCTAGCCCAGTGCAAAGACTGCAGCTTAACGTCTGTAAGAGTCTGCATCCTTTCTTGGCACAAATTCATGCAGCCTTGCAAGCAGATGTTCCTCCAGAGTTTTCTTGGCAGTAGAGGATGATCTCACTGATTTTTTCTCCAGTGTCCTAGATCATGTAATGAGAAAGCTGGGTGTTATCATGCAATGGATATATTGTGTAATGAGAAAGCTCTATCCCAGAGACTTAAGAGCAATGTGTATGTGACTCCTTTTTGTGGACATTGGACCATCCACTTCTGTTTTAGCACTTAAGCCAGAATTAGTTCTAAGTTAGGAAATGTTTCATCATCTGTGAATGGGCATTCATTCAGTCTCTTTTCTTCAGTGCTTTGCCTGGAGTATAATAGTAACTCAGGATTATGTTCCACTAAGAAAACCCCAAGTGACAGTGGCGGAAACAAGATAGTGGCCTCTCTCCTGCAAAAGAAGTCTGGGAGAGGCAGTCCAGGGCTAGCGTGGCAGCTCTGCTGTTATCACGCACCCCAGGCTCTTTCTGTCTTTCTGTTTCTCCATCCTAGCACTGGCTGTCATGCTCAAGGCCACTTCATGGTCCAAGGTGGCTGCTCGATCTCCAGCTATGATGGGCATTCCAGCTAAAAGAGGAGATGCCAAAAAAGGCAAACCTCTCAGCTGAGTTTGCTCTCTTTTAGAAGCCTTCCCGGAAGTCCTGACAGAAATTAGAATTCCATTACTAAGAAAGAAAGGGAGGGGGTAAAATATATATACCTACACATATATATTTAGGCAACTGTCGGTCTTTGCTGCAATTTCTATGAGAAACATTTGTTATCTGGAACCTTCTAGGAAGTTCTCCTGGTCTTATCTATGGTTGTAATAAGTGCTGAGATTTATACAATACCATGTGCCAGGTGATGTTTTAGTGCTTACTCATTCCATCCTCATAAGAGCCCTGTGAGATAGGTACTATTATCATCCCAGTTTTCCAGATGAAGAAACTGAGGCACAAAACAGTTAAGTGTCTCATCCAAGGTCAGACAGCTAATGGTTCTCAGGGATGGGATTTGAACCAGGGAGTCTGGCTCTAGAGCAGGGTTTGTCAGCCTTGGCACCGTTGATATTTGGGCCAGGTAATTCTTTGTTGTTGGGGATTGTTCTGTGCATTGCAGGGTGTTAAGCAACATCCGTGGCCTCTACCCACTAGGCACCAGTAGCACTACCACCAGCCCGTGGTTGTGACAACCAAAAACATCTCCAGACATTGCCACATATCCCCTGGTGGGCAAAATTGCACCCCATTAAGACACACAGCTCTGAAGTCTGTGCTGTTTGCCATTATCCTGTGCTGCCTCTGTAACCTACTTCCCATATAGTGGAATCAACAGCCCTGCTTGATAGTGGAGAAGCAGAAAGTGCCAGCAAAAGACAGAAGCAGAGGGATCAGAGTTGGCACAGGATGTTGAGGAACTGAACGTTGCAGAAAACAAGGAACAAAGAATGCACTGATGATTCGAGAGGTGTCTCAGAGGTGTGGAGGGGTAGAAGCCGTAATGTGAGGAAAGAAGGTCAGGTCCGTATTCCCAGCTGTTGACTCTAAGGAAGTCGAGACAGAATGTTAACATTTGGGGTCAGTGAAGTGTCTATTCTCCACTGCGCAATGAGGTAGCCACTAACTACATGTGCCTATTTAAATTAAAATTAACTAAAATTAGAAATGCAATTCCTCAGTCACACTAGCAACACTTAAACTTCACGGTCAAGATGTTACCTGATTTCTTCACTGTATGGTTACCGCTTTCCCCTTACAACTCATAATAAATCTGTGGGGAATCAAGCAAGTATCCTGCTCCTCATCAAAATTTCCTCCTAGATTTACCATCCATTGATGATTCTTGTTAGGACGAATCTTTAAATGATGGCTGCAGTCCTCTAGTACTTTTATCATTGTTTCTTCCACCTCTAAGAGACTAAGCACAAAGAGAGGGTTGTTGACATATCAGGCTGGGATAGGGTACAGTGTGGGTCAGGGACAGATGTTATAGTGGGAATAATTTATATAAGTGGTCAGTTCATTTTGAAATGTTTGCTTCCTTATACAGCCTTGTCATAGACATTCAGAGAAAGAGGACTCCTGTTTTGTCTTTTTGGAAGTGCTTAATATCGCCGATTCCCATCATCTGAAAATGGGAGTAATAATTCTTACATCACAGATGTGTTCTAATGATTGAGCGAGTTGATGTGAAAGTAACTGACACAGGACAAAGCACAAAGGCCTAAAGAACCTGTGATGGTTTTCTTCTCCCTCGAAAAGGCGGAAGTGGCCCCAGCGGGAGGCAGAAAGAGACACACCTGGTGAAGAGGGCAGCATATGCAGGTCGGACAGAGCTTAGGTGATCAGGGGGCAGGTCCATGCTCAAGGACAGTGACTGCCATTCTGTCCCTGGAGTGACGTGTGTTAGGAAAGGAGGGGGTGACACTGCACATTACCTTCAAGGGACAGCCAGCTTTCTGATAAGGCAAGATGTCAGAAAGAGGGAGGCCTGTCAAGAGTGAAAGGAACTCTGTGCCCATGGATTCCCCCCTCTGTCTGTAGAAAAGATGTGGAGGGGGAAGACCAGAGAGGAGCTGAGTGGAGGGCACTGATGGGGGCTTCAGGAAGGATGGAGGCAGGTGAAAGATACGTGCTGTGGTCATTTTAGAAAACTTGCCAGAAAGATAGACTCAGCTCGGGGAAGCAGATGTGTCGTGATGTAATCACAGACAGACAACAGGAGGTACTACACTGTGTGCTGCGGATGACGCTGTTGGGGCCCCAGAGGTGTGCCCATTGAAAATGGGAATGCTGTCTTGCTGCTGGCTCTTCTTGCCAGTACAAACCTTGCATGGGGCTCAGAGCCATGGACTCCACTAGATTTATCCCTTTCCTGGAGTTCAGACCCCTCCCTCTGCCCTCTTGCAGGGTTTGAGCAGGAACCTGTTGTTTCAGGAGTCAGTGACCTTTGAGGATGTGGCTGTGTACTTCACCGAGAATCAGTGGGCCAGCCTGGACCCTGTGCAGAGGGCCTTGTACAGGGAGGTGATGCTGGAGAATTATGCAAATGTAACTTCCTTGGGTAAGTCCTCCTTCCTCTCTGAAGCTCAGTTTCAGCCCTTGGGGCCTTCTAGCTTCCTCCTTAGTAGGTCTGGAATCTCTAAGACCACCAGGATTGATGCTCCATGAGCTGAGTTCCCTAATCCTCAGTTGGAGGAGTAGCTGATGGAGAAAGATCTGGGTTCACTTGGGTTTTAAACAAGACTTCTCTCTTCCTTGTTCCCTGGTGGGGACTCTCCTGAGAGGGGCTTTGCTCTGAGCACAGAGAGCTGAGAAGGTTCCTGTTGGTCTGCCTTCATTCCTCCGCTCTTCCAGTTCCCTGGAGAAGACCTTGGCCCCATCTCCTCTGTGTGAGAGTCTCTCAGGACCCCCATGTCCACACCTACAACGATGCTGGGAGTTTTCTGTCCTCCAGATAGAGCTGGAATAAGTTTCCTCCTCAGCAAAACAATTTGAGCCTTACTCAGATCCCCACATTCTCTCCGCACTGACCTCCCTTAGTCTCCTGGGATATCCAATTCCTTTTTTTTTTTATGAGGAAGGTTAGCCCTGAGCTAACATCTGCCGCCAATCCCCCTCTTTTTACTGAGGAAGACTTGCCCTGAGCTAACATCCGTGCCCATCTTCCTCTATTTTATATGTGGGACACCTGCCACAGCATGACTTGACAGTTGTTATATACGTCCACACCCGGGATCCCAAGCAGCAAACCCTGGGCCGCTGAAGCAGAATGTGCGAACTTAACCACTGCACCACCGGGCCAGCCCCTCTACTTCTTTTTTTACCTGGCAAAGCAGCGAGTAGATTGAGAGGGGCCAGGAGGGACTCTCCCCAGCTTCTTTTTCCTTTTCTTTCTCCTTCAGTAGCATTTCCATTCCCCAAACCACATCTGATACTCCAGCTGGAGCAAGGGGAAGCACCATGGGGCCTGGATCCCTGGACCCCTGTGGTGGGAGAGGCCCTGAGATGTGTCTGCACAGGTAAGCATGAGAACCTACCATCTTCCTCTCCAACTTTGCCTCTGCCTCTCTTTTAATGATTTAACATGAAAAAGGGTTTCTTCTGTCATGACTGTTGTGTGGATGAAAATGGTCATTCTTGTTCAGAAAAGTATCCCCTGCTAGAGCTTCAGCCCCAAACTGAAAAAGATCAGCCCAAACATTTCCTTTTCTGTCATTTTTCTTTGTAAAGCTAAAGGATTGCAAACACTTTATAGGGGAGATAGGCTTCTGTTGGTCAGTTTACAAATATAAACACAAGGTAGTAAGAACTTGTTTCTATAAGAACATTTTGTGTATATGTGTGTATGTTTATGAAACGCTATATGAGAATTGGATTTTTATGAATTCCTAAACACTAAATTATAAATTAGTTTTTGAAAGAAAGCCTGTTTATTTATTGAGAATGAATGGTTTCCTTTTTCAAAGTTACTGAATTGAGGTAACTGTAAAGAACCATCCAGAAATTGGGCATACAGTCTGTCTCTCTTGTTGGCCCTCTTCTCATACTGTTGTCCCTGATGCTGTTCAGAGCCTCTGTCAACCAGATGCTCCTTCCTGATTCTCTCCTACTCTGTCTTAATCGGTGCCTTTAGGTTGATTCCAGCATGCCAGGTCATCTTGATGAGGAACCTTCCCCGGCAGTCTGCCTGCAGTTGTCAGTGTTTCTCTTTGCCACAGCTGCGCTTGTCTATTTAGCCTGCCAAAGGCTTTAAACTAGCATCATCCAATAGAACTTTCTACAGTGATGGAAATGTTATATATCTGCACTATCCAATATGGCAGCCGTTAGCCGCATGAGCACTTGAAATGTGGCTAACGCAAGTGAGGAACTGAATTTTTAATTTTGTTCCATTTTAATTAATTTAAATTTAAATACAGTCATACATCATTTAATGATGAAGACACATTCTGGGACATGGATCATTAGGCAATTACATTGTTGTGTGAACATCATCGAGTGCACTTACACAAAACTAGATGGTATAGCTTACTACACACCTAGGCTATATGGTACTAATCTTATGGGACCACTGTCATTATGTGGTCTGTCATTGACTGACATGTCGTTATGCAGCACATAACTGTAGCCACATGTGGCTGGTAGCCACCTTATCAGACAGTGAAGCACTAAACAAAAGAATAGCTTCCAACTGCTTTTTTCAGTTTCAGTGGGTTTCAAAGTCTAGTGTTCATCAGAATGACTTGCAGGGCTTGTTGAAACACAGATTGCTGGATGCCACCTCCAGAGATTCTCATTCCATATGACTGGGATGAGGCCTGAGAATTTGCATTTCTAACAGGTTCCCAGGTGATGATGGTCTGGGGACCACACTTTGAGGACTGCTGTTCTTGAGAGTTTTGAATTGTGTTTTTTAAACTCTGGATTGCAACTCCTCAATGAGTTGTGCTCAGCATTTAAAAATTAAACTAGACTGTACTAGACTTAAATAAAACTGACCAAAAACAGTCACAAAAATATGCACCACATAACAATAGTGGTCCCATAAGATTAGTACCGTATAGCCTAGGTGTGTAGGAGGCTGTACCATCTAGGTTTGTGTAAGTGCACTCTGCGATGTTCACATAATAATGGAATCACCTAGTGATGCATTTCTCAGAATGCATCCCTGTTGTTAAGCAATGCATGACTGTAGTATAAAATCTATCGTAGGAGCTGGCCTGGTGGCATAGTGGTTAAGTTCGTACATTCTGCTTTGGCAGCCCAGGGTTTGTGGGTTCAGATCCCAGGTGTGAACCTACACACCTTTCATTAAGCCATGCTGTGGCAGCATCACACATACAAAATAGAGGAAGATTGGCACAGATGTCAGCTCAGCAATAATCTTCCTCAAGCAAAAAGAGGAAAATTGGTGACAGATGCCAGCTCAGGGCCAATCTTCCTCACCAAAAAAAAAAAAAAAAACCCTATCATAAATGTATCACACTTATTAAGGATATTGTTTTGTGAAACTTGTTTCAGTTTTGTGTGTATGAGTGTATATGTGTGTGTGTGTAACCATGTGTATACTGCGTCAGGATCTAAAGTGTGAGTCATGGTCCAAAAATCTCAAGAAACACTAAGCCAGAAGTTTCATTTGTCAGATATTTGGTGCTTGGAAAGGCAAACAAAGGTTTATATGTTGTAGCGCCACCAGTGAGAGTGCAAGCCCCCTTCCCCTCAATTGCCATCTCCAGTCCTGGAAGGGTCTTAACCAGGCATGTCTTTTCTCCTTTCCGAGGTAAGTCTCCCTCCTAGAGTACAGTACATGGGTTTGAAACAGTGGTCCTTACATGAACCCTTCATACCCGGCAGAGTTACAAATTGTTTTCTCCCCAGTCAGGCTTGTGATAGAGAACATCTTTTTTTTTTTATTTTGAGGAAGATTAGCCCTGAGCTAACTGCTGCCAATCTTCCTCTTTTTGCTAAGGAAGACTGGCCCTGAGCTAACATCCGTGCCCATCTTCCTCTACTTTATATGTGGGATGCCTACCACAGCACGGTATGCCAAGCGTTGCCATGTCTGCACCCGGGATCTGAACTGGCGAACCTCGGGCCGCCGAAGGAGAACGTGCAGACTTAACCACTGTGCCACCAGGCTGGCCCCAGGGAACATCTTTTTAAAGATGATAGAATACTGTAAAGTATTTGGGCAGGTTTCATGCCTTGACTGGGCCTCGGGATCTACTGTTGCAGACAGCATCTCCCAGCCGTCTGGACACTGGGTGGCACTAGAGCTGCTTACCCAGCTGTCTCTTCTCTAGTTTAGAGCTCTCTTCCTCACCGTTGGCTCCCTCTGCTTTTCTTCATCACTTCCCCTTCTGGCGACTTGTCTACCCCATTTGCATTTTTCATTATCAATTTGTCTCAATTAACAGCTTCTGCTGTCAGCACAGTTTTGTTGATGTAATGGCATTGCTGCCTTCCCCACTTCCAGTATTTTTACTTTCCCTTTAGGGCACCATCCAGTGGCTCTGTTTCTCTCCAAAAAATACATATGTCTGGGGCAAGCTAATACTACTTAATCCCTTTCCCCTTCTAGCATTATAAATAAGTGACTCTTACGTTTTCTTTTGATCACACTAGATGGTAAAACTAAGACTAAGAATGTGGAGCAAACTCCAGAGCTGAACACTTCTACAGAAGCAGATTCCCACAGGCTGATGGTGGGGGCGCTGCTGATGGATGCTCCCCAGCACCCTCATGGTAAGGACAGCTTGAAGAAGCTGCAGCCGTGTGGCACAGGGAAGAAAGCAAACTCAAAGAGAGGAGGTTTCACAGACTTAACAGTCCAGGCTCATAAATCCTCCACTGTTGAAAGAGCCAGGAAATTGGAAGGCAGCAGTGGTGTCAGCACACATCTCATTACAAAGCACGGCCTCCCTAGAGAACAGGTGTTTTATAAATGTGGTGAGTGTGGCAGATATTTCAACCAACATACAGACCTTCGCCAGCATCAGAGAATTCACACTGATGAGAAGCCCTACAAATGCAAAGAATGTGGGAAAGGCTTCAGATATAAGTCAAAACTCTCACGGCACCAGAAAATCCACACTGGGGAGAAACCTTACTTGTGTCAGGAATGTGGACAAGCCTTCAGTCAAAATTCCCACCTCCTTCAGCATCAGAAACTCCATGGTGGAGAGAAGCCCTATGAATGTAAGGACTGTGGGAAAACCTTCAGCTACAACTCAAAACTTATTCGGCATCAGCGAATCCACACTGGGGAGAAACCCTTTAAGTGTAAGGAATGTGGGAAGGCCTTCAGGTGTAGCTATGACTGCATCATCCACGAGCGAATTCACACTGGGGAGAAGCCCTACGAATGTAAGGAATGTGGGAAAAGTTTCAGTTCGAATTCAGTCCTGATTCAGCATCAGAGAATCCACACTGGGGAGAAACCTTATGAATGTAGAGAGTGCGGCAAGGCCTTTCGCCGGAGTTCGGTATTTCTTCAGCACCAGAGGTTCCACACTGGGGAAAAACTCTATAAATGTAACGAATGTTGGAAAACTTTCAGTTGTAGCTCACGCTTTATTGTACATCAGAGAATCCACACTGGGGAGAAACCTTACGAATGCCAGGAGTGTCAGAAAGCGTTCAATCAGAAAATCACCCTGGTTCAGCATCAGCGAGTTCATACTGGGGAGAAACCTTATGAATGTAAGGTGTGTGGGAAAGCCTTCAAATGGAGTGCCAGTTTCATTCAGCATCAGAAGTTGCATGCTAGAAAGAAACCTGCCCACATTACAGGGCCATCCACAGTTAAGCCCCAGTGTCCCCCATCAGTCCTCTCCCCTCTGCCTCCCCAACATGCGTGCTGTGCTCCAGCCATGCCAGGATCTCCCCCGTCTTCTCCACATGCAGTGCTGCTTCCACCCGCTGTGCCTCTCTTTGTGCTGCTCCCCTCATGTGAAATGGCCAGTTCTTCACCTGTCCAAATAGTGCATTTCTTTCAGGATCTTGCTTCTCCTGGGAGGACATCCCGTTGTAGCCTGAACCCTTTGTCTCCCTCCCCATGAACTCCCTCAAGTTCTCAACTCCCAGTGTACCTGGAGTTGTCAGTTTCCACTGGCTCCTGATCATGTCTTTGTCGATACACTTCTGGTCTTGTGTCAGTCAGTTCTCACACTTAAGGACCATGTTTGATTACTATCCTCTCTCCCCTAGGTAGGAAATGGTTCTGTCTGTCCTTTGTGGTGTCCAGTTTTGGCCTCTACCACCAGTCTGCACCTGCCTTCTCTACTGGAGTTGGACAAGTTTGCAGAACATTTTGGGTATTGGGGTATGGCATTAAAATGAGATGGGCCATCATAATTCAAGAAATAGGGGAATTGCAAAGCTGGTGGGAGGAGATAATCAAAGAAAGTACCCAGTGATTGCTTTCAGGATTTAAGGAGGGCCGTTTGGTGGGCCAGGAGCAGGGCTCACTGTGGGGATATGAACCTTGGATTTTTTATTACCTTGATAATGACCATTATAGGATCCTGTGTAACTAAGCAGTATACCAAGGAGATAATCACTGAAAAGAATCACTGAAAAGTGATGAGTTGGCATTGATAGCAATAATGTAAAATTATGTCTTTAAATTTGATTGGAAGGGGATGTGGTTTTTCTGTTTGGATCCCTTTTCTATTCCTATGCATATCTTTGTTTAATTTCAGTGCCCACTCAAATATGTAGGTACAATAAGTGACCTAGGCTTGTGCAATTTAGGACAGGTGCCTGGGTGTAGTAATCTCTAGATTATACATGGAGTGGACTTGTTAGCGTCACACCTGTGCGCACTGGAAGGAAGGAGAAGAGAAATTTGACCATGACTTAATGTAGAAGAGAGTCCATTTGTGATCAGTAACCATGTGCACACTCACACACATTCTCACACCTGCTCCAGCTCCCCTATGATTAAATCTGAATTTGTGAGTGGTGGTACTTTTAATATTATAATGAACTACTTTGCTAACACCAAGAAGTATTTTAAGGATGCTGGTCTTACCGGATGTTGTGATCTCACTGGTTTGGCCATACTTTCCGTCCAGTGGTTAGAGGCTCTGACCCTTCTCAGAATCACTGCTTCAGGACCGTGTAGCAACATGGAAAGGGACTTTAAATAATCAAGCAGGAATACAGTACTAAGAAAACGCTATGTACACTGTTATTATAACACCATAAAATTATGTCTGCAAGGGAGGGCAGAGAGAGACATTTGGTTTTGGTTTTGGTTTGGGTCGGTTTTACTAAGATACACTTTACAGACAGTAAAATCCATCCTTTAAAAGTATACAGTGTGGTGAATTTTGACAAATGAATACAGTTGTATAACCAAGATATAGAAAATTTCAGTCACCCCAAAAAGTTCCCTCAGCACCAGGGAGAAATTTAAATGGTTTGTGGGATGTTGGCGATTGTTTTTTCTTTTTATTCCTTGTTAAGGTTTGTACAATACATAGGATTCAGGAGAAGAAAAGGCAAAAACCAAACTTATTTCCCCAGGTGTAGTCAGAGCTTCCAGAATATGCAAAGATCCCTCACCCAGAATCACTGCTAAGAAAAACTGTCAAAATATAGGAAAAATGACAATGAGTATGGTTTCTTTGTCATATTTCTGAAACGGACACACATATAAAAATTTTGTCCTATTTATTTCCCCCAAACACCCTTAAACAGAAAGCGCCTCTGGGCTTCTGGGAGGATTATAAAGGAAGGATGGGAGTGAGAGACTCCTAAACTAGCAGGACTCCAAAAAAGAGGAACTTCTAAATAGAGTTTGGAGGGTGGCAGATTATATAACAAGAAAAAAGCAAGGACTGTAGGGAAAAATAAGTGGACCTGCTCTGGGCTAAAAAATGGCTTTTGAGTCCTCATGGCCAGGAGATGTATGAGTTTCTGACTTTGGTAACTTTTATGTTCTCATTTATTTCTTCCTTTATTCATTAATTCAACAGGCCTTTAGGGTTTTTCCCCATTGTTACACAAATGGTATTACACAGCCTCCCCAGCACTTACTACATGTGGGAGATGAAGGATGTGCCACTCTTTAATGCAGGGACCAGCACTGCCAGGTGTCTGGCACTTAGTAGACACTCAGGTGTTTTTTGACGAGGGCCACGTGTAGCTCACAGAAAGGACAGATGTGTAAAAATAAACTCACGCATCACATACATTCCAACCTAGTGTTCCCTCAGGAGTTTATTTTCACTGAAAGTGAAATGACTATATCTAAACTTACTGAGTCTCCCTGCCCCCAACACACACTTACTAATTTAGCATGAGGACTGCCCATTTCCTTCAGGAAGGTATATGGGTGTCATATTACCTGAATTGTTTAGGTTTGAGACTCCTTCCTTTACTAGTGACTTGGCTAAGTATGTTGTTAGGTCTCTGTTTAAAAATAGCAGAAACCTACTTGAATTAACTCAAATACACTTAATTTATCAATTAAGTAATTTATTGTATCCTGACACCCAAGGGCAAAAATGTAGCCAGGAGGTCTGGAGCCTGGAAACCCAAGCAGTCCAGGAAGCACAGGCAGCGCACTCAGGCTCAGCTGTCTCCTCACTTCTGATCCCTTCTCCCCTCTTTGTTTTCCTGCTTTCTCTATCCCTAAGCACATGGCAGAAGTTGCCATAGGTCCCCCGTTTACCGATCCATTCGAGGGACCAGCCCAAACTGAGAATCTCCCAGACATAATCCCAAATTCCAGGAGAGAGAATCTGATTTGCTCAGTTCAGATGTTCACTTCTGGTCTACTCAGTAGGGGGACAGGGGGACGATGACTCTAGGTTGTAAAGGGTAAAGGGGGCTGCTGGGGCCCCATCCCGTGGCTGGGCTCAGCAGACACCCAAAAGGTTATCTGTTGCTGTCTTCTTAGAGCACAACGTTTTCCCTCATTTCTATTGCTCCACATCTCCTGGTGACTAAGACAACTGAGGAGAACCTTCAGGATGTTTTTGTCCCTACTGCCTGGAAGCTTTTAAAAATTTATCTTTGACAGTCATTTACCTTGGTGTTGATCATCCTCCATTAATGCATCTTGGTTCAGAGTGAGCTCTCTCAGTCTGTGCGTTCAGATCTTCTTTTGTTGATGGCTTGTGACTGGCCAGTGTTGGGGTGGAAGAGTTCGCGGGGTTATGGGAAGTGGGGATATGGTCCCCTTTGATTTCCTCTGTGTTCTGTTTGGGGTACACAGGCACCTATGGCCACAGGTTGAGTGAGGGTGAATATGGCTCTTGGGCCTTTCTCTTTGAGGTATGTGTGTGAGCCGACTCAGCAGCAGCACGGCTGTCTCTCTGGTTACAGCTTTTCATCTGGTTGGTTTCTGGTTGTCGTTCTCCCTGGTTTTCCCTGTCTTTTCACAGGCACTCCAGCATGGAAGCTGGGTTGGTGCTAAGAAAAACAATGTGGCTGCATGATTTCTCCTTTAATCTTGCTACCACTGCTGTGCTTCCAGAATGCCTAGGCCTCCCGCAGGGTACTACTGACTGCATCTGCCTTTACCGTCCCTGCCCACAGCCCTCATCCCCCAAACTGAAATTTCTAAGTAGCACCTGCAGAGAGCGCTCATTCTGTATACTCCATGTACCCTTCCCCATAACAGAGATTAGGCAAACTGTGGGGCCCACCTTGGCCTCCTCCTACAGTTCAGTCTAAATTGCAATGTGCTCGGCTGATAGTCTTCAGCGTTTACAGTGTGAAATCGGGCGAATTCTGTGGTTTCTAGCCTTCTCCTGGGGAAAAGTTAGCACTCAGTATGTGAGATCTTGCCCTGTTAACAGGACCTCAGAGCTTAGAGGAAAGAGTGATTGACCACAGACTCCAGACTGTTAATCTTACCAGTCCAGCCCCTGGACTGAGTTCCAGGAATAGTGAGGGCTTAAAACGAGACGCAAACAGCTGTTTCCCTATATTATGCTGCGCCCTGGAGGCCAAGAAGTTCGGCTTTTCGATCACAGCTGCGCGTGGGGCAGCCAGGAGTACAGGCAGAACCCCCAAACATTTGCGTCGTTGCTGGCCTTGCTGTGGCTCCATCTGTAGCCTGCCACTGAAGGTCTGGGCAGGCGGGATTACAAGAGGATCGCTACCGCCAGCGGGGATCTCCAACTCGAACTGCAGCCAGTAGGCGGGGCTATGTAGCCAGGGCACGTGAGTTTACCGGTCCAACGCACCACGGAGAGGGAAACCTCCCGGCTTCCTAGAGGGTACGGTGGGCTCCCGCTGCGCTTCCGGCTCGGTGTTGGTTGGTGGAGCCCCGGCGCTCCCTCGGGAGAGGAAGTCTGTGTCCTGATGTTCCGGACCCGGGCGAGGAGCCGCCCGCGAGGCGAGGCGCTCGGCTCATCCGTGGTCTGGGCTGGCTCGAGGGCCTTGACCTGGAAGTGGCTGGTTAAGGAGACCCGGTGACCTGGGGCCTTACAGCTCTCGTCCCTGCCGCCGGGGCGGGTTCGGTCGTCCTCCGCCGAAGGGCTCTCGGCCCCGGCCTCTGCTCGCCTTCCTGGATGCGACTAAAGATGGTGGCGTCGCCGGCTTCCCGTTGTCCCGCTCGGGTCTGCGCCCAGCGTCACCCACCCGGGCACTTGAGCATCTCTTTTCCTGCTTGACCGGTGGCCAAGCCTCCACCTGCGTTTTGTCCTGTAGCCGTTCTCGGCCCCGCCGCCCTCTGCCCTCTGTCTCTCCAGAGGAGGCCTCTCTCGGTCACGGTGTCAAAGATCAACCAAGCCAGACAGGTTTTAATCAGTAGTAACCACGTATTGCAGAAGGGAAAAGAGTCCGGGGAAGCTGAACTCAGCTTCGACTTGTATAGAGGTGACGTGACCGGGCGTTTTAAAGGAAGAATGAGGCGGTAGGGAGGGGGGTGAACAGAGGCTCAGGGGAGTCACAGGAAACCCACCTGGGTTTGCTAACTGGTGCTTCTGGAAGCTAGGCTCCTCCTTCCCACAGAGACTGCGAGACAGGGGCCCTATTTTCAGGTGGTTGGCTGGAACAAACAGTAAATTCTTTTGGCAGTCTTGGATTGTCTCAGGCAGACCCTCTAAGAGGGGCTAGGGTCATCATAGGAATGTGGCCTTGAGTTGTTAGAGACTGTTAATGTTTTGTTTTTATAGGTCAAGGTTGAGGCCTAGTTGAGAAAGGGCTCAGAGGAGCCTGGCTAGTGTTTGGTCAAAGAATCTTTGTTAGTGGTCAGGGTCACTGGACACATTCAGTAAAATTATTTTCTACTCCAACCCAAGCAGTCATTGAGGCCAGGATTCTCCTCTGGCTGAGACTCTGTTCAGGGCGATGGAGTGCAGCGGTATATTTTGAGAAGCCTTGTGCTTTGTTGGCAAGTGGATGGAGAAATAAGTTGGAGGAGCAGTTCTAACTCTCGGTGAGGGTAGGGGCCAGGCTGCCCTGGAATGGTAGGACAGTCATTGTTCTGAAAGTTAACAGAGTCCCGGGATGGTGTTGAGAGATGGGAGGGGGAGTGATAGACATATGGGCTACAAGAGAGGGGCAGTCTCATTCGGAGCTCTTTTCTCCTTGCTTAGATCTGAGGCTCTTCCTTTTCCAAAATCAGAGAGCGGTGCAGGAGCCAGAGGACAGCAGCCATGCTCCAGACAATGTGGTCCCAGGTGATCTGGCTTCCTGACAGCCTGTCTTAGATCAGCTCTCAGAAAAGTCAGTACAGGACTCAGGCATGATCTGGCTTCCCCTTGGCCAGGCAGTTATGGCAGGTGTGTTTGTGTGTCTGTGCACATGAGGGTGCGTCTGGGGAAAGTGGGTTGAGGTTATCCAGACCAGGAGATGTCTTTGGTTAGAGAGGGGACATGATTTTCAGATGACCCGTTTAATTGTGTGAGGTGGAAGCACCTGCCAGTAAAATCTTCCGGAAACTAGAAATCCACATCACTCTTTACAGAAGGAGTCTACCAACAGGCAGGCCTGTGCCAGTAGTTCCACGTGTGCTTTCAGGCCATGGAACTTAGAAGACTTTGGATGATAACTTGGGGATACTAGGTTAGTAGAGAGGGAATCCAGGAGGGACAGGAGGACTGCAGCACCCATGGCACTAGGCGGTTCAGACAATTGTTGGAGTAATAAAGGTGGACTGAGTGGTGCAGCAGAGGCTGTGGTGTATGGAGCCGTGCAATTCTCTGTAATGTTTCCATGGTGTTTAAGCTTTCCAACTCACAGGAGAAACTGTACAAGGTATTGGTTAATGGTTTTTTCTTGCTGCGTGTCCTCAGATGACTTCTAAACCTCTTTGGCATCAGTTTCCTCAGTTGCAATGAGGACGGTAATAGTACCTACCTCAGCAGTGAAGAGGAAAAGAGATGATGCCTATACAGCCTTAGCACCGTTTCTAGCACACATTAAACACGCATAAATCTTAGCTATTATATGAAGACCATTTAAGTGACTAGCAAAGGGAATCTTAATTAATGAATACCAATTGATAGCAACGAAGTAATATATCTTTAAACATGTTAGCTTTTGCTTTTGGACTGCTGTTGCTATCTAGATGTTTCTGTTTAGTTTCAATAAATATTTATATGTGTAGGTACAAAAGGGAGCTGGGCTGGAGCAATGTGCAGCAGATGTCTGAGTGCAGGAGACTGATTAGAGTGTGTGTGAAAGGCCCCCTATTGTTGGGCATTTGAGACAGCAGAGGGAAAAGTCCCTGATTACCACAGCACCTGTGCCTCAGAATAGAGGCTGTTCATGGTTCATTTAAACCCCAGGCCCTCTCTCATGTAGTTGGGCTACCTGAGGATTCCTTGTAATTAAAACCTTTCTTGGTAGAAGCACTAAATTTCCCACAAATATATTAAAAGTAATTCTACATTGATCGCTTTTCTTTTTCTTTTTTTTTGAGCAGGATTAGCCCTGAGCTAACATCCACTGCCAATCCTCCTCTTTTTGCTAAGGAAGACTGGCCCTGAGCTAACATCCGTGCCCATCTTCCTCTACTCTATATGTGGGATGCCTACCACAGCATGGCTTGCCAAGCAGTGCCGTGTCTGCACCCGGGATCCAAACTGGCGAACCCCGGGCCACTGAAGCGGAACATGCGAACTTAACCACTGCACCACTGGGCTGGCCCTGATCACTTTTTTAATAGTGATGAAAATGACAAGCCTGCTACTGTCTGATTTTGTACAGTTGTCACTAATTTAGACATGTTTCACATCCTCTTGAATATTTATAGACCCTATCCTTAGTTTGAGTACATTCTGTTAATCACTATTTTGTGAATGTAACAAGAAAAATGTGTACTTTCTGATTAGTGAGAAAAAAAGACTATAAAATGACATATTCACTCTCTCAATTCCTTAAAATTCCTGTCTGCGTGTGAAGGAGTCTTGGAACAGAATAAGCAAAATGAAAATGTTTAGTGTTTAGATTGTGGGATTCAGGGAGCTTTTCCTTCTATTTATTCTTTCATAACTGGTATGCAACAGGTAGGGCTCAGGAGAAAAACCAAAATGCAAGCTTAGTGCATCCAGATGCAGTTTGAGCATCTGGATCAGTCTACAAAGGGCATTTATCCCAGAGTCACTCCCAGAACATCTCTAAAAAGAACAGTTAAATTGTAGGGAAAAAACAATGATTTTGATTTCTGGAAATTATATATTTATTGACTATGTTTTCCACTAGTGATCAAGAAGAAAACTTTTGTGCAGCAAGTAGGGGTCTAGGCAAGCTGGAGACACACCAGCTTTGTTCACAGATAGCCTACAGGAGAGAGGAACCTCTGGAAAACCACTGTACACTAGCAGTTTAGAGCAGGAGAGGAGAACGTGGCATCTCTGTGGTCCTGTTTCATGGACAGGAGTTTGTCCTGCTCATGGCCCATCCTATGGGGACAGAACACTGGGAAGGCTGAGACCTTTATGCCTTGAATTGTTTGTCCTAGTCCTTGGTAGGTAGATAGTTTATTTAGAAAGACCTTGATCATAGCGATAGATTTCAGAGGTCCATTCCACAGTGATTCGTGGCTTTTTATCAAAGACAAAAGAGAATAAGAGCCCATACAGAATAATGCCTTATATGCAATATAGGAAATATAACATCTTTAAGTGAGAGAAACTTACAAACCATACAGCCAAGAAACAAAATATAAAAGACTGCTTCTTCAAAACTTAATAAGGTTTTCCCGACACTCAAGGACTAAGGGAATTAGTTTTAAAAATAGGTTTTAGGTTTATAGTCAGAACAGGAACATTGGGTAAATGGTAGCAAGATGAAAGAAGACAGGCTAATTGAGCAGGAGGAAAGGAATTTCCATAGAAGAAAGCTTGAGTCCGTAAAAGCCGGGCCAGGAAGTTATAAAATGGAGTAGGATATTCCTATATGTAATTGGCCCTGAAGATATGACTAAACATCTTCACTGTTTGAGGGTGTGCTCCAGTGAAGGAAGGAAGAATGTGGAAGACATTGTGTCCAGAAAAGCATGAGTTTATTGTGGGAAAATAGTGAAGACTCAGGATGATGGTTGTGAAGCAGGGTTGGAATCTGCTGTCCTCATACCAAGGAGAGTTTGTGAAAGTTTTAGTATATCATGAAGTCAAGTAGTGGAAAATAGAAAGGCAACTAGGAATTTTTTAAGTTGTACAATACAGGAAATGTATCTTAGTATACCATTTGGGTCTGTAGTGAGCAGTGTTCACATGGTATAGGGAAAGGGTCTTTTTGGGTTGTCTGAAAAACTGGAGGTAGCGATATTGTTGAGAGACATCTGGGTGGTGGACTCTCCTTCCTCTGGCACCCACCACAATGATGATTATTGTTACCTAACTGATTCTGGGTTTATTTCAGGGGCCAAAAGGGCCCAGAATTTATAAACATTCCTTGATACAGAAGTGCATACATTTCTGTGTATGTGTAAATTCTTCTTATTAACTTACCATAAGTATAAAAGCACGGCTCACAAAAGATGAGCTTCTCCAATATGGAAGGACCCACTCCAGCATCCTCCATGGCCAACATGAGCAGCAGCCGTCAGGGGTGTACTGGCACCAAGTGAATTTCTGCTGAGACGCACTGCATCTGCTCATGCTTTCTGTGGTTGCCTCAATGCCAATAAGATTTTGTAAAACTTCTCTAATTAAATCTTACCTAACCATATGTAAGGGTTGAATTAAGTTTTCTCTGGTTGTTTGTCATTTATAGCAGTGATAATTTTACATTCTTTGCATATTTCTTTTGTCTTTACTCTTTTTGCATAAAGGTTCAGGTAAATGGATGTTAAATATTATATGTATTCTCTGTAGGGTCTTAAGTGTATTGTATATAACATCTTCCTAAGAAAACACTAAATGAAGATGATTACACAACCATATTGTAGAGTAGTTAATGAAAGAAATGAACTTGTGTTATAATTATTGTCAAATGTTGAAACAACTGTGTTTGTCTTAATGAAATTTGTGTGCTGGCATAATTTGTAATTTTGGAGCTTAGCAAAGCATAAAATCTTTCCCAGGGAAATTAAGGGTATAATAGTTTGAGTTACAATAATTGGCCATAAGGTTTTTTGTTTTTAAATATGCTACTCTCATAAGATGGGGAAGATGTTATTGTTTAAAAGCCCTTAAAAGGAGCAGCCTTGGGGCAGGCCCGGTGGCATAGTGGTTAAGTTCAAGTGCTCCACTTCGGCAGCCTGGGGTTTGTGGTTTGGGCTCCCAGGGACAGACCTGTGTACACCGCTCATCAAGCCATGCTGTGGCTGCGTCCCACGTACAAAATAGAGGAAGTTAGCACAGATGTTAGTTCAGCGACAATCTTCCTCAAACAAAAAGAGGAAGACTGGCAACAGATGTTAGCTCAGGGCCAATCTTCCTCACCCGCCTCCCCGCAAAAAAATAAAAGCAGCCTTATCCCTAAATCCTTTTCCTGATTCCATGTAGCCAAGGGACTTGCCTTCCACCCAGGCAGAAGTCTGGAAGTGCAGTTTCTTGAGCTGGTGAACAATAGATGTTCTTCTCTTAGGGACACCATGCAAAGCTGAAGGACAGGCGTGAGGTACCCAGTCCTTGAAAACTGGGATTGTCAAAAAGGCATACTGAATCCCTAGGCTCCTTTCACTGCCAAGCTTCTGGAATCCTCAAACCACTCTTCCTAATCTTGGAGAAGAGAGAGGACAGTTCTTCCACACAGCACAGCAGTGCTTGGCAAGTAGAAGCCGTGTCTCTGAAGCTGCTCTCAGGAGTATTAGAGCCCTTGAGGTGAAACGAAGTCTTCCCATGTTGGCAACCTCCAAGAAATGCTAGGGTGCAGACATTTGCTTGGATTGTGAATATGTAATGAAGGCAAATCATGGTGGCTGTCCCATTGGCAGGTCTAGCTATGCAGTGGGGTGCCCTGTCAAGTCTTTGAGAATGGAGTGGTTCTGAAGAATGGCAGCAGAGGAGTCTAGAGAATCTCACCCCAAGGTATGAAACATTGAACTTAACATCAAGGACCCTGTATTCACAGGACAGGCTGTTGTGCCATTAACTAAAATCTGTCTCCAGGCAGACACATCCTGGTATAGGGTATAGGGTTAGAAAGTGTTATAAGGGTAAATGTTAATTGCTCTGTCCCTAAACTGTGCCACATAGTGGAGCCCCAGCATCACTTGTATCTTCAAACCAAATAACACAATTAGAAAACAAAACAAACTCGCAAGCACTTACGCGCTAGCACTACTGTAAATACTTTGCCAATCCATTAACTCATTTAATTACTAACCCTCTACAGCCCTTTGAGGTTGGTACCAGCATCATACCCATTTAACAGACAAGGAAACAGGCAAAGAAACTTGCTGGTCATACAGCTAATAAGTAGTCGAGCCAGGTTTCTGGACCTAGGTAGTCGATGCTCTCCACCGATACACATTCGGACGTTGAAGCGATGGGCTCCACTCTTCCCACTCCAATCCTCCCATTGCGGCGGGACGGGAACCCAGGCAGCTTTTGCACATATGCAGCAACGGTCCTGCCCCCTGGAAGGGCAGCCGGAATTGGCAAATGCCAGGGAACCCTGGGTGATTCCCAGGATTGTATGCATTCTGTGGCCTGAGCTGGCCGGCCGACCGACATCCTCCAGAGGAGCTACGGGGAGGGGCGGCCGGCAACTCTGGCCGGTAGGGTCTCCGAAAGTACGGACAGGGGCGCTTGCTTCTGGGATAGGAAACCACAGAGCCAGACAACTTCCCAGGCTCCTAGAGAAGAGGTGAACGACGTACGTACTTCCGGCTGAGCCGGTCCAGAGCTTCCCCAGGAGCCGGCGGCTGGCCGCGTTCCCACGCTTTCTCTGCGCTTGTGCCTTGCTGGGTTAGCGGTCGCCCGGAATCCGGGTTCCCAGGGGTCGGAGTGATAATAGATTCACTTACCCCGGGCGTAGTACCAGGTTCTCCAGCTCCTCTGCCTTTTGTGGTGAGGGCGTGGCGGGACGGAGAGGAGCCCGGGGCGGACAGAGGGCTTTTGCTGGGTGCGAGGCAGCATCAGTCTTACCGAAGCCTCTTTATTTTCTCTTCAGTCTCATTTCTCAGGACACCAAGGGCCGTGTGTGAAGCGGGAACGCCAGCTATGCTCCAGGCCACTTGGCGCCAGGTGAGCCAGCATCCTTTCAGCCTCTGTTGCCCCGTCCCCGACCTTCCCACCCTTTTGATGTCAAGAGAAAACAGGTGTCAGCTCTGCATCCAGATCCTGAGTTGTACAGGCCTGTGGCTTCCATTGTGCATCTGTCACTGTTGGGTGTGTTTGGGGAAGGGGAGGAAGTGAGGAGGGTAGAGAGATGAGAATGCCCAAACTAAGATAATCAAGATGGAAAAAAACAAGCGTGGTGGAATTGATTGGGATCGATTTGGCAAGTGGGTCTGAAAAGTGGAAATTAACTGAAAAGTGGAATCTGCATCACTGCATACAATGAAGACTCCTTTCATTCCTGTGCACAAGATTGGAGAAGTCTTTCCTTGGATAAAGCCATTCTAGTAATTTTTCTGTATATCCCCTTGGCTTTTCTACACAGACGTGCCGTCTACGAATAAAGACAGTTTTACTTCTTTCTAGTCTGGACGCCTTTCAGTTCTTCTTCTTGCCTAATTGCGCTGGCTAGAACACCATTTCAGTGTCAAGTAGAAGTGAGAGCAGATATCCTTGTCTTCTTTCTGATTTTAGGGCAAAAGCATTCACTGTCTCACTGTATTTCCTTTCTCTGGCTTTAGGTAGTTTCCGTACACCCACATCCTGATTAGTACTCTGTTAAATTTTCTAGGGGGACCCTCTGCAGATAACCCGACTTTTTTCTCTGTGCAGCACTCTCTTGCATGCTGTTCTATAAACTACAGTTGTCTTAGTCTCAGACTCTGCCAGGGAATCTGCCTCACTTCACCCTGCCTGTATTACAGCCTGGAAACTTCCACGTTAGTAAGTTTCGGGAATCCTGGGGCTCACCTCTTTCTTTCCCATCTCTCAGGGATTGTTGTCCTTTATTGCCTCACAGCCAATGTCTTGCAAACCCTTGTTTTATGTAATCTGTCTTATTTTGGTTCAGGCAGGAGGATGAATCTTATCCCTGTGACTGCCTGTATATGAGAAGTGGAAGTTTTCCTTCAGCATTTTAGCAAACATTTTCCCTTTTACTTTTTCTTTGTAGTCTGTTGCCCTCTTGACTCCTCAGTCTTCATGTGTGTCCTGTTTTTCCTTTTCTGACAGCCGTTAGGGTCTTTTTTTTTTTTTTTTTTTTTTTAAAGATTTTATTATTTCCTTTTTCTCCCCAAAGCCCCCCGGTACATAGTTGTATATTCTTCGTTGTGGGTTCTTCTAGTTGTGGCATGTGGGACGCTGCCTCAGCGTGGTCTGATGAGCAGTGCCATGTCCGCGCCCAGGATTCGAACCAACGAAACACTGGGCCGCCTGCAGCGGAGCGCGCGAACTTAACCACTCGGCCACGGGGCCAGCCCCCGTTAGGGTCTTTTTTATGTTCTCATTTTTCTGAGACTTCTCAGTGATGGGCCTTTTTGTGGGTATTTTTCGTGCATTGCCCTAAGTACTTTGTCAGTCCTCCCTCCTCCCTGGTGCTTTTAAACAGACAGAATATTTTACCAAGTTATAAAAAGCAGTCACCCTTAAACAATCCAAGCTCATCCTTGGTTCTGTGGTGTGAACTGGCCTCCTTTTGGTTTGCTTCCTCTTCCACCAGCAGTTATGATGCAGCTTTTTCTGCTCTCCTAGTTTAGTTACCTTTCATCCTTTTTCTGCCTTCTAAAATTCTGTTAACACTTCTAGTCCGCTCTGATTCTTCTCCTCTTGGGCCATTGTGTTACTGTCACTTTAGTGGGATCAGAAAGGGAGTGAAGATCAGTACAAAAGTCATGTGGGCTGTTTATATAGATGTCCCCCGTGCATTTACACACAAAACCCAGGGAGGAGAAAAAAGCCAGAGGGACTGACAGTTCCACAGAGCAGGGTATGGTGGAGTTGAGGCCCAGATCAGCAGGTGAAGGAAGGGCTGTTTGCTGGGGATGACCATAAAGGCGTGCAGTGGATCTTGGGCACCCTGGTTGATGGGAGCAATGGTGGCTGAGGGCTTGCCCCTGCAGGGGGCACTGGGTAGCTGTCCTTGGAATACCATCAGACCCAGTAGGTATCTGCCCCAATACTTAGGCTCCTCTGCCCTCACACAGGGCTTGAGCAGAAACCTGTTGTTTCAGGAGCCAGTGACCTTTGAGGACGTGGCTGTGTACTTCACCCAGAATGAATGGGTCATCCTGGACCCAGCACAGAGGGCCCTGTACAGGGAGGTGATGCTGGAGAATTATGCAAATGTGGCTTCCCTAGGTAAGACATCTCTTCTGCTTGCTGTTGTCTGCCTCTGCCCTTTGAGCATCCTGGCTTCCTTCGTCCTTAGACTTTGTGGGCTCTCTAATAACCCTCATGGGCAGTTCTTCTGAAGGCTGAGCTCCCTAGCGGCTACTGGGTGGGAAGAACCCTGGGTTCCCAGGTTTTGAAATCAGCTGTCCCTGCAACCCTGGGGTGGGACTCTGCCCCAAGCGTGGAGGGAAATGAAGAGCTCTTGGGACCTCAGCAGAACCCTTTGTGCCTCTGTCTTCCAAGTTCTCTGAAGAAGATTTGGGACTCCCTCATGTCAGTGGGGACGTATTCCAGGACTCAGCCCCCTTTTGTGGGAATGTCCTGTCCTCTAAGATGGCACAGGCTGACTTCTCTTCATTTCTCCCTACCTGGCTCAGTGGGGAAAGATAAAGAGGGCTGCAAGGGGACCCTGCTTCATGATTCCCTTGGCCTTTGTGTTCCTGTTTCTTTCTCTCTGGGCAGCTTTTTCATTCACCAGACCTGTTCTGGTCTCCCAGCTGGAGCGAGGGGAACTGCCACCAGGCCTTGACCCCTGGGAACGTGCAAGCCCGGAGGCCCTCAGAGGCATCTGTCCAGGTGAGCACAAGGACTGCCAGCTGCCTTTTTTGCTTAGCCTGCTTTCTTGTTTTCACTTTTCAATGTGTAAGAAGTGTGTCTTCTCTTGTGAAACTGTTCTCATTAGACCATTACATGGATTGGAATCGTTACAGTGGAATCATTACATATGACTTTGAGTTCACGGTGACAGCCTCCCTCAAATGAGGAAGGGCCAGTCTCTTCCTGGAAAGGCGTGGCTGCAAGATTTCTTTGCATGTTCGTCTTTGCCTCTCCACCTCACCACCTGCCAAGGGAGACTAAATGAGCAGCTCTTAAAGCAGCTCTTTCATCTCTGTCATGTGGAAACATTTTATTTTTCCACCAGTTTGTTTTTGCAAAAATGAGGACATCAACCACCTTATGAGGAAAATAGGCTTCTGGGGGCCTGTCTCGCCATCTATGTATTTGTAGAGTACATCATTTCTATGGAAAATTGAATTATGGGTTCCCTAACTCTGACTTAACAAATAAAACAACTTCATTTTTATAATTAAAATTTTTTTTTTTAAAGATTTTACTTTTCCTTTTTCTCCCCAAAGCCCCCCGGTACATAGTTGTATATTTTTAGTTGTGGGTCCTTCTAGTTGTGGCATGTGGGATGCCGTCTCAGCATGGCCTGATGAGCCGTGCCGTGTGCGTGCCCAGGATCCGAACTGGCGGAACTCTGGGCCACCGCAGCGAGCGCGAGAACTTAACCACTCGGCCACGGGGCCAGCCCCTATAATTTAAATTTTGAAACATATGCAGATACCAGCCAAACACACCCCAGGTATCTCTCACCTCAACAGTCACCAATGTTCGGCCATTCTTGTTTTGTTTTTCCCCCACAGACACTTGAAAAAATTTTTTAAGATGAACTTTTGAAGCAAAACTTGCTGTAAATAAAAGGTGAATGGCTTTCCTTATTTTGAAAGGTGTTGATATGGGAATTAAAAATAACAACATAGTGAATCTTTTTGCCTTTCTTATTTTACTTCACCCCTTCTATGCCTGTTAAAATTTCCTCTTTGCAGAGAAGGCCCATTAATGATCCCTCCCGCCTTGCCCCAGGCTCGTGTCATGGTGCCTTTCTGGATATGACCCCAGGACTTCAGGCTCTCTGGGTAAAAAATATTTGCTAAGCAATTTGCTTGAAAACACATGAGGTTTTGCCCTAGCCAGTGCTGAAGATTATATCAGCCTGCAGAAGGTCTCAAAAGCAGAGGGAAAATAGCCTTGGCTTTTTCGTTTTTAGTGTGTTAGTTTAGGATTTCATATTCCACCCTGTTGTCTTAAACTGTATACACATCCTGTGTGGTGTTTTAGGAAAAGGGCAAAAATCGTAAGTCCTCTCTGGGACTTATGTCCATTCCTGGAAGGGCTCTTCACGCGTTCAGTCCCCTTTTATTTCAGAGGCAAGCCTCCACATCTTCCCTTTCCCTTCTGGATGCTGTGGAGTTTGCCCTGCATGGGCCCCTCAGCCACACCGTAGGAGCCTGCTGCTTTGCTAGAGCCAAGTTGATGACAGAGATCACTGCTCTTTTCAAAGATTTTAACAGGGGTAATTTTTTTTTTTTTTTAAAGATTGGCACCTGAGCTAACCTCTGTTGCCAGTCTTTTTCTTTTTCTTCTTCTCCCCAAAGCCCCCCGGTACATAGTTGTAAACTCTAGTTGCATGTCCTTCTAGTTGTGCTGTGTGGGATGCCACCTCAGCATGGCTTCTTGAGCAGTGCCATGTCTGCACCCAGGATCTGAACCGGTGAAACCCTGGGCCGCCAAAGCGGAGTGCGGGAATTTAACCACTCAGCCACGGGGCTGGCCCCAGGGATAATGTTTTAAAATAAGCAGCTCTTAAGGAATTTCTGCCTGTGGGACCCTTTGTAGTTCCTGAGCTGTTTGACCTGCCCCTTCTCCAGTCCCAGTGGTCTTTCTCTCACCTCGGGGTCTCTGTTCCTCACTTCTCTATGTCTGCCCTTTTATCCATCCAATTCACTTTCTCTTGCTCTTTCTGTGCTAGCTAACAGTGTGCTGTTTTCCAGTCACTCTTTATGGGAGTGTCTCCTGGCCTTGCTTAGCTTTCTCTCATAGGGTCTTCATTTCTTTTGTGGGGCTCTGTTGTGTGGTGATCCTTGGTAGCCATTTTTTGGACATATTGGGAAAATAACCATGTACTCGGGCAGATTAGAACCAATTCATCCCATTCCACCTTCAGTGCAGGTATTTTCTTTTTGTCATATCAGGGGCTAACACTTGTATTTTCTTTCTTTTGTGACATCAGGGCGTGAGACCAGAACCGAGAAGGGAGAATCAGCTCCAAAGGAACATATTTCCAAAGAAACGGAGGCCCACAGACTGACATTAGGAGGGCTGCCAGGGGATGTTCTCCAGCACCTTGACCTTGGAAGCAACCTCGAGCAGCCGCATGGTCACTGGATAGTCAAGAAAACAGACTCAAAGAGGAGAGATTTCACAGATGGGTCAACCAGGCATCATGAGGCCTGTGCTGTCGAGAGTGGGGAGAAGTGTGAGAAATTAGGAAAAAATGTTAGTGTCAGCACAAAACTCAGTACAAATCAGACAGGTCCTAGTGGTCAGATATCTTATGAATGTAGAAAATGTGACAGATATTTCAGTCGAATGGCAGACTTCCACCGACATCAGAGACATCACACTGGTGAAAAGTCTTTTGAATGCAAAGAATGTGGAAAAGACTTCAGATATAACTCATTACTTATTCGGCATCAGATAATTCACACTGGAAAGAAACCATTTAAATGTAAAGAATGTGGGAAAGGTTTAAGTTCAGATACAGCCTTGATTCAGCATCAGAGAATCCACACTGGAGAAAAACCCTATGAGTGTAAGGAGTGTGGTAAGGCCTTCAGTAGCAGCTCCGTCTTCCTCCAGCACCAGAGGTTCCACACTGGGGAGAAACTCTATGAATGTAACGAATGTTGGAAAACTTTCAGTTGTAGCTCCAGTTTTATTGTCCATCAGCGAATGCACACTGGGGAGAAACCCTATGAATGTAAAGAGTGCGGGAAACGATTAAGCTCCAACACAGCCTTGACTCAGCATCAGCGAATTCACACCGGGGAGAAACCTTTTGAATGTAAGGAGTGTGGGAAGGCATTCAATCAGAAAATAACCCTGGTTCAGCATGAACGAGTTCACACTGGCGAGAAACCTTATGAGTGTAAGGTGTGCGGGAAAACCTTTGGCTGGTGTGGAAGATTCATTCTGCATCAGAAACTACACATGCAGAAGACATCTGTCCAAGAGTAGCCCTGGATTATCCACAGCTAGGCTCACTGTGCCTCTTGTTTCTCTCCTTTTTCATGCTTTTTATGAGTGTCATCACTGTCCTTCCTGGACTGTGCTAATTCTTAACCGTGTATGTCTGTTCCTGCAGCTCTGCATAACTGGAATGTCCCAGTAAGATGTTTAATTCAGACTCTCAGCTTCCATCATGAAACCTTCCTCAAATTCTGTGAGCCCTTGTTTCTTCAACAAAAATTCTCTTTACAGTTAGAAAAGACAAGAAACAAACCCCAAACTTACAAACATAAAAGGAAATATAAGTTTCCAGATTGAAAGGATATGCGGAGTGCCCAGCAAGATGGACTGGGGGAAACCTACATCAAAGAACATCACTGTGAATAATCAAAACAGGAGGAGATCCTAAAAGTTTCTACAGAGAGAAAACAAAAGATCAGGAATAAGATGGCCTCAGATTTCTCAACAGCAGCCTTGAAAGTGAGAGGACAATGGTGTAAGCCTTCAAAATGGGAAAAGGAAAACGATTTTCACCCAGAATTTTATACCCTCAAGTGTGAGTATAGAATAAAGGCATTTCAGACCCTTTAGATCTTAAAACTTTATCTCCCATGTATTCTTTCTCAGATATGCAACACTAAAGAAAGGGTAAACCAGGAAAGAAAAAGACAGATATGTGGTTACCCTATTACCATCTGTATATTAGGAGTCTCTAAAATAAAAAAGAGAGGGGTCTTGTCCATGTGGAGCCATCTGCATCTTGGAGGACATTCCTAATAGAGTGCAAACTTTCAGAGACCTACCTTGGGTGCAGTGCCCACCCACACTACTTCTTACTCTGCAGTTGTAGTCTGTGCCTTTGCAAAAGTTGGGGTATATGTACCCTTTGAGTCAGATGCAAGGCGCTATTTGTCTTAAATGATCCATCTCATTGCTGTTCCAAGTGACCTCATAGCAGGAAACATTTCCTTGTAACTTCATCTAGTTATTTGTTATAATCATGGAAGAAGCTACCATTGTTTTCTGTTACCTATGGAACCGAAGGAACATGTAAATGTGTTCTGTTTTAGCATCCACTTCTGCAGACAGCTTGACTTTGCCCACTGCAGGGAGCAGAGGGTAGTGCTTAGTAATACAGAGCCAGGCAGACTTTGGTATGGACCCAGGCATTCCTTGGTGTGACCTTGGTTAAGTTGCAGAAACTCTGTACTAATTTCCTTATCTGTAAAATAGGGATGACAATCTACCTCACAGGTTTGTGTTGAGGATTAACTGCAGTAATATATGTAGAAGTGCTTAGACCAGTGACTGGAGCATAATAAACAAAAGTGTTATTTATTATTATAATGCCATTGATAAGTTTTGATTTATGTATGCACCAGTGAAACAGTCACCACAACCAAGAGAATAAACACAGCCATAACCCCCAAAACTCTGCTTACGCCCCTTTGTAATCTCTTCTTCCTGGCTCTCCACAGGCAACCACTGATCTACTTTCTGTCACTTTGGATTAGTTTTCCTTTTCTAGGATTTTGGATAAATCTTATTACACCGTATGTACTCTTCTTTTTGGTCTGGTGTCTTTCACTCAGCATAATTATTTTGAGATTCACCCATGTCGCATGTATCAATGGTTCATTCTTTTTTATTGTTGAGGAGTATTCCACTATGGATATACCAGAGTTTGTCCACTCACCTCTTGATGGTCATTTGGGTTGTTTCCAGTTTTTGGCTGTTACAAATAAAGCTGCTATGAACGTTTGTGTCCAAGTCTTTGTAAGGATGTACGCTTTTATTTCTCTTGGGTAAATACCAGGAGTGGAATAACTAGATCATAAGGTAGGTATATATTTAACTTTTTAAGAATCTTCAAGGGGCTGGCCCTGTGGCTGAGTGGTTAAGTTTGCGAGCTCTGCTGCAGGCGGCCCAGTGTTTTCGTTGGTTCGAATCCTGGGCGTGGACATGGCACTGCTCATCAAACCACACTGAGGCAGCGTCCCACGTGCCACAACTAGAAGGACCCACAGCGAAGAATATACAACTATGTACCGGGGGGCTTTGGGGAGAAAAAGGAAAAACATAAAAAAATCTTTAAAAAAAAAAAAAAGAATCTTCAAAACTGTTCTGCAAAGACGTTGTGCCATTTTACATTCCCATCAGAATTGCATGAGAGTTCCACTTCTAATACATCTTTGCCTACACTCAATATTGTCAGTCTTAAATTTTAGCTGTTCTAATAGGTGCATAATGCTATCTGGTTGAGGTTTTAATTTACATTTCCCTAATGACTAATGATGTTGAACACATTTTCAGGTACTTATGTGCCTTCCATTATGTCTTCTTTGGTAAAGTGTCTGTTCATGTCTTTTGCCTATGTTTTTATTGGGTTTTCTTCTTACTGATCTTTGAGAGGTCTTTATATATTATGGATACAAGTCCTTTTTTATATATGTGATTTCCAAATATTTTCTCCCAGCCTGTGATTTGTCTTTTTATTCTCTTGACAGTATCTTTTGAAGAGCAGGAGATGTTAATATTTATGAGGTCCAATTTATCAGCTTGTTCTTTTAGGGATTGTGCTTTTAGTGTCATATTTAAGAAATCTTTGCCTTACTCAAGTTTACAAAGAATTTTTCCTATTTTTCCTTCTAGAAGATTTATAGTTTTAGATTTTACACTTAGCTCTGTCATCTATTTTGAGTTAAATTTTGTATAGGGTGTGAGGTATGGATCTAAGTTCCTTCCTTCCTCTCTCCCTCCCTCCCTTCTTTTTTTTTAATGGGTAACCTAGTATAGCACCATTTTTTGAAAATATAAATTCCTTTTCCACTGAATTGCCTTTGCACCATTGTTTCAAATCAGCTGTCCATATATGTGTGGGTCTAGTTCTAGATTCTGTTTTGTTCCATTGATCTGTCTTAATTCCATTAACACACTGCCTTTATTACCGTAGTTTTTCTAAGTGTTGAAGTTGTATAGTGTTAGTCCTCCTACTTTGTTTTTTGCCAGTTGTTTTGGCCATTCTAGGTCCTTTGCATTTCCATATGAATGTTAGAATCAATCTGTCAATTTCTACCAAAAACATCCTGGGCTTTTGATTGAGATTATATTGAATCTATAGATAAATTTTGGGATAATTGATATCTTAACTCTGTAGTCTTTTGACTCATGAACATGGTAAATCTCTCCATTTATTTAGATCTTTATTAATTTCAGGAATGTTTTATAATTTTTACTGTACTGGTCTTTTACACCTTTTCTCAGATTTATGTGTAAATATTTCATATTTTTGATGTTATTGTAAATAGAAAATTTCCAATTTTCATTGATGGTATATAGAAATATAATTGATTTTTGTATTTTGACCTTGTACTGCAACCTTGCACAACTCACTTATTAGTTCTAGTAACATTTTGTGGATTCCATAGGCTTTTCTAACATTGAAAATCATGTACACAAATAACAATCATTTTGCTTCTTCATTTCCACTTCTGGATTCATTTTCTTTCTTTTCGTTGTGTTATTGCACTGGCTAGTGGCTGGGGATAGTGTGTTTTTAGGGAGAGCCAGTCTCTCTGGCATTGGCCAGGTGAGGAACATCCAGCTCCAGGCATTAATTTTGCTAATACATGAACGGACTCTGACAGCTACAAAGGCCAAAGTTTCCCATCTCTCCTGGCTCACCTTGCCATCTAGCTGCCTCTAGGTCAGCACTGCCTGTACTCTGTCCCTCTCGTGAGGCTCTTCTGGGAAAGAATAAGCCTCTTGTAGCATGCTCCCAATTTTTTTCTCTGACTGCCCATAATTCCAGTTATCCTCCCAATTTGGGGGTTTTTATTTGGGCCTACCAAAGCTTTCTAATTTCTTCGCCTTGCACCATAATACCAAACAGATGAATTGCATGTCCAATTTTGTTCCCCTTCAAGTTGGTCCTAATTGTAATAACTGGTTGATACTCTTTAGAGTTTGTGGTGTACATGTGTGTATGTGCACCCATATATGTGTGCCCATCTCTCTAGATTCATGGTAGATGTTCATTTGGATAGGTTTAGAGAGGGGGCAGCATGCAAATATAAGTCCTCATCATGCATATTGTTTCCTGGAAATCTAATTCTTCTATTTAAAAATTGCTTTGCATAAACTTTGCAATAAAAATACCATAGATTTTATAAAATGGACTTTTTCTGTGGTAGGTAAAATCTGTATGTTAGGCAACCTCCACCATGGTCTCCAGGGATTCTCATTCTGGCATTCATGCCCTAATGCATCTCATCTGACACTTAATCATGAGCGGCCTGTGATGACAGTATATTGAGGTAATGATGGTGTAACTGCCAAAGCTATGTCATAAATGACATTGCAGCTAGCCTTGGTCTTTTGGATTGCTTGCCTTGGGTAGAAGTCTGTTGCCACGTTGTGAAGACACTTAGCCATATGCAGCTACTCATGTGGGAAGGGACTGAGGTTTCACATCAATAACCAGTACCAGCTTGCCAGGCGTATGAATGAACTACCTTGGAGGCAGATCCTCCAGCCTCAGTCAAGCTTTCAGATGAGTGCAGCCCCAGGTGACACCTGACTGGAACCTCATGAGAGATCCCAAGCCAGTCCAGCTAGCCAAGCCACTCCTCAATTCCTGATCCACAGAAACTCTGAGAGGTAATAAATGTATATTGTTTTCAGCCACAAAGTTTTGGGGTGATTTGTTATGCAGCAGTAGATACCTAATGTACTCTCCATGATAGGGCTTTTTTATATGCTATAGTTGGTCAGAAACCAAATCTAATTCCTATGAAAGGAATAACAAACTCCTGTGTTAGAGCTATACATCCAGATAGCCAGGATCATTCTATATTCTAGCAGTGAGAGATCAATTTCCCTTTATAGCTCTGAAGTGTTTGGTGAATAGGAGCCATATATCTGGAACTATATTCAAAGAAACATCCGAGTGGTCAAGGTAAAATTCATTTCATGTTGGCAACCACATTGGCAAGAAGTGGTCACTAGAGTAGGGCTACTGTTGACCCAGTGATTTCCAGAAGCGTAGTCACTGTAGTGAGGCACTTGCTAATTGGCTGTTGTCCAGTAAGTAGGGCTGTCACTGATTGGCTGACTTTCAAGGGTGTTTGTCACCAATTGGCTCATGTTCAGAAGCTTGGTCCTGCAAATGATCTGCTAACTTTCAGAAGCATAGTTACTGGGGGTGACTAAAGTGAGGCTGTCACTTATTGGCTGATTTTCAGAGCATGTGTATTGACCTGAAGTTATGTAAATTTAAGGCAGTTACTTGTTCCTGACTTGGGATTTTGGTAAAAGAACAGTCTTCTCTTTTCTTGAATATGAAAAACAAGTACTTTTAATGTTTTAATTCTCAGTCTTTTTTCTTTTCTTTTCTTCCCTCAGCCAAACTTACTGAAAGTTCTGCCTCTGATCCCAATGCCAATCCAAATAATGAGAACAGAGTCTTGAGTGAAAAAGGGAAGGCTTTACTTTGCCAGGCAGAGGGAGCAAAGCAAGGGCCTCAAGAATTGCTAGCTCCCTGATAAGAAACGGGTAGTGGGTCTGGCCCGGTGGTGCAGTGATTAAGTTTGCACATTCCACTTCAGCGGTCCAGGGCTCACCAGTTTGGATCCAGGGTGTGGACCTATGTACTACTTGTCAAGCCATGCTGTGGTAGGTGTCCCATATATAAAGTAGAGGAAGCTGGGCAAGGATGTTAGCTTAGGGCCAGTCTTCCTCAGCAAAAAAAGAGGATTGGTGGCAGATGTTAGCTTAGGGATAATCTTCCTCAAAAAAATAAAAATAAAAAAATAAAAATGAAACCGATAGGGTTTTTTATTTAGGGCTTTAGGTAGGGGAGAGGGCTATGGCATTCTTGGTCAGCATTTTCCCATCGGCCTTTGTTCAGGGCTGCTTCCAGCAGAGGAGACAAAGGATTTCTCAGATGAGTGCCCTTGGCTGTTTATCTCCAAGATGGAAGGTAGACTCTGACATCAGGAAGCCGAGGAGTTGGGCCTGGGAAGCTTCACTTTCTTGATATTCTCTGGACATTAGTTTCTCTGCAAAAGAACTTCAAGGTCCTGTGCTTAGCCACAGCTTTAGTGGCCATTTCTACAAATGTACAAATTTAGTGGCAATTTGTAACTTCTAATTGGTTGTAAGACTCAGGGAGTCAGAGGTTAAAGGAACATTTACATTAGTCTAACAAAAGAAGCAGGGAACTGGGAATGTGTGCTTTCGGTTTTAACCCCACATGTGCTTGCTTCCCTGTAGGGGAACCAATATTGGGGCTGATATTAACTAAGAGCCAGTAACAGTCTCTCCCGCAAGAAGGGATTATCCAGATCTTTATTTGTGGAAGTATGATTGTTTTTGGTCAGGGTTGACATTTAAGTTATTTAACTGCTAGTTACTGGACAGAAAAATAGCTCTAAGCTACAGAATTTTCATAATTTTATTGTAAAAAGCTAAACATAGGACATTTACGACATTCTGCCAAAGTCACTAAGGACAAAATCATTTAATATAGGACAAGTTCTGTATATACTGGAGACCTGGCAACCTTAGTCGCCATTATTTTGGTTGTTAAATGAATCTGCTCTAAAAGCTCTCACGCAGTCCGGGTCCTAGGAAGGGAGAGGGCTTTTAAAAGGCAGGTGGAAACTAGAAGGACCCACAACTATAACATAAACAACTATGTACTGGGGGGATTTGGGGAGAAAAAGCAGGAAAAAAAAAAAAAAAGATTGGCAACAGTTGTTAGCTCAGGTGCCAAATAAATAAATACATAAAAGGCAGGTGGAAACCATGATTTTCCTAAGGGCTGCCCAGTCTAGGACCCAAGCAGGATCCCTGGCGTGGTCTCTAAGAGGTGACACAACAGGAGCCAATCTCCCCACACCTGCACAGCCCACGTGACCCAGGGTAAAGGCGGCCGACAGCTAACGTGGCAGTCTGTTAACCGGGTCCCCACCTGGGCCTAGAGGCCGAAGTCTGTGTAGGGCGAGGCCGCACAAGTCCCACTACACTACACTCCCGAGACGGTTCCACGGCTGCAGCACGCCGAAGCCTCGGCTGCAAAAGTACTAGCTCGGCGCACGCCAGTGACGGCACAGGCGGGCGCCGGCCCGCAACCCCACCTCTTCCGCAGGGGGCCAAGTCACGTGGGGGCCTGCCGCGGGGACCACAGAGCTCGGCCGCCTCCGGAGGCCTAGAGGGGCGCTTGGCGCGCGCGCTGGCTTCCGCGTCGGTTTTGAGCTGCCAGCTTTTCGGTGTACGGAGAGGAAGAGCGTTGGTTCCAGCGAGTTCTCCCTGCCAGGTCCGCCCGGTGCCGGCTTCCTCGTTTCCCCTGGCGACTCGTCAGCACTCCCTCCCGTGAACGCGGTCCCAGTGGCGGCTCTTCCCTCAGCCGGAGCTCCGGCGTCTGGGCTTCAGAAGCCGCCCGAGGTGGCTGCGCGGCCTTCTAGAGCCCTGGTCCAGCCCCTTGCCCACCGAGGCGTGATCCTCTTTTTCTGTCCTGAAGAACTTGGCCCAATGGCTTCCTCTGCCCGGTACTGACGTTTCTAGTGTTTGGGGTCTCCTGCTTCCCTGGATGGAGATCCCGTTTGGGTCCCCAGTCAACATCATCTACTGGACACTATTTTACTCGTAATCCCAGTCCCTTCGTCCCTCCATAGGCAGCTTTTTTGGGTCAATGACATGGTCCCTATAAGCGCTTTTTTGGGTTTTTAGATCTGTTCAGACCCAACACAGGAGGGACAGGGTTCGTCTTGGATCCCTCAGTCGCTCCGTGTGAATGGGCTCAGCAATGCTCTCGGATTGAGCAGGCAGATGGAGGATTGTCCTGAGGACCAGGCACAGCATTTCATGAGGAGGTTGGGATGATCAGCCGGCAGGGGGCCTGATGGAGTCTCCTGCCAGCGCTGGATATGAGGCTGGGAAGGCTGTAGGCGGCTGCGGGTGATGCAGGACAGAGTCCATTGCGCTCATGGCTCTTCTTCTCTTAGCTTCTAAGGTTCTTTTCGAAACCCAGAAGACAGTGCACGGAGCCAGGGGACATCAGCCATGCTCCAAACATCTTGGCCTCAGGTGAGCTGAGCTTCCTTTCAGTCTTTTAAAAATCGCATTAGTTATCAGGTAACCAGGAAAGGACTAAGGCGGCCTAGCTTGGTCAGGCCGTGGTTCCCCCCTTAAGTCTATCCCCAGGGCTATGGCCATAAATACATGGTGAAGGAAATAAGAGTGTTGTGTATAGAGAGTGATGAGTTTGGATGTGTAAGTTTAAGTGGAAAAAGGGGGACCCAAGGCAAGAAATTCTCCCTGAATGTGGTAATTCAGGTCATGTTCTACAAATAAAAATTGCCTGCTGGGATCAGAGAAATTTTTCATTCAAGAGATTGCCCCATAAATTGTAGATGTATTCCAGAGAGACCAGCGTTGTTCTTTCCAATGCTAGGTGCATAGTACTGAATAATGCGGACAAGTTCCCTTTTCTCACAGAAGGTACTTTTAGCAAAATAGTCTGTAAACAAATAAGTAAGTTAATAATCATGATTACATGTTGCTAAGGTACAGCGCTTCTCAGAAGCGTCTTGCACAGGTAGGCAGCATCAGCATCACCTGGGAGTCATTAGAATTGCAAATTCTTGGACCCCACCCTAGACCCAGAATCAGACTGGGGAGGAGGCTTGTTTTAACAAGCTCTCCAGGTGATTCTTATGCAGCTTCTCAAATTGGAGAAGCCCTAGCGAAGCTACCTTTGAAGGTAATGGTCAGGGAAGCCTTCATGGAGGTGATAACATGAGGTTGAGACCTCAAGGATGAGATAGAAACAGTTTTGGGAACTACTGAAGAGAGAGCTAAAGAAGAGCTTTCCAGACGGGACAGCAAATGCAAAGCCCTTGAGGTAGGGGAGAAAGCTGTGTGTTCTCCAGAAACAGGGAGAGGTTGGAGAAAGTAGTTAAATGTGAGGTGAGAGAAATAGGCACATTTTTTAGGTCACTGTAAAGACGTTGCTTTCTGTTCTGGGTTAAGTGGAAAGGCATTAAAGGATTTTAAGCAGGGGAGGTGACATGGTTGGATTTATATATTAAAAAGGTTTTCCAGCCTTTAGGGGTGAGTTGGTTGTAGAAGGATGTGAGTCAGTTAGGAACATATTGCAGTCCAGGTAAGAGATTAAGTATTGTCTTTTTTTTTTTTTTAAATCGACTCTATTTTTTAGGGAAATTTTAGATTCATAGCAAAATTGAGCAGAAAGCACAGAGAGTTCCCATATGCTTCCTGCTGCCACACGTGCATAGCCTCCTCCATTATCAGCTTCCCCCACCAGAGGGGTACAGTAGTTACAATTGATGAACCTATACTGACACATTACTGTAACCCAGAGTTAATAGTTTGCATTAGAGTTCACCCTTGGTGTTGTACGTTGTGTGGGTTACAAATGTATAATGACATGTATCCGTTGTTATAGTATCACAGAGTATTCTTGTAGTATAGTACAGAGTATTTTCACAGCCCTAAAAATCCTCTGTGCTTCATCTGTTCATCCCTCTTGCCCTGACAACCATTAATCTTTTTTACTGTCTCCATAGTTTTGCCTTTTCCAGAATGTCATATATTTGGAATCATATAGTGTGTAGCCTTTTCAGATTGGCTCCTTTCACTTAGTAATGAGCATTTAAGATTCCTCTCTGATTTTTCGTGGCTTGGTAGCTTATTTCCTTTTAGCACTGAATAATATTCTGTTGTCTGGAGGTACCAAAGTTTGTGTATCTATTCACCTACTGAGGGGCATCTTGGTTGCTTCTAAGTTTTGGCATTATGAATAAAGTTGCTATAAACATCTGTGTGCAGGTTTTTGTGTGAAAGTGAGTTTTCAGCTCATTTGGGAAGATACCAAGGAGCATGATTGCTGGATTGATGGTAAGAGTATGTTTAGTGTTGTAAGAAACCGCCAAACTGTCTTCCACAGTGGCTGTACCATTTTGCATTCCTACCAGCGATGAATGAGAGTTCCTGTTGCTCCACATCCTCACCAGTGTTTGGTGTTGTCAGTGTTCTGGATTTTGGCCATTCTGATAGGGGTGTAGTGGTATCTCATCATTTTAATTTGCATTTCCCTGATGACATGTAATGTGGAGCATCTTTTTATATACCAATTTGCCGTGTATATATCTTCTTTGGTGAGGTCTTTTGCCAATTTTTAATTGGGTTGTTCGTTTTCTTATTGTTGAATTTTAAGAGTTCTGTGTATACTTTGGATAACGGTCCTTTATAAGATCCCTTTATCTGTGGCTTGTCTTCTCATTTTCTCTCACTGTTGTCCTTTTAAGGTAGGGTTTAATTCCCCCTCATCTTTTCTTTCAAAGAATTTTTTCCTTTAAAACATTTTCGGGCCCAGCCACGTGGCTGAGTGGTTAAGTTCGCTCGCTCTGCTGCAGATGGCCCAGGATTTCATCGGTTTGGATCCTGGGTGCGGACATGGCACCGCTCATCGAGCCACACTGAGGTGGCGTCCCACATACCACAACTGGAAGGACCCACAGCTAAGAATATACAACTATGTACCTGGGGGCTTTGGGGAGAAAAAAGAAAAGGAAAAAAAATAAAATCTTTTAAACAAAACAAAACAAAACAAAACATTTTCGTCTGGTCTTTCACACTTACTTTGTCAGATGACTTTAAATGTCCCCCTACCCCTGCACAAATCTCATTGATTTTTTTGGTGGACGAGTGGATTTTATTGGATTCATAGGCAAAACTGAAGATAATTGACTTGTTTACAAATTTGATTATTCCCACTCAGAAACACTGCATGTTCCAGTTTATTCGGTTCTTTTATTTATTTTAATAAACACTTAGTTTTCTTCATCTTGGTTTTACACATTTTGTTAGATACATTCTTAGCTATTTTCATATGAATGATATGTTATTTTCTCCCATTTTATCTTCTAATTGTTTATGATGGTATTTAGGAAAGCTAATGATTTTGGTTTACTTATCCTATATCTAACCAACTTAATGAATTATTTTGTCAGTTGTAAATGTTTTCCATTTATTCTTTTGACTCTTGGATACTTTTAGGCAGATAGCTATTCTATCTGCAAGCAAAGATATTTATGTTTATTCCTTCTATATTTATACTCCTTTTCCTTTTCCAGTCTTTCACAGAGAGTAGAACTTCAGCTCATAGTAATATATCAGCCATCCACTTCAGTGGATATGCCCTGGCATTTCACTCTTAATGGGGGGTTTGCTGTTGTTTTCTGATCCTCTTAATAAGTTTAAAAAATTTCATTTGTGTTTGAACCATTTTTGAAATTACTTCTTTCAGCAGATTTATATTAAGCATCTGGTATCTTCCAGGTACTGCACTGTGGGCTAGTAAACGAGTTACAAACAAAAAAGAATCTTTGCCTCATAGATTTACATACTGGTGGGGGGAGATAGACAATAAACAATATAAATTGTCAGATGATGAAAAATACTGTGGAGATAAATAAAATGAGGTACATAGGGACCATCCACAGGAGGCAAAAAAGTATATCCACAACCCAACTACTTTAAAACAGTAAGTTTCTCTTTAATAGTAGGCATTTTTTTTTAATTCTGAAACCTGGGGATATTTGACAGCAGGTGGGAAGAACAGTTTAGGGAGGAAGAGATTGATGGTGGCAGGCTGGGAGGAGAAGGTTGTGAAAGCGGCTCGGGAGAAGTTCAGGAGTGGGGTTTGACTTGCTCTAAGTGGCAGTGAACCTTGGTTGTCCTGTGCGCCTGTCCTCAGAAGGCCTTAGAACCTTGTTGTTGGAGCTGTGAGTTACAGGACATCATGGTTCTGTCTGGTGTTTGGATTTGTGGCTCAGACTATTGTGGGGGGCCCTTTGGACCTCGTCATTGTCCAGTTTAAAGGCCAGCTCTCCCTTTGAGAGAGCTCCCTTGTCCAAATTTGTTCTTTTTCTTTCAGTGTTTCCTTTTGAACTGAGTTCCCTGATAGTTCTTGTTTTGAAAGGACCCCCTCATAAGGACCTGAGTGTCGAGTCACTAGAGCTGCTGGGAGCAGTTTGGGGTGTGTTTCTTCCCTGCTTCCTCCAGGAGCAGTTGCTGTTTCATTCCCTTCTCCCTGTCCCCTGTGCTGACTCCAGGGCACAGGCTGCTTTAGGGGCTGCTGGAAGAGAATGTGACACTCGAGAGTTCGGGGCTTAGCTGAAACCCTGTTGGTAGGTGTTTTCATTTTCAATGGCTGAAAAGAACAAGGCTTACTGCATAGGATAGTGAGATCTCCTAGGAGATGGAATTATCTGTGGGTTCATCGAGGCGAGAAGGCCCAGAAGTCATGAAACCTCCTCCAAGGTGAGAGCCTAGTGTCTGTGGTCTGCGCCATGCTGACTATAGAAGCAGAGAAGGCAGCCACTAGACACCATTCGGGTCTGTTCTTGGGCCTCATGCAAGATTCAGAGGCTCTGGCTCCCAGGGTAGTTTTGAAATAGCTGATCCCTCAGTCTGGATTGGGGGAGGAACCCCATGTGCCTGGAAGGAGCACGGTAAAGAGGGATTGACAGGTGGTGTTGGGGATTGGGAGTTTGAGAAGCTATTCTCCAAAGATGGGCAACACCAGGTTATGATGAGGTTCAGGGGTTCGCCACGTTTTGGAGAAGTTTGTGAACCCAGTGCGGGAGCAGCTTTGTGTGTGGGAAGAGCCCAGGTTTGCTGTTTGACAGGTCTGGGTTGAAGTCCCAGCTCTGCCACTGCCTGGTTGTGTGATCTTGGGCAAAGCAATTAATCTTTCTGATCCTTAGTGTCCTTATTTGAAAAATGAGAGTAATAGTTTCTGCAAATATGTGAAATACAGGATTTAAAAGTACCCACCTAAAAGCCTGATGCCCAGGGGCTAATCAACAAGTATTAGTTCCCTGCACTTTTGGGAAGATGGAGGTGGCCCCAGGGGGAGGCAGAGAGGGGCACACCTTGGCAGGTAGAATGGAGCTCAAGACTGGGAGTTGGAGATGTACTCAGAGACAGGACACTGCCAGCCTTCTTTGAAGACACATGGTTCCGAGAAGAGGCCAGAACAGGCAGGCTGCAGGTTTTCTTCAAGAGAGCCAGCTTTCTGATAAAGTAAGAAGGTATGAAAAGAAATTTGTAAAATGCTGAGGCTTCAGGGCCGGCCCCATGGCATACTGGTTAAGTTCTGTGCGCTCTGCTCTGGTGGCCCAGGTTCACAGGTTTGGATCCCGGATGTGGACCTACACCATTTGTCAGCCATGCTGTGGCAGGGACCCATGTATAAAGTGGAGGAAGATTGTCACAGATGTTAGCTCAGGGCTGATCTTCCTCAGGAAAACAAAATATGCTGAGACTTCTCCTGAGGAGTGGCTCTGCATGTAGTTTGAAGATGTTGGGGAAGACTAAGGGGGAGCTAAGTGCAGGGAACAAATGGGGCTGTTTGGGTGTACTTCAGGTGGGTGGAGACAGGGTGAGTGGCAGTGCCTGCAGTGGCTGGTGTAAAGAAACTAAAGCAACAGGATCATGGAGTACATGAAGGTAGGAGATGCCAGAGACAGACCTGAAGAGCCAGGACCATAGAGGTTGATGCACTTACCAAGCAGAGAGCCCCAGATGCCGGGCTGTGAGGTTGGGATGATAGTTTGGGACCTCAGAGCTAAGCAGATGGGAGAGTGTTGGGGTTCTGAGTAGAAGTGGGAACACTGGCTGAGGGCTGCCGCTGGCTGGGGTGCTGGGTGCTCTTCTCGCTAGAGCAGACCTTCCACAGGGCTCAGAATTGCAGAACGTGGCAGGTCTACCTCCTACCTGCAGCTCAGGCTGCCCCTTTCCGCCTCTCACTCAGGGCTTGAACAGGACCCTGTTGTTTCAGGAGTCAGTGACCTTTGAGGACGTGGCTGTGTATTTCACCCAGAATCAGTGGGCCAGCCTGGACCCTGCGCAGAGGGCCCTGTATGGGGAGGTGATGCTGGAGAATTATGCAAACATGGCTTCTCTGGGTAAGGCCTCTCTCAGTGGTCTTTTGTGATAGTCTGATGTCTTCCTCAGATGTCCGGGGGACTCTAGTAGCCCTTAGGTTTCATAACTCCAGAAGGCACTTCTGTAGTCACCAGCCTCTAGAGATGCTTGTGGGGAAATCCTTGGTTCCCTTTGGTTTTGAAATTGGACTCCCTTGTATCCCAGGGATGCGTGGTTCTGGGCCCTGAGGGCAAGGACTCTTCCTGGTGCCCTGAGTGAGCCCTTTGTTCCTCCATCTTTCTAGTTTTCTGGGGATGTGGGCCCTCCCTTTGTGGAGGAGTCTCCCAGGATGTCAGTACATACATTCTTCCCGAGGGGATTTCCCTTCTTCTGAGTCAGGGCAAGGTTGCAGTTTCTTCCTGAGGAGAATCGCTGTCTCCCTGGCCTTACCCTGGAGCACGGTTTGGAGCCCTTCTTCAGAACTCCTGGGTAGCTCATTTGGTCTCCTGGGTGTTCCATTTCTCTTCCCAACTAGCCTGTTATGGGATGGGCCGAGAGGGATCTCAGGAACAGCTCTGGATGTCTCCCTTCAACTTGTCTGTCTTTTTTTCTTGGTGGAGTAGCATTTCCATTCCCCAAACCTGTTCTGATCTCCCAGCTGGAGAGAGGGGAAGCACCATGGGGCCCAGATCCCTGGGAAGCAGAGGTTTTGAGAGGTGTCCGTCCAGGTGAGTAGGAGAACTTAGCAGTTTCTGATTTTGCCTTTCCATTTTACTAGAAGTGTTTCTTCTGCAGCAAAGAACAAAGCTCCCTGTTGTTTATAGCGTACTCAGTGCACTCTCGACCTCTGCCGAGTTCCAGCCCCGAGCCTGGAAAAACCAGTCCCCAGGAATACGTGGCTGCATGCTGTCTGCATGTTCGTGTGGCTGTCCTCCCACAGAAAAGCTGTGACCCACTAGCTCCTACACCGCTTCTTTTCTCACTTACCAGTGGAAATATTTAGTTTTATGCCCGACTGATTGTTTTGTGCCACAGCTATGAATTTTATTTTTAGGCCTTTAGCAATGAAAAAGATGCTTTTAATTTGCCTTTTTAGTATTTAAATCACCTAAAAATTCCATATGCCATAACCTTTAGGTCTGCATTGTGTTTGTCTTATGTGGGGCTGTAGAGGAAAGGGCAAGGACTGTCCCACCACACCACCTGCACCCAACACCCACACACTCACCCTAAAATTCCCCTGAGACTGCTTGCCAGTCCTGGGAGCTTTTGATTACTTGAGTTTTCTTTCCTTTGGAAGAAAGTTTCCAGGCCTCACTTCTCACACATACTGTGATTTTGTAAATAGTGGTTCCTTTAGCATTAATACCACAGTGGCCTACAGCTCTTCAATCAACTTGTTTTCTACCTGGCTTTCTATAGGAGATCGTCTTTATCCCAGAACATTATTTGGAATATTTAAAAATAGAATTCCTAGGCCATTGTTTAGAATTCAGAATTCTGAGTGGGTTCCTGGGGACACTGGGGTTCGTTGTTTCTCAGTCTCTCCCTGCTGGACCCCTCATAGTGCTGGAGCTGTCATCTGCACTCCCTAGTCTCGTGGATGTCTTTTTCCTCTTCTGGGTCTCTCTCCCTTTAAAACATTTTACCATTTCTTGCTGATCTCTCTTATCTCTTCCATTCTTTTTTTTTCCCCTCATGCCTTCTTTCCTCCCCATTCATGGAGTTCTCACTCTGACCATATCACCTGCCTTATTAGTTCATTTCCCAGCCTTTCTTATAGGAGGCACTTCCTGGTCTTTTTCCAGGTCATCACTTCTCCACTTGCATGTTGTTATTTTTCCTTTTCTCTCTCATCCTCCTTTATGGGTGCTTGTAGCCATTTCATGGGTATATTTTTAAAAATCACAGCCTACAAGAGAAAATTAGGACCATTGGATCCTGTTTTCCTTCCATTTCAGTAACTAGGAACACATGTGGTTTCTTTGGTCAGGTGTTGCATCCTGGATCAAGAATGAAGAGCCGGCTGTAAAGCAGGAGGCCTCTGAAGAAGCAGAGCTACACAGATCGCCGGTAGGAGGACTCCTCAGAAACGTTTCTCAGCACTTTGATTTTAAAAGCAAGGCAGCATGGCAGACTTTCAGTCTGAATCCGAATCTGATACTTCGAGGTGGAATGAAGTTCTATGAATGTAAAGAATGCGGGAAAATCTTCAGATATAACTCAAAGCTTATTCGGCATCAGATGAGTCATACCGGAGAAAAGCCCTTCAAGTGTAAGGAATGCGGCAAAGCTTTCAAGTCCAGCTATGACTGTATTGTCCACGAGAAAAATCACATTGGAGAAGGGCCTTATGAATGTAAGGAGTGTGGCAAAGGTTTGAGTTCCAATACAGCCTTGACTCAACATCAAAGGATCCACACTGGAGAGAAACCCTACGAATGTAAGGAGTGTGGAAAGGCTTTCCGTAGGAGTGCAGCATATCTTCAGCATCAGAGACTACACACTGGGGAGAAACTCTATAAATGTAAGGAATGTTGGAAAGCTTTTGGTTGTAGGTCACTTTTTATTGTCCATCAGAGAATTCATACTGGGGAGAAACCCTACCAATGTAAGGAGTGTGGCAAGGCCTTCACTCAGAAGATAGCCTCCATTCAGCATCAACGAGTTCACACTGGAGAGAAGCCTTATGAATGTAAGGTGTGTGGCAAGGCCTTCAAATGGTACGGCAGTTTCGTTCAGCATCAGAAACTGCACCCGGTGGAGAAGAAGCCTGTCAAGGCTCTTGGGCCATCCCTGATGAGTCCCCACTGCCCCTCTTCAACCTTATCTCCAGTTCCTCTCCAGAGTCCATGCTCTGCTCCAGCTGTGGCCGTGCCTTCACTGACCTTTCCACATGCTGTGCTCATTCCTACCTCTGGGCCTTTGTTCATGCTGCTGCCCACATCTGTAATACCTTCTTCACCTGTCCAAATAATACGAGTCTTCCAGGGCCTTACTCCCACTGTGAAGCCTTCCCCAGTTATTGTGACTCCTTCTCACCCCTCATGAGCTTTATCTGCCATGCCTATGGCTAGCAAATCTAGCCTAGCAAATCTCCAACATAATTTGAGTTTCATTTATGTTTTTTCTTCCCTTACATATGTTACAACTGTTTCCGCATAAACTCCATTATAACCTATATATATATTTAAAGACTATGTTTGTATAATATATTCTCTTATTTTCTGGGTAGAAAATGGAAATACTTGACCTTTGCATTGGTCCTTTTCAGGCTTGAACAACAATGGCTGTGTCTGCATTGTGGGGTGCTGGTGTTAGGAGTGCTGGCAGGACAGTTTGGTGTGTTAGAGAAGTTCAGGAGAGAGGCCATCCCTGTATTAGGCCATTGTGATTAGCAAGAAGCAGCCTGAGAGAAACGGAGGAGGCGTGCAAGAACTGTGGAAGTTGAGAATTGGAATAAGCTTCCAATAATGGACTTTAGAAATTAATGCAGATTATTTAGCAGGCTAAGGTGTGTATTGATGCCATTGAAGTTGCATTGCCCTTGGCCATGGATCATTGAGGATCTCATATGTCTGTGCAAAAGATCATGTGAAATATCCAGTAAAAAATGGTATGTATACAGTGATAGCAATTATTTACACAATTGATTGAATCGTCTTTAAAAAGGAAGTTTTTTTTTTCCTTTAGTTTTGCTTTTGATATCTAGATGTTTCTTTTTAACTTTGGTTTCCTAAGTAAATATACACCAAGGCGTTCATCGCTGTCCCATCTATTGTCTAAATTTTTCTTTGTGGGCATTCTGGTTTTCTGTTTGCAAGCACTGGCTTCTACATTTTATTTTCTCCAGATAGCTTGAGTTGTAAATATGAATTTGGTGAATTAATAGAGAAATGTGAACAATAGTGTAAAGCCAACTTGGGGGAAATCTGAATAAGCCTTAAAAATTGTTTTTTAGGCGTAAAGAGGGCTGTGTAATGGGTCAGTGGCTAAACGTATGTGGTAGGTGAACGAAGTGGAATTTTGGGTCATTCCTGCTTTTGACCTTGATGAGGATCTTTTACAACTATGCAAAGTGCTGTGTCAAGTAATTCCTGGAAAAAGAACTCAAGTTATGCGTTATCAGCATTAATGTAAAGTAAATCCTTAAACACTGATGGAAGGGGCTATACGTATTTTTCTTTTAAGTTGTCTTTGCTATCTAGATGTTTCTCTAAAGCAATTAACAGAAAACCTTTAAACTAGTGGCTCTTAAATTTTACCATGTGTCTGAATAACCTGGTGTAAAAAGAGTAGTTTTCTGTCCTAACTCCCAGAAATTCTGATTTTGGAGATCTGTGGTGGTGCGCAGACCTTTAGTGTGGACCATACTTTGAGAGAGATGCTTTTAACAGAAAATGCCCGTGGACTGTTTGGAGGCATACGTTGATAAAGGGTTTGGGTGAGACTGCTTTATTTCACAGTGGATCTTCAGGAGAGAGACCTCTAAGAGTGGTTCAGGTGGTGTCAGTTTAGAAGAGAGCAAAGCAAGTGAAATATGGCCTGTAGGGAAAAAAAGAAAGAGGCAAAGAGATCTGATGTTGCCTATGAAGAGTTCTTGAAGTCTCCACTCCCAGAAGGTTTGGGGGGTTGACGTTGCCTACCTTTTGCTATTTATTTGCTTTTTGGCTGAAGTAACGAGGAAATTTTTTTTTCTTATTTTAAAGTTAATACACTTCAAAATAGCTCTTGAGTTAAAGAGAACACAAAATGATGCTACAGATAATTTAGAGCTGAACAACAGAACAAGACACAACAGGGTCTGTGGGATGTGGCAAAAGGTGGTACTCAGAGCAATATTTACAGTCTTGGATGCATTCTTTAGAAAATGAGTTTGAAGGCTTGCAATTCAGAAAGCTGGGGATGGTGTTTGGTCGAGGGAAACAAAAAAAATTAAAGCCAAAACAAGTGAACAGACCAAAAAACCCTCAAATGAATTTAGCAGAAATAAAATGTTCAACAGAGTTTTTGGTAAAGGTGGTGTTTGAAATGTTAATTCATGCCCTCCTGAAACCCCACTGAAACAGTGAAAGAGATTAAAAATTAAAAGGCATAAACTCATGAGGACAATGAAAATAAGATGATGATAACATTTTGAGAGTTTGAAAACAGGTGAAAGAGCTGTAACTTTTAGCAGACCCGAGAAAGGTGAATCCTAAACCATATTGGGGGAAGCTGAGCAACCAGCCATCCTATATGGCAGAGTTCCCAAAAGGGCTTAGGAAGTGAAACTCCAGGTATCAGGGATGCTGGTGGGGCTAAGAACAAGAGAATAGGCTAAAAGTCTGTAAGAAGCACTTAGATTCTCAGGTCACCTCCCCTATCCCCTCTGTCCTGGAGCAGTAAAACCGGGATTTTGGAGGTCAGTGTACCACCCTGAATGTGAGGTCCTTCTCCCTCTCACTCTAGTCTTCTACCCCTACTTTGATCCACAATGCTGCTAACTAAACTTGGGTACCTTCTAGGCTGGAAATCAGAAGAACTTTCTTTGGAAACTCTGATCAATTCAAGAGAGAAGACCAGTGATACTGGCATCTCAGATTCCTCAATGAAATGGCTCCACAGAGAACTTCCAACTCTGTACACAGAGCTCCGAGCCAGCTTTTTAATGCTCCACTCTTAAATATAACCAAATAGCCGAGGATATGAAAAAGGCTGAAGCAAGGAAACAGGGAAGCCTAGTTGAAGCAGACTATGCAGGGAAAAGAAAACTTATCCTAAGGTTAGGGAAGATGTTTGCATCCGTGAAACAATAGATTGATATAAGAAAGGAAAATTCAGAGAAAAAGAAAAAACTCTTGAAAACTAAAAGTTGGAAATGAGATGCTCAGTGTAAGCACTGGAAGATAAAGTCAAGGGAATCACCCAGAAAGTTTGACAAAAAAGAGGTGAGAGTAGCAAAAAGAGGTCTCGTATAGGTGACCTAACAGTTAAATAGGCATTAGAGAGAGAGGAACAGAGAAATTGGAGAGAAAGAAATCCTAAATAGTTCAGGGAGATTTCCCAGACTTGAAGCCTAGGGCTCCACGCCTTCATCAGCGCGTGTTGAGGAAGCCCCAAGCATGCCCCGCCCTCAGCCCTCCACACCTCTACTGGCAGGAAAGAAGAGAGGGACTCCAGACCCGAACCCCTTCCTGCCATCCTCCAGTCTCAGCCTTCCTACCGTTAGCAGTCCTGAGACTATCAGAGCATTCTCAGTGTGCGCTTTATGCTTATTTCAGTCACCATGAGGAGCCCTGAACTCCCAGGATAACCCTCACCTCCTGCAAGTTTAGTCCTTTACATCTCTGCACATTGCATTGTCTTCATCCGTTAGCTCTCTCCAACTCCGAAAACTTCCTTCTGCCCTCTGAAGCTAACAATCCGTTGGTAGCGAAGTTCCCTGTGTGCTGAACATCTTTGACCATTACCTTACCTTCTTGCTCTAATCAAAACCTGCTAATCCTTTGAGGATACTGCTTCCTCAGCACCGTCCAAAGTGGTGGCTATTTTTCTTTCACGTTCCCAGTATCAGATGTCCTGAATCCTCTTTGTTTCCCTGCCAGTTCCAGATCATTCTTCACCCCACCCCTTTCCTAAAAACCTCCGCCTTTGAATTTCATGTCACCAGGCAGTATACTACTGGACCTCTGGGTCACACGCCCCCAATCCTTGAAGATTTCAGCTCCTACCCTACTGTCATTCTCATCAACATTTTTCTTAATTCTTGGTAATTTCAATAGATAATCCTTCCAATATCTCACCCTCTTATTTCCTTTCTTGTCCTCTATTTTATGTCAATCACTCCTTTGATCATATCCTAGACCTTGTTATTACCAAAAACTTCACCCCCTCTGTAATCTCAGCACTTTAAATATCTTGCTATATTTCTTATCTTTCCAATTTATTCCCTTTAGAATCCTGATGCTAACAATCCTTCAATTTTCTTTCTTCCTCCTTTTTCACTGTCCTTCGCTTCCCTGTCCTTTACCTCCATGCCTGTCCTTTCTTATTTACCCAGCTTAAACTCCATGGTCAGTTATAACAATTCCGTTACAGTCTCCCTTAGCTTCCTTGCCCTTCTCTTGGCTTTGTCATACTCACATGGCAAACCCCCAACTCTGACTAAATGCAATTCTTTGCCTTCTCTGTGCCTGCACCTGTGCTACTGCAAGTGATCAGGGTAAAACACTGCCATGCTGAATCGTCTGACTAAATTCATGACCAGTGACTTCAGGTAGGCCCTTAATGGTTCCTGACAGTGGTACTACATCTCTGGGGTCCACTTCACTCTCCCCACTTTCCTAGACTACTACTCTATACCTTCTTGAAACTCTTCTTGAGCTTCTAATAGCACCACCTCAGTACTTATGCTTTGCTGATGGTTGTTTCTGTCCCCTGCTGGCAGAACAGTAAGCTCTTAAGAGCAGCTGTGCTTTCAGCTCCGGTGCCGGAAGGAGAAGACATAAGGAGCTGTGTTGGGCCCAGAATTGCGGTGCCGCCTTGTCTTGCCCATCTACTTTTCAGCTTGCAATATCAGATCTTCCACCACCATATTCTCAATCACTTCAACTAAGTCAGTTCTACCTTCTTAAGATTCTGTCACACTTAGTAACACACTTCTGCTTCCTAATTGTGTGTCAGCCAGTGTTCAGTTGCAGACAGCAGAACGCACTTTAACTAGTTTAAGCAGAAAGGGATTTGCTACATACTGTTAGCTTACAAAATTTCCATAAGTTGGGGTGCCATGTAGGCAGAAGCCAAGAAAAATGACCAATGACAATACCAAGTCATTCCAGTGGAAACCCAGCAGCTGCTGGTGCCTGCTAATGGACTGCTGCCCCCACTGAGGAGAGGGACTGGACCAGTAGGAGGTTTGCTACATATTCTGGAGAAAAAGCAAATACCCCCACAACCATTTTGGTAGAAGACTGTAGGGTCTCATGATCTTTACTTCTGTCTTCTGCAAGGTGGAAGTAGGTTTTATGTGTACCTCTAAGTAGCAAGAACTTTCGGGAAATTGGATTCTACCTGAGAAAGTGAGATTTATAATGTGGAGAAGTCCTGAAATGGGGAAAGGATTTTCAAAATATTTTGGGCAGCTGTAAAATATCAGTTATCCATTATAGGCATGAAAGATGACCTAAATGACTGAAGGGTGCACTATATTCATGGGGAGGAAAGATCAATATCCTCAAGATTTCAATTTTTGCCAAATGAATTTATAAATTAAAAGCAATTCCAGTCAAAATTCCAAAGGGGTTTGTGTGTGTTTGACCTGAACAACTGATTCTAAAATTTGTATAGAAAAACAGAGTAGCTCAGACAATTTTGAAGAACAAGGTGGGAGATTTTGTGCTACCAGATAGTAAATATAATGATGATCAAAAACAGAACAAAACGAAGTAAAAACCAAAAAACCTAAGTTATAAAAAAATAGGTCCACTGTAAAATGATTTGTATAAGTTAAAAAAAATCTAAATATACTATTTAGAAATATATACATTTTATACAAAATTATATGCATATAAAATACAAAATTATAGAGAAATGAACTATGGGGCGTTCATGCATCAGTGGCATGGGCTGAGAAAATATAAATGATATTTTTCTCCCTCTCCTACCTCCTTTCTTCTCTTATTACTTCTCGCTTTCTTTTCCAAATGCCAGGAACCCAATCACAAATGCTGCCCACCAATTATCCAACACCCTCCACCTTTGCCACCTATTTCTGCTCTGAAAACAAACAATAGTAGTCAGATGCTTTGTTTCTCAAATATCTTGAATTAATGATTCTCAAAGTACTTGACAAAATATGGTCTCTTAACACCCCTATAAGTAATATCTTATTTCATGGCTGTTCAGGAAGAAGTTATGTAACTTGCTTTAATCTAAAAACCATATGTTTTAAAAGCCAGATGATTAAATATCTTGCTTAAAGAAAATGTTAACTTTTATTACATGAAGCCAAATTGTAAGGCTAGCTCAAATCTTTCTCTTAAGTGAATCAGTAATCAGTGTTATCATTTCATTTCTACCCATCCAGTTACTAGTTACAATGGATTTGTGGTGTTACAGGAAATTTCAATTGGTCAAACAGTTTCGATGTACTCCTCTTTGCTACCTCCACAAGGACACCTTGGATTTTAATAATAATAAAAATATATACTTTCCTGGTACTATTTACCATTTAATATTTAAGCACAAGGCATTGCAAGTTAGATTTTCTATCTCAGGTTTGTATAAAAAGAAATAAAACTCCAGAGATGGTAAATGACCTTGCTCAAGGTCACAGTGATTGGAGACAGAACTGAAGTATTTTGACGTCCACTTTCAGCTCTGCGGGTAACTTTCTAAGAAAAACGGTGTCAACTATAGCAGGCATTTTCAATGTATCAAGTGACTACTTACATGGGTAGTTCTTTTTCTTGTGGTTGTTTTGCAGGCAATCTTAGCAGTTTAGTTGTACTTTGTTCTTTATTGACAGCTAGCAAGTTCATGAATTATGGAAGGAGTGATGTCCATTTGATTGTAAAAGTATGAATAATGTCTCAAATGTATAGGCGGCAGAAATCTGAAGGTAAATTGTACCTGTTCCTGAGAAGGGAGGTTCTCTTTACAGCCACTGTGTGCTGGTAACAGGGCAATTTTCTTGTAATCTCAGGTCTCTCATTTACCATAAACAAGATGCTTAATTGTTTTATGAATAATTGCGGTGTCTACATAATTTGCATAGATTGTCCACTTTTAACCTTTTGGCTATAGAAAGTGGCTTTTAAATTAAATTTAAAATTTGTTTTTCTAATTATAAAAGAAATACATGTGTAGAGCAAAAACTTTACCTAGAAAAGTGTCTAGGGCTGAATTTCACCACTTTTAATACTTTGGTGTACTCACAAACATACTCACAATCACACACATCCTTACACACATGCATGCACACACAAAGCATAATATGCATATTCTATCACAGACTCCTTTTTTCAGTTAGCAGAATATCATGCACATGTCCTAGTCAACAAGTAATGTATAATATCATGTTTAATAGCTGCATAATATTACATTGCATGGATTTATATTCTTTACATTACTAGTCTGTTATCAAACATGTAGGGTATTTCCATTTTGAATCTCTCTGAAATACTTTGATGAACACCTGGTATATATATGATAGAGATGGTCATGATTTCTTATTTTTTTAAGTTTATTTCTATAGATTTTTTTGAAAATAAAAGACTATTTCTGATAAAGCAGGGGTCCCTTTTGTTCTTCTTATTTCCCTCTTTCAAAATTTTTCCAGAGTTAATCCATAAATAATAAATGATATCGTTTTACACATTTAGAAAAGTCGACATAGGTGCTATTGTCCCAGGGATGCTGGAGATGGTTATGCCGAGTGCAACCAAGTATGGTGATTCTCTGTTAGTCTCTGTGAGTTATTGGTCAGTCTCTTGTTATTTAGCAACTTTCTTTTTTTTTAAAAGAAAAGTTTTATGTAATTAATTTTTTATTGTGGTATAATTGACATACAACATTATATTACTTTCAAGTGTACAACATAATGTTTTTATATTTGTATATATTGAGAAATGATCACCACAATAAATCTAGTTAACAATCTGTTACCATACGTAGTTACAGAATCTTTTTTCTAGCAATGAGAACTCTTTTTATTCTCTTAGCAACTTTCAAATATGCAATACAGTATTATTAACTATAGTTGTCATTCTGTATATTATATTCCTCAGGACTTATTTATTTTATAACTGGAATTTTGTACCTTTTGACTCCCTTCATCCATTTTGCCCACTTCCCATCTCCCACCTCTGGCAACTGCCAATCTGTTCTCTGTATCTATGAGCTTGGTTTTGTTGTTGTTGTTGTTGTTGTTGTTTAGATTCCATATATAAATGAGATCATGTGGTATTTGGCTTTCTCTATTTGACTTATTTCGCTTAGCGTAATGCCCTCAACATCCATCCACTTCGCCACAAATGGCAAGATCTCATTCTTTTTGGCTCATTCTTTATGGCTGAAAAATATTCCATTGTATATGTGTACCACGTTTTCTTTATCCATTCACCCATTGATCGACACTTAGGTTGTTTCCCTATCTTGGCTATTGTAAACAATGCTGCAGTAAACATAGGGGTGCATATATCTTTCCAAGTTAGTGTTTTTGTTTTCTCCAGGTAATACCCAGAAGTGGAATTGCTGGATCATATAGCAGTTCTATTTTTAATTTTTTGAGGAACTTCCATACTGTTCTCCATAGTCATTGTACTAATTTACATTCTCACCAACAGTGCATAAGGTTACCTTTTCTCCACATCCTTGCCAATGCTTGTTATCTTTGTCTTGATAATTGTTTTTTTTCTTTAATGCTATAATTGAGAGCTATTACCAGAGGATTTGATTCAGCAAAATGAGGGAGTAAACCAAAAAAGAGAAAGATTGGGAGTCCAGGAAATGGGGGATCTAATTCTTCACAGAATAGTGAAGGGATGAGAAGACAGTTGTACACCTGTCCTAGGCAACAACCAGTTTGAATTGGAGTAGGATGATGGAAAACAGTGGGAGTTAAGTCTCCAAGAAAAAAAAGACAATATATCCTAATTTTAGGTACATCATTATAAAATGTCACAATACTAGGAACAAAGGAAAGATCCTAAGAGCTTCCTGAGTGAGTGAGAGTGTGAAACAGGTCATACATCAAGGAACTGGAATCAGAATGATGCCAGACTTCTCAATAGCAACATGGGATGCTCCAAGATAGTGGAGCAATGCCTTCAAAATTCTGAAGAAAATTATTTTCAATCTAGAATTCCATTCCTAGCCAAACTATTCATCAAAAGTAAATTAATGCCAGGGGCCAGCCCAGTGGCCTAGTGGTTAAGTTCGCCTGCTCTGCTTGGGCAGCCTGGGGTTCACTGGTTCGGGTCCCAGGAGCGGACCTATGCACTGCTTATCAAGCCATGCTGTGGCAGGCGTCCCACATATAAAGTAGAGAAAGATGGGCATGGATGTTAGCTCAGGGCCAGTCTTCCTCAGCAAAAAGAGGAGGATTGGTGGTGGATGTTAGCTCAGGGCTAATCCTCCTGAAAAAAAAATAAAGTAAATTAATGCCAGTAGAATGGCAAGTGCTAACTGGTAAATGTACTGGGAGTGCTGAATTGGATAATCATTTTGCAATCATTATAATAAAGATCAGCTCAGGTAAGAATCACCAGTGGATACTCAATATATGAGGAAATTTAACAAGGATCAGAATATTTGTATAATCTTAAAATGTCTATCCATAGAAAGCTTATTTGTTGCAAGAGAAAGCACAGTAACTATCTGCAAATTGTACAAGACCTTGACTGGATGATCAAAATTAGCACCACCAATGATGGGCAGATGGAAATTGTGTCCTCCATATGTGATGACCTCAGAAAGGCACATCACTAATAGGTATTCTTGTGAGGGATGAATATTCTGAATCTAACCACAAGGAAGCACCAGACAAACCGCAAATGGAGTACATTCTACTCAAAAAGGAGTTTCTATATTCTAAAAAGTATAAATGTCAGAGTGATGTCAGTGACATGGTGGAGTGAGCTTGCCTGGTACTCTCTCCCCTCCAAATTACAACCAAAAGGAGCAACTGAATTCCAACCAAAAGAATCCTAATAACAGAGAGATCGTCAGAGACCCACAGCAGCCAAATGACGGAGGGTGGAGAGGCTGGAGCCGCCCCTGGAGGAACTGGAATGGGGTGAGAGAGAACTTTGCTCCTTCCCCTAGAGACTGGGATCGCTGCGGCAGGTGAGGGAAGGAGCGGGGGAAGGGCCGCACGTCCGTGTGATCGTCCAGGACTCCCACTGCCCGTGCAGTGGAAACCCTCTAACAGGGGAAAGCTTTCACGTGGGTGGGACCCCATCAAGCCAAGGCCCCAGGAAACCAGAGAGCGAGAGCTGTTTGGAATCCAGGTCTGCGTGCCAGAGAAAGTGCCCCTCCTCCCCCAACCTGCACTGTGTGCTACCGTTGCAGCTGAAGGCAGAGGGCTCAGAACAGGTGGCTCTCGACCCCCATCTAGTGGTGATAGGCTGTAACTGCAACCGAATAACAGCATTATGTGCAAAAGCCGCTCCTCTACCATTCAGCAATTTATAAAATCGCCAGTCCAAAAGGAAAACAATAAAAACCCAGGATTATGTCCTGAGGACTTGGAAATAGGTAAACTAAGTGAAAATGAGTTCAGAATAGCTATCATCAAAATACTCAATGAGGTAAAGGGAAATATAGAGAAACATGTCAATGAGTTCTGGAGTTACTTCACAAAAGAGATTGAAACTATAAAGGAGAATCAATCAGAAATACTAGAGATGAAAAATACAATGGATCAGATAAAACAGAATACGGACTCCCTGAATGCCTGTGTAGACACTATAGAGGAGCAAATTAACATAATCGAAGATAGACAGGTTGAATGGCTCCAGACAGAGGAACAAAGAGAACTAAGAATTAAAAAAACTGAAGAAAATCTCAGAGAAATAGCTGACTCAATGAGAAAATGCAACTTAAGAATCATCGGAATTCCTGAGGGCATGGAAAAGGAAAATGGAGCAGAAAGTGTGCTCAATGACATAATAGCAGAGAACTTCCCTAATCTAGGGATTGAGCGAGAAGTGTGTGTGGAGGAAGCTTTCAGATCTCCTAGATTTGTCAATGTAAAAAGACCTACTCCAAGGCATATAGTAGTAAAAATGGCAAAAATGGATGACAAAGAAATAATACTCAGGGCAGCAAGGCAGAAGAAAATAACCTACAAAGGAACCACTATCAGACTTTCAACAGATTTCTCTACAGAAACCTTACAAGCTAGGAGAGATTGGAATGACATATTCAAAACTTTAAAGGATAAAAATCTTCAGCCAAGAATACTCTATCCAGCAAAAATATCCTTCAGATATGAGGGAGAAATTAAATCCTTTCCAGACAAGCAAAAGCTAAGGGATTTTGTAGCCACAAGACCTCCACTACAAGAAATCCTCAAGAAGTCCCTCAGACCTGAAAAAAGAAAAAAAGGGAGAAAGGGGTCACAAAACACAGAGTAAGGAGACAAATAGAACCAGAATAGGATAGCAAATATTCAACCATAGCATTAGGATAAATGGAAGGAAATCACCAAAGTGAAGAAAATCTTATTGCTCTTACCACAAACTCACAACACAAGTTGGAATAAGAGATGAAAATAATAATTTAGGAGGGGAGGAGGAAAGGGATTGAATCAGTTTAGGTTAAGGAAGTCAGAGGCCACCAGAAAATGGAATATGTTATGCATGAGGTTCTCAATACAAACTGCAGGATAGCCACTAAACTAAAAAACAGAACAGGGACACAAAACATAAATAAGGAAAAAGCTAAAAAACCCAGCATAAGAAATTGCAGAAGTCGATGGGTAGGCTAAAACACATAGGACAAGAAACAAAGGAAACACAGGAAAACTGGAAAATGAACAACAGAATGATAGCATTAAACCCTCATGCATCAATAATTACCCTCCATGTAAACGGATTGAACTCTCCAATAAAAAGACACAGAGTGGCAAGATGGATTAAAGAATAAGATCCAACAATTTGTTGCCTCCAGGAAACACACCTCAGCTCCAAGGACAAACACAGGCTCAGAGTGAAGGGGTGGAAGACAATACTCCAAGCTAATAGCAAACAAAAAAAAGCAGGTGTCACAATACTTATATCAGACAAAACAGATTTCAAGATAAGGCAGGTAAAGAGAGACATAGAGGGGCCGGCCCCGTGGCCGAGTGGTTAAGTTTGTGTGCTCCGCCATGGCGGCCCAGGGTTCGGATCCTGGGTGCGGACATGGCACCGCTCATCAGGCCACGTTGAGGTGGCATCCCATATGCCACAACTAGAAAGACCTGCAACTAAGATATACAACTATGTACCAGGGGGGATTTGGGGAGATAAAGCAGGAAAAAAAAAAAAAAAGATTGGTCACAGTTGTTAGCTCAGGTGCCAATCTTTAAGAGAAAAAAAAAGAGACGTAGAAGGCCAATACATAATGATCAAAGGGACACTTCATCAAGAAGAAATAACGCTTATAAATATCTATGCACCCAACACAGGAGCACCAAAGTTCATAAAGCAACTATTAACAAACCTAAAAGAACATATCAAAAATAACACAGTAATAGTCAGGGCCTCAACACCCCACTCATATCAATGGACAGATCATCCAGACAGAAAATCAACAAGGAAACAGTGGAGCTAAATGAAAAGCTAAAACAGTTGGATTTAATAGACGTATATAGAACACTTCACCCCAAAACAGCAGAATACACATTCTTCTCGAGCACACTTGGGACATTCTCAAGGATAGATGATATGTTGGGAAGTAAGGCAAGCCTCTAAAAATTAAAAGAAATTGAAATAATAACAAGCATCTTCTCTGATCATAATGCTATAAAGCTAGAAATTAACTACAAGAAAAAAGCTGAGAAAGGCACAAAGATGTGGAGACTAAACAATATGCTATTGAACAAGCAATGGATCATTGAAGAAATTAAAGAAGAAATAAAAAAATACTTGGAAACAAATGAAAATGATAACATGCCATACCAACTCATATGGGATACAGCAAAAGCTGTATTAAGAGGGAAATTCATCACAATACAGGCACATCTTAACAAACAAGAAAAATCCCAAATCAGCAATCTTAAACTACACCTAACTGAATCAGAGAAAGAAGAACAAACAAAGCCCAAAGTCAACAGAAGGAGGGAAATAATAAAAATCCGAGCAGAAATAAATGCTATTGAAACAAGAAAGGTAGTAGAAAGGATCAATGAAACAAAGAGCTGGTTCTTTGAGAAGATAAATAAAATTGATGAACCCTTATCCAGATTTACAAAGAAAAAAAGAGAGAAAGCTCAAATAAACAAAATCAGAAATGAAAGAGGAGAAATAACAACAGACTCTGCAGAAATACAATGGATTATAAGAGACTACTACAAAAACTGGATGGATAACAAAGCAAAATGGATAACCTAGAGGAAATGGATAAATTCTTGGATTCCTACAATCTCCCAAAGCTTAGTCAAGAAGAAGCAGACAATTTGAACAGACCAATCACAAGGAAAGAGATTGAAACAGCAATCAAAAACATCCCAAGGAATAAAACCCCAGGACCAGATGGCTTTCCTGGGGAATTCTACCAAACTTTCAGAGAGGATTTAATACCTATCCTTTTCAAGCTATTCCAAAAAATTAGGGAGGATGGAACACTTCCTAACACATTCTACGAGGCCAACATCACGCTGATACGAAAGCCTGACAAGGACAGCATGAAAAAGGAGAACTACAGTCCAATATCACTAATGAACATAGATGCAGAAATTCTCAAAAAAATTTTGGCAACCCGAATTCAGCAATTCATCAAAAGGATCATACATCATGATCAAGTGGGATTCATACCAGGGACACAGGGATGGTTCAACATCCGCAAATCAGTCAATGTGATACACCACATCAACAAATTGAGGAATAAAAACCACATGATCATCTCAATCGATGCAGAGAAAGCATTTGACAAGATCCAACAGCCATTTATGATAAAAACTCTGAAAAAAATGGGGATAGAAGGGAATTACCTCAATATAATAAAGGCCATATATGACAAACCCACAGCCAACATCATACTCAATGGGCAAAAACTGAGCGCCATGCCCCTGAAAACAGGAATGAGACAAGGATGCCCTATATCACCAGTCTTATTTAACATAGTACTGGAGGTGTTGGCCAGAGCAAATAGGCAAGAGAAAGGAATAAAAGGAATCCAAATAGGGAGGGAAGAAGTGAAACTCTCGCTTTTTGCAGACAACATGATCCTATATTTGAAAACCCCAAAGAATCCATTGGAAAACTTTTAGAAATAATCAACAACTACAGCAAAGTTGCAGGGTATAAGATCAATTTACATAAATCAGTAGCATTTCTATATTCTAATAACGAACTAACAGAAAAAGAACTGAAGAACACAATATCATTCACAATCGCAACAAAAAGAATAAAATACCTCGGGGTGAATTTAACTAAGGAAGTGAAAGACCTATATGGGGAAAACTACAAGGCTTTTCTAAAAGAAAAGGATGATGACATAGAGAAATGGAAAGACATTCCATGTACTTGGATTGGAAGAATAAACATAGTTAAAATGTCCATTCTACCTAAAGCAATCTACAGATTCAATGCAATCCCAATCAGAATCACAACGACATTCTTTACAGAAATAGAACAAAGAATCCTAAAATTCACATGCGGCAACAAAAGACCCTGAATTGCTAAAGCAATCCTGAGAACAAAGAACAAAGCTGGAGGCATCACAATCCCTGACTTCAAAACATACTACAAAGCTACAGTAATCAAAACAGCATGGTACTGGTACAAAAACAGGTGCACAGGTCAGTGGAACAGAATTGAAAGCCCAGAAATAAAACCACACTTCTATGGACAGCTAATCTTCGACAAAGGAGCTGAGGGCATACAATGGAGAAAAGAAAGTCTTTTCAACAAATGGTGCTGGGAAAACTGGAAAGCCATTTGTAAAAGAATGAAAATTGACCATTCTTTTTCACCATTCACCAAAATAAACTCAAAATGGATCAAAGACCTAAAGGTAAGACCTGAAACCATAAGGCTTCTAGAAGAAAATATAGGCAGTAGACTCTTTGACATCAGTATTAAAAGGACCTTTTCAGACACTACGTCTTCTCAGACAAGGGAAACAATAGAAACAGTAAACAAATGGGACTTCCTCAGACTAAAGAGCTTCTTCAAGGCAAAGGAAGATAGGATTGAAACAAAAAAACCCACTAACTGGAAAAAAATATTTGCAAGTCATACATCCAACAAAGGTTTAATATACATAATATATAAAGAACTCATACAACTCAACAACAAAAAATCAAACAACCCAATCAAAAAATGGGCTGGAGACATGAACAGACATTTCTCCAAAGAAGCTATACGGATGGCCAATAGGCACATGAAAAGATGCTCATCATCGCTGATCACCAGGGAAATGCAAATCAAAACTACACTAAGATATCACCTTACACCCATTAGAGTGACAAAAATATCTAAAACTAATAGTAACAAATGTTGGAGAGGTTGTGGAGAAAAAGGAACCCTCATACACTGTTGGTGGGAGTGCAAACTGGTGCAGCCACTGTGGAAAACAGTATGGAGATTCCTCAAAACATTAAAAATAGAACTACCATACGATCCAGCTATCCCACTATTGGGTATCTATCCAAAGAGCTTGAAATCAGCAATTCCAAAAGTCCCATGCACCCCAATGTTCATTGCAGCATTATTTACAATAGCCAAGATGTGGAAGCAACCTAAGTGTCCATCAACTGATGATTGGATAAAGAAGATGTGGTATATATACACAATGGAATACTACTCAGCCGTAAAAAAGAACAAAATCGTCCCATTTGCAACAACATGGATGGACCTTGAGGGAATTATGTTAAGTGAAATAAGCCAGATAGAGAAGGACAATCTCTGTATGACTCCACTCATATGAGGAATTTAAAAATGTAGACATAGAGAACAGATTAGTGGCTACCAGGGGAAAGCTGGGGTGAGGGGTGGGCACAAAGGGTGAAGGGGTGCACTTACAACACGACTGATAAACAGTAATGTACAAATGAAATTTCACAAGATTTTAACCTATCATTAACTCAATAAAAATTAAAAAATAAGTAAAAATATAAATGTCATAATAAAAAAAGACTGAGAAAATATTCCAGATTAAGGGTGACTAAAGAGACATGACGACTATGTATAATACTTTATCTGACTGGATCCTCTAATAGAGAAAAAATAAACTGCTATAAGGGATATTATTGGACCAATTTACAATATTAAAATCCAGACAATAGATTAAATTATTGGCTCAATATTAAATTTACTAAAGTTGATAACAGTATTGTTACTAAGTAAGAGAATATTTTATTCTAAGGAAATATATATACTGAAGTATTTGTGGATAAAGGGCCATGATTTATATAATTTACTCTTAAATATTTCAGAAAAAAATGATTATCCATCATCCATCCATCCATCCACCTGAGAGAGAGAAAGGAAGAAAAACCAAGTGCTAAGAAAATGTTAATAAAAGATGAATCTGGGTAAAAGGTAATGAGGGTTTCTTGTACTATTCTTTTTTTTTTTTTTTGGTAAGTTTTTGACTTCTTTTTGTTTGAGGAAGATTAGCCCTGAGCTAACATCTGCTCCAATCCTCCTCTTTTTGCTGAGGAAGACTGGCCCTGAGCTAACATCTGTGCCTATCTTCCTCGACTTTGTATGTGGGACGCCTGCCGCAGCATGGCTTGCCAAGCAGTGCCACGTCCGCACCTGGGATCTGAACCAGCAAACCCCGGGCTGCTGAAGTGGAATGTGTGAACTTAACCAATGTGCCACCGGGCCAGCCCTCCTGTACTATTCTTATTCTTACAACTCTTCTATAAATTTTAAATTATTTCCACATAAAATATACAAAAGTAATATAAAAATATTTTCAAACATTCGAGGACTAAACAATTTAACCATCATTTTATAAGAATATGTGTGCCTTGGAAAAGTGAGGAAGTAACCCAGAAAAAAAATACGGAAGATCCAGGAAATTGGGAACCCACAGAGGAGAAAAAGAAAGGAAGTGCCAAGAAGGCAACAGCATTCTGGGGTAAGAGAGCAACCAGTCCAGATTGGAGAGAAGGATAAAGGGTTGTGGGAGAGATATCTCTTGGGGAAAAAAACCCCTGATAGATTACTTGAAATAGTTGAGTGTTTGGGAGAAGTATTATTAATTGTTTCACAGATCTGTGGGAGAATATTTGGAAGAAATTAGTAAGGGGTCATAAAAAACAAAGGAAATTAAAAAAAAATCAGGCAACTACAAAGTACAGGAAAAGCAAAAAGTTGAATAAGAAAGGGAACATAATTACAAAACATAAGTTGGCTTATCAAGTAAGAATATTTATAGTCATGATAATGTAAACACTTCTTTTTATAACCAAAACTTGTGATATTATATCAGGAGAATGATGGAGTGCAGTGAGATGTAAAAAAGCTATATCCTCAACAATTACAACCAGAACTCAACAGATTCTATCTAAAATTAATAACTCTATGAAAAGCAGTATAAGCATATGTGGCAGCTACAGTTGGTTGCCTACAAAACATCCAATGTCTTTCTTCCTTCTACCTAGGTTTTGTTCAGCATTCTCTCCCTCCATTGGCCATGTATAGCAGAGGGCATCTCCCAGGGGTAAACACTACTTGGTCCAAGTCAATCATGCTAGACTCATAGCCCTTTCTTACAAGCTAGGGCATGGCAATGTGCTGCAATTGTGGCCAATGACACACAAAGGAGGGCTTCAAGGAATAAATTTTTCACTCTTACCAAAGGCATTGTCATGTCTGGATGTGGTATTCAGAGCTCCTGCAGCCATCTTGTGAACCTGAGGGAGCCAGATAAGATGGCAGAGGGCAGAGCCCAGAAAGATGCAGAGAAGTTGAGGTCTGATCACATTACACCTTATATTTTCTTTTGGAAATATCTTTAAAAGATAAAATCAACATAAAATAATGTAAGTAAAAAGAGAAAAAAAAAATTGTACTCTTAGCCTTCCGAATCCTTCATCCACACTTTGCTGTGAATAGAGTGTACATTATTCTGGTTTTTTGCTTATGTTTATATGTATGTGTGTATGTATATATTATTTTTTATATATGTACGTATGTATGTGTATACACATTCACACACATACAGTTTTTTAAAACCCAAATGGGATCATATTATAGACTAGTGCTTAAGAATTATCTGGAGGACTTCGCAAACAGATTCCTAGGTGCCATCCCCCCAGAGATTGTCACACTGTAGGGATTACAGCTGTGTCTTCCTAAGTACTAGTGGAAAACTCGTCTGGAATCCTGCCACCTCAGACTCTCTGAATATGCGTGACTTGTGTCCCCATCCCTCTTGCTTTTCTTCCCAATCCTGGAGGAACAAGTATCTTGTTCTAGATTCCCCTCCCCAACCAGAAAAGCACAAAGCCTGCAATGCATCTTCTCTCCCGTCTAGTTAATTCCCTCAACAAACTTATACTTTTAACAGAAAATGCCGGTTTTTAGGGATTGTTTTCATGTCAGTAGGCTCCAATTTGCAGTTTCTTCTTCTTCTTCTTCTTCTTTTTTTAAGAAGCACAAACACTTATTAACTGCCCCCAAAGGGAGAGAAAATTCCAGATTTTAGTGTCTAAGATATTTGGCTACTCTCCTGGGAGAGGTTAAAAAAAATAATGTTCACTTCTTGATGATTGACAGCAGCAAAACCAGGAAAACAAATCACAGACCACTTTCTTAATCACCCTGCCACGTCTACGATACACCAGATGCTGCAGTAAGCTCTGCTAAAACCTGTCCAATGAGCCTTTGCGTGATGTTTTCTGCTTGGTCCTTTACTGATTTATCATGCCCTTTACAACATATTTCCTACCTAAATGGCTGCATACTCATTCTGTTTGGTTTTTTACCTACCCCCAAACCTAGGTCCATTATGGAGATAGAAACAGGCTGGCAGAGACCTCCAGGAAACATCAGCAGACATGAATGTAAAATGATAACTGTTTGTTAGAGACAGACCTATTCTAGGATAAAGTGGTGCTTCCCTATACTAGTCTACTTCAGATTAAATTTAGATTAATTTCAATAGTATAAATAAAATTTGCTCTGATGTTGCTCCATTCCCTCTCCCATCCTTTGTGCTATTATCATGCAAATTACATTTTAATTAGACATGATAATCCTATTAACAGAGTTTTATACTTATTATTTTATGCAATTGTCTTTTAAATCATATAGGAGAAGAAAAGAGTTGCAAAAATGCTTTTATGCTGTCTTTTTTATTTACCCATGTATTTACCTTAACAGTACCCTTAATTTCCTGTTGGGGCTTTGAGTTGTCTTCTCGTGTCCATTCTTTGGTATTTCCTGTAGGACATATCTGCTAGCAACAAATGATCTCTGCTCTTATTTATCTAGGAGTGTCTTCATTTCTCCTTTTTTGATGGATTGTTTGCTGGATATAGAATTCTTGTTAGACAATAGTACTTTAATATGTCATCCTTCCTTCTAGCCTCCATGGTTTCTAGTGAGAAGTCAACTGTTAATCTTATTGAGGATCTCTTGCACATGATGAGTTGTTTTTCCTCTTCTTTCAAGATTCTCTCGACTTTTGAAGTTTGACTTTGAAAAGTCTTTGACTTTTCAAGTTTGACTGTGATATGTCTAGAGGTGGATATCTTTGGGTTTATCTTTTGTGGAGTTCATTGAGCTTTTTTAGATGTGTAGATTAAGGCTTTCTATCAAATTTTGGAAGTTTTCGGCTGTTATTTCTTCATATTTTCACCTCTCCTTTTCTCTCTATTCTCTCCTTCTGCGGCTCCCATTTTTACATATGTTGAGATGCTTGATGGTATCCTACAGCTCTCTGAGGCTCTGTTCATTTTTCTTCATTTTTTGGTCTTTCTCTTCCTCAGACTGTATAATCTCAGTCCAAATTCACTGATTCTGTCATCTCTCAGCTCAAATATGTTGTGGAGCCTCTACTGAAATTTTCATTTCAGTTATTGCAATTTTCAACTCCAGAATTTTTATTTGATTATTCTTTATTATTTCTCTCTTTATTGGTATTCTCCATTTGGTTTGATATTATTGTCATACTTTCCCTTAATTCTTTAGACACATTTTGCTCAGCTTTTTAAACCTATTTATGATAGCCAATGTAAAATCTTTGTCTAGTAAGTCCAACATCTGGGACCAATCAGGGGTTGATTGTATTGACTGCTTTTCCCTCTGTGTATGGGTCATTCTTTCCTGTTTCTTAGCATGTCTCATTTTTTTGTTGTTGAAAATTGGACATTTTAGATAATGTAGTTATTCAACTCTAGAAATTAGATTCCCTCCACCCAATGGTTTATTGTTTTTGCTGACTGTTTGTTTAGTGACTTTCCTGGGCTAATTCTATAAAGTCTGTAGTCTCTGTAGTATGCCGTCACTAAAGTCTCTGGTCAGTAAGCTAGTGGTCAACAGATGATTGGCCAAAGATTTCCTTAAATGCCTGAGCTAGCAAGTATTCCATCCTTCGCTGAGGGTGCTCTGTGTGTGTTGGATCATGCCTCCATTGCTCAGGCAGTTTACAAGTCTGCCTTAGCCTGTACTTCTTGCTTGCACAGGGCCTCAAGGTCAGTCAGAGGTGAGTCGTTGTAGCCCTCTCAGATCTTTCCTAGGCATGCACCCAGTGTGGCATGTGTTCACAGCCTTACAGGTCTCTAGAAATATATTAGAACTTCTTAAAGCCCCTGTGGGCATCTCGTTTCTCAGATCTTCCTGTTAAATTTTTGGTTGCATTCTTGTTTTCCCCAACTGGTATTGCAGCCTTAGGTAACTGTGATGTTAAAAATTGCCACTGAATGTTCTTGCCAAATGCCCTGTGGGCTTTTCCTGTGGAGTAAGTTCTGAGTCAGATCAAATAATGACAGTAGCTTGTGAATGGAGCTTTTCCAGGGCGCTGTGAGACAGGTAAAATAGTGACAATGTTCTGGGGATGGGACCTTTTGAAGAGCTCCAGACCTGGTCTGTCCCCTCCAATGGCCGCAAGGCTGCTGGTTTTGAAAGCTACAATGAAGCTGGGGAGAAGGGGATGGGAGTAGGCCAAGCTAAAACACCACAAATACCATTGTTGTTACTGAGTTTCAGTGGGGTTTTTTGAATAAATGCTCTTCTGGTTGTCATAAGCCTTTGGTTATTTTCCAGAATTCTGAAAAAATTGATTTTGATAATTTTGTCACTTTTTTCATTGTTTTTATGTTTTATGTACTCACTCAATCATTCTGAAAGTCTTGCTTATATTGACTTTGTAAAAAGTTGTCTTAGTGTGGAGTGTGGCCACAGTGACTCGAAGCAGGTAGGTGCAGATGGTGATGCATAGGGCACCTGAGTGGGTCAGGACCATAAACTCCACCTGGCCCCAGTTCAGCACTGATGACACTTTTGAGCTGTCCCTGGAGAATGTGGGCCCTGGGTTCAATGGGGTTGCCCTCTTCTGGCCACTGCACTTCTAGCGCAGGCCTAATTTGAGATGGCCGATGAGGACAAGCAGTCCTGGCTGTGTTACGAGAACCTGGAGAATGATGAGAGTAGATCCCAGGCCTCTCTGGAATCAGATGGGGCCGTTCAACCCAACATTCCAGCCCAACATGCATCTGCATCTGTCAATAGTTATTTGGCACTATCAGCAAGAGTACCCAGTGCTCCTACAATGCCTGCTGCAGCTGGATTCAACAACCTTTGATGCAGAAGAACTGCCAGTGCTGGCCTCCTTCCTGCTCCTGCTGCTGCAGCTGGGGAACAGAAGAGTAACAGCTAGCATTTACTCTGAGTCTGCTTTGATCCAGGTGCAGGGCAGGTTTATTTTCCCTGCCTTACACAGGTCACACAGCAAATGAGAGTGCTGATCCTGATCAGGGTGGGACTGGAAGTGGCCCCTCTCAAGGTGTCTCCAGGACCATCTTCTTCAGGCTATGCTTCCTGTTGTTGGTCCCAGGAGTGTACCATGTAATCATCATCTACTGTGCCACCAAGGACCACTGGGGCTTCTAGTTCTTCTACCTGCCCTACTTTGTGAAATGAGCCATTGGTCAGAAGTCTGGGTGTGGGCACCGGCCAGGATCCAGTGTTGGCTCTGAGAGGCCCTGTGCAGCCTCCGTACATCCACAAGGAGCACTCCTTGGACCCATGCCCCTCTCCATTTCCCTCATCCCAAAGGAAAAACCCCTCCAGGACCCTCGAACCCCCAGCCTCCTCAGGAGTTTGCTTAGGAGGTTTGGGATGTGCAGGCCCCAGGCCCACTATGTGGGGCTGGGAAAGTCACCCCTCACTGGCTCTGTGCCTTAACTTATTCTTGGGCTGCTGGGCTGTGGTGTTTTGTACTAATAAAAAGACAGTTAATTCCAAAAAGAAAAAGAAAAGAGTTGTCTTGTAAAATGTCCCTCAATCCTGATTTGTTTGGTTACGTCCTCTGGGTGTAGTTTAACTTGTTCCTCTTTTCTCTGTATTTCCCATATCCTGGAAGTTTGTCTAGAGGTTTGATTAGATTCTGGTAAATGTTTCTGGCAATAACACTTCATGATGTTGTATCTTTCCTGCTGCATTTCAGAGGCACTTAATGCCAGGGTGTCCTGCTATTGATGATGCCAAGTTATCACTTGGTTAAGGTGGTGACTGCTAGGTCTTTCCACTGTAAGTTACATTTTTCTCCTTGAAATTACTGTGTAGTTTATGGTGTGGTATGGTGTAGCATCATGCTCATTTCTGATTCCCCAGCAACCTTTTGTTTAATAGTTTTAGCATCGCCTAATGATTTTTGCCTTAATTGATCATTGGAGATTGCAAGAGAGCGCACTTCCAATTCTATCATTTCTTCTACATTTATTAGCTAGTATTCTTCTGCAAATACGATCATTTTATCCCCTTCCACTTTGAGTGTCATTGTGGACTCATGTTTTTTTTAAAAAAATTATTATTCGATGTGTTATAATCAATTTCAGTCATTATTCTTATCATTCTTAAATTGTCCCAATTTGGGCTATTGAGAGCCCTTTCAATATGGCTTCTGTGTCCTTTGGCCATGTCCCCATTAGTCTTTGAGCATTTTTGTGTTTTCTGGCACCATGTGACATCCATGCTTAGCTGATAGTTCCCAGCCTCAGCCCAGGAATCAATAATTTCTCCAAGGAGCCTTGGGGTGGGGAATGATATTTAGAAACCAAGAGCTGGGAACTAGATGTCTCGTGTTGTCTTGAACATGGATTGTCCAAGGCTAGGATTTGATACATTTATTCTAGTTCATGGGTGTGGGGCTGTTGGACTTTTATCTGGCTTTCTAACTCTCTCTTCATGTGGAAACCCAAACTGAATGACAAGATAGATCTCTGTGATCTTGGTGCTAAAAGATGGTGATCAAGAGGCGTCAGTTCTTGGTTCTCATTTGAACTTGTAGCCATCATGGGTTTTTTTTTAGTATAAGAAAAGAATAAATAATCTATGACTGACTGACATGTCTAATTCATACAGCTATTTGATTTCCAAATAACTGACAGAGTATCTGACATGTAGAAGGCTTTCAATAAGTGCTTTTTGAATAAATAAATTACTAAAGCATCTTTGTATAAATAGTTATTGCCTTCATCATAATTCAAGCTATAGCTTGATGTCACCGGAAGGCTAAGCAGTAAATATATAGAGATTCATGAGCTATAAATTGTAAAAGAGGCCTCACTACATGTTAAAATATAGACAAACAATATCTAAAGATCCTAGTTTATTTATAAATTGAAGAAACTATTCTCATAAGTATAGGATTACCTTAAGGACATGAAGCAAAATTGATCTTAAAACATTAAGCAAATATATATTGGTAGATAAATGTTTGTCATTAGCAAAAGGGAAGTGAACAAAGTGAGAAACAGCAAGTTTAGTTTTTCCTTATTAGTGGGGAAGGGGTCAAAATTAGGCATTGTTTATAACTTTATTTCACCTGTGCCTTAGATTTTAAACAAGTGACATTTCCAAGAAAAAGTGGTATTGTCACGTGAGAAAGCACAGCACTAGCCATGGAAACAAAGGGAAAAGACAAAGGTGATTTGAGTCGTTTCAGTTCATCTAGCTGGAAACATAGACCCCCCAAATAGCTCAGTTTGTTCCTGTTGGGATCAACTGGGATGCTAGTAATCCAGAGAGGAGACTGAGCCCTGTTTATATCTCCACCCCCATTTTCACCTCACTTGAAAAAAATTCACAGATTCACCAATTGTTAACAGTTTCTGTATTTGGTTTATCTCTCTCTTTCTTTCTTTATGTGTGTGTATATGTATATGTGTGCACATGCATGTACACATACATATGTACAGACACACACATATGTACACACACTTTTTTTTCTAAACCGTTTGAGAGTAAGCTGCAGACATCATGTCCCTTCATCCCTAAATACTTCCAGGGTTATATCCAATAATAAGAACATTTTCTTGTGTAACCTCAATGTAGTTCTCAAATTCAGGAAATTTAACATTGATCGAGTACTATTTTCTAATTTATAGTCTATATTCCAATTTCACCAATTATCCCATTAATATCATTTATAGCTATTTTTATTTCTAGTCTGGGATCACATGTTGTATTTAGTTTTCATGTCTTTCAAGCATCCTTTAATTTTGAACACTTCCTCAGCCATTCTTTGTCTTTCATGATTTTGAGATTATCTAACTTGAGTTTGTCTGATGGTTACTTTTTCTTTTTCTTTTTTTTAAAGATTGGTACCTAAGCTAACTGTTGCCAATCTTCATTTTGTTTTTTCCTTCTTCTTCTTCTCCCCAAATCGCCCCAGTACATAGTTCTATATTCTAGTTGTGAGTGCCTCTGGTTGTGCTATGTGGGACACTGCCTCAGCATGGCCTGATGAGCAGTGCCATGTCCACACTCAGGATCTGAACCAGCGAACCCTGGACCGCCGAAGCGGAGCGCACGAACTTAACCACTTGGCCACGGGGCCAGCCCCGACGTTTTCTCATTATTAGATTCAGGTTATGCATTTTGGCCGGAATATCCCAGAACTGGTATCATGTCCTTCTCAGTGCATCTTATCATGAGACATACATTGTGGGTTGATTTCATTATTGATGATACGAATGTTGATCACTTGGTTAAGATGTCCATCAGATTTTCTACTATTAAATTACTATTTTTCCCTTTGTGGTTAATAAGTACTTTTGTGGGAGATATTTTGGGTTTGTGTAAATATCCTGTTCCTTGTCAAATTTTCACTTATTCTTGCCTGAATCATCACCCTAATTTTAAAATATAGATAATATGTATCTATCTGTATAATCTGTGGAACCTAAGACAGAACCTGAATCAAGTTTTATACTTCTTCTAAATTATCCGTGGCAGATGAAATGGCTGCAGAATGCCAGCAAACTTCACACTGTTTATTCAGTGGACTGATAAACCAATCAGGTGAAAGCTGCCAGATATTTTTAAACAGAGCTATAAACAACTCCAGGGAAAGAAAGAATAAATTCAGGCTGAGACTGGAGCCTCTCAGTCCTCGGGTCACGACTGTCTTGCTACTCTGAGCCGGGTACACTTGATGAGGGTGACTGTCTCAGTGAGTCAGCTTTATTCTCAGGACTGGAAGACCGTTCAGCCTTCTCTTGAGTTACTGAAAGTTTATTTTCAACACATTTCCAAGTGTTAGTTTCCAAGGCTGAGGTCTTTCCTAGGGAGAAGCGTCATTTCTTCATGAAGAATCCTTAGACTTGTAAAGGGAGTGTGCTGGTCACATCCACCCTGGTTCCCCTCTAGTACCTGGCAGTGGAGGGCAGAGAGGTCCCTGGCTTCACTGGGACAGCTGGGTTTGGGCTTTCTCCAGCTCACTACATATGGTGCATTTACTCCTCTCAAATGAGAATGTTTGCTTTATAGTCATTGGTCCTGTGTGGGATGGCTCCTCGATATACATTGTACGAAAAAATGGCGATTCAGAAAGAAGATCCCAAATTGAGTAATTTGTCTGTGACAAGTCCTGCTGGGCTTTTATAAGTTTCTGTGGCTCCAGGATGGAATTATTCTCACAGCTAAATAACACTACAATTATTTTCATTCATTTCTTCACTGGAAGGGAGAATTATTGCCTATGGGCTTGCACAAAGATTTATGTTCAAAGAGAGTCTCCATAGCATTAGTCATAAGGAAAATTGATGACCAGAATAAATGTTCTTCAAGCTAAAAAAATAATTACTATGATGGCAAGAGACTAAATCTAGTTTTTATTGAAATATAATTAATAGACAATGAAATGCACATACCTTGAGTATTTGATGAGTTTTGACGACAATATAGCATGTACCATCACCAAAACAATCACTTCAGAAAGTTCTCTCCTGTTCCCTTCAGTCAATACCCACCACCCAGAGGCAGGTATTATTCTGATTTCTATCACCATCTTTCCCTGCTAGGTATCCACTAATCTAACTTGTATCTCAAAAAGTTGGATTTGCCTGTTTTTGTCCTCATATAAAGGGGATCATACTTTTTTGGAGTCTAGTTTGTATGTACTCTTTTGGGGTATAGTTTCTTGACTCAGCATCGACTGGGAGATTCATCCATGTAGTTGTAATTTTTTTTTTTAATTGCTGTGTAATGTTCCCCAATATTATTTTGAAGCAAATTCCAGACATCATATCATTCCATTCATAAATATTTCAGTAGGTAACTCTAAAAGATAAGTAGTTTAAAAAGACCCTACATTATCACATCTAAAAGCCATCAGCACACGTGCTCTGATATACTTCTGATCCTCTGTCTGGTGGGGATGTTGGGGGCTGTAGTCCAGGCTGGGTCAGGAACACAGGGGGTTGGGGGTTTGCCCATGGCAGAGGGATGTGCAGTGGGAGGAAAGCATTTATGAACCCTAAGTGGGGTGCTGGGGAAAGGAAAGGCAGACAGAATGAGAATAGGGAGAGGATGATGTCATCCTGTGGTCCAGGTTGAGTCTCGAACACTGGGGGCTTGCTAAGTGTATATGGAATAAATGAGTGACATCAGTGACCTTAGATGGCAAAATACCCTGTTTTCTACTCCTTCTGCCTTTTGTTCTTGGATTTCTAGATGCTGAACCATATACCATAAGAAGCATTTATTGTCCTTAAGTGTGTTTATTATACTTAAAGATTCAACTAGCCTACCCTTGGACGCACAAAATTCTCAACCAAAAACACCTTTGCTTCTCTTTGTTTAAAATAAGTCTATTCACATACCCGCCTCCTCTTTTTTTGGGATTTAATTTTGACTAGAAGATATTGGTCTCATTCCCAGGTTATCGTGAATCTGCCTGCATACTGTCTTTTCTTGTTCATTAAAACAAATTCCTTTCAATTTAAATTTTCTATCCCCAAAATGGTGTGTATTGGCCCAATCCAACATGTAAATCAGTAACAGCACATTTCATGTTCTTGGTATATTTCCCTGTGCTTGCCTCTATTTCTGCAGCCCTCCTGCTGTTTTCCGCCTGTGTGTTCTTTTATTCTGTTGATAGCTTTCATTTTCGTCTCCCTTCGCATCTGGCCCTTCAAGCTGGGCTGCGGTTCTGCACTGCGGTTGGACTGTTCAGCGATTGGACTCTTTCCAGCCCCCACCAAATGCTGTCTTTTTCTGAAGCGGGAAGATGAGCTTAGGATGTCTTTTTTATGGTGCCTTAAATATGTTTTGCTTTGGGTGCAAAAGCCCATAGCAATTTGAAATGCTGTTTGTGCTCTGGATTTAATAATAATAATATTAATAATAATAGAAAAAGCCACACACTTTTAGGGCCATCTTTGCGCAGAGCCTTCTGCTTGGCTATTATTTTTCAATAATATTCTAAAAGGTCTATGGATTATATTGCAAAATGTCTTTGTGAATTTCTGTTCTCTTAATATTTTTTCCTTTGCTATTATGTATTGTATCATTTTCTCCTCTCAATAGAAGGAAAAATTTAAAAATTAGAATTGTTCTGGTTGATGGCCAGAATAAAGGTTCTTCAAGCTAAAAAAATAATTACTATGATGGCAAGAGAATAAGCCTAGTTTTTATTGAAATATAATTAGCATACAATGCAAGGCACATATGCTAATCATTTGATGAGTTTTGACAATTGTATACACCCATGTACCACCATCAAAACAAGATTTTGAACATTTCCATCATCCTAGAATGATCCCTCCTGTCCTCTTCCACTCAATACCCACCACCCAGAGGCATCCACTCTTCTGATTTCTACCATTATTGATTAGTTTTGCCTATTCTTGAACATTGTATAAATACAATCTGAGTACTTTTGTGTCTGGCTTTTTAATTTTTACGCTTAGTATCATGTCTGTGAGACCCATTCTTGATATTGTGTGGATCTATAGTCAATTCCCTTTTGTAGATGAATAGTATTCCGTTGTATATTCACAGAATTTGTTTATCCACTCACCTGTAGATGGGTATTTGGGTTGTTTCCAGTCTTGAATTACTTTGAATGAGGCTGCTATAAGCGTTTGTGAATGAGTGTCTGCATGAATGTAGCAGAAGGCTCTAGGATGGCTCCAACAATCCCCGCCTCCTGGTCTTCATGTCTTTGGTAATCTCCTCCCTTTGAGTGAGGGCAGAAGCTGTGACTTGCTTCTAACCAATAGAATCTGGCAAAGGTGATGGGATGTCATTTCTGTGATTATGTTACATAAGATGGATTGTATCTTCCATCTTGCTAGGGGACTTAGTGACTTTCTTGCTGGTTCTGATGAAGTAAGCTGCCCTATGGAGAGGCTCACTTGGCAAGGAACTGAAGCAGCTTCTGGCCAATAGCCAACCATGTGAGCTCAGAAGTGGTTCCTTCTCTGTCAAGCCTCAGATGAGACCCCAGCCCTGGCCTTGATGGCTGTCTTGTAAGAGATGCTGAATCAGGGGACCCAGCAAAGCTGTGTCCAGACTCCTGGCTCACAGAAACTGTCAGATAATAAATATGTGCTGTTTAGACTGCTAGGTTTGTGGTAATGTTACCCAGCAATAGATACCTAATTCATTGGACATGTGTTTTTATTTTTCTTGGATAAATATCTGTAAGTGGAATGACTGGATCATATGGTAGGTTTACATTTAAATTTGAAGAAATTTCCAAACTGTTTTTCATGCAGTTGTATATTTTTACACTCCCATGAGCAGTATATGAGAGTTCCACTTACTCGACAACGTTTTGCATTGCCAGTCTTTTTGATTTTCCATTCTAATGGGCATGAAATTATACCCATTGTGGTTTTTAATTTTCATTTACTTGATGACTAATGAGGAATAAATCTATTTTAACCATTTACGTGACCCGTTCAAATTTTGTTTTCCTTCCAAGAGAAGTATATCTTGTTTGTTGGCTTAATTTTTTGTTGTTGTTATTTGAGATATATAGATGAAAAGACAGGATTTCTGTCTTCAGGAGACTCATAATTTAATGAAAATATAAAGGTATTATTATATGTAAAATATATAGTGAGGAATAGAGGACATGAGATATGTGGTATACGTAGAAAAATGAGTAATTCAATGTACTCACTGCTGGATAAGGTAACAGCCACCACTGTTCTCTAAGATGGGTATTTGTAAATTTCATTTTAAGATAACGAATCTGAGGCTTACAGATTGATATCAGCTGAGATGGGCTAAGCTGTGCTGCAGTAACAAGCAGCCCAGCATATTTCGGTGGCTTAAAACAATAAAGGTTTACTTCTTGCTCACATGCATATCCACGGTTGCTCTGGGACTCTGTTCTGCATCATTGTTTTCATTATAGAACTGGGGGAGACAGAGTGTCCACCACCTGGAATGTTGCTGATCACTGAGTCAGAAGGAAAAGAAAGCATAGCAAGGCTTTCGCAAGCTTTTGAAGCTTCGCCTAGTTGTAACATACTCACTTCTCACTTTTATTGCCCAAAGGAATGACTCCAGCAGGGCAGGGATATATAATCCTATCATCCAGAGGTTAAGTAATTTACCCGAAAGGGCAGAATCTGAACATAAGCCAGATCTTATGATTCTAAACCTAATGCTTTCCCACTACACCACAGTTGTTCCAAATGATCCTTGAAATAATATTGTTCCATTTACTTAATCTTTCCATAGTTTTTTGTTCTATTTCTAAAGCTGAAATAGTCCCTTTTTTGTATTTCATCAGTATGGGCCAGATACCTCATGGAAAAAGAATTTATTTATTTAGCATGCCTGTTTATTTATACACAGATTTGTATTTTCAATTTCTTCCTTTCCAGCTCAGAAAGCTCTATTGGTAATGAATTTTCACTAAAGTAGTACAAGATTGGAAAATAAAATAAGCGTCAACACATTTTCCAAAATAATCAACACAAACCCAATGTGAGAAATGAACAATTATTACCTTCAGAATTAGCCTCAGATTATTAAAATGCAATTATACTTGGAAAAGTAACCCAGCAGGGGGGCCATGTTTATTTTTTCTCATTTTCACAAGAAATTTTCTCAATATAGAGAGGACACCCCTCCACACTCTCCTCCTAATATCTGAACAACACGCAGGACTCAAGGGTAAAATAAGTCATTTCTTCCCCTCTTGATTTCTGAGATAGCAATGAGGTACTGATCAGATACTAAATCAGATGCCATCACCTACGACCTGTAGATATGTTTTATGTAGCTCATAGTGTTTACAATTTGAAAAAATTACCTGCCGATACTTAAAAATCTTGCATGCAAGTTTGGATTTGCAGCTTCTGTTGGAAAACTAGAGGAGCTGGCAACTCTGGGCCCCATTCCTCTGTGGCAGCACTTGGCTGAGCAGAGGCTGCCCCCGTAGGAGGGGCACGTGCCGTTCAGATCCCCACTGTCCTCACCTATGGCCTCTTCACTCATTTGAGTTTCCCAAGTGAGGGCAAAGAGGAACTGGGGCATTTCTCAACAACTCTCTCCCCCCGATTCTCTGCCATCTTCGCAGGCCCAGCTGGCAGAAGCCTGTTGATGCCCCGAGCTGCTCGGTAGGGCAGCTTCCCTAAGAACTGCCTGCAGGGCTGAAAGCCAGATGCCATAGCAGTAGGCACCAGGGAATTCAGCCCAGGGCGGTGCACACGTTCCCTTGGCTGCTGGCAGGGACTGCAGACAATTCCTCGGTTCCTGATGACTTGCTGCCCTGGCTGGCCTTTTTGTTTTTGCCCTTGTTACAGGGACTGTTCACCCCTTGTTTGGTCCCCTGAGGTACACAGATTCTCAGACTGGCTGTAACCTGCCCTTCCTTGAGGGGGCTCCCCTGGCTTCCTGCTCACCTGCAGCTCCCTGCCGGCAGCCTCAGCTCACAGCCTGGCCACTTCCTCTGGCTCTGTCCACCGCTCAGGCTCTCAAGTGGGCATGACATTACTTAAAGTTGTTATTGGCTTAAATTTTGCTATTTATTTGCGTGGAGTAAGTGTGTAACAGAGTCTTTGCCTCAGGAAGTTGGGTGATGGACTGACCAATGGGCCAGAAGAGAAAGTCCAGAAATTGACTCAATCATATACAGTCACTGGATTTATGACAAAGATGACACTGCAGTGTAGTGGGGACAGGATGGTCTTGTTAATAAAAGTGTTGGGTCAGCTGCATATCTATATGTAAAAAAGTCTGTCTTTACCTTTTCCTCACACATGCACAAAAACCAGGTGGATTGCAGATCTACAACACAGCCTCTGGAGGAATACAGAGGAGAACGTCCTCATGGCCCTGCAGCAGCATTTGTTTATCTAGTTTGTTTTTCTTAGTCATCCAACACAAAGCAGGATGAGAGCCTACTGTATACTGGACTCTGTGCTGGGAAGCAGCGACACAAGAGTGAAAAAGACAGGCCATACCCTCAAAGAGCACACAAGTTAGTCAGGAGAAGAGACAAGGAACAAATGTCACAACAAGGCGTGACCAGGGCCATAGCAGAATGGTGTGGGAGCCCCGAGGTGGGGGTACCCAGTTCAGCCTGGGGGTGGGAAGAGGGAGGGCTGTCTGGAGGGGGTTATGGGTGTATGAAGGAGGAATTAGCCAGGAGGAATGGACAGAAGAACCTCAGGCCAAGGAAGCAGCATCTACAAGGGCAAGGAAGAGCAGGCAGAAGGATTGCTACCCTTTTCTTAAAAACGCATAGAAATTCTCTCGGCTTATTTCTTGGCTTTTTGCAGAGCAATATCACATGTTTTTTTAGCACACTCACCATGATGTGATGATGTCAGGGATGGGTCTTATCCAGTTACACAGATGGGACAGGTGGATTTGGAGCTCTTGGATGATACATGCAAGTTCACCTACCTCTCCAGTGGGGTCGGTGGAATTAGCACTCAGGTCTGTGGATGCCTAGTTTTGTATTCTTTCCACTATGCCAGGTGCTTGCCAGCTCACCCCTGGCCAAGCCTTTGGGACATCATAAAGCCTTGTGGGCTTTGAGAGAAACAGTTTTGGGCCGGGTTTACAATTAGCCAGTTAGTGCCTTCAGGCTGCGTGGTGTGATTAAAGCTAAGGGACTGGCACAGGGCAGGTTATATGGATAGAGTCGCAGGGGATCAGGGACATGGGTGTGCTGAGTCCAAAGCGTCCATTTTACACTAAATGACTAACCTAGGGAGCCGGCTCTGGAAGAAAATGCACACTCGGACGCCATGCCCAACACCTGCCGCTAGGTGGAGCTCGGATGCAGGCTCAAATGGGCAAGTTGAGGGCTTCGCGGTGGCTGCACCTGCACAGAGGTGAGGCGAATGGGCTGGTATCTCTAACGGAGAGCGGGGAGGGGACGTCTTGGATACACACAAGATGACAATCTCCCCTTGCAGTCCTGCCAAGATCTGCCGTGGTCAATTCACAAGTCCCGGGCTGAATGTCCTTGTTGGCCTCACCAGGTCTGTGTGCCTTGAGACCAGCAGGGAAACTGGAAGTAGAAGTGCAGGCTCTCATCCTTGCCCTGTCTGCATTTACCTACGGGGGACCCCAAGCAGCTGGATTTGGAAAAATTATGGTAACCCCTCCCCTTCCCCACATGTGTAAAACACAACCCTGAGCCCACAAGACCCCAAATGTGCATGGTAAAAGTTAGCAATGAGTGTCTTTTTAGATTTTCTGATGGCAAAATTCTGGATGGCCTCATGAGACCTAGTCTCCTTTTCTGGTGTTCTGTTTTGCTCTCCATTGGGAAATCCATGTGGATGACAAGCAAGTCTTGGTACTTTGAAACCGCAGTTTTCTCATCTGTAATGTGGGCAAATTACACCTGTGCCTCCTAGGACTGTTGTGAGCATCATACGAAAGAACAGAACCAAGAGAACTTTGCAAACCATAAAGTGCTCTATATGCTTCCTGTGGCTCCAGCTATGGTGCCAAGTCTTCCGTTATGCTATTTTCTCCTCTTCCTTTTTCTGGATAGCATTTCCCATGTGCCAGGCATGGTTCTAAGTGTTTCCTCATTCAGAAGTCTCCCCACCCCCGGTAAGGCAGTACTTCCATATTCCCACCAGGCTAGTTAGTGGCAGAGCAGGGCTTCAAACCCAGTCTGTGGCTTCAAAACTTACCCCCCTCCCCACTACCCCAGATGGCCTCTCCTGATGAAAGACAAACTGCGGCAATGGAAAACCATGTGCCATATTTTCCATATCATCATTTATTACCAGATGGAGGCTTCAAAGTAGTTTCTCCTGTGGTTCTTGCCTCTATTTACACACACCTGCAGGCTCAAGGTTCCCCTTTGAGCCCAGCTGTTCTTCACTCTCCATCTACTTCTCTCTCCTTGGTTGGAGTGGAAGAGAGGAGGAGGGTCATGGGGGAGAGCTGGAAAAGCAGGATGAGGGGTGCCTGCTCTCTGTGCGTCCTGCTGCAGGGAGGGTGGAAGAGGTCGCCCTACCCCGAGGCACCATTTGGCCTCTGTTAGGGATAGTGACACTTTCAGGGTATATTTGTCATTGACCTGTTTGGGCCCTGTTGACTGGAGTTGCACTGGGCATGCAGAATTACAAAATACAAGACATTTTTCCCTGGGCTGGCAGCCTCCTCACCACCTTAGTCCCACCTTACCTTCCACGTTGGTCCAGTGAGGTGGCCTGTAATGGACCCTTCCTCTCTTCTCCTCTCTCAAAGGCCCCAGGGGGTCTGGGAGCCTCCCAGGTCACAGGGCTTCATCTTGGAGATGAGGGAGGGTCTGTACCAGATGGACATTGGTCCTGGCACCTTTTCAGTTTTTGTAATTTCATGGAGGGATGCCTGTTTTAACAAGGTTCATAGTGAGTGTTTCAATTTAAGTTCATTAAGAAAGAGGGGTGTGAGAAGAGGAGGATGGGAAACGTATTTTGTAAATGCATCAAGCATGGCACCAACACTGACTGAAGGGAAGGAAGCCAGCTAGACAGAAAGGGCGCTGGTTGTTAAGGCCTCTTTTCATCCTAAGACTGTGGGATTCAATGGCCAGATTGTATTCATGTGTTTTCATTAAGGTGTCAATGACTGATACCTCATGCAACTATCTTTAATCTTAAACAAGAACTCTGCACAAGGCTTCTCTCAGCCAGGCCATCCAGACAGCAGTTCCAGGAGCAGACACAAGGAGCTGAAACTCCTGCTGTGGGAAATGCCTTCTCCAGCTCCCAGCTGTACACTCAAATCACCGCAGCCAACCCTTCCAGGAGGAGGGGGCTCTAAGGGGTCAGACAGGCCAGGGGTGGACCTGGAACCATGGCTCAGTGACACTTCCCTGGGTTGGCTGCTCCCCCTTGGGCCTGATGGGCACCTCAGGCCAACTCATCCTGCAATAATAAAATCAACTCCTCTCCTTGCCTCCTGGGTGCCCTGGGGAGGGAGTGGGGCCAGGAGGAAAACTCTTCTCCTCTCAGGACAATCCCAAAGGCAAATATTTAGTCCTGTGGTCAGGTCCCAAGTCCCAGTTTCCAATTCAGCAAGTGTGGTCCCTGACCACAGGGACAGTCACGTCCAGATGCAAAGAGATTAGGGAATCAACCAAATATTTGCTAAGTGCTTTCCAGCTGGACTCTACGCAGGAAGATGAACCAGTGGTCTAGTGACTGTTCAGTGATGTTGCCATCGGAGGAATGCACGGGTGGGTGGTGCGGTGGAGCTCAGAGCAGGGGCACCCAGCCCTTGTGGGCAGGGGGAGGAAGTGGGAAGAACTGTCTGTAGGAGGGCTGACGCTTAGTGACAAGTTGGAGTCAGGCAAGTGGTGAAGGGGCAGAAGGGGCTTCCAGGCAGAAGAGCAGCTTGTGCAAAAGCCCAGAGGTGGAAGAGAGTGGCGCATGCGCCGGGCTTGGCAAGCAGCTTTGCCTTGCTGGAGAGGGAGCCCTGTGGAGAGATGGGGTCAGAGAGGTGAGTGGGCCACTTTAGGAGGGTTCAGAAAAGGAAGGAATACCCAAGGGTACACTAGAGTCTTAAGTCAACAGCAGAGCATCTGGTCTTGTCCCTGTGACAGCTGGGAGCAGGCAGGCCAGAGGGCACAGAGCAGGGCTGGGCTGCCTGCAGCAGTGGGGGCGGAGGTCCTTTCACACTGGATTAAACATGAATCACCAGAGGGTCCTGGCCAGGCACCTTCTAAAGGTCACTGATCCAGAGTGTCTGGCGTTATGATTTGTAGCTGCTGCCAAGTGGGAAGTCTCTGGTCAGGGGTCCTCTCAGTGTGATGTTTACAGAGTCAGTCCCTGTCTAAGGGGGTTGCAGCCCAAGACAGCCTTAACAGGGGGAGAAATAAATGCAGGGTTGTCAGGAGATTCCAGAAGCCAGAGGGTGGCCAGGAAGCTCCTCGCTCTACGAACCCCCGGGAGCCCTGGCTGGGGTGTGGGAACCAAGGAGCTTCCCCTCAGCCTCACAGCAGGTATGACATCCCTGAATCCAGGACAGCTCCCAGCCTGAGGCCATAGGGATGCGAAGACCCCAGCCTGGCCCTGTGGGGCTCCTTGCTGGTCTGGTCCTGTTTGGGTAACGGAGCTCCAGTTATTCCATCTTCCCTGAGGTGGGAATGCCGGCATTGGTGGCCACAGCACGCAGGGTCGTGGAAGGGGCGTTGGGATCAGATGCCAGTACTGAATAAACCAGTTGCATCCATTGGGCAAATCGCTCAACTTCTTGGGACCTGTGATTTCTCATCTGTAAAAAGGGTCAGCATCTCCAGCTTGCAAGGTTGAAGATTGAATGAGACAATGCAGGTAACATTGAGGCCCAGGCCCAGCTCGATCCTTCCAGCCGTGGCCTGACACATTGCAGAGGCCCATACTTCTGCCACCCTGGGCCAGATGGACAGGAAGCCTCCATCAGCTGACAGAGGCCTGGCTCAGTCCACAGACCCCAGCCTTGGGCGGCTTTCCGGGTGCTCTTTGGCTCAGAGCCTGCAGGGGGCAGCAACAGGACGCGCAGCCACGGCCAGGCCTGTCTGGTTTTCTCTGCAGTCTGGGATAGAAAGTTCTCCTCTGCATCAGTGAATGCAGCTTGGGTCGATTTGTTTTTAAATGGGTGATGTTTGAGATTCCTTTATGAAAGCCCTTCACATCTGGAATTCAAAGAAAATCATCAGTCTAGACTCTCAGGCCCGATAGCAGCTTGTGTGAAATTTGGGCTTGTCTTTCCAGTAAAACTGCCTCCCTGTTCCAAGCCAGCGCTCCCACCCTCTCTGCCTCCTTCTCTTCTTGTGACCTTTTATCTCAGCGGGAGCCCTGACTAGAAAGAGGGTTCTGGAAATGTGGTGTGTTTCTCATTAAGTTTCTGCAGCATGAAAGTCACGTGACACAAAGCTCTTTTTTCCCCCTGTTCTTTCTTTACCTTATGTATCTACAATAACTCCTGCTGCTTAGTTTTTATTTAATTTGAGATGATTGACGACCGAAATCTTGTTGATATGAAGATTTAAAAAAATCTGTTTCTAGGGTGCTGGTGGTACATTTGGTTCATTTTTCCTCGGCATCGAGGTGGTCAAACGGGATCCCAAATAGAATCAGTCCTGTGCTAGGACCCAAATGTCTCCATTTCCTTCTCTTTGCAAATCTATAAATTCCTTTCTTTAAAACTTGAGGCTATGACTTGGGAGATTTTAAGGTTGGAGGCTGCTGAGGGGGCCCAGACTGCTGAGGGGGCCCCAGGGAACCCCTGGGCACTGCAAGGGGTCTCACAGCTCTCGGAGGTTCATTACTGTGACCAGCTGCTCTCTTTCCAGCATCTGCTGCGGAGCTCTCATCTGAGCCCGGTGGTCCGTGGCAGTGGAGTCAAGACAGAGAGAGAGAGAGAGAGGGGAGGGCAGGGCACAGGTCCTGACAACTGCCAGGTCTCTTTCATCTTCTCCTGAGGCCAATGGCCCTACTTTTCCTTGAAGCTGCACGCCCTAGACTGCCTCTATGAAACGTAAAGCCACAGGAGTTTGTGTACCTGGTCTCTCAAAATAGGCCCACAGCTTCCTGCCTAAAGCAAAGGCTTGTGAGAGTGTGACTCAAGTCCCACCTGTGCAGGTGAGCACTGCAGTCACGGCAGTGTGAACCGAGGGTCTCTCTGGCCCACCGCCCTGCAGCCCTCAGCCACTGGGACTCCTCTTCCCTTGGGCCCCTCACCTTGGTTTGGGCAGTGGGAGGGCTGGCCTTTTATCTTCCTTTGAAGGGAACAGGGGTACTGGAGCTCGTGGGTCAGCCTCATCCTTGCTGCCTGTGTTTGTCGAGGGGCCTTGCCCCTCATTGTGCCTGCCGGCTCAGAGGCTGATCCACAGGCGGGAGTGCTGACGGCTGTCTCCACGCCTGGCTCTCTGCTGACTTTTGTCCTTCCCTCCTCCTCCTCCTGGGGCATCATGTCACCCTCTATTACCAACATTCATAGAAACCTTTAGGATCAGCCCTAGCACGTAAGCTTCAGTTCTGAACAACAGACTAGAAAAAAGGAGTGGGCCATTCATTTCTAGTCTGCCTGCCACTAACTCCCAGTGGGGCCTTGGGCAAATCCCCTCTACCCTCTGTGTTTGTCCTTGTCTTTGCAATCCAGGGTTGGATCTGAGGTTCACTAAACTCCCAGCTCAAAGGGACTGTGGCAAGGGTCAGCAAACTGTTGCCCACGGTGGCCTGTTTTTTAAATAAAGTTTTATTGGCACACAGCCACACCCATCATTTACATACTGTCTGTGGCTGCTTCTGCACTGCAACAGCAGAATTGAGCAGTTGTGACAGAGACCACATGGCCTGCGAAGCAGAAGACATTTACTGTCTGGCTCTTTACAGAAAAAGTTTGCCAACCTCTGCTCTATGGCTTCAATTTTATTTTCTTTCCCCTGAAGTGAGGCAGAGTTGTTCCCAGAGCCACAGTAATTTTATTTTGTGGTGACGGGTTACTTGAATGAGGCAGAGGAGGCTGTTCCAGGATCCTGGCCAGAGAGCAGGTGAAGGAATCTGTATTAGTCAGCCTGGGTGGCCATAACAAAATACCACAGACTGGGTGGCTTAAACAATGGATATTTATTTTCTCACAGTTCTGGAGGCTGGAAGTCCATGATCAAGATGCTGGTAAATTCAGTTTCGTGCTGAGACCTCTTCTCTTGGCTTGTAGGCAGCCACTGTCCTGTGTGTCCTCCTATGGCTTCTTCTCAGTGCACGTGCATGCAGAGAGAGCTCTCTGGTATCTCTTCTTTTTTTTTTTCTGAAGGGAAAGATTTGCCCTGAGCCGACATCTGTTGCCAATCTTCCTCTTTTTTTTTTTTTTCCTTCCCAAAGTCCCATTGTGTGGTTGTATATCCTAGTTGTGAGTCCTTCTAGTGTTTTCATGTGAACCACCACCGCAGCATGGCAACTGACAGATGGCTGGTGTGGTTCTGTGACCAAGAAGTGAACCTGGGCCACTGAAGCAGTGAGTGCCAAACTTTAACCACTAGGCCATCTGGGCTGGCTCTCTGGTATCTCTTCTTATAAGGACACTAATCCTATCAGGTCAGGGATCCACTTTTATGACCTCATTTAACCTTAATTACTTCCTTGTAGGCCCTGTGTCCAAATCCAGTCACATTGGGGTAGGGACTTCAACATACAAATTTTGAGGGGACACAATTCAGTCCATGACAGAATCTTAATCCTTTTCTCAGGAGGCTTTCTAATTATGCCATCTTGACAGATGGGGAAACTAAGGCAGTGGGGGATTAGATGCTTATTTTGTGTTTTAGGTTGGATTCTCCAGAAGGAAACCCTGAGATGAGGACTTATGTCAAATGACGCATTGAAGACGTGCTCCCTGGTGGACTGGGCAGAGAGTCAGGGAGGGGCAGGGCAAGACCTCAGGCGAAATCCTTCAGAGAGTGGCTTATCCTGACCCTGCAGGGAGCGCTGGAGTGTGAGTTTCATCCCAGAGCCTGAGACACCGGGCGCGTGTCAGTCACTGGCTAGGGCTGCCTGGGGGAGACGTCAACTCCCAGGCATTTCCGAGCTCTTCAGGTGTGAGAAAGCAGCTCTAGTCGCCTGAGGGCAGTCCTCCAACAGGAGTTGCAGATGCCTGCATCAGAAGCAAGATCACCCAGAGGCCAGTGAAGGGCCGAACACGGTAACCGTTAGAGGGATCGTAAAAGGGATCAAGGGCATCTGGGCAGGACACTGACTGTATTGCTCCATCCCACAAAGAAATGTCTGGGTCAGTAACAAAATGCGTATTGAAGAGTGCCTGGGCTCAATCCGGTAAAACATAATTCGGCACACCTGCAAGAATGTTCTCTGCTTGGAAGTCGTCTGAGGAAGGGACTGGACCTTTTATATTCTCCCATGCCCAGTCCTGGCACACAGTAGGTGCTCAGTTAGGCTTGAGGACTGCTTGGTGAGTGGCCTAGTGGATGTTGGGAGAGGGGCTGGAGTGATGGGTGACAGGCTGGGTCAGGCTTACAGGGCCAGCCCTGCCCTGGGCCTGTCCTCCCAGCTAGGAGACCTGCCCTCCACCTGACAGTCCAGGAAGGCTTGAGGTTTGATTGTTTGCCCCAACAAACGACTTTCTGAGTCTGAGTTTCACACTCTCTTTACCACACGGGGGAGTGGCCTTTCCCAGGGGGTGGGTGGTGTAGAGGGGCACTGAAATGTTGGGGGTGGGCTGGGTGGGAACAGTTGACTCGCGTGGAACGCGAGTGGGATTTTGTTTCTATCTTGATTTTTACACATCTCAGAACAAATAGAACAGTGGCTGATTTCAGGCGGTTTGTCAGTTTTATCACATCACCTAAATTTTTTTTTCCTGTGAGAGAATTGAACTGAAAACCTATTAGAAATAATGAGAGTTCAGTAAGGCAGGCAGTCACAAAATAAATGTACAAAAATCAATAGCTTTCCTATTTCCAACAGTAACCACTTAGAAAAAATAATGGAAAACAAAGATCTCATTCACAACAGAAACAAAAGATATTTATCACCTCGAAACAAACTGATAGGAGAAGACACACGCACTGCACTTTCCTCCCTCTGTCCCAGCATCCCTGTGTGGCGGGAGAGAGAGTTGTTATGACTACAGCGTGGATTCCTGCCCCTGCCCCTTCAGACCTTTGCCACGGGAGGATTGGGGGCCGGTGTTTCCCCGGCTCTCTGGGTGGGAGGCTTTTGCCTCCTCTGAGGCATGTTGAAGATATAAGCTCATGACAGCTGCTCTGGGCAGCTGCTAAGGGGCTGTGGGGCCTGCTGGTTGCCTGTTGTGGTTACTGTGGGTGGTCCGCCAAGCCCAGGGCCAGGCCTCGGGTATAGGCTGTTCAATGGAGCAGGGAGCCATAGCAGTGGTGCTGTTTTCTGGAGGGCTGGCTGAGTCTGGAAGGCTACAGGGTTGACCACTTCTATCATTCTGGGATGTCTCGATGAACAAGCTGGCTATGCCAGGGTGGGGACAGGGCACAAAAGATGTCATTGGTAAGAGTTTCTCCTGTAACCACAATGGTGTTATGTCTGGGATGGGGTAGGTCAAGGAAGACATCCAGGGCTCTTTTATCTCAGGAATGTTCTAAGCTGAACTCTGACGTGGGTGGAAGTGTCACATATAAGTCAGGATGTTTTTCCTTTGCACTTGGCAGAAAGCCTATCTTAACCTGTTTTCCCCCTCACTACAAAAATCGAACAAACAAACAAAAAAAACCCAAGATACAAAACAAGAGTATTCCACTCATTTCCCCTTGCTGCAGGGCCATGGCTGTCTCCGGAGCCTGCTTTGCCCATTTTCACAACAGGCTGGAAATGAAGGGGTACCAAAGCCCCTGAGAAGCAGCCTGACACAGTGACAGGCAGGAGAGGTGGATCAATACCCCAGCTCCCTTGCCAACCTTGGGTGGCATGGCTCTGAGATGTCTGCTCCACAAGGTCACCCAGAGTTCCTGAGTAGGACTGAGCCCAAGTTGGGCTTTAGCAGTTACCTGTTCAGTAAGGCACCTTCTCTTCCCTGTGTCACTTCCCCATTCCTCCCTGGTGTTTTCTGGGATTGCTTCTCAAATAAATTCTTTGCTTATGAATTCTTTTAGGGGGAGCCTCAACTGAAAGATGTGGGGAGAGAGAGATTGACTGATTGATTGATTGATAGATTTAGCCTCAGGTAACTAGAGTGCAGGCATAGGGTTGCCTTCCAGTAGGGTTGGACCTAGAAGACTGAAACAATATCATTAGGTCTTCATCTCTCTCTTCCCATCACTTGGCTCTGCTTTCTTCCCAGGCAGAGTTTCTCAACACAGTGGCTTCCAGCAGTCTCAGGCTTATATTCTCCCAACTAAACTACCCAAGCAGAAAGAAGAGAACTTACTTTTGTCAGTAGTTCTAAGAAAATCTTATAATTGCAAATGAGTGGCCTGACTTGCACCTTCTAAGTCAATCATTGAGGCCAGGTGGATGGCATGGTCTGATTGACCAGTCCTGAGTCTTGTGCCATGGTTCCCTGTCAGGTCCTCATTGTACGCTCCTGTTGTGCTTCTCCCACCCACTCCATTACCTACACTGGAGAGATCAAAAGCAGGGTCAAGGGACTTGAGTTTGGAAGTAGACAGGGGCAGACCTTGCCTGTGTGCATGTGCTGACGTCTGTCTATTTGTAGAAGGGGGGAACCTTGAATTTACGTGTACCTCCAGAATCTGATCACTTGGTAACCATCAGACAACACTGGTGAACATTTTCAGAGAATCCATGCATACGCCAGACCACTCTTCTCCTCAATGGTATGAGATAAAAAGAAAATGAACATTCCAGCTGACGTACTGCATCCCTCTGCTTTTCATAGTGGTGATTTCTGTAGAAGAAACCAATCTTTGGCAAGAAAATAGAAGGTGGGAAGGGAACTAGTACCTGCAGAGTGACTACCATGTGCCAGCCGTCATCTTCACACTGTGTAGTTGTGATTCATTTAGCATCAACCCCACGGTGCTCCTCTTATAGATTGGCACACTGAAGCTGGGAGATGTTAAGTCAGGTGCCAAAAAAGCAAAACAGGGATTCTGAGTCTGGACTGTTTGAGCCCTCAGCCATGGTATTCCCACTCTTCTAGACGCCTTCCCTCAGAGGATGGGAGAGGGAAGTCTGCTCTGCTGGTTCTGTGGGTAAGAGAAACTCTCTTCCCGCTAGTCTAAGCACTGTCATATGGGAAAGAAGAAACTTGAACCGAGTGCGGCATAGTCATACACGGTGTAAGAACTAGAAGCAGTCCATCAGTGCTTGTGACATCACGAAGAACTTAACAGCAAAGAATTAGTCGTTTGCTCAGATCCAGGCTGGAGAAACCTGCAGATGTAGTTCACAAAGCAGGCAAGAGGAGCAAAAGACAGCTTAGCGCTGAGAGCAAGGAATCTGCCTGCAGTTCTTACGACTTTGTCCCCAGCATGCAACATAGTGCCTGACACACAGTGGGTGAGCAGCAGATGTTTGGTGAGTGAATGAACTAATGGATGCTCACTGGCAGTTTTTTTTTTAAATGCAACTTTCCAAATGTATTTTCATGATAACAAATAAATCTTTTCTGATGGTTGTATAATAGTTCCTAATAGTTCAACTTATTTAACACTTTATTGAACTAACAGTTCAGAATTGTTTGATATAATTAACTGTTTAATTCTCTATTTTTGAATGGTTGGGTAGTTTATATTTTAGGGGGATATTAAACAATACTATGAATTCTTTGCATGTAAATTTTGTAAATTTTTCAAATAATTTCCCTAAGATACATGTGGAAAAGAATTGCTTGGTTAAATAGCCTGCATGTTTTAAGGCTTTTTTTTTTTTTTTTTTTGATTCACACAGCCAAATAAATATCCATGTATAATAAGGAAAAACATAATTTATTTTTATTTGGGGTAGACCTATCAGTCATATTTTAGCATGAATTAGCACTCCAAAGCTAGCAAATTAATTTTTGTGGATTATTGTATGAGATAAGTGGGCCACAGGGTAAGATTTGAAAATCCTTTGCTTGCTTTTTGTTTCCACCACCCTGTGCTGTGAATCTTTGGTGACTCTCTGGAGAGGATGAGCAGCTTGTCGGTGGGCCTGTGACACTGTGTCTCGTGTAGGTTATATCCTGCTATGCTTCCTCTCCACCCCCGCAACCTCAGTAGAGCCTCACACACAATCCGGATTCCAAAAATACTTGTGGAATTTAGTGTTGGCAAGAGTGTGGGAAACCCAGACTTGCACACACTGTTGGTGGGAGTGTTAATCTGTACAGCCACTTTAAAGGCAATTTGGCAGTGTCTATGAAAATGTAAAATGTGCGTGCCCTGTGATTCAGCAATTACACTTCTCCATGTCTTCTCAGGAAGACCTTTTACACATGTGCAGATGTTCACTGCAGCACTGATCACAATAGTGAAAAACTGGAAACAGCTCACAAGCCTATCTGTAGGGGAATGATCGAAACTCTGAAAAAATTCTGTACTGCCCAGTAGTTAAGGAGAATGGAATAGACCAGAGACTAAAAATTGGGTCCTGTGGGCTAAATCTAGGTCAGCAGAGGCATTTTATTCATTTTGCACAGTATTTTGGCCCATACAATCTACAACTATTTTAGTACAGTCAAATCTTGTTATTTGTGGTGCTTATAGTTAAAGTGGCTGTAAACACTGAATAGTGAATACGGAACCATTGCTCCTAGGGGAAAGATAGGGCTCGGTTCCTGGAAGCCTCTGGCCACATTTTCATCAACCAAATACATATCCTTGTTTGACATGTGTTTTGTTTAAAGACGCCTTGTTTAATATACATTATTGATTCATTAACATGGCCTCATGGCCGACAGCACTATAACTCATGCCTGAACGAAACTTATCTAGCAGACGTATTTACTCCATAAGGTGCATCAAAATCTTCTTGTGCTTAGGAACACTAGACTGCACTTCAACACTTCACTTAGGGGCCATTTGAAACAGAAACATCGCCAACAAAAAGCACAAAAATGTAAACAATGTGACTTAAATAGAACATAGAAAGGACACTTTTTTACAGTATGGGAGCTGAAATAAGAAGGCAGAGTGTCACCTTGTACAACCGCAGTTGAAAAAATGCACGTCGGGTGACTCAAATTTTTGGCCACTCTGCACCTGTCTGTGAATGACTGCCAAAACACAGAGAGTGTTGATTTTGGGGTTACAAATAAATTTTAGTGAGCAGGGGAATTCATAAATATAGAATTGTGCATAATAAGGACTGACTGTATATATCTTTAAAATATAAGGACTCTTAAAAACATAACTTCCATTACCATTATTACTCCTAGATTCCTTAATATTATTGAATATCCAGTCAAAGTTCACATTTTTCCAATAGCGTTTAAAAAAAATCATTATGAATCCATGGATTTAAACATATTTGATATATTTTAATTCATTGCAATGATGATTATTATTTATTTTTAAGATAATTACTGATGCTCAAATTGTCCCATCTTTGGCCAGTGGGAGCTTTTTCAAGTTGGCATAGCCCCAGTAGTCTTTGATAATTTCCTTACTTTCTGATAGAATTAGATGCTTCAGTCTCCTCTCATTTATTTCCTGTTCCATACATGGAATTATTTATTTCTCCAGGCAGCTTTGGTTACTTTTAGTAAGAAATGGTGTATAGAGACCCCAATATGAGTCCTGAGGGTGCTCATTGTTATTGGCATTGTCATTGGTTCCAGTCTGCTTGTGTGGGCAGAACTAGGGAATATTAAGAGTATCTATCTATCTAGGACAAAATACATTGTGAATTTGAGTCAGTGCTTCCTTTTCAGCATAAGGATTACATGGTTTTATTTAACCTCTTCTATCTAACACCTGCATTTCCTTCTTCTCATGCCCAGAATTTTTATTCTCAAAAACAGCATGGGTGATAAAATTAGAATATCGTGTAATTATTCAGTAGTTTTATGCCACATTACCCAGATAGCAGTCTTAGAATAGCAAAACTACACATTACCAACAGCAATATTATTACTGACAACAGTTACTTTTTTTGGTGAGGAAGATTCACCCTGAACTAACATCTGTTGCCAATCTTCCTCTTTTTTTTTTTTTTTTTGCTTGAGGAAGGTTAGCCCTGAGCTAACATCTGTGCCAACCTTCCTCCACTTTGTACGTGAGTTGCCACCTCAGCATGGCTGATGAGTGGTGTAGGTTTGCGCCCAGGATCAGAACCCGCAAACCCAGGTCACCCAAGTGGAACTTGTGAACTTAACTGCTATACCACGGGGCCAGCCCCAACAGTTACTTTGTATTGTTGTTTTGTAGTTCTTTTTGTACTTACGATATATTCTACTAGGAGTATGCAGGCAAATTATTAAAACTTCTCTCTGGGTTATTTTACTGCCAAAATGGATATTTCATTTTATTTTCTATATTTTGGGAGTAATATTTTAAAATTTAATTTTGTCTTGAAATTATGTAAAAAATTACATAGCATTGAAGGCTATCTAAAAATCAAAATATTTGCTAATTAGTTTAGCTTCTATCCCTGTCCCATCCACTCTACACCTTTCTTTCCCCTGTAGAAAACCTTTTAAAATTTTTGTGGTTTATTCTTCCATTGAAAAATATAATTAAATCTGTATATATGTGTATCTATATAGCTCCTCCTTTCTTAAAGAAAAATTAGAATATAATACACATGTTTCTGCACCTTGTTTTTTTTTTCAAATTACTTTAACAATGTATTTTGGAAATTACTCCATAGCAGAGATGGAGATATTCCTCGTTCCTTTTTTTAGTCATATGCAGCAGTACTCTATCATATGGATATACCATAATTTATTCAACCAGCCCCTGATTGGGGCATTTTGATTGTTTTCTGTTTTAGCTATTATAATTAGTGCTTCAATTAGTGGCCTTGTTCATATATCTCTTTTGTAGTTTTGCCAGTATGTATTTGGGACAGATTCCAAGAAGTATGATTATTGGATGAAAGCGTAAATGAATATGTAATTTTACTAGATATCTCCAAATTCTCCTCCATGGGGCTTATACCATTCTGCATTCCTTCTGGCAATATATGAAAGTGCCTGTTTTCCCAAAGCTTCACTGATAGAATATATTGTTGAACTTCTAGATTTTTGCTAATCTTTTAGCAAATGGATGGGTGAGAAATTGTATTTCAGTGTAGTTTTAATTTGCATTTCTGTTATTGTTGTCCAACTTTTTGAGGAAAATAAAATCTATTGATAATATATAAAATAGTATTTTCTTTTAAAAACCTGAATCTCCATCTCTCTTGAAAAATTACTTTGGCAGCACTGAATCAACGTTTCCATGTGACACACCTGATTAGAACTGAGTACCAGCTGTCCACTTTAGGTGGGATGCATTTTCCAATTTCATATAGACTCCACTTTACCTCTCTGCTGGATTATAGTATCTGCCTTTCCCTGTCAGCATTTGAATTTGTCAGCCCAGTTCTTGGCTTGGAAAGTAGGTGTATCAGTTATCTATTGCCACAAAAATGCTGTGTAACAGTCACAAAACTGCAGTGGCACATAACACCAAGCATTTTTTGCCCTTGCATCCGGGGTGGTTGGCTAGGTGGCTCTGCTGATGTCAGCTGGGCTCATTCACATATCTGAGAGCTTGGTTAGCTTTCCTCTGATCTAGGTTGTTCTTGGCTATATGGTTATAGAACCATATGAAAAGTGTGATCCCATATATGTAAAACAATGTGCATTGGCTTGTGTGCTTTTTGTCTAGCTACTGCTCATGGCATGAGCCCTCATTGCTAAGTTTACACTTGGGGCCTGTGTCCTATTTAGGTGCATATGTCCTAATATTCCTCTGGACCTCCTTCATTCCCTGATTTCTCTCCTTTTAACACATCCCTTGCACTCTAGCCTCAGGCATCTGTTCATTATCAAGAAGGACTTTTTATTCTACTAAGATCTTTTGGCTCTGTCAAAAATGGGAATGTATTTGGGGCCAGCCCAGTGGTGCAGTGGTTAAGTTCACATGTTCCATTTAGGTGGCCAGGGGTTCACCAGTTCAGATCCTGGGTGTGGACCTACGCACTGCTTGTCAAGCCATGCTGTGGCAGGTGTCCCACATAAAATAGAGGAAGATGGGCATGGATGTTAGCTCCGGATGTTAACCCAGTCTTCCTCAGCGAAAAGAGGATTGGTGGCAGATGTTAACTCAGGGCTAATCTTCCTCAAAAACACAAACAAAAAAGGAATGTATTCTGGTTCTGCATGGGGATGTGGCTGGGGGGAGAAATGGAAGTAGTAATGTTGGCCTTACTAGACAAAGCCTGAGCTCCTAGAGGGAAGGAGGAATTCTGCCAGAAGACCACATTTGGACTCGAACTGCAACTCCTTGTTGGGCCTCCAGCCTGCCAGCCAACCAGTGTGAACCAATCCTAAAAATAAATCTCTTTCTCTTTCTCTACACACACACACACACACACACACACACGCAGACACACACACAGACACACACACACATCCTATTGGTTCTGTTTCTCTGGAGAACCCTAACTAATCGGAATGTTAGTGGGAGAAGGGCTTCCAACCTGGGTTGTTTTTTGTCTTCTCAGCTAACTTAAAATTAAATACACCTCACTACTATGAGAATTCATTTCCTTCTGTTTCCTATGAAAAGATGACTGTTCCTCACATAAACAAGATGCTGACTTTCTTTCTTGTCAATTATAACTATTCTCGGGATCCACTCCCTCCTCATTCTGAGCTGCACTATGAAGATTTCTTGTATTAACTGACGATGAAGGGTCTCAGCTCCAGAGAAGTGTTCTGTACCGCTGGGTTTTTCTCCTGCAGTGGTGGGCTGAATGGGGCGGCAAGAGGGCAGAAGGAGCAGGGTAGAAAGAAGTCTCCTCACCCTGCCACAGACATTCAGAGGGTCTTTGTGGTTACGCCCCCATAGATTTTGACCCTCCCTAAGAACTATTTGTTCTCAGAAACTGTCCTGGGCTCTGGGACAGATTTGGTTCAGGCCAAACCCAATAAGAGGGATGGTGCAGACATGAGAATATTTCAGGCCATTTTGTCTCATTTAATCTACCAGAATTTACACTCAATGTGGACTCAGAAGAGGGACACTCTGGGTGTCCTGGAGATGCTGAGTTTTGTACGAATGGCACCATTGACCTACAAATCTTGACTCACCCCGAGAGCAGTGTGAGAAGGATCTTCAGGATTCCTGAGAGCATGTGAGAAAGTTCTCAGCAGCCTGAATTGGGAAAGGAGAGGAAGTGAGAGGGGACAACAGGCTGCTGATGTATCAGGTACTCTAGACTCTAGTGTTTTTATAGCACCTGAAGCTGGGATGCTCCTCTTCCTATCACGTTACTGTGCAAATATTCCATGCAGTGTTTGTTCTAAATAGCCTTTGATTTGGCAGAGGCACCTCTGCCTCATGGGGAACCAGCAGCTGAGAGAAGAACTGAAGCTAGTCTGCATTGGGGGCTGATTTCTTAAACGCTCATAAATTCTGCATGCTGTGGAAACGACAAAACACATAACAAACACGCTCTCTGCAAATCCTCTTATGAATCCTTTCAGCCTGTGCCTCTGCAGAGGACGGGGGCATCAACTGAAAAATAATCACGTGGCCTCCCAAACCCACAATGGATGAACGAGGCCCTGAGGGGCTTGACTCCCTAAATTTGGGTCTCACCCCCCAGATTCCCACATTAAGTGCTCACTGGAGAGGGGTAGCAGGGTGAATGGAGGAAGGAGAGAGAAGGAAGGAAAAAATGGTAATGCTAGTCTGCAATGGAGCCACTGCTCTTCTCTGGGGAACGAAACCAACGTGAGGAAGGTGAGAGCAACAGTGAGCCACCAAGGCATAGAGGTATTTGAGCCAGATGTACCTGGACTCAATCCATGTCCTCCTGCTTACCAGCCACCTGACCTGAGGCAAGTTATTTAATGCCTTGAGCCTTAGCTTCCTTATGTGTACAATGAGAACAATAACCACCTCAGAGACGTGTTGGCAGGTTAAGGTCATGTATGAAGAATATGGCACATAGTAAGTCTTAATAAATAGTAGTTGTTGTTGCTTTTATTTTTACCACATGTCTCATTGTGGCCCTGTGAGGAAGGCCAATGGACTGCCATTTCTACTTTCTATGAGGGCCAGGGGGAAAGGAGACGAGAAGAGAAAAAAGGCACAGTGGCGGTGAGTCAGTGTAGGGTGGGGCTGAGTTGAATTCTTGGCTCCTGGTCCATGACTCAGTCTAATTAAAGGGCTGGATTCTTGATAAGCTGTTGCTGAATGATTGGAGAAACCAGACCAGCCCTGGGGACTGGTTTTGTTCTCTGACCCTTGGTCACCTTGCCTGGGAGAGGAAGATGAGCACAGGGCAGCCTTGTTTATCTGACCTCTGCTTCTCTGGGCAGTGGGTTTATCTGGACAGAGTCCTCAGCTGGCTGGCTTGTGTCTCTCCCACACTTCCTTCAGGACGGAGCACTGCACCCCTGGAGATGCAGCGTCTCTGTTTAGAGAGACTTCTCTGGCCTTCTTAGAACACATTTCTCTTAGATTATTCAGGAGTGAGCAAGTGAGTGAGTGTGTGTGTGTGTGTGTGTGTGTGTGCTGGACCTAATTCAGATTAATACAGGGTCTGAAAAGTGAAAAACCCCAAAAGGAAAAGGAAAATGAATTAAGGATGTAATCACTTCATGAACACACACTCCCTTCTCTTTCTCTCTCCCTCCCTCAGTCTTTCCATTGTTTTGATAAACTCGGTGCTGACCCCAGCTGTGGCATCCTGGTAGAATTTCAGCCTTTCTCTACTATCCATGAAGGTTATGTCAGGGTCATTTTCCCTTATAAAATGGAGTTGTTTTGAGGAACTGACCTACTCAGTATGAGACAGCAGCATGGAGTAGTGGCAAAGTTAGTGGATTTGGGTTCAGTTGGCCTGAGTTTGTGTCCTGGCCCTCCAACTCTGGCCTATGTGACCTAGAGTACATTACTTATCTACTTTGAGGCTTAGTTTCCTTATAGTGTAAATGATCTTGGTTTGCTCACTTTTTGTATGTGTCTCACTTTTTTGCAATATTTTGTTCTGGTTAAAACTGGAATTGTGGTATGTTTTGAGGGTGAATAAGAACTGAACATCAACATTGAAATGCTAGGTGATTATTTATAATAATGCCTTGGAATGTTGTGGATCATGTCAGAGTGTTAGGGAAAAGGTCAAAACTTTCCTGAGGTTTTATATTGGGCAAGATTGAGAGGAACTGAAGATTTTTGGATAGGGAAAGATAAATGAATGACCTTCATTTTTTACGTCAAGAATCAGAGTATTGAAAGAGTAAAGATTCCGCAACATGTGGGGTGTGGAGCATGGCAATGGGTCATTCTAGACAATCCTGGAGATACCAGTCCCACCCAAACTCTGCTCTTCTATGTTTGTCCTGCTCAAAAAGGGCAACAGTGGGGCCACTGATGCCCAGGTACTTAGGATCAGTCTGTTTAGAGCTAGAGTTTCATCCAACAAGACTATTGTCTCTGCACCAGAGGTCTCCTGAGGTTGTGGAGAGCTGAGAAGTCATCCATTGGGTGGTGGGATGGGGTGGAGGACTGGGAGAATTTCACAGTATTCCCTGTTGGGCTGTGTCTCCCAATAACCTGCTTCTGCTTTAGAGCCTGGGGGATGGGCTGTTAATGGGAATGGGAGGGTGCTGGACATGAACTCTGATTGACTTGAGTTGATGTACTGAATGTCCAGGACCATGGGAACTCTGGGTTTAGCAAACACCAGTGATCCTAAAAGAGTCCCAGTCTCCCCCTGTGATGGGTTTGCCAGGGAATGGAGAAAGCAGAGGTTCTTGGATTCCAGGTGGCTTGTCAAAATCCTTCTTCAAAAGGGCTTCATTGTATTGTTGTTGGTGCAGGGGCTTCTGACCCCAGAGGAGGTGCCCTAGTATTCCCACCTATAGCTCCTTAACCCAGGGATCCTTTTGGAACATCTGTCAAAAGGGGCACAAAATAAGTGTAACAGAAGTCCTTTGTAAACAATGCCTTTTATGCATCTTTAAGCTGTCGTAACAATTCTTATCATCACATTGATCTTCAATGGATTGTTTTTATTCATCTCAAATGGAGTATAGAGAAACTCCCCCTGACTGTTGGATGCAAGTTATTGTCACTGTTTAAAGAAGAAAATTCTCCTAGGAATTTACTTTGTGGAATCTTTCCTGACGATGGCATTTTTTTCTTAGCGTTTACTGGTGAAGCCCCTGGAGCAATATTATTCCCAAGACATCTTAATGTGGATAATATTCCCTGTAAAAAGGCAAACAATCTTGGCAGTTTGCTTGCTGTGTAGTGTATGTGACACTTTATCATCTTTACTAAGTACTATGAGGAGTTTAGAAAAAGATAAGATTTCTGGTCCTGGCAAAATGGAAGATTAGATATTCTAAAACCCTCCTATTACTAAACAACTAAAAATGCTAGATAAAATCTAAGAAACACAGTTTTATATGCATGGATGACCTTGCAAGAAAATGAAGGAAGTAGTCAGAGACCAGGGATGAAGTGGGAGTGGGAATGAGGGCAGGGATGTGAATGAGCACTGGTGATGCCATCTGGAGGCACCTGCAGCCACAGACATGAAGGGAGACGAGATGTCAGGCCTGGGGAGCATTGGAGCCGAGTCTTCTCTGCACTTCGTGTGAAGCTATGATCCACGAAGGACTACATGTTCAGTAAAAATGTAAACCAGGAAAAACCCTCCTTGCAAATGAAAAATACAGGAAACTTGTTTGTCTCAGCCTAGTCTTGATTCTGTGTAAAGGAGGAAAGCATTCTCTGTCAATCTGTAGATGTGGGCTGGCCCTTGGGTGGGGTTGGTGTGCAAATGCCATTATTTGCAAGGTTTGAAATAAACAAGCTGAGACCTTTATTTCACATAGGCCCGGAATGGTCAAGCCCCCCAACATTTGCTGGAAGAAGCAACTGGAGATCCTCTCTAGCCTCAAAGAATTCCCCCTGCTGGAGTTCCAATGATTGTGGGATATGATTATATTCCAGTGATTATATAAAAAAAATTATAAAACTTACAAGGAAACAAGGCACCTTGAGAAAGTCAGTAGAAACAACTGTACAGGAAAAACTCTTCTTCTGTTTCTCTGTAATCTTAGTGCTCTCAGTACTTTAGTTCTGGTCAGCAAACATGAGTTTTTTTTCCATATCAAGCAATTCTCTGGCACCAGCTGGGTATCCTACAATTTAACTCAATTCTGACACTATCTACCTGGAGATAGCATGAGATTCCAAAGGTAATGGCCCAGTCCCACAAGACTGCTCCCATTTCAAACATTAATCACAAGTCCAGGTTGTCACCTGTGCTTCTGACCAACCAACTATGAATTGGAGGCTCCCATGACCACTCTTAGGTTCAGTAATTTATTAGAATGGCTCACAAAACTCAGGAACTTACTAGATCATTGGTTTATTATAAAAGGATACAACTCAGTAACAGCCAGATGGGGGTGATGCATAGGGCAAGAGGTGGGGAAGGCACCTGGAGCTTCCATGCCCTCTCCAGGCGTGCCACCCTTCCAGTACCTCCATGTGTTCACCATCCCAGAAGCTCTCCTACCCCTATGGTGAGGGTTTTTCACGGAGGCTTCATTACATAGGCGTGATTGATCAAAACATCAGCCATTGGTGATTAATTCAACCTCCAGCCCCTCTCCCTTCCTTGGAGGTTGGAGGTCAGAGAGGGGAGGAGGGGAGGTAGGTCTGAAAGTTCTAACCCTCTAGTCACATGGTCGGTTCCCCTAGTAACCAGCCCCCATCCTTAGGGGCTTTCTAACAGTCATTTCACTAACGTTAACCCAGGTGTGGTTGAAAGGGACTTATTATGAATAACAAAAGACACGTTTATCAGGAGCTCTTATTACTTATGAAATTCCAAGTGTTTTAGGACCTCTGTGCCAGAAGAGGATGAAGACCAAATATTCTTATTATAAATCTCAATATCACAACAATGTACCTTAGAAAAAAATTCAGTAAAGCCTCATAGATCAGAATTATCAGATAGAGAATATAAAATAAATATTCCTACTGTTTTTAAATAAATAAAAGAAGGAATTCATAACATGAACAAGGAGCAAGAGATAGTAAAAATGGCCAGAAAGAACTGAAAAAGAGCCAATTCATACTCCTGGAAATGAAAAGCATGACGATGGAAATTAAAGATGAATGGAAATTAATAGTGGGAATTAAAACTCAATGGATGTGTTCAATAGAAGATTCAGGACAGTTGAGGCAAGAATTAGTGAACAACAAAAAACATGAAGAAATCACAAAGAATGTAGGATAGAGAGATGTGTGGAGTGTGAAATTACACATATTCTAGTTTGAGTTCTAATTTGATTGAGAGAATAGGGAGAGGCAATGGTCAAAGAAATACTTGCTGAAAACTTTCCAGGATAGATGAAAGACACAAATTTTCAGATTCAGGAATCCTCTCAAACCTTACCTGTAAATGGGGACATAGATCTCTACTTTGTTGAATTATAGGGATTAAATAAGGTGAGAGAAACAAAAATACCGAATATAATATCGTCACACTGTAAAAATTTCCACTAAATTCTGTTCACCAAACAATTATCAAACATGTAAAATTATAGCAACCACATATGACACTCACTAAATGAAGTGCATCACTACTCAAATTGTGGTCCTTGGACCAGCACCATTGGCATAATCCAGTAGTTTGTAAGAAAGGCAGTGTCTCAGGCCCCACCTGAGACCTGTTGAATCAGAATCTGCATTTTAACAGGATCCCCAGATGAATTATATGCACATTATGTGTGAGAAACACTGACCTAAGCACATGAATGAATTCATTTAATCCTTAAAAGAACTCTGATTCAAGTCCTTACTCCAGAGTTTTCACCCAGAATTGGAATCCCAATACTCAGCAAAGGCCTGGCCTGAGGTGTTGGTCCTGAATAATATACGTTTTGCTCCTTTTCCCATCTGGAAGGTGGAGAGGGGCCTGCCAAGTGCAAAATAAAATCTGAGTAGGGCCTACATTCCACAGGGTTTGGGGGAGTTGAACTAAATTCTGGGGCTCTATCTAATTCAAGTTTACAGTGGAATGGAACACGAATTTGGAGTTCCTTACCCTAAACCCCTGCAGCCACTTCTAGTCTCAGTCCATTCACTCAATTCTTACAGAGAAAGAATTAAGAATCAGAATAAAGAAATCACTAAGGCTTGGTGACCCAGGCTTTCCTTTTGATAGGCGAGTGTGTTTATGGTTGTAAGAGTAGCCGCAGGAACCCTGGATGGCGGTTCAGCCTTGAGAGCCAACAGCCTGGGAAGAGCCAGCGTCACTTGTAAATCGGTGGATGAATTGCTCTATGTGTGTTTCAGAAAGCCCGTGCTCCACTTCTGGGTGCCTCAGCACTCGCCCCGAGGGAATCATTAATCAGCCCGATCGCCTTAATTAAAGCTCGCCAATATTTCATTGGAGATTAATATCTATTTGCAAAGAGCTGAAGTTTCAACTGTTAGGTATAATGAGCTCAAACTCTGAGTTAGAGACACTCTAAATTCCATCAGCACCTCCAGGGCAGAGCAATGCGTGTGATGGCTTTGAAGGTCTTATGGGGCACTTTATGGAATAATTATTACTACTATCGCCACTGTTCTATTACTATTACTAAATGATAGCAACTACTATTACTATGCACCAGGCACTGTGCAAAGTTCTTATGCATTATCTCATTTAATCTTCACAACCATCCTATAAAGTAAGACTTATTATCCGTATTTCACAGATGAAAGAGTTGAAATTTCAAAAGGTTAAATGATGTGCCCAGTAGCAAAGCTAGTGAATGTTGCAGCTGGGATTTGAGTATGTTTTGAGTCCACGTCCTTAGCCACTGCCTCCCAAGGTGCAAAGTTCTCATTATGCTTCTCTCACTTTTGGGACCCCACAACACTCCCATAAGGGTGTTTCCCAGCCTTTTAATTGGTAAGGGAATTGTATCTGTTAGAAAGTTTTCTGCAGCAAATATCTCAGTCTGTGTCTCCATCTGGCTTAAACTATCAGGAAATATGTCACCTCGCACTCCTGGAAAACAGTTCAGAGGAAGGTAAGTATCAGAGAGGAAGGTGGGGATCATCACAGTGGCTCTGGCACTGTGTCTCTGTGATGACTCTGGCTGCATCTTCCTCTGTGTGGAGTCTTCGTCCTCAGATGGGCTTCCCTCATGGTGTAAGTGTGGCCGCGGCTGCTCCAGGCTTTGCATCTGTACTCCAGAGGAGGAGAAGGGACTAGCTCCTTTTTAGAGTGAAGAGAGCTGTGAAGTACCCAGTCTCTGATGTCCTCTCACTTCCTCTTTGAAGATGATAGGATCTGTCTGACCTGCCTATCTCCAAACTGCCCCCTCCCCCCAGCAGCATTGCCGTGGTTTACCATCCCCCTCTGATGTCCTCTGCTCTTGGGGCCTACTAGGCTACCAGTGAGAGCTAAGGAGATGGCCTTGTGTGTACTACTCGGCACTGGGGGAAACGTATTTGTCAGATGCTGTTCTGTCTTAACATGGAAATTCTATGGTTTTTAACTCAAAATGGAATCATGGGTAAACTCTTGACACTGTGGCAGTTGACGAGGTATATTCAGAAAAAGACCCTTCCTATGTCCCCCATTCTGAAAGTGTTTCTGCATGGCTCAGACAAACTGAGTAGTCTTATAGGGAAACAGGGTTCCCTTGTAGCGGACCAGGGTTCAGAAGAATAAACAAAACGACCCCCGTAAGGGACCCAGCCAGAACCTGGTACATAGTAGCTGCCATTATCACCATCATTCTTCCACATCGGTCTATTTACCAATGGTCTTGGGCAGAACACAATTTCCTTGAGCTTCAATTTTTGTATCAAGGATTTTGATTGCTCTTACCTATAAAGTGGAAGCAGTACAATCTTGCCTCTCCTCGATTGGGTTATTGTGTGGCTCAGATGAACAAAGGCAGTAGATGTGCTTTGTAAACAGTAATGTATTCTTCAAATGTGTAGCAGTAGCAGGTTGCTTTGCCAGTGCCTTGTGTGGGAAGGAAAACTTTTCCCTTCTTCCCTTCTAGATCCTTTGGCTGGCCTAATAATTAAATTAACATGACAGATTGAAGAAAATCAAATTTGATATCATACATATGGGAGCTCATTGAAATATGAGACTCAAAGAAGTGACCAAAGCAGGCAGCCTTTATATTTTTTTAGACAAAGAAATGATACATTTGTGAAGCATTGACAAGACAAAGAGGTTTGGGTTTGGGGTAGTAAATTAGTAAAGAAGTAACAAGGTCTGTTTGTAGAGGCGTCTTGGCCCTGAATTCCCTGTCTCTGGCAATAAGGATGTCTCTCTTTCTCCTGGTACTGGGAGGGTAGCTTTTAGACAGGAGATTTATTTCCTGCTTTCAGGGGGACAAAGGAGAGTCAAAGTGTCCCTGTTGCACTGGCTTTTTCCTAAGTAACTTTAATTCAAAATAATCAATATGCCAAAATGGCGTATTTTGGGTGGCCTGCCCTGAACCCCATTACTTGCTTTGAGAAATGAATTAATATTTTCAATAAATGTTAACTGAGTTCCAGAAGCCTGTGTTGAGCTCTGTGTTACACCCTGCGCTGGAGGTCAATGTTGAATAAGATCTCTTCTTGACCCTTGAGGAACCCACGGTCTAACTAGGGACACTGAGAAGTGACTAAGGAACTACAATAAATGCTATTGTATGGGTCAGCCCAGAGCTCTCTAAGAGCCCAGAGAAGGGCAGCAAACTCAGTGTGGGTGGGACCAAGAAAGGCGTCTCTGGGACATGATACTTGAGCTGAGTCTGAGGGTGAGTGGGAGTTAACCAGGAGGATGTGATTAGAGGCAGTGCGAACAGTCAGGGAGAAGATGATGAGTGACATAGAACTGGACTATGTTCAGCTGGCTGGAGTGTGGCACTGGGGACACCAGGAGGGCAGGGAGAAGTGGGTGGTGGCAGATCATACAGGGCTTTGTATGCCATGCTAAGGATTTGGAATTTATCCAGGGGGCAAGTCCTTCCTGGTCGCGTGGAAACTCACAATCTCTTTAGCTGCTTTGTGGAAAACGGATTGGAAAGGGAGAGACTGGTGCATCAAGACCAAGCAGGAGGCTGTTGCAGTGATTTGGGAAGCATTGAAGAGGGAGGGGAAAAGAAGTGGATATATTTGGGTGTGATTGAGGAAATCAAATCAACAGGACTTGGTGACCGACTGGATACAGGGTTGACAAAGAGGGATCTGAGGATGTCACCAGGTCTCTGGTGTGGGTGAGTAGTTGGGGACATTCAGAGAGATGGGAAAGACAGGAAGAACCAAATAAAATATGCTGTCCACTTAACAGAGGTCTAATGGCTCCAGATGCCACTCAGGAAAACCTCCCAAGGATAGCTTTCATGAAAATACAGATTTGAGGCTGGAGCATCACTGTCAGTCCGAATCTCTGTGCTCCTCTCTGTGTCCTTGGTGGAGATGGCTTGGCAAGCAGAACAAAGCAGAGGCTAGCATGTCTGCCAAGTGGATGAGTCCATAGATGCTGATAGTTGGTATTCCAGCAACCAAGATGGGCAGCAGGAAGGCTTTTGTCGGTTTTTGTGGCATTTGCTTGGCGTGACAGAGCAATTTGAATGTCTCTTTGCTGCTTGCAGATGTGGCTGCATGGTAATGCATTCCTTTGTCTTGTCCAAATGTTAATAAAAATATTTTGCATAGAGCTGTAGGTGCCTTTCCGGAAGGTCTAAGGGCTTTGAACAGGTTCTGGCTGAGGAAGAATTGATCTCTGCAGGGGAGGAAGCTGTTTCTATGTGTCGCACACCAAGTTCCTCAGCTGAGGATTTCAGAGCTGTTGACGGTGAAGGCAGAGGACTCTCACTGCTTTTTCAGAGGTGGTAGCATCTCCTGAAATGGCTCAGCTGCTGTCCCAGGACAAGGAGCCAGCACCTCTGACTCCCACCTGAGCTGAGCCTGGAAAGACCAAATTACATCCCCCCGAAGTGGAGCCGGGCTTAATCACAGGGAGCGTGGTTTCTCCCACCGCCCAGGTCACTTTCTACTTCTGATTTTGAACAAAGGGGCCCTGGGTGGAGAAGTAGAAAGAAATGAAGAGGGTGTGGTATAGGTGCCAGGCTACGTGTGCAAGTTTGTTCATCCTTTTAATGTTCAAAACAGCCCCGTGATGGAGACATTCTCATTCCACTTAGAGACGAGGAGCTGGAAGCCGAGAGAAGCTAAGACCTTGCCGAAGACCACACAGTGAGTTTTAGAGCTGTGATCTCACCCCAGAGCTGTCTGAATTTAAAGCCCACACTCCTTTCTCAATAAGACACAGAGAAGAGAGAAGAGACGATCCACAGGGAACGAGGGTGACATTTATGATTCCTTGTGTAGAATGGATACAGCGCCTGAAGGTTCCACCCGATCCCCAGGGAATCAGCAGGGCTCTGCTGAACTGATGGAAACCAGGAAAACTAATGACAGAGTCAGGTCCAAAATAGCCTCAAGGGGCTAATAAAAGACCAAATCTAACAAGCTGATATGGAATGAGTGTTATATATGAGTCAGATTCTTGAAAGTCATGTGGGCTAGACCTGCCCATGCATTGTATGGAGCTTTGCACAAATAGTCTCATTGAATGAGTACAACTACCCTATGAAGTAGGCACTGTTAACCCATTTTACCGATATGGAAACTGAGGTGCAGAGAGGTTAAATAATTGGTCAAGATCATGCTGCTACGTACACGGTGGATGGGGATCTGACTCAGGACTGGGCAGTCTGATCTGAAAGCCCATCCTCTTGACCACCGTGCACTGTTTCCTGCTGACAGCAGCTAGCTTGAAACCTGCTTGCGTGGGACATCAGATGTGCATCTGTTAACACCAGGGAGGGAATAAGGATGCTTGTCATTGCTGCAGTCATTTCACAACTTAAAAATAGAGTGACTAGAGTAAAAGAACAAGCAGAATTAAGCCTCAGTTAATCATTACGCACAGATGATATTATCAACTAACCCCCCCACCAAGAGATCCACTTGAAAAACTGTTTATAATAACATAAGATTACCGTATGAGGGTCATATTTTAAAATAGCAAAATCAATGGTTTTTATATGTCAGCAATAATTACTTATAAATCTTACTTTCAAAATCCCATTCAAAATAGGAATACAAATAGAAAGCTCTTAGGGATAAAATCAACAAGAAATGCATAGAAACTATATATAAACAGACAACAAAAATTTTACTGAGTGACATAAAAGGAAACATGAATAATTTAAGAGACATACCTACTCAAGAGTGGGAAGATCCAATACTTATGGGTGTCAATAATTCCCATATTAATGTGGAATTGTAGTTCTGTTAATTCTACATCAGTATGTTTTTTCATTGAAATAATACATATCTGTGGGATAATATATATGCATGGGATGACAATAATTCCCAAATTAATGGTTTAGTGCATTTCTTTTAACTATTTTTTAATATACATCTTTTAATTGAGGTAATACATGTTCTTGGCTAAAAAATCAAATTTTACAGGGCCAGCCTGCGTGGCCTAGTGGTTGAGTTTGGTGGGCTCTGCTTCAGCAGCTTGGGTTTGGTTCCCAGCTGTGGCTCTACACTGCTCTGTTAGTGGCCATGCTGTGCTGGCAGCCCACATACTAAAAATAGAGGAAGATTGGCATGGATGTCAGCTTAGGGTGAATCTTCCTCAGCAAAAAAACAAAACAAAAACAAAAATCAAATTGTACAAAGAAGCTTATAAAAAGAAACAACTGTTTCTTGTTTTGTCCTTCCTACCCTGAGCCCCACTCTTCAGAGACAGCCTTTATTAACATGTTTAGCTGTTTCTTCTGAAAGTTACGCCCATATTTTTAAGTATGTTTTGCTGAACTTTATAGGCTGATCAATTTTGGACATTAATTATTGACTTCCTACTATGGCAGATGAAGACTTAGCTCCCTTCTACCACCTCTCCATCTCTCCCCAATGGCCCAATATGATAAGATCACTCTTTATTTGTTTCTATGAGTTACACTTGCCACTTTTGGAGATTTGCTTACAGTTTAGATCTTGTTAGGTCAATAGCAGCATCTTCTGCCTCCTCCTTTTGTAAGATGAAGGTGTTAACATCCCTACTGAGCTCCTATCCCTTTCCTCTCCGTTGTCGGGCTTAAACGTCTACATTGTCAAGGTGGAGGATGTTTATACTGTGTACTTTTACCTAAAGTCTTCTGGTTTGACTCAATTTTAGGAGTGGACAGTCATTAAACAGTGATTGCATTGTTGTGACTATGTAAACGTCGTTCACTGCAGAGCCAACCAGTGTGCTGTGAGGACGCCACCCTCCTCCAGCAGGTTTGTTTTGATGTTTCCTGGAATTAAAAAAGATCTTTGCTTTTGTTTTTTCATCGTTTGCCTTGGCTGTCTCCTTCAGTCTAAATTCTCATGGAAGGTATAAGATCACTCAAATCTCGCCCCAGCCCCTAGCCTTCCATCCTCTGCTCCTGTTTGAGCTAATTGCCATCTCTCCAAGACTGCCCCTCGCCCTCTCTGCTGGCTCTATCGTTTCCCGGAGGCCATAGATGCTCCCTTATTTTATTGGGGCTCACATCCTAGTGAATTCCCGAGAAAGGACAGATGGGAGATAACTTTTCTCACTTCTACATAACTAAAAATGACCTCCTTCTCCCCTAATTCCCGATGGCTTTAAGTCTCCTTGATGATCCTCGTCTGAATCATTTACTTCATTCAGGGCTGCAAACTGGTAGATTTTCTAATTTCTTTATTCTTCTGCGTCTATTAGCTGGCATTCTTCTGTAAATAAAATTTTTTTAATCATCAATGTTGTGTAAACTATTACTCCTAAAACTTAGGGAATTGATTAATTCTTCTTTTCTACCAATTTTCAGGGTAAGGGTAGGTGAAAGTGTCACAGGTCAGGTTTTTTTTTTTAATGTCAGTTGAAAGTATCTGTGAAACAGAAAGCAAAAAAAGTCGGGCTGCCCTTCTGTGGGGTCGATGCATAAGCAATCCAGTGTGATTTCTGGATTTCTCCCTGTTTGGGAATCAGAAGGACAGGGAGAGCCCTGCACCAAATGGATTCAAACCCCAAGCATTTGCTTCAGGAGAGGTGGAGAAAGAGGACAGATCCTAACTCCTGGGAAAGCTTCCTGGCCTCTCCTGTGATACTGCACAAAGTGTATCCTAGGCACCAACTCAAACCACTGTAGTTCTGGTGTTTTAAAATTTCATGCTCCAGATGTTTTTGGAATAATTGCTGTGCCTACGGAAGCTGTGCCCACCTCAGCAAAGGCGACCTCCTCCCGGTGCTCCCCTCCCCACCCCCAGCCCTGTCCTTGAATGGAGGTGTGTGTAAAGGAAAAAGATCCCAAATGACTCCCCAGCCCTATTTGATTCATCTGTTGTGTTACAGTGACTATCCCTGGGTTTGGAGTTCGTTAGAACTTTGCAATAAAAGGAGAAAAGAAGGATATTTAAAATGTTGTGTAATCCTCTTTTCTCTTGGAGCAAAGATTGTAATTTCTGGTTCAGAGGAACTCCAGCATAGACAATCTGCCTTGTTCTGTTTGTCTCAGGGGAAAAATAAAACTAACACTGCAAAATGGCCTCCTTTCCCGGTGTGCATGAGTATATCTACACATTCACCTGCTCCTCCTTGGCTGTAGCATTCATTCTTTTCTCAACACAGACATAGGTCCTCTGCTGCTCTTCTGGACCTTGTGCTGGGCAGGGAGCTGTGGCAATGGGAGGCAGATGGTGTGGCCACATTCTGGGGTAGAGCGCCATTTCCACACACTCTCTCAAAAGAGTTTCTGTAGACAAGACGTAACTGCTCACAAAGTTTCCTTATCAGGAAAATGACCAGGCAGAACTGGGCAGAAGTCCTGTTCACAAAGTGTCCTGCACAGTGTGGACACAGAATATGTAGTCGATAAGTGTCACCTCCACACCCCTCCACAAAAGGCAACCTCTAAAATCTCCAGATGTGCAGTTCTGTGCCTCCATGTTTAAATGCGTTGATAATGGGGATCAAGTAGATGCTTCCTGTGGAAATAGATGGGAAGGCTGTGTGCTCAGGCAGGGGTTTCAGCAGTGCTGTTCATAACTGAGAAGAACTCTGGGGAAAATTCTTCACCCAGAACCTCTGCTCTTCCGCACACATCAAGAGGGACAATGCCTTCTTATCTTGGGGAATGAGGCCACCAGAAAGGCAGAGCTCATGACTCCCATTTACTTTGCCATTTTTTTTCTTTCAAAATGAAACTATATTTATGCATTTTTCCTAATACTTGAATATTGTAAAAAAATTCAAACACTACAGAGAAAGTTCACATCCTCCCCTCCCATGGCGGGAATTGCTGTTACTAGCTGGGTATACAGTTGTTTGAGTTTGCTAAAAACCAAAATTCAGCTGAGTAAATCTGGAAGATCTTATTTTCTTTATTCAATGATTCACGAATCGGGCAGCATCCAATCTAGCTGATAGAAAGGAGCTCCAAGGAGCTGTACAAAACAAAAGACTTGTATAGGCAGAGGGGAGCAGACACAAGGACGTTATACTGGGCAAAAAGACGGGCTGGTTATTGTGAGGTCACTTTCCATTAGGGGCTGGCAGGGGTCCACCAGGCAGGTTACCTACCCAGTGCTGATCAGACAATTCTTGATTGACTGGTTTAAGATTCCATTTCTGGGAGAGCCGAAACTACAATGAATTGAGGTCTTGGTTTGTTGATGTGGGGCTTAGCATAAGCGATTCCATTTTGGGTCTGCAGTCTTCTTTTTAACAAACTTAAAAAATGAATATCTAGATAGGAGAATAACTGAAATTTATTACATACATGGAATCTGATTCTGTTTTCTCTCTCTTGCAACTTATGTATCCTTGTCTGTGTAACCCCATATTACCGGCATTGGTCCAGGTCTGCCCATCTTTACACAGAATTCTATTGTTTGGAATTTTGGATCCCCCTTCTTCCTCCTTGCTAGTCTAAGGACCTGACACACACACCGGCCAGGTCTCCTTGTGGAGTTCTTGCTGACTTCTCCCTGCAACATGCTTCCCCTGGTGGGAGGGCTGGGGACAGGTGTCTCTGTGTTTTAGCAAATATTTTCCTCTCCATGAGTACAAACCATAGTGACATCTGAGAGGGAGAGAAAGCATGTTCCCCAAAGCGGGAGGGACCCACAGTACCAAGACCTGATTTGTGTTTTGGGATCCCTGCTGTTCATGAAATACTTCCTCTGCTCCTCTCTCCCAGGGAAGGTTAGTCTGGGAAGCTTTGAACTGTGTCTCTGCTCCTCTGCTCTAGCCTCACTTTCTTTTCTTCCTCGTTTCATTTTTGCTTGAGATACAGGAAAGTGCTCACGTCTGATATTTGCAATGTTATGTAGATGATATTGTAACCACCCGTATATCCACTACCCTGGTCAATGTGCTGGACGTTCCAGTGTTCCAGTGCTTTCTCCGCCTGGCCTCCTTCCCCACTGCCCACATTGTAGAAGGTCTTCTGGCTGCCAATGGGGCCACCAGTGTACCAGGAAACACAGAGCTGGGCCACTGCATTTCCAACTCCCTATGTCACTTCCTCATCACCTCCTCCCCCTTCTTGTGACCTTTTCCAAAGAAGTCACCACCCTGGAGGAACCAGCCTCTTTCCTTCAGCTTCTTGGTTCTTCCCAGCTCCTTTTTCCTGCATCCCCACTTTGGTCTGGACCCAGATCCCTACCAGAGCTCCCAGCAGCAACCCTCGAAGCCCTGACACAGTCCAGAAAGGGTTAAACTCAGGCAAGCACCAGCTCTGCGCAGTTAATCCGGGATTCTCAGCACTGATCTCTGTGCCTGTCATTTGCATTTCTCTCCTTTGTGCCGGCTTTTCTTCCTCCCTTTCCGAGGCCCAGGCGCCTGCATTAGCATACCGTGCCCGGCTGCATGGGGCCTCCTGCTGTGTGCCAGCCTGCGCAATCTGCAGGCGCCATCAATTTTTCAGCACTTTTCTCATTTCTCATTACAGTCAGGCCCAAGAGGCTCCCCATTCAACACCCTCCTAGGCTGTCCCGCCGGTGAGCTGGTGAGCCAGGGGCTGTCACGTCCCTCCCGACCCTCCCGAGCAAGCACTCGCTTGTAGAGGCTCCCACCATAATTAATCACAGTATTAATCCTGGCCAAGTCTGTCTTCCTGAATAATTATAACAACACGCTTGGGTGCCTGGGCCCGACAGAAATTTTACCAACCTTGAGCACTGGACGATATCCCTGCAGCCAGGACTGCCATGGGGACCTGGGCTCCTTGCCTACCCCTGCTGCGACACTCATGTGCACGCATGCACATCCATGCACGTGGGCCTGCTTGCACACACCTACACAAGGCACAAAGCCGTAGGAGCTAGGGAAAGGCAGAATGGTGGAACTGACAGTAAACAGCATTTCCCTTCAAACAAGGAAGCATGGCCACACCATGAAGTTATCTTTAGGTACCAAAGTGGGTGGTTGTCATAGCGATGTGTGCATTATTAAGAGAGTGTTGTTCATCCTGGCAGCTAATCTTATAATGAAGCTGGCTCATTATCAAGTTGAAGCGAAGTTGGCTTTTGCTCTCCTTTTTGCTGTGGGCTTGCGGTGCAGTGGGGTCCTCAGCTCCAGCTCCAAGCTGGATCACCAACTTCCAGCGTGCATCTTTTATTTGGTTACCCCGTCCTCCTTCGCTGCTCTTCCAGGGGACAGATGCGGGAGTATGGGGTTGGGCAGGGCTCCTGATGCCTTTGCCTTCTAAATGTCTCATAGCCGGTACTTGCTCTAGTTTGTGAGGCACTTATCAGCACCTGAGAACCATGTTGGCTCAGGCAACTGGGGTCTGTGTGAATTAAAATTCCAGATTGGCCAGTAAACAATCAGTTCCTCTGCTTTCCTTCTGCACTTGTTTCTCTTGCTTACTCAGTCCAGGGAAGCCAACCTAAAGGACCAAATAGTGCCTTTTGCATCACGATCACCATTTAATGGGGACTTATTTATTTCCCAGTGGATATTGCAGTTTTTGAGTCCCCAAGATTTGTTAAAAGTCCACCATTGCCTCAAGTTTGGGTGCCTGACAACTCTTTCACTGTATGACCAATGTCCAGTTAATTTTCAATCATTTTGGAGAGTATCCAATCTGAAAAACAATTAAGATCTAAGATACACAGTTTTGACCTAAAGACACAAATAGGCTGAAAGTAAAAGAATGGAGGAAGATATACCATGCAAATAGTAGCCATAAGAGAGCTGGAGTGGCTATACTAATATCAGACAAAATGAAACTACAGTGTATCAAAATTTATGAGACACAGCTAACACAGTGCTTACAGGGAAATTTATAGCTTTAAATCACTGTATTAGAAGAGAAGAAACTTCTATTTTTTGAGGCTCCCCATAAATTAAAAAATAAAGAAATGGAAAATTGATGTAAAAAAAAGCATTTTGGAGATGGTTTGCCATTGCTTTCTTTGTCTGTCTCTGCTTGGGTTTTTTGTAGATTGTTATAAAGGTCTATTGGGTGCAAGTTTAGATTTCATGCGGCTTGTGATTTTCATCCTCCCCTTTCTTTTTAAATTAACCTGCTTCTAATTTTGCTCCCTGTTTGGGTTAGGAGAGCATCCTTTACAAAGGGAAGGAAGGAAGCAAGCAGGGTAACCAGCTGCCACATACACCATCCGGTGAGATGGTCGCCATGGACCTGAGAGGGGAGTCGGGGAAAGGAAATGGCTTGTACCTGACTTTATAATTAAGTGTTGTGTCCTGGTGAGCAGAGATGCTGTCCTCCCTGGGACAGCCGGTGGTGATGTGCAGATGCCCTCAGCTCTGCCTGTCTCCAATCCACCAGTTCCTCCAGTGCCTTCGGCAGCCTGTGCTGCAGCCGAATGCAGCTGGCATTTTGTGGTAGGTTTTCTCAGAGCCCAGTCCACTGACATGAGAATCACCTGGGGACTGATTAGAAATGCAGATTCTAGAGTCCCCTGACCAAATGGAGCTGCCATTTTCAACAAGTTCCTCAGCTAAATACGATACCCATAGATTGTTTTCATGAGCCTCTTTGTTTCACTTGTGTGCTTCCTTTTTCTTTTTCTCTTTTAAAAGTAGTATAGGGATATGGTGAACTGGTTCAAACAATGAAAAGGAGAAACAGTCCCTGGTCCTCAGGTTCCCTCCTCAGGGACTCCTACATTTTTCAGTTTTTATGTATCTTTCTAGAGATGTTCTTTGCATACATCTGTATATAAATCCCCTAAAATCCACAAACGGTGGCATCTTATACGCTGTTCTGTCACTTGCTTTCTTCACTATGCAATATATCTTGGCTATGGCTCCATATCAACATACTGAGATCTTCCTCATTTTTAAAAATGGCCGCATAGTACATTTTGTATGGGATGTAGCACATTTTATGGGTTTTGGATAAAGCTGGTGTCTGCTCCTAACCGGGCTTTAAGAATATGGTCTCATAAATCTGCAACAACCTCTAGGAAAAGGGAGACAGTTGATTTTTTTTTCAGCCATACTTTTGACTGTATGGTAGCCTGCCTTGGTCTGGGTTCCTCAGAGGCAGATCCTGAGACCAGGATTCCAGTGTGGGTAGTTCATCTTGGAGGTGACCACAGAGAACACCTGTAGGAATGGAGGGACAAGAGGCAGAAGGGAAGGAAGCCTATAAAAGGTGTGTTATCAAGCAAGTTACCAGTGTGAGGAACTAGTGTTTATCCTTCTGAGCAACTCTGTGAGGGAGTGTAGACCACACTTAGGGTATTATTACACCTGGAGGGTGAGGGGCCTGGGATGTTTATACACCAACTCTTGTCAGCCACTGGTGACGGACTGGTTATTGGTGGGAGTGTTCAAGTCTCCTGCACTTCTGGCCTGCCTCATTGGGTAGGTGGGTTCCAGCGGCCAAAGAAAGCAGATCTCAGGCAAAGAGAGGCAGGTGCCAGCAGCTGGAAGTTGTGCAGGGTGCACTGAAACAGTAAGGGCAAGGGGATGGCATTGGGGTACCAACAGTGGCTGCTACACAGCAGGAAGCGGAGGCTTCCAGATTGATCCCTATACTCAAAAAGAGCAATGCACATGGATGTGGTGCCAGGAAAACAGATTCTGTTCCTAGCTCTGCTCCCACTGGCTGGTGCCTTTGGGTAAGTTGAATCGTTCAACGTTTTGGAGCTTTACTTTCCTCGTCTGGAAAATGGGGTTAATAGCACCTGCTTCTCAGGATAGCTTTGAGGATTAAACGGGATTTCTAGTTTTGGAAAAAGCGCTTCAGAGCCCCTCATGTGGGTGATTACTGTTACTGTGTGACAGCTGATCCTCCGGGAAGAAAGGCAAATTGCATCCTTCAGAGCCTGCCCAAGATCACCATATATGGTGAAATCAGAGCCCCGCTGCGGTCACACAAGTTCTTCTCTAAAGATCCCCAAAGTCAAATTCAGACCAACCCAAATGGCACCAAGATGCCAACAAGAATAGGAACAAAATGATTCTCAGGCAATTTTTTCCATTAGAGAGCAGCAAACCCTTTAATCCTGTAGTAGCAGGAACACCTTGGTTTTTCAAAAACAGCCTAGATTTTAGGGGCAGAAAGAGTCTTAAAGTTTGCTTAGTTCATTGGTTTCAAGCATTTGTAACCTCAGAGCCCTTTCTTTACAGAGAATGATGCTCAAAAGATTTGTCAAACTGAAGTGGAGCTCCTCCAGTAGAATTTGGTGGGGGACCAGGCCCTCCCTGGGGGTCCTGTCACACCCACCGCCTCCTTTGCTCACCCCCAGCAGGCCTCAGGCTCCCCCAGGCTCTGCAGGTGCAGTTTGTAAACAACGGGTTTGGTACACCCCTTTTTAATGAACAAAGGATGAGGTGGGGCCATTGTCATTGCTTGCTGGGGCCTCTTTAAATGAAAAACCAGGCAGGGCACTCCGGGAGACTGAAAAAAGCAGTCAGGGCTATAAGACCCTGATCTTAGAGGGGGTGAAACTGGCAGAAACCTCTGTCCCTTTGCTTTGATTCTTTGCTTTAAGGATAAGTTCTTGAGTCCCTTTCCTCTGACCTCCTTTGGCCCCACCTCTAAGCTCCCATCCTCGTTCATGTGCATGGTCAAATCATTGCTGTCAAACTCAGTACACTCCTCCCCCATCACCCTTTGCTCTCAGGCACATAAACTAACTGAGATTCCTGCTTCTCAGTGGCCCCAAGGGACTGTCCTGCTGGGCCCACCTCCCTCCCACCAAGCCTTCTGCTTAGGGGAGAGGGACGGGATGCCCTGAGAGACCAGGTCACTTGCCTAGTGTGGCAGAGCGTCTGCAGGCCCCTGGTGCAGAGCGATTTTGACCACATGTGATTCCCAGTAGTTGTTAGTCCAGTGTTTTCAGGCATCTTCTGTTTTGCCTCTCCTCTTATCAAAATGAGCCTCCTCTAGAGGGCTCTGCCACCACTCCAGGTATCAGCCAAATGGCACTGTGGAAGGACAGTTCTCGACTACTGATGGGCACATCTTTTCTTCAGGGGAGGAACAAATGAAAACGAAATTGGAGGTTGTTGTATGGATTGGCAAGAACAACTCTGATCTTTCTATTGTAAATGTGCCACTTCCTGGCAGACAGACCCCCTGAGCCTCAGTTTCCCCATCATAAAATTGGGATTGTGTTACGTTCCTCCTTGGGTTGCTATGAAAACTACATAGAATGACATGAGTGAAAGGGCTTTGGAAATAGGAAAGTCTTCAGAAATGGAAGGGATTTCTTTTATTATCGTACTTTATTGATGGCTGTGGAAGTATAATTTCTGTAAGGCTGAACATCAAACTCAGAGGGAGCTTGGCATAGAGTGCAGAATATACCCACTTCCCCAGGAAACCTTACCCTGCCTGGAGAGGGCTGCGGCCTTCTGATGCCCATGATCGAGGGGGATGGGAGTCAATGGATAAATGCCCCCGCCTTTCATTTCTTCACTGGGGCCATTCAGAGGCACGGCCTCAGTATCTCAGAGGGTTCCCGGCATGACTGAGCCCCAGTACTCTTCATTAATGTACACTTTACTGGATTTTCTCCCCCTTGACTTGTTCTCCCACTGTCCCCTCTTGCCTACTTCCTGGGGGGTCTCCTCCCAAATAAACTACCTGTACCCCAATCCTTGTTTCAGAGATTGGTTTTGAGGGAGCTCAAACTAAGACACACAGCCACTTGGGCAACAGTGAGAAGAGGGCTGAGAGGGGATATAGGGAGATCAGAGAAGGTTAAGGCCTCCCACAACTGTGAAGGTGACAGGGAGGCAAGAATAGAGGTCCTTACTTAGTGGCCCAGGAAGGATGTGAGGCCACTGGAAGCTGCCTGGCCCCAGCTGGGGTGACCCCATCTGGAGCCTAAGGCTTCCAGCCCTGGGCTAGCTTGTCCTCAGAGCATTTTCTGCCTAAGCCCACGCCCAGGCTCAGCCATGCCCAGCTTGGGTTGGGGTAGAGAGCTTAGGTGTCCTGTGCCACAGTGAAGGCTCAACATCTCAATTCAGTGCACTCCTACCAAGCACCTTTTCCATGTGGAGCATTTGGGGCTGACTCTGCTGGGAGCATGTCACAATACCCCCAAGCAGTGTGATGCAGCTAAACAACAAAAACACACACACTCGGGGGAGGGAGGGCAGGAAATTTAGGAATGAAAAAACTCATGAACTTGGACACGTTTAACTTCTCCGGGTCCCTATTTTTCTGTCTGTAAAATCAGAGGGCGGGACTCCATGGTCCCCACAGGAGATCTCCATGGGTTGTCCTAGCTCTGAAATTCATATGTGACTTTTCTTCACTGACTCCATGACTAGGTACACCTGGCAGGGAGAAATCGAGGCTGATCGAATGTTAGCTCACAGTTTGTCCACACTACTTTTAGAGCACTACGTTTTCACAGTTCCCAGCTGGTCTGAGCCCACTGCAAGGCTGTTTCTTCCACTGCAGGTACTGTTCTGCATTCCTCCCCTCGAAGCCTCTGCTTCATGGAGGCACAGTCAAATAAGACCTTTTCCTGCTCCTTGTTTCTTATCTCTCCCTCAAGTCCATCCTGGACACTTAAAGGTTTCTGGCCCTAAATTAGGTCCAAGTTGGAGAAGGGAGAAAAATTTTAAAGTTTTGCTGTTAGATTGGGCTGGGCTTTCTTTTTTTTCTGTGAGGAAGATTCGCTCTGAGCTAACATCTATTGCTAATTCTTCTCTTTTTTGCTTGAGGAAGATTAGCCCTGAGCTAACATCTGCACCAATCTTTCTCCACTTCGTTTGCAGGATGCTCCACGGTATGGCTGGTGAGTGGAGAAGGTCCGTGCCCAGGATCTGAACCTGTGAACCTGGGCTGCCGAAGAGGAGCACACGGAACTTTAACCACTTGACCATGGGGCCGGCCCCCCGGCTGGGCTTTCTTAATACTTAAAAATAAGATAAGGTTTGGACAGGGCCACCCTCCATCTGAAGGCTCTAGGGGGAGAACCTTCCTTGCCTCTTCCAGGTTCTGGTGGCCCTGGGAGTTCCTGACTGTGGCAGCATCACTCCAGTCTCTGCCCTCATTTTCCCACGGCCTTCTCTGTGTCTTCAGAGGGCTTTCTTCTCTGTATCTGGGTCTTCTCTTCTTGTGTCTCTTATAAGGAAACCTGCCACTGGACTTAGGGCTAATCCGGGTAACACTGGATGATCTCATCTTGAGATCCTTAACTTAATTATATCTGCAAAGACCCTTTTTCCAAATAAGGTCATATTCATGGGTTCTAAGTGGACATATCTTTTGAGGAGTCACCATTCAACACAGAGCAGTGGGGCTTCTTGATGTCCGCTGAACATAAATTGTGGTACACATGTGCTTGACCATGCCTATACGAGACAGGTGGGCCCCCAGTTCTCTTATTCACCCAGCCACTTGGAATTGGGGATGAAAGCATGAGACGTTACCAGTGGAAGAATAAATATGAGTGAATGGAGCCTGAGACTTTGCCTCTGCACGTGCCCACCAGTCATGGTGCCCAGTCCACAACTCTGCCTCTGACCAAGCAGATCAGCATCTCCTCTTCCTGGAGGGGATGGAAAGAACTAGGAGGACAGTGAGTGGAGAGGAGACCTCCTGGCATGGGGAGGAGGAGCTGTGGAAATGTTCCCAAGAAGGAACTGACACATGCTTTAATCTTTCTGGTTTCTGAAATTGGTTATCTCAAGGGGCTTTCACCCCCACAGTGGGGGTGAAAGCATTACCTGGAGTAGAGTGGCCTTGTTTTGGGGACCCTGGTCATCGAGGGGATAGATGGGAATGAGTGTGAAAGCTGGATTAGTTTGAGAGATCTTCCAGCCTGAGGAGCCTCAAGAGGAGACAGAAGAGAGAGCCAGGCTGGTGGGGATGTCCCCTCAGTAGAGAGCAGTGAAGTGTTTCCCAGGGGCCTGGGGGCTGTAACACCTGCTGCAGTAGCCATAAAGGCCTTTGTTATCATAGCATGGGCCACAGTTTCCCTCAGGTTTCAGAATCAAGGGTGGCAATGACCATGAGAGCCGAGCTTGTAATGCTCATTAAAAATGATGATCCTTCTTGTCCCAAGGACCAGAGTTATGAAAAGTTTCCAGAAGAAAGAGGGCTTCACAATGGTGTAATGGTTCAGTTTGTACACTCTGCTTCGGCGCCCGGGGTGTGCCGGTTCCGATGCCCAGTGTGGACCCATGCACGGCTCATCAGGCCATGCTGTGGCAGGCCTCCCACATATAAAATAGAGGAACATGGGCACAGATGTCAGCTCAGGGCCAGTCTTCCTCAGTAAAAAGAGGAGGATTGGTGGCAGATGTTAAGTCAGGGCTAATCTTCCTCAAAAAAAAAAAAAATGAAAGAGGGCCTCAGCTAGTGTTTAAAAGCAGCAGCCACAAACTACCCACCGACTCCAACTGGGCTGCAAGAAGAGAGCACTTGTGGAAGAGGCAGAGGAAAAGTTTCATCATTTTTACCATCGTGGTTCCCCCTCCTCCCCTTTCAAGGAACTAGAAGACCATCCTGAGATAATTGTTTCAGGAGACAAAAGTGACAAGCAGAAAGCAGAATGTAGCCTGCAGGTTTCTTCCTGACTTTGGGATCCAAAAACAGAAGCCGTCAGGGGATGGAGGGGACTCCGGACACAGACAAAATGCTCAGGAGACATGGCATGAGGGAGAGCAGATTGTGGTGGTCCTAGTAAGAGAGAGACCCCAGTTCTGGTTTCTCAGTGCAGCGTCGGGGAAGCAGCCAAGGCTGACACAGGCAGACAGGATCTGGGAGTGGGCTTCTGTGTTCTGTTTCCTGGGTAGAGCCCTGGGGGGGTGGGAGCGGTGATGTAGCATGTTTTGATAGACTAATACAGGGATTCTGTCACCCCCACAAGGCATGGCCTACACACAGGGAAGAGAGCTGCTGGGCCTGAGGGAGCTGGAGGATAGGAAAAGAGGACGACTCAGCAGCACCTTGTGCAGCCTGGTGACCAAGGATGATGGGATGGGGATGCCTTAGCTGATACCTAAGGGGTCAGGTGACTTGCCTATCAGTTGTTCCATCCCAGTCTGTCCTTGCCGTGCCTTGTCCCTCTAGAAATTCCGAGGAACTTTGACTTAAACTGTGTTAGTTTGATTTTCCCTGAAAACAGAGCCTGAGACAAGGATTCATGTGCAAGTGGTTTATTTGGGAGGAGATCCAGGAAGCAGAAGTGAGGAGGTGGGAGGAGTGAGTCAGGGAAGGATGAGAGGCCAATAAAGGGAACATTAATGAGCAGGTTACCACTGCAAGTACCTGGGGCTCTGTTTCTTGGGGCACATTCTGAAGAATAAGCCTCAAGTTTGTCTTCCTAGAGGACAGGAAGCTGGGGCACCTCCCCCCTGACACAGCAAAGCAGAGAGGCCTGGTGGCATGTGCTTGACTTGAGCACTGGCAGCGTACCTGGACCCTTGTGTACTTGTCCCCCACAACTGGGCTGAAGCCAGGTGCCCGACGGGATGTGGTGTGGAGCATCCCAAGCACCTGCTGTAGAGCCCTGGGAAGGGCAGGGGCAAGCAATTGCCTGAGTTTAAGTTACATCACCCTGGTGGAATGGGCTTCAAAGAGAAATTAAGTTGAATAATGGAAAACTAAAGAAAGTTTTATATTTATTAGACACCTGTATTTGTAGACTGAGATTTTATATCTGCTTTATGTAAGATATTCAAGTTGACTAATGTCAGTCTGGTATAATGGAAAGAACATAAATTTTAGAGTCAGACCAGCATTGGATTTGAATTCAGGTCCTATCACTTAGTTGCTGTGTAACTGTGGGTTAATCATATCACCTCTCTGATCTTCATTCCTGCCTGTGTCAAACCAGGAATGATGACATTTGCCTTGAAGTGTTGTTGAGGGTTTTCAATATGCATCATTTCACTAAACCTTAGTTAGTTTCCTTTACATGGTGTGGTCTGCTTACTCTTAACAAAATCTTTTTGTTATTTGAAAAGTTCTTAGCAAAGATATTCCTTCTGGATACTGCTGTAAACAGATTTAAATGGGGTGAACCCAGATGTCCTTAATGTCCTTGTCCTCATGGCCCTGGTGTCTGCAGTCATACCTGGAAAGGAGGCCACATAGAGAGTGCTTCTTTCTGTCCAACCATGACAAATATTGCACATGGGCATGTTTTCCCAACTGACCTTTTGGAATTAAGCATTTGACTTTGGTATTTGTTTTGGGGTTGGAAACAGTAGAGTAGAGGAATTCCCTTCCTTTCTCCTTTCCAGCCTCTCTCCCCACATGCCAATAAAACCTGAATTCTTTAGTTCCTTGCTACAAGTGGTGAAAAATGCATCTGTATTTGCAAAAGCCAAATCTACTGTGGCTGGATGGAGCTGCCATCAAGGCTTAAAAAAACTGGTGAGGTGGCGGCACTGCCTGGTGTAGGGCCCTCATTAAAAACTGGCTGACTCAGTGGAAAGACTCTGCAGACAAGATGTTTGCATCCACGGAGGGGCTGCGCTTGTAGTGGGTCGTAACTTTCTGTGCTGAAAGCAAGGTGTGGACGCTCAAGGAAATGACTCTGCTCTGGGCTTCCTTGTCCCTCCATGGTACCTAGCACAGTGGCCTTGCTTCGTGGGCTGCACTCGCCTAGATTGACAGCACAGCATCTGGGCACACTCAGAACTCTCCATAGCCCCTGCTCACTCACCGGGGAAGCCTCAGGAATGCTATGAAAAGTCCTGGAAGCTCAGCTCCAGAACCTGGCTAGGCATCATTTCCAAATTCTCTCTGAGCCCGCTTACTCTCCTCTGGTGTCCTCAGTGGCCCTTCCAGCTGGAGTCTGCCTCCCTGCTCAGTCCTCTGGCAGGATATCAAGTTGGCTTTTATGTTTTCTTTTCACCCTGATGCTTTCTCTTAGCTGGCCTCCCTAGACTTCTTGCTTTGAGAGGAGAGTTTATCTCAGTCCATGAATTACTATCATGTCTTAGTCAGTTTTTATTGCAATAATGGAGCATAACAAACAGCACACCTTTATTGTTTTTGCTTATTGGTCTATGGAGCAGTGAAGGTGGCTCTGCTTCAGACTGTGGGTCACCATGGGATTCCTCCCTCTGCTCCCAGAGGCTCCTCCATGGCAGCTGGCAGACGCTCAAGAGGCTAAGCTAAATTAAGCAAGTGCATTTAAAGCCTCTGCTCACTTCATATCCACTGACATTCCACTGGGCAAAGCAAGTCACATGGCGCAGCCCATTGAGAGTGGGATGGAGATGTACATCCCTCCTCTTCCAGTGGGGGGCACTACAGAGTCACATGGCAAAGGATATGGATGCATAATGTTATCATAGGAGTAGGGAAGAGTTGGAAAGAGTAATCCAATTTACTACATTGTACCAGGCCCCATGCTCAGGACAGCCTCTGGGCAGTCTGGAGTAGAGAAACATCTGATGTCCAAGGAGAGAAATTCCCCTCTGATAAGTTATCTTTCTGTGAATTACCAAGAGATTCTCCTTGTGGGCAGATTGATTATCAAAGGGGCCCCTTCCTTTGGGGTAATCCAGCCTCTAGTGTGGGTGCTTGGCCTGGCAAGTGGAGGATGGGCTGGAATTCAGCCCCCTTCACTCTTTGGGTGGGCACCCTACTATAGGGTCAGTCTACAAGTCTGTAGGCTGTGATGCTGTGCCCACCCAAGGGGTGGCTCCCAGGGCCTGGGGAAGCACTTTGGTCACAACTGACTTCAAGCTATGCAGGTTGGAGTAGTCTGGGATAGTTTTCTGCTTTTGTCAATCCAAGTCAAAAAGCTGGGGTTTTGATTTTTCTTTTTGACTCCACCTTCAGAAAATAATGTGGATTTTTTCTTCCCAGAAGTGGCCTCTCCAGCCAACCACATAGGCCAAAGCCAATGTAAAAGAAAGGAGATGGTTATGAAACGCTTCTAATTGTAGAGTGGCACATTTGTCTTGGAAGAAAGGCCTTCTTCTTCTTTCCCCAGGAATGACCACACAACCCACAATTACCCTCACATTCCAACATCAGAGGGAACACCACATCTCTCTGAACAAGAGTAATAGCCAAGTCTGACAATACAGGCCCCTGAGTGCAGTGGTCCACGTTGACGGGTCCTGCAGGGCAAATGAAGTAGGCAGTGCCCTCCTCTGCTACTGTCCTTTAGTTTTTGTGGTGAGCAGGTGTGAGTGTGTCATTTGCACATTTATACTTGGTAATTACCAGAAATACAACAAATGGATGGGAACTCCAGAGTCTCCATCAATCATCACAGCTTCAGTTTGAGTTTGGAGGCAAGACCCAGGCTTTGGTAGATGGAATTGTTGACTCTGCATCCTTTAACCTGCCCTACATCCTCACCCTTGCTGTGGCCTCACTGCGGGTGGGTGCAGTCCCCACCCCTTGACTTTGGGCTCAGCCATGTGACTTCCTTGAGCCAGTGATATACAGGCAGAAGTGAGGGAGTGCCATTTGCAAGCCCAGGCCTTAACAAGACTTGGATGTTTCTGATTTTTCTCTTGAGCTCAGAGAAGACCTTCTAGGTGTCTGCATCCCCCTTAGTCTGGGCCCTAGGATGAATGTGGAGTAGAAATGAGCCAAGCTTCAGTGAAAGCCAAGATGAGCTATATCCAAAGCTTGAGGCAGAGCCATGCAGCCAAGCCCAGCCTGGACTGGCCAACCTCCAGCAGACCCGCAGACACATGACTGAATATGAATGATTATTACTAAGATCTGGGGTGGTTTGTTACATAGCATTATTGTAGCAACAGTTAACTGATTCACTTGTTTTCTTGGAGAATGTCATAGTATACTGACCTTGGACACCAGACATGGCTGGGACACAGGAAGCAACCCCAGCAGAAAGGCCACTCTCTTTCTGACTTGAGGGCTGGGATCTGCATGAAGGAGAAAGTGTGTGACTCAATTAAGATACAATTAAGATCCTCCTCCATGGTCTCCCTTTCATCCTCCGTCCTCATTATCCCGCTTCCTTTTCTTCTCACCGTGGGAATGGTGCTGCTGTTGCATGCTGATGAGTTTGTCTGTGGCCCAACTTCTGAACTAGAGATGTCTGGGTAATTAATTTGGATTTAAGCTCCTCTAGCCAGCCCTTGATAGACCCACGACTGAGTGCATTGGAAGGCCTTGATTTCTCCTGGGCATTTTTTTGGTACTTAGAGGTCAAGAGTCATTTGGTACCTGTCTATCTACAGTCAGTCTCAAAGTGAGTTTTGAAAAATGTATGAAAATGTACACTTGTTTCAAGTGACTTAGCTTACTCCTGGGAACCTCCCCACTCCCCCCTAATGCTGTGAAGTTTTTGCATTTCATCTCTGCAATTTGGTTACAGAGCAATTCTCCCCTATGAAAGTATGAAATATTTGCTGGGCATGAGGCTTGACTGGAGCTCAGGCAGAATATGGACACCTTGACACAAGGTCCCCATTGAAGTAGGTTGATGAGAAGGTAGAAATAAAAATGTAACTCCAAAAGACAAATGGGGAATTAACTCAAGAAGTAATAGCCCCAGGTTTATATGTCATTGTTTCTGGATGCACAATGTACTTTCCAATTTGTCATATTTCTTTGCCTTCTCTCTACACCCTTTGAATCTCCTGGAAGGCCTAGTCTTTCTAGATTTCTAGATCAGAATTAAATGAAACCACTTGTACTCTGAAATCCTGTAGTGCTTGCTATAATGGCTTTCAAAATTTTTGCTATGTCCCATGGTAAGAAATGAATTTTGCATCAGTTCTTAACACACACACACACACATTTTTATATAGGTCTAGTTTAAAGTTGAATCTTTGTCTTGGTCTGGGTCCTCCCAGAAGTAGACTCTAAGATAAGGATTAAAGTTCAAGTGGTTTATTTGGGAGATGATGCCAGGAAAGACCAGTAGAAGAGTGGGGCAGTGAACCAGGGAAAGGACGGAAGATATTAGAGTATGTGTTATCAACAGGTGCGTAATCTCACTGGGGAACTCTGGAAATAGTTTTCGAGCCAGCCTTCAAGTTGGCCCCCAGTGATCCTTGCCTCCTGGTATTTATGTCCTTGCATAATTCCCTCCCACATTGAACTATGTGTGTGGCCCGTGCGTCCAATAGAACGTGCCAGGAGTGATGGTATCCTGGTAGGCAGCCTTTGAGAAGGCCCCAGTTCTCTCCACCTCCTGGAACTCATGGCCTTGTGTGATCCCCACCCTAGAGTGTGGGCTACTTACAACCAATAAGAAGTGACTCAGTTCTAACCAATAGAATATGGTTATATTATATTGTCAATAGAATATGACAAAGATGATGGATGTCACTTCTGAGATTAGGTCACAAAACGACTCTGGCTTTTGCCTTTCTTATATTCTCTTGCTCTTTATTTCACTAGCTTGGAGGAAAAACCAGCCCCCATGTTGTGAGCTACCCTATGGAGAGGCCCATTTGGTGAGGAACTGGTGTCTCCAGCCAACAGCCCGTGAGGCATTGAGGTCTGCCAACAGCCACGGGAGCAAGCCTGGGAATGGCTCCTCTCCTAGTTGAGCCTGGAGACACCTACAGTTCTGGCTGCAGCCTTGGGAGAGATTCTGAGTCAGAGGCACCAAGAAGCACCCAGCTAAGCTGTGCCCAGATTCCTGACCAGTAGAAATTGTGAGTTAATATATATTTTTTTAAGCTGCTAAGTCTTGGGGTAATTTGTTATGCAGCTGTAGATAATTAATGCAGCATCTGACTTTTGAGACCTTGCTGTTCTCTATTTGGTCTCTTTCTCTTGGATTACAGCCCAGGGAGAAGCCAGTCCCAGATCATGAGGACACTCAAGAAGCCCAGTGTGGTGATGAACTGAGGCCTCCTGCCAACAGCCAGCACCAACTTACCAGATACGTGAATGAGCCAGGCTGGACGCAGATCAGTCAGCCCCAGCCAAGTCTTCAATTGACTGCAACCCCAGCTGCCACCTTGATTGCACTCTCTTGAGCAACCTGGAGCCAGAACTACCCAATCAAGCTTCTTCTGAATTCCCGACCTACAGAAATTGAAAGGTAATGAATATTTATTGTTGTCTCAAGCTGCTATGTTTTGGGGGTAAACTGTTAGGCAGCAATAGATAACGAATACATTGTAGAATAAGTGACTAAATTATTCCATCCAAGTGAAGGAGCTGGGGCGCTTATACATCAATACCCATCTGTCAGTGGATGATGGCTGCTTCTAGGGGGTGTTGATTCACCAGCACTTATTTGTGGGCAGAGAGGGCTTCAGTGGCTAGAGAAAGCCTGCAGGCAGAGAGATGAAGGTTCTGGCAGCTGGAAGTCAGGCCTGTGTGAACCCAAAGGTAAAGATGAAGGTTATAGGTAGGGTGTTCACAGGGACTGCTAGCTGTCAAACTCAATTTAACTCTCATCTACACTACTTCCCTCCCCCCAGGCAGCTTGGAGCATCGACTCCTTCTTCAGAGCCTGATTCCTCCAGGGTTTTGTCCCTAGTAGAAGGAAGAGGAAAAGGACAAGCATCTCTTTATATAATTGTGCCCATCTCTGGTGTGCCTTTGTTGGGTGTTGGTGTTTCTTGGGCCAGCACTGATTGGTTGTTCATACTGTCTGTGACACGAGTCCAAAGGCTAGGCTTTCTTGCAGGTGCGTGTCTCGGTCCTTGAAGGGCCTTGTGGTAATTCCCTGATGGATGTTGATCTCTTCCGCCCTACACTCAGCTTTCACTAAGGAGTCGATCCCACAGCCTCCTGCTGCCTGCCTCCCTGTGCCTGGCAGGCAGTCCAGCTGAGTGGAGTACAGGAAAGACAAGTCGAGTGCAGCCATTTTCTGTGACATCCGCTTGACTTTTTGGGAACTCACATCACAGCCTCACCAAATAGCTGAGGTATGGGCTGCTCCAGGCTCTCCTCTTTTGCCACGGGCCTCCTCTCTAGGCGTTTCCCCTGCTCAGGTGGACACCGTGCATCCCTGGGGCTTGAGGGGCCAGGCTCTCCATCTTTTTTTTTTTTTTTTTTTTTTTTTAAAGATTTTATTTTTATTTTTTCCTTTTTCTCCCCAAAGCCCCCCGGTACATAGTTGTGTATTCTTCGTTGTGGGTTCTTCTAGTTGTAGCATGTGGGACGCTGCCTCAGCGTGGTCTGATGAGCAGTGCCATGTCCGCGCCCAGGATTCGAACTAACGAAACACTGGGCCGCCTGCAGCGGAGCGCGCGAACTTAACCACTCGGCCACGGGGCCAGCCCCCCAGGCTCTCCATCTTGCAGGAATCCCAGACCTTTACCACTGACTCTTGAAGTCTTCTCGCTCGGCTTTGAGGTGGGACCAGTGCTCAGATCCATTGGGAGGAATCACATTTCTCATATCCAGTTCTGCCTTCTGCTGTGGGTCCCGGCTTCTGTTTCTGGAACAGCAGGAACAGTCTCGCCTAGCACCCTGTAATGCAAATAAAACACCTTTCTCAGTGCTAGGCAGTGAGGATTCGACAAATACTCGTTTCCTCCTTCTTAGTGTCAATGATGGAGCATGCACCAGTGTGGTTGGTCTGAGGACATGGGCTTTAATACAAAGTGGAGCCCCAGAGAGGGGAAAGGAAAGGGCATGTGCATTACTGGCTCCTAGTGCAGAGCCTTGTGAGCAGTGGGCATTCACTGAAAGAATGAAAAATGGAGCTGATGCAGGAGCCTTTTCAGTGGAAAGCAAATGTATAGAGAGGCAGAGGTCCAGTGTCTGTCTCTCATGCTTATGGGGAAACACGGGGTGGTGGCCTTAGCCTGGTCTTCAGTGGCTGGCCCCCACAAGCCAGGGGCTTCCCCTTCTGGGCACCAGGCGGCTGCCACCCCACTTGCCTCTTTTGTGTAATATGCGGCCAGACCCAAGACCCTCATTATGCACCCTCCCTTCCAGACGCTGCCCGGGCTGCCTCCCCTTCCCTTTCTTCCTTCCTTTCTTATTCTATCCATCTATTTCTGTATCTACTACAAAGGTCAGAAGAACAAATCAATGAGGAGAGGGACCCAATAATCTTGAGACCTGACTCGGGGATGGGAGGTGGGGAGGGAAGCCGCTCAATAAAATGAAAGAGAATTTAAAAATTCCCTGAACAAGGCACAGCATGGGGTCCCGATCAAAGGGTCCAGGCAGCTTCAGCTTCGTGCGTGGAGGTGCTGGATGCTCTGAGGCTGGGGGAGAGACGGCCCCCAGGTCTCGCCCCCCTCCCCGCTTCCCTTCCAAGGCACGCATGAACGGGCGCACACACACTCACGTACACTCCTTCGACCACCACCTGACTGCTAAAGAAAGATCTGCTGATGGATTTTGGGAGTTTGGGAGCCAGAGGGGAGAAGCCTTTGGCAGCCCACTTACGTCCTTGTAGTGGTCCGATTTTCCAAGGCTGTCTCAAGGTCCGCATCCACACAAGACAGGGAAAATGCCCTCTGAGGACCAGATAATTGTATTGCTAGTGACTGAGGAATGGGATGTTATAAGTCCCACTTTGCTTTGTCTGAACTGACCTTGGAAAGAGGTGAGAAAAACCCATCAGTCTGCAAAGAGCTGAATCAGCTTTTTAAACTCCCTTCCTTGTGAATGGCAGCTCTTCCGTGAAGTCCTTCCTGACACCTACCACCATCCCACCTCCAACCCCGGGGCCTGATTGAGCACTCACCCTTGAAGCAGCCACTGCAGCCCAGCCCTCTTCCACCAGAGCCCCTGGAGTGCATTACCATGCTTCTTCATTAGTCTGCCCCATCCCTTTCCATGAGGGCCAGTGGTAAAGCAGATCGGGGCAGACTGCCCCAGCTCAGATTGAGCCATCACACCTTACCGGCGTGGGATCTTGGACAAGTGACTGAACCTGTTTCCTCATGTGTACAACGGGGATAATAAATATATTCCCCCTTTCACACAATGGCTCGTCAAATATGTAAGGGCAGGCTTTTCTCCTCCAGGCTCAACAGGCTCTATTTTCATAGTTCTTCATATAACATGGCTTCTAGAGATCCAAAAATGTTTTGAGCAAGAACAGCATCATCAGAATAAGGATAGAAGCTCTCCACTTTGGAGAACCTCACTCAGATGTATAAGTTCTGGCATGTTTGCTATCAAGTGACTCCTTGCTTTATTTTATGCTTATTGTACGTATCTGTAGAAAATATGAAGACATCCAGGTATACGTAGGTGAAGGCAGCATACGCGCAGGTCTGTGTGTGAGTGTGTGTGTGTCTGTGGGTGAGTGTGTGTGAGCGAGTGCATGTGATTATTTTCTTACTTGTTTCCAAAGAGTTTTGAGGTGGTTTGCTGATTAAAACAGGATAGAAGATGAGTCATTTAATAATAAGACAGACTAAAGATTACGGGAAAGATGCAGAAGTAGATGCTTTAAGATGTCTGAGTTGAACAGATGAAACGTGTACACGAAGTTTGGCTGTTCCTTGAAAGTTAAGGCTCTAAGACAAACCCTTCTGGTGCCCTTGTTTTTGTTTTTGGCAAAAATGGTTTTATTTCCTATTTCTTGCTTGCAATATGTCAGAGAAATGGCAGCTGGATCCAGGGAGATGAGAAATCTCAGGAGGTTTAGGAGTTGGCAGCCAACAGCACGTTAGTTTGTGTCCTTTTTTTTACCTACCTTTTCTTTGTCTTTCTCTTATTTATATAGCAAGAAAACCAAAAATAAATTCTGTATTTGTAAGCCACTCTCCACATTATTCCTGCAACACTTCTGTGTATGGCATAAACATTATTCTTCTCATAAACAGAAACCCAAGAGAGTTGAGTGACATCTCCATTGTATGGACATACCACAATTTATTTATCTATTATCTTATTGATGGACGTTTCAGCTGTTCCACTTGGGACTTTTATAAATAAAACTGCTATGAACATTCTTGTACGGGTCTTTTTCTGGATTTATGTTTTCATTTCTCTTGAGTAAATACCTAAGGGTGGAATTCCAGGTAATAGAAGAGCTGAATGGCTCAGTTTATTAAGTTTATTAGAAAGCCAAGCAATTTTCCATGGTGATTTTTACCAGTTTGCACTCCCCCAAGTGGTGTCCCAGAGTCTCAGTTTCTCCATATCCTCTCCAACTCTTGGGATTGTTAGTCTTTGTTTTTAGTTATTCCTGTGAGTGTGTAGAGTTATCTCATTGTGGTTTTAATTTGCATTTCCTTGATGACTAATGACTTCGAACACCTTTTCCTGTGTGATTTGGCCATTTGAATATCTTCCTCAGCACCAAAAGGAATGAGCTTCTGTCACTCCCAATAACAGACTAATTTCAAACACATTATGTTGAGTTAAAGAAGCCAGACACAAAAGAGAACATACTGTCTGGTTCTATTTTTATGGCAGAACAGACAAAACTGATATATAATGATAGAGGTTGTCATAATGGTTGCCAGGGGAATTGGGGTGGGGGTGTTGACTGGAAAGGGGCAGGAGAAAAGTCCCTGTGGCTAATGGAAATGTTGTTTATCTTGATCTGGGTAAAGATTACACAGGACTGCTTTCCTCTGGCTCTATGAGTTGAACCTGGCCCTTTGCCCAGAACACCTCTCTGTGTGCTCACCTAGGGCCACTGGCTGTCATATCCTGATTCACCAACCCAAAAGGGGGCTGGAGAAGGGATCCTGGGAAACCACTGGGCCACGTTCAGTCTCCTCCCAAGGTATTAACTTTTGCTTCATCATACAACTAATCAAAACCACTTAATCCAGTAGTTCATTTTGTGCACTGCACAAAGTACCTGACAGAGGGAGTGAATAGTCACTGGAATCCAACCGGTGGGCCCTGGCTGTGCCAGTCCAGAGCAGGGACCTCTTCCTAATCATCCTCTAAGAGGGCATCGTTTTTATGATTTTGTAGAAAGTCCTCCTTTAAGCCTATAGCGCCATTGTGGCTAACATTGGGTCATGAAAAGCTGTTCATGAGCAAAGCTTTCCTTGGTGTTTGTTGAAATAGAAGTTTCTGATCATTTTGGTAGGGAAACATTTCTTCCTAAATAAAGAAGCCCAACTTGGGAGGTTGTTCATTCATTCTTCCTCCCTTTCTTCCATTCTTCTCCATTCAACCAATATTTTCTGGGTACCAAGGCTGGTGAATACCGTGTACTGTGCACTGTGCTGGCTTCTGGAGATGAATAGATGTTTTTCTTTTAAGCTGGGGATGCAGTGGCATTTTTATTCTTATGCTCCTGTCTCTGACTCCCCAGGAATTTGAAACATCTTTGGCCAGAGCACGAAAAATATCTTCGATTTCCTGGCTGGAGAGCACAGCTCTGCCTTTGGATATCACACACAAGCTGGAGAAAGCTCCACAAGGCAGTGTTTTCTCAGCTTCGCACCATCGGTTCCTCTCTGTCTGTGGGTAAGGCGTCTTACCTGCTTGGGCTCATTTGTGCTGCTGCCCTGTCAGGTCTTTGGCATCAGAGACTACTAGAGGGTCTGGTGTAAAATGTACCCTCTTCTTACAATTTAGACTTAGAGGACAATCTTGCAATCTGAAATGAGAAAAAAAATGAGATGGAGTACCATAATGATCAAAGTGATGATCTCTTACATTTGTATAGCACTCCACCTGCTTCCAAACCATTTTCACCTTAAATATCCCTATCACCCAACAACAGGAAGGTAGAAGGTAGACATTATTATTATTATTATTTATTGTGGTAAAAACAAATAACATATACTCTCTTCATAAATTTTTAAGTATATGGTACAGTATTGTTAACTATAGACACAATGTTGTACAGAAGATCTCTAGAACTTTTTCATCTTACATAGCGGGAACTCCCCATTTCTCCCTCCCCATAGCCCTGGCAACCACCATTCTACTTTCTGTTTCTATGAGTTTGACTACTTTCGATACCTCATATAATGGAATCATGCAGTATTTGACCTGTGACTGGCTTATTTTACTTAGTATAATGTCCTTAAGTTTCATCCATGTTGCAGCATATGACAAGGTTTCCTTATTTTTTATGGCTGAATAATCTTGCATTATATGCATATACAAAAATTTCTCTGTACATTCATCCCTCAATGGATATTTAGGTTGTTTCTACCTCTTGGCTATTGTGAGTAGTGCTGCATTGAACATAGGAGTGCAAATACCTTTTCGAGATCCTGATTTCAATTCTCTTGGATAAATAGACAGAAGTGGGATTGCTGGATCATATGGTAGTTCTATTTCTAATTTTTTTGAGGAACATTTATACTGTTTACCATAGCAGTTGCACCATTTAGAAGGTAGATAGTATTAATGCACACAGGAGCTCCCACTGTATTGACCAGCTAGACCCCCTACCTACTGCCTGCCCATCAGGCCTAGGTACTAACTTTTGACCTTTATAGAGCCTCAACAGATAAGGAATGTCAGTCAGTCACCCTAGAATTAGCCAAGCAGTCCCAGCCTTCTCTTGAGTTGGAAACATTCCCATTAACCCTTAGCATCTTTGTTCACCAGCACTTCTAACCAGCTGGCCTGGGAGCTAGAAATTTAGGGAGGTGGTGGGAAGCTGGTGGCCCTCTGCCATGTGACATGGGGAGCAGAGCAGGCAGAAAAGTAATAAAAGGCCCAGAGAGATGTGACGCAATTAATGCTTCTGGCTGGGTTGATGGCAGAGCCAAGAATAGAATTTTCTATGATCAGTTGGTAGAAATTTGTCTCATAGCAACTGACCTCATGTTGCATTGTGGGATTTTTTTCAAAATAGAGATTTCAGTCATTTCCTATTAATCTTGTTATTATTTCTCATCTAGCAATGGAGTTTGCAGAAATGAGACGATGTCATGTGAGTCAAAGAGGACTAGGTTTGAAGAGAAATGACCCTGACTCCTGGATAGGTATATGTTGTTAATACCAGGTTGGCCTGTGGCAGATGCTAGGAAAGAAGGGCCATGGCCACAGGTGGAAAGTGGGATCAAGGGAGACTTACTGAGGATCTCCTGCTACTTAGACTGGGAGAGCTCTTGGAGACCTGGGTGGGCTAGAGCTGACTGAGACAGTCTAAAATTGGGTGGAGCTCGGATTTAAAGAGCAGATTGATGTTCACTACAGCAGGAAAGGACCCTTGAATGGGTCAGTGATGGAGACTAGGAAGTTGGGCTGGGACAAAGGCTTGACTTGGAAGGTGAACTGACAAGCAGCTGTCCAGAATAAAGGCAGATGTGGAGAAGACATTTGAAAGACCCTTAAGCCTCATGGCAGAGAGAATCAGACTCTATACTGAAGGACCTAACACAATGCTTTGTGGATAGTAGGCCCTCAAAATATATTGGTTTCCCAAAAGATGTTGGGTAGTAAAAACTGAATGAATCCAAATAACTGCAGGGCAATTCTAGGAGAACATTTGTATAAGGAGTAGAAGGATCTTTGAATAAGGTGGCTAATGATTTCTTCATTACGAAAAATTTTGGACACCCTGGTTGGAGTAGGGGTGGGGAGGCCCAGGGTTCCTCTGCACTGCTACTTGGTATCTATCTGATTTTCCCCTCAGTGAACCAAGAATCATCTTCCTGGAACCCCCGTGGTTCCATGTTGCACAAGTTTAAAAACCACTAGATTAAATGATCTCTAAGGCCAATTCTAACTCTAAGAGTCAATGATTTGTGTTATTAGAAAATTTCTCCATAAATTATCTCGTATGTTGTCATCCCTGCGGTCTCCTTGGTTGGCTTCAGCACCCATGGCTTAGCTGTGCAGATACTGGGTTTGCATATCAGGGATTGTGAGGGCAGTTAAAGGGCCTTTTCTAGTGGAGGCTGTCCTTGGTCAGCAAGAACTATTCCAAGGAAGGCCTAGCACTAGATGTGAACCTTTTTTTTTCTCAGAGATCTTTGAGCAGAACTATGGTAGATGGCAAACACGGCCAGGATTATCCCCTTCCCTCTATTTACAGTGTGACTTTGCAGCTCCTCTCATCAAGATACAGAGTCTCCTCACCCTTTGAGTCTGAGATGGTTCTGTAACTTGATTTGACCAATAAAATGTGGCAGAAGTGACATTGTGCCTGTTCTGAGCATGATCAGCCAACACATGACAACCCCAGGCTAGCAAGCTAGAGAATGGAGATCATGTTGAGCAGGGACAGGCCATCTTAGCTGAGGCCATCCTAGATCAAGCAGTTTCCTGCTGACCTGGCAGCTGACTGCGGAGGCACGAGTAAGTTGACACCAGAAGAGCCATTCATCCGAGCCCAGCTCAAATTGTCAACCCAAAGAATCATGAGCTAAATAAATTGTTGTTTTAAGTCACTAAATTTTGGGTGATTCGTTACACAGCAAAAGTTAACAGATAAAACCCATAGGATGTACAACATCAAGAGGGAAACCTTATGTAAAATAAATACTTTGGGTGCTTATGATGTGTCAGTGTAGGCTCATCAATTGTAACAAATGTACCACTCTGATGGGGATGTTGATAATGGGAGAGTCTAGGCATGTGTGGGGGCGGGATATTTGGAAAATCTCTGTACTTTTCTCTCAGCTTTGCTGTGAACCTAAAACTGCTCTAAAAAAAAGAAGTCTTTTTTTTTTTTTTTTTAAAGTTAACAGCAGTAAAGAGTCGATTAAGGAAATGACCAACAGAATCTCCTGAATCTTAGTGCAGTTGCCATGGAGGCCCAGTATGACCCTTTATGGTAGAGAGAATGCTGTGTGTTCCACAAATAACTTCATTTTCTTCTTGGCCATACAGGAATACTAAATTTACCAGCCTCTTTGCATCTAGATGAGGCCATATCATTAGTTCTAGCAAAATATACTGTGAGTGGAAGTGGCGAGTGTCATTTCTGAGCTGGAGTGATTAACTGTTCAGTATGTGTGCCTCAAACTCTCTTTGTTTCATCTGCCAGCTGGATGAAACCAGAATGACATCAAAGACCATGATGATGGAGCCATGAGATGGAATCAGACTGCTTGGAAGAGAGTACCTCACCTGTATCCATCTTTGATGTGAGCTATTTATGTTGTTTTAAGCTACTGTTTGGAATCATTTGTTATGGCAGCTAGCATTTATTACCCTGACTAATACCTAGGTAGAGACCAGGCACGATTAATGCCCTAGGGCTCTGAGGGAATTTATTTTCAAGAGATTCAATTTATTTACTTTTTATTTTAAATGCATTTAAAAATTTGACAATACATTCATATGCTTCAGAATTAAAAAGATATAGGAGGACTTGGAACAAAAAAATCTTCTCAAACCTATTCTCTAGCCATCCAGATCTTTTCTTTCAGGGCAATGTTAGATATTTGCTGTATATCCTTCAGAAATATTTTGTGCAGATGCAAACAAGTAAATATATATATTCCAAATGTATAATATATACATATATATACACATATTCATATATATGTGTATTCTGCAAATGGTAGAATGTTTTACATATATTGTTGTATGCCTTACTTAAAAAAATTAACACTAAATTTCGGAGACTTTTCTTATAGTACATAAATAACTTCCTTTTTTTTCAGCTGCATACTATTACATTGATGGACATATTATAATTAGTTTAACTGCCTCCAAGTTGATTACCATTTGGCTTGTTTCCAATCTTTTGCTAACACAAGCAATGCTGCAATGACCCCATCCTTATACATACGTCATTGCTCACAGAAGTGGGAGCTTACCTTAAAGAAAAATGACTAGAACTGGAATCATGTAGCATTATGCATTTGTATTGTTGAAGAAAGTTTTCAAATTTCCTTCACAGAGATTTTACAATTTATGCTTCTATCAGCAGTGTGTGAAAGTACCTGTTTTTCTACATCCGCCCCATCACAGTATGATAATCAATGTTTTGATCTTTGATGAACTGGTAACTTCTGTATTATAAGTGCATTGTGAATCTTTTCATATGTTTGAGAGTTATTGGTTTCCTTTTGATGAACTGTCTTTGTCATTTGCCCATTTTTCTAATGCTATTGGATTGTTGGTCTTTTTCTATTACGTTGAGTCATAGGAATAGATGAGGTTCATTTAGGGAAGTAGAGGGAGTCTGCCTTTACTCCCCTCAACTGAGCACATAGCTCAGAGAACCCAGACAGGAAGGTAACCATCTGGACATGTGGAGAACAAAGGAAATGCTAGCTTTGTTCCAGGTCATATCCATAGGGCCTACCATGAGGCCTGGCACACAACAAGCACTTAATAAATATTTACTGAATTTCCAATTAGCAAATAAATGAATGCCAAATGCTGCAGCTTGGAGGTTTTTTTCAACACTGAATTCCTTCCAGAATATGGTTTCTGCCCTAACAAATGGTTCTACTGCAGGGGCTTGGGTATTGGTAATGTAAGCACTAAGACTTCTTCTGCTACATTAGCTGGGAGAGAGTGCCAGAGGATGCTTAAGGCAGGGCTTTGTGCTCCAGAGATAATACCCACAATCCCATGGCTCTGGGGGATTCCACGCAGAGCTAAATGATGACACGTATGGTGTCTGAGGTGGAATCTCCCAATTCCCACTTAGTCCTTCATGTTTCTATAGCAGAAAGGAATGAAATGGGAGGTACAGGCAAACTTTTATCCCCTAAGCCTGTTCTCATATGAACTCCAGTGCCTTGCCTCTCCTCCCCAACATCAAAACCACTTCTAGGAAAGGTTCTGCTGTTAGTAACCTTGGTTTGGGCTCATCCAGCACCTGACTCTGAGACAAGGATTCATGTACAGCTTGTTTATTTGGGAAGCAAAGGAAGTAGGCAAGAGGGAAAGTGAGTCAAAGAAGGGGAGCAAGCCCATGTAGAGTACATTAGCCTTCCAGCTTTTGCTGTAGCAACTGACTCTTCATCCCATTGGAGAGGCTCTGGAAGCCAGTGTAGACACATGTCTCAGAGCTATCCCACCCAAGAGGTGAGAAAGCCAGGATGTTTAGACACTGACTCCAACCAATCATTGCTTCTGGCTTACTGTGAGGGTTGCAAAACAGGGGCAAGAGAGGGTCCTCAGGCAAAGAGATGGTGGTGCTGGCAGCTGGTAGATGTGCCAATGGGCTCTCTGAGTGGTCTGGGTGAGGGGATGTGAGCAGGGCACTGACATTTGCTCCAGCCATTTCTACCGTGGCTTTGTCTTCAGTCTGACCCACTTCATTCCTCCAACTCATTTTCCTCCCAGCAGCCAGAGTGACCTTTCTAAAATGAAAATGCAATCCATTCACTTTCTTGCACTTAAGATAAAGCACAAACTCCTTAGCAAGGCTCACAAGGCCCTGGATGATCCAGTTCTCCAGCCTCATGGCTCACAACTGCCCCAGCCCTGCAGGTTTCAAACCTGAGACACCTGTGGCTCCCATCGACCTTGCACCAGGCCCTCAGGGCTCCCTGCTGCACTGGCCTTGTCTAGCACTGACCTCACGGACCTAGGATTGTCAGCCCACTTGTCTGGTCTTCCCGGATGCCCCAGCTGCTGTGTACACCTCCAGGGCCAGGAAAACGCATGCGGCTTCTGTAGCCACGACCCCAGGTACCTGGTGTGCTGCACGCCCTCAAGTGCTGCCTGTAGAATGGATACGTGAATTTCAGTGATGGAGAGAAAGGCATCTGGAGCAGATAAAGGAAGGTTTTGAGGGAAAGGTAACAAATAGGTATTTGCTAAGCTCTTACTAGGAACAAGGAGCTTTCTAATTATTGCCTCATTTAATCCTCATGATGATCCTGTTATTATTCCCACTTAAAAAACAAGAAAACTAGGCAAAGAGAGGCTATGTGACTCTCCCAGAGTCATGAAGGTGTTGAGTGTTGTACGCAGATGCAAATGCTGGTCTCTCTGAAGTGAAAGCCTGCACATTTACTGATGACACCAGCTTGTTTATGATTATCCACTCTCTCTGCCCCTTTAAGGTCAGTCTATGAATGTGAATCTTTACTCCTCTCAGTCAGAAGGCCTACCCCCATCTCAGGCAGTAACGCCACACTGGGCTGAGGGCATGGGGGCACGAGGAAACCTGGCCCTGCCCCTCCTCCTCCCCTCACCTTCTTCCCTGGCCTCGTTGGCAGTGCTCGGAGCTTCTCTTAGTTCTGAATATCCAGCATTTGTGTTATCACATGTTATCAGCACCAAGTCTCCCTGGGGCAGAGCACTTATTGGAATCCTCCAGAAGCCCACCTATCCAGCATCCCACACCAGAGAGGTCCCAGCTCTCCAGAATCAAGCCCCTTTCCATCAGCCTGAGATAGAATTAACCTCCCAAAGGACCCTGTGCAGCCTTTATGAACCGGTCACAACTGGTTCCATGTTGGGTTTCCATGGGCTTTATTTTATTTTTCCTCCAAATCTTGTGGCTGTTGCATTAGGCACCAGCTCCACAAGTTGCTTAGAAACTGCTTTGCGTCAGCGCGCTCATCCAGGTCCCCATGTGCAGGCAGAGTGATAAGCACCACTATTTATTTTTTTAAATACAGACGTATAATTAAGCAAAATGTTCTGATGTCTGCAAAGTCCAGCTGGCAATGAACAGTCAGTGAGAAAGGCCTCAAGGTGGAACAGAACTGGGGATTTCAGAGAAAATGAACAAATAAGACCCCCTTTCACTCCTCTCTACAAACTTAGGGTCAGTGCCAATTTTAGGTGACTCACTTTTTTTTCCTCAATCTGGTTCTTCTCTGGCCATGCCCAATCCTTCAGAGCTAAAGATGTTTCTCATGGGGGAGACATTTCCAACCTCATGTCTTACTATTCTGGATGAGAAAAAGGAAGAGAAAAGAGAGGATGCAGATGGCTGTGGACATCTGTTGTGCTTGTCAGCCCAGCTTCCATGTCCACTTCTTCTGCTGACAGCACTTTGATTTTGCATTGGGATACTACCACTCCCCTATTCAAGGCCACAAAGTTTATGGAGGTGACTCCACCCAGCTCCAGAGAGAAGACACATGACTCAGGTCTGGCCAGGGGGAATGGCTCAGGGCTGGACACACGATGCAGGAGGGTCAGTCTTGGGACTTGGTTGGAACTCTGGGAAAGGTGGCATTTTCTTCCTGCTTTAGTTGCAACCCTGGTAGGGTAGACACCTGGTTCTGCTGGTGGTCGTCTTTTCACCATGTGGGGAAGGCCTGCTGAGAATGAAGCCAAAAGAGAGAGAATAAAGTTAAGAGATGGAGGCCATTTTGTTGGAGCCACTGGATCCAGCCTTTACAGTAAAATGAGTCCATACATTTTCTCTCTCCCCCTTTGTTTTCGATTAATCCAGTTTGACTTGGACTTTTGTCCTTTGCAGCCGAGGTAGTCCTAGAAAGCAGTTGTGCCAGTCCCTCACTCCTCCCACCAAAGATCTGTTTTCCACCTGCTAGATAGGGCCAGGGCAGAAGGGTTGCTTTGCGGTGCTCCCATTAAGGTCCTGATACCTACTTGTGTCCTCTATGGACAGTGGGTGAAGAGGAAGTAGGTGTGTGTTCAACAACCTGGAGAAGGGGAAAGAAGTCTTGGAATTCTCTTTGAAGACAGTGGAAATGTGTATTACAGTGCACAGATGTGGTGGCTGAAGAGAAACATCAGATCTGCACTCTTATCTCCAGGAGCTTTGGTATTGAGAAAGGGTGACAGGATGCACGTGTAGATGGAGCTAAAGATATAAGCCCACAGTGCAAGCCCTGATGGGAGACCTAGACAGTCAGGGTTGTAGGAGTTTAAAACGGGTAGAGAGGCAGGCTTCCTACAGCAGTTGGGTCATGGGGTTAGAGCGGTCAGTGGAAGGGAAGGCAGAGGGATAGTGTCAGCAAAACTGCAACAGTTGCAACCAGGTCAAATTCGCAAGACTAGAGTCTACCAGCCCTTTAAAGCCATGCCTCCCTTTCTGGTTGAAGGGTCTCTTAGTATTCTCCTGTCTGCTCCTTTTCACACTCCTTCCTCTTCTCTTCTCCTTCCTTTTCTCTATCCCTCAAAACTCTCATGGAGTAGGGGACAGGCGGGAGGATGTGGTTGTGGGCACTCATTTCTGTCTGTTCCTCCATCCCTGGGAGTCCAGCACAGGATGAATGGGCTTTGAGTTGCATCAGGGTGGAAGTAGGTTAGACTGAAGGAAGAACCAAGAGACTCCTAAAAGGGCCGGCACTGGTTGCCAAGGCAACATGCTGACTCTTTCCCTGGAGGAATTTTAAAATAGGTCACACATTCCTTTTTATAGGAGGTTGGGAGTCCTGCCAGGAATGATGATGGGACCTGCAAAGGATTCAGCATGAGAGGTCAAATTCTGTCAAATCACAGATTTCATTTATAGAAATCTGTACAAAAGGGCAACTCTCTCTCATTGCCTAGGCTGCTCTCAAGGACGACCTGTTCGCACAGCCTGGGAAGCAAATGTGGTGGTCCAAGGGATGGAGGGGCCTGTGTGGTTATGGTTTCATACATGCTCTGGGGGTTTAAGCACCTGAGTGTCACCTGGGTGCATCCATCCTTTCTTTACAGCAGGTGGGGGTGCCTCTTGGTAGCCTCTCTTCCAGTGCTGGAGCAGGGGCCCCTCAAGCATACCTGTCTTCTGTTACTGGCTCCTGAGAGATGTGGATCCAGGTTTGACTCCATGGTCTGCCTCTTACTAACCAGGAGATGCAGTCAGCCCACTGAAACTTTGGGAACCTGGTTCTTAATCTGTAAAAATTGGGAAGCAGGCCACCTACCTAGAAGTGATGGGTAGAGGAGGAGATAAAATAGTGGAGAGAAATGGCCCGAGACACAGAGTATCTGGCACAGAGCAGACATGTAGACATTATCAGCTTCCTTTTTAAGTTCAGTGTTTTCATCTCTTTTAGAGAGAATTACTGAATTTAGGCAGTCGTACCTCTTGAGAATCTGGTCTCAGCCCACATGTTCCTTAGGCAGAGATGGCTTCCCTGAAGACCCACCTAGTGCAAATCTCACCTTATCCTCTCTCACGGCCTCCTTTATTCTCCTTTCTAATTTGTGCTTATATATTTATGATAATATGATGAACATCTGCCTCTGAGTAAGAACGGGGGACAGGGACCTTGTCTGCTATATTCTCCACTGTATCCCCAGTGCCTGGCATATGATAAGAGTTCAGTAAATGTTTGTTGAATGAACAAATGAATAATCAGAATCTCTGCTTGGTAGTTGCATTTGTCTTTGCTTAATAAGACACAGGGGAAATGAAGACATAGTTATCTAATAAATGTAATTTCTCTGGGAGGAAAAATCTTTGCAAACATGAGCTCATGTGATGTATATAAATAATTAAACGGGCCCTTGGTGGTGAAAAAGTGAGTAATTCCTAGAGGTACATGATCTGGTTGAATTTTGCTTTTATTTGCTCCAGTTTAATGCAGCAGCCTTCAAATCTGCATCTGTTGCTTCCACCTGCTGAATTCCATGGACTAGATCACATCTGTGTTGCTTTAGGTTCTTGGCAGAGGTATTTCAACTCAAAATCTATCCCTAATTGTTGCCCCTCACATATCCGTTGCTGTGTTTCTCTCTTCCTTCCTATAGGGCCGTGGGCAGGATTGTCCCTTGCACCATGCTGCTTGTGCTTCCTTGGGCTGGGCACAGTAACAGCTACATCACAGCCTCAGTGCATGCACATGTGTGCACATGAGTGTAAGCACATGTGGAGGCACTGGGCTGACGGGGTTAGAAGCCACTCCATTGGAAATAAGTGCTGGAACTGGAGTCAGGTGGATCAAGAAAGAGCCCATACAATTGATCATTAAAGGGCCCTCTTGCTTTGAAATGATAAACTAAAGAGAGCAAGTCTGAGGGGAACAAGGAAATATCGGTAAGAGTATCAGAGATGGGTGATGGGAAAAGATAGTGATTCTGATTTCTATGCTGGGCCACCTGGAGGCTCAGGGTAGGCAAGGTCTCCAACTAGCTCCTGTGGATCTCTTCATTATTCCAAATGGGGATAAACGTCTTCATCTCCACAACCCACATCAGAGTCTCCTTTATATCAACAAGGACTGACACAGGGGTTCCTTGGAAAGATTTGCTGAGAGAATGATAGCTAGTAACCCTCCTAGTATTCCTTCAGTAATGGAGAAAGAGATGGTATCAGAGATGGGTAACTGTCTGCTCTCCCCTCCTATGGTAAAAGTTGAGATGGAAAGAGGTTGTCCAGCTAGGGACTGCATTTTCCAGCCTGCCTTGTACTTTCTGGCCATGCGGCTTGTTTTCACTAATAGAATATGAGAGGAAGTGATGTGTGTCATCTCTGGGCCAAGGTTTTTAATAAAAGAAGGATGTGAACATATGTGTTCTCTTCACACTTGTTCCCCTTCTGCCAGTTGGATATATATGATATCGAGGCCTTAGGGAATGAGGGGAGTGGACATGGAATGAGGGGAGGGGAAGGATTCTCGTATTTGAATGACCATGTGGAGGGGAGTCACCTGCAGACTCAAACACCCTTCATGTGAACATGTGAACAAGAAATGAACTTTTACCGTGTCAGACCATTACATTTTTGGGTCTACTGTCTACAGGCAGTTTGGCCTACACTGAATAATACAGACAAAATACTCCAAGTATGAGCCAATGGAGTGGCGGGACAGAGAAGATCTCCCCCAAATCTGTGTATATATATTCTGTCACACAATTTTCATGACTAGCCTTGGCAACTGACTCTCGAAAGAGGTTCAAATAATATTTTATTGGGCTTGAGATGGTCATCCTTTTTGAATAGGTAATTCGTTCACATGGTTCAATAAGCAAAATGTTATGAAAAGATACATGGTGCTCACTCTCACCCCTGCCCCGTCTACCTATTTCCTGTGCCTCCCCTAACACACAGAGGGCTCACTATTTTCATTAGCTTCTCGTGTATCCTTCTAGAGTTGCCATTTGAGTTGTTTCCACTCTTCTTGTTACAGACAGTGCAGCGAAGAATAATCTTTTCGTGAGTGCAAGAATAGCAGTAGGCACATTTCTATAAGTGAGATTATTGGGTCAAGAGATAAACGCATTTCTGATTTTCATGGATGTTTGCTCCTCCCCTTTGAATCTGGTTTCTGGGAGGCACATTCAGGCTGGCACCTTGGGTTTCATTTCTCTGGCGTCTCCTGACACCAGTTGAAGCATTCAGTTGAGCTGAGAGAATGTGACCAGAGCTCAGTCTTGGGGCAGTATCTTAGAACGCTCCAAGGTGGGCGCTGCAGTCCTTCCAGATTCCCTGAGTCTCTGCCAGCCAGAGGTGCTGTCTCTGTGCTCTGTTCTCTTGTAACATGGTGCCCATTAGAGCTGTGAGTTGTGAGCTGTTGTTCCCCATCTGTCAAATGGGGAATAGAGCCTCTCTGGCTGCCACATGGTGGTGGTGCCACTCACTTGAAGCGATGTGTATGACAGAGCTGCGGAGACTGGGTGGAGCTGGAGCTCTGGATGCAGACCGTTTGGGTTTGATTCCTGACTCCACCTTTCCTGAACTTTGTGACCTTGGGCAGGCGTTTAACCCCATGAGAAGACCTTAGTTTCCTCAGCTATAAAATGGGAGAGTTAATAACAGAGGATTATCTCTGCTGCTGTGAGGATTGTAGGGGATAATGTAGGTACAACATTTAGCTCAGTGAATGGCACAAAGTGCTCAAAATGAATATAAGAGTTAAATGATCTAGATGAGTCAGCAAGCATCATTTGTTCTTCTAATTGGCATTATACCCAGCCTTATGCATTTTACCTGTCTCTTCATGCAAACTGTGGTTAAATGAAATTTATAGGCCACCAGAAAGTTCCTAATTTTTGTCACATTTACTCCTCTGATCACCTCTTCTTGATAACAGACTGATCTAGGACAGCATTGGTATATTTCAAGTGAAGGCTTTTGGTTCGAGAGTCAGCAGCTCAAACATGAAATAAACTCATAACCCAAAACAGTGATAAGTTCACAAACAAATGCCCCTTTCCGTCTTTTAAGCTGTTTTTCAATTTGGCCAAACCAAGTGACATTTATGCTGTGTCATTGAAGCACAGAGCAAAATTGAGAGCAAAGCAGTTTCTAGCACATCCGCTGATTTAGACAAACGGACTTTATAGGTTGGTGACCAGAGTGGATGAGCTGGCCGCAGTTATAGTTCTGAGAGCCATGTCATTTTCACAGAGTAGATATAACCTTAAGTCCTAACCAAAGATCATCTTTTTATCCTCAGAATTTAACAGTGTGCTTGGAGTGTAGTAGGTGCTCAATAAATATTTATTGAATGAATGAATGAACCAATGGAGAAAGACTGTTGGTGAGTAAGAAGTAGAATACAGGAGTAAATTCGTGCTTTTGGAGAGTATCAGTTTTCATTCTATTGTTGGCTTTACTTCATGGGTCGTTATTTCTTCTCGCCAAGAGTTGGTTTTATTCAATAACCAGTATGCATTGAGAGCTTACTTTGAAGGCCTAGTGCTAAGAGCTGGTGGGCATATAGGGGTCACTGATTCTGTGTCATTTATTTAATTTAAATTAGAGAACGTTTTTGCCTGGCAGGGGTTGAGATGTCATAAGTTGTTTGACTCTGTAACAACTTTGCTTCAGAATCCTTATTGACTTTAGAAAATGCAGCTCTGAACATTTTCTGCCTGTTATGATTCGGCTATGAAAATTGTCATCAAATAGAAATGAGAATGAAACACAAGAAGTCCAACCAATAACACAGGCAGGAATCTGAGCTCAAACATTCTACTGCTGTCAGACATCCCACATCATCACAGGGAGGAGGGAGACAGGAAAGGAGTCAGTGAGAGAGCCTGGCTCTCCAAGGGCTTCCCCAGTGCCCGTGGCCTCTGCCCTGACCCGAAGTCCTAGCCCCACTCCCTGCTATTACATTGTCAACAGTTAAGTGCAGCCCAACTCAGTCCTTTTGAAGGCAGAGACCCACTCACCTTTTGAGACAAGACATGAGCGTGTTCTCAGCTGCCAACTGACTTCATGCTTGGCCACCCAGTGGGACTCGGTAAATTGGATCTGAGCACACATGTTATGGTGTGACCTTCTGCAAACGTGGCCTGAAGTGAGCACCCCGCCTTCATGTTCATAGCTATTATGGTTTATATTTAAATGCTACTTGTAGGATATATTCTTTTTTATTTTTATTGTTTGCTTGTTTATTTATTCTTACCGTCCTTAGACCAGAAAGCATGCAAAACCAAATTTTCTGATTTGTAAACCCCTGATTTAGGTAAGGATGATGGATTCAAAACCGCCCCACCCCACTGCCTTTGAGCAGTGGGCATCTTTCCCTAATAGACAGAAAAGGAATAGGTGAAAGGCTGTGGAGAATTCTGCTACCAACACCCACATGCATATGTCTCAGCCACAAAGGGAAGTGAGCAGCCGTCTCTTATTAAGAATGGACTGTGCCAGCCACTGTGCTATGTGCTTTATCTACATAAGCTTAGTTCTTACAAAATCCTTCAAAGAAGGGGTCATTTTCTCATTTCATAGATGAAGAAACCAAGACTCAGAGACGGTGACTCATAACAGACCACCCAGCTGTGAGCGACGAGGAGATGTTAATTCCTTCTCGGGGTTTATCATCCAAGTCAGATACTATAGACTATGGGCCAGATCTGGCTTTCCTTGGCATACAGTATTTAAAAACAAGTTAATTTACTACATTTAAAAGCCAGAAAATTTCACAGAAAAATCTAAGCTTTGGGCTTCTCTTGAAGAGCATCTAGCCACATTGGACCTGCACACTTATATGGTACAATTGGCACAGCGGTGGCTATTCTCTCAGGTAATGAAACCCTCCCTAGGTTACCACAGTCCCATTTGGCCCACATTATTTGTATCCTCTGCCTGGTCCCTTTGCCATTTGAGTTTGGTACCCTTGATCCGGGTTTCTCTATGAGTAATGGTAAGGTATGTGGTACGTGGTGGGAGTGATGTAGGGATGAAGGATGTTGAGGCAGAAGACATATTCTAGGATATTCTGGAACAAACTCAACAATCCCAAGCTGTATTAACCATTTTGAGCTTGGATAGCTTGGGGTCAAATGAAGGGGCCACACTCACTGGTCTCTAAATTTCCATCTAGTTCTAAGTTTCTCTCTAGGCCTTGCTTCACCTGAAAAACCATATTTCCTTATTGTGAGTGGGTTTGTCATAATTGCTATTGAAAGGTGACTTCATTATCAAGGTCACCAATGAGCAGTAATCTTGAGTTGATACTGATCAGCGCTGCTAAGTGTACAACTCCAGGGTTCCATTTTCACAGTGTTGTATGTGAATGGTGCCCTCTGGAGTTAGGCAACATGGCAGCCATGCTGGTGGTGTGTGCCACCATTCTAAATGGATAAAATAGTTAAGACAGTCTTTCCTTAGGGCCTATTAAGTCTAGGACAGCAATGTAGACTCGGAAAGGATATAGACAACTGAAGAAATGCGTTAGTCACGTTTATGGAGTGTTGGACTACAGAAAAAGGAGTATGTAATGCAAGGATTGGTATTTCAAATTTGGGTAGGATGAGATTGAAGGTTGTCACATTGCTTATCACTCTGGAAAGCTGTCATGAAAGAGCCCTCTGTTTACGAGCTGATTAATAGTGAAGGGAAGCTGCCAGTTGGGCTGGGGTCAGGGATAGGAACGAAGGGAAAGAGAAAAAGCAATATTTTCAGGGAAAAGTCTTTTTCTAAGAATTTTTCCTTCCATATTAAAAAAATTTAGATGGAGCATTTCTTTTGGCATGAAGACAATTATTCCAAAAAATAGATTGCTACTTTGTCTTTATTGTCCCCAAATGATTTTTAAAAATCTACATACTAGGAAGATTTTAATGGAATATTTACATGTGTTTTCTGCTAGTCTCACATTGTTTTCCACCAGCCCAGGTAATCATCAACCTGTTTTTTAAAAATCCAAGTGTATTTTCAATTTCAAGTGTAAAAGAGAACAAAGTCAAGTATTTTACGAAGAAAGGAAGAATATCCACTTTTAGCCAATTTATTCAGTGTCTTGGGGCCATGTTGACTCATTGGGCCACATTAGAAGGTGAACAGTCTGCTTAGGATTTGCTGCTGTGATGGGAGTTTTTAGGTGCTCAGACCCTGGGACACTTGTACACGTCTAGTCAATAGATGCACCTTAGGATTCAGCCAGACATGTTTCTCCTGCAACACGGCGACAAGAACTTTGTACAACATACTGTCTGTCCTCTTCCTTTCGCACAGACTCCTGATTCTGCCATCTTCTGCTTGCTGTAAAAGAATCAGCCCATCTTTCCATCCTTATACCAAGCCAAAGAACACAACTGTGGAGAAGGATAATGAATCCTGAAGAAAACTTGAGTTTTGTAGTTATCCTCTTTTTTTTGAGGAAGATTAGCCCTGAGCTAACATCTCCCACCAACCCTCCTCTTTTTGCTGAGGAAGACTGACCCTGCGCTAACACTTATGCCCATCTTCCTCTACTTTATATGTGGGATGCCTACCACAGCATGGCTTGACAAGCAGTGTGTAGGTGCGCACCCAGGATCCAAACTGGCGGACCCCAGGCCGCCAAAGTGGATCATGAGCACTTAACCACTGAGCCACTGGGCTGGCCCCTTGAGTTTTGTAGTTATTAGTGTCCCAGCCCATCCCCTCAGAATTTGCCTCTCTAAGACAAAGGCTGCTACTGTGACGTTTGTGAATCTCTGCCTGAGGGCTATTTATCCGGCCCTGGGAGCACACAGCCTACATGCAAGGCAAGCCAGAAACCCCACGTCCTGGAAGCAGCCCTCAACCAATCCTTGATGAGAGTCGGAGTATAAACACCCCAGATTCCCACTCCTTTGTAAGAATAACTCTGGCGTTATATCCTATGCTGGCTTCCTGAGGTCCCGCCAAGCCTGAGCTCCGCCTATTCCAGCAGTAACTGGTTTGGTAACATTGTTGGCTGCCTTCCTTCCCTATCTCACTCCCTCACTCTGTTTCCCGGATTACCTCCCAAATCAGCTACTTGCACTCAAATCTTTGTCTGAGGATCTGCTTTTAGGAGAATCCAAACTAAGACATCTATTGAAAGGATAAAAGGGAAGCCCCAGAAGAAGCAGGAGCTGATGCTCATTATAACTGTGAAAGGGACATGGATCGGACAAATTTAAAGGGGGCAAGGGCTGAATCTGGTGAGTTTGGAACTCTTTATAACCCCCTCTTTTCTCTTAGCCACTTTGTTGAAAATGAGGCCTTCTATGTTTATTAGATATTAGAAAGGCCATAGTAAAAATTCTGATGCATGGTTGTATAGCTCCTAGCAGAAAGCCTGGCATGTGGTAAGCACGTAGAGTAGTTGCTGAGTTCATGAGCATGGATGTATCAGACATGTTTTCAACTAACCCCCTCAGTCATTTCAACATGCATCACTGTTGCATCAGTTCTTACTTCCACTATTCATCCTGAGCTGTCTGGTTAATTTTTTTCCTAGTCCAAATGGAGGTCTTTACCTTCACCCGTATTGACCTTTTTCTTGTTAGATTTACCATATTTCCAGTTATTGGGGTTCTTCTGGGTGCTGGTTCTTTCACCTTACTATTGCTGCTGCTGTGCCCAGCTTCATATTCCCCATAGTTTTCCTCACAACATCATCTCGGTCCTCATCCAAGGCACTGGGACAGTTCTTAACCAGGAAGGAAGTTAAGAACCTGGGCAGGAAATCGTGCGACCTATGTCACTACTTCCCTTTATCTCAGGAGTTGCTGTCTAGCAAAGAGCAGAAAAGTGCTCAAGCTAGCTTAAGAAAAGGAGGGTTTGTTTTAAGCACTCTGGGAAATTTCATGCACTCTGATTTTGCTCTGCCATTTGACCGCTCATGGTTTCCTATTTCTGCTAGGGGGACTGCTGCATTTGTAGCCCCACAGACTTGTAGCCCGTGCAGACTTCCATTTCTGCTCATTCACTGGGGCTCATGGTGAGCCATCATGGCTGCCCCCAAGGAGTTCCTTCAGACCCCAAGCCCACTTGGCCTTCCAGCTCAGCTCCCTATGTTCATATACTTTGGACTGACCTAGTTTGGTACAAATGTCCACATTTGTTTCCACCATCTAAGGCCAAAGGCAGATTCATATTGTATAGCGAGCTGCTCCTGCAAAATTGTGAATGAGACCGTTTCTCTATGTTAAGGTAAAACAGAGAAGAAAATGATTGCACTTATCTAGGATTCCTCCAAAGGCCCAAAATGCCACCATAGACAAGAGGGTATTCATGGGGTAGATTTTGGAGACATTAGCATTTCAAGGCCACACAACCTTCTAGGTAGGCCTGCTATGTGATTCTCTCAGAAGATGGAGCCTAGGGCAGCCAAATGTCTATTGGAAGCCTACTTTTATTGGGAAGGTATTTATTTATTCACTACTGGGGAAAACCAACAATTTCCTATTGTCCTATTCTGATTTTAATTAGAATATTAATCAGCTATGCTCTGCACAATTTTAGCTAAAACTCCACAATGCAATATGCTAAAATTCCTAGGAACAGAGCCAATTTAATTCATATTAGATATTTTGCCCCAGGTTAGCATTAGGGACTTATTATTGCATGTCTCATGCAGCTATTATTATTATAAATGTGTATATTGTACAAATTAAAATCATATTTCATTCAGGGAAAAACCTCTCTGTTTGCTGGAGTCCTAGTGACTATGTCTCTGTTCCTGAGGGAATTCAGTACTTGTGCCACCCTTCATGGTAGATCTAGCAAGGAACTGCCTCTAGGCACTTAGCCACTTATCACTTCTGGAAGGACATAGTTTACCCACTGCTTCAGTGGCTGCACTGAGGACACAGAGGAGGACCAGATGATGGTCATCACTGTGTTTTTGTTCAAGGAGCTTTCAGCACCCACAATGATGTAGGATAAATATTATTATGGGGAAGTTGAGGATACTATGATATATTTGGTCATGTCCCAGCCTTGTCTAGGAGGTCAGGAAAGTTGTCTGGAAGATAGGATATGTAAACCAAGACCTGACGGTTGAGTAGGAGTTAAACAAGGGAAGAGAGTAGGGTATGGGAAGAATGAACTACAGTACAGTATGGCTGCATTATAGAGGGTGGGGTGAGGATTGGCAAGACTGGAACTGGAGAGCTAGGGTGGGGCCAGGTAGCAGAGAATTTTGAAGGCATAGTATGGAATTTTACCATAAGGACCAATGGGAAGCCAGTGAGGCTGTTACTAGAGGAGTGATATGATGCGATTGGAATTTTAGTAGAATCCCTCTGGCTAAGAAGTGGAGCATGGGTTGGAAGAAAATAACAATAGAAGCAGAGACATTAGTTAGGAAACCATTTCCATGATGTAGACAAGAGAAGATGATGGACTGAACTATGATAGTGGCTATGGAAATTGAGAGAAGTGGATGGACGGAGGGGTTATTTGGGGGGTGGAATTGACAGTTGGTGATGATTGACTAGATGTGGGGGGTGAGGGGGAGGTATGGGTCAAAGAAGAATTCCAGATTTGCTTGAAACATCTTGGTGGATGATAGTGCCGTTTACTAAGAGAGAAATATGGGAGGAGAAGCATTTTTGGAGTGGGATGGGGGTGGGCAGAAAGGGGATAAGTTCAAATTTGAACATAAGTTTGAATGGCTGGGAGATAATGCTGTTTTAGAAATGTTGGATATATGGGTCTGCTCTTCAGGAAAAGAGACGTGGGTTGGGGATAAAGACTAAGAAGTCTCAATGCGGGGATGGTCTTTGAAGCCATGGGTTTTGTTGGAGTACTCCAGGAGAGCATGTCACTTGAGAAGAGAAGAAGATGCAAAATAGAGCCCTGAGCAACAACCTGACAGTAGAGGAAGAAGGGCATGTAAAGGAGATTGAGAAGAGTGTGTAGAGTGGCTGGAGGGAAACCAGAAAGCACTGGTGCCACTTACATTTACGGAAATGTGTAATGGAACTGAGAGGGCATGGTCAACAGTTTCAAATGCTAAGGGCTCAAATTAGATGGTTCCCCAGAGAAGCTAAACTCAATTCCCTATGCCTATAACCCCAGAGTCCAGTAGCCAAAGATTTTAGCCCCTACTCACCACTGCATATTTATGTTCAATTTCTTGTCCTCTTTATCTTTTTTTGAATTTAAATATAACTTCATAATTAAAAGAATTGTATCTAGTATCAATAGGTATTCAGTGTAGTGAGTGCATTTCCACTGGAATTCTGCCACTTTGATTAGAAATCTTCATCCAGATATATATAATCATTGCTTTTCTGTACTCACTGATTTCACAGTCACATAAATGTTCATATTTATTTAGTAGCTCTGTTAAAGTAGTGGTTCTCAAATGAGGTCCCTGGACCAGAATCGATAGCATCATCTGATGTGATAAGCAGAATTCTAACATGTTACCCAGATTCCTGACTCCCTGGGGTACATGTTCTATATAATTCCCTCCCTGTGAGTGTGAGAGGGACTCATGAATATGATGGGATATCACTTCCATGATTATGTTATAAGGAGAAAGGATTTGCCAGATGTAGTTAAGGTCACTAATTTGATCAAAAGATTATTTGGGTGGGCCTGACAGAATCACTTGAGTCCTTAAAAGGGGCTGGGCCCTCCCTGAAGGAACAAGTTCAAAAACTGAAATAAATTTCTTCTACTGGTCTTGAAATGAAAATTGATATATTGTGAGAGGGCCTATGGAGAGGCCTGTGGTAAGGATCTGAAGGTGACCTCTAGTCTCTGGCTAATAGCCAGCAAGAAAATAGGGCCCTCAATTCTGGTCTCCCAAGGAACTGAATTCTGCCACCAGCCACCACTTGAGCTTGGAAGAGGACCCTGAATACCAGAATGGGGCGCAGTCCAACTGACACCTTGATGCCAAGGCCGTTGTGGGCTGTCCCTGAAGGTCAGGGGCTGACAGGTCATCCCCTACCGGGCGGCAAATGCACAGAGGCCTCTGCCTTGCTCACCCTGTGCTGCACACATCTCCCTGTTGTCCTTTCTTCCTCCTCCTGCACCTGCCTGGGTTCCTGGGTCCCTGGTAACCTCCTGTCACCAGCACAAGGGCAACCAAGGTCCCACACTTCACCAAAGAGTCTAAAGAGTTGAGTGGCCTCTGATCATTCAGTCCAGACACAGGCCCTGACTGAGGACAAATTAGACCCAGCTGTGAACGAAACCCACTGGAAGGAGGGGCAATGGAATTCGTTTAACCCCTCCTGCCTCAGTTTCCCCATGCAAAATTAGAGGACAAGAATGGTCCTTGATTTGGTCTGGACTCAGACCTGCCTCTGCCCTTCCAGCTGTGGTCCTCACGCCAGCCCCTTCCCGCTCTGAGCCTCACGGCCTCACCACGTTCTGAGCAGCAAGTGAGAAGATGTAAACAAAGGGCACATGGAAGCCACAGGCAAAGGGCCCTGTGGAGGTGAGTGGTTATTCTTCCAGAATCTAGTTTTACTTGACTGAGACGCGTTCTCCAGCCGCCGTGACATTTTTGGCAGCACAGTTTAGTGGTTCAGGAGTGTGGCTCTGGAGCCAGACAGCATGTTGAATCTCGCTCTGCTAGTCACCAGCAGCAGCATCTCGGCAAGTAGCTCACACTGTGTGTTCCCCAGTGTCCTCACCTGTTAAATGGGTCAGTAACAGAACCATCTCAGGGGTCACGGTGAGGATTCAATGAGTCAATGCACTTAAAGGCTTCAAGCTGTTCCTGGTAATAATGCCTGCCCTCAGAAGATGCTAGAGTGTGACTCTCGTGGTGGGGTGGGGAGGAGGTGGGAACAGTGACCAGGGAGGCATCCAGGGAGAATAAGCTGTTTCCTGATCTGGGTGCTAGTTTCACAGGTGTGTTCAGTGTGTGAAAACTCATCAAGCTGTATGCGGAAGATAGGTGCCTTTTATCTGTATCACGTCTTCAGAAAGTTGTCTTTTTTTTTTTTTTATTAGTGCCTGGGAATTAAAAAATTCCTGGGAAAACTCCAGACTTTCAAAGGCTGTGAAATTGGTGGGGTCCAAGCCACATGTCCAAGGGGTAAAGGGCTTCCTGTGTTAGAGGAACCCAACTTATCTGTGCTAGAAGTAGAGTAAGCAGAAAATCACACTAAGATATAGATGTGATATGATGATAGGACAGGGCTGGAAAATAAGAAGTCCTAGAGGGGCTGACCTCATGGCATAGTGGTTAAGTTCACATGCTCTGCTTCAGTGGCCTGCGGTTTGTGGGTTCGTGAGTTCAGATCCCAGGCGCAGACCTATATACTGCTCCTAAAGCCATGCTCTGGTGGCAACCCACATGTAAAATAGAGAAAGACTGGCATGGATGTTAGCTCAGGGACAGTCTTCCTCAAGCAAAAATAGGGAGATTGGCAACAGATGTTAGCTCAGGGCCAATCTTCCTCACGCTGCCCCCTTATGGGGAAAAAAAAAAAAGAATCCTAGAGAAGTGGGGAGGGATTTAGAGGCTCAGGAGAGTGGTGGGACCTCTTAGGCTGGGTGGTGGGGGTGAGGGGTTCCCTCTCCCATCCTCAGGAACTTTGTGACTATTAAGTCATTCCACGGTGAAGGTCTGGAATGCTCTAGAACAGAATACACATCTCAGTGCCCATTGCCTGAGGCAGCAGTGTGCTTTAGATGATAGACAACCATCTCTATCTCCTTTTCCTGAGGAAACTTAGTGAGACATGGAGCTTCAATTCCATTTTTAAAATTTCCATTGTGTGATTGGGCTTCTCCCTCTATCATTCTTCTTCCTCTAGGGGAACCAATTGCTGCCAGTCTTCAGAATAAAGGAGGCATCAACCAGGTAAAGGAGTCAAGGCCCAGACCCAACAAGACTGACTTCTGACTTTCCTGTTCCTCTTTCCATCTTGTAAATCAATTCTGTTGGCAGTGAGAGACATCTGAGATGGGAACATTTAGGAGAGAATAAAATTATCCTGTGGGAAAGGTTTAGAATGGGGACCAGGTTTTATCTGAAGCTCACAGACCATCTTTCTGGGTCTGATGGAGGGCTCTGGGGTGAAATCCAAACCACAGTAATTCAGTGGCTGTGGATGGATTGAGGTAGTTCAGGAGACCTGAAGGAGGATAGTGTTCCCCAACACTTCTTCAGCAGCTGCCTTCCTATCTTAGGTGTCTCTGGTATAAGTGTTTCCTTTGTGTTAGGGAAAAACTAAATGGCAATGTTGAACTTCTGAAAGCCTCTGGAGAGATGCCAGAGCCCTCTGTGTCCAGGAGCTTCATCATCCTACCTGATGAAGCATCAAGCATTGTAGGTCTGAGGCTTCATGCCTGTCTGCAGCTGAGGACTCCCAACTGAAATATCAACAGAGGATCATGTTCAGAAAACCTTTCTTTGAGTTTTTCAAAGTAAAAATAGGAAATATTTGTATCTACTTTAAAAGTGAATGTCTTGTACTTCCAATTCCAAGCAAGATGGAGTAGAAACATTTCTCCCTACTCTTCCCAATAAATACAGCAGAAAACTCTGGAAATTATAAACAAACTAAGAAGGCTCTGAAAGATGTAGAAAAGAAGGTAGATCAGCCAGAGACCTCAGGACTTGAGAAACAACATAGCTGTGAGTTCCCTGGGTTTTCTTTTTGCCTCCTTACATCCCAGACTGCCTGCAGCTCAGTTCACATGTCCAAAAGCTGGAAACCCAGAAATGTCAATGGGTACAGACAAAAAGAGGCCCAAGTAAAGCTATCTCTCTTTAGCCAAAGGACATGAAAGGTACAGCCTGGAAGGACAGAAAACTCTTTGACAATAATTACTCTCATCCAGATAAACAAACCATACCTCTTCCTCACACCCAGGAAAGGCTAGTGGAGAGACTAGACTTCACCCTCACCTGGTGCTCTCATCACTCTTATTCAACAAGTACTCAAAGTCCTAGCCAGTCCAATAAGCAAGAAAAGGAAATAAAACGCGTACAGATTGGAAGAGAATACACCTCTCTATTTGCAGATGACATGATGGCCTATATAGAAAATTTCCATAAATCTACAAAAAAAAATCTAGAACTAATCCATGAGCTGAGTAAGGTTGCAGGATACATCAACAAACAAAAGTGACTTGTATTTCTGTACACCAGCAATGAATGCATGGAAATGGAAATAATAAACATATCATATATGATTCCTTTAAAAAAAGATGTATTTAGGTATAACTCTAACAAAGCTTGTAAAAGACTTGTACACTGAAAACTACAAAATACTAATGAAAGAAACTGAAGATCTAAATAAATGGAGAGACATACCATGTTCATGGATTGAAAGACTCAACACAGGAAAGATGTTACTTCTCCCAATTTATCTATAGATCAACACAATTCCTTTAAAATCCCAGCAAGTTTTTTTTTTTTTTGTAGAAGAGACAGGCTTATTCTAAAATTTATATGGTAAGACAAAGGAAGAAGAATAGCTAAAACAATTTCTTTTAAAAAGTGAGAGGAATCAGTCCACCTGATTTTAAGACTTACTATATGGCTACAATAATTAAGGCAACAGTTATTGGCAGAGGTGTATAGGCACACTGATCAATAGAACAGAATAGAAAACCCAGAATCAAACTAACTGATTTACTTTTGGGGCTGGCCCTGTGGCCAAGTGGTTGAGTTTGCGGGCTCTGCTTTGGCCACTCAGGGTTTTGCCAGTTCGAATCCTGGCACTGCTCACCGAGCCATACTGAGGCAGCATCCCACATGCCACAACTAGAAGGACCCACAACTGAAAATACACAACTATGTACCGGGGGGCTTTGGGGAAAAAAAGAAAAAATAAAATCTAAAAAAAACCCCACAAAAAACTACATTGATTTTTGATAGAGGTGCAAAAAGTAATTCAGTAGAGGGAGGATCATCTTTTTAACAAATGGTGTTGGAGCAACTGGATAGCCATAGGGCAAAAAAAAAAAAAAAAAAGAAGAAGAAGAAGAAGAAGAAGAAGAAGAAGAAGAAGAAGAAGAAGAAGAAGAAAACCTGACCTAAACTTCACACCTTGTATAAAATTTGACTTAAAATGGGTTATAGATTTAAAGGTAAAACATAAAACTATAAAATTTTTAGAAGAAAACATAGGAGAAAATATCTGGGACCTGTAGCTTGATGAAGAGTTCTTAAACAGAGTACCTGAAGTATGATTCATAAAAGAAAGAAAATTTTTAAATTGGACTTCATCAAAATTTAAACTTCTGCTCTATGAAAGACTGCATTAAGAGGATGAAAAGACAAGCTACATGGAGAAAACATTTGCAAATAACATATACGGTAAAGGACACATGTCTATAATATATAAAGAATCCTCAAAACTCAACATCTTCCCAATTAGAAAATGGGTAAAAGGCATGAAGAGATATTTCACTGAAAAGTATATACAAATGGCAAATAAGCAGATGAAATGATGAATACCACTAGCCTTTAGGGAAATGCAAATGAAGACCATGATAAGATATCACTATATGACTATTTGAAAGCTAAAATTAAAAAAAAAAAATGACGGTAGCACACACTGGCAAGGATGCAGAGAAACTGGTTCTCTCAAATTGCTGGTGGGAATGTAAAATGGTACTGCCACTCTGGAAAACCACTTGGCAGTTTCTTAAAAGTGAAACATACAGTTATAGAATGACCCAGCAATCACACTCCTGGGCATTTACCCCGGAGAAATGAAATTTATTTCCACACAAAAAGCAGAACATGAATGTTCACAGCAGCTTTATTTGTCATAGCCCAAAACGGGAAACAACCAAAATATCTTTCAGTGAGTGAATGGATAAACAAATTGGGGTACATCCAGGCCATGGAATAGAGCAAACTATTGATACAATTTTGATGGATCTCAATGGCATTATGCTGAATGAACAAAAACAATCTCAAAGGGTCACATACTGTATGATTCCATTTATATAACATTCTTGAAATGACAAAATTATAGACATGGAAAACAGATTAGTGGTTGCTAGAGGTTAGGAATGATGAGTGGCAGGAGGTGGGTATGATTATGAAGGGTTAGCATGAGGGAGATCTTTGTGGTGATAGAATAATTCTGTACCTTTCTTGTAGTGGTGGCTACAAAAATTCATGCACATGATAAAATGACATAGAACTATACACATACTGTGCCAATGTCAGTTTCCTGGTTTTGACATTGTACTATAGTTATTTAGCAAGTAACCATTAGGGGAAACTGGGTGAAGGTTCATAAGACCTTTCTATTTTTGCAACTTCCTGTGAATCTACAATTATTTCAAAATAAAAAGTGAAAAAATTAAAATACCCAAAAGTAAAATATAAGTTCACGCTGTTACCATCATTTCAGATTTAGGATTACAGAGTAAACCTCACTGATCTGACATCTGTGTCTCCTTTTCTCCACACCAAACAACCTGATTCTCAATGACACCATCATGAGTACCCCTTCCCTCCACTTTTTTTTACAATACACAGACTCAGAGTCTGTTGGGTAATAATACCAATACTCCCATCAACAATGTGACTACTGAAAGCAATTTAAGAATTTTGCAAGTCTTTCTGTCTTTAAGGTATATCTTACTAGGGATGTACCGGTAATTAGTTTAGATCACTTAGAATATCTTCTCTCAAGATCAAGCTACCAAAAGATATACATATACGTTCATTTGTTTAATTTTGCTTTTAATTTTAGGGATTGTATTTTTAAAATTTAACTTCATTTTGTAATTATGTAAATTCTGTACGTAGATTATGTTTCAAGTCAAATCCTCAAAACTAGGTAGAAGCCTAGATTTTTGGGGGGGAAGATTAGCCCCAAGCTAATATCTGCCACCAATCCTTCTCTTTTTGCTGAGAAAGACTGTGCCCATTTTCCTCTACTTTATATGTGAGATGCCTACCACAGCACGGCTTGATAAGCGGAGTGTTGGTCTGCACCCGGGATCTGAACCAGCAAACCCCAGGCCAACTGAAGTGGAGCACGTGAACTTAACCACTACCCCTTACTGGCCCCTAGAAGCCTAGATTTTTATACCTTCTGTTCCCTTCTGTCTATAGGTAACCATTTAAAAAGTTTTATGGTTCATCCTTCCATTTTAAAATATGCATTTTCATATATATGCATATCTTTATATCCACCACTTTTTAGAATCTATACAAACTTAACCACATTGAAATTTTTACTTATTTATTGTGGTAACTACTTACTTATACCATACATTTTTGACAGGTGTATAACACTCCACTGTGTGGATATACCATTTGTTATTCCCTCACTTTTCTATTGATGGGGCATTTACATTTTTCTGGTTTTCTGCTATTATAATTACAACACTGCAGCAAATAGTTATATGCACATATCTTTTCTTCTTATTTTTGCCAATGTATCTTTGGGATAGATTCCTAGAAATGGGATTGCTGGACAAAATGATAATTGTTATAGATATACAGATAGCTTTTGATTCATTAAAAAATAAAACACAATGAAACATGAAAGTGAAATGCAGAATTTCACTTCTGTGAGGATGACCACTAATTTTGACCCCTTGGTTCTTCCTTAGGTGGTGGAATGTTCCCCATCACAGGGGTGGGTACTGCGGCAGTTTGGAAGGTGAGCCTTCTGCCTGCCCCACCAACCCCTGGATGATCTTTGGGTAGTGAGCTGAATCAGGAATGCAGGTGAATACCTCTGGTGGTGCCGAGCAGGGTACCAAGTTATTTCTGGGACTGCTCTGCTCTCCAGCCTCTTGGGGAAGTCCAAGCTCTACTTGTGCACTGACTGTTATCCATCTCTTGATGTAACGGGACTCCTCTGTGTCCCAACCATCATGCTCATTCAATACATCCACCCTAGGAAGAGAAGATTATTAGGAAAGTTGAGAAAACTGAGATTCAGAAAAGGTAAGTCTCTCTTGCAAAATGCCATAGCTAATAAATGATAGAGTCAGTTTCAAATCGTGGTCAGTAGAATATTCTGGAAGATGATGGAATAAAGGTGTTTCTCTGATCTTTCTGTTTTCCAAAAAATTATCCAAAATCAACAGGGAGAATAAGAAATAGAAAAGTATGAAACACTTGGAACCCTGAATCACAAAATGTCAAGTCAGAGAGACGAGAGAAGAAAGGTTCATGGCTTAGCTAAGGGAATGAAACTTAAAACCAAGTGGTTTCAAGGTGTGTGTGCATGTGAGTGAAGGTGTGCGTGTGTGAGTGTGTGTACGTACACATGCCTTGCTGGCTTTTGTCATGTAGAATAGGAGGAAGGCTCGGATATGGGGGTGCTGCAGGAGCTTTAAAATGCTGAGTGAGGTGCAGCCCTGGAAACAGGAGTTATTTGAGTCTATATAAGAAGCAGTTAGATATCAGATTCCCATCCCATGTCTGCAAGAGACCTAGAATTCGTTCTTTGGCAAACTGAGCCAGAGGATAGGAGGCCAGGCTGGAGAGGAGAGCTATGTCTTGGTTTGCTTTAACAGGAAGTCACTGGGTGATATCTAAAATGGGCAAATCTGCACATAACAGCAAATGCATCTCATTTGGAGACATAGCAGTAAAACCTGGAAAAAAATAACCCAAAGTATTAAAAATGATTGCTTCAACAAAAATAAATAAGTGGTGAAATTGGGAACAGAGGAAACCAGGAGGGCCAGGTGTTGATAGACATTGAAACTGAATGACAGGTACATGGAGAGTCATCATACCATTCTCTCTACTTTTGAGTATGTTTGAAAATTTCTATAATTAAAGAGTAAAAATCAAGGGCCACCGTTGTTATTATTATTATTAAAGCACCATTTGACTTTTGAAGCTGTTCACCAGGAATATCCCGATGGCAGAACAGCAGCAAACCTGGTTTGTCCACTCCCTAGTCTACACTCTCAATACTCTTAAACTAAGCAAGACAGCTGAGGTGATGGAGGAAGCCCTGGTTTCTGGGGTGAGACCTGGAGGGCTTTGAGAAAGTTGCCCAGCCTCTCTGGGCTTCGAATTCCTTATCGGTAAAATTAAGAGTGTGGACCAACTCCGAAGTCAGTAATACTAGGATTTAGCAGGGTTGGAATAGACTCTGGGAAAGGAATGGGACAAGGTGGGGGAGCAGAGTGTATTAAAAATTTTGTGAGAAAATGAGGGTTAAAAAAAGTGAAGATTTGTCGCTGTCAAAGAATCTTAAAAAGAATGGTTTCCACTTTTCCTTATTTTCTCCTCTAGTGCTTTGTAATCCTCTTCAGCCAATTTAGAAAATGCCCCTCTATGCTCTGGGAGGATTATATTCAACAGGAGCAACATTTGATTACATGGAGGAGCTTAGCAGGGACCAGTGAACACCACCGGTGACAGTGACTAATGAAAGAGCAGGGCCGACAGCGTGTGAATGGGAACGAGTGTTGTGTGGCTGCGCTTCCACTCTTAGTTAAATCGAAGGGCCCAATTTGGTCTGCTGAACAAACATATTTATGGAGGTTTATTGAACACAAAATTAATTTAGGAGACATTAATCTAAAGAGAACTCGACTGACAGCAACTGTGGTGGTATTTAATGGAAGACAGAGTAAAAAAATGAGCCAGCCCTGCCACAGCCCTTCCTTTTGTTGAGAAAATGTGAGCATCCCCAGGGCTTTAATAGACTCTAATCCTCTCTTTTGAACAATACAGCCTCCAAATAGACCAGTGAGCAAAATAGAATCCCGAAGAATGCACCGTCTAAGACATAACGGTGCTGAAGTCCCGTTGGCTTCAGGGCGAGATGCCGGCTGTGCACGGGCACATCTTCTCTTCTTGCTTTTGCTTTCTTTCTATGTTTGTTTGGGTTGGGGTTTATTTTATGTTAGACTGTAGCCTGGCTTCTCACAGTGTGGTCCACAGACCGACACTGTCAGCATCACCTGGGAGCTTGTTAGAAATGCAGACTCTCAGGGGCTGCCCAGACCTGCTGAATTTGAATCTGCATTTTAACCAGATTCCAGGCTATTCATAAGCACTTTAGAGTTTGAGAAGTTCTATTTCATAAAGTTCCCTCCGTTATGAGGGAAAAATGAGAACAACCTAACTTCAGGTAGTCCAGAAAACCAAGAACTGTCTGAACTTTTCCCCCTTCCACATGATGAAACTAAAGACCAGTGCAGAACATTTGGAAAAAAAAATACAGAGAAGTACAAAGGAAGAAACAGTCATCTGTAATCTTGCAAACCCAGTATGAAGACAATGAACTTTTTAGAGTGTGTCCCTCCTGTCTTTCTTCTATTCATATTATGTGTATTTTTAAATGCAAAAATATAATCAATCCTTCATTCGTTCATTTAATCATTCAACTTATTGAGCACCTAGCAGGCACTGGGTGCTGGGGATACAGTGATGAACAAGACTGATAAGGGTCGTGGGGAAACCAACATGCAACCATATGTGACTTAACCAGAGCCATACCATGGAGGGGACCCCTCTGTTTCCCCTTGCCCAATCTCTGCCTTCTTGTTCCCTATGTCTTTGTGTCTGACCCTCAGCTCCAGAGAGACAGGGATGGTCTCCCCAAAATCTGTTCTAACTGGCCTTGCCCTCACCCAGACACTTCCCCTTAATCCCCATTCCTCAGGGTCTTGTTAATTATAAGATTAGCTAATGTTTATTGAGTACTTACAGAGTGCCAGTCACTGCCCTCAGTGCTTTGCATGTATTGTCTCTTATCCTTGCAACAATCCCATCAGGTAGATTATCAACCAAGGTCACCCAGATAGTAACTGGCAATCAAACTCCAGGGCTAGCCCTGAGCTGATAACACTGATTCATGCTAGAGTGTTAATGGATAATAGCTAACATGTGTCTGTCTGTGCATTTAATAGGCAATTATCAGAGAGCAGACAAGATTCCTTAACTCAAAGAAATCGATCCCTAATTGTAACATTTTAGGAAGAGAGGGAAACCAAGTAGGGTGGAAGGATGTTAGAAGAGGGTCTTCCATGTATGCCCTATTTCATATCATTTAATTTTTTGGTGATCTTGTTACATTATGTTGGCTAAATGGGGAAACAAATATCAAAAAAATGTTCCAGTTACTGAGTCTAAAAGCCCTTTAAGAAATTTGACCTCCCGCAATACTGTCTATTTTAGATTCCCAGCCAGGCAAATGTTGTGGACCCCAGAAGCCTCCTACTTATTCTTCAAGGCTCAGCCCAGAGACTTCCTGCTCCTTAAAGTCTTACCCATATCAACAAGGCCAAGCTCCTTTTCCCTCCTTGTTGTAACATGCTCTTCCCACTACCTAGTTATAGGACGCTGAGTCTGTGACTTGTCACTCCAAGCCTCAGTCCCGTCATCTGTAAGATGGGAATGATCGCAGAGTCTACATGACAGGACTGTATCAAAGGCTGCAGGGGATATGCTTAGCTGCCTGACCAGCACGTGGTAAACACTCAGTAATGGTATCGATTGTTCTTTTCACAGTACAGCTTTTTATCTTTTTATTTGCCTGTCTATCTCCCCTTTTGGGCTGTGTTTTGGATAACAAGGGCTGTGTCTTACTCATTTTTATATTTTAAGGAGCAAGAACCCAAAATTGGTGTTCAGTGAATGAAAGTACTAGTAGAAAAGAAAAAAAATCAGTACCTACGTTAGGCAAGAAATGAAGACAAGGATTTCATTTACGGTAGCGCCTCATGCTCCGGGGCATAGAAGCAGAAGAGGACAATTCGTGCTTATGGAGGGTGTGAGTAAATATGTTACATTTCCAAATGTTTCCAACGCATCGATAAAAATTAAGTAAATGTCCAGTGATCTTGCCTCTGCCTTTATATTCGTGGCCATTGCCAGTGGTTTGGTATATTCTTCAGTGTGAGGCTTCATAGCTATAGGTTTAAGTAGAGCTTGTCATTGGTTTAGGGAAGATTTAAGCTGATCATTGAATTGGAAAACACCTATAAAAGAAGGTTAAAGGTCCAGTACTAGCTGATATTAGAAGAAAAAACGTTTAGAGCAAATTGATATTATTACTAAGATGACAGGAAAATTGTGTGTGTATATGCGTGCATACACAAAGAATAGTTTTCCGTATCTCAAGTCATGTTTACACTGATTTGGGTATAGACTCATCTCAGTTCCTCCTACAGACAAAGCAAGAGGACCCTGGCAGTTTGGGGCTTTAGATCTGCTCTAAGGGCTTTATATTTGACTTAAGGGATTTAAGTTAGTTATAAACAATGGTCATTTGAGACCATCTTAAGCTGTTATCTGCTTCCTAAGTTATAGAGAAAGGTCTAGGAGTAGTCTTTACCTGAATTTATTTTTTTAAATATAAGAGTTCCTTTGCTATAATAAAAAATGCTGGTTAATGAATTTCTTGGGGAATTTTATGCAATAAAATATGAACAGAGTACACCTATAAATTAATTTCACAAATGTCCCAGGTTATTATTAGCAAGGGAAGGCCCATGTTTCTCAAGGGCCTAATAATGGCCTAGAACAACTTTAGACCTCTAGAGATTAAATAACAGTACTACTATAATTATAATGTTAAATTTCTCTGAAAGGCTCAATAATAATTCTCTCCCAGCTTCTGGTTGAACTCTCTGGCCTCCTCTGACTGACAGCAGACCTTGGAATGGAGAACTCTCCCTCCAGATGGTCACTCTGATATGGTACCAGTGGCCTCTGAAGGCTGGGGTCATGCCCATTGCTCCAGCTTCCTGTATTCTTAGCTTGCAGCTAAGCTGCATACTTAAGCTTTGTTTCTCTTTAATTTGTTTTTCCTCTTAGCACAACATTATTTCCTTTGTTGGCCACAACTCTGAACGACCAGTGCAACGGGAAGTATGTTCAGAGTGTGCTACCCTGGCCAGATCCATCATGGCTGCCCCACTTTTCAGTCAGTCTAACCAAGATCCTCCCTCAACACTCTCAGCCATTGTCTAGTGGTCTTAGACCTCCTAAAGGGGACATGGGGAGGGAACCTCAGGCCAAGTCAACTGCAGAAAATGCATGGGTCCCTGTTCATTGCTCTGTCAGAAGACTGTCATCCTGGGTGTGTTTGGACTTTTGATTGAGAAGGAGAATATAACTTAATCAGTCATCAATTCATGCACTGAAGCAGAAAGCACTGAGCTCCTACTTTGCTCTAGCCTTTGATCCGGCTGCTGGACATACAAATGTACACAAAGACTTAGTCCGTCTAAGAAGGAGCCAAAGGTTGATATGTGAAAAATGGACACGTAAAAAAATATCTGTGGAACAGCGTGTTGTGGTGCTAGAGGTACGTCACAGGGAAGCTCCCCAATCTTCTCTACGGGTGAAAAGCTACCTTAGGCAAGTAGCCACACCCACAGTCAGCCTATGAGTTTCCTTTCTGGGATTTGACTCCTGTTCTCTTCTAGTCTGAAGAGTAATGCCTTTATCTGTTCCTCTAGCATCATTCATTCATCATCCGTTCACTTGTTCATTCAACAAACGTTAAGTACCTACCAAGTGCTAGGCACCTTCACAGGTTTTAGGAATGTGAATATGAGTTCTTGTTTTCAGAGAGCCCATAAGTAGACAAGGAAAAAGACCCTTAGAAACTAGTGTGACCAGTGCCCTGTTAGTGGTATAATCTTTAAAGACTTCATGGAAGATGATTCACCCACTGGGGCTATAGGGTGGAATTGGGAACTCTGGACTTGTCCCATTTGCTTAATGGTGACTCACTGGATGATAAAGGTATGCAGAGAGGCAATTAGAATTATTTTCAGTTGAATAACGTACCTAAAATTCTCTGGTGCGGAATGTGTGGTCAGAGATAAAATTTCAAAATTGGTGCTTTTTGAAAATGATGTGATATGATAGTGGGATGTTTTATAGTTAGCAGAACTTATGCACATTTCAGGTATTTTTATCTACAATTATCTTGTGAATCTTGGGGCAATGGTGAAGCAAAGATCTGCCTTTGTCCGTGACATGTCAGCATTACAGATGTGAGTCACTGGTATAAACCTTCAGAAGGGGTGTCCCTGGCCTCTACCTTGTGAAGCCAAAGAGAGCCTGGGGTGGCAACAGGTAAAGTGGCTGAGGGAATGAGCTTTGCAACCTCCCTGATCTGACTTTTATTTCCAGATCTACCACTTAAGTTGGGTATATTTCCTAACTTTCTAAACTTCAGATTTTTATTTTTGTAAAATAGAATAAAATTGTATTTGAGAATTAAATAAGGTGATGCAGGTTAGGTTGGGTTCTCCAGTAGCAGACTCTGAGTTGAGGATTTGTGTGAAAGTGATTTATTAGGAAGTGGATTTAGGAAAAAGATTGTTTTTATGTAAGAAGAAAGGCGGTTGTATACATTTATTTTCCTTGATGCCTCACGGATTTGCAATTCCACCTCTTAAATACACAACCTTTTATTTTATTCCATTGATCAATGTATTCGTTTATCATTGTTTTAATAACTATAGATTTACATTATAGATTTAGTTTAGTTATAGATTTACTAGCTATGATTTACAGCACATTTAATATGGATCCCCCTTAATACTCTCCTTTTTTGAATATTCTGGCTATTCTTATGTATTTGTCTTCCCAGATGAACTTTAGAATCATGTTTATCAAGTTTCTAGAAACTTTATCTAGGAATTTTGATTGGCGGTGGTTCAATTTATAGATTCAGAGAACTGACATCTTCCCGTTTTTAATCTTCCTATCCAAGAACATGACATTCCTCTCCGTATAGGCCTGTGTTCTGTTAGATCCTTCAGTGCAGCTTTATGGTTTCAATCTGATAGTCCATATACATGCTTGTTGGATTTATTCATATGTATCTTATATAAATGTGAGTGGGATCTGTTTTTATATTGCATTTTCTAAGTGAATTAGATCTTTATTCTTGTTGTATAGGAAACCTGTTTTCTACATTTATTATGTACTTGATCACTTTATTGAATTTCTTATTATTTCTGTTAGTTTTTCAGTTGATTTTCTTGTGTTTTTGAGGAATGCAATGAAAATATATGCAAATAATGGGAAATTTGCCTTCTCATTTAGAATATTAATGCTACTTATTTTACTTTTTAGTTATTTTCTTGTTTAGCATGTTTATACTGTTTGGAACTCTAATCAGAATGCTTGTGTTTTACCACTAAAAAGGATACAAGCTATTGGTTTTGTGTTTGTATATATTATTAATTTTATTGAATTTCTAAAAAATCAGAATTTTGTGCTTTTTGGAAATCTCTCTTGATCATCACATGATTTCTCCCTTTGATCCATTAATATGAAGAAATATAGTATTAGATTTCCTAATTTTGAACTGTGCTTACCTTCCTGGAATAAATCCCACTTGAATTAATTTTTAAAATATCCTTAGATTCTCTTGCTATTAAATTCAGACTTTTCATGTATATTTATGAATATTGGAGTGTTTTAAACAAAATTATCATGGACAAGTTCTAGTATAAGCACTGTGTCAATGTGGTTAAAAGAATGAAAATATTTTCCTTCTTCTCTTATTCTCTGATTTGTCCTAAAGAGCGTATGAGGTTTGATTTTGAAATAACTTGCCCCTGAAACAATTTAAAACTGGCACTTTTTTGAGGAGTAGTTTCTTTCTGATAATTTCCCCAATTTTGATCTGTGGAGATAGGAGAAAGTGAATTATTTTCAGCTTCTCTTATCAAAGGGAATTGTCAATTATCACTTTGGCCATTAACTGAACCTAGAATTGGCTTTTCTGGAAAGCTATTTTCTTTTCTTATGAGGGCACACCGAGGAGCATCTACAGCCATGTTAGTTGCCTCCCAGGTTTGGGGGATGGGAACTTAGTGGACTGACTTCAGGGCTTGGTCATTTCCTCCCCCAGGACAAGACTTCCCTGAGAGGCGAAAACAAAGCAGGAAGGCGGGCTGGGGCTTAAATCCTGTCGCTGCTTGGCCCTCCCTCCCCATTGGAACCTGTCGTTGGGTTCCTGTATTAGCCCAAATGTTTTCAAATGCCTCCTAAACATCTCCTAATGAGAATCTCACCTGTCACCTTGTCCTCCAAATGACATTTCCTTCCATAGTCTTCGTTCAGTTAACGGCACCACTACCTACTCAGTTTCCCAAATCCAGAGCTTGAGTTTTGTCCTCGATTATTCCTTACCTCTTACACATCCCATTTGATTTGTTGACAGTGTCTCTCACATCCGTCTCTTTCTCTCCGTCACCATCGTTGCTGCTTTCCTTCAGGTCCTTAAACCTGGTCACTTCATTTTGCATTAGCCCCGTCATCAGTCTCTTACTCTGGTCTTGTCCCCTGCTGTGTTCTCACTCCTCCAATCTCCTCTACCCTTGTACCTGTGACCTTTTTAAAAGATGATTGATTTTTATCAAAGTACTGTATATAGTTAAAAATATCAAATACAAGTATACAATTACTGGTGTGCATTTTTTAAATCAAAAAAGCTATGAAAACATATTTTTTGGGTACCTTTAGCACCAAAGCTCATTCTGGTGGCAAAACCTGAATTAAACTTAAAGTCTCATTGTGAAATATTGTGTTAATTATTGGATGCTGCCCCACACCCTGATGGGAGTAAGTATGATACTGTACGTGCGTGATATTATCTTTAAAGATCAGAAAATATCTGAATTCTGAAATACATCTAGCTTCAAGGATTCAAGGTTGTGGGTTGTGGTTCCCCATCCTGCTCTCCAGAGGCAACTCTGTAAACTCCTTTAGCTTTTAAAAATTATAGTTATATTCATATTTTTAAATAACATGCTTAGTCTTATAGTTCTTGATTTATCAATTTTGAACATCTGTATATTGACTTCCTATTATAATTTATGAAGATTTGACTTACCTCTTTCCCAGTTGTGTTAGTCTGCTCGGGCCGCCGTAACAAAGTGTCACAGACTGGGCCGCTTAAACACCAGAAATTTGTTTCCTCACAGTCCTCGAGGCTCTTCTCTTCATTTTCTTCATCATTTTTCTGAAGCACATCTGTAGTAACTTTCCCAGAAAAGGCATGGGATATAAGTTTTTAGATTCCCTGCAGGTGTGAAAATGCATTTTTATACTCACACGTGATAGTTTGTGTGGGCATAGAATTCCAGGCTGTGAACAATTACTCATTAGATATTTGAAGGCATAGAACCCTCATGTCTACTAGACCTCAGCGTGGCTTGGTGTGTACCTGTTTGTGTTCTCTCTGGAAGCTCTGGAATCTATCCTGGAGATTCTGAAATTTCACAGTGACACGCCTTGTAGTGAGTCTTTTTCCACTCATTGTTTTAGGTATCCCTTTCACTTTGCTGGCTTATTTTTCAATTTTAGGAATTTCTTTGAAAATTTCTTCCTGTTTCTGTGTTCTCTTTCTGTAACTCCTATTATTGAGATATTGGACTCCTAGAATGATTTTCTAATTTTCTTTTCTCCCCTATTTTCCATTTCCATTTCTCTGTTTGACTTCTATAGAGATTTTACCTCTGACGTGAAAAGTTGATTGAAATGTGTGTCCCCTTTAATGGCTCTGTGTAGCTTTCAGAATAAAGTCCCAGCTTCTTTAATGATCAGCTCTACCTAAAACTCTTCCCTTGTCGTCTGAACCCATCCTTTGCTTTTCCGTGATAGCTTTTGAATGTCTCTCTCAGTGCTTATCACACTGTATGATTGGTTCTACTCAGTTGTCTCTACTTTTTTTGTGAGCTTCCTAAGGATGGGGATTGACTTGTTGACTTTTCATCCTGACACACTCAATAATGTTTGTTGAGTAAATGTGAACAAAGCTACTATACCCCCCTTCTTAGGCTGATCACCCCCGAAGTGGGTCTTGAGATGAAGATTGGTGTGCAGGTGGTTTGTTAAGCAACTGCTCCCAGTAGAATTTACTAAGGGAGTGGGGAAGCAGGACAGGGAAGGGAGAGAAGCCAGGCAAGGATGTAATTTTAGGCAAAGTCATCAGCCTCAGTCTAATCCTCTAGGGGAATTCTGGAGTGTAAATTATTCCTCAGAGTTTGTCCAAACTGGAGGGAAGGGAGTTGAGTTTTCATAATCCAGCACTGTCTGGGATAGAGCAGAGTCTGTTCTGGGATAGGGCAACCAATCACCTTGCTTGGTCCAGGACTATCTTGGTTTTAGCATTAAAAGTCTCATGTCCCAGGAAATCCCTCAGTCTGGGGCAAGCCAGGACAGTTGGCCACATTAACAGGTATTTCCAGCTCTCTGTACTTGCAGACAAAGTGACTCCAGCAGCTCAAGGGAAGTCCTTGGAGGAGAGAAACAGCTGCGGCTATTAGAAGCTGTGGTACACAGAATAATGGCCTCCAAAGATGTCCACATCCTGATCCCCAGAACCTGTGAATACCTTACCTTCCATGGCAAAAGGGACTTCGCAGGTGTGATTAAATGAAGGATGTTGTGATGGAAAGATTATCCTGGTTTATCTGGGTGGGCCTTATGTAATCATGTAGATCCTTATAAGTGAAAGAGAGAGGCAGGAGAGTCAGAAGAGATGTGATGACAAAAGCAGAGCTCAGAATGATGTGATCACTGGCTTTGCAGACGAAGGGAGCTACAAGCCAAGGAATGCAGGCAGCCTCTAGAAACTGGAGAAAGCAAGAAATGGATTCTCTGCTAGAGACTCCAGAAGGAATATAGCCATGTGATGCCTTGATTTTAGCCCTGTGAGACCTATTTTGGACTTGTGACTTCCAGAACTCTAAGATTATAAATTTATGTTGTTTTAAACCACTAAGTTTATGGCAATTTGTTACAGAAGCAATAGGAAACTAATACAAGGCAAGCTGGGGGAGGGGAACACAGAAACAGTAAAAGGGATCTGAGGGGGCCAGGAGGTGCCCCAACAGTATCTTCTCCCTCCAAATCAGAAAACTAAATTGGAGAGCTAAAGCTTTAAATCAATGGTCAACAAATTAGTTGACTGTCAAACTAGGGGGGCATGGCGTAGTGATTAAGCCATGGTGTCTGGAGGTTGATGTCCATTTTAACCAATCTTGGCTTTGGGCATTTTTAGCTCTATGACCTTGGCATGTTACATAAGCCTTTCAGAACCTCAGTGCCTTGTCTGTAAAATGGGGATAACAAAACCCAAGAGCTAGTCTCCAGATTAAATGAATACGTATGTAAAGTGCCTGACACGCAGTAAAACCTCAAAGTAGATATTACTGGTAGCACAATAGGATCCCATCTCTATTCAACTACTACAGTCAAAAGACAGCATAAGGTGAAAATTAAGCTTGGTGACTATTAGGGATTAAAATCACTCAACTCGCCCAGAGTGTACAGAATATAGGGTTTTGTGTTCATTATCTTGTAAATAATGTGTACATATGAGAGGTTGCTTGTCACCACAATGGGAATTATATAATACTGAGTCCAAGTGCAAAGCATATGTTACAGTATTTTAAGTTACTTAGACAAGGGAGGGAGTTCTTGGATATTGTGCAGCGGGCTCCTCCGTACGTCTGGTATTTTAGCGTTTTTTTCAGTCCATGGTTTGTTTATGTAAAGGATGGCTTTCACCTTCATTTGCGTTTGCTCTCTTCCTGAGATCTTTGTTAAGCCAATAAAGTTGCCCATGATACCTGTGCCTGTCTTCTCTTTCCATGGTTATCTGGGGGGTATTTTCCTAGCCTTTGAATATGCTAAGCAGCCATAATTGGAGAAAGTTTAATAAACAACCATTAAGTTGCTATTAGAAGTGTCAGGGCTGGTGTAACTAGTAATTTTGTAATAATTAATGAAGCTCACCTGTAACTATAAAGCCACTTACTGTCCCAGATCAGCTTCAACTGGATCTAGAAATGGGCCCTACAGACCCTCTGTTATCAAGGTGCCTGCTGTCCAGGTGGGCGACCTTGGATATTTTATTCATCTCTATTAGAGAAGAGCACCCCCAAACTCAAATCAGCTAAATGTGGTGACTTTTAAACAGCTCTTCAAAGAGGCCAAAGCCAGCGGTTATATGTGGGGGCTAGGAGCCATCCAGAAGTGGTCTATCTGTGGTCTGCTCTAGCCCCCTCTTCCAGGTCACAGAGTCAGAGCTGTTGAACATCCTAGCAGCCCTTTCTTCCACATTCCAGGGACGTCACTGGGTTGGGCTGAATCTCTTTTAAATGTGGTGATTTTTCTGCCTTGGGTGAAATGGTGACAGAGAAAGGGCGGAAGCCAGGGGAGGAGGGGGAGGTCTTTGGCTGGGCTGTAGCCCAGGGGGCCGCCTGGAGCCTGCTGAGGAAGGGAGTGGGTGTGGGAGAGCTTGCTTCCCTCTGAGGCTGCGCCAGCTCCTGGAAACACTGCCTTTCTTTCTGAAAACCCTCCGTGAGGAGGACCAGTTAAAACAACAAAAGACATCAATCAAACCTTATGGGGTGATTTTAAGGCCAAAGGGAAAGTATCTAGATGGAAAAGGGAGGTGGTCAGCAGTGGGAACTCCACCCACCGTCTGCTCTCGCAGAGCCTCACTTTGCAGCCCCTCACACCCTCTGACCGCACTCTCCCCACCTCCATCTTGTTGCCCTGGAGCCTGGCCCCATTGCCTTGTTCGCCAGATGAACTGCCCTGTCTGTGCCTTGCCTTAGGCAGGGCCTCTCGGGGATAGAGCTGTGTTTGTCTCCGCTGTGTGTTGAACTTGGCAGGTGCAGGAGCATCTCATTCCAAGTCAAACCACTACCTTTCAGAAGAGAGGGCTGGCCTGGAACCCATGGCGTGGGGCGGCTCCCGTCTACAACCACCAATGGTTGGAAGCAAATGTTGTCCCTCACCATCACCCGTGCCAGGCCTGCTGTTGGTAAGGACTGGGAGGGGAAGAAACAGGCATTCAGGACTGGAGGTAATAGGAGGAGGCTGGAGGGCTGTGGGCAGGAGGAATGAGGGCAGCTTCACAGAGAGAGGTTCAAGCAGCCCCAGAGAGTCGACCGTTGCTTTGGACAAATGAGCAGTTATTGGCCACTCTGATGCCACCTGGGTGCATACCTGAGTGTGCAGAGCCAGCTCAAGAATGAGGTCTTGTTTCTCAAGAACTAGCCCTCCTGTTGGAAAGCTCTGGAAAGACAATGAGTACATTCAGGAAGCTTTTCTCCCTTTGCTTCCCCAGCTGGCTGCCATGGAATCTTTGCTCCCATAAAGAGAGGCTGCCCTCCAAGGACCAGGAAGGGAATCCTGCAGATCAGAGGGGCAGAAAGACTCCAGCCTCAGTTTCTCATTTGAAAATTGTTGCCAGATAGTGAGATCCGTTGTCCACTTCATCTGTGATAATGACTCCCTGACAGTTCAGTGTAGACATCTAGACGCCAGCTCTGCCATATACTAGTTATGTGACTTGGGCAAATGACTTAGGCTCTCTGTGCCATGGTTTCCTCATCTATGAAATGGGGATATGGCCTATCTAGTAAGTGTTGTGAAGATGAGAGGAGAGAACATCTGGGAAAGCGCTCACTTGGCTATTATTTTTATCAGCCTCTGTGCAGATGTCATAGCATTTTTACATGGAGTTTCTCACTTTCTCTTCATAATCGTTCCACGAGGTAGAAGTGGAAGGGTGGTGTGAGAATAATTACATTTTCTATCAAAGTTTTCAGAGCTTTGCCAATGGAAATGATGGTATTGGCAGCCCACATCTGGCACAGAGAAAATGACCCCAGCAGTTTTGTGCCCATGTTGGGTATGTTTTCTCTTTGCTTGGTGAACTGGCTATGAAACAAAGAATTTCAATGGAGGTAGACAATGTTGACCATTTTGAAGACCCTCTAGGGCCACCAAAGATGGGTAATCTGGTTTAAGGAAAACAATTCATTATCCCTACCAATGCTGTGCAGTAGAAACTTCTTGTGAATCACTCACGGAATTTTAAATTTTCTTGTAGGCACATTGGAAAAGTTTTTAAAAAGTGAAATTAATTTTAGTAATATATATATATTAACTCCCATATATTAAAAATATTACCATTTCAACACATAATCCAAAAATTATTGAGATACTTTATATTCTTTTTTTCATACCACGTCTTTGAAGTCCACTGTGTATTTTCCATTTACAGCACATCCCAATTCCATTGCTAAGAATTCATTGGAAATTCTTGATCTGTATTTAGATTTCATAAACCTGATAGCTGCCAGAATAGACTCACATACTCAAATCATTCCAAATACACTTAAAAGTTTTCCAGTAATGGAATCGAATGTCGGTTTTTAACTACAAATTTAAATTAACTAAAATTAAATAAAATTTAAACTTCAGTTCCTCAGTCACACTGAGCAACATTTCAAGTGCCCAGTAGCCACATATAGCTTGTGGCTGTCAAACGGGACAGAACAAGAGAAGTTGTATTTGCTACCCCGTTTTCTTGTTTGCCTGTATTTCCAAAGTTAGAATTATCTTCATTAGCTTTCTTTCCAAGAAGGTTTTTAAGTCACTTGCCTATTTCACAAGTATTTTAAACTAGACCACACTGTCTAGTCACCTAACAGACACAGTGACTGAGGAAGTTCTACTGGTGACTTTGCACTGGGAGGGAGCCATGGAGTCCGCATGACTCGGGATTCTCTGCCACAGTGACTGAGGGAGGGCCCCAGTGTCAATCCAGATGTAAATAGTATAAAACGTTAATTTCCGTCTTTTGTGGAGGAGGGCAGACAAAAATAAACAGAAATGGAAGATCTAATGTTCTCCTCCTACACTCCTGTGGATCACCTTTGCATACCACGCTGGAAGACCAGGTTTGGAACATTGCTGCTGTGATCTTAACCTTTCCCCCAGCTGAGGCACAAGCTCGGTCCTTGACTTTCAAGGAATGGGTAGTGTTTGTTCTGGGCCTTTTCCCTTCTGACCTCCTCTTCCACCCCTAGAGTTCCTGGGTCCTTTTTTTAACCTGAGGAAGATTTGCCCTGAGCTAACATCTACTGCCGATCTTCCTCTTTTTGTATGTGAGGCACTGCCAAAGCATGGCCACTAACAGAAGACTGGTGTAGGTCTGTGCCCAGGAAGCAAACCCTGGGCTGCTGAAGCAGAATGCACCAAACTTAACCACTAGGCCACAGGGGCTGGCCAGCTTTTTGGTTTTTTTAAAAAGCATCATGTAGTACATTCATTTTAAGACTTTTGATTAAATAGTAAATACTTTGTCATCCAAAATAAAAAACAAAAAATGTTTCCAACAGGAGTCACAAAGATGTGGTCACATCTTTATTTTAGGGTTTGACCTAATTTTATTCTTTGGGTACAAATTATACAATAGTTTTTCCCTCAAAATTGCCTAAATATTTCGGCACACTGTAATGGAGACAACATCCTGGGAATTTGTACTTATATTTCCAGTGTTATGATTTTCTCCAGCTTCACTATTTTCAGAAACAGAGATGCCTTCCGGTTTATGGAAGGATTATGGATTGTTTCATTTGTTCGAGATTTCAGAGTTTGGGCTGTGTCTTTGCTTAGCAGTTTCATCCTGGCTGGGTTCTGGGTGGTCCATTTCTTCTTCCATTTCTCTAAGTGACCCTCCTTACTCCTGCCACCTTTATTTTTCTTTCTTCAGCTATTTTGCTACTTAAGTCATCTGAGGTGGAACTTTTGGAATCCTTGGCTTTCTGTGGATACAAGTTTGACTCTTATGACCCGAGCAGGAGGAGCTGTTCCTTGGTGCTTTTCTTCTTTCCTGCTTCCCTCTTGAGGAGGATCCAGATTAAATTCTCTGAGGGAGTGAAATTCTTGGCAAACCGTAGGGACTTTCTTCCTCTCTTTTGTCTTGAATTGTATAAATAAAATATTCCAGAGCCCTGAAATGTTGTTTTGCACAAATGCCTCATGGGGAATACATTTTACTGGAGGAAATTTAGAATGTTCCTATCTAAGTTCACACAGGCTTCCAGCATACGGGTGACTTGTGTGTGGCTGTGCTGGGCCCTGCTCAGGGGCTGAGGCCCCTCTTGCTAGTTATCATGGCCTAGGACGTGATTCCAGTTTCTTTGATCTGTTTTATTTTGAGGAATTCTAACATTGTTTTATAAGCCAGGAGGTAACTTCTTATTGCTTCTGCTTCTTTTCTCATTTTAATTCCTCAATTTCAAATATATTTATTTCCTTAGCATCAGCTCTTGCCTTGTCTTCCCAGGGAAGAAACTCCCAACTGGGAATAGTTGGGCTCTGCTTAGCTTTTTGGAAAGTCTCCCCAATAAACACTGGTCCAGGATGGAGATTTGCATACATATCTATGCATAAAAACTCTCTGGGTTTCCTATCACCTTCACCTGCCCCCTAGGGGTCCTGTTGCCAAGGGGCAGGGCACTGAAGGGGAGGAAGGTGGCAGTGTGGTCATGGCCAGGGACCAGAGCACCTGGATTTCCATCAACCATGCTTCAACCTCCCATCTATTTTGTGAACGGTTTTTATTAAGGGAGTAGTATTTTAAAAATAGCTTTTTGTTTATGAATCAAGACTATTATTGCTTTTTGTTATTTAGTTCATTAATTTCTGCATCTAAATTAATTGAGTGCATTTTGTCTAGTTTTATTTTGTTATTCTTTCCCTAGCTTCTTGAATGCTTAGTTCACTTATTTTTCTATTATGCATGTATTCCATTTAAGAAATCTTTGCTTATCCAAGATCATAAATGTCATATCAAAAAGATAAACTGCTATGTTTTCTCTAGAATCTTTATAGTTTTTGCTTTCATATTTAGGCTCTATGAACCACCTGAAAACACTTTTTAGTGTAAGGTGAATTAGGGATTGTGTGGTTAGTCAACTGACCCAGCAACATTTATTGGAAAGTAATTCTTTCCCAATGAATAGAATGAATTGGGTGATCACATGTGTGTGAGCCTGTTTCTAGACTCTCTTCCACTTGTTTATGTTTTTATCTTTGCTCCAAAACCTTGTCATAGCTTTATGATAATGTTTGATATTTGTTATTATTCATCTTCTAGGTTCAGTCTTTTTCAAAATTGCTGTGACTATTCTTACTCCTTTGCATTTTCATGTATGTTTAGAAACAGCTTGTCAATTTCTGTGGATAGGGTGAAAAATGGTCCCACAAAAGATATCCATGTCCCAATCCCTGGCTCCTGTGATTACCTTGTATAAAAAAAAAAAAAAGGTCTTTGCAGATGTGATTACATTAAGGATCTTGAGATGGGGAGATTAGCCTGGATTATCCAGGTGAGTTCTAAACGCAACCACGATTCTGTCTAAGAGAGAGGTAGAGAGAGATCTGACTACACAAAGAGGAGAAGATGATATGAAGATGGAGCAGAGAGAGATTTCACGATGGTGGTCTTGAAGATTGGAGTGATGTGGCCACAAGCCAAGGAAAACAAGCAGCCACCAGAAGCTGAGAAGTAGGGAACAGATTCTCCCTTAGAGTCTCTGAAAAGAGCAGGCTCCTGCCAACACTTTGACTTCAGCCCAGTTATACTGATTTCAGACCTCTGGCCTCCAGAACTGTGCGAGAATAGCTTTTTGTTGGTTTCAGCCACCAGCTTTGTAGTAATTTGTTACAGCATCCTCAGGAAATGAATATAATTTCCAAAGAAGAATCTGTCAGAAGTTTGTTGAGGCTGTACTGAATCTATAGATCACTTTGGGAAAAACCGACATCTTAACCATTTAGTCTTTCTCTTCATGAACGTGATATAGTCTTTCATTTACTTAGAGATTTATTCATTTATGAAGAGTTTATTTTTTGCCTGTGAAATGTTGGTCAAAGGGCCAGCATTGAAAGGCACATGGAGAGGTTGGCACTATGTCCTTGCCCTGTGCCTTACTGCCACCTGTGTCTGGGTAGCTTTTGTCCACAGGAAAGGAACAAAACCAGAAAGAAAGGAAATGTCGATTGTTGTTCCACTCAAGGGGATGCACAGAAGGGTGAGGTCCTCTAAGGAGCAAGCACTGAAAGAACTCTTCTGAGTGAAGCAGGGATGGTATCTTTGAGAGTTCCCGCATGCTTCTTACTGATGTCACAAGAAAATCACCTGGACAGTTTAAAAAAAATACTAATACTGAGGCACACTGTAGAGTTTCTCATTTAATTGGCATGGCGTGGGACCTGGGCACCTATATTTTTGGAAAGCTACTCAGGTTATTCAGCTATGAAGCTAGGGTTGAAAACCAGGGTGCTACAGAAAAGATATGAAATCCTGGGACTGTGGGATCAACAGAAAAGGGAATTTTAGCTCCTTGTTTTAAGACTGGAAAGGCTGATCCTGGATGATGGAGGGTGTTTCTGTATATGTGTGTGTGTGTGTGTGAGAGAGCGAGCGAAATAGACAGAGGGAGAGATTGGGGTGAGGGATAGAAATAGGGAAGGAGCTTGGTCCACAGGGAGATACTTACCTCAATATGGTGGTGAGAGTGTAAGAAACTGAAGGGAGGCAGCCCTGTTTAAGAGGGAAGATAAACATGAAGCAAGGACATTTGGATGCACATAATCCAACCACGCAGAGGTCTTCCGATCTGGAAAGTGGGGCTGAAGGGCGTGATACCTGTGATTTCCATGGCAGCTTGTAGCCTGCCCAGAACAGTAGCTGGATGTGGATTAAGTACGAGGATAAGTGAGCATTCATTCATTCAACAAGTTTTGATCTCGAGGATAACTGACAAACACATTGGCATTCCCGATGCTCTCCTATTCATTATTCTCCTCCTTAGCATTTATCCTACATATATTCCTATATATATTTCATATATATGTGTATATATTCATGGTATAGCTTACTAAGCTATATATTTCTGAAACATATATGGGATGGGTATATATATATATACAACAAGGGATTATCACAATGTATAGAAGAGTCATACAAATCAATGTGTTATTTCATTTAAGAAAAATGGAGGTTGGATATGAACAGGAAATTCACAGAAGAAACATGAATGTTTAGTAAAAATGTGAAGAGTCTCAGTTTCACTAATGTGCTGTGGATTAAAGTGCTGTGTGAGCTGCAAATCCACTCTCCTGTGCTCTGCTTGTGGTGCTGGGCCTGGGATTCTGTGAACTGTGTTTCTCTGCTAGCTGACTTCCACTAGTTTCTGCCAGAAGGACTGGGAGGAGGAGAAAGGAGAAGGGACCTTCTCTTTCTTCTGCATCTCCTGTTTATCACAGTGTCACCTCGGGAACCGCAGTAGTCGGTTCCTTTTCCCAGCTTCTTTCCTCACTCCCTGAGACATTATTGCATGCCTTCACAGTGCCCCTCACATCTGGGCAAGGGTTTCTTCTCTGCATTTGGAGTTCAGTTTTTGGAAGTTCCTTTTCCAAGCTCCTGAAATGTCCACACCATCCATGCAATGAACCTTGATTTGTGGTCTAAACCTATCCACGTGGCTCCTCTCCAAGCTTCTGGCTTCCGAGAACCCCCACCCCACCTTCTGTTTCCCCAGCCTTGGGGGTGGATATGCTGCCTACATTTGCTACCTTTGTCTTACCTCTGACTTTTCCAGGACTCCAACATCTGTTCACCCAATTACCTCTATCAATTCTCTCTTAAGCTAACTAGTGTGGTTTTTCATAAGACTCACTTGAAAATAAAGTACAAAACACATTATAATATAGATCAAGGTTTTGTCTAGGTTAGAAAACCCGAAGTTAGTAATTACCTGATCCCAGGAATTGCTCAATAGGTCAATCCTCTGATCCCTTGCTATTTTCACCTTTATGCAGCTGTAGGGGGAAGGTGGTAGTCTACAAGCCTGCGAGAGCTAGAGTGGAGCTTCTTATGTCACAGAAGCAGGATGGGGCCTTCTCTGCTAAAATTCCATGGAAATAATAATAGTAATATTGACTTATTTATGGAGGGTACACTATCAACACCTGGCCTTGGCAAGTAACTTAACCTGAGTACCGGATCTCAGATATTATATTGAGATATATTATACCCACCTACTAGAATCTTCGCTTCTGAAGACTGAAGTGAACAAGGAAAGTGCTTTATACCATGGCAGAGTTATACACCACGCCGGGAGCCCTCCTACCTTTACTACATGGGCTCGGTGTCCACGGAGAACTCCAAGCTCTGGAAATGTCAGGATTAGTCAAGAAGACAGTAAGATCTCAAGTCACCACCAGCACTAAATGATAGAGTCAACAATCCCAACTCCCTTTTCAGGCCCCTTATCTAGAAAAGGGACTATGCCCACAGTCCCACTGGGAATTGCTTTCAGAAGAGCTGATGAAAGCTGTGAAGGCACTGTTGCCCAACAGTGAGGGGAGTGGAAACGACTTGGCAGAACCTCAGGGAAGGCCCATCAGGGCATGAGATCAGTGACCAGAGACGAGGACCACACTCCAGGGGTAGAGGCAGAACCACATGTCATGCCCTGCAGACTCCAGAGCTGCATCTCCAAGACAGAAGGAGGCCTCCAGCAGACAAGATGGGGATGCGGGCCTTCTAAAACTCAGGTATGAGTTGAGCCAGGCATGTGTTGAGACCCTACTGGGTGTCAGGATCTGTGTTAGATAAGAACACTAGCTATGTTTGCTTCCACTAGTGGTGGAAGGAAATACCTTTCTCAATTTTTTTTCTTCTTTTTATAAAATTATATAGCAAATTTGAAAGACATAGAAAAATAGAAGTATCCAGAGATTTGCTAACTTCACTATTGCAGCCATTGCGATGAGTAAAACTATAGAGAATGAATGGCTAGAGAGTATTTTCTATATTTTTATAATTTATACAAAAATTATACAGTACATTGACATTGATACATTTAAATATATTCTTATTTTTAAAATTCAACCAATTCAGATAAAATAAAAGCTGCCACTGGGGAATGCCATTGGGAATCACTCCCCACTTCCAGTCCCTTTGTAAACTCTGTCAAGAGTTTGGGCTGTAATCTATCAGAATTTATATTTATGTTTGTCTTACATTTGTTTCAAAATAACACAGTTATGTCAACAGCATCATTGTACAGTTTGAATTTTTTACCTACCATGTCCTGCAAATCTTTCCATGTCAATTCATATAGATTGACCTTTTTAAAATAGTGGATATGACATAGTTTTAGTAACCATTTGACAATTCCCCTACTGTCATTATTTGAGTCCAAGCAGTGCAGCAATGAGTGTCACACAGGAATGTCTCTGTACTCAGGTGGGAGTCTTTTCCAAGGCTGGCCCACTGGCTCTTTCAAGCTTTACTTGGCCAGAAATCTGCTCTTTAAGGACACAGGAGACCTTAGACTACCCTGATCTCCATTGAACTTTGCGCGTCTCTCAGTTCACTGTTTCCGAGGTGGTCTCCTGATTTTAGCTTAGGAGCTGGGGACTCTTCAACCTTACCTATTTCCCTGCAATCTTCAACTCTTTAAGAGATTCCTAAATTAATTTCTAGCATCCTTTTATTAAAATGGAAATTCACCTTAGAGAAGATGCTCTATTTCTTTGGTGAGCTTCTCCCTTCTAGACCTTCTCTTCCCTCAGGACCTTCTCTTCCCTCTGTTCTCTGCATCAGGGGCATTGTTATTCTATGGCTGGAGCCTCTTAGGGCACAACGCCCACTCTCATCCATTGGTAGGATGACCAACTCATCCTAGTTTGCCTGGGACTTTCCTGACTTCAGAACAGAAAGTCCTGTGTCCCAGGGAACCCCTCACTCCCAGGCAAGCTGGGATGGTTTGATCACCATATCCCTTGGCTCATTTTCTGCCATTGCTTCACCTGTAAGTTGGCTCTGGGCTGCATCCATTAGCCCCAACTGCAGCACCACTGTGCCACATTGTGTCCACGATGCTGAGTGTGAGGGGCTGAAAAGTGTGTCTGCCATCTTCTCCAGTCTGAAGGCCCTGTGTGAGCCCATGATCAATATCGGAGGGGGACTATCTCAGGGTCTTCTGGACTTCCACACTCAGAGGCACTAGGGCAGAGAGAGGACTACTGAGGGTGATGACCTTGTTTCCCAGGACTGCTTGGTAACCTTGGCTATGAGTCCTACCTTGAAACATGGGTGCTTGAGGGGGGAAAGGTAGACAAGGGAAGAGGCTAGGATTGGACATCTCTCAACTTAAATGCTTTAATGGATTCAAGGACCCTGAGAGGCACATCTGACTTCTGCCACATATAAAACCATAAACTAAGAACAGCTAGGACCTATTGAACTCCTGAACAGGGAAGAAAATCTAAGAGTGATTTATGAGGTTCCTAACCTAAGAAGGGGACCCAATTTCTGGTTTCTAAGCTATATGGAACTCCCCAGGAGGGGGCAGTGTAGAGTAGGCAGTGAGCCAAGGACCATTCACAACTGACTCAGACAGGATCCTGATTGGTCTGCCCCAACTTCTTGCCCATGTGTACCTTTAGGGCATTTTTCAGTTGTGTGGTCTCCCTTGGAACCTTTAATAAGTCATTTGCTCCTTGGTCAACCAGATCACTTTTAGCCTCCTCTTCAGTCAGACCCTGGACCCCTTACTGGGTAGCTTTACAAACTCCATTATAGCTTCTCTCTTAGGCCCCCCCCCAGGTCCTTTCCTAGCTGGGCTGGGTTGAGCCCTTCACAGGAAGTTTTCTGGGAGCTCCACTCATTCCTTCCTTAGGACCTTGTCCTTTTGGCCTTTAAACTCCGAGTGGGGTGAGAGTCTATGTTTGCCCTTTGGCTAAGAAATCCTGGTTATTTTCTTGGAGGCTGTGTCTGTGCCAGAGACTGATATTCTGAGGGTCAAGATCCACTGGAGGTGGATGAGTCCCCTCTGAACTCCAGTGCTCCAGTTGCTTTTGGATCTTGTTGCTGAAAAGAAATCTTTCTGAAAGGATGGAGACCAGCCACATAGGCCTGGGAGCCCAGGCTGGATGGGCAATGGTTGCGAGCCAGAGGATTAAGGCTTCCTGAGATCTTTGGACAACAGAGGGTGACCCACAAACGTCCCAGCTGCTTCCGCAACCAGTATCATTTCAGGTGTTGAATTTCAGTCAGGGCGAGGGCCTGTATCTCATCCTGGGTTCCAAGGAAAGATACACCACAGGCCCTAATCTGGGTTGTAAAAGATCATAGGACAAGGAGAGAAGGGAAAGAGATGAATCAACCTTATTCTGAAGAGAAATCAGATCCTGTGCTGCCTCAGGTCCTCTTGGCCAAGTTCCCCAAGCTGACCCTTTAATATTCCTCTTTGCGCCTCTGTGTTGATGCTGAAAGACTAGAATGAGGGGCTGAGACTCAAGTCTCACTCTTTTTTTTCCAGGCAGGTTGCAAACATAGTGCGTGAATAATATGATGTTCTACACGGCATTAATAAAGAGCTATGTTCTTTCCATGTTATTCACTTTTAAAGTGGATAAAAATATTTTCTATTTTTCCATCATTGAAAAACTCAAAGAAGGGTTTTTTGTACCATATCTTTGATTGGTACTTCGGTTGGTAGCTTTCAGATGAAGACAGCACCGAGTCTCAGACCTACGCTTGCTGGCTGTTCCATCAGATAGGATTCTACACCTGAGAACAGACTGAGGGCTCTATCAGCTGACCAGAGACTCTCAGAGGCTCAGCACCACTCTCCAGATAGGTCCTAACCCAGAGGAAGGGCTCATTTCAAGATGCCTGAGATGGGAAGCACTGACACACCAATGTTCTTCTGCAGGTGTCCTGAACTCCATTAATAATCCAGTCCATGACCACTGAGTCCCTGTGTTTGGGATGATATTCTTTTCCTTTCTAATGTTTCCTGTCTCAGATGCGTCTCTCTGAGCCAACATAATTGATTTAAAAAAGTGGGAAGAGGAACAGGAGAAATAAGAGTCAACTTCAGCTGGGGGCTGGGCCTTGGCTCCCTTACCTGGTTGATGTCTCCTTTATTCTGAAGACTGGTAGCAAATGGCTCCCTTTTGGAAGAAGGATGACAGAAGGAGGAGCCTAGCCACACACAGGAAGTAAATGATGGAATTGATGACCCGTGGCTCACTCACTCTCCTCAGAAAGGAGATAGGTGTCCATCATCTGAGGCCTGAAGCTCACTACTGCCTCAGACAACAGGGCACTGAGATGTGTGCTGTATTCTAGAATGTTCCAGGCCTGCATCACAGAGCATGGAGCAGTGACAAAGAGTTCTTGAGGGTGGGGGAGGGGGACCCACAGCCCCACCCCAATAACCCAGACTAAGAGGTCTAACCACCCTCCTGGGCATCTGGATCCCTCCCCCTTCTCTGGACCTTCCTGTTGCCAGCCCTGTCTGCTCACCATATCACATCTAGACCTCAGTGTGATTTTCTATTTATTCTACCTTTCTATTTATTCTACCTACATTACCTGGGTAGCATTACCTGATATTTCCCTTAAAGATCTGCCTTAGAGCCCACCAATTTCACAGCCTTTGAAAGTCTGGAGTTTTCCCAGGAATTTTGCTAATTCTGAGTCACTACTGAAAAAGAAGACGCCTTTCTGGGGCTGTGACACAGAGAAAGTGCCCATATCTTAGCACTCAGCTTGATGAGTTGTCACACACTGAACACACCTGTGAAACTAGCACCCAGATCAGGAAACAGCTTATTCTCAGCACCCTGGATGCCTCCCTGGTCACTGTTCCCCTCCTCCCCACCCCACCACGAGAGTCACACTCTAGCATCTTCTGAGGGCAGGCATTATTACCAGGAACAGCTTGAAGCCTTTATGTGTATTGACTCATTGAATCCTCACAGTGACCCCCGAGACGCTTCTATTACTGACCCATTTTACGGGCGAGGACACTGGGGAACACACAGTGTGAGCTACTTGCCGAGATGCTGCTGCTGGTGACTAGCAGAGCAAGATTCAACATGCTGTCTGGCTCCAGAGCCACACTCCTGAACCACTAAACTGTGCTGCCAAAAATGTCACGGCGCCTGGAGAACGCGTCTCAGTCAAGTAAAACTAGATTCTGGAAAGAATAACCACTCACCTCCACAGGGCCCTTTGCCTGTGGCTTCCATGTGCCCTTTGTTTACATCTTCTCACTTGCTGCTCAGAACGTGGTGAGGCCGTGAGGCTCAGAGCGGGAAGGGGCTGGCGTGAGGACCACAGCTGGAAGGGCAGAGGCAGGTCTGAGTCCAGACCAAATCAAGGACCATTCTTGTCCTCTAATTTTGCATGGGGAAACTGAGGCAGGAGGGGTTAAACGAATTACATTGCCCCTCCATCCAGTGGATTTCGTTCACGGCTGGGTCTAATCTGTCCTCAGTCAGGGCCTGTGTCTGGACTGAATGATCAGGGGCCACGTGACCCTTTAGACTCTTTGGTGAAGTGTGGGACCTTGGTTGCCCTTGTGCTGGTGACAGGAGGTTACCAGGGACCCAGGAACCCAGGCAGGTGCAGGAGGAGGAAGAAAGGACAACAGGGAGATGTGTGCAGCACAGGGTGAGCAAGGCAGAGGACTCAGTGCATTTGGGGCCCAAAAGGTGATGACTTATGAGACCCTGACCTGCAAGGACAGCCCACAACAGCCTTAGTGGGTGGTGCAATGGCATCCACTCTGTCCTACAGCCTTGGGGTTGCAAGGGGCACACCGGGATTCAAATACTAGCCTGCCACCTGCCAGTTGTGCACCCTGGATGGGTTGCTTAAGCTCTCAGAGTTGCTTGCTTTATTTGTAAACAAGGTTGATCGTAACACTGATCTCACCACATCCCAGGGTGGCTTGAATGGGATAGTATATGATTCATCTGACTCATGGCACATAGGGGACCTCAGGACATTTCTGTTTCCCTTTCCTACGATCTCTTTCTCCTCAACTCTGTTGTCCTCAATACTGATTTAGAGCAAGTATTGATGGGAACTTACCTCCTTTGCAAAGTAAAATGAAATAAGAAACAATATTGTTTAATATTCTTACTGCTAATTGTGTTCCAGGATCTTGCATGATTGTAAGCAGGAGTGGCTTAGATGGAGTCATTAAGGAGAAAACAGCATTGGATGTGCACACAGACCTGGCCCTGAATCCTATCTTGCCATTCACCACTTGGTGGCCGTGTGACCCTGGCCACGGCACTTCCCCTCTGATCAGCAGCTGGTTCCTCACATCACCTCTAGTGAGCGGAGGTGAGCGAGCACTTGGTGAAATGCTGCCCAAGGGCGATGGGTCCATGACCAGGCAGTGTAGCAACTAGAGCCCCAGGACCAGAGCCCCCCACGGTGGGGTTTGTTGGCATTTCTGGAGCGGCAGTTGAAACATCTCCCCAAAGTGTCTCCGCGTGGTCAGGGCTCCCCACAGCCCTTTACTGAGATGGTTGTCTCCATGCAGCCCCTCCACGGTGGCTGTCCTTCTCTGGAACTCTCATCTCTGAGGACTAAGAAGAGGGAGTGACGTGTGAATCCTATGCCAGCTTGTCTATGTTCTCAGACAAGTGTGTCATATTATGTGATCACGTTGAAAAACACGACCCAGACCTGACACGGCCCATGTCACCTGAAATGCACCTCCTTCAGTTCTCCAAGGGCTCTGGGTATACCTCTAACCATGCCCTCCCAGCATGGCAGCCAGGAGCCACACATGGCAATTCACATTTAAGTTAAATACAATAGAAAGTTCAGCATCACTAACCTTCTCACCTTGTCTCCTTCCATCTTTGATGTCACCTCTACCACTTGCCTCTTCCTGCCATACTCCCTTCACGTGGTCTCCTTTCTGTGCATGAATATGCCAAGCTCATTCTCTCCTTAGGGCCTCTGCACTCTTCATCTCCTTTGGAACACTCTCGCTCTGGATTGTCACCTGGCTGTCTTGTCCTCATCATTTAAGTTTCAGGGGAAACACCTGTTCCTCAGAGAGGAGCCCTCACCTCTTAGCTGATGTTCCCCTCCCAGTCACTTTCCATCTGGCCCTGTTCTCTCCTTCAATCACTCCCCAGTACCTGGGGTCAACTTGTTTGTTTACACATTGCTCCCCACCAAAATGTCAGCTATTTGAAGGCAAAGATACCTACTGTCTCCTCTCACCACTGATGTCCACTACTTGGGGTAGATTGTCTTTGAACTTGAGTGTCTCCTAAACTCGAGTTTCCTAAACGTCAATCATTTGTGCTTCATCCTCGTGAGGTTTGCCTTGTTTGTGTAAAATCTGTACTAGGACTTAATATTTTTCTTTAAATTGATCTGCATTCTAACTTGAGTACCTACTTTAGCCTGATCCTAAACAAGCAACATTATGGAATTTATATCCTAATTTTTCCAAACATGGATAAATGCATAATTATTTTACACTGTTTTCTCCGTGCTACCTAAAAATCCTTATGCTCATCTCTCCTGTACGCACTCTTTCAGAAACGTTGCTGTACTCCAGCCCAGCTTTCCCATCACTATTCCTCAAACCCACCTTCCTCTCTCTGGTGGCCCGTGTTGCCAGCTCCCAGCACGACTGCCGTTCCCCACTCCCGACTCCTCTCCCACACCACTACCACCCTGTGGATGACAGAGCTGGAGTTTCCAGGTGTTGAGGTTTCAAGTTCATTATTGGGAACTGAAGTCCTGGCATTTGAGTGTTTGAATAGCTGGGTTCTTTCCCTGCTGGATGTGTGACCCTCTAGCAATTTGCCCTCTGTGTGACTCTGTGACTCTCCTAAAAGGCGCGGCCAACGTGCACAGCCCGACCAGCTCACTGACAACCACTGACTGTCCCCAGAGACCTGCCAGTTGACCAGAACCTCGGTGATCACTGTCATTTTCTTCTAAATTCAGCAGAAGCCTTAGGTCCTCCTCCACTGGCTGTGGTGGAAACACGAGTTGTGGCCAAGCCGACTTCTCAGACACCACTCTCAGCCTACCAAATGAAAAAGGAGGAGGTGAAAAAACACCCTGTAACCTCAGGTGCCCTGCCTCCAGCTTTGGGTCCACTGGAAAATCCATCGAGGTCTGCCAGGCCAGCTTGGACTGGTCTGTGTGTGTGTTCAGTTGGGTGTTCTGGATCTCCACAGCTGAGATGCCTCCACAAACAGGAGGTGTCATGATTTGGCATGTGTTACTTTGCTTTGGGTGTCTTCTCCTTGTTTTGTTTTTACCTCCTTTTTCTGAATATAACACATGGTTTCATCACTCCAGGGACATTCTCCTTCCTTCTTCCTGAGTTTCCATTTCCTCTTCTTTCTGTCTTTCCACACCTCATGACCATCAGCCCCACGCACTTTTTTTGCTCCTCTTAAGAGACAACTTGCTGGGGGAACTTAGTAAGCGCCTGCCTTGCTTCTCATGGCCACATCATCTGAAAGCCTTTAATTTCCTCGGACTCGCCTTGCTGTCGCTTCTCACTTCTGAGCCTTCTAAACCTGGATCATCATTTCCCATCACTGTGGGTAGCTCACTGCTAATCACCCTTATGGGATCCAAGTCCCATCTTAAGTGTCACTTCTTCCTGAAGCCTTCCTCTGCCCCTGCTGCCACAGATTAAGTTAAATGCCTCTCCTTTCTGCTTCCACAGCATCTCGCACCTCCTCTCTCAAACTCACAGTGTCATGTTGGGAGGGTGTTTGTGCCAAGGGTGGCTTCTCGGTGGTAGGGAGCCTCATCCTCCTTACAACTCCAACAGAATTACCCAAATAATCATCCAGCTGGAATAATAAGAGTGTTCTTGTTCCCCAGACACATTTCCTCTCCTTCAGAGAAATCCCAGAGCCCCTGCTCTAGTAATCCCGCTAGACTGTCGGCTGTGTGATGGAGAAGCCGTGTCCTTGCTCATGACTAGATCCCTGGTGCTTAGCACAGGGCTGGAATGTGGTAAATACTCCATAAATATTTATTGAATCAGTAACTGGATGAATTAATTTCCTTAGAATAATTGACACTGACTGAAATTTTAAGACTCTACTGAATAATAAAGAGATAACAAGAGGGAAAGAGTGAATATACCAGAAGCCTGAATGGCTGACAAAGTTTGAGTAAAAACAGGTCTTAACATAACCAGTTCACTCCCAAGTCAGGCTCTGGGCCAGTCCACATGCCCTTGTTCACGAAAATATCCTCGAGAGAGAGACAGAGAAGTGGATTTCATGCCACTGCCCACCTAGGGTCTAGCTCTCAGTTCTGTTTACCATCATCAGATGGTTGAAATGGAACCGAGGTGATAGTTTTAGACTTCTTCTTTCTTGTATTTGTCCCAGGTAGCTTCAGAGAAGGACTTCTTACTTTCAGAGAAATCAGGTCCAGGGCGGAAATAACGTAATGGAAATGTATACTGTAATTAAAAAAGGAAGTTTGAAGACGGCATCATAAAATCAGGATTTCTTCTTTTTTTTTCTTTCCAATATGAAATTTCAGAAAACCTAAAGAAAAACAAATGCAAATATTACATATCATAATTTATGGAATCATTTAAGTGATATTCAGAGGAAAATTCTCTCCTTAAATATGTGTATCAATAAAAAAGAGAGAATTAAACTAAATGAATTAAGTGTCTAATTCAGTAAGTTAGAAAAAAATAACAAATAAATCTGAGAAAAGTGGAAGGAAGGGATTAATAATACAAGAGGAGAAATATTGAGTTACAAGACAGAAAATAGTAAAATGAATTAAATATATCCAAGTTCTGATTCTTTGACAAAACCAATAAGAGAGATGATACATTATCTTAATCCAGGGGGAGAAAAGGGAGAATGCAAAAATATACAAAATAAAAGAAATGTTAAAAGGAAACTAAAGATATAGAGGAAATTAAACGAATCATGAGATTGCTTTGTTCAACTCTATGTAAATATATCTGAATACTTAGATGAAATAGATAATGTTCTAGGAAAATATATTTCACCAAAATTGAGTTGGGAAAAGATAAAAAATCATAATAAACCAAGTGCTATAAAAGAAATGGAGAAAGTCATCAAAGAGCTGCCCTCCAAAAGCACCAGCCAGATGGTTTCAAGAGAAATTCTCCCAAATCCTTCAAGAATAAATCATTTCAATGTTATTTAAACTGTTTCAGGCATAGAAAAAGGAGAAAATCTTCCAATTTTTTTTCATAAAGCAAGCGTAATATTAATACCAATCCCCATAAGATTGCACAAAAAAGAAAATCACCTTTCAATCTCACTTATCCTAATGCAAAAACTCCTAAATAAATCCAAGAGCACATTGATAGGAAAATATACCACAACCGATAGGGTCTAGTCCAAGAACATGCGGATGATTTCATAATCAGGATGGCTCAACAGCATGATTTAACACTAGGGCTTCTTTTTTATGGCTGTTGTTTTAAAAAAAAATCAAAGAAGTTACATGGAAAATCAGAACTTCTTTAAATCTTTTAGCATGTATCTTATTGCTTAATATTTTTATTTGAGAAATGTATTGGGTGGACATCATAGTAGTTCAATGCTTAGGGCTTCTGAAGGTCTTAACCAGGTCTTGACTGCAGCAAGAAGTTGGGTAGCACTGCCAACTGGCTCTGTTGTGTGGGGCTCGTGGGGTCTCTTGGTTGACACATTTTAGAGCACAAGTGAGGCTGGGGGCTGGGTATGTCGGAGAGAGAGAGCTGGCGAGGGCCCTGGTGCCCCTATGGACCCCCACTCCACCCCTCCTCCCACCTCACACCTTCCCCCACCCCCTACCCCTCCTCCCACACATCCTTCCACCCCAGCAGGGGATAGCCAGAGCATTCATCTACCTAGCTGAAGTCTGAAGCACTCTTAAGGGCTTGGATTGCCATAGAGCTCAAAGAAAAGTGTGCCCTGTCTCTTGAGAGGATCCTACAGGGACTGGCACGTACACAGTAGCAAAGGTGGCAGCTAATTTCTAGGACATTTAAAATGGTAATATTTTTAGATGCAGTCAAAGAGTGAAGTTGACCTTCAGGTGGAGGAGGGGGGGGTTAACATTATTGGGGATGAGCAGAATAGGGAAGCATGCCGGCCAGCAGGGTTCCGTGAGTGCCTAGAGCAGAATCCATGAGAGGGTTGCACCCATTTGGAATATTTTCACCCTGACATACCTATGTGTGTATGCGATAGAGATCAGTGCATATTGACAGAGAAACAGAGACAGAGAAAGGAGAGGGAGAGAAAGACTCGTTTTATTTTAAAGAAAGATCAATGATTAAGGATCAATACTTTCTACAATGAACCTGCTGGTTACTGGTTTCTGGTTTGCAGCAATAGCTGCTGCTCACTGAGGCTGCTTCCCTGGAGGAATGCAGGAAGCTGCCCGCACCGTGCCAGCTTGACCGGGCCTTCTGAACGCCCTTGTGCCGGGCTGCACTGCTAGCTCATCACTCACAGAAGGGCTGGCCAGACAGAACACAGGCAGACTTACAAAAATATTTTGGGGGGTACATACTGCATCATGTTACCTTGGGCAACTGGGCTTGTCCTTAAGTCCATCCTCAGTGAGCCCACCCAGACGCTAGTGCTTTGAGGACACCGTCTTTGCTCTAGTTTCTACCTACAAGCACTGGATGCCTTAACAGAAAATGTAGAAAGTAAGGCCCTGGAGAACCTGCTCTTCTGGAAAGTCTCTACTGTTATGCCAGCCCTGTGGGATCCAGCCCTGAGACACAGCACTGAAAGCTCACAGAAGCAGAGAGCTCAGCCCCAGCTCTCCCTGCAGCCCAGAATCCTCACTGCCCATTTCTAAGGCTTGGTAGCCAGCTTCTCTTTCATCTCTTCCACAGACAGGAAGCTTACCCCTGCAAAATCAGCTCCTCTCATCTTTTTAATTTTTAAATAAGAGAGCCTCTCTCAATGAAACTTTGCCTACTTTATCACTTTAAAAACCCATCAACTTCATAATTGAAAAATGACATCTCACCATTGTTTTGTTTTTTATTTCTTTGATACGGTGGAAATAAATGTCTTTTTTCATATCCTTATAATGGTCATTTGTATTTCTTCTTTCATGATTTAGCTTTACATTTCTTTTGCTCATTTTTTTCTATTGGTGTGATAATGTTTTTAAAGTTAACTTAGAAGAACTTTTTATGACTTAAAATGATAACCTTTATATTTTTCATATTTATTTTTATATTTCTTTCCTAATTTACAATTTGCATTTTTGTTGTTGGTTTGATGAATAGATATTTTTAATTTTATGGAGTTGTATCTTTCTATGTGAAATTTTTATTGTTTTTATTCATAGAAACTCCATTCTGAACAAAACTTAAATATTGCTTACACTTTACTCTGTATTTTTACATTCTTTAAAAAACTATTTGGTATGTATTCAACATATCTGAATTTTTATTTATTGGATTAGACCTACCTCCCCCCCCCCCATAAAATGGCGTTTTCCCCAACACTGTTTTTTCTAGTCCATCTCTCCCTCTTAGTTTATGATCCTCATAATATGCCAAGTTCTTAAGCACACCAGGCCCAGTTTTCTTGGAACAGCTTTAATCATTATAAATTTCTTTCTATTATTGAATTGAAATCTGTCACCCTCTTTCACTTCTTGAGTCTTCTGTCCCTGTAACCCCAAAATATGAGGGGCTACGTGTTGTTCTGTCCAAAATGTGCTGAGTAACTCTGTGGGAAGATGGCGCAGTGCTGGAGCGCCTTGCCAGGGCTTGCACTTGGCTCTCATTGTCTTCTTAGTGAAAGGAAGTTGTCATCTATGAGAATGTACCTGGGTTAGACAGCTACCTTGTGCCTCTGAGGCCAGCTTTCTCTCTAGGCTAGGTCTAAGGAGAGTAGGCCCAGTTGTCAAAGGAAAAGCATTTTTCAAAACATGTTGCTTTTTAAAGGTTTGAAAACAAATCAGCCTGACTTACAGGTACTCAGACAGGTGGGCGGGGAAGGAGAAGAACCAGAGAAGAACCAACTTCTGAGCGTTGAAGGGGGTCAGGATATGCCACCCCAAAATATGGCACTTTGGCGTAACAATTATTTTGAGCTCAAGGAATTAGATTTCCTGAAACCCCACATCTGCATAAAAGCAGAGCCTCCCCATAACTCGATTGTCATAAGTCCCCTCCCTGCGAACCGCTCTAAGCTTCTCAAAAACGAGAGGTCGGCCCCACACTCAAACAGGTGTTGTCACAAAACTGTCATAGTCCCATCTCTTCTCCTAAGGATCCATTTATTTCCAGAAAGTCGTTTGTTTTTCCATAAGTGCCCTTTCTGCCCCCTTCTAGGAAGTTATTTGTTCTCCCGGAAGCGCCCCTCTGCCCCTTCTCATCTCCTATTAAGGTGTTAGATAAGCTCCAAATTTCTAACCTGGGTCACATCTTTCTGTGAACTCCCATATACATATGTAAATAAAAATCCATCTTTTCTATTACTAATCTGTCTTTTCTCAGTTTGATTTGCAGATCCCCAAGTACAGAACATAAGAGGGTGGAGAAAAAGCTTTTTTCTTCCAGATAGTCTGTAATGTGGCAGGTACTGGAATGAGAACTGCCTGAGCTCTCTTGAGGCCAGCTTGCCCATGGCCGCCCTGGGGAAGAGACCAGGGGTGTGAATGTGCATTAAAGGAGCAATTACCTTGGCGCTTGAGTTTGGGACCTGCTGTGCTTGCACAGGGACTATCCCTGTGCACCAGCATCCAAGGAATGGTGTGGGTCTCAGCTCCAATAGCCACAGTCTGTGGCAGTGAGAAACAGTGGTTGTCATGGGACACCCTGATTCCCGGTCCCTCATGCAGGATCAGAGAAGGCTGATTCCTTTGCTACTGAGTAACCCTCTGGGCTTCTGGGACAACCCAGTTTGGGTGGATGGGAAGCCTCACGAGGGATATACTGGACCAACTGTTCATCAGGTTTATGTGTACTCAATTAATTAGAAAAAGGAGAGATTTGACACGCATTTGTGAAGCAGTTCAAATCAGTTAAACTTGTCAAAAGAGGTCAAATCAGATCAAACCAGTTAAACCAGATAGTTACTGGCTATCCCTCCCAAATCTTGTCTTCAGACTAAATATTCCTATTTCTGTAAAATCATCCTTACAATGACTTATCTTCCTAGCACCCTCATCACTCTTTTCTTGTTCGTCGCCAGTTCGCCAATATTGCCGTTAAACTGTGGCATCTAGAATTTACCAGGTAATCCAATGAAGTTATCAGGTTGGCAATCACTCTTGTTCTGAACACAGGCCAGGATATTTTCAGTTTGTCTCTTCAGATCCACTCTCTAACGTCCCCCTGGTGGGAGCCTGGCAGGCAGCTGTGTGTCGAGGCAGCATTAATGGCCCCCTTGCTCTCCAGTTGATGGAAGGCACCAGTGAAAGATCCAGAGGACAGGAGGAGGGTGAGGTCCTGGGATTTATTCCCTTGGTTCCCTCCTGCTCTGCCCTCTACTCAAGGCCACGGCTCCTTTCAGGCCTGTCTTTCCAACAACTCTTCCTTTCTAGTTTCCTTTGCTCGGCCCTGGAGACCTAGGGATAGCAACAGGTCCCACTCTTATATCATCCTTTGTCTGTTCCCTTTAGTCTTTTTCATACTTTGTAAATAGTTCCTTTATTAAACGCTCCTTAATTACTCAATTTGGCATTGCCTTCTGTGCCATCCATGTCCTAGGAATATGCATTTTATGAAACATCCCAGGTGTTTCTTACGCATGTTACATTTGAGAATCATTGAGAGGTTTGAGGTGGCTGAAAGCAATTCCCGGCAGTGTTTTACATGACAGAAATAATTAGACATATGTTGTGAGACCTCCTCTTGCCTCCCAATGAGCGGCAGAGCCACATGCATTGTTGTCTGGCTGGATATCTACAAAACCATCCATGAACAGCTCTGAAATGGACCTCCTTGTATGGGCAGGTCCAGCCTGGAGGCCAGGGGCTGGGCAAAGAGGAGGCTGGGACTTTGATGAGCTAGGGCTGGTGGAGTTACAGGAAGGAAGAGTTGAGCAGTCACAACAGAAGTTGTTCCCTCACATCCCTCTCTGCTGGGGCCTGTGCTGGGACAGCAGTATCCCAGAGAGGAGCTGGGTGCCAGGGCCCCAGGGGCCACCAGTGAACATGGGGGGCTCATGGCTGGGTGGACAACCCAGGACACCCTGCCTTTTTAAAAGAAGAACTAGAAAAAGTTATCCTTGAACTTGGTGGAAAGTGATGCTTATTTATAGTTATTTTCCTATCACTTTGTTTTGTTTAATGCAAAATCCTTCTCACGGTAAGCTTAGAGCAGCCAGTAACAACTTTTGCCTGGACTGCTGCAGAGGCCTACGCACTGGGCCCTCGACTTTCGCTCCCTTTCCTTCAGTTCATTCTCCCAGGGGCAGCCTGAGTGATATTTTTTTTTTTTTAAAGATTTTATTTTTTTCCTTTTTCTCCCCAAAGCCCCCCCGGTACATAGTTGTGTATTCTTCGTTGTGGGTCCTTCTAGTTGTGGTATGTGGGACGCTGCCTCAGCGTGGTTTGATGAGCAGTGCCATGTCCGCGCCCAGGATTCGAACCAACGAAACACTGGGCCGCCTGCAGCGGAGCGCGCGACCTTAACCACTCAGCAACGGGGCCAGCCCCCTGAGTGATATTTTTAAAAATTCAAATTGGACCCTACCTCTCCCATGCCTCACGGTAAAGATCAGAACTGTGTTCCTAGTGCACTTAGGGGAAGGCACACACGGATAACACCGCCCAGGGTCCCCCTCCTTTATGCGCTTGTTTATCTGTTTGTTTATTTTCTTAAACTACTGATTGGATGACTTCGTTAGATGAGCCAACCACAACAGCAGAGCTTATGGCGAACACGGTCAGAGGGATGCACCTAAAAGAAAGACCACCAGGTTGCTTAGAACCCAACCCTACCTACTGGAAGGAGCCAGGACTGAATGGAGCCGGTGTATTGACATCTTAGGATGGCCCTGTTCCATGGAAACATGAAATGAGCCTGTTATATGATTTCAATTTTCTAGTAGCCACATTAAAAACAACCAGGTGAGGGGGCTGGCTCGGTGGCGCTGCGGTTAAATTCACACATTCCACTTCTCAGCGGCCCAGGGTTCACCGGTTTGGATCCCGGGTGCAGACATGGCACCGCCTGGCAAAAGCCATGCTGTGGTAGGCGTCCCATGTATAAAATAGAGGAAGATGGACATGGATGTTAGCTCAGGGCTGGTCTTCCTCAGCAAAAAGAGGAGGACTGGCAGTAGTTAGCTCATGGCTAATCTTCCTCAAAAACAAACAAACAAACAAAAACAACCAGGTGAAACAAATTTTAACAATTTAAAAAGTACGAAATATGTAATAATATCAAAGTTGTGTTCAATGGAAAGTATTTTTATCTTGCTTCAGATTTTCAGTTGTCACTTGAATTAAAATTAAATAATATTAAAAGTAGAGTTTTCCTGTCATACCAGCCACACTTTCTGTGCTCACTAGCCATGATCCTGTGTTATGCAGTCTGCAGGCTCTGCTGCGTCCCTGGTCCTCACCCAAACAGCACAGGGGGCCCCTGGTCTCTGCTGCTCTCCCATCTCCCTTAAGGACCTCTCCACAGCTCCTTCCTTCTCCCTTTGACCCTTCTGTCCCGTCAGTACTGTCCTCCTGGTGAAAGTCTACTCCGTCCAGCCTTCCCTCTCTCCACGCTCCCTTTGATGTCCTCCTCTTAGAAGGTAAGGAGATGGATTGTGGGCATTTGCAGGAAGGTGTGAATGAGGCTTCAGATGCAAATCTCCTATTCCAAATGATCCTCTAATTGCTGGAAGCAGGTGGGAGCCAATGGAAATGAAGTCTGCTGCAGAGCTTTTACTTAATCCTGGAGAGTAATATTCAAGGACTCAGCTTGGTGAGCACAAAACTTCCCCGCCCTCTCCCCAGCCCCTCCCTCACCCCTGCAAGCCAAGGCCTCAAACTCGGTCAATGCAGCTCCTGCTAACAAATAATAAAATAGTTGCCATGTGTACAGAACAGATGATTTCAGACCCTGTATCCTGATAGCTGGAATCCCCAAAATGACCTTGCAAGGGAGCCATTATCATCCCATTCACACGGGCTCAGAGAGTCAGCCAGGATGGGGACGTGGGTCTGACCTCCAGCTGTGGGCTGCCTGGACAGCAGTCCCACCTCCAGACCCTCAGCTGTCTGGGAGGCAAGGGCAGCTGTCTGAGCAGCAAAGCCCTGTGAGAGAGGCTGCTCCTGAGGGTGACTCACGGAGAGCTGTAGATCCACAGCAAAGCGCAAGAAGTGGAGACCTCTCCCCCTACCCACAGGGCTGTTACCCCAACCAGAACGGATTCAAGGTTACCTGGAGCTGGTGGAAATGAGCCCCCACACTTTTTGCTGCTGTTTCCTAGAATGGTTTGTTTTGTTGTTGATAATGTTTTTTTCGTTTCTTTTTTTTGAGATATAATGAAAAAAATATACCTCTGATGAATTTTGACAGTAGCAAACGCTCAATGTAACCATCACACCAATCAAGACGTGGAACATTTTCATTATCCCAGAAAGTGCCCTCACGCCCTCTTCCAGGAAGTGCCCCCTGCAAAGGCAACAACTATTCCAACCACGTCGATATAGATTAGTTTTGCCTTTTCTTGAACTTCATAAAAAGGGAACCATATGAGACGTATTCTTTGATGTCTGACTTTTGCTCAACATTGTCTGTGAGATTCTTCCATGTTGTGTGTATCGGTAGTTTATTTATCTTTCTTGCTGAGTGGTATTTCCTCAAAAGAAATACCTCAGTTTGTTTGACTGTTTTTTATTCTCCTGTTTATGGGCATTTGGGTAATTTCCAGTGTTTACCTATTATGACCAAAGCAACTATATCTTTTTGGGGACATACGCAGTCATTTCCACAGGGCACATACTAGGAGTGGAATTGCTGGCCCATAGGGTGGTATATGTTTAACTTTATTAGAAACCGTCAAACGGTTTTCCTCAGTGGCTGTACTGTACCCACAATTTTTCACAGGTGCTCTGGTTCCTGGCCAGGCAGCTGGCAGGTCCACCTGCAACCACACCATGGTGGCCTGGAGGGGCTGCTTGTGCACTGTCAATCTGGATGTGGGTCAACAGAACCCCAGCTTGAACCGGCTTAAATCAAAAAAGGGGAGTCACTGGCTAATGTAATCCCATGGATGGGGAGAGGGCTGCGTGTCTGGAGCCAGGGACAGTCCCTCCCCTTTCTGTCTCTCAGTTCTGCTTCTCTTGGCCTTTGTTTGACCATCTCCCAAACTGTCCTTCTCCACGTGGCTGAGGTATGGCTGCGGACAGCCTGGGTCCCCTCCTTACAGCTTTGCAAGCGTCTGATATCTTCCGATGCAAAGGTAAAACATGCTGAAAGTTAAAACTACCTTAAGAAGCCTTTATTGATGTTGTTGTTGTTGGATTAGCCCTGAGCTAACTGCTGCCAATCCTCCTCTTTTTGCTGAGGAAGGCTGGTCCTGAGCTAACATCCGTGCCCATCTTCCGGCACTTTATATGTGGGACACCTACCACAGCATGGCTTGCCAAGCAGTGCCGTGTCCACACCCGGGATCCGAACCGGCGAACCTCGGGCTGCCAAAGCAGAATGTGTGCACTTAACTGCTGCGCCACTGGGCCAGCCCCAAGATGCCATTTTTAAACTTTTCAGATTGGCAATAATCTGAAAGTTTGCAAGTGAGAGTGAAAAATTGGTACAACTCCTATGGAGGGAACTTAGCCCATATGTATCAAGACAAGCAAACCCACTTCTAGGCATACATACATTTTCAGACATGTAAGACAACATATGTACAAGGTTAGTCTTGGCTGCATTGTTTGAAATAGCTAAGATAGGAAATAACCTAAATGTCCATTGAAAGGGCACTGATTAAATAAAGTACAGTACGTATATTCAACAGAATCCTCTGCAGCTATACTGTTAAAAAAATATAGGTCAGGAAGTACTTCACATACTGAGGTGGAAAGATCTCCACCAAGATACAATGCTAAGAGAAAAAAATTCTAGGAGCAGAAAATGTGTACTTTATGCGACCATTTGTGTAACAAAAGGAGGGCGAGGTAATAAATTTGTATTTATTTGTGAATGTACCCAAAGAGTACCTGGTTATGGGAGGGGAACTGGGGAAAGGGAGGAAATAAGACTTTTACTCTATACCTTATAGCTTTTTTAGACTTTTTGATTTTTGAACAAAGTAAATGTATGACCTAGTTAGGATATTAAATACTTTGTGTTTCTTTAAGTTGAAAATTGTAGCCCTGTTTGTCTAGGCTTAGTAATGTGCCTGTCTCTGAACCAATCACTATGTCTAGGTTGACGTACTATTTTGGGCAGCCTTCACTAGAAAGAGGGTGGAAGAACATTTCCCAGGAGCAGAGGGATGCTGTTCTAAGCGGATGGAACCACAAATGTCCATTCTAGCCAGAGAGCAGCGTCAAGTGAATCCCAGACACCACGGCTCAGGTGGCTTCCAGAGACTTTCTGGGCACTGAGGAGACAGGTCTTTGGAGCCCCAGATGAGGTTCTGCCCCAGTGTGCTCAATGAGCCTGCTGACTCCCTTCTGCTCCCCCACCCAGCCCCTGGAATTAAAGGGTCACTGGCAGGAGCTCCTTTTCTGCTTGGATGAGGGAGCTCTAAAGGGAAATTTGCAGGTGCAGGGTGTCTCCTCCTGCTGCTGACATCCTTATGCCCAAGTCCTTCTATGTTATTGGTATAACTAATCCCATCCCCCCTCCGCCAACCACACACACCTAGCAATTTCTCTGTAATCCTTCCAGTCCAACTTGGTTGGTCCTTAGCTTTATCCTCTACTTTCCCATGGAGGACAACCTTGCCCACTTCTCCAGACCAAGTCTGTCACAAGCAGAACATGAGATGGGTGTTTTTCTGCACATGATTTTTTCCCGGTGAGCTCTCAGGGCAAAGGGAGGGACGGAAGTCGGATGGGGCAGGGGATGGACCTATAAAGGATGCAGTCAGAGCTGGAGTCTGCTTTAGCCTGATCCTGTGGGGAGCTCTGGAGGGTGAACAGCACTACAGAGTTGTTTCCACTTTGAGACAAGGGTGCCTGTGTTTTGTGCCCCTGTGTAAGTCAGTCATTGGCTGGTAGCCTGGGGGGTGGGGTCATGCCTAAGCTCCTGGCAAGATGACCACTGTTCAGCTGTCCAAGGAGAGTTTTCCAGAGAAGGGGCGGCAGTAACACTCAGCAGCTGGAGGATGGGTATACCTGCCTGGTAGGAGGTCTGAGTAGGGCACCCACAGTGTCCACTTCTGGTTTGGTTAGGTGTCTTTAGGAAAGCACTCCTTTTTGAGCACTTTATTAATTTTTTTCCTGCTTTTTTCTCTCCAAATCCCCCCAGTACATAGTTGTATATTTTCATTGTGGGTCCTTCCAGTTGTGGCATGACGAGCAGTGCCATTTCTGAACCTGGGATCCAAACTGGCGAAACCCTGGGCTGCCCCAGCGGAGCACATGAACTCAACCACTCGGCCCCAGGGCCGGCCCCATTTTGAGCACTTTAAGATGGTGTTTACTTAATTGCTATTTCTTCTATCCTCCCCTTACCTACTTCCTATCCACACTGATGTGGTATTTCAAAGTGGATTCCAACCACCATATCATTTTGTCTGTAAATACTTACATATGTATCTTGAATAAGTGAAGACGTTTTTCACAACTTTAATAACATTATAACACCTAATAAAATAATATGTCCTTAACATCATTTTATACCCAATCTGTGTTTAAATTTCCTGGATTGTCTCAAATATGTCTTTTTAGAGTTATTTTCTTTAAAGCAGGATTCAAACAAGGCCTACACATTGTATTTGGCTGACTGTTTAGCTCTAACACCCTTTCTCCCATTTTCTTACGCCATTCATGTGTTGAAGAAATCAGGGTATTTGGCCTGCAGAAGTTCCATGTTCTGGTCTTAGCTGGTTGCGTCTTCATTGTGATGTTTAGCATGTTCCTCTGTCCTCTGTACTTCCTGTAAACTGGTAGATATGAGGGCATTAGGCATGCTTACTGCTACTGAGTTGTCATTGTTTCCAATGGACAGTTACCAATGGACAGAGGTAGGAAGCAGACATTTTTTAGAAAGAGAAATAAATCATGAGTTCCTACTGTTATTTCCCACTTGAATTTAGGATTATATGGTTTTCTACTAAATTTTTATATTTGTATCTTTTTTCTTGTGCTGAGAATCTTTAGTCCTAACAAGCATTACATAATTTCTTATTCTCTCTCTGTCCCTATCTATCTATCCATCCATCTATTGATCAGTTGATCCCTATAGATATATTTCTTTATGAACAGCTTATCAACATTATTTCAACCCTGGCTGGAGCCCCATGGATGCAGGCACTCTAGGTGCCACACCTCCCAGTCCGGCCCAGTGGCTGGCCACAGTGGACACTCAGCCAACACAAAGCATCCAGGACAAGCCCTAATCTATGGGCTGAGAGGTCTGAGCACTGGATTTGGGATCCTGATACTATCCCTGACTACATACATGGCTCTGGGACAGTCACCTAATGTTCCTGAGCTTCTGTCTGCACATCTGTAGAATGGATATGAGAGTCCTTGCCCTTCCCCTCAAACCAATATGGCAGGATCAGATGAGATGATGGATGCAAGAGCCTACTGTACAGATAGAAAGCACCAAGTGAATGAAAGCAGTAGCCCCTAGGAGCCCATGAAAAAGGTCCAAGGGGTACTGAGCATAGGTTGTTTTAGGGAATAATTTTCTAGATTCTTTTTTTGTGTGTGTGAGGAAGATTGGCCCTGAGCTAACATCTATTGCCAATCTTGCTCTTTTTGCTTGAGGAAGATTGTCGCTGAGCTAACGTCTGTGCCAATCTTGCTCTATTTTATGTGGGATGCCACCACAGCAAGGATTGATGAGTGGTGCTATGTCTGTTCCTGGGATCCGAACCTGTCAACTCCAGGCTGCTGAAGTGGAGCATGTGAACTTAACCACCATGCCACCAGGCTGCCCCTCGATTCTTAATTTATACACACACAATTTTCCTGTTTGATTTACATGAGAACATCTCTGATTTTGCAAAATTTGTTCTTATTATTAAAAAAAAAGCAAAAAGGCATATGCCTCACTTACCCCCAATCTGACTATGGTACATTGCCATAAGATGTGAAACCTGAGGGAGAATGGAGAAAAATAAGAGGAAGAGTCTTTTACTGCTTCATCAAGATCCAATTGCCCCTTGGACTCTCATATTTCCCCATCTTATACATTTTGTGTTAAGGGGAGGATGGTCTGAGAAACAGTATTTTGACAAGTTACACTGTTCTGAAAACAGACATATGGTAGCATGAGTGGTGGGAGCCAAGACAGTTTTCCTTCTCGAAGGAGGGTCCAATGGCAGCAAAGCAAAGAGAGCATCAGTCAGAAGCATTAACTGCTAAGGAAAAAAGAGCTCAGCTTTTAAAAATGTATTGAAATGTAATAACACTTTCCGACTACACTCAGTGCTAGTCCCAGGTCAGGTCTTCGCCGAAAGGAAGAGCACCATAGCACAGCACAAGCACGTAGCTTAGTGATGCTGACTCACTTGAGCGTAGCTGAAAGGCTTGCCAAGACAGTCACTACTCTCAAGACACAGTAGATAAAACCCACAGATAAAAGTTTTAGGTGATTTATTTTGGATGCAGTGTACACTATTCAGTAAGGTAATTTAAAATCCTTTATATAATTGACCATTCTTTTTCATCATTCACCAAAATAAACTCAAAATGGATCAAAGACCTAAAGGTGAGACCTGAAACCATAAGGCTTCTAGAAGAAAACGTAGGCAGCACACTCTTTGACATCAGTATTAAAAGGATCTTTTCGGACACCATGTCTTCTCAGAGAAGGGAAACAATAGAAAGAATAAACAAATTGGACTTCATCAGACTAAAGAGCTTCTTCAAGGCAAATGAAAACAGGATTGAAACAAAGAAACAACCCACTAACTGGGAAAAAATATTTGCAAGTCATACATCCAACAAAGGCTTAATATCCATAATATATAAAGAACTAACAACAAAAAATCAAACAACCCGATCAAAAAATGGGCTGGAGACATGAACAGACATTTCTCCAAAGAAGCTATATGGATGGCCAATAGGCACATGAAAAGATGCTCATCATCGCTGATCATCAGGGAAACGCAAATTAAAACTACACTAAGATATCACCTTACACCCATTAGAATGACAAAAATATCTAAAACTAATAGTAACAAAGGTTGGAGAGGTTGTGGAGAAAAAGGAACCCTCATACACTGCTGGTGGGAATGCAAACTGGTACAGCCACTACGGAAAACAGAATGGAGATTCCTCAAAAAATAAAAAATAGAACTACCATATGATCCAGCCATTCCACTACTGGGTATCTATCCAAAGAGCTTGAAGTCAGCAATCCCAAAAGTCCTATGTACCCCAATGTTTATTGCAGCATTATTTACAATAGCCAAGACATGGAAGCAACCTAAGTGCCCATCAACAGATGAATGGATAAAGATGTGGTACATGTATACAATGGAATACTACTCAGCTGCAAAACAGAACAAAATCATTCCATTTGCAATAACATGGATGGACCTTGAGGGAATTATGTTAAGTGAAATAAGCCAGCTAGAGAAGGATAGTCTGTGTATGACTCCACTTGTATGAGGAATTTAAAAATGTGGACAAAGAGAGCAGATTAGTGGCTACCAGGGGAAAGGTGGGGTGGGGGGTGGGCACAAAGGGTGAAGTGGTGCACGTACAACACGAATGACAAACATTAATGTACAACTGAAATTTCACAAGATTGTAACCTATCATTAACTCAATTAAAAAAAAAAACCATATCATGAAATAATCCAGTGATAGCTAATGCTCATTTTACTTTACCAGATAAAATATTTAATCTTTTCTACCTCCTATTAACAAGAACAATATTATTCTATGGAATTAATTTGCATGATTAATTTTCAGCAGAATATACCTTTCTCTTTCATTAAATGCATATGAAAAGTTGGATCATATTTAATCTCACTAGAAGATGCATTTCCAATTATATTTAACTTTTTATGTTTAAAAAATTATCAAAATTGGTAATTTTTTTGCAGTTTTGATCAGTTGTGTGATAATTCCATCCAAAAGCAATTTTTTAAACATGGAGAGCTTAAGGTCACAAGAATAAAATATATTTTTTAATGTATTATAATATATATTTAATATATTTTTTACATATGATAGGATGATCAATAAAAGATTTTCAAATTTTAAAACTATGTTAAATTATGTTAAAGGTTTGTGAAGGAAGTAGAAAAGAAATATGAATTCAAGAAGAAAAAAGAAAGATGTAAAATTTCTCAATAGTGGGGGCTGGCCCCGTGGCTGAGTGGTTAAGTTCTTGCGCTCCGCTGCAGGCGGACCAGTGTTTCGTCAGTTCGAATCCTGGGCGTGGACATGGCACTGCTCATCAAACCACGCTGAGGCAGCGTCCCACATACCACAACTAGAAGGACCCACAACGAAGAATGTACAACTGTGTGCCGAGGGGCTTTGGGGAGAAAAAAAAAGGGAAAAAAAAAATTAAAAACAAAAATTTCTCAATAGTGAAGAAGAGCTTATTTATATATTTTAAATTTGGTGATAGAGATCATGAAATTATTATGAGCTCTAGATTACCTTTAATATTTTGAAAGACTGGTAGTTTTATGTTTAAATGTCAATATTTTCAGCAAAAGAAAATTATATCCCTTGCGATCACTAAACTTATGATAAAAACTTTTACACATGAATTAAAAAATATGTGATGGGGTGCATTGTTTTTCCAAATTCTTTTCGAGATGTGCACGTAAGCAAAACTTTGAATACCAGTGAACTACGGAAGGCCACAGCTGCAAAGATAGGAGATGCTGCTGCTCCTTCCTGGTCTCTCTCCACCTCCCCAATCCATGGCCAACTTGTCCAGGGGACGCTGTCTGCCTGAGCAGTGTTCAGCCAGCCTGCCCACAGAATTACTCTTTTCTCTCCAGCCAACTGCCTGCTGAAAAGAATAATAATAATAAAAACCAAACACATCAGTTAGCTATTGCCACAATTATTTTGTATGATAAAACAATCAGAAAACCGTCAGTGGCACACAATAGTAAATGTTTCTCTCAGGTTGTGAATCTGTGGGTTGGCTGGGCAGTTCTGCTAATCTTGTGCAAGCTCTGTTGATAGCAGTTGGGCTTACCTATGCATCCACAGGCAGTGGCATGGCTTGTCTGTCTTCCACGTGGTGTCTCATCCTCCAGCAGGTTACTTTGGGCTTATTTTCATGGTAGCTGGGCAGAGTTCTAAGAGGGAGAGAAAAACCTGCAAAGCCACTTGAAGGCCTCACTCAGTACTGGCACTCCATCACTTCCACCACAGCTTATTGGCCAAAGCAGATCACGAGCTGGCCCAGATTCAAGGGGTGGAGAAGTAGTCTCCACCTCTTGGTGGGAGGAGCAGCAAAGTCACACTGCAAAGGGATGAAGATGAGAGAAGAGATAGAGAATTTGGGCCATGTTTACAATGAATCTATCACAAATTGTAATAGCTATTATGATTAGGTCCTTGTAATGAGGCAGATGCTGTGTTAGATGCTTCAAATGGGTGAATGCATTTGTTCCTCAAAAGGGTGGAAACTCTATCTATATGTATACTGTTATTTTTTTCCTGCCCCTCACAGGTATCCTGAAAACCTTTTCTCTCATAGGTACCCTGAAAACCACTTTTTTTTCCCCTAATGAGGCAGAAACAAAAACTTAAGGAAGTTGTAAGCCACAGTGGCCAACAGAAAAGTTAGAATGTGTCCTGCAGAACAAGCTTCTCTGCTCTCCCAAACCAGGTAAGGCTGGGGCTGGTGGGCAGGGGAAGAAAAGGCGGACTGGGGAGGAAGCGCACAGAGGGACTGTGAATGCTCAGAGTGATGGGGAGGGAAATTTCTCCTGGATTTAGGATGAAGAATGGGGTGGAAGGGAGCTGTGTTCACTTCTCCTTAAGTGTGGACGCCCACTGGTCTACAGCTGGAAGACAATCCACTAGGACCCTCTAAAGCTCCTCTGAACAGAGGGTGGGGAATTTGAACTATTTGCATGGAATGGGCCAGAAAGTTAAACCTTACACCTTGACTGAGATAGGAGGGAGCAATTTTCTATGAGCCAGGGTAGAGTGGACAAACTGTGCTTGATGAACTCTTGTTATTTGAGCACTTACGATGGGCTGAGCACTGTGCTAGATGCTTTACCTGTGTTGCCTCATTTAAGCTCACAACAACCCAGGACAAGAGTAATTAGGCTGTAGGACGGCTATTGCTCTCAGCACTGCAGGCTTTCTCCTTCACGTTTGGAGAGAGGGAGAGGGAGGGGAAGGAGGGAGAGAGAGGGCACCTCTCCCTTGCCAACAAACAAAAATCTTTCCCTTAATTCTGATTGGTTTAGCCTAGGCCATGTGCCCATGCCTTATCCAATAACTGTGTACCAAGAGAATGCTGAGTGCCGGCTGGCTTAGGCCTGGGCTGCTGAATCAATCACTGGCAGGGGAAATGGGATTATTATGATTGGCTGAGACTAATCAGGGTCAGCCTCTGGAGGGTCAATTTTTCAAACTACTTGCAGCTACTCAATGGGGGAGGGGTGGCGTGGCATTTGGGGGTCATCCATTCTGTCTACTACTTATGCGTTATCATCTTCCCATTGCAGACAAACAGCTGAAGCTTGGGGACGGGAAGGGGAAGGAGCTGTGAGGTAGTGTAAAGGATTTTCTATAGCCAGCAGATGACTGTGTGCAAGCTGTTGCCCTTCCAAAGGCTCATGGGAGCCTGGGAACCTCACTTTGCAATTCTCGTCTTTCGTCCCTCCCCTGCCTTTAAATGGCTTGTCTCCATGGTTCTTTGTGGTGTTTTTGTGCTGTGATTGAGACTCTATGACCTGTTCCATCTCACAAGGCCAGTAAACAGAAGCGCCCTGAACCGGAATTTGGTGAAATGGCTGCACCCTGCTCAAGGAAGTCTGGGAAATGTAGTCTCTAGCTGTATGGATGAAATTCCAGGTGATTTTGTTCTAAAAGGAAGAACAGATGTTGAGAGACAGCACTCTGACACCAAGGGCTTATAGATCTACCAGCTTTACTTTGAATAGTATGTGCCCTGGTAGCACATCTGAACAGTTAAAATATTAATGCACTCTATTTACTTATTCGTATATCTCTCACAAATGCAATTAATAATTTGTTTATTCCTAGGTACAACGTGTAGAGGAATATTATTTTGAAATTTTACTTGAAGCATCCTCATTCTTGCTAATTCATTTTAATCTAGTCCTTCCTCTGCTAAAATTAGACCATGGGACTGGGTCTTATCTCCTCAGGAGCGGACTGACATGTGGAGATAGAAATGAGCCAGTGCTCAGCTTTGGGTTTTGAAACAGACTTTTGAAGCTCATGGCAGAGCCAGTAACTTTGAGAGATAAGACTTTTTAAATTCTAGACTGTTTGAATACCACTAGCCCAAAGTTTATACCCTAAACAATCGTTTCTGAAGGAGTGCGTGATGATGAAAGAACTTGTTTTCCCACCCAAAGGAAATAAGATCTGTAGGAGGTAAGAGTCAGAGAGCTGGAGAGAGAGCAATAGAGAAAAGTGCCGGGTGGGCTCTGAGCATGCGTCTTCATCCCTTCTCCCACCCCCAGGCAGATCCCTAGTCTGGGAGGACCCCAGAGAGGGTTATCAGACAGGGTGGGGGAGCCAGATCACAGAGTTCGCATCCCAGTTTTGCCTTCGACTGCCTTCTGACTTGGGCAACTTCTCTCTGTGTCTGCATTTTCTTTTCTGTAAGACAGAGTTAATAATACCTACTTTGTGCTGTTATTGTTAGATTTCAATGAATAAGAACATATAAAATACTTAGAACAGAGCCTGGTACATAATAAGCACCGAATAAACCTCTTGTAATTGTTAATGTCTGAGAGGAGAGGAACCTGTAGAGAGTTTCATTTTGTCTCTCATTTTAAACATCTACAATTTTGGCATTTCTTGCACATTTTTTCAGTTACGTATGATTCAGACATTTTACACTTGAGAGTTTAAAATGTTTTATTAAGTAAATACTACTCAAAGTGTCCAAAACCTTTAATTACATAAATTGGTATTGAAGATGCAGAACTTCTTACAAACACCGAGCGCACTGCATGAGATTCAAAATCTGTAAATTGTGTTTGATGATACACCTTGTAGAAATTCTAGACTTAATTTCAAAAAGATTAAGTAAATTAACATTCAAAGATGCATCTGATTCTTATAAGCATACCTGTCACTTGCCATTAACAACATGTCCAAGTTGAGGGTGTGGCGTCCATCCATCCATGGATGCCTGTAGTCCATTCGCTTGAGAGATTATGAAGAAAGTATACCTCAATAAAACTTGGTGGAGGGACTGGCCCCGTGGCCGAGTGATTAAGTTCGCGCGCTCCGCTGCAGGCGGCCCAGTGTTTCGTTGGTTCGAATCCTGGGCGCGGACATGGCACTGCTCATCAAACCACGCTGAGGCAGCGTCCCACATGCCACAACTAGAAGGACCCACAACGAAGAATATACAACTATGTACTGGGGGGCTTTGGGGAGAAAAAAGGAAAAAATAAAATCTTTAAAAAAAAAAAAAAAAACTTGGTGGAAACACACTTTGAGGGGAAGATTCCCACAAGCACAGAACTAATCTAGACAATTTGAAAAGGATTGACCTCATGCTGTCTTGAAATTGAGGTTGCAATTGAATACAGGGTCCACTTGACTGGGAACGAGGGACATGGCTTAGGGGGCAATCCCAGGGCCTCATGTGGAGTGGCTAGGCCTTTCTTAGTAGTAACATCATTCTTGTCCTCCATGCCACACACACTCATGTGCACACACAATCACATCCCACATACCAACAGGAAGCACAGCTTTCTCCCTAATCATCTGCTCAGGTTGCCATAGCAACGCTTGTAGCCAAGTTCCCAGTTGAACTAGTTTCACAAGACACCAGAATATTTTCCAACACTTCTCACTGGAAGAGCAGAGCCTAAATTGGGCTACGATGGCTGGAGTGGCCTCCAGTGAGGGCAGTGGGAAAGGCCCCGAGAAGACACCAAACCAGCTCCACGTATAGCCACAGCCTGTGTGTTTGGAGTGACTTATCAGGGGCTGGTCAGATTACATGTGGAGTCCCTCTCTGGACACATTGCAGGAATCAGGGTTCCAGGAGGTGAGGACGGCTCTGTGCAGAGCCTCAGCTGCTGGTTCCCAGGTGCCTGCCTGCCAATACTACTCTCTTTCTACCTTACAGCTGGCAGGGCTTGAGCAGGATGCAAAACTTCCATCTCCGCCTTCTCAAAAGATCAAAACAAAAACATCTCTAATAAAATTCATGGTCCAACTATAGACCAATGTTTCTCATTGTCATTTTTTCTCAAGGCCTATTTTCTGCTCGTTGCCTGCTGCTGATTTAAACCAGCAGTCAGCCCCTCAATTCCCACCACACTCATTCTGGGAACAGGATCCCGAGTGTGGGGACTGCGCCTGGGACCTAGAACAAGGTAAAGGAGTTCACCTGGGAGGGCACACCTGCTATGGCCTCCTGAGGCCAGACCAAGGGCCAGAAATCTATTTAAGGCCCGTTTAGGGCTAGATAGTCAACATCGTCTAAGTAGCAACCAGATCGTGTGGTAAGGAAGGCTCTTCAAGCTTCACAAAGTCCTTGCCCTCAACAGTATCTCATTGGAACCTGGCAACAGTTTGGAAGGACCTGGAAGATATTCTTGTATCTGTCTGATGGAGAAACTATACAAACCTTGAGATGAAGCCTAAGTGATAGCTGAGGAAAATTTATAGCTTTTATTAGAAAACTATAAAAGATTTAAAATAAATGAACTAAGCTTTCTACTCAAGAGGCTAGAAAAAAAATCACAAGATTAACCCAAACATCTTAAGAAGTAAGATTCAAATCTTTTATTATTATTATTATTTTTTACGGTATTGGATTATAACATTGTATAACTTTCAGGTGTACCTCGTAATATATTTAGAATTCTGTGTAGATCACATCATGTTCACTACCCAAAGACTAAACACGAGCCATCACCACACACATGTGCCTAATCAACCCTTTCGCCCTCTTCCCTCCTCGCTTCTCCTCTGGTAACCACCAATCCAATCTCTGTTGCTGTGTGTTTGTTTGTCATTGTTTTTATCTTCTACTAAGATTCAAATCGTGAATCTTGGCTCTGCTATTGGCTCTGCTATTTATATTGGCTAAGAGACTTTGGGACAAGTTAATTCAACTCTAAACCTCAGTTTCTTCAACTACAAAGTGAATGGCGTAACAAAAATTTCTGTCTTTGCACAATTATTTTAAGAATCAAATGAGAAACTATATGCAAAAGTGCTTTGTTAGTGCTATAAAATATTACCACGAAGAATGTCTATTGACATGGAAAGGTACAGCGTGTACATATAATCTTATTTTTGTAAAATGGAAACATAGCATACATAGAAAAATCTGTACAAATAGCTACCAATATGTTAAAATCGCTATCTATGGCAATATTTCTCAAATTTCCTTGTAAGTATCACAACCCCCTCAGAGCCTTTTTAGGCCTTTTTTACCCCCATTTTTGCGCCCCATGAAATTTTAATACCACAGATATACTGTATATCTATCTGCTTATGTATTGTATGACTATCTGTGCTTTACATGTATAAAGAGTAAGTTTTTCTCCCCATGAGGACCAGTGTCTGTCCCTTAGGGACCATATCATTCCTGTTGAGAATACATGGTCTATGGATAGTGGAAACATAGCAGGTTTTTCTTTGTGCTTCTTCTGTATTTTCCTTTACTTTCCCCCCTTATTTCTTGTTATTCTCCTTCTTCTTCCAATTAACATGCATTCCTTGTGTAATTTAAAATATCATAGTGATTTCCAAAAAGAAAGATGGATGATAAATGTACTGGACATTTCCAGACCTCTTCTTTATGTATTAAAAGTTAATACCAGTTAAACGGGCAAAGTGTCCTGGAATCAAACTGCCTGAAATTGAATCCTGACATCATCTCACATTTGTGTGACCTGGACGCGTTGTTTACCCTCTCGAAGCTTCAGCTTAATCATTTCCAAAACAGTCATACCTGCTGTGTTCCTCCCTAAAAGTGCCTGATAGTAAATCCGCATTCATGCCAAGTTGGTGGGTGCTAACATATTTCCAAGGCAGAAGATGCACGTAGCTGGGGCCTCCTAGATAAAATACCTCAACCTACAGAAGCTGCTCTAGTGGAGAGAATTTTAGACACCGCAGCAAAAGAGGAGGCTTGTCATGTCCCTTCTGCATCAAACCACGTGGGCATTTATTTGCCTACTGCTCTTGCATCCTTCCTCAGCCTTAATTAAAAACCTAATTTCTCTATTACCATAACAATGAGTGCAATAACAACTGATTTGTTTCGCCAAATTAATTCTCCTTTTGGGAACCTGAGAGAACATTTATCAGAGCAGCAGAGATTTAAAAATGGGAACATCTTTCCAATCCATGTGCCAGCTTCAGAAAATGACAGGACTAATGTTCCAGCATTTGAAGGCATCATGGAGATCTGTTTACTGCGGTGTCCCAAGAGCCCAGGACAATGCTGGTGTAGAGAAGACACTCAGTAATGACTTGACGAATGGTCGAGTGAAATTAGTGTCACCAAGGTCTCACTGTCACAAGTTTTGGCTGTTGCTTACACAAAGTGTTCACAAGCAGGAATAATTTAATTTGTTTTGACATTCCATTAGATGTTTCCTGTATTTTCTCTTGTTGACAAGAAAGAACAGGTTTGCCTTTTTATGCACAGTCAAAATGAACAAACTCCCCTAACGTCATTCTGTTTGCCAGTGTGAAATGTTCCAGAGAATGAAAAACATAAGATATTTCTTAGAAAAAGTCACCCTTTTTCTAAGAAAATATGACTATGTCATGGGATAGGACAGTCCCTTAGGAGTAAACATGGATGAGAGAGTGAACTCACTAAATATTTTAAAATTTAAGGTCAATGTTTTTGTAATTTTTTTGGGGGGGGGGGGAGGAAGATTGTCCCTGAGCTAACCACTGTGGCAATATTCCTCTATTTTGTATATGGGATGCCACCACAGCATGGCTTGATGAGCGGTGTGTAGGTCTGGGCCTGGGATCAGAAACTGCAAACCTTGTGCTGCCAAAGTGGAAAGTGAGAACTTAACCACTATGCCACTGAGCCAGCCTTAATGTTTTAGTAATGTGAAGGACTCCCTCATATGTTATTTTTCTTTTTAAGAATCAAGAAAATTTACCCAACCTCAAAGTTGTACCCAGCGGGAGAAAGAATTAGATACCTTTTCTAAGATGTTTTTGACATCTCACAATTTCATCTTCATTTCTCACTTTGCATATCTTGTTTTATCCCAAAGAATTATTGAATGGAAATGAAGTACAATTATGTACCATCAGTGAAGAACAATTTGCAACATGGGAACCATCACCTACTCAATTCCTGTTATTAGACAAAACCTTCAGAGGAGAAGGAAAGAGAGATAGGGATGGGGAGAGGGACAATGGCAATGACCACTTTACTGTGTGTCATCTCTGATGTGTAAGATTCAGTAAGTCTTCCATTTCTGTGACTAGATTTTTCTGAGCTGGAAATTGCTGCCACCAGCTACGATTGGGCCTTTGCTTCAGGCACTCTAACGGAGTGATTTAAGAACTATTTCCAATCCTAATGGGATAATTTAGTACCCAGTCCCCAAAACCATGTGGTCTGCAGCTCTGTGTTGAAGAATTACAGACTTTCAGAGTTGGGAGGTAAACAAAAACCAAACAAAGACTCAAGAAATCCTCTAGTCCAGTGGTATCAAACCTTTTTCAAGCAGCAGGATTTGTTCAAACGAAAGTTTATCTGGAAACTGTAGCAGATAGTGTTGGTGCCCTATCCAGATTCCCCTCAAACCCCCTAACCCCAGACTGGGTGCACTTTCATTTCCAATGACAGGCACTGCAGCTGGGCTAGTGGAGCCCTCTTTGCCCACACTGGTGGAAAGCTGGAAGGGTCTGGAAATCTATATCCCTCTGGAGTGGCCCTTACTAATGAGTCACAAGTACAGGAAGATGAGAGCCCAGCTCCCTTGCTGCAGGCCAGGACAACTCTGAGACGTAACTTACATGCCAGAGCTCCCCGTGGGATCAGGCTGAGGTCACTCCCTGCAGATCATATCTTTCCTTTGCTTTTTCTCCTGTCTGATCTGTCTTCTCCAACTTCCTTATGAGTCTCCCCTGGATGCATTTTCTCAATAAATCACTAGCACACATAATTTTTCATCTCTGGGTCTTTTCTGGGGAACCCAGCCCAAGACAAAAGCTGGACATATAAAAGTGGAGATGCGGCGAGTGAAGTGTGGGAGAGAAGTTTGCTGACCACTATTCTGTCTAACTTTTGTACTTTCTCCTTTCTCAGAGAGAAAAATCAAGGCCAGGGTAGTGGAGGGGAGGGTGGAAGGGACAACTTACTATTAGAAAGGCTCCAGGTAGACAGGGACCCTAAAAGCCTGGGGAAAAACTGTACTATTTCAGGAAGTTTGTTCATGACAGCAGATGCTGCTGGTTCTGAAGCCACATCATTTGTGCCACCCCAGGAGGTCATTTGTAGCTTCAGCTGACAGTTTCTGAACACCCTAATGCCTTCCTCCTTCCCTCTGCTCCAGGACTTTCTCGGCCACAGAAGATACTTGCCAGCGCACAGAAAGGGTGGAAGTACTGGAGAGTTAATTCTCCTGAGATCAACCCTGAAGCCATGCGGGTGGGAGTTGATAGATGAATAGTGCGGCCTCTTCACCACTTGGTGGGTCAGGTTTGAGGTTTATGTTTTATGCTGTCTCTCAGAGGGTTTCTGGCTGGATTGAGTTCCAGGTGCCCATAGCTGTGATCTGCTGATTAGCCCACTCTTTCTAGGCTTTTCTTTCCTTCTCGTATCCTTTACTTGTTCCCTCACTATATTTCCTTAGATTATCTCCCAAACAAGCTACCTTCACCCAGGTCTTTTCTCAGAGTCAGCTTTTGGCAGAAGCCAAGGCAAGACATTCAGTTTGGAGTAGACCCAGCCAGAGTCTGAAATCAAGGTCCAGTTTAAAGGAAAGGAGTTGCCTTTGCTGGATGGCACCAGCTGGTGGTCCAGAGTTCTAACACACCCCCACTTGATCAGGGCTCACTCTGGACCTAGTCATGAGACCTCCTGGCCCTGTGCTGAGAAGATCTGGATATGGGTGGTATCCAAGCACTCCTGTATGTTAGTTTTTCAAAAGGACAGTCCGCTGGATAGATAGGTTCTCCAGGTTGGGAAGTGTGGTGGGTAAGGGAGCTAGGGTTGTGGGTTTGAGAGTCAAGAATAGAAGATCTAAGGAGGAGTCATAAAGATGCTGAGACATCTTCACCTGTTGAGTTTGACTTTGTAACCCAGTTGAGGGCATGCCATTCCTCTGTGGGCTCTGTAAACCTCTTTTTACAAACATTAATGTTAAAATATTCAACAACCAGTGAGACGTGGACACTGACCAATCAAAGTTACGGTTGTGTAAGTGATCAGAAGGCCCTCCTAGTGGGCCTTGTTGAGCACCAACCTTGTTCCAGCTAAAATGTGGTCAGTTTCCAAAGCAAGGTCAGCATTGTTCACAGGCAGTGGGAAAATAATTTAGGTGGGATAAAGCTTTCTAGATACACAGGAAGATGCCACCTCTCCCCTCTGCAATTTATGGGCATGATTGCAGGAAGGTGCTCAAATTATCGGGAGCTGTTGTCCTCTTTCTGAGTCTTTCTACTCAGACCTGGGAGGATAGAACATGGGAGAAGGGAGGCAGAAGATCCAGCTTGGAATCTCCAGTGTTGCCATGCACAAGCTGTGAGATCCAGGCTCCTTAAATTTCTTTAGACCTCGGTTTTCCATTTGATGTACGTGTGTGTGTGTGTGTGTGTGTCTATGTGGGAGGGAGAGAGACAGAGATGGAGTCAGAGACAGAGAGACAGAAACAGAGAGGTGGTGGTGGGCCTTCATGCTTTAACAATAATACTTATTGCTATCATTTGTGGACCATTTACTACGGGCCTGGTATTATCTGAAGTGCTTTTCTTGCCTTCTTTCCCTTAATCCTTATCACAACCCTATGTGGTATGTATTATTCTCATTTAACAGGTATGAAAACTAAGGCTCAGCTAGAAAGAGACAGAACTGGGGTTTAAGCCTAGATCTATTTGATGTCAGATTCTGGGCACTTCACCACCAAAGCACACAGACCTGGAACACATTGTGTATCTGTGATACTGTGTGGATCTGAGTCCTCATACAATGTACGACCTGTCTGCCTTTCTTTAGGGATAAGCAGAGTGCCAAATTACACACTAACATAACAGAGCATAAAGAGTGAATGATTGTATCTCAAAAGGCTTCTCAAGTTTCTGAAGTAATTTCCATAGCAGGGAGCTCTCCTTGTGTACTGAGTTCAGAATTTGACGTGCAGTTCTGTTTCCAGGGGATTTGATTTATACCTCCCCTATCACTCATTTAAAGCCATGAGAATGATCTATATTTATGGATATCTTTTGAGAAGTGTAGAATCCTTCACCATCTCTCCCCAGGTCCTCAAACCTTTCATCCTTATTTCACAGATGGGAGAAAGAGAGGCACAGGGAGATGGAAGGATTGGACCAAGGGCATTGAACGAGGATAAATCTGGGCCCAGAACACATACCCTACACTCCTGCTTGAGCATTCATGGGCACTTCTTGGCTGCCTTCATTGACCTCAGCCTTGAGGAGGAAGACACTCCATTTGAAAAAGTTCCTGGAGAGTCCACACAGCCAGTTTGATAGGGTTGCCTGGCCCTATCAAACTCCTCAAAGGCTATTTTTCTAGTGCCCTAAGAGTATTTGTTTCTTACCGCTTCCACACAGCCTTTTACCTACTTGCATTTCCAGAGAGCCCTGAGAAGAGGCAGGGATGAAGCATGCTCCTGGGCAGCCCCACAGTGTTTTCCATGCCTACCTGCAGGAGTAATCAAGCCTTTAGGGGCCAGTTGTGGGCCAGCCAGGAATCTTATTGCGTCTTCCCATGCCTGGAAAATCACAGGGCTTCAGCTGGTGCTTGGAATTCTCACAAGGCTTCAAGAGCTGCTCCCCATCACTGCTCATGTGGTTATGGACCCCCTCTGTGGGCCAGTTTACATCCTCACCAGCATCCTGCACTCTGGGTGAGCACTGCTGGCGGGTGGCTGGGCTAAAAGAGCATGAGATGCTCAGTGAAAATTCATCCCCTAACAAGCATGCACCTTGTTCAAGAAGGCTTGGTAGCGTCCCCATTGAACAAGAAAGTAGATTGGGGTAGGGGCAGATGTTGTGAACATGGTACCTTCCCTCCTGTGAAGTGAATCTGCTCAAAGCCCTGACCAGGCCATGGCAAGCATCATCATTATTCTCGTGTAAGCTTCGTGATCAGCTGAAAATCAGGGCCTCCTACTGATTGGTGGACCTCAACTTTCTTTAAGGCTGAATGTAATAAATGGCCATATGTAGAATGTCTTGTGTTTTACAGGATTACTTGCAAAGTCATGGTCCACAGACTTTACGTATTCTTATTTTGCGTGTGTTTCTGTATACTCAACTTCATTTCACAGTGGAATTGAGTTGACGTACAAGAGAAACACCTACACTAAAATGGTAAAATACAGCTTAGAATAAAAATTCAGGTCCAGGGAAGTATAAACAATCATTTCCTTTGCTTCTTCTGTTTCTTTCCTATGTTGTGGATCTCTAAAAGTGAGCTTATTGTTTTCTTTTTCAACTAGGGTCTAAAGAAAATAGACAGGCAAAAGGGTCAATGGAACCTAATAATAAGTCAGGAAGAGGAGGGAAAGGAGTTCGACGTGCCCGCTTGATTCTCTCCGTGTAGGTGCTGGGATCGCACATCAGTCCCGCCTCTGAGATTTATACCAGCCAAGGTGGAAAGGGGAAGGAGGCAGTTATGTATTTTTTATTACCAGAGAGAACACAACATATCTGTTTTTCAGGGGAAGTAAAGGTTTTAGTACTTGACTCTAGGAATTTTCTCAGATATGAGATTCTAGAGGATTTGTACACTGCTTTCGTGGACAGTAGCTTCCCAGAGCAATTCTTTGGAGACCAATGGATGATGGGACAGTGGGGGCAAGATCAGCCCTCTGATGGCCTGGCTTCATTCAAAGATGTCAAAAGCCCTGAAGAAATTCTAGCTTGTGCCATAAGCGTCTCTTATTCTGAAAGGCCCTAGGTTCAGCTGTAGCTGGCAGCTGGATGCCGTGTTCCCAGAGACGAGCCCAATGGGCAGGGAATGGAGACTCAGAAGTGGAAGGAGGGATCTGAACAAGGTGGCAACCAGCATGGGCTGCTGTGTCTTCACTTCCAGACCTGGAAATGCCACAGGGCAAAAGAGAGGTTGCTGGAACCCAGGAACCAGAAACTGGGAGAAAACGCTGGGGCAGTGAAGGTGGGGTAGGGTCCCAGTGTGGAGTAACAGTGTCAGCCTGGCTTTCCAGCTGTGTCTTTTCTCTCCCAGATTGCCTTGGGTGGATGATTGCCCACTGGGTCAGTCTTCCACAGGGCAGGGAGCAGTCCTGCCAGAGAGAGGTTCAGAGTGCCACTAGGGCAGTGGATGGCACCCTGTGCAGGTGGTCTGGCAGTCTTCCTCCCAAACCTAACCCTGAGAGGCAAGCTTGCCTGGTGGGGTGAGCCCAGGGAGCTACCTGATGCAAGTAAACAGGTGAGAGGGAATGCGCATAAAGCTTTGAAGGCAGAGGATGGCTTGCCCAGCAAATGTTCCCTCTCCACCTGCCAAGTGGAATTTGCTCAAACATATGGAGGCTACAGTCGGCTGCACAGCAGGCTTCCTGGCCAGGGGCTCTGCTCTGAGAGGTTCCCTTTAGGAGCACAGTGAGAGCCCTCCATCCCCAACCAAGTGGACAGTACTAGCTGTGTCAGCTGACAATCCCAAGGCGGGTGGGGTGAGCACCCTCAGGGAAAGATTATAAGATGTCTGAGGAGCGCATGTGCTATCAAGAAGCCCAACAAATGCAGCAACTTGTGCAGGAGGGGCAGAACTAATGGAACAAATAGAACAAGAATTTAAAATAAGAATAATAAATATCCTCAGGGAGATCAGGAAGTAGGAATAAACATTTATGAAGACAACTAATTAGAGATAATAGGTATGAAAAATACAATGTTAAAATGGAGCACTCTGTGGATGCATTGAAGAACATCATGTATTTAGCTACAGAATGAATTACCAAGAGGGACGTTGGGGTCACCCATCTTATAGAAGTTATCAGAAAGGGATAAATAAAGAGACGGAAGGAATGAAAGAAAACAATATAGAGGCTAGAATTAGAAGTGCCGACATTTTTTTTCTGAATCCCACAGAAGGAAATGAGTAAATGGAGGGAAGAAAAATATTTGAAGAACTGAGAATTTTTCAGATTTAATGAAATAACTGATCTGTCTGATTAGATGGGTACATGGAATGCCCAACAGGATGGATGCACATACACATATGCACGCCCGCGCAAGCACACACACACACCTAGACACATTCTAATGCAGTTTAAATATATCAAAGACAGAGAAACGTTTCCAGAGACAGAAAGCAGATCCCTACGAAAGAGTCCATACAAATAAACATCAAACTTCTCAATCGCCAACTGGGATGGAGGAAGACAATAGAGTAATGTCTGCAAAGAGTAGAAAGAAAATATCTTCATAACTAGAATTTTATATATATCTAAATTATCATCTAAATATGAGTAGGAAAAAAGATATTCTCAGAGGTGCACAGTCTCAGACACAGACTCTGTAAAGTCCCTTTCTAAAGAGATCTGAGAAGATGTCTCCAGGAGGAAGCAATGAGATGTGGGGGCAGTGAGGGTAGACAAACAACTCTGCAATTTATTATCACCGAAGTAAGTAACGACTTTAAATGTGTATCCATACATCGTGGAACTGAAATGTCAGGCCCTTCGGCATCGCAGGGTGTCGGTGTGGATGGAGAAGGAGAGCAGGGAGGGATCAGCGGCAGATGGGAGATCATCAAGATCTGTCGTATTCAGATGGAAGACACGCACATGGACATGGACTGCTTTTTTTAAGAACTCGTGATTGGCAGCCTTGTCACTGGCCACTCCCTACTCTCCAGCCCTTCACAAAGGCACCTGAGGCAGAGTAGCCTTTCTTAGTGAATACCAACCACAATGACAAGCATCTTCCTCCTCAATAAGAATGACGGTTCTGAATCTCATTCCTTAAATAAGACAGACTCTGGGACAAGTCTGTTTCAGGAATTAGGGCCAGGAAAGACTCTTTTTTGACAAAGTGGATTGAGTTGTTCCTAGGTGAAAGTGATGCCATGCCCTGCTTGTCCTTCTTTGCCTCACTTCCCAGCACACCTAGGGCTAAGTTGTCTGGCCTGATGCCATCCCTCAACTTAGCTTCTTTTTTCTGTATGGTTATTTTCTCTCTCTGCCCTCTAACATCTTTGTCCCCTCTCTGCCCCAGCCTTTCTTTTCTATTTGTTACTGGACTTCACTTGGAGAAGGTGTTTTTTGACATGGCTTTTGAAGACTTTCGTAAGAGGCTGCACTGTATCTGTCTGTGTATAATGAAGTGGTTAGGAGCCCCACTCTGGAGTCCCCCTTGCACTAGCCCTGCGAGCTGGGCCAAGTGAGTGCTATTCTCTGTGCTCCATACTCTTCATCCGTAAAAGGGGGGATGCTAATGATCCTTATTATATCAGGGCATTGTTGTGGGAAACTGAGATCGTGCAAGAAAAGGGCTTGGCACAATGCCTGGAAAATATTAAGTCCTCAGTAAATGTTAGTGTTTTGGTCAATACTGTATCCTTTTTCCATTACATCTTTTATCTTTCCCTGGAAGGACACAACAATCCTTAAATTATGATCATGCGTTACAGGCTAGTGGCACCTAAATGGCTTGCTGTTGGACCTTTCTCTGCAAGATAGACAGTGGTCTGTATTTTAGAGAAATGTGTGTGTGTGTGTGTGTGTATATATACATATAACATATATGTGTGTCTGTATGTATATGGATAGATACAGAACGAGACAGAGAGATACAGAGCGAGGCAGAGAACTGTTAGCTCCCTGACAGGTGGCCATGGTTGATACTGTGGCTTGGAGCCATCAACGGATTCCATTTGCAATTGGAGCTGTTGCCCTGCATGAGCCCCCCACATACTGTCTGGTTTTCCCAGCATGTTGGTGGGTGCTCTGTGATGGACGTTCTTTCCAGCAGCCCCATGCCTGCCCCCCTCACTAGTAGGATGCTGGCTTTAGGCCCCTCTGGCTTTAGGCCCCTTTCTCCTACTTCTCAAAACATCTCCTTTATTATTCTATGAACAGGAAGGACTTTGAGCTTGAACATTAGACAACCTGTTTTCACTTCCCCTGGCTTCACAGGGCTGCAGTCCCCCCACTGTGGCCCCTCCCTGGTGGCAGAAGCCCAGATCCGGCCCTGCTTCTTAGGTTCACATTGCCCACCGCACACCTCCCCCTCCTCAAGAGTGTGGGAGAAGATCCGGGACTGGCCAAGCGTGAGCACCCAGGCTCTTGGGAGAGGATGGCACAGAGGTAGGCCTGCAGAGATGAGCACAGACGCAAGTACACAGGTGAGAGGGAATGTGCATAAGGCTTTGAAGGCAAAGGATGGCCTGCCCAGCAAATGTTCCCTCTCCACCTGCCAAGTGGAATTTGCTCAAACATATGGAGGCTACAGTCAGCTGAACAGCAGGCTTGCTGGCCAGAAACTCCGACAGAGTGGGGCCAGCCTCGCCTCCAAATTGTACCAATGTGGCTACTGCATCTCTGCTTGAATGTGCTGCAGGTGGTTCAAAACGCACGGTGCGCAAGCCCGCACCTCTCCTCCTCCCGTCCTCCTCAGCTCAGAAGACGCTTGCCGGCATCTGGTTGTTAGCTCTCCCTGGAGCAGGGACCAGTCTTTCTTGAGAGGGGGACCGTAACCAGATGATTTGTGGTGATTTTTGGGAAACTGAGGCTCAAATTCCAACAGCCAGAACAGTGCCCAGCAGGTAGCTGGTGCTCGATAATAGCAGTTGGATGAATGGGGGCGCTTTACGGAAGCTGAGTCTCTCTTCTGTTCTCAGTGAGCCTCTTCTATGTGGAGGTCTGAGAGAATTAATGTTTGCATTTCCCCGGGCATTGGTGGCTGTGGTTCACCCCTCCCCCAGCTGCTCTGAGGGGCTGCCATGGCTCAGAGCAGCCCCCTTCTCTGGAGAATTGCCCTCGGAGCTCACCTTGCCTGGGAGGTATGAACACCCCCAACACCAGGCAGCCCATAGAGACTGACTTACTGATAAAGGAGCGCCAAGCCCTTAACTGCCTCCGTGGGGGCAACTCTGTAGTAGGATTTCTGCTCCAGAGCCCCCACTGAGCTCAGGCCAAGGCTAAACTTACTGGAGACCAGGTCAGTTCGGCCCCTCCCCTTCTCTGTCCTGCTTCCCTCCCTCCTGTGCACTGACTCCCCGTCTCAGGCTCTGCTTCCCGGGAAATCCACCTAAGACATCCTGCAAGAGACTTCCTGTCTCACTCAGCTCCAAACTGTTGGGTTCAGAAGGGACCTTAGAGATCAAATTCCTTCCTTTGCAAAGCAAGGAAACTGAGGCTCAGGGTCAAGAGAGGACATACAGCTGGGCTGGGAGTACAACCCATGCACATTGTTTAATTTGGCAGCTGCCTGAGAGCACTGGGCAGGGGAGGTTCTCACTCTGGCCCATAAACCCATTTGCTGTGGTGCTTGGGGGAATCCCCTCACCCCGTGATCTGACCTCATCCCCTTCCTCACCCTGCCCTCCAGGGTTGCCAGGGCTGGGAAGCCCCCGTAGATATACCAAGACAGCTGGAGGGACTCTGTTCACAGGAAGGAGACACCACCCCTGTCCTGCCTCCACCTGGAGAAAGGCTTTTGAGGTTTCTTTCACAACCAAGAGGAATGGGTCAGGCCCACCCCTGGGGTGACTTCCCTGGGCCCCCATTCTTGGGAGCGAGGGGACACCCTGGAGCATTCTACCTTCCTTTTTTTTCTCATCATTAAAATCTAATTTCGAAGTGTTTCTGTTGATCATCATGACTGCATGGCCTCCTCCTTTCAAGTGTGATCCTCTTGGTGTCTCCAGCCTGACTGAGGTCCTGCGGGCCCCGAAAGCTTCTGGGAAGGACTCTGAAGGGCTTTGCTATGGTTAAATTTTATCTCCTGAAAAGCTGAACTAGTACCTACGAAGGTAACCTTATTTAGAACTAGGATCTTTGCAGATGCACTTAGATGTAAATTAAGATGAGGTCATCCTAGAGGGGGCAGGCCCTTCATCCACAGTGAACAGTGCCCTTATAAGAAAGGAGAAGAGAGGCGCACAGGGAGAACACCCTGTGATGACAGCAGCTGGAACGAGGCAGCCGCAAACAAGGAGCACCAAGGATTGATGGCCACCAGAGGTGGAAGAGGGAGGAAGGATTCTAGCTGGAGTCTCATGGGGAGCATGACCTGGCTGACACCTCGATTTCATACTTCCAGCCTCCAGAACTTCAGGAGAATCGATTTCTGTTGTTTTGAGTACCCAGTTTATGCTACTTTGTTATGGTAGCCCTCGGAAATTAACACAGGGTTGTTCCTGGAAACCCACACTACCAGGTACCCTGTTATCATTTGGGGAACCAAGCACCTGAACAGGAACCAGCAGGAGCAAAACAGGTAGCTGTTGGCCCTACTTTGGACCCCCAGTGTCTGGGTAGGAGTCTGAATTCCAAGAATGAGAACCCAAGAAAGAAAGAAGTTCTTGCTTCTCCTTGTGGAGATGTCATGGGGTTGTGAGGGCGAAGGGCTGTGGAGTGGAGCAGGCTACCGCAGGGCTGGGACAAGGTTCTCCAGAAAGCTATATTTGCTCTGAATCAGTGTCCAATATATGGTGCTGTTTCTTTCATAGCCAAGATTCATGGGTCCAGGAATCAAGGGGTGGAAATGGGAGTGGGACCACTCCCTCACCCCAAGTGACCCACCAGCAAAATATTTGCTTCCTGTTCCCATGACTTACGCTCTGCTGGCCTAGAGGTCTTAGTTCCAGAAGGGGGAATGCTTCCACCAGGAGACGCAACAATGATTCCGCTGAACTGGAAACTAAGATGCCACCTGGCCACTTTGGGCTCCTTGTGCCTCTGAATCAACAGGGAAGGAAGGGAGTTACTGTGTGGCTGGGGTGGTTGATCCTGACTACCAAGGGGAAATTGGGCTGCTACTGCACAATGGAGAAAAGGAAGAGCATGTCTGAAACAGAGGAGATCCCTTAGGACGTCTCTTAGTATTACCAGGCTCTGTGATCAAGGTCAATGAAAAAGGACAACAACCCAATCCAGGCAGGATTAGCAATGGCCCGGACTCTTCAGGAATGAAGGTTTGGGTCACCCCACCAGGTAAAGAAGCACGACCAGCTGAGGTGCTTGCTGCAGGCGAAGGGAATACTGAGTGGGTAGTAGAAGGTACTTATGAGTTCCAGCCATGACCATGTGACTAGTTATAGAAACAAGGACGGGAACTGTCATGTTTCCTCTTTATTTTGTTATGAATATGTTTGTGTGTATATATCCATATATTAAGCAAATATCTTTGTTTTCTTTCCTCTCTTATTCCCTTATCATGTAACATAAGATGTTTTGACTTTCTCTCATAGTATTTAAGTATTATTAATTTGACATCACAGTATGTAAGGTGCAGGATACCAAGGAGAAGAGTGAAGATCACTCAAGGACTTTACTTCCTCTTCTGGGGAAGGGGTTAGTGCATTTTCGGTTGTACACAGGACAGTTGTTTGACGTTAGGTGGAATTATAACCTTGTCATTGTTGTTATTTGGACATTAGGTATAGTTTAAAGAGATGTGTATAGGTGTCAAACTGACATGGGGTGGACTTGTGATGGTTAATTTTATGTGTCAATTTTCCTAGCCTAAGGGATGCCCAGATAGCTGGTAAAACATTATTTCTGGATGTGTCTGTGAGGGTGTTTCTGGAAGAGATTAGTATTTGATTCAACTAGGAAAGCCAGTGGTATGATTCAGTCTGCGTCCGCAAGCCTGGGAACCAGGGAGCTGATGGTGTAACTCCCGGTCTGAAGTCAAAGGCCTGAGAACTAGGGACCACTGGGGTAAGTCCTAGAGTCCAAAGGGCCAAGAACCAGGAGCTTTGATGTCTGAGGGCAGGAGAATGAATCACCAATATGGGTGGGCCTCATCCGATCCTTTGGGGGCCTGAAAGGAACATAAGGTGAAGGAAGGGCGAATTCCTTCTCTCTTCTGGAACTAGGACATCCATCTTCTCCTGTCCTCACACATCAAAGCTTCTGGTTCTTGGCTCTTCGGACTCTGGGGCTTACACCATCAGCTCCCTGGTTCTCAGGCCTTCAGACTCAGACTGAATTATAGCACTGGCTTTGCTGGTTGTCCAGCATGCAGATGGCAGGTTATGGGACTTTTTGGTCTCCATAACTGCAGGAGCCAATTCTTACAATAAATCTTATACCTATCTATCATCTATCTATCTATCTACCTATCTATCTATCTATCCATCTATCCATCTATCCATCTATCTATCCTATTGGTTGTTTCTCTGAAGAATCTTGACTAATACAAAGCCCTATTCTTGCTCCTTCCATTGAAAAGTTGAAGCTTTTGATCAGGTCTTGGAAAAATAAGTGAAGGCTGGAGAAAAAGAAAATCACGTGCAATCTTTCCTGATACACATTTTTTAAATTAAAAAATTATTTTCATGAAGACAGATGCGTTTGGTCTTTGAGGAAGAGAACTTACTAGACAGATCTGCTTAGATGGAGAAAAAGAAAGGCTTGGAGTGGAAGAGAGGCAGAAAGGGTGTTACAAATACTTGACTAGTTGGGCTGAAGTTTACCAGGGATCTAGTATTAGCAGCTACCAATTTGACATGTGACTCAGAGTATGTCATATGATTTTCCTTGTAGGACTCACTTTGCCCCGAAAGATAATGAGAAGGTCTCTTTATATTTTGGCTCTAAGACTGATGAGTTGTGAGTAAGTTGGACCCATCTTAGGATGCAAGGCCTCCAGGCAAACCTCCCAGGTCTGTAAGCCAAGCCACCCTGCTTTTCTTTGGGTTGCTATAACGTGCAGGTGATTCCCCGGACCTAGAGACAAATGCCCAGCTGCCCCTGGGCCAGTCCCGCAGAGAAGGTTTTGAAGGGCAGGTGGCATTTATGAGTCATTGTGGGGCAAGAAGCATTATACCTTCTCTCTATCAGTGACATTCTTGAGTGATTCTTGTGGAAAAAACAAAACAAATCCCAAGAAACCTAGGCAGGTAAGTGCTTCTAATTCGATGTGATGAGAGATCTATCAGAATGTGGTGGGATCTCAGAGAGAATGTTTGGAATGTGTGTGCTGCCTTAGGAGAGATGGGCCAGATCAAGAAGGGCTGTGCCAGCGATGGACAGAAGGGCTTTCAGTTGAGGGAGACAGGAAGAGAGAGCAGGTTGCAGGTTGGCTACTGGGGTTCTTTGTTTCATGTGAAATTGACTCCAGATGATGTGATCAGAAAAAGGAATCCATTGAAAGGCTATCAGACAGCTCACAGAACCCCTGGGATATCTAGAAAATGAGGCTTGGGGGTTGGATGTGGACAGAAGGAGGCTGCACTGACAGAACCACAGCCAGTGTTTCTCCACAGAAGTAGACTAGGGGGACACCCCTGCTACTGTTAGCTGACTGCTGGACTCTGGATGCTATGGCTACACTGCCCCCATCACTGCCAGGAGGATTATCCTCAGTCTCTGCTTCTTTGGGTCACTAACTTCCAATTGCAAGTCTGGGGAGGATGGGTGTGAGTGACAAAGACTAGACTACCTGCCAATGCATGGTTAATTTGGCTTCTATGATGGGAGATGAGATTGATGGAGAAGACCCTAAACATAGGAAAATAAGGTTGGGATACTGAGCAACCAAGAACAAGGGAGGGGCATATCATCACTAAACAGGCTAAATTAACTTAACATGAACTTATCAGATCTTCTCAAGGCTTTGAGAAAGGAGACTGAAGGTCGAGTTACTAAGGAAGGAAAAAGTGATTTTGAGGGTCCTCAAATGTCCATACATTAGTTACTCCTTAATTAGGATTTGAAACTAATCAGAACTTGGATTAAAAAATGGGGTCAAAACTGGTATCCATCGATGTTCCATATGATTAGGTTGATGGGTTGCATCCCTCTACCCTTGTTTGAAAGGAGAGGGAATGGACAAGGATGACCTGGCTCTGAGATCGGTCATCACAAAACTCAGGAGGCCCCAAAGAGTTTGGCAGCAAGTCAAGTGTCAGGCAAGGAACTTTCAGCCACTCCCACAGGGCAGCAGGAACAAAGTAATCCCAATGGCGACCAACAGTGAGCCTATGAGCAGTAGGTACCTCTATGAAAAGCATAGTCTCAACTTATTCCTCTTCCCTAACCCTGGAACAGTGTGGGGAGGTCTTTGGGCACCATGCCCAGGTCTTCTAGCAAGAGGAACCACACCCATGTATGTGCTTGCCAGAGCATACACACATGCAGCCTCCTCTGGAGTAAGCCAGGTCTTCCTTGAGACCAAGGAAAAACAAAGATGGTGGCGGGGATCATGGGTGAGTGTGAAGGGTTGGGCCTCTGACCTAGGCCTCCTGCTCACCCTCTGGATTCTTGTGGATGAGGAAGAGGCGCTCCAGCACAGAAAGCACCCAGCTGTGCCTGGGAGTGAACATGGAAGGAGGAAAGGATACTGTTGCTTGGGGGAGCTGGAGAGATGGTCCACGCAGAGGGATGGGCACAGCAAAGGCCTCCAGTCCCCTGCCCTTCTCTCACAACGATGATCAGTGAAGGCCTGGGCACTTCCAATAATTCACTGACATACGTTCTCAGGTCTTGCTACTGCCGTGGCCCTCAACCCCCCCTGATTTGAAGACATGTCAAATTGTGACAGGTATTTATGACAACATGACATTTCATACCCAGGGATGTAAAGGGAATCTTGACCATGAAACTGGTTGCCATGAGATTTTTCCAAAGCACCTCTGAGTTTTCAGGAGTTAAGCACAGTGATGGCGAGGCCCTGCAGAGACAGGGGCTATACCAAGCGAGCGTTTCACAGGCTGTGGTTGAGCGTGGTAACTGGAATCTAGTGGCCAGGCTGCAGGGCTTTTCTGGATAGAGAATCATAGAATTTTCAAGACAGGTGGGGTCTTGGAAATCTTCCAGCTGGGGGCCCAGAGAGGGAGAGAGATTTGTTTGAGGTTACACAGCTGTGAGGGCAAGAGCAGCTGGGCTCTAACGATTTTTTTGTGCCTCTATGTTGTAGTGCTCTTTCTGTCTAACTCAGGGGATTGTGAATAGGCCCAGAATCTTGGTCTTGGGGTTTTCTGTCACTTGGAGCAGGAGAACCCTTAGTGGACTGGTGTCCTCACTGGTTACCACTAGACTGATCCTCACTGGACCAGTGTTATGAAATATGCTGGTAAGGCTCACCTGGGACCGGGTGGATCTTATCCAAACCATTGGGATTAAGAATGGGGAAGTGTGGGATTTCTGTGGAAAACTGAGGAGCTGACAAAGGGCGATCTGGCTACTTGGAAGACAAAACCCATAGATGCCCACTCGAGCAGTTGATCTGATCTGAATCCTGTGTTTCCTCTACACCGGCTGCAGGAGCTTTGAGCTTCCATGACACTGGGAGCCCAGACTGCCCCTTCCAGTGCCCTGGGGGACCCCAGTCTTGCCTTTTACACCCCAGTGCCCTGACATCTCAGCCACCAGGCAGAGGTCGTTGCCAGGCTGGTCATTGCCTGGGAAAGTGGGAGGTGGGTGAACAATCGAGTCTGCTGTAATGCATCGTCCTACCCCAAATGAAAAGATTAAGCAGCTTATTATTTTAACTGCATAGCCCATTAAAAGAAAATGCATAGTCTTCCAGTCCTCTTTGATTGAGACTAAGTGCCTCATTAATGCTTGATACACCTGCCCAGGACGCCAAGGAAGGCAGTGAGCATGGTGCCTGGGGACAAGGGTCTGAAGGACCCACCCAGGATGCCCACCCTTGGGAGCCTGAGGACTTTGGAGTTCACTGTCAGGCACTCTGGGGCTGCACCGTCTGGTACAGTTCATATCCTGGGGAAGGACTGGGCAGGGGCAACAAATGTCAATGTGGGTGCTTTCTTGGAGCGCTGCTTGGGCTGGACCTCTTCACAGGCTGCGGTTGAGTGTGGTAACTTGGATCTAGTTGTCAGAGAATCAGGAAATTTTCAAGATAGGTGGGACCTTGGAAATCTTCCAGTTGGGGGCCCAGAGAGGGTGAAAGATTTGTTTGAGGTCACACAGCTGTGAGTGCAAGAGCAGCTGGACATTAACCCTTCCTTGAACCACTATGTTGTCGTGCTCTTTCCATCCACCTCAGGGGATTGTGATTTTACTGCCGAGATACCCCATTCCTACAGGTAGGGTGGCCCCCCGCTGCGTGCCCAGCACTCTGTTCCCATACAGCCTTATGGCTCCTTACAGTAAGCACCTGGTCCTCTCCGCCTGAGGTCTTTCTCTGGCTGCAGGGCTGAGCGTGGCTGGTACACAGGGCCCCAGGGAGTTAACCACCCAAGAAGCAGCCTTCAGTCAACTCCTCACCTCCCGGTCAGATCACTCTGAAGCGTGCTCTTCCCTGTTATTCTCAAAGTGCGCTCCCAGGACCAGCAGCATTGGCATCACCTGGGAACATGATAGAAACTAGATTCACAGGGCCCACCACTTCAGACCTACTGGATCAGAAACTCTGAGTGGGGAGCCCAGCATTCTGTTTGCACAGATGCCTTCTGGTGATTCTGATGCACACTCAAATTTGAGGATCTAGTCTACGCAACCTCCTAGAGCTTCCTTTCTCAAAGCCTTGGTTGCTGCAGTGGTAACCTGCTTATTAATTTGTGCTGCTTGGCTCTCGTCGCTTCTCTGTCTTACTCCCCCCGATTCTACTGACGCTTCCTGAGATCATCTCCCAAACAGATGACTTGCGCTCAAATCCCTGGTCCTCTGCTTCCGCAGGAACCCCGTTAAGACAGAGGGTACAAAGGACCCCAAACACCTCTGAGATTTCTCTTCTCTTTCTTATAACCACAGTTGGTTCTAGAGACAACGTGGGGGATGCAAAGCCCTTAATAAGTCCCATCCCGCACACCAACATGTCAACTGGTTCTTCCCGCCCAGGCACCAACTTGTGCCAATGTGTGGCTATACCACTCTGAAAAATGTACCAGTGTCACCTAACCACAAAAGTCACTTCCTTTAAACAGCGGCAACAAAGAGCTGCTCTTTCAACTTTTCATTTCTAATCAAATGGAGGAGTAGAATCAGGCACCACAAAACACTGACTGTAAACTCCACATTTGCAGCCCTACAGGCACCATCCTTTCTTAAAATACAACCTTACTGGGATTTTCCCCTCCTTGTTCTTTGTAGGCAAGAATTAGTGAGGGAGCACTCCCACATGTTACTGACAGCATGGTGGGCTGGAATGTAGCTTTCTAAAAGGCTAGGATTTGTCCAGCCAGACTCGGGACGTCGGGGTGGGGTGCGTCCTGAGGAGGAGGGTTTCTGCTGCACAGCTCAGGTCCAGTGGACTCAGTAGGCTCAGGCGGAAATCGTGCTGGCTTCCTTGATTTACTGAGTGCCAGAAGCGGGGTAGGTGCTTTCATATGGTATTCTAATTGTCACAACAGCCTCGCACACTGCTGATTACTCACCCATCATGCTAAGGTATATAGGAGTTTCCAGGTCTCGAACCCTACCATTTACAAGAGCTCGCCACGTGTCACCTCCTGTGCCAGCTGTTTAAATGTATGACTTCTGATATCGACCAATCTCATGGTTGCCATCCTAGGGTCTCACAGTGAGGAGAACCAAAAGAAGCAGATATTAACCATGTTGCTAATGGTTACTCTAGAGGAAAGCGGATCCTTCTATTTTTTCAAATCAATAATGACAAGAAATACATTTTAAAGGAAATAAATTAATGCTAATTGCTTCCAAATATGATTGGTAAAACAGACAAATCTTTTTAAGAAAATAAGTATTTTATAATCTTTGGTTTTTGTTAACAGCTTTATTGGGCTTTATTTTACATATAAAAATCACCCATTTCAAGTGTACAAGTCAATGCTTTTTAGGAAATTTACAGAATTGTGCAACTGTCACCATAAATCAGTTTTACAACATTTTCATCCCCAGTAAGATCTCTGGTGCCAATTAGTAGCTAATCTGCATTCCCACCCTGGGCCCGGGCAACTACTAGTCTACCTTCTTTCTCTATAAATTTGAATCTTGCCTGTTTAAAATGCGTTCCTCATCCTCTGTGTTCTCATTTGTCCAACTAGACATTAGACAAGAGACAGCCTGGGATGGTGGCAGAAGCGTGGACCAGGAGCCCAGTGGACATCTCCTCGGCTGGGACGCTCCCCAGGGACGAGGGGCTGGGCAGGTGACTCCTCTTGGGTCTTGATTCTTCCTTGGACTAGTGACCATTGCAACAGGAGGTTGACAAGGTTGCTGAGAGATAACTCATGTGAAAACATGCTGTGAGCTAGGTAGGTGTCATTATCCTGACTCATAGATGAGAAAACCAAACTTAGCAGGCAAGATAATGTTCCCAGTGTCACTCAGATAGAAAGTGACGGAGCTGGAGTTTACACTCAATCTCTCTGGTCCTGAAGCTCAGGTGATTTCTTGTATGCCTCGCTGGTGCCCCAGAAGGGGTCCGGTATCGAGCTTGAGGTACTTTTTCAAGCCTCTGAGTTTCACAAAATAACCCGCTTCTCCAGTGAGCTCACGTATAATTGACCTTCACTGTGAACTGAGAGACAGCTGCCTCCGGCCACCTTAGCAGCCTTCACATGCAGCCCCCACAGCCATGGACGGATCCAGCTAGCAAGAACTTCTCGAGTCTTCTAGATTCAGAGTTCTGCTGTCTGTGTAACTTCCCAGGTGTGTAGCTGCGGCCCAGGCATCTAAGCCGCCTCTCATCCAACATGCTCTTTCCCGTCACTCGGCACCTCCATTTCAAACCGGCTCACAGCAACCGTTCTTAACCAAGGAGCGTCACTGTTCCTGTCTTCAACTCTCCAGCTCTGTTGCCAAACACTCGGGACTCACCTTCCCACCAGCGCAGGGCCACTCCCGCAAGAGGCAGTCTCACGTTCCATGATTCTGACCTTGGTGACTAGACTCTAAGGTTATTCTGTCGTTAGTCATTTGCCAGAGGCGACCAACAGGCTCTGTTCCAGGAAACAAAGGAGCCACAGCTCAAGTGATACCGGGCTTGGAACCTCCCAAATCACCACGCAGTTACAGTACATTTGCCAAAATCACGACCTGAAAAAATGCAAAGCCCCAGACCAGGGCCTCCCTGAGGTTCTGAACTTGCCCATAAGGAGTGGGGGAGGAGGTGCTCACTGGGGAGCTGGAGTCGCTGTGGGTTCCACAGCTGAGGTGGCACAGGACCTCGTGTGGGTCACCTCCCTCTCTCTGGGACGCGGTTTACTCCTTTGCGAGATAAGTTTGGCCAGGTCAGTTTTCTTTTTTTTAAGTTATGTTCTACAGCCTTCTCCCTCCACCCCACAACCCACACATACTAAGTTCTGTTTCTATTGACTTTATATGTTTGGGTTTTATGTACGATTTTATTCCGAAAAGAATTCCACTGCTAAAAAGAATAGAAAAACACTGGGCTTATTGCCTCCAGCCCTAACAAATCATTTAAGACTTTGTAAAAGATTTCTTTCAAACCTGAATGCCCTCCCTGTGATTAATGTCAGGGAGCATTCAGTGGACGAGCCTTCTACAGCTTTCTTTACAGACACCGTCTTAGGGACTCACTGACAGGGGAAGCTGCACCAGTTTTATTTGCAGTAACAGATAAAGTAACAAATGCCATGGAGATCTGGGCAGCTCTTCTCAGCCTTCATGTTGATAATTCGTTTTGGTTCTAACTGCCTCCTACACGTAGATTGTTAAGGGAGTTCAATAAGGAGAGGGTCTCAAGAGACCAGCAGAGTGGGCACAGCACAGGAAAGCGGAAGGTGCTTTGGTAAAGCTGCACTAACGTTTCAGCCAGGGGTCTGTGTCTTCCTTCAGACCCAGCCTCACACCCGTTCAGTCAAGGGTCTGTGCAGGGCTCCCTCATGACGCTCCTGGCGGGGTGAGCCTGTGTGTGAGTGCGCCTGTGTGTGTATCACAAAGACAGACAGTGCTCTTGGAAGGAGGCAGAGAGAGAATAAGGACGGATAAAGGCACAGAGAGAGAAAAATATTCACAGCACAAGATAAAGTTAGATAGAAACAGACATAGACAAACGCCAAAGTGGTGGGTAGGAAGAGAGATGTAGATACAAGAGGAGATAGAAAAATAGAAAGACACAGAGAAACAGAACGAGACATAGTCAGCCCCCAAATATGTGTTGACTATAGCTTAAAAAGGACTTGAGAGAGTTGACACTTATGGGCCATACTTAGATGCTGATTTGAATTAGATGCTGTAAAAAAAAATTAATGAGGGCCGGCCCCATGGCCGAGTGGTTACGTTCGTGCTCTTCACTTCAGGGCCTTGGGGTTTCACTGGTTTGGATCCTGGGCTCAGACGTGGCACAGCTCATCAAGCCATGCTGAGGTGGCGTCCCATATACCACAACCAGAGGGACCTGCAACTAGAATATACAACTATGTACTGGGGGGCTTTGGAGAGAATAAGAAAAAACAAAATAAAAGATTGGCAACAGATGTTAGCTCAGGGCCAATCTTTATTTTTTTTTTTTATTTTTATTTTTTTTTTTATTAATGTTATGATAGATTACAACCTTGTGAGATTTCAGTTGTACATTTTTGTTAGTCATGTTGTGGGTACACCACTTCCCCCTCCGTACCCTCCCCCCACCCCCCCTTTTCCCTGGTAACCACCGATCAGATCTCCTTCTCAATATACTAAATTCCACCTATGAGTGGAGTCATATAGAGTTCGTCTTTCTCTGACTGACTTATTTCGCTTAACATAATGCCCTCGAGGTCCATCCACGTTGTTGTGAATGGGCCAATTTCGTCTTTTTTTATGGCTGAGTAGTATTCCATTGTGTATATATACCACATCTTCTTTATCCAATCATCGGTTTCTGGGCATGTAGGCTGGTTCCACGTCTTGGCTATTGTAAATAATGCTGCGATGAACATAGGGGTGCAACGGACTCTTGAGATATCTGATTTCAGGTTCTTGGGATAGATACCCAGTAATGGGATGGCAGGGTCATAGGGTATTTCTATTTTTAACTTTTTGAGAAATCTCCATACTGTTTTCCATAGTGGCTGTACCAGTTTGCATTCCCACCAACAGTGTATGAGGGTTCCTCTTTCTCCACAACCTCTCCAACATTTGTCGTTCTTGGTTTTGGATGTTTTTGCCAATCTAACGGGGGTAAGGTGATATCTTAGTGTAGTTTTGATTTGCATTTCCCTGATGATTAGCGATGATGAACATCTTTTCATGTGTCTATTGGCCATATTCATATCTTCTTTTGAGAAATGTCTGTTCATGTCCTCTGCCCATTTTTTGATCGGGTTGTTTGTTTTTTTGTTGTTAAGCAGTGTGAGTTCTTTGTATATTATGGAGATTAACCCTTTGTCGGATAAGTGGCTTGTAAATATTTTTTCCCAATTAGTGAGCTGTTTTTTTGTTTCAATTCAGGGCCAATCTTTAAAAAGAAAAAGCAATGAGACAATTGGAGAAATTCGAACACTGACTTGATGTTTGATAATATTAAGGAATTATTGCTAACTCTTTTGAGTATGTTAATGAGATCATGGTTATGGTTTTAGAGTCCTTATCATTTAGAGACACCTTCTGAAATATTTATGAGTGATGTCCAAGCTTGCTTCAGAATAACATGGGCGGAACAGTGGGTGAGGATGCCCATGATTGTGGAAACTAGGGGATGGGCGCATGGGGGTTCCTTATATTATTCTGATACTTTTGCGTTTGTTTCACATCTTCTATAATATCAAGTTTAAAAATATTTGTTGAACAAGTCAGGCATTGTGTGAGGAATGGGAGGTAGGGTGAATAAAGACAGAGACACAGAGAGACAGACACGGAGATGGAGGGATGGAGACAAAGACAGAGGCAGGAAAAAACCCAGAGAGACAAAGAAAAGAGGGAGAGAGAGGGAGAGAGGGAGGGCGGGGTGCTTGGGTGCTCAAGGCCGTATGCAAAAAGCAGGCTTCATCCCAATGATGTTGAGATATTGGCAAATATTCCAGCATTCTTGGGCCATCCCAGACCAGGGTTAAAACTGAAATGATGTGGACGGTAATCACTCCCCACCGTGACCAGCCGATACAGGCTTTCAGCTCCTGGCAAAATCTCTGTACTGTGTTTCTAGGAGTCCTTTGTGAGCTCAAGCCCAAGTCCACTCAGCCACCACGTGGGGTCCCCGGGCTTCCCTGCCTCTTCCACTGGCCCTTGGCCCAGAGTGCTGCCTCTGTTGGGCACCTCTGTCCTTCCCTCTCCCTGGTCACTGGGGTTTCTTCTGGTCATTGCTCCTACTTCCAGTGGGTACTCCTATGCATAGTGAGCAACTCGATCCTTCCCTCCCACTAGTCATGGCAACCATGCCTGCTGGACATTGCCATCTCTGCCAGGCTGTGCTTCACCCAACACTAGGAGCTGCCACCTTTGCCAAAGAAACTGCTAGAGCTCTCCACGCAATGAAATGCATAACAGTCTGTGTGGTGTCTCTCCACCTCACAACTCTTCTTCCAACAGCCCTTTCCATGTATACTCATAGAGCCCTCTTTTCCAGGACAGACTTCAGTGTGAGGGACAAATCCCAGGGACAGCCACTACACTGTGCTCAGCAATGCCCCCCTTCTAGCAACCAAGGTCAAACTGACCGCTCTTCAGATGGTCTCCTTCCTGTGAGATTCTGAGGTCCCCAGAAGGCCTGCCCCTCTACTTCCCACCCCAAAATGTCTCAGCCAGCCAGAGACTGTGCTTGGTAGAAAGCAGATCCCTCCTCACACAGTTATCAGGAAGCAGAACTCCTGGTGGGAACACTGCAGTCCCTGTGCCCTGTGCTGCCACATTCCAGGGCGTGGCTCCTCCTCAGCCCCATCCTCTCCCTCAGAGTCTTCCTCTGGATTTAAATTCAAGGGGACATTGTGAGCCTGCTGGACCCTGGTGTCCATTCAGACTTCTTCCTCTGAGTCCTAAGAGGGAGAAATGTGTTTTCCAACAGAGGGAGAAACTTCCATCAATGAAGGAATGATTCCTAAAATCATTCTCTGAGTGTATGGATGTGTGCAAAGGATGCCTTGGTGCAAAGGGATGGATTTCATCTTAAGGCATGGCTGATCTCTTGCTCCTCTTTCCTTTGGAAAAGGAAGGAAAGGCTGCTGGCCATGACTGAAGTGGTGCCTGTAAAGCATATGGTATTGAGCCTTTCACCTGTGGGGTCTCTGTAAACAAGCGCTCCTCCCTAAGTCCTGCCCTTCCCTCCGACTCCCACCAGGAAGACCTCTTCTCTGTAGAGCAGGCAGACCTACTGGTCGCCCTTCTCCAGGGGGAATGTGCATCCGAACCCCTCTCTGTGCATTCGGGTGGAGATTAGGGAGCAGGTTTAGGGCCGAGGCCAAGAAGCCTGACAGAGGGGTAGATGGAAACGGACTAGAGGCTGATGGACTACCCTAAAAAAGAAAAAGGGGGGCATAGAATAAAACTTAACCAACTTTTTGCTTAGATTTAGCAAGTGTTTATTGTACATCTACTACGTGTGAAGCATTATGCTAGGTGTTTTCACATCCTATGGGATGCATATTATTATTTTAATCATAATAACAACTATTATTATTATTATAACCACAGCTAGCATTTATTGAGCATTTACTATGTACCAGGTGTTGTGCTCTGTGCTCTATACACACTGTCTCATTTAATTTTCACAATCCAGTAAGGGAGGTACGTTTGTAACTCTCATTCCACTAATGAGAAAGGGAGGTCTGGGAGAGTGGGGAGTCCCAGATCCCACCTGAGTCGATGTCTGATGGCTCCAGTCTTTCCGACCCAAGGCTTGAGCTAGGGAATGCTTGGTTATTAGGGCTCGAAGGCTCTGGAGGTTGAGGCTGTATAACTTTGAGAAACTTGTTATGAGGTTCTGATGCTGCTTGGACTTTCTAAGGCAATGACTGGCTCTGAATCAGAAAGTGAATAGGCAGCAGACGGGCTTTCTCTGTTGTAGGCAGAGTGTCAGCCCTGCTTGAGACACTGAACCCCCGAGACAAGGCAGCACCTCTGCCTCAGCCCCTCATTGCTTAAGCAAGACGGCATCCCGGCCCCCATTCAGCCAGATGTTTTTTGACAATCCCATACAGGGCTTTATGTCACTCAGCTATGTCGGTGTTAAGATGAGTGTCACCACCATTAGCCTCAGGTGCAGAGCTGGCATGTAGGAGAGGACCCCTTCCCCTGCCATTTCTCTCATGCCAGCTTGGAAGATTCGCACTTACTTTTATGTTTTACTCCCTGCCAAATTCAGTTACAGTCGTGCTGACTGTCAAATCTCTGCTCCATTAAAGAGATTTCCAGAAGCATGGATGTGGCGTCTAGCCTAGCAATCCCTTCAAGACCTGGAAGTCCAAAAGTCCTCTATTGACTCCCCGCTCTCATCTCCGCATTGCCCTTGTGAAATCAACTGGGGAGAAGTACAGGGTGTCATTAGAGACTCTTGAGGTCTCCCAAAGCTTGGCTACTCGAAGTGTGTCCCACAGACCAGTGGCATCAGCTTCCCTTGTTAGATCTGCTGAATCGGGACTCATGATTTAACAAGGTCCCAGGTGGTTCATATCTATATTAGAGTTTGAGAAGGACTGTTAAAGCAGTGGTTCTCACACTTGGCTGCACACTGGAACCAACTGGGGAGTTCTAAAAAACCAATGCCTGGTCGCAACTCCTAGAGATTCGATTCCTTGGTCTGGGGGTGGCTTGATTAAGAAATTATTAAAAGGGGCCGGCCCAGTGGCACAGTGGTTAAGTTCGCACATTCCGCTTCTCAGGCGCCCGGGGTTCGCCGGTTCGGATCTCAGGTGCAGACATGGCACCGCTTGGCAAGACGCATGGTAGGCGTCCCACATATAAATTAGAGGAAGATGGGCACGTATGTTAGCTCAGGGCCAGTCTTCCTCAGCAAAAAGAGGAGGACTGGAAGTAGTTAGCTCAGGGCTAATCTTCCTCAAAAAAAAAGAAAGAAAGAAAGAAAGAAATTATTAAAATATTGAAAGGTCTCCAGGAGATCCCAACGTGCAGCTGGGGCTGAAAACCGCTGGCTTGGATGACACCCCCTTTACCTTACATGAGTGGGATTGAGAGGAGCGGCCCACTTGCAGGAGTTCTATCACCCAGGGGGCCGAGGGTGAGTCCCTCCCAGGACTTGGGCTCCAGGCTAGCCCCTCCTTCTTGTTCCCTGGCAGGAAGAGCAGACACTACTTTCTTTTGCAATAAACAAAGGGAGCTTCTTTGCTATCATTTCATGGGAAGGTGGGAGGTGGGGAACAGCAGGATGCTTCCATTTTCCTGTGCCCAGGTAGCCACAGTCCCTGGCAGGAAAGAAGGAGTTACTGGCCAGTTCATCTGAAGGCCAAACACCCGTGAGTGCCTTTCCTGAAGGGCGGAAAAGCAAAGAAAGGAGTTGGACTTGGGCTGCTGCCTCGCCTTGCTCTTATGGGAAAAACAGAAGTTATAGTGGGAGTGGTGTGGGGAGTGGGTGTTGATGGCCCCCCTGGCATCTCCCCAGCTGGTGACCTGCAGCCCTGACAGTGGTGGCTTGTGAATTGCAGCAGTGACAGGCAGTCACTCCCCCTGCTCCGTCCACCCAGGCCCTGCCTGCTCTCTGCTTCCCTGCAGGGACTGAGAACTCACCCACTGCAGAGGCCCCAAGTCTTGGCTGTTTCCTCCGTGCAGCTATTTTGGGAACAGGAACTCGGATGTTTGGGTGGAAGAGAAGTAGCCAAGAGCCTGGAGGCAGGTGGGCTGGAGTGGAGGGCCAGCAGCTCAGACACGGAAAACGCCCCATGCCCAGAGCAGAGGCAGCCTCTACTGGCCTCTGCTTGGGCACAAAAGCATGGTCACATGGCCACCGGGTCTGCACTTGAAAGAGCTCCCATTGTCTATGCTTTCAGGGAACCAGACTCAGGGAGATCTGACTTTTTTTTGTCTTAAAGCAACAGGGGCGAAGGCCAACTGCATGTTCAGCTCTGGAAGGGCGTCTGCTCACGCACACAGGCCAAACAGACCTCTCCAAGTTTGTTTTTCTGACACATGGGAAACCACGCAGTTCAGAGAAAATTCATCTCACATGCTGGGGCCTGCTTTCCCGGAACGTGTCCAGTGACTGCTGTGTCAACACTGCCGCACTCAGCAAGTTGCCCTCCAATGGGATGATGTGATTTGCTAAGGGAAAAACACAGCCCAGACCCTGAGGGGGACTGTGCATAGTTCAAAGGGAGGGTGGGCTTCCAATTGGACAAGGTGCTTCCCCGATTACACAGTTGTCACTGACCCCCTCCAAAGCCACCACTGCATCCCCTAGGATTCCCTATTCCCAGACAGGGCTGCGTCTGTGTGCTCAGCTGCTGACTGTCCTACTCTTAAAGACCCTAGGGGGAGGGAATGTGTGGAGGGAGGGCGAGGCTGGGGGTTCAGGATGTTTCTCAGCTTCTCTGATAAACTCTGCTGGGAGGCAGCTCAGTGTAAGAGGAAAGGGCTTTGGCGTCTCAGAGACCAGATGTGAATCCCCACGTTGCTGTGTACTAGGCTTGCCAGTTCTCTAAAATGAGGATGAGGGTTTCCTCCTTGTAGAGACTCTCCAAGAGTGGGGGGTGGGGTTAAGGATGATGGAGGTGCTTACCTTAGGTTGGGGACATCATAGGTACTCACTAAAGGCTGGTTCCCCCTCACCAGTTTGTCCTTGGAGGCCTAGTGGATGGTTCTAACTGTCTCATCAGCTACAGTTTAAGGCCAAATCCTCTTTGCTTTCAGGAGACAGAGGACAGCTGCTCCCTCAAGTGAGAATGTTTTGAGTATGGAATTCCACAGTCAAAACAGCTCTCCAGATGCCAAGTGCAGCAATAGAAACCTTTTCTTTCTCCCCACGGAGTAAGCCCCAGTTCCACTGGGCAGCAGGAAACTTTATCCAGTTCACGGTAAGGATTCCAGTCATCTCAGGATCTGCAACCTGCCTTTTGGTCATAGCACAGCCCAAAATGACCCTGTGAGATTTTTGTCCCTCTCCTCCTGGTTCTGACTACACTGCTAGGCTCTCAGGAGTAGGCAGCCAGTGGGGGTCTGTGGTGACTGGCTGTGGGTTGGGAGGGAGCAGCCACCTTGTTCTCCTCTGCTTTGGGTGCCTGTGTTGAAACAGTGGCCACCTTCTCCACACAGGTGCACAGAATACGGGCAGCCCTGCTGAGGCGCGTTGCTCATGTGATTCATACTCTGGGTGTGGCTAGTGAGTGGTCTGGTCTCCAAAAAGCTCCCTGAGAACCAAGTCAGCTATGCTTCCCTTTGGCCCTCACCATCAAACTGGACCCCCTTCCACTGTGTGTCTCCTTCAATCACCTCACTCACTTGGTACCTTCCAAGGGAGCATCTGGCTCCTTCCACTGGACCATCGGGTTACGGGACCATCGGGATCTCTCCACACCACACCATAGCTGGAGAAAGTGCTGCCTGTCTCCCTCCTTTCTCTTGCACCAGCTCCTTCCACCCTGCTGGCTCCAGCTGGGTGCCTGGGTGAGATTGCCACCTTTGAAACCTTCAGAAGAGAAGCAAAAGGCCTTCCTCTTCTCTCTCAGCTCTCCCCAAACCTCATGAAGAACCTCTTCTAGTTCTTGCTCCTACCTCTAATGGTGATGATGACGATGATGATGATGACGATGATGGTGATGATGACGATGATGGTGATGATGATGTGGGTGTGTGTACAATGGAACACAGGGCTTCTCACTCTTGATCTTTAAACTCTGTTCTCCTCCAGTCAGGCAGAAGGACAGCTTGATTTTGTCTCTGGACACCTCTTTGCCTCAATCTGTCCAGTCTCAAACTTGGAGCCGTGTTCTTGTTTGGAGATTCTAGCAGGGAAGCACAGCTACTCTTATACCCCGGACTGAAGAATGGTCCTCTTTTATCTGGCAAGGTTGTCCTCTTCCACCCAGCATGCAGCTTCAGGAGGGAGGCACGTGGAGCAGGGAGGGAGTAAGAGGACACCTGCCTAGCCAGCCAGATCAGCTGAATCAACCCTGGCAATCAATGGGGTGACAGAAGTTGCAGCCAGGTCACCCTCACATCCTTAGAGCTGTGTTCTTTAGCAACTTTAGGGTAAGAGGTTTTGTTCCCAGTGCTGGTGGCATCTCTGTCACAATGGATGGTGTTGATTTTAGTTTCCAGTTGGTAGGGAATCCCAAAAGGAAGTCATAGGGGATCAAAAGAGGGCACATTTACTCAATATTTCACATATCAACCAGCGACAGTTATGTAATTCTTAAGTTAACTGGTTTCAATTCCCCTCTCAACTTGTCCCCTAGCCCCTGGCAATCATCTCATGGTGACTTTGGGTGCTTTGCTTCAGATCTCTGAACCTCAATTTTCTAAGACTGGATCATCTCTAAGGTCCCTTCCAGCTCTAAACTTCTAACATGGATGTGTTTGGGATTCTGGACAAGCCTCTATGTGCTGAGCCCTGACATCCATGTGAAATACAGTGAGTCCTCCTCAGACTCCAATCTCTCTAGTAATGGAGGGGAGGTCTGGTATAGATTCAATATAATCCACTGATAATCCAAAACCCCACAGTAGCCTTTGGTTTTGATCTTCTGTGGTAGAACAGTGAACAAGCTGCAAAATTGACCAATTTGAATTCTACCTGTCCCTTCCCCTTCTATCCTCTCAAAGACATTCTAATTTGATCTGTAATGTGGCCAAAGCGCAGACAGTATAAGGGAGGAGAAGCCAGAGGCATGAAAAATCCCCAAACTGGATCATCCACCCTCTGAATAATGGGCAGTTGCCTGAACAGAATGCTCAATGAGCACTGGTCCTTTTTCAAGCCAGCCCCCGTCCCATGCTGCAATAGCTGTAATCTCCATGGAAAAATGCATTAAACTGTCCAACTCCTTAGACAAATTCCACCATGCCTCACTCAATTCATAGGCAGGCTAGATTTTCTGAAATGGAGAAGCTGGTTAATTCTCATTTGGAAGTAGCAGAATTTAAAACACCTTATCAAAATGCTAGTCTGGGGGGGTGGGGGTGGTGGGACCCAAGGACTGTGTTTTCTGCTGTCTAGACAACTAAAAGCAAACAAACTTGCACAAAATTTTTATGTTTGTCTTCCTAATTATAAATGTCCTTGTATGAACACCTCTCAACCCATGAATGTACATGACTTGTAAATATTGCTGAAATCCCACATGAACTCAACTGGCCTCTCTCTACACCATGATCTTTTTTAGGGGATGGGGGTACCCATCCTTGCTAACCATAGTCTCTATGTATCTCATTTTACATCTTTGAAGAAGAAAATCTGATTGACTCTTGGCCAGCCAGTGGACAGGCTGCCTTTGGGTCAGACGAAGATATGTTCATTGTCTGCTCTACCACAGTCCCTGCCTGGAGGAGGCTGCCTCATATATCTTAAAACTCTGACCACAGGTATTTGGACTAGGAGCGGACATCTGAGCTGGGTGGTGCTTATAAAACTCTTGGGCTCTATGGTAATAGACTAGACCAGCCACGTGGAAAGATCCTTCCCCACCATGGATCCTGTGGTCAGCAAGTGGACTGCATGAGTCTCTGCAAGTCCCTCAAGCTCTAATGTTCTATATCTTTCCTAAGCGTAAAGACTCCTACAGTCTCACAGACCAGATCCCAGCAGGGATGAGGACTCATCGGGACAGAGCGCTCACCTCTGGGCAGGCTGGTAGCTGACATTCAGGTGGTAGAGAGGGCTGGGAGTCAACAGAAATGGAGAAAAATCAGGGACCAGGACTATGTTGACTGTGACCCCTAGGAAGGAGGAGTACAACCAAAGACCAAGGCTAAAACAGGTGTCACTGGATGCCTTGGCAGGGTTGGACTCCTGGATGCTTCTGGCATAAGGAGTTGGGGGGCCCCATCTCTACCCTCTGACTTACCTTGGGGCTGAGGAAGACTCAAACTCTGCCCATACTTGGAGTTAGGCCCCCCAGATTCCCTTTACCTGCTGGTGTACTCAGCCCCCGGCTGCTGTGAGTGTTGGCTGCTGACAGCTCATAGTTTTTTCCTTCTCCAGAGGATTGCCCTTGGCTGAATCTGAGGTTAGTTGTGTATCTCACCCCCCAGAGGCAGCCCATGACTGACTGATGCAGGGGTACAAAAGGCCAGCTCCTGGCTTTAAGGTGGGACTAACTTTATGTTGCAATTAATCCTCCAGAGCACCCCACGGGTTGAGGCTGAGGCTTATCTCCAGTGGGACCACATCCCTGCTTAGCTCCTTTCTTGCCGCATCCTGCTCCCTCCATACACCTTCTCCTGAGACCTTCCTTCAGTAAATCCTGTGCCTTTGAATACCTATCTCGGGCTCTGCTTTTAGGGATCCCTGTCTAAGTGACATTTTGCTGCTGAACACTTGGGAAAGGCATGTATCTTAGAGATTCCATGGGAACCACCTTTTTATGTCTACTTCTTTTGTGACTTTGGTATCTTTCATTTTAACAAGGGGGATCCAACATGGTGGATTTATCAAGACTCTTAAGAATAACATAACCACGACTCCTCAAGGTTGGTTCATTTAGAGTAGAAAGATAATTTTTTTGATGTTAAGGGAGGTTTTAGTTTATTACAGGCTGATAAAAATTTGTATTGTTAACAATTGAGTTAGGAAAAAAGAATGTATTTGTGTTATTTGAATTGCTTTCTAAACAAACAAATTAATAGAAATTGCTTAAAGACTGTAGTATAGGCATTTCTGTTCTGGACTTTTGCTTTCCTGTTTTCCTCTTAGTCCTTCTCCCCCTCTTCTTCTTCTTTTCCTTTCTCTCCCTCATACTGTCACCTTCTCACTGTGATATTCATCTCAAAAATTTCAGGGTCTGGCCCCGTGGCATAGTAGTTAAGTCCAGAGCACTCTACTTTGGCAGCCCAGGTTCATGGTTTTGGATCCTGGGTGTGTACCTACACTACTTGTCAAGCCATATTGTGGTGGCGACCTACATACAAAATAGAAGATGGGCACAGATGTTAGCTCAGGGATAATCTTCCTCAAGCAAAAATCCAAAAAAAAAAAAGAGGAAGATTGGCAATGGATATTAGGTCAGAGCTAATCTTACTCACAAAAAAAATTTCAGCTTCTTGAGTCACTCCAGTGGGTACATCTTCTCAAAAGAGCTCTGTATTCCCTTCTCATCTTTCAAACAATCATTTCAAGCATAGTTCCTGCTCTTAAGAAAGAAGCTCTGCTTCCTGACTCACCCCACCATGCTGTTACCAGGAGTTTCCATGACGACTTTTGGTTCTGAGCTGTCCCTCTGCTTATCTGGGAGTTCATCCAGTTGGCCAGTGCAGCCTCACTCTGCCTCCTTTCTTCATTTCGGTTCCTCAAACTGGCCTCTTGCCCAAGGCTTTCCCCCTTACCCGGTTCTGCCCATGGTGGCCACGGCTGCTCTTGATAGTCATTGAAGACCATGGCAAGAGCAAAAACACAGGAGTCTACAATTGCTTTGTGGGTTGGTGTGTGAGTTTTCTATGCCACAAAACAAATTATCACAAACTAAGCAGCTTAAAACAACATCTATTTGTTAGCCCACAGTTCTATAGGTCAAAAGTCCTTGTGCCTGTTGACCAGATTCGCTGCTTGCAGTCTCACAGTCAAGGTGTTCTTATTTGGAGACTTTGGGGGGAAAATCCAAGCTCCTTCATATTGTTGGTAGAATCCAGTTCCTTGGGGTTGTAGGATGAAGGTTTCTGTCTGCTTGACAGCTCTTGGCCAGGATTTGCTCTCAGCTCCTAGAGGCCAGCTGCCCCTACCTGGCACATGGCCACTTCCATCTTCAAGTTGGTCATGGTGACTCTCCCTTGCATTAATTTCCTTTTCTACTTTGAATCTCCTACTTGCTCTGTCTCTGATCTCTCCAGACCCAGATTTAAAGGGCTCATGTGATTAGGTCAGGCCTCTTGGGATAAAATCCCTTTCTTAAAATCAACTGTGACATATAACATAATCTAATCACAGGGAGGATAGCCCATCTTATTCACACAGGGAATGTATGCCAGGGGGTAGGAATTTGGAGGTACATCTTAGAATTCTGCCTACTGCAGTTTCTCATTTCTCACTTTTGGTTCACAGTGCCTGGCTTCTACCTTGGCTAGAGTTGGGTACAACAACCTTTTCTGGCCTTGTGGTGAGATATGGTGTTCCTGGGTGTCAGGCCGTTGAAAATGTACCCTAACCTCTGTACAAGTGCTCAGCATAGGGGTATGGTGGGAAGCCCATCCAGGGAGACCAGCTGGGACACACCTAGATCTGAGCCCACCCACCTCTGAGCCCTGACACAGCTATACTACCAAGAAAAAAATGAGCTTTTCTTAAATTTTTGTTTTTGATTAGGAAAGTAATACATGCTCTTGGGTAAGTGCTATATGTGTTATACAGCCATTTAACATGATGTGAGAAAATTCATGATCAAATATATATATAATCATCTTTGGAATTATGAATGTTTTCTGTACATGTATGGAGATAACCACCGTTAACATTTTGTCCATGGACCCATCCGTTCTTTGTATTTAACCATTCTCTGTGCACACATGCACACACATGCAAATGTGTGCACACACATCCCACGTGAACAGACTTGCATAAATACATATATAGAAACTTACATTGCAATCATAATGTATGTACTGCTGATTTTCTAGTGCTTATTTCATTTTTCTCATGTCATATTAAGTGGCTGCATAATATTTCTTGCACCTATTCAAGAGCATGGGCTCTGTAGCTGGGTTGCCCAAGTCCTTACTAGCTCTGGTCCCGTTGACTTATCCCTTCTGACGCTCAGTGTTCTTAGCTGTAAAATGGATACGATACTTGTACCTCCTTTAAAAAGGGTTTGTGAAAATTAAATGAGTTTGTAAAGGAGTTAGAGCACAGTGCTTGGCACGCAGGAGGTGCTCAAAAATTATCAATTACTGTAATATAATTGTTGTGGCTGTTATTCAAATTCCAATTGATGGGCATTTAAGTTGTGTTCAGTATTTCACCACTATGAATAGCCTGTGTTGACCATTCTTGTAGATAAATCTGTGCACATCTGATGATTTCTTTGGAATAAATTGCTAAAAATAGAACCTCCAAATTGAGAGAGAGTTTTTGTATATATGCCGCCAAGCTGCCCTGTTGGAAGCGTGTGCCCAGGCACACTCACAGCAGCAGGGCAGGCAAGCTCCAGAGGAACCCAAGATTGTGGCCACTATCCCCACATCGCACAGTCACATGGGGGCTGCTCTGAAAAGACAAGACACACATAAAGAATTAATCTCCAGATCTAACTCAGGTGTGACAGTCACTTGCAAAGTGTGACAAATAATTTATTGTGGATAATAATGAAAATTTCCAAATTTGTAAGTGATCTACTTTTTCATCCAAATGAGAATGGATTCCATGCTATTTTTAAAACACCAGGGCTCCTTGCTGTGTGTTCTGATATGCTTTTTTGAAGAGCAGAAGTATAATTATAAGAATATGTGTTTCTTTTGTAACTATTACGAAGGACAATAAAAGTTATATTTTTACAAAAGCCTACATTTAGAGATTATCCTTGGGCAGCTGAGAGGACATCTCTTCCTCATGATGTTCAGGATCTTACAGATAAGGTCAGTTTCTAGGATGAGTAAAGTCAGATAACTTCAAAATCATTATATTAAAAAAATAAATATAAAACTAGCAAGTGGCATTGACGTTTGGATACTATGGTTTTTTTCATGACTCCAATCGGCATAATCTCTGTGCCCTGTAGGGACAGAGAGCAGGGATTGTTAGGTTGATCCGAGACAGGGGCTGGTAGAGCAGGTAGACGGGAAGCATACTGGGGATGCTGTCAAGAAAGTGTGATGAGCAGCGAGCCTCAGGTCTAGGCTGCATAGGAGAGGAAGCCAGGACATGCCTGGGATGAGAAAGAAAGGATGGGAGGACAAGAAGCTCTCAATACCGTCAAAGAACAGGTGTAATTCCAGGTGAGTTCAAAAGCTTGGAGGACAGGTGGTGAGCTCAGAAATGGGTATAACCAAATTTAAAATTCCTAAAGTTCTGGGAGAGATTGTGTTGTTGACTGTTGACTCGGATGCGGGACAAGGTTGCTGAAATTATGGTTTGGAAACCCTGTCAGTGAGCTTTGCTGTGTATCAAACAACGTCAAAACTTAGTGGCTTAAAACAACAATCAAAACATAGTAGCGCCGGGTAGAATAGTGACTCTAGAAAAAGTTGTGAGGGGCAGCAAGGCTTGGGTGTTCAAACTACTGTTGAGTGAACAGTTCTAGCAATCTGGAAGGCCAATCTCGTCTTTCCAAAGGAAGCACTCCATTCCACTTGCTAGAAAATCGTTCCTTGGGTCAAAGTGAAACCTGCCTTCCTGAAATTTCCACCTGTAGGTGCCAGTTCTGTGCATGGGGCCAGAGGGAGTGGTGAATCTGTGTCCTCTGTTACACAGTAACTCAAGGAGACCCTGAGATGCTAAGGGGGAGCGATCCTGTTCATCTTGTGGGTAACGTCCCTCCATGTGCTTGAAGTTCCTGATTGAATCTCCCCTCTGCGTCACCCCATGAACAGCTGTGCACAGATGCCCATTGCTCCTGACTCAGATAACAAAGTAGTTCTCCCCTGGGAGGAGAGACAGGCGTCACCGACCAGGAAGGGAGAGCTGTTTTTGAATCCTCTGGAGGGGCAGCTGCAAAAGAGAGAGTGTGGTCATTAGACAGATTCTCCTGGCGTCCCTAAAGCCTAAAATAGCTAATTGAGGCAAAGGTCTGTTTCCTGAGCCTAACTTACACACTTCATGTTCTTTTGCTTCTCCACTACTTTATAAGCGTAGATTTAGTCGAAACAAACTTACAGCCTTAAGAGAAGAAAAAAATTTACCAAGGGATTTTATCTACATTATTTTATGTAAACCCTTTAATAACCCTGCAAGATAGATTGCATCATTTCCATTTTATAGGTGAGAAAATTTGAGCCTCAGAAAAAGCTTGAGTGGTCAATCTACTATTACCAAGCCAGGCCAGCCTTATTCTGGGCAAGCTGGAAGCCAGCACCCACCTGCCACGTGTAGAGGGGGATTTGGGAGGAGACCTAGGTTCGGGGCACTAATGTACATGGACGTATATGTTTCTCATTATCGTGAGCTAGGCAAGAGCAGTGTCTCAGAGGCCAGGAAGTGGGGCTCTTTGTGACCGTGTGTTGCAGCAGAGGCAGTGGAACACCTGCCATCCTGCCTTTGCTGCCAGGCACCACAGTCGGAGGTGAGGGCGGAGGCCATTGTAGAATTGAACGGGAAGAGAGCAAAAGAGGCTTGGAGCGAAAGGGGGCTCCTAAAACAACAGCACAGGATTAAACACTGCTAACTCCTGGAGAAGATGGATTGCAGGCGAATTCGAGTTATTGAAGACTGAGCAGGTTTTCAGCACTACTGCCTCGCCTGCTCAGACTGCAGGGGAGCTGAGGTCTGTTATCCATTGACAGCTGCTCTTGGGGTTCCCCAGCGCTCCTAGCCCGTTGCCATGTAGACAGATCAGAGGCCTCAGGGAAAGAATGGCAGGTGCTCACAGTAAGAAGCCTTTGGTATGTAGAGGAATGGTGAGTGCTGAGGCAATATGGTGGGCCCAACAGGGTCTGCTAGGCCTGATTTCATGGGGTGTCTGCCACAAACACAGGCGTTTCCCATTCTGCAGATTCATGTGGATCCTCTTAGTTAACCTGGGATGTGCCTTAGAGTCTAAAATCTCAGTTAAAGAACTGAAGGGTTTGGAGATGCAGCACTTTCACTTCTCTTTTCACTTGTTGGACCTAAGGAATGAGTGGAGGGTGTGGGGTGGGAACAGCTGACTCCAGATACCAGCAGGGAGAAGGTAATTTTTCCTGGACTGTGGCCTTTGATGGCGAGGAGGAGGGTTCCTGGCTAGGGAAGGAAGGCACTTCATGAAAAAAAGGAGAAAGGTGCTTCATGAGGCCTTGCTTCCTTGATAAAGAGGGAGCTAGATGAACCTCGAGAGAAGGAGGGAGAAATGAAACACAGGGAAAATCAAAGTGACCAAAATTTTAATCTAAAAGCGGAACAATAGTCTCATCAAGTACGCTTGGGTCTGGTAAAGAACTCATCTGAAGTACAAGTAGATGGGTGCCATGGTCAAAAGAATGGCCTCCAGGCTCACACTGTAGAATAAGGTGTGATACCCAGGAACTCACGGCGCCAGTGGAGAAGTGCAGTGGGAATGTTCCAGTGAGGCGAGAAGGTGGGCAGTACGATCTGTTTTGCGTCAGGGTTCTAGTGATGGGGCTGGGGCTGCGGTGGCAGCTCTCCAGACTCTGCTGCAAGCCCCACTTCCTGAAAGCAGAGCCATTCCTAAACTGCGCAGCTGACAGCTTCCACTCCCAGCAAGGCAGGGAAAGCCACGAAGGAAGAAAAACTGTTCCAGAATGACTCTGACCACCAAAAAAAACTAGTCGGCAAAATGAAGAGATAAAAGCTTTGTAAGAAGTGACCATTTTACCCGGGGATTCTCAGTGAAATATTGGGGATGGTAAGAAAATGGATTCTAGACTTCAGAAGGCAGATAAAATGCCCACAAAAGATAGGTAAGTCCTGTGGCTGGAGTATTTAAATGGTGAAATGACATGAGACAAAGTAGAGGCTTTAAAAACCAAATTATAACAATCCAATAAGAAGGCATCTCCAGAGAGAAATGTGCCTATATATGAGGCTCTCAGATAAATTCTACTCTAGAAAGTATAAGGAAAAGACAGAAGGAAGGGCAGAGCCAAGGACTACGATAAAAGTAAGGTATGGGACAGGAGGGCTTCTGGAAGCCCGAATCCCAGGGAAACCCTGACTACCTCCCCCCAAATAATCACTGAACGTTTACTGAGTGCCTTCTGTGTTCCAATCTCTGTGGAAAGCATAATATCCTATTTGATCCTCATATCCATCCTATGAGGTTGGAAGAGGAAACTGAGGCTCAGAGCTAAGTGACTTGTTCAAGTTCACACAGTTAGTTAGTGGGTTTAGTACTGAGTGACTTGTTCAAGTTCACACAGTTAGTTAGTGGGTTTAGTACTGAGTGACTTGTTCAAGTTCACACAGTTAGTTAGTGGGTTTAGTACTGAGTGACTTGTTCAAGTTCACACAGTTAGTTAGTGGGTTAAGCAAAAATATTTACAAGTGAGGTGGACTTACAGCCGATTCAACCATTGCTCAAAGAGCACTGATTTATGCCTCCACATTAGCCTGGAGAAAGGTTCCTAGTGGGTTACTAACAGGCTCTGCCGTGGGCATGGGTTGGGTTAACGTTTTTGTGAATGCCCCTGATGGAGGTTGCATAAAGCCAGGAGGCGCATAGAAGGAATTTTGGTAGATAAAGATTCAAAATTATGAGGAGTTGGACTTCTTATACAAACCAGTGTCCATGCACAGGTCGAAAGGCCCTCTGGGGAATTCCTGGGGTGCTTTGTGGTGGGGGCCAGATAATCACAAACTCACATGGACTGACAGGGTGTTGTGGCCACATCTGGTGAGGGCCTGGTGGTCTGACCGTCTGCTCTGAGTAACTACACTCACACACAGTTCTGAGCGGTCACACAGGCCTGCCTGGTGGGGAGGAATGCCCCCACTACACCACGTGGTTGCTCCATTGCACCACCCCAACTAGTGATGCTGCTGGTTACCCAGGGCCCCCTCCAGGTCCTGGATTCCACCACACTAGTCCTCATTGCTGTGTCCCCTTTCCACGGCCACCACAGCCACACTGTCTCACGCATTCCTCATTGCCTGTCTTCCTGTTCAATGTGATTCTCTCTGATTTCTGTTGTTCACAAGTTTCTCATAGCTTTTTATCCATTGAGAGCTCCTCTTCTTATTTTTGAGTGTGTTTACATAGCTGTGTAGTATGTTCTTTCAGATTTCCTATCATTTCTAGGATTTGGCTTATGAGGGGCTGACTCTGTTGCCACCAGCCACGCTGAAACCAGAAGTCACTGCCTACATGCTCTGCTGAACACTATTTATGAAGCCTCTATTTGAGAGCCACAAAAGACAGAGAAATTGTTTTCTTTTTAATTCCAACTCAAAAGGTACAAAGAACTGTTTATGCTCAATGCCCACGTGACAGCCACTTTCTCTTTTTTCACACACCCACACAGGTGCCTCCTCTGGTCAAAGACTGAAAAGGCAGTTGCAACAATTCTTCATCAAACACTTTTTAGACTTGCAGTGAATTTTTATTTGTGAAATCCTGGAGCAAGCTTTGGAGTATCTCCCGGAATAATAATTGCTTATAAGGTATCCAGTGAAATTATAATAGCTGGAGGCTATGAAAAATAATAACTTGTGTGGTGATTACATAATGTTTCCATTTTTTTTTCATTATAGATTACTAGAGCCACAACTTTTCGATTTTTTCCAGCACACTTAATTTGAGCTATCAAAACTCCTTCTACTTGCCTTCTTATTCTTTCTTTTTGTCTTGGCAAGAAAAATAGAAGAAAAGGGGAATTAAATTGAGTCTTTTTATCTCACCTTATTATCAAGAATTTGTTCTACAAATTGAACAAGAAATAATATCTGAATGCAGCTTACGGTTAGTAGGACTAGCAAGGGTTCCCAGAGTCCAATTTTGTCCTTTGATATAAATCTCAGGAGATTTTGTTTAAAGACAAAGCAAATTTGGAGAGCCAGAGTCATCAGAATCGACCATAAGAGATATGTAAGAAAATCTGAATAATGCAGAGGAGAGTCAGAACTCTAACTGTGCGTGCAAGCGTTTGAGAAACTTGTAGAGAGTGGAGAGATCCTGGGTTGTCCTCACTGGGTTTAAATTCTTGGTGAACCAGCTCCTTCTTCCTTTCCAGGCTTATTTCCCACTATTTTCTCTTGCTCTCACTTTTCCTCTCTCCATACATACACACACACAGATGTATACAAAGGAGAGAACAGTTCAGCTGAAGTTCACCAAGATTCCCAAGATATTCTTACAGTTGACAGTGAAGGCTAGAGTTGCCAGTTCAAGTGTTAAAATACAGGATGCCTAGTTGAATTTGAATTTCAGATAAATGATGAATATTGGCACCTGAAATACAAAAAAAAGGTTTTGTTATTTATCTGAAATTCAGTTTCAATTGAGGAGCTTGTGTTTTTATTCTGTTAAATCTGGTAACCCTAATGGGGGCGGTGTGTCAGTCAGGGTCTTGTCAGAAAAGAGATCACACACTGAAATTGGGTAATTTGAGGAGAGTTTCAAAAAGAGATTACTTACAAAGGTGTGGACAGTCCCAGGAGACCAGAAAGGATGCTGGGGGTGTCCTAGAGTTAGAAACAGCAGGGCACAAGACAGCAGGGTACAATTACTACCCCCAAAGGGACAAGGAGAACCAGAGACAGAGGCTCCAGGGAGAGGGCCGCCCGACAGGAGTGACGACCTTCACGTGGGGCGCTGAATCCAAGGGCGGCCTGGAGCTGAGAGAACCTGCCGACGTGGCTCTCACAAAGATCAGCTTCCTGAGGCTGGTGCAGAATGGAGGAGGTTGGATCTAAGGGTCAAATGGAAAATATCCAGCACAGGACATCTTGGTGACTCTGGGCATCCAGGTGATGTGGCTCTAGTACAAAAGAGGCCATAGCACCCTGGGGTGGAAACACTTCACTGTCAGATGCCTGCCTGGGAAGGCTCCCTCTGCCCTGGCACAGCCTCCGCCTGTGAGCTTAGGCAGATCAGCTCCCACCCCCAGTGAGAGACAAACTCCCCAGCTGTGGGTCTGTTTTTCTTGGGTTTACCTTTCCTTTCTTCTTCCCAGCTGTGGGCCTGAGAGAAAGTTCAAGGAACATCTTGGCCTGTGTATTAGTCAGAGTTCTCCAGAGAAACAGAATCTATAGGATATATACATATATCCTATATATATATATATATATACACACACCAGGGTCAGTTTTTTGTGCTACTCGGGACTTCAGCTGATTGGATGAGGCCCACCCACATTATGAAGGGAAATCTGCTTTACTCAGTTTACCAATTAAAATGTTAATCTCAGCCAAAAACACCCTCACAGAAACATTCAGAATAATATTTGAGCAAATATCTGGGCACCATGGCCCAGCCAAGCTGACACATAAAACCAGCACAGACTGCTCTTAATGTAGTCCTTGGCCAAAGGCACAAATGTTGTCTGTTCCCTCCTGTGGTCCAGTTCAGCTACCAAGGCTGGGCTCTTCCTATGCAGTTCTGGGGCCAAAGCAAGTGAAAGCTTGCATTTTCTTCACCCTGGCCTCTTCCTTATTTCTCCCCTAGGAACCTGGCAAAGGTGTAGGCAGGTGGCCAAGGATTGGGGAATTTGGAATCTTGATCCTCTGATCCTCAATCTTAAATAGCTTGGAGGTATTTTGAAAAAGAATCTACCACAATCAAGAAGCATTTACCTAAAATGGTGTCATGAGTTCTTGATCATGGAAAATAATAGAAGCTGGTGTCATGGTGTGCTGGCATATATTTTCCTTGTAACTGTTTGCAGTATTGGGGTTAAGAACTGGCCATCAAGCCAGGATTTTTTCAAGCTTTTATGTGGACAATTCCTAGAAGATCCACTTGTATAATAGCTAAACTAATATGATGAGTGTCTTTTGGAGAAATAATTCTGCTTCACAGGCAGATACGAAATGGTCCTGATACTTGAGAGATTCAAATTCCTCTGAATTAGAAATAATATTCAGTTTAAATTATGAACCAGTTTCCGACTTCACACAATTAAATGTGCAAAATGATCTGGGACCTGCTGTGGCATTTCGATTTTTACATTAGATGTTTCTCCGCTAGGTATATTACTATGTCAAAGGATTTCAGCATTGCATAGGTAGGAGCAAAAATAAAAATTATGGTCACATATTTTGATAAAATCTTGATCGGTGCTCCCTGTAATGTTGTCCTAGGAGTGGCAGATGTTTTTAACTACTGAGATGAGAGCAAAAGTTTACCTTGTGTTCCTAAGGATTGAGTAATGGGAGCCACATGGTCATTCTCTCATTTTGTGGCAAGAACTTCCTGTAGTCTTTCTGTGGCTAATTATTGGTTTACCTCATGATTAGGTAGGATCAGTTAATGTCATTTCCCAAAAAATGGTACCACCTTTAAGTTCTAGATGGCAGGGTGTCTACAAAGTCTTGGAAAAATCTCAAGGTCAACAAAATTCCAAATGGAGAACTTGAATGCAGTTTCTTGAGTTTGATTGTGTTTTTGCTGTAATAGCATTAATAATTAGCTGTTGATAAGCTTAGTAAATTCACATTTCACAAAGGTTTTAATTCCCCAACAAGATCAACAAGAGATTCACTGACTTTCAGTAAAGGTAATGCTTAAGAGTTTCAGTTAAATTCTATTTTCAGTCTCCATAGAGTCTTAGCTCACCCAGAGGTCTGAGTGCTGGAATAATGCACATGTTACTAGTTCAAGGACATCTTGTTTGATTAAACGTTCAATCAATCTCTTATTCAGAGCAAGAACTCCGTTTATAGATTTCAAGGGAATTGGTAAAATCATTACTGAAGGCTCTAAGCAGAGGATTGACATATTCGATTTGGGTTTTAGAAAGGTCTTTCTGACTGCAGTGTGGAAATAGGTTTGGAGGGATAAAGATCAGCAGCAGGGAGACCGGTTGGGGGGCTACTGCCATCCTGCAGACAGGGAAGGGTCTGAACTGGGCTGGGGACAGTAGAGCTGGTGAGGAGCCATGTGTCTGGCCTCACATGGTGGTGGCCATGAGTCTAGCCTCATGGATCTCCAATTACAGGGAGCACCCAGGGCCCTGCTGCCGTGCTCTGAAATCCAGCCTCATGTTTGTGTCGAAGTCATGCGTCCCATGGACTGCTCTCCACCAGTTACTGTAGGCAGCGGTTAACAAATGCAGGAAGATTCCCAGGAGACATGGAACCCCTCTGATGGCTGATTTTGCCCCAAGAACTCCCCAGTGGCTTTGTGGAAACAGCAGTGTAAGGATATTTCCACCCAACCTTCCTTTCTGCTCTCTTTCACTCTGGGCCACACCGCATCATGGTCTGATGGCTCCTCCAGTCTCCCCTGGCTTCCTCCACATTTTCTCTCACGGCCATTTCCCTTAATCAAAATCCTTGCATGTTTAATCACACCTTGGTGTCTGCTTCTTGGAGAACCTGGTCAAACACAGGAGACAATTTCAAAATTTTTTTAAAAATCTGTTTTACTTTAAATCTTTTAAAAATAGAATTGACAAAGGAAGGAGGGAGAAGGGCGAGTTTATGACAATTCTTGTGTTTCCACCCAGCAAGAGGGTGGATGGTGGAAGCATTCATGGAGGTAGAGAACCAAGGAGAGGGGCAGGTTTGGAGTTGAGACTTACTTTATATCTATGGTCTCTGTGATGACGTGGAGCCCCTGATGCCTGAGGGGCCACTCTTTGCTGTCCCTTCTGTCTACAGTGTATAAAACATTGCTGTTCCTGGCTTCTTCCTTTCCTGAAGTTTGAGGTATGTAATGGTACAGGAACCTAAACCCCTGTCTTCTATCAATTAATTTCATTCCACCTTCCACTGTGATAATCCACGCACTCTTCACGCTCTTCCTGTGTTCTTGTCATCCAAGAACACACTCCACTGGATCTCCACGCTTTTGCTTCTGCTCTGTCCTCAGCCTGGAAAGCTCACCCAGAATTCTTCTGAAGTGTTTCTCTTTCTCTGGACAGTAGCTGTGTGAGAGAATGGGAAAGCACAGGGTTTTAAGTCGTGAGTCGTGGGCTCCAGCTCTGCCGTTAAGAGAGACAGCTGTGGTGGCTCTGGAGAGGACAATGTGGGGTCAAACCCTTGCTCTACCACCTGCAAGCTATGTGACCTTGGACAAACTGCTTCAGCTCTCTGTGCCTCAGTTTCTTTATCTGTAAAATGAAGATGGCAAGAGTCCCCATCTCCTAGGGTTGTTGTGAGGTTTAAAACATCAGTCTTGACGGTGACTGGCACATGGTCTGTGTTCAGTGTGTGAGTGATTATCAAGCCCGGAGTCTTTGCACTGCCTGGATCCGGACCTGTGAAGTGAGGGTGTTGGACTAGACGACTGTAGCAGACTCTAAGGCCTCACTCATGTGCAAGAGTCCTTCCCTGACCGCTCCCCACTCCCCTCCAGAGCCCTTGGTTGCTTCCTAGGCATTCCTGCAGTGTGCACTCTATTTGGTTCTCATGCTTGTTTTGCTTTATATTTTACTTGCTTGGTTACAAATCTGTCTACTCCACCGGACCGGAAGCGACTGGAGGGCAGAGACTATGCCATATTCTTCCTTGGAACCCGAGTGACCAGCACTGTGCTTCACAGGAGCACAAAAATGTTTGTAATTAATTCCATTAATTAAAAATGACTTCTAGAGAAAAATGGTGGCAAAACGGAAGCATTATAATAATAGATATGTTGATTGAGTTCTCACTCATACCAATCACTATGCTTCAGTACTTTAAAACATTCTCTCACCTAACTCTCCAATCAGCTCTAACGATAGGCATTCGTTATGATTCCCGTTTTGCAGATGAGGAAAGAGGCCCACAGAGATTTGGAACTCAGTAGTGAGTGGCAGAACCAGGATGGAAACCCAGCTCGGTTGGTTTTCAGAGACCGTGCTATTCATGCTCCAATGCCAGAGTCTTCAATGCTCAGTGTTCCTCAAACTCCCGCAGGCTAATTTGTGTTGCATTCCACTTCCAGCTCCAGAGGCCCAAAAGCCACTGTGTTGTCCCGTGCCTGCCAATTGCACCCGTCCCCTGCGACTGTGGTTGTCATTCCAGGCTGGCCTTCCCAAGTGTCATTCCAGTCGCTAGACCTCTCCCTCCCCATCAGTACATCCTATTGCCCCAGAACCTTGCCAACTGGATGCTTTAGTGCATCTGAAGGTATTAGATACTCAAAAGGTTGTTCCCCCAGGATGAAGTTCTCTCTCAGGCTGTTGATGCCTTAAACCCAGCATACGAGACCTTTGAGTCCAAAGCAGGCTGGGAACAGAAGAACCTTTTGGTTCCTCTTGAAGCCGATCTCAGACTTTGTCACTTAGGCCAGAGCATCCATTTCTTACTAGAGAGAGAGAGAGCTGGAGGTGAGGCACCAACCTGTTTGTGCTAAACTTACTCCTGGGGGGATCTGTTAATAGAATCATCAATCTACAAATGACTCAGAGCCTCGCATTTCACTGATTAGGCAACTGAAGCCCAGAAGGGTTAGTCACAGTGACACATCCAAAGTGGCCAAGCCAAGGCTGGAAGGAAAGCACCACGAAAAAGCCACATCATTATTAGAGCAGAGCCACACATGTGTGCGCTCCCTCCCTCCCTTTCTTTCTCCCCCTCTGGCACGCCTCCTTGTCGCTTTTGCTGAGCAGGAGAGCTGAATCACAGGCACAGTTTCGAGAGGTCAGTTTCCAGGGTAGGCAGGTGCTGAGGTTACACAACCGCCTGGCGAATCGCTCTGGAAGGTCGCCTTGAGCACATTCTCCTGTGGTCAGCTCCACGGGGTACGGCATTTGTCAACAGCTGCAGAGAAGCCTGAACAATGTTGTGTGCAAGATAAAACCCCTCTTAAGAGTTTTAACCAATGTTCCAGGATCTCTCCATGCCACAGCCACAACCTCCCTGTGGGCCGCCCTCAGAAAAGCAAAAGGCCTTGAACAAGATCATTTAACCCTTAAGTTTGGGGGCTAGGTCTTATTAGGAGAAAGTAAATCTCCAGGAAAGTGGCCATTTCTTAGGAAATTATAGAAGACCAAAATTAACTCAAAAGTAGAAAACCTGTACAGACCAATAATTATGGAAAACTCTAAAAAGTTATCCAAGTATTACCTGAAAGACAGCCACAAGTTCCTGGTAGAAACATGATTGAATAATTTCTTTTGAACTTTTAAGGAATACATCATTCTTTTGCTATAATAATTATTCCAGAACTTAAAAATGTAAAAAGCTCCTTTGATTCATTTCACAAGGCAAACGTAACCCTGATACTAAACTATGACAACTACCATTCAACAAAGAAATTCATAGGGGCCAGCCCCATGGTGTAGAGGTTAAGTTTGCATGCTCTGCTTCAGTGGCCTGGAGTTCGCCAGTTTGAATCCTGAGTGCTGACCTACACACTACTCATCAAGCCATGCCGTGGTGGCATCCCACATATAAAGTAGAGGAAGATGGGCACAGATGTTAGCTCAGGGATGATCTTCCTCAGCAAAAAGAGGAAGATTGGCAACAGATGTTAGCTCAGGGCCAGTCTTCCTCACCAAAAAAATAAATAAAAAAACAAAAAAAGAAATTCACAGACCAATCTCATTTATGAGTATAGATGTAAAACTTCTAAATAGAAAGTTTACAACTCAAAAGTATAGTGAAAAGAATATGCATCAAGTGTTCTAGGACTGCAAGGATGCTTTGAAACCAAATAGTGAATAGAATTCATTACACCAGTAAATCACAGAACACTAATGGAGTTTACTATTCCTGATGTTTAAATAAGAGTAGAATGATATTTACTTGAGGTGCTGATTATTCCCAGTTTTTGCTCCCATATATTTCTTTCCTTCCTTTCTACCCTGTTCTGTGTCCTTCTGTGGCTGACCTCTACAGACCACATCTCCCGGGTCCTCTGCCTTCACATTGTGTTTAGCCATTGGGTGTGTGCAGAAGCCTGGAAGACGGAGAGAAAGTAGAGTTGGAGTAATTATCCCCTGCATTCCCCTCACCCCCTATAGTCCTGGCTCCACTAGTTTGCCCTGCCCTTATCTCTTCAGAACTAGAAGTAGTAATGGGCGCCCACTGTTGCTAGCTCCTGGGCATCTCACCATCTTTGTTGGTTCCCTGAACCCAGCCTCTATATTTAGTTTCCTCATTCAATTCTGCTTAGTTAAATTCTTTTCAGTGTGCCATCTGCTTCCTGCCAGGGTCTTGACTAATACATTTGGCATGATGAATAATATTTCTTATAAACAATAAGCAATCATGTTTATTAGTGTAATTAAATTACTTGGTAATATAATAATGGGGCAAAAACCCCTTAATTTTCCTCTCAGACAATTTTTGAGTCAATGAGAAAATTGAAGTTGAAATTGCAAACTCTCGAAATTATCAATAATAAAATACAGCATTTCAAAATTAATGGAAGATGGCCAAAGCTAGTTTCACAGAGGAAGAAAGCCATAAACACATATATTAGAAACTACAAATGAGAATTAAAAAAAAAAAATGCATGTAAGAAGTTAGGAAAAAACATCAAGGGTAATAAATGGAAAGCAGAAAGTAATACATTACAAGCCAGAAAAAGAGGAATCAATAAATTAAAAATCCGATTGCTGTTTCTTTGAGAAAACCACTTATATTATAAATAAATAAAATTAAAAATTAGAAAGAAGAATTAATGAGAAATACAGAGGTCATTAAAAGCAGTTTCAGGAAATGATTGGCAAATGTAGGTACAAATTAGATTGAAAAATGGACGAAATGATTAATTGTTTAGAAAATACAAAAATTACCAAAGTTTACTGTAGGAGAGATAAGAATTCCACACAGACCAATAATCAGAGAAGAAATTGAGAATGCAACATCCCTAATCACTAGGCCCAGATGGTTTCTCAGTTAAATAATTTCAAACGTTCAAGGAACAGAGAAATCTCAACACTTAAGCTGTCTCCAAGCACAGCAAGATAAGACCGGCTTCCAGAGGAAGCCAAAGATAACACCAGCACTCAATCAGACAGAGCACAAGAAGAGCTCCAAGCTCATTTGTGAATGTTGATGTAAAAATGGTAATAAAAATTAGCAACTAGAAATGAGCAGACTATTAGCACATCTATAAACCATGGCTCAAAGAGATCCATTTTCAGTGAAGCCAGGGATGGTTTGATATTATGAAATCAACAATATAATTTACCCCAATAACAGATCAAAGGAGAAAAGTGTATGTTCATCTCAGGGATTCAGAAAAGTCAACTGAGAAAATTCAATATCTATTTTGATAAAATCTGTAGATAAAATAGAAATATATAGATACTCCTTCTGTGATAAGGTCGTCTCCACCCAAAAGTCAGCTTAATAGTGAAATACGTAATAGCAGTCAGTATTGCCTTTAAATTAAGTGACAAAAGATATGCCTTCTGAATTGACCGTTGTGGCTTTCTGGACATTTTAGCCTTACAAATAAAGTGGTTTATAAGAAAGAGATTTAAGTAATGGATGGGTAGGAGAGCAACATTATAATTATTTCCTGATGATGTGATCATAAACCTTGAACAACCCAGAAAAACCAACTGAAAAGCTACAGAGACAATAAGAAAATTCGGTAAGGTACTTAGAAAATTAACTCATAAAATCAATAGTCATTCTATATACAAACAATAAACAGATAATATAAAAGAAAATATCTCATTCATAAGAGCAACAAAGAAGATGAGATACCTTAGGAATAAAAATTCTGCAAGACACTGAGTTCAAATAGTCCAGTTTGATGCCCTCCCTTGGAGTGTGACACAGGAAAGGAAAGCTCTCGACCACAGGGAGAATGATCAACCGATTTAGCAGGAAACCCTCCAGAAGACTCAAAATGTCCTGATTTTGGAAATGGATGTATAGGTTGGAGGAAAAAATACAAATATGGCAGCCCGCAAAATAGGGATTGAAAACAACATTGTATTTAATGTCAAATGGATACACTGTTCCGTATTTGATGTCAGTATTTTTTCCCCTGAATGCTGGTGTTGGTAGCCATGATTTGCTGTTCACAGTAAGAGAAAATATATTGTTGCCTCACCCCAGGTGATGGGACTTCGCACAATTTATGGGCATTGTTACTCTGAGTGTTCACAGATTGTCTTTAATTTGCCTGTGGATTAACTCTTGGGTCTTGTATGGAGATGGTGCTAGTTTTATTTTAAACAGCTTTATAGAGATATAATTCACATATCATAAAATCGACCTTTTTAAAGTGTACAATTCAGTGCTTTTTGGTATATTCTTAGAGTTGTGCAACCATCACCACAGCAAATTTTGAAACACTATGATCATCCCAAAAGAAAACCCTTACTCATTAGCCATCAACCTTCCACTCCCACCCCGTATACCCTAGGCAACCTCTAATCTACTTTGTGTTTCTATTGATTTGTCTTTTCTGGACATTTCATATAAATAGGATCATACAATATGTGGCCTTTTGTGACTGACTTCTTTCATTTAGCAAAACTTAGCCATTTTCTAGCATTTATCAATGCTTCATTTCTTTTTATACTGAATAATATTCCACCATATGGATATAACACATTTTATTTAACTATTTATTAGTTGATGGACATTTGGGTTGCTTCTACTTTTTTGGCAATTTATGAATAATGCTGCTATGAATGCTGCTATTTGTGTGGACATATGTTTTCATTTCTCTTGGTTGTGAACCTAGGAGTGGAATTGCTGGGATACTATGTTTAATTTTTTTTTAAGATTTTATTTTTTTTCCTTTTTCTCCCCAAAGCCCTCCGGTACATAGTTGTATATTCTTCGCTGTGGGTCCTTCTAGTTGTGGCATGTGGGACGCTGCCTCAGCGTGGTTTGATGAGCAGCGCCATGTCCGTGCCAGGATTCGAACCAACGAAACACTGGGCCGCCTGCAGCAGAGCGCGCGAACTTAACCACTCGGCCACGGGGCCAGCCCCTATGTTTAATTTTTTAAGGGAATGCCAGACGTTTTCCAAGCAGCTGCAACATTTTACATTCCCACCAGTAAAATATGAGGGTTCCAATTTCCCCACATCTTTGCCAACACTTGTTATTTTCTGACTTTTTGACTATAGCTGTCCCAGTGAGCATGAAGTGGTATCTGATTGTGGTTTTGATTTGCATTTTCTTGATGACTAATGATGTTGAGAAACTTTTCATGGGCTTGTTGACCAACATCTTTGGAGAAATGTCTGTCCAGATCCTTTGCCCATTTTTTAATTGGGTTGGTTTTTTGTTAATTGTGTTGTAAAAATGCTTATTATTTTGGATACAAGAACCTTATCACAAAGATGTATGATTTGCAAATATTTTTTCTCATTCTGTGGGTTGTCATTTTTTACTTTCTTGATGATATTCTTTGAAAGAAAAGTTTTTAATTTTGATAAGGTCTACTTTATCTTTTCTTTTGTTGCTTTGTGCTTTTGGTGTCATGTCTAAGAAACCATTGTCTAGCTCAGGTTATGAAGATTTACTCCTAATTTTCTTATAAGAGTTTTGTAGTTTTAACTCTTACGTTTAGGCCTATGATACATTTTGAGTTAATTTTGTGTATAGTGTGAGGTAGAAGTCCAATTTCATTTTTTGCATGTGGAATTCCAGTTGACCCAGCAACATTTCTTGAAAAGACTATTCTTTCCCCATTGAGTTGTCTTGGCATTAGTGTTTAAAATCAATCAATTGTAAAAGTAAGGTTTATTTATGGACTGTCAATTCTATTCCATTGGTTTATATGTCTATTCTTATGCCAATATGAATTTATCTTAATTACTGTAGCTTTATAGTAACTTTTGAAATCAGAATGTGTGAGTTCTCCAACTTTGTTCTTCCTATTCGAGATTGTTTTAGCTATTATGAATCCATTGCATTTTCATATAAATTTTAGGACCAGCTTGTCAATTTTTGCAGGAAAGTCATCTGATATTTTGATATGGATTACACTAAATCTGTAGATCAACTTGGGAAGTATTGCCATGTTAACAATGTTAAGTCTTCTGACCTGAACATGGGCATTTCTTTATTTAGATCTTTAATTTCTTTCAACAGTATTTTATAGCTTTTGGTGAATGTTTTGTACTTCTTTTATCATATTTATTCCAAAGTATTTTACTCTTTTTGATGCTATTACAAATGAAATTGTATTCTGAATTTCATTTTCAGCTTGTTTATTGCAAGTGTATACAAATACAATTGATTTTTGTATATTGATCTTGCATCCCACAATCTTGCTGAACTTATTTATTAGTTCTAGTAGTGTTTTCTTTTAATGGATTTCTTGGGATTTTCTACATATGACATAATATCATTTACAAATAGAAATAATTTAGCTTCTTTCTTTCCAATCTGAACACCTTTTATTTCATTTTCTTTCCTTGTTGCCTCGGATGGAACCTCAATACAATGTTGAATAAGTGATGAGAGTGGATATCATTGTCTTGTTTCTGTTCTTAGAGGGAGATAAGTCATCTTTTACCATTAAGTATGATGATAATTATGGGTTTTTCAAAAATGTCCTTTATCACGTTGAGGAAGTTCCTTTCTATTTGTGGTTTATTGAATGTTTGTTTTATCGTGAAGTGGCAGTGAATTTGGTCAAGTGATTTTCTGTATTTATTGAAGTGACTGTGTGATTTTTGTCCTTCATTTTATTAAGGTATACATTAATTGACTATGTTGAACTTTGAATGTTAAACCAATCTCGTATTCCTAAGATAAATTCCACTTGGTCATTTTTGTATGCTGCTGGATTTTATTTTGCCAATTTTTTTGAAAAATTTTGCACCTTTATTTATGAAAGATACTGGTCTGTAGTTGTTTGTTTTTTTAGTGAGGAAGATTGGCTCTGAGCTAACACCTGTTGCCAATCTTCCTCTGTTTGCTTGAGGAAGATTATCTCTGAGCTAACATGTGTGCCAATCTTCCTCTATTTTGTATGTGGGATGCTGCCACAGCATGGCTTGATGAGTGATGTGTATGTCCACGCCCAGGATTTGAACCCGTGAGCCCTGGGCTGCCAAAGTGGAGCACGTGAACTTAACCACTACATCACCAGGCCAGCCCACTGGTCTGTGGCTTTATTCTTGTGATGTCTCTGCCTGGTTTTGGTGTTGGTGTCCTGTAGAATGACTTGGAAATTTTTCCCTCCTCTTCTATTTTTTTTGGAAGAGTAAAGTATTGGTATTAATTCTTCAAATATTTGGTGGAATTCACCAATGAAGCCATTTGGATCTTTTCTTTGTGGAAAATTTTAATACTAGTGATACAATCTCTTTACTTGTTATAGATATGTTCTATTTCTTCTTGAGTCAGTTTTGGTAGTTTGTGTATTTCTGGGAATTTGTCCACTGTTGCAAGGATTTGGCTAATCTATAAAGTTCTGCACATTTTGATTTTAACATTTTTTTTTGCCATTTTTTAAATTGTTTTTTGAGAAGCAGATTTATAGAGATCCTTACTCTGGTAGTCTGGAAGTCCCACCTAGTTTAATTTTAAACGTTGTGAATAGTGTGTCCATGTTTTCTAAGAGTTCAGATAATAAAATGAGAACAATTAGAATACAAATGGCACTATTGTCAGACGTCATCTGAAAAGAAGGCTAATTGTGTAATTTTAATGACAGATATAAAGACACATATAACTGGATTAGGGAGGTTATAAAACATTGCATACTATGCAATATGTAGAAAAAATTTTGTATTCAGCATGGTGGAGAAGGAGATGTGAAAACACAGATGGAGACTGAACCTCCCAAGTCTGGGATGAAACAGAAAAGTACTTCTAAATCAATCAAATGTTTCTTCATCTCCAAACAATACCATAAAGCGTACTTGAAAATAGCACCTTTGAAATTAACTTGGGCATACCACACAAATAAACACACTCTATCATGTTATCTCCTTGATTGCTCCATGAAATTGAGTGAGTTTTCATTTCTCGTTTCAGAGGTTGCAATGAAAATGTCCCGTGGGTGAACCAAAGGGGAAATTTTGATAACAGATATATTGGCCCCTTATAGTGGAGTGTAGATTCTGTCAGATCGCATCAACAATCATACTTTCTACGGTGCGTCAAGTGATGCCTCTTATTACAAAAGCCAACAGTGATAACTTATAGGAATTAGTTTCCAGCTCTTCAAAGATGTCCATCTGTTTTGTCATGCAAACTTGTTTTGGAGAGCTGAAAGCTGGTTCCTATAAGTCTAACACCCTGCTGTTCCTAGTAAGTAAAGTCCTAAGTATTCCATATCGAACACTTATGTAGACATTTGAGGGTGTGTTTAGTTTGATGTCATCACATTGGACTGATACCAGGAATCAATAAGAGCAGAACTGCAAGTCAAAGTAACATTTACGTTTGACTGTATTCAGTTTTACCACTACGTGAAAGAAAAGAGAGAGGTCCTAAAGTTTGCAGGCAATTCAGAGAAACGTTATTGAGACAGGAAACACAAAGAACAGAAGTGCGCTGTTGCATCGTGGGACAAAAAGAAACACGTCATTGTTATCTTTTATTAAATATATGTCACATCTATTTAACTAGTCCTATTGTAATATGTTCTTTTTAAAAATCTTGCATTTGTGTATCTGATGAATGCATGACAATATATCTACAAAGTTGAAATATCAATTAAAATTTCTTTTTAAAAAAAGAGTTTCAGTAAATTGCTCTCTCAGAGGATGGAAAGAACCATCATAAAAATATTATTATATTGCTCTCACACATTTATGTCATTAGTTCTACTATTAATTGCTACTAATTGGCACTGTTAGCTAGTCCTATTGCTGTTTTGTTTAATAATATAACATGAAAGTAAATAATACGAAATAATATATAATTTCAAATAATCTATTTTTCATGTTTTTATGTTAAAGTAGAAAATACATGTGTATTATTATTTATTATATATTATTATTATATTCAATCTCATATGCCTGTGTCCTGAGTTGGTTCTCTACAAAGTACTCAGTATCTGCAAACTACACCAAAGCCCAGGCAGTTTAGGGATTCCCATGCCTCAGGGCCGGTGGTGAAAAAGAGACAACCACCCTGCTGGTCTCTGCCAAGAGTGGAGTGTCCATCCCGAGGCTGGAGCAGCATTAGCTGGTGGGAACTTTTGTGCCCAGGGAGAGCTTGTAGGGCTGTACACTCCCTACAAGAAATGAGCCCAGCGATGCTTCCTGGTGACTCTCAGAAAAACTAGGTGGGTAGGAGGAAAACTAAGGTCTTCTGTGAAGAGGTATGGACGGGCACCAGTGAATTGGAGGTGTCAATGTTAGTGTGACTGTACTAGTCTGCGCAGGTTGGCATAACAGAATCTCACAAACTGGGTAGCTTAAAAAACGGAAATTAATTTTCTCACAGTGTTGGAGGATGGAAGTCCAAGATCGAGGTGCTAGCAGCGTTGATTTCTCTTGAGGCCTCTCCTTGGCTTTCAAATGGCCACCTTCTCACTGTGTGCTCACCTGACTTTCCTCTGTGAGAGCACTGGGAGAGAGAGAGATCTCTGCTATCTCTTTCTCTTCTTGTAAGGATACTGGTCCTATTGGACTACAGGCACAAACTTATGACATCAATTAACCTTAATTACCCCTTAAGCTCTATCTCCAAATTAAGTTACATTGAGGGCTAAGGCTTCAACATATGAATTTTAGGGGGACACAATTCAATCCAGAATCGTGACCTCGTAGGCACCCATAAGTGGGTAGAACCTATAAAGCAGAAAAGAGAAATGAGATTAAATAAGAAATGAGACCACTTCAAGAAGCACCACTAGTTACACTCTGTTATTTAGGTACACAAACTCTCAGATGGGTCCCACAAACAAAATCCAGCAATATGCTGTCTATAAGAAATGTATGTAAAAAACATGTACAAGACAAAGGTTAAATTAAAAGAATGGACACACGTACGTCATTCAAGTGCAAATGAAAAGAAATCAGGGTTCACAAAACTGGTTTCAGAAAAAATACAATTGTTGGTGAAAAAAATAGTGAAATGGACAAATGGGATAATTTAACAAATTTAATTATGTGAAGTACAGTCAAAAGAAACTATGTATCTCTGTATCTATCTCTCTATCCTCTTCACAGTGAGAAACTTTAAGTGTCTTCCAGTCTTTGAACAATTAGGCAAACCATTAATTATGATAGAGAGGATTTGAATAATAAAATCAATGAAGCTTATTTAATAAGAATCCAAGGAACTTTATATTTTTTAAACAGAGAATATATATTCTTTTTATTATCGCCTTTTAGAACACACACGCACAAATTATTCCACATTCTTTGTTCAAATATCATGAAAGTTGACAGTAATAACAAAGACCTTAAACACTTGGGAATTTTAAAAAATTCTATCCTAAATAACATTTGGGTTAAAGAGAAAATGAAAACTATAATTACACTACATGGCAATATTTGTGTACTGAGTCCCAAAGCTTTGCCAAATGGGAAATCAGTAGCCTTAAATTCTGTCATTAATAAACAGAAAGAATGAAAATAGATGAGCTCCTGATTCCATTCAATAAGTTATATAAAGAACATGAAATGGAGAAAATAAATTAATGATGATAAAATGCAGAAATTAATTAGTAAGCAGAAAAGCAGTAAAACTGATAAATACCTCTAAAAGCTCCTTCTCTGAAAAAAGAACAATATAATAGACAATATTCTGACCACAAAGACAAAAGAGAGAAAACACAAATTCATGAAATTATGAATGAATAAAGGATCCAACCAAAATAACATTTGACAAATTGATTCTAAAACTGGTTAGGAAAGCTTGTGGCTCTAAATCTAGATGAAGATCTAGTTCACTCATTTAAACCACAGAATTCTTTTTTCCAGCATGTAAATAAATCACAGTATGTTTATCTGTTCTCCTATTGGTGAATATTTAGATTGTTTCCTGTTTTTGACTGCAACAAATAATACTCCAATGAACATTGGTGTACATACACCTTGTGCGTATGCGTAAGAGTTCTGCTGGGGCAGTCATTCTCAAAGTGTGGTCCCCAGCTCAGAAGCAACAGTATCATCTGGGAACAAGACAGCAAGGCAAATTCTCGGGCCCCACTCCAGAAACTCTAAGGCTGGGTCCCAGCAGTTTGTGTTTTAAAAAGGCTTCCAGGTGATTCTGATGGATGCTCTGGTTTGGGAAGCGCTGCTCTAGACTATATACCTAGAAGTGGAATCGTTGGATTGTAGGATAAATGCACCTTTATTTTTATAGGATGTTGCCAAATGCTCTCCTAAGAGCTATGCCAGTTTACACTTTCATTGTGGTATAAAAGAATTTTTGGTCCTCTACAGTCTTGACAACACTTGCTATTATAAGACTTTTAAAATGTCAAACTGGTAGTCATGAAATAGTACTCCTTATTTTAGTTTTTCTCTGATAACTAGTGAGGTTAAGCACCTTATCCCAGGTTTTTTGACCATTTAGTTTTCTTCTTCTGTGGAGTACCTGCTCATATTGTTTGCCTGTTCTTCTATTGGGCTGATGATCTCGTTCTAAATGACATGCAGAAGTTCTTTATATATGTCAGGCATGCATATTGCAAATATCTTTTCTTGGTTTGTGGCTTATCTTTTTACTTTAATTATAGTGATTATAATTATACAAAAGTTTTACCTTTTATGTGGTAATAAAGTTATCACTTTTTTTTCTAGTTTGTGTGTGTGTGGTTTTTTGGGGGGGAAGTGTTGGATCCTTTTGAAGAAATCCCCCTTGGCTTCAGTCCCATAAAGATATTTCCCCTACTTTTCTCATGAAATGGGCCAGCCTGAGAGAGGGTAAGCAGACATTTAATATGAGTATACCATCGATTTCTTGCAGAATACTAGGGCTATTGCCCACTGGCCTACTCGTGTGCTTCTCCATGAAGCAAAAAGAATTCTCTTCTTTTTGTATCTTTATGTTCCAATCCCTCTCTTCTGTCCCTACCTTGCTTCTGCAGCCCCATCCTCCTGCATCCAGGGAGAGACTGCAAATCCCAGACACTAACTGCATCTGGAATGGCACTGGTTGAGGTGATGACAGTGGTGATGAAGCTCATAACGGAAATGATGTAATCAATTCTGAGAGGTATAATACCCACCAGAGAAACACCATTGGCTGTCTAGAGAACAGAAAATAAACCTAATAGAAGTCCACACAGAGAATTGTAGTTTTTCATGTGATACATTATTTAGAACCGAGGTAACCAGAGAAGTAGACCAAAGCATGAAAGTCAACCTAAAACTGGAAGATGCACTGGCTGGTGTTGACATTAACTTGCCCTTCAGGCAGAGATTTGAGAAAAACTTTGAAAGAAACCAAGGGGACCTATTCATTCCCACCTAGATGGATCTGCCTTATTTGAGGATAAAAGAAAAATACCAGTATGTGGGCTTTTGGAAAAATACTGAAAAATGAGAAAATGAAATTGCATCTAGAAGGTTCAGAGGAAGAGCACCCCTATGAAAATGATCTACTATAGAACCTAGAAGAAAAAAAATGAGACATTACTTAGCATACTTAATTGAGTACTAAGTACAGTGTCTCTAGGAATCAGTAGCATAGAGTCATAAAGAGAGAACATGCTATTTTGATCAGGCAACTGGAAGAGAAAAAAAAGAAAATGAAATAAAAGAGAAATGGACGAGAAGGAAAGTTTGCATGGAAACCAAAATCTAAGTAACAAAACTAAAATCTCCACTGAAATCAGAAGTTATGTTATGTATAAACAAGTTATGTCAAGGGAAATATAAGAAGTAACATGGAAGATAAACTTGAGATACTCTCCCGAATGCAGAAGAAATGGACAAAAAAGTGACACTGAAGGAAAGAAAATATGATAAATATAGAATAATGAATACAAAGATAATTCATTTTCCTTAAAAAGGTATAAGAACTAATGGAGCAAAACAACATTAATTCACTCATTTATTCAACATATATTTATTGAACAATCTCCCATGCTCATTGGGATGCGCTGTGCTAGCTGCAGTGTAGACCATGAACACGAACAAAACCCATGTGATTCCTTCCTTCATGTAAGTTTTAGTCTAGTTAGACAGATCTTAGAGAAGCAAATACACAAATAAATGTATACTTTCAGATTGTGGTAAACATTATAGAGGAAAGCAGAACAATAATTAATGATACAACAGAAGAAAACTTCAGTGAGTTAAAGCACTGTATGGACTTAAAAGCACCCATTCGTTGTCAGGCAAAACCAATAAAGATAGAACCATACCAACCAGATAAAGACAACATTTTCAAATTACCAGAGTAAAAAAATAATCCTATAAAGGGTCATGCAGAACAACAATGAAAAACCCAGAAGGGCTCATCTGTGCAATGTTGTATGTCAGAAAATTCTGGAGCATCAAGTCTAGAGGTTTTGCAAAAAAATGATCCAAGAATGTCATACCCTGACATAAGACATAAAACGTCTTTCATATGCAAAGGCACATGACCTTACCAAATAAATAAAACCTTCAAAATAGATACAATCCATGTATGCTTCTTATGGAAACTATTAGTTCAACCAAACAAGAGAAGATGAAACAGTAAGAGTGCAAGGATGAAACAGGCAGAAGGATGTGAGGCTGGATGGGTCCACATGGGCCAGGTCCTACAGACCTTACAGGCCATGTGAATTTTTCTGGACTTCTCCCTCTTTGAGAGAAGTACATCTAACTTTTTCAAAAGCATATTATACACATAATTAACAAAAGACCTCTGTCTCAAATTACACAAAACTTTCTCTATTCTGTAAGATAAAGGTGAATAACCTGCTGGGAAATTTCTTAAAAATGAAAAGACAAGTTGACAAAGGAAAATAAAAATGTCATTACAGGGGGGCCAGCCCTGTGGCTGAATGGTTAAAGTTCCACACTCCACTTTGGCGGCCTGGGTTCCCGGGTTCGGATCCTGGGTGCAGACCTGCTCCACCCATCAGCCATGCTGTGGAGGCATCCCACACACAAAGTAGAAGAAGATTGGCATAGATGTTAGCTCAGGGCTAATCTTCTTCAAGCAAAAAAAGAGAAAGTTTGGCAGCAGATGTTAGCTCAGGGTGAATCTTCCTCAAAAAAAAAAAAATGGATGTTTGGATAACATTGGACAATAAAAAATCTTTTGGAAGAATGTATCAATAAGAATAGTCCAGATTAATCTTGATTTTGTAGAATCATTGGTGGACTTGTCCTATCAGATGTTTAGATGGTAAGATGCAAGACAGGACAGGCAGAGCAATGGAACCAAAGGAAAATTACAGGAAGGGACCACGCCTGCCCGATGTAACAATTTGGTCTGTGACGGAGATGGCATCACAGCAGGGTGTCTAAGGGAATGGTTATTTGGGAGTCAGAAAGTCTAGGTTGCTGGCTGTGTCCCTGCTCAACCTCTCTGAGGCTCAGTTCCCAGATCTACAGTGTTGTGAGGTTTAAAGCAAATGATGTATGCTAATGTGTGAAAAAGGACTTAGCACAATCTGAGCAGGTAAGAAGTACCGCTAAATGGTAGGGGGGTGGTTATTAATAAAATGACTAATATTCACCCTAGGTGGATTAAAGATTCTATATAAAAAAGAGGAAGTATATTCCAGGTGAATTAAAGAATTATATGTAAAAAACTATCACTACATTTCAAATGAGTTCGATAATTTTGAAAAACCCGTACATTGATATTTAAATGTCCCCAAATCAAAAATGCTAAAATTATAGCTTCAAGTGCAATTTAACAACAACAAGAAGAAAAATGTGAAGAAATGGAATTTGGGTGTGATTAGAAGTCCCCTCACGAAGGCCGGACTTTTCCCTTGCAGAATCAATTTGCTTCCCTCTGTTCTGCTGGAAGCAGGGACTCTGCCTCTTGTTGGGAAATTCCCTCTAAATGTCTGTTTAGAATTCTGCAGTTGCAGCCTGCCATTTTCCCTCCACACCCGACTCATATTTTACATCACCCAACGCCCCCCTAATAGGAGCCATCTCCAGAGACATTATCTGACCTCTTCCACCTGAGATCTAATAACTCGGAGAGTTTTCAGATGTTTAAAGTGTCAGGCACACCATCATCCAAGGAAATATTTTGCCTAGCAATTTACCAAGTTTCACAAAACCATTTTCCCAAACACCGACAGTGCTTTCTGAAGAATAAGTAAGATAAGTATAGAAAATTGCAGGGATGAACCAAACATCCAGTGATTTCACAGATGGATCATTACCAGACTCTCGTGAAAGCTTGTTTATCTTGTTAAAGATAAATTAGAAATGGGCAAAATGGTTTTGATAAAATAACTGTATCTGGCATATGTTTCCTCTGACCTTCGAAAGCACTCCAAGTATCTCATATGTTTTAGTTTTCTGTTTTCACTAGCTCCTCATGAGTAAACTAACATTAAAAAATAACTTTGTATTTTATTAATTTATTGATCATCACTTTTAATTATGATACTTGCATATCATAGAGAATACGAAAGAGAAGAGTAAAAAGAGGGCAAAAGTCAATATTAAGCTCCTGGAACAAACATATCCCTTACCAACATTGTAGGGTATTTCTTTCATCTTGTTTTCCATGCATATACACAGAAATACAGAAAAACTGAGATTATATCACATATAAAGGAGGCAATCCTCCTTTTTAAAATGCAAGATTATATAGTCAACTTATTTGTGTAAATCATAGTCAAGAACCTGATTTTTAGAGAGTATTAAATATACCCATATTGAATTATTGTAATTTATCCAAGCAATTCCTTGGATTTTTGGACACATAAGTTGTTTTCAATTTCTCACTACTATAAGTAACTTCCTTGTATGTATCTATCAATAAATCTCTTTATCATTGGACTTCTTACTATTTTCCCAAGGTAAATTCCTAGAAATGGACTTACTGGTCAGAAGGTGTGAACACTTTAAAGGTTTTTCATATGTTAATTAAATCTCTGCATCTCAGTTTCCATATTGTAAAATGGGATAATAATAATACCAACCTCACATGACTGTGGAGAGGATCAAGTGAGATAATTGATTGCAAGTTTTTAGCAAACTATAAAGTGGTGTACAGAGTTTATTGTCATTAACCATTCCATTCCATCCCATTCCACTCCATGCCAACTGGTTCCCAGGTAGGCTAATTAGCCAGATCCTATTGCAAGCTTGCCGAAAACAACGGCAGAACATTAATACTTTCCTGGGAGCCAGTGGCTGCTGGGACTTAAAGCTAGCATCTTGTTCCCTCGGGAATTTGCCAGTGTTTTCGCTCCATTTCCCTACCTGTAGTTACATGCTGTAGTGATTTATATGGGCTGGAACAGAACACTTTGGGGAGTGGTGAAAAACTTGCCTGTTTTCACATCCCAAACCCAAAGAGGCAATCCAGCTCTGAGAAGTCTCCTCCCAAGACTTCACTGCTCTGTGGAATCAGGAAGAGTGACTAATAAAGATTGTGTTTTATACTTTAAAGGAAAATTTCCTGAATATATTTCTAGAACACACATTTCCATCCACAGGCACACGCATAGATGTGCCATATGCATCATGACCAAGATCAACACCCAATTTTCAGGAGATGGTCTCAGGGCCACGGCCAGCACAGCCAGGGTCTCTCCCAGTGGCAGCTGAGTCTACACAGGGGAGATGAAGAAACAAAGCCATGGCCGCTTGCCGAATCCCTCTGAAGGCTGTGTTTAGGATCAGAGCTCTTGACCATAAACTGTCTAAGGGATAATGGGCTTCAAGTCACAAAATGAAGCAAAATGCAAAAGAAATTCAGGCCAGTTAAATAAAGTTGAAGTGACCGGTGTGCTGAGGGACAGCAATGGCTTGCAAGGAGAATCTCATTTCATCTTTAATTTGCATACGGTGAAGATTGATTTTCTACGGCTAATCCAAATTTATGACACATCAGGTGATATTTAAAGGACTCAATGGAGCATTTAATAGCCAAACATTTTTCCTGATTAGTACTCACTTGACCTGGTGACCCAGAGATGAATGCTGATCACCCTGTCCCCCCTCCTTCCAATGGCTGTAAGTGGAATAGCTGCCAAGCAGGCAGCAGATGAACAGAGTCAGACTGTAGTTATGTCCAGGCATTTAGAAATCTGGTGCTTTCAAAGGGTGGGCAGGCGTTGGGGGCAAGGGACTGGTGGGTTTGTCTCTTTTTCAAAATTACACTTGTCAGGAGCTATATACCTTTTACACACCTAGCCTCATTTATGCAGAATACACTTTTAGAGCATTCATTATATGCTATTGTCTTTATTATACGTAATCCCAACAATCTCTATAGATAGGGATTCTTAATTTCAATTGACAGATGAGAAAACTGAGTCACAGAGAAGTTAGGTAATTTGCCCAATCATCTAGATTCTAAGTGGCAGGGCCAGGATTGAAACTCAGTTTGGGTGACCTCAAAGCTTAGACTTTGCAATTCAGCACTGCTCACCAAAGAGTCCTGGGTCACTGCCTTGGGTGGCATCTAGATCCAAGCAGAAATTATCAAAAGTCTGGGTCAAGGCACAGGGGATAGAGTAGCCAAAGTCATGCCAGAGGTCTCTGCATAAATCTGGGAGCCAGATATGAGGAAATTTTTATCATGATTTTTGTTTCTTTACAGCATCCATCCAGACTATGAAGAGGGTGTACTGGTCATAGAGCCTATGTTAATCACCCAGCGTGAGTAGCTCCATTGCTCCGTCATTTGTGGGCCTATTACAAAATGGGCTTCCCCAGGAATAAACTTGTTCAACCCTTAGTTTCACATCATTGAAGGTAATTTCTTCCACCAAGATGGAGGTGGACTTTTTCTCAGGAAGCTTGTATGGCTCTGGTTGAAAATTTCAGGAGTGTACTGTTATCGATGCATAAGAAACCACCCATAAAATTTGAAGGTTTAATACAATAACCATTTTTTTCTCATAATTCTATAGGTCAGCCATTCAGACTGGGCTCAGCTAGGCAGTTCTTCTGCTAGTCCAGAGGCAGTTCATGCAGCTGCTATCATCTGGCAGCTCAGCTAGGGCTGGAAGATCTAACATGACTCACTCACATGTCTGGTTATTGGTTATGGCTCTTGGCTGGGCCACACTCTCCACAAGTTTTTTCATCCCCCAGCCTGCTAGCTTGAGTTTCTTCTCATAGTGTTCTCAGGGTTCCAAGAAGATGGGAGCATAAGCCTCAAGGCCATTTGGGGCCCAGACTTATAACTCCAACATCATCGCTTCTCCTGTAATCTATTGTTCAAAGCAAGATAGAAAGTGCCTAGATTCAAAGGAGCAGATAAAAAGACTCCCCCTCTTGATGGGGGAGTAAAGGGTATGCCAACAGAAGTGGGAGGAACTGTGGACAGTTCTTACAATCTCTCACAGAAAATAATCATACTTGGACAGGGAGATGCTCTACCTCAGTGGTCTTCAAACCATAGCGTGTATGTGAATCATTTGGGGGGCTCGTTACAATGAAGATTCTGATGCAGACTACTCTTGGAGTAGCAAGGTTCTAATCGTTGACATGGGGTGGTGTCCATTCCCTTTTTCCTGCTAAGATGAGCTATCATTGGCCTGCTCTTCCAAGAGTCGAGAGCCACCCATCCTGTGTCTTTAGTTGGGATAGGCAGTCAGTGAATGTGTTCATGTCCATGTCTGTGTTTTCCAGCATGGTTTTATGATCATGTTAGGAAAGATCATCAAATCTTAATATGAAAATATTCACTTTCACTTTTAAAAAAATGCCATCCATCTCTTTGATAGGATTTAAAAAAGATTTTAAATAGTTTCATATTTCAAGTATTATTAGAACAGATTGCTTAGATCAGATGGATGGTTCTCTGAGTCCAGAAATGTGTTCAGTCCCAATTTTCTTGCATGATAACTTATCCCTGCTGTGGGAGAAGTTACCACCATTTTGGGCAGGGCCCCCACGCTCAGGGATAGATGCTGGGGCAACAAAAACCAGCCTGAAGCCTGAGACTCTGGTCATGAGGAGCCCACACAGAGTGTATGTTCTCTTTCCAACATAAACTGATGATGTGGTTTGCAATACAATAAAAATGAATGTTCTGAGTTTGTGCCTGTTTTCTGGCTGATGTGGGAGCCATCAGGCACTTATAAACAAGAGTGGCCAATTGTTACATTTGTTCTTTTGTTTTGTTTTGTTTGATGTCACCAAGGTATTTTATTTTTGTCCTCACAAATGCTGATCAGCTGGAGGAACCTGAGGCAATGCGTATAGCTCTTCTTTGGATAGCGACAAAATGAAAAAAAGCATGAGAAATACAGACATAGACGACAGGCCACTATGTGCTGATCTTTCTCTTTGGAGAAAAATGAATCAAAATTAGGCATCAGGTCAATACCTAGAGACAGTTTATTTTTTTAATGGTTGCCCAGATTTCTTTCAAAATGGAGGATTCAAAGTATAACACGATTAAGCAAGGAGGAGAAAAAGTTCTGATCATAAATAAATAGAATGTTATTGTTCAAAGGGATGTCAGAGATCAGTTAATATAAGCATGCCATTTTACAGATAGGAAAACTGAAACCCAGAGAGATGTTTTGACTTCCACGAAGCCACAGAGCTTGCTCCCAGTTGTCCTGATTCACTCTATAGACTCAAAGAAAAAGTGGGGGCGATTTGACATGCTGAGGTTGCTGTCACGCTGTTGGCCCTGCTTCTAAGATTTCTTGCCTCCTCGTTGGAAACTTCTGGTCCTGTATTTGAGATTTCCCAAATCATTTGTCCAAAATAGTGAATATGATAACAGCCCTATTTTTTCCCTTATGACCTGTTCCATTCTTTTGTGGAAATCGCTCATTTCACACTATAACATTTTTATTAAAGTCACCCTGACAAATGAGGGAAATAAAACCCTTCTGAGGGTTGCTCTCCATCAACCTCTCTGTCTCTGTCCTGTGCTTTACTAAGGATGGAAAGGACGATAAGAATCCAAAGCCAAACCACCTGCAGGCTTTCCGGAATCCTACATTGAATTGGCTTCCTCTGTGAGGGGCCATTAGGGTTTGTGGAGGAGGAAGGGGAAGAAATTCTGTGCATAATGCTGAACATTCTGCATATACTAGCCTGTTTAATCACCATAAGAACTTTCCTCTATTTTTCCGAGGAGAAAGTCAAATCTTAGAGAAGTTAAAATACTTGCCCAAGATTGTACAGTTAGTAAGTAGAAGTATCTGTCTTGGAACCCAGATTGCCAAACCCTTTGATCTTTGCTGTATACCAATGGTTCCCAAATGCTTGTCCTGTTTGTGTTAGAGTCATTGTGGAGATTTTAAAACACAAATTCTCAGGATTCACCCTCTAACATGATAAATCTAACTTGGGATTTAGAAGTCCTATTGTATATTTTTTAAATTTCTATTTTATTTCTATTTCTATCTCTGTATCTACACCTGTCAGTTAGCAATTGATATATAACAAATTGCCCTCAAACTTAAACGTCTAACACAGACTTTTATTTAGCTCACGACTCTGTGAGTCGGGAATTTGGGCTGGCCTCGGCTGGGTGGTTCTTCTGCTGGTCTTGCTGGGCTTATGCATCTGTGGTCAGCTGCCGGGTTGAATGGGACTTGCTGGTCTAAGATAGCCTCAGCTGGAACAGTTGGTATCTGCTCCATGTCATCTCTCACTTTCCAGCAGGCTAGCTTGGGCTTTTTACGTGGTAGCAGTGTCAGGGGTCCCAAGAGCGGCAAGAGAGGCCAAGCCCCCATGCACAAGCACTTTTCAAGCATCTGTCCCATTTGTATCACATTTGCTACTGTCCCATTGACCATCACAAGTCAAATGGCCAAACCTAGAAAGAAACCCAGAGGGGACTCCATAAGGGTGTGGATACAAGAAGAACAATTACTGTGGCCATTTTTGTAACCAATCTCTCTCTCTAGATAGATATAGATATTTGCTGAACATGGAGACAAAAGTTCAAATAGTACTTAAAGTTTTGAGAATATTTCTGCGCTTTATCCAGCCCCTCCATCATAATCCTACTCTCCAGAAGCAACCACTTTTAACTATTTAAGTTTTTACCTGGTAGTGTATAACCTTTTATTATTATTCAACAATTAAAAAAACCATTATAGTTATATAAGTACAAAACTTACAGAGACAAATTGTTCAACAAAGTGTGTTACAAACAACAGAATCCCCCTTCTCATTTTGCTCTCCTCCGAGGCAACAGCTTTCAGTTCTTTTGGCTGATTCTTCTGGTAGTTACCTCCATATTACTGATATACGTATATTTGCTTCTCGATCTTTCAGCACCTATTGTCCTCCGTCTTCAGAAGATGTGGGTCCAGCCCTCTTTCATCTCACCTCTACTTTATCCAACCACACCGCCTCGCACCCTCTGTCCTGCCAATGGAGCTGTCACCACTTTCTCTCCTACCAGCCTGGGACTCAGGGGACCCAGGTCAGTTAAGAGAGTTAGTCCTCAGCCATCTGCTCTCCAGTTGACAAAATTTTTCTGACGTTATATTTTACTCTTTCTCTTTGTTCTTATGGACTATGCCTTTAAAAATCCCCTTTACTGCTGTTTTATTGGAGTTTTGAGACAGAGAAGAAATATATTCATATACTCAATCTACCTTCTTGACCTGGAAGTCCTGTAATATTTTTTCTTGATTTATCACTTTAAGAAATGTCTACTGACTCTCTACTTTCAAAGGCAAGAATTTTAGCTCATCTGTACTATCCTTTTCACTTCCTTCTATTAGTTTTGATTTGGATTGGTTATATTTTTATTTTATTTATTTGTGTCAAACTCTAGGCAGTAGGAACACAGCAATGAAAAAAATAGACAAAGTCCCTGTGTTCCCAGAGCTTACATTTGAGTGGGGCAAACAGAGTTTAAATTCTATGTGTGTGTATATATATACACATACATGTAATTATTACAACTATGAAGTCATTATGTATAAATTATGTATATAATTCATGAGCCCTTTCTTATTCTTTTTTTAATTGAAGTATAATTAACTTACAATATCCTATTAGTTTCAGATGTACATCATAGTGATTTGATATTTACATGCATTATGAAACGGTCAACAGGATAAGTCTAGTTACCATCTGTTACCATACAAAGTTATCACAATATTATTGACTATAACTCCTATGCTGTAATTACATCCCCATGACTTATTTATTTTATAACTGGAAGTTTGTACCTGTTAATCCTCTTTGCCTTTTTCCTGCTCCCCAACCCCTCCCCACTCTGGTAACCATCAGTTTGTTTCCTCTATCTATGAATCTGTTTCTGTTTTGTTTTGTTTGTTCATTTGTTCTGTTTTTTAGATTGCACATATAAGTGAAGTCACGTGTTATTTGTCTTTCTCTGTCTGAGCTATTTCACTTAGCATAGTACCCTCTAGGTCCATTCATGTTGTTGCAAATGGCAAGATTCCATTCTTTTTTATGACTGAGTAATATTCCAGTGTGTGTGTGTGTGTGTGTGTGTGTGTGTGTGTGTGTGTGTGTATACCACATCTTCTTTATCCATTCTTCTATTGATAGACACTTAGGTTACTTCCATATCTTGGCTATTGTAAATAATCTACAATGAACATAGGGGTGCAGATATCTCTTTGAACTAGCGTTTTAATTTTCTTCAAATAAAAACCCAGAAATGAAATTGCTGGATCGTATGGTAGTTCTATTCTTAATTTTTTGAGGAAGCTCCATATGTTTTCCATAGTGGCTACACCAATTTACATTCCCACCAACAGCATATGAGTATTCCCCTTTCTCTGTATCCTTGCCAACAGTTGTTACTTTTTGATAATAGCCATTGTGGCAAGTGTGAGGTGATATCTCCCTGTGGTTTTGATTTGCATTTCCCTGATGATTACTGATGTTAAGCATGTTTGCATGTTCCTGTTGGCCATCTATATGTCTTCTTTAGAAAAATGTCTATTCCAATCCTCTGCTCATTTTTTAGATTGGGTTGTTAGTTTTTTTTCATATTGAGTTTTGTAAGTTCTTATATTTTGGATATTAACCCCTTATCAGATATATGATTTGCAAATATCTTCTCCCATTCAGTAGGTTTCCTTTTTTGTTGTTGGTTTCCTTCTTTCTTATTCTTTTGTTGCTTCTTTTTATAGATGCATGTTCTTGTTTAATGGATGCAGTAGCCACTTAACTCTCTTTGGGGGGAAATTAGATTTCTTTAAAGTTCTCTTCTCCTCCACAAGTTATTTCTGCTCCCCTGGGGCTACTGTTCTATCTATTCGTATTGGCCCATCTTCTTTGTTTTGCTTGTTTACTTCAAAAGCTAGTGAACCTTGGTTGTTCCATCTTATATATGAAAGAGTAACTATGGCAATTAATATGGATGAGTTGTAGGGTATTCTCTCCCCTTTTGAAGGTCCATTTCCTTCATAGGCTTTCCTGTAAGCTCTGTGTGAGCGAACCAGATGGATCAACCAGCGAGCTTCATTTTAGGGGCCCACCAGAGATCAGGTGATCACTCAGTGGGCTTCAAATGTCAAGATAGAAAGAGTCCAGACAAAAGGTGCAGCCTCTTCATCACATGTGAGGCATGTTGTTCATTTATTTGGAATTCCTCTCCTAGGGCCAGACTCTGACACCACATTTACTAGAGGTAGGAGTCAGTTCAATTTGTGACTCTTTGCTGTTCCCACTCTTTTTACTCACTAACCCAAAACCCAACAGTTTTGCCAAGCTCTTATCCCTGTGCCCTCTGAATTGTGATGCCCCTTGCTCTGATTCATTCTTTCAAATCAACACACCCCACCCAGAGATTCATCAAGGTCTCTGGTTTTCTTCACCATTCTCATTCCTGTATTAATGTATCATCTTCTGACCACTTTATTGTCATTTAATAGTACGTATATGAAACCACTCCACCATCTTGACCCAGCCAAAAAAATCTATGTTTTAAAAAACTCCCTAGGTGATCGAAAAGTACAGTCAGATTTGAGAATCACAGCCTGTGAAACTCACAGCCTGTGAAACGCTGGGCATCAGGGAAACTTTTGTTAATCTTTCTTTCAGCCCTTTTAAAAAACTTTATCTTAGTGATAAAGGAAGACACAGACCCGGTCATGGAGGGAGGCAATCCTAGTGTAGATTTCAAAAAGTCATTGAACACCAGCTGACAGCTAGGTGTTGTGAGGATACAAAAGATGTCGAGCTATGGTTCCTGACCTGCAAGTTGTGTACAATCTAGTGAGGGGCATTCACACGATACAAAAGGCAGGAACAAAAGGCTTGAGAGATGCATCAGAGGGAAGCATTCCTTCTAGCTGGCTTCACTGTGGAAGCCATGGAGAAGGCAGTGTTTAAGCCTTCTCTTCTTAACCTAAGCCAGGTTTCCGCAGGCCAGGATGTATCAGTTAGGAATCTTATGTTACATGGAACAGAAAACACAACTCAAAATAATTTAAACAACAAGGGTAATTTATTGACTCAAGTAACAGAACTCCTGAGTGAGGGCAGCCCTCAAGGTTGACGGCTCAGGTGGCTCAGCGTTCTCCTCACACTGCCTTCCACAGTGCTGTGTTTGTTCTAAGGTTGGTTGGTTGATGGCTGATAGCAGCAAGTAGTGCCTTTACTTCCCCTTTGTGTCTAGTGGGAGAGAGAATGCTACTACTCAGCTTCTGTCCAAGCAAGGGACCTCAATTCCCACTGAGCAGATGGCTTAGGTCATATGTTCACTCCCAGGCCAATCACTGGGGTCAAAGAATATAGTGTCTTGGTCGGTCTGAGTCAACCAGGATCCACTCCTTGGTGCTGGGTAGGGTGCAGCCTGTTTCTGGAGTGGGAGAGTGGATAACCAAACAAAACTATGGCTACTGATAGGAATTTCGGGGTGGAGAATGGATGCTGCAGAGGCAACCAGAAATATCCACTGCAGCAGAAATGGCATTTTAGACATGGTGTCAGTAGGAACATAGGCCTGAGACTGAGAAATGGAGTCTGAGTTTGGGGACTGGTGAATATCCCAATGTGCTGCACAAAGAGAGGAATAGCACCTCTGTACCTGCCTTTGCTGGAGTATGACTTACCTCTAGGTCTTTGATTTCCCTTTCCACGAGGAAAAGGGATCTTCATGTTGAGGTCTGTGTATCCCAGTAAGTCCGCTGGGCAGACTTTAGGGGGTTTGTAAACCTCACACAATTATGTACAAAGTTGGATATATTTGCACATTTTTCTGGGGCAAGATACCTTAACTTTACTCAGATTTTTAGAATGGTACATGATTCAGAACAGGTTAAAACCATAGGACCAACTAAGATCACCCACATCTGGGAGCAGTGCCAAAGGCTGGCAGCCTGTGCCCCTCTTGCTGATCTTCCCATCTGATTTACCCTGATCCTTGCCCACCTGTATCTTAGACCCAAGTACATGCCTCTTTCTTCCTACTTCTATAAATTTCCATGGACTTGACCGAGGATATACTCAGTCCTTCCACACTAGCTCACTTTTAAACCAATGAGGAAAGAATGGATTGTTACTAAGTGGAGTTGGGATATCTAGTTTTCAAAAGATGAACCTCATAATTTCTATACCAAAATAGATTCCATATGGTGGAAAGGAATAAATGTAAAACATTTCACCAAAAATATCCTAGAAGACTAGAAGGTTATATTTGAATAACCACATAATTTTAAAGTATGAAAGGAATTCCTTAACACAAGCTCAAGGGCAGTTATCTTAAAAGAAAATTGTGTAAGGATTAAAACCTCTAAACATCAAAAAGTAACATAAAAGATTAAAGGCAAATAAACTAAGGAAAAATATATGAAACATGTGTGACTGAGGATTAATATAATTAATCTATAAAAAATCCTTGTAAATCAATAACAAAAGATGAATTCTCCAAAAGAAAAATGGGCTACAGACATGAACAACTGGTTTACAAAAGATGAATTAGAAAGTGCTAAAATGTGAAAAACTTCCATTTTACTTATAATAGAAGTAGTAAAATGAAGACAATGAGATTTTTCTTTGAACTATAACAATCAGTAAAGGAAAGCCATAAGGAAATGAACCCAGGTACACCTGTTGATGTTTAAATTAGCACCACATTTTTAAGGAATGACTTGATAGTTTTTAGTTTGTAACAAAAGTCCTAAAAATGTATGTTTTTTGACTTAGGAATTCCACTTTTGGAAATTTAGTCTAATAAATAGTCACTCACATAGGCAAAGATGTAAGTTCAAGGATATTTATTACCATGCTCTTTGTAAGAATGAAAAATGGAAACATTCCACTGTTTAATAATAGGATATTGGTTAAAGAAATTATGGCCCATTTTTACAATGGAATATTGTGGCTATTACAAATGATTTTGAAGAAATATATCTATAGACACGGAAATATGCCAATAATATATTAATAAGTGAAGAATGTGGATTATGAAATAGAAAGTACTATGATCTTGCTCTTCTAATATGTATATATGTATAGAGATGCACAGAAAATGATCATCTGATCAGCATTTGGAAATATGCATCCAAAAGAAATATAATGCAAGCTCTCTATATAATTTTACATTTTCTGGTAGCCACATTAAAAAGGTAAAAAGAAACTAATATAACTGATAATATGTTTTATTTAACCCAATATATGCATAATATTCTGGTTCGACATGTAATCAATATAAAAATTATTGAGGTCTTTTATGTCTTTTTCTGTGTGTTAAATATTTAAAATCTGATGTGTGCTTTCCCCTTACGACACATCTCAATGCTGGCGAGCCACATTCCATGCGCTCGATAGCCGTGTGAGAATAGTGCCTACTGATTTGGACAGCACAGCTCTAGAATCATGTTCCCCAAGGTTTTAATAGCAGTTGGAACAATCAGTGTCCTGTACGTTCTTTCTGTTATTGTGTTTTCTGGAATAATCACGTGTTACTTTTTTTATAGAAAAGATAAACAAAGAAACTTTTCTATTTACTGAGAGGATGGAGTAAAAAGAATAATTTTAATATCAGATCATGCAGAAGCAGAAGGGAGAATCAAGCACAGTGACCACGTACACCCAGAGAAGGGAACCGAATTTCTGAGGTCTCCACAGGCAAGCTTCCAGGAAAGCAGCCCAGGAGGGTGTTTATTTTTTTTAAGGAACTCTGGAATTTTGTTCAAGTAAAAATACTGATGAAAAAAAAATAGCTATCACCTGGGCTTTGGAAATCAGATAATTCCCTTTTAGAGATATTCCAATTAATTCTATGGAAGTGTGATGAGAAAAACATTTAAAGCTTTTCTTCGTGTGCGTGTTAATCTTAAATGAAGAGTATTTAGGAGAATCCTGCAATATACCCTTCAATTAAGCCAGATCAGTGGGTGGAAATGTTCCAGCAGAGATAACATAAAAATAGAATAGTTATTCAATCACAATTTAAATTATTAAAATATCTTCACATCAAGTAGAATTTAAATGAAGAGATAGAAATAACTTATTGTGGTCGTTAGGACACATATGTAACAGAGGTAGTAATACTCAAGCAAGAGCAGCCACAAGAAGAAAAAGGTAAGCTGCAGAACTAATATTCTTGTAAGTAGGCTTGTTTTATCAAATTTGAACCTGCCAATTAATTTTATTTAACTCTCCCCCTAAACTGTAAATTCCAGGTCTTATTCGCTGATGTTTCCTAAAGGCCCAGCACAGGGCCTGTACATGACAAGTGCTTGTTATTAATTTCTTAGCTATTTAGTGAGTGTCTATTACATGCCAGACCCTGTTCTGCTTGGGATACATCAGAAAACAAAAAGTCAAAAATCTCTGCCCTCATGGAGCTTCCATTCTAGTGAGGGGACACAGACAGAAAGCAGTACATATATTAAATAAGTAAATTTTATGATATCATAAAGTAATAAATGCAATGAAAAAAAAAAGAAGGTGCATACCCATGTTCACAGCAGCAGTATTCACAATAACCAAGAGGTGGACGCAACCCAAGTGTCCATCGATGGATGAATGAATAAACAAAATGTGGTATCTCTATGCAATGGAATGTTATTCAGCTTTAAAAGGAAAGGAAATTCTGACATATGGTACAACATGGACAAACCTGGAGGACATTAGGTTAACTGAAATAAGGCAATCACACAAAAAAACAAATGTTATATGATTCCACTTACATGAGGTATCTAAAATAGTCAAATTCACATTCACAAATAGAATGGCGGTTGCCCGGGGCTGTGGGGAGGAGGGAATGAGGAAGTGTTGTTTAATGGGAACAGAGTTTCAGTTTTGCAAGATGAAAAAGTTCTGGAGATTGGTTGCCCAACACTGAATATACTTAACACCACTGAACTGTACTCTTAGAAACGGTTACAACGGGAAATTTAACGTTATGCATTTTTTACTACAATAAAAAATAATTTAAAAAACATAGAAGGGTAAAGCGGATCAGGAGGGCTGAGGGTAGGGGGTTAGGGGAGGGCTCAGTTTTGATGTTGTGGTTCGAATAGGTGCTGTGGACTGAATGTTTGTGTACCCCCAAATTCATATGTTGAAATCCTAACCTCCAATGTGATGGTGTTAGGCAGTGGGGCCTTTGAGAGGTGATCAGGTCATGAGGGTAGAGCCACTATGAGGGGATTATAAGAGAGGAAGAGACATGAGATCTCTCTGCTCTCCACCACGTTGAGGACACAGCAAGAAGACAGCCATCTGCAAACCAATAAGAGGGCTCTCACCAGACACCAGGTCTGCTGGCACCCTGATCTTGGACTTCCCAGACTGCAGAACTGTGAGGAATAAGTGTTTGTTGTTTAAACCATCCAATGGATGGTAACTTGTTACAGCAGCCCAAGCTGCCTAAGGTAACAGGCCTCACCGAGAAAGTGACATTGCAGCAAAGACTGGAAGGAAGGCAGGGGATGACCACCTGGATTTCTGGGAGATACTTGCACTCCAGGCAGAGAGAGGATGGGAGCCAGGTCGTCCGGGCCTCATACGCCATTGTAAGGACTCCGGCTTTTAGTCTTGGATAGGAAACACTGGAGGATCCTGAGCAGAGGAGTGATGTGACCTGACGTAGGTTTTGAGGGGAAAGGATGCAAGCAGGGAGACCATTTAGAAGGCTATTGGAAGGGTACAAATGTGCTGCTTTAATTAAAAAATGAAGAAACAAATGAATAAATGGGAAAATTAAGGTATTTTCAAGCTGTTACATATTATTTTGTAATGAAGAATTATCTTTACCCAAAGCAAGTTCTGGCCTTTGCCCTCAGCTTCTGGAAGCTGATCTCTAGTCCCCTAGAATGTCCTGCCTGATAGGAATGTTTTCGTTTGCCTAGGACCTTTGACCACTGATGGTCTCAGAATGTGATTTAAAATGGGGTCTCTGGAACACGCCATGTCAGTTCTGACCTCTGGAGGAGCTGGATACTAAAGATTCCAGGCTGAACCTCCGGGAGGGACTGGAGACTGAAGGTCAGCCCAGTATGTGGTCAGTATGTGATCAAGCCCAGTGAAAGCTCTGGACACAGAAGCTCCTGTGAGCCTCACTGGCTGGCAGTACTCTTGAGTATTGTCCCACATCATAGGTGGGAAAGGGGAACCCTGTCCAGAGCTCCACGAGAGAAGATGAGTGAAGCTTTGTGTTTGGGCCCCTCTCAGACCTTGCCCTACATGTCTCTCACTTTGATTGATTCTGATTTAATTGGTTCTCATTAATATAGCACTTTCCTGAGTTCTATGAGTCATTCTAGCAAATTATCAAACCTGAGGGAGTCTGTGGAGACCCCTGAATTTGTAGTCACCTGGTCAGAAGTGAGGGTGGCCCTGAGGACCACCAAATTTGCAGCTGTGTCTGAATCTTGGGCAGATGTGGCAGACTGTGCCCTTAGCCTCGAGTTTGGCAAACTCATTGTAGCTATGTATTCCATCCCAGTCTCTAACTGAAAGATATCACACACAGTTTTTTACAGGTGGTCACTTCCTGGACCAGAGATTTGCAAACTATAGCCCATGGGCCAAATCTGGCCCACTGCTTAGTTTTGCAAAAAAAGTTTTACTGGAATGCGGCCATGTTCATTCCTTAACATGTCATGTGTGTCTGCTTTCCTGCTATAACAGCAGAGTTGACTCATTGCAACAGAGACAGTATGGCCTGCAAAGCCTAAAATATCTGCTATCAGGCTCTTTACAGAAAAAGTTTACCAACTCTGATTTGGACCTGGCCCTGACCTGGGAATGGGGAGTATGGACTCAGAGGGTCACTAAATATGGGCTAATTCTTATTGTCTTTCACAGGACAACAGACAGGCAGGACAGCTCATACAGGACAAGGAAAGTGAGGCACAGTAATGGATTCAGCAAAAGAAGGGCAGATTACTTGTTTGGCATGGCACTATTGCATAATTAATGTAAAATGATAACCTTCAAGGCTGGCTTCCACCTCACCCTCTTTGTCATCAAAATATATTCTATAGAAGGAATTTTTTTGTCCCCATGACACACATTTCCAATTTTAGGCGAAGCAATGGTGGTAATTTACATTAAATACTCTACAAGCCTTGCCAACAACTGAGATAAAACATGTTCAATGCTTTAAGAAATGCCAGAGTCATTCTGTCAAGAGATTGGCTCAAATTCCATTCCGAATCCTGCAGAAAGTGAAATGCCGCTCTGAGATTTCTACAAGACTCCAGAGGTCACGTCTGCGGGGCCACCTCTCATGCTGAGCTCCTGCCTCAGCTGAACTAGTCCTGTTTTCAGCTCCTCTTCCCACCTGTGTATGCTGTCCCCAGCTTGCCTCATTGAACCATCTTTGACAGTCCTCCACTTTTAGACACTCACACAAGGCCTTTTCAGGTGTGTTAGAACTTGCTGAAAGTTGGGAGAGACAGAAGGACAACGTGGCAGTCAATACTACCAACTTAAAAGTGAATCCTAGAGTACCATGGTTCTCAAACTGTGCACCAAGACTGCAGCAAACTCACAGTGGTGCCGTAGGATATTTTAAATTTTCAAAGAAAGCAAAGCGATATTCAATGTCTGTCCAGCACTGCCCAAGTGACTAGCTTGAAGTAGTTCACTGTTTCAACAGTAGATTGCGCTGCATTCCTTTCAATGATGTCTTTGTGACTCTTGGATGTTTAGGGTTGCTGAGATAAAAAGCAAATACCTAGTGAAAGTCAACATGGAACAGGAAATGAAGATGGGGGTGTCTAATTTGACTCCAAAGTTTCAGAGGTGCACCCACCCAAGGTGTACACATCGGACTGGTAAATCACTGTAGTTAACAATAAAATCAAATAATTTTAATTTTGCATTATGTTTTTCAAAGTGCTACTAAGTTGTTAGGACATATTAAGCTGTTTGGGCTTACTAGTTAATAAAAGAACCGTTAGGTATTTCTCTTGGCCTGGGGGGTGCCATGAAAAAATTACGAGACACTAAGGGTGCTGTGACCCAAGAAAGTTTGGGAACTGCTGTTGGAGAAGTTAACACTGTTGATAAAAGTTGCTGGACCATTTCTGCCATCTTAGGCACCAGCTCCTTAGGGGGCTTGGCATTTTATTCGCTATTCTATGCTGTCTCCCTATTTTCCAGCTTCTGATTGTTTCCAGTACAGAACAATTTAGTCACCTCTTTCCTCCCCTCCTCCCAGGCCACGCCCTCAGGGTGTTCCCTTCCATCCTCCAGCAATTTATCAAGGTATTTCCTCCACAAAGACAATTTCCTCCCTGAAAGAAATTCTTTTACCAGTGGATTAAAAATAAAAACTTTCGTTTTTACTCTTCTAATACACATTGTTGTGATATGGGAGTAGAGACCTTGCATATGACAGCATGAGGCACTCAGGAATAGGGAGAAGGAAAGGCCAACTCAGACACAACATTGTTGATTACAAGGAGAGAAAGGGCCTGAGAAAAGGTGCCTGCTTCACAATTTCATCCTGACCAAAGGCCGTGTAGCCAAACACATTTAAATCTGTCCAGAGTCCGAACACAGACCATGGAGCACAGCTGCAATCTCTCCCCTATCTCTGCAAACTGTAAATTTTGCCTAACCTCACCAGGCAGGATTATATATCATCCTGGTGCTTCACTTCCTCCTGTAAATATACGTACTGGTATAAACTGTGGGAGCAAAAACTGGTAATTTCACCCAGCAAATATGTCTGTGTTCTCAAACAATTTTTCCAAAATTAATGAAATTTTTCTTAGTCATCATCTTTGGGCTTTGAACATACACACCAACCACTCCTTTCCTTGCTTTATCCCTTACTCCCTTCTTATTTAAGAAGAACGTTATGCAACTTTGCCAACCTTGTGGGGGAAGAGTGGAAGACCAGCTCTTTGATGAGAGCAGATCTGACCTGGCATTTCTGAAGGCCCTGCCTGCACTGTTTGCTCTGAAGTCCAATTAATGAAAATATCCGTGTTCTCTCCACCTTTGGCTTGCTGCAGCAATATCCTCTTCCATATCCATGACTGTCTAATGGCTGACAGAATGACAGACACACAGAATCATTCCTTGTTGTAGTAGAAATCTCTCACCCAAATGGGTTTCTTGTAGTTACTCTGACACATCTCTGGCCATAAGTCTCTTTTAAAATGGGTTTGGCATTCTGCTCTATATTGCAAGAACCACCTGTTCCCATGTTTCTTTGCATTAATTTGCATGAATCCCTATGGCAAATAGGACCTCTGTACTGCTTACAACACTCTGAGAAGGCCATTTACATAGGCTCAGGGCGGAGATGTAAAGAACGAAGAGGAACATGGCATTCTTGGGGCTTCCGTTGGGAATGTCTCCTTGGAATTATTTCTTGCTCATCATCTGAAGATCCCAAGGTCTTCTGAAATTTCAAGTGTAGAGTCTGTGTTTCATTTTCTGATATGTCCAGAGATCTCAATCTGATCTCAACCAAGCGTTTAAAAAAATGACTTCTATTGTTCGAGGCACTGGACTAAGGGCTTATGGTAGCTGGTCCCCAGGTACGGCTGCCATCAATTCCTTCCCGTCTTGCACACACATGTTGATCCTCACTTGAAGAGACGGAGCTTATTTCCCTTTCCTTGAATCTAGGTTGGCCCTTTACGTTGCTTTGACAGATACAATGCAGGGAAATGACATTGCCAGTTCTAGTCCTAATATTTAGGAGGTCTGGCAGTTTCACTTCTTCTTTCTCTTGGGAGCCAGCTGCCAAATAAGAAGTACAACTACTCTGAGACCACCATGCTGTAAGAAAGCCCCAGTCACCAAATAGACCATAGAGAGACACAGAGAGAGAGCTGCTTGGATGGCCCCTAGCTCTTCCAGCCATCCCAACAGAGGCATGAGACATGTGAGCAAAGAAGCCATCTTGGATATCCCAGCCTGATAGACACCACATGGAGTGGAAGGACCACCAGTTGAGCCCAGCCTAGACTGCAGAATTGTGAGAAATCCTCAAGTGTTGTTTCAAGTCACTAAGTTTTGGGATGATGTGTTGTGTAGTAGCAGATAACTAAAACAGGGCTCAAGATGTATTATTTTATTTAATAAATATAACAACCAACCCTGTGAAGTACAATGTGGTCCCCTCACTTCACAAGTGAGAAATAGAGGTTTTGAGAATTACAGGATCTGCCCAGTGTCGCACAGCTAGTAAACGGCTGAGCTGGGACATGATCCCAGGTCTGCTTGGTTCCCAAGCCTCATAACTTAGCCAAAACACGCTCATGCTTCTCTACAGAGAATGAAAACTCCCATGGACATGGTACATGATACGGGTGTCCTCTGTTCAAAGGAAATCTGTTAAAATGCTTGGATTAACAGATGCTCATGGCTCCTGACCACCCCATCCCTTCAAGTTTCCCTAAAAGAAACCCCCATGTCAGGCTTTTTATGAAGATGGATAGTGGCCGTGTGAACCATGTCTGGGAATCACAGCTGCTGACAGGGACACAGAGGACAAGAGGACAGCTGGGGAAGGAAGTGGCATTTGTTGAATAGCTACCATGTGCTGCTTGTTGTACGTGGCTGGCTGATTTAATCCTTAGGACACCTAATAAGGAGGGCATAATTATCTCTGTTTTACAGATGAGAAAACTGAGACACAGAGAGGGTAAGGAACTCACCCAAAGTACCCGGAAGTAAATATCAAACATAGGATTTGACCGCAAGCCAGTCCAGCTCCCCAGTCTGCAGTCTTTCTGATCTAATTAAAACCAAAGACCCGGGGCTGATATCGTATGTAGAACTTTGAGATTTTAAGTGTTGGGGGTAAGGGAGTTTCCAGTTTTTACCTTTTATTTTTCAATGTCCTGGTTTTGCCAAAACTAAAAGTCAGCCTGGGGGTAAAAACAGAGGAAAAGCAACATGTTTCAAAGAAAGACAAATGAGAACTAATTGAATTACAAACCTATTCAGGAAAGCAGAACCAAACAGAAGAAACTCTTGGTGTAGCCTCCTGAAAACACCAGGGGTTGGAAGGAACATGGTACAGGGGCTGATGCTGGACAGAGCTGATCCCAGCAGCCAGGTCCCGAGGCCTCTTGCTCACGCATTGTCCTGTTCTCTCTATAGCACGCCATTAGCAGAGACTGCTATTTGCTAGAGTGTGTTTCCAAGGAACTTCAAAATGTTTCGAGAAGTCAAAACAATCTCTAAAAGTTGCCCTGGACACACACGCCCCTCCAAAGTACAGCAGGCAAGATTCCAGAGTCCCCACAGCACCCATGGCCCTGTGGAGTAGCTTGTCGTTTCTGTCACTTACAGGAAGGTTGTCCCTGCATCCTGGGACTGTCTGCCTTTGTGAAGGTGTACACACACATACACATGCATGCATACACACACACAACACACATAGTCACGCCTGACAGGCCTCACAGCGTGCTGCCTCTATCAGCATGCCAAGCACTGTCCCAGTTTCCTTTGGGTTTCCTAGTTACTTGGGAGTCAGCCTGGATAGCTAGCACTCTCTGTCTCAGAATAGAGGCTATGGGACCAGCTGAGTGTTGTCTGTGTTCTGTGTAGTCTGCCCTGTCTGTTCCTGCATTCCATTTCCTCCTGCCTGTGTCCCTAGCCCACAAGGGATGCAGGCATCTTTGGAATGCTCCCCCTTGCTCAGAGCCACAGCAGGTGCAGAGGCTCTGGAAGTCTGTGCTACCTCGGTGGTCTTGCCTTGGGAGGGGAAGCGTGACCAGCCATCCATGGGCTGTGTCTGTCCTTGGCCCTTGGCATGCCCCTCTCTGGTCTGTGGTTTCCTCTAGCTACAACCAGGAGGTTCCCACAGAGTTCTTTTTTTTATTTTTAGGTATGCTTTTTTTTTTTTTTTTGGTGAGGAAGATTGGCCATGAGCTAACATCTGTTGCCAGTCTTCCTCTTTTTTCTTTTTCCTCCCCAAAGCCCCAGTACATAGTTGTATATCCTAGTTGTAAGTCATTCCGGTTCTACTATGTGGGATGCTGCCACGGCATGGCTTGATGAGTGGTGTGTAGGTCTGTGCCCAGGATCCCAACTGGTGAACCCAGGGCCGCTGAAGCAGAGCACATGAACTTAACCCCTTGGCCACAGGGCCAGCCCCTACTGTAGAGTTCTTAAGGGGCCCTCCCTGCTCTGACATGCTGAGACCAGAGAACCAGCAGTCTGCCATGTTAGGGAGGACGATCCTTTCCCTCCAGCTCTTAAAGGCTCAGCCCCGCCATGTCTCTGTGAGAAGCCCTCCCTGGAGTCCTCCTCGGAGGAGCAAGGCATGGGTGTGTCTGTGAGCTGATGTGGACTTTGCTCCGCATAATTAGGACTCTGAGTATTTACACATTAGGAGGTAAGCAGACACGCATGTGGGGCTCGCTTAGTAATTAGACATCTGGCTGGTCCCCCCATTTTACCAAGTAATTGCAGCATCTGGTTCACCCAAGAATGACTCTCCTATTATAAAGTAGAGGAGAGGAAAGAAAGACCTTATTAACCCACCCAGGTGGGCTAGGAGAGCTGCTAGAGAAGCAGGTGAATTAACAGTCTCATTTCGTAAGTTTGTCTAAAGCAAAGTAGCAATAGGCACCACTCCTGCCACCTCTCTCCCTACCTCATAAATGCTCCTGGAAGCTTTGGACAACTGGAGCTTATGAGAAAAAGACTGAAAATATATTTGGAGCTATGAAGTCATCTGTCATTCTACCAGGAGGATTGGATCTGGAGCTCCTGGCTCCGTGACCATATATAATACCATATCTTGCTTGTTCCTCTGCATCCTGAACTATAAGATTGTGTTTATTGTCCTCGCCACAGCTGCCTGAAAATGATCTGTGAAACTGTCTGAGGAGGTTCTTTGTTCATCGCTGCAAAACAAGGCTCAGGCCATGGCTGAGCAGGCAGGCACATGTTCCCAGATAAAAAAGATAATGTGTGGAAGAGAGAGGACGTAGGATCAGGGATTGGGAGAGTGACTTGGTGAAGTCACACAATCTTTCTGAGCCTCAGTTTTCTTATCTGAAAAATGGGAATAGAAATATTTATATTTGCCTAGCCTCTCTCACAGAGTTATTTTAGGGCTCAAATAAGGTAGACAAAAACTACATGTAGGTTTTTAATCGCTATAGAAATATGAGATGCCCTTGTTTGGCCCAGTCATACTACAAGGAGATGGACTACATGGTTAAACATGGCGGAGAGCCTGTCTTGATTGGAGCAGCTCAGAGTTACTCTTTTAAGGACCCTGGTCTTTATGATCTTTTCTAAGCTCTAGGTTGATTTTATTTTCTTCACCTGTAAGGAGAGGAAATGTATACATATAAAGTCTCATAAAATCCCAAGTCGTAGGCCTACAAGAGGCAGAGCAAGGGCAGGGGCATCTCAGAGCTCTGGCTGCTTTGGAGTGATTCCCAGGTGGCAGTTTTAGTGCTTTCATCTCCATTAAGGAGGAAGACACCTGTGTGCCAATTTCTCATCTCATTCTCAAAGTTATTCTTCCTTTAGCAAATATATAAGAGATATTTGTTGAATTGATTTGGTGAGACTCTAAACAAAGTAACACAAAATAAAATGCCATTTGGAAAAGATGATTGTTAAGTGACCAAGTTTTAGATAAAGACCAAGCACAGGATGTCAGCTCTGTCCACCCAAACTGATGAGTTTCACAAGGAGCTCATGAATCCTTGAAAGCAGGACTCCCTCAGACAAAAGTGTACAGGAATCAAGGCACTTCAGATTTGGAAGTGTCTTTAGGGATTCTCTCTCTTCAACCGTCATTTCACAAATAAGGAAAATAGGAAGAAAGTGTTTGGCCAGAGTGACCCAGAATATGAAAGGTGGAGTCAAGTCTCAAACCCAGGCCCCCTGTATCCATTATAAACTCAACCATAACTTCATCAAAAAGTGGCCAAAGTTCCAGGCACTCATTTGCAGTTATTGATCCCAAACACCAAGCTATGGCTGGTTCATTGAGGCTCAGTCATAGCCTCTTATTCAAACAGATCCCAAGGTCTGGCAGGGCAGACTGTTCAGATATCTCAGGCACTGGAAATATATTAAAAGGCTGGCAGTAATCAGAAAAGCCAAAAAGGATGCAACATATGGCCTGGACGTGAGGTAGAAGGATAGAGTATCCAGATATAGGGTGAATGAATAACAAGATGTCTTGGCAGGAGGCTGAATGGGAGGAAAATGAGAAGACAGGACAATGTCAGAAAGGTAGCATAGGATAGGTAAGAACAAGTAAGTTCCTGTGGGAATGAAGGCAGGTAGGAGAAAGAAAGCCAAAGCCAAGCTGCTAGAAGTAGAGTGTAAAACATCAGCCTGGTTCCAAAAAAACAAAGGGATGCCCCCCTGCAAGGAATGGAGTACAAGACCAGCACAAGTCTTTGGCGGATAGAACAGAACACCTGGCCTAGAACCCCATTAATTATCTTAGATCCAGAAAGGATTGGTCTCAGAGTCTGGAGGCAGTAGTAAGTAGCTCCAATCATGGAGACTGAAACACCATAGGAGGTGAGAAGGCAGAAGGTGAGACATTCTTCTGTGAATTGTACCCAGAACATATCTCATCTAGAGGGAAAGGAAAGGAAACAAAAGGCAGATGAGTTGATGCATAAAAGTTTCTAAAACTTTCGTTTCCAAAACACACTCTTTTTTAAAATTGAGAAATAGTGGCAAAAAGATCCAAGGGGTGGGGCCCTTTTTTATTGGAGTGACATCGATCAGATAGTCCTACAGTAGACAACAAGGAAGGAAAGGCAGAGCTCTCTAGATATAGCCCTGGATGGCATCTGGAGTGAAACCAAAGCCACTAGGTCTCCTCCCACTCCGGTCTTCAGCGTATTTTTGGAAATATATCATGTAGTTAAATGTCCCATTCTCATAAAAATTTGAGCCTTGAAATGTTTGACTTTATTCTCAGCTGGATACGGGCCTAGGGCGACCATCGCTTAAGTGATTCCATGCCTTGGGGGAGCCTAAGTTGGGGCTTTCATGTTCAAAGGACATGGTCCATTGAAGACTTGGAATATGGACTTGCTCTGATCTTCATAGTCTTCAGTTCTCACAGCCAAAGCAAGGCTGACTTTAAAAAGGTGACTGTATTATCTTCCTCTCTTCCCCCCACCTCATATTATCAACTGTTCAAAGGCAGAGGAAGCTAATGCAACATAGCAGTGGAGGAGCTGTGGCTGCACTGGCAGAGTTTAACTCTTGGGCTTTCATAGCTCTTCTTCCCAATGGGCAAACATCTCCCAAGATACTCTCTCGTCATGAAAAGCAAACCACGTCAGCTCAACTTTTCAACTGGACTTTGAGGGTTGGACTTGAGATAAAAGAAAAACGATTTTGAAATCTATATTCAGCCAGCATAGTCTGAAATTCCAAATTTGCACAAATTCAGAGGAGAGTGTAAATTCTTTGCCTTCATCAGGAGAATAATGGAGGTGTTATTAACCATCGTCCCAGCTCAAGACATCAAGATGGACTGGTGTGGAATGTATTCTAACATTTGGAGGAGGCAAGTTGGGCAAAGGGTATGTCTGCACCGTTGATGAATGGCATAATGCTGCAGGGTCAGGAGAAGGCACACACGTAGTGATGGTTAGGCAATAAATTGAATCAGCACTGCTTGTTAGTTTGTGATAAGGCCATGCATGTCGAGTGGGCACTAGGAAAATACGGTTGGTGCTGGGGAAGCCTAAGAGGTTCTGGGGAGGCAGAGCTAGTACAGACACTTGAAGTTCATTCCCAGGGGAAGAGGAGCAGTACTTCTTGTGGAAGAAAATGTGACAGATATGAGAAGACTAACGACTAATGGAGCACCCACTGTGTGTTAACTATTGTGCTAGGCACAGGCGTGTAGCAGATACAGTTTTTCACTTAGACATCCCACCTATAAACTCAGTAATGTTGTTCCCTAGTTGACAGAAATGGAAACTAGCAGCTTAGAGAGTTAAAAGACCTGTTAGAGCTGTGTGTCCCTCCTAGCCAAGACCACGGAGCTCTGGGCTGGAGGTGCCAACCAGAAGTGTTTACAGGCTGCTGCCTCGCTCTGGGAAACAGCATACACCTGCCAACATATATCTGTCTAATCAAGAATGCTGCTTTAAGTTGGACAGAAAGTGAGCAGCTTCCTGTCAGCACCAAGCACTGCATCCTACTGGAACAGCTGGTATAACTGGCCCGACTGGACTGGACTGTGAGATGCCTGATTCTAGGCTCTTGAGGTGAACTCTCCTTGCTGCTTCTCTCTCCATTCCTGGTTTGGCTCTGCAATATTGAAACATTTGGGATTCAGCTCTGCTCTGCCTCAAGACTGGCAGGGTTCTGTGCTCACCTCCTAAAGCCCACACCTTTCCATGACCTTGAGGCATTTGCCTTAAGGGCTGTTCCTTCCCTCTTTCTATATTGTTTTACATTTCAGTGCAACCCCTGCATCCCCTGCCAACAAATAGGACCGCTCACCTGTGGGCGGTAATACGTGCTGGGCTTTATTAACCTGGCTCCTGCTCATGAGACACCCTAGCTTGCTGCTGGGCACAAGCTGGACGGATGGAACAAAGATATCAATGAGCACGATCAGGAACCATGGAAGCAGAGGAGGAGGCTATGGGGGCGAAAAGTGGTGGGAAACAGAGTGGTGAAAGCAGGTTGGGCCAAACCACAGACAGTGAGAAAGGCCAGATTGGGAATGTAGATATTCAGCTGGGGGAGTGTAGCAAAGATGTGATGGAATTAGCGTTTCACCATCAGACTGGAAGCTGCACTGAGGATAGATGGAAGGGGGAGAGATCGGAGGTGTGAGAATGATGGAGAAACTGACTAGCAATGCAGGAATGAGACCATGTGGACTAGAAGTAAGGTTTTTATACAGGAAGTGGAGAGAAACAGATGCAAGCAAAAATCTCAAGAATAACCCGTGGTACTTGGCTTTTGATTGTGTAGCAAGCAAAAGGGATTTCTCATGGTAATACATCTGATTAAAACATTTTAATCTTCAAAGAGGGACCACATAGTGTAAAGCCACTTCTACCTCTAGGCAAAGCTTCACTCAAGTCACACCAGACAGAACTTTTTATTCTGAATGTTCTCCCAAATCTCTGGTGAGAGTTTCAATGTCTCACAGCCACTGATAGCAGATATTTTGATATTTTCCCTGTACAATGGAAGCATCTTCACTTCCTGTTGGCTATAATGCTGATGCATGAGAACTGTACATCACTTACATAGGGTTCTTTGGACCAATGGTGATTATGGATCCCCACCACTACCACCACCCTTGGGCAGCTTATGTGCCTTGGCTGACTGACACAGAGTTACAAAGCCCAGCCCCTTTGCCTCCAGGAGGGACCAGTTCTGTGGTTCAGTTCACACTCTGGAGCTCCCTGTGGGATCAGGCTAAAGCAGACTCCAGGTGAGACCACATCTCTGATTAGTTCTGCCTTCTGCCCTCTCCTGCTTGTTTTTCTCTTCCTTTCCTGAGAGCTTTCCCCCAATAAGTCACTTGCTCATCTCAGGCTCTGCTTCTATGAAGCTGAGTTAAGACACTTGGGATTCAAAATAGGTTAGTTCATAAGAACTGAATCCACACTATGAGTTGAAGCGCGTATAGTTGACTAAATAGAAAAATGTAACCATAACTATAAAAATATGGAAAACAGAACCCATGCCAAGCAGTTTAATCAAGGGAATTTTAAAAAGGGACCTAGTTACAGAGGTTTTGGAAGAGCTGAAAACGGGACAGAGATGTAAATTAGAGATTAGAAAGATGTAACCACTCTTAGGGCTAGAGGGACAAAGGGCAGAGATGGTGGCACCAGCACCTATGAACCAAGGCTGCCTAGGTGGAGCTGAACCTTGGAGTTGGAAACATGGAGGAAGCTGCCTAATGGAAGCTGGAACCATCAAGAGATATGATCACACCTGCTCTCAGTTTCCCATTGGTTTGTCCCATTTGCTGAACTTAACAGGAAGCCAATGGACAAGAGATCCTGGGAAATGTAGTTTTTAGGGGACTGATGCCACATAGAGTAGAACAGCAGAGGGGCAGAGAATAGATCCAAGGCCAGATAGGCAAATGATCATTACAATATAGGGGGAAAACTACAAGTAACACATAACCATCTATGGTGAGTTACACGTCAGCTCCCCATCCTTTCTCCATAAGCAATTAGGGAAGCCATCAGTAGGAAGAGACTGGGAAAAGTCTCCAGGTTATTTCTTTTCTCTTCCTTTCTCATACATGTATCAGCTTTGGATCCTTTTCTGTGGTCCATGCTTGTTGATCCATGGCTTGTCACTTCCTGCACCCTGCTTGTTGATATACTAACTGTATAGAATTCTTTTTTTCAGGTATGCATCATTATATTTTGATTTCTTTGTAGATTACATCATGTTCACTAGCCAAAGACTAATTAAAATCCATCATCATCCACGTGTGCCTAATCACTCCTTTTGCCCTCCTCCCTTCCCCTGTGGTAACCACCAATCCAATATCTGTCTCTATGTATTTGTTTGTTGTTTTTGTTACCTTCCATTTGTCAGTGAGATCATGCAGTGTTTGACTTTCTCCCTCTGACTTATTTCGCTTAGCATAATGCACTTAAGGTCCATCCATGTTGTCGCAAATGGCCAGATTTCATCATTTGTTATGGCTGAGCAATATTCCATTGTGTATATACACCACATCTTCTTTATCCATTCATCCCTTGATGGGTGCCTAGGTTTCTTCCAAGTCTTGGCTATTGTGAATAATTCTACCATGAACATAGGGGTGCATATATCTTTACACATTTGTGTTTTCATGTTCTTTGGGTAAATACCCAGCAGTGGAATAGCTGGATTGTATGGTAGTTCTATTCTTAATTTTTGGAGGAATCTCCATACTGTTCTCCACAGTGGCTGCACCAGTTTGCACTCCCACCAGCAGTGTATGAGAGTTCCCTTTCCTCCACATCCTCTTCAACACTTGTTATGTCCTGTCTTGTGAATTACAGCCATTCTGACAGGTGTGAGGCGATATCTCATTGTAGTTTTTCTTTGCATTTCCCTAGTAATTAGTGATGTTGAACATCTTTTCATGTGCCTTTTGGCCTTTGGTATATCTTCTTTGGAAAAATGTCTATTCAGATCTTTTGCCCATTTTTTACTCGGGTTGTTGGTTTTTTGTTGTTGAGATATATGAGTTGTTTATATATTTTGGATATTAACCCCTTATCAGATATATGGTTTGCAAATATCTTCTCCCAATTCTTAGGTTGTCTTTTCGCTTTGTTGATGGTTTCCTTTGCTGTGCAGAAGCTTTTTAGTTTGATGTAGTCCCAATTGTTTATTTTTCCTATTGCTTCCCTTTCCCAATCAGACGTGGTACTTGAAAATATGCTGCTAAGACCAACGTCGAAGAGCATTACTGCCTATGTTTTCTTCTAGAAGTTTCATGGTTTCGGGTCTCACATTAAACTCTTTAATCCATTTTGAGTTCATGTGTATGGTGCAAGATAACGGTCTTCTTTCATTCTTTTGCATGTGGCTGTCCACTTTTCCAAACACCATTTATTGAAGAGACTTTCCTTTCTCCATTGTATGTTCTTGGCTCTCTTGTTGAAAATTAGCTATTCACAGATGTGTGGGTTTATTTCTGGGCTCTCAGTTCTGTTCCATTGATCTGTGTGCCTATTTTTGTGCCAGTACCATGCTATTTTGGTTACTATAGCTTTGTAGTATATTTTGAAATCAGAGAGTGTGATACCTCCAGCTTTGTTCCTTTTTCTCAAGATTCCTTTGGCTATTCGGGATCTTTTGTTGTTCCAAGTACCTTTTAGGATTCTTTGTTGTAATTCTGTGAAAAATGTTGCTGGAACTTTGATAGGGAGTGCATTGAATCGGTATATCACTTTAGGAAGTATGGACATTTTAACTATGTTAATTCTTCCAATCCAAGAACATGGAATATCTTTCCATTTCTTTGTGTCTTCTTCAATTTCTCTCAACAACGTTTTATAATTTTCAGGGTATAGGTCTTTCACTTCTTTGGTTAAGTTTATTCCTAGGTATTTTATTCTTTTTGTTGCAATTGTAAATGGGATTGTATTCTTAATTTCTCTTTCTGCTACTTCACTGTTAGTATATAGAAATGCAACTGATTTTTGTATGTTGATTTTGTATCCTGCAACTTGACTGTATTCATTTATTATTTCTAAAAGTTTTTGGTGGATTCTTTAGAGTTTTCCATATATAAAGTCATGTCATCTGCAAATAGTGACAGTTTCACTTCTTCCTTTCCAATTTGGATCCATTTTATTTATTTTTCTTGCCTAATTTCTCTGGCTAGGACTTCCAATACTATGTTAAATAAGAGTGGTAAAAGTGGACATCCTTGTCTGGTTTCTGTTCTTAGAGGAATAGCTTTCAGTTTTTCTCCATTGAGAATGATATTAGCCATGGGTTTGTCATATATGGCCTTTATTATGTTGAGCTACTTTCCTTCTATACTAATTTTATTCAGAGTTTTTATCATAAATGGATGCTGTATCTCGCCAAATGCTTTCTCTGCATCTATTGAGATGATCATGTGATTTTCATTCTTCATTTTGTTAATGTGCTATATCGTGTTGATTGAATTGTACATGTTGAACCATCCCTGCATCCCTGAAATAAATCCCACTTGATCATGGTGTATGATCTTTTTAATATATAGCTGTATTCAACTTGCTGGTATTTTGTTGAGGATTTTTGCATCAATGTTCACCAGTGATATTGGCCTGTAATTTTCTTTTTTTGTGTTGTCCTTGTCTGGTTTTGGTATCAGGGTAATGCTGGCCTCGTAGAATGAGTTAGGAAGCTTCCCCTCCTCTTCAATTTTTTGCAAAAGTTTGAGAAGGATAGGTGTTAAGTCTTCTTTGAATGCTTGGTAGAATTCACCAGGGAAGCTGTCTGGTCTGGACTTTTATTTTTTGGGAGGTTTTTGATTACTGTTTTGATCTCCTTACTGGTGATTGGTCTATTCAATTTCTCTATTTCTTCTTGATTCAGTTTTGGAAGGTCATATGATTCAAAGAATTTATCCATTTCTTCTAGATTATCCAATTTGTTGTTGTATAGCTTTTCACAGTATTTTCTTATAATCTTTTGTATTTCTGAGGTGTCTGTTGTAATTTCTCCTCTTTCCTTTCTGATTTTATTTATTTGAGCCTTCTCTGTTTTTTTCTTGCTGAGTCTCACTAAAGGTTTGCCAATTTTGTTTATCTTTTCAAAGAACCAGTTCTTCATTTCATTGATCTTTTTTCTTTGTATCTATTTCATTTATTTCTGCTCTGGTTTTTATTATTTCCTTCCTTCTACTGATTTTTGGCTTTGCTTGTTCTTCTTTTTCCAGTTCCAGGTGCACTGTTAGATTGTTTATTTGAGATTTTTCTTGTTTGTTGAGGTAGGCCTATATTGCTATAAACTTCCCTGTTAGAATTGCTTTGGCTTTATCACATAAATTTTGGTATGTTGTATTTTCATTTTCATTTGTCTGCAAGTATTTTTTTTATTTCTCCTTTGATTTCTTCATTGGCCCAATCATTGTTCAGTAGCATTTTGTTTAATCTACACATCTTTGTGGCCTTCCTGATTTTCTTCCTGTAGTTGATTTCTAGTTTCATACTCTTGAGGTCAGAAAAGATGCTAGGTATTATTTGAATCTTCTTAAATTTATTGAGACTTGTTTTGTGGCCTAATATGTGATCAATCCTGGAGAATGTTCCATGTGCTTTTGTAAAGAATGTGTATTCTATGGTTTTTGGATGGCATAGTTTGTATATATCTACTTAGTCCACCTGATCTAATGTTTCATTTAAGGCCAATCCTTCCTTATTGATCTTCTGTTTGAATGATCTATCCATTGATGTAAGTGGAGTGTTAAATTCCCCTACTATTACTGTGTTGCTATTTCTCCTTTTATGTATGTTAATAGTTGCTTTATATATTTAGGAGCCCCTTATAAAGTGCATAGATATTTACAAGTGTTATATCCTCTTGCTGGATTTTTCCCTTTATAATTATATAGTGCCCTTCTTTGTCCCTTATTACAGTTTTTGTTTTAAAGTCTATTTTGTCTGATATAAGTATTGCTACTCCAGCTTTCTTTTCATTGCCATTTGCATGGAATATCTTTTTCCATCCCTTCACTATCAGTATGTCATTGTCTTTAGGTCTGAAGTGTGTCTTTTGTATTCAGCATATACATGGGTCTTATTTTTTAATCCAATTGGCCACCCTATGGCATTTGATTGGAGCATTTAGTCCATTAACCTTTAAAGTAGGTATTGATGAGAAAGTACTTCATGCCATTTTGTTACTTTTTTTCTGGGTGTTTTAGTAGCTCTTCTCTGTTCCTTTCTTCTTCTCTTGCTCATTTCCCTTGTGGTTTGATGCTTTTCTTTAGTATTATGTCTGTGTTCCTGTCTCTTAATTTTTTTGTGTATTTATTATAGGTTTCTGGTTTGTGAACCACGAGGTTCATACATAGAATTCTACAGTCTCTTTTCTCAGACTTCTCACTCTAGGATTTTCAGTAGAGCATCTTCATCAATTCTGTTTCTGTATTTTTTGCCAGTGTTGATCTTATTTGGTACTGCACTATTCAGTGCAAATTTTTGGAGTGAGGACTCACCTCTAATTTTCTAAATAGGATTGCAAAGAGCTCAGGAACACCACCTGCCCTCTGCATTATTATGCTCAAATGGATTGATAGACCTCCCAGGCTTTAATGAGAAGGGGACCTGCTCTATCTAATTGGTGATGGTTGAAGAAGTATCCTGGTCCCCACTCATTGCTTTTAGAAATGCTCTGTGGGTAACTCCTTGTGTCAGTATCCATTCTACTGCCCCCTCTCCTAAGCTGTTGTGTTTTCTGTCTTTAGCCTTTCATGTGTGGGTTGTATGAGTGGAAGTTAATGGATTAATCACCAAGTGTAAGCCTAAAGCCCCATTTTCACCAGCTGGAAAAACAATTCATGACCCACCTTTTAGCTCAGCTGTTTCCCTATGCATGGGTCAGATGGCCTCCCTTTTCCTATGTCCCCATCACAAGGCAAGGCCCAGTAGACAACCTCCATTTCCTGGGCCTCAGGGATGCTTTTGCATCTGACTGAATAGCTGCCTTGCTGTAGGCTCTCTGAAGTGGTGTCTTGCATCAAGGGATGTGAATGTCTGTGCCAAGTTCTCAAACAAAGGTTCTTTAGGGACAGCAAATATTTTACATGAGCCTCATGAATTTCTTACTTGGTTGCCTTTCATTCAACACATTGTCTTCATTCAACACATATTTATTGAGTATCGGCTCTGGGATTAGCCCTAGGGATGTGATGTTGGCTGTAGGGGACTAAAGGGCAGAGGGGGAGACTTCACATGACTGCTCCACAACACTAGCAAGGCACTCAAATCAGAATGCTCAATAAATATTTTCATTCTTTCTTTCAAAAGCATCCTAAGTGAGAGAGTACTATGGCTAGGCACACATAAATGACTAACATGGTAGGCAATATTATTTGTCTTGATTGTTCCATTCCTGGTCTTTGTGTGGTAGAGTTTACTTCCCTTCCCCATTGACTCTGAGCCTGGATGTGGGATTTGCCATGGCCAATGGAATGTGAGCAGGGGAGACAGGGTGCCAATTTGGAGCTGAGGCTTTAAAAGGCATCATACACAGTTTCTTCCCCACCTTAGAGTTTCTAACCTTCACCGTAGGAAAAGCCTTCTCCATGAAGCTGTTAGGCCCGGAGGTGGGGTCCTGAGATAATAAAATAGGCAACTTAAAGCCTGGAGCCTGGAGCTGAGCCCATCTAAGTTGCAGCGGAACCACAGACTCACGAGTGACTGGTAAGTACTTGTTGAAATCTACTGAGATTTTTGGATTGTTTGTTACACAGAGATATTGCAATCAAACCTAGCTATTAAGGCAGCCTCCTAAGCTTTGGTTTTTTCCCATCTGTAAAATGGCAACAACAGTACCTACTTCTTGCCAGGAGCAGGGAGCTCCTGGCTCCATGGGTTTCAAAGGAAATAACATGAATAAAATACTAAGCACAGTGCCTTGCACATTTAGAAAGTGCTCATAAATGGTGGCTTTATCATCATCATTAGTATTAATACAACTACAAGATTTATCCATTAGGTCCTTTTCAATGACTCTGATATTCACACTCCATAGTGGGTTCTAGATTAACCTATGGCCATGGTTTTATAAAGCCAGAGCTTTATAAATTGCTCTTCGAGCTGATAACATTTTAACTTGAATTCCCTTTAATATATCAAGCAAAGACTGTGTGAACTGCAGGTGCTAAAATCCATTACCAGATCACTTGGTCTGAAATCTGTGGGCAAAGGAAACACACTACCACAATCCCCACACATCATTAAAGAGCCGGTTTTGTTGAGAACATCAGGTGAGAAGAGTAATTTAATGAGAGCAATAATAGGCTTCCAAATGAAAATTCAAGTTTTGAGAATTAGGTCATCTTAAGCGGAACTCAGAAACCTCGGCCTAAAAATAGACTAACTCCATGCAGGGTGAGAGATGAAGAGCTGCCATGTGAGGTGGAAAGTTAGAACCAAGAGCCTTGCATAAAATCAGGATCCTCAAATGTCCCATTCTCATGAAATGGTTTGCTGGTTAATTTTGTGTGTCAACTTGGCTGGAACGCAGTGTCCAGATATTTGGTCGAATATTATTCTGGGCATTTCTGTGAAAATATTTTTTGGATGAGATTAACATTTAAATCACTGGACATTGAGTAAAGCAGATTTCACTCCATAATGCAGGTGGACCTTATCCAATCAGTTGAAGGCCTTAACTTAAGAACAAAGCTTGACTTCCTCAAGCAAGAAGGAATCCTGCCAGCAGACCACCTTTGGGCTGGTACTGCAACTCTTCCCTGGGTCTCCAGTCTGCCAGCATACCCTGAAGAGTTTGGACTTACCAAGCCTCCGCAATCACATGAGCCAATTCCTTAAAATAAATGTTTCTCTCCATATATATTCACATCCTGTTAGTTCTGTTTCTCTGGTGAACCCTAATGCAAACAGTGAACTAGGGAAAGTCTACTCATTATCAAAGGAAAGTGATTAACAAGCTTGAATCTCTCTAACCTTCCTCTGAATGGAAAAGATACTCCTTGGAGAATTTTCATCCCAGGGTTGCCTCATATGGGTGACAGGTTCAAATTTATCCCAAGAGACTCCAAACCTGGAAATTAATAAAAGGTGATCCTTGGTAAGCAATATCTCTGGGGCATCTGGAAAGAAGCAAAACTAAAACCCTTCAGGAGAGATTCCTCCCACCCCAAACTGTCCTCACAGGACACCACAGGTACAGCCCACCCAACAGGAAGTCACAATTTCAAATTATAAAACACATGCTGAAACAAAGCTCCATGAGCCAGAGTCAGGAGAGGCAACTAACAGAAGATTTAGACTCCTACAGACTTCAGATAATAAAAGTATCAAATGCAGAACATAAAATAAATGTGGTTAAGAGAATTCAATAGAGACAGTATAATATAGAGGTTAACTCACTGTCAAATGTTGGGCAAGTTACTTAATCTCTGTCTCAGTTTCCTTATCTGTCAGTGGATCCCTGAAATGTGCATTTTCACCAGATCCCTAAGGATTCTAATGCATACTCCTTCTTGAGATCCACTGCCCTGGTCATACTGGACCAGGAGCATCATAGGACATGAGATATTCTCCTGTTTTCTGGAGGGAGGGTCATCCTTTCCATTGCCTGCCCAACCCTCCTCTCAGCCCATACACAGGTGGGAACACTATCCCCTGAGCAGAAGAAGCAGTAGAGTATGGTGCTCTTACTACATGCCTAATGCCGCCAGGAAAGATGTCATAGGTTTGGTTGTAAACCTTGGTTGTCAGCCATCTCTGTTGAGGATAAGCTGAGGTGAGCCACTGGATCAAGGGCACGAGTGACCTTAGAGCCAAGTTACAGTAAGAGTACCAGGTAGCCACTACTGCTGCTCAGCACTGCAGGGACCTGACTAAATTATGTTGCCACAGTAAGGAGGCAGGAGCTGCAAGAAGGTGGCAAATTCAGGTACAAAACTGAGGACAGCATGGTAGGAATAAAATGGTCAACGCTGAAAGCCTGCTGTGGAAGGCCTGACCCTTCTACAAACACGGGGAAGCAGTGGAGGAGGGCGCATCAAGGTGGTTCAGATTGGAAATAACCTGGTTATTTCTTCTAAGGAAGATGATGGGAAAACTGTCCCCATATATGCAAAGTTCAAGTGTAGGTGGGCCCATTGGGTGGCAAAGGGATAGGGAGCATTTTCTTAGAAGGTGGGTCTGATGATGGACTTCCCAGGGATTGTAGCAGGAAAGTCAAATCTGAGTTGGAGGAAGATGGAGACAGCCACAAGAAAGAGGCAGGCTGGGAAGCCGGGAAGGCAGAGACTTTCCCACAGCTTAGTTAACACCTGCATGATGATGTTTCAGCCTAACAACACACACAGGGATGGCCCAGAGGTGGACAAGAGACAGAGTAATGAGGAAATCACACCCTGGGAGACAAAGCACAAAGGAGGTGAGCAATTCACCCAGGGGCCAGGCTAATGCACACACCCAAGGAAGCCAGAGAGGCCCACCCACAGCAGTGGGCGGTGTGTCTACCTAAGGAAAGGAAGTCTGTCCTAGACACTGAAATGCACAAACAGATCACTGGCAGGAGAAAATGTAGCAGGAATTTATCATTCAACCTGGTTTTACATGTTGACAACTGTTTCTCCTCCCTTTTCTTTATCCCCTTAGTGGGCCGCAATCCAGTCTGGGTGCAGAGGGCACTTCCTACCCACAGGGACGGAAGGCAGATGTCTCATCACTTGCTGGCAGAGTTTCAAGAGCAAGCCCTCCCTGCCCTCAAGGAAAGGGGAACCAGTTTTTTGGTTGCTAAATATTCGAGCTCTGGGTTTTAATGAGCCAAAGTTAATTATGAAAGAAAAGAAAATAGGGCTTTTGTATGGAAGAAACAAGAGTGTAGGTCAGAACCCAAAGGAAGACTGTGGGAATAGGAGCAAGCCAGCTGTCCCGTGTGGGGCCTGGAGGTAAGCTAGGGATCTGCTCTCTGGACACCTAGAGGGGCCAGGGAAGGGAGCCCAAGACCCCCATTTGTGATAATGGCTAGTATTGCCTTCTTTACTTTGGAGACATTACAGAATTAGTCTGAAAATCCCCAGATCCTAGTTTTATACCAGAAGAAGACCTCATTAGCTATTCTGGAATATGTGGCAAGGCCATGACACCAGGGGAGACAATCTTCTTTCACAGCAGGTTGCTGACAACATCTACTCCCAACCTAGCATGCACAGGCTCGTCTGGAGGAGTGCATCCAGACAAACAACAGATATCAAACCCACTCGTAACTTAACTGTTTAAAGGAAACAGCCCAGCAATATAACATCCAATCCCATGAAACAACAGAAACCCAAGTAAAGCCCATCAATACGCAAACCACCCTGGGCCTTTGCACTTGCTGTTCCCTCTGCATAGGACATGTGGCTCCCTTTCTCCTTTCATTCCACTGTCTGCCGAAGCATCATCTCCTCAGAGAGGGCTGATAGGGCCACCCCATCTGAAATAGCACCACCTTCAACTCTTTCTAACTCTACTTCCCTTTTCTTCACAGCACATATGATTTCTGGCATCATTCTGTATATTTGTTTCCTTTCTATTTCTCCTTCCAAGATGTTAGCTTCAAGAGGGAAGAGAATTCGTCCATTTTGCTCACTGCTATGTCCTCATTATCTAGAACAATGCCTAGCACATGGTAGGCACAGTTAATATTAGGTCAATGAATGGACCACCAAGATAGAAAAATTAGCCTCTCCATAAATGCTTCGTTTAAAACAGATATATTTCAAAGGGGTTTTATTTTAAGTCAGTGATGTATCATCCCAGTCCAAAAAGACCCTCCGTGAGCTAAAGAAAACCAGATTTCCTAATAAACCAGTGTTCTATTAGAAAAGAAAAAGTGGTCTGGGAGCCAGAATTATTTGTTGGAAGGCTTCATCAATTGATTTCTCAACCATTAATTTATCTTTGTATAGTTGTCAGACCTCAAGAACATCAATCCCCTAATGCCTGTCACTGATCCACAGTAAGGAGAGGATGTCTGTCTTGTCACTCCTGTTCTTTGCTTTGCTGTTTTTCTTCTATAATTTAAAAGTAATTTTATTACCTTTTTTTAGTTTAAAGAAATACAGGGATAATAATGTAAAATAAACTCAATGCAAAAGGGTATACACTGAAAAGTTAATTTCCTCTTAACCTCGGAGAATCTTGGTCTCCTTCATCAGAGACGTCCATTGGCATCATATTGTGATTGCAATTTACACTGCCCTCATTACAATGAAATTAATCACCTCTTCATGTATATTTGGTCATTTGGACATCCTCTTCTCTAAATGATCTGTTCGAGTCACTTGCCTATTTTCTCCTTGGGCTGTATGCCCTTTTCTTGTTGACTTATAGTACTTTATATTCCAGATGCAAGTCCCCTTTCAGTTCGATGTTCCAGATATATTTTCCCACTCAGTGACTTGCATTTTCATGCTCTTAAAGGTGATTTTTATGAACTGAAGTTCTTAATTTTGAGTCCCTTTTAGTAATCTTTTCCTTTATGGTTAGTCAGTGTTTTTTTTATGCCTTGTTTAACTCAAGAAATGTGCAAAGTTCACAAGAGAGAGGTGGCTTGGGGAGCCAGGGAGGCAAAGACTTTCTCACAACTTGGTTTTGAGTTTTGAAACTTGAGTTTGAAAATATGTATAAACCCATGAAATTGTCACCATAAACAACGCCACAAACTTAACTATCACCTCTACATGTTTTCTCCTCCCTTTTTTTTTTGGTGATATGAATACTTATCATAATATCTACACTCTTAACAAATTTTTATTTCATTAATTACATTTTTTCTCTATTATTTCTTTCCTTCAAGATAATGAAGATATTTTCCTCTAGAGAATTTGTTGTTTTGCCTTCCAAGTTTAGGTTTAAAATCCACCTGGAATTGATTTTTGTGGATAGTATCAAGTTGAGATCCAGTTAATTTTTTTCGTATCGATATTTCATTGTCTTGGCACCATTTATTGGAAAGTCACTTTTCTAATCCTCTGTGGTGCCACTTTTGTCATAACTCAAGAATCTATACATGTATAGGTTTGTTTCTTGGCTCTCTATCATGTATCATTGGTGTATTTGTCTAGATTATTTACCTTAGTTAACTGTACCTCAATTATCAGAGCTTTACAATAATTCTTATCATATGGTAGAGCAAATCATCCTTCTTTATGTTTCTTCCTAAGAGTGTCTTGGTTATCCCTTGCTCTTTTCAGTTCCATAGAAATTCTAGAAAGAACTTACTAATTCTCACAAAAGAAAAACCTATTCATATTTTGTTTGGAATATTAGTTCAACAAGATTGATGGCTTTTATGATACTGAGTCTTCTAATCTATGAACATGGTATGCCTCTCCTATGCATATGTATATATGTAAATATATTCCTCTCAGATACATATATAAATATACCCTATACATTACAGAATGGAAGGAATTGCTGAAGAACCAGGTTTCCAATTTCAAAGAGGACAGAAGCTAGGGCACTCTCGGGATCTGAGGGCAGGAAGTAATGTAGTTTTTACATTACTCTGTTCAGAACTCAAATTCCAAGGAATGAGTATGTTATTTATGTCAAGTGCCTACCTCTTGGCCAGGGACAGGTAGGCCGACTGGCTTTTCAAAAGCAAATTCAGAGGCTTTTATCAGAAGATTTGGGAATGGATCCTGGGCAGACAAAAATAACAGATGTCCAGTACAGATACAGAAAGAGAAATACAGCAGGAGAGACACAGGAGCATGGAAGCAGAAGAGAGAGAAAGAAAGAAAAGAAGAAAGACATGAAGCAAGTGGAGTGGGGTGGTTTGGACCAGTGTGAGCCATCTGAAATGGGAGAACATTCCAACAATCAAGAAAAATAACTGAAAACTTCCCCTCTACCCAGGGATTCAGTATGAATTTTGTGGGTCTTCATGGGCCCCTTCCTCCATTAAAAAATATTAAAAATTATATTTTATGATTGTGCTGGTATAAAGACAAATATAATCCAGGCTGGATTTATTTTTATATATTCATTATTATTATGTCCATTCTTCTGATCTTAAAAGAAATTAAAACATTTTCCTGGGCCCCAGGTGCTATGCCTAACAGATGAGTCAGCCCTGCCTCTGCTCTTCTCTTCTTCCTCACAGCTCTTCCCCAAGGTGCAGCCTGCATCAGCACTTACCATTTTCTTGCAGGTTGGCCCATCTTTCCACAGCTAGCACCCTGGCACTTTGCCTGAGGGCTCTCTCCATCTGCTAAGGCCATCTTTGCCTGCAAGAGGGAAGCTGGAATTTCTGGGGATTTGACATCCTTATCCAGCAGCTCATAATCAATAAGTGATGGGAGATGGTGTGCAAATACCCCAACTCCTCACCCCTTGGGTTGGAAACTCAGAGGCACATGTTCTTCATTGACTCACAGAGGACCCAAGTAGGACTAACCTCCAGTCTCCCAAAGTGGTAATTTGTTTGATGATGGACATTTTATTGGTTGCCTTCTCTTTCCTATTTCAAGTCTCCACTCTGCTACCAGTGTTTTCTGGGATTGTCTCCCAAATGAACCATTCACACTCAAATTCTTGTCTCAGGTGTGCTGCTGGGAGAAACCAAACTGAGGAAATACTCTTTAGATTACCTTGTATTTGGGGACAAAGCTCTCAAACACACCAGCCTTGCAACCGGAGGTGAAGGGATGGTGCCTCCACTCTGCAGAGAGGAGAAGAACAAAGGCCCGCCAATTATTTTCTTACAGACATACTACCTAGTTGGGAGAGGTAGTCTGGCCTTGAATATTTTCTCGGTTGACTGCAGTGAGAATATTATTCGAGAGGTTTTTGTGGTCATCAGACTTTCTTAACCTGGGTATTTTCTCTTGTTTCAATTTCCTATGAAAACTCTAGCATTGGCCAAAGAATGATGGACTATTTAATTAAATCAAAGCCTGGTGAAATCCTTCTTCTTTATGTTTTGGCTGGCTGAATCACTTAGTTTATACAAACCAACAGCAGCGGGGCAAAGCACTTTGATAATATAAAGGGTTATGGAGAGACTAATTCACATTAATCATCTGAGTTATGTTTTCATTTGCTTTAATGTGGTGGATTTGGCCATGGGAGCATTAGGCCTCATGACTGCCCCTCAGAATAAAATTTTAAGGGAATGTGTATTTTTGGAAAATCGCTTTTTTGTAACACACCCAGAGTTCTTTTAAGATGCTTTAGTTTGCAAAACTTCAAGTGAAGAGCCATTATTTACATTATGATCCAAGGCAGAATGCTTGGGAATCTGGCAGAGAAGAATCTAGAGGCATCACACATGTTTTCATGGCATATTTACTGGTGGAAGTTGGGAACAAATGTGCTTTATTCTTTTTTAAAAATAGCTCTTATGGTTTTACCCACATTGAGACATCTGCAATTTTCCTCTCCAGTGTCCCCAAGGGGTCAGATCACACACAGCATAATGATTAACAGCATGAGCTTCAAACTCAGAAGATCTGGGTTTGAATCCTAGGTCCACAACTTTTGTGTGACCTTGGGCTAGTTAATTCACCTATAGACCATGGTTTCTGGATTTTTAGAATGGGGATAATTATACCCACATCATAGACCCATGAGCTTAGTGTTAGGATAAAAAAAAATGCATAAAAGTGCTTAGCATGTACTAAATACATTAGTATAAATATTATTATCCTTTGTTTCTTGTCCTCAGCCAATATTTCCTTAACTGAGTTCCTCTGCCCTTTTGATAACTTTTCTAGATCATTCACAATATCCTCAGCAAGAACCAAGCTGTTCCCACTCAAGGCCAAGGTGTTCCTCTGTGTGGATAATCATCTGGTGTAAGAGCTGAAGATGCCAGATCTTGCCCACACATGCATTTTTCCCAGAAGACTGATTCCGTACTGATCTCCTTGCCCACCATGTTGGATTGTCCATGTCAGACACTCTTTGGGATTGCATGACTAGGGTTGGATTTGGCCAGGTCAGGAGATATGGTCTCTGAAAGGCCACTGAAAGGATGAGAAATTGTCACCTACATGGGATTTGAGGGCTTGTCTCAACCTTCTCACCTTTGTGAAGGCAAGGTAGTTAGGTGAGAGATTGAGCAGAGGCCTGAAGTACTGAGAGGCAGGAAAGGTAAACTTCACATGGTGACAGGGAGGGTATAACTGACCCTCAAAATACCCAAAGCAATCAGTGTCCATAACATGAAGACAAGGGTAGACTGTGTTCAGGGTTGTTCAAAGTCCAGCAGTAGGATGACCGTTACAGGTGACTGTGAACTTTGGCATCATAAACAGTCAACCCAGATAGCCCAGATGATGAAAGTAATAACCACAGAAATAGTAACACATTCCACTGATCCTTTGGTCCCTTGGTTCACAGTTTGAAAAGCATTTTCATAGCCATTACCTCCATATCTCATACCAAACAAACTGGAGACTGCTCTACACCATTGTCACCAATGTCCATGTCTGTCTCCTGGACAGATGCCAAGACAGAGTGGGCATTTGGAAATGAGAAGACCTGGGAGGGGTCTCCAGCCCTGCTGTCTCATTTATGAGCTGAGTGACAAGGGCAAGCCACACAGCCAACTGAATCTCAATAGATTCTCCAGTAAAGTGAGGGCACAATAATGTCAACCTCAGGACTGTTGGAAGAACCAAATGAGGCAGGTTATGGGAGATGCTTCATAAACTTTACAGAGCTGTGTAAATAATATATTCTTCAGTTTACAGGGCTTAATCCAGGGCCTTTGTAGGGGAGGAAGATATTTCCTCTACCTGCTTTAGGTCCTTCTTGCAGGAGAACAAATTAAATTCACATGATACAGAATAACAGGAGAAAATTAAACAAAGCTTTATAACATGTATACATGGGAGAGGCTCAGGCAACCTGAGCAACTTGCCAAAATGGCTGAAGACACCACCTTAAATATCATCCTCAGCTAAAGACAAAGGAGGATGTTGGGGGTAGGGGGAGTCAGTTACCCAAGGTTACCAAACAAGCACAGTAAACAAGAGTAAGATTATTATGCAGATTTAAGTCCTTGTCTTCCACATTGATCTATCAAGAGTTTCTAGAGATAAGGTCATCCCCCCTTCTTCCTGGTACAGACAGGGGGACATCTTTACAGATGGAGATTTCCTTTACAATGTAAATGTCTCTTAACAAAGGGTAAGTAAATTCTGCTTTTCAGAGTTTCTTTCCTGTCTGCAGTGTTTGAAAGTAACCACTCCAAAATAATCCTCATGCCAAAGAGACATATCTTGGGGTGGCCAATTCCCATCCCCTACACCTTGTACATTTAACAAGGTGTTAACATTGAAGTTTCCACAGAGACAATGAGACACAATAGTGTGAAATTCCCAAGCCAGATCTCTCATGTAAAAATTACAAACAAAATTGTCAGGAGCTGGTTTCACAGCTCCTGAGTCCTCTCTGACCTGTCAGTCTCCTATATTTTATAAACAAAATACACAAAAATAGTAGAGAGAGGGGAGAGGGAGAGAGAATTTTGAAGGGATGTGTGTGTGTTTATTTATGGAGAACGCTGTTGCTATGCCATGAGATTCTCACTCTCCCCGGGGGAAATGGTAGGAAGGGCTACTTTTGCCTCAGATTTAGCAAGGGAGATTCCATAGGACCACGCAGAAAGCTGTGACATTTATGGCCTCATTTGGAAGTATGAAGGAAAGAGCAGTGTCTAACTGTACAGCTGATGGAGACAAAGTGGTCCCCGACTACAAGACTTAGGGCATGGAGTTGGGTGCAGCTGTGTCCTGCAGAAGCAAGGAACAGAGTGGGGTTTGCTTGTGTTCCTCTCAACAGAGGCCCCAGGAGCTGAGGGAGAATGCTGGATCTCCGGGGGCTGTGGAAAGAGCCTAGAATGACTCCTGGAACAGAGACATCTGTCTGGATGAAGGAAACTCCTAGTGAAGGGCTGGCAAGGAACCTCCAAGGAGCCCACAAGAGCTCCCTGAGAAACCTGGTCAGCTCCAAACATCAGCCAGAGCAAGAGAGGACAGACCCGGATCTGTTCACAATCAAAAAGGATTTTCCCTGCCCCTACTTCTCCTCTATTTCCCCACTGCTGACCACTCTGGGGGTCAGGAACTGTCCACCAGGTTGGCCTCTACACAGTCTGATGGTTCTGTACTGTGAATACACCCTCCCCAGAGACACCATCTAACTGCAGAAATCTGCTATGGAGCCTACAAGTTTCACCAGCGTCTTGGGGTAAAAGGTATCCCGGGGAAATTTCACCTTTTCCTCTGCCTCTTGGCAGGCAACCCTGAACAACTCTTCATAAATGTGGGAGCCCAAATGGGACCCCAAACGGGACCAGTTACATAATTTGTGGGGCCCAGGGCAAGGTGAAAAGACAGACATCCTTGTTTAAAATTATTAATAATTTCAAGATAGCAACAGTAGCGCATTAAACCAAGCATAGGCCCTTCTAAGTGGTGAGCCCTGTGTAACTTCACAGGGCTCACACATGAAGCTGGGCCTGACCCCAAATTATCTCCTCCATCGACAAGCCCTAAAAGGGGATTCTGGAATCTAGTTGCCGTTCAGAGAGCTCTTCCTTAGACTGCACCCCTCAGAATGACTTGAACAAGCATCAGCCCACAGTTCTCCTCCAACTCCTCCAGGTGGGAAACTGAGACTTCAGAGATGACTAGCGCCAGCTGGAGCAGGAGAGCCCATGGACACTGGAAAGTCTCCATCCTACAATGTGGCCTCGGTCTCAGGGCAAAAAGAATTCTTCGGCAGGATGCTGGCCTCTGCTTAAGAGCCCAGGGATGGCTGGAATGTTCACCTTCAATTGTGAGAACTGCAGAGGGACTCAGCTCATAACAGCATGGACTGGTCCCAAGCTGTTTAGGATTTTATGGGCTGGTGGTTAAAATCCAGGCTGGATTCTTCTAGGAGGCAGTCATAGCCCCTGTGGGCAGGAGACCCTCCCGAGAGGCTGAAAAGAACAAGTTTTTAAAAAATGTAAAATAATTAGAAAAAGGAGCACCTGCAAGGGGCCTCCTGCAGGGTTCTCACCCGTTTGATCGTGTCTCTGTTCATGGGTTCACTGATAAGAGTCAGCTCAAGGGAGATGGTGAGACTAACAGTGCCATTTTGGCCCCTAATCCCAACTACATCCCAGCAGCTCCCAAAACAGAAGAAAGGTTCTGATGGCTCTCCTTCTGCCTGGACTCACTCCCACTCCTCCACCATCTTGGAAATATGGCCTTGGAGACAAACAATCCCATTGCAATGAGGAAGACCCACCTGGCCATGATGTTCCCAAATGCATGCATATGCCTGTTTAATATCTGCCTTTCCCCAGGTTAATAAGTTCTCTGGGGCCTGGGCTGAGCCCATCTGGTTTCTCGTGTGCCACAGTGTATGAAACATGCTTCAACGTATTTTTTAACAAATGAATGGATTTAAAAGAGAAAGATGAATGAAAAATTTCACAGACAGCTTGAGTCCAGGCTCCTTATAAGGTCTGGCTGTATCTCCACTAGTCTTAGGTTGCCTGCCCCAGAAGCAGAGCCTGAGAAGGTGATCAAGGGCATGTAGTTCGTTGAAAGAATGCTTTCAGGGAAAGGGGCGAGAGGGAAGCCAGAAGGAGCAGAGGACAGAGCAAGATGGGGTCTCAGATGGAGACTGCTTTGGCCTGATCCTCCTCCTGGGGAGGAGGTCTGGAGAATGAACTGCACCGCAGACTTGTCTCACCCGCAGGCAAGGGCCTGGCCTTTTGTGCCTCCAGTCGGTCATGGGCTGACTGCTGCCCTGGTGGGGAGATGTCTAACCTCCGGAGGGCAATTTCTGGAGAAGCAGCTGTGACCCCTTAGCAGCCAACACTCACAGCAGCTGAGCAATGCGCACACCAACCATCTCCATCTGACCACCCGGCTCTCACCCCCTCCCCCAACAGGTACACCTGAGCAGGTGGGTCCCAAGGTTTAAATTCGCCGAATATGAGAAAGCTACTCTTTGGTCCACTAGCAATTCACAGCCTTCGGGGTATCTGGTGCTTTCTCAGTGATCACAAATGGGATGCTTTGTTCTCCGTTTGGCTGCCGGTCTTTTTGAACACCAGAGACTCTCTCTGGGGCCCTGAAGGTGAGATACAGGGAGCTGGAGGATTACCAAAACCTTGCCCTCATTCCCCATAGACAGTGCCTGTGTGGAAAGAGAGAGGTGTGTGATACAGAGAGGAATCCAAGTGACTTAAGGCCTCAGCTGAGAGATGCCAGTAATGGACATCAGCTCCTATAGACCCTGATAAAAACCCTCCCCTGGCTTTGAATGGCGCTTGAATGAAAATCTAAACTCTGCACCCCATCTGGAAACCTCGCCTCATCTGGTCCCTGCCCACCCCTCTTACCTCCTCTCCTCCCATTCGCCCTCTTATCATGCTCCAGCAGCTCAGCATCTCTCTGTTCCACAGACAAGTAAATCTCATTGCTGCCCGGGGTCTGGGTACCGGCTCCTTCCCTGCCTGGAATGCTTTCCTCCTTCATCAGTTCCCTAGAGAAGCCAGTGTTGAGCACTCTGTCCAAGGAGGTCCACACTCCTAACCTATCACCACCCAACCCACCACCCCCTGACATTTCTCTTCTTCATTGATTACGTGTTTATTGTATTCTCCCCCGACCCCCTCTCTAAAATGCAAGCTCCATGGAAACACAGATCTTAACTAATTCACTCATGGCTGTAACTCTAGCGACTACATGTAGGAAAGTCAGGGAAGGGAGCTATTTGAGAGTCAAGGAGAAGGAAGACTCACACATTATATCTGGTAGAAGTCAAGTTTGATGTTCCAGTGAAATATGTAGATGGAAATGCCCAGGAGACAGCTGGAGATGCCTGGTTAGACGGAAGGGTGAGTTTGAGCCTGAGATATATATTTCGGAGTCCCTCCCATAAAGCTAATAGCTCAAGTCCTGGGTGTGGATGAGAAGACAGCTAAGAGCAGAGCCTTAGGCAATACCTACATTCTGGAGGTTTGTTTTATTGCTGCCTAGAATGTTCCTGCACCTCCAGTTAAGCATCCCTCTCTCAAAACTAAAGTTGCAGTTTAAGAATTCCTTCCCTCTTGCCCCACGTTTATAATCCCCGCCCTGTTGCAAATGCAGAACGGCAACCTCAGCCCTTCTGGAAGCAGTGCTCTCTTTCCTGGCAGCTGACAGGAGGCTCTCTGGCCAGGCTGGTGCTCTGCATATGGAAGTTCAATTACCGTCAATGGGAGGCCCATCTGCGGAGCGAGGGCAGAATATACAATGCAGATTGGTACACCAGATAGGAGCCTGGATCAAAGAGGAACCCAGAGTTTGTGAAGTCCTTTCATCCTCCCTGATGAAAGGTGATACATGAAGGCAAAATTATCATGATTATTTCATTGGGTTCCAATTGGAGATGGGCAACAGCTCACCAGTATGGACAATAGCTAGCAGCCTGCCTGGATGGCTCTATAATATACACAGACAGGCTGCACACAGTCTAATACGTGTGTGTGTGTGTGTGTGTGTGTGTGTGTGTTCATCAATAACATCACCAAAGCACTTTTTATTGTCAAAGAAGCCCTAAAGAGAATCACAGACTTGAACTCCTCGAGTCCTATAGACACAGACATACCATGAAATATACATGTTTTGTAAATGTGTATAGAAAAAATCATAAAAGTAGGGGGTAAAGGAAACAGTAAGGACATTTGGATTTGTCAGCGTCTCTCCAGAGAGGGCCCTGAGGATATACCATTCTTAGGATAAAGCTTTCATTTCACAGTGCATCAGTGGGAAAATTAACAAGCTCCCTTCGTCCTGTTCCATAATTCATTCTCTTTGTTTTAGATATTGAGCTAAGCTGGTGACTTAAAACCATGCGAAATAGCTTTTAAATACAGATCTGGGTCTGGCAGTTTTGCCGCGCCAGTGACAGAAGACCGACTTGTCCCATCATTAGGGAGATGGACATCATGTCACTTTGTCATTCAAATTCCTTTTCGATTTGAGTTTGTGTCCTTCACTGGTGCTGGCTGTGGCACTGCAGAGGATGTGGTTTCTGGGCCGAACATTTTCCTGCCATCCCAGGATTACTATTGTGGCTGGATTTAGAGGTCCTTAGCTTGGAGCAAGGATAAGACACAGCGTATGTGGGATGGGGGAGGGGAGAGCTTTCTCAGGCCCTGTGTTTACCTGACCTTGCACACAGCATTTTCTTCCTTAGGGAGGAGTTGGCTGCTGTTTTCAGCAGCTCTGCATGCCTGGGGAAAGTGGAAGGCCACAGGAAGGTGACAGCTGAGGCAGGGCTATAACAGCAGGTCCCCAGGGTGGGTCATTCACTGGGCTGACAATCCAGTTGATGCTTGCTTGGGTTGGCGCCTTACACTAATTTGGGTGCTGACATCCTGGTGACAGCAACAGAGGGAAAGTGAGCTGGGGAGCAAAGATGGGAAACCTTGAAATGACTCTCCTAAATGATGGTTGACTTGTTTTGTGACATCATATCCCTAAGGCACAGGGATGCTGAGGTGTCAAGTGGGTGGGCTGGGTACATTCCTATTTAGGATATGGTGGCAACAGTGTCCTACAGAGTCAGCCTGGTGGCTTCATCATCACAGGGCTTTGCCCAGCTGGCTCTGGAAATCTGTTAGCCTAGATTCCATTTTCCCTGCTGACTTTTTTATTCCAGCAGAAATAGAGGGCTTTCTCCTTGCAGCCGTGCAGCAGAGATACAACTCACACGCGATTCCTCTCAAAGGACATATCAGATTCTTGAAGAGAGTATAACAGGTTTAAGTGGGTCAGATGCCATGGCTCAACAGCATCTCCTTGATCCTTTAATCTCACATCTGAAGCTCAAGACCTAGCCAGGTTACCTGGGGCAGTGCCACCACGGTGCCAGCAGGCCTTCTCTTTCGGAAGGTTGAATAATCCACCTGCTGCACCATTCCACACTCAGTTTGAGTCTCTGAGCATGATTTCGAAGTGTGAGCTATTGTTTTCAGATTAACCAAGGTCATGCCAGGGAAATTCTGTCCTCTGGGAAGAGAGCCACAATGACCAGGCCACTTCAAAACCCCATGAAGGCCAAGAAGAAAGAGTCACCTCTCAGTGAGTTGGAGGGAGCAGAGACAAAAGAACGCTACAGGCCTTGGACTAAAAAGCGTGGGAGTGAGTTTTACCTCCATTTCCAGCAACTGCTACACACACACAGTTCCTTCCAAAAATGCCATGGCCTCAAAGAAGAGACAGCTGCCTCCCCAGTCCCTCTGTCATCACCTGCTTGCTGCCCTACGACTGATAAGACAAATCCAGATCAAATTACCTGGCAGCTGGGAGAGCTGTGAGATAAGGAAAGGCAAACTCAGTAGTTCAGAAGAGGAGCAAAGATCAAATTGTATATTAAATTTTCCAGGAACTAAAACCTTGCTCTCTCTGCAAACCTGGGGGAGGCACCTCAAATCACTCAGCACCAAATAGGCTTCCTGGAGAAAAACGACATCTTCAGCTTCTAGTAGAGGGATTAAGAAAATAGAGCACTGGCGAGATCAGTCCATTCTCACTGGCCCAGATGATAGGAAAGTGAAGACAAAGGGCGGAGATGAACACTATAGGGGAGGTGAGTGGCCAGTGGCCAGAGAAGCTTTGAGTAACACAAAGGACCTTGGACTGAGGAAGAGACTTGGGTTCTTATTCTAGCTGTCTGTCTACTTTTGAAAATGCACTTGAACCCCTCCAGGACTTCACTTTTTGTAAAATGATGAGGCGGGGATCTCTTCAAGCTGAGATCGTTCTGGCTTGAAGATTTTTAAATTCCTTGTTACTGCAGCAGTCACAAGGCATTCCTTCTGATGGCTTATTCAGTTGACTAGGTCATTTTACTCAGCTAAAGCTCAAGTTTTGACTATAGAATACCTTAGAGGTGATGCTAAAACTTTAAGCTTTTTCATTAAAAATCACCCGTTTTGTTTGGCACCTAGCATGAAGATGTTGAGCTCTTGAAATATCAATGATCTGAGGAAATTTTGGGGGGTGATTGAACTGTTCTGTATCTTATTTGTGGTAGTGATTACACAAGTCTTTGCAAGTGTTAAAAATCATAGAACTGTACACCAGAAAAGGTAGCTTTTACTGTATATAATTTTAAAAATATAAAGGAAAAAATTGTCAGCCATCCTCCGACATTAAATCAATCCAAATTCCTAATGAGATGCGTTCTCCTCCTTTACTCAAGAAGCGAAAAAAGAAGAGTAGAGGCATAGTAGAGTGGTCACACCAGTGGGCCCAGTTCCTCACCCCTTCTTATGGTCCTGCACTTAGCCATGGCCTCTAATGACCTCCCACTCTCTCTGCATCCAGCCCAGTGCCTTCCTTTATCCAATGAGATGTTAGTAGATGTGACACAAGCAGATGCTTGGAAGAGCTCTTACATGTTCCTATTTGCATTTCTGCTCTTGCCTTCTGTCACCACTATGACAACATGCCCAGTCTAGCCTGCTGGAGGATGGGACACAAACATGGGAGCAGAGCTGAGTCATCCCTGTTAAGATGGGCCAACAGTCAGGCAATTACTAGAAAAGTGAGTGAGTTCTGAGCCCAGAACTGCTCAGCCAATTCAGCCTAAATTGCCAGCACAAAGACCCATGAATTAAAGAGATGCTTATAATTCCAGATTTTGAAGTTGTATGTTATACTGCATTATTGTGACCACAGATAACTGATACAAAAGTAAGGAATTATGAACTATAAGAAAAAGGTAGGTGGACCAAGCAAAGAGTTAATTTTGGGGAGATGGAAAACTATGGGATTTGGTCATGCTTTCCTGAAGTAACATTATCTTTTTTTTTTTAAAAGGAAAGCCAGGGGCTGGCCTGGTGGTGTAGTGGTTAAGTTCATGTGCTTCACTTTGGCAACCTGGGGTTTGCCGGTGCGGATTCCAGGCACAGACCTACACACCACTCATCAAGCCAAACTGATGTCAGCCCACATGCAAAATAGAGGAAGATTAATATGGATCTTAGCTCAGGGCCAATCTTCCTCATAAAAAAAAAAAAAAGGAAAGCCACCTGAATAATGCTGTGCAAGAAGATGAAAACAAGATTGGAGTGGAGGCAATCAGGGACATATTACCTTGTGATCCGTTTATGACTCTACCCAATAATGAGGGTCTCTACACATCTTTGAGAATCCATGAATTCAAACATACATGGCCTCAGGTGAATCTAATAAAATAATTGTAATAAAAACAGAGCAGTGCCCTTGTAGTCTTTTATGAATACATGTGAATAAATGTACATACACACATATATGCACACAAGTCAGCCTGTATAGGTATTTGTTCCTAGGTATACACATTGTATAATGCTCCCATTGTTTTAACTGGGATGGGTGTGGCAAGGTGGCGGGCCAGGATATCACCACATAGGAGGAACTTTGGTCTGGCCAAGACGAGGCCAGGAAATACATTCAGACGATGACCTCCCTATGCTTAGCTCAGTCTGCCACCCAGGACAGAAGAAGGCAGCAAGACAAAGACTTAGCAGCTTGGTTTCATTTTGGATTAGTGGTGTCCTGGGGAACAGGAAGGGAGGGTCTAATCTAGGCCACAAGACAGAGCAAGAGTTCTCAGGGAAGGAGCTTAGAAACAAGAGGCCAACAACACATGGAACCAAGGGGAATCCATATTGGAGCAGGCCCAGTCAATGGCTAAGAGTATACTGTCCCAACAAAACAGAGCTTCTGGAAAAGTTGGGCAGCATGTCAGTGCCATGCAGGATTGAGGGGTACAGGCTAGTGAGGAGCAGACCAGCCAGTTAGGCCTATACGTGTTGGAGTAGGCAGGGGACGCATCTTATCCACAGTGTAGGGCTGTAAGGATGAATAGCAAGAGCCACATTCTGATCACCCTGGAGCAGGTGTCAGGGTAAAGCTTGACATATGGAAGATCCAGACACACAATGGGAACCAAAGGATTAAAGAAAAAAAAGAGAGCCTTCGAGGCTTCAGTAAGGCTGAGAATTAGGAACCACAGGCGAGCACAAGTGGAAAGTGGTCTGGGGTAATTTAGGAGCAATGCCTGTGTCAGCTTCTATGGGCTCCTGGAGGAGGCTGTAGAAGTGATTAAAGTTCAGATAAAGACCCTGGAGTCCTGGAGTCATATCCAGCCCATTACCAAGTCAACTTCACTTCTAAAATGTCTCTGAGATCCAGGCCTCTCAGCATCCTGCCCACCATCCTCTCTTGTCTTGATTTACATAAGGGTCTTTACTTGTCTTCCTGCACATCTGCCAGAGTGAGCTTTTTAAGATGTAGCTTGGATTGCATCATTCTCCCTGTTTAAAACCTTCCAAGTCCTTCTGCATTCTTTACCGATGGTTTCAAACTCTTTATCATGACCTACTTCGCCCCTTTCATGCTGTTCTCTCCCTCTCTCGCTGCCCCTGACATGGCGACCTTGCTTTGGCTCTGTGATGCCCACAGCTCTTTCCTGACTCAAGGCCTTCATGTAGGCTCTTCCCCTCTGCCTGCATGCTTTCTCTCCCCCTCCTCATGAGGCTGGCTCCTGCTCTTCATTCAGGGCTCAGCTTTTTTGCCGCTTCTCTAGGGAGGCCTTCCTAGATTGCCTAATCTAAGGAGGTATCCCCACTTTTTCTTTCTCATAGCATCCCATTCTTTGTCTTCAAAACCATAATCATAATTGGTAATAACCTGTAATTAATTTTGTGTATTTGCCTCCTTACTGTCTGAAATCCCCACCAGACTGTAATGTCTATGAGGATAGGGACCAATTCTATCTTGATTACCACTGTATACCCTATGCCTAGCATAGCACAAGGCATAGGAAAATGGTTCAGTAACTATTTATTGAATAAATGAATGTGGTTTGGAACAAAGCAGAGGATGAACAAGAACACCCTGGTTAGGGGAATAGCCCTCTAGTCCCCCGGTGGGCACCCCAGATGCAGGATGTGTGCCAATGGGTGAATTCCTGTCAAAACTACAGCTATGGTCTTTATCTGGCTTGAGGATGGATCTGGGCCAAGCAGCCATGGTTGGGCTGCAGAAGACAGGGGCCCACACTCCTATAAAGCCACAAAGGGCTAACAGTGTTAGCCTTTGAATGTTAATTCATTAATAAAGCATTACCTGAAACCCTCCTCTGTGCATAGCTCTATCTAAGACTATGGTTGTTTTCTGCCTTCCTCTAACCCACTGTGTGTCCCAGCATCATACCATCTACACTCTAGGCAGCTGACTGCTGATAAAGGGAAGCTTCCAGCAACCACCTGGAATGTCCATCTCCAGGATCCTTCTTGCCTTGTTTCTACTCCGGCTTCCAGGCTTCTAGCCCTTGTCTCTGCCTGCCATTTTGGCCTCAGCTCCTGCCCCTGGGACTTGTGTCCACACTGAAAAGCTTCATCTTGAAATTGGTCACTCCTCGAGGTCATCTTTAGTCTCAGAGGTGAGATTGGTTGAGCTGCTAATGTGGCGCACAGGGCTCCGGAGGCTTGTGTTGCGCTCTGGCCAGTGCAGACAACATCCAGTTCTGCTGCTGCCAAACCATTAGTACTGACGATTCTGGCATAAACTGGCACCACTCTCCCTTTTGTCCCTTTCCTCTGGTGCATGGTGTAGCTTTCCCTTCCCTACCCTTCCTTCATTGAAAAAGATAAAAGTGAAAATCAATGGAAAACCTTAAGCTTTCCAGCATAGGGTTTTTTGTTTTATTCTCTTTTACACATTTATCGAGAAGTAGGAAAGGCTTAGAAGCCTGCATCTTCCTCCCTGTGTTGATTACAAGCCCTGGGTCTCAAATACTCTTCAGGTGAGGTTTGAGAGAACTGGGAGACAAGAAGACAATCTGTGTGACCTAGACGTAATGAGACTGAAATAACTAAACATCAAGTATTGGCAAAGCCACATTTTGTGGTGAGAGAAATATTGTTAGAGCCAGAGGGCACTGGATATCGGGAGACCTAAAGTGACCCCAGGGGAGGACCTTGAGTAATTAGAAGTTTTTTGGCAACCAGCAGCCAGGATGATGTCCCTTGTCCTGCCCATCATCAAAAAGGTCTCACCCTCTCACCCTGCCCCACCTCTGCAGAGATGAACACAGGGACTTTGCAGGAGGCCTTCAAAGACATTTTTCCAAGAAGCAATATCATAGAGCCCTTATATTTCAGGAGAAAGGAGCTCTTCCTGAATTTCCAACATTTCACAGATCTATGCAATCACACTTAGGTACCAAAATAACAGAGCAGCAGAAATAGAACTGCTGAATTGTATCCAAGACAGAAAGTCTCCATACTTTAAATACTGGACGTTGAACAACTTCTGCATTTAGCACCTCAGCTTAGACACTAGAAAACGGTCAATCCAATGGGAGTTTGTTTAGACCAGTGGGGAAGGAGGCTCTTCATAGACTATTGAAGGAAGTGAGATGAACGTGGAACCAGGACAATATGAGTAAAGGAGGTCCCAGAGCAGACACTTGTCTTTAGTCTCCTCTTTCAACAAGATGCAGCCATTCGTTAGGAAGGGAGGATGGGGAGAGGCCAGTAGACCTCCAGGAGAGTTAAGCCTGTGTATATTTTGTAATTTGCCTACATGTATTTATGTATTTTAATTAGAGTATAATTGTGAATTTAACACGTGCATTTTAAATAGAACTTTCTGGAGACGATGATTTAGTGGTTCCCAATTAGTGGAAGTTCAAGCACAGTGGATGGGCAGTCCAGGGAGGTACTTTGGAAGTGGACAGTATCTTATGCTGTTCTTGACACCATCTCAAGGAAGCAGCCTTCTAGACTGCTCCTGGGTAGGGCCAACACTGCTCAAAATGCTGAATATCACGAATGGGATTAGTTGGATGAAAATGCTAACCCCATGTTCCAGAGAATTTGACTTTCAGTCACAAAGGGTGCTAAGATCAAGGCCTCGTACCAGGATGAGAATGGCCTGAGTGCAAGGCATTTGCCTGAAGGGCAAGGTCTCTGGAGGCCACTGTACGTTCCATGGGGCAGGGTCAGGGCCCTTGTTTGGGGTCTCTTGAGCCGTGGCCTTGGCTGGGACTTGGGTGCCCCCCCCAATTCAGCTTGTGCCTTCCCTCCCCCATCTCTTAGTCACTAGGCATCTAGAAAAGATTTCTCCTTGTTTTATCTGGCAGAACCTTGGGACAATAACTGGACTGAGTTCAACTGGCCAGGAAACCAAAGCCCACAGAAAAATGCCTCATGACTCCTGCCAACCCCCTGCTCCCTGCCAGTCCCAGTGCTGGACAAACAGCTCTGCCAGCATTTGGATTTGCGAGGGGAAGTACATTCCGTATGTGGAAGCCACATAATGGAAGTTATGTACTTTTCGGGGACTGCATCAGCCAGCGCAACTGCTGCTCCCATTATGTGGCTCATGAAAGGGTTTTCACCTCCTGGGCTGGAAGGGAGTTGGTCTGTCTGCAACAAAGGCGTTTGCCTCTGTGGCTTTCTGAAAAAGAATGTGTGTGCTTGTCAAAACAGAACTTTCCTGCGTACTTGGAAGAGGAGGCCTTTCTGCCTGCCAGAAAGGAGCAAGGCTCAGTCTGGTTAAAAAGGGGAAAAAATTCCACTGAGCGGGCCCATTAGCCACTGCCCAGGCCAGCCTTTCTCTCTCACAAAGACACTTGTTCACTGTCGCACGACTGGCTTCAGAGCCATTTCCCACCAAGGCAGTTTGATTCAATCTGAAAGGTGGGGAGCTGGCAAGCCATTAGGGGTGAATGTTTTCTGATCACGGAAAGGTAAATAAAACTTTTCTCTGTGGTGGACCGGAGCCCTAAGGTTCAGGGAATTGTGAGTAACGTGTTGGTAAATACTCTGGCTTTGCTTATCCAATCTTTTTTTTTCCTCCAGAGTAGGCTGCTGTTATCTCTGTGATAGTGGAACAACTGAGACACAAAGATAACTTTCCGCAGGACCTGGAGAAGGGCCCTGAAACCCTGCCGGGTGATTTAGCAGCTGACTGTGACAATGCGGCCCTCCTCCAGAAGTTTCTTCTGGATTCAGCCTCCCAAGGCAGCCACAGGAACATGCTCCACCAAAGCAAAGGCCAGGGGCCAAGTCTGGTGCGACTCTAGGAGCGCAGTGAACTGCACCAATTTCTCCTGCAAGGAGGATCTAACCCAGCTGCGATCAACAAATATCCCTTTCCAGTGCCTGATAGCCCCATTCCTTGGTGGCTCCAGATTCCCGAGGGAATCTTCATAAAACTCAAAATGCATCTGGAAGAGGGATCACACCTTCTCTGTGAATGGATCATGTTTCTGTAAGACAGGTCTGCACAATAGACTATTTGAGGCTACCTGCGGATTTTAAGCCCTCGATGGTGAGAATTGCATCCATTTAATTTGAGTGGTTGGTTTAATTTCCCTAACAAGTGAAAATTACCTTCCTGATTCTTGGGTAAGATGAAAGAAGACAAGCAGAACCCAGGCTAAGCTCACAAATGCCTTGTTCTCGCAGTTGCAGAAGCATTATGCTTGGAGATACCACAGCCCTCAGGTATCTGCCCGAATTTCTGGAGTCTCCAGCAAAAGTCTTGGCGGGATGAAAGACATTTTTGGATCTAGTTCCCAAAACTATAGTTGTGTGTTTCAGGACAGTAATTAAGTATTATTGTGGTTAGGAATTGTTGTTAACCAATTTATGCGAACTTGTTTAGAGGTAGCTGGAAATTTTTAAGTAACGCATGCAAACTTACAAATTGTTTGTCACTATCAATAACTGACATCTGTGAATGTGGTTGCTTTGTTAAGAACATGCTTGGCTCTCTGGAGCTCTGAGGATGAGTGTGTAACACAAGCATCTGGTTCAATGCTATGGACTGTTTCATTCCAAGCGGAACTTCGTGTTTGCTTGAGAGGTCAAAAATCAACAACATGGTATAATTATAAACGTGGACAATAATTGAACTTCAGGAATAGTCTCCTATGTTATAGCTGCTGATCTCAAGAAGGTTCAGCTGCTGGGAGTAGCCAGTGGTCCCTAATGGTTCTGGACTAAAATCTAAAGTCAACAGTAAGAACATACAAGTGGGGCCAGATTGTGATTCAAGAAAAGTACGTTAGGTTTAAGAAAAATAGCAGCAGGCACTGAATAAGGATGTGAGCAAAAGAGTTGCCATGGGCATCATGTGTCTCCTCATACGATGCAATGGAAGTATACAACTACACTCCCCAAGAAGTAATCTTGCCAGAAAGAATTAAACCTGGATTTAATCAAGCATCTGGATATAACTGCCAGTGAACAGGAAATTCGGGAGATAGAGGAACATGCTAAACAATGTTACCAGGAAGAAAGAAGCCAAATCCAGAAAATGGGAAACTCTATGGGACAAAGGACCTGATCCCTTTGAATATATGTGAATATTTGAGAATGCTAAGAAATATATTTTAAAAACATAATGTATAGACCTAGTTTGGATCCTGATTTTATCAAACTAACTATAAAAATTTTTTTTGAGATAATCTGGGAAATTTGAACAAAGACAAGTTGTTAGATAATCTTGGTGATAATATATATGGATGTGTTAAAAACAAAAGTCCTTTATCTACCTATCTGTATCTATTTGTTTGTCTATCCATCTATAATCTGTCTACATATCTGTCTGAAATGAAGTAGTTGACATTCACTTTTAAATACCTTAGCAAAAAAAGTGGATATAGATGGAAGAAGATTAGTAAATCGTTGATACTTGGGTAATATGTATGTGAACTTTTAGTATACTATTCTCTCTACTTATGTGTACATCGAAAATTTCCAGAATAAGTTTCCAAATAAACAGAAAGAAAGTTCTGAGAGTTGCAGCTTTCCATCAAGGGAATCTTGAGCCTTACTTTGTGGTGGGGTGGGGGAGTGTTCAAAGGAGCAGAGTGAGCACAAAGATTGAGGCAGATGGGGTGCTGGCTTGTGCAACAACTGGGCAAGCCACTCCTGAAGGCTGCCCCAGGCTGATCATTGCTTAAAGACTAGAATCCAAACACTGCTGTCTCCCCCCGCACACCTGTCCCACTTCTCACCTTCTCTTCCATTCACCCTCAAACGCATATTGAACATCCCACACAATGTTTCCTGAGGTGACAGAAGGAATAAGGCATTGCCCTGCTCTGGAGGAGAGGACACACTAACACACAGAGAATGGGAGAGTTAGTTAAACAATACCCACCCCTAAGCATCCTGGACCACTTGACCCCCAGATCTTCCAGGGCAAATCAGTGGTAAATCATCGTGGCCACAGGGAGACCTGAGGATGGAAGGGTCCACGGTCTTCGGAGGGTTTGTGGACTTTATCCACAGACAGATGCTTGGGAATGCTGGTCAGGCTGTCCCTCACAGTGTCCTTTCTAATCCTTCAGCCGGGATCAGAGCAACCAGACCAGAGGCCCTGGTCTATGCTGCCTGCCCTTCCAGCTTAGGTGGTTGACCCAAGCCTGGGTGTGCAGGAGCTGTAATTCCTTGGCCAGAGGCACTTCCTTGCCGGACTTCAATCTCCAGCCCTGGGACAATGTAATCTGGAACAACCTCCGGAGGCATATGGCACAAGCATGCTGGCAGCTGCCATTCCTGGTGACATTCCTCCACACTCCTAGTTGACTGAGTGCATTTGAAAATGTATTCACATTGGCTCCAGGGAATAACCATTTCCAATCTCTTAACTCCATATCCCCTGTTCCCTTCCTACCTCCTTTCCTGACATGGACACAGACCCAGGTAACCTCTATCTTTCACTGTGCTCCTCTTCCAAGAACTTTCAATCACTTACAGCCCAGCTTCTCTTCTCTCCCACCCCTCCTCTGTACTTGTTTTATTTGAAGAGCTCCAAATGATTGTTTGTGCTAATTGCAAAGGATATTTGAATGAGGACAAGTCTCTAGTGAAAGAAAAGCCATGGTTAGAGAGTGTTTTGTGCAGAAACAATCTTGTTTCTGTAAAGCATGCACAGTACCTCTAACCGCTCATCAAAGAGCTCCGAGTATAGGCCTCACCTGTCAGATTGGTGCTGTTTACACTGGCCTCCCTGGGGTCCCAGGTCACTGCAGGGCTGCTTGAGCAGCCAACACTCGCAGTGGAAGAGGGATGAAATGGTAAGAGGACATCTGAGCTCGCAGGGCCCCACAACCCACCTTCACCTCAAAGAACTCCCCCTTTTCTGCTATGTCTAAGACTTAAAAATGTGTTTTCCCTGTCTAAATAAAGTGAAGTTAAAACCTAGCTGTTTTAATAAGTAAATATTCCAACTCACTGTTGGTTTACATACAGCCTTTGCTAAAGGCTTGAAAAATGCTTCCCTAAGATGTCTGAACACGCCACCCATATTTTTATTTAATCTCTTTGTTTTGTTAGCAAACCTTTTCTTCACAGCTATCATGAGGACAAACCAGCTCGCTCCTGTGTGATTTCACACAAATTTGTAGAACTGGGGATTCAAACGTAATTATATTTCTATAGCCAATCTTTTTCCCAAGTGGAAGTTCCACGGCACCAATCAGCCAACATTCCATTATGGCCTGCCCTTGTGGCCTGCCCAGATCCCCGATGAACATTTAGGAGCCACTTGAACACAGCAGGGGCTGTGGGAGAAATTGTTTCTCATTGATCATCTTCTGCTGGAAAACCAGTTTGATAAATCCAGGTAGGTTTGGACATGCCCCTCCTCACCCCTCCTACTCCAATAATTCCCACAGCAAAAAGCCAAGCAACGTTTGATAGTGACAGGAAAAGTGGCCACACTATCGATCATGAAGGAAATCCCAGGGCAGCAATGAGAGCTAATCACTGCCTTCTTGTCACCATTTCCAATAAGGACGATGGCAAATTTACTGCCTCATAACCACAAAGTACCCTCATGCTTCAGAGCAGATAAACAAATTGTGGATGCCATTATCTCTTCTGTGGCTTCTTCAAGACTTGAGGGGAATGCATTGAATGGAGGAGAGGACACAATTTGCGGGGCAGAGAATCAAATTCTGACAACTGTGGTGTTCCTAGTAAGGAATCAGACAATCTTATTCCCTGACCAATAGTTGGGGACAGGGCATTCTTTTTATGTCAGCAAATATTTATGGAGCACATGCTCCAAGCAAAGTCCTGTCCTCGGAATAAAGGAGCCACAGTGATAATGAATGAAAGTTCCTGTCCTCACGGAGCTTGCAATCTAGTCACAGAGCAAGGTAGTACTCAACCAGCTATAAAATATAAAGCATAATGTGTTAATGCCATGAGAGAAAATGACACAGGAACTAGGGAAGAGCAGGGGATGGCACACAACCCAGAGGCCTGGACTAGAGGGTGTGAACCAAACCCTGTACGCCTACATTTGACGTGGGTCCTACTGCTGGGATGTTCCTGTAATACCACAGCCCTTCCCTATGAACAACACTTATGCAGGATGAACGAGATCTCTCTGTGGAGATTGTGGGGACCCATAGAGACTCCCTAGATGCTGGCTTATTGGTTCCAGGAAGTGCAGACAAGATGAATGCCACTTACACAAAGGAAGAAAGAACAGCGGTCCACTTGGCCTGATTTTGAGACTGGAGAAACTCTTTATTCCAAAATCTCTCTCTGATTTGCCTCCTTTGAAATAGAAGATTTGTCCTGTAAAAAATGCTACCTCTGTAAGGGATAGCGCATTAGGCTGAAAATGGACCAACGGAACATTAACATGCACAGATGTTCAGAGGTGGCAGATTAGATAGAACATGTCACTCAGCTACCTCTACTCTTCCTTTTCTCAACCTCATTGGGAACTTTAGGCCTTTGATTTCTCCATTTTCTTGCTGTAAATCATCCTTTTTCTTCACATCCTTCTCTGTCCAGCTAAAGAGGAGATGCAGGGAAGGTTACTATAAAGTTATGGAGAGGTCCTATTGAATCCAAAGTCAGGAAACAAAGCTAGGGCTGTGGGAAATGAAGTTTTAGGAATCAGGGCCACTCCCTCTATATCTTAGGGACTATCTTCTCACCTCTGCTTCTTTACACCCAACAGTTCCCTCCTCTCTCTGCAGATCAGTTTCTTTTACCAATTCATTAACTTGTCCAGGGCCCCCAAATGGTCACTCCAGTCCCAAGTCTATTGGAATCCCCAGTGCTCAGCACAGACCAGCAATGTCCACCTGTCCATGTCTTTTATTAAAATCCCCAGAGCAGAGGTTCTGATGACTCAGCTCCCATGCCACGGGTTGATGGTTAGCCTGTAGCCAGGCCTCAGTCGTGTCAGGTGCCCACCTTCGCCTCCCACCAACAGCTCAATCAGGGAGAGAAGAACCTGTGATCCAGCTCGCAGAACAGCACATACGGACCATGTATTAGTCTGCTTGGGCTGCCCTAACAAAGGGCCAAAGACTGTGTGGCTTAAGAAACAGAAATTAATTTTCTTACAGTTCTGGAGGCTGAAAGTCCAAGATCAAGGTGTCGGCAGGTTTATTTCTTTTGAGGTGTCTCTCCTTGGTTTGTAGGTGGCTGCCTTCTTGCTTTGTCCTCACATGGTCGTCCCTCTGTCTGTGTTATCTGAGTCCTAATCTCTTCTTGTAAGGACACCAGTCATATTGGATTAGAGCCCACCCTAATGACCCCGTTTTAACTTAATTACCTCTTCAAAAACCCTGTCTCCAAGTACAGTCACATTCTGAGGTAGTGAGGTTTTAGGCTTCAACATACAAATTTGAAGAGGACTCAATTCAGTCATTCAGTTCTTTCCCACATCCCCTTCTGGTGGAATTGTTGGTCTGTTATGACAGCTCATAACATGTCCATCATTCTCTTGCCAAATTTTCAACTCCTGTATCATTGTCTTTTCATCATACAGACCTGGAAAAAAACCCTAACCTTGTATCAGTCTAACTCTCTTAGCCTATACTTGAGCTGCTGATCACTTTTAAAGGAAATCACTCCACCTCACAAATTGGTGCCGTGGCAAGTTCTCCAACATCAGAGGGGCCCAGAGTCACTTCTATGTGCCCCTGAGCAGCGCTATTCTATTTTTCACAGCATCTATTTCAATTTCTTTCTACCATCCTTAAACCTCTTCCCTTTTGGCAAATACTTCCTTTTCCCTATAGAAGACGGAACACATCAGAGGGACTCCTTTGACGTCCTGCCACTGAAGTTATAAATGTACCTGCATTTGCTCCCGTCTTCTCCTTCCTTCTAGTCAAAATGGAGGAGCTACTGTCTTGCCTGAGACCAGTCCCAAACCCATGGGCTCTGGATCTCTCCCTTTCCAATTTCTGGGATCTCCTCCACTCAATTATCCTCTACCCCACCCTGTTTGTGCCTTTCCATCAGTATTTATACATAATCAGATCTCTTCCATCTGAAAAAATAAATCCTCCAACAACCCACGTTCTCTCCAGCTAATCCTCAGAGCCAAACATTTACAAGTACTTCACTATAAATGCTTTCCACTTCCTCGCCTCCCATTTGTTCCTCAACTCTATCAATGTGGCTTCTGTTCCAATTACTTTGCTGAATGTGCACCACTTCCCCTTGCCACCCCCACCACACTCCTTAACTGAAAAACTACAACACATCCATCAGGTTTCAGCTTAAATATCACTTTTGGGAAGTGATCCCTGCCCTTAAGACTGGGTTACATACGTCTTATCTATGTTCCCATAACATGTGACTTTTCCTCTCGTCATGATGACTTTCAGTGATCCATTTACTTCTCTGATTATAAGCTCCTTGGAGGGAAGGACTGTTTTTTGCTTGCTAAAGCATCCCACTGCCTGGCACAGTGTCTGGGACAAAGCCAGGCTTTCAAGGTTAAAGAGCTAGTGATGGGCAGTACTGGGACTCAAATCTGAGTCAATGCCAAATCCTATCCAGAATAAGCTCTGTCTTTAATTCTCAAGCAAAAAGATTTCTCTAGACCAGGGCTTCTCAAACTTTAATGTGTATCCTCATCACCAGAGCATCTTTTGAAAGGTGAATTCTGTTTCAGCAGGAAGGGTAGGGTCCAGGGTCTGCATTTCTAACAAGCTCCCAGGTGATGCTGCTGTTGCTGGTCCATGGGTCCCGCTTAAAAGAAAGGACCTAGCTGACATAAAAACAAATGTTTTTGTAGACTATATCACAGAAAGAGGGTCTCCCTCACCCAGTGTAAGCTCAGATCCCAAACACCATGTGGGAGGGACTGAGAAGGAGATTTATCTGCCCTCTGCCCTCTTCTTTCTCCAGCCTTAGAATCCCTGCTCCCCAACAGCCAATGAGAAATGTAGTCAATGACTCCTTCCTGTGCAATTATACGCTTTAACTCACACTGCAATTCTTGACTGCATTTCTCACTCTAGGAAAGATTACAATTTGACAGTGGAAGGTGAGATAAACTCTGAGTTATCAAATTGTGTTTCCTGGATCTGTCTAAACAAATTCCTTTAAATCCTGCTGAGGAAATGGTGCTGCTATTTCCCCAGTAATCTGGGTAGAGTTGATGTCATTCAAAACCCAGAGATCAGCCAGGGCTGCTCCCGTCTGTTTCTTTAAGGTACCTCACTCAAAGGAGAATTCCACACTTCAGAGGTGTTTTCCCTGTAAGAAATTAAAGAGATAGTGCCTGTGAGCCAACAGGGCCTGGGACCACCATTCTACAGCTGGGTAAGGAAACTAACTGGCTGTTACAGAGGGGTGCAGTTCACCGAGCATTTAAGACACTGACTGTCGATCATGTCTTATCCTGAGCACACATAGCTCCCTATTTCCTATCAAACTAGGCATAAACCCTTATTTACAACCCTGCAGTCACTATTACATTACTTAACAGTACCTACTCAAATTTTTTACTGTTGCTCTAATTTATTTATCTATATCTTATCAATGCACAAAAAAGAGCACCAACGAGCTGAAAATTAAAAAAAAAACCACACATCATAGACATGATGATGCAACAACAGCAACCAAAAAGTCATTAAAGCAAGAGGAAATAATGAAAAAAAAGCGAAGTCTCTAGGACCTTAGCAGACTTTAATTCCCAAATATATCAATTTCTTTCTATTCCAGAGTTGTCTAGGAAAATATAAACCATAGCCAGCTGTCTTGCAGAAAATCTAAATTTGTATCAATGCTCAAAAAGGAGACAGGAAGAAATGCAAGGGTGGATTAACTTAAACCCTCCTCTCCATCAAGAAGACTTTCCAGATACGCTCTCCTGACGAGGGTGGGGTCAAGGCCGGTGTCTTTCTTTGCCACATGTACTTGCTTTCCTTCTCAGCTAAATCGTACATTTCTGCACAACGTATCTCTCCCTCTTCTGAATGCAAATTTCTTATTAAAACCTCAAATATTACTATTCCTGTGGATTACCTTATTCTCCCATCAGAATGATCTCCACTGAGCCTTATGTATAGATTGTTTGCAAAAACGTGCACAATTATTCCCCTCTTCACATCCGCACCCTTTTGCAATGTGACTTTTCTGCTCCTCCAGTCAAGGGGTGGAATTATTTCCCAACTCCTATAATCCAAGCTGGTCACATGACTTTCTTTGACCAATATGACATGGCAGAAGAAACGCGTAGGAGTTTCAAGCCTAGGTCTCAAGAGGCCTTGCATGATTCTGCTCACTCTTTGGAGCCCTTGACTTCTGCCATGTGAACAAGCCTAGGTAGCCTGCTGGAGGATGAGACAACATGGGGCAGAGTCCACCTAGCATCCCAGCAAGGGTCCCAGACATATAAGACAGCACAGTCAAGATGCACAAAGTCAGCTCCAGCAACCAACCAGGTGACCACAGGTGCATGAGTGAGCCCAACCAAGATCAGCTGAATCTGGCCAAGAGGGGAAGAAATGCCTAGTTGAAGTTCACAAATATTTTGATATAATTTCATTGTTTATACTTACTAAATTATGCTAACTCACATAAATAAAATGAAGTAGAACTGTGCCATTCCCAAGAGAATTGCTGGATTTATAAATAAGAGTAAATCATAAGTGTCAATTTGAGGTCTTTCATGTATGCGTGGCCAGGGTCAGATGGCTCGCCTCCTTATCTCCCCACCTCGTCCATGATAGGCCCTGTGCCTAGCACAGAGTTCAACACACAGTAGGCCTCATTGATATAAACAGGATGAATACACATGGCTTCCCATTTGTTTTATAGAAAACTGAAATCAATCATTAAGGATCCTCCAGACTCAGATCAGCTCTAAGTAAGATTACTGCTTCACAGACCCGTGGGACAGATAAAGAAAGGAAACTTCCATTTTTCTGCCCACTAAGGCAGGAGTTCTCAACCTTTTTTGCTGCTCCAACACCCTGAGGGACACATACTGTCTTCGATAATAGTGGCTCACTACAGAATTATGCAGGACTCTTCGGCCTGTGGTGGGAGGTGGTGCTTGTCAGAATAAGCACGTGTGTTGCTTCAAAAGGATCCCCCAAGTAATTCTGATCAACCCCCTCTACCTACATGGAGAATCACCAGGGAGCCCTAATATCCCAGGGTGAATGATTTGTTTTCAAACCCTCCTTAATCTACAAGCTTCTAGGCCTTTGCCGTCCAATATGTCCTCTAGGCATATATGGCTATTTAAATTAATTAAAATTAAATAAAATTTAAAATTCAGTTCCTCAGTAACCACATTTGGAGTGCTCAATAGCTTCTCGAGAACAGCACAGAGAACATGTTCATCACAGGAAGTTCTATTGGACAACGCTGTTCTAGTCAGTCCCTGAACTCCTTCCTTAGGGCCCGGCAGCCTCCCTGTACTGTAGTAAATCGTCTTGTTTTCTGGTCCTTGGTTTATCTATCTTTCCCTTTTCATTTTATTTGCCTTTTCTACTGCTTGTCCCTTGCGCACCTTCCCCCCTTTATTTCACAGAAGCCATCCTGAGCACCTTCCCCCAGGCCCTGGAGGTCATCAGCTTTAGTATTTTTCTTTCTCTAGGAGCACATTGAAAACCCACATTTACATTTAAATGAAGGTCCTACTTCAACCAGACAGAGGTATGCCTAGAAATAAATCCATATATTTCAGGCAGAGGAGTTATCGTCATTCTTGTAATATAACCTGTCTGCATGCCATTGGAAATTATTACAAATCCGCTGTTGCCTGTGCCTTCAGGAACAGAGTGCTGATTTGGTCTCAGCTAGGAATCCAAGTGGCAAACCCGTGCTGAGGGCTGGCTCACACTCTTTCTTTGGCTGTGCTGTATCTAAAATAACCAAAGCAGTTCAAAGCCACGCAGTAAGTCTTATTGCTGTAATTGATATTAAGCAGAAAACAGAACGTGAGCTGTAATGAGAGATATGTTTACTAAAGGTGAGCCATCTTTCTGCCTTTCAGGAATCTGCTACTGCTAAGGGGTTCCAAATCTAAGAGGGATCATCTTGATCTCTTCCTACCTCTGGGAGACCTCGTTTGTCTTTGTCTCTAAGCAAACAACCAAAATCTGCCAATTCAGAGAGTGGACTTTGTTAATCTTAGAAAACTCAGAATTGGGGGGATTAATGTTCCTGAAAATGAGAGGAATAAATAAGAGTACCTGTGCTTATGTTGGGTTCCTCTGGAAGCAGGTCCTGAAATAAGGATTTTAATACAAATAGTCTACATGGAGGTGACCCCAGGAAGCACTAGTATGGGGTGAGAAGGTGAGAGAAGGGAAGGAAGCCAATGCAAGAAGTATTAATGAGCAGTTTAGAGCTATAGTCAACTGTGGCTCAATTGACTAGCGTCCTCTGGGAGACAGTATAGACTATGCTTCAGTGTCATTGGGATGGGGGAGCTGGGATAGTTATCCTCCAATTCCCAACTGTCATTTGTTGATGGATATTCCTGAGGACGTTAACTACTTACACTTCCTATGAACAAGTCAAACACAACCCTCTGGCAAGAGAAAGCCCTCAGAATAGCTGCAAGTGCTCTCAACATGTATGGGAATGGTAACACCAAGGCACTATGGGTGGGGCACCGATAGCTTTGCCACACCCCTCTTCTTCAGACTGGAATTTCATCCTTTTCCTTAAGCAAGCAAGAGGTTTGTTTCTATATCTCTTGGACCCTTTCAAAAATCATCCCCAACCATGATGAATGGTGGCAACCATATCATGTCACTCCCTCCCCTAGAGTATTGTATTCAACCTGGACTCTCATAAGTTACAGTGGGTATGGTGGATTTGTTCCATTGACCTGCTCAGCTTTCTTCTTGCCATCCTGCATTACTCTGATAGAACAGTCTGTGCTTCATAGAAACTTGCCTGTCTTCTGGCTGCAGAAGACAGCTGACACATGGTTCAGGCCAGGCCTATCATAGCTCTCAAACAGTGATTAAATATTCAAGGGTCAGGCACGTGCCTCAAACAGGGCCAATCAGGATCTCTTCATGAGATCTCACATATGGACTGTGGGAGAGTGGGAGTCTCTAGAACCATGTAAGCCTGGTGCTGCCAAGGACCACCTTTCCATCCGCAAGAAAAGAGTATCTGGAAAATAAAGCCACATTGAAGAAAGTAGGAGCAAAGAATGGGTAGATAGAGACTGAGTCCTGGTGAAAACATGTGAACTCCTGAATCCAGCTTTGCCTGAAGGCAGTGCACTCTTAACTTTCAAAGCATACATGCCAACAAATGGCCCTACCTGCTAAGATTAGTTTGAGCTGGGCTCCTGCCACTTAATTGAAAGAGTCCTGTCTAAGCAACAGGTTTGAGAATATTATGCTATTATGCTCTGTGTTGTTCTGAGGGCTGACTCTTCATCAGATTGCACAGACAGAAGAGCAGCCATTGCATTCACCAGTGGGATGTCAGTATCACCTGGGTATACACTGCCTTTGCTCTGGGCTCAAGGGCCCAGAGGAAGGTTAACTTTGCTTTTGTTTCATGGACACTATGAATTGTATAATTGATGGGTTTCCCTCCTTGTGCTGGCTGCTAGGAAGACCTGAGGGAAATTGTGCTCTGTTCTTTTCTCCCTTCATTGCTCAGTTTCTTCATGTCTTTTGTGTCTTGTACTGCAGGCATCTGTGTACACCAGAGCAAATCTGTTTTCTTTTTCTTTCAAATGAGAAGAATTGCGGCAGATGTGTTTGTAACTTCCAACTTCAGCCTGTAGCTGTGATGGACTAATCCTTGCAGGCAACAGCATCCCAATTTGCTGAGCTTCTCTTGGTTTTTCTGCCTTGGAGCTTTCTCCACAGCCACCAGGGCTTACTCAGTCTGCACAAGCACAGCCCAGAGGATTGGGGAGTTGACATCCCCAGAAGAAACGTTCAATCAAAGGAGGATGGGAATTGGTATAAAAATGCCCCAGCCTCCTCTTGGCCAAGGGGACAATTTTGAGGTGCATTCTGCGCAATTCCTTAGAGGGTCTCAGAGAGACTGCGTTCCAGGTGCCCATGGAAATAACCAGTTTTTATTTGCTTCTCTAACTCACCTTTCACTGGCTTTTCTTCTTTCTCTTATCTCTGTCTCCCCACTTCCTCAATTCTACCTCCTGGAATCACCTTTCAAAAACCTACCAGCACCTAAGTCCTTGTTTCAGACTTGTTTTTGGGGAGAAACCAAATCAAGAGATAAATAGATAATTTAATTATTAAATTAATAGCTGGTTTTCTTCTCACCCCATTTTAGAAAATGCTAAATGAAACAGGATTATGCAAGAAATAATGCAAATTCAACATGCTTGGCTGTGAAAATGTCATCAAGAGGGTCCAAGAAGGTCCCCATGCCAAGCACAGGGCTCACATTCCCTCAGTAGAGAGGGTATGATGAGATTCTGGAGTGAGGCCAAACCGTCTCCAGGGACTGTTGGGCACATCGCTGCCTCCTGGTTGCGGAACAAAATAAAAACCAGTGAGGGGAGGATGTCCTTCTAAACTGCAGGCTCGCAGACACATCTATACATACACACCACACTGTTATAGTAAAGAGAATTACGTTAGCATAAATGGAAAACAAACAAACACGAAACTTGAAACCTGAAAAAAAAAACAAATTAGCTAATTATTTCCACATCTAACTATTCGGTACAAATGTCTGGCAGGATGTAACATTCTCCTTCCTTTTCTCTGAAGAAAATTTCCACGGCATTTGTTCCCAACAGTGTCATGTACTTCCTGTTGTGATTTGTGAGCTGTTCACACCAACTTGATGGTTTGCTTCAATTAAAACTTCCCTTTACACCAGGCAGAAGTGATTACGCCCTCTGGGATGGGATGGGGGGATGGGATGGGATGGGATGGGTGCCTAGTGGCCTGGGAGTGGTGCCTCCCTGCTCTGAGACCATCCCAAGTCCCTTCTCCCTAGTTTATTCCCGTGGGCCCTCAGGCCTCAGAGAATCCAATCAACGCCCTGAGCCGACTCACCCCAGCACATTCAGTGCTGTGAGGGCAAAGGCCCTGCTCCTCCGGCAGAAGCGCAGAGAGTGGCTGCTAACAGGAGCGGGTCCTGAGCAGAACCAAGCCCAGAATTCTTCTCCAGGATGCACAGCCAGGCCAGCTTTCCACATGAATAGCACACAAATTAAGCATAGCTGCTGGAGTTTGGCTCCACATCAATCTCTGTACAAAAAAATAAAAGAAGGGAAATTGGAGTTGAGGGAACGATGATGGAGGAGATGATGCGGGAAGAACTGTGGGGATCCTGCAAGGGGTGCTTGGAGGCAGGAAGGAAAGCTCTTGCCACGGAGACCAGGACTCTGTCTGGGCCTCAGCGACTTCACCTGTCACGCCAGGGGTTTGCACCAGCTCGTAGAGGCCCTGGCCCACATAACAGGGCCTGGCACACAGGAGACCCTGTAGGCTCTGACGTGGATTTAGCCAAATCCAGGGTCACTGAAGGGTCAGGGTTCTTTGACTGTAGCCCTGCCCCTCCATGTCTCTGGGAAGCATGCAGGAGGAGCTAGCGACCACACAGCCCACCCGGGGGGTCCCCCACTGGTGGCTCCGCCTGGCCTGGTGAGTTCCCCTGGATTCCCTTGGGGACTATCTGACTCAGCGAGCTCCTAGGAAAGCCTTGCCTCCAAGAGATCCAAAGCAAGGAGTGTCAAAACAGAGCCAAGAGGCTGTTTGTTGCTGCAGTGATTACAGAGGAATTGTTTCCATCTGTCAAAGACCCAGGCTTTGCCTCACACTGAAGTTCAGGCTGGTGTGCAATGAAGTAGAGCTTGTCTGCGGCTGGAGCCTGGCAGGTGCCCCATGAGGGGGACTGGACCTGACTCCCAGCCTCCTGAGTCACAGCCATTTATCTGGCTGCGATGGCAACACATCCCATGCCCAGGTGCAGGGGCGAGAGAGGGGTCTCAACTCCAGGAAGGTCAAGGGATGGCAGGCTCAAGGGCTGGAAAGCCCCTCACCAGAAACTCTTGCTGGGCTTCCTTAACCCGGAGCAGCTTGAGGGCAGGAGAACAAGGAGGCTTTTTGCAGGGTGGGGCCTGGCTCTAGGTAACAGGACACCATTGAGCTTGGGGTGAGCGGTCTCCCATGGAAGGAAGAGACAGTGCTCTTGGTTCACTTGGAAACAGGAATGGACAGGTGGAAGTGCCAGGCAGCTACCGTAGGTCATGCTCTGTGACCTTGGGAAAGCTGGTCACCATTCTGGGTCCCTGAGATTTCTCACTTCTTGGCACAGCTCGGTGAATGCTCTTGAAGAAAAGGGAATGGCAGTGGCCACAGGACTGCTAGTGTGTAAAGCTTCAGGGAGCCCGCTGGTGCTCAAGAGAGGCGGGGCAGCTGGTTTGAAGGGCAAGAGGCAGGCAGGCGTGGTGACTCTTGCCACACACATGCACACACACACACACACACACACGATTCCGCCCTACAGAAGCTTCCCAGCCAGCAGAGGTCAACCCTGACCATGCAGCTCAGAGATGGAGGAGCCTGGACTGAGGTGGGACAGAATCACAGAGAGGCTGCACAGGAGGGCACTGATAAGGAGGCTGATTCCCGTTCCTCTTTCAGCAAACACTTGGCACCACCACTCCTGGGCGTGGGGTCTGCTTTTTCCTGAGGGAGCCAAGAAAGGAGTCAGACGAGAGAACATCCTGCCCAGCAAAGAATGGCCCATTCTACTCCCTCTGGGAGTAGTCGAGCTTGATGCTTAAGAGCTTGGGTGCTGGGGTCAGAGTGGAGTGGGTTCAAGTCCAGGCTCTGGGACACCTTATTCCACCTCTGAGCCTGGTTGCCTGGTTTGTAAAACAGAGGAATCAAAAGTAACAACCTCAGAGGGTTAAGTGGGATGATGATGCAGGTATCTTGTTTGTCACGGTCTGGTAAATAGTAACTGCTCAATAAATGCTGGTTATTGTAGTTAATTGAGCTCTAAGGCAGTGGTGCCCAGCACATGAAATAGGCTCCATTAGTGAATCCAGGATACCTGTCAGTGGGGGACAAAGGTGTCTTACAGGAGGCTAGTGCCCTGTGGCTTTGGTAAGGGGAAAGGAACAGGGCTTATGAGTGGAAATGCTCCAGCTCTGCCTCCTCCAGCCATCTGGCCTCCATTGTGTCCTGACCAACCACACTGGCTCAACGTGATGGCACTCCTGGACTGGAAGGGTCTGGGGCTGCAGATGGAAGAGGAAGGAAGGGGATTCTAAATCCTTCAAGGACCCATCCTTGAGGAATCACGGAATTGTGACAACATAGAGGCTCCAGAGTTGGAGGCCTGGACTTGAATTTCAGCTCTATAATTTCTACCTTGCACGACCTTGAGAAATGGAGCTCATTGCTCCTAACTTTGGAATTACGTGAGGATTAAATGAGATCATATATGTACAGCTCCTGGGAAACGTTTAATAAGCGTTAGTGTCCTTTTGTTTGAGGGATAGCTTCTTGAAATCTCTGTCTGTTTCTCTGTTGTGTCTTTTATCATACGTGGTTTCACCTCTGTACAGAATCAGTCACCAGGCTTCTAAAGCAAAGATCCTGTTACCTTCTGTGTCAAGCCTTGCTCGACTCAAAAATCACACACACACACACATACCCCTTTTAAAAGAAAACTCACTTCACTTTACTAAAAGAAAATAACCACACCTACTCCAGCAGGAATGAAGGTTCCAGGGACTATGATGAGAACTACAGATTCAACCTGTGTCCCCTTTTTCCCTTCCTCCCACCTAGTACCCCAGCTTTCTAATTGCATCTGGAAGCTTTCTGCCTAGCACTTGGACTGCAAAAGCATGAGTGACTCCGTAGGAGGCTGCTGCTCTGCAGATCTGTGTGCTGTCCCAGCCGGGTCGCCATGGAAAACGTCAAGGGCTACTGCCAGAGCTAAAGGTTACACCTTCTGGATGGAAGACGGGTTTCAAGCCCAAGGGATTGCAGTTATTTGAACTTTTTGGTTTACAGTCCATATGCATGCTGCAAAAATCCACCTCTAATTCCTATTTCAGGGAATAACCAGCCACAGTCACTCAAATCAACACACAGACAGCCCTGCTTGACTCAACCCACACACATCCATCCATCACTCACTCAACTAACACTCGATAGAGCAGCTGCTATTGCCAGGCATCAGGCAAATAAGCCCTGTCAGTTCTGTCCTGTCTCTTCTCCAGCCCTGGGCTACTGCCTCAGCCCAGAATATCGCCATCTCTTATTGGTCCATGACAACAGCCTCCTAACAGACTAATCCAACCTCCACCTGGGAGCAGCCTCTTAAGCCCTGGTGGTGCCTCAGGTTTCAGCTTCATCTCCAGGGCCTCTGTTCATACACACTGTCTCAGTGAAACTTAACTTCCTGGAGTTCCCTACTTTCTCCCCCTGGAATACCCACCCAGCTGGCCTCCCTACCCTTCCCCCACCTGCCTGGGAACTAAGATTTCCTGAAAGATTTACCTCGAAACTCACCGCTTTTGGAATCTCCCTGATAACCCTGACAGAATGAGTCATACCTTCCTGGAGGCTTGGTTGTACCTTTATCTCATGATCCTGTAAACAAATCCTGTGCACATTGTCTTCCTCACCTGACTCTGAGCAACTTGACACCAGAAACTCTGCCTTAGTCCCCTTCGTGGACACTCTCCCTGGCACTGAGGAAGGGCTGTGCAATAGACTGAATGTCTGCATCCCCTCAAATTCATGTGTTGATTCCTAATCCCCAGTGTGATGGTTTTAGGAGGTGGGGCCTTTGGGAGGTGATTAGGTCATGAGGGCAAAGCCCTCCTGTATGGGATTAGTGCCCTTATAAAGGACATCCCGGAGAGCTCCCTTGCCCTTTCCACCATATGAGGACACAGTGAAAAGACAGCCATCCATGAACCAGGAGGTGGGGTCTCCCCAGATACAGAATCTGCCAGTGCTTTGGTCTTGGAATTCTCAGCCTCCAGAACTGTGAGGAAATAAATTTGTGTTGTTTATAAGCCACTCAGTCTATGATATTCTGTTACAGTAGCCCAAATGGACTAAGACGGTCTCAGTTTTGTGGAATGTATTTGTTATCAAATGCTGCACAAGAAGTCACTCCAAAACTTAGGGGCCTAAAACAGGAACAATCATTTATTATCTCTCACAGTTTCTCTGGACCAGGAATTTGGGAGTGACTTAATGGAGTGGTTCTGACTTGGGGGTCTTTTGAGACGTTGCAGTCAAGGTGTCAGCCATGACTGCAGTCATCTGAAGGCTTGACTAGGGCTGGAGGATCCACTTCTAAGGTGATTCGCCCTCATGGCTGCCAGCTGGAGACTGGCCGTTGGTGGGAGGTCTCAGTTTATTTCTAGGAGGCAACCGCCAGATAAATACAGGATACTCCATTGAATTTGAACTTCAGATGAGCAAAGAAAAAATTTTAGTATGGCTATGTCCCAAATTATATTTTTGGTTTCAAAATGTGGCTACCCTGACATGAGGGCCTCTCTACAGGACCGCTCAAGAGTCCTCGCCATGTGGAGGGTGGCTACCCATAAAGTGAATGCTCCCAAGGCAGAAGCTGCAATGTCTTTTGGATCTAGCTTCGAAGGTCACAATACCACTTTTCCTGTAATCTATTGGAGACAGAAGCCAGCCTTGATTCAGTATGGGAAGGGACTACACAAGGCTAAGAATACTATGAGGTGAGGCTCTCAGTGGGGGCCCTCTTGGAGGCTGGCTCCTACAAGGAATAAATTCCCCAATAGCTGAACTCTACTGCTAGCATCTCTAGTTATTCTCAGAATGCCAGTTGAAACATCCAGTTCCCCATCTTTAAAATGAGAAGCATAGCCACTCCTGCTGGGTGCTTCTCTTAGACCAGATCCCTGAAGATGTGAACCAGCCACTCTTAAATGCCTGCTTTGGCAGGAGGTTGAAGCTTGAGTAATCCAAAAACCAAATGGATAATCTAAAAACACCCAGCTGTTTATCTTGGAATTTATAAATTCAACTGCACACAATGTCCTTCTCTATTCCTCTATCCTTTAAATTCCTCACTCATTCCACCCTCTCCCCTTCTGCTGTCAGAAGCCCCCATCACTTACCAAAGGAGATCTGGCTATATTGAATTGTACTGCAAATAGTCAGATAACAGGATGGTCCTTATCTAATTCCAGAAAATAGGATAATCTAGAATTGAGTTTACCTGTGCTGTGGACTTAAACTACAAGATTCATCCTTGATCCCCCCTCAAGGCATTTATACCTGCCATCCCCTCTACCTGGGAAATTCTCCCCCTGGAGGGCCCAGCTCCCTCTTATGCTTCAGGTCTCTGTTCAAATGTTACCTCCTCAGAGAAGCTTTTTCTGACCAGCCTGTCTCATACAATCCCTCACCATCCCTCCTATTCTGGTCAGCTTCTATCACTTTTCCTTTGTTTCCTCAGAGCACCTGCAACTATATGAAATCTTCTCATTTTTTATCTGTTTAGTTGTGTATGTCTGTTCCCCCCACTTAGAATGTAAGCTCCAACGAGGCAGGAGCTTTATGACCTGCTGTGTCCCTAAGAAATTGAACAGTGTCTAGTACATATTAGGCACTCAAAATATATTTGTGTCATGAATTAATGAATGAATCCTAGCATATAGTTTTATACTAGACTTTTTTTCTTCTAGCTCATTCATTAGTTCACTCATTCACTGAACAAATGTATATTGGGTGCCAGGCCATGTTTTGTTTACAGAATAATCAGAATAGACAAGGTCATATCCATAATCTTCTTCAAGACAAGTCTCTCTCTGTAGACTTAATCAGTGCTATTTTGGGTATATGATTTGCTGTGGGACATCACCTTTAAAATTCCTGGAAGCCCTTCTGTCTAGCTGAGTGAACTTACCAGAAGCTACCTTAATTCTTTCAGCATCTCACAACCATATCCTTGATTTGATCTTACCTTTAGGTCATGTCTTAATTTGATCATCTTTTCCTGACTCAAGAGCCTAGAAATGAGAAAGTTTTTACTTTTAAAATCAAGTCTTTATGTTTTCCCTCTAAAATTGGCTTGCAAACTAGCCAGTTCTCTTGAGAGTCCATTTCTTTCTTGTGGAAACTTATCATATACAGCTAGTAAAAGCCAGCTGACACTTTCAACATTCCAGCTAGGGATCCTTTCGGACATGCCCAAAACTTCATTTGGTACATTTTCTATCTTCTAAGTTAGCACAGGCAACTGGCCGTCAGCTGACCCAGGATGATCTTGGCTGGGACAACTTGCTCCCGTACCAAGTCCCGTTCATTCTCCAGCAGGCTAGCCAAGGCATGTTCTCATAGCAATCAGAGACCAAAAAAGAAAGAACTTTAAATCACTTTTTAAGTGGCTTATGGCAACAATTTATCATTATCTCTCATATTTGTGTAGATTGCATGAGAAAGCCCAAGTGAGAATTGTTCAGCAGATTCCAGTCAGTGAGATGCATGCGGTGAGGTGGTGTGATAGTGGGAAGAGTGAGATAGAAGAGGAGGAAAAACCAATGAAGGGGGACGTTAAGAAGTGAGGTACCACTGTGTACAACTGGGGCTCGCTCCACTGGGACCTCCTAAGAGTCATAAAAAATATCTCCTAGAACTGTTCATCCAAAGGATGGACATTTATCCACAGGCATTTATCTACCAGCTTCCCACTAGTTGGGGTTTGCCCCTTATGTGTTAACCATGCATTCAGGCTCAGGCAGAGAGAGAGCCTGGCCTTGGAGAAGCCTTGGGGCAGAAAGCTGAAGCACTTAATCTACGGTAAGATGCTGTCAGCTCAGCTGAGCCTGAGCTTGCCCAGAACTGTCCTCTGTAACTGCGGCTAAAGAGGTAGGCTGGCAGATGTGACACGGGCCACTGGAGGCATCTAGAGCAGTTTCCGTCAATCACTTTTTTCTATTCAGAGGCAAAGGTTTTCATCTCAATTCTTGTTCTTGTAGCTCACGTGAGGCCATTTAGTCAGCTCATCGCTAAATGCTGAGGAAAGAGCCAGAACATTGCCATCTCGATTCCCCTCTTTCACACTTGCTTTCCCTTGTTAGAGAATAAGTGAGTAGGGGTTTACCTTTTCTTTACCTCGAGGTACATACACTGTTTCAGAAAGGCTTTTATTTCTGCAAGACATTCTCTTCCTAAAACGTACGATGAATAAGGAAGCCTAAGAAATCTCCCCACGTATACCAGGGAATGAGATGGAAATTTGTTTGCTCAGGGGTGTCATTTTTACATGAATCCCAGCTGGCATCTGGGGTCCTCCTTATTCCTTGAGATGTAGGGGAAATCGCCTTGGAACTTCCTTCCCTTCTCCTACAGGCCAATTCCATGGCCAAAGGAAGTCTAAAACCCTCTCCCAGACTTCTGCCAATCATTGGGAGTTTCTGTCTGCCTGGAGCCACTGCCTCATAGGCTCCAGCTTCCTTGAATGATTTGTAACACATCAATCCCAATGAGAAATTCAAGCTTGTGTTTCATTCCAGCAACAAACAATAGTTCACATCCAGTATGTGTGAATTTGGTGAATTTGACTAAAGGGTGGAGGAGGGCACATCTTAAGAAGAGGGTCTCACCCCACTTCACACACAATTCAAGCACCTCATTGCTTCCTTCTCTCTCTCCCTCCCATCTTTTATCACCACAAGTAACTTTAAGAACACCCTGGGAACTCTAAAAACTTTCTCCTTCTGCTATAGAACTCTCTTCTCAGAAACCTTGTCTACCAGACACACAGAACTTCAAGGGGCTTTTAAAATTTTACCTTTTGTCCTTATGAAGGTTTTGTTTGCTTTGTTTTTTTAAGACAAAGACAGTTCCCTACTTAAGAGAAGTTTGGCGCCAGCTACTAAAATAATCTTACCCTATTCCTTTCATTAGTGATGTTCACCAATGTGTTACCTGAAATTCTGTACCAACTACTAACATAATCCCACTCTTTCCACTTCTTTACTGGTTTATTTACCAGCACTCCCTTCAGGTACACCCTTTGCCTTGCTGTGGGAGGCCATCCGTACAACTCACACCTTAGGTGTGACTCGAAGGGCATAGCTTTGGTACCAGCACAAGCGATAGAAATTAATTAATTAATTAATTATGAGAAGTCAGTGGAAGAAGGCAAAGGTAGCTCATGGAATCCAAGAAACAGGAAAACTCCCAGCTGGGATCAGAGCTGTGTGGAGCCCATAGTAGCATAAGTCTGGAGTTTCAGAGCAATCTCTTGAAGTGTCTACCATTAATGTGACTCTGCTTGAAAGACTGCCAGTCCATATTTCTATATGTTCCAAAATTTAAATTCACAGGCCAGAGACTCTGATTGGCTCAGCTAGGGTAAAGTACTTACCTGTGGATCTATAAATGATAGCTAAGGTCAGAGGAAAGTGGAGGCACATGGCAGAGAGAAGGCACATTTCCATAAGCGTGGTCAAGTGGCAGGATTAAGGGATTGGGTGGAGGAAGAAGAGAAAAACATGCAGATTCGCAATTAGTCAAACTAGTGTAGACCTTCTTTAGTCATTTAGACGGGGATGGTGGCGTTTCTGCCGCCAACTGCAGAATACTCTAGTTGCTGGTTGAGCATCATGTTGTGTGAGTAATAATTATCGGTGGCATTTATCAATTATTTTCTATGTGATAGTCACTCTGTTGAGCCCTTTGCATGGTATATGAATTTCCTTGTGCTGCCATAACAAATTACCACAAACTTGGTGGTTTAAAACAACAGAAATTTATTCTCTCACAGTTCTGGAAGCCAGAAGTCCCAAATCAAGGTGTTGGCCGGGCCACGCTGCCTCCAAAGGCTCTAGGGGAAGAGACTTCCTTGACTCTTCCAGCTTCTGGTGGCTCCTGCCGTTCCTTTGCTTGTAGAAGCATAACTCCAATCTCTGCCTCCATCTCCATGTGGTCTTCTCTCTATCTCTCTGCATCTTCTCCTCTTCTTATTGGCTTTAGGGTCCACCTTAATCCAATATGATATCATCTTACCATTAACTAGTTGTGTCTGCAATGGCTCTATTTCTAAATAAGGTCACATTTAAGATTTCAAGTTGACGTGAATTTGAGGGGGGACAGTATTTAACCCACTAGACATAGGGATTATTACATATCATTATTTCCATTGCATCAGTGAGAAAGCTGAGGTCTAGGAGGGGAGACAACTTGCCCTGTCACTCAACTGCCCACTGGCAGAGCTAGGTTGTGGACTCGGCTCAGTGTTATGTCAATTCCATGCTTTTTCTACTAGACCATGCTGCTTCTAGAAAACCAGTCTGCAAACTCAAAACTAGAAAGTAATGACATCAATGGTCATCCACCTATTGGCTCCCGGATTATACCAGCAGAGGTGAATGATCAGAGGGTGGCTTTGAGGTTTGTTTTTCATTTCAGATACGGTGTTGGATCCAAGAGGATGATGAGCTCATCACTGTTTTGTAAATGGAAGCAGCCATGCCACGTACTACAGTTTTGCCCAACTAGGACATAACTATCCAACCATCACACAAGGACTGGAACGCCATGGACTGCTCCGCCCTGAGGCCCCAGTTCTAACTGGCCAGGTGAACTTAAGTAGGTCACTTGTCTTGGCCTCTGTAACAGCACGACCAGCATTGGACAATGTCTTCATTGCTGGCATTTTTTGAGTGTATACAACACACTTGTATAGTTACAGGAAAGTGTCCTTGCCCATATATGTTAATATTTGCTGGAGTGTGGGCAGGGCAGTTTAAAGAATGTGCACACCATTGACTTTTCACCCCCAAGTTAATGGTTAACTTTGTCTCCTTGTTTGACTATGTTGCTTGTTAGCTTTGCTCAAGAAGAAAAATTCTGAAACTCCAAATGAAATGCTTGTAACATTTACCTTTTTTCACCTTTACTTGCTACAGTTTATTTCCATTAAGTCAGGATAGCTTTTCAAAAACATGATATTTCAAAAATACAGTATTCCACTACATTATTTACTATATAAATCTTGGAACAGATGTCAAGTGTTCAAAATAGAAGAATTCTCTTTATACGCTTGTGGTGTCTTTAAAGGTTAGAGACATCTATTGCAGCAATCTAGAAAAATCCTTCTTTGTAGGTAGCTCAGTAAAGTAAAGGTCTATGACAGCAGTGTGTAATGGGAACACCTCGAACTTTGGGGTCACACAGACCTCAGTTCAAATTCAAGTTCTATGACCTTGGGCAAGTCACGTAACCTCTGGATTTCAGTCTCATCCCTGAGTGCACCTCAAAATAGCCCCTTCATAAAATTGTTGTGACTTTTAAAGGCATATATGTAAAAATCCGGTGTGTAGTGAGGAGCCCAATAATGTGACCCAACCTCCGCCCTCCTTTAGTCAGTTGTTCTGTTGGGTCAAGATCCGCCATTTTGAAAATGTAGGTAGGACACTATGATCAAATTCCCTCCTCTGCCAAGTCTACTAGCAATGTGGAAAAGGCTGATCTATTTTTCTCATTCCAATTAGGCCTTGGGGCAGTATTCTGGAGGAAACCCAGGCAGCATGGAAGATTTCTTCCCCACTGAGGAAAGTGCCTATGTCTGAATCTATAAGTTTAATCCACCGTTCTGCCTCACCGATGGATTTTACCTATTGTGCCCCTGAAAGGAAAGGAACACAGTGAAACTGGCTGTGGGCACACTTGATAAATCATTGTTGGAACTGGAGGGAATTTCGTTGTGGAGGTAACAAGCGACCACAGCCTGCCTCGGTGCCCAGCCCAGATAAAGTGTGGCTGAGACTCAGAATTGTTTACTGTTCAGTGCTGCGGACACATTTCCTGTTGGCCCTGCAGGGAAATGACAGATGCCCATGGTTGTGCACCAGGATTTGGTCTGCCAGGGGAGCTTGTTTAGAGGGGATCAGACTATGGAGGGAAGGCCATCGTGAGGGTGAGGAGGAGCAGATAAGGTTTCTGTATGCAGAATCCCAGACGACGATGCAGGGGCAGGAGAATGGACCAGATCACCTTGGCAAGCCTTCCCAGTTCCAATAGCAAACATGTAACGAGCCTCTCATGTGCCAGCCCCTGTATCCCCAGCTGGAGGCATGCGGAAAAATGAGAAACAGCTCCTGCCTTCGAGGTCCCCATTTAGTGCAGCAGACAGCCTGGTAACCATCAATGCAACAAAGCAGAGAAGAGGCCTCTCTTGCCCATGGAAGGAGGAGCACATTATTAAGGAGCAGGTTCTCTGGAACCCAACAGCCTGGATTCAAATCCTACCAGGGCCACTCCCTAGTTGTGTGACCTTGGGCAAGTTATCTGACCTCACTGAGCCTGAGCAGCCTCATCTGTAAAATGCGGACAATAATAGTACCTAGCTTGTGGAGTTGTTAGAAGATTACAAAAGTATTTTTAAAGTGCTTGGCACATCCGAGGCACTTTGCTGTTAAATTGCAAATAATCCTCAGGGAATCTGTTTTCATTATGTCTGAGCACCTTTTCCAATCTGAAAATAAAGGCACTGAATATATAAGCAGAGCTCTCTTGATTTATAAGCAGATGTTCGTGAAAAGTCTTTTGGAAGGTGGAAACATTAAACCATGTTTGTGTTTAACAGACCACCCTTCACAGGGAGAATCCAAGCGTTTGATATTAGCACAGTGTCTGATTTTACCGCTGACTCTTTCTAGCAAAGGCTTACGGGGCCCTTTCTGTCTTGGAGAGAGCTGGAAGCATGCCCCCGTCTTCAGCATACCTCCCCAGTTATAAGTAAAAATAGTATAAGAAAGAACTGCGTGTGATGAATCTTGGGAACAAAACTGGAAAACTTAGTGATGCAGAGAGAGCCGGCGTGGGCAGAAACAAGCGTTTTCCCAGGCTAGCTCTCTGGCTTCCAGGTAAGTTAGCGTTATGTTGTTAATCGTCCCTGCTTCAATTGTACCCATCCCTGATCCCACACCAGTATGGAACACACCCTGAGCATGAGTATGTGTATGTATATGAGCATGTACCTGTGCTCATGGGCACACACATGCGTGCGCGCGCACACACACATGCGCTCACACACACACATGCTCACAAGAACACCAGGGTTATCTTTCTAAGCTTTCCTGGCTCTGAGGAAATGACATTGTTTCTGACTGGATCTAAACAGACCCCAATAAAACATCCAGTCAGTCCCTGAGGTCTGTGAACCAGGCCGTGTCTCCCACATACCACTGTTCTGTTTCCTGACCAGCTTCTGACCTTGTCAGCGTGTCCTTGTTTCCAGCTCAACACCCTCCTCCCTGACTTGGACACAGAATTTGGCCCTTGGGCTCCACAGGAAGCAGCCTGCAGTCCCCCTCTGGCTCCATACTAGGAACTCCACCAAACCAGTTCCACCCACTGTGGCCTCACCCAGTGTGGATGGCCAGGCAGCCCAGAGCACCTGTCCAGGTGAAGAGGCCTCACTCCACCCCCTACAGCTGTAACCTCTCCTTAAACCCCACATTCAACCATTTTCCTCTGAACCCATTTATAGAAGCACTTTTCCCCATCCAAAGAAGCATCATGATGGCGTGCAGTGACAAAGGAACAGACCTGAAATCAAAAGACTGTTCTAGTTGTGATACCTTGAGGAGGTCTCATGAGCATCTGGGCCTTGTTTCCCCCCCACACACACACATTTTAAGTATCCAGTAAAGTTGTATAGGTGGAAACACTGCAAACTTTTAAGGGAAACAATCCTTCCTTGCCCTTTCTGCTCCTAGACTTCCTCCCTTTCCATCCTTGCCCCTCACACCACCATCCCATGTCAGAAACAATATTATCCTTGATTATCAATTCCTCTGGCTACTGATTCCATTGTGATAGATTTATTTAAGCAATTAAAGAGGGAGAGTATGAGGACTATGAGTTCCTCAAGAGGACTGTGTGCTAACCTCCCAGTCCCTAGCCCAGTGCCTGGTTGAGTGAACGAATGAACAAATGAATGAATGATGTGATGGCTTGCTATTTAGCATGAAAAAGCTGTCCCACGCTAACTAGACCAGACTCCATCTGGTAACTTGACTGTAGGATGCCACGAAGATCAGCTCCATAGGCAAGACTAACAAAAACAAGAGACGGGCACAGAAGTGCCCCTGCTTCTGCACTGTTCATTCTGACTCACTGGCCCCTGCCCCAGCCAAGACTCTTCCCAGAGTTCACCATTGTGGCACCCAGATGCTCCAGTCAGAACATGAGAGTTATCTTCAACATCCCTCTCTCTCTCTCACCCACCTAGTGATCCCACACACCAAAACTCTTTCTCTCTCGACTGCTACCACTATTTTTAGCCATCATCATCTCTTGTCTTGTTTACTATAAAATACTAGACCTCCCCACCCTTCCCCTAATTTGTTCAGCCTGAGTAATCATCTATTATAGTGAAAATCAGGTCATGTCATTTCCTTGCTTAAAATCCTTCAGCAACTTCCCACTATACTTAGAGCAAAATAGAACTCAAAATAAAATCAAAACTCCTTAGCATGATGTATAAGTTAGAGTAACACTAGCTGCTGTAACAAGTGGAGCAAAAAATATATATAACAGTTGAAACACAATAGAAGGTTATTTCTGAGTAATGTAACAGTTCCAGGTGATGGGTCCTAGTCAGCAGGCAGCTAACTCCCAGGATTTAGGAACCAAAGTTCCTTCTATGTTGCAACTCTACCACTTTTGTGGGCCTCACAGACATCTGCTTCTAGCTGGAAGAAGAGGAACAAGAGCCTGTGAAGAAGGCAGACCTGTTTCTTAAAAGTCTTGACCTAGAAATGATATGTATCATTTTAATTTATTGGCAAGAAATAGTCATATGTTCACAGCTAAATGCAAGAGGGGTAGGGATGTAGTGGTGTCCTGACTGGACAGCCACTTCCCAGGAAGGGACAGCATGAGTCTTGGTGGGAGCTGGTCATCTCTATGACACGTGGCATGCAAGGCCACGGGAGATCTGGCCTGCTTTTCCTACTTCATTTGACGCAGCCAGCATACCTCTCACTCTCAGTGGCCACTCTTTTTGTTTCTTACTGGATCTCACTCTCTAGCTCCCTCAAGGCAAGCCAGCTACGACATCCTCCTTTCAATTTCTTAAGTGCACCAAGCTCTTCCTGCCTCAGGGACTTCGCACATCCTGATCTATTCCAAAGTTCCCTCTTCCTTCCACCCCTACCCTTCTGATTTTGTGGGGCTATCTCTAACGATCCCTTCGTATTCAACTTAAATTCATCAGAGAGTCTTTCCTGACCTCCTCCACATGCAAACTCCTATCTGCCTGTTATGCTCTCTCATGGGGCCATATTTTTTTTCTTCCTAATACACATGTAACTAAAAATTTATTTTTGTTTAGCTTTGTTAATGCCTATTTTCTCCTGTTAGATTCGATGAGGGCCAGAACCCCTTATGTTTGCTCATCGCCTGGGTTATTCTTGGGTTATACTCAGGGCCCAGTTCAGCATCACAAATATTTGTTAAATGAATGGATGTATAAATGAATGAATGCTTTGTTTTCAGGATTATGAAATTAAATTAATTAAGGTTAGGAGACAGGGTAATCTTGTATTTATTTAGCAGTCATTATATGCCATCATTTGGCTAAAACCTTTACACACATTATCTGAGTTGATCCTCAGACCAGCTTTTCAAGGTAAGTATCTTTATTTCCACTTTCTCTGTGAGGCCTCTGAAGCTCATGGTTCCTAAGCATTTTGCCACAGTTCAAACAGCCAGAAAGTGGTGAAGGCAGAAGTCCTACTCATAGTACCTGCTCCCAAAGCACACGGCTCACTCGGGTTTTAGAGAGTCCTGAAAGGGAATTGGATCAGCCAGAAGTGCACATGGCACAAGCTGCTTTTGGGCCAGAGCTCTCCGCCTGCTCCCTGCCCACTCATCTATAGCTTCTTTCTTTCTGTGGGCAGGTGCTGTGGGGTGAATTTTCTCTTTTTTCTTCTCTCTATTTAAATATGTTTTGGTAAAATGTAGGTATTTCTATATTCCCACACACTTCACCCACACAAATTCTCCCATCCGTATCTTTCATGTTCCAGGAAATACAAATTCTAATAGGACCTTTCGCTATGGAGTGTGTCCATTCAGAAGAACAAGCGATAAGCAAGGGCAGGCCTAGCCACTGAGGCCTGAGAGCTGCAAGGCCAAGCAAATCCAGCTTTCCATCCGGACTTCCCCAACATCAGGGCACAAAGAGGTGCTGGCTGAGGGGCAGAAACATTTCATCAAACCGGAAAAGGGAGAAGGAAAGACCTGTGGCATAAAAGCAACATAAATGGCCGCGAAGAAAGATAATTCACATTTGCACTGACATCCTACTTGGGAAATCTCTATAAGGTGCCTTTCTGGGATCCTCCTCACCTCCTCTTACCTCCAACACCAACACTTCTGTACCCTATTACAGAATTCATTTTGAGGCTAAAAGAGAAAGGCCAAGGGAGAGGGGATGGGAAGGGGGCCCAACATGGAAACACGACGGCAGACCAGGCCACATTCCTGTCCCTGTGAGGGTGATCAATTGTCCCTGAGCCTGAGGGGCTGCTGGAGTTGCAGGACTTTGAGTGCTAAAATCAGCAAAGTCTTGGGCAAACCGTGACAAGTTGGTCACCCTAGTGCCCGCTGGCCACGCTGAGAGGCATGTGCTCACACTTTTGTGGCTAGCATTTTCTAACTCATAGCCACTAAAACTCAAGACCCACAGGAATGAATAATACAGCAATTTATGAGAAGCATCATTTTGAATAAGCAAAATATAGTCTAACTCTACTGGTGCTTTAAAAAGATACACTAGTATAATTTGCAACCCGGAAATCACTTAAAATTAAATATTAAAATGAATTCAAAAGCTAGAATTAGGGGCTTGCAGTGAAATGCCAACCCCAAGAATGCATGGTATAGTCCCCTAGAAAAGGCAGCTTAAAATCAGAGACCCAGTTGGATGCTTCTGCTGGTGTCTCTCAAAGATCTAGGGATTGCCTTCTGCGGATAACGCCTGGACACATCGGCATGGAAATGCATGGGGGCACATTTTGCACTCGAGTTGCTGAGGGTTTCTTATGGCCCCATATGCCAACCATAGTGGGATGTGGGTATATCCCAGAATTCAGTCATTAGTCCGTGAACAGGTGTTGAGGGCCCATGATGTGTCCAACACTTTTCTAAGTGCTGGAATTTGATGCTCAGTTTCCCAGAAATCATAGCAAATGGTTTGGGTATGGTACTTCTTTTAAGAATCTCTGGCCACAGGAGAGAGTATATAGGAGTCAGGAGCTTGGCACTGGTATATGAGCATATGTGTGGTTACAGTGGGACAGAATATTCTTGATCGACCATGTTCCAGAAAATCTGTATACATGGGCCGTAAGTCAAATGTCTGACCACCCGTCTTTGGTCTAAATTCTTCCAACATCCTTTCCCATAAGCTGCCTGATGAGGAGTTTGAAAGGATGAGATAGCAAAGACACAGTTGTACCCAGACTACAGCTAGCCAAAGAGGCCACAACAGGCCCTGAGAGTTTTCAAACTGGTTTTTAACTATGAAATGTAGTTTACTCAATTGCTAGATTAGACAGAGTCCAGAAAAGAAAAGGAGGGCACCCTCCAATGGAGTAATGAAGGAGAGTGTAAGAAAGGATTATTTTTGAGGGCGTGGACAGGGTTAGGAAGACAACAGGGGCCAGTGAAGCACCTGAGACCAGTGACCGTGGCAGCCTTACCCCCTCCCCAGACTTGAGGTGGTGAACAGAGGGGGTGATGACCTGCGCAAGAGCCGTGGCCTTTGGAAGAAGAGCGCAGCATCCCACGCACTTTGCCTTCACCCTCAGTCTCCCACCAGTGCCTCCAGTAGCCACACCAAACAGAAAACAGAGAGGACTGAGATCCCGCTACAGTCCATTAGGGAGGGCCTTCTGGGAAGGGCAAACGGAGGCTATCCAGCACAGTCATTAGTAAATACCACTCCCGCGAAAGAAGTTCCCATCACTTGAGCTCTTCCTCTGTGCCAGGCATTGTGCTGGACCCCGGGAAAGGCATTCTCTCACTTTCTCCTCAGATAAAATGGTTGCCTCATTCGAGCTTCTCCTGGATAAGTATCATATCTTAAAACTCTTGGAGCTCCAGAAATACAGTGTCCTATCCATGGGAGGTAAGAATAAATATTCTTGCCAAGCTGTTTGAAAAGAAAAACAGCCTCTGAACAGAATATAAGGAAACAGTGGGGAGGCCACTGTTAACTAAACAGCTCTCCTCATGTCGTCAGCGCAACCCCTGGCCTGAAGTCTGGGATTCTGGTCTCCAGTTCTGCCACCACCAAATTTGACGACCTTCAGCAAATGATCTCCCTTACTCTCTGCGAGTTTTTGAAACCCATTTCCCCGCCCACCTAAAGGAACGTAGTCCCCAGCAATTCAGCTCTGTTGACACAGAGTGAATGGACATGAATTACTTTTCACTTCCCAGTTTGGAGTTCCTAAAATTATCACACTGTCACAAGCACAAAATTAGTCAAAGCCCAAGTGAGCCATTAAATTAACATCCCATGAACTTAACTCTCCTTGATTCATAACTTGATTCCTAAGACTGTTTACAATTTTAAACACCATTGTTGGGGAGGAAAACTAAAGGAGAGCTTGTCTGGAACTTTCCAGATTGCTTTTTGGGGTCACTTGACTGACTCACATACTCTGATGTTTTTAACACATTACCCTGTTCACTGACCCTGTTGTGAGGCTTAGTAATTTGCGGTGGAAGGTGACTTTCTGTAACTGAAATTCCACGCCTACATGGTATTTGAATTTGGTTAACCAGTTAGAATTAGGTTGCCCCTGGCACTGGGTCTTTGAAGCAGTGAAAGACTGGAACAAAATTCAGAGATCGAGCTCACATGCTCCCAGGGGCTGCCAGCTTCGGGATTTTCACAACTTGTGTTAAGTGACCAGAACCATATGCCTTGTCCCAAAGGCTTATTCTCATGGGGAGTGGATGCAGTGGGCACCAGGCTCACCAGGTAATGACTTATGAGCTACACTGGGGGTTAGGAGGCCAGAGCTCTGCTCCTGATCTGCTGTTTATCTAGCATTGTGATGGGGAAAGTCACTCCTGGCTTAAAAGCCTGTAAGCGTTTCCTGTCGTTTTTTGGTGGGAGTCTAGCATCCTGTCTGACTGAGCTGACCTTGCTTGGCCCACCTTCCACTACGCTGTTATGTGCTGGGCATCTGCCCATGATCCTCAGAGCCCTCCGCTGCTCTGCTCTGTGCCACAGGTGCTGACCATGCAAACTACGTGTCCCAGGCTTCCTTGTCTACTGGGTTTTGCTTAGATTTGGTCCACGAAAGACATAGATAGGAGATTGGAGGGCAGGAGGAGGGGAGAAGCCAGGATTTCTTTCTATGATGTCTCTGGCAGTGGCTGCATCTTCTTCGTGGGCCCAGCTCCCATCACTCCACGTTTGTTCTTCCTGCCCCTGGGGTTCTAGCGGCTTCCCACTACTGCCGATCTCTGAGAGACCTCACGGTCTCCCGGGTGCCCTTTCAGATTTTCTATCACACTAGTTCCTTGCACCAAATTCCTGGCATGGATTCTGTCTTCTGGTCTGGACCCTTCTGATACACTGGCCGTGTCACTTGCTCTTTCTATTGTCCCCTGCAAAGATCCAAAATGCCTCAACGCTTTTCGCCAAGACATCCCTCCTTTCCTCCGGGCCAGGCCTGAAGCCCTCTGCTTCAGATTCCTGGAGAGACGTTTCTTTAAAAACAAGCCAGGCCCTGGAGCTTGAGCCCAAGGTTGCGTGAAGCCGACCCACTTCTACCTTCCTGAATTCTGAAAAAGCCCAGAGATACTGGTGCTTGCATGAAAGGTCACTGCTCATTTTAATCAAACCGTATTGCTCTGCACCGCTGGGCTGTGGGCTCAGTCAAGATTTCCTGTGTGGCAGATTTTCTGTCCTCTTGGATAACAGTGCTATTTGCTGCAAGTATCTAATAGAGCTTGAAATTACCCTGGCAAGTTGTTTTCTCTTCTCCAGAGTGGCCCTAGGCTCTGTGCCGTGTTTATCTAGCACTGACATTGTTTTTATTAAGTAAGCCCTTGCACTTCCAAAGTGTGCTATAGGCCCTGTAAATATTTTATTAGCCTTCCTAATTAGTCGTTACATCTCACGACCCTGCTGGGAAGTAGGTCAGTGTGACAGTGCCCATTTTACTGCAGAGGTGGAAGACAGCTACCCAGAGATGGGAAAGGGCCTTGAATGTGAGGGCAGAGGGGACTGCTCCTCCTTCTGAGGGAAGGCAGGGCCTTTGCTTGCTGGAGTTGAGAGGGGTTTGATCGTCCAAAAGGGGGAACAGTGAGAAAACCTGTCCATCACCTCCAAGATGGATGGAGATTCCTTTACTCAGGGCTGTGCTGAGAACTGGATGAGAAAACATAAAAAAGTGAATGGCACACAGGCATGCCAGCACACAGTAGGCACTCAATAGTCCCAGTTCCCTTGGCTCCATTGCTCCTCTCTGCCTCCTTCTCATTACTACACTCAGGCTTGAGTGATTCTGCTCTGAGTAGGGGAGCGGGAGGGACAAAAAGAGCTGCCGTCTGTGAGCACTGTGGTCCCGGAAGGAGACCTGTGAAATCTCTTATCAAAGAGATTTATTGATTTTCTTTGTGGTCAACCAAATGTTGACTTTTAAACATGTTTTCCAGGGTTAAAAAAAAATTTAAGTACAGCTACTAAATTAACTTCTTGGTTGTGAGATTTCAATACTTTCTACATTGCTTTTTTTTATCTCCTTGATATACCAAATAATGAAAGAGGTGTAATAAAATCTCCTATTAGCATTGTGATTTTGTAAAGTTCTCCTGATATTTCTAGGAGTTTTTATTCTACGTATTTGGCTGTTAGGTTTTTCATCACACAAAGGTTCATGGCTGTTTTATCTTCCTCAAAGATTGTATCTTTTATGATTAAAAATCGGATTCTTTTCTTTATTTAACAGTTCAAGCCTTGAATTGAGCTTTATGTTGAAATATCACCTTTCTTGTTTTTTAATTGTTTGCATTTTCCTGGTATAACTTTGAGCATTAAAATCAACATTTCTTCATTATTTACTTTTAGAGATGTCTCTTATAAACTGCATATAGGTGAAAATTTTGTTTGTTTTGTTTTTTTCAACCTGAGCAGCTATCTTCTTAAAGGGAGAATTCAGCCCTTTTATGATTGTTGGCTTAAGTGATGTATTTATTTTTAGTTCTTTTCTTTTTTTATGTTTCCTATTCATTTTAGTTGGTAGTCTTCATTTATCTGTTTTTCTTTTCCTAGTATTTGGCTAGGAAACCCATGTTTTCGGGTTTTTTCTGTACTAGCTTCCTCCACCAGCCTTAATTGACACCTGTTATCGTGCTCCTCCATTCTGCTCGTGGGTGCAGTCCCATCTTTTTAAGTCTATGTTTTCAATTGATGTATGAAATTAAATAATAGCCGTTCTGTCCTCACAAGACATTTTACCAGCTCAGCCCCCTTCACTCTGGAAATTCTGAGCATTTTTTTTTACTGGTTATTTCTTTGCTCCTTCAGCTTCTAATTTTGCTGAGATGATCCATAATTATAAATTCTAAATCATCAGCTTTCCCCTTCAAGTATTTATCTTTGGTTTCAAAAATCCTGCATTTACATTTTTCATTTCCTTGTGATATTATCATCTTCCATGTAGATCTTTTGTTAAAAAATAGATTAATTCATTTTAGTTTCTTTTTGCCTTGATTTAAAAGTTTTTAATCAGTTTTGTCTTAATCTGGGTTTGCCAGAAAGCAAAGCCTACGACCAAGGAAATTGGAGATTTGATCGAAGGGACAGGGTGAGTGACAGGAGAGTGACGCAGGGGAGGAGGAGAACCAGTTCAAGGAAGCACTCCAGCTTGGTCATGACTGCAGGTGACTGGTCGTTCCGTCCTGGGAGACTTCCTGGAAAGCTGCATGAATATGTCTCAGCCCTGTCCATCCAGTGGGAGAAAGAGGGAAGGATGCAGCCACCAGCTCAAGACGCCCCATCCTGCTCAGTGGATCCAAGATTTGACTCATGGATTGTTAACTCCCTTGCATTCCCAGGTTGCACGTACATGAGAAGTGAGCAGTTTCCCATGGTGGCTTCTGCCTGGGCCTTCACAGAGAAGCCCAAGGACATGAAGTAAGAAACATAGGGCACCGGCCTGAGGCCAGGTACTGTCAGGCTGCATCGCAGGAAGCTGGCCAGATCCCGTATAGAACCCGTCATACGGCCAAGATTTGAATAACAGAAAGTTGAGGCTGGTACATTCTGAAGCAGTGCATAGAGGGTTTTCAGTGTAAGTGTAGGACCTGCAAATAATCACACACACATCACACCCAAAGATTCAGAATAAAGAATGACCTCTCCCCACTCCAGCCCTTCCTGCTCCTCAAGCCTGCTCCCTAGAGGCAATTTGTTTTTGCCTCTTTGAACTGTTATCTCCGGATATTAACCTGCAGATTTCTAAAGACTTTCCAACCACCAATTTTTCATTCATCAATCTTTAGAACTTATCTATCGATTTCTTGTTAAAATGAGCGAAAATTTTGTTGTAATACCACCAAAACCCAATGCTCTGCTCTCGTCCTTCCAAAAACTTTTACAAAATAGCTTTTGTTCAATAACAATCAATGTTTACATTATTGTGGCTATGTAAATAATGTTCATTGCAATGGCAAGTAGAAGTTTATATTTTTTCCCATATAATTTTTTCATTTTTGTAAAATTAATGGTTGCCTGGTTTTACTCACTCACTCGGTTTTTATGTACCTATAGTTTTGCCACATGCAGCAGCTGATCTACCATAAGCCTACTAGAATTTTCTTTTGGAATGTTCCTTCATATCAGATAATTTTTGTATAAACAGTTGTCTTTTTTTTGCCCTTTGGATCTCTCTTTTGGAACCTTTGTTCCTCTCTAATCTGGGTGGGCTGGCTCCCTGGACCTGCTACAAAATCCTCAGCTGGAGACTTCCTTTGTGCTCTCCTTTTTTGGAGACCATTTCCTTCTGGACCCCATGTCTTCTTTTTTATTGGTTTACTCCCTTAATTTGCTGGAGCACATCCATCAGTAGTTTCCTATGAAAGGATGCCTTGTAGCCCAAGTCTTTATTTCTCTTTCACACTTGAATAACACTTTGGCTGGCAATAGAATTTAGGTTGCATATTATTTTCTCTAAGAATTTTGAAGATGATTCTCTTTTGTCTAGCATCCTTAGGCATGTTGCTCCTAAGAATACCCACGCCATTCTCACTTTTAATCTCTGATTTGTTTTCTCTCTGGAAGAGTCCAGGAGCTCTGATTTAACTATGATATATTGAAGTTTCTTGGTTTTGCTTGGGTGTGATCCTTTTTTCCTCATTGTCTTGAGGCCTCACTGGGTGCTTTCAATAAGGAAACTCTTTTCTTCACATCTGAGAAATTCCCTTCAAGTATTCTTTTGACATTTTACTCTCAACTATGTTCCTGCTTTCTAGAACTCATCGTTTTGATGCTGAATATATCCTTTAGGTCTCTTATCTTTTTTCTATTTTTTTGTCATCTCTTTTCACAATGTTCTATTCTAATTTTATAGATACAACATTATATTTTATCTCTCATCCAGTTTTTATAATAGGCACTTAAAAGACACTCATTAATATTGGTTAAATGAATGAAACTCTCTAAGAATAATATAGTTATTTTAATTATTTTGGACTTTTCTTTTGCTCCTGGTAGTATCTTTGATCTCCAGATTCCATTTTATGTGTTGATTTTGCTTGATATCTTTCTTCATATATGAAGTTGAGTCCATTAGAACTGGGCTTGGCTGAAAGTAACAGAAAGTCACCATCACATAGTGATGACACTAAATTGAGTTTGTTTCTCTCAAACAACAAGACAGTCTAAAGCCTTGCACCTTCTCAATGAAGTCATCAAGCACTCAAGCTCCTTCTAACTGCCTGCTCCACTACCCTAGGCTTTTGTTCTAAGGCTACAAGATGGCTGCTTCATCCCCAGGTATCACATCCACATTCCAGATAGATAGAGGTAGAAAAGAGGAAAGATTAAAAGGCAAAATGTGGATGCAGTTTAGTCTATGCCTTTTAAAGCCTTTTCCTAAAAGCCCCATGCAGGGAAACGCACTTTTATATCTCATTTAAGGCACGTGTGCCATATGGCCAACCCTAACTTTAAGGAAGTCTGGGAGGGGAGTGTGGGCAAATTGCTGCCTAAACAGGACCAGGACTCTAAGGATGAAAGAAGGGAGAAGGGATGTTAGCAACCAGCAGCGTCCAGGGGTCGTTCACTGCCTGCTTATATTAGAAGTGAGACCCTGGGAGCCGGCCTGGTGGTGCAGCCGTTAAGTTCGCAGGTTCCGCTTCTCGGCGGCCCGGGGTTCACTGGTTCGGATCCCAGGTGCGGACATGGCACCGCCTGGCACGCCATGCTGTGGTAGGTGTCCCATGTATAAAGTAGAGGAAGATGGGCACGATGTTAGCTCAGGGCCAGGCTTCCTCAGCAAAAAGAGGAGGACTGGCAGTAGTTAGCTCAGGGCTAATCTTCCTCAAAAAAAAAAAAAAAAGAAAGTGAGACCCTGCAGGTCTGATTGCTCATGGGGGTGATCGTCAACCGGAGAGTTTCCCTGTGGGATCATCAGTTGGAGAGCTGACAATTCTGACAAAGCCTGCAAAATGTCAGCAGGCTGCTGCCAGCTTTCTAGTGTCCTCAGGAATGGCTTTTGTTCACAGAAAATATTTAGAGATTTGTGTTATTTTTGTTCTGAGTTAATATTCAATTTATTAAAGTTAGAATTTTAAAAATCTCATTCTTTCTTAAACTTTTGACTTGAACTTACAAATGTTATTGGTCTATTTATAAGTCTGACAGGTCTTAGAAATTGCCTCTAAGGAGTTTTTGAATGATGTTTGGTCCCATTTACAAAAAATTCGTTAGACACTTTCAAATATTTTAAAATTCATATACAAACTTAATACATCCAATTTTCTTTTAAAATACTTCATTTCCTGAATTAACAAACAAAACTTTCCTGAGCATATAAGTAATTTTTATGCTTAAAATATTAAATTTATAAGTACATTGACTCTAAAGTTATCTAAAATATTCTAATTCAACCTAACCATCACGAATTTAAAACAAATATTTAATACACCTTTTAAATTTGAGTTCAAGGATTTCGCTTATAATTAGCCAAGTTCTAGCATTACAAATACCTAAAATACCAAATATAAAAAAAGATTCCCTCTTAACAACAAAAAAATGAATACAATGATTTTAATTCTCTTATTCCTTTGTATTTTTAATTCTAAATCTTACTATGATTTCAAGTTCCCTACCCACTAAAGAAGTCAAATTCTGCCCCCGATGTAACCAGGGTTGTTTCCTGGTAGAGATTTTGTCAGAACCTGGAACTGCAGAATCCCAGAGCAGTCCGTCTCTCCACCCATACTGTCATATCGAGCCTATCTTTAGTAGGCTGAGCCATATGAAATCGGCATTTTTATAGTGTCAAAGATGTTCAAATACTGGTTCAACTTAATGAACACATTTATATCATGGGCTTCAAAACTCAAAGCAGCAGCATCCTCATAGCTGTTATTACCTAATTCTCTAAGTCACACAGTTCTGACACAGATCTAAAATGATGTTTGAGTGAATTCCAGCTATCTTCATGAAGTCATTTTCAGGAAGTCATTCTACTTTCCCCTGACCAAGGGTCAAACAATACCTTCTAACTTTGGTATACGCTCTTTTCTGTATGCTTGATTGGTACAATGAAGGAATCAATAATACCAATATGATAGCAGGGTGAGTTAAGAGATCTGACAGAAATACATTCTATCCCACTTTTCAGTCCAGGGATATTTATCCTCTCCTGAGGTTATTGCTGCCATCTCCCCTGGGTATCCATGCTTGGCCACCAGTCTTCTGGGGAGGGTTGAAAGAGGAAGGCTGCAAGGGAGTTCCCCCTGCTCAGGACTCACACGTTCACTTAATTCCCCTGGATTAAGCTTTAGCTGTTACCTCCTACCCTCGACTGTGTCTGGTGTCCTCTGCATTCTAAGTCTTTCCGAGTCAACCTCCCCAGGAGGAAGCAGATTCCTGGTGAGGGGGCAGTTCCCTGGCACTGTGGGATGGAGGAGAGTACAGCTGATATGCAGACATCTTTAACCAATCCCCCTGCCCTGGCTTCCAGCTCCCAATGTTGCCCTGCCCTTCGCTCTCCTTGGTGCTCTTGAGTCCAGGTTCTGTAGAGTGAGTTGGCTCCACTGTGCTTCACTCACTTCTTGATTTCCAAACATCTATTGAACCCTTTCATCTGCTGCTCTTTCCTCTCCTGCCTTTTTGACTTTGTGGGTTTTTTCCTTTTTAAAATTCATTTACCATAACTTAAATGAGGTCACAGGAGAGAGAAATAGTAGATGTGTGGTCATCTTTAACTGGAAGTCCATCCATCTATAGTTTACTCTACACATTAAAAGAATTTCTGCTCTCTTTTGGTTTGAATTCTTCTGCCATGAATTCTCCTTAAATAAGATACCTAAGTAATGGACTTTCTGAGTCCTTGAATGGTTGTTTTTCTTTTGCCTTGACATAGTAATGCCATCTTGAGTATGTGTCCAGCTTTTATATTACTGTCCTTTTCTCTCAGTAAGATTCCTTTGGGAGCTAGAAATGTAGTTCTGGTTCCCAGTGCTCCAGATGAGAAGTCTGCTCCTAATTGAATTCTCTTTCTTTTGTAACGGAGCTTAAAAGTCTTTCTTTGTCCTTAGGATGAATAAATTTAGATATCTGGGGCTTTCTGTTGTTGTTTATACTGATTTTGACATTAATTTTTATTAACTCTCTTTTTTATTCAGTAAGTCCTTAAAATCTGAAGATTTGAGTCAGCTGAGAGAAGTTTTCTTCTATTAATTCCCTAATTATTATTACTCTTCCTCTACATCCTTCCACATCTCCTATTATTTGCGTATTATATTTCCTGTATTTACCCTCCTGGTGTCTTATATTTTTCATTCATCGCTTCATTTTCTTTGTATTACATATTGCTCAGTGTAGTAAGATACTTCTTTCTTTTGATCTTCAAAACCAGTTAGTCATTTTTCAGGAATGATGGTGTATTGTGGTCTGCCATAACAAATACCACAGACTGGGTAGCTTAAACAATAGACATTTATTTTCTCCCAGTTCTGGAGGTTAGAAGTCCAAGATCAGGGTGCCAGTAGAGTTGGTTTTTGGTATGACCTCTCACCTTAGCTTGCAGATTCTTGCTAGCTCCTCACATAGCTTCTTCTGTGTGTGTGCAGAGAAAGAGCTCTCTGCTGTCTCTTCCTCTTTTGATAAGGACACCAGTCCTACGGGATTAGGGCTCACTCTTTGACCTCATTTAACCTTAATTAGCTCCTTAAAGGCCCAATCTCCAACTATAGTCAAATTGGGGTTAGCGCTTTAACATATGAATTTGGGGGGACACAATTCAGTCCATAACAGATGGTTATCATTTAGTTTTTTTATTAAAGTTTTAAATCCAGAAATCACGTCTTTTAGCATTCTCTAATTTTATCTCTTTTAGAGAGCTTGCCACTCTTTAAATAAAATCAATTTTCTTCTGGCTCTTTAGTTAGTTTGACTCAGTGGGAACCATAAGTTGTGATGGTCAACTTGGTGCCCCTTCTTTGAGTTCAGGAGTCCTCTATGGTTGGGCATTATTTTTTAATTTTATTTTACTTTATCTTTTGCTGGGGAAGATTCACCCTTCACTAACATCTATTACCAATCTTCCTCCTTTTTCCTCCCCCTAAAGCCCCAGTACATAGTTGTGTATAGTTGTAAGCTCTTCTGGTTCTTCTATGTGGGCTGCTGCCACAGCATGGCTACCGCCAGACGAGTGGTGTGGTTCTGTGCCCAGGAACCGAACCCAGGCTGCTGAAGTGGAGCACACTGAACTTTAACCACTAGGCCATCAGGGCTGGCTTGGTTTGGTGTTATTTATTTGCCACTGTTGCATGTGAGTCCCTTAAGCAGACATTGAGGGTCAGTCTTAAGATTAGCAGGAGGTGGAAGACTACAGAAAGTTATTCCAGTGGCTCAACAGGAAATGAGCTGGCAAAATGTGAGCCATTTGCCACTGTGGGGGGAAACATTTCTCTGTTCCCCAATTTCTACTGGTACCAGCAGGTGGGCAAAAGCCATCTCCTATCTCAAAGCCTAGGAAAAATGCATTTCACTGGTACAGCCCCTTCCTGGTCTCCCAGGATGCCCAGGATTGAGGAGCATAGGCTCTGCGTAGAGATGGTAGATGTTCTGGCAGGAAACCAGTAAGGACTCAAGTCCAGGGCAGCTCCTGCTCACTCTCGGGACAGTAGATCTCCTCCATAGTGGCCCACAGCTAAGGCCCATGTCTTTCTATTCCTTTGCTCATCCTATGCCTTCTCTTCTCCTCAACATATGCAGCTTCATCTTTAACTTCCACAAGAGACCTTGAAGAGTTATTAAAACTGCATCCCAAATCATTAGCAAATGAAAATAATTTTCTCCTTTCCTAGAGGAGGGAGAGCTCTGTCTTCAACACTCCCCTGAGGTGAAAAGAAATAGATTCCTTGATGACTTCTAGCGTAGACTATGTTGACTCTTTCTAATATAGATACACATTTTTAAAAAGAAGGAAAAAACCAGAAACATCTGAATTTCCACAAAAAAAATAGATTAAAGATGCATGTCCTGCTGCAACTCTCTTACCTCTGACCTATGCTTCCAATGTGTACCTGAAAGGCACTGTCACTGGGAGGCCACAGACCCAGAGAACCAACCATATAGCTGCCAGGATCCCCTACCCACATAACCAAATCTCATGACTGTTAAACGGCACAGAGAGGGACAGGCTTCCCCAGACGCACATACACTGCCGTGTGTAAGTGAGTGTGGCATGTGTGTGTGTTTAACTTGCTGTATGTGTCTGTGTGTGCCTTCCTAAAACAGCCTGGAAGCCCTTTGAAAGCAGATACATTGCTGGTACTGAGTACCCCTCATGGGGCTCCCACAATTTAATGCTCAATAAATATTTTCTGAAATGAATGAGTAAAAGACAGTAGAATTGAAAGAAAAACTATATGATTTCACATAGATGAAAAGTAAGAGTGTGTATAAGGCCAAATTTTTACAGGCCTAATGATTTTTGGAAACTAGATGCAATCACTATCAGTAAAATCATCATCTTTTTAACCCAAATCTTCAGCTGCAGTACTCTGCAAGGAGTGACGGTCAACCTTGAACATAAATATGACGACCTTCTCCAGTTTGCTTGCAGATATTGGCAGGGAATGGAAATCTTTGACACACACGGAATTGTTCAACTGTGACCAAATAAATCAGCAAGAAATGATAAGCATTTTTGTATAGAGAGAGCTGTATAAAAAGGCACCGATCAATGCAGCCAAAAAAAATTGTGTTCTCAGATTATGAGATCCTGATCAGAAAACACATGTGTTCAGTAAACTGGGATGTGGTCCCTATACTACACAGCTGATATACCCAAACTGTGGCTCCCACTCCTTTCTATTCTGCTTGAAGAGATGGAGACTCCCCAAGAACAGCTGGACAGAAAAGTGGAGACAACCAATGTTAGTGCAACTTGGAAGGTGTGGTCCCTACATGAAATGCTGCAGACAGGAGTGGTGGCTAGGACAGGAGGTAGTGGTCATGTCCCATGAACACTATCTCTTCTCAGTCCTGGCAACACTTTAGAATCACCTCTGAAAATATACCAGTGCCTGGGTCCCAACCCCGGAAAGTGTGGATTGGGGACTGGGCATCAATATGTTTTAATCTCCCTAAGTAGATGCAGGCAAATGTAATGTGCAGTCAAGGTTGAGAACAACCAGTTTATGCATTGTCATTATCAACCCACTGCTAGATTATACCTCTGAGGAGGATATTCAAGAAGCCTTCAAGGAGATAGAAGAATGAGACAGTAAAACAAAATCAAATGCTATGAAATATGAGATCAATAATGTGGAGGGCAAACTTGATAAATTGTTGTGAGGTTCAGAAATGCTTGCTGGGATTGAGGTAACTCTCTGTATTCCTACTTAACAATAGAAGTTCCCAGGAATTTCTGATATGCTCGCCTTCACAGCCCTCTCCTCTTACGAAGCCTTTCCCTCATCCCCAACCCCGCCCTAGGTGCCAACACTAAGGAAAATCATATCCATGATTGGAAGACAAGTTTGTGAAATGCTTTCAAAACAGAGTTAAGAGAAGAGATGAAAATGATAAGAGAGACAATAGCTATACAGGATAGAGAATGAAATCCAACATAAGAATTATTGCTTTCCCCAGGGCAGAAAACAGGCAAAAATCAAACTCATAATTGAAGACAACTTCCTGATTTCTTGTGATCTGATTAGAGGTGTTGAAAGAACTTCCCATGCCACATGGTAAATAAATGAAAAATAAACGAAAAGAGAGCCATACCAAAATGCATCCCGTCAACTTGAGTTACTCCGACTGAAAAAATGTCTAATAAGCATCTACACACAAAATACAGGCCATTCAATCCCCACTTCATTTCAAGCCTCACCTGCAATACCCAACAGCTCATTCACATGAAACTTGCTGCCCCAGATGCAACATCTGTTTCTACACCTCTGTACATCTGAAAATTCAGCTGCCTCACATTAAGGCCTCCTGCCCAACCCTCTTCCAATCTCGTCCCCTTAGGTCTACACATCCTTCAAGGCCTGGCTCAGACTGCCTCCTCAGCAAGCCCCCTGCCCGTTTCCCTTATTGAAATGAGTCTCTTGACGGCCTTCCTCCCCTCACTGCACCCCGCTTTATGATCGGAGTTGCCATCTGCCTCCTTCCTAGACTACGAATCTCTCCTAAGGGAGGAGGCACTGCTGACCCAATACACACAGCCTCTAGCTCATGCCTGACAACAAATGCTTGCTTCATAGTTTGGCTTTTACTCCCTGTGTCTCCCCTGTAGGTTTCTAGAATAGGCCTTGGCCCTCTTCTCCAGAGAATGATGGACATCGGTCATCCAAGGGTGAAAGCCGCTCCAGAACCGCTGCCCCATCTGGTGGGTGACTCCAACTTCCAACAGAGCCAGTTATCTGGGACTGGTTTCTCCAGGAGAGGGACTCCTTCACTTGAACTCTGTTGATCTGATGGCTTTGGGATTGCCTGAACTTTCGCCCTCATGGTTTAGATCCCATAACCAAGCACTAAGGCAGGTATTACTGCCCTTACTGTATAAATGAGGAAGCTGAGGTTCAAAGAGGTGCAGCGTTCCACCCAGTCTCACACAGCCTCTCAGTGACTGAACCAGGATTGGCACTCAGAACCTGGGTCTCCACACCCTGGGGTCTTTCTACCATCCCAGGCTGCTTCCAAGACTGCTGAAAAGAAGAGGAAGAAGAGGCCAGAGATTCTAATTTGTCCCTTCCTCCTCTTCTCTGTGGTGGTTCCGTGTTTCCAGAACACATGGACAGTGGTCCGTATCTCTCAGGTGCTTCACCACCGCACCAGTTTCTTGTGTACAGAACATCAGATTAGAGACATTGTTAGATCTTTGACTAGCCTGCTCAAGGAAGAAAATCGAAGGCCACTGCCCGTGTGTGAGACACAGCTCTAGAGAACTTGTTTCAAGCCTCAGCTTTAGAAATTAAAATCTTCTAATCTGAGACTTAGCTTTTGACCTCTAACAAGGAAAGTAAATAAGCAAACCCAGACAACACAAGCACAGCACAGTCACAGAAGCCCGGTCTAGCATTTTAGCAATTAGGGGTACTTGTCCATAAAGCACTTAAAAATCCATTTAGGCCGGCCAAGTCGGTTCAAGCTCTTTAATCTTGGATAAAGTAAACAAGACTGTTTTTAAGCTAGGTTTTTTTTTTTCTATTTTAAAGCAAGGATATTGGGAGAGAAAAAATAAGACATTCAAGGCCAGCCCTTTTGACCCTAGTAATGTATAACAGCTGCAGAGGCTAGTCAGACCTTTTGGTGATATTTTCAGTCTGCCAACGCCAGCTCGCCCTTTCACACATTGAAAACAACACATCTCCTTTTCTTTTTGTTTGTGGTTTGGAAATTCCTTAAAGGGAGGGCCCAAACATTATTCTCCACCCCACAAAGTGTAGCTCAGCCTGGGGAGTCTCAGCAAGCGCTTGCTCACAGACTGACCAGTGGAAGCAGCAGGCTGTGCCCTCACTGTTCACTGTTTGCAATGAACAAATCTCCCCCGAGCCCGCGGGCACCCTACTCTCGGGCCAAACGAGCCCATTTCCAATGTCGAAAACCTTCAAGCTACTCCTTGTTCCTTATTTGCACACATGGATTCTCCTCCTGGAGCACGTTTCCATCCTTCTGCCTCTACCCATCTCTATCAGCTGAAAGGACACCTCAGTGGAACTTTTCCTGATCTCCTTGAGACGTCCCTGGTTTATTTTTCCGCTACTGGTCTCTTGGCAGTGAGTTCTGGAAGGCATGGGCTACTACACATTTCTCTGTGTTTATTTGTTTAACGTCTGTTTTCCCCACCAAACTGGGTGAAGGCAGGGACGACAAGTGCTTTATTCACTTCTGTGGCCCCCATGCCTAGCACAAGGCCTGCCAGCACGCGTACTGAGCTGAGGTGAATAACTCAGACCTCAAGAGAACCAGGTAAACAAATCCCAGTTCATTCTCCCTTTCAGTTAAAGGTCTCAGAGCGTAGTGTGCCCTTCAACCAGCATGGCTCAGCCAACTGATTACTCACCCACGGCCGCAAAACTCCAAGTTTAGAGGCTGTGCCATTGCAAAGGATGGCTTGCAGGGGCCCACGAAGAAATGCTGTGCAGTTCTTATCTGAACAAGGTGCACCTACCAGAGAATTCCTGAGAATGGGAGGTGGAACGTGACCAGAGGGTGGAAAGCGGTGCCTGTCTGTACTTAGAGAAATTGTTCAATGGAGCTGCCGTCACAGCTTCCCTTCTTTTAGCTCTTGTTCAACTGGAAGTTATTGTTTTTCTCCTACGCAAGGAATTCCGTAACCAGGATTGTTCCCAGGAGGGCTGGCCGCCGGCCCCCGTGTGCTGACAGCTGTGGCGCTGGTAGGCAGGAGTGCGCCGAACTTCGGACCCCTCTGGAGAACAAACCCTTCAAAGCTGTTTAGAGACTTAGGAACACGATCAAAGCATTTAATCTGGAGTCCCTGACACTTTCTCAAGGCATCACACTCCATTCTGCAATGGAGAAAAGATGTTGCAAACACAGAATTCAGGCTTACAACACCAGCCCTTTTGGATTTTTTTTTCCCAATTCTGATCTCCTATTAAGTTTGGATTTTTTTTTTTTTAAAAAGATTGGCACCTGAGCTAACATCTCTTGCCAATCTTCTTTTTTTTTTTTCCTTCTTCTTCTCTCCAAAGGCCCTCAGTACATAGTTGTATATTCTAGTTGTAGGTCCTTCTGGCTCTGCTGTGTGGGATGCTGCCTCAGCATGGCCTGATGAGCGGTGCTAGGTTCACGCCCAGAATCCCAACTGGTGAAACCCTAGACTGCTGAAGTGGAGCGTGTGAACTTAACCACTCGCCCACGGGGCCAGCCCCCTAACTTTTTATTTTGAAATAGTTATGAATTCACAGGAAATTGCAAAGATAGCACAGAGAGGTGTTATGTAGCCTTAACCCATTTTCCCCAAGGGTTGCATCTTACTTATACTACAGTCCTACATATGTTTTGTTAGAATTCTACCTAAGTATTGTAATTTTTTTGAACAATGTAAATGGTATCATATTTTTAATTTTGGTTTCTACATGTTCCTTGCTAGTCTATAGAAATTCAATTGATTCTTGTATTTTCTTCTGATATCCTGCAATGTTACTGAACTCGCTTACTAGATCTAGGATCTTTTTTGTAAATTTTTGGGACATTCTATGTAGATAATCATGCTATCTGCAAATTGGGACAGTTTTAACTCCTTCTTTCTCATTTGTGGGCCTTTTGTTTCCTTTTCTTGCCTTATTATGCTTGCTTGAACTTCCAGGACTATGCTAAATAGCAGTGGTGAGAGTGGGCATCCTTTCCTTATGTCTGATCTTAGAGGAAGAGTGATTAGTCTTTCACTATGAAGCATGGTATTAGCTGTACTTCAGGAGATGTTCTTAAGCTGAGGAAGTTCTCCACTATTCTGAGTTCTGTGAGTTTTTATCAGAAGGTTGAATTTTATCACAAGCCTTTTCTGCATCAATTGATAAGATCACATGATTCTTCTTCCAACTTTTTAAATATATTGGATTATATTAATTGATTTTCTAATATCGAATCAACCTGTCATCGCTGGAATAAACCCCACTTGGTCATGTTGCATAATTCTTTTTATATATTGCTGAATTCTGTTTACTACCATTTTGTTTAGAATTTCTGCATGTATATTCATGAGGAATATTGGTCTGTATTTTTCTTTTTTTGGGCATTATCTTTGTCTGATTTTGGTATCAAGGTAGTCTTGGTTTTATAAAATGATTTGCGAAGTATTCTCTCCTCTTCTATTTTCTGGAATAAATTGTATAGAATTAGTGTTAATCCTTCTTTAAACGTTTGGTAGAATTCTCCATTGAATCCACCTGAGCCTGAAGGTTTCTTTTTTTCAGCATTTTTTCATTATGAATTTAATTTCCGTAATAGTTATAGGGCTATTCAAATAGTCTATTTCATATTGAGTGAGTTAGGATGGTTTGTATTTTTCAAGGAAAGGGTGGATTTCATCTAAGTTGTCACGTTTATAGATGTACATGTGTCATAGTATTCCCTTGTTATTCTTTTGATGTCTGTAGGGTCTGTAGTGAAAGCTTCTGTTTCATTCCTGATATTAGGAAATTGTGTCTACTCTCTTTTTTTCTTTGTCAGTCTTGCTAGAGATTTGTCAATTTTATTGATCTTTTCGAAGAACCAGATTTTTGTTTCATTGATTTTCTCTATTGTTTCTTTTTTCAATTTCATTGATTTCTGCTCTTTATTATTTCTTTCCTTCTGCTTGCTTTGGGTTTATCTTGCTTTTCCTTTTCATTTCTTGATGTGGGGCATAAATTATTGATTTGAGACTCTTTCACTTTTCTAATGTAAGCATTTAGTGCTGTAAATTTCCCTCTCAGCACAGCTTTAGCCGTGACTTTCAATGTATTGTATTTTCATTCAGTTTAATGTATTTTTTTATTTCCCTTGATTATTTAGAAGCTTACTGTTTAATTTTCAAGTGTTTGGAAATTTTTCTCTCATTTTTGTTATTGATTTGTAGGATGGCTCCATTGACGTCAGAGAATACACTTCAACTTTTTTAAAAGAAAAAAAAAAAAGTATTATTTCAACTTTTTAAAATTTGTTGAGGTTTATTTTATGGTCACAATAGGTCTCTCTTAGTGTATGTTCCCTGAGCATAGAATGTGCATTCCACTGTTGTTTGGTGAAGTGTTTTAGAAATGTCAATTAGATCCTGTTGGTTGACGGTGCTGATGAGTTCTTCTATGTCCTTGCTGACTTTCTGTCTACCTAGTCTATCATTGCTGAGAGAGTTGAAATCTCCAACTCTAACTGTAGATTTGTCTATTTCCCTTTAGTTCTATCAGTTTTTGCTTCACATATTTTGTAGCTCAGATGTTTGATGCATACATGTTTAGAATTGGCGTGTCTTCTTGGTGGATTGACTTATTGTTATGTAATGTCCTTCTCTGCCCATAATAATTGTCTTTGCTCTGAAGTTTACTTTTTCTGATATTAATATAACCACTCCTGGTTTCTCTTGATTAATGTTTGCATGGCATGTCTTTTTCTATTCTTTACTTTCAACCTACCTATACTATTATATTTGAAGTACGTTTCTTATAGACAGCGTACACTGAATCATGGTTTTTTTTTTTTTCAATCTACTCTGCCCACCTCTCTCCTTTAATTAGTGTATATGTTCATCTACATTTAATGTAATTATTGATATGTCAGGGCTTAAGTCTACCATTTTATTTTTTGTTTTCTGTTTATTCTTTCTGCTTTTTTATTGCCATGTTTTACTTTTGCTGTCATCCTATGGGTGACTCAAGCATTTTTTTAGAACTCCGTTTTGATTTATCTGTAGTGTTGTTGAGTGTATCTCTTTGTATGCCTTTTTTAGTGCTTGCTCTAGGTGTTACTATGTATGCATAACTTATCATAGTCTACTAGTTTTGATATTTTGCCAATTCAAGTGAAATGTCCAAATCTGACTCCTCACTTTGTGTCCCTTTGCCCTCTCCCACTTACAATTGTCTCAAATATTTCATCTACATGCTTTGAGAATTATATTAGATAATGGTATAATTTTTTCCTTAACCATAAAATAATTTAGAAAACTCAAGAGGGGAGGGGAACTCTGTTGTATTTACCCATATTTTTTATTATTATGTTATTTCTTCCTTCCTGATGTTCCAAAATTCCTTCTTTCATCATTTCCTCTCTTTTTAGAGAAATTCTTTAGCCATTTTGTCAAAGTAGGTCTGCTGGTGACAAATTCTCTTAGTTTTCCCTCATCTGAGAAAATCTTGTTTTCCCCTTCATTCCTAAAGGGTATTTTCTCTGAATATAAAATTCAATGGTGGCAGTTCTTTTCTTCTAGCACTTGAAAAATATTGTGCCACTTCCTTCTGAACTCCATGAGAAAGTCACTGTCATTTGAATTGTTTTTCCCCCATAGGTAATGCATCATTTCTCTCTGGCTGCTTTCCAGATTTCTTTGTCTTTAGTTTTCAGAAATCTTGGCATGGATTTCTTTGAATTTATTCTGCTTGAGATTTGTTCAGCTTCTTGAATACATAGGTCATTGTCTTTTGCTAAAGTTGGGAATTTTTTGGTTGTTCTTTTTTCAAATACTTTTTCACACTTACCTTCTTTCTCCTCTCCTTTTTGGGTTCCAATAACACAAATATTTGCTTTTTTTGTTATAGTCCCACATGTCCCTGAATCTTTATTCACTTTTTTAAACAGATGTGATGTAACATAATTCACATACCACAGAATTCACCCATTTAAAGTATACGGTTCAATTGCTGTTAGTATATTCACGGACTTATACATCTAGCATCACAATTAATTTTAGAACTTTTTCATTAGCCCAAAAAGAAATCCCACATCCCTTAGTCATTTAGGGAATATCACCATCTTAAAAAAAATTACGTCTTTCAGTCCATAAACATGGGATCTGTTTCCATTTATTTAGATCTTCTTTAATTTCTTTCAACAATGTTTTGTAATTTTCAAAATATAAGTTTGCACTTCCTTGTTTAAATTTATTCCTATGTATTTTATTCTTTTTGATGCTATTATAAATGGAATTGTTGCCTTAATTTCCATTTTCAATTTACTCATTGCTAGTGTGTAGAAATACAATTGATTTTTATATATTTATTTTGTATCCTGCAAACTTGCTGAACTCTTTTTTTAGTTCAAATGGTTTATTTTTTTCTTTTTACTAGATTCTTTGGGATTTCCTATATACAAGATCATGTCATTTGCAAATAAAATAATTCTGCTTCTTTCCATCCAATATGGATGCCTTTTATTTCATTTCCTTGTTTCACTGCTCTGGCTAGAACCTCCAGTACAATGCTGAACAGCAGTGTAACAAGAGACATTCTTGTCATTTTCCTGACTTCTGGGGGAAGGCATTCAGTCTTTCACCAGTTTGTTAGCTGTGAGTTTTGTCTAGATGCCCTTTATCACATTGAGGGAGTTTCTTTCTATTCTGTTTTTCAAGACTTTTTATCATGATGGGGTGTTGAATCTTATCAACTGCTTTTTCTGCATTTATTGAGATGATTCTGTGGCTTTTAGCTTTTATTTTATCACTATTTTCTCTCTGTTGTTCAGATTGGCTAATTTCTATTGTTTTATATTTAAGAGTATTGATTCTTCTCTCTTTCTTCTGCATTCTGCTGTTGAATTCACCCATTGAGTTTTTATTTTGGTTATTATATATTTTAGTTCTAAAATTTTCATTTGGTTCTTGTTCATATCTTCTGTTTCTCAGCTGAGATTTTCTAATTTTTCATTTGTTCAAGTATGTTCATCATTTCTCATTTAAACATGTTTATGTTGGCTGTTAAAAAACTGTGTCAGATAATCCTCACATCTATGTCATCTTGGTGTTGGTATTTGTATTTGGCATTTGGTATACAAGTTGTCTATTGATTTCCTTTTGTCATCCAAGTTGAGATCTTCCTGTTCTTGGTACGACAGTTGATTTTCAATTGAAACCTGGACATTTGGGGTATTATTTAAATCTCATATTTTAGAAGGCCTGTTCTCACACTGCTCTCATGGGGGAAGGAGGACATCACTTCATTGCTCCCAGTGGGGCTGGAAGTCAAGCCAGGAGCAAGGAAAAAGCTCTTTTTTACTCTTGGGCAGGACTGGGTCTCAGTCTCGTCACTCAGTCTCTGCTGTTATCATCCTGGCTGAGGGGCGGAGTGGCACTTTATTGCTCACTGTCTTCTACTGTGGAGGGGTGAACTCATTCCTGCTGAACAGTGGCAGAAGTCCTGGCTCTTCATTAGGCTTTTTCTGACACCACCCCAGTGAGGAGGGTAAGGGGTACCTCATTATCTATCACTAGGTGGAGGTGGAAATCTAGGCTTCTCACATGAGCTCCACTGACAGAGGGTGCGTGTTGGGGGGGGGCTGTCCTTACCTCAGAGATGAAAGTCCCAGCTCCCTACTTCCTGTGATGCTACTCCATCAGGGGGTTGAAGTACCTCGTCACAGCCTAGTGAGGGTGGAAATCTAGATTCTCGATTTGGTCTTTGCTGAAAGGGATTGGGTGGGGCCACAGTGCTTTCTGTGGTGTTCAATTGGAATAGAGCAGTTGTTGTCTAAAAGTTTTCTCTCTTGCAAGACTGGCCTTGTCCTGGTCCTTTAGTTAGAGAAAGCAGGCTTTTCTTGGAGCTTCTTTTTTCTGCAACCATTGGCATTTCTGCATTGCTAGCTTCCTTTGTATCCAGTCGGAGATCCATGAGGCAAAAAGAAAACCCAGGGAACTCACAGCTTTGTTGCTCCTGGGGTCCTAAGGTCCCTAACAAGTGCCTTCTTTTCTCCACTTTTCAGAGTCTTTTTATGTTTCTTTTATATGTAATGTCCAGGGTTTTTAGCTGTACTTAGCAGGAGAAATAACAAAACATATATCTGCTCCATCTTTCCAGAAGTGGAAATCCCCTCCACTTGGATTTAAAAAACCAGCATTGCCAGCCCTCCTGGAACGCCCACATAAGTTGCTTCATAGTGCTGGAGCATTCGTGGTACACTCAATGCCTTGGAACGGGGATTCCAAGAGTCAAGGTTTCAATGGAACACCGTGAGCAAGCAGCTCCAGGAACTTCATTTACATCCCATTGCACACTTACAAGAAATTTTAGTAAATTGTCTGAGGTGGTTTGAAAACATCGAGAACACATTTACTAATCACTTAGGCTGGGTTACTTATTGAAAGTCATCGCATTTTAGGTGAGTAAAGGTGATGAACACGAAAGAAAATCAAATTTCAATTCCACTTATCTAATAAACTTGAATATATAAATTCCCCCAAATTAGTGGGCTCTCAGGTGACGCAAAAAAAATAGTGAGCTCAGGAAGTTCCCGAAAGATCCTCATTTCTTTTCCTTTTTAAGGTATGGATTGTGTCAACTGCCTCGTGTTCCCTTTGTGATCCTCATGACCTTACTAAGTCTCTGTTTTATATAATATTTAGGAAAAAGCAAACAAACAAGCAAAACTGAAATCTCATGTAGACTCATTCCGCAAGAAATTAAGCCGCGACCTGCATATTTCCACAGGTGGAGAATTGGAGAGGCTTCTCCCACCCTAAACAGCACCCGGCTTCTCCTGAGGAACTTCTGTCTGTCTACTCTCTGCTTCTGCTGCCTAGTGTGTTCTCTGGGCATTGATTTGCCCAGACACCAACACAGCTGCTTTTTTCTTTTTCTTTCCCAAGACATCACTAATACTGTACTGTGTGGGTCACTGAAGGCTTGAGAAAAATAAACAGAAATTATTGCACAAGACAAAAAGTAACAAAAAACTGACGATCCCTGCCTTCGGCGTATCTTACCGGCTGGTATTCCAACTCTTGACATGAGCTTACTAGGGAAAAATAAGAAATATCTTAATACTAAGTGATCTAAGCAGAGTAATTTCTCTCTTTTTGTCTTGACAATGACCAGGGAGCTTATTTATAACCAAAGGGGCCATTAAAGCATTTTCTTAAAGAAAAGAATTGTTTTCTCCCTGAGAATAAATTCTACCTTCCCAAACACAAAATTTGTTGAAGTCATTTTTTTAACATTTACCCCAATTCTTTAAAATGATTGTTTCTTTTAACAAAAAGACAATCCATATGGTCTGACAAGTTTTGTTTCCCCAGTGTGTGAATGGTATACTCATATGAAAAGCCTTTCAAAGTTTCAAAATTAAATCAGATCTTAGCACATGCTTCATAGGGACTTAGTACTCTTGTTCGGAAAACCGACACTATTACATACCTTACAGAACTGTTGGGCTCTAAGTGAATTGCAAAATATTTGAATAGTGTAGAAACCCAACCCAGTTTCCAGCGCACAGAGTATGCTTAACATATTAGCTGGCCCTTTAATAAGCAGAGTAAAATTAAAAGAAATTAGGAATGTTCTGAAATATTTGGGTGTCAGTTCCCACAACTTACAAAATATGTGATTCTCTCTCCGTCTTCGATGTATTTACTTTCTACAACTGAAAGAATTTCAACAGGGCATATGTAGATCAAATTTTCTCAGAGGATGAAAGGGATCTTAAGAATGCCTTTTCCCAAAATAATCTTTCTCCTTCCTACACCACCTGATCATCACCTTAGTACATTATCTTGAGATTAAAGATATAAAAATTATCTACTAACTTTTATTTTCAAATTTTGAGAGATAAAGTTCCATTTTTACTTCCTTAATTTAATATGCTTTTATGAATGTGAAAACATTTATAAGAGTTTTTAGATTTACATACAATCTTTTCTCAGCCATTAATCCTCCTAGAACTGTGGGTTTTTAAAAAAATGTAGCCATTGTGACTGGGGAAAGAATAGTACCCAGCAGCTTTCCCTTGAGTTAAACTAGAATTTCTTCTCATGCACTAAATGAATCCCCCTCCTCATCCCCCCACCAGGTCCTCTGAGCTTTCTGTGTTACTAAGCTCTTTGTACAGCCTTACTTGACAACAGCCGTTTCCTAGGGGTCAGAGAGCTTTCAAAGCCAGCTTTGGAACTCTCCTCCTCTCTGCTTTGGGTATAAACGACAATTCCTAAAGGTAGGAGATGGCATTCCAAGGAGGCTGATACCAGATCTTCAAATGCTTTTCATTTCAAATCCACAAATGTTAACACTGTTCCTCTCTTAGTTTGGGCTCCCCCAGAAGCAGAGCCCGAGACAAGGACTTGGTTTATTTGAGAAGACATCCCAGGAAGCAGGGGTGAAGGGGAAGAGGGCGAGCAAGACAGGGAAGGAGGAGAAGCTGTTCTAAGCATGCATCAAGTTTGCTGCTGTAGGCACCAGGGGGTCATTTCTGCTGGGACCTCTGGCAAGGGTTCAAATGCCTTCCAGAATGTTCCATCCAAAGAATAAGAGGCTGGGCATTTGTCTACCAGCTCTCATTCTCCACTGGCTGATGGTGGCTCCTGGAGTATTACCTCCCCACACTTCCAGGTTGTGCTTGCATGAGGGCTGAGTGGGATCCCAGCTTCAGAGACAGTTCTAAAGCAGGAAAAAAAGTGGAAGGCTCACCTCAAGCTTGAAGCAGACATTGTCATGTGAGCCCACATTGAACTTTCTACCAGAAGCAGTGGCTGAAATCATAGGTGGGCTGAGGGATGTGTTGTAGAGTGCCAAAAGCATCAGCTACGAGTGTATTTTTCCTTCTGCATCTACTGTTCCCCACCGTTCCCATGGCGGTGATCCCCCATCAATGAGTCATCCAGAAGAAGATTAATTGATGCTCTAGTCCAAAGGATATTGGCATGGAAGGTCACTGCGATTAGCCTCCCCTGATTGGTGTGAGGGTCTCCTCCATCTTCCTTCCAATCTAAACTTTGCCTGCATCCCCCCTTCTGCAGGGAACTCCTGTGTGACTGAGAGGAGCTGTGCAATCTCAGCAGGCCCAAGTAGTAGATGAAAGCTGCTTTTTAAGAGAGCATCTCAGTGGACCACAAAAGAAGATGGTAGAGAATCATCTGATCCTGCCTAGGATGTCTCTCCTGCCCGCCTCACCTGGCTTGCTCACACCTGCCCTATGTCCAAAACACTCTCAAGGTTGAGTTCAGTGCCCCTGTGCTGCCCCTTACCAGGGAACTTGTCACATTTGTTTCTGTGTGTTTACTGGTCCATCCCCTGTGTGCACCAGCAGCCTGTTGAGCATGACACTATGTCTTCATTTCTATGCTCAAGACCTAGTGTAGTGCCTAGGACACATGAGTTCTCTGCAAATACTTGTAGAGGCAAAGGAGGGAAAAAGGGCGGGAGGTGGAAGTCTGTTGCTAGGACATAAAATGATTTGCTTGTATCCCAGTTGCCAAAGATAAGTCATCTGACACTTGGGGAATTCTCAGAACTAACCGTTTAAAGCAATACTTAGCTGAAATCTATTGCAAAATGCAATACTTACTTAGGCTCTTTTGCCTTTATTATTTCTTAAGAAAGAGATGCTCCAAGAGCCAGTGACTCAGACCACCAGGTGACTTGGCTGTGGTTTCCTATGAGTCAGGCCTACCAGACGGCTGAGGACAGAGGTGAACAGGAAACAGGCCGAGGAAAGCCAGAGAAACAGAAAGAGTCAACACAGACGTCGAGGAGGCTTCCGGCAGCTCTCTGAGGCCAAGGGACACACTACCCCGTGAACTCCCGGACGCTCATACACAAGTGGGTGCAACCGATGCGGCTCCAGCTTGAAAACTCTTCCCAGGCTGCAGTTGAAGGGAACAGGTTGTAAAGGCCCTGGGGTTACAACTGCTTCAAGTGGGCTGTTTTTCTTATTTGTTTGTTTCCATAAAGAAAAAAAATAAGATGTGAGCACTGACACTGTCATAAACTGTGAATTTTCCCTCCCTTCTCTGTTCCCTGCAGCCTTGCTCCCTACTCTGACATTTGCCAATTCTAATTTTTGCCCATTACACAGAATATGTACCAATTGACATCACTATGTTAATTGAGAAAAAGAAAAAGAAAAGTTGACTGCTCCTCCTTGAAAGCACAAAAGCACAAAGACTTGAGTCATCTTTGAGCAGAAGAAGCTGCCGCAACCTTGTGCCCTCTCCCAGCCCTTAGCAGCCGCCTGGGCTTGTCTGATGTAGCCCTCAGGGTGTTTACCATCTAAAGCAACCGGGCAAAGCAGAAATGTAAGAGACTCTAATTAACACAAATTGCTGATTATTGCATACAGGAAATAACATATTACATTTGTAATTCTATTTACAGTGTACAAAGCACTTTCTCCATAATCTAATAACAATCCTGAAATTATTATCACTATTTACAGATGCAGAAACTGAGGCACATAGATTCAAGTAACATGCCCTACTTCACATAGCTAATACCAGGCAGATCCTGGCATTGAACTTGTTTGTCCGGGCCCAAGCCTGGTGCTATTTCCAGGATCCTGCAGCAAACTCCCACCAGCTAGCCACCTATGGCCTCCCTTCCCCTACCGCTGTCTCCTGACCAGAAGTGTTTATACCTCAGTCCCAGCACAGCAATGACCATGGCAGATAACATGCAAATTGGAGAAACACCAGCCGCATCCAAAAGAGAGCGTAGTTCTGATAACTGTTTAACTAACATCTAAAAGAAAGAGAATGACCATTTTAGGTGAATGTTTAGATGAAGTAAGAAAGAATCTTGGAGGAAATTGAGGATTGCTTAAAGGTCATTGAACATGCAACGCTAAAATTGGGAAAAGAAAGCTCAGTGAGGGAGATGAGGGTTCTTCCAGAGCTGAGAAGAGACTAGCACCTCGATACAAGGCTCTAGAGCCAGGGGACCAGAAAATGTCATGCATGAAGTGCCACCTGCCACACTGGGCATTCAGCCCACAGACTCACCTGATACCTCCCCTTGCCTTTCCAGTCCTCATGGAGAGTGCTTGGTGCCATGGGGCCTTTCTAAGAAGAACAGTGTCATAGCCCAGGGCACTGATGCCAGCCATATTGGACCACCCCTGCTTATGCAAGATTGGTGTAGAGAAGAGAAAGTTGGGTATGCTCCAAGGTCGCCCCACCAGGGTAGGCCACTGCAGAGGGAGCATGAACGCATGCTGGAGTTAGCAGGGCAGCCTGGGCCCTTCCACGATTCTGGGAGTATTAGAGTGATATGTTGTGAAAAAGACTCACTAGCCATTGCTGGCTTTGAGGCTGGAGGAATGGGGCAGTGTCTAGAAGAAAAAGAATTCTGGGCCAGTCAGCACAAGAAAGAGACAGTAAGGATAGGGTACCGGTGGGCACTTGGGACAACAAGCCAACCCATGATTTTAAACCTTAGGCAAATGCCAGCAACTCTCGAATGTGTATTTACAGCCCAGAGGTCACTTCCTAGCTCTACATTCATTCATTTATACAGATGCTTGGATATATCACAAAAATCTCAAACTAATTTGTTTAGAATGGAACTTGTGTCCCAGCCCTCTCAAGCCTGTTGCTCAAGTAAGACTCTGGGCACGGTCCCCGAGTTTCTCTCCTTCTTGCTCCCACATTCAGTCAATTACTACGTCATATTGCACTCCCAAATCCATCCACTTCTTTGCATCTCCAAGGCCACCTCCCTAGTCCTAGCTCCCACCATCTGCTACCCAAACCATCAAATCACTTCCTTAATGGCCTTCCCGTGTGTACTCTGCTTTCACAGAGCAGCCAGAATGACTTTGCCTAAGCATGAACCAGATTGTCATTCCTTGGTTAAAAACCCTCCAATGGCTTCAGAACAGAACCCAAACTCTAATGAGACTGGCTACAGTGCTGGCATTACCTCAAACCCTTTTTTCCTCACTTTCCACACTCTGGTCCCTTCATTTCCTCTAAGGAACCAAATCCTTTTTCACTTTAGAGTCTTCCCACCATGTTGTTCCCTCCACCTGGAATTCCTCCCTTTTCCCTGCATTTGCAATGGCTATTTCCTTCTTATTCACTCAGCCTCAGGTTAAGTGCTGCCTGAGACTTCCCACAGGCCTCCCCAGAGACTTTCCAGACTATCTCATGAAAAGAAGGCCCTTCCTGTTACTCGCTCTCAGAGCACCCAGTTCTCTTTGCTAGGAAGTATCATGACCTGCTATTACACACTCATGTGCTTTACTCCTTTGAGGCTTGGCCCTCCTGCTGGACTGTAGTCTTCCTGAGGATAGGGACCATGTCTGTCCTGTTTAGCCCATATCCTGAGAGCCCAGCCCAGTGCCTCATGCATAATAAAGTGGTCATAAATAGTTGCTAATGAATGAATAAATTAATTTTAAAATCCAGCAGACTAATTTGCAACTGGTTCTCTCAAGAGAACCCCTGGCCTCCCCTTTCCCTTTAATCGCTGATTCTCCCCAATTCACCATTGGCTCTGAGCAGCCATGCAATTTAATGCTTCATCAGGATGGGTATCCTGCCGGGCAACTCATAGAGAAGCAAGACAAGTCCCTCCCCTGGGCCCTGAGCCACACCACTTCCTGCCAGGCCTTCTCCCCCCCCCCCCCCCCCCTTTCCCTCCTTTATTAACTCAACAGAGAAGCCCATATATAGTCATTATAATCATAACATAATAGCAACTACATTTATGGAGCTTTTATAACTTGTTGGGCACAGTCCTTTATTTCCTCATTTAGTCTTCTATAGAACCCTAGATGCAGTTACTAATATTTGTTCCACTTTAAAGAGAGGAAAATCAAGGCTTTGCGAGTTAAGCGACTCTCCCTGAGTCAGATGCTAGTAACCGGCAGAGCCAGGATGTCTGTTTGATGCTATAACCAATAGGCCACAGTGCTTCCCAAATGCTCACTGATTTCAATACCTTTTAAGATTCAACCAACAACTCTTAAGCCCTGGTGTATGAACCAAACACTGTGCACAGCATTTGTGTTCACTTTCACATTTTATTCCCACAACAACCTGGTGAGGCAGGTCTTTGTTATCCTCATGGAAGCACTTTCAATGGGTTCTCTGTGGAAGAGCTGGGATTTGATGCAGCTTCCTCCCTCCAAGGCCACTGCTCTCTCCATTCCTACAGATTTTGCGGCTCTGCCCAAAGAGAAAGAAATGAGGAGGACCAGAACTTAGACAGTGCACATTCTGATCAGTGGTGGGTAGCTGGTGGGATAAAGCTTCTCCAGAGAAGCCCCTGTCGCTCTTCCACCTCAAGAGGGGCTCTGGAAAGCCATGAGGCAGGGAAGAGGGCTTGAGCTTTGGGATGAGACAGACATCCACTTAATCTGCTGCTTTGCCCCTCTCTAGCTGGGTGGCCTTCTGCAATCTACTCAACTCTCTGGGCCTCTGGTGCCGCTAAGAAAGGGGGTCTCAGTATCAACTTCATGGGGATTTTGTGGGGATTAATTAAATCACAGAAAGAAAGCCCTTAATACAGGGGTCAGCACATGGTAGGTCCCTGTTGGTTGGCTTGGTATTTCCAACTTCCTGCCCACTGGGTTCTCAGGCCTGGGAGAGGAGACACTATAATTAGGCTATTCTGCTATGGAATTCCTCAGAGCCTCGTGCCTCTCTTTTTTTCCTTCTATTGTCTCTCCCTTCCTTTCCCACCCACAATTTGAAGCCGACTGTTCTGTCTGCAGGAAATGTGTTAAATGAGACAATGTTTGTGTTCGCGCTTCGGTCCACAGGCTTTGCTGGCATGTTCCTCTCTTCTAGCCCTTGGGGAGTGTCTGAAATGTGGTCAGGTGTGCCTGCTGACAGTCTCACAGGCACAAAACACGCAGTTATTAGAAGAGAAATTTCATTTGCAGAAAATAATATGAGAGTAACGTATTCAAATAGGCATGGATTTTAGAGATGCCGGTCTGGGTCCACATCCCAGCACAATTATTGGCTGTGAGCCATGGCCAGCCTATGTACTATCTCCATGTGTCAGTGTCCTTGGCCATAAGACTTTCAGGATCCTGATTAGAATAATGAGAAACAGTATTTTGAAACATCTGGTCAACGTCAGGCACATTATAGATGCTTGATAAATGAACATCTAACACAGTGCTTGGCATCTAAAACAACTGGCCCACAGGCCCAATCCAGCCTGTTTTTACAAATAAAGTTTTATCGAGATACAGCCACACTCATTTGTTTACACATTATCTATGGCTGCTTTTGCTACAACAGCAGAGTTGAATAGCTGCCAATTCCTCCCTTTTCTTCTAGAAGCTAGAGGACTGGTGTAGATCCCAGGATATGATAGCTACAATGATTATGGGGTCCTCCTAGCAGCTGCTCATATATCAATTGAGATTAAATTCAGCTACATTAACAGAGAACCAAAACAATAATGGCTTAAACATGACAGCAGCTTATCTGTCTTTCATAAAAGTCTGGAGGTGAAAAATCCGGGGCTATTCTTTCCTACAAAAGGCTCAGGCACCCAGATTCTTTTGCCTGGCCACCTTTCCTGCCTAGAGTGAGGCCTTCATTTTCATAGTCCAAGATGGTGGTTGAAGTTCCAGCCATCATGTTCTCATTCCAGGTAGCTGGATAAAGAAAGAGATGAAGAAAAAGGGGCAAAGTGTATGAACATATTCTTTTTAAGGATGGTTCCTGACTGCTGGCTTGACACATCTGCTAATATCTCATTGGTCACATGGACACATTTACTTGTTGGGGAGGCTGGGAAGTGGAGCATTAATCCAAGTGGCCATACGCCCAGATGAAAATGATGGGTTCTATTCACTAAGGAATGTGGGGAGACACACACTGGGGCAAAACCAGTGGGTTTGCATCCTTTAGGATTGTTTTAGCTGCAAATAGCAAGAGCCCAGCCTTCAGTGGTTTAGGCCACTAGGACTTCTACTCCTTAATTATCAAGCGATTCAGAGGTACATAGTCCAAGCTTCACCTCAGCTGCTCACCATATCATGAAGTACCCATGCTTCCACTCTACCTCTTGTTTCCCCAGTCTGTGGTCATCTGGTGGAAAGACGGCTGCAGCAACTTCAAGCATCAGATCCTCCTACCCTGCTCCAAAGGTAGGAGTGAAGAGGTGGTGGAGAGGGCTTCCTTCCTGTGTTGCTCTCAGAAGTCCCTAGAAGCTTTCCCTTCCATCTCCTTTGCCAGCCCTTTCTCTCATTCCCATCCCTAGACCAATCGCCAGCAAGAAGGAATGAGATTACCAAAACTGGCTTACAGGACTTGCTGCCTGAACAAAATCAGGACTCTGTTAGCAAGGAAGGAGAAAGAAGAACTTTTGAGTAGGAATGCAATAGAACGATCCACTGTTATCTGGAAGAGGGAAGAAATAGTAATTGTTTCCCCCATGCCTCTAGGAACACAATACTTAGATTCTTCCTGGATAAAAGGCAAGGAATGAATTGAATTTGGATCATATTCTCAAGCTTCATATAGCTGCTATTTATTATCACCATATTTTGTATCATTACAAAATCTGGAATTAGAGGTAAAATCTGCTCCATAAATCTTTAGGCTGGAGCTTTCAGTTCAATACTCTGCACGGTGCTGCCTCCACAATGCTCAGAGCTATTTTCAGGTGGATGTTCTGGACAGAAAAGGTAGCTTCCTAAAAATAATTTTACAGTGGCAATCCTACATCTGCCAGAAATGAAGCGCCTTATCTTGTTGATATGGTCTGCAATCTTATGGCAGGGCCGTCAGCCCTAACTGGACTGCTGGTGATAATGAGATTAAATTCCTCTCCACTGAAAGCAGTCCTCACCCTTTCAGCAGAGTCCAAACAGAACTTTACAACTTTATCCATCAAGTATGATACTTGGGAAGAGCAGTGGGCAGACCACATCTGGATTTGCAATGTAGAGTTGGAGGCTCGATGTAATAGGCAACTTGGCTCACTTAGATTTCATCCAGATCCTTCCCCTGGAGAAAAGAAAAAGGAAAGTGATTTTCCTTGGGTGTTTACCATGGGTTAGGTGCTTCATATCTATTGTTTATCAAAGTCCCACATTTGTAAATTGAGTTGGTCTTGTTCCTGTCTGAAACACCCTGACAGACTGGACTTGAATGAGACTCTGGTTGACTGGGTTGGGGACTTGAGGCTTGGAGTCTTGGACTCTGAATTTAGACATCCAGGATTGGAAAGAGGCAAAGAGTGTACACCAGACAAGTTTCCCAGTGAACTGCAAGGGCCCAAGTCTAAGAACCCAACAATACTGCAGAGAAAGTATTGGGGAAAAACCCAATGGGTTTTCATAAATGAAGTTCAAGGGCATATATTGTGTAAGAGTAGCCTTCAGGTTCTGGTTGGGGAAATGATTATTCCCATTTCACTGAGGGTACCTTAGGTTCAGAGAGGCCAAACACATTATCCCAGATGACACCATTAGCAGGTGGTGCAGCAGGCATCTGGGCTCTGGTTTAGTACTGGTCCCAAATCACTGCTCTTCCCACTGCACCACGTAAGTTCTCTTATGGATGAGAGGAACCACCTGCATGAGATGCTGAACAGCCTTGCTCCTGATGCTGGGCCCTTGGGGCTGCTGATACGGCTACCACCTAAGCTGTGGAAATGTAGCTCCTTGTCCTCTCTGATCTGCTTTTGTCACTGTAGGTGAGTTTGCACTTTACAGAGGTTTATATACATGGAATTATATAATATATACTCTTTTTTTGGTCTGGCTTTTTTCACTTAGCATAGTAATTCTGGATTTCATCTATGTTGTTGTATAAATCAATACTTCACTGCTTTTTATTTCTGAATAGTATTCCATTGTGTGGATATACTGCAACTTGTTTATGCATTATTCAATTGGTGGACATTTGACTTGTTTCCAATCTTTGACTATTACAAATAAATTGCACATTCATGTACAAATCTTTGTATGAACATATGCCTCAGAATCCTCTGATGTGCTGATTCCACATTCATATATCTTCTTTGGTGAAATGCCTATTCAAATTTTTTACCCACTTTAAAAAATTCATTGTTTGGTTCCTTATTATTGAATTGTGAGAATTCTTTATATATATATGGCGTACAAGTTGTCTATTAGGAATATATCTTGCAAATATTTTGTGCCGGTCAGTGGCTTATGTTTCCATTCTTCCAACGGTGTCCTTCAAAGAGCAGAAATTTTTAATTTAAATCATGTTAATTTTATTAAATTTTATTTTTTGATACATCTAAGACAACTTTGTATAATGCAAGGTCAAAAAGATGCTCTATGCTTTTTTCTACAACCTTAACATTTTTAGGTTTTACATTTAGATCTATCATCCATCTTGAGTTAATATTTGTATGTGGTACAAGGTATGGATTCAAGTTCATCATTTGTGTGTGTGTTTGAATATCGGTATCTGATTGTCCAGTATCCTTTAGTGAAAAGACTAACCTTTCTCCATTGCATTGCCATTGCACTTTCAATTAAAAAACCAGTGGTTCACATATGTGTGGGTCAATTTATGGGCTCTCTCCTTCGTTCCATTAATTTATTTGTCTGATTTGACACTAGTACCACATTATCTTGATTACTGTGGTTTTATAGTAAGTATTGAAATCTGGTAGCGCTAGCTATCTAATTTTGTTCTTTCCAAAGTTGTTTTGGCTCTTACAGGTTCACTGCATTTCTACAAGAACTTTAGAATCAGGATGTCATTTTCCACAAAAAGTCTGCTATAATTTTGGGACCGGCCTGGTGGTGCAGCGGTTAAGTTCGCATGTTCTGCTTCTGTGGCCCGGGGTTCACCGATTCGGATCCCAGGTGCAGACATGGCGCCACTTGGCAAGCCATGCTGTGGTAGGCATCCAAGATATAAAGTGGAGGAAGATGGGCACAAATGTTAGCTCAGGGCCAGTCTTCCTCAGCAAAAAGAGGAGGATTGGCAGCAGATGTTAGCCCAGGGCTAATCTGCCTCAAAGAAAAAAAAAAAGTCTGCTAGAATTTTGATAGAGATGGTATTAAATCTGTTCAAGAATCTAGTAGTGATATTGATCTTAACAATAAAGAGGCTTCAAATCCATGAATAAACATAGCTCTCCATTTATTTAGGTCTTCCTCAATTGCTCTAAGCAAAGTTTTGTGGTTTTCAGGGCACACATCTTTCACATCTTTTGTCAGCTTTGTCCCTAAGTATTTTATCCTTTTTGGTGCTGTTGTAAATGGCTCTTTTTACTTTCAATTTCCAATGGTTTGTTGCTAGTACGTAGAATTACGGTTGATTTTGTGTATTGGTGTTATACCGTGTAAATTTGCTAAACCCATGTATTAGTTCTAGTAGCCTTTTTGTAGATTATTTGGGATAGCCTATGTGGACAGTCATGTCCTTTGTGAGTCAAGATAATTTTAGTTCTCTCATTCCAATTTATATGCCTCTTATTCTTATTCCTCTTTCTTGCTTTTTTGTATTGACTAAGACCTCCAGTATAGTGTTGAGTGACAGTGGTGAGAGCAGTCCTTGCCTTGTTCCAGTCATAGGGGAAAAGCATTCTTTTACCATTGAGTATAGTGTTGCCTGCAGTTTTTGTAGATGTCCTTTATCAGGTTGCAGATGTTCCCTTTCATTCCCAGTTTACTGAGTTTTTATCATAAATCAATATTGAATATTGTAAAACTTTCCTTCTATATGTACTAAGAGGAGCATATGGGTCTCTTCTTTAGCCTGTTGAGATGATGAATTATATTGTTTGGTTTTCAAATGTTAAACAACAAGAATAACAAGTGGGATAAACATCTCTTGGTTGTGATATTATCTTTTTTTATACATTGCTAGGTTCATTTTGTTAGTATTCTTTTGGGAGTTTTTGCTTGTATGTTCGTGAGGGATATTGGTAGGTAATTTTGAAAGTTTTTGTCTAGTTTTGGTTTTAGAGTGAGGCTGGTTTCATAGAATAAGTTGCAAAGTACTCCATTCTCTGCAATTTTCTGAAAGAATTTGTACAGAACTATACTGGTTCTTTCTTATGTTTGTGGCAGAACCACCAGTGAATCCAGCTGTGTTAGGAATTTTCTTTGTAGAAATGTTTTCAACTTCAAACTCAATTTGTTTAATATATTTAGGGCTGTTAAGATTATCTATTTTTTCCTGAGCAAGCTTTGGTTGTTATATCTTTGAGGAATTTGTCCATTTCATCTAAATTGTCAAATTTATTGGCATAAAGTTAACTACCATATTTACTTATTATCCTTTTACTGTCTGAAGAATCTGAAGTGAGGGAACCTCCCTCATTCCTCATATTGGTAATTTTGACTAATATCATTTAGTTTAATTGATTTTTCTCTATTTTTCCTGTTTGTTATTTAATAGATTTCAATTCTGATATTTAGCATATCTTTTCTTCTGCTTACTTTGGGTTTAATTTGTTCTTACTTTTCTAATTTCTTAAGGTGGGAGCTAAGATCATTAATCTAAGACTTTTCTTCTTTTCAAATACAGGCATTTAGTGTATAAATTTCTAAGTACTGCTTTAATGCCCTAACACAAATTTGGGGGTTTTTTTCCATTTTCATTCAACTTAAAATACCTTCTAATTTCCCTTTTGATTTCTTCTTTGACCCATGGTTATTTAGTACTGTGTTACTTAATTTCAAATTTTTGTGAATTTTCTAGGTATCTTTCTATTACTGATTTCTAATTTAATTTTATTGTGGTCAGAAAACACTTTGTATGCTTTGAATATTTTTAAATTTAGTGTAACTTCTTTTAAGGCCCAGAATATTCTCTATCTTGGTAAATTCTCTATGTGCACTTGAAACTATGCCTGTACTCTATTATTGAGAGGAATGTTCCATCACTGTCAGTTAGGTAAAGCTGGTTGATAATATTGTTCATGTCTCCTACATCCTTACTAATTTTCTGTTTGTTTCTTCTATCAGTTATTGAGTTACTAAGATCTCCAACTATTATTGTGGATAGTGACTTCTATATCCTTGAAGTTCTATCAGTTTTTGCTTCATATATTTGTGGATCTGTTGTAAGGTGCATAAACACTTAGATTTGTGAATGACTTTCATAAATGCCTCCTTTCTCATTATGCAATATTCTTTGCTCTGAAATCTACTTTGTCTAACATTTGATATAGTCACTCCAGCCTTTTCTGGGGATGGGAGGAGCCACTAGTGTGGGCATGGTATAATTTTTTTCTACCCTTTTATTTTAACCTATCGATATCTTTCTGTAATATTTCTTAAACTTATAAGTATTTAAAGTGCATTTATTTTAAGAAGGATTTAGCTGTCTCTTCCTCTTTTATCCAATCTGACAATCTCTACCTTTAATGGGAGTGGTTAGGCCATTTACATTTAATTGATTATTGTTATCATTAGTTTCAAGTCTATCATCTCGTTTGTTTTCTATTTATTCCATCTGTCTTTGTTTCCTTTTCTTCATTTTCTGATCTTTTTTTCTTGAATTGTTAACTTTTTTTAATGTTTTCATTTATCTCTTTTTTTGACTTTTTAGGTATAACCCTTTGTTTTATTATTTTATAGTTTATACTTTACATCTTTAAGTTATCATAGTCTACCTTCAAATGATTCCACTCAAATGATACCTTCAAATGATACCGTTTCACATATACTATAAGAACTTTATGCTAGTCTGCCTCAATTTCTCCCTTGCTGTCCTTTACGCTAACGTTGTCATACATTTTCCAGTGTGGCTGGTGGGAACAGGCACTATTCCTGGCCTGTGTGAGCACAGGGCACTTTTACCTCTACTCTTTTCAAGCAGTTCTTTCCTTAACCTCAGGTGGTTTCCTTTCACATATGCACTGATCACTACTCTGTTCAGTATTCCAGGGGGCTCTCCATAGATCTCTGGGATTTTCTGTTTGTGCAGATCTCTCTGCTCTTCAGTCTCCTGTCCTGCAAACTCTAGCCACTTTGGTCTTGCGACTCTCAGGGAGACCAACTTGGGGAGACTACCAGGCTCTGTCTTGGTTCCTTTCCCCCCTCTGTGGCCTGGAAACTCTCTCAAGATAGTAAGCTGGGGCTAATCTCATTTGTTTTCTGTCTCTCAGAGGTCGCTGTCCTTCATTGCCTGATGTCTAGTGTTTTGTAAACTATTCTTTCACAGAGTTTGTTTGTTTGTTCCTTTATTTGTTTGCTTTGTTTTATTTAATCAGGAGGACAAATCTGGTCCCTGTTACTTTATTTTGGCAAGAAGCAGAAGTCTAGCAGTCAAATGGAAATTTTTTGAAATAAAAGATGCCATCATTGAAATTGAAACCTGAAAGATGTGTTCAAGATGAGATTATGTGTGGCTGAATAGAGAATCAGAAGTCTAGAAGATAGATCTAAGGAAAATACCCAGATGAAATACAGACATATAAAAATGTCGACAATATGAAAGAAAAGGATAAGATTTTAAGGACAAAATGCGAAGGTTCAATATACATCTAAAAGAAGTTCCAGAAACAGGAGGAAACGCAATACTAGAAAAATAAAATTAAGAATGCTGAAAAAGGGGCTGGCCCTGTGGCTGCGTGGTTAATTTTGTAAACTCCGCTTCCACGGCCCAGAGCTTCACTGGTTCAGATCCTGGGTGTGGACCTAGCACCGCTCCTCAAGCCATTCTGAGGTGGTGTCCCACAAAGCAGAACCAGAGGGATGCACAACCAGAAAATATAACTATGTACTGGGGGGCTTTGGGGAGAAGAAGGAAAAAGAAAAAGATTGGCAACAGATGTTAGCTCAGGTGCCAGTCTTTTGAAAAAAAAAAAAGGAATGCTGAAAAATATGAGTTCTCAGACTCAAGAGGTTTTCAAGCAGGATAAATAAATCCACACCTAACACATTGTTGTAAAACTACAGAATACTCAAAACAAAGAGAAATCCACAACAGCAACTGGAGAAGGAAGATAGAGTGTTCACAAGGAATGTGTAGTCTGACAACAGATTTTTCCACAGCAACAGACGATTGGTGTAAGATGATGTAATAACCAAGGGGAAATTCATTCTTAATTTAAAATGCTGTACTCAGGTAAATATCAGTCAAGAGTAAGGGCAAAAAATGACATTTCCAGGCAAAAACTGAGAAAATCTACCACTTAGGCATTTCCCCTGAATGAACTAAGGATACACTTTAGGACGAAGAAAATTGAATCCAGAAGGAAGAAGATAGATACAAGAAGCAATAGAATTGGAATGAATTTGATAAAATGTAAACATCTATTTGATCATGGTGGTGGGTATATGGGTATGTAAAGTTCTTTATGCTTTTTGCATCTTTGAAATATTTTACTATTATAAGAAAGAATGGAAGCCAAGCCAGGAGACTGTTACTATGTAAAATACTGCTGAGAAGCAAAACATATGAGGACAGAAAATTGCCCATGGTTTTATAGGATGATGCCCATTGGTGAGCTTGTCAGAAACAGATCAGTGGCTTGGTGGAGGACGAACCCAGACGGGTCTGTGACTGAAGCATCAGTGAGTGGCCAGATGGATGTCCTGTGACTGGTGTTTTAAGCATTCCTACCTGACCGGAGGATCAGACCTTCTCTGTGTGACATACAGGTGTAAACTGACCTCACCACCCATCACTCCCCTAATTCATCAACATGAGAAAACCTATCTACAGCCCTTCTGTGGCTCATCTGCCTACAGGACAAAACTTGAATTTGGGGGCCTAACATCCAAAGTAGGATCAGGCGCCTGCCCACCCTCGGCACGTTAATGTAGGTCTACCTATCTGAATTGATCGCCTGCGTTGGAAATGCTGTTTGCCTGCTCAGAGTTATCTAGCTCTTTTAATTTCTGGATGCTCACTGAGCTCCCATCTTGGCTGTTTTAACTCCTCCATCTCCTTAGCTGTCTTAGATCTTCTGGTATTAGATCCCATGATCCATTATGTTCAATCCTATTTTCTTTTTTAGATAGAATCTGACTTCTTACTTATGACACCACCTTTCCCGTAAATACATTCCCCATATATTTTGTATTTTGTCAGAATCCCAGACCTGATGTTTCTGGTACATTTAAATCCTGGTATAACCAAGACCCCAATAAAACAGAATTCTCTTTTCCGTATCTCTGATGGCCATTTGTTCAGGCTGTTCTTGAATATCAGCAATGTCAGGGAGCTCCCTATCTTAAAGGTGCTGTCTTCACTTGGGACAATTCTGGTTGATAAAATATTCTTTCTTATACTGAGGGGGAAAAAAACCCTTCCTCCCTGTACCCCCAAGCACTGGTCCTAACCTTCACTCCCAATATTTGAAATTAGAGTGTTACCAGTCGTACAGAGTCAGACTGTTGGATCAAAATCCCAGCTCCAACACTTGAGCTACGACACTGGACTGCAATGAACTCATCTGTAAATTGAGAATAATAACAGTGCCTACTCCATAGGATTACATGAAAGATCACATCAAATAATTCATGTAAGATATTTAGCACAACACACTGATTGACACAGAGTAAGCACTCTAAAAATGTTAGCTCTTACTAAGCATCAAAGAGAAGATTTTTATTTTATTTTTTTAAAGATTGGCACCTGAGCTAACATCTGTTGCTGATCTTCTTTTCTTCTTCTTCTTCTTCTTCTCCCCAAAGCTCCCCTCAGTACATAGTCATATATTCTAGCTGTGCGTGCCTCTGGTTGTGTTATGTGGGATGCCGCCTCAGCATGGCTAGACAAGCGGTGCTAGGTCTGCGCCCAGAATCCAAACCGGAGAAACTCTGGGCCACTAAAGTGGAGTGCATAAACCCAACCACTTGGCCACGGGCCTGGCCCAAGAAGATATTTTATACTGTAGGATCTTTCTCCCTTCAGAAGAGCTAAGCCCGTCTGGATGCTGAACCAGGGAAAGGTCCCTTGATTTACGGTGGGGTACTCTGGAAGCTTCACTCAGGCCAAATGCTTGCCAGGAAGTGTCAGAACTCCAGTAATATTAAGATGAGGGGAGCAGGTGCCCTGAGATGGTCAAGGAGCACAACCACTCCATGCTGGCACTAGAGCTTACCTCCGACCACCAGGACTCACCATGCCACAGGCTCCAGGGTTATCCATGGTGGTGACATAGTGGCCGTAATCATACTTTTATAATACTTAATGCTTCTAAAAAGCTTTTAATCAAAATCATTACTTCATCTCCATAGCAATCCCATGAGATTGGTATTATTCCCATTTTACAAATGGGAAAATCAAGGTTCAGGTGAATGAAGGAACTTGACCAGGGTCCTAAAGGATGGAGTAATCCCCATTTATTGAGTGACACATCTGTGCTAGCTATTTTACCAGGTGATTTTGCATATGTTATCTCATTTTATTAAAAAACAAAACATACCTACCCATGAGTAGGTACCCATTTTTAGAAGAAACTGAGGCTCGGAAAGGTTAAGAAACTTCTCCCAAATCATACAGCTATAAGTCCATTGCCATCAAATCCATGTGTTTTCCACATCCCCATATGGCCAGGGAAAATTACACAGAACACTCTGAACAGCTTCAGGGGGAATGGAAATGACAAATAGCCACACTGGCGTGGACCACATTTTCCACCAGGTATGTTATAAATCTTGCTCATGAAAGAAGTTCTCTCCTGTTCCTAATTCTGGTTCCTCAGCATGGAGGAGTCACATTCCTTGATGGAGAAGGCTAAATTAGTGAGTGCACCTGGGGATCCATCTGCAGAATTAGAAGTCTGTTCTGACCAGCCCAATGGGTGGTCCTCAACTCTACAGAACACTTTGGGAAGATCATTCCTCCTATTACCAAGGGAAAAGAAAATTTAAGTTGAGACTATTTAGAGCATGCTCCTCCAGCAGGGTGACAAGGCTTTTGAACTTTGGCTGGGATACATGAGAGAGCCACTGAAGTCGGAGATAACGAAGTCTAAAAGATGCCAGAGGTTGCTGGGCTGGCTTAGAGATAAACCTTCAAAGTCTTTCATGTTTTCAAAGCAAAACAACCCTACCTCATACCATTAATAAGCCTGGCCATGGAAGAGGGGGACGTGGGTCCTCGTTCCAGAGAGTGAGGGAATGTGTGGAGGTGGCACCAGCCATATCCCCTGGGGTCATGGTAGATGGGTAGCTCTCATTCAGAGGCAATTTTTCTCCCAGGAGATATCTGGCCATGTCTGAGACATTTTTGGTCTTCACAGCTGGAGCGGGGAGGGAGAAAGCTATTGGCATCTAGTAGGTAGCAGCCAGAGATACGGCTAAACATCCTATAATGCATACGACAGTCCCCCAAACAAAGAATTACCTATCCCAAAGAAGAGAAACCTGGTAGAGATGAAGAGGGACTCCAAAGGCTAAAAGTCTCAAGGGCAGCTTTGCAGGTTCTCAAAAAGCTGGATGGGGATATTCTTCCACAGGTCCTCTGAGAGCGAGGTGCTGATTTGAGAGCACACCCTAATGCTAGTGTTTGCAGGCCAACTCACTCATTCCCTGTAAGAGGGTCTACCACAAAATAAGTCAGAGGTTACTTTCTGGCAGGAAGCCAAAGCAAAGGGGAGAAATTAGATGGTAGAAATAGCCAGAGCTGCGAGAGGCCCGACACCTGTTGTAGTTGGAGTCCCCAGCAGCAGATCCTGAGAGGAGAACCTGACAAGGGGGGTGGGGAGTACAGGACCTGGAAGGGCAGGAAGCCAAGCAGAGAGTGATCTCAGGCAAGGTCCTGCAGACAGCGCTTTCAGCCTGACCCTGCGTGGGAGCTCTGGGATGTAAGTTTTGCTCTATAGAGCATGGGATGTCTCAGGAAAGGGAAGGGGCTAGAATCCTCCCACACCCGTTAGACATTGGCTTAGGGCCATGTAGAGAAGCAAGCTCCCTGGAACTTCCAGCCTTTCATATGGCAGGGGGCAGGGAGGATCTGGTGGGCTCCAGCAGTTTGACGGAGCCCTCCAGAAAAACCCTGTTAACACTGACCATTGGCAGCGAAAACACAGGGAAGACAGGGGCAGGCAAAAATGGCAGAAAGGGCCCTGAGGGGATCTGGGCAGAGCGCTGACATTGTCTGCCACACACTTGGTTCAGCAGAAGGTACAGACCCACCCACAACACAAGTCACTTGTGGAGGGCCTCCCCTGTCCCAGCACCGCTGCCAGGGACACAAACTCTTCATCCATGGCTCTTTACTCCATCACCTTGAGGAATGAACGTTGTAATTGCAAGCTTATCGCCTGCCTTTGTTAATTCCAGTCCCCGACTTATGCTCTGGTCTGGTTTGTGTTTCTACTATAACCTCCATTATAGTGCATTTACTGGTGTGACCTCACTGTCAGGGGATCCAAGTCAAACCCGCAAATCCATGCCCCGAGAAAAACTATACAGGCCTCCTCAATGTTGCTGCAGTTTCTGGGTGCTTGCTGATGGTCTACTCTGCCGCTGGAATTTGCTTTCAATATTTCAGCCTTAATCAATTTGGGTGGAAAACCAAGCTCCTCTACAGATTTCTGTGAAGAGCCCACAGACGCCCAGGGTTTAGCAGGGGTTTTCGCTAACCTAACTGACCTTGAGGGAGCACAGAAAGAAAGTAACACTGTGTGGAGCACAGCCCACTATCATCCCACCAGTTGCTTTTCTTCTCTCTCTGCTTCCCTCTGACGATCACAGTTAAGTCCTCTCCTGGGCCCTGCACAGCAGTTCAGCAAGCCTCTTCTCAGGCTTAAGCTTGCCCTTGGGCTCTCAATGCCACCCGAGTGGCTCATCAGTATATTCCTTCCACACAAATACGATGCTCTTGCTAAGAGGAATTATGGGGAATAACAAGGCTCCCTTCCACAAGCCTGCATTTCAAACAGATTCCTTTTTTTGTTTGTTTGTGCGCCATACCCTGGTACATTCTTGCACTGTTGTTTATTTATGTATGTATGTATTTATTTACTTACTAACATTTTGATTTCTCTGTCAGTGTTTTCGATACGTCTCTTATAAATAACCTATGTTGGGATCCAATCTGGGAATCTTTGCTTTTACTTAGGATCACACTTGTTGTGAAGATTGACATAGTTGGTCTTATTTCTTTCATCTTAGTTTATGCAGTCTGTTTGGATTTTTTATGCCTCTTCTCATCTTCCTATCTTTTGCCAAATATCTTATTTGTTCTTTTACCCAATGATCTGAAAGTTTTGAATTCTATTTTTACGGGGTTAATGGTTACTTTTACATTTCAAAAAGTAGTTGATCCTATATTCTCTTATCAGTGTCAAGAAAGATACAGGACTAGTCAGCCTTCTCCATGGAAAGTGAGAGATCTCGTACACTTTGGTTTCTTACCCAGCTATGTCTACCTCCAACTTCCCAAGTTTTTGGTATAACTTTGACTTTTAAATCCAAGTTAACAATATTGTTTAATTATTGACATTTTTATTTTAATAGTTATTTTTACATTTGCACTGTTTCCTTACAATGTTAAATATTTAGGCACCGGCCTGGTAGTGTAATGGTTGATTTCACATGCTCTGCATCGGCGGCCCGGGTTCATGGATTGGAATCCCCAGTGCGGACCTACGCACCACTCATTGGGCCATTCTGTGACAGTATCCCACATACAAAATAGAGGAAGATTGGCACAGATGTTAGCTCAGGGCCACTCTTCCTCAAGCAAAAAGCCAAAACATTAAATATTTATTTATATTTAATATTCTATTTAAAGATTTAATTATTGAGACAGTAATTTAAAGTTAAACTCCAACCTTGCTCACCACACTTCCTTTATATTTTCCTCATACTTGAGTTCTTTATTGTGATTTGTTTCTGAGATCACTGGACTCTTTTTGAGAAAACAGAATTGAGAAAGAGAGGCGAGCTGCATCCTTTCTGAGACCTGGTCTGTCTGGGAGGTCCTCTCCACTGGCCTTGCCCAGAATGGTCCAATTGCCATCTGTGAAGCAGCTCCATTTTCTTCTGATCCTTAGAGTTGCAGAAAAGAAGTGAGTGGTCAACTTGATCATTTTGTTTGTTTTATCCACATGGTTACTTATAAGACTTTTTCCCTTATTTTTAAATTTTTAAAAAATTTTCCAGGATATTTCTAAGTGTGTATTCTTTCTTTCTTATATTAATTTCTCTGATACTTGTTAAGCCTTTTTAATCTAAAGGTTCTAGTCTTTTTGGCTCAGGAAAATGGCTTTTATTATACCTCCTGAATCAATTTTTCATGACTCTTATCTTTTTGCTCATGATCTCAATCTTTTTACACTTATAGGAAATCTTTTTACATTTCTGGATAATCAGATAATTTATCAAACCATCCTTCAAAATCAATGACTCTCTTTTCTGCCTCATCCACTATGCTATTCACGCTGTCTAGGATGGTTTTCTAAATTAAGGAATTCATGTTTTTCATCAGAAACCAATCTATTCTGATTTCAGATTTCTTCCTTTTCATCAGCACAGTGTCCTCTTGAATCTTACTGAGAATACAAATTAGAAGGTTTTGTCTCCTGTGGGTGCAGTGCCCAGGTTGTTCCCAAGGTTGTGACTTGCCCCAAAGCCTGCAAGTCTCCAGCCCCTGAGGGAGGTCTGGGGGTGCTTGTGTCCCTCAGGGCTGCCACTGTCCACAGGGGATGGGGAAAGCCAGCTGGAGAGAGAACCACGCAGCGGGAGGGTTCACTGTGAGCTCAAAGCTTCTCTTCACAACACTCAGCAGCCCCAAGTTTTCTGGCGTCCTGCAGTCCTGTCTCAGGATGACTGACAACTTGGGGCAACCCCATTTAATTAACTGTACTGATCAGGCCACACGATGCCATAGCTACTTACTCCACATGGTGGGCACTAGTACAGTTCATTCATTCATTCATTCATTTATTCAACAAATATTTCCTGAGTACCTTTTTGTACGAGGTCTGGTTCTACACATGGAAGATATGATGACAAGTTAGTTCTACCCCCTTAGTGTTTTTGATACAGTGGGGAGACAGTGTACAATAAATAGATGATATAATATTAAAAAATTATAAGTGCTACAAATTTAAAAAAATAAATCCAGGGTAAGAGTGTAGAGAAAGAAAAAGTGCTGTTTTAGTACGAATGATCTGCTAAGACCTTTCTTAAGTTTATTTGAGCAGAAACTTGAATAAAGTGAGGGAGTAAGCCAAGAGGCTGTCTAGAGGTCAAGCAGCCAAGGCAGAGGCAACAGCAAGGGGAAGGGCCCAGAGGCAGGAAAGTGTTGGACTTCCTATGGAGAAACAAAGACAGCAGTATGTCTGAGGCTGCCTGACAGGGCAGAGCAGGGCAGGGACAAGTTCTGAGGGGCAGCGTGCTACGTGGTGCTTACTTTACTAGACAGCCCTGTGTGCCTCTGGGCCATACTTGGGCTTCTTATGAGAAGGTGGTATCATTGGAGGTGCAAGGCACATCCCTTGGCCAATCAGGGACATACTTTATAATAAAAAGCACCTCGGCAGCCCAACCCCAGCATGTGGGCTTGGAATTACTCCTGCTGAACCACGAGTTTACTATCTGCCGTGATGAGTCCTCTGGCCAGCAAAGAGCTCTCTATGTTAGTGTTTCACTGACATCCATCATGTTGGGCCAGCCTCCCACCCTCTGTTGTCCATAAGCCTGATGCTGAGCTTCAGCCTTCTTGACCTGAGCCCTGAATCTGCTGAGGGCCCACCGCACCCTTGTTCTGGAGAGGAGCCAGATGGCCTTGTCCAGTCCGGCTTCAGCAGGGGTTAGTTAGCCTGGTTAGTGGACTCATCTCCAGGTGGGATCAGCACTCTCCTGCTTAGAGTACCACCTACTGCCTCTGCTGTTTCGGACCCTCCTAATGTCTGCCAAAGTCTGGGTCACCTTGGCCAGCCCCTGCCCTAGAGTCCCGACATTCACTTCAACCCTCCTTCTTCCCATTCTTCCCTAGTGTTCTCTGTCTCCTACAAACCTGTGTTTCTGAGATCTCTGCATGTCTCACCCCAAGTCCATCTGAATTTTTACAACTAGACACCTACCATCCTCACCCTGCTCTGTATCCAAGCTGGGTGATGTAAAGGGATGAAATCACAACCAGATTTTTATAAGCAAAGAAACCTGTAATTAAGGTGAAACTTGTAATTTTCCAAGGAGAGTTGCTAGGATTGGGCAACCATCTGCTTCCCTCTGTCCCAGCAGACCCAGCCAAGGAATGACTTTTCTTAAACGTCTGAGTCTTTCTGAAAGTTTTGGTTTATGCAATACAGAGGTCATCCACACCCTTAGATTTTATAACTCTAATATTTGCTTGAGACTTCTGTTAACAAGAACTTACATCCTTTCTCGAACTAAATAGGTGGATAAATATATATTGATTTATGTCAAGATAGATTTGTATCAGGAAATTCTTCCCTTGCACTCATTTTTCAAAAAACTGTATGGGTTTCTCACCAAAATCTTTTGACCAGTTGTGCTAAATCTTAGAATGTATCCAAAACCACCTGCCATATTATCAGATGAGTAACACCTGGATGAGTTATAGGGTGAGTATATCACAAACATTGCCTTCTATAGCAGTTCAGAGTTTTCTCTTTTAAGCATTTTTCAGGAGAAGAGAAGTAGTTTCTACAGCTTAAGAATAAACTGAAGTGCTGAGATAAGTTTCATTACTTGCCACCCACCCACACCTATAAAGGCACCTGTCAATTAACACTGTATACTGTCAAGCCACACAGTTAATGGCCTTAATTGATCATCCTGTCAGCTGTGTTTCAGAGAAGTTAGCCCAAAGTAATGTGGGACCGGCATGGCAGGTGGCTCAGCAACATCTTATCCAGCATGAACTAGTTGACCTGTATTATGCCTTACACTCTGATATTACCAGTGGTAAGAACACGATATATTTGCAGAGACTCAGAATTGTCTTCAAGGACTGTCTTGACCTTCAATCACCTTCCAGACAGGATGGTCTTCATAATGAGTCCAGTCGGCTTAAACTAATTCAGCAACGGTTGCTGTTTGCAGAAGACAAAGATCTGAATCAAGCAGCCCCAGATAGGTTTGAAGCTCATATCTTGTCTTTGGAGCTGGCTCACCGTGGATTATGAAAACTTAATCTTTGATGTTGGGAACAGCAGCTGCTCTGACCAGGCAACTTTAGAAGATAAATTGACCCAGGATCTTCTAAAATTCACAACATAAGCAGTAATTTCTCAAAACTCTTCTTTGCTAGTAGAAGGGGCACAAATTATTAATATCCAGCTTAAATAGCAGTAGTTCACAGGCTACAGATTCCATTTGTGAAATTTAAATCCTGAGCAGTGACTGATGGTGCTTGGGAAAAATGCATCTTCAGTAATCCCACAAGTTCAGCTGCCTTAGTCTTATTTAAAGCAGGGACTGTGAGAAACTCTAATATGGCATGTGTTTATGTCCCGGCAATGTAAGCAAAGTAGGGGTCCTAACTACAGCACTAATTTCCATTTCAGTGGCACAAGCCCACACCTCATGCCAAATCTGCTCGCTCCCTGCTCCTCCAAACTGCTCATGAACAGTTGTCCTTTCCTCTTCTCTGGTACCTCCATTGATGTTTTAGCAATCAGGAAGCCATTTAAGGATGGTGCCATCACTGCCTTTCTTCCAGCAGGACCCAATATTCCTAGTTCAGTTTCCCCCTGAAGCATACCCAAAGGCAAGGATTCAAGCAAAATTTCCTTATTCTAGAGATAATCCCAGGAGTAGAAAATTAAGCAGGGAAGAGAAGGAAGTAAATAATGGATATGCTATCAAGCCAATTGCCATCTTTGGCAACTGAAGGTTAATCCCAATGAGGAATTCTGGGAATCAATGTAGAAAGGACACCTCAGAGTTAGCCCTCTGAGAGAAAAGAGGTATTTATATGCCATCTCCAAGAAGGTATTATTTGAGGGCTCCTGGGGGCAGGGGTTTGGGCCAGAGAAAGCCTTCAGGCTACTGGAGGACAGGCTGGTGTGCACCACAATAGTAAGGCCCAAGAGGATACGAGTGGGGCAGCCACAGCACCTGGCTCACCAGTACCCACAGCAAGGATGGTGTTTCCTGGTAGTCACCAAGCTGAGGAGACCAGGTGGACTGCGTTCCCTGCAGACCTTACTCTGCCGGTGTACACATGCTCAAGGACATCTGTAAGATACATTTTAGAAGTGGAAGTGCCTGTTTCAAGGAGTATAAGTTTTTAAATTTCAAGATACACTGCCAAATTGCCTTCCAAGAAGTGTCCACCAACTGACACTCTGTCTGACAGTGCATCTAAATTCCCTTTACCCTACTTTGTGGGATATTGTTATATCCTGTTACAGTGAAAGTGGTCATATGGTGGTCCTCAACCTTTTTTTTTCATTTTTTAGGTAAAATTTACATATGGTAAAATTCACCCGTTTTATTGAACACTTCTGTGATTTTAACAAATGCAAAGTCATGTAACTACCGCCACAGTTAAGAAAAAACGCAATTCCATCACCCTCAACAATACACACATGCCCCTTCGTAGACAACCCTTCCTCACACCAAGCCCCTGGCAACCCTTAGTATGTTTTCTGGTTCTATAGGAAACTTTTCCAAGTCGTCATATAAATGGAATCATAGAGTATGTAAATTTTTGAGTCTGGTTTTTTAAATGTGGTATAAGGCATTTGAGATTTATCCATGCTATTGTGTATATCAATAGTTCATTTCTTTTTATTTCTATGTTGGAAGTAGTTGAGTTTATCTGCTCACCCGTTGAGGAACGTGCATGTTCTTTCTATTTTTGTTGATTATGAGTAAACATTCATGTACCAGTTTTTCTGTCAACATAGCTTTCATTTCACTTGGGTGAACATCTTTGAGTGATGTTGCTGGGTCATACAGCAAGTGTATTTAACTTTATAAGAAATTGTCAAACTATTTTCCAAACCGCTATATTGTTTCGCATTCCCACAAGCAACGTATGAGAGTTTCAGTTTCTCCACATCCTCATCAGCACTTGGTGTTGATGGTGTTTCTCTTCTTGTTTTTTTGTTCAGCCCTTCTGATTGGTGTGTAGGGGTATCTCGTGATTTTAATTTGCATTTCCTAATGACTAATGATATTGAGCATCCTTTCAAGTGCTTATTTGCCATCTATATATTTTCTTTGGTAAAGCATCTGTTGAGTTCTTTTGTCTCTTTTTAACTGAGTCAAGGGTTTTTGTTTGTTATTTGTTTGCATATGAATGTTGAAAAGACTATCCTTATTCCAATAAAGTGCCTTCGCAATTTTGTGGAAAATCAACCAAGCATGTACGCATGGATCTATTTCCGGACTTTCTATTCTGTTTCACTGATCTTTGTGTCTATCTTTTCACAAATAACCCACTTCCTTTATCATCATAGCTTTAGAACAAGTCTTGAAGTCCAGTAGTGTGAGTCCTCCAAATTTGTTCTTTTCCAAAATTGTTTTGGTTTTTCTAGTTCTTTTGCCTGTCTATGTACATTTTAGAATCAATTTGCCAATGTCTGATAAAATCCTGCTGGAATTTTGATTGGAATTTCATTGAATCTATAAATCAATTTGAAAATAATTGACCTCTAAACTATCCTGAGTTTTCCAATTCATGAACATGATATAACTGTATTTACTTAGGTCTTTTTTTAATTTCTTTCATCAGTGTTTCGTAGATTTCAGCAACCCTATTCTAACCATATTTTGTAAAATTTGGACCTAAGTAATTCATATTTTTGGTGCTATTAAAATGATACTTTTTAAAATTTCAGTTTCCAATAGTTCATTGTTACCATATGGAAATAATGCTGATTTTTTATTTTGACCTCATATATTACAATATTGCTAAGCTCATGTATTAGTTTTAATAGCTTTTTTGTAGATTATTTTGGGTATTCTATGTAGAAAATCATGTCGTCTATCAGTAGAGACAGTTTATTATTTCTCCTTTCCAATATAGATGCCTGTTGCACGGGCTAGGATCTCCAATACAATGATGAATGGGAGTGGTGAGAGCAGACATATTTGCCTCGTTCCAACCTTAGAGGGAAAATGCTCAGTCTTTACTAGTAGTAAAGAATACTAGTAGTAGTATACATTAGCTGAAGGTTTTTTGCGGATGAGTTTGATCAAGTCGAGGTTAATTCCTAGTTTGCTAAGAGCTTTTACCCGTGAATCAATACTGAATTTTGTCAAATGCTTTTCTTGCATCTATAGAGATTATCATAGGGTTATTCTTCTTTAGTCCGTTGACATGGAAAATTACAGTGATTGATTTTTAAATATTGAATGAAATTTGCATTACTGGGATGAATCTCACTCAGTCATAATCCGTTATCCTTCTTATATATTGGATCCATTTTACCAGTATTTTGCTGAGGATTTTTGTCTATGTCCGTGAAAGATATTGATCTATAATGATCTTTTCTTGTAAAATCTTTGTCTGCTTTGGTATTAGGATAATACTGGCCTCAGAAATAAGTTGAGAGGTATTCCTTCCACTTCTATATTCTCTAAGCATTTGTGTATAGTTGTTAATATTTCTTCATTAAATATTTGGTGGCATTCACCAGTGAAGACATCTAGGCCTGGAGTTTGTTTTCATGGGAGGCCTTTAACTACTAATTCAATTTCTTTATAAGGTATAGGACTATTTAAGTTATCTATTTCTTCCTGAGCGAGCTTTGGCAGTTTGTGTCTTTCAAAGAATTTTTCTATTTCATCTAAGTTCTGGGCACATTTCTGGGCAAAGTTAGTCATAGTATTCCCTTATTATGCTTTGAATGCTTGCAGTGTCTGGAGTGATATCACCCCATTTTGCCTGATATTTATAACTTGTGTCTTCTGGGTTTTTTTTTTGTCATTCTAGTTAGACGTTCATCAGTTTTACTAACCTTTTCAAAGAAGCAGATTTTAGTTTCACTGATTTTCTCTTTTGTTTTTCTGTTCTCAATTTCATTGATTTCTGTTATTGTCTTTATTGTTTCTTTTCTTTTGGTTGCTTTGGGTTTGTTTTGCTCTACTTTTTCAAGTTTCTTAAAGTGGAAGCTTAGATTCTCACCATCTTTGGATTATCCTTCCTGTGTTGGAAGACATAATGAGCCCTTTGTCCCACTGTAGCAGTGAAAAGTTGCTCTCTCGGCTTCATTGTGTCTAAGCTGCTGGTACATTCTATAGGCTCCAATCAGACATATCCACCCAAGTCTTCTATTCAGAAGTGGGCAATGTGAAGAAGTGAGTGAGCATGAAATCATTTTGACAAAGTTGCTTGTGAAGGTATCTACCACTGTAAGAGTTTCAGAGTCAGAGCTGCTGGAGTCCAGTACCTAACTAACATCACTGGTGCAAGTTGCAGAGTCTGGATCAAGTGTGGGCAACAGGGGTATCTTAGCCAGAATAGCCCTCATAGTGTGAATTGGTGTTGTTCCAGCACTGTGTCCTGCAATTCTATCTCTCTAGCCCTTCTGGAGATTCCATGAATTCCTTCCCTGCTTAAACTCTCCAGACTGAATTTTGTTGACACCTGAGAACCTCTACTGATAAATCCATCTTTTTAGTTTTTCCAATCCTATGTGTGTCAAATGATACTTCCTCTTCATTATTTGATTATAACTACAGTCTAGAGGATTTCACATGTATTTGGCCATTTGTATATCTGCATCTGAAGCGCCCATTCATATCTTTTGTCTATTTTTCCATCATAACTTTTTCTTATTGATCTATAAGACACACATACACACACCCCTATTCTGGCTGGTAATCCCTTTTGTATTAAATATATTGAAAATATTTCTTCTGCCTGTAACTTTCACCATCTAATTTTGTTTATGGTATTTTTTACCATTGTTCAGAAATTTCTCAAGTTTCCACTTATCTGGCTTTTTGGGGCTTGTTTCTTGTTAGGAAGGCCCTCATCCAAATGTTTTTTTTAATGAGCTGTCCTGTGTTTTATTCTAATACCCTTATAATTTTAAAAAATTTTTTAAATTGAGTTCATAACAGTTTACATCAATGTGAAATTTCAGTTGTACATTATTTCTTGTCTGTTACCACATAAGTGCTCCCCTTAACCCTCTGTGCCCACCCCCACCCCTCTTCCCCTGGCAACCACTGAACTGTTTTCTTTGTCCATGTGTTTGTTCATATTCCACATATGAGTGAAATAATCTGGTGTTTGTCCTTCTCAGTCTGGCTTATTTTTCTTAGCATAATTCACTCCCGGTCCATCCATGTTGTGGCAAATGGGATGATTTTTGTCTTTTTTATGGCTGAGTAATATTCCATTGTATATATATATACACCATAATATCCTTATACTTTTATTCTTAACTTCTTAATCCTCAAGTTTATTTCTGTGCACAGTGTGGTATAGAAGTATAACATCATTTTTTCGTAACACCTTTTAAAGAAGAATCCAATCTTTTCTCCACTTTTCAGCAAATCCTATTACAGAAATATTCAAATGAGTGTACACCACTCACAGTGAGTCCCTAAATGTTGAATATTTGCAAACCATTCTGAAAATATGCTCCATATGTAAATGCTAAATACGGTAGTATGTAACTAAACTTGTGTAATTATTTCTTCATTTATTTCCCACTTTATTCCAGAAAAGATTGTGCACAGGGTTATGTTGTTCTTTCAGCATTAGAAGTGACCGATGGAATATTCTAGATGGAGTTACTTTGCATCATCTTTGTTTTGTCAGCCGAGCTCTGGTGTGTCAGGCCTTCTCAGAGGCCCTGCACTGGTGGGACTTGAATTGGCAGGCTCTCGTTGCAGAAGCTTTCTGCTTTTCTTAGTATATTCGGTGTGTGCATGGGGCAGTCACAGCAAAAGGGCCAAAAATGTGTCCTTAGCTGTCATTGGGTAAAGCAAGTAGGGGAAGGAGGAGGGCTCGGCAATTTCCTTTTCATTTTGTCACATGGAGCTTTAAGGGGGAAGGAAAGGCTCAGAGCATGCTGTACTGATGCAGGAGGCAGAAAAGAGAAAGCACAGTATCTGGCAGAGCCCCTCCTGGCCAAGGGTGAAGAACGCAGAAGAATGCTTTTCCAGGCTGGAGCCAGCTGCACCTGCTATATTTGGGGTCAGACTCCTCGAGGCAATGCCTCTGCAGGAATCACCCAGGGCATTCCTGGGAATTTCCACCCACTTTCTCTCCTCCAAATGGCAGCAAGTGGCTTTTCACTCTGATGGCATTTGTGTTTGCATTTGCATTTGGGATAAATTGTCAACTTACCCAGGCTTCTTGGAGAATCCACAAAAATCAGCGCCTTTTTAGGAAAGCAAATGAAATTTTCTTGGATGTGCTATTTTGGGTGTGTGCTATTTTCTTTGTTTATTGTGTTTTTTTAATCATGTTGAGTATTTGAAGGCAATGATTTCAGTACTAATTAGAGGTGTGTAAGAAAGGGAGGGTCATGCAGGCAAATGCATGTAATAGATAAGACTGGCAGTACTCCAGTGAGAGGGTGCCCGGGAGAGCTCAAAGGCGGAAGGCGATCTGGTCGTCAAATTCCCCTAGAGAGGAGGAGAGGGGGGTCTGGAAGGCGTCTCTGAGGAAGCAGTGATCTGGGCATGATTCTCACTTCTCCTGTCTCTTCCAGGGAAGATGCTCACCCTCCACTTCCTGCCTTAGCAAAGCCTTTCCTATTAAAATCCCCCTTTGTCATAAGACTCACAGGCAGACCTTATCCACACTCTACTGGAGCCTTCTGGGACACCTGCACCAGCCGCCAGGGTGCCCTCATTCTCCTAGGCCTAGAAGACAACAGAGTGTGGTGGCTCTGCAAGAGCTGCAATCAGGAAATGAAGGAGAACATCCCTGATGACCCCCTTCAAGGACGCCTTTGGCAACAGCGACAGTAGATGCTGGCCAGGAGCTTGGCAGGAGGGTCAGTAATGTGGGTGGAAGGGAGGAGCCCAGGAGGCTGCTAATCCATAATCGCACTGGGTAGGGGCTCTGCATTAAAGATCACTCAGAGGGTTGATTGCAAAAAGATAACAGTATATAAGTGTGCAATTGAAACAATGTGCCAGACACTGTTAATTCCCACGACACTCCCATGCAGTTTGCATTATCATTCCCATTTTACAGATGATGAAGCTGAGGTGTAGAGAAGCTCAGTGGCTAGTCAGTTCTGAATTCAAACCCACGTCTTCTTTCCACAATTTCCTCCCACGCTACTGCACTTGATGTACAGGATTGTATTTCAAACCAGCAGTTCTCAGCCTTCCCTCTGCCTCCACATCGTCTGCATTCCAAGGCTTGCCCGTCAGTAACTTCCCAGATTTCACACCGGGATTCTTCACCAGGGAGACAGAGAACGGGCCATGTGCCCATTGCCAGCCCTCTGCAGGGGACCCATCAGATTCAGAGGGGAGAGGATGCCTGGTCTGAAAGAAGCTCCCCAGAAATTCTAAAACATCCCCCAGGCCACTTGAGAATCACTGATTCAATTAAACCAGGAGACACAGGCCAGGTCACGTAATTTGCTTCCTGCCCACATAACTGCCATTTTCATTCCCAGGGACAATTTTGGATTAGCATTTGACACTCCCTCCTGCAAGCCTTTAATCCTTTCTTCCTTTTTTTTGAACGTGGGAGTTTATCAGAGGCCTGCATTTTCCATCTAGAACACTCATCGATGTGGAGGGCCCATGTGGAGGTACAGATAGTCAGATTAGAGGAGATGGGGGCTCTGAAGCCTCCTAGGAACAGAGAGTGGAGAATTTAAAGACTGGAGAAGGGCTGGGCACAAGGAGATCGCACAGGGGGCTCTGCCACAGCAACAGGAGGACAGGAGGAGCCCAGCAGCAGATGATGATGGTGTCCCAGCCACACCCCCTCTGTCCACCCCGGAGGACTCCTGCAGCTAGTTGATGTCCACGCTGCTGATAGTTTCCTGTGCCTCTCGCCTGAGGGCATTCTCTGGCCACGGGAACATGCTGAGTCCACATACAGGTCAGGCTGGAAGGACCGGGGAGTAAAATGCCTCGTAAAGTCTCTCAGCCAGTGAAGGATGGGAGCTAGGGAACAGAAACTTCAGTTTCCTCACGCCTTGGTGAGAAATTCTGAGGTATGTTCTACATCGGTTCCCAGAGGTCCCAGCGGGATTCACTCCCACTTGCCCACGGAGGTGACATGCCCATTAGCATCCCCTGAATTCTCTTCTTTTCCTTCCCTGTCTCACTTCGCCCCCTCCCTCATTCCTGCTCTCTGGGACCACCTTCCAAATAAACCACCTCGCCCAGGTCCTTGTTGCAGGGTCTGCTTTGGGGAGACCCAAATGAAGAAGACAGACGCCCACACAGACGTTTTTGGTCCAAGCTCTCTCTTAGGCCTCCATACCACAGACCCGTTGCCTACAGGATGCCTCCACTACACCCCACCAGACTCCTCATTTTGCCGTGGGAACTAGCTTCTCCGCCTTCTTTGGCTGAGTCATCTAATGGCATGGGGATTCTTTTCTAGGATATCACCTCTCCTTGACCTCAGGGATTAATCCAAGTGACCCAATTTGGATGAAATGAAAGCAAGAATCATGCCATTTGCTCACTTACTCAGGGAGAAAATCTCCCCTTTCCAGCTCCAAGAAATGCTGGTTGCCATTTGTGAGTGTGAAGGCAGAGCCCCCTAAGAATGGAGATATGGCTGATGCTGTTGGGGCCCCACCATTATCCATGGGGTCTCACCCCTTCAGGGGCACCAGTCACTCCCAACTGCGTCTCTGCATCTGGGCTTTCTCAAAAATCTCAGAAGGCTGTGCCCCCTGAGTGCACGGCAGGTGGAAGTGCCAGGGAATTAATATTCCCTAGGAGAAGCCCTCCACCCGTGACTGGCGGGGCTGTTCCCTCATCCTCAAGCTGGATAACACTGAGGCCCCTGCTCTGCATATCTTCCCAGAGCTTCCCAGTGGGCTCAAGCTCCACGCACCCACAGTGAGAGCTGGCTCGATAACGCACCATTTTCTGGCTGTCTTCCCTTCCCTGTCTCACTTCCCCACAACCCCACTGGTACTTCCTGCACATTCAAATCCTTGCCTCAGAGTCTGCTTTGGGAGAACCCAAATTATAAGGTGACAACTCCAAGGACAGAGATAAAATGACAGAAGAGGAGGAAAAGCTACTCTTAGTCATCATTTGGACCCTGGATCAAGAAATGCCTGCAGCAATATGTTGCTTTTTTTTTTTTTTTTTTTTTGCTTAAGTAAATCTGATTATTTTTTGCCATTTGTAATACTGAGTCTTAATAGAAATATCTAAAATCCTGCAACAGCCACTGCGTAGGTACGCTGCCATTCCAGATCCTTCAAAATGCCGTCACCAGCTTAGGTTCTCCAGTGTTCTCTCCCCACCCTCCCTATCTCCCAGCACAGACCAGACTGGGCTTGCTTCTTGTTGCTGAAACTCTTCATGGCCTGTCCTACGCTCAAGCTATCCCAGCTACGCTGGCACCTTCCCCTTCTCTGTTTGACCAGACGCCATCCATCGTGCAGGGCCCAATTCTGAAGCCTCCTTTGCTCGCTCCTGTCAGATCAAAGTCTCCTCCATTTTCTGGTGGGATGTTGAGTCTCCTTCATGGCACTTTCCATGTTCCTCTTATGTTTGTAATAGGAAGAAAAAATTTCTATTTAAATTACCAACTTGGGGGCTCTAGGATTCTGCTTTTGTTTCGTTTCTTGATCTGGATACTGGTTGCACAGGTGTGTTCACTCTGTGAATATTTATCAAACAATACACTTCTAATGTCTACACTCTCTGCATTCATGTTGTGTGTCAATAGAAGAGCTATTTAAAGATAAAATATCCACTTCAGTCTGAAGTCCTCATGGCACAGAGAAAGTCCTTTTTTCTCCTGAGCTCTGTGATACATTTGGTTGTACAACTTTGGGATTAGGAGATGAGTGAATGATTCTCCCAAAAAGAGGAAGAAGAGCATTGGAGCATTAAAACAATGGCATTAATCTATTAATTAATTGACTTAATTTGTTAAATTTCCATTATGTGTGACTCTGAACTTTCAATGCATTATCTAAGCTCAGAAAATGCTTGAGTGGATTTTTTCTCAACTGCGGTAAGGTGGCTTAGTTCCATGGGTCCACTGGTACAGGATGAAATGTTAGCACACTTGATTCAGAAGCTGGCGGGAAAGAGCCCCAAGAGAGGGTGAATTCTGGAATTAGTGTTCATCACTGGGAGGACATCAGACGTTATGGAGCCAAGAAATTGGGTGTTGAAGCAAGTTTAGTTCCTATCAGAGGGGCATATACGTGATATAGAGAGAACGTGATATAGTTTTCTTAGTACGTCCTTTCTCTTTTATTGGTCCGTAACTTTCTTGAGGTTGAAGGCAACAATTGGATAGATAGATGGATGATAGATAGATAGATAGATGGATAGATAGATAAATAGATAGTAGATAGATGATAGGTAGATAAATAATAGATAGATAGACATCCTTGTAGCTGCCCTCTTTCCCCAGCTCCAAGCAAAAAGAAGGAACTCAATAAATTTTTTTCATGAATTAATGGAAAGTGGAAAGAGATGAGGGACTTGGGGTTTCTTGGACAACAAAGAACTCTCCTACTGTAGAAGCACCTTACAGTATAAAGAACACAAAATTTCTAGATGAAAAGAGCTGGGTTGAAATCTCAGTTTTACCATTTACTAGTTGTGTGACTTTGGGCAAGTCATAACTTTGAACTCCAGTTTCTTCACCTACAAAATAGATGCATAAAGAAGGAAGCACTTTTATAAACTGTAAAGAGCTTTTCAGATTTCTGTTAGGAGAATCGGTCATTTTTAGAACCTGCATTCAAACATGACATAACTTACCTGAATGGCATAACTTCTCTACCCTCCAATGCCTCTCCCACCTGTTTGTTGGCTCTGGCATGGCTGTAACAGTCATCAAGAGCATGGAAATGCAAACGGTATTGATTTAAATTCACACAGAGGGGTAAGTGATTCGTGGCAGATTCATTCCAGAAAAGCAGGTTTTCTTTGGTGGGAGGACACTGGGAATTTCAGTGGGATGAGGAGAGGACACCAGAAAAGGGGCTGGGGGCCTTCAGCAGCTTTATTTCAAACCCCATGAAGAAAGGCACTCATACTTCCCTTGCTGTGTTGTCACTGCTGTGCACTATTGCCATTTGTGTTCCTATCTTATTTATCTCCCCTATCTTGGGCAAATGTTACATGAATTTTGGAAAGGAGTAAACCAGGTGTGGAATGTATCTCCTCCGAAGTAATGCCTGCAGGAGGTGCACCTGGGTTGCCCCTTCCAAGCACCTAACGTTGGGGGTGTGATGTTTGCCAGATGCACCCTCACAGCATCCCTGCAGGGCCCTACCCAGTAGTGGGCCACTACAGTTATCCTGTAGATCAGGCCTTCTGACTTGTCTATGCCTAAGAATCTCCTGGCAGTTTTGTCAAAATGCAGATTCTGGTTCAGCAGGGTTGGGGGGCCTGAGATTCAGCATTTCTAACCAGCTCTCCCAGATGGTGTTGATGCTGCCGGGCCATGGCCTATATTTGAGGAGCAAGGCTATAGATCCTTGTTAAATTAATAAATGAATGAATAATAAACAAGTTAATTTATCAAATTTCCATTATGGATATCATCAGCCCCAGCTCTTTTATCTACTAAGAAACTCTTACCTGTCTGCCCCTCCCAGGAAATTGCAGCCTGTTATTTACAGCCAGCTGTCTGAAAGGAAGCCAGGATCTATCTTCAGCCACATGGCCCCATCACTGCTTTTGAGCAGCAGCTGCCTACCCCTCAGTCCCCCCACCCCCAGCCTGTGCCCTATGACTCACCAGGTAGCATTTGATGTGAAGATGAAAGGACCAGCACACCTGGGTGTCTGCCCCACTCTTTCAGCTCCACTTCCTTAACATCAATCACTCCAACCTTCTCATTGATCAAGATTAAAAGCTGGGCTCCCCAGCTCTTGCTGCAACAAATTCTGGACCCCAAGGCCGGCTCTGCCCAGCCCCAAGAAGAGGTGATGGGGCCAGCAAAGTGGTCACTTCCCATGCTCAACCTCTGGGGACCAACTCAGTGTCCAGTTGGCTGTCATTCTCTTCCTAACATCCCAGGTGCAGTGTTGGATAATATCTGGGAATGGGAGGTGAAAGACCCTGAGCATCTTCAGGGTGTGCCTAGCAGCATACAGCCCGACAGGTGGTAGGCCTCAGAGCAGCCCGCTGGCACAAGTTCTATCCCAAATCCCTAGTGATAGGATATGCTTTGTGTTGAATAGCAGCAGACACGAACTAAGAGCTTGGTCTCCTGTTTTCATGGCTTCTCACTGCATGAGAGCCTTCATTGGGATGAATTATCGAGGACAAGAACACATCCTCATCTCCAACATCAGCCAGATTTTCATCTTTTGAGTTCCTTTTGATGCATCCCTCTGGACATAGGCGTGCTGTCTCTCTGGAGGACTTTGATTCCTTCTGAACACAGCTGACGATGCTTGAGGACATTTGGAGGTCAGCAAATTCAACCCATTTTTACTGAACACCTAATAAGTCCCAAGGACCAACCATACTGCTGAGGACACAGTGGTCAACAAAACACAGAGGCTCCCGCTCTCCTAGAGCACACATTGTACTGAGTGAGGAGAGAAATCAAACAAGTCAATAAATAATTAAAATTTTTTTCAGATAGTGATGAGGCTGTAAAGACAATTAAACAAGGTTATGCAACACAAGGACTTTAGGGGTATAGGGAATGCTTTTAGGAAGAGGGAACATTTGAATTGGTACCTGAATAGTGAGAAGGAGCCAGGTGGAAACGTGCATGCAAAAAAGAGCATGTTACCAACGCAAAGTCCCAAAGGAGGGGTAGGACACTTTGAATGCTCCAGGAAGGGACAAAACGGCAGTGTGTTTGGAGCATGGAAATGAGGGAGATGGTGGGTTTGAAAAGCCAGGGGCAGAACATGTAGGACCTTGCGGTTTACTCTAATGCAGGGAGATCCATAGGGGGTTATAGGTGGGCAACAGGCATGACGTGGCATACATTCTAAAGAACACTCTGGCTGCTATAGCAGAAAAGGATGGAGGGAGAGGGGCATGAGGTGGAAATAGCAGCACGAAGGCCAATTGGAAGGTCATTCACCAGAGAGATGATGGTGGCCTGGACTGAGAGAAGTGGCTGGATTTGGAAATCTGGACAAAGAACCTCAGGGAAACCTCCACTTGGGTGGCATCGTTATTACCTCATCCCCTACAAACTCCAGCAAAGACGCCTGACTGCAAGAAGTCATCAGCCCTAGACCTGCACTCCCTAGAAGCTGGAAGCTCTTCCCCCATCCTAACACGGTGAGACTGTCCCCCACCATCTGAGTGCAAAAAATTCAACGTCTGGCCACCTTCCACTTTCTCTTGCCCAAACCAGGAACCACCAATAAATAAGCATCCAAATGCTTTGCTAGTACTAAGTATTTTGTCTCAACCTTAAACTGCCTTAAAAGATGCAACTGAATGGGAATGTGCTCTTGCCTAAACTGTGTTCAGTCTACTTTTCCTAGGTCTGGACCCTCAGAATGAAATCTGAGCAGAGTTGTTTGACTGTCTTTGTTCCTTCATTCCTCAATTGCTCCGTGTGATTGAAAACAGGGTTTGCTGACAACACATCATCTCTGTCCCTGCCCTTCATGACCGTTAGGCTCAGCAATGCCACCGTCATTTACAGAGAGCAAACCCCACTGGCAGTTTCCGTGGTGGAGCAGTGATTGTGGAAGGTAGGAAAGTAGGAAGTGGAGTGGACTTATGACTATCAGCGTTGCTAAGCTTCCTAATACTGGAGCTTTTTTTTCTTGCTGCTTTAGGATAAGGTCTGAGGGCTAGGGAGATAACAAAAGCTATTAAACAGAATTGTCACACCCACACAAGGGGGGATGGAAGTACTTAAAACAATGGAGGCTTATCTGAGCCATAGTTAAATCGCTTGAGTGTTGATAAATTAATTATTGAGGAAGATGGGATTTCCTGGAATTCTTGACAATTTTCCTCTATTTTATAGGCTCTTAGTTCTGGAAAAAATGAACAAGCCTGGTTCTCTCATTTCAGTGAAGAGGAAACAGAAGCCCAGGGAGTGAAAGGAACTTGCCCTAAATAAAACAAATTGGTGTCTATCTTAGCCTAGTTTATTCCCAAAAGCAGAGCCTGGGACCAGGGCTTGCATGCCAGTTGCATATTTTGAGAAATGATCAAAAGGAACAGGAATGGAGCAGTGGGAAAAGTGAAGAAGAGAAGGAGAGAAAGCCAGCTTCTGTCTCTAAGGGTCAAGGATTTCCCCATGGGATGGTAACTCTCCTAATCCTGGTTATGGGTATCAGAATGGCTGAGCAGGTGCCCCAGGCTGACCCAGGGCAGACAGGAGAGATGCACAGTGCCAGTGAGGTGAGGTGCTCCAGTGTTTTTCTACTACCCCTGACCGTCACTGACCAATGGGGAAGCTGTGGCCACTGGACATGTGTGAAAGGTGAAAGGTAGATTAGAATATGGAATTCAAATTCACAGGTATTAATGCTTGTTATGAAATATTGTCTTTCAAATAGGACTGCCAGAATGCCAGACTGTTGAAAGATAAGGCACATATTTAGCAGTAAATATGAAAATCAGAATGGGCTATACCAGCTGTGACTCACCCACTATCTCAAATGTCTGTGTCTACTCACTTCTCTTCACTTCTTGGCAACACTGCCCCTGGTTAAGACTTCAGATACTAGGATAGAGCAATTCTTTCTCGTTCCTTCCATTGATTCTCTAAGAGTAGGGGGCTGATAGCCCAAGTGAGCTACAGCAGAGTCCAACAGGTGTCCTCAGACTTTCTCACTAGCCCCCTTCACTAGCATAAAGGACTCCTCTCACCTGTCACCTCAGAAAAACCCAAACAGAATAAATGAGGATGGGATTGCCTTTGAAGTAAAGTGCCCTTTGCTCAAATGTCCACATTGTTATGATGTCTCGGTGAAGTTCTTAAGAATTTTCAGAATTTGTCATTTTCAATTAATGGATGTGTAATAGGAATATCTGTAAACTTTTTAGTAATGTGTAGTGTCTTTTTATTTCACAGCTGATGAAAACTTCATTTTCTCCAAAAAGAGGACACAGCTGACCTCACCATTCTCATTTTTTATTTGTCTCAAGACCTAAAATAATAACAAACAGCTCCATCTTTTGCCAGCTTTAACCATGAGAAAGTTTCTTTCTGTTACTGAACCAAACCTTCTGACCTAGTTCTGCCCCTTGGGGCTACACAGAAAAAATCTAGTCCTCCTCCCCGATGGTAGCATTTTGGTGTCTGAAGACATTTGCTGTAATTCCTATCATCCTACCTTCTGACACAACAACCTACCACAATGCCAGCCTCTCCCTGAAAATCAAAGCTAGGATTGTTTCAAAGAAATAGAAGGTTTAATGGAAGTGATCTGAAAAATACTATATCATAAATATGAATTCTGAGAGGAACTTCCTACATCCTTATTCCACCTCCTTACTCCAACGCAAATGGAGATTTGGGATGTCATTACGATGACACTGTGTGATAAGATGTTTGAGCTGCTGGTTTATGGTTCATGGTCTTTTATGGTACAGTTTTGAATAATGCAGTTAATCCTAAAACGTTATTAAAACATCAGATTAGCCTCTGTGACAGTACAAGGTGACCTGGTCAATTGTAGCCTAGAATCCTGAACACAGCAAAAGAGGGCTTACTCTGTAACCATGCAAGGAGTCTGTATCCAACTCTTTTCTTTTTTCTAGAAGGCATCAAATATACTTATTTATTTGTTGAACTTGGCCTTGCCCAATTATAAGAAAAAGTTTTACAGAACTTACATAAATGTATACATAATTTCAAATAATGTCAGTAAGAAGTGGGGACAAAGGGAAAAATCAGAAGGAGCCAGAGGGTGAGTCAGTGTACACAGTGAGAGTCAAAAGTCCATATGCAATTGATAGGCCCTATGCAAATTGCCCAAATTGGGATCCAGACATCTTGAGGTCAGAGGAAAGGGAATCATAGCTGTTCAGGAATGTCAGGCATCCATAAGAAAAAAAAATCAAGCCAAGGGATGAGGAGGAGCCAAGAGATGAAAAACAAAACTACATATTTAAAGTGTAAAGACATAAAGACATGTGTGGGAATAATAACTACCAAATTAAAGAGGAACATAATCTCTAGAGGGGAGAGAGAGATAATCAGGGATGTTCTCATGGAGATTTCAACTATGTCAATAATATTTTATTTCTTATGTTGGATTATGGAAATGTGGGAGTTTGTTATGCTATTCTTTGTACTTTTCTATGAGCCTGAAATATTTCACAGAACGTATTTTATTCTCATTGTTATGAAGGCAAGAGTGGAGATAGTAAGAACACTAAGGAAGTTACAAAAGTTGTCCAGGGGAGAGATGAAAGTAAATTGGACTAAAATGAAGCCAGTGTAGTTATAAAGGAAGTAGATAGATTTGAGATATGGATTTGAGGTAAATCCCACAAGACCTGCCAATGAATTGCATGTGGGGTGTGAGGGAAAGGAAAGAATTAAGATTGACTAAGTTTTGGTATCTTAAGTTGCCTGGAGGGTGGTGACACGTAGTACTGTGGGGTGACTGAGAGGGGGTAGTTGGGGCTAGGATTGGGGAGGTGTGGTAACCAGCAATTCTTTTTGGACTTGCGAAGTCTGAGATGTCTAATAGACAAGCAAGTGGAGGTGTTAAGTAGATGGTTGAATAGAGGAGTCTAAAACTCAGAAGAAAGCTCTTTCTGCTGATCAAAATTTGAGAGTCATCAATACACACATTTTATTTACATACAGGAGACTGGAGAGACCACCCATAAAGTCTGGATAGAGATGAGGACCAAAGAAAGTGCCTTGGGCATTCCAACATTTAGAGATCTGGAAAGAAGCAGCAGCCAACTAAGGAGACTGAGAAAGTGTGGGCAGTAAGGTAGGAGGAAAACAAGAAGAGTGTGTTATCTCAGAATCAGATGAAGTAGAGTTTCAAAGAAGAAGAGAGTGGCGGATTGGATCGAATGGCACTGAGAGGTTGGATGAGGACAGAAAATTGACCTTCCGCTTCGGCACGATGTAGGTCAAAGACAACCTTAGTAAAAGCCCTGTCAATGTGGGTTAATGAGTGTGAAATGTGGCTGAAGTGACTGAGGTGAAAATGGGAGGCAAGGAATTTGAAAGATTTGTTTATATCCAAGTATTTCAGTGAGTTTTTCTGTGACTCTGAACAGAGAAACAGAGGGTTTTATTTAAGGTGGGAGATATTAAGGTATGTATGTATGTATGTATGTATGAGATGACTTAGTTGAAAGGGAGAAAGTGTTAATGCAGGAGAGAAAGAGAATAATTGCAGTAGGTAAATCTTGAGTTGAAAAGGGATGGGATAGAGGGTAAATTGCAGGGCTTAGACAAGACAGGACACAGGTCTTCCATTATAACAATGGAATACAAATGCAGGTAAAATGGCAGACCAAAAGGTGAAAAGATAAGGTCATTCTCATCTAATTAAGTTGTTTTTCTCTATCAAGTTGGACTTGAGGTCCTAGCTGAGATTGAGAGGTTAGGAGCTATTGGTGGCTTGAGGAAAAAGAAAAGAAGTTAAACAGCTCTTGGTGAGTGTACAAAGAGTACTGAGGAGTATGAGGAGTGTCTGGAAGAGTTGAATGCCCATATGAGATCTAAGGTCATAAATTTGAAGTGACTTAATGTAATTTTCTCCAGTAATATTCAGCTTCTTGGGCACAAGAGTAAGCAGAAAATTGGGTTTAACCAAGGTGTTTTTCCAAGAATAATTATGAAGGGAGAGAGGGGCAAAGGGTATTTACAATAGAATGATTATACTGTGCTGTCTGTGTAAGTTACAGTGGTTGGGAGGGAAATAGGAAGTGAAGGATGGTGATAAAAGATAAAGTCAAAGATGTGGAAGTTTCAATAAAGACAGATATTTTCTGCCATGAAAGAATCAGAGTAATGAGATGGAAGGAAAGGCAATGATCATCAGATAATTGGATATTTAAAGTGGAGAATTAGGTCATGATTCGTTTATTATGGATGACAAAATCTAGAGCACAAAATGACCATGTGAATGGATGGCTGAGGTACAGTGAAGAAAGAAAGGTGACAAAGAAGTCAACAAAAATCACAGCTGTCCAAAAAGACATTGATTATTTAATAAAAAGAATAAAAATTAAAATTAAAGATAAAATGCCAAGTGATTTCAGCACTGGAGGTTATTAGAGTGGGCTGGGAGGGACATGGCAGAGAAACTAGGGAAATGAAAATATACCATGGTTACGTTCTTATTTGGAGACAGAACGTAAACACTTAACTTTAAATATGAGTAGAAACATATGTTTAAACGTATTTATTTGAAAATTAAAGGTAACTACTAGAAGATAAGAAACAACAAAAAAATTCTCAAGTCACTAAGAAGGAAAAGGATCAAAGAAAATACAATCAATTCACTAAAAAGCAGAATCAAGGAGAAAGAGAAGACAAAACACGATAAATATAAAACTAAAATAAGATGGCAGGAATAAGTTTATATTTGTATAAGTAATCGCAGTAGGTGCAAACGGTGGGGATGAGGAAGGAGGACTTCTGAAATAGCTCAGAGGCAAGCCTGAAAAATCCTTTCATCGAAAGAAAGAACAAAACTGGACAAAATTGTAATAAACAGCTATTTAAAGATTCTAGAGATTGAGCAAAGATACAACAAGTGAGAAGTGCTGATAAAAACAGTAGGAGTCTATGATATTTTAGTTTGAGACAGCTCTCATCTCCCCCAACCCCTCTGTTGCATAGAGGTTCTGTGCCAGTGGGGCAGGCCATGAGACTGGCAGCTCTCCTGCTTTAAAGGATTGACATTATTTGGAGCAGAGAGCAAAAACTTCCATGCCTGGGATGCAGCTGACATTAAAAGGAAATATAAGGAAATACTATGAACATTTTTATGCCAACAAACTAGACAGCTTAGATGAAATGGAAAAGTTCCAAACAAAATGGCAAAAGAAGTAGAAAATGGAATAGACTTTAAGAAGTAAAGATATTGAATTACTAATTGGAAATTTTCCCACAAATAAAAGTACGGGCCCAGATGGCTTCATTGGTGAATTCCACCAAACATTTAAAGAATTAACACCAATCCTTCCAATAAAGGAGAAGAAAAAACTCTCCAATTCATTCTATCAGGCCACTATTACCCTGACGCCAAAGCCAGGATCCCTCTTGAATATAGATGCCAAAAATTCTCAGCAAAATATTAGCAAACTGAATTCAGCAACATGTAAGAAGGATTTTATAGCATGACCAAGTATGATTTATCCCAGAATTCAAGGTTCCTTTAACAACCCCACCCCCAAAGTTAATGTAATACATCATATTAACAGAATAAAAGACAAAAATTATCTAACATTTCAAGAGATGTGGAAATACATTCAACAAAATCCAGCGCCCATGAACAATAAAACTCTCAGCAAACTGGGAATAGACAGAAATTTCTTCAACCTGATGAAGGGCATGTATGAAAAAGCTACAGCTAATATCATACTCAATGATGAAGACAATTTCTTCCTTTTTCTAAATTAAATAAGGAAAATCTTAAACATATAGAGAATTTGAATGCCATAATAATGTTTGATGAGAGAGAATAAGCATTCTTTCTCAACCCACAAATTTCTGAAAAGTTTACTATATGTTAAGCCACTTACACACACATCACACAGTTAAAATCTCAAAAAAATTTCCCGTGAAACAGAAATTATACTGACTATGTTCTCTGACCACAATGCTATAAAATTAGAAATCAGTATCAAAAGGATAGTCAAAAAGAATCTCTCTGCTTAGGAATATTAAAATAGTTTTAAATACAATTTTTGGATAAAATAAAAATTTAAAATGGAAACTATTACTATTTAGAAGTGAACAAAAATGAGAATACCATACATCAAAAGTAGTTCTCAATGGAAAAATTACAATTTTGAATGGATGTATTAGAAGACTAAAATCTTAAAAATAAATGAACTAAGCACACTAAAAAGAAAATTATGCAAAAGCTCTACAGCATAGTTCCAAAGAAGGAGGGGAATTTAATAATGATAAAAGCAGAAATTAAAAGGCTAGAAAACAAAAGAAATAATAATCAATAAACCTTAAACTTCTTCTTTGAAAACACCAATCAACAGGTAAACCTCTGGCAAATCCGATCAAGAAAAATTGTAGGAGACACAAACAATATTAACCACCAAAAAGGACATGAATCCAAGTAAAGAGGAGATTTTTATAAATTAAAAGAGACTGTATACATAAAACATAATTAGCAGCAAATGTGAAAATTTGAATGTAATGGATGATTTCCTGGGGAAAAAAGTAAATTTTAAAAATTAATTAAAGAAGAGACAAAACCTGAACAATATCCATTGGAAGAAAAAAAAAAACATGTAAAGAAGTAGTTGAAGAACTTCCCTTGAACAGGCACCAAGTTGAGGTGGTTTTAAAGGACGTTATGCAAAACTTTAGAAATAATATGCCCTCCTCTCTAGCAATTCCATTTCTAGGGATCCACCCTAAAGAAATAGTCAGATATGCTCAAAGAGTTATGCACAAAAATGTTTCTTCCTTGCTTTGAGTTTTGTAATAGCCAAAGAAGTGGAAGCAATCTACATTTCCCATCGGTAATGGAGTAGTTAACAGAGCCTGGATCTCCAAGTGATAGAATACTATGTACCGTTTTAAAAAATGAATTTGACCTCTATATACTAACACAAAAAGATCTCCAAAACTGACTGGTCAGGAGAATGTCAAATTTAAAAACACTGTATTTAGTTGATCTCGAATATAGCAGTAGAAAAGTAGATATGTGAATTTGGGGCCATTTTTATTGAATGTAAATATGTGGTGAGGGGGCTGGGAGGATGCTGACAGTGGCTGAGGGCACCATGGCATGAAGAGGGAATGTTGCTGTCAGATGACTATTTTACAAGGAGAATATATTCAGGTATTGCTTGTGTCATAAAACCAACTATAAAAATAAAATGAAGCATTCAAGTGGAGGACAGAGATTTCTCACAAGACAAACTTTAAGACCCCTTCCAGATCTAAAATCCCATGACTCATCCTGTCATGGTTCCTTCCAGACCAGACCTTTACCAAGCAAACAGCTGTTTACATTTAGCATTCTATCCCTTGGCTGGACCAGAGCAAATGACTACTTTTCATGTGGTGCCCTTCGGAGCTGGAAGGCATTGGCAATTCTGAGTAGGGTCTCTTCAAAGACAATTTTCTTCTCTCTGCCTTTGCTCCCACTTGGCCCCTAAACTCCACAAGTTAAACACCCCTGTGGTAAGACTCAGCAGCTATCTTATAAAACGTTAAGTTCCTTTCTGACTGAGAAACAAAAGCCTCTTTGTTGTTTTGCCTAGAATAGGACTAAAGGAGCTGCCATATCTGGCCTGCAAGGGAAAGGAGGTGAGTTTGGGGCTTTGCAGGCACACCACCAGCTGCCTGTTAGCTCAACTCAACTCTGAATTCACTGGTCACACCAGTCCACTTCTTTCCTTCCTCAGTCTTCCAGTTGGATAACCTATGAGCTGGAGACCTGGCTCCACTCCTGTCATTTTTTGCTTTTGTCTACCACTTCCACCTCCTTGTCTGCTGAGCTGTGGCATGACCAGGAATGGGATTATGACTGGCTCACTTCTGCTGAAAAGCAAGCTATCCCGAAACCCAGCAGCTTAAAACCACAGTCATTTATTTAGCTCAGGATTGTGAGGAGCATTCATTTAGGCTCAGCTCAGCTAGAGGTCATTCTAGTCTCAGCTGGACTCCCTCAGGAGCCCGCAGACAGTTCAAGTCACCTAGGAAGTTCTGCTTTGTGACTTGCTGTCAGCCAGGTGACAGGAGTGGCTGGGACAATTGTCTCATCCTCTGGCTGGCTAGCCTGGGCATGTTCACATGGTGCTGGCACCTGCACAAGATGGTTAACAGGCCATTTCCAGGCATTGGATTCTCAAGTGAAGAGAAAGAAGGAATCCTACCCTATAATTTACCTTCCTGCTAAACATCTCAAGACAAGCTTGTGTTCTCCGAGGCTGTCTCACGTACCGTGGATTCCAGCATTGTAGCTCCTTAGAGTTATCCAGTCCAGCTCCTCTTTCTGCCTTTGTTGCCAATGAGGAAACTCACCCCAGAGAAGGAAGGATGACACAGGTTTCCAGAGGGTCCTTCAGATTGTCCTCAGGCAGATTCCCTACAATGTAGTGCACAGACTTTGGCTTTTCATGCTCACCTCTATACCAAGACCCCAATAACCATCTAGAATTCTGTCCCTCTGGGAGGCTAGGAGAGCTTGGAGAGCCAGAAATAACTTCCATCCAAGCCCAGGTAAGTTCAGCCCAGTCTGTCCTGCTGGTGTGAGAGAATTGTGCTCAGTTATTCACAGCCGCTCTCATCAGGATTCTCCTTCCTGGGAGAGGTCAGCATCAGGGGTTCTTTGAAGGAGAAGGAAGAAGCAGAGCCAAAACCCTGAGCTTTCCAGTAGAGAGGCTGCCTACAAACACTGGATATTCACATTCAGGCCTGCTTTCGTGCTGGTGGCCTCCATTCCTCAGCTAAATCCAAAGACTTGCAGGTTTTAAAATACCTGGTGAGGCAAGATACAAAAATGCCACTGGATATGTCAGTCCAGCCCTTTCTTCTCCCCAGACACCATCCACCTGATTTCCCACAGTGCCTGAGCCCTCCTCAGAAAGTAGGGGGTGGGGGGATGGGGCGCTGAGAAAGCCCTTTGCTGGTATCTAGGGTTTTATGCCCAAGGTGTCACGTACAATTGGGTTTTAGAATTACGTAATCTGCCTCTAAGAAGTGATCACTCATTTAAATGATAGGAATGGGGAAAAAAATTTTTTAATTACATCCTATCCATGCCAATGCCTGTACTGGCACTGGTGTTACAAAAGTAAAAAGGCAAAATCCACATCCTTTGGATGCTCATGGTCTAGTAGGGGCTACAAACAGATATTCTAGTATTTGTGATGCAACAAGGTAACTTCTATAATGAAGTGTGTACAAAGTGGGAGCAAAAGAGGAGTAGGATCAGTCATGAAGCAGGAGAGAGAGAGCAGCAGTAAAGACTGAGAGGTGAGGATCAACAAAAAGAAAAGGCAGCCTATGGAATGGGAGAAAATACTTGCCAACCATCTATCTGGTAAGGAATTAATATCCAAAACAGAAGAGCTATCAAGATGGAAACAGAGGCCTTGGTCATATGGTTCTGGGGCGTGGGGGAGAGATGCCTGGGATTTTTAGTTAAGCTGGAGCAGAGAATGCTGGAGAGAGGGCATGAAGGAAGAAACAAAAGAGCCAAGGTTTGAGCCCCAGGGAAGACACACTTAACAGGGTCAGAGGAAAAGTGAGCTGGAAAGGAAAGAGAGTCACACGGAGGGGATGGCCATCAGTGTCATCTTCTTCTGAGAAACTGGGACGATAAGGTCTGAAAGGGGTAACTGTATTAGCCTCATGGAGGTCACTGGTGATGTCAGTAGGATCTTCTCCAGTCAGACAGGGTTCAACTCCAGTGAGACAGGAGTAAGAGAGAGGTCACAACATGGAATAGGCAGGTAGAAATGGCACTTTGGAAACACCATGTGAATGTAAGGAAAGAGGGAAATGGCATTAAGCATTAACACAGCATCTAGAAAGGGCTTTAATTTAAATAAAGGAGACTTAATTTGAGTTTAAATATAAAAAACAGTGAGGACAATAATACCATCCTCCTAGACCTATTATAAGGATTAACCTCGAGTATGTATTTAAGATGTTTAGCAAAGTGCCTGGAACATAGTAAGTACCCAATAGTCACTATAATAACATTATTAATAATGACAATAAAAATACTTGAATGCAAAACACCGTGGGAAGGCAGGTTGAAGACACAACATGGAGAAGGAACAATTGATGACACATGAGGGAGAAAGAGAAGGGATCTAGAATGCAGATGAGTGGATTAATTTTGTGTATAAAAAGAGATTCATTCATTTGACAATATGCATCAAGCACCTACTATGTGTCAGGCACTTCATCAAGTATTGGGAATATAAAAGAGAACAAGGAAAGCACTGTTTCGTCTTCAGGGAGCTCATAGTTTAAAAGGTGAGATGAACAGTGACTCAACCACTACAGTGTGGTGTGATGGAGTTAAAATCAGGGTTGTGTGGAAACCTACAGGAAGGAATCCTAACCTAGTCTTAGCCAGCAGGGGTGGGAGGATCCAAGGAAGACTTCCTGGAAGAAGTGATCTCTAGTCTTAGACCAGATTTCCCTAGACAGGAGAAAGGTGGTAAAAGAGGGAAAAAGAGGAAACAAAGTGCAGTGGAGTTTGTAGCAAATGGGGCAAGGAGTGGAGGAATTCATGCTAGGAACCTCTTTCCTTCAATGCTATGAAAGTATATCCAAGGCATGAGAATGGGTTTGGAATAGCTGCAGTGGAAGGGCAGAAGGAACTGGGGAAGTAATAGAGACACTGAGCAGTATTGAGGGCATAAGTGGGAGAGCTGTGTGATTGCCCCCTGGCAGAACTCATAAGCTTGACAAGGATTCTCTCCTTCACCACACTTTAGTCAGGCTCCTCTAAGCCCTCTTCTCAACTAGGCCTCGACCTTGGCCTCCATCCTTGCTAGGTCTGCATAGCCCAGTTTCAGCAAGAAGCCTGCTAAGTCAGTTTAGAAAGAATCCCTCCGCCCTTCGTATCTGATCACCCTCAATAATGTGATCAAATTCCTCATCCCCCACCATCCCCTGGTGACATCCAATCACACTGGCCTGCCTTTAGCAAGAATCCTGTTAGTTCAGTTTAGTAAGAACTCCCTCTACCCTTGATGTCTCCTCTAGTAATTTTCCATCCACCAATCTTCCCAACCTGCTCTTCAGCTGTAAGTCCCCACTCATTCTTACTGTATTCAGAATTGAGCCTAGTTCTATACTGAGGCTTCTTTTCCCCTACTGCAATAGTTTCTGAATAAAATCTGTTTTCTTGGATTTAACCATAGTCTGGCTCTGATTCTTTTTAACAAGCTAGGCAGGCCTGGAGAGGGTAGATGAGGTTTGCAGAGTGGCTGCAGACTGAGGGGCAGGGGATTTGAGGGGACGGGCCAAAGAGAGGATTATGTGATGCCCTCTGAGATAAGGGGAGACAGAGAGGACACACGGAAAGGAAGACTCATGGAGTCAGAGAGTAGATGTGGTGGGAATCAGGGATCTGGAGTCCTGGGTGGGTGAGAGACCAAGCTCAGAGAGGGAGATATGGAGTGGTCAGCAGCTCTAGGCTGACAAAATCCAGCAAGTGCCACAAGCATGGAAGAGTGGAGGGGATAGTCGCGAGAACTGAGCAAGTCAAAGAGCTACAGGGTATTAGGATGATCATCCAGAAGGCCCTAGGATGATGGCAGGTATGGGAAGTCATCCCCCCTCCATCACCCTTGATGACTGGAGGTGGGATGAGGCTTGGGGCAGTAGAGCTACAGGACTATTAGTTTAGGCATTGCCTGCTCAACAACAAGGGCAACCCATTCTGGATTTACAACCACTCTCTCCCATAGTTCCCATAAATATTTGTGAGATCTTGTGCCCTGGCTTTTTTAATTTAAAAAATACAGTCTATGAATATGAGGAACGACCTATTTTCTTCCATCTGCAAATTACATTCTGATGTTCACCCTGGGGCTGTTCCTTTGTCGCCAAGTGGGCAAGGCCAGCAAGCACAAATTTACCACTTGATTAAGGCTCCATGATTTGCTTTTAAATATTATTATTCCATGATTTCCCTTCAGACCTAGAGGTTTTCATTCAACCTCATCAACTAGACAAGTACAAGGCAATTACAAAATGGTGTGTGCCATGATGCAGTAGAAGTCTGTGGACACACATTGGAGGTACCCTAGGCCAGTCTTATGGGATTCAAGAAAGGCCTTCAGTGCCCAAAGGTGATGTCTCCCTCATCTCATTTTCCTCCCCACCTGGCCCAGTCAAAAGTACACATGAGACGTTAACCACGTAAAAGCCAAGCAGAAACAGAGCCTTAAGGGGAAGCCATTTTCTCTTACTCTCTTTGGAGCGGTAGAGATGGGAAAGTATACAGACCTCAATTTGGATTCATCAAGGAAACTATTAATCAAAGACTTGAAAGACACATCCTCAAACTTCCAATCAGCATCAGATTTGAGGGGGGTGGAAGCAGTGGCCACATGAAAGGGGAATGGGGGCTGTGAGAGCTCTATCCTAGCAGAACCCCCAAAGAAGCTGCTCCTCCCAGTTCAAAAGGAGGCTCCCCAGGCACCACCTCTCTTTAACTTGGGCCTACTTGTCTCCTCAGTCTCCTGGCCTGATGTCTCTAAGGGAACAAAGTCTCTGATAAGTCAAATGTTGGCCAGTGAGTTGTACTTTCCTGAAATAAACCAACACATAGAAGAGAAAAATGGCTGCGAGCCCAAGCAGACAGTTGCCCAGACCCCAAAATGCCTTTAGTGGAAGGGCCCTGTGGTACTTGCGAAGATGCTGACTGAAGACCAGCCAAAGAAAGGAGATAATCTCTCTGGGAAAGTACAGAGGCCTATGGGAGAGATGTCAGGATTGAGGAGAACCTGAGACAAGGATTCAGATACAGATAAGGACATGCTCACAGGTGAGATTGGTATGAGAGGGAGGGAAGCAGGATAGAGAAGGGGAGAAAGTCAAGCAAGATTGTGATTTCAGGCAAAGTCCCTCCAAGGGTGGCTTCAATCTGGTCCCATAAGGAAACTCTGGAGGGTGTATTACATCTCACAGTTGACCGTCCCTCGGACATAGGAGCTGGGCCCTCATAGTTCTTTCTCCATTAGTCATTACCTGCCCTTGGGGGTGTAAACTCCCTGGCATTCCCAGTCCTTCATGAACAAATGGGCTCCGGGAGCTAGAGGGCCATCCTCTGAAGGAGAGCAGAAGTAGGTAGCTATTGGAAGCAAAAGTTCACCAAAACTTTTTTTTTTTACACAGATGTGGTAAAAGGGAGCTGCGTAGATCAGGGCAGAGTACAATGTCCACTCAGTTGCTAATGTTTATGAATGTGAAGGAATGGTCAACAGAAACACTCTGGACCTGGATGCCTATCTCTTCTGTGGAACCTCAGAGTCTGAGGAAGTTCTAAGAGGCCACCCTGATTGGGAGGAGGACAAATGAGGGGTTGAGCATGCCAGGATGTCCAGGGAGAGCAGTGCTTCCTTCCTTTCTTCCTTTTACATATTGACCTTCCACATACAGTGTCATTTAAAGAAAGGCTTCCCCTGCTAAACAGAAGTTTGAGCTCATCATGCCCTCCACATGCACAGAGGGCAGAGTGAATCAAGATGATAATTCAATATGATGCCCTTGGGAGGAGCCATCCACTCTATACTAGGATAGCAGCAATACTAGCCTTTGAGGCACACCCTCCCTCCTTCCCGCTGTGCACCCCACCAAGCTGGAGACCCTGAGCTTTCACCAGCTCTGCCTACACTGTTACAGAATTCTGTGGAAGGTCCTAAGAATAAGCATACATAAGAGGTACTTCACTTTTCAGTGTGTAACAATGAGACAATGTCCAGATATAAACAAGGGACAGAAAAGAGAGAAGGCACTTTGGCAACTGGTAAATAAAGCCCTCGGAAATAGAAAATGCAACCCCTCTGATACAAAGAAGAGGGCCAGAGGGAGATTTGTGATTCCAGAGAAGACTTGCTCTCCATCTGGTTAAACATGTTGTGGAAAAATAGCTTTAATTTCATCCCAGGAAGAGAGAGACACAGACTGAAAGAGTTGCTGCAGGAAAGCAGTCCCTACATTCCTAACTTTGCAATCACTCAACAAATATTGTGTGCCGGACAGCCCGCTTGATCACCTGCCCTTGCGGAAAAGAGGGGGAAGGAATGACTCAGTTAACAGAAGCCAAACAGGATCCCAGGAGAAATAAAATTGGGGAACCCAAAGAAGAAAGTGTTTAATGCAGGCCCTTGAAATTCCAAAGTGTCTATAATTTCCATTTAAGTGCTATCAAGCAAGGAAGCTACCAAGTGCTTTAGAGAGAAAGACTCCATCAGCTTTCAAGTGACGTAGTTAGTTGAGGACAAACTGTGCAGATATGCCCTAAAGCAAAGTATAAACTGGCTGGCCAGGTTCACTTGGACTAATTGCCAACATCATAAGATTGAGAGATTTCACATAAAAATCCCAACTTATGGGTTTTTTCTGAAAATTGAACTTGACAACTCTGGGTGCAAGATCCTGAAGGTAATGGGGGATGTCCTTCTTTAGATGGAGACACTTTCACATTTCTCTGCAGTGAGGTGGCCCTGCAGCATGAAGAACAGGATGCTCGTGCCTATGTGGACATCACGATGACGATGGTTCACCTGAGCGGACAGGAGAGCTACTGCTGCTGGTGACAGTCCTGTTTCTTTGCTTGTGCCACCTCTGCCCCACATGGGAGTCCATCTCTCTACACCAGGCGCTGCCATCAGACACCTGACTCAGCTAAATACAAGTCCAATCTGATTGTAGTAAGCACAGAAACACCAAATCCTCAACCAGGAGGTACAAGACGATAGGGTTGAAGAGCGTCTGTTTCTGAGGAAAGGCCTACCTGCCGACCACAGCTCTCAGTTCTTTGCACATGCTATCTCCTTTAATCCTCACAACAGCCCTGTGCGGTAGGTCACGTTACCAACTGCATTTTACAGTGAGGGAAGAAGGTTCACAAAATGTTGAGTCAAGATTGGAATGACTGGGTCTTCGCTATATTTTTGAATCAATACACTCAACACAGGCTAAGATTTGGAAAAAGGGCTAAGAACCCTACATGTTCATCCCACTCTGTCATGCTCCAGGACAGAGCAGGGGGTCAGTCTAGGAGGCTGGAAAGTAGTGCAAGGTCTGAGCAGGAAAGCTGAGCCCAGGAGAGGGGGAAGCCCAGGCTGAGCGTAGCCCAGTCCAGGGGAAACAGTGGCGTGACCATGTTTCCCAAACCAACAGTGAAGCAGGTCCAGATCTCGGGGAGAGTACTCCCAAGGGCAGGACACTTGAGAAATGAGAGTGAGCACTGGAAGACTGGCTTTATGACCGTCAGGATGCCAAGAGCCAAGCCAGGTGGTCAGATAACAGCAATACCTAATATTTATTGAGTTGGCTTTAGTATATACCAGGCAGGGTGCCAAGCACTCCACGTGTATCAATTCATGTAATTTTAACAGCTCTGAGAGTATTCACTGTGCAGGTCCTCGCTGTACAAATAGGGAAACTGAGGTGCAAAGAGTGCTAAGTAACTTGTCCAGCATCACAGTTAGTGACTACTGGAGCTTGGGTTGAAGCTCATCAGTTGTTTCCAGGGTCTGTAATCATAAACCCTACATTTGCCACTTCAGCTGGCCAAGGGCCAGCCAGGCAAACACAGAACGCAGGTGAAGGAATAGGTGAAGGCATCTTCTGAGGATGCATCAGCAGGTGTCAGGAACCAAAGCCTGAATCAACAGGGTCAGAGGCCCAACGCAGGGAGGCTGATGAAAATCCAGCATCAAACCCAGACCTCCCAGGGATGTGGATATACAGGCTCTCCTATCCACAGAGGGAAGGGTCATCGTATAGCCAATTTGCCTGAATCTGTGAATCCATAATGGCCATCCTTAGAGCAAGAAACCCCTGCTCTCCGTATTTACCCCAGAGAAGCCCTCATCAGTTCCTGCTGTGGATGGAAGACACAAAGAGTCCTGTCTGAGGATGATGATTGCCACACTGTTCACAATAATAAAGAGGGGACCAATGTGAGTGTGCATCAGGAGGGGAATGGTTAAGTCAATTGTATTCAGCCCATACTGGGGAATGTTCTCCAACAGAAAACATACACACCCCGTGTGAGGAGATTCCAAGATCACTGAGGCAGCTGTGGAGCTGTGCCACTCAGATCTCCCTTAAGAGAGGCCTTGTGGCTGGGCTGCAAGGAGTGCATGAGCTGACAGCCGACGGCCTCCAGCTGCAGAGCTTTGGGGATTCGCTGCAGTGTTTGAGTTAGGGCCACGGTCTTCCTGGGTATCCCCCAGCCAGTCCAGCCAGTGACTGCACATGGTGGGCTACTAAGGCCTGACCATTTCCGCCCAGCGAGGGGCTCCTCTGAGAGGCAATCTCCACTCCCAGCTCCCCAGTGGGCTGGCCAAGACGCTGTCAGCCTCTCGTCACTTTGTGCTCTCCCTGCCCAACTCTCCTCCCTCCCCGCTTTATCTTTCACACACGTCACCCCCACTTTACCTCTTATACTTCTAACTGCTCTCAGTGTCTGCCTTGCACAGGACCCCAAACTGATACATCCACTGATGGATGAAAACAGCAAATTGCAGGACAGTGCATACCCTCGGATACCATTTATATAAGCAAACAAACAGATAAGTACATACCTGCAGGAAGAAATTTTTTTTTAAAGATAGAGAAAGAGAAAATGAAAAAGGGAAGGAAGGAAGGAAGAATGGAAAAAAGAAACCTCACACACACAAAAAAATATTTTTCTATGTATTCATATACATGGATCGATATGTACTGAAAAGTTCTGAGAAAAGCCCATCCAAATGGTAACAGTAGTTATTTCTTTGAGTGGGGGAAAGTTTGGAGGTGATGTATGAACAGAACTTTAGATTATGTCTATTGCTTTAATTTTCTTTTTACAAGGAGAACACATTCAGGCATTACTTATGTAATTAAAAATTTTTAAGACGTACATCAGCCCTCGGGAACCCAGGTTGCTTGAGCTGGGACTGAGTTTCCTCGAGGGGAATCCCCAGCCTCTCAGCTGGAGTCCAAGGCCTTTGGAGTAGGAACTGAGACCACCCAGTAACAGTCCACCCTACAGGAGTCTGATAACCCCTCGCCTACTGTCATTCCCTGCCTCTGTTGGAATGGCTAATGGCCACCGTGATACATCAAGAAGGTGTCCGGAAAGATCTACGGGGCGTTTTAAATTGCATGAGACTTTCCTGGCCTCCCCAGCTGCACCGTGCAGCCATAACTCCCCAGTACAGCTTCTTTGAGAATTGCACTTGTAAATCTTCCCCCCACATGACATGGAATGCATCAGAGAATGGTTCTGAATGATGCTAAATCTAATCAGCTGCATAGATGGTCCATGTAGGAGGAAGCCACATTTGTTACTTATCTGCCAGAACTACCTCTTTCACCTTTAAGCAGTCAGGGTCTTCTCTCTCTCTCTCTTTCTCTCTCACCCTCCCTGACTCTCTCCTCCCCTCCTCCTCCCTCTCCCAGGGTCCTTAACAAATGCTGAAGGAGCCGCTGGGGAAGGGAAGAGTTCCAGCACTGAGACCACACACTGGGCACAGGCTGGAAGCTTCCTCCTTGGACTGCTGGTCTGTGTTCTCTCCCCGGCCTCACATTGACACTGACAGGCTGGTGACGGGTCAGAGGTTTGCAGTCTGGACGTGATGTGAATGGCTTTTCACAGCATGCCCAGAGAAAGAATGCGATCTGGCTGAGTTGAGGCTATTACCGTTTAGGAAATTACTATTATTTCTATTTCTAGACACCAATAAAAATGACATCTGGGACCAGGGCAGATAATGTTCCATTTATAAAGAACTAGAAGTCTGAGTTATGGCTGGGATTGCCCAGCCAAGCGTGGTAGGGGTGGGGGGACTTCTGGGAGGTGGTGGCCCCCTCAGAACTACAGGGATGTGACAGAGCCCGAGTTGAGAAACAAGTTGAGGCAGCAGTTCTGAGAGATCCCAGAATTATCATCATGAGCAAACCTTAAACTTGCAGCGCCTGACCAAAGAGCGTCTTTAGGAAAGTACTGTCTGCTGTGTCCCTGGCTCTGAACTCATCAAGTGTGCACAGAAGCTTGGCAAGGAGGATACTGTCACTGTCACTCAACTGATGAGAAGGAAAAGTAACACATCTAAGGTGGCACAGCCTCACACAGGTGTCAGGGCTGGGTTTGGCACCAGGTGCTGTTGAAATTACTGTGCTATCCTTCCACCAGCCCTCAAAGCCAAGGTCTCACTCTCAATGACCCTCCTGTGTTATCCAGGCCTTCAGACCAGCTGGATCTTCATGGGCACCCATTGCATAAAATGAACAAGTGGAAGGAGTAGAGCTCTCATTGGGCTAATGTCAATGTTTGTAAACACATCCAGCACCAACCTTAGGAACAGGCTAAGATGTTCACACTGAGGCGTTCCTCCCCATACGCTAAAGGGAAGATAGCACAGGTACTTTAGATTCTTACTCTACCGTTTTTTAAAAAATTAACTAAAGTCAAGATTTGCTTAGTCTTTGCCTAACATCCTTTTTCTGTCGCAAGACTGCAACCAGGATACCACATTACCCTCAGTTCTTGTGTCTGTTTACGTTCCTCTGTGACAAGTTCTTAGACTTTCCATGTTTTTCATGACCTTGTCAGTTTTGAGGAGTACTGGCCAGGTATTTTGTAGAATGTCCCTCAGCCTCACCACTTTGTATCCAAGAAATCCTACTGGAAGGCAGAATTCATACAGCTTCCACAGGCATCTCCTAGCTTCATAAGCAGAGAATAAGATTGAGATGTTAGGACAAAGGTCTTCAAAATTCATCCATCCATCCATCCATTCATTCATTCATTCTACAAACAATCACTGAGGCTTCAATATGTTCAAAGAAAATACCAGAGGCACAGATGAGGGTGCAAGAGAAGCCGAAGATGAGGAGTGAGTGCCAGAAGGAGCATGCGTATCTCTAGTCAGTTGTCCTCCAGCTTTCTCACTCTGGGGCTCAGCTCGCTCATCTCTGGAAGAAGGGTTGCACCAGACCAGTGTTTCTCAGAGTGAGGGAGATGGCTCCCTGCATTACAATCCCAAAGTTGCTTTTCAAAAATGCAAATTCTCAACCTTACTTCAGATTCACTGAATCAGATGCTCTGGTCAGGAATCCACTTGGGGAAAAAAAAAAAAAGACTGCAGTTGATTCTGAGGCTCCGGAAAGTTTGAGGGCCACCATGAAAGATGATATGGAATGTTCTACCTGCCCTGATGGAATACATACAAGCCCAGGTGGATACAAAGGCAGACAGATGAAAGCATGTAAGTGACTGTGCAGTGGTATTACACTGAGTTCCAGAAGCAATGGTACAGACAAAGAGAGCTGAGAACTGAGAGAAAGGGCCTAGGATCTAGATGGCTGTGAATGGTGTCGGGAACAGAAAAAGCATTACCTGGACCTGAAGCAAGAATGTATAGGAGATGTCAGAACCTGGTGGTGTTGGGTGGCAGCTGGTAGGTACAGAATGGAGAAGCTGGAATCCAAGGTGACTTACAAACTTCAACATAGGTACCCAAGACAACAGTGTTCTCTCTCATAAATAGAATATCTATAAGGCAGGACTGGCATGGAGCAGGAAGAGGGAAAGAAGTTTTGTTTTAACATGTTGTGTTCAAGGTCTTAATGAAATATATAAGCAGATGCATCCTATAGGCATTTAGGGATCCAGACCTGAAATTCAAGTGGGAGGGGGTGACATTCATGGGCTTTCGGGTTATAATAGAGCTGGGTTTGAGCTTCCCTGTCACCTCGCTCTCCAACTGAGCAGCCTTCAACCAGGTCAACCAACTCCTTTCAGCGTCAGTACCCTCTTCTGTGAAGTACGTGCAGCATTGACCTTCAGGGTTATGTTGAGGATTTAATGAGATACCATATGTAAAGTCCCCAGAGCATCCTCAGAAAATTCCATATTAATGCATATGTGGGATCAAAGTTACAGTTGAAACCAGGAGCCAGTCCTTGAGGGAAAGAGCATGTGGTATAAAGAGATTAAGGCCTGAGCCTTGGGGGAAACAAGAGTTAGGGGACAGCAAAAGGAGCAAAGGCCAAAAACAAAAGAGAGATCCTTAAGGTCAGAGGACAGGCAGCAACATCATGCAGTTGGAGGCAGCATTGACTTCCAGGGAGCCTTGATAGTCAAGTCCCACACACCAAGGTTCAAATCCCTGCTCTGCCACTTACTTGCTGAGAACTGAGACTTGAACTTGAAACTGTTTCCTCAAGTGTAAATCTGGGGTGACAATACTCACCTTATCTGGTTGTTGGAATAGCAGGTAAGATGCTGTATGTAAATCTTATGTCCTATGGAACCAACTCAATGAATGCTAATTAGCATTACAATTATTACACAGACAAGGCCAGCAAGTGTGAAAAAGGGGCAGCAAACAGTGTCCAATGCCACAGAGAGATTAAGAAAAATGAAGACTTGAGAAAAAATTCAAGATTTGTGATGTCCATGAGCCAAGACAGGTGTTAGGGATCAGGCAACGAGAAAACGATGACAGCGGGTATGGAATTCTGTCTTAGAGCATCCCAACCCATTACAAGTCATGGTGCACACAGGAAATTACAATATTTATGCAACACACTGAGACAAACCATTGAGGCTACTCAAAACCAGAGAACACCAGCCCGGGAACTCCAACTGCCCCACGCCGTGTCCAGCTGCCCTGAGGGCTGAGGGGAGCAATTTGCCAACATTCTATAACCATGCTAGCACCAGGGCACTAAGGCATAGCAGATGGGCAGCTGTGTCCTGTCACTGCCCCACTGGCAAAAAAAGCCAAGGAGACGGTAACAAGAAGTTTCTGATAATTACTGAAACCATTTTTCCATGACCCACCTACTTTAAGCAGGGGTCAGCAAATTTCTACTCTAAATGGCCAGCTGTTTCAGGCTTTGTGGGCCATACAGTCTCTGTTGCAACTATTCAACTTGGCTGTTGTGTAAGTACAAAAGCAGCCACAGACAATACATACATGAATGAGCATGGTTGTGTTTCAATAAAACTTTATCTACAAAAACAGACCAGTGGTGTGGATTTGTACTATAGGCCATATTTGTGAACTTCAGACTCTGAGCTTCAAAATCTGGTAATACACTTCCACCAGAATCATCAGACACACAAGAATGACTAAAACTAAAAGAACTTATCTTAGCAAATTTTGGTGAGGGTGTGGAGAAATTGGAACTTTCACACATTGCTAGTGGGGGTATAAATTAGTATAACCACTTCGAAAACTTTGACAGTCTCTTCTAAAGCTAAACCTACGTAGCCTACAGCCCAGCAATTCTGCTTTTGGATATAAACCCAACTAAAGTGAATGCATATGTCCACTAAAACACATGAACAGGGATATTTTTAGTGGCATTATCTATAAAAGCCCCAAACTGGAAAATGCTCAAATGTGTAGCAACAGTAGAATAGGTAAATAAATTCTGGTATATTCAATACAATGGAATACTATGCAGGAATGAAAAATAATACACTCTGCTACATGCAACCATCTGAATGCAGCTCACAGACAGAAGCTGAGTGAGAGAAGCCGAAGGATTCCATTAATGTAAACTTCTTAAACAGGCAAAACCAATCTATAATGAAAGAATTCAGAAAAGTGATTGCTTTTGGAGAAAGATATGGTTGGGATTCCTAATTTTAGGTGAGGTTACATGGTGTATATATATATATAAGAAAAGATTCATCAAATTGTACACTTAAGGTGCCGGCCCCATGGTTAAGTTTGTGCACTTGGCTTCGGTGGCCCAGGGTTTCGCTGGTTCGGATCCTGGGCGCGGACATAGCACCGTTCATCAAGCCATGCCGAGGTGGTGTCCCGCATGCCACAACTAGAAGGACCCACAACTAAAATTACACAACTTTGTACCAGGGAGCTTTGGGGAGAAAAAGGAACAATAAAATCTTTAAAAATAAAATTGTACACTTAAGATATGTGCACTTTATTTTATGTCATGTCTCAATAAAAAAAGGTTTTAAAAGAGTAAATACCAAAAAAATGCAGATAATTCTGAATCCAACATGCCTGTCTACTGGGGAGCCAACAATAGCACCCTTCCCCTACAGAGGCTGCAGGGCGGGTCCAGTCTGTGGGCACAGCATACTTTCAGCCTCGGTAGGACTGAGAGAGTTAGTAAGATTTTTCCCGTACCATGCTGGACATTGATATTTCACTGGCCTGGGTTATAAGGACCCTAATATTTCCCTTCTGTCAAAAAAATAAGTTCCAGGTGGTAGCCAAGTTGGAAGTAGTTGGGGGGAGGTGGTTGATATAGCAATAAAGATGGGGGTGGAGATGGGTGACAGCAAAGACAATGAATAAGATTTGTAGGAAACAAGGCTTGCTCCCAGTCACCCAGTGAAGGATCCTAGCTCCTGCAACCCTGGATTTCCTGTGAAGGCTATTCTGTGAGGTGACATTATCTTCCACAATGGGAGATACAATGGTCACAGCATGGAACACACCACCTAAGGCTTGGGTGCTTCACAGCCCTCAGAAGACTGGGGACCTTAGGAAACCTCTATCATACTCACTGGTTGTTAAATTGTCTGGCAGCGTTCTGGTAAGTCTTAAGTTAGCACTTATCTATGTGCCAACATGTAATCCTGCCCACAGCCATACACTGGCAAGAACCAGCTTTTCTCTGGTCTTCCAACAACCCAGGCTCCTTCCTGGTTTCACCGGGCACATAGGCTAGAAACAACATTCAGAGACAACAAAAACATCCATTCTGGTCCATCCCTGGAATCCAGATCTCTTTCCAACTTTTGGCTCTCTCTACCTTCAAAATTAATGCCGCCTAGGGGCTGGCCCAGTGGCGTAGTGGTCAGGTTTGTGTGCTTCTCTTCAGTAGCCTGGGGTTTATGGGTTTGGATCCTGGGTGCAGACCTAGTACTGCTTGTCAAGCCATGCTGTGGCAGCATCCCACATAAAATAGAAGACAATTGGCATAGCAGTTACAGAATATGTCCATCATCACAGACATTTCCACTGGGCAGCCCTGTATGAAGGCCTTCTTCCCCTTGATCTTTGCAACAGCCCTCCGAGGTAGCTTATCAGCCAGAATGCATCAGACCGCCTGTAACAGAAAACCATGGCTTGAAATGACTTTATAAATAAATAATAAATTTTTAATAATTTTTACATGAATAATAAATTTATTTATGCCTAAGTCCAAAAGAGGGGTGGATCCAGGCACAGCCCAATCAATGAGGTTATCAAGGATCCATCATCCTTCAGTCTCAATGCTTTGCCGTTCTCCCTACTGACTCCACATCCAGTCTAGTTCCCCAAGTGGCTGCAAGATGGCAACCAGTCGACTTTGGGACAATGTGTTTCCTTACTCCTACCCACCAGGAGAAAGTTAAAATACCTCTCCTCCAATCTAGTTAAACCAACTGGGAACACATTCTCTTCCCTGGACCAACAACAGATGCTGAGGATTGCCATGTACTGCTTAGGATGAATGAAGTTTCCTCTGTGGAATTACGGGTTGAAAAAACCTGAACAAAATCAGGATTCCGTCAGGAAGGAGGATGAAGGAAAATGGATGATAAATAAATAACCAGTATTATTTGCTGCAGTGATGGTTGCTATGCCCATTTCACTAAGAAGGAAACTGAGGCTCAAAGGCATTAGGTAAAGTACCCGAAGTCACAGAACACATTTGCAATAGGGCAGAGGGTCAACCTAGGGCCTGCGCCATTGCCCACATGCCACTCTGCCGCACAATACTAAATATGTTTTGTCATTCAGAAGCACACTGTCACAGTGCCACTCACGCGGTTATCACCTCATTTCTGATGAGTATTACCGTGATGACCAGCTAATAGGGCAGAGCACAATGAACTCGCTCTGATCATGTTTCTGTGTAAGCGACTTCTGGTTATCTGCTGTACAGAACACATTATGCTGCTTTTCTCTCCCAACCTTTCCTTTTATGTTAAATATACGATTTTTATCCTCAGAAGGGGGATTATCTCAGAGCAGAATTGGCAAGGTTAAACATTATCTATAAAACACATTCAGCTATGCCATGAAATGAATTACATAATATATCAGTCATCTACCTGGCTTTCAAAAACCTGCAAATGCATTTCTGTTCGGTATGGGTGAGTATTTTATATTTTGCCTCCCTTCCCATGAAGGTAAAAATGACCTTGGTTCTTAGGAAGCAGAGATATATTGAACGGGTTAGGATCAACACAGTTCCATTTCATTTAGCCTCCACTAAAATTGCAAGGAGTGAAAATAGAGATTGAATTTATTTTACTATATATTGCCTCATTTGAACTTTAGTAAGGCATTAGCTTCTAAGGAAAACCCTCCCCCTGCCATAATCTCTTATTGATGGCATGTTAAGGAAATTGCCTTGACTTTATTGATTCTGAGCTATGAGGTACAATGTACCCGGTGGTGTGTTAAACAGAAAAGTGTGCTGGGCTGGCTACGGCGGCAGAGATGGAACTTGCTGACAGCGCAGCACTTTGGCCCTACCCAACACCCATGGCCATTTCCCCCAAAGAACAAATTAATAGACTGCTGCCTGCATCACAGCCTTCCCTCCCTGACCTTGCTTTAAAAGAGGGAGGCCTGGGAGGAAGAGAGAATAGCAGGACAAGACCCCCCGCCAGCTGAGGCCAGACTCTGTGAGCCTCCAGCTTCCTGGGGGAAGGGCGGTGAGTGGACAGGAACCTCCTTCAGAAGTCTCCCCGGGTGGCCCAGAAGCTGTGTGTCCTGGCCAGGTTGCTTAACTTGTTGGAGCCTCAGAATCTTCAACTCTAAACTGGTTGTGTAGCTGGGTGAAGAAAGTTGTTATTTTGGCTGCCACCAGCTTCCCTTTTACATATTTCTTCAGGAAACTGTTGTGATGGGCCACTTTGGGTAAGAAGGGAGGGACCCCCAGAAAATGTTCTGCAAGGTGACAGTGAAACAAGGTGGTAACTAACACGCTCTGCGCCAAAAAGGTATCAGAAATTTCTGGAGATGGGAGAGAATCAGGTGAGTGGAGAGATGAGAAATGGAGATGGGAAGAGGAGGTGTGAGGGCTGGTCTGGTGAAGATAGGATTTATAAGATCAGAAATATCTAATATCATTTTACGTTGTTTGTAATGAAAAGGCATCTGCTGCTCCCAGACTTTGATAGTTCGCCACTCACACAGAAAGTGGTTCAGGGTGAAATAGGAGGCATGGGACAAGGAGTAAGATAAGCACAGAGCAGAGGGAGGAAGTAGGGGTGAAAACGGGAGTTCAGAAGTGACCATAGCACCCCAGCCTTGGGGCAGCACAGACATCTCAGTAAGAGGAGAGGGCTGAGAACAGGGGCAAAGCCATCTTTGTTCAGACGTCAAAGGATAAACTGAGGTCAGCAGATATCTGGGCCACAAGGGATGTAATTCCATACTTTGCAGGGTTGAGATGAGGCTCACGTTTAATTGACTAAATTTCCTGATTCTTACTCCCCCTCCCTGCTCTGCTCCTCCCATCCTTTTGGAAGAATGTGTCCTGATGACAGTAGACATCATTCAAAAGCAACCCAAAGCCAAGAGAGGGAAGACAAGCTCAAAAGAACACCATGGTAGCTGCCGCATATTAAGTCGCTCTGTCTTGTTCTTCATCCCTCACTCCTCTTAATTTCCCCATACAGATCCCTTGTCCATCTTTCCCCTCTCCTACCCTCAGCTCTTACTTCAGCCTCCCACCCGAAAATCCTCACGCAGCCTCTTGGTAAAACTCCCCATCCCCTACAGCTCAACGTGGTCCCCAGGACCCATGTCCCCTCCTTTGCCTCTGCTCCCTCACTTGAGAAGACCTCAGAAAGGTCAGCAGCAACATGCACCCATCAGAAAAGTCCTGCATTCTTACTACTCTGGCCAATTGCCCCCCAGCGCCATTGGGTCCCTATGAAGAGTGAGGTCCCAGTGGGTGCATGGCTCACCAGCTGCCTTCAAAGATTTATATTCAGAAACGAGAAGGCTTATCTTCAGTTGAGGATGCCTTGGACTCTCAGGTCAGAGCTGGTCTAGAAAATCCAAGTGTATCTTTGCCAGTATCCCCTCCCTTCTCACACACATCTACTCTACTGACCTCCTTCACCCCTAGTTTTTATTTCCATTCCTTTCGCAGAACTTACCCCCATTTGATAACCAGTTGACCTAATGGAAGAAAGCACCATGGTAGACCCTTCCTCTGTAAGGAGTTAAGAAGTAAACATATCACTCCATGTAGGGATATTTGCTTTTGTGGAAAGGGACACAGCAAGGGGCTGAAGGAATGACATAAAGAGTAGAGTGTCTGCCACCAGCAAGGGGATGTTTAGGACTATGTGTCTGAGGTTGACAATACAGACTGATCTTTACCTGCTAACCCCGCCACCCTCCCCAAAAGAAAGAAAAAAAGTATCCTCATCGCCTTATACGTCCTCAGAGCCCAGCCCAGTGTCTGACACAGAGAAGACAGCCAATGAGTGCTAACTGTCCCAGGCCATCCAAGGCTAAGGGACCATGGCTGCTGAATGAACTTGTCCACCTCTGTTGACCTCCAAGCTGTAGATAAAAGCCATCCCATGCCTAACAGAAGGGCAGTGTCTCTTCCTTTCTGAACGTGATAATGAGTTCACTTTCTCAAGAGTGATATCAGAGCGAGTGTAGGCTAAACAAATAAACATCTTTCTTCCTAGTATTAACTGACTCCTATGGCTATACTCTGAGTATGTGCTAACCAACTCTTTCCTTTTTCCTTATCTTAGCAAAAAGTAGAGGGAGTTGAAGATGGGTGGGAGGAGATGATAAGGGTCAAGGAGAAAAGAAGGTTGTGAGGACAGCAGAAAGCCCATCCTATCGAGCAAGTGGTCAGCAAATGCATGTTGAATGAACTTCAGCTTGAGGTGACACCACACATTATACAGGTCACGGGCCAATGGCTCAAATTCCTCTAGATGGAAATGAGTGAAGCCACCAGTGAAATAGGTAATGAGGGGCCGCTGCTTCCAGAAGGGCTCATACCCTTTCTAAGAGCAGTAGCCTCTTCTCAGCTCTAGACAATTCTTACCAAGCAGAAATGCAAGTCCCCTATGGCTAGATCTTCCTATTTTTTCTGAAGAAAAGCCAGAAATGTGGACTTTCATATAAAAATACCCATTTTGAAACATTGGAAACCAGTTTAAAATTTTTCAAAAACTATACCAGTCAATAAAAAATGCATCTGCAGGCCAGATCCCGTCCCCGTGTTTGATGTCAAACAGTGGTTCTTCAACATAACTAGGCATCTCAGTCTCCCATAGAACATGGTAAGACAGATTGCTGGGCTCCATCCCGAGTCTCTGATCCAGCAGTTCTGGGTGGAGGCTGGAAAGTTGTGTTTCTGACAAGTTGCCAGGAGGTGCTTATGCAGCTGGTCCTGGAACCACACTTTGAGACCCACTGCTATTGTTGACCACCAGGGTCTCCAGCCTTGCTCTCTGCCCCGACGATATATTGCTGGCTGGAGTGGAAGGGGCCTGTGCTCCCCTCGGGGCATCCTGTGAATGAAGTTCTGTGTGACCTCTCCCTATCTAAAGCCTGCCTTTGGGGCATATTTTAAAAATAGGAGCATGAGGCTCTAATTCTTGGGCTCTTCCATTTCCTGATTCTATTTTCCTGGCAAGGTCTAGGCCCCAAGCAACACATTGTCCTCTTTGAGTTCCAAACCAGGAGATGCTTTCCCGGAGAAGCGGGTGCCTCTTAGAGCTGCAGTGCTCAACTACGTTTGGTGGTGTTAATATTAGATACCAATATAGATCCTCTTGGTGTCAGGGGTTCTGCAAGGTTGTTCTAATTGCCTATAGCTTAAAAGACATTTTTAACCTCTTCTGCCTCCAGAGCATCAGTTCCAACTAGGTGAGGGGAGATTTATAAACCCTTGGGGTTCTCATTAGGGCACCAGAATACATTTCTGGTAACTAAGAGGGGTTGGAAGAAGTAGCACATACTTATTGTTCCAACAGGACTATGCTCATTCAGGATTTCCATTGTGACTTGTGTCTTTTCAAACCCGGAATTACAGAGCTGACCAGATCGTCTCTCTAACACAGGCCCTGACTAGAAAGTGGTGAACTCCCTTCCTCCAATTTCCACAGAGAATGGTACAGAGATTACTGAAGACCAAGTTTATAAGGTGGCCCAGAATGCTAGAGACATGGGAATCTGGCTGTCCTCAAAGATCTACTGCTAGGGCCCCAAGATGACAGCTCACACAGACTCTCAGGATGACGGGTCTAAGAACTTAATCCCCCAAATTCCAAATGCTCTCTCTCATCCCAAATGCCTGCATGTCTTGTCTTTGAAATCTCCTAACATTTCTTCACTGATAAGGTATAAAAATGGAAAACTAGCAGTCAAGTCTTAGGGTAAACATTCATGTCACTCTTTGGCATCTGGGAAAGGCCACTACCTAGGATAGGATGTCACAGGGCAGGTAAGCATAAGCAACTGTAAATAAGGTGGCCACAGGCCATGGGCTCTGAGTTGGGTGCGTTTCACTGGAGAAATCTCCCACTCAGATAGCTCTTCTAACTCAAGAGTGAGATTCCTGGCATGGACCTTTACGGGTGAAATCTCAACTGGGAAACTTGCATCAGCCCTGCCAAGATCCTGCTGTTGGAAGCTTGCTACTGGAGCCCAGGCTTCCCAAATCACTCACCTCTCACCTCTCCACCACTCTCTCTGGGGCAAGGTCTTCATCTCCTTTCACGTGGGGTCTGGGGCCTGTGTTCTGCCATTGTTGTCTGCACTGAATCTCTCTTGCTACAGCTTAGGCCCACTTCCCCTGTCTGAAATCAGGAATCCTGGATTTGGAGGACCCACAAAGAGACCTGAGCACCATCTGTAAAATGTATAGAATGAAAACTGAGGGTCAGATTGGACCCTTTGAGTAGCCTCAAAGTTCTTGGCAACCATGAGTAGCTACACATCAGAAGATGGTGTCTGTGGACCCTCTCTCTGTCTTGTTCCACTTGAGTGTTCTGGTTCCCTCTATAGCATGGAGCAAAACCTACGCATGGTTCTCTCTCGCAAGGATATGCCCAGGAAAAAATTGGAGGGGAGAATTTTAATTTTAATGAAAGAACCTGGGTAAAGGTTAGAAGAATACATTTTTAAAGGGAATCAGCTCTGAGTACAGGAATCAGATTGGAGACTGTCATAGTCCTCCTCTCCCCAACCCCTGTCCCCAGGTCTCTTGGGCCTCCTAGGAGCCCACACAGCTTTACCTGTATGGATTGCCCAAGAGCAGGACCACAGAGAAGCCCACATCCAAAGGCTCCCACCATCTCTTACTCATAGTCCAGCCTCGCTGTAAGGCAAACTTTGGGGCACATTTCTCAGCACCGTGTGAGAGGTGAGAGCAAGTAGAGCGAGGCACTGGCAGTGGGGCCAAGCAAAAGAGCAATGGGCACACACCCAGATGCCAATCCTGGCCCAGCTGCTTATTGGTTATATGTACTCAGCCAGTGAATTCTCCTCTCTGAGCCTCAATTTGTGCGTCTGTGAAGTTGGAATAACAACATCCATCTCACACATCTTTGTGAAGACTCAAGGAGCACCTGGTGCCCAGCAGGCTCCACCTGTGTGAGCTTCTGCCTTAGGTGAGGTTCCCTAGAGAAGGACCTGAGACAGGGATTCAGGGGCATGTGGTTTATTGGGGGAGTGCCCCCAGGAGAAGAGGAAGGAGGAAAACAGGATGGAACAGGGTATTCTACTAAGCAAGGAAGTGGTCCAGCTTCAGTTTAATCCCATGAGGAGCTCTGGAGCATGAATTGCACCACAGACGTGGCCCCTCCTAAAGGGCAAGGGCAATGGGCTTTTGTACCCATGTCGATCAATCATTGTCTGCAGGCTGTCTGTGAGCAACAGGGAGGGGAAGGGTGATAGGGTAGGTTTCTGGGAGAGGCTGCTCCCCTTCAGCTAGGGGCAATTCTCCGGAGAAGGCTGTGAGCACTTTGGAGCCAGTATTCGTAGCAGCTGAGGATGGGCACCACCTTGGTGAAGGAGATTTGGGTTGGAGAGCACCAGCATCCACCACAGCTTCTTTTTAGTGCTTCCAGAGATAAACCACCTTGCTCAGCTGGCACGGAGGCACACCTGCCTCCTCCTGAATTTGGTGCTGTCCCATTACAGCAAGACTCACGAGTGTCCCACCCCCACAGGCCCCACGGCAGTGTGATGTGTGCAAATGCACCGCTCTCCTGACCTCCTGGGAAGCAGCCAGACAGGGAGGAGGGCTGCTTTGCCTGGAACAGTGATGGAGTCACACTGACCAGCCACACCTTTGCTTTGTCACCATTTCAATCAGGCAACTCTTCTCCAAAGGCTAATGGGGCCAGGGCTGAGATCATGGGATAGAGCCTTGCTTCTCAAATTGCGGCAGACAGAGCGGCAGCCTGGGCATCACTCAGGCGCTTCCAGGGAATGCCGACTCTGGAGCCCTGCCCAGGCCTGCTGACTCAGAAGCCCCAGTCTCACAAGGCCCCCAGGGGCTCCGTGGCACACTGAAGTACAAGAATCGCTGGGACAGGCAGTTCCCTTTTCTCTCCTCCCACAGCACCGTCCACTCACCTCCATGGGCATGCTTATCACATTTGCTGCAATTTGTATGCTTCACTTGTCTGTGTCCAAGAAAAGAGTGGTAGCATGAAGCCAGCAAGGAATCTGGAGACCACAGATTTGTCACTGACTAGTGAGATGACCTTAGGCAAGTGGCTTCACCACTCTTGTGCCTTCATTTCTCCACAGGTAAAATGAAGAGGATAATTTCTACCTTACAAGATTGTTGTGAGAAAAAGTGAAATACATCTAACTCTGTGCCAAGCACACAGTAGGCATGCAAAAAACCTCCCAAGGCCTTGCTTAGGGCTTGACATGCGGTAATTTTTAGGAAATTTAATTGAAATGGATTGAGTTGAAGCAGACTGCCTTGCAGCCTCCAAGGAAACAGAATGTCTGCATGGAGGGGGAGGGAGTTTCAGAAGCTTTGATCTCCCTGCCTGCTCTCGTTTCTCTTGCCCTTGATGGTTAAACATCCGGTCTTCAGCTGTCCACTCGTAGAAGTATTTGTCCCTGCCTTGCAACGTTCAAGCGAATGGATGGAGACTCGCAGGGACAGAGAGTGGGGCCGGAGGCCAGGTGGCCTTGGCATTTGGAGCTCACAGGCCGACCTCCAGACTTTAAAGCAAACATAGCAAACTGGTTTGCTCCTATTTTGTTCAGCCCTGGCTTCTATTTTGTTTGGCTTATACAGGTTTTAATTTTTTTTAAATTATTTGAAGACAAAAATCAGGAGGATTTATAAAAATGTCTAACTTTCTGGCTTTTCTTAAAATACTAGCATCGCTGATCCTCAACTGCCTGGCAATAATCAGCTGGAGCTGAGAGCAGCTGTTCTCTTTGTCAGGGCCTACCCTCTCCACTTTGTCACAGTCCACACCATTCCCTCTTGTAACATTTAATCCACATATGTTCTCTGCTTGGCCTCTCCTTGACTGGAAGAAAGAGAAGACCCCAGGGAATTTGAAAAGACCTTGGCTTCTATCATCCATGGGATGAGGCTTTGAATGAATGGTTCATCCTCTTAAGGGTCAGAGAGGCCCTCAAGATCCAATATTTTATGTCTCTCACTATTTGAGCACTTAGAATATGCCAAGATTTTTGCATAAGTTTCATGTTTTATCCTTACAGTATTTTTGTGAGGTGGGACCCATTTTATGGATGAGGAAAGTGATGCTAAGAAAGATAAATATGTCGCCCACAGCCACACAGCAGGCCAGGGGCAGAGCCAGGACTTAGCTGGCAGACCCCAGTGTTCCTAAGCCCTGGCCACAAGGCTTAGATTCATATACGTGCACATAGAGGGTTGTGAGATGATGAACTCCCACAAAGTAAAAAAAAAAGAACCAACTAATTCCACCATCAGTTATTTATAAACTCTGAAACCAGTCGAAAAGAAAGAAAAAAAATCCATCGGTACCAAATGTTGTTGGAAGCCTACTCTTTCATGCGCCCTTTAATTTGTAATCAGAGTCTGCTGAGCAGCCCTCCTGACGCGTATGCCCGCGTAAGAACAGCGCCTCTCTCAGGCCTGCTGCCCACCCTGTCAGCCAGCAAAGGGTTGACTGGGGCCTTGAGCTGCAGCCAGACCTTCACATGAGGTTGTCCCTGGTGACCAGCTGCTCTTCACATTGTCCTACTGGCCATGATACCTATGGGATGACCTTGTCACACAACTCTGATGCCACCTTGCCATTCTCTTGATTCACACTCAGAATTCCACCCCTATTTCTCCCAGCCTGGAATATTCCAAGAGTGTAGGGTAACAGGGACCAACTAGGCCCCAAATAGGTTCTCCAGTCATAACTCTACATGGCATTATCACCCTCAAATTGTGGGTCCTCTTAAAGAAACTCTTCTCAGCTTTCTGTCTGCTGTGGGGTCTTGCGGAATTTCTGGACTGATAGAATGTTAAAAGTGGGCAAGTTTCTATTTCCGTATTCACATAGACCTGTCTTCTCCCACAGGAATTCCTTCCTCAGCACCCCTGACCAAATGGTGATGCAGCCTTATACCCTTGGAAATGTGAAAGATATTACCTCAGGGGGGCTTTCTGTTCTATATTTCAGAGCTCTGAGTTTTACTAAGCCCTCTTTAAATCTTCCTGAACTCCACCTCATTTTTATACGATTCATCCATCAGCAAACCTGTGTTGAGCACACATTCAGTTATGACATAGTGTTACAAGTGACAGAAACCCCAAACAAATTGACCTACCCCCAAAAAGGGCAATATATATTTTTAAAAATGATTTCAAGTGAGGCTTGCCCTAGAGTTAAAAAATGCCACAAATAACTAGGTGGTGCTCCCATTCCAATTTGCCTGCTGTGTTGTCACCACGCTCAGCCTTAAGACCTCTAGGAAGCCCCTGAGTCAGCCTTCATGTTAACAAAATGGCTGCCGCAGTTCCGGGTCTCTTATCTCATCCTCTAGGAGAACGAGGAGCAACTCTTTTGTCAGCTCCCTCAAAGTCCTAAGACTCACTTTTATTAACTCAAATTCAGTCATGTACTGGATGTTAACGTTGTGGTGACCATTTCACAATGTACACAAATGTCTAGTCATTCTGTTGTACACCTGAAACTAATATAATGTCATATGTCAATTATACCTCAATAAAAAAGAATTTTTTAATTGAGTCATGTACCCATCTCTGAACCAATCACTACAGATAGAGGGATGAGATACAGAGCTGGGGTGGGAGCGGGGCATTGTCTATCTCACCCAAACCAAAAGACCTGAAATTAGGGAGGAGTAAATTCTCTAAAGGAAAATGAGGATGCTATTGGCAAGAGAAGAAGAGAATGGATGCTGGGGAGGAAGCCACAAATTTCTCCCACAAGTCTTTGCTTTGTGACAGCCAGCATGGTGGTTACTGAAGAGCGCAAGTTGAACAAAACCCAATTCTTGCCTAAAGAAGCCAGTAGCTTGGTGGAGTCACTAATTATCACATTATCTCATCAGTGCCACATTCTGGAGTAGAGAGAACACATCCTCATTTTATGAGGCACCTTCTAGGCATTTGAAGACACCTTGCCCTTCTCTTCAAAATCTCCCCAAGTTAAACATCCCTGGCTAGTCCAGTTGCAAGCCTTCTGACTTCATGTGCAAGACTCAGACCATGACAATCCCCTCTGGCTGATGCCATGAACACAGTGCACAGAACTGAATCCGAGCTCCAGAAACAATGGGACTGCCTTAAGCTAGAATCCCCAGCAGTAGTTTCTGAGACTAGGATTGGAATGCACAGAGTTTATTTGGGAGGTGGTCCCAGGAGATAGCAGTAGGGGAGGTAGGTAAGACAGCCAATACAGAGTGGTTAATGCATGGGTTATCACTGTGGGCAACCAGGGCCCAACCCTCCCATGGAATTCTGGGAGACCATGGAGAGCATGCTGTAAGCAGTCCCTCAAGAACGAGGGGGCTGGGCAGTTATCCCCTAACTCCCATTCATCATTGGTGAGACCGCTGCTAGGGTGTTAACACCCTGGCTCTTTGACCTGCTCTAGGCACAGGCCAAGCACAACCCTGAGACCAGAGAAGCCACAGGTAGACAGGTGCTTGCAGTATGAAGTATTGGTTGTAAGGGGACCATGAGTGCAGAGGGCAGGTGGAAGGTTATTGGCAGCACTTGCTACAGGGACCACTCCTCTAGAGCCGGCACTCACTTAACTTCTGCATCAATGATGTGAGCGTCACACACCTGAAAGCTGAGACCAAATCTGTGGTTTAGGAAAACAACCCAGGGCTTGCTCCCACTGAGTGCTTGCTGTCTTGCCGGGTCTCCCCCAACATTCCTCCTGTGCTGTGCCCTCGGATTTTGGATTAAACTTTGCATCTTGCATTTCTCCCTGGAAGTGTTCATTCTTTTGGTTTCAGCCCAAGACCCTAGCCTGTTAAAATCATCTGGCCTCTTGATGAGAGTATCCATCACACCAACTCTGCCTCCAGCTTCAATCATGGCCAGACTCTGAATACTGCCTTTTGTCTTTTTATTTTCTTCAGCTTTTTATGACACAAGTTATACTTGTTCATTACAAAAAGTTGTTCAAAAATCAGATTAGTAAAATGAAAGAGGTAAAATTGCCCACTATCCCACCACCCAGGGATGACTGCTATTCATGTTTCAGTTTATATGCTTGTAGAATGTTATCAAGGCATGAAAATATTTTTTCCTACAAAATGGGATTGGGATCATATGATATATACTGTTTTGTAATTTGCTTTTTAACTCTTAAGAATGTATGCTACATGTTCACAATTCTTTGACACTCTTCCCACTAGAAGGTAAATCTTAATTTCTCTGCTCTTGGAGACTCACCTCTCACTTCTCACAAATGGAAAGGTAAAAATAGTCACTTACAGTGGGGAAATCTGGCAGACACCACCTTAACCCAGTGATCAAGGTCAACATCAGCAGTGATCAGTCATGTTGATTTTTATGTGCCTCTGATATAATACGATGAGAAAGGCTCTTCACCTCTGGGATGTTCTTCCCCCAAACCCACAGCCCTTGTCTAATCATGAGAAAACATCAGACAAACCCGACGTGAGCAACAGTCTACAAAACAGCTGGCCAGTCCTCTTCAAAAGTGTCAAGGTCATGAGAAACAAGACTGAGAAACTGTCACAGATTGGAGGAAACTAAGGATTCATGATAACTAAATATAATGTAGTATCCTGGATTAGATCCTGGAACAGAAAAAGAGCCTTAGTGGAAGCGTGGTAAAATTTGAATAATGTCAATGGTTTAAAAACATTTGATTGCACAGATGCTGATTTCTTAGCTTTGATATAACCATGGGGTATGGGTATATAAGATGTTAACATTCGGGGAAGTTTGTGTGAAAAGTGTACTAGAACTCTCTGTGCTGTCTGTGCAACTTTAAATCTAAACTTATTTCAAAATAAAAAGGGTTTTAAAAAATATATGCTGAAAACATCCTTCCGGTTCAATGGAGTTCCACAATAACATTTTTGATGACTGCCTAGCATTTCACTGTAAGAAATGCCAAATTTTACTTAATCAGTATGTAGTATTTTTCCCCTAAATTCTTCTATTTTAATAACACTGAAATGATAATTCTCTTAAATTCACTTTTGTGTGCTTGCCCTTAGGATAAATTCCAAAAGGCAGAATTTCTGGGTGCATTTTAAATTCTTTCCTGGTATCTGGGGGTTCCTGCACCATTATGGAGGGGCTAGGGTAAAGTGCAGCTCCTCAGACCACATCCTGGATGTGCTGAACTCAAAGCGCGAGAGGTAGGCCTAGGAATCTGCATTTTCACAAGCAAGTTGCCTCTTGTTACAGCAATGTTGGAGGAGGCTGGTCTGGTCTTGGCCGAAAGAACTTCAGGGGAGTTGCAGATACCTTGCTTGGCCCATGCCCCGCCAAGGCCTGAATTGACACCCCATATGCCATCTTGGTTTTTGTGGCTAGAGAAGCTGCAGTCCCAAGGAAGAAGGCCCCAGTCAAGCAATCAACAATGAGTTTTGCAGATGCAAACTCTGTGGAGTATTCTGGAGGAAATATAGGGTTGCAGCCAGGAAGGTGGAGCTATGTTGTTTTCAAATCCAAGAACAGAGTTAAGTGTGAGAAGGGTGGAGGAGCTGAACTGCCCAGGCCTCAGACACCCTCTGTCCTCCATAGCCCAGGAGCTTCTGTGGCTGAACGTCACCCTTTCCTGCCTGGTCTGAGGAAGGAAGAGAGCAGTGCTTCTGGGAAACCCCTCAGTCCCAGAGAAACTTGGATGGTTAGTCATCCAAAGTGAGTGACCTAGAGAGAACCCGGTCCCTCCTCAACCATGTGGCTAGAACAAGTTCCACAGCTCTGGGGTTTTAGAGGAGGAATCCAAGATGCTCCGTGAGTCCTCAATCTGACTCCTCCTTCTGTTCCCAGTACCTCCTACGGGCCAAGTCCTCCATCTGGGCAGCCTGCCTCACCCCTCCTGCACCCTCTGGGCATCAGCTAACTCCTATTCGAGTACCAAAATTCAGCTCCACTATAGTCTCCTCCAGGTAGACTTCCTACCTGTCCACAGGTCGCGGTAGATGACAATGTCCCCATGCTCCCTTGGTCGGGGCACTCAGTCCCTCAGCAGGAGAGTCAGCACGGCACGCACGAAGTTTACAGAGGGGCCCTATAGCCACAAACAACACCTTGCCAAATTCCTATTCTCCCGCTTAGGGGCTATGTGACATTGGGCAACTTACTTAACGGCCCCTAAGCCTTCATTTCTCCATCTGTAAAATGAGTTTAATAATGCCGCCTGCCTCATAAAGGGAATATTGGATTAGATTGAGATAATGTATATACAACTCACCACATAGTAGATGCTCAATAAATGTTCTTTGACTGAATGAATAAAAACATGGAGCTGGAAAATTCAATTCAGAGGCAATGCTTTATTCTTTTCCTTTCTCCTCCCCTCTCTCCCTATACTTGCACCGTCCTCTATCACAGGTGTTCTTAACCATCCCAGTGCCATGGACTCATACGGCAGCCTGGTCCTGTGGACTCCTTCACAGAGTAATATTTTTAAACGACTTACATAAAATCATAGATTATAAAGGAAGCTAGTTATATTGAAATCATTATTAAAATATAAAATATAATTTGAGATGCAGCTATATATAGCTTCTATATTAACACATTAAATAAGATCTAGCAGCAGGTCCAAAAATGATTACAAGTTGAAATAACGACTAACTTATATGATATCTTAAGATATCTGCAAAACAATAATGCAATGGAAAAATACCCATGGTTTCTCTTGGTGACAGTCCTGCTAATACTACTGTTTGTTGCCTACGTTTATAGTTGAAGGAAATGCTAAATTTTACCCAGAGGTTAGTAAAAATAAAGACACAGTGTTTTTCCCAGCCAAGTTCACAGACCCACTGAATTCTACCCTTGGGTGCTGGAGGGGAGGTGTCTGTGGAACCCGGGTTAAGAACCCCTGCTATCAATGCTGGCAACCTGAGGACGGTGCGCCAAGAGCGGCTTCCCCTCAGCCGGGGGCGCACTGGCTGTCGGGGGATGTTCCATGTCCCCACTGCTCCTAGAACACTTGGGATTGTTCTCATTCTAGCCTTTAAGAATATTTCTTACACATCAGGAATATCACTACGTAAGCAGGCCTGTGGGGATGGTCTGTCACCTGCTCTGTCCACAGCTAGAGTGGCTGCCAGGGGCACAGCCAGTGGCAGCCCTGAGTCCCCAGAAGAATTCCTCTGGCAAAACTCATGGCAGAGGGATGCCGGCAGTGGTCCACTCTGGTGTACTCCATTGTCACTGGGGGCCACCCGTCAGAGCAGATTCATGTGCTGTGGGCCTGAGGCTCACACAACTTGGGGACCTCTCTTTAGGAAAAAAGCACAAAATTGCCAATACAAAATTAGGTATAAAAATGAATACCTAGAGTGAGAAAAAAATAACAAACTATAGGTATTAAAAAGCTGACAACACAAACATCACAAAATCTGCAAAAATTAGCATATTATTTTTACTAAATAACTGCCTGACATGCCTCTAAAGTACCCTTTGCCTGCATGTAGTTTTCTGCGTTCTCTTTCACGGCTTCATGACATGACAACAATTTTGTAATATTGCTTTTTTACAGCACCAATAGAAGGATAATTAAGTCTTTTCATTAGAACAGTTGATTGGATTGTTTTCATTGTTGAAAGTTTCGTAAAGTTGCTTGTAGCTTCACAACTCATTATAGGTAAGGTCATATACATTTTCAGGATTATTGTTAAATTTGGAGAATCTTCCCTAAGCGGAAGGGTTTCAGGGTATTTCAAGTTTTCTTACATAGTGGCTCATCTTTAGCTATACTTTGAGTTGAAGACGCTCCTTAACCACTTTGTCATCCACGTCATCATCAAAGTTGCCCATTAGGAGGTTAAAGGCATCATATTTGACAGGAGAGAACTTTCGTTTTGACCAGACATTACAGAGAACTGAAACCTTCACTTACAATTTCATGCATCTGTTAAGTGGAAGAAATTTCCTCAATGTATTTCAAATCTTGTTTCTCCTCCACCCTCCACCTGCTTCCATGCTGAGTATTGTGGTCCATGTTTCACACTGTATGACAACCTGTGGCCCGGCACCTTTGAGACGTGGTGCCAGGTGAGTCAGCCCTGTGGGTGGTAAGAGAATTCCTGGAAGTCATTCCTACACAGGTCATTCAGTATGACTTAGCGAAACCCCGAAGTGACGGTGAACCATATCCCTCCACATTTGACTGAATGAGTGACCAACTCAACTGACTCTTGGCCAGATCCTTGAAATGCCTATGGCAGCTTCACCTGTGCCCAACCCCTAAGGCAGTGGGACAGGGGGACATCAGAGTGGAAAGAGGCAGTGTTTTAATGAACCGTGCTTAAAATACTTGGCCTTCATAAATTTTACAAAATCCTGGGAAAACTTTGTTAGGCCTCCCTGGAGCATTGGGAGCGGCCCAAGTAAGTGAAGAGACCTAAATCTTATGTTTATTTAGCTTCACAGGGATCAGCCTTGCTTCCAGCTGCAGGCGACAGAAAATCCAGCTCAAAGTGGCTACAAAAACAAGACACCTCACTGGCACATGTCCTGGAAATCAGAAGTGGGCAGCTTGCGGGGTGGACCAGTAGTTCATCAGGGACCAGCGTCTTTCTGCCTTTCCTCTCTGCCCTCCACGCTCAGCTCCATCCTACACCTGGATCCCCACCTGGCCGTCTGCCCCCTCTCAGAACTTTCATAGACCCTCCAGTCACCCTCTCTTTGAGTCTCACTGGCCCAAAATGGGTTGCCTACTGGTCCTAAACCAGTCACAGGCCAGACTATCGGGATTATTTCCAGCCCAATCAAGTTTGCCCCTAGAGTCAAGGTCAAGGCCCAACCTCATTGCTGATCTGCCATGGAGGTGGAGGGGTTGTCTGTTGCAGTCTCACAGAGGTCAGAGGTCAGCTCTGGTCAGTGCCCTACTGGGAACACAGAGTCATTTTCAACATTGTCTCTGTGGAAAGATGCCTTCAGAGCTCCACACCATCCACTCATTCTTTCATTTATTCAATAAGCTTATAAGGATGCCCACTGGGGCCAGGCCTTGTGCTGTGAACTAGGGAGTCAGAAAGGACTCAGATGCAGTCCTCAGCCTCCCGTGCATGGGCTAGTTGAGGAGAAATGAAAGCAAGTACTGGACTCAAGAATGAGAAGATGAGCCTTACAGACAAAGGAGGATACGTGAAATGTCCTGCAGGGCAAGACTGCTGGGCTCACCTTCAAGGGGAGAAGGTCAGGGCGATGGTGGTACAGAGAGAATGATGCATGGATGCAGAGGCCCCTGGCAAAGAGAAGAGGGTCACGGCGCTCTGCGTGGCTGGAGAACAGGGCAGGGCTGCGCATCAGGCTGGGCGTCAGGCTGGGCGAGAACTGTCTCGGGCCTGCTGGGGACAGCGGGGCCGTCGTGCAGGTGTTTGTGCCGGCTCCAGGCCTGGGCTTCATCCTGAAGGTGATAAGTGACCGACAAAGTTTGTTGGGAGAGAGCCATGTGGGTAAGTTCAGTTTAGAAAAGAACTGCTTTTTCAAGTAGCTGTGGAGCAGGGACGGGAGGGATGCCAGTTAGGAGGTGAGCAGCAATGATTTCAAATTCTGCGTAGTTGGCTGGTGTGGTGTTCCCTCCGGAACAGACCCTCCCCCACAGAGCTTCTACCAATGACTCCTGAGAGAACTGCTAAATCACCAAAACAGCTTCTCTCCCCGTTTTGGGCCTTTGTCAGTCGTCTCACAGCCACTCGTGCGTGTGTGTGTGTGTGTGTGTGGTCATGTATGTGCCTATTTATGTATTCGTGTATATACCTATGTGTTCATGTGCGAGCACACATCGCACATGTTTGTGTGCACTCGTGCACGTGTGTTCACGTGTGTGCCTGTGTGTTTGTGCATATACATGTGTGTTCATGTATGTGTTCATGCACATGTGCGTTTGTATGTGTCTGTTTATGTGTTTTGTGTGCGTGTGTGTTCATGTGTACCCATGCGTGCTCATGCACATGTGTGTATTATGTGCGCGTGTGTGTTCATGTGTGTATGTATGTGTTGAGAGTAAGAGCTGGTCTGCAGCCAGCTTTTCCCCCTCACTACTTGATGCTCAAACACTTTGCAAAGAGACCTAGAGTCGTGTATGAAAGAGAAAACTGAGCTCAGTGTCCCCGAGAAAACTTCTCTGTCCCTTGAAAACCCTGCAATGGAGAGGGGAGTAATTGCTGGCCAGAGGGAGGGCACCAGCTCCGTGCTGTCACTGTATGATCGTACGACAGACATTCTAATTTCCCAAGTCTTCATTTCCTCCTGTGTAAAATGAGGAACAGAATTCCCAGTTCTGCCTATTTCCTGGGAGGCTAAAATGGAACAGAGAGAATAAACTTTCAGACTGTAAGAATTAGAAGTTTTGTTTTAGGATCACCCATATGGAACAGGCCTTTTAGGATCATCCATATGGAACAGTGTTACCATCCTGGACTGTCAGCTGATGATGACTTAGTAGTTTTATGATTGGTGTTCCAGAGAAATTCAGACTGGAATGGCAAAGAAAGATAAAATGTCTCCAAGGTACGTATTTGGAGAAAATCAAGACTTCACAGGATCTGACTTTGGAAGAGTAAGAATAACTTCCAACCAGAAAATACATTCTTATCTTCAAGTGAAGACCGCAGAGCAGAAGACACAGGCGATGTCTACTTCGCTCTGAGGACCAGGATGCAGATGACGTGCAATTGCCAGGTTTATTGGGGGAAAATATGTCCACAGACCCAGATCAATCTTAGGTAAATAATTAAGCCGTACAGATTTACCGGACATTTACTATTTGCCTAGATGAATACCATTCCTCCAGTGCCTTTTTTTTTTATTGTGGTTAAATATATGTAACACAAAATATACCATTTTAGCCATTTTTAACTGTACAGTTCTGTGGCATTAAACACAATCACGTTGTTCTGTGACCATCACCACCGTCCATCTTCAGAAGCTTTCGCCTCCTCCGACTGAAACTCTGTACCCGTTACACATGGAGTCCACTTATATGAGGTACCTGGGTGGTCAAATTCACCAATTTCCTTCAAGCAGATGCCACTTTTTACATTTCACCTCTTACACAATAAGGCACAGAACTGATTCACTCATTCATTCATTCAGGCTAGCGGGCCTAGGTGTGAACTACAGAATAACTGCCTTCTGTTGCTTGATACCATGTAGCAAGACCGGAAAAACATGAAAACCCCTTAGTAACTTCTGAGCGACATTTTTCACAGGGCTGTGGGAGAGCTGGCAACAAGGAGAAAGGATGTATTTTTGAAAGGATAAAGCCCCCTTATTACAGTATTACACAAAATTCCTGCTGCTACAGTTTCCTTCAGGAAAACCCCAGGCGCGGCCAGTACCGGTGTACATAAAACAATGAAGACATTCTGAGGCTCTGCTCAAAGCCAAGAACAAGCTTCAGGAGTGCGAGGAAATGTCACCATAAAAGTCTGGGGAGATGGAGGCATCCTGGAGACCACATGGATTCAGCTTTTATCTGCACTATTGTTTTATGGCGCACCGTGCCTGGCTCTCCCTGAATGTGGAAGGGGGAGCCTTGCAAGGGGAAAGCCTCTTGCTAGTCACTTCTTAAGCTCCAGTGGCTGTTTGACTCTATCTGACCAAAAGCATTAAAGGCCAGGAATGTACATAACATTCTTCCATACGTGTACAAGAGGCAGAGGAGCCCATGTCGGTCCTTTAGCGTTCTCCCAAGGAAGGTGGAGCCATGTGTTTGCCCAGCTTGTCTAAGTGAGATCTAGGGTAACTTTCTCCACCTCTGCACTACTCACATTTGGGACTGGATAATTCTTTGTTGTGAGGGGCTGTTATGTGCATCGTAGGAAATTTAGCAGTGCCCCTGGGCTCAACTCTAGTCTACTGGGCTAGTAGCACTGTTCCCCCCTACACACAAGTTGTGGTTGTAACAACCGAAAATGCTTTCAATCGTTGCCAAATGTCCTCTGGGAGTAGAGTTGCCAGATTTAAAAGATAAAAAATTAAAAGGATGCCTAGTTACATTTGAATTTTAGATAAGCAAGGAATCATTGTATTACAATATTTGGGATATACTTATACTAAAAAATGATTCCTTGTTCATCTGAAATTCAAATGTAACAGGGCATCCTGTATTTTAGCTGGCCACCCTACTTGCAGGGCAAAATTGCCTCCAGTCGAGAACCACTGTAACCAACCATCCTGGTTTGCCCAATCTGTCCTGGTTTGGGCACTGAAAGTCCAGCATCCCAGGAAACCCCTCAGTCCCAGGTGAACTGGGACAGTTGACCACCCTAGAAGATCGCCCCTCAATCCTTTGTGCTGGTTTCAGCTTTCAGGTTCCTCACATGCTCCCCACAACCCTTGGGAGGTGCTGATGTTTTCAGTGGATGGAGAGGCTTCATTGCAAGACTGATAGATAGGGCTCTCTGTGGGAACTACTAAATGGTCCTATTTTTGCTGAATTGTTGATTCACGAACACAACCAAAACATTACCAATAATGGCTCGTGTCAGCCTTCAAAGTGGCCTATTGATTTTGACGGCCTCAAAGCAGATTGTTCTTCCCAGAAAAACACATCCATATCCCAGATATTTCCTCTTAAATAATCTAATACCCAGAGCTAATGGGACTTCCCCACTAGCTAGTGAGACGATAACTATGCTTTGGTTTTCCCATAAATCCTCAAGATGGATTTTTTTTGTGGATTGTTCTTATCTTAATTCAGAATTGTATTGACTGGTCTCCTCCTGCATCCTGGGCTGTTACCAGGCAACAGAGATTTTTTTCCTGCCATTTTATATTGGACAGGATGGCAAAGTGAGGTGGGAGGCATCTAGAAGATTCTTCTATACTAATGTATCTATTGCTAACCATGATGTTACTCAGTCCATTACAGACCCCACACCCCACTCTTTATAATTTTTTTCACAGAACTCTGGACTTTAGGCAATATGAAAAGGAAAGCCAAATTGGGTTTCTTGAACCCATCAGGTTTCCAGTCACTATAAGGGTCACCTTACAACTGTTCCTTGCTGGCATACGGGGTAAAAATAAAACGTTCTCCAAGAACTTGGAAACAAGAACTTTTCCCTAAGAATTAAACTGAAAAAGTTCACATACAATGTCTGTGACTAATTTGGTAAATGTGCTACTGAGAATTCAGGGAACAACCCATAATTCCCATCAGGACATCTGGAGATAGTCAATGAGGGTCAGGATGCAGCATGATCACAACGGTGTGCTGGAGCCTGACTCTACCAGCCTGGAGGGCCATTGCACACAGCTCTCCCCACTGGTAGCTTAAAATCAATCTTAGTAGGGGTATTTATGCAATGGAACTTGGCAAGTGCTATAGATCAGGGCTTTTGTCTTTTTATTTTCCAGAGAGCCATGTGTTGAACATTTACTAGTCCACCATTGAATGGAAGTATAATTAATACCTAGAGGTCTGGCCAGTTGAGTTTGACCATGTCTGGAGAAGAATTGTATCAACAGCCTGGCATTGAAACAGGAGCCCTGAGACTTGACCATTCTTTTCTCAGTAGCTAGCCAGGAAGACGAGGCCCAACCCCTGCAGACACACCTCCACCCAGGTGTCCAGGGGATCCTGTCTGTGGATTGACTTCAGGTTCCTTGGGGCCCCTCTGAATACAACTTGGCTTCCCAAACTTTGAATTACAATTCTGGCCAGTTCTATTTCTCATTTTAAATTAATAAATCAGCATTCCAGGCTTATGTATCCATCTTGGGAGCATGAATGCTTCCCAGTGTAGTAGTTACACCCCCAGATGCTGGCAGGAGTCAGACACCTTAAGTTTGAACCTCACCTCTGCTACTTCCTGGCAGTGCAATCTGCAGCATGTTGCTCTCAATCTTCTCACCATCATGTGCCCCTAATTGAGGCCCAGTTCAGCTTTCCCCATCTCTACAAAGCTCTGCCTACTCCAGCATGAACTGATCACGCCCTTCTCTCCATTTATTTTGTTTTATTTCTAGTCTTGTCTCCACCAACTAAATTTTATGATTCTTGAAGACAAGGATGGTGCTTTATATGACTCTCTGATTCCAAGAAAGACCTGTCCCTATACTGCCCACGTAGCAGGTGCCTGGTACAAGCTCACTGAGAGTTAATTAATTAATACAGATTTTCAGGAAGGTTCCAGATGGACTATAAAGTTTGTTTCACACTAAACCATCAAAAATGACAAGCCCCCTTTTGCCCACTGTATGCCTTCCCCTTATTTCTCACCTTAGTGGGTGTTCTTGTCTCAAGGACATGACCCCAACTCTATCAGTTAGGATGCTTTTGGGTAGAAGGAACAGAGAGCTTCAACTCACAATGGCTTCAGCAATAAGTAAGGCCAGAGGTGATATCATCTGAAGGCAGATGCAGATCAGCTGCCAGGCGATACTGTCCTTAGAGACCCAAGAACCTTCCATCTTACCACCCAGCCATCCTGGACGCTGGCCTCTCCTAGGGATGATAGCAAGATGACACATCAGCACCAGGCACTCGTGGCAAAGTGCACAGGAAGAAGGGGCACTATCTCTTCCTGACTGTCCTTCTTAGGAGAGCGTCAACCTTTCCCAGACCCTTCCCCCCAACACACACTGCTTTCCCTCACATCTCATTGGTCAGGAGTGGTGCACATATCCTTTACTTAATCAATCACTAGGCACAAATGACCCCACTGCCAAGCATCACTACTGCTCCTCCAAACTCTGGTGATACACCCACCCAAAAGGGCACAACCACTAAAATGGGGGGATTAGCTTTCTTTTCCCTCTTCTGTGAATCTGATAAAGTAGTGCAAAAATTCCTTCGAAATTTTAGTGAAAACAACTGTAGTCAATGGTGTCAGTGCCCCGCCAGTATTTCTTGGGCCTTATTATTGCAGTATGTGACAACCAACTTCAAATCCCAATGTCTATATCTCTGCATCTGACAATGTAGGAAGGCCACTCTGCCCCCAGGAAACAGCCAGAAGTGCTAGGGCATCATCATCCCAACCTCCAGCAGCCCTCAACCCAAGATTCTCAGGAGATGGCGTATGAATACCCCAAATCCTCAGACCTAAGGGGGAGGATAACTCTGAGATGTGTGTTCCATAGTGTTTCCCAGGTTTCCCCACAGGATTAAGCTCCAGGCCCCCCTGGCTCACTTCTCCACCTCCCTACTGCTGTTCCCCTCACATCCCGGAATCCTCATCTCAAGGTCTGCTTCTGGAAGAACACAAGCTAGGACTTCCAGTTAAACTTACAACCCTCTCTCCCCTCGTAAGCCAGGCATGGCTCATCTATGAGGGGACTAGACAAATCTGGGAGGAGATACTGAGTTTGTGTCCCAAGCATCGTCTCTGTCCGCTCCAGGTGGAAGTGCCTGGCACCGACTAGACCCTCTACACATGCTGGCTCCTTCTCTTCCTTCTTTTCCAGAATCACTCTCCTAGTAGAGGGAGAACAACCTGACCTCTCCCTTTCATTACTTACGGAGGCTTATTGTCATGTAATTTAAGGAGCTACTCTTTACTCACAAAAACAAATGGAGGGGGAAAGGTCAGGGGTGGGACAAAGGAAAGAAGAGACAAGGAAAAACAAAGATCCCAAAATATTATCTAGAAAAGGTCCTGGTCTTTCTGAGGGAGATTTAGCAGTTGAAGAGGATGCTGCATGAATGGGTGTGGACTACAGGAAGCAAATTTTTCGTTTCTTTTTAATGGAGGGAATATCAACATGACTGTCCTTAAGAAGTCCTGACTCTGTAATTATACCAAAGAATCTAGCGATATTTAACTCATGCTGCAGCTTTTCCTGGTTCTTTGCATCTTAAGCTTTGGGGAGTAGAGGCCACTCGTGGTCACTTCTCGCAGATCATTACCTTCTCTGGGACAATCCTGATGTCAGGCCTCAATCGCTCATCCCAAACTCTTGGGGCCAGATGTGTTTCAGAATTTAGAATGTATTTGAGACATATAATTTGGTGCACATACCACATCTTGCCCAGCACCCGCAGTGGGATCTGGGGCATCTCATGATCAATGGCATTAATATTTTTGCAGCAGCACGTATGCATATTCACACCAAGTGAGATCAATAAAGGCCATAAATAGCCTCCCCTTAGTGCAAGTCAGCTGCTTCTGGCAAATGAGATGTTAGGTCAGATTTTGCTGCTATTTCGATTATAACTAAATTTTGGTTTTCAGAGCTTTTTGGATCTTGAGGTTGTAGATAAAGGAGTATGGACCAGTAGAGGCATGTTTTCATAGCAATATATTAACTTTTTGAAAAGTCAGTGAATTCCAGCTCTCACCCTGAGTGAGACCTCACCAATTTCCCATTTGTGAGAGATGGGGCTAGAAAGACCCCGCCCTGACTGCCTGGGCTGGGCTAGATTAGAATACTATGACAGGCTGTGTCATCATAGCGTTGAGGGGAAGGGGGTCCCCTGTGAAGCCAGAAACTGCTGGAACCCAAGGAGTCAGCCAGCAAGAAGGTGGTCAAGGCAGTCCTCAAAAAGCCATATCAAGTGTGACATCTTAGGGACAGGTATGGGGACAACATGGTCAAAGCATAGGCTGAGAACAAGGCAGGAGTAGAAGGACTGGACATTCCTCTTTGGGACCAGCCTAGGCACTAGAGGCAGGTCAGCTAGTTTGGATGGATAAGCACTGGCCAGACTGCACTTGCCTCCAGAAGGATCCAGTGAAAAGGTGCATTCGCTGCCTGGATGCACAGGCTCTGGTCCTCCCCCACGTGAAAGGATTAGGTCATCAGATGAGCTGAGGGCAGGCGGGCCTCAGGGGATGGGAGAGTGGCTTCTTCTGCCTGAACTACTTTTAATGGCATATCTAGAAGGTGTGTTTTTGCGCATGCTGCAATCTCTTATCCATGAATTATTAAAAAGCTAAGTGACTTTGGTCTCCAGCTGCCTTCTCTTCCTGGCAGGGTGTAATTCCGAAGGTAGACATCTTAGGTTTGACTCTTTCATATCCAGGACTCAGACTTCACCTCTCAAATCCTTGTTCAGATGCTGAACAGCAGAGCACACAGGGCAGGCCCCTGTAATGGAACAGAGATATAGACAAGGCTAACAGGTGGTGGTGGTGGCGGAGTGGAGGGGGAACCAAGTCACCTGCCCATCCACTAATGATCCATTCACATGGGCCAAGAACCTCCTGGCAGAAGAACCTGAACAATGTCAGTAATCAGAGCTCTGACACATAAACAAGGCATGTTTTGTGAACTGAAGGTAAGTCCACAGGGGCGTATTCACAGAGTCTAGAGAAGCACCAGGCACAGTGCAAACGTCACACACATCATAATAGCAAATACACTCTTAGCCTTACTTGGGCTAGGCATTGTTCTAGGCATTTTACATAAATGAACTCACTTAACTCTTAACAATGTCATGGGGAAGCATACTATATGTTTTGGGTGCCACACCACGGCCTCTACTCTCACCTCTGATTTCAGTCCAGCTGTGATGGGGAGCTCCCCCTTGGACAGGGGCCCTCAGGCATGTGCTTGCCCTTCTCCACCCTCAGGACCCACTGAAGCTGCAAAAGCCAGCTCAGCCCTCTGAAGGGCAGGGCACCTGGGTCCCACTCTGGGCAGCTCTCGACCAAGGGGGGCTGGGAGCTGTGGATGAGTGCTCCTGCCTCCTTCATTCAGGAGAACATCTTGGGGGCTCTGCACACTTCTTGGAGGTCGCAGCACAACTGGGCTCCCAATGCAGAGGCAGTGCTCTTGATGACACACCCTCATGATGGTGCTTGCCTCCTTCCCTGCTCATCTTCCTGCCACCTCACTCCTGCCTCCTGGGATCCTTTTCCAAATTTGTGACCTGCACCCAAGTTCTTGTCTCAACTCTGCTTGCAGGGAAACCCAAAACAAGACAAATAGATCATTATCACCTAGATGTTATTATTTTACAGATAATTGGTCCACGATGAATATTTGCTGTTGACCAAATGAATTAATGAATGTGAGGTTGGGGTGGGAGGAGAATGATTTGAGCCAAATATCAAAAAAGGAAGGCAGGTCCTTAAATGGGAGCCAAAGAGGGAGGACGTCATATCAGCTGTTTCCTGCCCCTGGGCCTGAGGGGTATCCTGACATGGCTGCTGAGGATCCGTGCGGACCACAGCAGAAATGGGTGTGGCTTCTAGGAGTAGCTAAACTGGCTATCCCACTGAAATCTGAGGCTCTTGGGGCCCAGGTAGCCTGCTGCATGTCCTGTATCACAGAGTATAGCCCAGGGGAGCGAATCTTCTCTCCTCACAGGGCACAGTCAGGCGCCACAAGGGCCGAGAGCATCAGCAGCTGATTAAGCTGCAGAGATCTGCTTCTGACGGCCTCTCCTGGGTGAGACCAGTGGCGCAGAGGATCTCAGGCAGCTGTGGCAGACTGGGAGGACTGTACAGCAGCAGGTGGCTCAGTCTGGAAGATGGGGGATGGAGCTGGGAGACCTCCAGTCCTCCAAGAGAGGCTGCAGGAGAGTGTCCACCCACCAGAAGCCCAGACAGGAGTGCTGGGGTTTCTCAGCGTGGCCAGCAGCCCCCTACAGGCCTGCAACAACACAGTGGCCACCAATAACCTGGTCTAATTCATAAGTCCACATAAGCTATTCTTGGAGACTCCCAGAAGTACCTTGAGGTGGGGCTTGCAAAAGACTGGAGTTCCTGTTAACAATTAATGTGACATAGTTTTCTCCCATGAACGGTGAGGCTGAGGAACAACTAGTTACAATACTGTAACTTAAATATAGATATTTAATATTGTATTTAATTTATGTATATTATATGTCAATATTATATATAATTTAATATATATAATAAATATACCTACAGCTCCTCGCACTGCCCTCGTTGGTGGAAGTGTGACTACAGTTTCTGAAGACAGACTGCCTAGGCTAGAATCTCAGCTCGGCCACCTACTAGCTGTGTGGAGGGACATGTCTATAACACATTTGCCTCTTTCGTAAAATGTGTATAATATTAGTCACTTCCAAGGCATTTGTCACGAGATTCTGCATCTAGAGCTCTTAGCGCATAGAGTAATCACTCAATACCTGTTAGAGAACATTACTGCCGTCAACACAGACACTACCCTCCACTTCTCAATTCTCAACTAAGGATATGATAGTGAATATTGATTATTTTACTTGGCCATCCAACCTCTGAACCCCCTTTTTATTTGGGAAGTTCCCCCACAAGTCCTCATTGTCTTCAGTGCCTGCCTGCCCTTGTAGACAGTGACAATGACAGAAACTAGCATTCTCAGAAGACTTTGCAAGTCAGGGCACAGGCCACCTCCAGGACCCACTGACCCTGTTCCCACGCTGGGCTTTGACTCAGGAGCTAGAAGCAGGAATGGTGGAGTTCTTTCTCTCCCTCTCTGCTACAGGTTCAAGTTTGTGGCACAGAGGTAGCAGCAATGTCACCCAGGGTTCAATGGCCACAGCAGCAGAAGTTTCTCCAGACCCCTCTGCCATGTGATTCTGGATGTTGCTCCAGTCTGCTCATCTTCCACTCCGTCATCGCCCTTCAGCTGACTCTCTAGATGCACAGTGTCCTTTCCATCCAACTCTCTTCTGCTTCACTCAGCAGAGGTTGGCTTCTGATGCCTATAACAAAGAACCATGACTGATATGACTACATTGCAACGTAACCACGCTACAGCCTGGAGCTCACAATGCCTCTCCCTCTGAGTGCCTCCAAGAGTCACCAGCAGTCCTGTATTTCTAAATCTGAAGCCAGTGCAAACCATGACTCATGAGGACCTCATGGTTTCTTACCTGCCTTACTGAGACAAGTCTCCTCTCAGCCCAGCCTCCACGCTGCCGTCAGAGCAATGCCTATAGAACACAGATGTGGACCCACCACCCCCTCCTTCACTGGCTCCTCCGAGTCTTCAAAGCACTAAGGGCACCCAAAGCGTCCATGGTCTCTTCTGACTACTTTTCAGTTGCATCTCCTTCCACCATCCAGCCTCTGCCTCCAACACACAAGCTCACACCTGTACAAACACACCATGTCCCATTGCTCAGCTCACAGGACATGCCAAGCACTGAGGTCTACGTATCCTTCATCCATCAAGACATAGTTCAAAGTTCATCCCCTCCAGGAAGCTTTCCCTTCCTCTTATAGATTACATATTAGAGACCTCTGGGCATAGATTTATTGTCAAACTTTTCAAACTCATTGATAATTGTAAGTCTACCCTGTGATTCCCTGACGAGGATTGTGTCCTTCATATCTGTATCCCAGTACCTAGAGAGGGTAAGCATTTGGTCAATGTCTGCTGAATTACTGAAGGAGAAATTGTTATGTCCATGTTCCCTTCCTCCCTCATGTCCCCTCGACCCTTTGTTTTGGCCTCTGTCTGGTCTTCATTCTGTTCTGCAGTGATTACTGGTAAGCACATTTTTTCCATCTTGGGCATTACTACCAAGAGTCATATATCTGATGTTTGTGAACTTGCTTTAATCTAGATCAACACAGTGAGCTGGCCTCCTGTGTTGCTCACATTTACCTCCCTGCAGAGTTTTTGAAAGCCTGTCCAAACACATTTAGGGTTTCTCTTACTCTTCCTCCCCGAGGTGAGTGGGCCCCACCAGCCCTTGTCCACAAAGCCTCCTTAGCTCATGAACTTGGGACTTGACCATCTTCAGAGTGAGAGAGAGTGGTACCAAACTCTGCTGGAGTGCCCAAGAGAGCCCAGTCTATGACAGGGCTGGAAGGGGCAGGGATAGATGGCCTTGGACCAAGAACGCAGAGCTCTGGACCATCTTCCCGGTTTGGTGGGATCTGGGCTGCCCAGCTCTTTTTCTGAGGTTTCCTGGATATGTCCAGGGTCTTTCCAGTGACATATCTGGATCTACCATCCCCAAGGAAATCAGGAAAAGAAGGCACCAAGAAACTCCACCTAGAAACCTGCAGGTATGTATATACAAGAGGTGTAGAGACACATAGACTCACTTACATCTGTGCTCCACAGTTTTTGTTTTAAAGCAACCTAGAACAAAACTACCACTACTCCTCTCTTTATGCCTCCTCTCAACTCATTGCATCCTGAGTCACCTGCAATACAGCCTGGTGGGCCCCCAAAGTACTGTGTTCACAACTCCAATTTATTCTACCCCAGAAACAGTTCTACTTCCTGTCCCCCTCTCCCTCCTTCTTCTTCCATTCTCTTCTGTAGGCAGTGAAGTGAGGCACATGGTTACCCTCAGCCTCAGCTTATTCATCTGTAAAATGGGACCAATAATACCTATTTTGCAAAGTTGGTAATGGGATAACCAGGCTAGGACTCTAAAAGACACCCCATAAAATGTTGATCTTTTGCTTTTCTTGACTCTGACCCCAGCAGCCCAGCAGCCTAAGGCTCACAGCATCCAGCGCCTTATCTGGCAGCAGCCCAGGAAGGGTCAGCACTAGCAGGTAAGAGAGGAGAGAGAGAAGAGCCAGTGGACGGGTGAGGATGCCAGGGATGAGAAATGATTGAGCTGTTTTACAGCAGAGGATGATGCTCCCAGGCTTGGAGGAGTGGTCCCTGGGCCACACCTGTCATAAAGCATCAGGAATCATCTATCCACATCAAAGCAGTCAATTCCTTAGTCTCTGAGTGTTTAAATCATGAAGACAATCAATACTGAGCTTTGAATGCTGCAGCAGTCCTTCATCCAAGGGCTCCTGGGGGACCACAAACAAAGCAGGTTGCCAGTCAACTCCTGCAGATGGGCTGTGTTGGCCCACTCCTCTAGGAGCCAAGTTGCATTCTGGGTGTCAAGGGTCAAAACTATGCTCCCATTAGTGACATCTCCATTTCTCTGGTGATTTTGCCTAACAAGGTGGCAGAGTCCCTGCCTCTATGCACTTGTGGAACTGGATTTCCACCTTCTTAGGTCAGATTCCCTAGAGGCAGAGCATGCCAGCAACCTCGATGTGCCCATACCCTCAATGACGATTTCCATCTCTAAAGTACTTATAGTCTGTGAAGGTTTTGGCACACAATATCTCATCTAAATCCTACAAAATCGTTCTGTGAAGTAGGCAGAGCAAGAATGCTTTCCCTCATTTGAGAAAGTAGAAAATAATATTTACAAAGAGTAAGTGGCATCCAGCATGTAATTCTCAGGGCTGGGACGCCAGCCCTGGGCTCTGTCAAGACTCCAAGACTGGGTGTCTCCATTCCCTGCTCATAATCGAGGTTTTAAATTTCTACTACTGGACCTCTCTCTCCCCTGAGTTCTTAAATAGTCCTGCTTCTCTGACACCCTGCACACAGGGTTATCAGAGCATTCAGCCCATTCGCTTATCAGTCCCACCACCTAGACTGACATCTTATCTTGGCATCTGTATAGCACCAGTGTCTAGTATAATCCCACTTTCAAAATGACCTCCATCGACTGAAGCAACGGTAGGTATGGCTGAAGAGTGACCAAGAACAGGCCATGCATGGCCTCGAATGCCAGGCAAAGGAAATGACGCTTAATCATATAGAGTGGAGATAAAATGAAGGTCTTAGGCAGGGCTGTAGCATAATCAGATTTGCATGACAGAATCCATATGGGTCTGTGTGGAAGATGGCAGGAAGGAATCTCCCATCACTATTTTAAAATAAGACACTTTAAACATGAAAGTGTTTTTGCTGAGGAAATTGTATTATCATAGGGGAGCTTGAAGAGGGGGTAGATCCAGAATTCTCTAACCTAGAATTCAAGACCGTCCATGAATGATCATTCCCCCATCCCCTCCAGCCTTAAGTACCCCACTTGCTGTTTTGTACTCTAGTCATTTCAAGCAACTTACAATTTCTGAAAAGGTTATGCCAATTCCAGACATCACACTTTTGCCCACGCTGTTGTCTCTGCCTGCAATGCCTTCCATTCCCATCTCCCTGGGAAATCCCTATTCAGTGTTCACAGCTAGGGCAAATTCTAGGTCTCTTACTGTCACTTAGGCCACTCCATAAAGGACTGCTGATGAGGTTGGGTCAGTTTTGAGTGCACTTATTGGGACTAAAGGCGGAGCTTTTGAGGTAACCAAGGAAGGTCAAAACGCGAAGACTTCGAGAAGTTCAGTGGCCAGAATGAACTCCATCAGTCCTCCGTCAGTGCTCCGTCAGTCCAGAGTTTACTTGGAGATTGGTCAGCACCGAAAAAATAAAAACAAAATAAAATAAAATAGATTGTGAAGGCAGATATCCAGGTACCTCAGGTCCCCTCAATCCTTATTCTCTCAGGAGAAGCAGAGAAGAGGAAATTGTACAAGTTACACTGCCATCAGCAGCGTTCGAGAGTGTCAGTTTCTCTACATCCTCATCACTTGGTATTTTCTGGGTATTTCCTCCATCTCTGAAGCACTGAGGTACTGTTTGCCATGCAGAATTTTGGGAACTGAAGTTTTCTCCTCTTTGTCACATTTTAGTGATGGTTTACTCTCTTAGTAGCCTTTGTAGACTGGCATTCCAACTCCATGTGCATAATGGGCCATTCCTTTCCTTCTTAGCTCTAAAAAACAAACACACAGAGGTAGCCAGATTATGTTCCCACTGGGCTGGCTCTAATTTTCTCCTTTTCTCTGCCTCTCTAGAGAGGTGCAAGTAAGAGTGCAGTTATCATAGACATTCCTTTAGATCTGTCCCACTTTTTAAATAAAGCATTTACAAGCATCAGTTCCTTAATAATTACTGGTAACAAATTCCTTGGTCACACCCCACTGACACTGTAGGTTTGCCAACAACCAGCTGTGTGATCCTGAACAATTTCCTCCCCGTCGCACCACACTCAGATCTGGGCAAGTAAGTGGAGCCCCTGCTCCAATCCCCATGCCTCAGCACCCTACCCCTGCCCCCTTGCTTTGGAATGCCTTCCTTAAGGCATTCCTAAGAACAATTTAGTACTTGGAACCAGCCAGGGCCAGCACTACTAACTGAACAGAGTATCCTAAGCATGGACTGGGAACCATTGGGCCCCAATCCCTATTTCTTCCTTTCAGAATGCTCTCTGACCCTCTTTCCCATGGGTAGAGTTGAACTGATGCCCCGAGGAGCTCCAGGACTCACGCTTATGTGTAAGGCCAGCTGATGAGCAGACTGTTCCCACTCGCTGTCATGGTATTTCTTTTAAAGGATCACACAAGACTGGGCTGCCAGAATGTTGCTGATATGCTGATTTGAGGTGACTCTCACTTACACCAGACATAGGAGAGGTCAGGGCTCTGGACTTCCACCAGTTCACCATCAACCGTTGGCCTTAGGTTCTGTGCGTGGGCCGCTGGGTTGGGTTTCATCCAATTGTGCTCTGACTACAGTGTTCCCTCCAGTCTATAGCTCCTGAGGGCAGCAGGGATAGTTACTCTGTGTACCGCCTGCTGTGGGCACCCAGGGCAATCACCACAACCCCTCTGCAGGCTCTGCTCCCTGTCAGGCAGCCCTCTAGCGTCGGCTGCACCTGTCTTCTCCAAGGGTTTTCAAGACTGTTACTCCACAAAGCCACTGGGCCTGTTGGATCAACGTCCTCTTTTCCCATCAATCAATGTAGTGACATCATGATCTCTCAGGTCAGTGGTAAGCCACGCTGGACAAGAGATGGCGATTCCCTACACTAACGGCTCCATGCATGGGCCTTAACCTAACTGCTGGTGTGGAAGGCAGGGCAGCAATCAACTTTGAGAACAACCACAGTTTAGAAATGCAGTGATGACAGCTTAAAGAGATCAAGAGATGATATTGTCGGAAGACATGTTCTACATTTACATTATAAAATTCTAGACAGTAAACTTAACATGACCAGAAAATGAAGTATCGTTCATCTTTTCCAGCATATTCTGGGGAAGACTTTCATTTGTAGTTGTGATGGTCAGTTTTAGGTGCCATTTTGACTAAGCTATAGTCTCCTGTTATCCAAGCAAATACTAATCTAGGTAGATGTGCTTAACACTTATAATCAGCTCACTTTATGTAAAGGAGATTATCTTTGATAATCCAAAGGGCCCTCGTCCAGTCAGTTGAAAGGCCTAAGAGCAGAACTGAGGCTTTTCTGAAGAAGAGGAAATTCTGCCTGTGAACAGCACTGTTAGCTCATGCCTGAGAGCCCCAGCCCACCCTTCCTGATAGCCTGCCCATAGACCTCAGACCTGCCTAGCCAGCTCCCACAATTGCATAAGCCGATTCTTCACAATAAGTCTCTCAATATATACGTATCCTACTGATTCTGTTTCTCTGGTTGACCTTGACTGATACGGTGGTCATCATCCGTGAAGCACAGTACCATTCTTTGAGAGAGCCACGGGAAGTCATTATTCACAGGTGGCACAGAACATGATGCAGCATGATGACTAATGATAAGGCCAGCACTAAATAGATGGAGTTAGGGAACTGCAGAGGCAAGGAGATCTATTTTGTTTCAATACAAAGAGGTTCCCAAAAGCCATGGCATTTTGACTATTGCTATCTTTTTCTCATAGTGGGAGTTATGAAATTACCCAGGAATGGTGCACTTCACAATAAAGGAGGTCCAGAGAAGATTCATGGACCTAAAAAGGAAGAGACAGTGCCTGGAGTCCACAAAGAATCTTCACCTACACTGATAGGACAATAAACAAATAAGTACCTCTTCTCTACTCATTATTCTAAATCTTAACTGATAAATCACTGTGCCTTATGTGGGCCCATGAATTTTCCAATACGCTTATTAGAAAATTATTATTTTCTAATTATAATTTCATTACAGTATTTATTTAATTTATTTGTATTTATTGTATATATTATTTATCATATTATTTTCTAATTACAATTTCTTGTTATTGTTTCAAGTTGCTTATATAGACAGGGACCCTGCAAAAACTATTTTCACAGGGTTCTCTTACCCAAGTGAGTTCACGTCTTTTCCTCCTGCGGCTGTTTCTCCATTGTAATGAAGAATTTGACTGGTTCTTCTCCACAGTTCTTTCTAGCTCTAATATTCTGAATCTTTTCCCAAGGAATTCAAAGCACCTTTCATCTAGAGTTAGAATGAACTTCAGCCCAGCAGATGTGGGGCTTTAAATGTGGCTTAAAGGAAATTCTCCCCTCACTTGTCCACTCAGAGCCTCTTGCTCCATTCAGACAGAGGACTTCCCTACTCTGTTCTCAGATCAAGAGCGTCCTCCTTAGGACATCTCCCACCGGGATTCTCACAGCAGACAAGTAGCCCAGGCCAAGTGTTGGTTGGATTAGAGCACCAGGCTCACATCTTTACTTCTTCATACAGCGACTCTCAGCCACGAGGCCTTGCAAGCAAATTCTGTGTGGTTCTCCTCTGCTGGGTGGACACAGTCACGTTGCCTAAACTTGACCTTAAAGCAGTGTAACAACCGCTGCAAGCATTTCCATACATGGTGCTTTGGCTCCTGTCCAGCACAAACACTTGTACGTGGACGAGTGTGTAAGGAAAGGAGTGCCAGAGTGGGAGACGGGTGTTCCAAGTTGAGCTCTTCCAATAATTAGCAATGTAAAACTGGGAAGATTCTTTTTCTCTCCGGACCTCAGTTTCTTCATTTATAAAATGGGTAAGATAGACTAAGACATTAAGGTTGCTTTCAGTTCTCACATGCCGTATTTTCTTTTAATATGTAAAAGAAATATGAAAGGAAAGTACAAATAATAATGTAAAACTCATCATATTCCTTCCACTCAATATATATATACACACACAGACGCACCCACATATGCATGTGTGTGTGTGTAAGTTTTTAATTTGTGTAGGTAATATATTTATTCTCCTTTTTTTAAAATGAAGAAATCAAACATTAGCAATGCTTTTGACCCCTAGAGGGACATCTGAATCTGCATTCCTAAAATGGCAGTGCTTGTTCCTGACTGGTTCACAGACACACTTGGTGTTTTCAATAATGTGAATGCTGATGCCTTTCAATGGGACGTGTATTCCCTGGTTCTATTACAGCCTTCCTCCTTCCAACTCTGTTTACCAGACTTCACTCACATTTACGTATCCCACAAGGCCACCCAAGGCATTTGCGTTTGTGAACATCAATTTATTATGCCTACCTGAGAACAGAAATAATAAGTGTTTCCTCTGCCTTCCCATTTCACCTCCACTGTATCTCCCGAGAGATATTTCATGGACAGCGAGGGCACTAAGAAGTTCGTTCTTCCTGGCGTGGATTAATTGCATCCTGACATGACACAGGCTTGGAACGAACAGACTTGGGCCCAGATTCCAGCTCCACCCTTGGCTTCTTTATCTAGAGCCTCCAATTCATTTACCTTCCAGAGATTTTGCGATGATCAGCAAAAGCAGCTGGCACAGGGGAACACGCAGCGGGAGCTCAATAAATGCTAATTCCTTCTCTCATGATGTTGCAGAGTCAGCCCGAACCTCTCTCCAATTTCTTCTCCAGGGAAAAGGTCTCTTGGGCCCACCCAGGCTGGGCTGTGGTGTGCAACGCCTCATTAACAGATGTGAAGAGGCTGGAAATCGAAAAGCTGGAGTAGAAGACCAGAGCGAGGCTGCCTGTTCTGTTTCTTTTGCAATCACACATGACCGTAGGGAACAGCACCATGAACAGGGCCAATGTGACAGCAGCCTGGGTCAAATGCAACTGCCCTTCTGAAAACGCCTAAGGCAGCACAGCTTTTGTCAACCCCCTCCCTTTTTTTCCTAATCAAGGCAAAGATTTAAAAAAAAAAAATCACATAGCGAAGGAAGCCAAAGGAATGTTGGTGCCTGTCCCTAGAAGCCACAGATATCTATTTTTGGCTCCCAGTAAAGCCCAGTACACTGTAATTAGTATAATAACATGCTCTCTTCCATAAAGACAGACGATACAGTTGACCCCCCGTCCCCATCTGGACACAGGACATGTGCTGTGGGTTGTTTTGTCAGCTGTGGACTTGGATTATTTGTCGGTATCCTCTCCTCTAGTTTGGGCAGGAAGATGGGGAAAGATGAGCGTGGGGTCAACCAGACCTCTGAGGGAAGAATGGGTAGATGTGGAGTCTGGGGTATCATGGGTGAGATTAGTAAGGAATTTGGTCCAAGCAGTCACTTCTGTAAAGAGCAACTGGCCCCTCACCTCTTTGGGAATCAAACCCCTTACCTTGGCCTTTTCACCTGAGGCTGGTGGATTCAATGTGGGCTCCCTACCCGACCACTTACTAGTCTTGAGAGCTGACTTGCCCTTGAAGCCACCCTCCAGCACTCTCCAAAGGCCAGCCTCCCGGTAAGATATCAAATATAGGGCCGGCCCGGTGGTGCAGCGGTTAAGTTCACACGTTCCGCTTCTCCGTGGCCCGGGGTTTGCCAGTTGGGATCCTGGGTGCGGACATGGCACCGCTTGGCAAAAGCCATGCTGTGGTAGGCATCCCACGTATAACGTAGAGGAAGATGAGCATGGATGTTAGCTCAGGGCCAGTCTTCCTCAGCAAAAAGAGGGAATTGGCAGTTAGCTCAGGGCTAATCTTCTTCTTCAAAAAAAATCAAGTATATACTCTCAGCCCAGCCTCCCGAAATGCAGTAAAACCCAATTACCCATAGGTAGGCAACCATAGAACACTGCACATTGCACATGGAAAGAAAAATGAAGACATGTGAAGAACAAACAGTATCAGGTCAGCTCAGGAGTAAAGCTTTCTGAACACCCTCCCTCACAAATAGCACTGTCCAACCACCCAGAACCTTCCCTTTCTGCTCGCCCCAGCAGTCTTGATCGTCTCTCTGGTTCCAGTCTTCTCCATTCCCAATCTGAACTTGGTTCTGCCCACTGGGTGACCTAAGCTTTCCAATATTACATTTAAATGTTACAACTCTTTTAGTCCCCACCTACCCTTGAGTCATTAGTTTCTAAACCTCGGTGTCATTCTGCTAACCCTGGAGAAGGTACAAAGAAATCTCTTACCAAACCTTGTCGCCCTCATTTGTAAAGTACAGATGATCTTTCAGGCTCCTTCCAGTTCAGAAATCCTAATTCCAAGAATGGCTTATTCAACTGTGAGCAACCTGATATAAGCCTATCAACATTGGATATACACGCGTGTGTGTGTGTGTGTGTGTGTGTGTGTGTGTGTGTGTTGTATACAGACATGTAGAGGCAGGTGGGTATATATGCATAACAGCCATCTTTTATAAAAGCCATCACAACCTACAATTATAAAGACCTTAGTCATGCACACTGTAGCATTCGATCTTTATAACAGACTTAACAGAGGCAGGGCAGGTGTTGCTCTTCACATCAGATCTTCTGACTTTAGGGAAGTGCTGTCTCTGTGACCCTACACTGCATTCCTCGCCAGCAGTGGCACTGGGAGTGTATGTGCCTCACAGAGAACGGGTAAATGGGACGCTCTTCCCCTCAGTTCTCCAGGCCAGTATAATGCTGTAGCTAAGAGCTCGGGCTTTGCTTCAGACTGATAGAATTTGAATCTTAGCTCGCCATTCAGGGCCTGTGTACTCTTGAGCAAGTTACTTAACTCCTCTGAGCCTCAGTTTTATCCTCTGTGACATGAGGGAATTAATAATACATACATTACAATGTAGTTATGAGGATTAAATGAGTTAGTCCATGGAAGTGCTTAGTATAGATGTGGCACATAGAGCCTCATAAATATTATTATTTAGATTCATACTGATATTAACATGCACTGATCCCTAACGTGTTTCCTGCCACATATATTCAGAATAGGTTTAATTTTAAGAATCCAGTAGCAACACACCATTCCTAGCAAAAAGCATGAATCTAAAGTGAGGATAGATGAGCAAGTTCAGAAAGGACATTTGAGAAACCTGACGGAAGGAAAGACACCACCTCTTGTAAAATTCTGTGGTCTTCCAGATTGTGGTGATTCATATGTAACTAACAGAGCAAATCGTGTGTCGATAAACAGAGCTGTCCACAAGGAGTGGCTCCCAGTTCTGTTTAAAGGAGCACCAATCCCATAAAAGGCCATAAATAAGAATGAACAATAGCAAGAACCTTGGCTTTCAACACAGGACACGTTTCCTGCATGGAGCCTGCTCTAAATGCTTACGGATCCAGCTGGAAACAGCATTAGGCAGAAGTGGGGTCTGTAGCCAGGTTAGTCTAAGCCCCCTTCCAGGCTGAGAGTCGGCTCCCTTGCAGTTGGAAGGTTTGGGATGACTCTTCTTCCACATCCCAGCTATCCAGCTGCTGCTCGGGTTTGGTTCCTGGGGGAATACCTCTCCCAAGCCAGAGCGAATGAAGCATTTGTCCTCTCACGAACAGCTTAACTAGAGAGTTCCCAAGGTCTGATACAATGGAATCTACTTCTCCAACCAGCCAGAGCTCTGATCCGAGACTGGGGAACCCTGAATTCTGGCTCTGCCTCTGGCCTGAGTGATCTTAGTGACCGCTGGCTCAGGGTCCCACGCAAGGCTGACCCTCCACCTTTGTCTATGCCCAGGAGAAACTCAGGCTTCCAAGGTGGGGAGGGCAAGAGGACCCTGAAGCCCTTCACACTCTTTCTCCTTCTGTTCCTTTCTCTGGCCTAATCTATAAAACGTGGAGCCTAGGCTGGTCTGTCTAGGGCATGCACTCTCAATGGGAGTGGTATTGCCCCTAATGGGGCAAAAATTGGCTCTTGAGTGAGGAGTGTATGTATAAAAAAATTCTTACTCGTTTTATGTATAATGCACAGATATACATACAGTACATAAATAGATACACAGTACATAATATAAATGTTAATTCCACACTCACAGCCTATCTCATTGTTTGGGGTTTCATGGAGGGTGGATAAAACATGTTCTCCCTCTTTGTAAAGCTCCAGGTCTTCTTGAATCCTAGAGGTCCCCAGACACCCGGTTTCTTCAGCCAAGGGCCTTAAACCAATCTTCTACACACTTTTTTAAAAATAGTGCCTGTGTCACTGAATGCCCTGATGTTCAGCCCCAGATTTGGTAGTAGGATCTGCCAATGGCACCCTCACCCCCCCCCGACCCCCCCACCCCGACTGAAGCCATCACATCAGACAAACGGGTGAACTCTGAGAAGATACACTTAGCACCTTTAGCACATTTAGTCCCTCCTGGGAAGAACTCTGACAAGTCTAACCACTTCTGAAGTGGGGCCTTACACATAGGGTAACAAAACGGTTTGTCACCCAAACAAAGGCCACTTCTGAGAGTGAAAAGGCGTGCTATTAATAAATACATATGGACCACAGGAGTCCCTGGGACTGCCTGGGACATATGATCACTGTATTTAAACATATCTATGAAGGAGAACCTACAGTGATCTCATCATTAGCCCAGGGCAAGAACAGATGGCCCAGTCTGGCCATGCCTGGGGTCAGTTTTGGTTGTCACATTGATCTGAGAGCACTCCTGGTACTGAGTTAGTGGGGGCCAGGGATGCTAAGTGTCCTGTGGTGTAAAAAACAGTCCCAGAAAATAAGGAATTGTCTGGCCCCAAATGCCAGTTACTACTGAGAAATATTGATTGATATGATGGATTAATAATAATTATAAATAATGGTATAAAACTCAGGATGACAATCTCAAGTGCCTCCAGAACTAGTCAGGGATTGAAGGATATATACCCCTTCCTCAGATATTCAAATTCAAGTCTTTAAAAGACACTATCAAACAAGATCTCCTATGCACTGAATTTGGCTTTTGATCTCCAGATTGCGGTCTTTTAATAAAGGTTAAGTGATCAGAAATGATGTTTATGATATATTAAGTAAAAACAAAAGGTCCTAATCAATATGATACCATTTTAGATATTCACATATATGTATGTGCATACGTGTATTATCTCATTTTATGTATACATGTATATGAGAGATACATACATACATGCATGTATATGTATCAGTGTGTATATATGTGTGTATATACAAAAATTCTGGAAGACTATGGAATGAAATAGAGGGTGACAAAAAGAGTAGATGACCCGGGGCCAGCCTCATGGTGTAATGGTTAAGTTCACTCGCTCCACTTCAGTGGCCCAGGGTTTGCCAATTTGGATCCTGGGTACGGACCTGCGCATCACTCATCAGGCCATGATGTGGCAGCATCCCACATAGGAGAACTAGAATGACTTACAACTAGGATGTACAACTATGTACTAGGGCTTTGGGGAGAAAAAAAAGGAGGAAGATTGGCAACAGATGTTAGCTCAAGGTCAATCTTCCTCACCAAAAAAAGAGTAGATGACCCAAAGCTTAAGTGTCTTCCCCTTTAAAGTTTTCTAGAGCTATGGGAAATATGGAGCTTTTTAGCAGATATTGGCAACTGCTTAGGATGGAGAACCCCTGGGAATAGTCTATGAAAAGAAACAGCAGCCACAACTGGAGGGTCTGTGCCTGTGACTGTCATCACATCTCAAATGATTTTTCCTAACCCTCAATCAGACTTCTGGTGGACGTGAATCCACCCCCCTGGGCTCAGCCTGCTGACCCACAGGAATGGGAGCAATGTTGAGGGGTGGGGGTTCAGACTGTGGGGGACCAGGAGGAAATCAGCTGCAAATGAGCAAACTATCCTCCACTCGCATGTCCTTCTATGAGGAAAACACATGCCCTGGCCGCCAAGACAATTATTTCTGGACTCAAAAACAGGAAGAAATTCACTAAACACTACACCACCAGCACAAAGAGCAGAGAAGGTTTGCCAAGAGCATGGCCCTGTCCTGACCAAGACATCAGCTAAGGCCTTAAAGGCAAGACCCACTGCCAGGCACACGATTTCTGAGGCCAAGGGGAAACCCCATCTGCCCTAGTCCCCCTCTGATGACTTTAAGATAATCTTAACCCAGGCCCATAGCTGGCAAGGGAGCATTGGGACTGTCTTGCCATTCATGTGGGAGAAGACATCTTTTCTAAGCTCAGCTATGCTAGGCCCCATGCATCCTTGATTCCCCCCACTCTTCTCAACAACCCTATAATGTGATTGACCTCTCACATGTACTATCTCACTTAATCCTACCGATGACCCTATGAGGGAAACATTACTGTCCCCTTTCTACTGATGAAGAAACTGAGGCTCAAGGAGGTTAAGTCTCACAGCTAGTCAGTGTCAGATTTCAAGTCTAGAACTGTCAGTGCCACAGTCTTCACTTTCCCGTGCTTGCCCATCATTGCACACCTCCAAGAAGTGGCAGAAGGAACTGAGATAGTCCTTCGTGGGTGGTGTAGCCATTGCTGCTGGGTCTCCTTGGGGATAATGTCAAAAGATGTAAGGGGATCTGGAACTGAGCCTTTAGAGACAGGACGTAGACAGACCATTCCATCTATCAGCTGTGCCATTGACCTAGACATCAGCCAGAAACTTTCTCCTATAACGTCTAGTAAAATTAAGTTTAAAGGACAATAGCATTCATTTGCAGTGAGAGCTGAGTAAGGGGAAAAGGACACACATCCCTTTCTCTGACTCTCAGATCGCATCAAACTTTGTTAAAAGTTGTATTAGTTATCTGTTTCTACATAACAAACAACCCCAAAACTAAGTGGCCTAAAACTATACCATTTATCTAGCTCATGATACTGTGTCCTGGCAATTGGGACTGGCCTCAGCTAGGTGGTCCTTCTGTTCTTGGCTAGGCTCCCTCATACACCTGCAGTCAGAGGCAGGTCAGCTGTTGCTTGGCTTTGCTGACAGTCACCGAGCTCTCACATTTCTCATGCCTGCCCTGGATGACTGGGCTGACTCAGCCCTGAGCCACCTGGTTTCTCATCATCCAGCAGGCTACCCTGGCTTGTTCACATGATTGGACAGGTTCTCAAGAGAGAAAAGTCCACAAAGACTCTTGAATCCTAGGCTCAGAACTGGCGCCATGTCACTTCTGCCACTTTCTATTGCCAAAGCAAGTCATAAGGCCAAACCAGATTCAAGAGGTAGGAAAACAGACTTCACCTCCTGATGGCAGGAGCTGTAAAATCATATGGCAAAAAGGTATGGTTATAGAGAGAGGAATAATTACTGTGGCAAATAATATACCACAACTGGCTTAACATACCTCCTACTAGTATCCACTTCATGATTCCCCAAGAGGGTCCTTAATACTGCCCCTCCCTATTCAATTCAGGTTCCTCTGAAGAACCCTAACCAGGTAGATGCTGATACCCAATCCTCACCCCATTTTCTACACCTTGTATCTAATAGCTTTCTTCAATTCTTTTAGAAACTTTAGCTAAGGAGACAGTCCTCTACACACACACCCAACTAATTAAGGTGGGACAGCAAATTGCCTCTCCTTTGGGGGACCTTACCTTAGCTGGATCCCAATCCATTTCTCTATACTCATCCTTTTAAGAAAGGACTTATTGGGCACCTGTGATATGCCTATCAACACTCTACTGTGTAGGAATATATGGAAAGAACTAGAACCACTTTCTGCCTTCATGGAGTTCATAGTCTAGTGGGATAAATAGACACAAACAAAGACCATTTTAATTTGTTGTTTTAGGAGCAATGACAGAAGTGGGCACAGGACTGTAGCCGAGAAGGGCCAATAAGACTTAGAGGGAAAAGCAGGTGGGGCAGGCTGACACCTGAAATGAATCCTAAAGTTGGTGAACTATGGGAAGGTGCTACATGGAGAGGGAACATCACGAACAGTGAACAAAAGAGGGAACTAGCATTGATGCGGGCTGGAAAGCAGAGCTCTTCATCTCCCCAGAGCATTGGAGAGTCACAAAGGAAGCTGGGGCCATGGGCCCTGTGGGCTGTGTTGAAGATTTTGGATTTTCTACAGAGGGCAATAAGGCTTGAGGGATTTAAGCATGGGATTGGAATAATGTGTATTATATATAATCCTGGCTACTGTGTAGGAAATGGATTGGCAGGGGAAGCCAGGAGGGAAGAGGTCACTTAGGAAGCGATGGTAGTAATTCTGTTAAGAGATGAAATGGCTTGGACTTGGGGAATGGTAGTGAGCATGAAGAGGTGATCGTTCTCATAAATACTTAAGAGGTAACAATTGGCAGATCTTGTAGATTGATCGGTTACAAAGGCTGAAGGAGAGGGAAGTCAGGTTGACAACATTTCCAGCTTAGATGACTGGCCGTAATCACCAACAGAAGCATAGAACATAAAAGAAAAAGAAGGCTGCAGGAGATGGAGGTGATTTTAGAGAACCATGGTGATTTTAGAGGTCTCTGTGGAACTTCTCAGGGGAGGTGTTGAAGAAGCATTTGGACATATTAGAATTAAGCTCAAGAGAGGGGACTACAGTCATTGACGGACAGAACAGTATGAAACCAAGAAAGCAGATTAAATCAGGGAGAGGATATAGGATGGAGATAAGAGGAGTATTTGGGATGAACCTTAGGGAACAACATGTAAAAGTTTCCTGGTAAAGGAGGAAGACATGAAAGAAAGTAGAAGGAACAGCTCATGAGCGAAGAGAAGGAACAGCTGGAGGAGTATGAGGAGAAGTAGGGGACATCAGTGCCAACAGATACCCAGAGAACAGGAAATTCCAGATGATGTGAGGGACCAACAGTTTCCAATGCATTCCAGAAAGATGAAGACTGGAAAAAAGGCCAATTGAATTGACAGTTTGGGAGGCAATCAATGACTTTAATTAGTAATAGCAAACAATTATCCAATGCTTCCATGTCCTAGACATCAAGCTAAGCCTTGTATTTGTATTTTTCAAGTAATCCTCACAACAAGCCTTCAATTAACAATAGCTAACATTTATTGAGTGATTACCATGTGTCATGGGTCAGCTAACTTAATCTTTACAACAATCACATGAGACAGGTTCTATTGTTATCCGTATTTTTAAGTAGGGTTAAGTAGCTTTCCCAAGGTCATGCAACTGCTAAATGGTGGGGTTGAGATTCGAACCCAGGCTGTCTAGCTAGAAAGACCATGCTCTGAACCATGATGCTATACTGCCTCTCTTCATAAATATTATCTGCATTTTACAAATGGGGACACTGGACTCAATGTCACAGAGCTAATATATGGCAAGACCAGGATTTGAACATGAGCAGGCCCACTTCACAGCCCATGTGTTCATTAACCATCACACTGTCCAATGATAGCAAGAGCAGCCTCTGCAGAGTAGGGGAGTAAAGGCCAAACCACAGAAGACTTAGACGTATTTGGGGGTTGAGGAACGGAATTATAGGAATGTCCCCTCAGAATGACAACATGTGGAAGATGCAGAGAAGGGAAGTGGGCAGAGTTCTTCCAGCCACAGACACTCAGAGGGCTCAGGAGAAGAGGAAAGTTCAGTCTCTCCAGCTGAACCTTAGCCTCACAGGTGCCTGGACAGGACCCTGGAGTATTGGTGCATGGTTCCTTTCCTCCTGCCAAAGATGCTGACCTGGCCTCCAAAGTAGTCTTCAAGGGAAACCTTGCTGCCTTCCCCAAGGACCAGGCAATACCAGCTCCTTAAAGAGAGTAAGGAGCTGTGCGTTGGCTCTCTGGAAGTGCTCACCCAGTGGACCAATTTATCTTCATTGTGATTCGGTAGTTATTTATTGCATTCCCATGGGTGCAGTGCCAGCTGGAGCCAAACTTGGTAATCGTTCCCTGCCTTATCCCCAGCAATTGTGTATTACATTCCAGCTGATGGTACGTACACTGATATAAATTGTTCACCAATAAACACGTCTCTTAAGAGCCTTATTTATCTTTGAGAGGCTTCATGAAGTAATCATATAGATTCATCACGCCATATTCTGCCCTTAGACTTTATGGGAGATTCCCCATTAACTTTAATGGGGAAGGTTGTTAGGTGTCATTTTCCCCCTCCCTTAGCATAGATCAAGGTTAGTGCATGGCAAATAAAAGACATATTTTTTGAAAGACTTAATGGGTCATTCCTACTCACCTCCTCAGTGACTGCAAGAGTGCCTTCTCCTAGGATAGTTTCTCATGTTTTGCCTTCTTCACAGTGGAACAACTTCCCCTTTAGGCTTTTGACCTCAGCCCCTACTTCCCGGTACATATTGGTCTCGTGCTGGGAAAATCTTCCTGCCATTAAACTCCAGCATTCTTTCCTCTCCTTCACCCAGTGTCTTTCAAGTCACTGTTACCAAAGTAAATCTATTCCCCTGTTCTTGGCTCATGGTCAAAGCCAAGTCATCGGCACATCTGACATCTGTGTTTGAGCTTACAGGGTAGGAAAAGAGGAAAAAAAATGTCTTCTCTTTGTGTGGCAATTACCTGGAAGGGATACTTCCACTCCCCTCTCATTGGCCCATACTTGGTCCCAGAGATGCATCTGGCTGCCTCATGCCCAGTGCTACTATGTGTAGGAAAGCAGGAGAATAGGTTTTCGTGGACGTCTAGCACTATCCCCCACAGCTGTGCTTGGTTGGCTTATTTAGGCCTGAACTGTTCAAAACCTAACATAGCCAAAAGAGAATATTTCCTCAGAATAACGTTTGTGTAGAAGAAAGAAATATAAACCCAAGAGCTGAGTGGTAGACTCTGTCACAATGGCTCAAATCTTCCTAAACTAAAATATTTTCTCTGAAGTTAATATAAGAAGAGCTTTCAAAGGGTCACCCTTGGCTTCTTTCTCTAACACGGCATATCTGATCCATCAGCAAATAGTGTAGGCTCTTCCTTGTCTGTGTATTCAGAATCTAATCATTTCTTCACCTCCACTTCCAGTCCAAACAACCATCAACTCTCTCCTGGATTAGTTCAACAACCTGCTAATGATTGGAATTCTGCGCTCCTACATGTCTATTCTCAACACAGCAGCCAGAGTGGTCCTTCACTGTCATATTTCTACCATTCAGAGTATCTTAGGTACTCAGTAATATTTGTGGAATGAATGAATAAATGAATGAATGAGTGAATGAAATGGCAGAGGACTTAGACAACTTCCACAAGAGAAAACACATTATAATCAAATGTATGGGAAAATGTTCTTCATCAGCTGCACTAATTGTCTAAATCAGTACTTACCATCAGGAAAGGGAGGAATGCTGTCCAGAGAGCATGGAACAGTAATTTCTTAATTGAAACAACCGGAGGAGTTGACTAGACAGAAAACGTGCCACACTAGAAGAATCTAGAGGAGAATCAAATCTGGCAGGAGCCAGGGGCAGGCAGGGAGATTCTACCTGGGTTTAAGAATCAGTGAAAACATATTCAGGGTTAAGTTGGGGGCTGTAGGGATGTCCTAGAAAGTTAAGACCAGCAGGGAATTGTGGATTGGTAGAGATCTTTCTGGACTAAAGGGTCAGATAGAGGGAAGACTAATAAGTCCACAAAGGCAATTGAAGCAGATGTGGGATACTATATCTCAGCTACAAAAATTAATAATACAAATTTTAATGGCAACAGCCAGTGTGAGAGAAGTTGAGAAGGAAATGGTACCATCATACATAGCTGGTAACATTGTAAATTAGTTCCATCTTTTGGAAAATAACATGTATTAAGAAGAAAAAAGAAATGTTCATATCTTTTGACCCAGTAAGCCCATCCCTCATCCAAAGGAAGAATTTAATGGAAGAAACCAATGATAAATACGAAGACATTCACACAGCAGTCATTGTCATAGCCAAAAAGTTGAAACAATCTAAACGTTCATTAATAGGCAATGACTAAATAAATGATAGTCTAGTTACTCAATGGAATATATGTTATAAAGCTCTCAAGAATACTTATGACATCATATAGCAACAGTAATGATGCTTATGACATAATGTTGTGTGAAAACCACACTGTAAGTTGTAGATTATTGGTTGCAAATCTTTAAAACTATCCACACAACATGGCTAAGACTGAAGAAGAATGTGCAAAAATAATTGTGTGGTGGGATGGGGATTTTTTTTCTTTTCTAAAATTGACTTTATTTAATTACTAAAGTTTGTGTTTTTTTTAGGATTGGCACCTGAGCTAACGTCTGTTGCCAATCTTTTCTTTTTTCTTCTTCTTTTTCTCCCCAAAGCCTCTCCAGTACACAGTTGTATATTCTTGTTGTAGATCCTTCTGGTTGTGCTATGTAGGATGCCATCTCAGCATGGCTTGATGAGTGGTGCCATGTCCACGCCCGGGATCCAAAATGGAGAAACCCTGTGCCACCGAAGCGGAACACGCAAACTTAACCACTGAGCCACTGGGCCAGCCCCCTGTTAATAAGTTTTTAATGACATAAAATTTCTTTCACACAAAAATAAAAGGTTAAGGTATGGGGAGAAGACATCCCTTCTCTTGGTGATTAGTCTGCTACTGCTGCCCCATGAAATCCACCAGCACTGGCAATCACTGAAAAACATGGGCATGCAGGCCTTCTGCACACAGCATCATCCAGCCCGGCCAAGTGAGCACTCCATCTGTCCTACCTACCAGATCTGGGGCAGAAAATTGCTAGGACATTGGGTTTGGACGCCTCTTGGGGTTCCAGTAGTCATATGGCATTTCCTGCTTATAAACAAAGAGAACAGCCTGAGACAATGAACTTCGTGAGGACACTTCCTGCCTACTGTGTTCAGGCTAAACACAGAGCAGCAACCCAGGCTCCAAGGCCAGGGCTGGGAAGACTTAGCCTTTCTTAGTTGGCAGCTCAGGAACCTTCTGACCCTGGAGCCTCTGCTGCCCAAGGAGAGCTGGGGGCTTCTAGCAATAATTCAATTAGTCTCTGAGCCTGCCCGCACCTTGTTCTCAGAATGACCAGAGTGCAAGAGTCAAAGGGTCATAAGTTCTTCCTTTTGCAACTTGTCTTATTTTTTTTGTTCTTTTTTGAGGAAGATTAGCCCTGAGGTAACATTTGCCGCCAATCCTCCTCTTTTTGCTGAGGAAAATTGGCCCTGAGCTAACATCCACGCCCATCTTCCTCTACTTTATATGTGGGATGCTGCCATAGCACGGCTTGATAAACAGTCTATATGTCCGCACCCAGGATCCGAACTGGCAAACCCGGGGCCACCGAAGTGGAGCGCGTGAACTTAACCACTATGTCACAGGGCAAGCCCCACAACTTGTCTTTTTCAATAGCTCACCAAACTCCCCCACATCCCATGATGAGAGCCATAGCATCACACAGAGACAATACTTGTCCAGGCCAGACCATCTATTCCCCTGACTCTGGGCAAAGCTACATTTGAAATCTTCCACGAGAATAGTTGTCAGCCTTAGCCTGAACCTTAACCACAGAAAAATATTCTCCAACCCCCTACAACTCTGTTTATCTGAAAGGCAAAGCAGTGTCCCACAGATCAACTCATCTGAAAGTCCTACTAATTTAATTCCCTTGTACACCACTGCAGTCTGACCACCCACATTCCTTTTCCTCCTGTGAACAGAAACAGAAAGTAGCTGCACGTGACCGTCATCACCATCGCATTTACTGAGCCCTTCTCTTGTGTGAGATGCTGCACTAAACTTTATTCATCCATTTAATTGTCACCACAATTCTGTGTAGTAGACACTGTTATTACCCCCATTTTATAGATGAGAAAACTGAGACAGGAAGACTACGTAACTTGTCCAAGGTCACACACGGTAGGTGGCAGAACCAGGATTTGAACCACTTTAGTTTGAGTCCCAGACCTGCCCATATCAACCATGTTCCCTGCCTTCCTCCACATGACTATTGACAGTAGACAAGAGAAATGTGGCATCACAATGGAAAAACTGCCGAAATTCAATTTACCTTCTAAAATATTTCTGAGTTGCTGGGAATTCACGTAAACACAACCATAAGCTCACGCTGATGACCTGCCCCAGGGGAGGCAGAAAAGCTTCCAGCAATAGCCCAAACCGGCAAAGGGTTTTTTTAAAACTGAGCCTCATATCCAGCCCTGCACTCTGGGAAGAAAGTGGTGGGTCTCAAACTTTGTAAAAAAGAATTTTGATTGTGAATCTTAAACTTCTCTAAATAATAAAGTCTTAATTTAAAAAGAATAAAGGGAAGAAGAAGTTTGACCAAACCCTATGATACTCCTGGGCTCAAGTAAGCCTGCTGTGAGGCCCTCCAGCAGGACAGAATGCAGAGAAGAAGTGACATCCCTACCTGTGGGAGAGGTGAACACGTACGGTCCGGATGGAGGCAGGAGAGAGGCCCAGTGCAGCCTAAGTCTGGAGAGCTGTGCAGCGGCCTGGCACTAGGAGAGCCTGGAGCTACCAGCAGGAGCATCCCTCTCAGGGTCTCTCTGAGATGTCATAGTTGGGGTGGGGTCCTTCAGTTCAGCCAGTGGGAGGGGAATATGAAACTACAAGAGCAAAACATAGATCTGACTATCACTGTAACTTCCCTTATACTCACAGGGTGGTACGGAAGGCTGAATACCCAGTGCAGTCCTAAGAAACAAAGCTTCCTGCTCAAAGACCTCTGCTGTTCCCCTGGTAACCTACAGGATAAAGCTCTGATCCCCTCACATGGCACGCATAGTCCTTTGCGATCCAACTGCTGCTTCTCTCTCCAACCTCGGCTCCCAGGACTGCAACACCCCCAGGGCCACAGCATCCCTTCATCCACAGATGCACCAGGCCTAGGCTGATCTGCATCCGTGCCCTTCCACACCCTCTCTAGAAAGCCCGCTTTTCCTTTCTCTATTCCTACCACTTATTTTACAAGGCCTGCTAAGCTGCTGCACCTCCCCAACTCCCTTCTCCTTATCTCACTTTCCACTGCTTCCCAATTAGTCATCCTTTCCTTTGGGCTCCGAAATACGCAGTGTTCAGCTTTATTTAAACACTCACCGTGGCAAGGTGTTATAATTGTTGATTGCTGTCTCCCTCTCTCTACCTTGAGCAACCAGAAGACAGCCACCCATCTCTCATCGTTCTCTCTCACACCCATTCCTATCTGCTCTCCTCGAGGCTCTTGAGGTAAACCCTATGAACACAGGGAGAAGAGTCTTGAGTCAGTAGGTAAGGTAATCTTGTATCTAAATCAACAAGGGGAGTCCTAGAAATACAGCTAGTGATAGATACTTTTTGGAAGGCAAGGCCTGAAATGTTGTGCGCTAAGTGACTCAGAGACAGGTGACCCAGGAAATTAACCTACATGAGGGGCTAGGTGTGCAGTGCACACTCTGAATGCTGGCTGAAGCCGGGCTCCCATTGGCCCTGACCTCTTGTATCCATCCCTACATTCAAGTTTGGGTATGCCCTAGCAATCCCTTCTCACCAAGACTATAACTGTCAGAATTTCCCTAAATCGTTCACAGGAAAACTCCTTTTAGCATAAAGACTAGTCTTTCATTCAAGAAACTGGAGAATTGGAAAATATTAAGCAGCCAGATGTCTCCCCTCACTGTGTCCCCATCCTTGCCTGGGTCACTGCCACCCTTCTGCAGTCCCTCGTTCCCGGGTTCCTGGAGCATCCCTTCCCTCCTCTCTCTCCATTCACACCTGGCTCCCCTCCCCTGCTCCTCCTCACGTTCTCCTGCCAAGCTTACTTACTAGGCCAGTTGGTTCAACTTCCTGGCTGCATGATAAAGAACGGTGTTCATAGCACCAGCAGTTTCTATGATGCAGGTCACTTCACTGAGTCATCTGTCACTGTGTCATCTAACACACTGCACTCTGAGTACTTGCTTCCAAAAGTGTCGCTGGCAATTCAAATTTCTAAAAGGCTCCTCTTGTGGGTTGATTTAGGGTAGACACAGGATTACCTGGCCTTCTGGCTCAAGAGTCCTCTCCATATTTTAGCAGGGTTTGACACAGAAGCTTCAAGAAAAGAGATAAGAATTGGCTTTTTCAGTCTACCCCAGTTTTGCCACTCTTAAATTAATTCAACCCTGGAAATCAGCCAGGAACCTCTAAGCCAGCATTCCTCAGAAGTCCTGCCTCCTTGGCTCCTAGAGAGTGGAAGAGGATTGCTTGAGAATGAGGGCTGGGCCCCAGGACTGCAATTCCTCTGTGGGGAGACTGAGCTCAGGAATGCCCTGTTGGGTGCCGGGAACCCTCTAGCACTGCAACTCGGACTCAGGCACAACTCCACATGGCAAGTCATGCCTTGCTTCCTGACACAAGCTCCACTTGGGAGAGAGACAAAGTTGGGGCAGGGATGGGACTTCCCTCCTTACCTGGTCTGGCTGCAGGACACTCTCATCTGAAGAACCAGCTGCATGCCAGTCTGCTGGTGGGCTTGGCCCAGTGCCTCCAACCACTCCCTGGGCTGTGGGCCTTTGGCCATGGTCCTGAGAGCCACTGAGACTGACCCCCAAACTATAGCATCTTCCCAGGGTTCCTGTAACCAACTGGGCCCCCTGTGGATACCTGGGGATTGACAAGACTCCCCCAAGATCTGATCTGGTCCCTGGTGTGACATGCAGAGTCTAGGGAGACTTCCCCACCATTTCCCATGGCAGTGTCCACTTCTGTGCCTGGCTCTATTCTGACTTCTAAGGGGTCAGTTGCTCCCCTTGGAATTCTTCTGGAATGAAACCTGGCTACAACCTAGTACTTTGGTGTGGGAGGAGAGTAGGCTCTCTGTTGCACCCCTGGACCCAGCCAGGCATAGAGCTACGAGCCAAACTGGGATTCCCCTGGAGTACCCCACAGCCATCTGACTAACAGGAAAGCGGGGTGCCTGGCTTTGGGGTCAGCCAGGTGCAATGAGAAGCCACTGGTAAGGCAACAAGGAGATAGCCAGGGCAGGAGGAAGCAAGATAGCCCAGTAGAGGGCCAGGGCCCTGCTAAGTGAGCCTGGAGTCGGGAGCTGAGCCCCTGGCTCTGAGTCAGCTCCTGGAACCAGACAGTAGTATCTGGGGACAGGGAAAGGGGCAGGCCAGGGCAAGAGCAATGCCAAGCCCCACTATGAGGCTGGAGTACAGGCAGAGGTGACCAGACAGGGCCTAGGTCTGGGCAGGAGCTTCTCAGTGCCCTCCAGCCTGAGGGCAGAGCTAAACTGGGGACCTCCTGTACCTGCAGGAGAAAGACACGAGGCCTCCATCTAGGAAGAGAGGAGAAATTCATGTGATATCAGCCAACGAAGGGGAGCATCAGACCCTACATGGGACAGTGATGTTCTTTCCCATGCCCACAAAAGTGCCCAGAGCCTGAGCCAGCCACGAGGTGTTTGAATTCTCCAGGGAGCCTGCGTGGGGAGGAGGAAGGGCAGCCCTTTTGAGATCACCCTTGCCTTCTGCTCTTTTAAGGGGTGGAATTGCCTAAGACTCTCAGGATTGCAAGATGAATACCACCTCAAGTGTGAAATTGTGCAAACTGAGATTATAAAGGAAAAAAGCTCTCTTGTTTTCAAGGTGACAGAACTTCTATACCCAAACTCTGTCCCCCAAAAGCGTCACTCTGGAAAACCATACACATCTTATGCGCTGCTGATGCCATTGCTGGAGATGATTTAAGACACTTCTTGCGATCTTCAGAGACCATTTATGAAGCACCAAAGAGAAACAGTATCATCGCCATAAAACAGCACCTTGTTTTTGCTCAAGAATGATATTACCCAGCATATTAGTCAGGACCTTTAAATTACTGGGATCAGAAATCCAACTCAAATTAGTTTTCCATTGTTTTTTGTAGTTTTATGTTTTATAGTTTTACATTTTTATGTTTAAGTTTATGACCCATTTTGAGTTAACTTTTGTATAGGGTGTGAGACTCAGGTTAAGGTTTGGTGTTGTTTTGGCTCATGGATGTCCAGATGCTCCAGCACCATTTGTTGAAAAGGCTCTCTATCCTCCACGGAATCATTTTGCAACTTTGTTAAAAATCAGTTAGGCATATTTGTGTGGGTCCATTTCTGGGTTTTATGTTCTGTTCCACTGATTGATCTTGTCTATCCCTCCACCATCACCATGCAGTTTTGACTAGTACAGCTACACAGTAAGTCTTGAAACTCGGTACACTTATGCCTCCCATTTTATGCTTCTTTTTCAAAATTGTTTTAGTTATTCCAGTTTCTTTGCATTTCCATAAAAACTGTAGGATAATCTTCTATATCTAAAAATGAATCATCCTGAGATTTTGATAGGAAATATGTTAAATCTATATATCATTTTGCGGAAAATTGACGTCTTGATTGTGTTGTCTTCCAATCCACGAACATAGTATGTCTCTCCAATTTATTTAGATTCTCTGATTTATGTCATTAGTGTTTTATAGTTTTCAGCATACAAGTCCTATACATGTTTTGTTAGATTTGCAGCTAAGTATTTCATTTTTCTAGTGAGTGATGGTAAGTGATACTGTATTTTTAATTTCAATAGTCATGTGATCATTGCCAGTATATAAAAATGTAATTAATTTTTGTATTCTTATTTTGTATCTTATGGCCTTGCTAAACTCACGGACTAGTTTTAGGTTTTATTCTTTTTCGTTTGGTAGATGCCTTGGAATTTTCCACATGGACAATCATGTCATATGCAACTAGTAACAGGTTTATTTCTTCCTTTTCAATCTGTACACTTTTTATTTCCTTTTCTTGCTTTATTGTGCTGGCTAGAAGTTCCAACATGATGTTGTTTTAGAGGGGTAAAAGCAGATATCTCTGCCTTGTTTCTGAACTTAGAGGTAAAGCATTCAGTCTTTCACCAAAAAGTCATAAGATTACTTGCAGGGTTTTTGTAGATGCTCTTTTTCAAGTTGAGTAGTTTCCCTCTATCCCTAGTTTTCTGAGAGTTTTTATCATAAATGGGTTGTTGAAATTTGTCAAGTTCTTTTTCTGCATTAATTGATGCGATCATGTAACTTTTTCATTAGCCTATAAATATGATGGATTACACCGATTGGTTTTTGGTTATTGAATCATCTTTGTACCCTTAGAATAAGCTCCACTCTATCTTGGTAAATAATTTTTTATATATTGCCAAATCTCATTTGCTAATATTTTGTTACAGATCTTTGCATCTGCATCCATGAGACATACTAGTCTATAGTTTTCTTCTCTCATAATGTTTTTGTTTGGCATCAGGATAATACTAGCTTTATAGAATGAATTGGAAAATGTTTCCTCCTCTTCTATCTTCTGGAAGAAATTTATGTAGAATTGGTTTAAACATTTGGTAGAATTCTCTAGTGAAATCATTTGGGCCTGGAGATTTCTTTCTTGGGACTTTTCAAATTACAAACTCAATTTTCTAAACAGTTAAAAGGCTATCCAACTGATCTATTTCATGTTGAGTGAGGTGTAATAGTGTGTGTTTTTCAACAAAGTGATCCATTTCCTTCAAGTTGTCAAATTTACTTGTGTAGAGTTGCTTGCAGTGCTCCCTTATCATTTTGATGCCTACAGTGTCTGCCAATAGCCCCTGTTTCATTCCTGATGTTGGTAATTTTTGTCTTCTCTCTTTTTTCTTTTGTCAGTCTTGCTAGAAGTTCATCAATTTTATTGATTTTTTTCAAAGGGCCATCTCTTTGTTTCGTTGATTTTCTCTATTGTTTGTTTTTAATTTCATTGATTTCTGTTCTTATCTTTATTATTTCCTTCCTGCTGCTTGCTTTGGGTTTATTTTGCTCTTCTTTTTCTAGCTTTTTCTAGTGAGACCTATATTGTTGATTTGAGTCTTAACCTCTTTTCTAATATATCTATTTAGTGTTATAAATTTCCTTTCAGCACTGCTGTAGTTGTGTCCCACAATTTCGATACATTGTATTTTAATTTTCATTCAGTTCAATGTTGTATTTTATTTCCTCTGATATTTCCTTTTTAACCCATGGCTTATTTAGGATTATGTTTTTAGTTTCAACTATTTGGAGTTTTTCAGTTATCATTCTGCTATTAATTTCTAATTTGATTTCATTGTGATTGGAAAATCATTAATAGATAATAGACATTAATAGATAAATATCTATTAGATCCTATCGGTTAACTGTGTTAGCATCTATTGATTTTTTTTCATTCAGTTGAGATTTTCCTTGTTCCTGGTATTACAAGTGATTTTCTATTGAAAGCTGAACATTTTCATATTATATTGTAAGTCTCTGGTTCCTATTTAAGCCTTCTGTTTTAGTTGGCTTAAGAGAGAGGGGCCCTCATTACTGGCCAATAGGGATGAAAGTCCTGGCTCCCTATTTGGCCATCTCTGGCACCACCCCCACAGGGGCGTTGGGATGCCCTGTCACAGCCTTGAGAAGGTGAAAGTCTAGGCTCCCACTTGACCTTTACTGGCATGGGTGGGGGTGGGCCACACTTTTTTCTGTGGTATTTGGCTGGATTAGAGCAGTCATTGTCTAAAAGGTTTCTGTCTTACTTGTCTGCCTCTTTCCTGGTCCCTTGGCTAGAGAGATCAGGCTTTTTTGGTGGCTTTTGTTTATCCGTACCCATTGGTGTTTCCAGGCTGCTGGCTTCTTCAGCTCCAAGTTTAGGGTACATAAGGCAAAAAGAAAACCCAGAAAACTCAACAACATGTCATTCCTTGGTTCTGAGGCCCCTAGCTGCTTCTCTCCATCTTTCAGAATCTCCTCACATTTCTTTCTTATATAATATCCAGAGTTTTTAGTTGTACCTGGAGGGAGATTAAGTAAAAGTATGTCCATTCCATCTTCCCAGAAGCAGAAGTCCACTGGAACACTTTTCATGCATTTCCTTTCAGTCTTTTTTCTATGTATGTTTTAAAACTTGGGAATTTTCTGCAATACAACTCTGCTTTTTTAAACTTAGCATTATAATATAAATATAATTTTAATGATTGCAAAATATTCCATAACATTGATATCATGCAATTTCTTAGCCATTTTCTTCTTAACCATTTGAATTTTTTCCAATATTTTATTGTGTATTTCCTTTAACTCTTCTCTTAATGAACATGTGACTTGTTTCCAAGGGCCTACTGATGTAAGCACCGTTGTAATTAGCATCTTTGGGTGTAAAATATTATGTCTTTGCTTGAGAGTTATTTTTTTCAGGATAAATTCCTAGAGATGGGGTTAGTTAAAAGGGAAGACTATTGTCCATTGTATGTTTTTTAAGGCACAGCTTGGAATGTGTTTACAAGAAACATCAATGGAGACTTTCTTGCCTGTAGTATTTGGATTCATGGGGGCCCAAACACCTTCTCTCCCTTTTCAGTTTGAGCCTGAGAAGATCACCAGCTTAGCTTAAACAGACGTGACCACCATGGTCCTCTCCACAGGAGTCCTTCACCAACCTGCAAGTCAGGAATCACTCATCAGCATTTGTGACTCAGGCACCTCACCTCCAGGGAATAATCATTAAATCCTTTATTGCCCCTCGCTAGGTTTCTTAGCTTTATTAGGATGTGTATTCTGGCCATAAATTGTTTTAGAGCACTCTTGTGTGCTATGGTCAAAGTTTTTATCACCTCCATAAGTCATTACAAAATGAAGGCTAAATCTGTGCTGTTCGTCAGTAGACACTTGCCACCTGTGGCTGTCTAAATCTAAATTAATTAAAATTAAAAATCTTAGTTCTCGTTTCCACTCACCACACTTCATGTGCTCAATAGCCATATGCGTCTAGTGGCTATTGTGTTGGACAGCGTGGATTACAGAAATTTTCCATAATTGCAGAAAGTTCTAGAACAGTGCTGGTTAAACTATTCCTCTCTTGGACTCTGCTGTCATAGAGAACCTTTGTTTCATAATTACCTTTTCCACAAATCAGTTCAGATTTAGAGCAAAGTAAGTCCTTCTACTTACCAAAGACACGAAGGAACATCCCAACTAAAAAGGCCCACAGTAATAATTATGAACAGCAATGGAGGATTTACTAGGTGCCAGGCACTCCGCTAAACACAGCCACTTCCCCACAACTCCAAGGTGTGGGTACTATTTTAAACATAATGAGAATTTCTGCTGAAGAAAATGTTTTCCCATTCATTATAAGTAATTTGTTGGGAAGAAATGCTTTAATATGCTGCTCAGGGTAGAGGGTGAGACTCCAAGATCATGCCCCAGCAATAAAAGGCGCTTCTCAAACTACTCTGTAATAATTTGTTTTTCTGAGGGGGAGCAAGCAGAGGGTTGAAAAAGGTACATCAGGAGGGTGTAAGCCTGAAGCACATGTAGCTCTTCGATCTCTTCAAAAAGCCTCGTGTGATGGAGGCAGGACCCTCACATACAGGCCTGAGGGCAGCAATGCAAGGAGACAGGAGAGGCAGTGTGGTCTAGTGTCTCCCAGAAAGACGTCAGCTCAATGCTGGATTCTCTCTCTTGCTGCCTGTGAGAGCTGGCTCAAGCCTCAGTATTCTGACCTGCAGTATGGGGACAATACCACCTAACGTGGGCATTTGCTTGAGGACTCATTGAAAGAGAGACAGGGGCTTCATCAATGTTACCTCCCAGGTCACCCCTGGGCTGCATGCCTCTGTGGTCTGACTGAGACAGGCACCAACAGAGCCACCCAGGTGGCACCTTCACTCCACAGCCAACAGGTCCAGAGCTACCTAGCATTGAAGAGGGAATTGTCTGTGCTCCTCCAAAGAAGAGAGAGAGGGTGGCTTCCCCCAACACCCATAAACCTGGAGCTGGTGGCTCACCCTGGGCTGCTGGGAGAGGAGATAGGATAAAATCAGCCCTTTGGGTGCTCCCAGCATCTTCCTCCCAGCCCCCCTGAGCAGAGGAGATGATGGCAACTTGTAATCCCGTGAAATGCTTGATGCTGCCAGGAAGCAGCAAGGTGTGTCTTTGCAATTCTGTATGCTGCGGAGTGGGAGCCCCAGTTCTCTCTGACAGATTGGGCTTTAAACCTGTCACAGTAAATAGTCAGGAATTAATACACCAGCTCCCTGACTCTGGCAGTGCAATTTGCCATCTAAAATTGTTACCTTCTGCAGAACGGTACATAAACAAAATGAGCAGGTCGAAGGCACTTTTCAGAAGACCTGGTATTCACAGGTAAGTGGTTCTTCCCCAAGAAGAGGGAGGGCAAGTAGTAGAGGAAAAGAGCTGCATTTCACAAATTCTTGTTGCAGGCCAAGTGGGGAGCCTGGCGCTGAGAAGGCACTGTCTCTTTTATCTTTACTACCACCCTGTGAGGGAGGAATTACCATCCCCATTGTGCCTATGAGGAAAGCGGAGGTCAGAGTCACTTGCTCAAGGTCACAAAGCTGGTGAGTTAAGTAGTCACCCTCAGCCTGAATGGTTCTGGCCCAAGTTGCACACCCCTTCACTGAATCAGGTCTTAAAACAGTTGTAGCAAGGAGTCAGCATGAGGTGTGTGAGCTGTTCAGTAGTGAAGGGAGACCATGGACAGAGCTCCATCCAGCCCCCAGGGGTGTTCCTTTTACCCTTCTGTGCACCCTTCCTCCAGGGTACGTGTTCCTTTGCTTCTCACAGCCACACCTGCCTCTCCCTTAGGAGGACTGCTTCAGGGCTCCTGCAGTACTCTGATCACAGGAGCAAAAAGCTGGAAGTTTCTGACTTTTCAGGTGGCCCTTAGCCAAGGATTGACTGGGGACTGTGAAAGCCAGCTCTGTTGCCTTGAGTCAGGACAAACTCTGAAGTGTGACATGCCCCAGAGCACCACGTGGGATCCGGAGGAGGCTGGAACTCTGCCTGAGCTCACAGCCTGGCTTGGCTTCTACTCTGCCCTGCTCTCTCATCCCTTCCTTATTTCCTCTGACAGCATCTCCCTGATAAATCAGTTTCCCACAGGCCCTTGTCTCAGGGCTTGCTTCTGAGAATCCCACCCTAAGACAGAGCATTTTCCCACTGAAAGCAGCCAACTGGCATCTGGGACAGAGTTGACCGAAGGATCCACGTCTTGTCTTGTTCCTTGATAAGTTACTCGAGGCTAATTCTCTTTCAGTGCCTACCAAAGTGCCAGGCACGAGAATCTTTGCCTTGTTAATGAGTACAGGCTGATAAAATGTGTGCATTTTGATGTGCAAGTCAAAATTTGAACCAAAATACTAAAGTGCAGGTTTTTAAAGCCTCACTCAAAAAAGGCATCCACTCACCCCAAAGAGATCTTAATATTACTGGTACAGCCCGTTCAACCAGCTTGGGGTACAAACCAGGCATATCTTTCCCATTCTTCAGTTGCTCAACCCTCCCCGTCCGACCTTATCTGGAAGAAAAGTCCTCCTTTAGGCCTTCTCTGTCTCCATTGCTCAATATCCCTGGACGTTGCCCAGACTGAAGAGGTCGGTCCTGCTTTTAAATGCCTTGTGGAGACAGAACAAGAGTCTGCACAGCCCTGCTCCTATTATCACTTCTGTTGCTGCCACATGGTGTCACCTTTGAAAATTGGTCCTGCAGAGTTGGATGGATGCTCCTCCACTGGGGTCAGAGCAACAGTACCCAGCCACACAGGCTGCAGCCCCACTCCAGGGCTGCTCTTCTCATACACAGCCGTGTGACTGTAAGGGACAAATGTGTAGTATGCAACTGGTCCTACTGCGCCCCAGCGGCCTTGCTTGTACAAGCCTCGGCAGAGCCTCTGGTGCCCCAACTTGGGCTCCAGATTGCAGTTCTTTTGGTTTGCATTCACATGCTCAGCCAGTTCCGTATGCACAGCTGGAGGAATATCCAGCCCCACTCCCCTCCCGACGTGGGCTCTCACCCTCTCCCTACGCCCCAAACCCACACACACCAGCCTCTAGATCCTGCTCGTGAGTCTGAGTCACCAGCCCAGACCTCTCTTCCTCCTTGGTGACCTCACCTTTGGGCCTTGTGGTGTCCTCCAGCCAGGGGGCCTTAGTCAGGACAACCCGTGTACATGAGAGAGGTCCTAAAATCTCTGAACGTCAGCAGCTTGGGGCATAAATGGTCATATCCCATCTATTCTCCAGTCACTCAACTGCCACCTTCCCACCTCTCCTCCCAGGAAGCCTGCAAAGGGCTGAATTGTGTCCTCAAAATTTATATGTTGAAATCCTAACCTCCAGTAGCCCAGAATGTGACCTTATTTGGAGATAGGATCTTTAAGGTAAGGTAAATGAGGTCATGTGGGTGGGCCCTATTCCAGCATGACTGGTGGCCTTACGAGAAGAGGAGATTAGGACACAGACATGCACAGAGGAAAGGCCATGTGAAGACGCAGGAGAAGACAGCCACCCACAAGCCAAGGAGAGAGGCCTCAGAAGAAAGCAACCCTGCCAACACCTTTATGTCACCCTTTTGTCCTCCAGAACTGTGAGAAAATAAATTTCCCTTGTTTAAGCCAGTTGGTCTGTGGTACTTTGTTGCAGCAATCCTCGCAAATGAGTAGAAATCTCCTTGCACACTTTCCCACCGTCTTCCCTCCTGCCAGCTCTGCCTCCCAAGGGATATTGGGAAGAGCCAGCCTTGTTCAGACACAAAGGGTGTCCACCCTTCCCCTAGGACAGTGGTGGCCTCCTCATCTTACATTTTCATGATGAAGAGGAACTATTCTCATGTCCAGGGCGACTTCCTGTATCCCCCAGCAAGAGAAAGGGGTGGCAGCTCCTTCCACTACAATGTTCCATTACCATAATCAAAGCTACCCAGCTACCACCACCAGCAACCCACTCCCCAACTCAGGTGGAAGACCTTTGGTTCTTGTCCTACACTGTGAAGCAAGCATGGGTCCTCCCACTGCTACAGCATGGCCACGACACTACTTACTTCTCTATTTCACCTTCCAGAACTGGAGAGGGAATCTACAGAATGTTATTTTTCAAAAAATTCTAGCTTCCTGGAAGGAAGTCACTGCTCTCACACACGGAAAAGTAACATGACTATTACCTCCCTCACGTGCAGAGCTACCTTGACTGCCTGAGGGCCTTCCCCAGAGATGCAATGCAACGCTGGACCCCGGAGATGGGAGTCGCTGCTAATTTGGTTCCCTGGGTCACAGAGAAATGGAAGGAGATGGCACAGGGAGAGGGAGGGGGTATTTTCCCTCCGTTCACAGGACTGCAGTACACTTTACATTTCCCAAAGGCCATAATTATTTCCTGGAGAAGAAATTCAAATGACCCAGATAGTTAATTCAGTGAGATTGGCCCAAAAAGTATTTACCTAAAAGACAGTTTTGTCAAAAAGAACATCACAACATAGTCAGGGTTTGCTCTCGTTGCCTGAAAAATGCAGGTGCCAGATCCAAGGCTGAAGTCTAATATAATTAGAGAAAGCTTGAGGTTTGGGAGGCAGAGAAAGAGGGAGGGATAGTGTGAGGGAGGGAGGGAGGGAGAGACAAAGAGAGAGAGAAGGTTTTCTCATGAAGCATCCATTGCAATGACCAGGGCAGGGCTGTCCATGACCCCCCTGGATCCTAGGAATTCCCTCTGTATGGAAAAGAGTAAAAGCACAGGAGAGGCTTACCTTTGGCCACTTCCATCTCCCTTTCCATGTCCATCTCTGACCGGCTAGGACCACCTTTCCCTTCCTCCAAGGCCCCAGGTTCTCCCCACCCCCATGACTGAGCCTCACCTCCACAATTATCCCCTTCTGGCGCCCCTAATCCAAATACTCATCTCCTTTGTGCAGGGAGCTCAGCTCTGAGTCAAGAGGGAACTTGCTGGTGGAATTAATCCACACCAACAGCTACTGTGTGCCCAGCACCATGCTCAGGGCCACAGACGACGGAAGGCTAGACGTGAGCCAAGCTGTCGTTGGACAAACAAGAAAATGGAGCTGAAAGTGTTCTACAAAAACACGATGCTATCCGCACAAGGTATCCTGCTTGACACAACAAGAGTAAACATTCACCGAGCAGTTACTATGTGCAGGAGACTGTGTAAACACTTTGTTGTGAATTATTTCATTTAATCCATACAAAAACCAATAAGCATTATCCCTATTTTATAGATAAGGAAATTAGGAAGAGAGCCAGGACTGACTCCAAGAAGCCATGTCCTTAATCGCCATATCACCAAGCCTGTCAGTGCACAAAATGTCGTACCAGACTCTCAAGGTCCCTTTCTCCACCCTCTTATCTCTGTCCAAGGAAAAACCCCAAGCAGCTACCAGTAAATTGTCCTTCAACCCCTGAACTCGTGCTATGTCTCCAACATAGCTGGAGTTGAATCACATGGGGCTAGAAAGGGTTTTCTTACAGAGAGGGACGCTGCCATTTGTGTAGCTATGGCATGGTTTGCACTATTGGGCAGGAAGAGATGTACCCACCTAATAACCCTGACCTCTCCCCACCCTGCACTCTCCTCAGATCTGATTGGTGAGGTTGAGAAGTCCTTTCCTCTTGGGGCTCTGGCTGCCTGCAAGAAGCCTGCATTCTTTCCTGCTCCCCAAAGCAGGGTCAGGCCCCAACATGGGGAAAACTGTAAAAGTCCAGCAAAGCCTATGTGGGGAGGTCAGTCTATCCTGTTAGAGGCTCATTATTTTGAGGTCCACAGTGGATGCACAACTAAGCCATGCTCTCCACCACCAGCTTGGCTAGTGAAGAAGCTGATGTTCCATTACCAATCCAGAGGCTCCTCAAAGTTCAGAGTTCAGGTAAGAAGGATACATTGTTTATTGGGTCCCCTCAAATCCCAACAAGAGAAGTTGCTTCGTGTGGAGCAGGAATAGTGAATGGACCGAGTCAAGGTGAGGGCAGGCCTCAAAGAGTTGGACCGGTCATAGGTGCTAGGCAAAGGTCAATCACACAGTCTGCCCAGTGAGCATCCAATGACTCAGGGAAAAACGAAAAAGCACATCTTATTGACCCATAATTTGAGGCATTATATCTCTATGCATAGGAAAGTATGTATAAATGTTGTTCAAACAAGTATGTATGACAGGTGGGTAGTTATACTATAGGAATTAAGTACGAGAAGATTCTTCTCACTTCCTAGGATTCAGAGTGACATTTAGGGGATCCTGATTCCATGGACTGACTTTTTTCTTTTTAATTTCTTTCTTTTTTTTTTAAAGATTGGCACCTGAGCTAACAACTGTTGCCAATCTTCTTTTTTTTTTTTTTCCTGCTTTTTTTTTCTCCCCAAATCGCCCCAGTACATAGTTGTATATTTTAGTTGTGGGTCCTTCTAGTTGTTGGACTGACATTTTTGCAAGCCCAGGAACAGAGCTAGGTCTGCCAGCATCTTTTACACACTTCTTTGGAGACCCTAAGAGTCAGGGACCACAAAGGACAGAAGCTCAACTCTGTGTGATCCTGGGCACATCAATCATCTCATCCAGCCTCAGTTTCCTTCTCTGCAAAGCAGAAATAGCAGGACCTCCTTTGCAAGGTATTTGCAAGGGCTAAATGATAAATGCAAACATTTTGCAGATGTTTACGTGCTTAGTTTGAAGGGATAAAGCTACATGGGGCTGAAGATATGAGGCTAAAAGACCAATGAGATTAAGGAGGGAGGCCACGACCATGAGGGGACCCAGCTGAGAACTTAACACATTTAGTGCTGCTTGGAGGAGAGTCCACGGGCAAAACAAGAATAGTTCTACAGCCTCCTCCGGATTCCAAGAGTGCCGAATCACCGAGAATAAGATCAGGGTCTTGGTATTTGGTCTGCACCTTCCCACACATCCAACCCTTACAAGCAGAACTCGGGAGTCAACAGGACCCCCGGGTTCTCATGTGTCCATCTGGTCTTCCTAGTAAGAACATAAGCCCCTTGTCTCACACAGGGCATCTCTGTGTACCCTGCAGATCTGGGCATAGAGCTGGTACTGAGCAGATCCTCAATAAATATTTGCAGATTGTCTGCCGGGAAGGAGGTCTGACTTAGGCCAACTGCATCACAGACCTTCCCCCGCCTCTCGGCCTGTGGCTGTCTTTCAGATCTTGATGCCACAGATGGAATGTGACTTCTACCAACTGTGGATTAAAGAAACTTTTCCTTGGTCCTCCAAGAGGAGAAAAAGCCAAGGCGGGTCTCTGGGAGGATGCAGGGCCACATCAAGAGGCCCTGTGTAAATATCACCAACTTGGCCTTTCCAGTGACATAAGGAAGGGTCAGGGGAAGCTGACTTTCCTTGCTGGCTGGGGCATTGTCACCTGGGATGTCTGCAGCAGGGCCCGCAGGAGAAAGGACGGATGCGAGGGGAGGAAATCCTAGCAGACCCCCACACTCTGCAGTGACGTGGTGCGCTGGCCACGCCCGGCCACCCAGCAGCTCCAGCGGGGAAACAGCTTCCTTTTGTGGTCTGATCCTGGCGGGCCGCCAGGGCTTCAACAAGAGCCTTGTGATATGCACTTTTGAAATGTGTTGGTGGCGCAGAATGTCATGTCTAACTCGTGTTTAATGCCCGTCAGCGTTTACGTCTCTTTCCCACGCCCACGGATGTAGACTGGCTGCATGTGGGGAGCTGTGGTCTCCAGCCCTCCCAATACCCGACCATGTGGCCGGGGCTCTCTCAGGACACACTTCCTGTTACCCTCAACCTGCCCTCTTTCAGGCCAAAGATGTGACTCCCTCGGAGGAGGATGAAGAGGAGGCAAAAGGGAGCTATACTTCATATCAGCTGCTGGACATGCATTATGTCATTTTTAATCTTCACGATAGTTCCCTGGAGTGTTTGGGCCCCCGTTTTACAGATGGGGAAACTGAGGTTCAGAGAAGTTAAATCTTTTGCTCAGCGTAACACAGCTAGAACGTGGTGGAGCAGGGACTCAACTCCAGCCTCTCTCCTTCAGCAATCAGACTCTTCCCAGACACCCCAGCCCCTCTCTTGGGAGGATCATCTCTCTAGAATCATTATCCTAAGAACAGAGGCGGCGGCAGCTGCACTCCACATTTCTACTGCCTGCACCTGCCTCAGAGATGACCAGTGGCAATCAGAGTTTGAGAAGGGCCAACATAGGCCAGGTCAGCTCACTCCAAGGTCGTGGTTTGCTTCAAGGGCATTTGACTTGATTTGGGTTGCTAATTCTCAAAATAAGTCTGTCAAAGTATAGAAGTTACTGTGCTTATTCTTTTTCCACTATTTTCCTGTTTTTCTATTGTTTATTAATTAAGGCGGCTCCTCCCCATCAGTCCCTGTGGAGACACACTTTGGCTTCAGCAAGTTGCCTGGGTGATCTCCAGGAAACTGGGACAAGAATGATGTGTAATGCTTTACATTGTGGTGACACAGCCCTTTACATTCCCTCAGTTCACATGAGCTGGGAGGAAACTGCTCCAACCACATGGCCCCTGTCATGGGCTAGGTTCCCCCGGAAGACTAGAATTGGAGGGCACACGGTTTACCTGGGAGGCCATCCCAGAAAGCTCCAGTAGGGTAGTAGGGAAAGTGAGACAGGGAAGGAAAGAAAGACAATCCGGGGGATGTTAATGAGCAGGTCACCTCTGCGGGCCTGGGGCTCTCTGGGAAACGTGTAGGACATGCCTCAGAGTTGTGCCATCCAAGGGACAAGGAAGCTGGGGCATTTATCCACGAGTCAAAGATTTAGGCATGCTCCCAGCCAGGTCAAACACTTTTGTGGTCCAAGCCCGCAGGTAGAGAGAGATACACATACCTGCGATCCAAGTCTGGCAGTAGGTACAGGAATGGTGAGTACCAAGGGGATATGGCTGGGGTGCCCCCCATGGTGCTACCATGCTGGGACCCAGGAATGCAGGACAGAGTCCTTGCCCCCTTTTCACTCCTCCTCCTTGTGGGTTTAGATTTGGAAGATGCTACAGCAAGAGCTCCAGGTCACCTTGTCTGTCTGCACATCCACCTTCTCAGGCATCTCAGGCCAGGGAAAATGCAATCAGGGGTCACTGACTAGTTTGGGGGAGTCTGAGGGGATGCAGATGGGGCACTTGGACGTGTCATCTATCAAAGACAAACCTTCCAGAGAGGAAAGAGGGCAGACCAGAGATCCCTCGATGCACTGGGCCCAGAAGCTATGGCATTGGTGACCACTTGCCAAGCTGGAGGCCTACAGGGAAAGCCTGCAATAATCAAGATTTGCACACTCTCCCTGGGAGTTGTCCATTAAAGCAAAGAAGACCACAAAACAAAAACCCGTCGTGGCTCCTTTTGTAAACGCAAGGAGGGGCTGGGGCCTGGGAAGAAGGGATTGCTGCAGTCTCGGGGAGGGGCCGCCCGTTCCCTCTCATTGCTAGGAATGAACCCATTGCTTCCTGTTCTTCCCCTTGCTCCTTCCCTGTCTCTCTGTCTAGCTGGCTTCTCTCTGCTTCTCCCTGTGGGCTCTGTCCCCATTTGGTTTCTCCCTCTCCCCCTCCCCCTCTCTCTTTCCCCAACTCTCTCTATCTCTCTGGGCCACTGGGTCTGTAAGGCACCCATCACTATCTCCTGTCTCAGTCTTCTCTCTTTATTCTCTCTCCACCTCCCTGCCCTTCCCCTGGGCTCCTCTGGGTTCCTTCCCCATCCTCCTTTAGAGACTTGTGCACACCTCTGGGAAGGCTTGGAGTTCCAGCGATGGAAGCTGAATAAATAACCAGTGGAAAGGCACAGGGCGTATGTGTCCCGGCGGCATGTTGCCTGTGTAGGCGGCAGACCCAGGCCTGACAGGTTCATCCATTGCCAAGGACTGCTCCCAGGGTCGGCTCCAGCAGCCTTCCATTCACCCGCCTCCTTTGAGCCGCGATCAACATTTCAAAAGCGAACGCACAGGCCTACAGTAGGTTCCTATAATTCACCCAAGGGTTGCGCCTGCCGCTGGAGACAAGCTGCATTCTTCTCTCTGAGTGAGCTATTTTTAAGACTGTTCCCCCCTCGTTTCCAGCTCCCATTTCAGCCTGAGCGCTGAATTAGATTCTTTCTTCATTTTGTAGGCTTCCCGTCTCTGTTATTATATAAAACCATTTCAGCCCTTAAGGAGTTGGCATCTGACATTCACAGTTTCTGAATCCCCAGAACAGAGAAGGGAAGGAATAAACAGAAAGGAAAGGAAGAAATGTTCTGTTTCTGCTCCAGCAACATGAACCGTCAGAGTTAAATAGCAACAAAGTATTTGGTGTTAATCTTTAATATTCCCAGGAACTTGTCACCTTCTCCTTCAAGCCCAGGGCTGCTGTTCTCCAAGTGGTTCTGGCGCCTCTCACAAGATATCACACTTTCTATTGTGCTCTAAAAAACGTACCCACCAGAGGGGAGTTCTTACTGATCAGACTGCCAAAAAAAAGTGAAGGTGTTCATCGCTATTTACAAGGAAACGACTGAGAAGGATGAGACACGGCTTCCTTTGCCGTCAGTCTTGCCTGTTTTAAGCAGACTCTGCCTGAGCTCATCCTCTAATGTGATCTCTCCTTTCCTCAGGCTCCAGAGCCAAGGGGTGGTGTTTGACGAATATCAAGTGATGCAGGTGGCATCAGAAAGTGGAAGTGGAGAGAGGTTGGGTGCCAGCCGCCCTGGCTGATGTACCCTACTAACAGCAGCTCCTCCCACCCTTGATGAGGTGAGCCATGGTGTAAATGCAAAGGACAAGGTTCTTCCTCTAAACTCCATGCGTGGCATGTCGTCCAGAGGCTGACCCTAAGACCAGGATTCCATTAGGGCAGTTTATTTGGGAAGGGATCCCAGGAAACACCTGTAGGGCAGTGGGGAGTGAGACGGAGGGAAGGCAGCCAATAAAGGGTGTGTTATCAAGCAGGTTTCCACTATGGGTGACTGGGGCTTAGTTCCTCTGGGCAACTCTAATAGACAGTGTAGAACACACACTTCAGAGTTGTTATACCTGAAGGGTGAGGGAGCTGGGGTATTTGTCTACCAACTCCTGCCAGTCCTTGGTTGAGGGCTGCTGGAAGGAGGGCATTAATTCTCTGGCACTTTGAACTTGTGCACACTGCCTGCAGAGGACACTTCCAACAAAGAGATGTGGGTGCTGACTTTTGGAAGTACATTGCCATGGTCAGCTAGAGGGCATATGGGCATGGCACCCACAGCAAACATCAGTGACCTGTATCATCCGCATTTGGGGTTATAGCTTCAAAATAAAGAATGGGAATCTAAATATAGCAGATAACACTGTCCTTACTACCCCACACCTCTTCTCGGTGGCTAGAGCCTCCTGAGTTTTCAAGCATCAAGCCACATGGGGTCCAGAAATCTTTGCCCCGACACCACAGACACGAGGGTGTTAACAGAGGAAGGTTTTCTCCTCATTTTACAGAAAGAGTCGCTGGGATATAAAGTCCCATTGTCACCTGAGATTGCCTGCAGGACTTTCTGAAGCTGAGGAGGGCTTTCTCCTTTTCTCTGGCACCTGTGGACCTAGAGCTGTGTCCTAGCAAAGCAGAGCATTAAAGAGGAAGGAGATGAGTCACTCCCTCCCTGGCTCCCAGCCAGCTCACCTCTCTCAGCAGAGTCTCTTCCCCAAACATGCAGCTTTTATAGAAACACTTATTGTTGTATGGTATGTCCGCTGACGTCCTCTCTCTCTCTCGGCTCCGTATGGACCAGGACTGGGTCTTTTCCAGAACTGGAGCACCAGAACCTGAAAGGTGGTAGATGTTCAATAAGTTTTTCTTACATCAATGCCTAATTTAGAAATTCTTTTGGCTCCCCACTAAAAGATCAAGTCTAAACCCCTTAAGATGATTCTTTCTGCCCTAATTTCCCACCAATATCATTCCCGCCATTCCTCCACAGGGCAATAACCATTTGACCAAAAATGCCACCATTTTTCACTCCTCTGGGCTCTTCATACACTGTTTCCTCTGCCTGGAATACTCTTCCCCTTTCCTCTGCCTGTTAAAGGGCTACTGATAACCGTTTAGGACCCATCTCAAATGTTCCCTCCCCCACGAAGTCTTCCCCAACTCCTCGAAATGGTGCAAGATGATCAGATCGACAGACCTAGTGTGTGTTTGGGGCACCAGCAAACAGAGACAGCCAAGAGCTCTTTCTAAACAATTTTGATATTCAAAAAAATAAAGACAGCTAAATAACAATGTGGAAAATACTCTTAACTGGCTTGGCCTTCCTTATACATTTTATCTTTGTTTTCTTTCTAACTAATCAAGTTGGAGAAAGACTCACCACAAACCTTTTGGAGCTTAGGACCTCTAGACATCTTATTATTGCTCTACTTCCAGGCACTAAAATCATTAATTCATTCACTCATTCAGCACATCATGCAAGGCCCGTGGCCAGAGAGGCAGACATTCATTTGATCCAGGGCCTGCCCTCCAGGCCACACACCCTGGAGGAAGTGATTAGCACATTACAGATTGTTAAGACACTGTGAGGTTCCTGACCATTTGAAAGGGGCTGCTTGAGAAAAATAAATAATGACAGTAGTGGATTATAACCCATAACATAAAATAAATATCTGGGAGCCCACACTGATGTAAATAAATAACTGAATAAATATATAAATGGCCAAGAAGGGACAGTAGAATTCCCTACAATAGAATTCTTATTAATAGATGTACAAAGAAGAATGGAAATAGAAGATCATCATTTGGCAACCACCACGTTAATAATGGTTGTAGGCAAGAATCAAAGGCTAACGCTAAAATTAGTGGACAAAGGTATGCTGAGAAACAGGATATTTGCATAGTCTCAAAGCATCTCCCCACAAGATACATATTAATTACAAAGGGAAGAATGGTAACGTTATAGTGGAGGAACATGGCAGACACCACCTTAAGCAGGTGGTCAAAGTTAACATCACCAACGATAAGACAAGCTGATGTCATGCACCTCCTGCTATGATACGCTAGGAAGGGCACAATATCACTTCTGAGGTGTTGCTGCAAAAATGCATAACTTCAATCTAATCATGAGAAGAAACCATACAAAGCCATAGTAAGAGATAGTCTACAAAATTACTGTCTAGCATTCCTCAAAAATGCCACAGTCACAAAAGGCAAAGAAAGACTGAGGCAGGATCCCAGAGGAGAGGAGGCTTAGAAGACATGACAGTTAACACAACGTGGGGTCCTGGGTTGAAAAAGGATGTTTGGGGGACCATTGGCAAAATATCAATAAAGTCTGTAGATTGGCTAATAGGTTATGTCAATGCCGATTTCTTGATCTTGATCGTGTGCTAGATTACGTAAGATGTAAACATTAAGGGAAGCTGAGTGAAGAGTATACAGGATCTCCATGTACAATTTTGACAACTTTTTACTAAGTCTGAAATTATGCCAGAACAATGAGAAAAAGCATATGAGGAAAAAAGTCAGCTCTGTTTTCTCACCTCATATTATCACAGCACCTGGGGGATTGTTTGGGAATATTTGTATTATTTATTTCCATCCTCACAAGCCTGTAAGCCTCTCCAGGGACTGTCTAATTCTCTCCAGGATCCCTGTACGGCTGGTACACTGAGGTTTCATTTTATCCCCTCCTCCAATACTTACTTCTTGCACAATGGGGATCATTGCTTGGAGGTAGAAAGGGAGCTGTAGAGAAAATTCTGGACTTAGTGGACAGTGCTGCTGAAATATACCTATGCCTTTTGCAAAGAGAAAAGGCAGTGCAGAGGTAGTACAATAGGTAGATTGTTCACAGAACTGGCAACAATACTCCACCCTCCCCTACCCAAGTCCCTTTGCACTATAACTTTCCAGATCCTCTGTCCTCTCCGCTTGAATGAGTGCTGGCCTTGTACTTGCTCTGACCAACAGGTAGCAGAAGTGACAATCACGAGGCAGTTTTGAGCCTAGGCGAAAGAGGGCTTGCATGTTTCTGCTCACCCTTCTGGAACCCTGCCCACACCTCAGGTGAGGAAACCTGAGCTTGCTGCTGGAAGAGGAGAGGTCACATGGTGCAGAGCCAAGCCTACAGCCAGCCAACCGCCAGACACATGAATGAAATAATACTTGATCAGTAGACTTGCCAGCTGACCCCAGACTCATGAGTAAGCTCAACCAAGACCAGAAGAACCATGCAGCTGAGCCCAGCCTAAACTGCTGACTCATAGCACCGTAGCTAAATAAATGGTGGTTGTTTTAAAGCAGCAAGTCTTGGCATTGTTTATTACACAGCAATGGATAACTGATATGGGGGAACGAGTCCTATCCCTCTGTATCTTATACCTCCTATAGCTCTAGGCTCAGGGACTAATACTGATTATCTTCTCTTTGCCTCAGATAGACACATGTGAACACGTGGATCCTTGTTTTAAACAAAGGCAAGCCCATACCAAAATCATACCAGAGGAGTCTCCCTTCCTCAGAAAGAGAATTTGGACCTCTTTCCCCAAAAACAAAAGGAATCCTTGCAAAGGAGTCCCGCAGGATGAGGAAGCAAAACACAGGAGAAGCCAGCTGGCGAGTCCACAGTAAGGGATCCTCAGTACACCAGGCGGGGGCTGCTGGGGCAGAGGGGACTGGTGTGGAGTGAGGTAGTAGAGTAATCTCCCTGCACAAATCTCCCTTATGCCTCTCCCTGAGGGAGGGCCAGCACTGTCTCCGGAGGCTCTAGTGGCAGGGGAAAAGCATCCCCGGGCTGCATGAAGCCCAGAGGAGTCAGGCAGGCCAGCACGCTGGAGAAGTGCATCCCAAAGGGCTTTCAGAGAGAAGAAGGTGGGAGGGGGACACAGGCAGCCAAAGGGCTGGCAAGGGTGAGCAGGAGGGTGTGTCAGGACTGCTGGAGGCAGGCATGGCAGGCGGGGCAGGCACCAGCTGTGGGATCTCTGGAGGTGGAGGTTCCCCCCAGAAGCTGGGAACAAGATGAGCAAGAATCCCAGGAGATGGAATAACTAGCTAAAATTCCAGGTTAACCCCAAGCAGGAGTTGCTTTGGTCGAGCACCCCACAGTCCATCTCATGTGCCGGGGCCCCTCGATGGCAGAACACAAGGACAAGGCTGAAGGGACGAGCTGAGCACAGCGCAAGGAGGACTTGAGGCTCTGGGTAGTGTCAGGGTACACATCTTCAGAGAAACGGTGACTGTTGCATGCTATAGTTGTCCTCTCAAATGAGAGGTTCAGTCATTGCTTCTGCTGTAATAACTTTCTAGGCCCAAGATGGAGCCGCTCCTGCCTGGGGTGCCATGTCAGCAAACCAAAAGTTAGACAACTTTCGTGTCCCTATAAATGTTCTGCTTGACCAGAAACGCAGTGTATCCAGTCAGCCAATCCCCAAATGCCAAGCCAACTCTGGGTCTTCTCACCCTAAACAAGGTTGACTATGTGGCCCCAGCCAATCAGACATTTTCTATTTTTCTCTTCCTTATTCTTTATCCTGTAAAGCTTCCTGCCTTCTGCCTCATTTTGCGGGTCCCCGAAAGGAGATTGTCCACTCCACGAAGGGTTAAATAAAGTTTGTAACACCTAAATTGTCTTCTTTCATCATTTTTTAACACTTCCAAGTGTCCTCCTATCCTGGACACTATAGGAGAAAAGCTGGATATTTAATCTTTTCTGTCTCTTTGGTCAGGTTTCAGGATTGGTCACTGACTGGAACATCCTGTCTTTACCTTCTGGGGACACAGGTACACTTCCCAAATGTGACAGTTTGGCATTGTTCTCAGGAAGTGCCTTCTTCCCCTGGGCACAAAGAAAATGGCCTCTAGCGTCCCTCCCCCAGCTCTGCACCCTCACAGCAGGAAGACCCTGCTTTTTCCAGGAACTGGCTGTCAGAGCTGAGGACCACACAACCCAGCTGCACAGATCATGAGAAAACAATACTCGTCGAATGTCAGACTGTCCCAATATTTGAAGTGAGGAGTGATTTGTGGTGCATTCTGCTGGAAGGAAGAAGTAGGAATAGAGGGGAGAAAGAAGGAACAAAATAGTCAAAGGATATATGATAGTCAAGATTTCTTATTAGGCAGGCAACAGACCACACAGGGGGAGGCGCTCCTTGACACAGGTCATCTCAGCGGGCAGGAATCACCTGCCATGCCCCTCACCTGGGACTCCTTCCTGCACCATCCCAGGCCTCCTCTGTGCTGCCAGCCAAGCTCCCCAGAACAGCACATGCTACACTTGGCTAAAAGCTAAGCTTGGGTTTGTTCCAGCCCAGCTCAGCTCTTTCTCTGTTTTTCCCCTCAAGATGTAAAAGAGCTATTAAAATAAACAGCAGGGCTCTCAGCCACACACCCCCTTGTTAATTCCCATGATTAACCCTGAAGGAGTCAATAAAGAAGAACCCTATGATTAATTATCTAATGATGATCTCCCACTCCCACGCCTGAGCTATCCTACCACTTGAGAACGCTGTGAAGGGTCCAATATGTGCTGGGGAGTGGAGGGCTGCAGTCCCTGGGAGCCCCTTCTGCCGTCTGGGTCTTGCCAATGGACAGGTGGGCACTAGGGGTGCCAAGGCTGATCCCTGACAGAAGGCAAAGATGCTCTGGAATGGCTCAAATTTGTGCCAACCTTTATCATCACTTGGAATAAGGCCCTTCTTCACAGGGTCCAGGCCTCACGTATCCATGGGAGAAGCTGTCACCTGCACCTCCCCACGTGAGGCCATATCCTGTCTTTGATCAGAAATACCCATGCAATAGACCCAAACCTGAAACTCACTCCCTCCTCCAGGGAAGGAGTAGACTCTCTCCAGGGAGAAAGAGCCTCCTGAAGCCACCATTTATAATGCAAGTCCCCCCCAAGAGGCTGGAAAGCATCACTTAATAATTCAGTCACATATGGGTTCCCCAGAAAGCAGACCCTGAGAAGTAGATTCAAGTACAAGTAGTTTACTTTGGAATGAAGGCGAGCAAGGAAGTTAGACAGCAAAGGGAGAACAGCCAATAAATGGGGCAGTGTTGACCAGCTAACTATGGGTCACTGGAGTTTAACCTCCTGGGGAAACTGGGAGCCCATGTAGAACACAGGACTCAGATCATTCTCAGAATAGCTGGGGCGTTTCCACGCCAACTCCTGCAGTCTTCAGTTGAAGGTGAGCTGGGGTGGTGGTGGGGTGGGGGTGCTGCTGGGGGAGAGAGGGGAGAGTTAACTGCCAGCATGTCCCGACTTTCGGACAGATGGGTCAGATGGGCTTCAGCGGCCAGTGGAAGGCTTCAGGAAAAGAAATGCTGGCTCTGGCAGTTGGGAATCAGGCCAGCATGCCCTGGACTGTGAGGGCCAGGAGTACCATCAGGGACTCCCAGCGTCTGCACAGGCCCCTCCCTGTGAACTATGTCAGCAGCAATGATTATAAATAAATTCCCCAAGAAGCTGAGCTTGTACAGGCAGGTGAGGAAGGAGTCTACTGTTTCCTGGTGAGGAAGTCCTGTGATCTGTCCAGAGTCACACAGTCAGTGAGCCGCCCAAACTCTTTGATCCCAAATTCCAAATGTTTGCTACTTGACCACTTGGCCCCAACGAGGAAGCTGGGAACAAAAGGACGAGGCATGGAATGGACAGAGAAACCCTCAAGGATAGATATCAACCACCATTTATCGAGCAGTTCTTATCTGCTTGGCCTTGTTTTAGGTGCTTTACACGAATTTTCTCATTTAATCTTCACAATAACCCCATGAGGTGGAGACCATTATTTTCCCCACTTTACAGATGAGAAAACCGAGGCACAGAAAGGTTAAGAAACTTGCCTAAGGCCACGCAGGTAAGAATGCCAAACTAGGCAATCTGGCTGCAGTCTAGGTTTTTAAGCTACCCCACCTTGTCCCTCTATATTCCTAATAAGTTTGCTGATAGCTGCACCTGCTTGAAGGCCACCGAGCTCTTCACAGCTAAAGCACAATTCTTAGGATCTTTTGACATCAGCAAAGAGGCCATGGCCAGGTGAGGAAAGAGCCAGGAACTCCTAAACCAACTAACTGTCCACCCTGGCAAAACATGTAGACAGATCTGGCATTGGGGTCTATAGTCCTGGGTTTGAATTCTGAGTTCTCCTGTCAGTCATCTCACCAGGATTTTGAGGGGCAGCTGTGTGCCAGACACTGTACTAGGTGCGAGGGTTACAAAGGTGTGAATGGTGAGAAAAACCAACTGGATTCTATACCCAGACAAACAGTCAGTCAGGTATGAGAATAGAACAAGGGCATGTTCACATGCAACGACTCAAAAAATTCATCTCCCATGTATCCTTTCTTAGGATCAGAAAGCTCCTGGAGGATGTGTTTTGGCAAAACGAAAACATAAACCCATAAAGAAAAGTAGCAGTAGATAAATCAGAGGGGATGGTAACAAGACAGCCAGGACAACAGATCTGCACCAGTCCTAGAAAGAAACCAGGACAGACGGGGACAAAGAGAAGAGACAACAATACAGGGCTGGGAGGGGAATGATGCATTATTTGATGTATTTGAGAGAAATATTGATAAGAGATTGACAGATCTGTAGAAGTACTGGGCAAGAGTTAGGGATGGAGGAATTGCCTTGGGTATATGGAAAATTAAGCAAAAGGAAAAAATGAAGGGTGGAAATATAACCATACTACACTATTTGATTCATCAGTGAGCAGTATTTTTTTAGTCTCAATAATGTAAACAAAGATTTGATTGCCCAAAAGTTTTGATTTAACTATATTGAGGTTGGTGGGAAAGGACAGTGTAAGTCGTGGTAGGATGTTAAATTCTCAACAATCATAAAAGAAGTGAATAAATAGCATACAAACTAACACATCAAGAAATAGCATAGGGGCCGGCCCAGTGGCTCAGCTGTTAAGTTCACACATTCCGCTTCGGCAGCCCAGGGTTCACCGATTCAGATCCCAGGGTGAACCTACCCACTACTTGTTATGCCATGCTGTGGTAGGCATCCCACATATAAAGTAGAGGAAGATGGGCATGGATGTTAGCTCAGGGCCAGTCTTCCTCCACAAAAAAGAGGAGAATTGGCAGCAGATGTTAGCTCAGGGCTAGTCTTTCTCAAAAAAAAAAGAAATAATATACTATTTACTTGTACAAAAGGTACAAGCTTCCAGTTATAAGATAAGTCCTGGGGTTGTAACGTACAGCATGGTGACTATAGTTAATAACACTATCTTGCATATTTGAAAGTTCCTAAGATAGCAGATCTTAAAAGTTTTCATCACAAGAAAAACATTAGTAACTATGTGTGGTGACAAATGTTAACTAAACTTATTGTAGTGATCATTTCATAATATATACATATATCAAATCACTATGTTGTATAACTGAAACTAATATGTTGATTATATCTCAATTAAAGAACGAAAGAACGAAATTTTTTTAAATAGAGTAATAATATAATGCATATAATAATAATATGTGTGTTATTTAGGGAAGAGAGAGGTAAGAAGTGAAATCAATTGCCTTTGGGTATTTGGGGGCAGAGCAGGGGGTGGGAACAAGGAGGAAATTCCTTTTTTATATTTTGTCTTATAGTCCTATTTGGGTTTTTCAACCTATTGATTTTTTCCAATATGTAGAATTTACTTGTGAGAAATTTAAATTAATTTCTTTAAAAAGAAGAGCCACAAAAAAGTGGGAAATATTTTTGCTGAATTTCTTCAAACGCTAGATCCAGTGGGAATGAATAAGTCAAGTCATCTTTCCTTATGCAAAACTTTTATTATTAGGAAATCAGTCTCTCCCTACCGCTGCTGTGTAAACATTGAACAGATCCTTAGGAATACTAGTGTAAGGGGCTGCTAAGTGGATGCCAGGCCAGGGCACCCACAGGCACGTTCCACTTCAGTTGGCAAAGGCTAGTTTTGCCTGGAGAGAGGGGGCAGAATAATGAATAATGATTATGAAGTGTGGCTTATCACTGGGGGCAAACTGGCCTTCCCTGTCCCTGAACTGCCCCTGACTAGCCTACCAGGGGCACTTCTTGGGCTGCCCTCATCTCCTTTAATGTGCTGTGGCCGACATGGACCCAGAGGAGTCTTGGGGAGTGCCCACACCATGGGAGCACGTCCAGAATCAGCCCAGGCCAGGAGGAGACAGTTTCAGAGAGGAGCTGACACTTGTGTCAAACCTGACTAAAGGAGAAAAATCTGGGTCAAAGTTATTTTAAAGACAAGCATGATATTCTTATCCCTGGGAAAATACAAGTAATTTTTACAGGTAGAGAAAGGCCCGTCTCCAAAATTTTATTGGATGATAAGATGGAAGCCCTTCTTAGATGAAATGGGATGGATTCTTTGTAAGCAAAGAGGCCCTCTCAGGGCAGGGGTGAGAGTGTGTGTGTGACTACGAAAGGCGTATTTCCTCGGCCAGCACTCACAGCGGAAAACGCTGATCCACACACAGCAGCTTCGCAGCAGCGGGAGCTAACAAAAGGCAACGTGAATTCAGAAAGGCCTGACGCTGAAGGCCCTTCTCTCCCGATTTTGGAAGTGTCACCTCTGCCTCCTGGTTTTTCCTTTCCTTTCCTTTTGCTTGGCTGAATTTCAGAACTCAAGTAAAATGTGCATGCACCTCATCCAAATATTACTCTTAATCATGCTGCTGCTACAACGTGTAATAATACTTTGTAGGATTATATTGCTGTACAAATCCCTCTCATGCACATTAATTCACTTGACCCTTAAAACCACTCAGTGAAGTCGGCAGCGCATTTTATAGAAAAATGAGGTGCAAAGAATCTGAATGTCTTTCCTGAGAACGCCCAGCTAATAACTATTAGAGGAAAGGCCATGTTATTTCCACCCAGCTTTTCTCCACAAAGGGAATGAAGCTGATAATAGTAAATGCATACAATAAAATAGTGCAATAGGTGGCAGAAACAAGAAAATGTAGGAATTAAAATAAGATATGGGGACTGAGAGGAAAAAGCTCAACAGAGTCCTGCAGAGTTGCTATAATTCAAGATATCCTGGCAGTCTAATCAAAAAAGGAAACAAGATTAGTCACATAGTTCTAGTTGTAAATGATGAGCCAAAGCCAAAATCCAGCATCATAGACAAAACCACCCTTGAAAAGACTTGGATCCATTTTCTCATCCCAAGAAGTATCCTATTCAAATCAGCCCCACTCAGGAATCACCTGGGTTCACCGGCTAAGGTCTCGCCCCTAGAAATGCACAGTCCTGTCCCTGGTTTAACACAGGTTCTAAGAATCATGGCATGGCTCAAAATCGAAATTTCCCTGAGTCTAAAAAAACTAAGATGGCTCTTCTGAATGAAGTGACCGGTGCTTTTTCCTCGACCTACTAGAGAATCAGATCCAAAGTCGTAGAGAAAAGTCAAGAACCTTAGGTTCCATTACAGTGTCAATCCAGGATTCTCCCAGAAAATCTGATTGCGTCTCATTGACGTCTCATTGACATCTCAAAGACTCAGGCTTCCATCTGCAGACAGGAAATGATCCCTCCATCCAGTGCTCCTAAAACAAGTCAAAAGGGAAGCAGTTGTAGAGTTTTAGTCGTACCTGAGATCCTCACAGAATGTAGTAGGCAACTGCTGTTTGCACCTTCCCAGCATCCTTTTCTCTTTCCTTGCTAATAGAACTTGGTTTTCCCTTTGAGGTCCTGATGGGTCGAGATGTCCCACCACCCCATTTTGCCGAGAGACAGGAACATGGCTCCCCTGAGACTGTTGAGATTCTTCTGGAAATTAGATTTCTGAGTGGAGAGACACAGAGCTGAGACATCTGATGAAAAGACTAAACATGACAGCTCACCAGCTTTTGACTAGGATTTTCACGGCCCCCTGGTTCCCATAGCCTGCTTGCTCAGCTTTTTCTATGATTCTATCAACTACCCAACATCCTTCCAATAAATTCTTTTTTAATTAAATTTTAAAATGTCAGTTTCTGTTGCTTACTAGCCAAGAACCCTAACAGATACACAGAGAAAGAGAATAGGTGAGTAGGCAAACATTCTTCATGCTCTTACTACACGCCAAGGCAACATAAACAAACCAGGCAGTGCTCATCAGAAACACCTGGAGGGCTTCCACACCATTCACATTTGCACTTTAAAAGCTGCCCTGGTGATGCTGATGCTCATGCGTGATTAAGAATCCCGTCTCCAACAGATGAGACACAAACACACCTGGGCTCTAATCCTGGACATCCTTTATGTGACTGGGGCCAACCCTTAATCTCTTAGCATTTGTTTCACCATAAAGTGAATGAGGTGGCAGCTGTGAGACAAAAAGTGAGCGGGGGTGATTCTGGAGAACTCCCCACGTAAAGTGAGGGGCTGTCCCTCATCCCAGTAAATTGTGGCCATGAGGGAAAGAAGGTCTGGGCTTACCAGACCTTCCAGCTTTTCAGAGAAGTCAGAATTTGGTATCATTTGCATAAATGGAAGGTAATCACAAAAAATAACTACAAGTAAAATGAAATTACTCAATTTCATCAGAAAATTTTACCTACTTCAGGCTCAAAGCCTAAGGCCTGTTGCCTCTTTACCGCAAAGAGAGGTGAGAAAGCGGGAGTAAAGCACACCAGTGTCAGATCAAGACTTTCTCCTTCATATAATCAGTAAGAGTGTTGATAAGGAAATAACTTTCTCATGATGTGATTCAAGGTTATTCAACACTGGATCTGTGGACAGCATGTGCAACTGTCCACCACTTTGGCCGCTCTGGAGCCTTTGAACCTCCCTTCATGCCCAAGCTGGATTCCACGCTCACTGGGGAGATTTCTCCACCTTCTTCTGATGCAGCCAACTTGGAGGACCTTTTCATGCCCTCCAGCCTGTAAGTCACCCTGAGCCAGCATTTTCTACATCATTCTTGGCTCTCCATCTCTGTATTTTCTGTTTCCTTCCTCCACTTCTGGACCCCTCCACACATGTTGTGCAGGGTCCAGTATCTTCCTATCATCCTTTGCCCAAAAAAGGAGGGAAGCTAAATGCCCAGCCAGGACTGCAGAGCCCCAGGGAGTGCTGTCACCTCCTCAAGGAACAGATGGGCTACTCAAAGGGACCAAGCGACCTGTCCAAGGTCACACAGCACATCATCAGCAGACCTGAGGTACCTTCACCCGTTCATTCATCCAATATGTATCAAGGGCCTCTACTATAGTCTAGGCATTGTTCTAGGAATTAGAGCAGTGCAAAGATCCTGCCCTCTGCAGACAAAGGAGAATGCCAGATGCTGTCCGGTCATCATAAGTGCTGTGGTATAAAACCAAGCATGGATGGAGAGGGAGAGTGCCCGGACCAGCACTTTGGACAGGGTAGTGAAGGAAGGCTTCTCCGAAGAGGTGATAGAGTGCGCTATGCTGATCTCTGGGGGAAGAGCCTTCCAGGCAGAAGGGAAAAAAACCCAGGAAGGAAGATGTGTGGTGTATTTGAAAAGCAGCAAGAAGCCAGTGTGGCTGGAGAAGAGTGAGTGAAGGGAGAAGACTTTGGAGATGAAGACAGAGAAGTAGTAAGGAGCCAGATCATGTAAGCTAAATCACAGGGCCATATTAGGGACATCTGTTAAGAAGTTGTTGAGCAAGATAGTGGCATGATCATGGCTTTGAGGAAAATTAGAAACCACATTCTAGGTGCCTGCTCAATGCTATTTACAGAAATCCATACTGACTCCTTTTCCACCAGGGCCAATGAGCACAGCTGCACAGGTTGTGCACTGCACCATTCCAGTCTACTGTCCCTCCAGTCTACGTGAACGTAGACTGGAATAGTGCCCCTCGAGTTGTGAAGTGCGGTGGCTACATTATCTCCTATCTCTGGAGGCTCATTTAGGTCTGATCTCATCCTGGTGTGTGAATGAAGCTAAGGACTTCTGATTCAAGTCCTCTGTGGGGTATGGCCTTACGTCCCTCATCATGTTAGTGACAAGGTTAGTATTGGGGTTGAACTACACTTTGATGGAGAACTTGATGTGGGGCAGAAATTCGTTTTGATCTGGGAATCCCCTCACCCCTCATCTCCTTCCTAAGTCCTATGATTTCAGAAGCTAGAGGAGGACATGAGCCAGTGTTACCTCTACCAATGACAGCTCTGACATGCTTGGCTATGACTTTGGACTAAGCAGAGAAGCGACTAGGCCCCCATCCCTCCTCCCCTCACATGCAAGCCTCTGGCATATGTCTTTCCATTAACAGGAGTAAAAAAATAAAGAGAGACTCTTTATGTCACAAACAGTTTCCTTCCATTATTTGGTATTGATTTGGTTACACAGACATACGCACACGCACACACACACACACACACACACACAAACTGGAGATTAGTCAGAGGCAAGTAAGGCACACATCAGCCCAGGTTTACATTCACCCTCCCTGGTCCCCAAAACCTCACCTTGGACCCCTCTCATACCCACTCCCTCCATCCCACGTGTTGCCCTTTCTGATCAGATCTTTGGCTACATTTCAAACAGCAACTCAACATTTAGCTCACTTTTCATCAACCCAGGACCCAGGCAGAGAGATGGCAGCTTGAGCAAGTGGCTTGCCTGGATTGACTGCCTGGCACAGCTAACAACACCTGGTTTTGGAGGTACGTTTGTCTTCACATCATTGGGGTTGGGGCCTGAGATTGCCATGAAGTGCTCATCTCACAGAAAGCTAACAAAGCTCTTGAACAGGAAAGTGTCATTTTCACAAACCCGTTTTTGAAAGCAAGCAGTTAATCAGACACACCCACTCATTAGCTGAGCTGTGCAAGGAGCAGCATAGAAATATCTTACTGGGAGAATGAGCAGAGAGAATTTGCACACGGAATACGACAGCTCGCTCCCCTGTCCTTCTGCAGGGGGGACACAGTAGACCAAGTCCCCTCCTATCTGCAAGTCAGCATCTCCCTAATGGAGCTCGCAATTTTTCCACTGCTTTTCACCCATGCGGAGCTGCTCTGAGAACAGTCTTAGGACACTGGGCAAGTGAGCACATCTCCGCTCAATCTATGCCCCTCTGGGAGAATCTCCTTATAACTAGAGTCTTCAGTCCAGTTCCTGTTTTAGATATCTGCTACTGTGAAACACACTATCCCAAAACTTAATGGTTTAAAACAACCTATTACCAGGCAGGCCCAGTGGCGTAGAGGTTAAGTTTGTGTGCTCTGCTTTGGCAGCCCGGGGTTCACCGGTTGGGATCCCGGGCATGGATATATGTACCACTTATCAAGCCATGCCGTGGCAGGTGTCCCACATATGAAATAGAGGAAGATGGGCATGGATGTTAGCTCAGGGCCAATCTTCCTCAGCAAACAAGAGGAGGATTGGTGGTAGATGTTAGCTCAGGGCTAATCTTCAAAAAATATGTATATATTTCTTCTGATCTCTTATGACTCTGTGGGTTAGCTGGGCTCAGCCTGGTAGCTCTCACTTGGCATCTCTCATGTGGTTACAGTCAGATGGCAGCTGGAGCCATCTGAAGGTTCAACTGGGCTGGCCATCCAGGATGTCTCACTCACATGGCCGGCAGTAAATGGTGGCTGTAGGCTGGGAGCTCAACTGGGGCTGTTGACTAGGGCAGCTACAAGTAGCTTGGGCTTTTCACAGTGTGGAGGTTGGGTTCCAAGAGGGAGCAAGAGACCCAGGTGGAAGCTGCTGGGCTTCTGAAGACCCGCCCTCAGCAGCCTCAGAACGTCATTCTGCTGCATTCTACTGGGGAAGCAGGTCACTAAGGCCAGCCCACACTCAGGGAAGGGAAAGTAGAATCTGCCTCTTAACGTGAGAATGACGCTCACGTACGGGGAAGGATGGAATCAATGGAGCCATTTTTGGAGACTGCGCCGTTCCCCGGAAGCAGGCCTCAAGGTGATGAGTCACTTGCTGGTGATTGATGGAGGAAGTGCTCCCAGGAGAAATTGGGTAAGAGAATAGGGGAAGCAGGTCAGGGACCGAGAAGAAGCCAGGCGGGGGCAATTTCCAGCAAAGTCCCAGCCTCAACCTGAATCCAGAGACAAGTGCTGGAGTATACACTATGCCTTAGAGTTGGACCCGACTAGAGGAAGGAACTGAGCCTTCATATTTCCACACCTTAAGCACCTGCTAGTGGCCGGGAGGGGCCATTGAGGGTGTGAGTCCCCAGACACTTCCCACTCTCACATGCGGGCAAAGTGTCTCCAGTGGCCCAAGGGCAGTCCTCTGAAGAGTCACTGGAGCTGCCCTGGAAAGTAGAAGCTCACAGATGTTGGGAGAGGAGTGCACGGAGCTGTGAGATGGACTCAGAGGTCTGAGCAGAGGGCCAGCTTGGCCTGCTACAACTGGCCCAGGTAATTTGGGGAAAAGATGGGGAAGTAAGGCTTTGTCATCAGCATATCCTCATGCATTGTCTCATTTCTCCCTCCCAGGTACTCCACGAGGATCCCCCATTTTACACAGGGAAGACCCACGCTCGGAAGGAGCAGGTAACTAAGCCGCAGAGCAGAGTCTGAGCCCAGAAACACATGGCCCCGAAGTCTATGCTCCTTCCTTGAAACACACTACAGTCACAGAGGCACAGGAAACTCCAGCTAACTGCTGCCTCTCGCTGCAAACCATGCTTGGGGTGGTCTCTAGGGACAAAGGCCCAGGTGTTCCTCCAGCATCTCACGAAACCACACCATTTACAGAATGTTCTGCACTGCTGTGGAAGACGTGGCAAAGTTCTCTGCCATTTACATCATGTTGTTCTCAGAGAGGAGCTGAGGGGTTTGCCCTCCACTTGAAGCAGTGGTTCTCAATGTGGGTGGGGAGTAGACACCCATTTAGCAATATCTAGAGATGTTTTTGCTCGTCACAAGGTGGGGAGCACAGGGCACTGCTACTGGCATCTAGCAGGTAGAGGCCAGGGATGCGGCTAAACATCCTATAATGCACAGGACAGCCCACCATAACAAGAGATTATCCAATCCAAAATGTCAGTGGTGCTGAGCTTGAGAAATCTTGATTTAAAGGAATAAGGGTCTCGGACCAAGCAGAACATCCAAGAGAGTAGAGGGGGAGAAGCAGGGGCTCTGCCTACCTTCATGTGACCCAGAGTCAAATTAATATTGAAAACCAAATTTTAGATGGTTGGTTTTTATCACCAGGAAGGACAACTGGCTTCTTTCTTTCTCTTTTAGCAGCATGTACTCTTTGGAGTTACTGAGTCATTCTCCATTCTGGAAAGACAACAACCCACTAACTTAAGACGTTCTTGTGCCAGAGAAGATATCTAATCACCTTCTCAAGGAGGGAGAAGGACAAGAGTAGGTGACACTTAGCAACTTCAAAAGTGAGGAGATGGGAAGCAGGATATTGCCATATGCTCTGCATTTGCCACGTGCTAGTCTGCAGTTTCTTAAACGTAGAATCGTTTAACACAGGAGAGAGAAGATAGTGACACGCCTCGGCATTTGGAAATGTTGTAGGTTCAACCACAGGTGAATTGTGGCCAAACTTTCACATGACTGATCATATTAAACGTACTTAAACATCCAAACAAGTGTTTCCTTTCAGAGGAGTCACCTTGGGAAGCAGTACCCTTATTTTTTTAATGTATCTTTTCTTTAAATTGTGGTAAAGTACATGTAATATAAAATTTACCAAATTAACCATTTTTAAGTGTACAGTCAGTAGCCTTAAGTTGTTCACATTGTTGTGCTGCCACCACCATCACCCCTCCGCAGAATCATTTCATCTTGCAAAACTGAAATTCTGTCCCCATTAAACAAAAATTCCTCATTCTCACCACCCCCCCAAGCCCCTGGCAACTGCCATTCTATTTTCTGTCTCTATGAATTTGACTACTTTAGATATTTCATATAAGTGGAACCATAAAGTATTTGTCCTTTTGTGACTGGTTTATTTCACTTAGAATAATGTCCTCAAGGTCCATCCATACTGTAGCATGCGTCAGAATTTCCTTCCTTTTCAAGGCTGAATAATATTCCATTGTATGTATATACCACATTTTGTTTATCCATTCATCCATCAATGGACACTTGGGTTATTTCCACCTTTTGGCTATTACGAATAAATGCTGCTGTGAACACGGGTGCATAAATATTTCTTTGAGTCCCTGCTTTCAATTCTTTTGGGCCTATGCCCAGAAGTAGAATTGTTGGATAATATGGTAATTCTATTTTTAATTTTTTGAGGAGCCACCATATTGTTTTCCATAGTGACTACACTATTTTACATTCCCACCAACAGTGAACAAGGGTTCCAATTTCTCCACATCTTCACCAATACTTATTTTCTGGGTTTTTTTTATATATATATAGTAACCACCCTAATGAGTTTTAGGTGGTATCTCATTGTGGCTATGCACTTATTTTTAACAAATCTTCCATTGCTCAAAATATTTTTGGACTTCATCCTTTGGAAATGCATTCCAGTGCAGCTTAGAACAACAAAAGGAAAAAAAAAAAAAAATCTCATTACTTCAGAGTCGTATACCTTATTTCTAATCCAAAACGGTCTTTCTCACTTTGAAAAACTGCTAGGATTTGCCAGATATATCTCTGAATAAATCTGGGGCATTTCTAAACACCAAATCCACTCTCGGAGAACCAAAGTTTGCAAGATATTGTCTTCAGAACCCAGCTTTATAATAGATTTAGGTTACAATTTAGAATAAGATTATGTCCAAGGTTAAAGTAAGACTTGAAATATTCACTGTTCAATTCAGTCTTAAGCCATATACACAATAGTCAGTATTTGATTTTAGCTAAGCTTTGGTTAACCTTGGCATTAAATGGATATTTTCATTTTGACATTACTTCTGTTGCTACTATTGAGTTGTGAAATGTGACACACCCTGTGCTAAAAGCACACTAAGCTGGTGAAAGAGACAGACATGTGGGCAGATAATTACAATCAGGAGCAATATTCAAAATATTTTTTTCTTTTTTCTTTTTTTTAATTGAGACATAATTGACATATAACGTTGTGTAAGTTTAAGGTGTACAACATGTTGGTTTGATACATTTATGTTTTGCAATATGATTGCTACAGTAGCATTATCTAACACCTTTATCATGTGACATATTTATCATTTGTTTTTTGTGTTGTGAACAGTTAAGATTTAGTCTCTTAGCAACTTCGAAATTTATAATACAGTATTGCTGACAATAATCACTATGTTGTGCATTAGATCTCCAGAACTTATTTATCTGCTAGTTATAAAATGTTTTATAACCACTGGGGCACAGGCCCCAACCAATGGGAACAGATTTGGAGTTAGAGCAGGAAACTGCTTAGCCAGGAATTAACCTTTTAGTTGCTGGATTATGGGGCCATCCAAAGGTACAGGGAGAGGCTGAAGGCCAGCATGGGGATGAGGGGTGGGGTTCTCCATCCCACGTTTGAACAGCTGGTGCGCATCAGCTGAATACCAGCACTGGTACAATGCAGTGTGGGAAGTGCAGTCAGAGCGTGGCTCAGAGGAGGGGGTTTTTAGCAGTGCAGATACGTGGGTACCCTGTCACATCCCTTCATCCTACCTGTGATTTCAGCCGTGGCTGTGGTGGATAGTTCCAGAAGCCAACAGTGTCCAACCTCAAACACTACTGTCTTTCCACTTTCTGCCCCAGAGTGTCAACACACTCCAGCTCAGCCCAGAAGTGAGGGGCACTAACCCTCCCTAAGGCAACCCCAACCAGTGGGAGGCATGGGAGGAGATGTGCTGGAGAGACACTCTGCCTCCTCTCTTTCAATGACAGGTCCTGAGAGCCCTCCTGGCCTTCTCCACCGTCCTGGGAATGAGACATCCATAAAGCGCCTGTACACCAGCTTTTCCTCTTCCCTGTCCCCCTCTCCCAGCTCCTCACTCCTGCTCCCAGGGATCACATCCTGAGCCCTTATCTCAGGCTCTGTTTTCAAGGGAACCCAAATCAAGACAGGGGGAATCAGTGAAGGCGCCACTGGGAAGACAAGGTTCAAGCTGCACATTACTTTGGGACTGTGCCATGGAGATTCCAGAAATCGTAGTAACTTGGAGCAATTGATCTGGTCTGTGGTTAAGGTTTTTGAAAACACAAGGCCCAGCTCCTTTCAAAGGCCTGCCCCATTTGGACTAACTAGTGTTGACTCTCCCTAAACATGTGTCAGCCTCCAGGTAGATTTGGGGAGTGCCAAGGGAAGGAAAATTAGGCAAATGTGGAGTTTTAAAACCTTATCTACAAAATTATTTTTGACATCTTTTTACATTTTCTTAAATTCTTGTTATTCTCTAACTATATTTTCTTATTTCATCTTTTTCTTTCAGTCTTATCCTTATTATTCATCTTTTCAGTTATCCCTTTGCCCCCTATTTCTGACGTTTTTGCTTGCTCGTCCCTCTTAGGACCAATTTTTTTTTTCCCCCTTTTTCTCCCCAAAGCCCCTCGGTACATAGTTGTGTATTTTTAGTTGTGGGTCCCTCTAGTTGTGGCATGTGGGATGCCACCTCAGCGTGGCTTGATGTCCTCACCCGGGATTTGAACCGGCGAAACCCTGGACCACGAAGGCATAGTGCGCAAACCTAACCACTCGGCCACGGGGCCAGCCCTGAAGGGACCAATTTTTATCACCCATCTGAAGTCCTGTCAATTCTTCTTCCCTACTGTCTGTCACATCCATACTTTCTCTTCCTTCCCCACTGCATCTCAGCTCAGCCCCTCATCACCACATGCCTCAATGATTGCCAACAGTCTCCTGCTTCTTGCTACCACAGTCTATCCCCACCTTAGCTCCAGGAGTATCTTCTGCCAGACTCATGATAGCATTTGACTGACACCTGGATAGGGAGCCCAGAAATGCCAAATCCCACCTTCCTTCCAATGAGCGGGTTGGGATGAGTTTGCACTGTACACAAGGAGCAAGTGGGAAATAAGGTATTGCTTTGATATTTGCAGACTGATAAGCCCAATGCAGAACTTCCCGGAAAAGAGCAGGGCTGAGTGCCAAGGACAAGGAAGATATCCTTCTCCCTGTCAGCTCAAGACAAAACTCTTGATAGCTTGACACCCAAGACTGAGAGGAGAACACCCAGTGCACATGACTGAAGAAGAGAGGAACATACGTGCTCACTCTTCCAGCTGCCTGAAAACGAGAAGAGAGCAGAGCACTGGGGGAGAAATAAGGCAGATGAGCTTCCTTCGATACAGGATGTTGGAGAGGATAGTGATGAGGAGGAAAACAACCATAAAGTACACATATATGCTCAGATTAAAAAGGTATTTGTGAAACAAGAAGACAATAATCTGAGGCTAAATAGGCTGCACAAAAAGAAATCAGAACAAAATTACAAGGCCAGTGAAAAAATAGGTAGCTGAGTTTAACATCAGTGGCATCTATAAGGAAAAATGGAAGGTGTAACTAGTCCATGCAGTTTTGATTGCAGAAGTTTAGTCGTTGTACATGCCATGAAAGAAAATCAACTATCATTAAGTTGTCACCAAGAAAGGACTTCCGAGACACTAAACAAGGTACCCTGGGAAGTCAAACTCCTCCCTCTATTATCATGACATGATAACACCAAGAAGAGAATGCATAGGTCTAGTTTGAATCTGGAAGTGGGACTGTCCAGGGATGGCACAGATGGCCTCAGAGATGACACTTGGTGGAGTGAAGAGGGAGCAAGGAAACCAATGTCCACTGATCCACATTGCTTCACCTTCAACTAAGCAGTTAGATTGGTGTTTCCTCCTCTGGGAAGGAATGAAAATGGGTGAGAGACTAGGCCATGAGTACATTTCTCACTTTATAAGCTGATGTTCCCACACTCAATACTCAGGCCTATTGTCAGTCAAATCTGGTCTGTCTCAGGGGAGAAAATCCGGAGTATCGGGGATACCTCTTCCTCCATTCTTGTGGTCCTTCTTCTGAAACTTTCACCCCAGAGGCAATGCTTCACTTGTATTGCCCCAGAAATCTCTGAAATGGGTCAAGAAAGGCCACTTATTTAACCCCAAAGCCCAATACCTGAGAATTTGCTTCTATTCTGTATCCAAGCTACATCGTCCAACTTAGCTTATCAGAGAAGATTATGCAAGGAGTTCAACCCAAATCCAGTGACATAACAATGAAACTAAGACCCCCCCCCCCACACACACACACACACCTTATAAAGTTTTCACACAGCACAGCCCTAAGCTGTGGGATGGCTCTCATGAATCTAGGTGGAATCTTGGTTTCTGCTTCAGTGGCTACAGCATGGGCTGGCTTCTTGCCAGGACTGGTGTGGCTCTTCTATGTCTTCCAGGAAGGATTTACCAATGCTAAGTCTCCCATGGGCCCCACTTCCTGAAGTTCCAAATTAATAGGACATATAAGAATATCTCAGTACCAATCTCACACCGTAAAACAATCCCACTCACTCCAAAAGCTTATCGCGTAAACACCACTTTCTTGATGACCAGGGGAGTGGGGTATTGCTTTATTCACAATACTCTTCCCCCTCAAAAGCTGAAATGGCTCTCCAATGCTTAAATTGTTATTACATCCTTCTCAAGCACTCCTAGCACTTCCAGGATCTAGCCAAAACTTGTTCCTCCATCTCTACATGCTTTCCTGCCTTTCTCCTCACCTCCCACCTCCTCTGTCCTCCTTCACGCATTCTCTCAACTCATTAATTAAAGTTCAGTTCAGATTTCACTTTTTCCATGAGGCTTCTGTGGCCATCGACACACAGTGGTAACTCCCCGCTACACACACCCCACCCATCCCTGAATTCAAGGACCACAGCCTGTACTACTCATGTGCTACTGACCACACACAGTCTTGTCTCTAGCTCCCTGGTGGCAAAGACCAAAACTTACCCCGCACAGCCTTAGCAAGAGCCCTGCACACAAAATGTGATCACATCCTATGCAGAAATTGGCTTTAACAGTCAGAAAATGTCACTCTATGAGAATCTGATCTCATATCAGTCAGGTTTCTATGTAAAGAATAGAATCTATTCTAGCCAAGTTAAGCAGGAATGAATTATTATAGCATATTCACAGCTTATAGGATCACTGGAAGTACTCAACAAACAAGTTGAGATTTCCAACATGATTCTCAAAGCCACAGGAATAACTGGACCACCAAAAGAGTTGCTGCCTCTCCTATAGTTAAGAGACCACTGGAGACATCATCAGTGCCACCACATCGGCCATGATCATGGGAAACGTATCCCACCTACACGCTGCCTTTTGATATCCTCAAAGATAGTGGCTAACTGGGACAAACACAAATGACTCCACAAGCATGCCTGGCAACAGAAAGAGTAGAAGCAAGGCATCTGCTTACTTCAGCCTCCTCACATTCATGTGAGTGCACCTGATAGGCTGGATCTAAATCCCATCCAGAACTCAACCTGCAAGGGAATCTGGGAAATGTAGTTTTTCGCTTTCCAGCCTCTGCAAGAAGGGAAGCCACTAGAAGAAGGATGGAATGGCTGTTTAGGGTCAGCCTATCAGATCTACCACAAATCTATACATATGTTAGCCTTGCCTCTGATCTGCACCTCAAATTCACATGTATTTGAATTATCGGCGGTGCCTGATATTTAGAATGATGACCACCATTCACCCCAAGTCTGTCAAATAGTTAAGCCTATAATCTGCAAATGAACATTTCAGTACACCAAAACAATATTTCTCAAACTTTAATGGAAAAATTATTAGGGATCTCCAGTATTTGTCAAAATTGTTTTTATTGTAATGCTATTTAAAATGTAGAAACACAAAAATAGTTATAAAACTCTCATGGTTACAAAATCTAAAATGAACTATAAAAATTAATTTGCAAATTAAACACAAACAGAACTCTAAAACAAATTAAATTCAAACTAACAACATTTCTTTAGCATGATTAATCATGTTGTTTTGTTCAAAGTAAATTACCAAAGTCAGACCTAAGAGTAGGAAAATTCATTTGTACATTTTACATTTCTCATGTTAATGGCCTGATTCTTTTGATTTTGAGCAGGATGGTCCATTGTTTCTGTCACTGTCAGTATCAATATTGTTATTTTTCCTTTTTAACAATGAACTCATTTTTAACCACTGATTTTTAATGAATGGGCCAATCAATTTAATGATGCATTCTCAATCAGAGCCCTGAAAAATTTAAAGCGCCATTTAATGAAAACTTCTTCAGTACGTAATTACTAATATCCTCATTGTTGATGAACTGTTGAGGTTGGTTTGTACAAAGAGGTGGTCCGTGCAGCACAGCCGCGTGCTGTGAGTGTTGTTCCAAAGACCACGCACAAACTCTTTGGAGTTCCACGTGCTTACGCTACTGTGGGCAGAGAGATGACTTCCTCCTCCTATCTCCTTTTCCTACAGGAACTACTATGAATCCTTTGTTCCAATGGGTTTGTTTGAGCTTTACTAAGCACCAACATGCTCATAAACTCAAATGTAAACAGGGACAGTACTTGATGAGGACTGTTCCTATGACAAAAGGAACTCCTCCTGCAAATCGACAAGCACAAGACAGGAAACCCAAGAGAAAAAAATGTGCAAAGAATCTGAACAGGTAATTCAAAAAAGTAGAGGTTGAATGGCTAACAAGCATGAGAGTTAATGCTCACACTGATACAATTTTTTAAATCACCAACTAAAATAATTATGAGATATACTTTACATCCATGAAGTTGGCAAAGTTAACAAGTCAGATAGTATCAATATCTTGAACATAATGGGCAAGTATCTGCGGGAAAGGAACACTTATGCACTAATGATGAGAGAGAAGACTGGGTGCAGCCATATTGGAAAGCAACCTAGTATTACTTAGTAATATTAAGTATGCCTGTACCCTATGACTCAGAAATCCCACTTTTGGGTTCACATGCAAGAAGAGCCCATACCCGGGTCCATAAAGGAACACATGTGAGGATGTTTTTTTTGCAACACATTTTTTTTGTAGCAAGGATTTTGTGGTCATCAAGGCCCCCATCGTTAGGAGAATAGATAAGCAAAATATGGTGCCAGTCCATTATGGAACATACAGAAGCAAATAGATATAATGTACTAGAGATTCATGCAGCAACACAGATAAATCTTAAAAAGCATAGTGTTGGTTACAAAAGTTAGAAATGATATCTCTTTTACAATACTTTGCTATAAACCAAAACAGTTGCATACACAAATACGATGTATTTTTCAAAGATATGTATCTATTCCAAGACACATACTGAACACATCAGAAAGGGCACCTATAGGGAGAAAGGATATGGGATTGGGCATAAAGAATAAAGACAAGAAAAAGTAAAAAAGTAAAAATGAAATGAAACAAAATAAAACAAAGCAAAAAAGAGACCCTTCCTGGACTTATAGTAACAGAAGAGTATAAAGACCTCCACTCTCTCTAGAAGTCCAAATAAGAAAACTAAGTGGACGGACATGTGATATATCTTGAAAGTAGAATCAACAGGATTTGGTGATGGATTGGATGTGGAGATAAGATAAAGGGAGGGGTTAAAAAATAAACCCTAGTATCCTGGTAATATAGTGATTCTGCCTACATGGCGTTTACAGAAATGGAGAATATTGGAGAAGAATATTAGAGAAAGGAAGGAGTGAAAATTGAGTTCAATTTTAATTGAGGGCCCAAGGGTCACTCAAGCAGAAATATGGAGTTGAATTTGGATAAATGGGTCAGGACCTCAGAAGAGAAGTCTGATCTTGTTTATTACTCAATTAACAGGCTAAATTCCATAATGTAACAAAACTCCAAATAGAGATGTTTAATAAAATAGACGTTTAGTGCGGTATGACTGCTCCATGAAGTAATTCAGGGGCCCAGGCTCATTCCATCTTTTTCCTCCACCATCACCAGAGTGTGTCCTCATTGGGATTGGCAAGGCTAAGTTATCACACTGGCTGTATCCCAGCACATGGGAAGGGGGGAAGAGAAGAGGTCCAAGGCAAGTGGCTTGCCTTTAAGTTGGAATTAACCAAAGTTGCTTACACCACTTCTGCTCACATCCAGTTGGCTCAAACTTAGCCAACCCTCAAAGCTGGACACACCTAGCCACAAGAAAGGCTGAGAATGTTGGGTCTAGCTGGGAAGCTCAGGGACTGCCTGCAACTGTTAACAAGGAAGAAGAGAGAATAGATTTGGGGGGACAACTGTAGTCTGCCCAAGCTGGCAATTACAGAGTCATGAGTATACAAATAGAACTAAAGCCAAGGGAGCAGATGAAATAGGATACGACAATAGTGTAGATGACCAAGGAAACAAGGATGAGAGCAAGCCCTAAGGCACTCCTACGTTTAATGATGGATAGAGTAGGAGGGGCCCAAAACATAGACTGAAAACCAATGGAGTTGTAGCAGAACATTTTGTCACAGAAGCCAAAAAATGACCCCCCGAGGAACAACCCCCCTACCAGTGAGAGACAGGAGTTTACGAATAAATACCCAGCTTCCTCCCCCACACAGGGACAGTCTCCCAAGAATCCCCAGTGGATTGAGCACGACTTGCCCACAGAGGTGACCTGCTCATTAACTCATCCAGCATCAGCTTCCTTCCCTTCCTTGTCTCACTTCTTCACACCCCTTCTAGCCCTTCCTGGATCTGCTTTGGGGGGACCCCAAACTAAGTCGAGGCCTCAAAATGTACTCTGCAAGAGTTATTATGACGTTGTTTCTATGGCTGCACATTTGTTCAGGGCAGGCTAAGCCTGGAGCCCTCCCTCAGGGCCCCAACCACAGAACAAGGGATTTATTACAAAACTCTTCGGCCTGTCTCTCCAGGTCGCATCATTCACACTCCTGCCGGTTCTGGCTATGACAGATTATACTGCTCCCTAAATTTAATGACCCAGTCAGCTACAACAACAACAAGCAAAAACAGGGAAAGGAAGAAAGAAAGAAACCCCATCAGACACTCCACTCTTAAGAAAATAAATAAAATCTGTGTCTCTGATGGTGAGGTTGGGACATGTTTTATTTCCACACATTTGCACTGCACCTTCACAGGCCAAAACCCATGAATCCCCAGTCTTTATCTTGTAAATGAGAAGTAAACTGAGTGATAGTGATCGCTTCTCACAAGAGGCTCAGACCTCAGTTACTGCCAGGCAGAGCAGCCCTCCAGGCAGGAAGGCAGCTCTCCCAGGGACACCGGGGGCAGAGCTTTTCTGATCTTCAGTGCAAATTCTGCTCAGCACCTGCCTGCCTTGATTGCTCCTTAGGAAAATATAGCCACACAGGGAATCTGGCCTTTGACACATCCCTCTCCTCAGTATTTAAAAGAATCGCCATTGATTGGAGCTGCTTTCCTGGAGACAAACAACTTCTAGGCAAGCAGTCACTTTAATGCTTCAAATATTCCCTCAGTCTAGATCTGAAAGTTTGTCTTACATTTTAAGTCTGTGTCCGTGCTCTAGAAAGACAAAGCAGGGCAGAGAATAAAGCCTCCTCCATCTTACTCCCCTTTTGTGTCAAGAGAATTTATAGTGATTCTTAACCTTTTTTGTGTCAAGTATTCCTGAGACAGTGATGAAAGCTCTGGACCCTGTCCCTGGAAACACACACATATACCCAAAGGCAGGAAATGCTGCCTAAGCTTCCACTGGCCCTCAAATTAAGGACCTCCGCTAAATAAGGAGGAGGAAGAAGGGGGAAATAAGAAACAACTGCAAGAAGAAAGAAAAGGGAGAAAAGGAGAAATGATTGAATGTCACTTTATAGTTTAGAATCACCCTTATGTGTGTTAACTTGTGAATGCCACAGAATAACCCTGTAGGCTAGATCATTCTGCCCCAGGAAGGCAAATGAGGGGCTTCCAACCCCAACCTGGGGTAAAATGGCTCCAAGCCATCTTGGAAGAGGTGCTGTCAAGGTGAGATCCCCAAAAGATGAGTAGGAATCCACCAACCAAGAGGGGAAGAAGAGGATTCAAGGTCAAGAGAAGAGCACCTGCAAAGTTCTGGAGGTAAGAGACAGTACAGATGCATATGGTGGGTAATCCTCTCGTCTCAGGCTTTCCCCATCACCATCGCCACACATTGCCCTGTGGGGAGAGCAGCTGCAGGCTAGAAGAAAGAAGTCAACCGAGATACTACAGAGATGTTTTAACCTTTGGTTTTATTTCCCATGGCTGATCACTGCTTCCTCCTTGAAACTGGTCTTCCTGCATGTGGACTCTGAGACCTCAGGCTCTCCCGCATTTTCTCCCATCTCATGACTGCTCCTTCTCGGGCTCCTTTGTTGGTTCCTCTTCTTCCCTCCAACCTGGGAGATTGGATCCAGAGCACAGTCCTTGGACCCCTCTCTTCCCTTCTCTCTTCCACATTTGGCTGAAAATATCATCTGAACGCTGATGACTCCTTTAATGCATCTCCAGACCAGACTTCCTCCCTGGAAGGCGTGCATCCCACAGCCTGCTCCGCCTCCACTGGCTGTCCACTAGGCATCGCGAACTCAGCAAGGCCCAGACTGGGTCCCTCCCACAGTCTTCCCCAACTCTAGTAAATGCAATGCCAATTTTCTAGCAGTTCAGGCCTCAATCTCAGAGCTATCTTTGACTCCTCTCTTTGTCTCTCATCCCACATCTGATCTGCCAGCAAATCCTATTGGCTCCATCCCCAAAATATACCCACACTGACCATTTGTGCCCTTGCCTCTATCTAGTTTATTACAACAGCCGCCTCACTTGGCCCCCTGCTTCTGCCCTTACTTGCCTTAGTGTCTTCCCCTCACTGTGGCCAGATCCTGTTAAAACTTGTAGACAACATTTCTCCTCTACTCAATACCCTCCGAAGGCTTTTCTTCTCACTCTGAGTAAAATCTCGTGACTTACAATGACCTGTGAAACTCTCCATCATCTGCTCCCCTCCCTCCAACCCCCCTGCCTCTTGGACTACACCTCCATTTACTCATGCCAAGGCAACCACACCGACCTTCCTGATGTACCCCGAACATATTAACCCCACTAACAGCTCAGGGCCTTTGCACTTCCCATGCCCTCAGCCTGGAAAGTTCTTCCCCCAACTCTCTGCAGGGCTGTCTCCCTCACCTCTGCCCTTTCTCTACTCAGACATTCCTTCTCAGTGAGCTCTTCTCTGACTACCTTCTTTCAAATCTCGACTCCACACAAATACTCCTCATCTCTCTTCCCTGCTTTATTTTTCCCCTTAGCATTTATCACCATCTGACATTCATTTTACTTAACTTGTTTATTCTCCATCTTCCCCCACTGGATTATATGGGGAGGATAGATATCTTTGTTTTCTTCACTATGCCTAGAAAAGTGCCTGGAACACAGTAAATGCACAACAAATACTTATTCTAAAAATTGATAAATATACAAACCCATAACAAGGACTTAGTCTTGAGAGCCCAAATTTTCCATTGTAAGAACTAAAGAAAAAAAATTCTGAGTTCCAAAAGTTATGAGCCCTGAAAAACAGGGAGTAAATTTATGCTATAAATTGGAAAGAGAATGTATGATGAATACCTTTCTTTTGCCCAAACAGAGAGAATGCAGAGCTGACGGTAGGAGGAGAATGAGAGAGTTCGTAACAGTAGCTCAGGTACTACCTGACCGCTGGTTGAAATTCTGAGAATGGGAGTGGGCGATAGACTCCTCAGGTAAGAAGAAAGTCTTTGAGGGGTATACAGGACTGATACTTTATCTCCCGGGTATAACCCGGGGTGGCTGGAAGAGTCCTGGAGAAGATCCAAGTGCCCTGAGAGAGTCGATAGTCATTCAGGACCCTGGGACCTAGCCCTCAAAGTGGATGCGGGGTGAGGAGTGGGTGTGCATCTGGAACTTTGTGGGGGAGTGCAGAAGCATTGAGAGGGCCAATGGACAGGTGAGGCCTGTGGGAGCACATGAACGCTGTGTGGACTGGTCAACCAGAAGCCCTAGCAGGACCGAGGACATGAATGACAGACAAGGTTCATGCCAACAGAGGCAGCAACGATGTGAACCTGCCTCGACACCTAGAGACTTACATTGCCCCAGAGAGAGGGGAGAAGGTAGACTGGAGGGAGCCCTGCGTTGCCAAGTAGTAACTGAAAGACTGAGTATTAACCAGTCAAACTCATAGACAGAAAGTAAAATGGTAGACGCCAGGGGCTGGGAGGAGGAGAGAGATGCTGTTTGATGGTTACAGTTTCAGTTTGGGAAGATGAAAGAGTTCTGGAGATGGATAGTGGTGATGGTTGCACAGCACTGTGAATGACTCAATGCCACTGAACTGTATACCTAAAAATGGCTAAAATCATAAATTTTATGTTAGGTGTGTTTTACCACAATAAAAAATTTTTAAAAACAGCATTGATCAAGTTACCTTGAATTGGCAAGATTACTTTTTTCCACTACTGAGCAGAAACGGGGACATACGTAATAATTTGAGTTCAGTTATAGAAAGATAGCTTCATCTTTTCACAGCTGAGCTCAGTGACTATGTAAATTCTCACCCCCCACATATTTTTGTGAAACTGTAGGTGGTTCACACGACTAGGGTGTAGAGTGGGAAGAGAGGAAGTGTGGGACACAAAGCTGGAGAGACATTAGTGGCCAGATGAGAAAGTCTTTGTAAGTTATGTTAAGGAGTTTAAGGAGATGAGGGAGCCACTGAAGGGGTTTAAAATAACAGTGACATGGTCAGCTTTATGCTCTAGAACGATCGTTTGCCTGCAATGTGAAGAATGGGTTGTTGGAAGGGGTGGAGGGTAAAAATAGAGGTAGGAAAAACAGATAGGTCACAATTCTAAGCCAGTGATGAACTCCGATTGTAACAATGGAAATGGAGAGCTTAGGGTGGAGCAGAGGATATTTAGGCAGCGTTAATAATAATAGTGACTGAGAGAATAAGGCATGGTGAGAGGAAAAAGAAGCATAAAGGTTAATACCCAGGTCCCGCCTGGTTAACTGAGTGGAGGATGGTCACTAGGATAAGCAAGAGAGAAGGAGAAAATCAAGTTTGGTGGGGACAAGGGTGCTGCTTTGTGTCTACTGGCAGTCAGAAGTTTGCAATATTAATTAGTAAAATATTTATGAAGGAATTTGCCCTTCCAACCATAAAACCATGACCAGTAGTTGTGAAGAGACTTCAGAGAGTATCTAGGCCAACATCTTCGTGTCACTTGAGCAAGGCCTTGAAAGGGGAGCACATTTCCACCCACAGGCAATGAGGTTGCAGAGGGAGGGATGAGCCAGGTTGCAGAGGGAATGACCTGTAACAAGATTCTGGAAAGTTTATCCTAGCAATGGTGTGCTGGATGGACTGATGGAAAAGACTGGAGAAATAGAGCAAGGGAATTTCGGGTTGCAATAAGAATGACTTTTCTTTAAGCCATGGGAGCCAGACAAAACTGAATCCTTAACTTGGCCGTCAGCTGGTCATATCACCACTGCAGGGCCCTGTTGCCACCTATAAATGAGGAGTTCTTGACATCTATCTCAGGAGTGATATGAAACAGCACCCAGTGCCTGGCACATAGTAGGTACTTCATAAATATTAATTTCTTTGACTCTTCCCCAGTCAGCCTCACTACCAGCTAACCTCTGCCTTCCAAAGATGCTCTTACTGATACTACAACTCCACTCACGGTTTTCCCAGCTCTTTGTTTAAGCTCACCCTCTGGAATCCCCAGTTCAGTCACTCAGACCTTGTCTTCACCCCTTTGCTTCCTCCACAGGGCTGGTCCAACCAAGAAGCATATAAATGTACACGGCTGCGGATGATGATGTGATTGTCTGACTGGACGTTTCAGATGGACATGTAGAAGCCTGTAAGGTTTTGCCTCCAGTCCCATTTTAAGAGGACACACTGGCTCAGATCTGTTAGAAAGACTCCTCTCATATATTAATTATGCCCCCATTAATTACACAGAAGGGTCCAGCAGCATTATGGGAAGGGATGGGCACCGAGCAGCCAGGGAAAGGAATGATGAGTTCGGCTTTTGCCTCGCACTTGAGTCCAGTCTGAATTTCAGAAAAGATTTTGACAACTGTTTCCTTCCTTCTTTACACACAAGGGGTGGGGTTTTGCAGCCCCGACCTGGTGGGCAGCTGAGCTACACGTGTAGCAGGGCTGGAGGGGAAGGGGAATAAAAGATGAGCATCTATGTTACTTGACCTAGAACCCTACCAACTGTGTGACGCACTCCCTATTTAATAACAAGTTTCAGAAGAGCCAGGGGGAAGGACACTCCCACACTCCATGTCCACTTTCCATTGCAGGAGCATTACAATGTAAAAGAAAAATGGATATCTGTAAGTTGAGGCAATGTGGTATCGATTTTGCAAGCACAAGAGGAAGAGAAAGGCCAGAAGGCCCAGGATGAGGACCCATTCTGCCTGCCCTCCCCATAGTAGGATCTCCTCTCCAGAGCCAGAAGCCCCTTGTACCTCCAGAAAAATCCGTCAGGCCCAAACTTCAGAGAAGCCAGCTCGTCTGCCTGGGAGGCCATTAACACCTTGGATCAGCAATTCAAGCCTTGCCAGGGAAGATGAGCCACCACCAACTGCCACAGAAAGGCCCTTGGGCCACCCAGAGCCATCCAAGGACAATACACCCACCCTACATCCCACTCGAAGTTTTGGCAACTGCAGCCACCTGCCTCAGGTGGTGGCCCTTATTCCTGTCTGCTGCCCTGGACCAGATGCTCCTGGGGGAGGATGAATCTGTAACAAATATGTGTGGCCCCAAAATATGTGGTAGTTATTTACAAGGTGGTGCTAGTGAATAGTTCATTTATCATGAGAAAAAATGGACCAACTGAATGGCTTCCGGGTATTAGAAATCATCTAGTGGAATCTTTTAATATGTTTAACAATATTTTTAATAATCTAAATAATACTTGTTCATTGTAGAAAACTCAAAACTAGGAACGCTTAAACATAAATGTGCACACATGTCCACAAAGGCACATGCACAAAAATGTTCTTCGCAATACAGTTTGAGATATTAAATAAATAGAAACTACTTAAATATCCAACAATGCGGAAAGGGTTGAGTAAATTAAGGTACACCTTGCAGCATGGAAAGAGGTCAATGACAGAGTCAAGAGAAAGATGAAGACATAGAACAATATACAAGGTATGATTCCATGGATGGAAAAATTACTTAATTTTTTTTTTATTTTTATGCATTTACAAACAGAGAAAAGGTTCTGGAAAGAAATCCACCCCCTGGATATGTACTACCTCCAAGGAGGAGATAGAGAAAGGTGAGTGGGGTAGAAACCTTTGGTTTAGCTTATACACATCTGAATTCCTGGAAAGTTTGTATGAATAAATATTACTTCTCCAACTTAGAATAAAGGAAATGAGAAAATTCATATCAGCAATAAATAAATATAAACCATGCATAAGACTAACTCCTGGAGACAAGGTTGGTTGACGTGTATGTACTCTTCCAGGTTTCCTTATGCAAATAAGATATATTCATAGCTCAAATTTGTCTCTAAATAAAATATAATGCACTTCTTTCCAAGTCAATAAGCAAATACTATATTTTCAAGGACCACCTCATATTCCATTGCGTGGATGTACTATATTTATGTAAACAATCCCCTATTGGCAGATATTTAGATTGTTTCTCATTTTCTTTATCTCTTTTTCAAAGAAAAATAATTCAGTAATGAGCATCCCTATTGCAAGATTGCTGCATGTAATCATAATTATTTCCTTAGAGCTGATTCCTAGAAGTCAAGTTGTTAGGTGAAAGGGAAGGTATGTTTTAAGATTCTTAATACATATTGTCAAATTGCCCTCCAGAAATGTTGTAAAGCCTACAATCCCTTATCTACAAAATTATGAAAACTGAAAATGCTTTCATACGTTTGATATCTAAACTCATTTGGTGGCAGACCCTGACCTGAACGGGCACGAGGCTATTTACTTTATTTATCCCACTTAATATGAATATTTGTACATTTGATGCAAACACATAAATGTATGTATTGCCCTAGTTCCCAAGGGAAGTGTTATATAATATGCAATTTATACATCATATCGCTTTTCAAAAATCTGAAAATTTCTAAATTTCAGCGCACTGCTGGTTCCAACAGTTTCAGGTAAAGGATTGTGGGCCAAAGTTAGTTCATGCTACTCCAGCAGTATATGAGAGTGCCATTTTCTTTATGTACTCACCAATACTTGATTTTATACGTTGTTTTAATCTTTGTCAATCTGATTGTTAAAAATCGTAAGTGAGGTGGGCACTTTTCCTGAGTTATCAGGCCATTCGAATGCCTTCTTGATCAGCGTGTCAGGGGCTGTTGGTAGCTCTGAGTGCTTCGGCCCCAGCTCCCGTTGGTGAAGACTTGGACTTCTGAATCTCTGCCACTTTCGTACTGCTGCTGACCATCTCGTCACATCCCCTCGGGGACCACTGGCCCAGCTCCCTGCATCTGCTCTTCCTCTGCCATCCGGCAGTGGGAGTTTCTCACCCTCTGCTTTCTGATTTACAGTTGTCACTTCCAGTAGGTGGAACACATTCCTTCTAATTCATCCAGTTATTGAGTGGAGGGAAGGAGGAGTTGTCTCATAGGAGAGACAGGACCCTTGATAACACTGTTACTCCAGGAAGTTCCCTTGTTTCCAGGAGCCCTAGGACTCTGAAAGGTGGTTCTGGGTCCATGTAGGTTCTAACAAAGCTTCATACCATCCATAACCCACACCTCTGCCACTGAAGTCAACTCACCCTGCCAGAGCAATCCTGCATGTAGGGTTATTTTTTCTACCATTGCCATATACATCAGTCAAAATTGCCATGAAATTGTAGATAGAGCCATTCAGGGAGACTGATCCCAGCGGTCTTGTCCCAGCACACCACCTGGTATCATGGGGGTCAAGAAGGCTATGGGAAACCCAGGCAGGCTGACTCAAAGGAGCACCTGAGGGGAGATACCAGGGTGTTAGATATACCAATAGGGATGTGACACGGATGTCCAGGACCATAGACTGTCATAGCTGCCCCAGGTAACGAGGTTGATGGCTCTGCCTGCCTCATGGATGCTCTTTTGCAGCAGAGGGCCTGGCTTTGGCTGATGCATGCAGATTCCTTCCTCCAGCTGAGACCCTGAGCGTATCAGAGACTCACCCACAGGCTGGGCCAAGGCATCAGGAACACAATCAGAGGGGCTGCAATCAGGGATGAGTCTCAGAGAGTGCTGCCCAGGCCCGGAGAAAGGACATCTGAATCCTGATAAAGCACGTCCCTGAGAACCTACAAGAGCAGCTGCAGCCAATGTAGACAGCCACAACCAAAAAAGGGTCTTGACGCAGAGCCTTCAAGAGGACATATGAGATCATTCACGTTCTCAAGACAAACAGTGTTTCAGTATCAGTCTCTGAATGCCCGAGATCACTTAAGCAGGCTTTGGGAAGTGGGCCAATAGGATATGCTGGTATTTCTAAATAAAGTACCTTCCAGTGGCTCTTAGTCTGGGATACTAACTGCATTCATACATTGGTTCTAACGCTTTAGCAAGCTATTTAAATTTTCTGTACCTAACTTTTCTCATCTGCAGAGTGGGGATGGTTATTAGGGTCATGTAAAGCAGATGAAACAGTGCCTGGTGCATGGTAACCACTCTGTAAATGTAGGCTATTATTGTTGTTATTATTTTATTATTGTTTTGAGCAGTTATTAATACTATATCAGATGAAGAGTAAAAGCGTTTTGATCATGAGCCTTGACATTTCATTATGGAAAGTAGTAGAGAAAAGAACAATAAACAAAGAAGGTGTCATTATCAAGGCACAAGTTCCGATTGTCAGACCAGAAGGAATCTCTAATTTCTTCCAGCTAATAAAATGAACATGAGAAGATACAGAGGAAGAGGTTGAGTCCCAAGACAGCAGAAAAGGAGCATACAGCAACTGAGGGAACTGGGAGGAAACCCACCAGAACCCTAGTGGCTGGGCAGGTGAGCCCTTAACCTGTAGATGTACCTCCTGCCTGCAGTCCTGGGACATTCAGGGAAAGGGATGCTGGTGGCATAGGACAAGCCATTAAGAAGGGGATGAGCATATGTCAAAATAGTAGGTTTGGAAAGATATTTCCTCTCTGAAATTGCAAGAAAAAGGTGCTTAGAAAAAGAAGACTGAAGGAGATCAAAAGAAGGCAGCGATCTGAGGCATCTCTATCTTGCAGTAGAATAGTCTTTAGTAGATGAAGTCGGTCCCCAAGAGAAACAGAAGCAAAGATAGAATGGACTCAGTGCTCAGTGCATCAGTGAAGTATCACAAGTCTCCTTATTTTTTGCCTCTCCATGGCCAACCCAGAGCCCCACCCAGAATTTACCTGGTTTGGGAGGGCAAGGCCTGATTGTAGAGGCCTTCCTGCATCACAGAGAGGCAATCAGGCTGGAATACTGAGGAGGGGGCTCATAAGAGGGAGGCAGTGGAGGGTCTGGACCAAGAGGGATGGCGGGGCTGTCTAATGAACAAGCATCCACTTGATCCATTTCAGGTGTTCACTCTCTTGGACAGCAGGTCTGGGCACTGTGTGGACATCCTTGCCATCCATCCACATTCCATGGAAGCCAGCCACAAAGCAGAGGCAGAGAAGAGCTGTCTGTGGCCCACTTCCCATTTTTAACAGCCACAGGACTTGACTTGTTGCTTGACAAATGCCAGTGATGCCTATCCTTAGTACAATATGTAAGAAAAATAATAGCACAACAAGGAGGGGTGTCCAATTCTGAAAAGATACCAAAAGTGGCTTCAGCCCACCAATTTTAGGAAATGAAAGACCTTGGAGTTAAGGGCATATCATCAAAGAGTTGTGAAGGATTATTTCAGGATAGCAAGATCCATTCAGGAATTTCCAACCTGGAATTCTAAAATAAAATGGCAAAAGGGAGAGGGACACAAAACATTACTACTTATTTTCTATGGGTATATATGGGTGCATATATGTATATAAACATACATACATATATATGTGTGTGTGTTTATATTTGTACACACACACATACAAATACCAATGAGGTAGGGGGAGCAGAGTGAATATTTGCTAAACATTAATTCAGTTTGATTTATCACTCTATGTGTGAACAATATATAGAGAAAAAGGACTGGGAGCAAATGTACCAAAAATGTCAATAATGGGATTCTGCACGGTGGGACTATAGGTAATCATTTTCTTTCTTTAATTTTCCTCTATTTTTCAAATTTCCAAAGTTTGGGGTTTGGTTTTGTTTTAGTCTTTTGATGAGGGTGTTAGATCCCAATGCCCTGCTTCCCAGGGGACTCCTTGTCCCTGGCAACCTCACATGAGGTATGTGTGAGGAGATGCAGCAACTAAGCCCAAAAAAGTCCTGCTATGCCTTTCTCCCATTCTGACTGCTCAAAAAATAAAAACAATTTTTTCCATGGTAACCTGCAGCCTCCTGCATTAGACGCAGAAGCCACTGGCAGCTTTTAAATAGCAGCTTCACGCCCTCCTCCTCTTCACATACACGACTTAAGAAAAAAGCCTGGAAAGGGCACTCCAAACTGTTATGACTGACGTGTTAGTTCAAACTGACTACAGGAATCTGGGTGGTGAGATCAAAGGTAATTATTATCCTTTTCCTTTACACTCTTGTTATTATGTGAATTTTTTAGATGACAATGTGTATTAGTTATTATAGCCATACAAAAAAATTATTTTAGGAAAAAAAAAAAGGAGAACTTTGTTACTTCTCCACGCCCTCAGGAGAAAACTCAATTTCTCTACACAGCTCAAAGCCCCACACGATCTTGTTCCTGAGTATTTAGTGACATTTTAAGTCTTTGGCTGAACTATATGAAGTTACTGTTTTTCATAGTCAAAAATGGTGAGTTATCTGCAACTTTAAATGGTTGAACCTACCCAAGGCCCTCATCCTCAATTATGTGCTGCTCCCTCAGCCTCCAAACCCAACCCTTCCCCACCCCATCTTTCCTCTACCTCCCCCGACCCCTTCTCCCTTGCTAACTTCTACATTTCTCTGTCATTTCTCCCAAGTAGCCTTGGATACTGGATTAGGGACCCCTCCTATGGGCTTCCCAAACATCCTATCCTCACTCACTCATTCATTCACTCAACAAATAGTTATTAAGCACCAACTACATGCCAGCTGAAATCTAGGCAGGAGGAACATGCTAATAAAAAAGACAAAGTCAGTGACCCCTAGTCATACTATTCTGTAATCTGTCTAGGTTCTTATTTCTAATCTCCTCCACCAACCTGTGAACTCTTCCAGTCAAACTCCACGTCTTATACACCATTAAACAGCCACAGCTCAACATACCAGGCACATACTAATCACATGCTCGTTGAATGAAAAATAAATGAGTGCCTCAATTTCATGAAAGTGTTATGTAACTTATTTTATTTCTCTTGTTTAGTTTTTTTTATTTTTTAAGGTTATTACTCTCAGTAGCAGTATTTATCTTCTGACAAAAGGAAACAGCTGATAAAAGAAGTCCTCCTTTGTTCTGGATTTCCTGGCCAGGTCCCGCGCAAGTCCTGTTTGCTTTGACCACTTCTGGAGTGCTTGCTGGGTGAGGTCAGGGAAGGGAAGGAGAACACTTGCCGGCCTGTTGTTGGAGCCACAGGAAGCCAACTGCAAGCTCCTAATGTGTGGACACCGGCAGGGGGAATGGGAGGGGCGAGAGGATGAGCAAACAGCCTGGACAAACCCCAACCTGAGGAGAAATGTGGATTTAACACCTCTGTCAGCCTCAGGACCTGCCCAGCAAAAGCAGCCCATATATATTCGGGTCCCAGAATTCGAGGACACCATGGGACAGACGGGGAAACTAAGACACCAAGCGGAGTCAGCACCAACCAAGATCAGAGCCAGGAAACAGTGAAGCTGAGAGTCAAACCCTAGCTTGCTATCCTGAAGTCCTTGCATTTTCCTGGAGAGGCAGAGCTGAGGGGGTGGGTGTCTAAACCTCATAGCTCCTGGCTTCTACTCAGCTATAATGACTGTGGGTGATTACTCCACCCACCGTTATTTACTGAGCACCTACATGTTCCAGCCCCGTCTAGGTAAGCGGTACTGCTAAATGCGCAGTAGCGGGGCAGGCAAACTCCCACCCTTGAAAATCCCCACAGTGAGAGCAATATGATTTGAGGCATCCATAAAGTTGTGCAACTCACCTGGGTGAATCAGAGTCTGAACCTCTGGAAGCCTTTCAAGGGGGAGGTGGCCTCTTCAGCCTGCCCCTCCCAGAAGCACAGGCTCTGCTCTGGGTCCCGCCTCCTCAAGGTGGAAGCTTTTACTTGCCCGAAGCATGCAGGAGTCCTGAGAACCCAGACAACACAACAGAGGGGAAGGGAATACCCCCATCGGGCATCTATGGTAGGCTAGGCCCTGTGCCAAGGCCTACACACTATATTGTCCTTTGATCCTCAAAACAATTCTCTAGAGATTAAGAGACTGAGGCTTCAAAGAGAGGATTGAGAGGACTGACTTCTGGATTGTCTACTGAAAAGCCCCCAGCACTGTACTGTTTCCTTACATTCATTACACATTAGCACAGGGCTCCCAGCAACACCTTCTACAGCAAGTGGTCCGAGGCACTTGGAGGGTGTGCACAGTGGACAGCACAGATTTTACAGAATATTTCTGTCATCTCAGACAGTTCTATTAAGTAGCACTAAACTAAGCCATGAGAGTAGGCAGCTCATAAAGCGCTTTTCCACTACCCTGCATCTTCCACTCTCACCCCTTCCAAAAGTGACCATGGAGCAGGGAATGTTGCAGGTGCTCAACAAATATTTGCTGGGTGAATGGGGAAGATGTGGCCTGAAGAGCAAGAAGGAAGTGGCTGCAGAGGTAGAAGTGGGCCTGATTTATTCGAGAAATGTTTACCACCTGGTTGAGAGCTTGGGCAGACCAAAGGGTCCTTTCTCCGTCACCCATCCCCGCCCAAGAAAACACAGGAATGAATGGTGACATAATTTACTGGAGCAATAAAATCCATACCTACTGATTACCTCTTCAAATGACTCATGTCCGACTGTGTGCACTTACAGTAGAGCATTTCAACCAGACCAAACAGTGGTTAGTGTCGATGGGGGCAAGAGCGTCTTTTTAAAGTGAGATTTTTTTTTAGTCCAGGCCAGAACTGGAGAGCTAGAATCCTGGAGTTCCTGTAACTCAGTTCCTTTATGGTGTAGGTGAGGAAACTGAGGCCCAGACAAGTGATCAGCCCATGGTCACACAGCTAGGTTGAGGCAGAGCTGTTCTCCTGCCCACCTGCCACCTAGAATTCAAGCCAGAATGAGAGCTCCTTGTCAGAGTAGATGGACCAAAGAGCAGAAAGCTCAGGTGGCCAAGAGAGCCAAGGCTGAGGTCAAGCTGATGAAGAAACCAGGAGCAAAATAAAACTGAAGGTTAGAAACGACCCCAGAGCAGTAGGGCTGACCAGATGCACATTAAGAAGGAGAAGGCAATTAGGAAATATCCAAGTCTGGAAGCACGAAGTGCCGGCGAGGGTGATGGAAATAGGCACTCATGTTCACTGCTGGCGGGACTGCATATTGGTAGGGCCCTTCAGAGGACAATTTAGCATTGTCTAGTAGAATTTAGAATGCACATGCCTATTACTTAGCAATCCCACTACTTCTCTAGAGAAATACCTGTACATGTGCACACCGAGACATGTACAAGACTGTGGCAGCATTGCCTACAATCTTGAGAAACTAGAAATAACTTAAATGTCCAACCATGGAGATGGATACACAAAATGCAATATATCCACACTATGGAATACTATGAAGCCATCGAATAGAGCATGGAAGATCCATCTGGAGCCACCACATCACATACTGTATCTTTGCATGAATTAGAAAATGTGGTCCCCTCTGGGTAAACCAATTAGAGAAAGGAAGTCCTTCCTTTGGGCTAAACCAGCAGAAATAGACTGAGTTTCAGCCTCCCTCATGCCCACCCCCTCCCCCAGCTGTGTGACAAGAGCAGGGGCTCTGAGTTCAGTCCTACCAACCTGAATGACTCTGTCAAATGGAAAAACAAACTGTAGAATAGTATGTAAAACAGGATGGCTTTAATAAATTTAAACAGATATTCTTTATATTTTCTATAGGGACATACATACATAACATGCATGTTAATGAGTAGAAAAAGGACAAGAAGGATGCACATCTTCCTGCAATAGCTGTTTCCTCTTTGGGGAGAGGGGGGCACTGTTGGCCAAAGTGGCCTTTAATCTTATCCAAAGTGTTTTGATTTAATTTTTCACAAAGAGAATGCATTTTCCTATAATTTCTATAATTAACTTTTAAATTGAAAGCTAAAAAATGGAAAGGTGGGCCTTTGAGGCAGAAGGAGAAATTTGTGTCATCCTAGGTGACACTCACCACCATCACCACCAGTAGGTTTAAAGGCACTGTGTCCCATGGGCAAAAACCCACACAAGCCCATTCTGGACCTCAATTCTGACTTCAATTTCCATGGTAGAAAGTAACAGAGAGCTCAGATTGAATAAAGGAACTTTTTAAAAATCAGAGAAAAGTAAACCTAGTAAGATCTCTCTCTCCTAGGTATGCCTTGTAGGCAACCTTGGTGACTTCAGCCCCCGGAATCTCAGCTTTGTCTCCAAGGCTGGAAAATGGGGACAAGGGGGTGGAGCCTCTCTTTTCCCCATCCTCTCCCAGAGGCAGTATTTCCTGGATGTAAGGAGCACCTCTATGCTGGGATGGAAAGTGATGAGAAAGTCAACACACCAACTTGAGCAAGATCAAAGGAACCATCCAATGACTTCTGGGGACTTTATCATAGCAAAAAGAAGGTGAGGGAAGTTGACTGGTCTTGAAATTGTTTTTTAATGGTTTGATTTCACGGTCTTCTTGCTACTTAAGTACCATTCATCTTCCTCCAAATCTCTAGTGGGAGCTTCATATGGTTTGGCAGCTCAATTTCCTCTCAGCCTACTGGATGAAACAAAAGGTCCACCGGTCACTTATCTAGGGAAAGCACATGGAGAGCCATTAGGACCTGCGCCATCAGATCTCAGTGTCCCTCTCTTTGCAAGATTTACAGCCCTCATGGGAATGGATTTATATCTCAAAACACTTGCTACTCTTGTCATCTCCATTCAGAAGCAACCCTTGTATTGATTGTCCCTGCTGTGGGTACTGTTTAATTATCTCTCAGACCAATTGGCCACTCAGCCAAGGAGATTTCACTGAAATGACAATGATGTTTGACTTGAATGTGTAATTCCAAAGGAAGAGATAGTCTTACATCTATTTCCCTACTTCCCACACCTATCTTTCTTCCCTTTGCTTAGACCACCCAGTGTCATACCCACCCACCAGCAAGTATCTGCTCCAGGGCCATGATGTGCTGCCAGGTGGCATTTTTACATTGGGCACTCTTTGCTCAGGAAGTGGCCCCAATGGCATTTCCCAAGGCTCACTCTTCACAAGAGAGGTTTGGCTCTCATAGCAGGGATATCATTTCTCTCCCAATGACTGAGGGAAAAGGAAAAATCTGGAATGAAAGGGCAGCAAACAGAATGATGAAAAACTAAAAGTCTAAGTTAGGGTCTAAAAGCTGTGGCTGTGGAAGGAGGAAATGCTGGCTCCAAGCTGATACTCCATGTGTTTGTCAGAGTAATCTTGCTGTATCAAACCTCATATTTAGACACATCTTACAATCTAGTCGCAGGCTGGCCACAGTTTTAGCTCTTGCTCCTATCTCTCCATCTCCCCAAGCTTGTCTGGCACAATCCAGCCCCGTTGGTCCATGTTCCTGCTGCTTCTGGGACCAGGACTTTCTTAGGTGGTTCTCCCAAAAGTAGACTCGAGGCAAGGACTCAAGAGGAAGTAGTCTGTTTGGAAAGTGATCTCAGGAAACACTGCTAGGGAAATGGGGAAGTGAGACAGGGAAGGAAAGGAAGTCAATAAACGATATGTTATTAAGCAGGTTACCGCTCTGGACAAGGAAGGCCCGATCCCCTTGGAGACTTTAGGCAAACAGCATGGAGCTCACCTCCAAGTTGTTCCACTTGAGAGGCAAAGAAGTTGTGACCTTTATGGGCCGAATCCCACCCACCATTGGCTGAGGGCTGCCCTAGGCCGTTAGCTCTCCAGCACTCCCAGCCTACCTAGCATATTTTGGAGAGAAAGCATCATGCCAAGAGTTGTATGTGCATGCAGTAGGCCGTGAGGGCCATGTACTAGATGGTGAACCTGAGGGACATGGGTAGTGCACCCACAGAAACTGCTACAACCCTTCATCCCCTTGTTGCCTGGAAAACTCTTAATTATCCTTCAAGATCCAGGTGAAACCTCTTTCCTCACTGTCTCCACACAAGGAAGAAATTAATAGCTTCCTCCTCCAAGTTCTATTAACACTTTGTACTATAAACCAGTAAGCACATTTTGTTCTATTTTGTTTCACTATTCTTCTTCCCAAACTGCACAGTTTTAGTGTAGAGATCAAGTCTGAGTCATCCAGGTATCTTAGTACATTCACTCACTCATAATCTCTATTTACTGAGCATCTACTCTGTGGCAACACTGTTCCAGGTACTGGGAATATAGAAGTAAAAGGGCAGGTATCACAGAGCACGGCAGGGAGTAGAAAAACAAGTCCCATGTTTATATCTCTACCACATTGAGGGTTCTCAATGAACCACTTACATTTGGATTCTCTTAACTGATCTATTTTCCCTAATCTTTTTGGGCTATTCATAGTTCATTTTTATGTGCTCTCCTAGGGATGAGAAATAAGAGCAGAGCTCTTTGTCTCCCTCTGCTTTGTTTATATCTGCTTGGCTCATCCTCTTCTACAGCAGACAGGCTTTCTCTGGATAGCTGGAAACAAGGCCACCATCTTCTCCAACTTCAACTCCTTTTTGACCCATAACCCCAGGGACAGGGCCCCTCTCCAATTCCAACTGAAAAATCTAGGGAAGGACCCTGAATAGCCTTGCTTGGATCACATGATCCCCTCAGTAAGATGTCAGTCTTGTGATTGGCACCACCACCACCCAGTCATTTGCTTGGAGTTGGGGAGGTACAATTCCCCAGAGTAAGGGTGGGGAGTGCTGGAACAGAGAAAATACTACAGATGGCCCACATGGTATTAATGTGGATCTTTAGTAAGCACAACTTTCATTCTCCTGACATCTCAGAATTCTTGTCTTTCTAGATATTTTTAAAAGACAAGCTAAATTACTTGGGGTTTTTGCAAACTCCTTTTAACAGAATCAAGGGATTATGAAAGATAATGAAATGAGTGATAGCAACCTAAGTAGAATAGATCACGCCAACTTTTGTGGCCCTTCCATGGTTCTGAAGTCTATCAATCATAACAAGAAGGACATATTGGATGTAATGATGGCCATGTTTGTTTATCTCTTTCCCCTTTCCAAGCTGTGGGTTTCTTAGGGGTAAGGTTCATATCTAGTTCATCTCTATGTTCTCAACATGCATCTGAGATTGTGACACAAACGGCGATCTCTGGGATGGATGGGTGAGTGGATAGATGGATGGATGGATGGATGGATGGATGGATGGATGGATGAGGAAGGTCCTTTTGATGCCAAGAGTGTAGATGGTTCATAAGTATGAGAGCTCAAGGATTTGCTAGTGATCTAAGCCAGGCAGAGTCTCCATCTAGACCTGCACTGTCCAGTTACGGTAGCCACTAGCTATGTGTGGCTATTTGAATTTAAATTAATTAAAATTAAGCAAAATTATAAATTCAATTCCTCAGTCATACTAGCCACATTCCAAGTGCTCAATAGCCATCTATGGCTAGTAATTACTGTTTGGACAGCACAGATTATAGAACATTTCTATCATCATGGAAAGTTCTATTGGGCAGCTTAATAGAAGCCAAAGGCAAAGCAAACTGAACCAAAAGCACATTCGTAATCAGAGCCAGGCAAATAAGAACCAGAAAGAACCAAATGCCAGAGGGCAAGGGCAGCCTGCAGAAATCAGGATTCCTACAGAAACTGCTGGAGGACAAACAAGGTTCCAGTTTTGAGGGTCACACTTTAGTTCCCACTGGGCTGGCTCCTTCTTCCCAGACAGGAACCAAAATCCAACCAGGGGAAGGAGGAAAGCAGGAAAAGCTGGCTGGAGTGAGAAGTGTAGCAGCTAAGAGCAAGAATTGATTTGCCCTGCACATTCCCTTCCCCAGGGGGAATCCTCATACATCTGGGTCCAAACTTATGAGGGGAGAAGCAGAAATAAAGAAAAACAAAGTCACTTAAGTTATTCTTTTCAGTGAGTCCTTTACCTTTTTTTTATCTTTATGAATTTTATGATAAGGATGAAGCCAAGAAAATAAAGGTCTGGAAGGAGTTGGGTGGAACATCCAACTCAGAATAGTCCTCCGTATAAATGTACCAGAATTCAACCACTCTCCTGTGTGAGGCATGTTTAGGGTGTTCTAGTTATCTTTGCTTACCCAGTCCCTGACTCAGTATCTGGCCCAGAGGTGGTACTTAGAAAATGTTGTTGCATTAATTAATCCCCTTTCAGTGAGATAAAGAAACAGTATAGTTGCCCAGGAAAATGTTCAGCTACTAAATGTGGACAGGAAGGGAATAACGTACATCAAGATAGATCATTTGAGGCAGTGGTTGCTGCAGTATGGCGTCACAAGTCTTGGTTCTGACACTGGTTTGGGCTCTGTCAGTAACCAGTTGTGCTCCTTGGGCCTCAGTTTCTTTTATCTGTAAAATGAAGGGACTGGTTCTGATGTGCTCCAAGTCTTGTCCAGCTCTGAAATTCCCTGCATGGTGACAAATGACTGTTCCTTCTTTGACCTAGAATAAGTGTGTTTTCTTTTCCTAAAAGTGCATGAGAGATACTTCTGCTTTCTTTTTGGTGAGGATAAAGGCGTTTATGTAGGGGTTTAGTTAACCCCTCTTCCCCCATCAAAGGTGAGTTTTGGGGCATCCCCAGTCCAGCTGGGGCCAGCTTACGTGACCCATAATTAAGTTGTAAAACTGTTCATGCTTACGCAAATGTTTGTCAGAGACCACAGGGCGGGGAAGAAGTCTTCCCCAACCCCAGAGGAAAGCTAGAAGCCTGCTGGGTGGTGGACTTCCAGAGGCAGAAGGGAGAAGACTGCGGGGCTGAGAATGTGCTAATGCAGGAGGTCATAGAATTGCAGGCAAGATAGTTAAAAAAAAAGTCAAGGAAACAGGCAACTTCTAGTAGGTAAGCAAAAAAAAGAGGCAGGAAATAATATGTAACACTACCTACACACCTTGTACTTTACACGTTTGTTTTGTTTTTGCAAAAAAAAACAAAAATACATGCTAGTGAGTTCAGTATCATTACCCTCACTTTATAGATGAGGAAACTGAGGCCAGGAGAGGTTCCCTCTGATTCATCCGCATTGCTGAGAGCCCCCTGTGAGCCAGGCACAGGTTACACAGCAGTGCACGTGACAGACATTTTCCCAGACTTCATGGAACATACAGCCCAGTGAGCTGTCAGATACTGAACAAATGATTACTCAAATAATTATTTAATTATAATGATGTGAAGTTCTACAAGAAGAAAAGTCTTGGTGTTCAGTAGGGTGCAGAAAAATCGCAGGTGCAACTGTCTAACGGAGTGCAAGGGTCAGAGGAGGGCTCTGGGGAAGTAAGTGGACACCTGAAGGGTGGGAGAGAGGGGCCAGGTGAGGAGAGTGGAGGTGGAGGAGAGCATCCTGGCCAAGTGAAGCTCGGCAGTCATGGCCCCAGAAGCTTCCTCTGACCCCCCAGACAGTGCCAGGCCCCTGCTAGTGCCCTTCCAGGATCCAGGTTCCCTTCCCAGCACTCAGATAGTTTGCAATTATACGCCTATTTTTGTTATCATTAGATTAATGTCTGCCTTCTGCACTAAGCACAAGCTACAGGAGAGCAGGGACCATCCCTGCTTTTGGTCACTACAGTGTCCTCAGCACAGAATCCAAGACTGGGACAGAGAAGATGCCCAACAACCATCTGTTGAGTAATTCTTATAAGTAAAAAGAATGGGGAAATAGATGATAATAACAAGAACAACTTGATTCCTGGTTAGGACAGGCTCTTTCATGTGTTGCCTGACACAGTGTTTATATTGTAAATGGCAGTTATTATTTAAGAAAACTATAAATAACCTAGAGCTATACAAATACTTGAAGCTTTCCTTCTCACATTGTGATGATTATGCCCATTTTGGGGTGACAGAAGTGAAGTGACTTGCCCATAGTCACACAGCCTGAGGCTCAGGCCCAGTGACCCAGCTGCCTCCTGATAAAGACACACAGGAGGAGGAGGCATGCTTTCCTCCCCCTCTCGCCCCATAACATCTCACCATCACCAGCTTTTGTGACCAAACCTTGAAAACCTCCATACCACCTTCTCAGTTTTTGGTCTGTATCACTTGGACCATTATTTGCTTAATATTTTTCTTTAAATCAACCCAATGTATTACTTTGATAAACTAAATGGAAAAAGAACTCTTTTTTTTAAAAAAAAAAGCAAAGTACTCCTATGAGCACAATGAAAACAAAAAAATTTTGGCTAAATTCAGATATTAATGTCTGAGAAAGTTTCTTAGCCCGAGGCCTGCTCTCTCTCTGTGGAAACAGAAGAAATACTAACGGAACTTCTTCACGGAGAAGGAAAATGATCCCAAATGGGGAGGAAACATAGGAAGAAATGTAGTGCACCTAAAAGGGTAAGTAGGAGAAACAGCTGACCGTTGAAAGCAAAAATAATAATAACATATAACTTATGTAGAAGTAAAATGCATGACAACAAGAGCAAAAAGGCAAGAGAGGACGAAATGAATTTAAGTTGTGGTAAGGGTCTTGCATCGTTCAGGATGCGGTGAAAGTACTAATTTAAGGTGGGCTGCAATAAGTCAAGCACGCATTTTGTAAATTCTAGACTAACCACTAAAAGAATGATACTATGAAGCATAACAGAAAAGCTAACACAGGAGATAAAATGGGAGGAACAAAAGGAAATTAGCCAAGATGTGTTACTCAGGTAGAAAAGAGACCAGCACCAATCTGAGACTTTGGGGCATCTGAAAGAAACTTGGAAAGGAAATAAGCTTTGTGCTTTTCATTCAGCATTTTCTAATGCTGCATCTATAACCCACCTGAAGTCCCTTCCCTTAGCCCCAATTAAATGGGTACCAGGCATTGAAATCTGGTCCACCCAATGGATATGAAACAGGCTATCCTATTATTAGGAACAGTAATTGGAACTATGTGTCCATGCCCTCCTCACTTTTCTCATGGGACAAATGTCAGAGCAGAATTGGGCTCTATGTCTTGTATATTAAGGAGCCAGACACCCTGTCTAACCAGAGGCCTTCCTTCCAGCCAATAGTTCTCAGGTAAGAGTGATTTTGCCCACCAAAAGGTATTTGGCAATGTCTGGAGACATTTTTGGTTGACAGAACTTGGGAGAGGAAGCCTGCTACTGGCATCCAAATGCCAGAGATACTGCTAAATATCCCACAAAACAGGACAGGCCCGAAAAACAAAGAATCATCAGGCCCAAAATGTCAATAGCGCCAAGGTTAAGAAACTCTGCTTTAGGGCACAATTAATCACAGCACCAAACTGGAGCCTTGAGTCAAAGCCAAGAGGAAGAGAGTCAGCAACATGGGTGCACCTGCCCTAAATTCCACACCAGGAGACAAAGTTTCAGCCCCACCTCCCTGGGCTACAATTGGATGCATCATTAACCCTAAGGCTCTTCTCAGAGAGTTTGGTGACTGATTCTAGAACACAGAAAAAGCTCTAGTTTCACAAGGATGAAATCCTGGAAATAAGGTAAAGGCCTTTCCTAACATTAGTCTCAGAGAGACAGCATGGTGGAAACAGTAATACAATGAAGAGATGCTATTTCGACGTGGCATGTCCACGAGATTTACAAGGAGTAAATAAATGAGGTCCCTATCTACAGAGGACCCAGTTGTCAATCTTGTGCCTCAACCAGGTTCTCAGGGAGGCTGAGCCGCTCTACCCAGCTTTGCTTTACTTGGTCGTCCAGGCCACAGCTGATGCGTTTCACTCTTCGCTTGGCAGCGGAGGACGGCACCGCCCAACACTCACCTGTGAACAGCCACCATGCACAGCTGCCATTCTCACCTCCTCCTTTGCCAGAGCAGAGACTCTCGGAGCTGAGGTTCTTCCTCCACAGTAGCGCAGAGCCTCAGGGAATGCTGCCCTCCTGTCTCCTGCTGGCAGCCAGCGCTCTGCAGAGCCTCAGAGGCAGGAAAGCAAAGCTCCCCAGAGGCCCAACACTCCCTGGCAGGCATCCCCAGGGATTCAGAGCAGGCAGAGAATTCTCAGGGCAAGCTTGCCTCCCACTTGATGGTGGTGTGTGCAGGGGAACCAGGAGGGAGTAGGACAGCTATGTGAAAGGCTAGGAACCAGAAGGCTAACGCTCCCCTGAGACTGCTCATCTCCCCAGCCTCTGGCCCTGCGCAGAATATCTCTATCGCTTCTCTCCAAGCTCTCCAGATGCAGCAGCCTGGACCCCCTGAGGACCCCCAGGGTGGGCAGTGCATGGCCATGCTGAGGCCATGCTGATTTGTCATTTGGCTGGGTTGATGTCAAAGCCATTGCTGTGTTTGTGTATGTTTTCTCTCCCTGGGCAGCTCATCCACAGCTGGAATTAACCACCCTAGTGCAGATCTCACCACACTCCTGGTCTGTGTCTATAGGGAAGAACTGCCACTGGGGCCTTCCACAAGCCCCTAAACTTCACATGTCCAAAAGCTCATCTTCCTCCAAACCAGCTCTTCATCCTGCCTCAGGCAACGTTATGTTCAAGCCAGAAACTTGAGAGCCACTCTCCACCCTGCCCAACTCCTACACCTAAGCATTCACCAAGCACAGCTGATTCTTTCTCTTGAACTCACTCATATCTGTTCTCTCTTCATTCCCCCTCTCCATTCCCACTGCCCTGTCTTGGTTTAGGTAGGTCATCTCCTACCTCAATGACTGGGGAGTCCCCCACTGGTCTCCCTCACTTCCTGCCTCTCACTAACTATATGGCCCGCTATAGAAACCTGTAGGTAAACAATGTCTTTCCTTGTGATTTTCCAGAAACATAGGTCTGATCCTACCACCCTCCTGCTTCAAATCTTTGGAAAGCTTGCCCTAGCTTCCAGAAAACTCTAAATTCCTTTGTGCTGGACAGAAGGTCCTATTGGAAACCAGCCTCTCCTTTTCTCTTGAGCTCATCTCTGGTCAGTCAAACCCCAGGGAGAGTGACAATTAGACAAGTCAATCACGAGGAGTGCAAAATCTTCTGGCCCCATAGCTCTGCCCATATTAAAGCTCATCGAAGCAGAAGCAGCCATCCAGGCCAGGGAGGCTGGTCAGAGTTGAAGGCTTCTGGCTTCGACTCGAAAGGGCAACAGCATTTGCTGCTGGCCCCAAGCCCCTGTTCATGATCCTGCACCCCTTAGGAGAGCATCTGTCAGGATTCCAGGCTCCCATTAAGTTTTTGCCTCTCTCCTCCAACCACATCCAAGTAATGGGGTGATGACTGACGTTCACCAAACTCCTGCTGTTTGTTCCAGGTACTATGCTGAGCCCTTCACCTGCCCTGTCTCATTTAATCTTCATAAAATCCCTATGAGGCAGTACAATTATTATCCCCATTTTACAGATGACCAACTTGAGACCCAGAGGTCAAGTAGCTTACCCAAGATCACACAGATGGGAAATGGCAGCGCTGAAATTTTATAATCGCAGGTATGCCCTGCACCACTAGACCATACTGTTTCTTAGGCTCAGGAAGCCACAGCTGCTTCAAAGTTTAGAATGGGGAGGGCACTCTATAGCACTTTTGTGTATGCTTCCAGCACATTAGCAGCTGCTGACTTGGCCTCTTTTCTGAAAAGATGTTTTTGCCCCTTTTGAGGACTTATGCATCCTGTTTCACAGAAAAGAGTCAGAAGTGCCTGAGTGGTGAGTTGCTGCTGGGCCTACCAATACTGGAAGAACTTGTCTTGGCCAAATTTGGAAAGAAAAGGAGGAGGCTCTACTTGGCCACTCTAATCTGCGAGGCTGCACGCAGGGAATTTCAGCTCAGAAAGTGACCTTCCATCTGCCCAGAAATGAGTTTATAAATTTAACCCCATTGCAAGGGCTCCGCTAGGGGTGGGAGGAAGTGTGCTCTGGCATTTCAGAGATGGCAGCTGAGTCATGTGGATGCTCCTCCAGTGTGGAGAAAGCCTTCTCGCCTCCTCCGGATGACAGGAGGTGATACCATAGCCCAAAGGATGCTGTATAGGGAGGGTCCCGTGAGGAGTTGCATAAGAAGAGTTGTATTAGATGTGAAGACCTGAACTTGGGAGCAGAGATGAGGTTTCACAGCTGCAGCCAATTCCTTAAAAAGTGAATCTCCCAAGCAGCCTTTCTCACCCTTGCGGCTGTTCTTCATCTATTCTTTTTGGGTTTTAAGGTCAGTGAAAAATACAGTACAGGTTATTCAGGAACTACCTCTGAGGACATGGCTGCTTCTTTCAAAGTGGTAACACATGTTATTCCCCTCTCCCTGCGCAGAACAGAGGAGCCGCGCTTGAGAATTGGAGGTGTCCAGGAGGCGAACCTGACTGCAGGGCAGTCTGATGTGGGTGGGTGGGTATTCCTGGCATTCAGGAGAATTCCTCTCCCTCAAGATTTATGACTTCATTTTATGTTTTAACGCCTTCTGTCAAAATTCCAAGAGGCTAGAGTGACGGATGAGAAGCAAGGAAAGGGGAGGACTACTCCAGGTCATGGAAACAGCCCAGATGAAGATTTAAAGTGAACAAGCACTCGTTTGGTGAATGTTGACTGAGCACCTACCACATGCTTCTGGTGGATTCCCACGTAAACAGAGTGCAAGGCCACGCCACCTTTAAGGACACCCTGAAGGCTCTTGCAATGCCTGGCCTCTCTGGAAGAATGAAGGCCTGTTGTGAATTCTTCCAGGTAGTGGGCAGGGAAGGGCATCTCAGAGGAGCCCCAGTTCATGCCAACCCCTCCCCAGTTAGGAGTAAAGCTTCAGAAAAGCCAAGCCCATGAGCTGACCTGGGGCAGAGATCCTGAGACAAGAAACTGCTCTTGCTCTTTCCTGGTTCTAAATCCTGCATGTCTCCAAGCCCATGGCACAGTCACACACCTGTTAGACATGATTCTGGCCCTGCTAAGGTCTGCCCAACTTCATCTCTCTGAGACTAAGACACTCTCCCCATAGGCCACCTAGAGCCTCTTGCAAAAGAGCAAGAAGCCCCGCCCCGGGGAGCATGGTGTTCACAGCAGGCCCTCTGCCCGTTCCACTCTCTACACTCCAGCCTCTCCTTTGAAATAAATGTATTCAATACAAAGGTACGAAATGGATGAAACAGTTGTTTTTAAATGCTGATTTCATGCCCCTCCCAAAGGCACTCTTTTGTTCTTCTGTTTAATTTTTACATCAGATTGGTGATAACAAACTCTAGGGCGGATTCATCAAAGGAAACTGATAATTACTAACTCTGTACATTTTATTTTGTTCATTATTTTGTTAACACCTGATTCTAAAAAATACTCCTTCTGAAGGGGCTGGAAACTGGCATAAAAATTATTAGCACTAAAGAGATCTTTTTTGCATAGAA